>NC_136431.1:114469257-117355923 GCF_052849685.1 Lactuca virosa
CTCCAACACCTATAGCCATCAATGGTCCATTGACATAAATATCCAACTTAACATAATACCCTTGAAGGTCAAACGAGTCAGAGTCAAAGTCCTGGCCAAAGTCAACCTTCCTGATTGACCCTACTCGCCGAGTCAACCCATTGACTCGCCGAGTTCTTAAACTCAGAAGGCTCTCATATCACGACTCGACTCGCCGAGTCACCCCATGACTCGTCGAGTCCATAAATCTATGAGTCCTATCCTGTCCAACTCACTGAGTCACCACTCAACTCACTGATCCGAGTCTTAACCAGAAGAGGTTGGGGGTTTCTGCGCTGTAACTCGCCGAGTCCACGACAATCTTCATCAGACTCGCCGAGTTGTTCATCCAACTCGTCGAGTCTATGCCCATCATCATATGACTCGCCGAGTCAACCCATGAGACTCGCCGAGTCTCTTCAGTCCTTCATCCATACAGTCACTTTTTGAGCCATGCAGAGGCTCCATACTGTAGATCCATCCTCCTAGGGCATGACTCTCACGTAAAGCTGCCAACTTTACGTGAGTACAAGGTGCTATTGGCCCAAAACAAGCTAGGGCTAGGGTTTAAGGCAAGAATGCTTCACAACCAAACCAAGGGCTGATGCTTTATGATTTCCTGGACCAAGGCAAGTCTAGATCTGAAGTTGCAACCTCAGAACTAGACCCATAATCTGAAATGGATCTTAAACATACTAAAATGGCCTCAAATCCATCCATAAGTTGATATAGAAAGGAAGGGATCAAGGTAACAACTTGTTACCTCAAAAATGTGCCCAAACTGAAGTAGCTTCTGGATCTTTACGAGTCCCTTGATGCTATACACTTGATCTACAAGCCTCCTTTGCTAGAATCTCCTTCCAAAGCTTCCAAGCTCACTCCAAAGGCTCACACACGATTTTAGGGTTTTCTGACTCTCAAGGGGGTAACAAGGAGGCCGAGGTGAGGACTTAAGGTCCTTTAAATAGGGTGAAAACCCTAAGATTAGGGTTTTCTCTTCCCAGCACAAACTCGTCGAGTCCAGCCGCCGACTCGGCGAGTTGTTCACTTAACTTGCGACCAGAACCCGCTCCGACTCGACGAGTAATCGAACCTACTCGTCGAGTAGTTTCCTCAATTTACACTTTAAGCCCTTAAATCATATTTGTGAAATTTGGGATGTTACAATATATATATGTGTGTGTGTGTCTATAGGTATATGGGAATGTATGTTACCCATTTATACTAGTTAACATAACTTTTTGCGCACTTAATCATGTGATTTGCGTATATTTTGGGCTATTTTCTCTTATATATCGAGGTTCTAAGTTTTGTGTTTAGATACTTATCATTTTCTGAGCCCTTTTACAATTGGCGACCAGTGACACTTGTCGTAATTGTCACATATTAAAGGAATTTTCTAAGGATTGGTCTCGGTTTGGTGTTAGGTGGTTTATGCTAGCTGGTTCGTTTGTAATGTCTGTTGTTGAGATTCTGCTGCTAGACTCAGGTGAGTTTTCTCACTATATTATGTGTGAAATTATATGTCCAATTATGGTAGGATGCCTATACGATTATGTGATAGACTATGATAGTCTTGTGTTTGTATATTTGAAAAGTTTGCTTGGTTGAGGTTTATGTTAATATTGTTTGATTGTTAAGTGAATAAAATAGGGGTTATGCATAGCAAAAAGTTTGATAGCCTTTGAACTCTTGATCTAACCTTATTGCATGGTCCTTGTCTAGTTAAGTGTTCTCAGGTTGGAACATATGTTTGACTGGCTATCTTATTATCGGCCACGTATAACTATGTATTCACAAAGAAAATTGGTGATAGGATGCGAGTCAACTGTCGATTATGGGTTTGACGACGGAACGACAATAGACTGCACGTATAGATACCCATAGTTGTTGATGGAACGACGATAGGTTGCGAGTCAACTACTGTTAGGAGAATAACGATAGGCTGCGAGCCATTTGTTTGTATGCATTATATGTATTGTAGAATATGTGGTATATTTGGGAACCCGCTAAGATTTATGCCTATGTTTTTAAGTTAAATATTTTTTAGGTTGTATGGATATAAGAGGGAAGGGTGCGGCGTGACTATCCATTGGTATCAATGTTATATTGTCATATCAATATTTCCGCTGGTTTTTGTAATTTAACTCTCGTTTAAATTTATGAATTTGAAACAAATGGATACTATGATATGTCTTCAAGGAATGCGTTTATAATGTTAATTTGGTTTTAAATAAAAAAATTTGGTTTGAAATTTGGGACGTTACATTTATGCTAAGTATACTTGAGTCCTAATTTTGGAAGGGACATTGAAAGTGTATTGTATCGCTTGAAATCGGTACATAAGTCCTAGTCTATATGACATTGGACTTTCTGATATTGACTTGGGATTCAGATAGATACATATTGCATTATTACTTGTCGATTGAATTATCCTATTTTGGAATGTTGATCTATTGAAATTGATTGATCTTATTTATATAACCATTGTTTTCTTATTTGATTATATTGGAACTTTTAATTAGATATTAGGTTACTAAACCTTTGTTTCCATATATTGTTTTATACATTTTTGACTAGATATTAGGTTACTAAACCTTTGTTTCCAATTATGGGTTTATACACTTTTTGACTTTGGATTATGAGTTACACCCTTTAACTTTGGATTATAGGTTTATACACCCTATTACTTTGGATAATTGGTTTATACACCCTTTGAATTTGGATTAGAGGTTTTCAAACTCTTTGGCTTTGAAATATGATTAACCCTTTGGCTTTAGATTACGAGTTATTAACTCTTTAGACCTGAATTTGAGTCTATAGTACCCTTGATTTGAAGTTATTGAACTTGTGGAAACTTTCATTATTTTAAATTGATTTAGGAGGTTAAAGTTGAGTAGAAATGATTACCATCATTACTTATTGATAAAAACTCAGCCTTAGGTATTCACATTATGTTTTCGTTACCTAACTATACTTTCACATGTGTTTATTTTAAAGACCTTAGAGAACTTGATTAGAAGTACATATGACATTTTGACGACCACTGATTGTATGGTATCATGCAAACTGTGTTTTGATTATTAATTGATACAATCTTGCGCTTATGACAAATTACTTTGTTTGGGACTCTAAAAGCTTATTTTTCAACACTTGTAAACTCTAAAAGCTTTTTTTATTTAAAATTAAATGAATTAGAAAATATGTTTTGAAAGTATCCTTGCAAGGGGTGTTTCACTACGGCGATCAAAAATTTCACATGTTAAATCTCCAAGGTTAAAATGCTATTGTAACAATACTAGAAAATCACATCTTATTGTCTTTTTCATGAAAGGTCTTCATATTAAATCATCATCAAGGCATATGTTTAAGCAGGTTCATATATATTATGTCCCAAATGAACTTCCATTGATGAAATCTTTACACTTAAGGCTAAAAATTCTAGCCACAAATACCATGTGTAACATACCTAAATATAAATGAATTAACTATTAGTACCTAATTTATATAATAGAATATAGATCACCTAAATGAGAAGAAACTGATGACATGTGACGAAAAAAGATTACAAAATAGTTGTAAAATAGATAGTAACAGCAAAAAGATGATGAATTTTTGGAACTTTTTAATAGAGTCAAACACTAAAGCCGATGATCAATAAGGTTTGGATTGAATTGAGTATCTGATTAAAGGATTGAGACTAAATTGCTACTTAGTCTTACGAGTCAGTGTATATGGACTTTTTCTTATTTGGGTTAAATGTTATAAAATTATATTATTTTCAATCATGAGATCTATCCCATGGCAATGATATATATATATATATATATATATATATATATATATATATATATATATATATATATATATAGGGCTAGGTTATAATGTGGATGGTAAATATTGTGTGGATGTAGGCTTGAATATGGACCAAGAGTTTAAAATACATATTCTAATAGAATATGTATTCTAATTGAATACAAATTCTGACAGAATACATATTTTGATTGAATGAACATTTTGAAGAATAACAAATTTTTGAACCATGAGTTGAAGAATAACAACATTCTTAAAGAATAATAATATATTATTAACATTATTGAAGAATCTAAGGTAAAAAAAACAAAAAAATAATTTTTACTGTCACATTCTATAAAAATACAATGTTATTTTTTGAATTTTTGCCACATGTTATTAGAATACAAGCTTCATAGTGAGTCATTCTTGAAAAAAATCTTCATTCTATAAGAGTACAATGTCGTTCATGATAGAATCTTCATTCTCATTCTTGTTTCATGTTGTTATATTCCATCCACCATTGGTGAAATCAGCTGGAACAACATACACAAATTGACCAATGGTCAAATCAGCTGGAACTAGATATCTGAAATAAAAACATTAACTTATTAACATGGAGATGTAGTTTTTGCTAAAATGAAACATGTCATAAATGGACCAATGGACCAATATTCTTTAAGAATAGATAACTATTCTTTAAGAATTGAGCAGTATTCTTTAAGAATGGAGCAACATTCTTATTCTTGAGAGAATGTTGTAACAAAAGAATGCAATTCTTCTGTTTGTTCTTGCTTATGTAATTGCGACACCGTCGATCTCTCACCTTGTGAACATGTCAATCTCGTACCCAAAATTTTGAAAAGAAATATCAAACAGTTTAACAATTAATATCAATTCAAGATTAAAGGATCAATCTTGAATTCATATTGATGATTCGTATAAAGTTCTATAAATATAATAATAAGCACTTGGAAGATTTTACTCATTAAACTTTAAAACAAATAAAATACAGCCCAACCTAATTCAATATATCATACATAATTGTCACCTCTATTATACAAGATTGGCAATAAGAACATTCATTTGTTATGTTGATTGTTGAAAAAAGGAACCGGGTAAAATGAAACATGGTACCAGCTGAAAATTTCATCTAGGCAAGTCTCAGCCATGTTAAACGACAATATAAGACATAATTAAATACAACATTCTAGATGATTGAAAGAATAGCAGATTTAACAGAGTATGATTAATAGAGAGAAAAAGAAGACTGAAAATGGAATTACCAAGCAAATAATAGACTTATGTGAGTGAAGAAATCATCAAAATTGTTGAGCATCAGTTGAGAAGTTCTTAAGGAAACATTAGGCCACTCTTAACATACATTTCTCGTTCTCATTTAAAAAACAGATGATCTTTTTTATTGGTTTTATATTCTCCTCTTAAGAAACTCGAGAGCTATGAAGTTAAAGATACACCCCAAATGACTTTCAAAGGTGATAATGTTAGTGTTTTTTCACATTAAGAAGCCAAAAACTAAGCTGCAAAACCAACAACAAGTGGAAGTAAAATAAAGGCAACAAGAGAATAGAATTAAGAAACAAGAGAATAGAATTAAGAAACATGAATACAATTGAATTCACGTACAAAATTTCAAAGAGCAGGCGGAGGAGGAGGCCATATCTATGATGATTTTGTATTTGTATGGATGGACTTTGGAGTTCCTGGTACCTGATTCATTGATTTATACGGGGCCTGTAACAACAAGCCGACGACAGACTAGGATTGAAAAACGTAAAGAATGATTTCAGGAAAAAAACCTTTTAGCTTTGTTGTTCAACATCATCTTACCGACGACGTTTCTCAGGTGCATCGGCAAATCAACGGCGGCGGCTTATCAAGGTACCGTGGTGGACTGGCGATGGTGATGTCTGATTAGGGCTGGATCGATGTCGGCTGTGTGATCCCATATATTGTGAAACGAGATCGAAGAAGGTTTTCTAAGAGGCTTGGTATGGTTGACGGGGCCTTCGATTTACGGCGACCGACGACGGTGTGAAGGTCGTCTGATGGGGGCCGAAGGTCAATGACAACGGGAAGGATACGATTGTGTGGGTGTCGATTGAAGAGGCAATAGGGTTTTAAATAAAGTAATTTGCCTAAATTAAAGGGTAGATGATTTAATTAATTATTTATTAAAATTAAATAATACTTGACCCATATTAATCCCTACATCCACACAATATTTGTTCATCCACATTTGAACCTACCTCTCTCTCTCTCTCTCTCTCTATATATATATATATATATATATATATATATATATATATATATATATATATATATATATATATATATATATATATATATATATATATATATAACATGACACATACATGTTTTTATTATCCATGATAAAGTTTCACTACATACGTTGCAACATTTGCTTGCATTACATGTTGAGTAAAATTGTGGAAAATTGTAGATGCTTATACATAAATGACATGCTTTTGGATATATTATATTCTTTATTACATGTTGGTCTAGACTATTGCCAAAAGATTGGAACCAAAATTCTACCAGGTTAGTACCTCTCATTACAATGTAGTAGTCTTAGATATTCCAAAAAGTATATAAACTAGTACAACACCGACACGAGATATATGGTTTGATTTGTTCTGTTGAGAACCTGCAAGAATGAGATGAAGACTCTACTAACGTCATACTTTCTACCATAACTAGTAGTCTTAGATCTTCCAAAAAAATGAAGCCTTGAAACACGGAAGAGAGTGTTGTTTAATTTGTTCTATCCATTGTAGTCCCATAAATTTAGTGATATACTAGTAACACACAATATTACATTAGATTCGATTGCAAATTTAACCGATGAGACTATTTACTAATAGAGAGTCTGTAACATCCCAAAAATCATAGTAAAATTTTTATTTTTCCAAAACAACACCAAGACAATAATTGTTTACAAAAACATTGTTTCAAAAGTATAATTCATAAATCAGGGTATCCCAGAATCCAATAACATAAAATCTGAAGGATGTGCATGATCACGCATTCACATTGCCACAATCATCTGAAGTACCTAAACAATAAACTAAAACTGTAAACAAAAAACTTAGTGAGTTCCCCCAAAATACCACCACACAAACATATAACAACATTCATACTAGGTCCACAGCTAACAGACTGGATTACCCCCTCCCCCCCCCCCTCGAGCCTACAACATGAGTCTGGCTTGCCTTCCGGCCATAGCTCATGTCTGGCTTGCTCCCGAGCCCACAACATAAGTCTGGCTTGCCTTACTGGCCCACAACTTATGTATGGCTTGCTCCCGAGTTTTTTAGCTTCCGCACAACGCATCATTGCCTCAACCCAACCATACTAAGTCGACATATACATAACCGATAACATATATCCAGCAAATAGATAATCATATAACCAATCAACAGACAAACAGGCAGATCTACAAATCACTACCGCATAGCAACATCCTATATACCAAGACACATATCTAACAGACCACTACAACATAACAACATCCTCTATACCATGATACATAACCTAGTGGGCCGACATTGGTGCCCTCGATCCACAAGTAAAATGTGGAAAACTAACCTCACAGTCTGGACAACCACCCCTCGCCAAGTCATTCCTTCGAGCATCCCCAACAAAGTTGCAAGAACTTATCACCTCTTCCTCGTCGATTCCTCACACACTGAAGGTGGATCTTTCTTGAACTCATCTTCTCTGTTCTCGTTCTTCTCGATAAGCCTTGCACAAAGCTAACGGGACTTGGGAGGCAAAGACAGCACACATGAAGATATTCCATGTTACATTCATTTTTCTCTTTCTCCGCAACTTCTGCTTCATCATGATTTCTTCCTCAGAATAACTTGAACACAACCACGCACACAAGGATGACCCATTTGCAGCTTAAAAGCTTCGTCGGAGGTGTAACTTATTGGAGGCGGTGTCTCCTTTTCTCTCTCGAACCATTCATTGTCGAAGGATACTTGTGACATTCGTGAGATCTCTACACCCACCATATTTTGCTTTCTCTCTCTCTCTCTCTCTCTCTCTCTCTCCCCCCCAGTAGTACAGTCACACACCGATTCACCAAAATTCTCTAGCTAAGTCTTGGTCTTTTGTAGGGATTCCGACATATACATCCAAAAGAAAACACTGAAGGTGATACCCACAATAGTTGCTTCTAATGTAGGGGACAAGTTGTCCATGTTTCCGAATTTGCCGTCTACCATCCTTGAAGTTGCTTAAAATTGAGAAAACCTACCCTGAACCCCATTATTCTTACAAAATGATGATTTCGGAATTGCATTGAAACCCTTAGACCTATAATTATTATTAACATTTAAACCTAAATAATATTTTTAATCAATCTTAATATCTAATAATTATTAATTCATTTTATTACCTTTATAAAATATCTTACGCTTAATACTTTACTAATTCCACCTTAAAAGTTAGTCCTACATTATATAATTATTGGCTATATATATATATATATATATATATATATATATATATATATATATATATATATATATATATATATATATATATATATATGATTAGGTTCAATGGAAAATGAATATATAGGGCATCAAGTTAGGAGCCAATGACCAATTGACACTTGTCCAACTATAGAAGTTATTGAAATTACAAAACTCGTTTTTATTATTGGGTTAAATTTACAAATTTAGTCCATGTAATTTTCTTATATTTTAAATTATGGATAAATTGTAACCGTCAATCAGTTTTGGATCATGGGTATTCTAAGTTTTGCAAATGTCGTTAATATAAACAATCTTAGTATTTATCCTTTAATATCCAAGTATTTTTAATTTTATTCATATAAAATGATTATGAAACCCACATCCTCTTTGAATTTTTATTCTATTAACCATGTGCTTTTTACGATGAAAGGATAATATAACTTCCATTAATTCTTTATATTATTAATTATGCAGTTTGAATTAAAACGGAAGTCATAAATTACAAATTCTTGAGATTTGTATTTATTCTTAAATATGCCAATCGAAATTCATGGGTTTAAGATGTATGTGTATGTTAACTTCCATTAATTCTTTAAATTAACATTTATGTAACTTTCCTCCGAACGAAGTTGGAAATTACAAATTCTTGATGTTAGTTTTTAATCTTCAAATGTAACTGTAATTTCTTTGATGGTGGGTTTAAAACCACAATTATAATTGAAACAACCATATTTTGTTTTTAAAATAGGAGGTAGGGATCATCTACGCAAATTACACCAAACCATATGGACCATTTGTGTAATTATTGGCATTATATATATATATATATATATATATATATATATATATATATATATATATATATATATATATATAGAGGAATGATCATTTGAGAACCTATAGTTTCCCGAGAACCCGAGAACTAAAAGAGGAGCGTTAGATAAAAAAAATGATGGTCAAGATGTATTGTGACATTTTTGTAAATAAATAAAATAGTAAAAGGGCGGGGGTATATTAATAAAATGTCACTGAGGCTATTTTAGGGATAATAGAAAATGACTCAGGAATAAACCGATCAGATCCTTTTCCACGAACCAAGAGAGCGGACGATGTGACCTTCACCTCCGTCAGATGCATCGTCGCCGCCTCCACCTCCATCAGATCGTTCTGTCAAATGTCGTCGTTGCTGCCTTCGCTTCCGTCAAATCGACTTCTATCGTATTCTTCACTGACTCTCCCTATCGTCCGCCTCCCTCCGCCATCCAATAGCCGACCCTCCCTGTGATTGAATCAAATTTCATCATGGTTGCTCTATCGATCTGATAGATATGGAAACGACCTTCCGATCACATTTTCGGTTCACCTCAATTTATCTCGACTGAACCGATTCATCCTCTGATGTAAAAGAATCACTTGGAAAATACTCCAATGATGGGATCCATATGACTACCGATCAACTACACGATTTGTTGATGAGTTCCAGGGCGGCGATGGTGCATCAATTTCAAATATTGAGTGTATACTGGAACACGTTCTTCACAAAAGGTATCCAATTACTAAAACAATTCACTAACTCCGATCTACAGCGAAATTGAAAGAGGATTATGTTTTGTTATCCTGATGTGATTAATCTTCAAATTCACGCTTAGAAGAAATCTTACAATTGTGGTCGAATTAACATATGTGGAGAATAATTTCAGAACTAGTTCTTTTCATTTGAATGTTTGGTATGAAGATTATGAAAACTGATTATTCAGATACGTAACCTCATCTAAATTAACTGATTATCAAACTATCTGATGCTGGTTCTTCAATTTGCAATGCTCAACTTGAAAACTCACATCCAAATCATAGTGGATCTAGGTTTTTTGCATGTTGATTGACTCTCTACATTCGATTTATGTTTCAAATAGTATCATCTTTAGAATTTGGTTTCGTGACAGTGGTCCAACTGTTAAATTCTTCTTCCATTTCACCTTTCTTTTGATGAATTCTCTGTATTACATCTTAATTTCTTATTTTATAATCCTTTTTTTTACTCTATAGTTTGTTGTAAGTGAGGGGAAATCAAGTTTAGGACATAATGTTGCTGGTATGGATTGGAACTTCAATAGTTGGGGAGGTAAGCTTTGGATTTTAATAGTTTTACAGATTTTATTTTATCAAATCAAACTTTTTATTTAATATAAATATTTTCATGTGATTAGTTAGTGCATGTAGCTTCTTTTGACATCTTTGTTTGTGTATTTTAGGTGTTGATGATGGTTGCTACATAGATCGAGTCATGATCTTCATGTTGCACGAAAGGTCAGACTCGTAAATATCATTAATACATATTTTTGTCATATTTTTCTTAAAAGATTTCCATTAATTGTATCAATATTTCCACTCTTTCTTCATGTAAACGATTAAGTTCTTGTTGTCTCGAAGAGGCTTGATCCTGTTCATAATGTTAAACCACTATTTATTAGTATTACTTTACTGTACAACCGGAATATAAAGCAAAAAAGAAAAATGAACACTATTAAACTACTAGTAATTCTTTTAATAAAGACTCCATATCATGTAGATCCTTTTCTTTTTCTCTTGCCCTATCATTAGAAACATGTTTATTTCCAAGAATTACAGGGAAAATTGCTCCTTTTGCAGCATCTGTCTCTGCTTTCAGGACATATAAGTTCTTGTTGCTTTCTTCCAATTCAGCAATGGTACACTCCTGCAACTACTCTTTTGAAATCTTTAGAAATACCCACTACCCCCACCTATGTTACAAACACAGTTGCAACAATTAAGTTTCAACTTGTTTAGAACTTCATGTTACTAGTGGAATGTAATACCATGATCAGTTGAATCCAATTATAATCACCACCACTTGATTTTGTTGATTTAGTAGAATGATTGAGTTCAATAACAAAAGATATTATATTATTTTCATAAATTTAAGTATCTTTGAATTGTTTTTCACACATATTTCTATCACAATTTGTCAGTTTTAGAGTTTTTTATATTGCAATTGAATTGTTTTCTACTTTTTATATAGTTGGAAGAGTTGCCTTTCCCAAAATCACCAGAAGATGTTAAAGTATGTTAAAAGAAAAAGGCAAATAGAAGGTTAGTTTGTTGGCTGCCATAAAAGTTTTTATCTGGGATTTGAATTCTCATCTTTATTGCATCAACTGTCATGTTCTGATTGTAATCTAATATCAAACCATTTTGCATTGGAACAACATTATGGAGCTGGAAAATGATCAAACAGAAGAATCCTCCTTGTATGAAGAATCAAACATAAAGGATACTTCAAATAATGATACTGATCCATTAGGTGACCAGAGATCAAAATGTGCAGGTATATAGGTACTAACTTGGTATCTATACATGTACATATTTTTTTCACATAGTTGTTTACTAACTTGGTATATATACATGTACATATTTTTTCACATACTAACTTGGTGATTCACTTGTGATTCACATATGAATTACATGTGATTCACATGTAAATCACATATGAAAGACATGTGATTCACATGTAAATCACATATGAATTACATGTGAATCACATGTAATTCACATACATTTAAATCACATATGAATCACATGTAAATCACATATGAATTACATGTGATTCACATGTAATTCACATATGAATTACATGCGATTCACATGTAAATCACATATGAATTACATGGGATTCACATGTAAATCACATATGAATTACATGTGATTCACATATGAATTACATGTGATTCATATGTAAATCACATATAATTCACATATGAATTACATGCGATTCACATGTAAATCACATATGACTTACATGTGATTCACATGTAAATTACATATGTATTTTTGTGAGTGTTTTTGCATCAATCAGATTCTTTTTAATTTTCTTGTAGATTTGGAAGAAATTGTGGTGAATATTAAAGAAGTGAAAAATGATAAATTGAAGAAAATATGGAAATATTGACTCGAAGACATGAAAATGCTTTGAAATTTTGTAGCATTTTTTTGTTTTTTATATTTTATATTGTATCGAATAAAATACTTATTGTATTGTGTTTATAGATTAATAAATAAAATGAGTTTTCTTATTATTTTCTTACAAATATTATAGTATATGAAATATGCATATATGCATTTGTAGAAATATGCATAAATGTACCAAAAATGTTGATTTTTTTGGTTAAAAAATTATAGTATTTTTTAAATATTCCAGTTTTTTTATTGATTATTAAATGTTTTTAAAATAATGCAGTTTTTTTTAAAAAAATACTTTTTTCAATTTTTTTTCTTCAAAAGTTCATGTTTTCTATAAAAAAACTAAAAAATCTGCACTTTTTTTTAAAAAAACTGAAAAATACTATTTTAAAAAAAAACTGA
Organism: Lactuca virosa; assembly: GCF_052849685.1. NCBI lineage: Eukaryota > Viridiplantae > Streptophyta > Magnoliopsida > Asterales > Asteraceae > Lactuca > Lactuca virosa. The sequence continues at coordinate 114,481,977 of NC_136431.1, forward strand.
AAAATACTATTTTTTAAAAAATCTGCAAAAACTGAATTTTTTTTTCAAAAATTCATGTTTTTTTTTTTAAAAATTAAAAAATCTGCACTTTAAAAAAAAAGCTGAAAAAAATATTATTTTTAAAAAAATCCGAAAATTTGATTTATTATGTAATTTTTTAGACATTTCTATTAATATGTAGAATAACACAAAAAAAATTAAACATTAAATGAAATCGATAAGATTACGATCATGCCTTTAATGAATTAGTTTTGATCTAACGGTCCACTTTAAATTTTCGGGTTCTCGGGAAACTATAAGTTCTCAACCGATCTCAACCCTATATATATATATATATATATATATATACACACACAGGACGTTACAGATTCAATGCCATTTGACTTATATTATTGCTTCTATCGGCGATTATACTATATTTTTCAACTCTACTTATTACAGATTGTTACATGCATCTTCATCTTGTTACATACATGCATGAAATATTTGAAATACAATATGTATCCCACAAGGCAACTTTTTCACACAAACTATTAGGAAGTGGACAAAAGTTGAAGGTTTATTGTGTTCGAGCTAGAAACAAGACCTTCATGTTGCGAGCACAAAGGGCTAGATTGTGAGAGAAGATATGACATGTCGTTGTGTACTTTTAGTTTTTAAATATGCATGATTTTAATATATGCAAATAAAAGATTTATTTTATTATCATCTTAGCTTATCCTATTAGGTTTTCTAGGATTTATCTTATTTGTATTTTCCTAGCTTTTAGCCTTCTATTATGATCAGAAGATAAGTTTTGGTGTAACCCTTGAATATACCCGTTTTGGGTTGATTGAATGAAGTAATCAGATTACCAAATTTTTCATGGTATAAACTAACCTGTCTCGAGGAAGGTAGCCAACAGCGGCACAATGGTCGGAGATGATGCAGAGCCACAGATGAGATGTGATGCCATGGTGAAAGGATGGTTGATGACAACAATGGAGAAAGATATCCGGTCGAGTGTCAAATATGCCAATACCGTTGCAGAGATCTGGGTTGATCTTGAAGAAAGGTTCCAAAGAGAGAGCACACCTTGTGCTTACGAGTTGAAACAGACGCTCGCAAATACATCTCAAGACGATGCTTCCGTTTCATCTTACTATATACGATGAGGGCCATATGGGATGACATACAAACCATATCACCGACACCTCGTTGCACGTGTGGAAAGTGCACGTGCGATCTTGGTAAGAGATTAATCGAATCCAAAGAAAAGGAACAACTTTATGAGTTCCTGATGGGTCTTGACAGTGTGTTCACAACGATAAAGACACAAATTCTTGCTTCCAAACCAACACCGATCTTAGGGACAACCTATCATCTTGTGTCAGAAGATGAACAACAACGCCCTATATCAGCAGCGAGAAGGCCAATATAAGACACAACTGCCTTCCAAAGTTCCACCAGTCAACGTGAATAGAGTGCTGATTTGACATCCCAGTACAACAAAGGGATGGCAAATAATACGAAACGAAGCAATGGAAATGAAGTGGAAGAGTGCACCTTTTGTAGAAGAAGTGGGCATAAGAAAGAAGGCTGTTTTAAGCTCATTGGATATCCCGAATGGTGGCCCAGAAAAGGAAAGAATGACAAAAGGAAACCAAAAGCTTCCATGGCTAATCATGATGTGAACCAGGTCCCTATTCTATCGGATGAACAATACCAGGGCCTACTCAAATACTTCAAACAGGATGCAAGGATTAACACATAACCTAGTGTTAACATGGATGGTAAGAAAGAAAGTAATGGCTCTTGGATTGTAGATACAGGAGCCACAAACCATATGACGTCTGATCAAAATCTTTTCAAAAGCAAAGCCATCTGTGACAATGAGCCACCTATCACCATTCCTAATGGAGACTCGGTGCCCGTTGAAGGGAAAGGAGTTTGTCACCTCCCAAATGGGATAAAACTAGGGAATGTTTTGTACATCCCAAGATTCAAATGCAATCTTTTATCTGTTATTCGTCTCATTATCGAATGGATTCAGTGGTAGAAGAGAAGAAGGCTTTGATGACCGGATTGGATGTAGAAGTATGGCACAAGAGACTAAGGCATACTTCAGATTCAAAGTTGAGTAAAGTAAAATTTTTAGGAAATTTTGTGAACAATTTAAACAATAAAGTTTGTGATTCATGTGTTAGGGCTAAACATAAAAGGCTTCCTTTTCCTAGTATTTCCATTAAAACCAATGCATGCTTTGTTTTGATTCATTATGACATATGAGGGAGTTATCACACACCTTCTCTTATAGGGGTACATTATTTTTTAACTGTGGTTGATGATTATAGCAGATCTGTGTGGGTGTTTTTACTTAAACACAAACACAAAGCCAATCAACAACTGGTTAACTTATGCAATATGATCAAGACTCAGTTTGGAAAGAATGTTAAGAAAATAAGAAGTACTAAAGGTGGAGAATTCACATCAGGTTTCATGAATGATTTCTACTCTAGCATGAGGTTCATTCACGAAACTTCTTGTTCTCATTTACCTCAAAAGAATGGGGTTGTTGAACGAAAACATAGACACTTGCTAGAAGTTTCTAAAGCCTTATGATTTGAAGCTAATCTACCGATAAAATTTTGGGGTGAGTGTGTTTTAACAGCAACTTACATTATTAATAGATTGCCTTCCAAAGTTTTAAATTTTGAAACCCCATTTGAGGTCCTTTTTGGTCAAGAACCAGATTACACTCATATGAAGGTTTTCGGTTGCCTTGTCTATTCTAGAAATAATAACACATGGGGAGATAAGTTCGAAGTAAAGGGGAAACCAAGTGTTTTTATTGGTTACCCACATGGTCAAAAGGGTACAAAATTTTCGATACACAGAGCAACAAAGTAACAATTTCAAGAGATGTAAAGTTTGTGGATAATGTTTTTCCTTTCGCCCCAAACAAATACGAAACCCTAGGTCATCGTGAAGACAAGGTTAATGACGACTTTACCCTTGATAGAGAAGATGATGAGTTAGCATCCTTCGAACTGCCTCTTAAAGTGGAATTGTAACGCCTCAAATTTCAAAACAAATTTTTTATTTTTATTTCACCAAACATTATTCATAAAATCCAAGTCATTACAAAATTATAAATCATTATCAAGCAATATCAGAGTATCCCAAAACCACAAGACATCATAAGCCGGCGAATGTGTAGAATCATGCCTCCGCCTTCCCAGAATCTACAAAAGTACCTGAAACACATTTAAATCAACACTGCAAGCACGAAGCTTAGTGAGTTCCCCAAAATACCACATACATACACAAATAATTAGCCTCTCATGAATATATCTCGATAAGGACCCTCCGGTCATGTGTCTCAGTGAAGACCCTCCGGTCTCACGTCTCGGTATGGACCCTCTCCGGTCATAAGTCAATATATACACAAAATAATATAACAACATAAGACACAAAGACAGAATGCATAATAACACATATCTCAGTATAAGCAAATAAGACCCTCCGGTCAATAATACAAATAAGACCTTTTGGTAAATAATACGAATAAGACCCTCCGGTCAATAACACGAATAAGACCCTCCGGTCACACATAAATTACCACACAGGTAAGTATAGTGAGAATACTCACCTTAGTCGACGGTTAGCAAATTCTAGACTCGTGTCTGCTGCACAACGACTCTACACACTGAGCGAAACAAGATCATTCTCAGATAACATTCAGGGTTATACCTAAAGCATAAGGCCCAATCTAAACAGGCCCTCTAAGGCCCAAACCCAAATAGGCCCACTAGGGCCCAACTCAATAACTCCCTATGACCAACATGGCAACTTAATAAGGCAAGCCCAACAAGGCCCAAAACAGCAAAGCCCTATCTCAAGAACAAGTCCAAGTCCAAGGCCCACAACTCTACTGATCAGACGAACGGGTGGCGTTCATGGACGGAACACACGACGTTCGTCGCCGGATCGCTTGACGGGGACTCAGGCTGGAATATGCTGCGTTCCTAGGGATTACACTCGGCGTTCCCGGCAAAACTACAATCCTTGTTCTAATGACTTATTCCATTAAGTCCAGCGTCCAACACCTCAGAATAATCCCATAATAATGAATTAATCCATAACGTCGAAGGCTTTAAGCCTTAACATGGCTCAAAGGGGCCCAAACATGATTTCAAGCACTCTAACTCCATAAAGAGGCCAATAACTCACATTTAGTCCTTAAATCCTTAAGTCCTTTCACCGAACACTCAGATCTGGTCCAAAAAGGCATTTTACAACATTAACTTCCCAACTTTATGACTTGTCATGGCTAAATGTGCTCAAACCTAAACCCTAACTTTTAACACAAAAACCCAAAATTCATAATCCTTTGCATGGATGGGAGGAATGGACCAAGATAACATTTTTATGACTTAGAACACTCAAAAACCTCAGAAAGGACATCTCAAATGGTCTAGAGTAGCCCATACTCATAAAGACAAAAGCTTTGGGACAAAAAGTACATAAAACTCAAAACTAGTTAGATCAAACACAAGATTCATCAAGATAGAAACTTTATACTTCTAGTAGCTTGCAAATTTGATGAAGGTTCTGGATCTAGAAGCTTTACTCCAATAATAGCTTGATCACCAAGTTCCTTCTTCTTCAAGGGCCAAAACATAACAAGTCATAACCCAACTAGATCCACATGAGAAAGCCACCAAGATTCAAACTTTATACTTTCTGGAGCTAGATCAATATGATTAGGGCTTGGATCCACAAGCTCCAAACCAAGCAATGCTTACTCAAGAAACTCCGTTTTCCAAAATAAGCACAAAAAACACACTAAATCACCAAAAAGCTCAAGAATCACTCAAAAAAGGCTAGGGTTTCGCTCTTAGGGTTAGAGAGGATGAAGGTTGAAAAATGGAAGAGGTTTGGGTCCATAATGATGCTTATAAAGGGACCAAACCCTAAAAACGAGTCCTTGAAGCAGCTCAGCGAACGCCTAGTGTTCCCATCTTGGCCCGCATCACCTTTCCCTTGAATGCCATGCGTTCCCATCTGGAACGCCCCGCATACCCGACTCGGTCCAAACCCTTCTAACTTCAAATGGTCATAACTTCTTCGTTATAACTCCATTTTTGACGTTCTTTATATCCACGAAAAGGTGAAGAGAAGCCCTACACTTCTATCAACTTTATTTTTCCTAAAACCCACTCAAACTCACATCCAAAATTCATGAAAGGCCCGAACCAACATCTTTACCAATACCCTTGGGTTCTAAAGCGCAAACCGAAATCTTATATCACACTACCTACCTTACCCACATCCAAGAGGGTCTAAACCTTTCTCCTTTAAAACCTCAAAAGATTCTCACACCCGAATCACGGCCCACGAATCTTAAATCACAGAACGATCTGAAACATGATGTTACAGGAATAAACCAAGAAACACTTACAGAGGGTGGAACTAGTGAGCAGAGTTTAAATGAAGGAGATGAAAGGAATGTAGAGAAACCGATGGTTGTAGAAATAACTAATACACCTGTTTTTACCGAAACCTCTGGCTCCAATAAAGGTCATGATCAGGAACATTTAAGTAACATGAGAGAAAAGTGAACCAAAGTCCCATAAAAGGAATTTGATGATTTTGTTTTAAAGCTCCCTCCTTCGATAGACCATTATATTTCTTATGATAAGTTCACTAACAGTCACAAAGCTTTTCTTGTTGCTATTAGCTCAAATGTAGAACCAAAGTCTTTTAAACAAGCTATTCAAAATGAAAATTAGATAATGGCTATTGAAAATAAGATCAACGCCCTTGAAGACAATGGTACGTGGACTCTTGAAGAGCTGACAAAAGGAAAACATGCTATTGGGTCAAAGTGGTTGTGAAAATCAAATACAAGCCAAATGGCAAGATCGCAAGGTACAAAGCGCGACTTGTCGCAAAGGGGTTTACACAAATGGAAGGTATTGATTATCATGACACATTTGCACTAGTTGCAAAACTGGTAACCATTAGAACCTTGCTCACCATTTCCACGAAGAAAGATTGGGTTATGCACCAACTTGACATGAACAATGTGTTTCTGCATGGATATCTAAAAGAAGAAGTTTATATGAAGATCCCAGATAGTTTCTCAAACAAATACGACACACGGGTTTGCAGGTTACGAAAGTCACTGTATGACCTTCGTCAAGCATCGAGAAACTGGTACCAAAAAATTCACCATGTCACTCACGAGACTTAGTTTCCTGGAAATCAAAGGTTGACGCATCGCTTTTTATCTATAATAAGGGAGGAGTTTTCGTTTTTGCCCTTAGTTATGTTGACGACGTAATAATTATCGGGAACGACGTGTCAAAGATTGAGGAAACGAAGGTTTTTCTTGATAAAGAATTCAACATTAAAGATTTGGGTCATTTGAAGTATTTCTTAGGCATTGAGGTTGCTAGAACAATTGAAGGTATCATTCTTAGTCAAAGAAAGTATACCTTTGATATTCTTGAAGATTGTGGACAATAAGGATGTAGACCCAGTTCGTTCCCAATGGAACAAAATCTAAGTTAGATCAAATTGATGAGAGTCCTTGCGTTGATGCAAGTCAATATCATCGTCTTGTTGGAAGATTGCTTTATCTACAAGCAACACGATCAGATATTGCTTACTCTGTTAATATGCTCAACCAATTTGTCTTTGATCCTAGACAAAGTCATATAGATGCAGCTGTAAGGGTGTTGAGATACCTCAAAACGACACCGGGACAAGGCATTTTTATTCCTAAAAATGGTGGACTAAATCTTGTTGCATACTACGATGCCGATTGACTTGGCAATGCATATACGCGACGATCACGAACTGGATACTTGATGCTTTTAGGAGGAGCTCCAGTTTCCTGGAAGACAAAGAAGCAGTCAGTGGTGTCTCGCTCTTTAGTTGAAGCGGAATATGGGTCAATGGCGACAACCGTTAACGAGATTTTGTGGATGTGTTGGTTGTTAGGTCTTTTACTGGCACAACAACATGGCCCGACACCATTGTTTTGAGATAATCAAGTTGCGAGATATATAGCTAATAACCCGATTTTTCATGAAAGGACAAAACATATCGAGATGGATTTTTATTTTGTTTGAGAAATGGTAGAATCTGAAGAGATTAAGACTTGCAATGTTGACACAAAGGGTCAAATTGTAGATGTTTTTACCAAAGCTTTGGGCAAAGATTGCTTACGTCTCTTACTTGGCAAGTTAGGCATTCGAGATCTTCATGTTCCAACTTGAGGGGAGTAAAAGGTTTATTTTATTATTAGCTTAGCTTATCCTATTACGTTTTCTAGGATTTATCTTATTTGTTTTTTCCTAGCTTTTAGCCTTCTTATAAGTTTTGGTGTAATCCTTTTATATACCCGTTTTGGGTTGTTTGAATGAAGTAATCAGATTATAAAATTCTTTGGCAAATGTATGGCTTTTTGAACTACGTAACACTCAGGATTTTATATATCCCGATATGTATATTTGGACCATTTTCCACTAGCTTTAGACATTATTACAAATAATGTCACTTTTATGGAGCTAATCCGATAAATGAAAATTTGGTAGCGTTACAGAATGTCCCCTAAAACATGTGAGTCAATACAAAGATATCATTAAGTGATATAAAAACGATTGATCACACCAATTCGGTTGTGTTTAAGAGCATCCACTATGATGAGTTCAATGTGAGAGTTGAATGAGGTGGCAAGTCTAGTTGTCATGGATGAAACTCTACCATAGTGAGATGCCACATTGGCATTCAATGAATTTGGAGTTTAATGGCCATTGAACTTTTCAATGGGAAAAATGAAAGTTTTCTAATCTTAAATGTATACTATAAATTAGCTTTTGTAATTTTCTATTGAACTTTGTAGAGTTGAATGCATTGTAGGAAAAAAATGATTGAGTTGTATGGAATTTAGAAAAATGATATGGCAATCCATTGAACTCTATGGAGTTCAATGCATTGTGGATGCCCTAAATGGGTTAATGTGTTAAAATAACTTATTTCAGTGTTAGAACATAACCGCCCCACTCGATGGTTAATTTCATTAAAACTAACGAACCAAATTAGGCGACTTTTGTTGCTTCAACTATAGGACTTGTTTCATTTTTAACCAAATTATTAATTTTACTCATTTAAATAAACACATTTTAGCGAGACAATTTGTAGTTGTAGTACTCACAAATATACATAGCTAGCTAGGATTACAATTTGTCCATGAAAAAAAAAAAACAATTAAAAATTCTCAATGAGCGAAAACCCATCTTTGTTGAATTCAGATCCTAGACCCTCAAGCCCATTAAATTCGTCAAGCCCCAATGCTTCTTCAATAGCACCCTCTACATTTAACTTATCCACTAACAAAAGATCTTCCAATACTATTCTATGCTTCCTTACAGATTTCATGGTCAACGGTTTGACTTCTACTACCTCTGATGTATCATCATCCTCATCACCTATGCTAAACTCAAGCTTTCTACTACAACCTTTGTCTAAATCCTTTTTTCCATTAAGAACTTGGAGTCTCAAATCATCCTTAAGAACCGGTGTTTTAGTTTTAGTCTTTGTGTCCATGGGCCCACTTTCATTGACAACTTTAGCTTCTGTTAGCCTTCCAAAATCAATCTCATCATCAAGAGGTACAATTTTAGTACTAGTTTTCGTGGGTTTTCTAAATCTTGAAGGCTTGTTTCTCATTTTGTTTTTGAGATCAAAATTAGTGGAGGATTTTTGGTGTGTGTCAAATAAGAGCCTTCTATTGAAGCCTTTGTCTGAATCCAACTTATACATGTTCTTACGAGGTGACATGATAAATAAATCACATTTAGTTTCTGAATCCCAATCAGATGTCCATTCAGAAGGCCAAAAAAGTGGTTTATTTGTACCAATTTCTTCCAAATCCACAACTTCTGAAGAGTATTCAGAGCTTGAACATGAAGAAAACGAGTGCTCATGATCATGATCACTGGTATCAGTAATTGAAGAAACACTAGAGGATTGATCATTTGCTAGCCAGGAAACCACTTCTTTTTCTTCTAAATTCTCATGAAAAAACTCGAATTCTTTTCTTTGATCAAGAACTAAAGATGCTTCTTCTATAGGATTTGCTATGGATCCATCGAAGAATGTAGCTTTTGTGCTTAAAATATCACGGGATTTTGTTGATGGGGTTGTTGATAATAAAGAGATAAACCACGCGTCTATTTTAACGTCTGTGTAACAAGATAAACTGTTATCATGAAAACAAGATGATGGTGATGATGATGATGCATCACCTGAAGATAACCACATGCAGTTGTTATAATCGAGTGATTCTGCTTTCCTTAGAGTAGCAGCAAATTCATCGTCTTCCTCCTTGAATGTGTCATGAGTATGAAGATTTGAAGATTCTTGACTTCTTTCCCGGAGAATAACACTTGTCATGATGATGGATGCTGTGAATTAAACAAAAACAAAAGATACAAGATTGCAGCAATTAGCAAAGAAGAAAAGGCCAAACATGAGGATGAAAAGAGCATATAAAACGAATTCCGACTTTATTACAAGTAATATATATTGACCAAATATACTAATTCAACGAAAATGATTCAAGAAGTAAAACAGAACAAGTCAAGAAAGAATATGAGAATCATTCTTCAATAAAACAAAGATCATCAAAGAAGTAATTGCGATAATACTGTAGTCGCACATATCTTTAGAAGCTCAGAGGTTGGATTTAAATTAAAGTATATGAGAATCTTTTTCCCGAAACAATTGCTTTTACGCTATTCCAAAGTTTTAGTCAATAAAATCGGAGAAAAAGATTTTTTTTAAATGAAACGAGAAGCTCGTATGAACAGACTTGCCAAAAGCGTGGTGTTTTTAGGGTACTTTAATATACGAATTTGATACTAATCATTTTCCTATTCGCAGTAACAATTGTTAGAATTTTATAAATTGGGACTAATCTTTTAGAAATATATGAAAATCTCTTTAGCAACACATTATCTTACACAATAACACAATAGTTTATGTCAAAAATTCAGAGAAAACAGGGAATGAAAATTCCTCCGAACGAACTTGCTGATTTTTAGAAAGCTACTTTTGTAAAAGAGAAATACTCGAACATTCTCCGCTTCGCGCTACTAAAAAACAAAATTTTGTTGATATGACTGTAGGAATCTAATCAATTTTAAAAATGAAAACCACAAATCCATAATCATATCAATTACGTCGTATCATACTGAAAATCAGCTCTCAAGTCTGCTATGTGTATATGTATAAGTGCACACTTAAACGTAAATTTTTCTACCATTCGATCTCGCAACTGCACAATCTGCAATTTTATAAACAGAATCGTGCAGTTTTCGTCGAATTTGACTCGATTGTGATTCTAAAACTATCGAAATCAACTGCAGGTAGTTGACTGAAATTAAAGTAATGATAACTTCGTCGTACCTTGTAGTGAGACGTGAAGATGTAAAGGAGTTATGGAAACAAGCTCTTGAGAGGAAGCATCGCCATTGATACAGACATCGCCGTTGTCCAATTTCCCGCGTTGGCACTACGAATGGTGGAGATGGCAATGGCACCACCTCCTTGGCTTCTTTTATTGCCATTTGAAACTTTACCCGAATTTGTCGGGCACTAAAGTAATCGTGTGCTAACCAATTCAAACGAGATAGCTATCTTGGGCCTCCAATGTGGGCCACCTGCCGACCCAAAGTATATATACCAAAATTAAAGTTAAATTGGATTAAATACAAAAAAAATAATTTTTTTTATTATTTTAATATTATAATACTTTACTTCAATTTATTTTTATTGATACATGATAATTTAGAAAAATATACTAATTACAAAAATAGATTAGTTATAAATTTGAATTATGGTAATATATCATAGGATAACAAGTTTTTATTTTATAGATACACACCCATAATATAGTGATTACTAACAAATCATTTTTATTAGTGAGTTTTTTTTTCCTATAATACAACAATGATATGTTTTTAAAATATAAATGTTTATGCGTTTAGGCACGATAAAAAAACTTTTATGTATGAATCGACTTTTATTTTTTTTAACATTTTTAAACTTAGTTTTTTTTTATTATAGGGAAAATGACATTACTCGGTCCCTAAAGTGTTTTTTGTGCTTTATTAGGGAACACGCTTGTTTTCGTCGAGTCCATTTGGTGCTTTTTGAAGAAATGAAGGGGTTAGCCGTTTAACTTCTGTGTCACCTCACTTAAAATGTCTACGTGTAAATGTTGACTGTGTCTCCTTAGGGTTTTTAATGACATACTGACAACACTTTCATCCTCTCTCCGTCTACTGCATCCATTTCCTGCCTCCATTTTCTTGCTTTCTACCATGGCTATCTGCATCGTTGTTGATGTGTACTTACAAGGAATCTTCGCAAGGTACCACATACGATACACCGATGATGCTAATCCGAGGGTGGTAAACATTGATTTCGCAGGCATGGATAAGAACGCCTGCTACGCTTTCATGGAAAGATTCACATGAGAAACTTTAGTACTGTCTGCTATATAAATTTTCCAAAAGGTTTGAGGTGAATTAGAAATGAGCTTGATTATGCTGATTTTATATCAATTGCGTATGAATGTGGTGCTGAAATCGCATTGTATGTAGACCATTTTAGTACTACTAACATGCAGAAGTGGTTGGATGAAGAAAGAGAGGAGGTAGTTGATAATATCTGGGAGGAAGTAGTTGATGATGACCAAGTTGATGGTGAAACAAATGAGATATGGGATACCGATGATAATGTCAACCCTTATTTTGTCAAAAAAAGATAATGACCCAGATTGTGAGATAAATGAGAATGTAGGCGAAGCCGAATCTGTTGATGATGACCTGTGTGAGAATGAAGCTGAAGATGGTGATGTTGCCAGTGATTTACCAACTATTTTCAATGAAGAACAACCTTGGAAGGAATAGCAACCTATGTTAGGTATAAGGTTTGAGAACCCTAAACAACTCAAAAACATGTTGTGTAATTACACAATTGAAAATGGTTATGAACTATGTTTTATGAAAAATAATAGTAGAAGGTTGTTAGTTAAATGTTGTAATGGAAAGTGTACTTTTAGGCTTGGGGGGGGGGGGGTCATGGATGAGTGATGATCAGTCTTTCCAGATCAAGTCTCTTATAAGTGACCATAATTGTGCTAGGAATTTCAAATTTTAGTCAATTGTCACTTGCAGATGGATAGAAACCCATTTCACTCAAGAATTTGTAAACAATCAGAAGATGAGTGTTAAAGGTACAATTGCAAACAATTATGCCAAGTTATGGTCATATGGGGGAGGAGATAAAAAGATCAAATCCAGGTTCAACTGTAAAAAAAATTGTTGATTCAATGCCTGATGGTAAAACTTACTTCGGTAGGATTTATATATGTTTTCAAGTAATAAAAGGGGGGTAGAGGAGAGGGTGTAGACGGATAATTAACCTAGATATTTGTTTTCTAAAAAGTTATTGTCATGGTGAGTTACTTTGTGATGTGGGTAGGGATGCTAACAATGGAAGTTTCCATGTTGCTTGGTGTAACATCCCAAAAATCTTATGAAATTTAAACTTTTCAAAACAACCCTTTTTCTATAAAAGTGTTTACAAAAACAGTGGTTCCTTAAACATTAATTAAAAATCAGAATCTCTTTCAACATAGTTTTCAAAACATTCACATTATCAGAGTTTCCCAGAAATCATAAATCCAAAACACGAGGATGTGTACGATCACACCTTCACCTTGCCATGATCCACTGAAGTACCTGAAACCATAAACCAAAACTATAAGCACAAAGCTTAGTGAGTTCCCCCAAAATACCAACACCCAAACAGAAACATATACAAATAACATGTATACTGAGCCTTCAGCCTCTCTGGACCACCTTACCGGGCCTTCAGCCTGTCTGAACCGCTCACAGAACCTTCAACATGTCTGGACCGCCTCACCGGGCCTTCAGCCTGTCTGGACCGCTCACAGAACCTTCAGCATGTCTGGACTGCCTCACCGGGCCTTCAGCCTATCCGGATCGTTCTCCGGGCCTTCGGCCTAACTGGTACGCCCCACTGGCCTTTAGTCTATCCGGGACACCCTAGGTCTGTTAGCCTTCAACACATAGCAGGACCGGCTCAACCTAACCACACACACACGCAAACCATGTCGACATATACATAACAGATAATCGTACAGGCAAGCACAAATCATACAGATCAATAAGCATAACATCATCCTATCTACCAGGATACCGATCTAACAGTTCATAACAACATAGCAATATCCTATCTACCAGGATACCAATCTAACATATCATAACAACATAGAAACATCCTATCTACCAGGATACCGATCTAACAGATCATAACAACATAGCAACATCCTATCTACCAGGATATTGATCTAACAGATCATAACAACATAACAATATCCTATCTACCAAGATACCGATCTAACAGATCATAACAACATATAGGCATACGATAACCAAGATAACAATCCAAAGGTCCGACCTTGGTGCCTTCGACCCTTAATTACAGTGAGGAAAACTCACCTCGAATGTAGAAGGTCCCCAAAAGAAAGTCCTTAGCTGCTGCCCTGCTGGCTTCCGAGCTATCGAAACCAATAACACAACCAATTAGCAATTAGGTCCCACGCTATAATCCATAATCCACACTTGGGGTAAATGACCATTTTACCCCTGTCCCAACATACACCAAACTGAGGCCCAAAACCCAAAAGATCCATAAGGCCCACTAATGGCCCATTTTTCTAAATTGGGCCCAGTATCATATGGGTCTTACCATAAGCCCATATTTTCCTTAAATCCAAATCAAGTTACCACAAACGCCCCTTGGGACAAACTTGGTCAAAGATATAAGTAAAAAGTAAAAGTCAATGGTCCAAGTTGACACAACTCACCGAGTGTACTCACAGACTCGTCGAGTTCCCATAGAACTCAGAAGATCGGGAAAAACCCTAGCCAACTCGCCGAGTTGGCAGGAAAACTCGTCGAGTTTTCCCAGTCTTAACACATTCAGCCCCTTTTATCGAATCTTATGCTTCAAGATACAGATCTGGTCCTCTAGGGCTGGAATACCACGTAAAGTTGCCAACTTTACGTTCATGCATGCCAAACGAAGCTCTAGAACTTATATAAGGCTTAATAGAGAACCTAATGCATGGATGAGGCCTTGAACCCAATAAAGTTTGCAACTTTAAGCTAAAAGAGACCATCAAACGTTCAGATCTAAAGTGATATCTCCATGAAATGCTCAACCTCATGAACAATCCAAAAAAATGAGTCAAATATGACAATAAACTTTCAAGGAAGAGATCTAAGCAATAGATGAGCAAGATTTATACTTTTTACCTCAAATGAGTAGCAAAACACAAGGAGATTCTAGATATAAAGATTTCCCTTCAAGCTAGGCACCACCAACTTCAAGCTCTTTCAAAATGGGACCAAAAGAAGCAACTTTTAAGCTCACACACTCAACTTGGGATAAGATGCACGGATCTAGGGTTTTTCTGGACAAGGGTGGCTGGTAAGGAGGCCAGCCAAGGGGTTAATGTTCTTTAAATAGGGGGCAGCACCCTAAACATTAGGGTTTCCTAAACAGTGCCCAACTCGTCGAGTTGGCTCCTCAACTCGCCGAGTTGAGGCTCCTCAACTCGTCGAGTAAAACCTTTAATCCTCATGATTCTTCATCTTCGACACGTCGAGTTGGCTCCTCCAACTCGCTGAGTTCAACTCTAAATTGGACTAAATTCAACAATTAACCTCTTAGATTCTGGGTGTTACAACTCTCCCCCACTTAAATCAGATTTCGTCGTCGAAACTGCGCCTTGTTAATACTCATAACCCAAACGAGCACGTGAGGAACGCACCCGAAAACTCTACCCATAAACGACCTTCCCAAAACAATCAATCCCAAAAAGAAACTGCCAACCTGAAGAAAAACAACCCATAATCCCATGCAAAGACCCAACCTTATATATCCGAACTTGGGTATCGAATTGGTCTGACTCCCTGACAGACCTCTCAAAATGATCCGATTGCTAAAACCATGACATTTATCCATCGAACAATCTATCCATCCTAATTCCATTCCCCTTATCCCTTAAACATACAACTCAACCTTGAGAACCTGAGCTTACCACTAGAAAGTAGAATCACAGATCATAGGGTGCTTCAAAGGGAAACAAAGTCACTAACCATACATGGCGACAGAACACAAATACTCGACAGAAAGTTCAGATAATCCTTTGAGTAGAAGATTCATTCCTGAAGCGGTTAGACTCAGACAAGAGCTGCATAACAGATTCAAACCAATTACTCTGAGATTATTTAATCCCGCTGCGAGTGACTTATCATTTCCAAAACACCCCAACTTTCCACACAAACGTGAAATCCCTCGCCACTAACACAACCCGAAACAATGATACTTCCCAAAACACTGATACTACCCGAAGCACTGATACTGCCTAAAACACTGATACTACCCGAAGCACTGATACTGCCCAAAACACTGATACTACCCGAAGCACTGATATTGCCCAAAACACTGATACTAGGAGCCTGAAACCTCCAACCTTCACAATGGTAGAATCATCCATTGGAATCTACCCCCAATCAAAAACTGGGGCATTACCAGAACCATGAAGAATGATCCTCGAAACACACTAACCGCAAACTTGACACAAAACCGAACCATATGATGAACCCAAAATCTCAGCAACCCTTGACTCCTTGCCATGCCAATACCAACCACCGCTTTGTTGAGCAACGACGATCAAACCATGAAATTTTGTGATACATCCAACCCTTACCGACTCCAGTGCACCCCCCACCTGGGCACCCACTTGATATAACCACCAAGAACTTATGACTTCCGAATGCATAAACAATTTCCAACTCAAGAATCAGAAATCCAACAACAGCCTGCGAATAACTGGATTTATAATGCGTATAACTCGAATAGACTTCGTGATACCTGCCTGATACTTCCTTCAATCCTTACTGCTTCCCTTATCCAACCATGATATTTACGACTCGCCCGACCCCCATCAACGCGTCAACACCGAAAGCACTACTAGCAGAAGAAATGAACCATCATGATCACTAGGCCCACAACCTATGACTGGAATGGTCCCTATAACACACCGACCATGAAAACACTCTCACAATACCAACTGAACAGAACATAGCTGCTACCAAATCAAAACCCTTACGAAAACAAGGTCACACACGACCCGCGGATAGGATAATAGTTTCCTTCTTGGTCTAATTTGGAAGCTAAAACCCAAGGAACCATGCACATAATTCAAACCAAAATCCCTAATGCCATCTTGCCCAGCTCACATGGAATACCCCCATACACATACTTAGGAAACCCATAATCTCATCAAAAGAGAAAAGAAATACCAGAGATAATCGAAATGCCACCTTAATCAAAACAGAAAACATCTTCATGATCGGTCAAAACATCCTTGATTAAGACTGAACGAACTCCACCACTAGCTCGAAAAAACTTCCAAGATGATCCTGAAGGCCACCAAAATCCGAGTGTGCCATGAACCAAGCTCCCACTCTACCACCAAGGGTAAACACACCTAAATACCGAAGGAGCATAGAATATATTGAACAGGAGGGTAGCTGACGCATTCCTTGACCTTTAACTGGCACCACTTAAATCCTTCAGAGAATTCCTGCTGAATAACGAACTCAACGACCAATGGTCTCGAATACCTTAACACCTAAACCAGAGAAACCACAACCCACCTGAAGCTGAACATACCTGCTTCTGAAAAAAGTTCACCGACCAACATCTGCCCAACAAACCTGAAAGCAGCAAATTGACAGAACCCTCAATGACTAACGTTCAACATGAGAATCCTGATTCCCCCCCACTTATAACTCGAACCACTGCCCACTGGTGGTGAAACCAAAACATAACCCAAGTAGCCTATCCAGGTACAACCATACTTAACCATGAAATGAATATCATCCGCAAAATGGCCCTCCAGATACGGATCAACAAACCCCACGAGAAACCTGAAGTACAACTGAAAACCTCGGAACTTCCCATAATAACCACTTACAAGGCATATGTAACTACCGATTTACGATACAACATACACCCCTGCATGCAACCCACACGACAATCCGGTACCTGGCCTTTCCATCTCCCAATAATATGGCCCTTGCTCACATTGCTAAGGTACTCGTTCCACATAAAACACTTTCACACACCAGCGTTGACACATTGTTGCTGACTACTACGACCAACAGACCCCAAGCTAAGAATCCAACCTAACTCGGGAGATCACAAGCCTTTCCACTCCTTCTAAATCGAGCAAGAACAGAAGAGCAATATCGTTGCCACAGATAACGACAACCCAATCCGACAATCCGCCACTTAAATCCGAGATGCGATTTCCAAGCCAATCATCTCAACTGCTTCCTCCCTGCATCTTGAGGCTCGAGGCATGGTCTCTAACAAAACCCTCGAGACTTAAAATCAACATACTCATCTGGGTCTAAACCACTCAACCCACAACAATTTCTCCACGAGGCCTGAACAAACACAAAACCATCCTCATCTGATCAACCCAAGACAAAAGATCGACAGATACGAAACCACTGCCTCGAACCATGGTACCCAACCATGCTATCTTCCCTGACCAACCCTTAGATTCTCCAAAATTCTTCTCGATTTGAGTATGGATCCTATGCTTCCAATAGTACGGGCCCAATACTACCTTCCACACCTATCCATACTCTCCCCAAGAATCATATCGGGTCCTCTAAGACCTAGTCACAAAATATTCCTGAAACCTGCTTAAAAGCGAAACAACTTCACTAGAATACTCCCTAGGCTATTTTAGGGTTCCACACTTCTCTGCCATCAGCTGCTGAAGAACTCCTCACAATGTCAATTAGCCATTCCATGAATACAATCACATGCAACAAAGCTCAGATAATCCTTCGAGTAACAGACTCATCCCTACAACGGTTGGACTCAGACAAGAGCTGCTCAGCAAGGTCAAACCCGCCACTCTGAGATTATCCAACCTTTTTCACATGTAACTTAACATATTCACTTAATGACTAACTCACATCATTCATGAGTTCCACAGAGCACAAAGCAAGCAACATTCGTGCAAAGGAGCCGACTGATACTAAAATGCAATAAGATCTGATAGATCATCCTATGAAATCCTCGATCTCAGACTCCCAACATCTCGCACGCATCTTCGACCTGCCATCACTCTCTCAATAGTGGCTAATCCTTCCTCATGCCGACCCTCTATAAACCGTGCCCAAACCAGGGAAACCACTGCTACCTCATCCAATAATGCGACTGGACGACAAACCTCATACGACTCACCATACCACCTTTGCCACACGAATCTCCATTGGTGCCAGACGACTATCGCATGAATACAGTCACATGCCCCACAATTAAACAATCTTAGGCTAAAAGATTCAATCCCACAATGGTTGGACTCAGACAAGAGCTGTGAAGCAGGACCAAACCCTTCAGCCTAAGATCCTTTAAACCACGTAGCATGTGACTTAGCGTATCCACTCAATAGCCAGTTCAGAGGCGAAATAGTCACACCATAGCCACACAAGGGAACTCTATAGGAACTAAGGCATCATATAATCAGACAATTCTATCATACCATTCCTAAAGATCCCTAGCCTATCACTAGCATGCTGTTCTAACATATCATAATATCGAATAACAGTATGGTATTTAGGTGTCTACTAACTGGCTCCAGCTGATCGTACACATTGCATACTTCTTAAGTAATTTGAAAACCATTTGAAAATCATTTTGAAAATCTTTTCCTTAGTTTGAGACTGGATTCACACAATTGTTCTTCCAATTCACTCAAACCAAGGCTCTGATACCAACTTGTAACATCCTAAATATCTTATGAAATTTAAACTTTTCAAAACAACCCTTTTTCTATAAAAGTGTTTACAAAAACCGTGGTTCCTTAAACATTAATTAAAAATCAGAATCTCTTTCAACATAGTTTTCAAAACATTCACATTATTAGAGTTTCCCAGAAATCATAAATCCAAAATGCGAGGATGTGTACGATCACGCCTTCACCTTGCCACGATCCACTGAAGTACCTGAAACCATAAAACAAAACTTTAACAACGAAGCTTAGTGAGTTCCCCCAAAATACCAACACCCAAATAGAAACATATACAAATAACAGCATGTATACTAAGCCTTTAGCTTGTCTGGACCGTCTCATCGGGCCTTCAGCCTGTCTGGACTGCTCATTGAACCTTCAGCATGTTTGGACCGCCTCACCGGGCCTTTAGCATGTCTGGACCGCTCACAGAACCTTCAGCATGTCTGGACTGCCTCACCGGGCCTTCAGCCTATCTAGACCGTTCTCCGGGCCTTTGGCCTGACTGTTACACCCCACTGGCCTTCAGTCTATCCAGGACGCCCTGGGTCTATTAACCTTCAGCACATAGCAGGACTGCCTCAACCTAACCACACACACACACACACACACACACACACACACACAAACCATGTCGACATATATATAACAGATAATAATACAGGAAAGCACATATCATACAGATCAATAAGCATAACATCATCCTATCTACCAGGATACCGATCTAACAGATCATAACAACATAACAACATCGTATCTATCAGGATACCGATCTAACATATCATAACAACATAGCAACATCCTATCTACCAGGATACCGATCTAACAGATCATAACAACATAGCAACATCCTATCTACCAGGATACCGATCTAACATATCATAACAACATAGCAACATCCTATCTACCAGGATACCGATCTAATAGATCATAACAACATACAGTCATATGATAAACAGGATAACAATCCAAAGGGCCGACCTTGGTGCCTTCAACCCTTATGTACAGTGAGGAAAACTCACCTCGAAAGTAGAAGCTCCCCGAAAGAAAGTCCTTAGATGTTGCCCTGCCGGCTTCCGAGCTATCAAAACCAATAACACACCCAATTACCAATTGGGTCCCATGCTATAATTCATAATCCACAGTTAGGGTAAAATGACCATTTTACCCCTAACCCAACGTACACCAAACTGAGGCTAAAAACCCAAAAGATCCAAAGGCCCACTAATGGCCCAATTTTCCGAATTGGGCTCAATCTCATATGGGTCTTACCCTAAGCCCATATTTTCCTTAAATACAAATCAGCTTACCACAAAAACCCCTTCGGACAAACTTGGTTAAAGATATAAGTCAAAAGTCAAAGTCAACGGTCCAAGTTAACCTAATTCAGAAGATCAGGAACAACCCTAGCCAAGTCGCCGAGTTGGCAAGACAACTCACCGAGTTTTCCCAGTCTTAACACATTCAACCCCTTTTTATCGAATCTTATGCTTCAAGATACAGATCTGGTCCTCTAGGGCTGGAATACCACTTAAAGTTGCCAACTTTACGTTCATGCATGCCAAACAAAGCTCTAGAACTCATAAAAGGCTTAATAGAGAACTTAATGCATGGATGAGGCCTTGAACCCAATAAAGTTTGCAACTTTAAGCCAAAAGAGACCATCAAACATCCAAAGCTAAAGTGATAGATCCATGAAATGCTCAACCCCATGAACAATCCGAAAAATGAGTCAAATATGACAATAAACTTCCAAGGAAGAGATCTAAGCAATAGGTGAACAAGATTTCAACTTTTTACCTTAAATGAGTAGCAAAACACAAGGAGATTCTGGATCTAAATCTTTCCTTTCAAGCTAGGCACCACCATCTTCAAGCTCTTTCAAAATAGGACCAAAAGAAGCAACTTTTAAGCTTACACACTCATTTTGGGATAAGATGCATGAATCTAAGGTTTTTCTGGATAAAGGTGGCTGGTAAGGAGGCCAGCTAAGGGGTTAAAGTTCTTTAAGTAGGGGGCAAAACCCTAAACATTAGGGTTTCCTAAATAGCGCCCGACTCGTCGAGTTGGCTCCTCAACTCACCGAGTTTTCTCATTTAACCCCGCGACCAAAACAACTTCTACTCGCCGAGTACAGGCTCCTCAACTCATCGAGTAGACCCTTTAATCCTCATGATTATTCATCTTCGAAGCGTCGAGTTAGCTCCTCCAACTCGCTGAGTTCAACTCCAAATTGGCCAAATTCAACAATTAACCTCCTAGATTCTAGGTGTTACACTTGGGTAGTTATAAGTATTGAGAAAAAGACAATTAGAAATGGTTTATTGAGAGTCTTTCAGAAGACATGAATTTTATATGTCAAGGAATTGGGCTTGTGCTAATATCTTATTAACACAAGGTATGGGACATTTTGTTAGTATATTAAAATACATCCTTTATCAATCTAAATTTATTATGTGCTTGTATATATTTAGGGATTGGTTGAGGTAGTGATGGAAGTCTTACCAGGTACATGTTGGATCAGGTGTCTAAGACCATAACTATAATTGGTATGTACTTGACCCGATAGTAGCATGGTCCTTTTCGGTTGCCTTCACCAGAGCAATTTGATAGGATGAACATTTTAGAAAGAGGTTATTTGTGATTTATTAATATATTATATGAATAATATATTAATTATTATTTACTTAGTATTGATCAAGAATTAATTTTGGAATTAATTTAGTGATCAAAAGAGACTGATTAAATTTACGGGGACTGATTATGTAAATCAGTAATACATATAGTTTGGGCTAATGATCCATGATGATTAGGATGGACTAATTTTATGTGGGATTCCATGAAGAGTTAGTCCAAAGGGCTTATCATATGGATTATTGGACTAAAGGCCCAAGGAAGTGAATTAGGGTTTACAAGTGAAACCCTAGGAATTCTACACTATAAATGTAACCCCTAGCTTCAGCAAAAAGGCCCCTTAGATTTCCAAGAAGAACCCTAGCCGTTTTTGTGTGCCTCCTAGCCTATCTCTCATTATCCTCCATTTACTTTTGGTGTTTGTCACACATTAAAGGTATCACACTTGAGGTACTAAGTTCTTGAAAGGCCAAGGATTACAAGCTACAACAAAGAGGTATTCATCTAACTAGTTTTATGTTGTATATCTCCAATTGCATGCTAGTTAGGGTACATGCTTTGGATAAAATGAAATTGCATGTATAACTTGAGAAAACTTAGATCCATAGAATTAGGGTTGTATATGCACCATAGGGATGTTATAGTGCTCAAAACCCATCAGTGGTATCAGAGCCAGGTTGTTTTCTATTATATTGATGCAATGGTATTGTTTTCAAAGTTAGAAAAAGTTTCATTTTTGCCTCTGACTACTGGACTCGTCGAGTCCCATGTGGGAACTCGACGAGTTGGATCATCTGGTGATGAACTCGACGAGTCCATGCCCTGACTCGACGAGTTGGACCACCTGTTGGCAAATTTTTTGAGTTTTTGGCCAGAATTGGATTAGGATCATTACCATAAACTGTTTTGTATCATAAAATTTGATTTTTCTGATATGGTAGTGATTATCCTCATCCAATTAAAAGACAATTGTCAAATTTTAAGATAATTATTTGATTATATGATAATTTGATTATTTGTATTATTTGATTTGAATTGTTTTGCTATATGAGTTGAATCAGATCAAATTGGTAAATGATAAAAATATTGATTATTTTACTTGTTTAAAATTTGATTTAAATGGCTTTGAAGAGTTACAAAACTTGCCATCAAGTTTTGGAATTCAAAAGGTCTTGAAGAGTTACAAAACTTGCCATCAAGTTTTGGAATCCAAAAGGTTTTGAAGAGTTTTAAAACTTACCCTCAAGTTTTGGAATTTAAAAGGTCTCAATTTATGAAATATAAATTCTAAGACCCTAGTAATTTGAAAAGGTTCAAAAGTGCAACTCTTGGCTTTGTAACTTAAAATTTAATTAAATAGCCTTAATTTTGAAATCTTAAATTAAGAACCTTACGATTTTGAATAGTTCAAATTACACCCTTATGGTTTTATTTAATTAATTAAATGTTTAATTAAAAGAGGAAATTAATAAATCCACAATGACATGGTTTAAAATTAATTAAATTAAAAGCTTAATTTATTAATAGATTAAACCACTTAGTATTTTAAATGTGTAAAATACACCCTTATACTATATAACATTAAAAGTTTAATATATTATATATGTATAAGTAAAAGGTCAGTCTTACCGTTAATAGGCCTCATTCACGAAGCTGGTCTATAAGGGGTGTTTAAGGAAATTGCCTATAAAATGGCGATTGAATGGGTTTTCACTCTCACCCACCGCGCTCTTGATCAATGGAGGGTCGTTAGCCGAACGGGTAGGATAGGACACAAACTTTCATTAATAAGTATAATGAAATACAAGTAACTAAATGTTTTATATATTTCCAATATTAGTTACTTAGGAAAAATGTGAATTTGGTGCTAATCCATGAAATTGAACATTGCACCTCACTGGTCGTTAGTGGAGCGTGTGTGGTTAACCGACACACTAATATGGGACTAATGAAGGATGGCAATGGGTAGCTCGTAGATTATCATAGATCGATGAAGCGTGTGTGGTTAACCGGCACATATATTAGGTGATATATGTCTTCGAGAGTACCAAGCTAATTTGCATGGTTATTCACACCTTGTTTGTGATCCTCGGTATCCTAGTCACAAACTTGAAGGGCATAATTGAGATTAAACATGACATTGAAAATTTCAGTGAGTCTCAAAAGATCTAGGAATTTCACTTAAAACCTAATTCGTTTAAAATTTTGTTTTCATGGTGGATTTGGTAAATTGTCATTTACATACAATCAAATAATTTACAATTGGATTACGACACCCCTTTTCCAAATTGTAAATTATTGTGTTGAGTCCTAGCCTTAATATTTCATTTGGGTGTTATATTAAGGGCTAAATCAACTAACTTGAATTTCTCCTCCTTATAGATGTCTAGTTTTGACAACTATGGTCTTCCCGAATCTTTTGGAAAAGGTTTTCCTCATGAAGATGATGTTCCACATTTTGATCAAGGAACTGGAAATCATACTTCACTTCCTCCACCTCCTCCAATTATTCTCCCTGATCCACATGTTCGTCGACTTGAAAATTTCAAGGTCACTCAAGCCCTAATGGAAAGAAAACACGAAGATGGAAAGTCTGTATGTGCTCACGTCTTGGAGATGAAGTTGCATATTGACAGTCTGGAATGTTGGGTGTCGCTTTCCCGAGAAAGTTGGATGTTGACTTGGTTCTTCAGTCACTTCCCGAATCGTATGGTCAGTTTATTAAAGACTACTATATGACAGATCACGATGTGACCCTTATTAATCTTACATATTTGCTAATTGCAGCTGAATCAGTAATGATTTGGTGCACTAGTCAAGCAAATTTGAATGTAAGATGTACATACCAAATTGCCATGGACATAGGCAATGACATTGACATCCCAAAAATGTTTCCTTCTCCTAAGGGAAAGGAATTGGCCATGGTCAAAAGATTTGATCATAACTCATAAGAGAAAAGCCAGTTCTGAGATAGTTTCATGTGCGAATACCAAAGAGTACACTTGTTTCTACTGTCGTTTAAAGGGATATTGGAAGCGAAGCTGTCCTGACTACCTAAGATATCTAAGAGAAGGTAAAATCAAATTGTATGGTTCTACTTCAGGTAAGTCTACTATCTAACTCTATTAAGTTCCTCTTTATAGATTCTTAATACATGATGTGATAAGATTGCATTTTGATGTTTTGTAGGATCGAAGAAAAGAAAGAAAACTTAAAGGAAGAGTAAGCTGAGTCTGGTCGCGAAGAGATGGATTTCGATCGCATGGTTCGATGATCAGATTGAGCTACTGTTTGGGAGTTATGACAGATTGCTTAGGAATATTTAATAACATAGTAATCTGTCACACCCCCAAACCGGAACGGCGGAAACATTCGGGGGCGAAGGACGTCATGTTTAATTATCACAAAAATTGTATAATAGTAATCAAAGCAACAACAACCATTATATTAATAATATAAATTTTACATTATGTTCAAAACATTACTTAATTTACATTAAAACTATAGCAAAAGATAATATGTAAAGCTCCGTCTTCGCAACACCTGAGAGGGTACCTGTCTACTAACGTTCCTGAGAATACAAATGGTTTGAAAAAAAATATCAACATTAAAGTTGATGAGTTCATAAGTATTTTGTTTTAGAAAACAGGTTCTTTGTTCTTTGTAAAACATGAGGTGATACTCCAGAAAATCCTACATTTTTTGATGTGATGAATGATAAGTAAAATGACTCTTACGAGTTCCTTCTACGAGTACTTAGTGTATACAAGATATATACAATTCAGATCGAACAAATAACCGATTGTGTGGTTCTGCCCCAAGCCCACAACCAAACAAGGAACATGAAATGAGGCGGAAATCACACATCCCATTGTTTGTCGGATCCTCATTGTATATAACCCTGACGTATTCACTAGGTACTTACAGAGTTAACTGTAATAGTCCTTTGAGATATGATGAAAGTGTTCCTTTAGAAAATCCTATATTTTCTTAGTAAGAATTATGACCATACCAGTTCCTTCTATAACCACTTAATTTATACTAGTTATATATAAACTAATATCGAACGGACAGTTGAATGTGTGGATCTGCCGTAAGCCCACAACCAAACAAGGAACAGGAAGTAAGGCGGAAGTCGCACATTCAACTGCCTATCGGATATTATTTATATATAACTTTGACGTATAAACTAAGGAATTATAGAATTAACCATTACATGTCCTTTATATTATACTAGTTTGTAAATAAGTGTTGAACCTTTTGTAAATATGATGTTTATCATATTTACCATACTTAGTTTAATGACACCTAGTTTTATCTATAAGTAAAACTAGCTAAAGATGTGTTTGCCCTGAAAACTCGATGCGCTGATACTACCCTCCTATGAGCAACGAGAGTTTTGTTAGTTACTCGTTTAAGGAGAATGGTCTTTACATAACATAGGAAATTGGTATGGTGAGGACCAAACCAATCCATTTCTAAGAACGACATCAGAACTTCTTATCGTAACGGATGTTAAGTCGATTTGGAAGGAATGCTTGTTAGAAGAATGAACTATTCTATGTATATGTTTTCAGTGCTTTCAGTTTTATCTTTGTTATTACTACTGCAAACATTTTGTATCGCATTTAGCAAATATTAGCAATATGAATGTTCTGATAATTGAAAATAATTAAATTTCATAAAATAATCCCTACCAGGTCCTTCTATAATCTCTTGGTGTATACAAGTTATGTATAGTATAATTAAGATTGGAAAGACAGTCGACTGAGTGACTCTGCCCTAAATCCACAACCAGACAAGGAATAGGAAATAAGGCGGAATCACTCATTCTAAGCATACAAATATTAATTATAAATGACCCTAGTGTATACACTAAACCATCATAGCTCACCTGCAAGGATCCTTAGTTTTTATATGAATGATGTGTTTTATTTGAACGAAAAGACCATTTATGATTTTTATTTTTAATTGTCAAAAACTTTTATGAAAATTCGACGATTAATTAGAAACATACCAAAGATACTAGTAGGTTCATCGTTGCTCCTTATGTCCTGTCGTTAAACTCGTCCCTCTCCTCCATCATTCCTCTATGTTGGACAATCTCTCTTGAAATGTCCCGTTTCACCACATGCATGGCATACTTGAATTGTACTAGCATCGATGGTTGAAGTGATGTGTTGGACCAGAATTCTATAGAAATGGGTAGTATGCCCATTCTTGTTGCAGTTCTTGCAATACAACTCTCGGTAGGCTCCATAATGATGGAAATCGCACTTGTTGCATTTTGGGCAAATCCCAGTATATTGTCGCACTGGCGTTGGTGCTGGAGTGGAAGATGTTGTGGTTGCAGGGGCGACAGATGTTGTGGCCGCAGGGGCTGCCACCGGTTGCTGTCTCTTGGCAAATCTTTGAGATAATATGCACTCCTTTTTATTCCAGAACTTTCTTTTCTTGCTCTTAGGTTTGTGGGTGGGGGTATTCTCGTAGGTAGGTGCTCGTTGGTTTCCTTGTTTGTTACTACGGTTTGAAGTGTCGACACTATTTCTATTTTCGTTTGGGTTGTTAGCATTGAATTGCGCCATGACAGCTGTTACATCAGCTATTACGGCGGCTTGGAGTGTAACGGAGTCTATATGTAGGATCGGGGTTTCGTCGGTTGGCAGGTTATTTCTATGTGAAGACATGATTCTGTTACATAATGTGAAATGAGTTCGTTAAGAACTATGATCGGTGCTAGTTGTACTCTATCTATTTATATAAACATATAAATTTCTCATTTTGTTTGTACAATTCTCAATGTTTTGACCTACATCCCTATGATGTATTTTTGGTACAGAGTAGAAATAGATATTTTATCGAAGTTAAACTTAACCAAGTAGAGTATAGATATTGAAATCATAAGTTGATCAGGTCTCATGGGTTTTGGAAACGAGTATCTCTCTTGATTTTACTGTTACTAATTGTGACGAAAGGTATGGTAAACTTAACACATAGTGTGAGTAGTGTAATCACTAACTCACTAGTTATATTTGTTTATTAATTATTAGTAAGACGCATAAGGTACTTTCTACTTTATTTCTAATAGGGTAAGGTTTTTTAACGATGTATCTAGTGCCTTTCTCTTCGTCTGATCCTTTCTCGAAATCCTCATTGTGAACCCTCTTTTAGTTTTGCCTCGATTCCTCTATTAGCTGTTTGCGATGTCTAGGTATATCGGTTGTGCAAGAATAGAAGTGTCTAAAGAATCTAAGAGATTAATAAAACATTTCTATTAAAAATAAATTTTTACGATGATGATCCTTACCGGGTCTTTCTATAATCACATAGCGTATACAGATTATATATTACCAATATCATATAGACCTTCGAATAAGTGATCCCACTCTAAAACCACAATCATACAAGGAACAGGAAGTAGAGTGAAAATCACCAATTCTAAGTCTATAAAATCTCAATTATATATATAACCTTAATGTATACACTCGATAATTATAGCCTTACCAGTAAAGGTATTTTAGTTTTCACATAAGTTAGTTATAGTACTTAAAATACTCCTATAGTATTTTAACTTTATGTTTTGTTCTAGCATTTCTTTGTATATATGGTTGGTAAGTTTTAGACTTGCTGCATCACCACTATCACTCCCAAACACATGTTGGTCGTATCTCAAATAAATATAGTTGATCTGGCTATATTTATTCCAGATATGATTACATAGCTGTCTAGGTTTGACTGTAGTGTCCAACATCCAAATACTTTTGTTTTGTTCTTCTTGTGATACTTGTGCTAGTATATATATATATATATATATATATATATATATATATATATATATATATATATATATATATATATACCTGCACGTATGTATACTTTTATAAAATACTATATTTTAAAAATATACTTTTAGTCAGAGCACTTCGGCCCCATTGTATTTATAGTTGTATATATTTTATGGGTTGATATACTTAGTTCACTATAAACAATGCTCTGATATCAAACTGTCTGTCACACCCCAAAACCGGAACGGCGGAAACGTTCTGGGGTGGAGGACGTCATGTACAGTATCATAACAATGCATAATAGTAAAGACAAGCAACAACATCCATTGCATTAATATAATAATTTGTAATACAAGCGTGTTCAGTATAATATGTAAGACACCAAAAATGAATTAGCAAAATAAAAGATGAGTCTTGTATGTGCTCCATCTTCTCAAAAAGCTTCATCGGTACCTGTCTACTGATGACCTGAGAATACAAGTTATTTTGAAAGAGTTTATCAGCATAACGCTGGTGAGTTCATAAGTATTTAGTGTCATTGCTTGTATGAAAATATATGTAACAACGTAGAGCAATTGTTAGTAACTGATTTCAAATGTTTGTAAATAGTTATACTCCCTAGAAAATCCTATATTTTCCAGTGAAATGTAGTCTTCTACCAAGACCCGACTGTTTGTATAATTGTTCTTTTGTAAATGTAAGAGTTTTCCCCAGTGAAAGTATCAGTATGAAAATATAGTTTAAGACTTTACTCATGTAAGGTGATTACAAAATAAATGTAATAGGGGAAAATAATGTTTTACTTCAGCAGTGACACTGCTGGCTGAAAATGATAAAAATGCAGACTCCAGGTAGTATTAAATGTACAATACACCTCAGGGAGTCCGTTTGCCTTTAATTCTTAGATAGTTAATTAAAGGTTTGAATGTGAACTCGTATGTAACCATGTTGATCGACGACTGTATAACTGATGACCCTCTGGTGTCATATGTAGTGAGGTAACATTCTGTCACCCCTTGGCCTTTCGGCTGGGACTGTAGCTAGCAGTCGGGATGTGGGAGTGTCTGTCCCGTATAGATCTATACACACAATGCCCGCTCTCCCTCCAGGAGACTCTGGTTACAAAGTGATACCACAGTGAAGTGTCGTATCGAGAAATAGTATGTCACATTCTGTTTATAGTATTCAAATGTTTGTGTAGTAATTCTTAGTGTAGTAATGTTTTCTCTGTACTAGCGTCTAGTATAATCTCTTGTATAGTGTATAGTATGTTCTCTTGTATAGTGTATAGAATGTTCTCTTGTATAGTGTATAGAATGTATTGTTTCTCACTGTAGTACTTATGTAGTGACTCATAAATGTACTGACTCTTGCATGTATCGTTGTATTAGTAATAGTGAGTAGAAATTTCTTAACTATACCTATTATAGTTAAATAGTAATGTTGTTGGTATGCCTTCGTTACACGAAGGTACTGAACTGAAGTGAAAGCCTTTATATCCAACACATATATATATGATATATAACTAAGATTTCAACGATATTCGGACAAATAACAGGATACCCTAAGTCCACAACCAAACAAGGAACAGGAAATAAGGTGAGCTACCAGTCCTAAGTCCTTCAAGTCTTACTTATATAAATATATTAGTGTAGTTATGAGTTTGAAAATAATGTAAGTTTAAAAGAGTTTGGAAACAGTTTTAGCATTTAAAGAGTTTTATAAAAGATTTTGAAGTGCTTGAAATCCATAAGTTTGATAGCAATTTTGAAAGTAATAGTAAATCTTTCTGTTTGTTCTAGTTATTAATCACATAAGATTATAGCAAAAACTAGAATTTTTCAACTTGTATTCCCCCCCATAAAAGCATTTAAAATCATTTCAATGGTTGATTAAGGGGTATGAACTCACCTGTAGTGAGTGGTTGGAATGAACGGATGGTATAGGATGCTAAGTGTCAAGTGAAGACTTGAACACACACACACGGATCCTATTAACATATAAAGACACATATGAATACAATTAGTCATTTAACAACTAATTAAGAAGGGTAACACTCTCATAGACTAGAAAACACTCTTATAGAAGTGTTACTATCATAAATGATTACATAAAATGAGTGTGTGGTTACCAAATGGAGCTTTTGGTATAAGTCGTATGCGCTTAGGAGCTTTCGGTCCTAATGGTATTCTCGGTCCGAAGGGTTCTCTGTCCGAAGGGTTCTCGGTCCGAATATGGTTTTCGGTCCACGTGGTTCTCGGTCCATGAGGTTAAGACCGAAAACTCAAGATCTTTGGTGCATGTGGTGATTTTCAAGGGCTTTCAAACATGCATAGGGTTTCTAAGTTTCATCCAAAGCCTTAAGTGAGTTTTAAGGTCTTAAAGGCACCTTTCTTTAGGGTTTTCGGTTTAAGGAGATGCACTATACCGAAAACTCCTTTTGTACTTGGAAAATGGCGATTTCAAGGCCTTAAATCAAGTATCCTTACTAGATAACAAGTATAGGAGATAGATACTTACAATATGGAAGCAAAGAAGGGTGTTTTCGGCCCCAAAACACTAGTGTGTGTTCTTGGTGTTCTTGAAGAACACTTGAAGATCTAAGAAAAAGAGAAGATTTCATGGATGAAATCATTTATAACTACTAGATGAAGGGTTGTATCAACAAATCAAGAGAAGAAAGACTTACATTTTTGGAAGATTTGGAAGAAGCTCTTATGATACTTGAGAGAGAAAGTGGGTGTTCTTGAGTTTGGAAGTAAGAAATGAGGGAAAAAGGAGCAAACTCATGCCTTAAGCATGAGTTCTCGGTCAAAGGGGTTTTCGGCCCAAACCCTCATGTTTGGCCGTAACACCTTATTAAGGTGTTATTTGTTCCCCAATAATTCTAAAAAAATATTTTCTTTCGTTTGTTCTCTCGAAAAATTAATATATTAAAAACACTCAAACGGACTTTAAACCGAGCTAAAAATTAGCAGAGATGAATTTGACTTTTAATTGAAGTGTTTGACTTAGAGTTCGTACAATTGAAAATTTCGGGTTGTCACATCATCCCCCCGTTAGAGGGAATTTCGTCCCGAAATTAGAGTTCAAGCAACTAAGTTATTACAAATAACTAAGTAAAAAGATGAGGATATTTAAGTTTCATTTGATCCTCGCGCTCCCAAGTGAAATCCGGTCCTCGCTTGGCGTTCCAACGAACCTTCACGATTGGGATGCGGCTTTGTTTCGTTCGCTTGACCTCTCGGTCCATGATCTCTACAGGTTCTTCCACAAAGTTGAGGCTCGCGTTGATCTCGATCTCGTCGAGTGGGATTACAAGAGCCTCGTCGGATAGGCACTTTTTCAAGTTCGAGACGTGGAAGGTAGGATGTACGTTACTAAGCTCGTGGGGTAGATTGAGTTTGTATGCTACAGGGCCGATTCTAGCGAGAATCTCGAAGGGCCCTATGTATCTTGGATTTAGCTTTCCACGCTTTCCGAAGCGTATCAAGCCCTTCCAGGGTGAGACCTTCAAAAGGACTCGGTCTCCCACCTGGAATTCCAAAGGTTTCCTCCGTTTGTCTGCATAGCTTTTCTGTCGGTCTCTAGAGGCTTTCAATCGTTCACGAATCTGAACGATCTTCTCTGTCGTTTCCCAAATGATCTCCGGAGCCGTGAGAGTGCTGTCAGGAACTCGTCCTTTAGCTAACTGAGTGTCACCCACCTCAGCCCAGCACAGAGGGGATCTGCACTTTCGGCCATAGAGGGCTTCAAATGGAGCAGCCTTGATGCTCGTGTGATAAATGTTGTTGTAGGAGAATTCAACAAGGGGTAAGTGAGTATCCCATGCCTTCCCAAAGTCAATCATGCAGGCTCGCAACATATCTTCCAATGTTTGAATAGTCCTCTCACTTTGTCCGTCGGTCTGTGGATGGTAGGCCATACTCATGTCCAGCCTCGTTCCTAGGGAGCTTTGTAATGACTGCCATAACCTCAAAGTGAATCTACTATCTCTATCGGAGATAATAGATATAGGAACACCATGCAGTCGTACGATCTCCCTAATGTATGTTCTTGTGAGCTTCTCCATTTTGTCGGTCTCTTTGATGGGTAGGAAGTGCGCGGACTTGGTCAATCTGTCGACGATGACCCAAATGGTATCAAGCCCACCCATTGTCTTGGGTAGCTTGGTTATGAAGTCCATAGTGATCCGCTCCCACTTCCATTCAGGTATCTCCGGTTACTGAAGTAGACCCGATGGTTTCTGGTATTCGACCTTAACCTTTGCGCAAGTAAGGCATTTACTCACGAAGGTATCAATCTCTGCTTTCATGTTAGGCCACCAGTATAGCTTTTTAAGATCCAGATACATCTTATCTGAACCCGGGTGGACGGAATATCGAGTGTTGTGTGCTTCCTTCATGACCAAGTCTCTGAAGCCACCGTGTCTCGGTGTCCAGATCCGGTCCATGAGGTATAAGGGTCCATCACCCTTGACTTCCAAGTTCTTATCCATTCCACGTAGGGATTCTCCCGCCACATTTTCAGGTTTCAAGGCTTCGAACTGAGCCTCCTTAATTTGTGCGGATAGATGCGAATGGATAGTCATAGTTAATGACTTGACTCTTCGACCAAAATATTCTTTCCGACTTAGGGCGTCTGCTACTACGTTGGCTTTACCTGTATGATAACGAATTTCGCATTCGTAGTCATTGATTAGTTCGACCCACCGTCGTTGTCTCATATTGAGCTCCTTCTGGTTGAATATGTGTTGTAGGCTTTTGTGGTCTGTAAAGATAGTGCTCTTCGTACCATACAGGTAGTGCCTCCAGATCTTCAGGGCAAACACGACTGCTCCTAGTTCAAGATCGTGGGTGGTGTAGTTGACCTCGTGTGTCTTCAGCTGTCTTGAGGCGTAGGCGATGACCTTACCTCGTTGCATCAGAACACAGCCGAGCCCTTGGTTGGATGCATCGCAGTATACCACGAAGTCTTCTATCCCTTCGGGGAGGGATAGTATCGGTGCGGTGCATAAGGCTCGCTTCAGCGTTTGGAACGCCTTCTCTTGTTTCTCTTCCCAGTCAAAGGCCACGCCTTTCTGGGTCAATGTAGTGAGGGGTTTCGCAATTCGAGAGAAATTCTGTATGAATCTGCGGTAGTAGCCAGCGAGGCCTAGAAATTGACGAATTTCTGTAGGCGTCTTCGGTGCTGACCAGTTCTCGATGGCTTTAATTTTGGAAGGGTCCACATGGATTCCTTCTTCGCTAACTACGTGTCCTAAGAATTCGACCCTTCAGATCCAAAATTTGCATTTAGAGAACTTCGCATAGAGCTTCTCTGATCGTAAAGTTCCTAGGACTTGTTGTAAATGATCGGTATGTTCCTCCTTACTTCGAGAGTAGATAAGTATGTCATCGATGAAAACGATAACGAACTGATCCAAGTAAGGACGACATACCCTATTCATTAAGTCCATGAATACTGCGGGCGCATTGGTCAACCCGAATGGCATCACTACGAACTCGTAGTGTCCGTAACGAGTTCGGAAGGCTGTCTTCGGAACATCCTCCTCCAGCACTTGTAACTGGTGATACCCGGACCTCAGATCAATCTTAGAAAAGTAGCTCGCCCCTTGCAGCTGGTCAAATAAATCGTCTATGCGAGGAAGAGGATAACGATTTTTGACCGTAAGTTTGTTGAGTTCTCTGTAATCGATGCACATACGGAACGATCCGTCTTTCTTCTTCACGAACAAGACTGGTGCTCCCCAGGGTGAGAAGCTTGGTCTGATAAAGCCCTTGTTGAGCAGTTCGTTAAGTTGACCGGACAGTTCTTGCATCTCAGCAGGTGCTAGACGATAGGGCGATTTGGCTACGGGGGTCTCCCCTGGAATTAAGTCGATTCGGAACTCGAGTTGACGTTGCGGGGGTAATCCTGGGAGTTCTTCCGGAAAGACATCAGGAAAATCACGTACTACGGGGAGGTCTTTCAGGTCTTTTGTTTTCCGGCTCGTATCGACAACGTGCGCCAGGAATGCACGATATTCCTTACGCAAGTACTTCTGGGCTTGAATACTTGAGATGATACGAAGGCTCGTATTGGGTTTGTCTCCGTAGATCAACAAGGTTTCGTTATTCGGTAGGTTTAGACGGACTGCCTTCTCGAAGCACATAATATCGGCACGATGGAGACTCAACCAGTCCATACCCACAATGACATCGAAACTCTTGATTGCTACTGGTATGAGGTCGATTGGAAATGAATGATTATCTAGTGTGAGGGTACAACCTACGTAAATCTCGTTAGAACTCTCTGTCTTTCCGTTAGCCATTCTACGACGAAGGTTTCTTTTAGTGCTTGATTAGGTAAGTGTTTAAATTTTTGGTTTACGAAGCTCCTCTCTACCCCACTATCAAATAGGATACAAGCATAAGAATTATCGAGAAGGAACGTACCCGTGACTACTGTGGGGTCTGCCACGGATTCATTGTGGCCAATAGCAAGTAGTCTTCCTGCTCCTCCCGCATTCCCAACTTTCGGACAGTTTCTTTTGAAGTGGCCTGTCTCGCCGCACCCGTAGCAGGCCTGGCTTACTCCTGCACCAGGAACCTGGGTGATGGGTTTGGGTGGTGTTCTGCAAAACCGGGCGGTATGGCCCTTCCGGTCGCAATTATTGCAGTGCATTTCCCGGCAGGGGCCGTTATGATGGAAGGAGCACTTAGTGCACTTGGGTAGGCTCCCTGCGTATGGTTTGGCTGGTACAGGGGCAGCAGGAGTAGTGGCAGCATGGACAACCACCGTCTGTTGGTTCTTGGAAGAGGGTTGAGCTGATTTGCCCTTCTTTCGGTCCCAACGCTTCCTCTTGTTGTCAGCTGTTTTGGTTGGTGCGGGGGCAGTCATTGTAGTTGTTGTTGGAGTAGAAGGAACCTCGTGATCGATGAGCCTTTGGGTCAATTCCTTGGCACTATCAAAGGTCGCAGGGTGTGATGCTAGAACGTTCCCTCGATATGGGGGTACCAGACCCCAGATGTATCTTTCGATTTTCTTGCTTTCGGTGGGGACCATGTTGGGACATAGGGTCACCAGGTCGCAGAACCTGGCTGTATAAGCCACTATGTCGGAACCCTTCATTTTGAGGTTCCACAGTTCTTCTTCGAGCTTCTGAATTTTGCCTCTCGGGCAGTACTCTCTTGTCATCAGGTCCTTCAGTGTATCCCAGCCCATGACGTTAGCTGCTACCAATGAGAGTGATTTGACATGGCCATTCCACCACGTCAGGGCCCTTTCAGTGAAGGTGCAAGCATCGAAATTTATCTTGCTTCCTTCAGGGCATGAGCACATCTCAAAGATTGCTTCTGTTCTCTCGATCCACTGGGACAGTGCAATGATCCCTCCGGTTCCGTTGAAGTACGTTGGTTTGCAGCTGATGAAATCTTTATAGGTACACTCCCGTGTACGCAGGTGGATTTCACCATGGCTAGAGTTGGTGCCCGTTCCAGCTCCACTTGCACCACCAGAGTTTACTTGGGCCATGGCTGCGGTCACAGCTGCAGTCACCGCTGCTTGAAACATCGCCGCATCGAACTGCGGTGGGGGTGGTGGTGGTGGATTTTGATTCACATGCGTGTTTCTGGTCGGATGCTTTCGAGGCGACATCTTTTACTGAAAGTTTATAAAGATGATGATAATAGTAAGAATCAATTGCAAGTATGGTGAGAGTGTTTCATGGACTAAATCGCCATAGTCCAACTATTAGGTAGAGACATAATAATAGGGTAGGGAAACACAAGAGTAAGGACTTTCCAATAGATTAGATAACTACCAATATTACTGGTATTAATGATGTAAAATGAGTTCGGGAAAATTGACCTAACAGTAGGTCTTACATCAAACCATAAGGGAAAATGTTGGCAGCTTAGAAGTCTAGTTAGAGTACTTTTAAAAGTTAGGAATATTTTACAGACAAGTGCTCCAAAGAGCACAGAAAAGAAAGGCTATTCCTTAATTAAAAAGTAAAGATGGGTCGACATCTTCTACCGGCGACGGGTATCCCTCGGGCGAACCCTCAGGTCTGCCAGTCGACGTACAACTTCCTGAAGATGTCGCTCATGCGCCTTCTGACGCACTCGGAGTTCCATGACTTCGGCTCGGGATGCAGCTAATTGTTGTTGTAGAGCCTCATTGGTTCTCCTGGTCCTTTCCATAGCCTCTTCGAGTTGGCGAATGAGGACCATGTTAAGGCCAGAGTTGGCGTCAATTTCCACTACTCGGTCGATGGCTGCATGACCTTGCTCGACGTTCCGAGCAATCCTACGAACCATGATGGGTAGGACTCGGTCAGCTAAGCCTCCCTCGCTTATGTTGTAAAAGCTTCGGTCTCCGTTGAACGGTAAAGGCTGACCCTACTCATCACTCCATCGATTCAAGGTTGTTGCCCACAAGGGAGTGGGACCTTGAAATGTCGGACGGGGGTTGAGGTTTGGAATTGGAACCTCTTGGGGAAGGTTTTTGACCTCTGGTTCGGAGTCGGAGCCATCCGAAAAGCCTTCTGCGAGGTGATCATCCAAAGGGATTGGGTGATCATCTTCTGGCTCCTCATCAAGCCACCCACCAATGCCTTGGTTGGGATAATACAGATCGCCGGGGAGGTGGAAGCCAGCCATGCTATCTACGCGAGAATAGGGGAAAATAATAGTTAATAGACGTACTAATGAAGATCCTTTTTAGTTCGCACATAGCAATTTTAGTAACACAAAATACTCCTATAGTATTTTAGGTTTATGTTCTGTTCTAATGTTCTCGTCGTAGTGGTATTGGTAAGTTTTTAGACTTGTTGCAACACCACGCTCATTCTTAGGCACATGCTAGTCACTCCTCTGAAAATAAAGTTGATCAGGCTATATCCCCCTAGATTTGACTATATGTCTCTAAGCCTAATCGTATTGTTCAACAATCGTAATACTTTTGTTCTGATCTAGTATGATACTGACCCTGGTATGAGTAGATGTATATATACTTAGTTAAATATTTTATTATTTAAAAGTATAAATTCTTGGTCAGAGTGTTTTAATCCCGATGCGTTTATAGTTCGTATATCTTTTATGGGTTGATATACTTGATTCACTATAAACAGTGCTCAGATACCAATCTGTCACACCCCAACATCGGAACGGCGGACACGTTCTGGGGTGGAGGACGTCATGTATGAATTCATAACAATGCATAATAGTAAAGACAAGCAACAACATCCATTGCATTAATATAATAATTTGTAATACAAGCGTGTTCTGTATAATATGTAAGACACCAAAAATGAATTATCAAAATAAAAGATGAGTCTTGTATGTGCTCCATCTTCTCAAAAAGCTTCATCGGTACCTGTCTACTGATGACCTGAGAATACAAGTTATTTTGAAAGAGTTTATCAGCATAACGCTGGTGAGTTCATAAGTATTTAGTGTCATTACTTGTATGAAAATATATGTAACAACGTAGAGAAATTGTTAGTAACTGATTTCAAATGTTTGTAAATAGTTATACTCCCTAGAAAATCCTATATTTTCCAGTGAAATGTAGTCTTCTACCAAGACCCGACTGTTTGTATAATTGTTCTTTTGTAAATGTAAGAGTTTTCCCCAGTGAAACTATCAGTATGAAAATATAGTTTAAGACTTTACTCATGTAAGGTGATTACAAAATAAATGTAATAGGGGAAAATAATGTTTTACTTCAGCAGTGGCACTGCTGGCTGAAAATGATAAAAATGCAGACTCCATGTAGTATTAAATGTATAATACACCTCGGGGAACAGGAAATAAGGAAAATGATAAAATAACAGGATACCCTAAGTCCACAACCAAACAAGGAACATGAAATAAGGTGAGCTATCAGTCCTAAGTCCTTCAAGTCTTACTTATATAAATATATTGGTGTAGATATGAGTTTGAAAATAATGTAAGTTTAAAAGAGTTTGGAAACAGTTTTAGCATTTAAAGAGTTTAATAAAAGATTTTGAAGTGCTTGAAATCCATAAGTTTGATAGCAGTTTTGAAAGTAATAGTAAATCTTTCTATTTGTTCTAGTTATTAATCACATAAGATTATAGCAATAACTAGAATGTTTCAACTTGTATTCCCCCCCATAAAAGCATTTAAAATCATTTCAAAGGTTGATTAAGGGGTATGAACTCACCTGTAGTGAGTGGTGGGAATGAACGGATGGTATAGGATGCTAAGTGTATGGTTACCAAATGGAGCTTTTGGTCTAAGTCGTATGCTCCTAGGAGCTTTCGGTCCTAATGGTATTCTCGGTCCGAAGGGTTCTCTGTCCGAAGGGTTCTCGGTCCGAAGGGTTCTCGGTCCGAATATGGTTTTCGGTCCACACGGTTCTCGGTCCATGAGGTTAAGACCGAAAACTCAAGATCTTTGGTGCATGTGGTGATTTTCAAGGGCTTTCAAACATGCATAGGGTTTCTAAGTTTCATCCAAAGCCTTAAGTGAGTTTTAAGGACTTAAAGGCACCTTTCTTTAGGGTTTTCGGTTTAAGGAGATGCACTATACCGAAAACTCCTTTTGTCCTTGGAAAATGGCGATTTCAAGGCCCTAAATCAAGTATCCTTACTAGATAACAAGTATAGGAGATAGATACTTACAATATGGAAGCAAAGAAGGGTGTTTTCGGCCCAAAACACTAGTGTGTGTTCTTGGTGTTCTTGAAGAACACTTGAAGATCTAAGAAAAAGAGAAGATTTCATGGATGAAATCATTTATAACTACTAGATGAAGGGTTGTATCAACCAATCAAGAGAAGAAACACTTACATTTTTGGAAGATTTAGAAGAAGCTCTTATGATACTTGAGAGAGGAAGTGGGTGTTCTTGAGTTTGGAAGTAAGAAATGAGGGAAAAAGGAGCAAACTCATGCCTTAAGCATGAGTTCTCGGTCAAAGGGGTTTTCGGCCCAAACCCTCATATTTGGCCGTAACACCTTATTAAGGTGTTATTTGTTCCCCAATAATTCTAGAAAAAAATATTTCCTTTCGTTTGTTCTCTCGAAAAATTAATATATTAAAAACACTCAAACGGACTTTAAACTGAGCTAAAAATTAGCAGAGATGAATTTGACTTTTAATTGAAGTGTTTGACTGTAGAGTTCGTACAATTGAAAATTTCGGGTTGTCACACTGTCACACCCCCAAACCGAAACGGCAGAAACGTTCGGGGGCGGAGGACGTCATGTTTAAGTATCACAACAATTGTATAATAGTAACAAAAGGAACAACAACCATTATATTAATAATATAACGTTTACATTATGTTCAAAACATTACTTAATTTATATTAAAACTATAGCAAAAGATAAGATGTAAAGCTCCGTCTTCGCAACACTTGAGAGGGTACCTGTCTACTAACGTTCTTGAGAATACAAGTGGTTTGAAAAAAAAATGTCAACATTAAAGTTGGTGAGATCATAAGTATTTTGTTTTAGAAAATAGGTTCTTTGTTCTTTGTAAAACATGAGGTGTTACTCCAGAAAATCCTATATTTTTTGATGTGATGAATGATAAGTAAAATGACTCTTACTGGTTCCTTCTATGAGTACTTAGTGTATACAAGTTATATACAATTCAGATAAAACAAACAATCGATTGTGTGGTTCTGCCCCAGGCCTACAACCAAACTAGGCCCAGGAAATGAGGCAGAAATCACACATCTCATTGTTTGTCGGATCCTCATTGTATATAACCATGACGTATTCACTAGGTACTTACAGAGTTAACTGTAATAGTCCTTTGAGATATGATGAAAGTGTTCCTTAAGAAAATCCTATATTTTCTTACTAAGAATTATTACCATACCAGTTCCTTCTATAACCACTTAATTTATACTAGTTATATATAAACTAATATCGAACGGACAGTTGAATGTGTGGATCAGCCATAAGCCCACAACCAAACATGGAACAGGAAGTAAGGCGGAAGTCGCATATTCCACTGCTTATCGGATATTATTTATATATAACTTTGACGTATAAACTAAGGAATTATATAATTAACCATTACGGGTCCTTTATATTATACTAGTTTGTAAATAAGTGTTGAACCTTTTGTAAATATGATGTTTATCATAGAAAATCTATATTTTCTATAAAACCAATTTGTAGTCTTAATCGTTCCAAGACCGAAAAGCAAAAGTATAATTACCATACTTAGTTTAATGATACCTAGTTTTATCAATAAGTAAAACTAGCTAAAGATGTGTTTACCCCGAAAACTCGATGCGCTGATACTACCCTCCTATGAGCAACGAGAGTTTTGTTAGTTAGTCGTTTAAGGCGAATGGTCTTTACATAGCATAGGAAATGGGTAAGGTGAGGACCAAACCAATCCATTTCTAAGAACGAGAACAGAACTTCTTATCGTAACGGACGTTAAGTCGATTTGGAAGGAATGCTTGTTAGAAGAATGAACTATTCTATGTATATGTTTTCAGTGCTTTCAGTTTTATCCTTGTTATTACTACTGCGAACATTTTGTATCGAATTTAGCAAATATTATCAATATGAGTGTTCTGATAATTGAAAATAATTAACATCCATAAAATAATCCCTACTAGGTCCTTCTATAATCTCTTGGTGTATACAAGTCATGTATAGTATAATTAAGATTGAAAATCAGTCGACTGAGTGACTCTGCCCTAAATCCACAACCAGGCAAGGAATAGGAAATAAGGCAGAATCACTCACTCTAAGCCTACAAATCTTAATTATAAATGACCCTAGTGTATACACTAAACCATCATAGCTCACCTGCAAGGATCCTTAGTTTTTATATGAATGATGTGTTTTATTTGAACGAAAAGTACATTTATGATTTTTATTTTTAATTGTCAAAAACTTTTATGAAAATTCGACGATTAATTAGAAACATACCAAAGATACTAGTAGGTTCCTCGTTGCTCCTTATGTCCTGTCGTTAAACTCCTCCCTCTCCTCCATCATTCCTCTATGTTGGAAATCTCTCTTGAAATGTCCCGTTTCACCACATGCATGACATACTTGAATTGTACTAGCATCGGTGGTTGAAGTGATGTGTTGGACCGGAATTCTATATAAATGGGTAGTATGCCCATTCTTGTTGCAGTTCTTGCAATGCAACTATCGGTAGGCTCCATAATAATGGAAATTGCACTTGTTGCATTTTGGGCAAATCCCAGCATATTGTCGCACTGGCGTTGGTGTTGGAGTGGCAGATGTTGTGGTTGCAGGGGCGACAGATGTTGTGGTCGTAAGGGCTGCCACAGGTTGCTGTCTCTTGGCAAATCTTTGAGATAATATGCACTCCTTTTTATCCAAGAACATTCTT
Organism: Lactuca virosa; assembly: GCF_052849685.1. Lineage (NCBI taxonomy): Eukaryota > Viridiplantae > Streptophyta > Magnoliopsida > Asterales > Asteraceae > Lactuca > Lactuca virosa. The sequence continues at coordinate 114,523,713 of NC_136431.1, forward strand.
TTCTTGCTCTTAGGTTTGTGGGTGGGGGTATTCTCGTAGGTAGGTGCTCGTTGGTTTCCTTGGTTGTTACTACGGTTTGAAGTGTCGACACTGTTTCTATTTTTGTTTGGGTTGTTAACATTGAATTGCGCCATGACAGCTGTTACAACAGCTGTTACGGCGGCCTGGAGTGTAGCGGAGTCTATATGTAGGATCGGGGTTTCCTCGGTTGGCAGGTTATTTCTATGTGAAGACATGATTTTGGTACATAATGTGAAACGAGTTCGTTAATAACTATGATCGTTGCTAGTTGTACTCTATCTATTTATATATACATATAAATTTCTCATTTTGTTTGTACAATTCTCAATGTTTTGACCTACATCCCTATGATGTATTTTTGGTAGAGAGTAGAAATAGATATTTTATCGAAGTTAAGTTTAACCAAATAAAGTATAGATATTGAAATCTTAAGTTGATCAGGTCTCATGGTTTTGGAAATGAGTATCTCTCTTGATTTTACTTACTATTACTAATTGTGACGAAAGGTATGGTAAACTTAACACATAGTGTGAGTAGTGTAATCACTAACTCACTAGTTATATTTGTTTATTAATTATTAGTAAGACACATAAGGTGCTTTCTACTTTATTTCTAATAGGGTAAGGTTTGTTAACGATGTATCTAGTGCCTTTCTCTTCGTCTGATCCTTTCTCGAAATCCTCCTTGTGAACCCTCTTTTGGTTTTGCCTCGATTCCTCTGTTAGCTGTTTGCGATGTCTAGGTATATCGGTTGTGCGAGAATGGAAGTGTCTAAAGAATCTAAGAGATTAATAAAACATTTCTATTAAAAATAAATTTTTACGATGATGATCCTTACCGGGTCTTTCTATAATCACATGGTGTATACAGATTATATATAACCAAGATCATATAGACCTTCGAATAAATGATCCCACTCTAAAACCACAACCATACAAGGAACAAGAAGTAGAGTGAAAATCACCAATTCTAAGTCTATAAAATCTCAATTATATATATAACCTTAATGTATACACTCGATAATTATAGCCTTACCACTAAAGGTATTTTAGTTTTAACATAAGTTAGTTATAGTACTTAAAATACTCCTATAGTATTTTAACTTTATGTTTTGTTCTAGCATTTCTTTGTATATATGGTTGGTAAGTTTTAGACTTGCTGCAACACCACTATCACTCCCAAACACATGTTGGTCGTATCTCAAATAAATATAGTTGATCAGGCTATATTTATTCAAGATATGATTACATAACTGTCTAGGTTTGACTGTAGTGACCAACATCCAAATACTTTTGTTTTGTTCTTCTTGTGATACTTGTTCTAGTATATATATATATATATATATATATATATATATATATATATATATATATATATATATATATATATATATGCACGTATGTATACTTCTATAAAATACTATATTTTAAAAATATACTTTTAGTCAGAGCACTTCGGCTCCATTGTATTTATAGTTGTATATCTTTTATGGGTTGATATACTTAGTTCACTATAAACAATGCTCTGATATCAAACTGTCACACCCCCAAATCGAAACGGCAGAAACGTTCGGGGGCGGAGGACGTCATGTTTAAGTATCACAACAATTGTATAATAGTAACAAAAAGAGCAACAACCATTATATTAATAATATAACATTTACATTATGTTCAAAACATTACTTAATTTATATTAAAACTATAGCAAAAGAAAAGATGTAAAGCTCCGTTTTCGCAACACTTGAGAGGGTACCTGTCTACTAACGTTCTTGAGAATACAAGTGGTTTGAAAAAAATGTCAACATTAAAGTTGGTGAGTTCATAAGTATTATGTTTTAGAAAATAGGTTCTTTGTTCTTTGTTAAACATGAGGTGTTACTCCAGAAAATCCTATATTTTTTGATGTGATGAATGATAAGTAAAATGACTCTTACTGGTTCCTTCTATGAGTACTTAGTGTATACAAGTTATATACAATTCAGATCAAACAAACAATCGATTGTGTGGTTCTGAACCAAGCCTACAACCAAACAAGGAACATGAAATGAGGCGGAAATCAAACATCCCATTGTTTTTCGGATCCTCATTGTATATAACCCTGACGTATTCACTAGGTACTTACAGAGTTAACTATAATAGTCCTTTGAGATATGATGAAAGTGTTCCTTAAGAAAATCCTTCTATAACCACTTAATTTATACTAGTTATATATAAACTAATATTGAACGGACAGTTGAATGTGTGGATCTTCCATAAGCCCACAACCAAACATGGAACAGGAAGTAAGGTGGAAGTCGCATATTCCACTGCTTATCGGATATTATTTATATATAACTTTGACGTATAAACTAAGGAATTATATAATTAACCATTACGGGTCCTTTATATTATACTAGTTTGTAAATAAGTGTTGAACCTTTTGTAAATATGATGTTTATCATAGAAAATCTATATTTTCTATAAAACCAATTTGTAGTCTTAATCGTTCCAAGACCGAAAAGGAAAAGTATAATTACCATACTTAGTTTAATGATACCTAGTTTTATCAATAAGTAAAACTAGCTAAAGATGTGTTTGCCCTGAAAACTCGATGCGCTGATACTACCCTCCTATGAGCAACGAGAGTTTTGTTAGTTAGTCGTTTAAGGCGAATGGTCTTTACATAGCATAGGAAATGGGTATGGTGAGGACCAAACCAATCCATTTCTAAGAACGACAACAGAACTTCTTATCGTAACGGACGTTAAGTCGATTTGGAAGGAATGCTTGTTAGAAGAATGAACTATTCTATGTATATGTTTTCAGTGCTTTCAGTTTTATCCTTGTTATTACTACTGCGAACATTTTGTATCGTATTTAGCAAATATTAGCAATATGAGTGTTCTGATAATTGAAAATAATTAACTTTCATAAAATGATCCCTACCAGGTCCTTCTATAATCTCTTGGTGTAGACAAGTCATGTATAGTATAATTAAGATTGGAAAGACAGTCGACTGAGTGACTCTGCCCTAAATCCACAACCAGACAAGGAATAGGAAATAAGGCGGAATCACTCACTCTAAGCCTACAAATCTTAATTATAAATGAACCTAGTGTATACACTAAACCATCATAGCTCACCTGCAAGGATCCTTAGTTTTTATATGAATGATGTGTTTTATTTGAACGAAAAGACCATTTATGATTTTAATTTTTAATTTTCAAAAAATTTTATGAAAATTCGACGATTAATTATTGTTAATTAGAAACATACCAAAGACACTAGTAGGTTCCTCGTTGCTCCTTATGTCCTGTCGTTAAACTCCTCCCTATCCTCCATCAATCCTCTATGTTGGACAATCTCTCTTGAAATGTCGCGTTTCACCACATGCAATGCATACTTGAATTGTACTAGCATTGGTGGTTGAAGTGATGTGTTGGACCGGAATTCTATAGAAATGGGTAGTATGCCCATTCTTTTTGCAGTTCTTGCAATGCAACTCTCGGTAGACTCCATAATGATGGAAATTACACTTGTTGCATTTTGGGCAAATCCCAACATATTATCGCACTGGCGTTGGTGCTGGAGTGGCAAATGTTATGGTTGCAGGGGCGACAGATGTTGTGGCCGCAGGGGCTGCCACAGGTTGCTGTCTCTTGGCAAATCTTTGAGATAATATGCACTCCTTTTTATCCAAGAACTTTCTTTTCTTGCACTTAGGTTTGTAGGTGGGGGTATTCTCGTAGGTAGGTGCTCGTTGGTTTCCTTGGTTGTTACTACGGTTTGAAGTGTCGACACTGTTTCTATTTTCTTTTGGGTTGTTAGCATTGAATTGCGCCATGACAGCTGTTACAACAGCTGCTACGGCGGCTTGGAGTGTAGCGGAGTCTATATGTAGGATCGGGGTTTCGTCGGTTGGCAGGTCATTTCTATGTGAAGACATGATTCTGTTACATAATGTGAAACGAGTTCGTTAATAACTTTGATCGTTGCTAGTTGTACTCTATCTATTTATATATACATATAAATTTCTCATTTTGTTTGTACAATTCTCAATGTTTTGACCTACATCCCTATGATGTATTTTTGGTAGAGAGTAGAAATAGATATTTTATCGAAGTTAAGTTTAACCAAATAGAGTATAGATATTGAAATCTTAAGTTGATCAGGTCTCATGGGTTTTGGAAATGAGTATCTCTCTTGATTTTACTCTTACTAATTGTGACGAAAGGTATGGTAAACTTAACACATAGTGTAAGTAGTGTAATCACTAACTCACTAGTTATATTTGTTTATTAATTATTAGTAAGACGCATAAGGTGCTTTCTACTTTATTTCTAATAGGGTAAGGTTTGTTAACGATGTATCTAGTGCCTTTCTCTTCGTCTGATCCTTTCTCGAAATCCTCCTTGTGAACCCTCTTTTGGTTTTGCCTCGATTCCTCTGTTAGCTGTTTGCGATGTCTAGGTATATCGGTTGTGCGAGAATGGAAGTGTCTAAACAATCTATGAGATTAATAAAACATTTCTATTAAAAATAAATTTTTACGATGATGATCCTTACCGGGTCTTTCTATAATCACGTATTGTATACAGATTGTATATAATCAAGATCATATAGACCTTCGAATAAATGATCCCACTCTAAAACCACAACCATACAAGGAACAGGAAGTAGAGTGAAAATCACCAATTCTAAGTGTATAAAATCTCAATTATATATATAACCTTAATTTATACACTCGATAATTATAGCCTTACCAGTAAAGGTAATTTAGTTTTCACATAAGTTAGTTATAGTACTTAAAATACTCTTATAGTATTTTAACTTTATGTTTTGTTCTAGCATTTCTTTGTATATAGGGTTGGTAAGTTTTAGACTTGCTGCAACACCACTATCACTCCCAAACACATGTTGGTCGTATCTCAAATAAGTATAGTTGATCAGGCTATATTTATTCCAGATATGATTACATAACTGTCTAGGTTTGACTGTAGTGTCCAACATCTAAATACTTTTGTTTTGTTCTTCTTGTGATACTTGTTCTAGTATATATATATATATATATATATATATATATATATATATATATATATATATATATATATATAGATATATAGATATATATAGAGATAGGTTCAAATGTGGATTGACATCTATTGTGTGGATGTGTGGATAATTCTATTTTGTGAGAATTACAAAGAAAATATGTTGTTTGATAATATGAATACGTTCAATCTTATATAATTATTTTAATTATTAAGCATTTTCACTAATTAAATCGTCTATAAGGTTATTATACACTTTTTTTTTAATTATTCTCATTCTGTCAGAATGTTATCAGGATGTTTATTGAGTCGTATTCTGTAAGAATTTAAATAAATGAAAAACGATGAATGAGAACAAAAATGAATTAGAATTGGTGAGAATCTATTAAAATAACAATAGTTCTGTGAGATTGAACGTATTCACATTAGTAAACAACATATTATCTTAGTAATTTTCATAGAATAGCATTATCCACACGTCCACACAATAGTTGTCCATCCACATTATAACCTAACCCTATATATATATATATATATATATATATATATATATATATATATATATATATATATATATATATATTTATATATATATGCACGTATGTATACTTTTATAAAATACTATATTTTAAAAATATACTTTTAGTCAGAGCACTTCGGCCCCATTGTATTTATAGTTGTATATCTTGTATGGGTTGATATACTTAGTTCACAATAAACAATGCTATGATATCAATCTGTGTCACACCCCAAAACCGGAACGGCGGAAACGTTCTGGGGTGGAGGACGTCATGTCAAATATCACAACATATGCAGTATAATAATCAAAGTACAACAACCATTGCATTAATAGTAATAATTTTACATAGGTTACATTTAACAACAACATCAAAAGTAGATATAGGAAATAACATAAGCTGCAGCTTGGTACTAGGCTGACTTCGCAAAAGCTCCCGGAGTGTACCTGTCTACTGATGACCTGAGAATACAAGTTATTTTGAAAGCGAGTATCAGCATTTTAATGCTGGTGAGTTCATAAGTATTTAATGACATTGGTATAAATACATGTTTTTCTTCAAAATAATCTCACTAGGTAATGGTGATTTGAGTTTACAGAGTATTAGAATTCTTTCCAGAAAATCTTATATTTTCTAATAAAAGTAGTCTTCTACCAAGACCCAATTATTTTATGTTTAAGGAGTAATTTCCCCCAAAGGTAACTATTATTATCAAAATATAGTTTATACTTTAAGGAATATGTGAGAAGATCACAAGCAAAAGTGATAGGGAAAATACTATTTTACCTCAGCAGTAACGCTGCTGACTAAAAGTGAATAAAACATAGACTCCAGGTGGTATCGAATGAACCATACGCCTCGGAGAGTCTAAAGGAATGAAGTATAGACTCCAGGCGGTATTAAGTGAACAATACGCCTCGGAGAGACTAAGTGAATGAAATACAGACTCCAGGCGGTATTAAGTGAACAATACGCCTCGGAGAGTCTAAGTGAATGAAATACAGACTCCAGGCGGTATTAAGTGAACAATACGCCTCAGAGAGTCTAAGTGAATGAAATACAGACTCCAGGCGGTATTAAGAGAACAATACGCCTCGGAGAGTCTAAGTGAATGAAATACAGACTCCAGGCGGTATTAAGAGAACAATACGCCTCGGAGAGTCTAAGTTAACCTTTAATCCTAAGTAGGTCAGTTTAAAGGTTTAATATGAGGCCTAGTGTATAACTAGGAATATATATTATGATGGTTTCATATGTAGAAAATACCGTGATAATACTTATTACCTTAAAGCCATGAATTATAAGGTAAATGTAAAGATACTCGTAACCATACTGATTGACGGATGTAAACACGACGACCTGTTGGCGTCGAAATGAATGTGACATTTGTCACCCCTTGGCTTGGTCGGCCGGGACTGTAGCTAGCAGTCAGGATGTGGGATGGTCTGTCCCGTATAGATCTATACACACAATGCCCGCTCTCCCTCCAGCAGACTCTGGTTACCACTCGACAACGGTGAAATCCGCGTCATGAGGATGTATCTCGTTTTTTGATTTCTATATACTTTTCTTTTTACTATAAGTACAAGTTCTTAGAATATATATATAACTAAGTTCTCCTTCATGAAAGTTATGGTTGGTTTCTAAACTATACCTATTATAGTTTACTCGAGAGGTTATCTAGATGCCTTTGCTACCCAAAGGTGTTGAACTGGAATAAGAGTATTAACATCTAACCAGATATACATAATATATAACTAGGACTTCAACGACACTCGGACAAATAACCGGATCCTCTAAGTCCACAACCAAACAAGGAACATGAAATAAAGCAGGTTATCAGTCCTAAGTCCTTCAAACCCTACTTATATAACTATATCTATATAGACGTGATTCTATCAAGAATATAAGTTTAAAAGACTTTGATAAAAGCTTGGTAATTTAAAAGAGACTTTGATACTTTAAAAGAGATTTGAAAACAAATGATGAAAACCTTTAGCTGGATAAAACAGTTTAACATGCAGCAATCTTTTTGCTATACAATTATTAATCACATGTGGTTGATATAATAACTTTATAGTTCAACTTGTATTCCCCCCCATAAAAGCATTTAAAATCATTTAAAAAGGTTGATTAAGGGGTATGAACTCACCTGGAGTGAGTAACTCGAAAGAAAGATTGATATAGGATCGCCGGGTGTCGAATGAAGTCGTGAGCACAAACGGATCCTAGTTTATCATGTAATAACACACATATGAATAGACTTAGGGTATATAACCACTAATAGACACATGGACACACCTTAGGGACATGAAAACACTTATAATTAAGTGTTACAAACACCTATTCAAGTCCCTAAATGAGTGTAGGGCCTTAAATTTGAGTGTAAGGCCACCAAACTCAACTTTTATGTGTGTGCGGCCAGGGTGTGCGGCCAGGCCTGTGTGTGGTCGTACATGGGAGTGTGCGGCCGTACATGGGAGTGTGTGGCCGTACACTCTTCCTTCATGCTCAAAACGTCGATTTTCAGGTGTTTCAAAGCCAATACCAAGTCCAACTAGCAAAATGGAGGCCAAACTCTCACTTTGGAGAGTCTTTAAGGTGTGTACGGCCACCTTATGAAGGTGTGCGGCCATACACCTTCAAGTGATGAAGAACATGAAGAACACTATGAGTTTTAAGCTTAGATCAAGGTGTCTTACCACTATAACAAGCTGAAAGATGGAGTATTTCTCATTTTTGAGGCCCTTAGAGTGTTCTTGGATGAAGTTTTTAGAGAGAGAAAGTAGTGAGAGAAAGTAGAGTGCAGCCAAAATGGGAAAAGAGTGAATGAAGGGGTCTCCTCCAATATATAGGGTTAGGTGTGCGGCTGGGAGGGTGTGCGGCTGGCTGTGTGCGGCTGGCTGGCCGCACACACCATGCTGGGTGTGTTTGGCCCGATTTATTGATGCTACACACATTCTAACCCTTTCTAAGACTCATATCTAGGTTGTACTAAGCCTAGAACACTCATATAGACCCACAACTTCATTACAAAATCGTAAAACGAGGCTAACTTTGATAAAAATGAAGGATGTACAAGTTAGAAATTTCGGGTTGTCACATCATCCCCCCGTTAGAGGGAATTTCGTCCTGAAATTAGAATCTTAACGAACACTCAAGGATGGATGCGAAAGATGTGGACACTTCATGCTCTAGTTGATCCGCCCGTTCCTTAGGGAAATCAGGTCCATACTGAGTTTTAGCGAGTTTTCGTTACGAGGTATAGTTTCTTTTTCGATCTCTGGACCACACGGGATAAGGTTTCATCGGTTCCCTTTTTACTGAGCTAGATTTCTCCCGTCTCCTTTAACAAACGTGGCTATGGTTTCCATGGATCAAATCGAGAAAATGGTGAGAGTTTTGTCGGGTACTACCGGTTCATTTGCTGAGACGTGGACAGGTTAGGGTGGAATTTATGGAATCCCTAAAGCAGTCTGGGTCTGACGGATACTGGGCCAATTCTATCAAAAATCTCTGATGGTCCTCAGTTCTTTGGAATATGGAACGTTTCAGTACCCAAAACATAATGTACTTCCATGGTGAGATCATCACTTGGCATGATCACCATTCTGAGGTTCCAAAAGTTTTCTCTTACTGGAGGTGTAGTCCTCATGATTGGTTCCTAAGAGTCTCAGGTCGTATTCAGATTCGTATTTCCTACTGGTTGGTTTTCGGAGATTTTCTGGATCATTGAAGGTACTGACTCTATGCTGGCATCTATTGGTTGGGTGTCATCTACCTCAACCCAGTGCAGAAAGGACCTGCACTTTCGGCTCATGAGGTGTTTCTAACGGAATATCTCAACGTCAGGATGATAGAGGGTTTTACCAGATGATGCTTAGATAACTCCAATTTTCATCATAGTCTAATAGATGCTTTCACAGTATGATTCCTAACTGGAAGGAATAATTCCCTTACAGATTTTCTGGTCGGGGCTAGCTCTTCGCTGTTTCATGGATAGCAGTCTCTGGTCGGGGCTAGCTTCGCCCTTAAAGATTTTCTGAAGTGATTGACCATCTCGGGAGGTGGATCTACTATCTCTTTCAGGATAGTATTCTTTGGAACACCTAGTAGTCTAACAAATCTCTAAGACTTGCACCATTCTCCATCGCGTCTGCCCCCCTCCAGTTCGTAGGAAGCGTGTGTTCTTGTATAACCCATCGTCTGACATCTAGACTGGTGTCGAGTCTACAATCTCTTTATGATCTGGGTTATAAAGCTTAACACAACTTACCATCTACTTTATTCAAGTATTCTTGGTTGCGGAGGTAGTCATGTGGTTCTTAGCATTTTAGTATTTACAAGTGGTTTGAAAAAAAATGTCAACATTAAAGTTGGTGAGTTCATAAGTATTTTGTTTTAGAAAACAGGTTCTTTGTTCTTTGTAAAACATGAGGTGTTACTCCAGAAAATCCTATATTTTTGATGTGAGGAATGATAAGTAAAATGACTCTTACTAGTTCCTTCTATGAGTACTTAGTGTATACAAGTTATATACAATTCAGATCAAACAAACAATCGATTGTGTGGTTCTGCCCCAGGCCTACAACCAAACAAGGAACAGGAAATGAGGCGGAAATCACACATCCCATTGTTTGTCGGATCCTCATTGTGTATAACCCTGACGTATTCACTAGGTACTTACAGAGTTAACTGTAATAGTCCTTTGAGATATGATGAAAGTGTTCCTTTAGAAAATCCTATATTTTCTTAGTAAGAATTATGACCATACCAGTTCCTTCTATAACCACTTAATTTATACTAGTTATATATAAACTAATATCGAACGGACAGTTGAATGTGTGGATCAGCCATAAGCCCACAACCAAACAAGGAACAGGAAGTAAGGCGGAAGTCGCATATTCCACTGCTTATCAGATATTATTTATATATAACTTTGACGTATAAACTAAGGAATTATAGAATTAACAATTACAGATCCTTTATATTATACTAGTTTATAAATAAGTGTTGAACCTTTTGTAAATATGATGTTTATCATAGAAAATCTATATTTTCTATAAAACCAATTTATAGTCTTAATCGTTCCAAGACCGAAAAGCAAAAGTATAATTACCATACTTAGTTTAATGATACCTAGTTTTATCAATAAGTAAAACTAGCTAAAGATGTGTTTGCCCTGAAAACTCGATGCGCTGATACTACCCTCCTATGAGCAACGAGAGTTTTGTTAGTTAGTCGTTTAAGGCGAATGGTCTTTACATAGCATAGGAAATGGGTATGGTGAGGACCAAACCAATCCATTTCTAAGAACGACAACAGAACTTCTTATCGTAACGGACGTTAAGTCGATTTGGAAGGAATGCTTGTTAGAAGAATGAACTATTCTATGTATATGTTTTCAGTGCTTTCAGTTTTATCCTTGTTATTACTACTGCGAACATTTTGTATCGCATTTAGCAAATATTAGCAATATGAGTGTTCTTATAATTGAAAATAATTAACTTTCATAAAATAATCCCTACCAGGTCCTTCTATAATCTCTTGGTGTATACAAGTCATATATAGTATAATTAAGATTGGAAAGACAGTCGACTGAGTGACTCTGCCCTAAATCCACAACCAGACAAGGAAAAGGAAATAAGGCGGAATCACTCACTCTAAGCCTATAAATATTAATTATAAATAACCCTAGTATATACACTAAACCATCATAGCTCACCTGCAAGGATCCTTAGTTTTTATATGAATGATGTGTTTTATTTGAACGAAAAGACCATTTATGATTTTTATTTTTAATTTTCAAAAATTTTTATGAAAATTCGACGATTAATTATTGTTAATTAGAAACATACCAAAGATACTAATAGCTTCCTCATTGCTCCTTATGTCCTATCATTAAACTCCTCCCTCTCCTCCATCATTCCTCTATGTTGGACAATCTCTCTTGAAATGTCCCGTTTCACCACATGCATGGCATACTTGAATTGTACTAGCATCGGTGGTTGAAGTGATGTGTTGGATCGAAATTCTATAGAAATGGGTAGTATGCCCATTCTTGTTGTAGTTCTTGCAATGCAACTCTTGGTAGGCTCCATAATGATGGAGATTGCACTTGTTGCATTTTGTGCAAATCCCAGCATATTGTCGCACTGGCGTTGGTGCTGGAGTGGCAGATGTTGTGGTTGCAGGGGCGACAGATGTTGTGGCCGCAGGGGCTGCCACAGGTTGCTGTCTCTTGGAAAATCTTTGAGATAATATGCACTCCTTTTTATCCAAGAACTTTCTTTTCTTGCTCTTAGGTTTGTGGGTGGGGGTATTCTCGTAGGTAGGTGCTCGTTGGTTTCCTTGGTTGTTACTACGGTTTGAAGTGTCGACACTGCTTCTATTTTCGTTTGGGTTGTTAGCATTGAATTGCGCCATGACAGTTGTTACAGCAGCTGTTACGGCGGCTTGGAGTGTAGCGGAGTCTATATGTAGGATCGGGGTTTCGTCGGTTGACAGGTTATTTCTATGTGAATACATGATTCTGTTACATAATGTGAAACGAGTTCGTTAATAACTATGATCGTTGCTAGTTGTACTCTATCTATTTATATATACATATAAATTTCTCATTTTGTTTGTACAATTCTCAATGTTTTGACCTACATCCCTATGATGTATTTTTGGTAGAGAGTAGAAATAGATATTTTATCGAAGTTAAGTTTAACCAAATAGAGTATAGATATTGAAATCTTAAGTTGATCAGATCTCATGGTTTTGGAAATGAGTATCTCTCTTGATTTTACTGTTACTAATTGTGACGAAAGGTATGGTAAACTTAACACATAGTGTGAGTAATGTAATCACTAACTCACCAGTTATATTTGTTTATTAATTATTAGTAAGACGCATAAGGTGCTTTCTACTTTATTTCTAATAGGGCAAGGTTTGTTAACGATGTATCTAGTGCCTTTCTCTTCGTCTGATCCTTTCTCGAAATCCTCCTTGTGAACCCTCTTTTGGTTTTGCCTCGATTCCTCTGTTAGCTGTTTGCGATGTCTAGGTATATCGGTTGTGCGAGAATGGAAGTGTCTAAAGAATCTATGAGATTAATAAAACATTTCTATTAAAAATAAATTTTTACGATGATGATCCTTACCGGGTCTTTCTATAATCACATAGTGTATACAGATTATATATAACCAAGATCATATAGACCTTCGAATAAATGATCCCACTCTAAAACCACAACCATACAAGGAACCGGAAGTATAGTGAAAATCACCAATTCTAAGTCTATAAAATCTCAATTATATATATATATATATATATATATATATATATATATATATATATATATATATATATATATATATATATATATATATAACCTTAATGTATACACTCGATAATTATAGCCTTACCAGTAAAGGTATTTTAGTTTTCACATAAGTTAGTTATAGTACTTAAAATACTCCTATAGTATTTTAACTTTATGTTTTGTTCTAGCATTTCTTTGTATATAAGGTTGGTAAGTTTTAGACTTGCTTTAACACCACTATCACTCCCAAACTCATGTTGGTCGTATCTCAAATAAATATAGTTGATCAGGCTATATTTATTCCAGATATGATTACATAACTGTCTAGGTTTGACTGTAGTGTCCAACATCCAAATACTTTTGTTTTGTTCTTCTTGTGATACTTGTTCTAGTATATATATATATATATATATATATATATATATATATATATATATATATATATATATATGCACGTATGTATACTTTTATAAAATACTATATTTTAAAAATATACTTTTAGTCAGAGCACTTTGGCCCCATTGTATTTATAGTTGTATATCTTTTATGGGTTGATATACTTAGTTCACTATAAACAATGCTATGATATCAATCTGTCACACCCCCAAACCGAAACGGCAGAAACGTTCGGGGGCAGAGGACGTCATGTTTAAGTATCACAACAATTGTATAATAGTAATCAAAGCATCAAAACCATTATATTAATAATATAACGTTTACATTATGTTCAAAACATTACTTAATTTATATTAAAACTATAGTAAAAGAAAAATGTAAAGCTCCGTCTTCGCAACACTTGAGAGGGTACCTGTCTACTAACGTTCTTGAGAATACAAGTGGTTTGAAAAAAAAATGTCAACATTAAAGTTGGTGAGTTCATAAGTATTTTGTTTTAGAAAACAGGTTCTTTGTTCTTTGTAAAACATGAGGTGATACTCCATAAAATCCTATATTTTTTGATGTGATGAATGATAAGTAAAATGACTCTTATTAGTTCCTTCTATGAGTACTTAGTGTATACAAGTTATATACAATTCAGATCAAACAAACAATCTATTGTGTGGTTCTACCCCAAGCACACAACCAAACAAGGAACAGGAAATGAGGCAGAAATCACGCATCCCATTGTTTGTCGGATCCTCATTGTATATAACCCCGACGTATTCACTAGGTACTTACAGAGTTAACTGTAATAATCCTTTGAGATATGATGAAAGTGTTCCTTAAGAAAATTCTATATTTTCTTAGTAAGAATTATGACCATACCAGTTCCTTCTATAACCACTTAATGTATACTAGTTATACATAAACTAATATTGAACGAACAGTTGAATGTGTGGATCTGCCCTAAGGCCCACAACCAAATAAGGAACAAGAAGTAAGGCGGAAGTCGCACATTCCACTGCCTATCAGATATTATTTATATATAACTTTGACGTATAAACTAAGGAATTATAGAATTAACCATTACGGGTCCTTTATATTATACTAGTTTGTAAAAAAATGTTGAACCTTTTGTAAATATGTGTTTTATCATAGAAAATCCTATATTGTCTATAAAACTGATTTGTAGTCTTAATTGTTCCAAAACCGAAAAGCAAACTTAGTTTAATGATACCTAGTTTTATCTATAAGTAAAACTAGCTGAAGATGTGTTTGCCCTGAAAACTCGATGCGTTGATACTACATTCCTATGATCACTTAGTACATACGAGTTGTATATAACCGAGATCGAACAGACAGTTGAATGTGTGAATCTAGCCTAAGCCCACAACCAAACAAGGAACATGAAATGAGGCGGAAGTCACACATTCCACTGTCTACCGGACATCAATTTTATATAACCCTATTGTATATACTGAGTAATCACATAGTTAATATCCCTTGAGACTGTTTAAGAAAAGTATATTACTACGTAAATATATTGTTGTTTTCTCCTTGTGAGTTCTTATAACTATACTAATATGACGATTATCATGATACGACATGAATCGAACGTCAATATCGTTAATGACGTTTGTCACCCATAACGACTGTAGATAATAGTCAGGGTGCGGGATTGTCGGTCCTGTATAGATCTATACACAAACTCACGCTCTCCCTCTAGGAGACTCTGGTTCATAAGGCTAGACTTCCCTTGGTACTTAGGTAAGTACACGAAGATGTGTCTTAAAATTAATTTCAACGAATTTACAAGTAATAATACGAAAACCTTTTTATAAATATTAGGTAATTTTGTAAAAAGATTCATTTGATCCATAAACTATACTTATTATAGTTTATAAGTTTATTTCCATCTTTTAACTTGAATTTTGTAAAATAGTTCATATGATCCATAAACTATACCTATTATAGTTTATTAGTTGATTTCCATGTTTTAACAAGTTTCACGTTTAAATGCATATTAATGGTAAGGAAAACATAATAAGTAAATTATATTTTTAAACACAAAATTTGTTGTGTTTTACTTGTATTCCCCCCTAAAAATATTGAAAAGCTTAGAAAAATATGGGGGTATGAACTCACCTTATGTGCGGTTTTGACTAGATATCGAGATGAAAGCGGTGACCTTCGGGCTATAATACGGGAAGGATGTCATGATCCTAATGGTTTTAAACACACAATAGTGTGTGTATATGATGATTTTTATAACATAAGTGTTTCACAAACACTAAATAATATGAATAATACTTACTTAAGTTTGTATCTTGTTTGGAAGAAAAGTGATATCTGGAGTTGTTTGATCTTAAAATGAAGGAAATGTGTTTGCTATTTGAGAGAGAATGGAAACGTTTTTGTTGACTGGATGTTTAGAATGAAAGAATGATCTTTATATGAGAAATGTTTCTAAGTTGTGACTTAAGTATGAAGGAAACTTTTGAGGCGGTAAATGTAAGGTTTACAATAGACATCACATTGAGAAGTTAAATTGGATAAGATTTGAAGACATTTGAAAGGGTTTACGGTTCTAATGGGTTTGGTTATTGAGTTTTTGGTCCAATTTCAATCGTGAACACAAAAGTATTTAGATTGTTTGGCCGTGAACTACTTTTGATTTTTTATTCCAAACTATAAACATCAATTGTTTAAGCTTTAAGGCCGTGAACACCATTTAACTCTTCATTCCAAACCGTGAACTACTTCCTTGAATTAACCTTGGCCGTGAACACCTTTGTTTCATTCTCAGGCTATAAGATCTTAATTATGTACAACTGTGGTGTAGACACTAAGCAACTATAGTAATGATGTCAATTTCATATAAAGAAATCCCTAGGTTATCAGGCATCATATAATCAGGCAATTCTATCATGCAATTCCTGAAGATCCTTAGCCTAGTACTAGCATGCTATTCTAACATATCACAATATCGAATAACTGTATGGTATTTTGAGGTCTACTTACTGCCTCCGACTGATCGTACACTCGACATCCTCCCTTAGTCTTTTGAAAACCATTTAAAAATCATTTTGAAAATCCTTACTGCCTCCGACTGATCGTACACTCGACCGCCTCGACCCAACCAAACACAATATGTCGACATATAAGCAATCATGATCAAGTAGGCACATAATACATGCAACAACAATCATATAACTCACTACTACCTACTACCTACAAATTATAAAGCATATCGTGCAATAAAACTGAATACAAATCCGAAAAGGGCCGACATTGGTGCCTTAGACCCTGTTGATATAGTGAGGAGAACTCACCTGAAGCAGCAATTACGGAATAAGACCACTCAAGTTACTAAGATAGTTATCCAAACCTCGGAGCACCTACAACCATGTTAATAATCCTTACTTAGCTCATACTTCAAATATTACTTATTATTATCTCTTAATATACCGTTTGTTATTCGATTTCATATTTAGTGAGAAATAATTAACTCCTAGAGTCATTCTCGTTAAAGTGTTATACTTAACCGTCTTTAGTATTTTAACGATATAATAATATAATCTTGGACATGAAAATCCATACATCTTTATTAATCTAGTTAATTCTTATTAAATTAATTACCTTATAATTAATTTAATCCAACCATATTCATATAATTATTTGCCTTCTATCAAATAGAATAAACCACCTTTATTTAATTGATGTAATTCAGATTACTAATATATAATAAGATGTTTTCTTATTTTGTATTAAACCCAACGACACTTAGCCCAAATATATGGATGGTTAGCCCAACAAACTTAAAGTTAGATTAAGTTGAACTGTCCATAAGCTAGCCCAAAGGTACCATTTAACCTAGTACATATGACGGAAAAAACGTTACTTGCGACTTTCAAATCCAATGCAACCCTATTGACTGATTTTGGCTCCCGGCGACAGAGCCTCCTCTCAAGCCACGACTCCGCCATCGGTGTCTCCTTCTTCTCCGAAAATCATATTATCTTCTTCTTCGGCACTGAAAAAATCGACTCACGATGGCAGTGACGCCTTCTTTTCCGGTTAACCCATTCCTCCAGCGATGCTTCTAACTCCGGCGATGACGAGTCGGCCCAGCATCGTTGGAGGACCCTCACGAGACCGGTACTAAAAGTGGTGGTAGCAGCTCCTTACAAGCTAAGTTGATAGAAAACCCACCTGTGTTGGTCGGAGACAATGGTGAAGGGTTCGGACTACCGCTTTGAACATTTTCTATTGGATTTATCACCGATGACGTGTACCTCACCACCGAAGTTAAGCTCATCGCTCAAACCATTCTGATGCCTCACCGATGGTACTGCCCTCTCTGATGGTGCCTTCATCTCTGGCGAAGTGAATCAGACCCACCTCCCAACATCGACGTCTCCTCCCCCCACTTTCTCTCTTTTTTCTTTCCTCATCTTCTTCTTCATCTACTACCCACGAATCACATACATTCACATCTTCAGGAAATGACAACCTTCCATCTCTTACTCTCCTACATCCGACGACCTCAGGTGATGCAATTTGGTGGCCCATAGCAGCTCTGATAATAGCAATCTCCTCCCATTTCCCTTTATTCTTCTCGATCTCGATCTCTCCCTGCCTCCCTCTCCAGCCGCTCACACACACACACACACTTACCCTCACTACTCTAGGGTTTTTGGGTTGATTAAATATGGACTATGATGCGAATACCACCAATGGGATGAAGGGATGAAGGATCTCCTGCCTCTCACGATGTCGTGATACAAGGAACAAGGAAGCAGAAGTTTGCAAAATTGCTAGAGGCAGCACCTAATGTTTGGACTTTTGACAGTTTTAACCCGTGCTTGATTTCCTCCAACAAAAGAAGTTTCTGAAAATAGCATAAACACCCCCTAGAACTTTGCAATTTAACTTTATTGTTATTATTCTAATCTAATAAATCTCATTTTAATTAATTTACTCCCTTAAACTATCATGTTGCCACATTAAATGATTAAATCCATCCAATAATTATTTGCGCCCTTTCTACTATAACTCACCATTCCGTAAAGTTCACTTTCTAATCATTCAACCACATGCTATTTATTAAACCTAGCTTCCCTATAAATATATAAATGGAAATGGGGTGTTACAATTCTCCCCCACTTAAACTGGATTTCGTCCTCAAAATCGTTTCTTATCATTCCTTATATGCCAGACAACTTGAGCAACATGGTCAGAACTACAGGCATTCCCCAGCCTTTCCAAGGTAACTGTAAGCAAACCTCGCAGGGTTCTGAAACCTAAAGATGGAAAAATTCCCCGCATTAGGATCACATTACACAATTTGAAATCTGAAGTCTCAAGATGATCTGGCTCCCTGACAGACCGCCCACACTGAATTATTGTTGAATTCGTTGCACTTAACTCCCAAATGGCTACTCACTTCTGATAACCTGAGGTTCCTACTAGAAGACAGAGCCACAGACCAAATTTCCCTGCAATACACTTATACTTGACAGAACACTCATCCGGAATACCGGATTCCTGCCCGGTTGCTGAACCAACGAGCGATCTTACAGTCGCTCCCCACGATTCTCGAAGGAAACTCAACTAGCAATAACTGCCCTTAGCTATATCGCCACTCATGGCTTCACCAATCCTTCTGGTCCATCCGACCATAATAACCTAACAACCTGTCGCCATCGAATCAAATACTAAAAGTGAACGCTACCAGAATAACTGTAGTCTTACATCATGCCCGGTCTCCAACGACCTACCGTTTCCTAATTCCAATCATGTTGTAGTCTACCCACAATCTTGTGAACTGGTCCACCCTAGCCTAATCATCTGAAAGAATCCATGAATGCTACAGTTACGCCCGAAGTCTTACAACACTTTTGCCCTAATACAATCGCAGTCCGATACCTTACCCTCAATCTATCAATCCAAAAACTCTCAGAGTCGAGCATACACTAGATCGGACACCCGAACTGAACTCAATTCATGACTGGAATCCCAACCTGATTCCCCAAATTCTGCTATCAAGCATCGAGAAAACGTGATTCACATTTGGGGAGTTTAACAAACTCCTAACTCACACAACCCTCAAACCAAACAGCCACTTGGGCCTCCTTCCTCCCTGACGGGAATGCAAGACTTATCCCATTTTTAAAACCACTCCTGCTTCTGAATCCCGAGATAATTCTCCCCTACTTAGATTCGACTAAGTCTTCACAACACATGAAAATTGGATAATTCCCAATCCTTCTCATTTTCCAATGATCGATCCGATGACAACCAACTCTTTCCAACTAGTGCTCCATTACTAGCCAATACCAACTGATCACACACTTCTAAGAGCCTGATGAACACTTCCTGAATTCCAGTGAGACCGACGATCCCTAATGCTTGAATGATTCCACACTCAAATCTTGAAGTCCAAAAGATAGATGATCCAACTAATACCTCAGCAACGAGCTACTTCCCTTTGGCGTTTACCTCCACCAATCAATAACGATTACTGAAACTACTGAATCCTTACAATGCTGAATAACTATCCTATGGGACCTGGTCCGCAGACCTCCCACATAATACCCCTCTTCCCAATGTGCACCAAACAAATCTCCTGTTCTCGGGCTCTAGAAATCATACCATCCAGGGTCACAAGCCAGCTCACTCCTTCGAGCTCGAAAAAAACTGAAAGGGCACAATCCTTGCCCTAGAAAACAACATTCCTATCCATCAATTAACCGTTCTACTTCCAGCTGCAAAACTCCAGCTGATCATAATCATCACTCCCTTCCGGAGTCCCCGTGACTCGAATCCTGGCCTCGAACAAAACCCCCGAAGCCTTAACTCCAGAAACTCCTATACCAACCACTCCCGCTCAACCCGCATTATGCAACGAGTACAAAAAATCTCTCTGATCCCAAGTAACTGCAACTCTCTGCTCATCAGAATACGTCCCAGTAACAAGTCCCATCAATCCTTCGACCTGGACCTCAGCAGGTTTAAAGCGCACATGACCTTCTGATCAGCAGGACATGAACATGTGAAGCAACATCCTTCCATGTCATACAACCACCTCATGGCTACAACCGGGTCCTGAACCCTATCAAAAGTCAGGGGCTTCGACTTATCGAAGTCCTGATAGTGGAAAGCCTGACTAGCTCCTCCCCCTGCCACCGTTACAGCTGCTGAAGCTGCCACGGAAACCGTCTCGGCAATGGCTGCATAGCGCTCATCAAAATACTCAACCATGACGATCTTGATAGACCCCAACATCTCCGGAAACTGTTCCCGTTCAATCTCAATCACATTCTCCCGAATGATCTCCCTGACACGATCCTCTGACAACACTGGCCCATTATGGCTGTCAGCTCCCGATCCTGACCCGGATCTTGTCTCAAGACGTCTCGTAACCACCATTCTAGTAAGACACCAGAAAGATCTCTGATAATCCATATA
This sequence comes from Lactuca virosa, assembly GCF_052849685.1. Lineage (NCBI taxonomy): Eukaryota > Viridiplantae > Streptophyta > Magnoliopsida > Asterales > Asteraceae > Lactuca > Lactuca virosa. Next base: position 114,544,441 of record NC_136431.1, read on the forward strand.
ATGACAGGGGATGAACTCCCAACCCAACCCTAGGGGTTGTGACTTCCTTGCTACGTGTATGGGTCCTGTGCTTTCAGTAGTACGGGCGCATACTACCTTCCACACCTACCCATATTTGTCTCAAGTATCATCACAACGCCCTAACAATATACATAATCATAGCGAGCGCTCAATCCTCACTCCTAGAGGAATGGTAATTATCTCGTAACTGGTCTCCCAGCCTCACACAACCCACCCATGAAACTTCCACCAACCCTGCAACATTAGTGTATGCTAGCCATACATAACGCTGGACCCCATAGACATCCGAATACTCGGTCCTACACTAAGCCCACAACCAAACAAGGAACAGGAAATAAAGCTGAACCAAACATTCTCAGGCTATAAGATCTTAATTATGTACAACTGTGGTGCATACACTAAGCAACTACAGTAATGATGTCAATTTCATATAAGGAAATCCCTAGGCTATCAGGCATCATATAATCAGGCATCATATAATCAGGCAATTCTATCATGAAATTCCTGAAGATCCCTAGCCTAGTACTAGCATGCTATTCTAACATATCACAATATCAAATAATTGTATAGTATTTTGGGGTCTACTTACTGGCTACGACTGACCGTACACTCTGCATCTTCCCTTAGTCTTTTGAAAACCATTTAAAAATCATTTTGAAAATCCTTTCCTTGATTTGAGACTGGATTCACACGAGTGTTCCTCCAATTCACTCAAACCAAGGCTCTGATACCAACTTGTAACATCCATAAAATTCAAGCCAATTTAAAGCTTTTTAAAACATTTAAAACCATTAAGTTATTACAGTTTGTTTTCAAAATAGTTTAAACATCAGAGTACCCCCAGAATCAAATCATAAAATCATGAAATATGAAGAGCTGTACGATCATGCCTTTGCCTTCTCGCGATCATCAGAAGTACCTGAAACAATAATCGATAAATGTAAGCTCGAAGGCTTAGTGAGTTACCCCCAAAATACCAACGCCATACAGATATAAGCATGTCATATAAACAAATAAGCAAACAACATGCATATAGAGTCTACAGTAAGACTGAATTGCCCCTACCAGGCCTGCAGTCTCACTGGCCCACTCTCAGAACCTTCTGCATGTCTGGTCCGCCCACCCAGGCCTTCAGCCTGTCTGGACCGTTCTTCGGGCCTTTGGCCTGACTGATATGCCCCTAGGGCCTGCAGTCTATCCAGTCCGCCCTGGGTCTGTTGGCCTTCAGCACAAAGCAGGACCGCCTCGACCCAACCAAACACAATATGTCGACATATAAACAATCATGATCAAGTAGGCACATAATACATGCAACAATAATCATACAACTCACTACTGCCTACTAATCCTCTCACAACATACAGTCCCGCTACCAGCTAACCCCCATAGAATGCATAACCATAAGTAACTAGAGGTGAGATAGCCACCCGAACAGATAGTCCTAATCTAGATCCACAACCAAACAAGGAACATGCAAGAGAGCCTAGACCAAGAGTTCTCAGGCTATCCTACGTGACCACCGACAGTCCCTAAGGGCACTCCATAGATGATAACCAGCAAGCACAGATAACATACATATCTATAGATCACTAACATAACAACCATCCTATAACCAGGATACAAATTATAAAGCATATCGTGCAATAAACCTGAATACAAATCAAAAAAGGGCCAGCATTGGTGCCTTAGACCCTGTTGATATAGTGAGGAGAACTCACCTGAAGCAGCAATTACGGAATAAGACCACTCAAGTTACTAAGTTGGTTATCCAAACCTCGGAGCACCTACAACCATGTTAATAATCCTTACTTAGCTCATACTTCAAATATTACTTATTATTGTCTCTTAATATACCTTTTGTTATCCGATTTCATATTTAGTGAGAAATAACTAACTCCTAGAGTCATTCTCGTTAAAGTGTTATACTTAACGGTCTTTAGTATTTTAACCATATAATAATATAATCTTGGACCTGAAATCCATACATCTTTATTAATCTAGTTAATTCTTCTTAAATTAATTACCTTATAATTAATTTAATCCAACCATATTCATATAATTATTTTCCTTCTATCAAATAGAATAAACCACCTTTGTTTAATTGCTGTAATTCAGATTACTAATAAATAATAAGATGTTTTTTTTTATTTTGCATTAAACCCAAAGACACTTAGCCCAAATATATGGATGGTTAGCCCAACAAACTTAAAGTTAGATTAAGTTAAACTGTCCATACTGGCCCAAAGGTACCATTTAACCTAGTACATGACGGAAAAAAGGTTACCTGCGACTTTCAAATCCAATGCATCCCTCTTGACTGATTTTGGCTCCCGGTGACAGAGCCTCCTCTCAACCCACGACTCCGTCACCGGTGTCTCCTTCTTCTCCGACAATCATATTATCTTCTTCTTCAGCACTAAAAACATTGACTCACGATGGTAGTGATGCCTTCTTTTCCGGTTAACCCATTCCTCCAGCGGTGCTTCTAACTCCGGCGATGACGAGTCGGCCCAGCATCATTGGAGGACCCTCACGAGACCGGTACTGAAAGTGGTGGTAGCATCTCCTTAAAAGCTAAGTTGATAGAAAACCCACCTGTTTAGGTCAGAGACAATGGTGAAGGGTTCGGACTACCGCTTTGAACATTTTCTATTGGATTTATCACCGATGACGGGTACCTCACCACCGAAGTTAAGCTCATCACTCAAACCATTCTGATGCCTCACCAATGGTACTGCCCTCTCTGATGGTGCCTTCCTCTCTGGTGAAGTGAACCAGACCCACCTCCCAACATCGACGTCTCCTCCCCCCACTTTCTCTCTGTTTTCTTTCCTCATCTTCTTGTTCATCTACTACCCACGAATCACATACATTCACATCTTCAGGAAATGACAACCTTCCATCTCTTACTCTCCTACATCCGACGACCTCAGGTGATGCAATTTGGTGTCCCATAACAGCTCCGACAATAGCAATCTCCTCCCATTTCCCTTCATTCTTCTCGATCTTGATCTCTCACTGCCTCCCTCTCCAGCCGCACACACACACACACACACACACACACACACTTACCCTCACTACTCTAGGGTTTTTGGGTTAATTAAATATGGATTATGATGCGAATACCACCATTGGGATGAAGGGATGAAGGATCTCCTGCCTCTCACGATGTCGTGATGCAAGGAACAAGGAAGCAGAAGTTTCCAAAATTTCTAGAGGCAACACCTAAAGTTTGGACTTTTGACAGCTTTAACCCATGCTTGATTTCCTCCAACAAAAGAAGTTTATGAAAATAGCATACCCCCCTAGAACTTTACAATTTAACTTTATTGTTATTACTCTAATCTAATAAATCTCATTTTAATTAATTTACTCCCTTAAACTATCATGTTGCCACATTAAACGATTAAATCCATCCAATAATTATTTGAGCCCTTTTCTACTATAACTCACCATTCCGTAAAGTTCACTTTCTAATCATTCAACCACATCCTATTTATTAAACCTAGCTTCCCTATAAATATATAAATGGAAACGGGGTGCTACAGTTGGATTATACATTCCTAACTTAGCTTAGGTTTCTTTCCTACTTCTTTGTTAGCTCTATAAACAAGCCCTAAGGCTATATAGAGGACACCATGAAACAAGGATTGCAATGTGGTTTACACTAGTACTTGGCTAGGGTTTAGACCATGCTAGGTCTAAAATTTGGAGTTGTGACATCATCCCCCCGTTAGAGGGAATTTTGTCCCGAAATTCAACTCCTAAGTGGTTACTCATGAACTAGGGAGAGAGGTGGGTACTTATGTTCTATATAATCTTCTTGTTCCCAAGTGAATCCTGATCCTCGCCTGCCATTCCAGCTGAACTTCACTGTTGGGTCTGCTGTTCTGATCGGTGGAGGGTGTGTGGCTTTGGCTTACTTGTTTATGCTCATCCGAATAGTAGAATGCTCAATCGCAGTCCTGGGCAGTTTCGTCCTGAAGTTCATGGTAAGACTCATACTTGATTCACCTATCATCACCTTATGTATACAAGTCGTATATAATTAAGACTGAAAAGATGGTCGGATGGGTGGCTTTGCCCCAAGTCCACAACCTGAAAAGGAACAAGAGATAGGGCGGAATCACACATCCTAAATCCGTAAAATCTTAATTATATACTACTCTCGCGTTTACACTCAACAGTGATAGGTTAGCCGCATGGGTACTTAGTCTCTATTCTTTGAACTTGACTTGCTGTACGAGTGGTTTTCTCAGGAGATCTACTAGGGATACTTCGAGAAGGTTACAGAAGGATATAATACTCCTCGCATGAGTACTTTGGAGGCTTTGAATTGAGAGACGATTCTGAGGTTCGTATCTGGTTTGTCGCTATGAGCAACGAGAGTTTTGTTAGTTAGTCGTTTAAGGCGAATGGTCTTTACATAGCATAGGAAATTGGTATGGTGAGGACCAAACCAATCCATTTCCAAGAACGACATCAGAACTTCTTATCGTAACGGATGTTAAGTCGATTTGGAAGGAATGCTTGTTAGAAGAATGAACTATTCTATGTATATGTTTTCAGTGCTTTCAGATTTATCCTTGTTATTACTACTGCGAACATTTTGTATCGCATTTAGCAAATATTAGCAATATGAGTGTTCTGAAAATTGAAAATAATTAACTTTCATAAAATAATCCCTACCAGGTCCTTCTATAATCTCTTGGTGTATACAAGTTATGTATAGTATAATTAAGATTAGAAAGACAGTCGACTGAGTGACTCTGCCCTAAATCCACAACCAGACAAGGAATAGGAAATAAGGCGGAATCACTCACTCTAACCTACAAATCTTAATTATAAATGACCCTAGTGTATACACTAAACCATCATAGCTCACCTGCAAGGATCCTTAATTTTTTAAGAAAGATGTGTTTTATTTGAACGAAAAGACCATTTATGATTTTTATTTTTAATTGTCAAAAACTTTTATGAAAATTCGACGATTAATTATTGTTAATTAGAAACATACCAAAGATACTCGTAGGTTCCTCGTTGCTCCTTATGTCCTGTCGTTAAACTCCTCCCTCTCCTCCATCATTCCTCTATGTTGGACAATCTCTCTTGAAATGTCCCGTTTCACCACATGCATGACATACTTGAATTGTACTAGCATCGGTGGTCGAAGTGATGTGTTGGACCGGAATTCTATAGAAATGGGTAGTATGCCCATTCTTGTTGCAGTTCTTGCAATGCAACTCTCGGTAGGCTCCATAATGATGTAAATTGCACTTGTTGCATTTTGGGCAAATCCCAACATATTGTCGCAGTGGCGTTAGTGCTGGAGTGGCATATGTTGTTGTTGCAGGGGCGACAGATGTTGTGGCCGCAGGGGCTGCCACAGGTTGCTGTCTCTTGGCAAATCTTTGAGATAATATACACTCCTTTTTATCCAAGAACTATCTTTTCTTGCTCTTAGGTTTGTGGGTGGGGGTATTCTCGTAGGTAGGTGCTTGTTGGTTTCCTTGGTTGTTACTACGGTTTGAAGTGTCGACACTTTTTCTATTTTCTTTTGGGTTGTTAGCATTGAATTGCGCCATGACAGCTGTTCCAGCAGCTGTTACAGCGGCTTGGAGTGTAGCGGAGTCTATATGTAGGATCGGGGTTTCGTCGGTTGGCAGGTTATTTCTATGTGAAGACACGATTCTGTTACATAATGTGAAACGAGTTCGTTAATAACTATGATCGTTGCTAGTTGTACTCTATCTATTTATATATACATTTAAATTTCTCATTTTGTTTGTACAATTCTCAATGTTTTGACCTACATCCCTATGATGTATTTTTGGTAGAGAGTAGAAATAGATATTTTATCGAAGTTAAGTTTAACCAAATAGAGTATAGATATTGAAATCTTAAGTTGATCAGGTCTCATGGGTTTTGGAAAAGAGTATCTCTCTTGATTTTACTTACTGTTACTAATTGTGACGAAAGGTATGGTAAACTTAACACATAGTGTGAGTAGTGTAATCACTAACTCACTAGTTATATTTGTTTATTAATTATTAGTAAGACGCATAAGGTGCTTTCTACTTTATTTATAATAGGGTAAGGTTTGTTAACGATGTATCTAGTGCCTTTCTCTTCGTCTGATCCTTTCTCGAAATCCTCATTGTGAACCCTCTTTTGGTTTTGCCTCGATTCCTCTGTTAGCTGTTTGCGATGTCTAGGTATATCGGTTGTGCGAGAATGGAAGTCTCTAAAGAATCTATGAGATTAATAAAACATTTCTATTAAAAATAAATTTTTACTATGATGATCCTTACCGGGTCTTTCTATAATCACGTAGTGTATGCAAATTATATATAACCAAGATCATATAGACCTTCGAATAAGTGATCCCACTCTAAAACCACAACCATACAAGGAACAGGAAGTAGAGTGAAAATCACCAATTCTAAGTCTATAAAATCTCAATTATATATATAACCTTAATGTATACACTCGATAATTATAGCCTTACCAGTAAAGGTATTTTAGTTTTCACATAAGTACTTAAAATACTCCTATAGTATTTTAACTTTATGTTTTGTTCTAGCATTTCTTTGTATATAGGGTAATTGGTAAGTTTTAGACTTGCTGCAACACCACTATCACTCTCAAACACATGTTGGTCGTATCTCAAATAAATATAGTTGATCAGGCTATATTTATTCCAGATATGATTACATAACTGTCTAGGTTTGACTGTAGTGTCCAACATCCAAATACTTTTGTTTTGTTCTTCTTGTGATACTTGTTCTAGTATATATATATATATATATATATATATATATATATATATATATATATATGCACGTATGTATACTTTTATAAAATACTATATTTTAAAAATATACTTTTAGTCAGAGCACTTCGGCTCCATTGTATTTATAGTTGTATATCTTTTATGAGTTGATGTACTTAGTTCATTATAAACAATGCTCTGATATCAAACTGTCACACCCCTAAACCGAAACGGCAGAAACGTTTGGGGGCGGATGACGTCATGTTTAAGTATCATAACAATTGTATAATAGTAATCAAAGCAACAACAACCATTATATTAATAATATAACGTTTACATTATGTTCAAAACATTACTTAATTTATATTAAAACCATAGCAAAACATAAGATGTAAAGCTCCGTCTTCGCAACACTTGAGAGGGTACCTGTCTACTAATGTTCTTGAGAATACAAGTGGTTTGAAAAAAAATGTCAACATTAAAGTTGGTGAGTTCATAAGTATTTTGTTTTAGAAAACAGGTTCTTTGTTCTTTGTAAAACATGAGGTGTAACTCTAGAAAATCCTATATTTTTTGATGTGATGAATGATAAGTAAAATGACTCTTACTAGTTCCTTCTACGAGTACTTAGTGTATACAAGTTATATACAATTCAGATCAAACAAACAATCGATTGTGTGGTTCTGCCCCAAGCCCACAACCAAACAAGGAACAGGAAATGAGGCGGAAATCACACATCCCATTGTTTGTCGGATCCTCCTTGTATATAACCCTGACGTATTCACTAGGTACTTACAGAGTTAACTGTAATAATCCTTTGAGATATGATGAAAGTGTTCCTTAAGAAAATCTTATATTTTCTTAGTAAGAATTATGACCTAACAAGTTCCTTCTATAACCACTTAATTTATACTAGTTGTATATAAACTAATATCGAACGGACAGTTGAATGTGTGGATCTGCCCTAAGCACACAACCAAACAAGGAACATGAAGTAAGGGTGAAGTCGCACATTCCACTGCCTATCGGATATTATTTATATATAACTTTGACGTATAAACTAAGGAATTATAGAATTAACCATTACATGTCCTTTATATTATACTAGTTTGTAAATAAGTGTTGAACCTTTTGTAAATATGATGTTTATCATTGAAAATCCTATATTGTCTATAAAAATGATTTGTAGTCTTAATTGTTCCAAGACCGAAAAGCAAAAGTATAATTACCATACTTAGTTTAATGATACCTAGTTTTATCTATAAGTAAAACTAGCTGAAGATGTGTTTGCCCTGAAAACTCGATGCGCTGATACTACCCTCCTATGATCACTTAGTACATACGAGTTGTATATAACCGAGATCGAACAGACAGTTGAATGGGTGAATCTGCCCTAAGCCCACAACCAAACAAGGAATAGGAAATGAGGCAGAAGTCACACATTCCACTGTCTACCAGACATCAATTTTATATAACCCTATTGTATATACTGAGTAATCACATAGTTAATATCCCTTACTGTTTAAGAAAAGTATATTACTACATAAATATATTGTTGTTTTCTCCTTCTGAGTTCTTATAACCATACTAATATGACGAATATCCTGATATGACGTGAATCAGACGTCAATATCGTTAATGACGTTTGTCACCCATAACGACAGTAGCTAATAGTCAGGGTGCGGGATTGTCGGTCCCGTATAGATCTATACACAAACTCACGCTCTCCCTCCAGGAGACTCTGGTTCATAAGGCTAGACTTCCCTTGGTACTTAGGTAAGTACACGAAGATGTGTCTTAAAATTAATTTCAACGAATTTACAAGTAATAATGCGGAAACCTTTTTATAAATAATAGATAATTTTGTAAAAAGATCCCTTTGTTCCATAAACTATACTTATTATAGTTTATAAGTTTATTCCCATATTTTAACCTGGATTTTGTAAAATAGTTCATATGATCCATAAACTATACCTATTATAGTTTATAAGTTTATTTTGCATGTTTTAACAAGTTTCACGTTTAAATGCATATTAATGGTAAGGAAAACATAATAAGTAAATTATATTTTTAAACACAAAATTTCTTGTGTTTTACTTGTATTCCTCCCTAAAAATATTGAAAAGCTTGGAAAAATATGGGGGTATGAACTCACCTTATGTGCGGTTTTGACTAGATATCGAGATGAAAGCGGTGACCTTTTTGCTATAATACGGGAAGGATGTCGTGATCCTAATGGTTTTAAACACACAATAGTGTGTGAATATGATGATTTTTATAACATAAGTGTTTCACAAACACTAAATAATATGAATAATACTTACTTAAGTTTGTATCTTGTTTGGATGTTTAGAATGAAAGAATGATCTTTATATGAGAAATGCTTCTAAGTTGTGACTTAAGTATGAAGGAAACTCTTGAGGCGGTGAATGTAAGGTTTATGGTAGACATCACATTGAGCAGTTAAATTGGATAAGATTTGAAGATATTTGAAAGGGTTTATGATTCTAATGGGTTTGGTTATTGAGTTTTTGGTTCAAGTTCAACCGTGAACAAAAAAGTATTTAGATTGTTTGGCCGTGAACTACTTTTGATTTTTTATTCCAAACCGTATACATCAATTGTTTAAGCTTTAAGGCTATGAACACCATTTAACTCTTCATTCCAAACTGTGAACTACTTCCTTGAATTAACCTTGGCCGTGAACACCTTTGTTTCATTTTCTTTTCACCGTGAACACTCATTTGGAAGCTTCTTGGACAGTAAACATGAGCTCCCTTGTTTACTTTAGGCCGTGAACTCCTTCTTCATGAGTTCTTGGCAGTGAACACTTCTATTAGGTGTTGTTTTATGGTTTAAACCCTCATCTTTTGCCAAGTGTTGGATCATATCTTCCTAACTTAGCTTAGATTTCTTTCCTACTTCTTTGTTAGCTCTATAAACAAGCCTGAAGGCTATATAGAGGACACCAAGCAACAAGGATTGCAATGTGGTTTACACTAGTACTTGGCTAGGGTTTAGACCATGCTAGGACTAAAATTTGGAGTTGTGACATAATTGCGTTGTAAGGACAAGTTTTTCCGTATTTTTATAAATAAAGAAAAATTTTGATTTAGTCTTATTTTATGATATCATTGCAATGACATTTGTGGAAATTGGTGTTTATATTACTATTGATAGTAATGTTGGAAATGGACTTGATTCTTAGTTATATCGTTTGTGGTAATGTCATAATTTACCAAATAAGGAAAGATTCTCATCACCCAAGTTTCAATTGGACAGACACTTGGAATCATGCAACTTTTATTGTGTGAAGAATGAGAATTTTCATCTTTGGAAAAGATTAAGACTAATTCCTTGTTCAGATATGTATGTGAGCCAAGTAAAGGACTAAAAGGATCAAGTGCACATTGATGCATACTGGTCAGATCCACCACAAGAGTGATAAAGACTATTCGTCATGATTTACTAATGGTTTTGTAAATATGGTTATGCTTGAAAGTTTAAGTATAATTCTAATACCTTGAAAAGTTTCAAAGTATAAGCAGAATGAATAAGTAGAATCAATTAGGCAGAAAGATGAAAGTTTCTCCAATTTGAAAGGAAAGGAGAGTACTTTAGTATCGTGTTTTATGATCATCCTTATGATTATGGAACCATGTCACAATTGAACCTCTAAGGAAACGTTAGTGCATTTATATGACTAAGGAGAGGAATTTGGAATTGTTGAAATGGTTAAAATCAAAAGGACGAGTCATACTTCGTTCCAAAATCAAGTCTTAGAGTCATACACCAAGATTGTGTCTTAAGTGACATATCCTAAGTAGGTTTATAACACATCATGAAATGTGGAGTAGAAAAGTTTTCTTACTCTTGCACATTTGGAATACGTAAGTTGTGATGTATTGGATAAGACAAAGAACAACTAAGACCAATTATATGAAGTGTTTTTTTGAGAAGAATCCACACTAACTCTTGATTATTTGTTTGTCAAAGAATGATGTTTGACAAAGAATCTTATAAGTCAAGAGGTCAGTGGGAGTCTTAATGGTCTTGAATAGTTCAAGCGCTAATCAAGAATAGACCTTTTAGTAATCACTAGCACACGACTTGATGTGAATAACCTATTGTGTTGACATATTCTTATTTCTATGCCATTCCAGTTATACTAATTATTCATGTGAGTTCTATGAGTTCTCATTTGATTGCATAAGGCAAAGCACCTTGATCAATGAAAGTGCATTAACCCATATGGGTGAGCTGCTCAATAACTTGGAAGCAATGGTAGGCCGTTGTGCTATCAAATGGCAAGAAATTAAGATAAGAAAGTGTAGTCCATATGAGTTTGGATTTGTCACAAAACTTGTCTTTTGATAGTGGTTTGAAGTGAAAAATTCATATGGATAGGAACACATGCACCATGAAATTTAAGTGTCATAAGGTTTCTCTCTTTCATGAAAATGATTGTGAGGAAACGCTTTCACTAGTAGATTTTAAAGAGTTAGCAGTTGTGTTAAATGCGTTCTCAAATTCGATTATGATTACAGCATCCCTCTTCATAGTTCGAATTGTGAGAAATGGCAAATGGTTTGAACATTTGGGACTTATCGCTATAAGTTCTGAAATAGTTTAAACACACATATGAGCTTTCTAATGAAAGGTGTACGAGCTTGAGAAGTCAAGATAAAGACCTTTCAAAGCGCCATGTATCAGAAATCTGAACTTTGGTAAGAAAGTCAATAAGTATTGATTTCTAGAATTCCAGCTGATTTTTGAATACATGTCAAAGCTAGTGGGAGAATAAGTGTTATGCTTGTGAGAATGTAACTATTATGCTAGTGGGAGCACAATTATTACGTTGAGTGTTGCAAGTTAGCAATGCTATATATATAGGAAACAAAGTTTTAATTTGCAAAGTTGTAGAGTTTGAAAAGTTGTTTCGCTATAGTAAAATTTATGGGAGAGGATACTTATACTTTATTTCGAATCTAAAAGTTTACATTGAGGTATTAATCGGACTTAGTCATGGATATAAAAGAATGTCATGTTTAAATGTTTCAATATGGGAAATTCTACATATGACAAATATTATAGCAAGACTGGTCATACGATCATGTCTTTATGTAAGACATTATGAATCATATCTCATATGCTTCGGGTATAGGATCAATTGCATATGCTATAATATTCGTCTGTTTTGATTTTTCCAAATGCATAGCGTATTAAGAGGGAAAACGAATGGAACTTGATATGACTAAAGTAGTTAAACAAATGTTAAGGATGATCTAAGGTTTGCTAAGGATTGGTCGCTTGTGAACAGTTGGAAGTATAGTAATGGATGGACCATAATGATATAATTCTGAATAGATAGGAATCTATTTAAAATGGATAGTCATATGGCAATTATGGAAATGTTTCCATAATGGGAGTTGGATATTAAGAATCTATGTGTGAGTTAGAAACTTTAATGCAAGAAGGATGTTCAAGGAATGTTCTTTGAATATGAGACTTCAATTCCATGGAATTGTCTTGTAACATTCTCAAATGGAATACTTTGTAATATCATTGGCCAAGTCTCTATGACTTTTGTGCCTAGACATTACGAAAGGGATCATTGCATGTAAGTTTAGACTCAAACAGATTCTAGTAGTGGCAAGCATCTGGGATTCTTATACTTGTGATAAGGATTAGAAAATTGTGAAATGAGCATCATTGGAAAGGTGTTCAATTGATCTATTTCATAAGGAAAAGACCATAGATGAACATAGCATACATGCTAGGAGCATGGGATAACTATTGTTTAATTCAAGTACTAAGTTGATTGTTCGAAACATTATACAATGAATAAAGTCTAATCATTATGGTGATTAAATAATAAGTGTTTTATTTATATTCAGAAGTTTTGAGACTATATTTGATTGTTTTATTCTTGTGTTTCACTTCGCAAGTTTTACTTCCCGAATAACTAGGTTATTCAAACATCCACAGTCAATCATACTTTAGAAGTAAGTAATGAGGTAAGACTGTCATGGATCCGACTGTAGATTGTCTAAGTGTTTAGACATAGCACAAGTTTGCTACAGTGTTCATGAGTACTCCTGAAATATGATTTTCAGTATTGGATTAAACCCACGCTCATCTGAATCACTTCATGGATTTTATCACGAGTGATTGTGAGACGATAATATGTTATATTCTTGAAACGGAGACATATAGTTGTTGTTTACGAATCGGTTGCACATTGATAATACGTAAACGCATTAGTAACTTGATGTTATAAAACGTATTGTTATGTGTGATTTGATGAGTAAATAGTATGTGTGATTTGATGAGTAAATAGTACGAGCATATGAATCAAAGTTTATCTGTTCCTTTTATCCTAAGAGGATAAAAACAATATTTGTGGGCCCCTAGATGATTTAGTGATGACACCCTAAGCGCTTGGCCAAGCCTGGACTAAGTTGATGTGTTCAGTTATAGTCAGTCATCATAAATCAGAAATCGGGAAACAACACATGGACAGAGAGAATGACTATAAATCCATGTCTCATGTATATACAATATCTTGTAGAATGGAGGAATATTTGATCCCTTATCTAAAGGACGCGTTAATGATAAGATCAGAGTTCGACAGCGGTTTTTAAGAGCTAAGATTACGAATCGGATTTTGAAGCTACATTGGCAGTTATAGTTATTAGACTTATCTAAGTTGGAGATGGTTGGATTAGGTGTCTAAGCCCATAACTATAATTGGTATGTATTTGACCCGATAGTAGCATGGTCCTTTTGGATTGCCTTCACCAGAGCAATTTGATAGGATGAACATTTTAGAAAGAGGTTATTTATGATTTATTAATATATTATATGAATAATATATTAATTATTATTTAATTAGTATTGATCAAGAATTAATTTTGGAATTAATTTAGTGATCAAAAGAGACTGATTAAATTTACAGGGACTGATTATGTAAATCAGTAATACATATAGTTTGGGCTAATGATCCATGTTGATTAGGATGGACTAAATTTATGTAGGAGTCCATGAAGAGTTAGTCCAAAGGGCTTATCATATGGATTATTGGATTAAAGGCCCAAGGAAGTGAATTAGGGTTTACAAGTGAAACCCTAGGAACTCCACACTATAAATGTATCCCCTAGTGTAACATCCAAAAATTTTACGCCAAATTTAAACTTTTCCAATCATAAATAAAACAAAATAGTATTTGTTTACAAAATGTTTTCAAATCATTATTCATCAGAGTGTCCCGATAACCAGATCATAAGGATGAGGAGCGGTACGGTCACGCCTTCTCATTGCCATGATCTCCTGAAATACCTGAAACAATAAACTGAAAACTGTAAGCCCGAGGGCTTAGTGAGCTACCCCCAAAATACCAATACCACACCGATAATACCATATCAGTAACAGACAATCAACAACATGCATAATGGGCCATCGGCCTGATTGGACCGCCCTGCAGGGCCTACAGTCTATCTGAATCTATCCCGAGCCTTTGACATGACTGGACCGCCACGTGGGCCTACAGTCTCCCCGGACCGCTCATAGGGTGTGTTGGCCTTCAGCACAAAGCAGGACCGCCTCAACCCAAGCAACAAGCAAATAACCATGTGCGCATAGCTAACATATACTGGCATATACAACATCAAACATATCTATCTCACTGATCATCAATCATAGCAATCTCTCATAACTAGAGCACCGACCTAGCAGGTCACTAACATACCAATCCCTACAGATCATAAGAGCATAACATATTGTCTATCCTGATTCAGACCTAACAGGTCATAACCACATGCATCATACATAACAATAACAACTAAAGGGACGGCCTTGGTGCCTTAGACCCTATTGATATAGTGAGGATAACTCACCTTGCAGATGTCGACTCGGTAGATGAACCCTAACCCTCAGATCATTGTCAAAAACTCCACCACCTATTACCATAATATAATCATACCCATTAGTTCCCAACCTTTCAAGGTACCCCATAAGCCAACTAATCAAACCCTGGTCCAACTCAAAGTCATCAGTCAAGGTCAACAGTCCATGTTGACCCTAACTCGCCGAGTACCCTCGGCTACTCGCCGAGTTCCTTGAAGTACTTGTCCACTCGCCGAGTCACCGGAGTGACTCGTCGAGGTCCTTCGGTTTACGATCGAAACCCTAAGGCCACTCGTCGGGTTTCCTTATTGCAACTCGACGATTACATACGCCTACATAAATTGGGGAAACCTCAACTGGCTCGTCGAGTTGTTCATACAACTCGTTGAGTCCACGACAATCTTCATCGGACTCGCCGAGTTGTTCATCCAACTCGTCGGGTCCATGCTCATCTTCATGTGACTCGCCGAGTCAACCTTGCGACTCGCCGAGTTCCTTCTGTCCTTAAGCCATACAGACTCTTTTAAGCCATGCAGTGGCTCCAAATTACGGATCCAAGCTTCTAAGGCATGCTTTTGACGTAAAGTTGCAAACTTTATGTGCATACATAGCTAAAAAGGCTCTTAATGTCAAGTCCAAGCTCACAATGTGGTTTCATACTCAAAGAGGCTTCATACATGACCAAACTCAGAGCTTTATGACTCTAGATCCCAATAAGGGTCCAGATCTGAAGTTACAACTTCAGATCTAGCCCATATCCCACATTATCATCTCAACCAAACCATAAAAACCCTAAATCTCAACCAAAAGTGGTCTAGAAGGAAAATGAAGTAAAGGTGACGACTTGATACCTCCAAATGATGCTAACTGAGGTAGATTTCTGATTTCCACGCCTTCCTTGCTCCTAGTCCCTTGCCCTCCAAGCTATTCCTTTCCAAAAACCTCCTTTCTAAAGCTTAAGACACACAAGAATGAAACACCACACGAATTAGGGTTTTCTAAGCTCTCAAAGGACTGCAAAGAGGCCAAAGGGGCTTATGCTTCTTTAAATAGGGTGCAGAACCCCGGGATTTTAGGGTTTCATCTGCCAGCCCCTACTCGTTGAGTCCCTTCATGGACTTGGCGAGTAGGCCACTAAACACGCGATCCATCCCGCTGCTACTCGACGAGTAGGGCAACCAACTCGTCGAGTAGGTTTTAAAACGAAATAAATTTTCATTTACATCGATACCTGAGAATCGGGGCGTTACAATTCTCCCCCACTTGAACTAGACTTCGCCCTCGAAGTCTGCTGGGATAAACAATGCCGGGTAATGCTCGCGCATCTCCGCCTCCGGCTCCCATGTCCACTCGGATCCCCTTCGATGTTCCCACTGCACCTTCACCAAAGGTATTTCTTTGCTCCGCAAAATTTTCTTCTTCTTCTCCAAAATGTCCACCGGCCTCTCCACGTAATTCAGGCGCTCATCGACCTGTATATCATCCAGCGATACTACTGCCTCCTGGTCCATAATGCACTTTCGCAATTGCGAAACATGGAACGTGCTGTGAATTCGGCTGAGCTCCTCCGGTAGCTCTAGCCTATAAGCCACTTTGCCCACCCTGGCAATGATCCTGAATGGCCCAATATAACGGGGACCCAATTTTCCCCTCTTCCTGAAACGGATCACACCCTTCCAGGGCGAGACCTTCAGAAGTACCATGTCACCAACCTGAAACTCTAAATCCGATCGGCGTCTATCAGCGTAACTCTTTTGCTGACTCTGAGCGGTCTGCAGCCGCTGTCTAATCTGCTGGATCTTTTCGGTAGTCTGCAAGACTACCTTCGTCCGGCCCATCACTCTGTGCCCAACCTCACCCCAACAGACCGGGGTTCTACATCTCCGACCATACAACAGCTCAAAAGGCAGGGCGCCAATACTGGAATGATAGCTGTTGTTGTAGGCGAACTCTGCAAGCGGTAGGTGGGAATCCCAACTCCCACCGAAGTCAATGCCGTACGCCCTCAACATATCTTCGAGGGTCTGAATGGTTCGCTCACTCTGTCCATCGGTCTGCGGATGGAATGCTGTACTAAAGTGCAGCCGCGTACCCAGTTCCTCATGGAACCTCTGCCAAAAATGGGAAGTAAACCTGACATACCGATCGGAAACGATGGAGACTGGAACCCCATGGCGAGAGACAATCTCGCTGACGTACATGTCGGCCAATTTCTCGGCCGACGAACTCTCCCGTATGGCCAAGAAATGGGCACTCTTGGTCAACCGATCCTCGATGACCCATATAGCATCGAACCCCTTCGTCGTCCTCGGTAACTTCGTAATTAAGTCCATCGTGATCTGTTCCCACTTCCACATGGGAATCTCCAGAGGCTGCAGCTTACCATGCGGCCTTTGATGCTCAGCCTTGTCCATCCTACAGGTCAGGCACCTCTCAACATACCAAGCGATTTCTCGCTTCATACCGGGCCACCAGTAACTCAAACTCAGATCGTGGTACATCTTGGTGGCCCCCGGGTGTATAGAAAAGTGAGACTTATGAGCCTCCTCCATCACTGTTTGCCGGACCCCTCCGGACATCGGAACCCAAACCCGACCGTGACGGGTCAATAATCCGCGGCTATCCTGAACAAACCGGGCGCTCTTGCCCTTAATCCGCTCCAACTTCCAGTTCCCTGGTCTCATGCCCTCAACCTGAGCATCCCTGATCAAGCTCACAAGCGGGGAATCCACCGCTATCCTCATACACCTTGCTGGAGTAGGGGACCCAGCTGACTTGCGGCTCAAAGCGTCTGCAACCACATTCGCTTTACCAGGATGGTAAAGGATCTCACAATCATAGTCCTTGACTACATCCAGCCACCTGCGCTGCCTCATGTTCAGGTTCGGCTGATCCATGATGTGTCTCAAACTCTTGTGAATAGTGCAACGGACCCCGTACAGATAATGCCTCCAAATCTTGAGAGCGAAAACCACCGCTCCCAACTCAAGATCGTGCGTAGGGTATCTCGTCTCGTGCGGCTTCAGCTGTCGCGATGCATATGCTATCACTCGTCCCCTCTGCATGAGGACGGCCCCCAAGCCTGTGATGGATGCATAACCAAATACTACAAAATCCTCAACTCCCTTGGGGTGCGTCAACACTGGCGCCTCACATAAACACCGCCGGAGGGTCTCAAACGCCCTCTGCTGCTCAGGGCCCCACCGGAAATCCACCCCCTTCCTCATTAGACGAGTGAGGGGTACTGCAATCTTGGAGAAATCTCGAATGAATCTCCGGTAGTACCTTGCTAATCCCAAGAAACTCCTGATGTCTGAGGGAGATTTCAGAATCTCCCACTGCATAACCGCCTCGACTTTGGCCGAGTCGACCAAAATCCCCTCCTGGTTAACGAGATGTCCGAGGAACTGGACCTCTCGTAACCAAAACTCACACTTCGAGAACTTGGCATACAACCGTTCTCGTCGCAGAACCTCCATCAGCTCCCTGAGGTGCTCCTCGTGCTGCTCTCGGGTCTTGGAATACACCAAGATATCATCTATGAACACAATGACCGAGCGATCGAGCATCGGTCTGTAGACCCGATTCATCAAATCCATAAACACTGCCGGCGCGTTGGTGAGCCCAAACGGAATCACCACGAACTCGTAATGACCATAACGAGTCCGAAACGCGGTCTTCTCCACGTCTTCCTCCCTCACCCTGACCTGGTGATACCCGGATCTCAAATCGATCTTGGAAAACCAAGATGCACCCTGCAGCTGATCGAAAAGATCATCTATCCTTGGGAGTGGATAACGGTTCTTCACCGTTAACTTGTTCAACTCCCTATAGTCAATGCACATCCTGTGCGAACCGTCCTTCTTCCTGACAAAGAGGATCGGTGCTCCCCAGGGTGAACTACTCGGGCGAATAAACTGCTTACCCAACAGCTCCTGCAACTGAGATGCCAACTCCTGCATCTCTGGCGGTGCCAGACGGTATGGCGCCTTAGCGATAGGGGTCGCACCCGACACTATATCAATCCTGAACTCTACCTGCCTCTCCGGAGGCACTCCAGGTAACTCCTCTGGAAACACATCAACAAACTCCCTAACCACTGGAACCTCTGAAACTGAAGTATGATCCTCAATCCGTGTATCCATCACATACGC
This sequence comes from Lactuca virosa, assembly GCF_052849685.1. NCBI lineage: Eukaryota > Viridiplantae > Streptophyta > Magnoliopsida > Asterales > Asteraceae > Lactuca > Lactuca virosa. The sequence goes on from NC_136431.1 coordinate 114,563,293, forward strand.
TAGATAACCGACATACCCGTGTTGAATGAACTGTCGAGTCCTGGCGGCTGAACAAAACCCTGCTTCCACTCTGGTGCCCTCACCATACACTACCAGTTCTCCCCCACTTGGGGTTCGAACTACCACTCGTTGACCCTCACAGTCGATCATGGCGCCAAACCGGCTGGGCCAATCCATCCCTACGATCACACATACTTCCCCCATGGGAATAGGAATCAAATCTATCGGGAAGGATACCCTGAAAATCTCCAGCTCACATCCCCGGTAAACCGAAGAAGCATAAATCTCGTGCTTGTTGGCGATCGAAACTCGCAACGGACACTCAAGCTCATCTACCGACACACTGAACTCTCTACTGAAAGTCTGAGATACAAACGACCGACTCGCCCCCGAGTCGAATAAAACCAAAGCAGGTAAAGAGCTTACTAAAAACGTACCTAAACATAGGTACCACCGATAAGCATAACACAAATACAATAACTGAAACAGAAAATAGAAACATACCAGCAACCACATCCGGTGCTGCCTTGGCCTCCTTGGCCGTGAGCTGGAAGGCGCGCCCCTGAGCCTTCAGAGGCTCCACCTTGACTGGCCTCCCATCCCCAATCCTCAAAGTAGCCGGTGCGGATCCCTACGCCGGCTTGGCGGCGAGCTGCGGGCAGTTGGTCTTCACGTGACCAACCTGATGACAATGGTAACAAATCCTTATATCTGTTGGAGGGGCGGACTGGCGACAGTCCCTGGTATAGTGCCCCTCCTTGCTACATTTGTGGCAACCACCTCCTGCTCGACAAACCCCAGAATGACCCCTGCCACACTTTCCACATGTGCGGCTCTGCTGACCCCCGGTCCGAGTATCAGCGGTCTTGGACCGCTTAGGTACCGGCTGAGACTGTGCCGGAACCTGACGCTGCTCCTTCAACTATAGCTCTATCTCCAACTCACGCCACCTCGCGGCTTCCTGAAGATCCAAGAGAGTTTCATAATGTTGTGTAGCAACAAACTGTCGAATATCAGTCTTGAGCATACTCAGATAACGAGTCATCTGAGACTGATATGAAGCAAACTCCAGGCAAAACATAGCCCTCTCCGTGAACATACGAGTGATCTCCATCACTGACTCCCCATCCTGCCTCAATGTCAAAAACTCCTGAGCAAGCCGCTCCCTCTCAACGCGTGGAACGTAGCGGGTGCGGAACATATCCCGGAACTGCTCCCAAGTAACAGCAGCTCGCTGATCATCAGTGTATGACCCTGTCGTCAATCTCCACCAGTCCTTTTCCTCAAGCCTCAGCAGGTTCAGGGCACACCTGACCTTCTGGTCAGCAGGACATGAACACGTGAAGAAACAGCCCTCCACATCAGATAACCACCTTATAGTCCTGATCGCATCCTGTATATCATCAAACGTCGGGGGCTTCATGTTATCGATGTGGCTGCAGCGGCAGCTGTCTCTGCTAGAGCTGCATATCGCTCATCAAAGTACTCAACCATCGCGGTCTTAATCGACCCAAACATCTCGGGCAGCTACGCTCGGAACGCTGCAGCAATCTCATCGTGCATAATCTCCCGGATCCTGGCATCCAACTCCTCTGTCCCTATCTGTACCACGGGCTCAGGTGCTACCGGCACCTCTGACCCTCCGTCTCCCGATCCTGATCCGGATCCAGTAGTAAAACGTCTCGTCACCACCATACTGAAAAATATAACCAAGACGTCAGACAAACAACATATATCGGAAGACCAATTCCCACAACCCTAGGGGTTGTGACTTCCTTGCTACGCGTATGGGTCCTGTGCTTTCAGTAGTACGGGCCCATACTACCTTCCACACCTACCCATATTTGTCTCAAGTATCACCACAACGCCCTAATACTATCATCAACATAATATGCACTCAACCCTCACTCCTAGGGGAATATCAACTATCTCGCAACTGGTCTCACAACTTCCCACAATTCACACATCCATGAAACTTTCACCAACCCTGCAGCACTAGTGTATGCTATCCACGCATAACGCTGGACCCGATAGACTTTCGAATATCCAATCCTACACTAAGGTCGAATCAGACATTCTTAGACTATAAGATCTTGATTATACACAGCCGTGATGTATACACTAAACTCCTACAGTTTTGATGTCAATTCCATATACAAGAAACCCTAGGCTAGTAGGTATCATATAATCAGGCAAGTCTATCATGCGATTCCTGAAGATTCCTAGCCTACCACTAGCATGCTGTTCTATCATATCATAATATCAAATAACTGTATGGTATTTTTGGGGTTTACTTACAGGCTCCAGTTGATCGTACCCTCTGGATCCTCCATCCTTTATTTTGAAAACCATTTTAGAACTTATTCCGAAAATTCCCTTGATTTTAGACTGGGTTCACACGAGTGTTCCTCCAATTCACTCAAACCAAGGCTCTGATACCAACTTGTAACATCCAAAAATTTAATGCCAAATTTAAACTTTTCCAATCATAAATAAAACCAAATAGTATTTGTTTACAAAAAGTTTCCAAATCATTATTCATCAGAGTGTCCCAATAACCAGATCATAAGGATGAGGAGCGGTACGGTTACACCTTCGCCTTGCCATGATCTCCTGAAATACCTGAAACAATAAACTGAAAACTATAAGCCCGAGGGCTTAGTGAGCTACCCCCAAAATACCAATACCACACCGATAATACCATATCAGTAACAGACAATCAACAACATGCATACAGGGCCATCGGCCTGACTGGACCGCCCTGCAGGGCCTACAGTCTATCTGAATCTGTCCCGAGCCTTCGGCATGACTGGACCGCCACGTGGGCCTACAGTCTCCCCGGACTGCTCATAGGGTGTGTTGGCCTTCAGCACAAAGCAGGACCGCCTCAACCCAAGCAATAATCAAATAACCATATACGCATAGCTAACATATACTGGCATATACAACATCAAACATATATATCTCACTGATCATCAATCATAACAATCTCTCATAACTAGAGCACCGACCTAGCAGGTCACTAACATACCAATCCCTACGGATCATAAGAGCATAACATACTGTCTATCCTGATTCAGACCTAACAGGTCATAACCACATGCATCATACATAACAATAACAACTAAAGGGTCGGCCTTGGTGCCTTAGACCCTATTGATATATTGAGGATAACTCACCTTGCAGATGTCGACTCAGTAGATGAACCCCAACCCTCGGATCACTGTCAAAAACTCCACCACCTATTACCATAATATAATCATACCCATAAGTTCCCAACCTTTCAAGGTACCCCATAAGCCATCTAATCAAACCCTGGTCCAAGTCAAAGTCATCAATCAAGGTCAACAGTCCATGTTGACCCTAACTCGCCGAGTACCCTCGGCTACTCGCCGAGTTCCTTGAAGTACTTGTCCAATCGCCGAGTCACCGGAGTGACTCGTCGAGGTCCTTCGGTTTACGATCGAAACCCTAAGGCCACTCGTCGGGTTTCCTTCTTGCAACTCAACGGTTACACACGCATACATAAATTGGGGAAACCTCAACCGACTCATCGAGTTGTTCATACAACTCGTCGAGTCCACGACAATCTTCATCAGACTCGCCGAGTTGTTCATCCAACTCGTCGGGTCCATGCTCATCTTCATGTGACTCACCGAGTCAACCTTGCGACTCGCCGAGTTCCTTCAGTCCTTCAGCCATACAGACTCTTTTAAGCCATGCAGTGGCTCCAAATTACGGATCCAAGCTTCTAAGGCATGCTTTTCACGTAAAGTTGCAAACTTTACGTGCATACATAGCTAAAAAGGCTCTTAATGTCAAATCCAAGCTCACAATGGGGTTTCATACTCAAAGAGGCTTCATACATGACCAAACTCAGAGCTTTATGACTCTAGATCCCAAGAAGGGTCCAGATCTGAAGTTACAACTTCAGATCTAGCCCATATCCCACATTATCATCTCAACCAAACCATAAAAACCCTAAATCTCAACCAAAAGTGGTTTAGAAGGAAAATGAAGTAAAGGTGACGACTTGATACCTCCAAATGATGCTAACTGAGGTAGATTTCTGATTCCCACGCCTTCCTTGCTCCTAGTCCCTTGCCCTCCAAGCTCTTCCTTTCCAAAAACCTCCTTTCTAAAGCTTAAGACACACAAGAATGAAACACCACACGAATTAGGGTTTTCTGAGCTCTCAAAGGACTGCAAAGAGGCCAAAGGGGCTTATGCTTCTTTAAATAGGGTGCAGAACCCCGAGATTTTAGGGTTTCATCTGCCAGTCCCTACTCGTCGAGTTCCTTCATGGACTCGGTGAGTAGGCCACTAAACACACGATCCATCCCGCTGCTACTCGACGAGTAGGGCAACCAACTCGTCGAGTAGGTCTTAAAACCAAATAAATTTTCATTTACATCGATACCTGAGAATCGGGGCGTTACACCTAGCTTCACCAAAAAGGCCCCTTAGAGCTCCAAGAAGAACCCTAGCCGTTTTTGTGTGCCTCTTAGCCTATCTCTCATTATCCTCTATTTGCTTTTGGTGTTTGTGACACATTAGAGGTATTACACTTAAGGTACTAAGCTCTTGAAAGGACAAGGATTACAAGCTATAACAAAGAGGTATTTGTATATCTCCAATTGCATGCTAGTTAGGGTAGATTCTTTGGATAAAAGAAATTGCATGTATAACTTGAGAAAACTTAGATCCAAAGCATTAGGGTTGTATGTGCACCATAGGGATGTTATAGTGCTCAAAACCCATCAGTATAGAACACAGGCAATGTGCAAGGAATATCTATGCCAACTTTAGAATGAAATTTTATAGAGCACAATTTGAGAATATTTTCTGGAGGGCCAGTAAAGCAACTACTAAAGAACATTTCAATGCAACCATAAAGGAGATTAAAGACTTAAATCATGCTTCATATGTTCATCTTATGGAGAGGGATCCAACAACATGGTCTTTGGATTTCTTCAAAGTTTATCATGCCTCCTATGAATCTGTGGAGAATGGATACTCGAAAACTTTTAATAGTGTTTTACTGGATGCTAGAAAGAAACTCATTATCAGTGTAACATCTTGTTTCAAGAAGTTTCTTATTTCGGGATTATGGACAATAAATGGATCAAGTAAAGGATTTGGGCTTCAAGGGAATATATTTTAGACCCTTTTGGATGTTGATAATTTTGACTCTGTGATCTAAGCCCTTGGTTTGTGTTTTGGAGTCAAAGGGTAAAATGGGAAAAGTGATGTTTCAAACTGCTTTCATGAATTAAGGATTTTATTTTGTGTGTTTTAAGTCAAAAGTAATTAGATAGGATTGTGGGGCTTTTCATTACCTTTTTGTGCATATAAAGAACGCTGAAAACGGAGTTGAAACGAAGAAGTTATGGTTGTTTGAAGTTGAAATTGGGAAGTTTTGGGTTACGCTGGGCGTAATGGGTATTAATGAATTACAATGGGTGTAATTTAACTTACGTTGGGCATAATCTGAGTAGATTAAAACCCCAAATCTTTGGTTTTGATCGGTATTTAAAAGCTCTAACTTATTGGAAACCCTCTCATTACCAGCCTCCATCACCTAAGATCATTCCTTGTTGTTTTTTAGCAATCGTGTCATTTATGTGCTTATTTCTCCATTGGAAAGGTTGAATCTTGAAGAGCAAGGTGGTGGTAAAGTGTATAGAAGAAGAGTTCAAGTATAGATCCAACAAGATTACATCATTCCTGGACCATTCTGAGTAAAAAGCTTCTAACTTGCTCATTTGCTTCATAGATCTAATTAATTTACATATTTGACACCCTTTTGGTCATTTTAGTGCATAAATTTTAGATCTTGAAAGTTTGTGACCTTGTTATGGATAAAGTTGGAAACTTTATCCATCTAACCATTATATTGATTTAGATATAAAGGTTGGAGACTTGGACTTAATGGATTAAGCTGAGAAAGATGCATTTTTGGTCCCTTGGAGACTTAAAGACTAGATCTTGGTTGTTTGGATCATCCTAATGGATAAAGTTGAAAACTTTATCCATTATGAAGCTATTAAGAACCAGATTTGAGCTTTAAGTGAAAGGCCTTAATGAAATAAGTGCTTAATGTGAGTATTGGAGCCTGAGGCAGTACGCCATGCGTAATTCAAGCTATGACCCGCATAGCCTAATTGAGGCCTGTTTTTCTAGATTGAAGCTCTACGTCCAGCATAGAAATAGAGTGCGCAACACATAGGTCAACAAAAGCTTGACCGTTGACTTTTTGACCAGTTTGACTTTTGGTCAACTGTAAGGGGTTTAAGACTTGGAAAGGGCAAAATGGTCTTTTGCCCAAATAAGGGTTAGCCCTATTATTTTTGGACCTATTAAGTTGGAAATTTTCCTTAATTGTTAATCAGGGTTGTTTTGGTTATGTCTAGATCGAGGAGATTTTAATTGGAGCAGCTCTAGTGTATGTTTTACCCGTCTATCGATTGAGGTGAGTCTCCTCACTGCACTTGTGGGTCGAAGGCATCAATGTTGTTTCATTGGATTATGCTTGTAGGATGCTAGTTGTCTGTGTGATATTCTCATATTTTGTGTGTTGGGCGAGGCCAGTTGTGCAAGTTAGGGCGATGCCCGTTATACTCATTGGGCGGGGCCCGTTATGCAGGTTAGAGCGACGCCCGCTATACTTATTGGGCGAGGCCCATTATGCGATTTAGGGAGAAAACCGTTATACTCATTGGGTGGGGACCGTTTCTTGTATGGTATGTGGTATTTTGTGGAACTCACTAAGCTTTGTGCTTATGGTTTATGTTTAAAATGGTTTCAGGTACTTCTAGTTCCAAAAGGAAAGGCCCGTCTTGATCGCATTACAACCCCTATATTTATTCTGAAATGAATGTTTACAAATTACTCTGATGTTTTGAGAATAGTTTTATTCTAATTGTCTTTGAGATAATGAATAGTTTGACTTATTTAAAAATGAAAATTTTACTCGGTATTTTCAGGACGTTACAATCGGTATGTTAGAAGATATTTGTATTTATGTCATGTAAAGGATGGTGAAGATGCAAGTTTAGGGATAAGGATGGAATTGTTTGAATGTATGTCCAGATATGATAGACAAGTTAAATATGTTTAAAACGAAGCAAAGGTATGTAGCTATACAAGTAAAAGAATAATTAAATATTTAGCTTACGTATTGATTTATGCCATTTGTTTTGCATGGATTTAGGTCTTGGAATGTTATTTCATGAGTGATGATGAAATTTGAAACAAGAAACTGATAGGATTCTGGTAAAAAAAATAAACTTAAAACCCTTAAGTTCACATGCAACCTAAAGGATCTATGTTTTCACTATTGAACCTATAACTATGAACATCAAATAAGAAACCCTAGAAACCATATGCTATTTCAAAAAAAATAAGATAGGGTTTAGGATTACATACCTTATTGTTATTATAGTAAATAACAAGAATTCATTCAATGTAGATCTCTTGGAAGCAAGCACCACAATTATCGTGCCTCTAATAGTTCACACCCAAGCTAGCAAGAATGAGGATTAAGAGAGAGGAGAGGGGAGAGTAGTATTTTCGTCTATCTCTTAAGGAGAAGGAGTGGCTGAAAATGAGAGGCCTAAGCGTCTTTATATAGTGGCACATGAAACCCTAGATAACCCTGATTTGAATATTAAATTAATATTTTAAATCTTGTATTTATCTCATTCCTTATTTATCCATATGGGATATTCTAGAAACCCTAGAATATCTCCTCAAAACCATCTATCCCTAGGATTGGAAGGTTCTGGAGCCTTTTGTTTAACTACTGAACAATTGCACTGTAGACCCTACACTTTTAACTAATTCCATTAATCCCAAAATTAATTCTAATTAACTTATGATCAATTATTAATCAAATAATAGCTTTTCTAATAAATATACTATTTTCATAATACATTAATAAACTATTTATTTCAATTTATTAATCGCATAATAAATTAATCTCTCTCTCTCTCTCTCTCTCTAAAAGTCATCATATCCAATTGCTAAATTTCAGGGTAACCCAAAAGGATTGTGCTACTATTAATTCAAGTATATACCAATTATAGTTATGGAATTAGACACCTAATCCAACAGTCTGCCACTTGGATAAGTCTGTAACTATAATTGCTAGTATAACTTCTGAATCAGTCAACAAATTGTAGCTTCCAAAAGCCGCTGCCGAACTCTGACCCAGTCAGTTATGCGTCCTAAGATAAGTGATCATATAATTCTCCATTCTACAAGATATCATTCGGACATGAGATATGGAATAGAATCAATCTCATTGTCTAATACGTTGTTTCTTGATTTCTGATTTGTGATGATATAGGACTCCTAATCGAACACATCAATTTACTCCTGACTGGGCCCAACACTATAAGTCAACACCAAATCACCGAGGGGCCCAAAGATATCGCTTTTCCTGTTAGGGAAAAGGGAACGATTGAACTTTAACTCATATGCTTGCATCTTTTACTCATCAAATCATGCATGCCAATATGTTTTTCAACATCAAGTTACTGATGCGTTTACGCATTACCAATGTAAAATCGACTTGTAAGTTACAACTCATATATCTCCATTTCAAGATCATAAGATATTATCGTCTCAGAATTACCTGTGATGGAATCCATGAAGTAATTCTATGAGTGTCGGTTTATCTAATACTTAAATCTCCATTTCTAAGTACTCATGAACATTACATCAATACTATTGCTATGTTTAACTCCCTTAGACTATCTACAATCCAATTCATGACAGTCTTAATTCACTACTTACTTCCAAATGTACGATCGACTGTTGAATTTGAATAATCATATTATTTGGGAAGTAAAACATGCAAAACGAAACATAAGAATAAACAATTAACAAAAGGCAGTAAACAAACTCATAAATAATTCTCTATTATTTAATCACCAAAAATCAATTACATTTATTTTGTTACAAGTTTCAAAGTAACTATCTAACTACTAAAACTAATATCATCTCTCATACCAATGCTCCTAGCATGCTGGCTGTGCTTGACCCTACTTAGAGCCTTCATCAAAAGATCTATAGTATTATCTTCTGATGATACCCTGTTCATGATAAGGTGACCTTCTTATACTCTATGTCTGATGTAATGATACTTTCTGTCAATGTTTCTAGACTTTCCATGATCTCTTGGCTTCTTAGTCAAGGAAACCGCTCCTTTATTATCACAGAAAAGTCCCATTGGCTCCTGAATGGTCAGGACAACTCTGAGGTCACCGATGAAATTCTTCAGCCAAGCCACTTCCTCTGATGCTTCACTTTCCGCTATGTACTCTGATTCACAGGTTGAATTAGCTACCTTGTCCTGTTCGGAACTATTCCAAGTTACTGCTCCACGGTTTAGAATGAACAACGAGCCCGAATGAGAATGAAAGTTGTCTCTATCTTTCTGAAAGTTGGCGTCACTGTACCCACTCACTCTCAACATATCACTACCACCAAGAACTAAAAGCATTTCCTTCCGCAAATACTTCAGAATGTTCTTAAGGAAAGCGGTTTTCACATCCATCTGCCAAATTTCATAGTCATGAAAGTCAGCTATGGCAAGCATTATCCAAATAGATTTTATCTTGGCTACTGGTGAGAAGGTCTCATCATAGTCAAACCTCGGGTTTTGAGTGAAGCCCTTTACAACCAGTCGAGCCTTGAATGTGTGTACCTTTCCATTTATGTCGGTCTTCTTCTTGAAGATCCATTTCCATCCATGTTGGTCTTCTTCTAGAAGATCCATTTGCACCCAACTGTTCTTAACCGCTGTCCAATGAGCTTTACCAGGATTTCCCTAATAGCGACTGACCATGCTCAAGGCAAAGGACACATCAGGGCGAGTACATGTCATAGCGTACATGATCGTCCCTACAGACAAAGCATAAGGTAACCGACTCATATCATCTATATCTTCATATTTACTAGGGCTTTGAGTCTTACTCAATTTGTAACGCTCATTTCAGGTATCAGTTACATTTCAGAATTTTAGGGTTTTAGACTAGAACTCGACGAGTTGGGGAGCTACAACTCGTCGAGTAGAGATCATTTGTGGGATGTGAGATTTAGGATCTACTCGACGTGTTGGAAGGCCCAACTCGATGAGTAGGCGTTGTAAAGTAAAAGCCTAATTTTCAGGGGTTTGCACCCTATTTAAGGAACTTAGGGCCATTTGTGGCCTCACTCATCACCCTAACTATCCAGAAAGAAACCCTAGCTGTGTTTTAGTGCCTTCTTGAGTGTGTGAGCTTTGGAGTGTTAATCTTGTGCTTTTTGTAAGGAAACTTGAAGATTAAAGAGATTGAAGTGAGGAAAGGACCTTAGATCCGACATCTACCCGGTGTTAGCATCCTTTTGAAGGTAAAGAGTTGCTATCTTGATCTCTATTTGTTTAGATCTCATCTTATGGAAGTAAATGGTCACTTTTGGTGCAAAATGGTGTCATGCTCGGATTTGGACTTGCTATGAGGATATGGTTCCAGATCTAGACACCTCTAGGACTCCATGGACATAAAGTTGCCCACTTTATCTAGTTTAGCCCCTTTTCCATGCATTAAACCTTGTATAAACCTTGGTTTTAGTGTTTTAGCCTTGTGAGGCCTTGCATGCACGTAAATTTTGCAACTTTACATGGTATCTACATCATAGGAGGCTGGATCTGTAGTTTGGAGCCTTGGATACAACTGGAAAGGACTGAACACGAAGAGGGCTGAAGGGAATCGACGAGTTGCTTAGCCAACTTGACGAGTCGGGTAGGGTTTACCCATTTTCGGGATTCTGAGTGATTTCGGTGAGTGATTAGAGTTTTTGTTCTACATGAGTTTTCGATCTTCTGGACATTAAGGAACTCGATGAGTTACTCAGGTAACTCGGCGAGTTGACTCAGGATTTCGGTTGTATGGACTCTGAAAGAACTCAACGAGTTGCTGGATGCACTCGACGAGTTGGGGTCAACATAGACTGTTGACCTTGCCTGTTGACTTAGACTTTGACTATGGTTGACCATGTTTAACCTTAAGGGTATTTCTAGTATTTTGTGCTTTTGACAAAGTTGGTCACATGATGATTGTAGGCAGTTGAGTTGGAGTTGCAAGTTAGGATTGACCTTATCAGTTCAGCATTCCTTGAGAGGTGAGTCTCCTCACCATACCAATTGGTCGAAGGCACGAAGTATGGCCCATTTTATGATATGTGGGACACTAGTTGATGCAGTTATATGTGGCATGATAATTGGTTATATGCTAGGTGGTATGTTAGTTGTATATGTGGTATACTTGCATGAAAGACCATGGGAGACCATGGCACTTGGAAGTAAGACCATGTGGGGGAGCCCATGGCTTTTCAAGTAAAGACCATGGGGGGAGCCTATGACGCTTGTATGTAAGACCATGTGCGGGAGCCCATGGCTTTTCAGGTAAAGACCATGGGGCGAGCCCATGAAGCTTGGATGTAAGACCATGTGTGGGAGCCCATGGCTTTCCAGGTAAAGACCATGGGGGAGCCCATGGCACTTGGATGTCAGACAATGTGAGGGATCCCATGGCTTTCCAGCTAAAGAGAATGGGGGGAGCCCATGGCACTTAGGTGTAAGACCATGTGGGGGAGCCCATGCCATCCTGGAGTAAGACCATGGGAGGAGCCCACGTCATCCTTATATGTTTGTATGCATCGATTATGTGTTTTATGTAGCTTTTATAGCTAATATGGATTATGTGATTATGTAGATTGTGTGGGGTATGCTCTGGAGAACTCACTAAGCATTAACTTACAGTATGTTGTTGGTTTCAGGTACTTCAGAGCCTAAGGGCAAGGGAAAGGTTTGATGGCGCGACATGTACTCTCTGACATTTGATTTGATGGGACACTCTGATATTTGAAATAAAATGATGATGTTATGAAGTTTGAAAAACAATTGTCATTGTCAGTTTATATTCTATAGGAATGTTTTGGTTAATTAAAAATGAAAATTTAATTAGAAAATTTGGGTCGTTACAAGTTGGCATCAGAGCCTTGGTTTGAGGGATTCGGGCACACTCTCGGGTGTGTCAGGACTCAAACTTAGGAAATGGTAAAATTGTTTTAAAAAAAAGTTAAAAACTTCTTAAAATAGAAAAATAGGAGAGTGCAATGTGCGTGATCGGCCGAGCCAAGTAAGTAGTTCCCCAATATGTTAGCCATGCTTTACTGATATTTAAGTTATGATAACCGCATGAATCTTGCTATGTGTATGCTTTCAAAGTTGTATATGATTAGGATCTTATAGCCTTAGAATTATTTATTTGGCCTTATTTCCTATTCCTTGTCTGGTTGTGGTTCTAGGGTAGAATCTATTAGTGTATAATTTGCATGCATAAAGGCAACTTGTTATGATTGAGTTCTATTTTGAGATGGACGGAGCAAATCTTAGGATAGACTAGGGTTGGAATTATACGGTAGCCTGTGAGATATGTTTTGTTCTGGGACGAATTAGGGTTATCATGTAGAGCTCGGGGAAGGTACATGTAGGTGTGGAAGGTAGTATTGGGCCTGTACTACTGAAAGCATAGGACATGTACCCGAACTAATGTTAAAACTGGAAGCTCTAAGGAGAACCGGTGTGGGAAGATCCCTTTTTTGGACATTTTGACCATTTGGTCTTGTGATATTTCATAACAGAATGGTGGTGACATGGTTTGGAGCAGGGGAGTCAGGATCCGGGTCTGGGTCGGGTGACACTACCGAGCCCATTGATGAGAGTTTGTGCGAGCTTATTGCAGCCGAGGTTACGAGGGACATCCTTGACACTACCCCACTGATTTTTGGGACGGTCAAGGAAGGGATGATGGAGATTACGGAGGAGAGGCTTAGGGAATTCAGAGTAGAGATTGTTGCGGGCCAAGTCGGGGTCCGAACTCCCTCGTTCCGGGAGTTAAAGGCATGCGGGGCGTCGAAGTTCTTCGGGGTCAGGGAACCTATAGTTAGTCAACGCTGAGTGGAAAACATGGAGAATGCCCAACGCCCTATTTCTTGCCCTGATGCAGCAAAGGTAGGATTTGCTTTGTGTATGCTGAGGGACCTAGCCCGTAACTGGTGGGGAGAGGTGACCAGTCAGGTGGGGGCAGCTGGAGTGGCCGAGATGACATGGGCAGAGTTTCTTAGGCGATTTGATTTGGAGTTTGTGTTGGATTAGATGTCTAAGCCTATAACTATTATTGGTATATACTCGACCCGAGAGTAGCATGGTCCATTTGGGTTGCATATCATCAGGATAATTTGTTAGGATAGACTTTTGAGAGAAGATGTTATATATGATTTATTAATATATTATAAGTTATAATATATTAACATGAAATCATATGAGTTAATTAGTATTGATCAAGAATTAATTTGTAATTAATTTAGTGATCAAAAGAGACGAATTAAATCTATGGGGACTAATTATGTTAATTAGTTATATTTATATGTGTTGGGCTTATGATCCATGTTGGACCAAGTATTATGTATGGATACATAAAGAGTTGGGCCACATGAACCATGGATCATAAACCCATGAGTATGAATTTGGGTTATATCCATGACCCTAGAAATCCCACATATAAATACATACTTCATTGCCCAAAATCGCCACTGGTGTATTCTTGGAGTTCATGGTGTTTTTCGGAGCATGGAATTCTCTCTCAAGTTTCTCCTTTGTCCATGATGTGTTGTGATTCCACTTGAGGCTTCCACACTATTGGGGCTAAGCTCTTTAAGGCCAAATACATCAAGACTTCAAGCTCCATCAAAAGGTATGTTATCCTAACTAATATCTTATATGGTTTATATCAAATGCATGCTAGTTGTAGGTTTAATACCTTGGAAACCATTGCATGTATAATTAGTGAAAACATAGATCCAAGGTATTTAGGGTTGTATGTGCACCATAGGATGTTGTATTATACCAAAACCCAACAGTGTTATCAGAGCCATGGGTTGTTTTTAATTATATTTGATGCTGTTTGCTGAAAATGTCGAAAAACTGCTCACTGGACAGTGGACTCGCCGAGTCCATGAAGGAACTCGACGAGTTCATGTGTATCTTCAACCAACTCGTCGAGTCAGTTCTTGCACTCGACGAGTTGGTGCTCCTGAGTGCAGATTTTTGAGTTTTGGTGCTGGAATTTGTTTAGAATCATTAACTTTAACTGTTTTGGACTTATAAAACCTGTTTTTAAATGTGGTAATGATTATGGTAAACCAATTTCAAAGTTATTATCAAAGTTTCAAGTTTTATATATGTTTATATGATTCTTGAAAATTGTTGATATGGATTGTTCATGCTTATGAGTTTTGGTAGATCATAGGAATTATATGCAAATTGTTTGTTAGTGTAATTCTTGATCTTCATGAAATTGTATGGACTTCATAATTTGTCCTCAAGTTATGGATTACCAAAAGTTCTCATGTTACCTTGTTTTATGAGTTAATTAGATTAATGGAAAAAAATTTATGTGTTAGTTGTTGTCAATCTAAATTGATCTAAAAGTAGTTCATAAAATGTGTTTTTGTAATTTGTCCTCAAGATTATATGAAAAGTCACATTTATGACTCTTAAAACTCATAAAATTGCCATAGGTTACAAAATGAAGAGTCCTTTTGTCATAAATAGTTTTATGAACTCCATAACTTGTCTTCAAGGTATGGATGTTCAAGAGTCTCTTCATTAAAGATTGTTAAAACCTTAATTAAACTCATAAGTTATGAAAATCTAAGAGTTTTGAAAAGTTTCAAAACTTGCCCTCAAGTTTTGGAATTTGCAAAGTTACCTCCCCATGTATACTTTAATTCCAAATTAAACCTAAGAATTTTAAAAGTTTAAAATTCAACCCTTATACTTCTATAATATTAAAAGTTTAATTATTATATATGTATAAGATAAAGTCAATCTTACCGTTAGTAGGCCTCATTCATGAAGCCAGTCTCTAAGGGGGGGGTATAAGGTTACTGCCTATAAATTGACAGTTTAATGGGTGTCCACTCTACCCACCGCTTCCTTGACTGGTGGAGGGTCGTTAGCCGAACGGGTAGGATAGGACTCTAATTCTCCTTTCATTAAAAGGATAATGATAAATACTAAGTAACTAAACACTTATAAATTCCCAATCTTAGTTACTTAGGAAAATGTGAAATTGTGCTAACCCATGAAATAACACTTTGCATCATTGTTAAGTCGTTAGTGGAGTGCGTGTGGTTAACCGGCACACTAACATGGGACTGACAATGTGTGGCAAAGGGTGACTTAAGTTTTATCATAGATAGGTGGAGCGCGTGTGGTTAACCGACACATCGATTGGGTGATAAAATTAAGGGTACCAAGTCAATTTGCATGGTTATTCACACCTTGTTTGTGATCCTCGGCATCCCAGTCACAAACTTGAGAGGGCACAATCGAGATTTAAACATGCCATTGAAAGTTCAATGAATCTCAAAAGATCTAGGAGTTTCAATCCAATTAAAACTTAATAATTTAATTGTTTTTTCATGGTGGAAATTGGTAAATCGTTATTTACCTACCTTCAAATATTTTTTAGCTTGGATTACGGCATCCCTTTTCCAAGTTATAGAATAGTTTGTTGGGTCCTAGCCTTAATATTTCATATTGGGTGTTATGTTAAGGACTTAAATCAACTGCAACTTGAATTTCTCCGTCATAAATGTCTAAGTTCAGACAACTATGGTCTTCCTCATCCTTTTAGATAAAACTTTCCTAAAGAAGATGATATCCCAAATGGCAATCTAGGTGAAAGATCAATCCCTTTGTTCTGCATTAATAGGACTGGACATCATACTTCACTTCCTCCACCTTCTCCAATAATTCTCCCTGACCCACAAGTTCAAGGTCACTCAATCCCTACTTGGCAAGCAAGGTCTATATGTGCTTACATCTTGGAGATTAAGTCACATATTGGCAAGCCGGGAGAGTTGGGTGTCAAAGTCTTTAGGAAGTTGATTGCTGACTGGGTTCTTCAATCACTTCCCAAGTCATATAGTGAGTTCTTTAAGGACTGCTATGTGACAGACCATGACATGACCCTTAATGATCTTACATATTTGCTCGATGCTACTGAATCAGCAATGATTTGGAGCAATGGTAAAGCAAATTTTATTGGAATATCTATTTCCCATGCTTCCATGGACATTGGTAATGGTAACACTGAAAGTCCAGAAAAGCTTTCTCTTCCCAATGGAAAGGGATCGGCCATGGTCAAGTCATTTGACCTAATGGTAAAGAGAAAGGCTAATTCTGAGATAGTCTCGTGCACCATTTCCAAAGAGTCCATATGTTTCTATTGCCAAGAGAAAGGACATTGGTTGTGAAGTTGTTCATTTTACCTGAAAGATCATAAGGATGGTAAAGTCAAAAAGGTTTGACTCTACTTCAGGTAAAGTCCACTATCTAACTCTATTAAGTTCTTATTTGGAGATTCTTAATACATGATGTAATGTAATTACATTTTGATGTTTTGTAGAATCAAAGAAAAGTAAGGAAGCTTAAAGAAAGAGTAAGCTGATTCTGATTGCGAATAGATGGATTTCGATCGCATAGTTCGATGATCAAAATTTTGAGCTGCTGCTTAAGAGTTATGATATATTGGTTAGGAATAGATAACAACATGTTTTCATATGTATTTGCATTGTAAGGATAAGTTTTCCGCAAGTTATAAAATAAAAGAAAAGTTTTGATTTTATTTATTATAAGTATCTTTTAGATGGCATTTGTGAAAATTTGTTGTTTATATGATTTCATTGATAGCAATATTGGAAAATGGATTTGATTCTTTCGTTTGCGGTAGTGTCACAATTTTCTAGATAAGGAAAGATTCTCATCACCCAAGTTTCAGTTGGATAGAAACTTGGATTCATGAAACTTGTATTGTATGATGAATAAGAATTTTTCATCTTTAGTAAATTAAGACTAAGTCCTTGCTCACATGTATGTGTGAGTCAAGTGAAGGACTAAAGGATTGGGTACACTTGGTTGTGCGCTGGTCAGATCCACCACAAATATCGATAAGATTATTCGTTATGATTTACTAAAGTTAGTGAATATGGTTATACTTACAAGTTTAAGTGTAATTCTGAAACATTGGAAAAGTTTCAATGTATGGCAGGACGGATAAGAAGAATCAAATAAGGCAGAAAGATAAAAGTTTCTCCAATCTGAAGAAATGGGAGAGTACTTGAGTATCTTGTTTTATGATTATCTTAGTGATTATGGAACCATAACACAATTGATCCTCTAAGAAAACCTTAGTGCATTTGTTTGGCTAAGGAGAGGAATCATGAATTGCTGAAATGGTTAAATCAAGGAGATAAATCATACTTTGTCCCAAAGTCAAGTCTTAGAGTTGTACTCCAAGATTGTAACTTGACTGACATAATCTTAAGGAAGGTTTATAACACTTGTCAAATGTAGAGTAAAATGATTTCTCACTCTTATGCATTTGAAATTGGTAAGTTGTGATGTTTTGGATAAAACAAAGACCAACTAAAACCAATTGTGTGAAGTGTTTATCCTAATAAGAATCCGCACTAACTCTTGAATATTTGTTTTGTCAAGGAATGGTTCTTGACAAAGAGTATCTTATATGTCAAGAGGTCAGTGGGAGTCTTAAAACTTCTTGAGATAGTTTCAACAACTAATCAAGAGTATTATTAATCACTAGTCCACGAGTTTAGATTTGTCGCTAACCTTGTCTTGTGATTAAGCTTATGACAAATTACATGGATAGGAGCACATACACCATAAAAATCTAAGTGTCATAAGGTTTCTCTCCGATTCATAAAATGATGGTGAGGAAACGCTTTCACTAAGTAGATTTTAAGTAGATAGCAATTGTGACATTTGTATTCTCAAAGTCATTAGTGGAGCGCGTGTGGTTAACCGACACACTAACATGGACTTGTGAGAATAGAAAAAGGTCTAAACTTTATGATTACGACATCCCTCTTCATAATTGTTTAGACACACATGTGAGCTATTTAAGGAAATGTGTATGATTTTGATAAAGTCTTATCAAAGCATCTCGTATCAGAAAACTGAACTTTGGTAAAAAAAGTCAATAAAGTATTGATTTCTAGAAGTCCAGCTGATTTCTGGGTACATGTCAAAGCTAGTGGGAGCGTAAAGTGTTATGCTAGTTAAATTATAATTATCATGTTAGTGGGATCATGATTATTATGTTATGTGTTGCAAGTTAGCAATGTTAATTATAGAAAACAAAAGTTTCAATTCAGGTTTGAAAAGTTGTTTTGCTATAATTAAGGGAGAGGATTTTATACTTCATTCCAATTCTACAAGCTTAGATTGAGATTTTAATCAACTTTAGTCAAAGATATATATGAATGTTATGATGGAATGGTTCAACATAAGGAAATTCTATATATGTTGTGTTCTCAAAATTCAATTATGATTATGGCATCCCTCTTCATAGCTCGGATTGTGAGAACATGGAAAATAAAAACTTTTTATAGCATGAATTGTGTCCCATATGCTTCGGGTATAGGATCGATTACATCCATTCTAATTTTTCGAAATGCTTAGGGCATTAAGAGGGAAAAAGGAATAGAACTGGATATGACTAAAATGATTAAACAATTGTCGAGGATAATCTGAGGTTTACCAAAGATTGGTTGCTTTGGACAATTGAAAGTATAATGTAAACATTGGAAAGCACCATATTGCCATATTTTGAAAAGTGGCAACTCTTGTTCAGAAGTGATGGTCAAAAAGGAAATGTGGAATTGTTTCCATAGGTGGAAGTTATTCTCTGAATCTGTGTAAGATTAGAAAACTTAATGCAAAGAAGTATGTTCAAAGAAATGAACTTTGAATATGACACTTCGTTTCCATGGAATTGATCTCCATTGGAATACTTTGTAATGTCTGTTGCCAAGTCTTGGAGACTTCTGTGCATAGTCACTACAAGAGAATCATTGCATATAAGTTTAGAATCTAACAGATTACAGTAAATGGCAAGAGTTTGGTATTCTTACATTTACAAAAGGGATTGGGATTGTGAAATGAGCCTCATTGGAGTCGTGTTCAATTGATCTATTTCACAAAAGAAAGGACCATAGGTAAACATAGGGTGCATGCTTGGAGCATGGCATGACTATTGTTTTAATTCAAGTATTAAGTTGATAAATCGAAACATTATAAAATGAATAATGAATAATCAATATGGTGCTTAGATAAAAGGGTTTTTATTTACACTCAAAGTGTTGGGGCCATATAGGATTAGTATTATTCTTGTGTTTCACTTTGCATGTTTTGACTTCCCGAATAACTAGGTTATTCAAACCATCCATAGTCGATCATACATTGGAAGTAGGTATTGAGGCAAGACTGTCATGAATGGGTCTGTAGTTTTGTCTAGGTGGCTAGACTTAGCTGCAGTGTTCATGAGTGCTCCTGGAATAAGATTCGAGTATTGGATTAAACCCACGCTCATTTGAATCACTTCATGGATTTTATCACGAGTGAATCATGAGATGATAATATCTTATATTCTTCAAACCTAGAGATATGAGTTGTTGACTATGAGTTGGTTATACATTGATTGTACAAAAACGCATCAGTAACTTGATGTTATAAAATGTGCCTTTGTGTATGATTCAACAAGTAGTTAGTACAAGCATATGAGTCAAAGTTTATCCATTCCTTTTACCTCATAAGGATAAAAGTGATATTTGTGGGCCCCTCGATGATTTAGTGATGACACCCCTAAGTGCTTGGCCAAGCCTGGACTGATTTGATTTGTTCAATTAGTCAGTTGTCAAAAATCGAAAATCGGGAAACAACAAATGGACAGAGAGAATGATTATAATCCATGTCTCAGTCCATATGGTATCTAGAATGGCGGAGTATATGATCCCTTATCTAATGGAGATGTCATTGATTTGTTCAAAGTTCGATAGTGGCTTTTAAGAGCTACGATTGCTAGTTGGGATTTTGGAGTCATACTTGCAATAATAGTTTTAGACTTATCCAAGTGGGAGACTATTGGATTAGATGTCTAAGCCGATAACTATTATTGGTATATACTCGACCTGAGAGTAGCATGGTCCATTTGGGTTGCATATCATCAGGACAATTTGTTAGGATAGACTTTTGAGAGAAGAGGTTATATATGATTTATTAATATATTATAAGTTATAATATATTAACATGAAATCATATGAGTTAATTAGTATTGATCAAGACTTAATTTGGAATTAATTTAGTGATCAAAAGATACTAATTAAATCTATGGGGACTACTTATGTTAATTAGTTATATTTATATGTGTTGGGCTTATGATCCATGTTGGACCAAGTATTATGTATGGATACATAAAGAGTTGGGCCACATGAACCATGGATCATAAACCCATGAGTATGGATTTGGGTTATATCCATGACCCTATAAATCCCACATATAAATACATACTTCATTGCCCAAAATCGCCACTAGTGTATTCTTGGAGTTCATGGTGTTTTTGGGTGCATGGAATTCTCTCTCAAGTTTCTCCTTTGTCCATGATGTGTTGTGATTCCACTTGAGGCTTCCACACTATTGGGGCTAAGCTCTTTAAGGCCAAATACATCAAGACTTCAAGCTCCATCAAAAGGTATGTTATCCTAACTAGTATCTTATATGGTTTATATCAAATGCATGCTAGTTGTAGGTTTAATACCTTGGAAACCATTTGCATGTATAATTAGTGAAAACATAGATCCAAGGTATTTAGGGTTGTATGTGCACCATAGGATGTTGTATTATACCAAAACCAAACAGTTTGCACCATCTGTTGAGGTGCAACGACTAGTGAGGGAGTTTCATGAGCTCCAGCAGACCACCGAGACTGTGGCGGAGATCACCGCCAAGTTTCGGGAACGAGCACTGTTGATCCCACAGTATGCTACCGATGAGGATATGAGGAGGACGAGGTATCATTCCATGCTGAGGGATGATATCCGAGAGTTTGTGAGCTTTATAGGGTGCAAAACGCTGAACGAGATGGTGGAGAAGGCCCATTAGTGGGAGATGGAGTTGGAGTTCCACACCAAGCGGAAACCAGAGCAGGCACAAACAGCTGTAGGTCAGGCTAAAAAGCCTAAGACCTCAGATTCTTCCAGTAGGGTCGTGGCCGGTGTGCCAAGTGCGGTAAACCGCACAGTGGAGCTTGTCACGTCGTGTCAGGTATGTATTTTATTCTACCTGCTTCATATTGAGTGTATTGTTTATGTTTATAAATATACGCTCCTGTATAGGGACCTTTATGGTCAATGGTATGTTGGCTCACGTTTTATTCGAATCGGGTGCTACCCGATCATTTGTATCTTTTGCGCTTAGAAAGAAGTTATGGGATGCGGCAGGGACTTTGGATTCCCCGCTTGAGGTTGAGATTGTGGATAACTGCACCGTGAGTGTTGCGAGGGTGTATCGGGACTGCGTTCTGAATGTGCTAGGGGAGATGTTTCGTGTTGATCTAGTCCTAATACCATTGCGAGGGCTGAAGGTGATCGTCTGGATGGACTGGTTGGGGGGAAATGGGGCCATGATAGATTGCGAGCGCCAGCTGGTGAGGGTTCTAACCCCAAGTGGGGGAGAACTAGTTATTCATGGAGAGAGGGCCTCGTAGGGGACAACCCTCTGTTCAGCTGCGAGGGCTAGGATACTTCTTCAGTATGGTTGTTCGGGATTTTTGGCATACATCTCGGATACAAGGGTTGAGACCCCAATGGATTTGGGCAGTGTACCTGTTATACATGAGTGTCAGGATGTCTTTCTCGATGAGTTACTTGGAGTGCGTCCAGAGAGGCAGGTAGAGTTTCGCATTGATTTGGTGCCGGGTGCCGCTCCGATAGCTAAGGCACCGTATCGGCTAGCTCTGCCCTAGATGAAGGAGCTGTCTACGCAGCTTCAGGAGCTGCTAGACCAAGGGTTTATCCATCCGAGCCGTTCCCCGTGGGGAGCACCGATCCTGTTCGTGAAAAAGAAGGACGGGTCACACCGGATGTGTATTGGTTATCAGGAGCTGAACAAGTTGATATTTGCATATTTAGCCATATATTTAGTATAGATTTTTATCAATTATTAGCTAATTATTCACATATTATGGACAAAAGGTACTTAATAATGTTTGAATTATATTTTCAGTCCAGAAGTCGTGCTCGGAAGCAAAAGGAAGCAGGAGTCACGATCGAAAGCTCGGGAATGGAAGAAAGAAGAAAAAGGCTTAATTCTGAAGCTACTCGGCGAGTAGGGTCGTCTACTCGACGAGTAGACACGAAGGTTCGCGAAGCAACACGTGGAATCCTTGCCATATACGGATTCCTCAAGGGGGACTCGACGAGTCAGTTATCTAATCGACGAGTAGCTCCTGTTTTGAGAAAACTATAAATAGACTTCACAAACCCGAATTGGACTCTCTGGATTTTTGGGGTAAATACTTGGCGATCAAGCAAGCCCTTGGAGCTCTGGAAAACGTTGAAGAACCCTAATCCTTCATTCTTAAGAGATTAAGGCACTTTTGGTTTAATTTTCCACTTTACCTTTGAATAGAATTATGTTAGGTTTATTTGAATTCGTTTTTAAGCTTTCATACACTGAAATCATGAACTAATTTCGTTAGTTTCTGTTTGGGGAAGACAATTTTGCTCCTATGGTTTAATTTACTCTTTTGATTAATTGTTAGTTGGTGATATTGTTAAATTAAGCTTGTTAAAGACCCTTATGCATTAACCATAACTATTTTTTGTTAATTGCGAAGTGATTAAGCTGCATGAACATCTCTTAATTGCTTATCTCATATAATTTATGTGAACACAATACTATATGCCTAGGAATAATGAACATGAAACTAGGATTAATTAGAGAATGGGTAAATTAATGTGTGAGCTTGTATGATAAACCATCAACAAGAGGTTAATTGAATCACCAAATTTAATTAGCTAGCTACAAGTCTTATTTAACCCGAATAATTAACCTAGGAAATCTATTAGTTTAATCAACTGGCCATTGTTTGAATTGGTATGTTTTCTAAGGATTAGTAATAGCGAATGCGAATCTAATCACCAGAGTCGGTAACCAATAACAATTAATCTATTATATTATCATAAAAATTAACAATAGGAGTAAATGAGTTGAACCTAAACAGAAACCCTTTTTGATCATTGAATTTAGTTTGTTTTTACGTGTTTTCAGCTTTTAGTTGAGTAGTTAAGTTTTAGTTAAGTTTCTAGTCTTGCAAAACTAGAGAAACCCCTATTTTCTATTACTTGTTTTTAGTTAATTCTAGTTTTTAGCTTTAATTTTCCGTTCCCTGAGTTCGATACCATACTTATTTAACTACACCACAATTGATAGGTCCACTGCCTTTGTGTGTCAATTTTATAATTAAAAGTAGGATTAAAACTAGTTGAATTTACACACATCAAGTTTTTGGCGCCGTGGCCGGGGAACGATTCAAAAATTAGCACTAATTTCTAGTTTTATCGATCCTTTGTGTGAGATTTATCTTGCACAAAGTTATTTTTAGGTAATTTAGTTATTAGGATTAGTTTTAATAGTTTTCTGTTTTAGAAATTTAATTAGAATTTTTTTTTTGTTTCTGCCTTGAACTCGCCGAGTGCTGTCGACGCTACTCGGCGAGCCCATCGCTGTTTCACAGTTTTTATTTTTAATTTCTTTTTGTTCTTTTTACGCGTTTTTCTTACTTTGGTTGCAATTGTTACATGACCCGAGGATCCAATACGCCTTTGGTTCCTCCACTTGAAGACCCGGAGTCCGCTCTAAAGAAGAATAAAGGAAAAGCCGTTGGAGAATCCGCTTCTTCAAAGAACTCACCTTTGAAGAATCTCAAATCCGTTTTTAGCAAGAAAAATAGCAGAAAATCAGGAGCATCCAACACCTCTTCCTTGGCAAACGAAGACCCAATCAAGGAAGACATCGTGAACAAGTCCGAAAAGGAAGAAAGCGAATTTGAAGAAGGTAGCGATCTAGAAGGTGACTTTGACAACACCATGGCGAACATCGATGAAGTTCCCATGGGCGAATGGAAGAAGAGGATACGAGATGATACCGGCTAGGGACTTATGCAACCCGCAATTCCCGCGACTGCCACTTTTGAGCTTAAGGGTCACATACTTGCTCAACTCAAGGAGATCCCCTTCTACGGAAAAGACCACGAAGATGCCTATAAACACTTGGATGAAGTCAATGATGTAGCTGATTATTTTAATGTTCCAAATGTGCCTCGCGAAACCCAGCTGCTTCGTATGCTTCCAGTTACATTCAAAGGTGCTGCTAAGGATTGGATCAAGTCACTACCTCCCGGATCCATCACTACATGGGCTAAGATGAAGGAAGAATTTATTGACCAGTTTTGCCCACCTTCAAAGATAGCCAAGTTGAAGAAAGTTATTGCCAACTTTGAACAACAAGCTGGAGAGTCCCTTTATGAGGCATGGGAGAGATACAAGGGCCTACTAAGGAATTGCCCACATCACAATCTTAATAGCCAACAAGAAGTCTCCATTTTTTATGATGGGGTAAATGTGACTACAAGGCAGCTTCTTGACTCGCAAGGACCGCTCACGAAGAAGCCACCCCCGGTGATCAAGGAGTTAATTGAGGAGTTCTCTAAACACTCTAGAGAATATCATAACCCACGAAATGAAGTAAGTAGGGGGGTAGTGAACACTGTTAACGATAGCATGGCAACAATGATGGCTAAACTAGATAGTTTAGATAGAATGACTAAGATGGATCAAACAATCCATGCTATTCGGGTTGGAAGTGAAAATTGTAGAGGACCTCACCTCACTAAAGATTGTGATTTGGATGAGAATGGAAACAAGAAGGCTCAAGTATTCTATTCAAGTGGCGACAGATTTGATGATAATTGGCGAAAACCGAAGAAGGAATGGCTCCCGTATGATGAGTACAAAAAGGCAAAGGAGGAGAAATTCAAGCAAAAAGAATGGGGTTTCTATCAAAAGGAGGAACCGGTTATGGAAAAGAGAGCTGATTTGGAAGAGATGTTCACAAGGTTTGTAGCTGCGTCGGAAAAAAGGCACAATGATACCGACATTGAATTGAAGGAGCAACGAGTAATGCTTAAAGATCATCAAGCTATGATGAAAGATCAACAAAATCTGCTTAGAAATCAGCAAGCCTCCATTCATAACATTGAAAAATAGATAGGACAGCTTGCACAACAAATCAATCAAAGAACACTTGGTGAACTTCCGAGCAATACCGAACAAAATCCAAAAATGGCGCATCTAAATGTGATAGCCACTAATTCTGACAAAACTTTCACTCCTTTGACTTCTATTCAGAAGAAACCAAGTAAGGTGCAAACAGAAGAGGAATTTGAAAGGAATTCGAGCAAACCCGACTCGACTCGCCGAGTCGGTATAATGGACTCGACGAGTCCGAAAGCTGATGAGAAAAATTGTTCTCTTTTGAAATCTTACAGGCCCCCTTTGCCATTTCCAATCCGAGACATACCAGATGAGCAAATTCAATTGTATAGAAGATTTATGGAGCAAGTGACGACCCTTCAAGTGAACATTCCATTTGTTGAAACGATACTTCAAACGCCTAAGTATGCAACTTTTCTTAAAAACCTCTTCACGACTAGACAAAATATGGAAAAAGTTGCTAAAGTCTTGTTAAATGAGCTGCCAGAAAAGAGGGGTGATCCGGGAAGCATCTCCATACTTTGTCAATTTGGGAACATAATCTCTACTCATGCGTTGACCGATTCGGGTGCAAGTATTAATCTAATGCCATATTCTTTCTTCAAGAAGCTAAATTTACCGGAGCCAAGGCCGATTCGTATGAAGATCCATTTAGCCGATAAGACAATAATACATCCAAGAGGAGTATGTGAAGATCTTCTCATCAAAGTCGATAAATTTGTGTTTCCCGTGGACTTTGTAGTGCTTGACATGGAAGAAGACCCTAAAGTTCCAATCATTCTTGGAAGACCATTTTTGAATACCGCTTGTGCAATAGTCAATGTGTGCGAATCTACACTAACATTAAGGGTAGGGAATGATTCAGTGGTGTTTAAGGCGGAACAAGAGAAAAAGAATGAAGGGATGAAAAATGGGGAAATTTCCTTAGTGGATTTGGATGATGAAGTGTTAGAAAGAGAGCTTGCACTTTTACAAGAAGAAAATCCAAACAAATTTCTACTATCTTCTAAAGGGAATTTCGATGCTGGAGAAGATTTAAAGGAAATAGAAAGGTTGTTAGAGGAAGCTGAGTCAAACGAAACAACAAAAATTGTGGAAACATCACAGACTCGCCGAGTCGCATCGACTGACTCGACGAGTCCAATCGAGAACCTCAAGAATCATGAAGATCTTAACTTGCTTCTTACAATTTCCCTTTCCGATCTTAACATGTACACTTCTCCTGATCCTTTGGGAAGTCCAATAGAAGAGGCTGAGATTGTGGAAAGCTTTAACTTCCAACACGCACAATTGGCTTACCTTGACACGATGATAAAAGAAGAAGCGATTCAACTTGACGAGAGGGTAAGTTTGGGAGAAAAGGAGAATGCAAGGGGTTGGAATAATGATGTGAATAACTCATCCATTGAGTCACTCATGGCTAATCGAGAGATCGAGTCAAATACAATCAAGAGAACCAAACCTAGAGCCCAAGTTTCTACTAATTATGAAATATGTGCATTTGAACCACCGAATTATTTAGAAGATAAGGAAGAATCCTTAATATCAAGTGAAGATAAGGTGGCGACTATACGGGAAATCGAGATTGACAAAGAAGGAGTGCAAAAGATGGGTCCAAAGAACGGGGTGAAGAAGAAAAAGGTTGGGAAACGGATCAGTTATGCTATACAAGAGGATGCTGCGAGGAAAAGAAAAGAAGAATTGAGACGGGCGTATAAAAGAAAGATTCATGCTTACAAGACAAAGTTTAAACAACAAAAGATTAAGCGTGAATTCCCGATGGAGGAAAACGAAGACACGTAGACCGGGAAGGAGTCCAGCTAACGACTCCTCAATAAGAAGCGCTTAACGGGAGGTAACCCGTTGCTAGAGTTTGCTTTCTTTCCTTTTTTTTCGTTTTTTTTTATTTTCATTTTGCTTAGGATTTGTTTTTATCAATCTTCTTCTGTGTTTAAAATGATTGCTTGAGGGCAAGCAATGCTTAAGTGTGGGGTGGCATACATTTTTCACAGAATGAAAAACTCGACGAGTCTCTAAGTCTACTCGGCGAGTCCATTTCAGAAATCCCGAAAAATCGTTGAATCAGGCATCTACTTGCCAAGTAGGTCCGCCTACTCGACGAGTCCATATATTACCCGAAAAGAAAAAAAAATTATTTTACATTCTGTAAAAGAGGGGTTTTTACCCTAAATTGCAAACACTTTCAGCCATTCATACGAGCCGCCACCCCCATACTCGACGTGCACTCTCTCAAGCCTTCATCTTGAATCCTCTCTTTTTTTGCGAATTCAACCACCAAGGTAACAACTTTAGCTCTTAATCCTTTACAAGTTTCGATCTTGGGTGAAATATCACCCTTAATTTCTGGAAAATCCCGATTTTGGGAAGACTTGGATTTTAGGGTTTTGATTTTTGACAAATTAGGACGTTTTAGACGTAATTATTTTTACAATCATATGCTCCTGGAACATTCTGAAGCAAACCCCTGCAATAATTTATGGATTTGGCTGGTTAATTTCATCAGAAGAGATTTGGACTCCTGCAGTTCGTCCTACTCGCCGAGCAGTTCGTGGACTCGGCGAGTCCATGCTGCTGATGCCCAGTATTCTGCCATTTTTAATATTTTCGGTATTTTGCTTGTGGTTTTCTTGTTTCTCTGCTGTGCAGGAACCATGTCTAGGAGAGGTCAAAGCTCACGAGGAGGCGGTTATGGGGACATCCCATGGTTGACTTTTCCAAGCATCACCAACAAGTCTTCACTCACACGTACAAAAAGCAAGCTGGAGGCTTTGAAGCGAAAGGAAATATATGTTCCTAATGAGTTGGACTGGTCATGGATAGGGCAAGCTGGGTTGGAAGAAGCGCTAAACCATTACTTAGTCAAGTCTTGTGAAGTTAATGGGGTACAAGTAATCTGTGACGGGTGAAGTCGGTTGTTCAAGCTTCAAGAACCCATGTATCAAGAGCTTTGCTGGGAGTTCTTTGCCATCATCTCTTTCCGAGGTGGTGATGACTACTATAATCCGAATATTATTTCATTCTGCCTTGGAGGAGAGTTTCGCCAGTGCAGCATTGCAGAGCTGGCATGGAGGCTTGGTATTTATGATCAGAATGAGATCATGTCCGAGGCTATTGAGTCATTTTTGGAGCAGTGCCACAAAGACTTGCCCGAGGATGTGGTTGCCTCTACTTGGTGGACCACCATTGCCAACCGGGTTTACATTCCTTCATCCGCCCAAGAGGGCAGCATCCGTTCCCCGATTCATCGCTTAATACATCGTCTGATCGCAAGCTCTATAAACATGCAAAAGGATGACGATAAAGTCCCCACTCTCGACATCTTCTACATGTGGAGTATTATCACTCCTAATGTATTTTGCAATTTGCCATATTGCATGGCAAAATACTTGGTAGAGGGGGCAGTCAAAGAGCGGGTGACTTCAAAAATCAATGGAGGCATGTTTGTTACAAGGCTTGCGAGAACTTATGGTATTTTGGACCGACAAGAGGCACGGGCATTGACTATGATTCCTAGTCCTCCCTTCAGTACAACATTATTCAGGAGGGCTAGGATCATTGAGGATTATGGAGGGGGGCATGTTAGTATTCCAAATGATGATGAACCGTTAGTGCCGGAAGAACCGGGAAGGAGGGTAAGGCAAAGGAGAGAGCGGGTGCCATAAGACCCACCGGTTATTCCGGTGGATGAGGAGATACCTATGGATTGGTATAATGTTGAGCTGCGAAGATACCAAGACGACCTCGGGCGGGGCGTGAACTATGTCAATGAGTCATTTGCTTATTTATTTGAGCAAATGCATTTTGTACCAAGGACCAGGCCCGGATTCCCGTATGTGTCCAGTTGGGATGAAAGGGTGCAAGCGAGAAGAAACCAAGCAGGCGGAAGTGGAGCCGGAGGAGATGAAGACGAGGAGGAGGATTGATGTTTTTTTTATTGTGTTTTTGATGTTTAAGACTATTTACTTTTCTTTGTTTTGGGTGTTGAACTTGTAGGATGTTTAACTAGGAATTTGTTTTCTTTTATCACTTGTGGTTGTTTTCTTTTCAGATTGAAGGATTGGATGCATGCAAGAGTCTCAATTGTCAAGGTTAGAGTGAGGATCGGGTTTAAATGAGAATGTGCATGAGTTTAGGGTCGAGTCCGTTCTCAAGGAGGGTCTTAGAGTGTTTTTTTGTTGAAGAAAAATGAAGAAAACACACTGAGTTATCATACCCCGCCACATCAGAAACGGAACCCAAAAGCAGAATATTTATATTTCTCACTCAGTGATGGACTCGCCGAGTGCACATTACCTACTCGACGAGTCCGAGTTCAATTCCACGATTTTTCTGCTTGATACGTTGCTACTCGTCGAGCTTCCGTATAGACTCAACGAGTTTATCATTTTTCCATTCTCAAGGCTTATATTCTGCTCATATTCACTACGGGTCTCGCTCATATTCCTTAGAGTTTGATTTCTGAAGATTTCGGAGTATCTTTCCTGCAATTTTGGAGCTTTCCCACACGAGATAATGACACCCAAGACATGGATGAGCTGTTCCCATGTCTAAAGTCAGCTGAAGATGGAGCTTTAAATGAAGAAGATCAACCTCGCAACTTCTATCCCAGGGGAGTTTGTTCCAATTCTCCCTTTATTTTCTTATTATATTTATCATGCATAATATGCAATGGGGACATTGCATAAATTAAGTGTGGGGTAGGGGGTTGGTTACATTAGTTAAAATTTTAGTTAAAATTTGAAAATTTTGAAAATTTTGCATTAAAAATTGCTAGGATTAATTTAGGAAATCTTGGTAAAAGCAATTAGGGTTCACGCTAGTATTATTTTTGATGATTGCATGAAGACCCAAATGTTTAGTTGAGCCTATACATGTTATAATGCATTTGTGGACCCCTTTATTCTAGTGAAATCATGGGACAAAAAACACAACCTCGCTTAGTTTGAAGGATGCAATATGTTTAACATCGTGTACCAGAAATGTATCCAGGAAAATTTTTATCTTTAATCAATAAAGGTTGAAGTTGAGCGCCTCTGCTTAAGCATGTAGGTTTTGAGTGGAAAAAGTGAGATATACATGTAAAAAAAAGAGAGAATTACAAGCAAAGTTGTAAGAATTTTGGAGCAGTTAAAGTGAAGATCAAAAGATCAAAATTCCAAAAGTTCAAAAGTTGAAGATACCCAAAAATCAAAGAAAATGAAAAAGGTGGCAAATTTGAAGAATTCAAAGAAATCAAAGTTCAAATTATCAAGAAAGTGAAGAATTCCAAAAAGCTCCATAGTGGTATCGAAGAATTGTAATTTTTAGAATATGTATGCTTGGGTTGCTCAACCAAAAACACCTTGAGACTAGGAGGTTTTCTGCGGATGGATTCGGAGGAATGCATAAAATGAGCATTGTTCGGAAAAAGTGGGCGAGTGTTTATGAGGATTGTGAGTATTTAGAATTAAGGGGGGTCCTTAGGAAAATTATTTAGACACAAATGCATGCGTTGCGGTCTTGACGTAATGGCTGGGTTGGATTGGATTGTGTATGTAATATTAGTGTGCTTAATTTCAGTTTTGCTTGGGAGCAAGCAAAAGTCAAGTGTGGGGTATTTTGATATTTGCATATTTAGCCATATATTTAGTATAGATTTTTATCAATTATTAGCTAATTATTCGCATATTATGGACAAAAGGTACTTAATAATGTTTGAATTATATTTTCAGTCCAGAAGTCGTGCTCGGAAGCAAAAGGAATCAGGAGTCGCGATCGAAAGCTCGGGAATGGAAGAAAGAAGAAAAAGGCTTAATTCTGAAGCTACTCGGCGAGTAGGGTCGTCTACTCGACGAGTAGACACGAATGTTCGCGAAGCAACACGTGGAATCCTTGCCGTATACGGATTCCTCAAGGGGGACTCGACGAGTCAGTTATCTACTCGACGAGTAGCCCCTGTTTTGAGAAAACTATAAATAGACTTCACAAACCCGAATTGGACTCTCTCTGGATTTTTGGGGTAAATACTTGGCGATCATGGAAGCCCTTGGATCTCTGGAAAATGTTGAAGAACCCTAATCCTTCATTCTTAAGAGATTAAGGCACTTTAGGTTTAATTTTCCACTTTACCTTTGAATAGAATTATGTTAGGTTTATTTGAATTTGTTTTTAAGCTTTCATACACTGAAATCATGAACTAATTTCGTTAGTTTCTGTTTGGGGAAGACAATTTTGCTCCTATGGTTTAATTTACTCTTTTGATTAATTGTTAGTTGGTGATATTGTTAAATTAAGCTTGTTAAAGACCCTTATGCATTAACCATAACTATTTTCTGTTAATTGCTAAGTGAGTAAGCTGCATGAACATCTCTTAATTGCTTATCTCATATAATTTATGTGAACACAATACTATATGCCTAGGAATAATGAACATGAAACTAGGATTAATTAGAGAATGGGTAAATTAATGTGTGAGCTTGTATGATAAACCATCAACAAGAGGTTAATTGAACCACCAAATTTAATTAGCTAGCTACAAGTCTTATTTAACCCGAATAATTAACCTACGAAATCTATTAGTTTAATCAACTGGCCATTGTTTGAATTGGTATGTTTTCTAAGGATTAGTAATAGCAAATGCGAATCTAATCACCAGAGTCGGTAACCAATAACAATTAATCTATTATATTATCATAAAAATTAACCATAGGAGTAAATGAGTTGAACCTAAACAGAAACCCTTTTTGATCATTGAATTTAGTTTGTTTTTATGTGTTTTCAGCTTTTAGTTGAGTAGTTAAGTTTTAGTTAAGTTTCTAGTCTTGCAAAACTAGAGAAACCCCTATTTTCTATTACTTGTTTTTAGTTAATTCTAGTTTTTAGGTTTAATTTTCCGTTCCCTGAGTTCGATACTGTAACGCCCCAGTTTTTCTCGGTACGTTTGGTTATTTTAATTTAATTATTCTTGTAACCTTGGGTTAATTTATTTAACCAAGCCTGATTTCTTATGTTATTGGACTCTTTTGATCATCTTGTAAACTCCTTTTATTGAAGTCCATGGGCTATGGGCCTATTTGCAAAGTTCATCTAGTAAATAGTACTTAATGTGTTAATTGAGTCATTTGTAACACACACAAGAAAAACACTCTAAACCCTACTCTCTCTCTATCTCATACATCGTCCTTCTCTCTCTCTTTGGGATCAAGAGTAGCCAAGGGGCTGTTGTTTGGAGCTTAATTCTTGTTCATTTCCAGCCTTGATTCATATTGGTATGAACCTCCTTATCATTTCTTACAACTTGATTCATAACCTTGTTCTAGTTTTATGATTTCATCTTCACTTCTTCTCCTTCTTATTTGATTTGTATCTCTTTTGTTATTCGCAAATAATTGTATGTTGTACATCATCTCAAGATCCTATCTTCACCCCATATATGGTGGATGATGGATCTAGGGGATTACATGTTGCAAAAGATCATGGAAACCCTAAAAGGGAGAATGGTGATTTGATGTGCTTTATGTTCATTTCCATGTTGATTATTATTACAATCTTGTGGCAAAATGAAATCCTAATGATACCTAACCCTTTTTAGTACCACCATGATCATGAGGACTAAATTGGGAGGATGAACACATCTTAAAATGTGTTTCAAAGGGAGAAGGATGGATAAGCCAAAAAGGAATCACGGGTGGCTACGATTCTGTTTTCCATCAGATCTGTAGTCATTTTGTAAAACTCATATCTTGAGCTCTAGAACTCAAACGGACCCCAAACCAGTTCACAAATTGAGTTGGCTAACTTTCGTAAGCAGGCCAACCTCACTTATAAGGACTTTATCTATGCGAAAGAATGGCATATTTGCTGTTAGGTCTGATCCGGGTCTGTTCTGATATGTCATTTTGTTTTCATCATTTCTAAGGCTTAGAAAAGGATCCAGAGTGATTCCAAGTTTCTATATGTTCCTGATATTATGAATTTAAGATCTGGAGCAGATGGGGTGTTATTTCCAATTATAAATTGGTTAGAATGGATCCACACTCCAGATCAGTGGGCAGTCACCAGCTTTTTCTAGTGCTGTGATTGTCCACAATGTGAATTTTATATCTGGAGTTTGGGAGATGTTTTTCATTCAATTCCAACTCTGAGACTTTCATTTGTATGTCCTTTACTTCCCTGAATTTTGGTTTGGACGAATTCTACTCACAAGTTGGGTAGAATTGGCCAACATCACTTGACTGTATTGTTGGAGACAGAAGTGATACACCATTTTGTAAAATTCATACTTAATTCATCTTTTGGAGTTAGAAGGAGTTCTTTATAGTTCTGGAATCCTGAGCAATCATAGTGTCCTATAAAATTTAGTTAAAGCTATGTTTCTGTTTTAGATTTTGGAGTAAATCCGTTTTGAACAGCAGGTCTGTTTTAGAGACCTTGCTGTGATTACTCTTTTCTCAACTCATAGCTTCATTACTTCTCCTTTCTAACCTTTAGTCCTTCTTAGGTGAGGTTTTGAAGTTTGCTCAAGCTTGGTAGCATTATTTGATTGTTAGCTATCCTTACTACTCACTCAAGGTGAGTTCTCTCACACCGTTGTATTGATGTTTGCGTTTGCTAGTTAGCTCGTGTGTGACTATTTGAATTTATTATAAAGGCATGCTATATAACCATTGATTTAATTCGTACATGTGCACTGTATGTAACTAATTATGGATATAGGGACACCACCAAAGGATACAGATTTACCGGTGCGGTGGGTAGGTAATATCACCAACGTAATACTCATCATGAGGTGCGGTGATTAGGGCCAAATGATACAGGATCTTCCCGGTGCGGTTCAAACCTACAAGTCCTTCTTGTATTATAGGCATTGATTCGTTCTTTGCCCTTATCATATAATTATAATTGGAAAATGGATTAGGGTTAGTAAATATGAATGTTAGTACAATTTCTGTGTTTGAATTCACTAAGCTTTGTGCTTACGGTTTCCCTTATAACTTTTCAGGTGTTAAGATTAAAGAGGCTAAGGCTTGACATGGAGCACCGGGACATCGCTACTAGTTATTTTTGTTGGGACCTTATTATTATTATTACTTCCGCACTTATTTTATATGATTATTAAGTTGATGGATTATGTTATGACTATTTCAGTTGTTTTAATTTAATTTAAGATGCGTTTTAAAAGTTTAAAATTTTTGCAAAAAAAAATGTGGGTGTCACAGATACCCTACTTATTTAACTACACCACAATTGATAGGTCCACTGCCTTTGTGTGTCAATTTTATAATTAAAAGTAGGATTAAAACTATTTGAGTTTACACACATCACAAGTTAACGGTGAAAAACCGTTATCTGCTCCCGAGGATTGATGATTTGTTCGATCAGCTACAGGGTGCATCTTGGTTTTCCAAGATTGATCTTCGGTCAGGGTACCATCAGATGAGGATTCGGGATGAGGATTTACCGAAGACAACTTTCAGGACTCGGTACGGGCACTATGAGTATGTGGTGATGCCATTCGGGCTCACCAATGTCCCAGCAGCATTCATGGACCTCATGAACAGAGTGTGTAGGCCGATGTTGGATTGGTCGGTAATCATGTTTATCGACGATATCTTGGTCTATTCTAAGACCAAGGAGCAACATCTGAGGGAGGTATTGGAGACACTGAGAACGGAAAGGCTATATGCCAATTCTCAAAGTGTGATTTCTGGTTGCGAGAGGTGCAGTTCTTGGGGCACATCATCAACTAGGAGGGTATTTTGGTTGATCCAACCAAGGTTGAGGCAGTAATCCGGTGGGAAGTACCGAAGAATGCATCTGAGATCCGTAGCTTCTTGGGTCTAGCGGGTTATTATCGGAGATTCATCCAGGAT
The DNA here is from genome assembly GCF_052849685.1 of Lactuca virosa. NCBI lineage: Eukaryota > Viridiplantae > Streptophyta > Magnoliopsida > Asterales > Asteraceae > Lactuca > Lactuca virosa. The sequence goes on from NC_136431.1 coordinate 114,598,416, forward strand.
TTCTCCAAGATCGCTATGTCATTGACCCCTTTGACCAAGAAGAATGTGCCTTTCCGGTGGAGTCCGGACCAGCAGTTAGCTTTCAAGACCTTGAGGCAGAGGTTATGTGAGGCCACGTTTCTAGTACTTCCTGAGGGGTTGGATGATTTGGTAGTGTATTGTGATGCATAGATCTCAAGGTTAGGGGCGGTACTGATGCATAGGGGGCATGTGATCGCTTACGCATCGAGGCGGTTGAAGCCTTATGAGGCGAATTACCCCACTCACGACCTGGAATTGGGGGCAGTGATGTTTGCCCTCAAAGTCTGGAGGTATTACTTGTATGGAGTGCGGTGCACTATTTATACTGATCACAAGAGTTTAAAGTATTTGATGGATCAGTAGAATCTCAACATGCGACAAAGGAGGTGGTTGGATGTACTGAAAGATTATTACTGTGAGATCTTATACCACCTAGGGAAGGCCAACGTCGTGTCCGATGCTTTGAGCCGCAAGACGACGGCTTCCCCGATTGGGAACGTTTGTTTGAGTATGAAAGTGATCTCTCCATTGTTAGATATGACCAAGGAGGCTCAAGTGGAGGGTTTGAAGAGAGAAAATTGGAAGTTAGAACGGATACGGGGTCAAATCCGTTTGTTTTTTCGGGATGGTCGGGGTCTCTTGACCCAGTGTGGCCGAGTGTGGGTTCCGACATCTGGAGGAGTGAGGCACAAGATATTGGAAGAGGCACATAAGTTATAGTTCTCTATACATCTAGGGGCTACAAAAATGTATAGAGACCTGAGGCTGAGTTACTGGTGGCCCTGCATGAAGCGGGAGATCGCCTGTTTTGTGGAGCAGTGCTTGACCTGCAGGAAGGTCAAGGCCAAACATCAGCGGCCTCATGGCAAGGTTCAGCCACTACCCATTCCCATGTGGAAATGGGAAGAGATCACCATTGACTTCATCATGAAGTTACCAAGGACGACAAGGGGTGTGGATGCCATATGGGTTATTGTGGATAGATTGACGAAGAGTGCCCACTTTATTCCGATCTTCGAGAGCATCTCCGCTGAAAAATTAGCGGATATTTACGTGCGAGAGGTGGTGGTTAAGCACGGGGTGCCAGTGTCGGTAGCCTCTAACCGGGACATTCGATTTACATCTAGATTCTGGAAGAAGTTCCACAAGGAACTAGGCACTCAGTTACTTTTCAGCACGACGTACCACCCCCAGACAGATGGCCAGAGCGAGAGAATGATCCAGACACTTGAGGATATTCTTTGGGCATGCATGTTGGATTTCGGAAGGAGTTGGGATACATACCTCCCACTAGCAGAGTTTTCATATAACAATAGTTATCATGCTAGTATCCACCGACCTCCATTTGAAATGTTGTATGGTCGGAGATGTAGGACCCCTGTTTGTAATGGGTTATGAGCAAAACAACATTCCTATGGTGTTCATGCAAACCCTAATTGCTTGGATCTAGTTTTTCTAATTGTACATGCATAATTGTCCAAGACTTGCAAACCCTTATCTAGCATACAACAAAACTTGAATCCACATAAATAAACAAGTATAGATGTTACCTTTAATTGTTGCTTGAAGATCTTTAGCTTATGAGAACCTAGCACCTCAAATACGATGCCTCTAATGAATCACAAACGCCAAAGCAATTGGAGAAGGCAAGAGAGAGAGGGGAGAGGTAATTTTTGGCTCTAGAACTCTTCTTAGGGTTATGGTAGCCGAAAATTGCATGCCTATGTGTTCCTTATATAGGTAAGGAATATGGTTTCAGTCAAACACTTGTCCGGTTGCTTAGGGTCTAAGTAGACTATAAGAATCTTCTGGTATCCCTCCTTGGACGAAATCTTATGGGCTATCCATAAGGATTTTGTCCACACCCTATCTTTAGGGTTTCTCAACCTGCTTTGCAACTATCCAATAATTACAACTCAGTCCCCAAAGTTTAATTAATCTCTTTTGTTCACAAAATTAATTCTTAATTAATTCTATTAATTAAACAAATATGATTTCTCCTTTTAATATATTATTCATATAATATATTAATAAACTATAATAACCTCTTTCTCTATTATTCATTCAGTCAAGTTGCTTTGGTCAAGGCAACCCAAAAGGACCATGCTACAACCGGGTCATGTACATACCAAATATAGTTATGGACTTAGACACTAATCCAACAGTCTCCCACTTGGATAAGTCTAATAACTATAGATGCAAGTATGACTTCAAAATCCGATTAGCAATCGTAGCTCTCAAAAGTCGTTGTCGAACTCTGGCACGTCCTTTAGATAAGGGATCATAGAGTCCTCCGTTATGAAGATATCGTGTGGACAATCACATGGAACATAGTCATACTTATTGTCTAACAGTTTGTTTCTCGATCTCTGATTCATCTAACATAGAAGTTTATTGAACACATCAACTCAGTCGTGACCAGGCCCGACATATAAGTCAAACCAAATCATCGAGGGGCCCAAGATATCATTTTTAACCTCGTAGGATAAAAGGAACAGATAAACTTTGACTTATATGCATTTACTATTCACTCATCAAATCATACACAACAATGTTTTTTATAACATCAAATTACTGATGCGTTTACACATTATCAATACACAACCAAATCACAAACAATAAACCATATATCTAGGTTTAAAGACCATATGATATTATCATATCACAATCACTCGTGATCAACTCCATGAAGTGATTCAAGTGAGTGCAGGTCTAATCCAATACTCAAATCTTACTTCATAAGTACTCATGAACGTCGCAGCAAACTTTTGCTATGCCTAATACACTTTATACAGTCTACAAGCCAATTCACGACAGTCTTCTTTCATATCTACTTCCAACATATGAACGACTGTGGACGGTTTAAATAATCTTATTATTTAGGAAGTCAAAACATGCAAAGTGAAACAACAGTAAATAATTGACATAAGACAGTAACTTTACTTATAAATAAAACACCTTTATTTAATCATCAAATGTTAATTACAATTTGCTATTACAAGTTTCTAAAAGCTATCTAATCAAAAACTAATATCGTCCTTCAGCCCAATGCTCCTAGCGTGCTGCAAGTGATTAACCCTACTCAGCCCCTTCGTGAGGGGATCTGTCGGGTTCTCTTCTGACGGTACCCTCTTAACTACGAGGAGTCCCTCTTCTACCCGATGTCTAATAAAATGGTATTTCATGTCGATATATTTGGATCTACCATGATCCCTTGGTTCCTTGGTTAAGGCAACCACACCCTCATTATCACAGAAAATCTCCATAGGCTCCTTTATGGCTGGCATAACTTGAAGGTCTCTGATGAAGTTCTCCAACCATATCGCCTACTTTGACGCTTCGCTTGCTGCTATGTACTCTTATTCGCACGTTGAATCAGCTACGGTCTCCTGCTTGGAACTTTTCGAAGTCACTGCTCCTCCATTCAGGGTAAAGACCCAGCCCGACTGAGAGCGGAAGTTGTCTCGGTCAGTCTGAAAATTGGCATCGCTATACCCTCGCACCGTTAAGTCATCACTCCCACCGAGGATAAGAAACCATTCCTTGGTCCTCCGAACGTACTTAAGAGTATTCTTGACTGCGGTTCAATGTGCTCTACCAGGGTTCCCTTGATATCTGTTGACCATGCTCAAAGCGAAGGCCACATCAGGGCGAGTACAAGTCATAGTATACATGATCGAGCCAATTGCGGAAACATAAGGTACTCGACTCCTTTCTGCTATATCGGCTTCGGTACTCGGGCTTTGAGTCTTACTCAACTTGGTATTTCTTTGGATTGGTAACTCCCCTTTCTTGGAATTCTCCATACTAAAATGTTTTAGCACTTTATCCAAGTAAGTACTTTGACTAAGTCATATTAGTCTTTTACTCCTATTTCTCACCATCCTTATCCCAAGAATATAAGCAGCTTCTCCAAGGTCCTTCATAACGAAACATTTCCCAAAGCCAGGACTCAACCTCCTGCAGGGTCGGGTCGTCGTTTTCTATGAGCAGTATGTCATCGACATACAAAACGAGAAAGCTAACAATACTCCCACTGGCTTTGACATATACACAAGACTCATCCTCGCTTCGTAAGAAACCAAGCTCTTTGACTTTCTCATCGAAACAAAGATTCCATCTGCGAGACGCTTGCTTCAATCCATAAATGGATTTCTCAAGCTTACACACTCTATTAGGGTGCTTCGCATCGACAAAACCCTCTGGATGACTCATGTAAACATCTTCAGCCAGCTTTCCATTAAGGAAAACGGTTTTGACATCCATCTGCCATATTTCATAATCATGAAATGTAGGTATGGCAAGCATAACCCTAATAGACTTTATCTTTGCAACTGGCGAGAAGGTCTCATCATATTCAACTCTGGGAGTTTGAGTAAATCCCTTCGCAACCAAATCGCGCCTTATAAGTGTGTACTTTCCCATCCATGTCGGTCTTCTTCTTGAAGATCCACTTGCACCCGACCGTCTTACGACCCGGTACATTGTCAACCAAGTTTCAAACTTGATTGTCATACACGGACTGAATCTGGCTGTCTATAGCCTATTTCCATTTTGAAGACTTCGGGCCTGCCATGGCTTCCTTGTAGCTGTTAGGCTCATCCAAATTTACTAGTGTACTATCACTAATAAACATATCACCCTCACTAGTTATATTAAAACCATACAACACGGGTGGAACACTAACTCTACTGGAACGTCTAAGAGGTAAGGACTCGTCCATTGGTTGAACAGAAGTTTCCTCCTCGGGTTGAGCGCCATCATTAGAGGTTCCTGTTGGGTTTTGAGCATTCTAAAACTCCTAAGGTGTACATGCAACCCTAAATACCTTGGATCTATGTTTTCTCTATTATACATGAAAATATAGAGTTTCCAAGGTATTACCCTATACTAGCATACAAATATCATATACTACACAAGAATCTAGTTAGGATAACATACCTTATGAAGGAGCTTGAAGTCTTGATGTATCTAGCCTTAAGAGCTTAGCCCCAATAGTGTGGAAGCCTCAAGTGGAATCACAACACATCATGGACATACTTGAGAAAGAATCTCCATGCACCAAAACTCCATGAACTCTAAGACTAGAGTAAGTCCCGATTTTTGGGCTAGAAGCATCTATTTATATGTGTGAGGAATCCAAGAGTAATGGGTATAACCCATAACCCAAATCCATACCCATGGGTTTAATGATCCATGGTTCATGTGGCCCAACACTTTATGTATCCATACATAAACTTGGTCCAACATGGATCATAAGCCCAACACATATAAATATAACTAATTAAGATAATTAGTCCCCATAGATTTAATTAGTCTCTTTTGATCACTAAATTAATTCCATAATTCTTGATCAATTCTAATTAACTCATATGATTTCATATTAATATATTATAACTTATAATATATTAATAAATCATATATAACATGTTCTCTCAAAGGTCCATCCTAACAAATTGCCCTGATGATATGCAACCCAAATGGACCATGCTACTCTCGGGTCAAGTACATACCAATAATAGTTATGGGCTTAGACATCTAATCCAATAGTCTCCCACTTGGATAAGTCTAAAACAATTATTGCAAGTATGACTTCATAACCTGACTAGCAATCGTAGCTCTTAAAGCCGCTGTCGAACTTTGAACAAATCAAATGACATGTCCATTAGATAAGTGATCATATATTCCTCCATTCTAGATGTCATATGGACTGAGACATGGATTATAATCATTCTCTCAGTCCATTTGTTGTTTCCCGATTTTCGATTTATGACAACTGACTAATTGAACAAATCAAATTAGTCCAGGCTTGGCCAAGCACTTAGGGGTGTCATCACTAAATCTTCGAGGGGCCCACAGATATCGCTTTTATCCTTGTGAGGTAAAAGGAATGGATAAACTTCGAATCATATGCTTGTACTAACTACTTGTTGAATCATACACAAAGGCACGTTTTATAACATCAAGTTACTGATGCGTTTTCGTACAATCAATGTATAACCAACTCATAGTCAACAACTCATATCTCTAGGTTTGAAGAATATAAGATATTACCGTCTCATGATTCACTTGTGATAAAATCCATGAAGTGATTCAAATGAGCGTGGGTTTAATCCAATACTCAGAACTTATGAGCACTCATGAATGTTGTAGCAACCATTGCTATGTCTAATGCACCTTAGACAAATCTTACAAGCCAGATTCATGACAGTCTTAATTCAATACCTACTTCCAATGTATGAACGACTGTGGAGAGTTTGAATAAAATAATTATTCTGGAAGTCAAAACATGCAAAGTGAAACACAAGAATAATACTAATCCTATATGGCCCCAACACTTTGAGTGTAAATAAAAACCCTTTTATCTAAGCACCATATTGATTACTCATTATTCATTGTTTCGATTTATCAACTTAATACTTGAATTAAAACAATAGTCATGCCATGCACCAAACATGCACACTATGTTTACCTATGGTCCTTTCTTTTGTGAAATGGATCAATTGAACACGACTCAAATGATGCTCATTTCACAATCCCAATCCCTTTTGTAAATGTAAGAATAGCAAATTCTTGCCATTTACTGTAATCTGTTAGATTCTAAACTTATAAGCAATGATTCTCTTGTAATGACTATGCACAAAAGTCACAAAGACTTAGCAACAGACATTAAAAAGTATTCCAATGGAGATCAATCCCATGGAAACGAAGTCTCATATTTAAAGTACATTCCTTTGAACATCCTTCTTTGCATTAAGTTTTCTAATCTTACACAGATTCATAGAATAACTTCCACCTATGGAAACAATTCCATATTACCATTGTGACTATAACTTCTAAACAAGAGTTGCCTCTTTTCAAAATATGTCAATATGGTCCTTTCCAAAGTTTAACACTATACTTCCAATTGTCCATGAGCAACCAATCTTTGGTAAACCTCATATTGTCCTCGACAATTGCTTAATCATTTTAGTCATATCCGGTTCTATTCCTTTTTCCCTCTTAATGCCCTAAGCATTTGGAAAATTTAGAATGGATGTAATCGATCCTATACCCGAAGCATATGGGACACGATTCATGCTATAAAAAATTTATTTGCCATGTTCTCACAATTCAAACTATGAAGAGGGATGCCGTAATCATAATCGAATTTTGAGAACACCATATATATAGAATTTCCTTATGTTGAACCATTCCACCATAACATTCATATATATCTTTGACTAAAGTTGATTAAAATCTCAATCTAAACTTGTAGAATTGGAATGAAGTATAAAATCCTCTCCCTTAATTATAGCAAAACAACTTTTCAAAGTGAATTGAAAGTTTTGTTTTCTATAATTAACATTGCCAACTTGCAAGACGTAACATAATAATCATGCTCCCACTAACATGATAATTTAACTAGCATAACACTTTATGCTCCCACTAGCTTTGACAAGTACCCAAAAATCAGCTGGACTTCTAGAAATCAATACTTTATTGACTTTCTTACCAAAGTTCAGTTTTCTGATACGAGATGCTTTGATAAGACTTTATCAAAATCATGCACCTTTCCTTAGATAGCTCACATGTGTGTCTAAACAATTTTAGAACTACTAAAAGGGATGTCGTAATCATAGTCTCAATTGTTTAGACCTTTGCCATTTCTCACAAGTCTATGTTAGTGTGCCGGTTAACCACACGCGCTCCACTAATGACTTTGATAATGGAAATATCATAATTTCTATCTACTGAAAATCTACTTAGTGAAAGAGTTTCCTCACCATCATTTTCATGAATCGGAGAGAAACCTTATGACACTTAGATTTTCTATGGCGTAAGTGTTCCTATCCATGCGAATTTGTCGTAACCATAATCATAAGACAAGGTTAGTGACAAAACCAAACTCATATGGACTGAACTTGTTTAATCTTAATTTCTTGCCACCAGGCAGCACAGGGTCTACCATTGCTTCTAGGTTGTTATGCAAACAATTGAGAACTCATAGAACTCACAAGCATAGTCAACTTTTAACTGGAATAGACATAGAAATAAGAATATGTCAACACGATAGGTTACAAACCTCAAGTCGTGGGCTAGTGATTAACAATACTCTTGATTAGTTCTTGAAACTATCTCAAGATCTTTTAAGACTCCCACTGACCTCTTTACATATAAGATTCTCTTGTCAAGAACCATTCCTTGACAAAATAAATTATTCAAGAGTTAGTGCGGATTCTTATCAAGATAAACACTTTTTCCAATTCGCCTTAGTTGGTTTTTGTCTTATCCAAAACATCACAACTTACCAATCTCAAATGTACAAGAGTAAGAAAGATGTTACTCTACATTTGATAAGTGTTATAAACCTTTCTTAAAATTATGTCACTCAAGATACAATCTTAGAGTATGACTCTAAGACTTGTTTTGGAACGAAGTATGATTTATCTTTTGATATAACCATTTCCACAATTCATGATTCCTTTCCTTAGCCAAACAATTGCACTAAGGTGTCTTTAGAGGATCAATTGTGATACATTTTTTATAATCACTAAGATAATCATAAAACAAGATACTCTAGTACTCTCCCATCTCTTCATATTGGAGAAACTTTTATCTTTCTGCCTAATTTGATTCTTCTTATTCATTCTGCCAATCATTGAAACCTTTCCAATGTTTCAGAATTACACTTAAACTTGTAAGCATAACCATATTTACTAAACTTTAGTAAACCATAATGAATAACCTTATTATCCTTTGTGGTGGACCTGACCAGCGCACAACCTAATGTACCCGATCCTTTAGTCCTTTTCTTGACTCACATGATCATGTGAACAAGGAATTAGTCTTAATTTACAAAAGACGAAAATTCTCATTCAAAATACAATACAAGTTGCATGATTCCAAGTTTCTATCCAACTGAAACTTGGGTGATGAGAATCTTTTCTTATTTGGTAAATTATGACACTACCACAAATGAAAGAATCAAATCCATTTTCCAATATTGCTATCAACGAAATCATATAAACAACAATTTTTCCCAAATGCCATCGTAAGGATACATAAAATAAATAAAATTAAAACATTTCTTTTATTTTAAAACTTGCGGAAAAACTTATCCTTACAATGCAAATACATATGAAAACATGTTGTTATCTATTCCTAAGCAATATATCATAACTCTTAAGCAGCAGCTCAAAATTCTGATCATCGAACCATGCGATCGAAATCCATCTATTCGTGATCAGAATCAGCTTACTCTTTCTTTAAGCTTCCTTACTTTTCTTTGTTCTACAAAACATCATAATGTAATTACATTACATCATGTATTAAGAATCTCCAAATAAGAACTTAATAGAGTTAGATAGTGGACTTTACCCGAAGTAGAGTCAAACCCTTTTTGACTTTACCATCCTTATGGTCTTTCAGGTAAAATGGGCAGCTTCGCAACCAATGTCCCTTATCTTCGCAATAGAAACATATGGACTCTTTGGAAATGGTGCACGAGACTATCTCAGAATTAGCCTTTCTCTTTACCATTGGGTCAAATGACTTGACCATGGCCAATCCCTTTCCATTGGGAAGAGAAAGCTTTTCTGTACTTTCAATGTTACCATTACCAATGTCCATGGAAGCATGGGAAGTAGATCTTCCAATCAAATTTGCTTTACCAGTGCTCCAAATCATTGCTGATTTTAGCAGCAACAAGCAAATAGGTAAGATCATTAAGGGTCAAGTCATGGTCTGTCACATAGTAGTCCTTAAAGAACTCACTATATGACTTGGGAAGTGATTGAAGAACTCAGTCAACAGTCAACTCCCTAAAGACTTTGACACCCTACTCTCCCGGCTTGCAAATATGTGACTTAATCTCTAAGATGTAAGCACATATAGACTTTGCTTGCCAATTAGTGATTGAGTGACCTTGAACTTGTGGGTCAGGGAGAATAACTGGAGGAGGTGGAGGAAGTGAAGTATGATTTCCATGAGCCAACCACGGGACATCATCTTCATTAGGAAAGCCTGTTCCAAAAGGATGAGGACGACCATAGTTGTCTGAACTTAGACATCTATGAGGGACAAATTCAAGTGTCAGTTGATTTAAATCCTTAACATAACACCCAATATGAAATATTAAGGCTAGGACCCAACAAACTATTTTATAACTTGGAAGAGAGATGTCGTAATCCAAGCTACAAAATATTTGAAGGTAGGTAAATGACGATTTACCAATTTCCACCATGAAAAACAAAATAAATTATTAAGTTTTAATTGGATTGAAACTCCTAGATCTTTTGAGATTCATTGAACTTTCAATGGCATGTTTAAATCTCGATTGTGCCCTCTCAAGATTGTGACTGGGATGCCGAGGATCACAAACAAGGTGTGAATAACCATGCAAATTGACTTGGTACCCTTAATTTTATCACCCAATCGATGTGCCGGTTAACCACACGCGCTCCACCGATCTATGATAAAACTTAAGTCACCCTTTGCCACATATTGTCAGTCCCATGTTAGTGTGTCGGTTAACCACACACGCTCCACTAACAACTTAACAAGGTGCAAAGTGTAATTTCATGGGTTAGCACCATTTCACATTTTCCTAAGTAACTAAGATTGGGAATTTATAAGTGTTTAGTTACTTAGTATTTATCATTATACTTTTAATGAAAGGAGAATTAGAGTCCTATCCTACCCGTTCGGCTAACGACCCTCCACTAGTCAAGGAAGCGGTGGGTGAGAGTGGACACCCATTAAACTGTCATTTTATAGGCAGTAACCTTAAACCCCCCTTATAGACTGGCTTCGTGAATGAGGCCTACTAACGGTAAGATTGACTTTACTCTTATACATATATATAATCATTAACTTTTAATATTATAATAGTATAAGGTTGAATTTTAAACTTTTAAAATTCTAAGGTTTAATTTGGAATTAAAGTATACATGGGGAGGTAACTTTGCAAATTCCAAAACTTGAGGGCAAGTTTTGAAACTTTTCAAAACTCTTAGATTTTCATAACTTATGAGTTTAATTAAGGTTTTAAAAATCTTTAATGAAGAGACTCTTGAACATCCATAACTTGAGGACAAGTTATGGATTTCATAAAACTATTTATGACAAAAAGACTCTTCATTCTGTAACCTATGGTTTTAATAACCTTTTTAATGAAACTTTTCATATAACTTGAGGACAAGTTACAAAAACGCATATTATGAATAACTTTTAGAATAATTTGGATTGAAAACAACTATCACAAACATGTCTAGCAATATTCATAATCTTGATTAAACTCATATGAACAAGACAATTCAAATCAAACAATTTTCATGTAATTAGCCTAATCATTAAACTAATACAAAACATGAAAATTTTGACAATTATCTTTTGAATTGGATTAGAATGATCATTACCACATCAAAAACAAGTTTTATAAGTCCAAAACAGTTTAAGGTAATGATTCTAGACCAATTCCAGCCTTAAAACTCGAAGATATGCTGTCTGGGGGTCCAACTTGTCGAGTGCATGAACGAACTCGACGAGTTGGATGAATTTGTGCATGGACTCGGCGAGTCCATCAGTGGACTTGGCGAGTTCACTATCCAGAACAACAGAAAATCGAATTTTTCAGCATTTTTCAGCACTTTGCATCAAGTATAATTGAAAAAAATCCTAGGCTCTGATACCACTGTTGGGTTTTGAGCATTCTAACACTCCTAAGGTGTACATGCAACCCTAAATACCTTGGATATATGTTTTCTCTATTATGCATGCAAATATAGAGTTTCCAAGGTATTACCCTATACTAGCATACAAATATCATATACTACACAAGAATCTAGTTAGGATAACATACCTTATGAAGGAGCTTGAAATCTTGATGTATCTAGCCTTAAGAGCTTAGCCCCAATAGTGTGGAAGCCTCAAGTGGAATCACAACACATCATGGACAAAGAATGAACTTGAGAGAGAATCTCCATGCACCAAAACTCCATGAACTCTAAGACTAGAGTAATTCCCGATTTTTGGGCTAGAAGCATCTATTTATATGTGTGAGGAATCCAAGAGTAATGGGTATAACCCATAACCCAAATCCATACCCATGGGTTTAATGATCCATGGTTCATGTGGCCCAACTCTTTATGTATCCATACATAAACTTGGTCCAACATGGATCATAAGCCCAACACATATAAATATAACTAATTAAGATAATTAGTCCCCATAGATTTAATTAGTCTCTTTTGATCACTAAATTAATTCCAAATTAATTCTTGATCAATACTAATTAACTCATATGATTTCATATTAATATATTATAACTTATAATATATTAATAAATCATATATAACATGTTCTCTCAAAGGTCCATCCTAACAAATTGCCCTGATCATATGCAACCCAAATGGACCATGCTACTCTCGGGTCAGGTACATACCAATAATAGTTATGGGCTTAGACATCTAATCCAACAGTTCCTTCATCGCTTGACTCTTGAAGCTCTTTAAGATCAATTTGCCTCCCACTATCCTCTTGGCTTATGAGTTATCGCTCTTGGAAAACTCCTCTCCGCGCAATGAAGACAACATTGTCACTCGGTCTATAGAAGAGATAGCCGAAGGACTTCTGCGGATAGCCGATGAGAATACACCGCTCACTACGAGGTTCGAGCTTGTCGTGAGTCTCTCGTCTTACGAAAGCCTCGTAACCCCAAACCTTGATATGTGCTAACGAGGGAGCTTTCCCTGTCCACATATCGTGAGGTGTTTTGGCAACCTTCTTAGTAGGGACTAGGTTAAGGATATGGGCGGCAGTCTCTAAGGCATACCCCAAAAATGAGATAGGTAACGAAGCACGACACATCATGGAACGAACCATGTCCAACAAGGTTCGATTGTGCCTCTCATCCACATCATTCACTAGTTATATGAAAACCATACAACACGGGTGGAACACTAACTCTACTAGAACGTCTAAGAGGTAAGGACTCGTCAATTGGTTGAACAGAAGTTTCCTCCTCGGGTTGAGCGCCATCGTTAGAGGTTCCTTCATCGCTTGACTCTTGAAGCTCTTCAAGATCAATTTGCCTCCCACTGTCCTCTTGGCTTATGAGTTCTCGCTCTTGGAAAACTCCTCTCCTCGCAATGAAGACAACATTGTCACTCAGTCTATAGAAGAGATAGCCAAAGGACTTCTGCAGATAGCCGATGAAAATACACCGCTCACTACGAGGTTCGAGCTTGTCGTGAGTCTCTCGTCTTACGAAAGCCTCGCAACCCCAAACCTTGATATGTTCTAACGAGGGAGCTTTCCATGTCCACATCTCGTGAAGTGTTTTGGCAACCTTCTTTGTAGGGACTAGGTTAAGGATATGGGCGGCAGTCTCTAAGGCATACCCCCAAAATGAGATAGGTAACGAAGCACAACTCATCATGGAACGAACCATGTCCAACAATGTTTGATTGCGCCTCTCATCCACATCCTTCAACTGCGGTGTCCTAGGCGGCGTTAATTGTGAAACAATTCCGCATTCCTTGAGGTAGTCGTGGAATTCAACACTAAGGGACTCACCACCTCGATTGGATCGAATCATCTTGATTTTCCTACCCAACTCATTCTCCACTTCTTGCCTAAACTCTTTGAAATTCTCAAACATTTCTGACTTGAGCTTGATTAAGTAGATATACCCATATCTACTATAATCATCGGTGAAAGTCACATAGAAGCGGTTTGCATCCCTTGTGGTGGATCTAAAGGGCCCACACTCATCGGTGTGTATGAGATCCAATAAACCCTCACCCCTTTCACAAGTTTCAGTGAAGGGTGACTTAGTCATCTTTCCAAGTAAACAAGACTCGCACACGTCATTGTTCCTAAGGTCGAATGACTCTAACACTCCATCCTTTTGGAGTTTGGCTATGTGCTTCTTGTTTACATGTCCAAGATGACAATGACACAAGCATGCTTTATCCAAACTATTGGTAGCCGAAAATTGCATGCTTGGGGGTTCCTTATATAGGTGAGGAATTAGGGTTTCAGTCAAACATTTGTCCGGTTGCTTAGGCTCTAAGCAGCCCATAAGAATCTTCTGGAATCCCTCCTTGGACGAAATCTTATGGGCTATCTATAAGGATTTCGTCCACTCCCTATCTTTAGGGTTTCTCAACCTACTTTACACTTATCCAATAATTACAACTCAATCCCCAAAGTTTAATTAATCTCTTTTGTTCACAAAATTAATTCTTAATTAATTCTTGACCAATATTAATTAAACAAATATGATTTTTCCTTTTAATATATTATTCATATAATATATTAATAAACCATAATAACCTCTTTCTCTATTCTTCATCCAGTCAAGTTGCTTTGGTGAAGGCAACCCAAAAGGACCATGCTACAACCGGGTCAAGTACATACCAAATATAGTTATGTACTTAGACACTAATCCAACAGTTTGCTGGGGTGAGGTTGAACACCGACTCATGGGGAGCACCGAGCTAGTACTCAAGACTACCGGTTTGATTCAGCATGTGCATGAGCGGCTACGAGTCGCACAGAGCCGTCAGAAAATCTATGCTGACCGGTGTCGATCGGATCTTGAGTTCCAGGTGGGAGACTTTGCTTTACTGAAAGTATCACCGTGGAAGGGTTTCATTCGGTTCTGAAAGAGAGGCAAGTTAGGGCCCCGGTATATTGGTTTGTTCAAGATTACCGTCCGGGTGGGAAATGTGGCTTACCGTTCGGAGCTTCCGGACGAGCTTAGCCAGATTCACAACACCTTCCATGTGTCTCAGCTTCGAAAGTGTGTCACATACGAGGCTGCGGTTATATCTTTAGATGATATTCAGGTGGATAAGAGCATAAACTATATTGAGTGGCCCATTGCGGTCTTGGATAAGAAAGTTAAGGTCCTTTGTAATAAAGAAGTGAAGCTAGTGAAGGGGCAATGGCAGCACCAAAGGGGCTCTGAATGGACATGGGATCCGGAGGATGAGATGCGAGAGCACTACCCGGATTTGTTCACATCAGCAGACTTCGAGGATGAAGTCTAGTACAAGTGGGGGAGATTTGTAACGCTCGTTTCAGGTATCGATTACCTTTCAGAATTTTAGGGTTTTAGACTGGAACTCGACAATTTGGGGAGCTCCAACTCGTCGAGTAGAGATCATTTGTGGGACGCGGGATTTAGGATCTACTCAACAAGCTAGAAGGCCCAACTCTATGAGTACGCACTGTAAAGGAAAACCATATTTTTCAAGGGTTTGCACCCTATTTATGGAACTTATGGGCCATTTGTGGCCTCCCTCATCGCCCTAATTGTCCAGAGAGAAACCCTAGTTGTGTTTTAGTGCCTTCTTGAGTGTATGAGCTTTGGAGAGTTAATCTTGTGCTTTTTAGAAGGAAACTTGAAGATTAAAGAGATTGAAGTTAGGAAAGGACCTTAGATCCGACATCTACCCGGTGTTAGCATCCTTTTGAAGGCAAAAAGTTGCTATCTTGATCTCTATTTGTTTAGATCTCATCTTATGGAAGTAAGTGGTTACTTTTGGTGCAAAATGGTGTCATACTCGGATTTGGACTTGTCATGAGGATATGGTTCCAGATCTAGACACCTCTAGGCCTCCATGGACATAAAGTTGCCCACTTTATCTAGTTTTGGACCTTTCCCATGCATTAAACCTTGTATGAACCTTAGTTTTAGTGTTTTAGCCTTGTGAGGCCTTGCATGCACGTAAACTTTGCAACTTTACGTGGTAGCTACATCATAGGAGGATGGATCTGTAGTTTGGAGTCTTGGATTCAACTGGAAAGGACTGAACACGAAGAGGGCTAAAGGGACTCGACGAGTTTCTTAGCCAACTCGATGAGTCGGGTAGGGTTTACTCGTTTTCGGGATTCTAAGTGATTTTGGTGAGTGATTAGAGTTTTCGTTCTACACGAGTTTTCAGTCTTAGGTACATTAAAGAACTCAACGAGTTACTCAGGTAACTCGGCGAGTTGACTCGGGATTTCGGTTGTATGGACTCTAAAGGAACTCGACGAGTTGTTGGATGCACTCGACAAGTTGGGGTCAACATGGACTATTGACCTTGACTGTTGACTTGGACTTTGACCTTGGTTGATCAAGTTTAACCTTAAGGCTATTTCTAGTATTTCGGGCTTTTGACAAAGTTGGTCACATGATGATTGTAGGCAGTTGAGTTGGAGCTGCATGTTAGGATTGACCTTATCAGTTCAGCATTCCTTGAGAGTTGAGTCTCCTCACCATACCAATGGGTCGAAGGCACCAAGGCCAGCCCATTTTACGATATGGGGTACACTAGTTTATGCAGTGATATATGGCATGATAATTGGTTATATGCTAGGTGGTATGTTAGTTGTATATGTGGTATACTTGCATGAAAGACCATGGGGGAGCCCATAGCGCTTGGATGTAAGACCATGTGGGGGATCCCATGGCTTTTTAGGTAAAGACCATGGGGGAGCCCATGGCGCTTAGATGTAAGACCATGTGGGGGATCCCATGGCTTTTCAGGTAAAGACCATGG
Source organism: Lactuca virosa (assembly GCF_052849685.1). Taxonomy (NCBI): domain Eukaryota; kingdom Viridiplantae; phylum Streptophyta; class Magnoliopsida; order Asterales; family Asteraceae; genus Lactuca; species Lactuca virosa. The sequence goes on from NC_136431.1 coordinate 114,614,972, forward strand.
GGGAGCCCATGGCGCTTGGATGTAAGACCATGTGGGGGAGCCCATGGCTTTCAAGATAAAGACCATGGGGGAGGCCATGGCACTTAGGTGTAAGACCAAGTGGGGGAGCCCATGACATCCTGGAGTAAGACCATGGGAAGATCCCACGGCATCCTTATATGTTTGTATACATGGCTTATGTGGTTTATGTAGCTTTTATAGCTAATATGGATTATGTGATTATGTGGATTGTGTGGGGTATGCTCTGGGGAACTCACTAAGCATTAGCTTACAGTATGTTTTTGGTTTCAGGTACTACAGAGCTTAAGGGCAAAGGTAAGGTTTGATGGCACGGCATGCACTCTCCGACATTTGATTTGATGGGACACTCTGATATTTGAAATAAATGTTGATGTTATGAAGTTTGAAAACAATTGTTATTGTCAGTTTATATTCTATGGGAATGTTTTGAATAATTAAAAATGAAAATTTTATTTGAAAATTTGGGTTGTTAGACAATTTGGTATTGTTCTGGATAGGTAGCTCTCCTTTCTTGGAATTTTCCATTATAAACCTCTTAAGTACTTTATCCAAGTATATACTTTGACTAAGTCTAATTAGTCTGTTCTTTCTATCTCTCAAAATTCTTATCCCTAGAAAGTAGGCTGCTTCTCTAAGTTCTTTCATGGCAAAACACTTTCCAAGCCAAGACTTAACTTCTTGCAAAGTTGGAATGTTGTTTCCCATGAGTAGTATGTCATCGACATATAACACCAGAAAAGTCACTATACTCCCACAAGCCTTGATATACATACATGACTCATCTTCACTCCTATAGAAATCAAACTCTTTAACTTTCTCATGAAGCAAAGATTACAGGTGCAAGATGCTTGTTTCAATCCATAGATGGATTTATCAAGCTTGTACGCTCTATTTGGAAACTTTGCATCTAAAAAACCCTCTAGCTGAACCACATAAACATTTTCAGCCAACTTCCTGTTAAGGAAAGTGGTTTTGACATCCATCTATCAAATTTCATAGTCATGAAAGGCAGCTATGGCAAGCATTATCCAAATAGATTTTATCTTGGCTACTGGTGAGAAGGTCTCATCATAGTCAACCCTCGGGGTTTAAGTGAAGACCTTCGCAACTAGTCGAGCCTTGAACATGTGTACCTTTCCATCCATGTCGGTCTTTTTATTAAAGATCCATTTCCCCTAACCGTCTTTCGACCTGATACATTATCAACCAAATTCTAAGCTTGGTTGTTATATATGGACTTCATCTCGCTTTCCATTACCTATTTCCATTTAGCAGCCTCAAGGTATGCCACTTCTTCATTGTAGCTAGCCAGCTCATCCAAATTTATCAGTGTCCTATCACTGACAAATGTGTCACCATCTATAGTAATATGGAAGCCATAGAACTCAGGTGGCATACTAACTCTACTAGAACGCTTAAGAGGTAATCACTTGTCCATCCGTTCAACAGGAACCTCTTCCTCATGTTGAGTGCTAGTATTATCTAAGGTTCCTTCACTGGTTGACTCTTGAATTTCTTCAAGGTCAATTGGTACTCCCTCTGTCCTCTTTAAATATGAGCTCTCTCTCTCTCTCTATCTCTCTCAAGAATCCTCTTTGTGATACAAAGACCACGTTCTCACTAGTCTATAGAACAAATGTCCAAATGACTGCTTTGGGTAACCAATGAAAATAAACTTCTCACTTCTAGCTGCTAGCTTGTTATCAGTCTCTCGTCTCACGAAAGCTTCACAACCCCAGACTTTGATATGTGCTAACGAGTGAATTTTCCCCGTCCACATCTCATGAGGTGTTTTCGCAACCTTCTTGGCAGGGACAAGATTAAGGATATGGGCGGCAGTCTCTAAGGCATACACCCATAAGTGAATAGGAAGAGAAACATGGATCATCATGGAACGACCCATGTCTAACAAGGTCCAATTATGCCTCTCATCCACACCATTCAACTGTGGTGTCCTAGGAGGAGTCAATTTTGAAATTATTCCACATTCCTTTAGATATTCATTGAACTCGATACTAAGATACTCTCTGCCTCTATCAGATCTAAGCCTCTTTGTCTTCCTGCCCAAGTGATTCTCGACTTCATTTGTAAAATCTTTGAACTTTTCAAAGGTTCCTGACTTATGCTTCATTAAGTAGATATCACCATATCTGCTATAATCATCAATAAAAGTCACATAGAATCGATTAGCATCCCTTGTGGATGATCTGAAGGGTCCACACACACCTGTATGTATGAGATCCAACAAACTTTCACCTCTTTTACAAGATCCCGTGAAAGGTGATTTTGTCATCTTTCCCAAAAGACAAGATTCATATGTATCATCTGACCTTAGGTCAAATGATTCCAACACTCCATACTTTTAGAGTTGGGCAATGTGTTTTTTGTTAATGTATCCAAGAAGACAACACCACAAGCATGCTTTGTCTACACCATTAGACGAATCAATATGAAATACACTATTTCCTAAATTGTCAACACATGTCACAGTTTCATACACACCATTACAAGGAAAAGCTTCAAATATAAAAACAACATTTTTATAAACTAAAATAGAACCATTCAAATCATCAAAAGAATATCTAAAACCTTGTCTGAACAATGCATGAAATGAAATAATGTTACGTGTCATTTCTGACGAGTAGCAACAATTTATTAATCCAAACTAACACCACTAGTAAGCATTAGACAATAAACTCTAATCTTGGTAACAGGAGAAGATCGCCTATTCCTCATGATCAGGTTTATTCTTCCGTGTGCCACCTCATCACTTTTTCTTAGACCCTGTAAATCAGAACAAATATGAAAACCACATCCTATATCCAAGGCCCGAGAATGATAAAATGATGAGTTATTAGATGAAATAATATATATATCTGAAGAAGATGGCTTCACTTTGTCATCCTTGATGTCTTGCAGATACTTGGGGTAGCTTCATTTCCAATGCCCTTTGTCATTGCAGTAAAAGCAAGTGGCCTCTTTGGAATCAAAAGTGTGAGGAATGTCAGAACTAGACTTTCCTTTGGGTCCATTGCTTGACGAACTAACATGAGATTTTCCTTTCCAATTATGTTTAGGAGGACCTTTCCTCTTCTTCCCTTTTCCTTGACCAATGGCCAGAACGGGAGCACTAGAAGGATTAGGTTTTATGTTCTTACCTTGCATTCTGGCCTTAGCAGTCTGCAGTAGGTTGTGCAATTGAACCAAGGTGGTCTCAGTGTTGTTCAACTGATAAGCTAAGATAAACTGATGATAACAACTAGGTAAGGAGTTCAAGACCATGTCAATGGCCAACTCCTCATCAAAATACACATTTACCTAACAAGGCATTCCACCTATCATTGCATTCTTTGCATGTGGCTACATACAAATTCTACCTCTTTCATCTTTCATGTCATGAGGACTTTGACCACTTCGTACTTTTCTTGATGAACTCGCTTATGAAACTTTTCCATAAGGTCCTTTTTCAGCTCATAAGGCCAATAGTCCTCATAAAATACCTACAACTCAGGGGTCATAGTGGCGACCATGATGCAATCAAATTTTGTTGCATCATCATAATGCTTTTGGTAGGAGGCATATTCTTCAGGAGTATCTTTGGCCTCATCGACTTCAACAAGTTCTTTCTCGAGGACATAATCTTTGTTCTCGAATAGAAGATCCATCTTTATATTTTTCATCCAATCATTGTAATTGGTACCATCCAATATTACTTTGGAGTTGATAGAGAGCAAGGAGAAGTTATGATGGGAGGAGGATGAGGGAGTAGAAGCATCAGCAAAGGTAGACATCTACAAAAGAAGGTAGTTTTGGTCAGATAAGAATAATCCTTAATATAGTGGCCCAAATTAAAATATTAAGGTTAGGACCCAACTATATAATCCACAACTTATAAAAGGTATGTCGTAATCTAACTGTAAATTTTATAAGGGTAGGTAAATGACGATTTACCAATTCCACCAGAAAAGAAATGAAACTAAGTGAAATTCCTTGGTCTTTTCAGATTCATTGAAACTATTCAATGGCATATTTAATTTCAGATTATGCTCTTCTATTTGTGACCGAGATACCGAGGATCACAAACAAGATGTGAATAACCATCAAAATATGCTTGTGTAACACCCTGTTTTTAGTCGTTTCATAATTCGGGTCCATGACCCGAAGATCAAGTATCATAAGGCTTCACGATTTGGGGAAGAGAGGTTTAAACCCATTTGGATGTGGGTAATGTAGATTACATGATCCAAGAGTTCGGTTTGTGTTGTCAAGTCAAAGGGTAAAATGGGAAAATTAGTGTTTCATACTTTTTTATGAATTACGAATTTTAGTTCAATGTGTTTGAATTCAAAAGTAATTAGGGTTATAGAGCTCCTCAATACCTTTCCGTAGATATAAAGATCGTCGAAATCAGAGTTGAAACGAAGAAGTTATGAACGTTTGAAGTTAGGACGATTTTTGGGTTATTCGCGTACAATGGGCGTACAGGGAGTACGTTGGGTGTACAATGGCATCCCTAGTACGCTGAGCGTATGCGATCAGTACCCAAACCCTATTTTCGTGGTTTGAGCCCTATTTAAGCTCCTTAAATTCCCCAAACCCATTCCATTCTCAGCCTCCATCTCTCCAATACCCTCTCTTCAAAACTTAACCCTAGTTTGAGCCTTGTGAGCAAAAAAAAGGTGTTTTTAAGTGCTTTGGAGTGTTCTTGGTGCACCTTGGAGAAGAATGAACTCATTGAAGAAGAGTTGGTTGCATTAGAGCTTTTAGATCTAGACCTTGTTCACCTTGATCTTTCTTCTGGAGGTATAAAGTTTGAATCTTGATGATGAAATTGTTAGGTCTTGCTAGTTTTGGGTGTTATGAGATTTTGGTCAGTTTAAGTGCATAAAGTTTATATCTTAAAATTTTGGGACCTTGTTATGGATAAAGTTGGAAAATTTATCCATCTAAACATCATATTGATTCAGATCTGAAGGTTGGAGACTTGGACTTAATGGATTAAGTTGAAAAAGATGCACTTTTGGTCCCTTTGAGACTTAAAGACTAGATCTTGTTTGTTGGGACCATTCTAATGGATAAATTTGGAAAGTTTATCCATTATGATTCATTAGGAACCATAAAAATGTGACATTAGTCCCTAGTTTTCCTCCATGCATGGTCTTGGATGTCTTAATGGGTTAAGAAGTTTAGGTTTTTGAATGTTGAAGACTTAATAGCCATGGAAGACCATAAAGTTGGAAACTTTATGGTTAACGATATCATTTGAGGGTTAGATCTATATTTTGGACAAAAGAGCTTAAAGGATTAAGCTCTTAATGGATTGGGAGGATGGCAGCCGCGTACGCTACGCGCACATGGTCAGCCCCTCGACTTGTGGTCAAGGTGTAGTACGCCTCTCATATGTGTTGAGTACGCCCAACATACTCAACTGAGTTCACCCGGTCGACTCGATTTTCTTTTGACTTTGACCAATATTTTGACCAAGTTTGACCTAAGGGCATTTTGGGTAATTTGATTTATGGTTTGAGATTTGGGTTCCTATTAATTGTATATGTGACTAGTAGAGATAGATTTTAGAGCGGTGATCGGTGCAGCTATTCTTTCAGACTGTGTGGTGAGTTTTCTCACTGTATCCATGGGTTGAAGGCACCAATTCCATCCTATTACTTCGTTATGTCGAATGCTAGTTGTCTTTGTGATACTTGCATGAAAGACCAGGATCTGGCCCCTGACAATTAAATGAAAGAATGGGATCTGGCCCGTAGCACTTGTATGTAAGACTAGGATTTGGCCCTCGACATTGCAAGGAAAGGCCATGGGGTTATCCCATGACACTTGTATGTGTAACACCTATAAAATTCAAGCCAATTAAAACTTTTTAAAACATTTAAAACCATTAAGTTATTACAATTTGTTTTCAAAATAGTTTAAGCATCAGAGTATCCCCAGAATCAAATCATGAAAATATAAGGAGGTGCACGATCACTCCTTCGCCTTCCCGCGATCATCAGAAGTACCTGAAACATAATCAACAACTGTAAGCCTGAAGCTTAGTGAGTTCTCCCAAAATACCAACTCCATACCAATATAACCATATCATATAACAAATACTAAACAACATGCATGTAGAGTCTACAGTAAGACCGAATTGCCCCTACCGGGCCTGCAGTCTCATTAGCCCACTCTCAGAACCTTCAGCATGTCTGGTCCACCCACCCGAGCCTTCAGCCTTTCTGGACCGTTCTTCGGGCCTTCTTCCTGACTGATATACACCTAGGGCTTGCAGTCTATCTGGTCCACGCTGGGTCTGTTGGCCTTCAACACAAAGCAGGACCGCCTCAACCCAACCAAACACAATATGTCGACATATAAACAATCATGATCAAGTAGGCACATAATACAGGCAACAACAATCATACAACTCACTACTACCTACTAATCCTCAAACCACATACAGTCTCGCTACCAGCTAACCCCCATAGAATGCGAAACCATAAGTAACCAGAGGTGAGACAGCCACCCGAACAAATAGTCCTACTCAAGAGCCACAAACAAACAAGGAGCAGGCAAGAGAGCCTAGACCAAGAGTTCTCAGGCTATCCTACATGACCACCGACAGTCCCTAAGGGCACTCCATGGATGATAACTAGCAAGCACAGATAACATACAGATCAACAGATCACTAAGATAACAACCATCCTATAACCAGGATATTGATCTAACCGATCTCTAATATAGCAACCATCCTATAACCAGGATACTAATCTAACCAATCACTAGCATAGCAACCATCTTATAACCATGATACATATCATAAAGCATAACGTGCAATGAACTCGGATACAAATCCGATAAGGGCGGACATTGGTCCCTTCGACCCTGTTAGTATAGTGAGGACAACTCACCTGGCACTGCTGAAGTCCCGCGGATGAAACTCCAGCTGCTAGTTGACAGATTCCCGAACGAGCAACATAAAACATTACCTAATTAATAATTGGGTTCCAAGCCTAAGGTCCAACTCACATTCCAAAGGCCCAATAGTCAAGTAATCGGCCAAAGCCCAACATATGGAAAATTGGGCCCAACCCTTCACATGGGCCTTCCCTTAAGGCCCAACCACCTATTCTGGTCCAAATACTTGGCATTCCAATGGTCCAATATCTCATAATCATAAAGGCCTAATTATGGCCCATCTATGGCCCAATTTTCCAAATTGGGCCCAAGCATTTCCAATGGGCCTTATCCTAGAGCCCATCTAAATATTTTAGTCCATTTACTTGTCCTTGGATAACCCATCAGTAACCCAATCACCAAAGCCCAAAAGAAAGGCCCAACTCAAGGTCCAAGTGAAATTAGGGGTTTCACATGAAATGACGATTAGGGTTAAGTGTTTCTTACTTAACCCATTAAGGACTTAATCCATTAAGTCCAATGTTGCCATAGGTTAGATGCAAATGATTATTAATTAATATTTTAGGTTTATTAAATAATTCCCGTGTGTGTCCTGATCAAATTCCCAAAATTAGGGTTTCATGACATTGGGTTTTCCAAACCCTAATTAGGGTTTCCTACCCAATACTAGCCTATTAGTCACATGGTTGGGCTTTTAGGTCAATTAGGGCTTCATTGGGCCGATTAGGGTTTCATTAGTCGGGCACCACCCACTACCACCTCGGGTAGTGGTGGTAAATGGCGGCTCACGGAGGCGGCTACCACCTCGTGGTGGTGGTTATGGTTCTAGTCCATTTTTGTCGAAGAATCCCAAAAGCAACTAAGCACAAGCAAAAGCACACTGCCACCCAACACGGCGGCTGGTGGCGGCAGGAGGCGGCAGCCACCACCTTACGGTGGTGGTTTTGAGTTTTCTTTTGATTATTCCTGCCCGATTACAATTTTACAATGCAAAATCTCAAATAACACACACACTAAGCTAAGCTAAACACACACACAAGCACCACCACGCGGCGACTGGTGGTGGCAGAACAACAAAGGCAGTGGTAACCACCATGTTTGGCAGCCATGGTGGTCTTCCATGGTTTTCGGCCAAACAAACACCGTACACGATATGCACAACAGCAGGAAAGAAAAACACGTGCATCATGGTCTTGACGGCGGCATACGACAGTCACGATGATAGGAAGCAGCTCACGACGATGGGGCGTTAACAGATGGCGAAAGGTGGTCGGAGAAGCACCGACGACTGTCGTGATGCGTCTGTGGATGGCGACAGAAGGCAGGAGAAGAAGAAGACACAGAGGAAGGAAAAACGCAACAGCAGTAGTGGTACCGGCCTTCAGGCCCGTCGTCGGAGTCATGAGAAGTCGCCGGTAGTTAGTTTGGGACCTCAATAATGGTGGCGGCGGCACCATAGATCGTAGAAACGGAGGTGGCGGCAGCAAAACTCGGTGAAACAGCTGTATGGCGGCACTGGCAGCGACAAGACTCGACCCAACACCTTCGATAGGTCCTCCCCGATACAACATCAGTCTTGGTGGTTCCTCCCGGCGACACCCGACGTCTGGCGATGATATAGATGGCGGCGGCTGGAGATACAAGTGGTGGCTACATCTCTAGGGTTAGGGTTAGACGGGTAGTGAGGTTATACACCTTTAGTCCCTCATTCCCTTCTTTTCTTTCAAATTTAGTCCCTCATTCCCTTCTTTTCTGTTCAATATAAGTCCAAATGATACCAAAAACACCCCGACTTCTGAAATCCTTTTTCAAAATAGATCCCGAAATTACACTTTATCCCCCGAAACTCCAATTCATGTCATTTGGCTCCCCGAAACCAACACCCCGCTAATTATTATTTGATTTTGGACTATAATAATATAAAATAAAAATAAAAAATTACTTCTCGAGGTTCCGGGTTTATTGTTTAATTATTCTATTTTAAACGGGATGTTACAGTATGTAAGACTGGGATTTGGCCCTCGACATCGCAAGGAAAGACCATGAGGGTAGCCCATGGCACTTGTATGTAAGACCGGGATTTGGCCCTTGGCATTGCAAGGAAAGACTATGGGGGTAGCCCATGGCACTCGTATGTTATGGTATGTGGTACTTTGGGGAACTCATTAACCTTTGTTCTTACAGTTTATGTTTATGGTTTCAGGTATTTTTGGTATAAAAAGGAAGGACCGACATGACTGCATCGCATCCACCAGAGTTTTTCGCATTGGCAATTTTCAATATTTACTCTGATGTTTAAATAATATATGCACCTTGATCGATTTTGGAACAACTCGTTTGTATGGTTTATTGTTTTAAAAATGAAAATTATACTATGAATTTTTGGGACGTTACGGCTTAGTAATCTCATTATCATTTATCATCTTAATTGATGTGTTAGTAAACCACACACACTCCATCAACAATGATAATTTATGAGATACCCATTACAACTCTTTATTAGTCCCTATTAGTGTGATGGCTAACCACACATGGTCCACTAACGAGTTATAAAGTGTAATGTGCAATTTCATGGGTTAGCATACTAATTCACATTTTTCCTAAAGTAACTAGATTTGGGATTTTAAATAAAAGGTTCTAGTACCTTTAATAACGTTATACTTTTAATGAGATTTAGTTGTCCTATCAACTCCGTTCTGCTAACAACCCCCCACTAATCAAAGAAGTGGTAAGTGAGAGTGGACACCCATTCAACTACCATTTTATATGTAGTTTCCTTATACCCCCCTTATAGACTAGCTTCACGAATGAGGCATACTAGCGATTTGAATGACTGAATCTTATACATATAACATATTAATAACTAATAATAATATATATGACATGCCCTTGGCTCCGACCACCAGCTCTCAGAGTGACTACTATCTTTGGAGGGATCTGCAAAGTCACAACAAGCAAAGCCATCATCCGTTTCCCGGGAGGAGGTCCCAGGAATACGCTCCGGTGGTGAAGTCAGTGGGAGATATCTGAATGAGATGGATGAGAATTGATAGATATCACTTACTTCTCAAGGTAGAGAGGAGGCCCTTTTATACTAAGGATCCTCATTGCTCTGTACATGGAATAAGGCTGCAGTTATGATAGGATTCATTACTTTGATTGGCTAATCGTGTCCACTGATGTTTTGGGGCCAACGATTTGGCTCAAGGGATAGTGCTCTGGGCATACTCTTTATTTCCTAGAGTCTTTGTATTTGTATTGTAGCGGGGATGCTCTTGACGGGGCCAGACCTCTCGCGCAGGTGTCCCGCCTTTAGGGAACTCCCGGTTGCTGGAACTCTTGTTGGGGCATCTAGGCTGGGCCTGGCTGGGCTAGCTGGAGGATCCTTCGACTTGGGGATCCTTCTCCTAGCACGCGATAGGAGGCGCGTCATCAAGTCCCCTAGTCCGGTAGCCATAGCATTTGCTAGCTAGATATGATGTTCTGGACTTAATTACCATTTACACGTGTTGAAAATTTGTTCGCTCGTCGCTTCAGTTTCGGCTATGTAACCGCTTATCCCTTCTGGCGGTTACGTCACTTGTCAGTTTTTTGAAAAGTATTACCTTCTGTCCTCTTTCTTATATTCTGGGAGGAACTCTTCTTCTTTCCCACTTTGTCTCTACACTCCATCCTCCTTATCTTCTTCTAGTAATTTCTTGCTATGGCGCCTCCAGCTGGTCTTGTTACTACCGCCTCTGAGTTTGACACTCTAAAGGAGACGTATGGTTTGTCCCCGACCGACGGGGTGGAATTCTCGGTTCCCAGTGCCGTGATCACTTCTCCTCCGTCTGGGAAAATCGGCGTTTACTTGAAAACGCTTAATGATGGTCTTCTTTTACCTTTGACCAACTTCCAGAAGGAGCTCCTCCATCATAATGGGTGCAGCGTTCAAATGTTGACCCTTAATGTGATTCATAAAATGGTGGCCTTTGAGATGATATATCGAGCCAACGACATCATCCTAGACTTCTTTTTCTTCAAATACTTCTTCTGATTTGGAGCTATTGGTGACAATTACACCTTTTTTGCTCGACGTGGGGGTCACAACCTTGTTCCGGACAGTAAGACACCGAAGAACTAGCAGGAGAAATGGTTGTGGGTCAATCGAGAGTTACTCGATCGGGAGCCCTGCCGGGCGAACAACTTTTTGGACGTTACTCGGAAGCTATTTTCCCACAATTAAGTCACTATTGATTTTATGAAGACTCTTCAAGTAGATTCTGACGGGTTATCAGAGGTCTTGCTTGTCAGTGTTGAGATGATCTTGAGTTGGCGTGCCCGTGGCAAAATATTGGTTTTATTCACTATGATCAATGGTAGTGTTGTTATTCTCCTGCTCCTTCTCCCCCTTCCTTTAAATAGTAACTGTTTGATTAGTTGTCACACTCATAGGTACTGAGTGTTTTGTTTCCATGGATGCCGTCCTCCGAAAACGGTATCAGGGGAAGTTGCAGCATTGTGTCATGGACCTTCATGAGACCCTTCCTCCGCCCCGCCGCCTTAGCCAACCACCATCCGTGGTGACTCGGCCTTTGGGAAGTTCTTTAACGACGGAAAGAGGACCAGCTCCGATCATTCCTTTGCCCACTTCCCTAGTCATCATGTCGGCTAGGAACTCTCAGGTAAAATGGTGGAGGATAGCAAGGAAGGGATCATGTCGAGTGTTCGTCGTGTCATGGCGAATCGGAATGTCATTCAGGCAATGGGTGAAACGTCTCCAGGAGGTGGTTCTGGCCAGATTGAGAGGCATGTTATGCAGAGATGTCGATTTACACGTCTGATTTCTTTGATCTCTTCCAATTTTGGTGTTATGGTGGTGATGCCTGATGATGACGTTCAACATTCTGAGGGTTGCCAAGGGGCGTCTAAATAGCCCATCATACGGGCAACTACTGTGTCTAGGTTTCCTTCTACCCCTGCTCATCGGGCGGTGGGGAAAAGGTTTCGCATCGTGATCCCGTTCCTATGGAGGGCTCACATGGGCTTACAAGCCCTGGTGTGCCTCTATTTGTCCTGGGGTTGAATCTATGTACTGACTCCCGACTGCCCATTCGTGCAAATGCCCTAGAATTCTCCCGTCATGCTCTTCCTCCAGTGATCGCTGGTGATATGGGCGACATGGGTGGTTCTTCTTTCTCTTAAAACATGGCATACATCGTTGCACAGGCGATGTGTTACTTGATCACTAGTTCTTGGCAGGTTCAACAGTTTGATGATCTTGAGCGATCACATTCTGATCTTGTGGCTAGCGAGGTTGTCTTAAATTGTCGGATTGTTGAGTTGGAGAGGGTTGTCCAGCGTTTTGACCAGGTGTATGACCTGCTTGTTGATGAAAAAGTGTATGTGGAAGAGGTTCGGTCGTTGCTAGAAGCTCGGGTTGATTCTCGGACCCAATCGAATGAGGGTATGATGATTCAAAATGAAAGTTTGGAGCATGATCTTTCTGATTATGACCGGGAGCTAGAGACGATGCAGGTGGATCTGGAATTATTGTGTGTGGATCGCGTTTGGCTGTTATATGTTGGTGTTGTTCGTGTTATGGATAAGCTCATTAAACATCCAGAGTTCACAGGTGGTGTCAGCCGGATTCGTCACGTTGCGTTCGTTAAGGGTGAGGACTCTGGTCTTGCTGGCCTGAAAGCTAAGATAGATGTCGGGACCTACGACCCAGAGCGCAGAGATTCCCGTTCGAGCCATACATTTAGTCTTGAAGATGCTCTGCTAGCATTTGTTAAAATGGATTACGCCGCTCTACTTGGTTTGGGATAATTGGATATGGCTGGTCTAAGGCTCTTGTATGCTTTTGATGATGGTGATGATCTTATGGATAGTGTTGTACATGGTGGTGGTGGAATTGCTCTTGGTGCAAGTATCAATGTCGATGGTGATGGCGGTGATGATGGCAGTGCTGCTGGAGGTGGCGATGGTGGCAGTGATGGTGAGGGCGGTGTTGGCGGAGGTGGCGTTAATGGTGAGGCTGGTGCTGGTGGAGGTGGCGATGGTGGCGGTGATGGTGACGGCGGTGCTGGTAGAGGTGGCGATGGCCCCGGTGATGGCAATGGCAATGCTGGCGGAGGTGATCTTTGATTTGAACTTGTTCCATTATGCTACCCTTTGGGCGTGAAAAAATAATTTACTGTTTTTTTTGTTTCTTTTTCTTCATGTTACGGTTAGGCCATGTGTGGCTATGTAATGAAATAATGTGACTTGGTATTTTATGTGTTAATGTTTGCATGCATATATGTGTGACCCGATTGTTGCATTGTTTTTGTTGTGCTAGAATCTTGGGCTCCTTGGCCTTTTCAGATTCGCAACGTTTCTATTCAAGATATGCTCTATGCTCTAATACATTATAGGTGTGATGTATCTTGAGAAGGCACTGAGATTTATATTTTATGTGGATACTCTAAGTATCTTAATGGCATGCAAAAGTATGGATACACTTAGTATCCTCTGTGTAGTGCATTTTGTTTTTTTAATAAGCGCTTGTATTATTGAACACACTAAGGTTTTTATCTTTGAGATACATTTAGTACTTGTCGTCATCATGCTAATATGTTAGCATTTCAACACACTAAGGATCCTAGTCGGACCATACTGAGTGTCCATTTGCCGGTTTGGGTGATCAATTCGGTCGTGATTTACTTTGGGATGTGTGCTACACGTTCTGCATAGGGGTCTGCTCGATGGTGTCTTGAAGCGTCTTCTAAAAATGGAATTTCTTCAAATGCCTTGTGTTCCATGTCCTTGGTATTGGTCGCCCTTCGATTGTTTCAACAGAGTAGGACCCGTTCTGATGCATCTCGACCACTTTGTATGGTCCTTCCCATGTTTCCCCCAACTTTTCGTGTGGTTGTGCATGGCTAGCCTCATTCTGTCGTAGTATATGGTCTCCTACCCGAAAAGCCTTTTCTTTTACCCGTTGGTTATAATATCCCTCCACAACCTTTTTGTATGTAGCTTAGCGCATGCTGGATCGCTCTTGGCGTTCCTCAACGAGGTCTAAATTTTGTCTCAAGTCCTTGTCGTTTTCCTGGTCCTGGAAATATGTTGTTTGTATTGAGCCCATCATTAGTTTTGCTGGTAGCATTGCTTCTACGCCATATGCCAGGCTAAATGGGGTTTCATTTGTGCTTGTATGAGGTGTGGTTCTATATGACCACAGTACCTCTGGGAGCTCATCCGTCTAATTGCCTTTGGCTTTCCTAATTCGTTTGGTGATTCCATTTACTAGCGTCCGGTTAGACACTTCCTTCTGTCCGTTCCCCAAGGGTGTGCTACGGACGTGAATCTTTGTTCGATGCGCCTCTTCGCACACCAGTTCTTAAATGGATTCTCAGCAAACTGTAGGTCACTATCGTTGATTAAGACTTTGGGTGTCCCAAACCTTGTGATGATGCTTTTCCAAAAAAACTTGATCATCTGCCTTCCTGCAATAAATGCCAATGGCTTTGCCTCCATCCACTTCGTGAAGTAATCTATAGCTACAACTAGGAATTTGATTCTACCGGGGGCTTCTGGAAATGCTCCTACGATGACGATCACCCATTGTTAGAACGGTCATGGGCTAAAAATGCTCGTTAGCAGCATCGGGGGAACACCTTTCACCGGGGAAAAGTTTGGCATTCTACGTATGTGCGAGCGAGCTTGGTGGCGTCCTCATGGATGTCCGGCCAATAGAGTTCCATTCGGAGTATCTTCCTTATAAGGGCTCTGTCTCCCTCGTGGGCCCCTACCGGGCCAGCGTGAGCTTCATGAAAGGCATGTTTTCCTCCTTATCTATGCATTTGAGCCATGGGGCTGTGTATCCTTTCCTGTATAATACCCCTCCCAAGATGGCGTATTTGGGGGCCCGTATTCTCGTTTTACAAGCTTCCGCATGGTCGTCTGGGAGGACACCGTGTGGTAAGTAGTCCATGATGGGTGTTATCCAGTTGGGTTGTATCGTAGATAAAGAGTGGACCCAACGCTCATCGATGCTTCGCTCTTTGAGTACTTCACTAAGACTTCTTTGGATAAGTGGTCAAAACATGTTGATGCTAGCTTACTCAAAGCGTCAGTGCACATGTTGCTTCACCTTGGTATTTGTTTGATGGAGAAGCTCCTAAGTGAGCTTCTGATATGCTAAAATGCTTTCACATATTTTTACATCCTTTTATCCTTCGCTTCAAACTCCCCCGTGATTTGGTTCGCGGCCAGTATAGAGTCAGTTAGGTCCATCACTTTTTTTGCTCCCATCTTCACCGCAAGTCTTAGTCCTGCTAGTAAGGCTTCATACTCGGTATCATTGTTGGATGTATGGAAGTCAAAATGGAGAGCGTAAGTGACTTCTTCGCCCGTGGGGCTAGTTAGGATGAGGCCTGCCCCAGACCCTTCCTTGATGGAGGCCTCATCGGTGTATAGGGTCCAAGTCTGTCCATCTCCTTCGTGTTGTATCTCCTTGTGCGTGCTCTCTTGTATCTGCATCTGCATTTCTCCTAGTATCTCCAGCAGGAAATCCGCTAGCGCCTACCCTTTGATGCTCATTCGGGGGTGGTAGCTAATATCGTGTTCCCCCAATTCGATGGCCCATTTTACAAGGTGCCATAGGGTTTTTAGTTTCATGAGTATTTGTTTGATTGGGCAACTAGTTAGGACCTCTATTTGGTATGCTTGGAAGAACTGTCACAATCGTCGGGCTACGTATACCTATTCTACCACTAGCTTTTTGATGATGGGGTAGTTAAGCTCTGGTCCTTGTAGCGCCCGGCTAGCAAAGTAGATAGGAGTTTCTTTCCTTGTCGTTCCACTACTAGTATCGAAGAGATAGCTCCATTGGATGCTGACGAGTACATTTGGAGCGTCTCGCCAGGGATTGGGCTGGCCAGTGTGGGTAATTTGTGCAACGATTCCTTTATTTCGTGTAGTTCGACTTTGGCTTCTGACCTCCAACGGAAGTTGCTTTTCTCGATGCATCCTTTAAGCGTGTCAAATAGTGGCATTGCCTTCTCAGCTAAATTAAAGATTAAACGACTTAGTGTCGTTAGCTTATCGTTCAGGCCCTGGGCATCTCTTAGCATGTGGGGTGATGCTACTTCTTTGAGTTCTGCTATCTTGGCGGTGCTAGGCTGGATTCCTTCTCTTGTAATGTTATACACCAGGAATTATCCTTCATCTACCCCGAAGCTCTACTTAGTGGGGTTCAATTTTAGTTTTACTTTCTCTAGGTTCTGTAGTGTTTCTACAACGTCTGCCAACAGCCTCTGCTCGTCTGGGCTCTTTATGACCATGTCTTCCACATAGACTTCGATGTTCCGGCCAATTTGGTTGGCGAAGAGAGAATCAACCAACCTCTGGTAAGTTACTCCTGCATTTTTCAGTCCAAACGTCATTTTTGGTAACAAAAGGAACCGTGGTCTGTCTAAAAGGCAGTCTTCTCCTTGTCTTCCATGCTCATGAGAATCTACTGGTAGCCTTTGTATGCGTCTAGGAAACATTTCCACTGGAAACCGTGCAAGGACTCTACCTTCTGGTCTATCTCTGGGAGCGGATAGCAGTCCTTGAGACATGCCTTGTTTAAGTCTGAGTAGTCGATACACATACGCCATGTCCCTTCGTGTTTTTTAACCATGACCGAATTGGCAATCTACGTTGGGAATACTGCCTCCCGGAGAATGCCGTCTTTGGTTAGCTTGGCTACCTCTACGTTTATTGCCTTGTTCCAGTCTCCCTCTAGACGTGTTTTTTCTATTTTACCTCCTTGGTCCCAGGCCTGATCATTAGATTCTATTCTATGACCCCTCGATCGACTCCTACCATATCGGTAGGAGTCCATGCAAATACATGCCTGTATTTCTTTAGGAGCTCTATTAATGCTTGTCTTGTTTTCTGAGGGAGGGTGACCCCTATACAGACTAGTTGGTCTGGATGATACCGGTTGATGACCTCCTTCCGTTCAGGTAGTTCATAGCATTTTAGGACCGTCCCTGACCCTTGTCTCATGCCAAATTTTAATATCCCGTAGATAGTGGACGATATTGCTCCGAACTTAAGCAGGGTTGTTCATACCAATATGACATTGTGCTCGGATGAATGTTGTACGATGACGAAGTCGATGAGGGTTGTCTTGCGTCAGATTTTTTTTGGCTAGTGAGTGTGAATGGCAGTTGAATTGTACCTAAAGGCCATAGATTATGCCCCGTAAAACCTGCAGCTAGCCTGGTGTCGGTTTCAAGTCTTCCTTCCATTTGTTCGGGAGCAATCGAAAGAATTGCTCATATATGATATACTCTGAGCTTCCTTAGTCGACAGTGAAATGGTGAATGGTGATGTCGCGGATGAACCCTTGGATTACTAATGGGTCGACCCCTCTCCAGACAGATGACCATGGGTCAGTTGTTGAGATAGTCAGGCCTCGCATCACCTCTGCATTGTCGCTTATGTCGCCTGCGTGCTCCATCCTTCCTTGTTTGTGGCCTATTGTAAAGATCTCCTAGCGACAATTTCCTCCTTTTGTGTTGTCTTTAGGGTTTTCTGCGTCAAACTTCGCGCGTAGGCTTCGGGAAATCTTCACTATGTATCCCTTTAGCTGATTTTTCTCCATTTCGCGCTTCAGGACCAAGCACTTGGTTGTTTCATGCGTTCTGCTTTTGTGATATTCACATTAGCATGTTTTCGTCCCTTTGGCTGCTGGTTTGTCAGCGATAGTGTATATTTCTTCCCGTCGTTCCCGCCTGTCGTCCCTTGTGAAAGTTTTGAACCGTTTGTGTCGCCCGTGGTCCCTATTTCCCCCTCGCCTTTTGTCCCAGCCTGGACAATGGTGCTTTGCGGTTGGGGCTGCCATGGCGTTGAGGTACGCTTGTTTCGAGACCTCCCCTTCTTCTTATCTTAAGTACCTTTCCACCTTTTCTTTCAACTCTGCCGGCGTTTGGGGCTTCTTTCCCATGAGCTTCTGGGAAAGCAGGCCAGGGAGGAGGCCCATGTGAATGCCCTTGCAATCAGTCCTTCGTTGTGCCATGACACATCGACGGTTATATTTGTGAACTGGGCGAAGTACTCCTTGACTGTCTCCCCCTCTGTCACAACCAGCAAGTTAGGGCAAAGATTTCTATCTTGTACAAGATAATTTCTTTGTGTAACCTTGTAACATTACGTACAGTATAAATCAAACTTCAATACTATTTAAGTTTATGCATCCAAAAATTGTGATTCAAGTCGAAGCCACCTTGTATAAGCCCAAAACCTAATGCGATAAGGTAAGACTACTCAACTTTGGGCCTTAGTCCAAGTTTTCTCGGCCCAAAACCCCTACTTAGGCCAAGACACTCTTATTGGGCCCTAATGGACCGATAGCCTTTCCAATTGGTCCTTTGGACCAAAAACTCTCCTTTAGGCTTCTTAATGGGCCGAAGGCTCTTAATGGACTTACATTGGGCCGTAAGACCCTTATTGGACCGTGAAATTTATTCTTAGACCATAAAGGGCCGAAAACCTCTATTAGGTATTATATTGGGCCGAAACCTCCCCTAATGGACCAAAAATCTCTAATGGGCCTTCTAGTAGGCCGAAAACCCCCTAATGGGCCCTTTTGGGCCGAAAGCTTTCACATGAGAATCTTATTGGGCCGAAGACCATTCTTTGGGCCCTAATGGGCCAAAAATTTCTATTGGGCCCTCTCACTAAACCAAAAACATTTATTGGGCCAATTTCACGCCCTTTGGGCCATTTATTGGACCGAAACCCTTCTTGGGCCCATGTCACACCCCCAAACAAAGGATGGCGGAAACGCCCGGGGGTGGAGGACTTCATGTATAGTATCATAACAACAATTTTAATAGTGATCAAACTAAACACAACCAACATAAATATAATTGAAAAAGTTACATCATAGTATATGTTTACATGTTTCTGAATCAATTACATTATGTTGACAAAAATACAATGATTGACGCCTTAGCGTTCCATCCTCAAAAGCGGCAGATTACCTGTTTACTGATTTCCTGAGAATACAAGTAGTTTTGAAAAAGTGTCAACAATTAAGTTGGTGAGTTCATAAGAGTTTTGTTTGAGTAAAAAGTCGTTTTCCTTGTAAAAACGATAGAGTATGATTCCAGAAAATCCAATATTTTCCTTATAAAAGTTATGTAGTTTTAAAAGTCACGACCGAAATGTACAAGTATTTTTCCATACTTAAAGTAATTCATGCAAGTTTAAATCGACATAAACTCGTTTAGTTTAGAAGTAAAACCCGTAAATCTTATGTTTTGTTAATACCCCATGTGAGTTATTATAACCATACTAAGACTCAGATGGCCTCATAATACGACATTCTTCAGACGTCGCAAGTTAAATGACACTTGTCACCTCAGACCTGCCGGTCTAGCTGTTGCATGCAGCTCAGGTGCGGGTTTGTCAAACCCAATATAGATCTATACACAACTATCACGCTCTACCTACAAGAGACTCTGGTTACAATTTACAGGACTTTTGACTTTGTTACTATGAAGGTAACACAAAGCG
This sequence comes from Lactuca virosa, assembly GCF_052849685.1. Classification (NCBI taxonomy): domain Eukaryota; kingdom Viridiplantae; phylum Streptophyta; class Magnoliopsida; order Asterales; family Asteraceae; genus Lactuca; species Lactuca virosa. The sequence continues at coordinate 114,634,445 of NC_136431.1, forward strand.
AATGTCTCACAAATTTATTCATTAACAGATTTACGTGAACTGAACTGAAAACCCCTTGGTAATGAGTTTGACTGGTTAATGAAACATAAACTATACCTATTATAGTTTAACATAATTGTTTGTAATGTGTATGAAAGATAAACTATACTTACCATAGTTTATCATAAGTGTTTGTAATGTAAAAGAACCTTTTTCTGTGATGTAGATTTATAGCAAAAACATAACTAGGTTTATTATGCCTCATTTTCTAATAATAAGGATTCTTACAAATTAATGACTATTTTTCTGTTATATAATTTTATCATAACAGAAAATACATGCAAAATATGAAGTCATCAAGGTTTAACACTTTGCTCAACATGTTACAAGTGTTAGGAAAGTTGTAAACTGTAAATTCGTTTTTACCATTTTTGCACTGATTTAGAAAATCACAGAAAATTCATACGAAACCAAAAACTAGATCTGTAAACTATGAGAGTTTAGAAAATGTGTCTAGTTTGTTCATAATTTTTATTATGATTTTTAGAAGTTGCTAACTGGTGTGAAAACGTTCATATTTACTGACTGGTCCGAATTCGTAGCTACAGTGATAGGCAGTTTTGTAAAAATCACCATAATTAGTAGAAAAGTCGTATGAATGTGTGCAAGTAGTCATTTTAAAGGTACGAACCTGAACTATTTGAATCTAATACAGTTTTGAAGATTAAAATGTTTTAGTTGACCAAAACATTTCGTGAATGGAGTTAAACTTTTATGATGAAAGCTGTTGAATGAGTTTAGTTGTGTTCTTGGTGTTTTAACTTGTATTCCCCCCTTAAAACTTAAGAAAAAAAATGAAAAGATAGGGGTATGAACTCACCTTGTATGATTTCAGTGGGTGGATGTTGAAGAAAGGTAGTGTTCAACTCAAGAACACTTAGAAGGTTGCTTGAAGATTCGAAGGACTAACACAAAGATGATGAAGTTTGTGTAAGCAACCTATGATTAGAGTAGAAAGGAGTGAAATAATCATATGGAGGATGATAATACTTACCAAAAGTAGAAGAAAAGTCTGTAGAATAGCCTTGAATCTCGAAATTTAGAGAGAGAAAGTGAGAGAAAATGAAGTTTGTTCTTTGGTGGAAAATGAGGGGAATGAGGGAAATGTGAGGAGAGGGGAGGGCTTTCCAGCTCTTGACCAAGTGTGTGGCTGAAAAATGGTAGGAAAAGTACTATGGAATGACTAGGTATGGTGGAAGGACAAGGGTGGTTCATGGAGTGGGCATGGGGTGGTTGCTTGTGTCATACACTAAAGCCAAGTCAACACTCCACCTCTAAGCCTTACCCATTAGATTTTTATTCCTAAGTAAGGATTTTCCTAAAAACATAATTAAATATGAATATTTAGGGTTTATTATGTTAAAATACGAGTTTGGGTGAAAATCCCGTGTTAAAATCTCGAAAAACGGGCTCAAAACGCTAAAAATATTGAAAACCGGGCAAAAATTGCCAATTTCCGAAATTCAGGGTCAGAGGTTCGGTTCCAGCTCATAGAACCGAAAGTGGATGAGGAACCGAGAGTAAGGTTCGGCTGTGAAGGGTCGCCTCTCGGACCGAAGGTGTGAGGGGAAGGGCCGAAGGTCAGGTCTCGGTCCGACATAGCCAGGGAACCGAAATAGACCGAACCCTCGGTCCATTTCGATTGAGAGGGTTTCGGTTCTGATGCCAAGTTCGGTCCTCAAGGTGCTTCTGACAGCTTCGCTTCTGACAAGGTTTCGGTCCTAGGAAGGGTTTCGGCTCCTAAGAAGGTTCGGTTCCTAAGAAGGGTTTCGGCTCCTAAGAAGGTTCGGTTCCTAAGAAGGTTCGGCTCCTTAAGAGGGTTTTTCGCGTAAACTTCCGTTTTCAAGCGGTTTTCGATCAAATTAAGGGTCGGGATGCCCCGAGTGATTATAAGAAGTTGAGAAAGATTTTGAGAGAGATTTGGGAGAGATTTGACATACTTGGAGAGATTTGACATACTTAGAGAGATTTGGGAGATATTTGACATACTTGGAGAAATTTGGCATACTTAGAGAGATTTGGGAGAGATTTCACATACTTAGAGAGATTTAGGAGAGATTTCACATGCTTGGAGAGATTTGGGAGAGATTTTACATGCTTGGAGATATTTGGCATACTTAGAGAGATTTGGGAGAGATTTCACATACTTAGAGAGATTTGGGAGAGATTTCACATGCTTGGAGAGATTTAGGAGAGATTTCACATGCTTGGAGAGATTTGGGAGAGACTTCTTTTGTGGCCTTTTTGAGTGTTTGGCTTTGAAACGCAAGGTCCGCAAACCCCGTTTAGCCATGTTTAAGGGTCTTACACACCCCCGAAGGGTATGTAATAGTGTTTTATCGCTTTGCTACCTCACTTACCCCGATTAGGGTTCAAGAAATCTAAAAATACAAACTTTTCAAGTGATGATTTCTTATTAAAATAGTGAGTTGTACGGTAACTACATACAGTGAACCCTAGTATACAAGAGTTAGTAGAGTTGACCGGTTTGACTTGTTGACTTTATTTGACTTTGACTTGACCAGAATTTGACAGTTGTCACATCATCCCCCGTTAGAAGGAATTTCGTCCCGAAATTTAGCTTTTTGACTGGGACTTCAAGAATTTGGGAAGATATGTGGATACTTTTGTTTCATCTGATCCTCGCATTCCCAGGTGAATTCGGGTCCTCATTTAGCGTTCCAGCGGACCTTCACAATGGGAATACGACTTTGCTTTGTTCTTTTGATCTCTCGATCCATGATTTCTACCGGTTCCTCCACGAAGTGGAGACTCTCGTTGATTTCAATTTCGTCGAGTGGTATCACGAGGGTCTCGTCGGATAGACATTTCTTTAAGTTCGATACGTGGAAGGTAGGATGTACGTTATTAAGTTCCTGTGGTAGGCGAAGCTTGTAAGCTACTGGGCCAATCCTAGCGAGAATCTTGAATGGTCCGATGTATCTAGGGTTCAGTTTTCCTCGTTTGCCAAAACGTATTAAACCTTTCCAGGGTGAGACCTTTAATAGCACACGATCCCCAACCTGGAATTCCAAGGGCTTTCGTCTGTTATCCGCGTAACTTTTCTGTATGTCTCTAGAAGCTTTTAATCGTTCTCGGATTTGAACAATCTTCTCTGTAGTTTCTCTTATTATCTTCGGGCCAGTGAGGGTGCTATTAGGGACTTGTCCCTTAGCTAGTTGTGTGTCACCCACTTCAGCCCAGCACAGAGGTGACCTGCACTTGCGGCCATAAAGGGCTTCAAACGGTGCAACCTTGATGCTAGTGTGATAACTGTTATTGTACGAGAATTCGACAAGTGGTAAATGGGTATCCCAAGTTTTACCAAAGTCTATCACACACGCTATAAGCATGTCTTCTAGCGTCTAAATGGTCATCTCACTTTGCCCGTCGGTTTGTGGGTGATAGGCTGTACTCATGTCCAGCCTAGTTCCCAAGGACTTCTGAAGTGATTGCCAGAATCGCGAGGTAAATCGACTATCCCTGTCTAAGATAATGGATTTTGGCACGCCATGCAGTCGTACAATCTCTTTGATGTACGTCCTAGTCAGTTTCTCCATCTTGTCGGTTTCTTTTATCGGCAGGAAGTGCGCTGATTTGGTCAATCTGTCTACGATTACCCATATGGTATCAAGCCTGCCCGTGGTCTTAGGTAGCTTGGTTATGAAGTCCATGGTTATCCGTTCCCACTTCCCCTCATGTATATCAGGTTGTTGTAGTAGTACTGAGGGTTTCTGATATTCTACTTTGACCTTGGCGCAAGTCAAACACTTGCCTACATAGGTAGCAATTTCGGCTTTCATGTTTGGCCACCAGTACAACTTCTTGAGATCCAGATACATCTTATATGAACCTAGGTGGATGGAGTATCGAGTCTTGTGTGCTTCGTTCATGATGACGTCTCGGAAACTGCCGAAATTCGGTGTCCAAATTCGGTTCATGAGGTGACGAACTCCGTCGTCTTTGACTTCTAGGTTTTTATCCATTCCTCTTAATGCCTCACCCGTCACATTTTCCAGTTGCAAGGCCTCCAGCTGAGCCTCTTTGATTTGTGTGGACAAGTGTGAATGGATTGTCATCGTCAATGACTTTACTCGGCGTCCCGAGTATTCCTTTCGACTTAAGGCATCTGCTACTACGTTTGCCTTACCTGGGTGATAACGAATTTCACACTCATAATCGTTCAGTAGTTCTACCCATCGTCTTTGCCTCATGTTGAGCTCCTTTTGGTTGATAATGTGCTGAAGGCTCTTGTGATCGGTAAAGACAGTACACTTTGTTCCGTAAAGGTAGTGCCTCCAGATCTTTAGGGCGAACCCTACTGCTCCCAATTCGAGGTCATGCGTGGCATAGTTGACCTCGTGCGTTTTCAATTTCCTTGATGCGTAGGCAATGACCTTTCCTCGCTGCATTAATACACACCCAAGCCCCTGGTTTGATGTGTCGCAGTAGACTATAAAGTCTTCGGTTCCTTCTGGCAGAGACAGGATTGGTGCGCTGCACAGGGCTTGTTTTAACGTTTGGAAGGCAGCTTCTTGTTTATCTTCCCATTTAAACATCACACCTTTTTGAGTCAAGGTGGTGAGCGGTTTAGAAATCTTGGAGAAGTTTTGGATGAATCTTCGGTAGTATCCAGCAAGCCCCAAGAATTGTCGGATTTCCGTTGGTGTTGTAGGTGTTGACCAGTTCTCGATTGCCTTGATTTTGGAGGGGTCCACATGTATCCCTCTATCACTGACCACATGACCAAGGAAATCCACTTCTCGGATCCAGAATTCGCACTTAGAGAATTTAGCATAAAGCTTCTCAGCTCTCAACGTCTCTAGCACTTGTCGCAGGTGTTGGCTGTGCTCTTCCTTGCTTCGTGAGTAGACCAAAATGTCATCGATGAACATGATCACAGACTTGTCTAATTAGGGTCGACACACTCGATTCATCAGGTCCATGAATACCGCAGGTGCGTTTGTTAACCCGAAGGGCATCACTATAAACGCGTAGTGCCCATAGCGAGTTCTGAAAGCTGTCTTGGGGATATCTTCTTCTTGAACTCGTAGTTGATGGTAACCCGACCTTAGATCGATTTTTGAAAAGTAGCTTGCTCCTTGAAGTTGGTCGAAGAGGTCGTCGATTCGGGGTAGAGGGTATCGGTTTTTGATGGTAAGCTTATTTAACTCGCGGTAGTCGATGCACATGCGAAAAGATCCGTCCTTCTTCTTTACAAACAGGACCGATGCTCCCCAAGGTGAAAAGCTCGGCCTGATGAACCCTTTGCTTAACAGCTCGTTCAATTGACTGGACAATTCTTGCATTTCTGCCGGCGCTAGGCGGTATGGAGCTTTGGCTACTGGGGTAGCTCCGGGGACCAAGTCGATTCGGAATTCGACTTGCCGTGCGAGGGGTACGCCTGGAAGGTCTTCAGGGAATACGTCGGGAAAGTTGCATACTTCTGGAATGTCTTTGATATCCTTCATCTCTTGTTTCTTATCTACTACGTGGGCTAAGAAGGCGTGGTATTCCTTTCGGAGATACTTTTGAGCCTTGACGCAAGAGATGATTTGCCAGTTTGCACTGGGTTTATCGTCGTAGACGAGAAGGGTTTCGCCACTTGGCAGATTGAGGCGAACGACCCTTTAGTAACATAGAATGTCGGCACGATGAGAACTTAACCAATCCATATCGATGATTATGTCGAAACTTTTTATTGTTACCGGCATTAGGTCGATTTTAAATGAATGATTGTCTAGAGTGAGGGTACACCCTGCGTATATATCGCTAGTGCGCTCTGCCTTTCCGTTTGCCATTTCTACGACGTATGTGTCTTTTAGTAATTGGGGATCTTGTTTAAGTAAATGTTTGTATTGGTGGCTCATGAAACTCCTCTCTGCCCCACTATCGAATATTATGCATGCATAAGAGTTATTAAGGAGGAACGTACCGGTAACCACCGTGGGGTCCTTGACTGCTTCTTCGTGTCCAATACTAGGACTCTTCCTACACCCCCAGCATTGGCGTTTCGTGCCTTTGGGCAGTCTCGTTTGAAGTGCCCCGTTTCCCCACAGCCATAGCAGGCACGACTTGCTCCGGTGTTAGTGACTTGAGTGATGGGTTGGGCTGGTGCTTTACAGAATCGAGCAGTGTGCCCCTTCTTGTTGTAGTTGTTGCAGTGTCTTTCCCGACAAGCACCGGTGTGGTGGAAGTTGCATTTATTGCACTTGGGAAGGGTTCCTGCATATTGCTTCGGTGGTGCTGGAGTGACAGGAGTAATGGCAGCACGGACAACAACTGTCTGTTACTTTTTGGCAGAGTCTGGCACCGACTGCTTCTTTTTGTTGTTCCAGAATTTTCTTTTATTGCTCCCCCCCTTAGCTTGATCATGGGTGGTAGGAACAGTACCGTGGCTGGCTCTGTGGTCGATAAGTTGTTGTGCCAATTCCTTGGCACTATCAAAAGTAGTGGGTTTCGAGGCCAGCACACTATCTTGAATCTGGGATGATAGTCCCCAGAGGTATCATTCCACCTTCTTCTTTTTTGGAGTGACCATTGTTGGGCAGAGGAGTGCGAGGTCATTGAATCGGGTAGTATAAGTTTCAAGGTCTGTGCCCGACATCTTGAGGTTCCAGAGTTCTTCTTCAAGTTTTTGCACTTCGCCCCTCGGGCAATATTCCTTAAGCATCAAAGCCTTCAAGTCCTCCCAGCTTATAGAGTTAGCCACTGCAGGAGTAAGTGACTTAACTCAGCCATTCCACCAAGTGAGAGCTTTACCGGTGAAAGTGAATGCCGCACACTTGACTTTGCTCGTTTCGGGACAAGCACAGATTTTGAAAACTGCTTCAGTCCTCTCGAACCATTGCATTAGTGTGACCACTCCCCCGCTTCCATTAAAAAAATCAGGTTTGTCGTTCATGAAGTCTTTGTAAGAACACTCTTTTGTACGCCCCGTATTGTCCCCTTGGTTAGAGTGTGTAGCACCAGATCCAGAACCACCAACACCATTTGTTCCTATCTGCGACATTGCGGCTGCCACGGCTGCTGTTACTGCAGCCTAGAACATCACATAATCAAACTGTGTAGGTGGAGGCGGAGGAGGTGGTGCTGTGTTGCCGGAAGGTCTGGGTCTTTTCCTCGGCGGCATAGTTCTGTCAAAATTTATAAAGACGAAAAATCGGTAAGTCTTTAATTGTAAGTCGAAGTTTATTGAATTTGATTATTTGTTATAGGTCCCGACTTAAAACATTCAGAAATGATTTATGAAGAAAGTTCATGCGCTCGAACTCCCCGAATTTAGTAGTGACCCAAATGTAATTCTGAAATCTTTGGTCATGCCTGGTCCTTTCTTATGATCTCTCGATGCACACCAATTATTTGTGATTATGGGCTAATAGGACGTTGAACTTAATGAGTCTATCCTAGGCCCACAACCAAACAAGGAACATGACCTAAGGCGGACTCACCATTTCTAAGTCGATCGTCTCACAATTACAATTAACCAGGAGGTGTACATTAAGAATCTCAGAAACACCGAGAGCAATTGTTTGCACTGTCACGCTATGAGATTTATCATAAACTCGCAATGAAATAAAGTACATGCCAATTTCATTGATATAATTTGATACATATTGTTTAGGAGAATTTGACCTTTAAGCAGGTCTACATCAATGCAACGGAAAATTTTGGCATAACATAGCCCCTTGAGTAGTGTAATCACTTAATCGCAGGGTTAGCTTACATGCAAAAAGAGTAGCACCAACGCATACTCATAAACCTACTCTACAAGGACGTGCGAGTAGCATGAGTTCTACTCACGATGATCAGTCCCTGGTGGTGCTTGGGACGAGGTCGATGCGCCCTGGAGTTCGGCCAATCGTCGCTCGGCTGCAATCACTCTTTCCTCGAGTGCCAAGTATTTTTCTTGATACTCCCTTGCTTCTACTCGGGCGGCGAGAAGGTCCTTGATGAGTTGGTCCCTGAAGTAGGAGTCTCTCTCTAGGTCTCTGGTACGGGTAGTAGTAGCTTCTATATTGGCACCCAGCTCCCGAATTCGGTCCGTCGTCGCTCTACCGCGATTATCGATGTTAGTTATCTATTAAGTCATGACTGGAAACGCTCTGTCAGCCGGTCCCCCGTCGCTGAGGTCGTAGTAACCTCGTTGATCGCCAAATGGTGATCGTTGTCGTTGCTGACGGCTCCATCGCTCGATCACTGTTGCCCAACGGGGTTCGGGCCCGTTGTAGCCAAAACGGTTCGCAGGCACCCTGGCGATGTAAGGAGGGTTGATGACTTCCTCCTCTGGCTCTTCTTCTTCTTCTTCGTCCCCCATTTCTTCTTCCTCCTCGGGTTCCTCTACTTCCTCAACCTCTTCGGGGTCTTCCTCAGGATCTTCTTCGATCATCTCCTCGGGTTCTGCCTCGAGCCATCCAGCGTTTCCCTTATTAGGGAAGTAAGGGTCTCCAGGTAGATGGAATCCCGCCATGATGTCTGTACGAGAATAGGGGTGTAAGAGATATGAAATTAATCTAAAATGTCGAGTTATAAATTTACAAAATACTCCTATAGTATTTTTAAATGTTATGGTTGGTTTTTAGTGCATTCATTGAAGGGTGATGTTAGGTTGTCAGATTTGTTGTCCACTATGACTATCCCCCAATATATGCAAGTCACTTCTGGGACATATATAGTTGATCAGGCTATATCCATCCCAGACTTGACCACATATCCCAAGGCATACTCGTAACGTACAACTCCTCCTCTTTTACCTTATGTTTTTCCTAGTTATGACACTATGCGAGCATGTATGCATGTACTTATACTTTTAACATGAAACCGTTTACTTTCTAAAAGTATAGTCATTTGAAAATGTTCAATCAGAGACTTTCAGTTCCAAATGGGTTTATAGTTTGTATATCTTATGTGGTTCGATATACTTAGTTCACTATAAACATTGCTCTGATACCAATCTGTCACACCCCCAAACCAAGGATGGCGGAAACGTCCAGGGGTGGACGACTTCATGTATAGTATCATAACAACAATTTTAATAGTGATCAAAGTAAACACAACCAACATAAATATAATTGAAAAAGTTACATCATAGTATATGTTTGCATGTTTCTGAATCAATTACATTATGTTGACAAAAATACAATGCTTGACGCCTTAGCGTTCCATCCTCAAAAGCGGCAGATTACCTGTTTACTGATTTCCTGAGAATACAAGTAGTTTTGAAAAAGTGTCAACAATTAAGTTGGTGAGTTCATAAGAGTTTTGTTTGAGTAAAAATCTGTTTTCCTTGTAAAAACGATAGAGTATGATTCCAGAAAATCCAATATTTTCCTTATAAAAGTTATGTAGTCTTAAAAGTCACGACCGAAATGTACAAGTATTTTTCCATACTTAAATTAATTCATGCAAGTTTAAATCGACATAAACTCGTTTAATTTAGAAGTAAAACCCGTAAATCTTATGTTTTGTTAATACCCCATGTGAGTTATTATAACCATACTAAGACTCAGATGGCCTCATAATACGACGTTCTTCAGGCGTCGCAAGTTAAATGACACTTGTCACCTCAGACCTGCCGGTCTAGCTGTTGCATGCAGCTCAGGTGCGGGTTTGTCAGACCCAATATAGATCTATACACAACTATCACGCTCTCCCTACAAGAGACTCTGGTTACAATTTACAGGACTTTTGACTTTGTTACTATGAAGGTAACACAAAGCGAATGTCTCACAAATTTATTCATTAACAGATTTACGTGAACTGAACTGAAAACCCCTTGGTAATGAGTTCGACTGGTTAATGAAACATAAACTATACCTATTATAGTTTAACATAATTGTTTTGTAATGTGTATGAAAGATAAACTATACTTACCATAGTTTATCACAAGTGTTTGTAATGTAAAAGAACCTTTTTTTGTGATGTAGATTTATAGCAAAAACATAACTAGGTTTATTATGCCTCATTTTCTAATAATAAGGATTCTTACAAATTAATGACTATTTTTCTGTTATATAATTTTATCATAACAGAAAATACATGCAAAATATGAATTCATCAAGGTTTAACACTTTGCTCAACATGTTACAAGTGTTATGAGAGTTGTAAACTGTAAATTCGTTTTTACCATTTTTGCATTGATTTAGAAAATCACAGAAAATTCATGCGAAACCAAAAACTAGATCCGTAAACTCTGAGAGTTTAGAAAATGTGTCTATTTTGTTCATGATTTTTATTATGATTTTTAGAAGTTGCTAAATGGTATGAAAACATTCATATTTACTGATTGGTCCGAATTCGTAGTTACAGTGATAGGCAGTTTTGTAAAAATCACCATAATTAGTAGAAAAGTAGTATGAACGTGTGCAAGTAGTCATTTTAAAGGTATGAACCTGAACTATTTGCATCTAATACAGTTTTGAAGACTAAAATGTTTAAGTTGACCAAAACAGTCCATGAATGGAGTTAAAATTTTCTGATGAAAGCTGTTGAATGAGTTTAGTTGTGTTCTTCGAAGGACTAACACAAATAGGATGAAGTTTGAGTAAGCAACCTATGATTGGAGTAGAAAGGAGTGAAATAATCATATGGAGGATGATAATACCTACCAAAAGTAGAAGAAAAGTCTGGAGAATAGCCTTGAATCTCGAAATTTAGAGAGAGAAAGTGAGAGAAAATGAAGTTTGTTCTTTGGTGGAAAATGAGGGGAATGAGGGAAATGTGAGGAGAGGGGAGGGCTTTCCAGCTCTTGACCAAGTGTGTGGCTGAAAAATGGTGGGAAAAGTACTATGGAATGACTAGGTATGGTGGAAGGACAAGGGTGGTTCATGGAGTGGGCATGGGGTGGTTGCTTGTGTCATACACTAAAGCAAAGTCAACACTCCACCTCTAAGCCTTACCCATTAGATTTTTATTCCTAAGTAAGGATTTTCCTAAAAACATAATTAAATATGAATATTTAGGTTGATTATGTTAAAATACGTGTTTGGGTGAAAATCTTGTGTTATAATCTCAAAAAACGGGCTCAAAACGCTAAAAATATTGAAAACCGGGCAAAAATTGCCAATTTCCGAAATTCAGGGCCGGAGGTTTGGTTCCAGCTCATAGAACCGAAAGTGGATGAGGAACCGAGAGTAAGGTTCGGATATGAAGGGTCGCCTCTCGGACCGAAGGTGCGAGGGGAAGGGCCGAAGGTCAGGTCTCGGTCCGACATAGCCAGGGAACCGAAATAGACCGATCCCTCGGTCCATTTCGGTTGAGAGGGTTTCGGTTCTGATGCCAAGTTCGGTCCTCAAAGTGCTTCTGACAGCTTCGCTTCTGTCAAGGTTTCGGTCCTAGGAATGGTTTCGGCTCCTAAGAAGGTTCGGTTCCTAAGAAGGGTTTCGGCTCCTAAGAAGGTTCGGTTCCTAAGAAGGTTCGGCTCCTTAAGAGGGTTTTTCGCGTAAACTTCCGTTTTCGAGCGGTTTTCGATCAAATTAAGGGTCGGGATGCCCCGAGTGATTATAAGAAGTTGAGAGAGATTTTGAGAGAGATTTGGGAGAGATTTGACATACTTGGAGAGATTTGACATACTTAGAGAGATTTGGGAGAGATTTGACATACTTGGAGAAATTTGGCATACTTAGAGAGATTTGGGAGAGATTTCACATACTTAGAGAGATTTGGGAGAGATTTCACATGCTTGGAGAGATTTGGGAGAGATTTCACATGCTTGGAGAGATTTGGCATACTTAGAGAGATTTGGGAGAGATTTCACATACTTAGAGAGATTTGGGAGAGATTTCACATGCTTGGAGAGATTTGGGAGAGATTTCACATGCTTGGAGAGATTTGGGAGAGACTTCTTTTGTGGCCTTTTTGAGTGTTTGGCTTTGAAACGCAAGGTCCGCAAACCCCGTTTAGCCATGTTTAAGGGTCTTACACACCCCCGAAGGGTATGTAATAGTGTTTTATCGTTTTGCTACCTCACTTACCCCGATTAGGGTTCAAGAAATCTAAAAATAAAAACTTTTCAAGTAATGATTTCTTATTAAAATAGTGAGTTGTACGGTAACTACATAAAGTGAACCCTAGTATACAAGAGTTAGTAGAGTTGATCGGTTTGACGTGTTGACTTTATTTGACTTTGACTTGACCAGAATTTGACGGTTGTCACAGCGCAAACCAAGCCCAAGAACACATATAAACCGAAAATCCTTAGTGGGCCTCAGGTGTTTTCGGCTACCCTTGAAAAACCGTACCTATTTTCCGTCTAATCCATAGTCTGGTCGGAATTTCAAAAAAAAAAGGAAAATATTAAGTGGGTAATTAGGCTTGCGAATTCCATATAATCTAGCATGTAACCATGCTTTTATCCAACAAGTTTCCATGAACTTCACATCACCCTTAGCTAGAGTCAAACCCTACTTTCCCTCTCTTCCCTCTTGATTCAGCCGATACCTCACCCCCACCCTCATTCACAACTTCATCTTCAACACATTTTCCTCTCAACACTCAAGGATTCTCTCATCTTCTTTCTTCAAAATTCGTGGGTTGTGTGTGTGTTCTCCAAAGAAGTTCTCTTCAAAGATCATAAGCTTGGTAAGTTAATGATTAAACTTCATAGCCTTGTTCCAAGTTCATACTAAAATCTTTCCTCTCACAACTCCATTTTCGTGTATATGCTCTTAGAACACCCATAACACCAAGATTGTCCTAAAAAAAGCAAGCTAGTACCGAGTTTTCATACCCCTTATTTTCGAGTTTTCTTTCTTTTAGGGGAGGATACAAGTCTAACCTTGTTTGAAATCTTTGTATAATTGCATGTATTTTTGTGTATGTATGTATATGTGTGTTGAAATGTGATTGTTTCCTGCTAATACCCTCAAACTCTAGATTTTGTTAAGTCTCAAGTTGTTTAAGAATATGTCAAAACAATTTTGACATATTCCTTGTAATGTTTGTTAAAAATAACAAAAATATGTTCAAGAATATGTCAAAATAATTTTGGTTATGAAAGCTTGACAAATGGTAGAATATGAAAATTTACACTCAAAATGATAAAATTTTGAATATATAAATTATTGCTACAAACACTTGTAAAAATGGGCTATTTATGATAATTGTGGTAAAAATGGGCCATTTATGATATTTGTGGCAAAAATGGGCGATTTATGATATTTATGGTAAAAATGGGTCATTTATGATATTTGTGGTAAAAATGGGTCATTTATGATATTTATGGTAAAAATGTGTTATTTATGACAATTGTAGTAAAAATGGGTTATTTATGACAATTGTAGTAAAAATGGGACAAATTCATTTTTTTTTTCACAAAATTTGTATAAATACATAAAATATAATGAAAATTATTGAGTTTTATGTGCGTTGTCGGAAAAGTCGAGACATGTAAAAATTATTATTATTATGATGGATAACCTATGGTAATATGTTATTTTTACCCGAAATGTTATAAATATATTAGTTCAAAATTTGAATATTTATAAAAAGAGTTTATAAATAAATCTACCAAAATGGTGAACTAATCAGACTTTCATGACATAAAAGTTGCATGTAATAAACTGACTGTCATAAAGGCTTTTAAACACTCCTAGTAAACTGTGTAAATTTACGACAGGAATTTATGCGTGTCATAAAACGGAAGTCGTAAATATACACTAGGAACGTTATTTACAATATTCAATAATGGGATTCAAATTTTGCGTAAATGCTGTTAAGGCTCTTGTGAGACACTCATTCACCGTACCTATTTAGTGTACACCGTAAGTCCTGTAGTTATAACCAGAATCTCCTTGAGGGAGAGCGGGATATTGTGTATAGATCTATACGGGGTTGACGCCCCCACGCCTGAGTTGTTCGCTACAGCTAGACAGGCCAGTCTAGGGTGACAAATATCTTATTAGAAACCGACGCCTGAAGAATGTCAAGACAGACGCTCTAGTCACATTAGTATGGTTGTAACGACTCACATAGAGAATAACAACATTATTTTAAAATTTACGTGGAATATACACTCTACTCATTTTATAAAGGACAAAACTATATGTCGTCTATTTTGTAATTAATTTCACCACTCTGGTCTAAGGGTTTTAAGACCACAACTTTTCGTATAACATAAAATATAGGATTTTGTGGGAACACTGTCTGTATAATTTCAATCAAGGAAACAAAAGAACATGCATGCAATTATACATGATTTGGAACGAGACTCTCAAACTATTTTTACAGAAAATATTGGATTTTCTGGAGTTTTATAAACTATTACAAAGTTTTCTCAAAAATATGCTTACGAACTCACCAACATTCTATGTTGACGCTTTTGAAAACGACTTGTATTCTCAGGGACTCAGTAAGCAGGTTTTGCAGCTATGGATTTTGGATAATTGTTGTATTTTTGAAATATCATACATTGTGTTATTTTTGGATTTAATTTCATGAACAAATACAAAGTTGTAAATAATGCATGTTGGTATCTGTAATGTATGATGTTGGTTGCTATGTCTCATTTTTAATTAACTGTTATGATATTTCAAGATGAAGTCACCCACCCCCGAAGGTTTCTGCCGTCCCGGTTCGGGGGTGTGATAGATTGGTATCAAAGCATTGCTTATAGTGAACTAGCATATCTAACCATACAAGATATGCAACTATAAATACAATGGGACTAAAATACTCTGAACAAAAATAAAATATATGCATGTGTGTATATATTAGGAGTGGTGTCATAATAAGAAACAATTAAAAGTCTTTAGAAGAGTTGGACATCACGGTTAAACCCAGGCAGTTATGTAATCGTATTGGGGATAAATATAGCCTGATCATCTATATTTATTCAAAATACGACCAACATGTGTTTGGGAGTAATCGGGGTGGACAGCAAATCTAAAACTTACCAACCTTATACCCAAAGTTTTAGAGAACCAAACATAAACAATTAAAATACTATAGGAGTATTTTAGCACTATGTGTGATCTTCATGCATTCCTTGTATCTTCTTTATGCTTATATATTCTCGTGCAGACTCTATGGCTGGTTTCCACCATCCTGGAGACCCTTTTCCCATGAATCAGGGAAATGGCGAATGGATAGAGGAAGACACGTAAGAATAGCCTATGGAAGACCCGGAAGAGGAAGAAGTCGACGAGTAAGTCAATGAGGAGGAAGAGGATGAGGAGGTTGACTCGGATGCAGAGTCTGAAGTCATCGACCCACCCTACATTGCTAGGGTACCCGCACATCGGATGGGTCCCAATGGCCCTATGCCCCCGTAGGCCCACAATATATGGAGGTGGAGCAGGCACTAGGGACAACATCTAGCGTTTGGCATGGAACAGAGATTTTACGACCTTAGCCATGGAGGGCCATTGGACCGAGCTCTTCCTGTTATGGTCAGACGGACCAGGGATATTGGCAATCAGGCCCAAGCGACCGCCAATCAGATGGACGAGATGAGGGCCGCGGTGGAGCGTGCGGAGAGGCAGACCCAGGACATAGTGAGGGAATACCAGGAGCGACAGGCTGCACTAGAGGAAAGGATGCGAGTCATCGAGCGCCAGCTAGCCAGACTCCAGGGTGCTTCTACTTCATCGTCGGCACTACCAGATACCCCTCGACGTGAGTAGGACCCATCCTACTCACCACTGCTATTGATGGGACTTCCTTTTTCTTTTAATTTTTGTATGTAGGAATGTCCCTACTATTAAGTGATTACACTACTCGCGGGGTCGTTATGCTGTCAGGTTTTATTCTCTATGTACTGCAGACCTTTTGCAAGGTCAAATTTTTCATGCATTATGTATTAAAACATTATCATGCAATGAAACGATTATGTGTTTTATTTGTGATGTTGTTATCTGCTATGTTCTCTCTTTTCATTTATATTTGATATAATGCAGTTCAATTATAAGTACACACGAACCACCGTAACCGCTAAAATAAAGGGTTTCCATAAACTCATCATCATTCCTGACTCATAGAAGGAAATGCCTAGATGATATATTCGCAAAAACACTACAGCAGTACCACCACTGCCGCTACCTCTACCGGAGATGAACTCTGCTACTTTCCAAGTGGTAGTCTCAACTGCAGTTACTGCAACATTAGCACACATCAACCAGGGCATAAACGGAGGAGGTAACTGGAATGGGGCAGGAAGTTCCAACCACGGGGATAACTCGAGGCACCAAAGAACATGCACCTACAAGGACTTCACCAATGCAAAACCGAAGTCATTCAATGGAGGTGGAGGTGTAATAGATATCACGCGGTGGATCGAAAAGACCGAGTCTGTTTTCGAGATTTGCGGGTGTTCAGATGAAAGCAAAGTAAGATTTGCAGCCTGCATGTTTGCTGACAGGGCTCTTTCGTGGTGGAACGGCCACATCAAGGCCCTAACTCTCCCAGTCGCAAATGCTATGTCATGGGAAGATCTCAAAACTATGATGTTGGATGAGTACTGTCCCTGAGGTGAGGTGCAGAAACTCGAGCAAGAATTGTGGAATCTTACCGTGCAGAACTCCGACATTGAAGGATACATTTCCCGGTTTAATGAGCTGGGACTCTTATGCCCAGGAATGATAACTTCTGAAAGCAAAAAGTTTGAATGCTTTATTTGGGGGTTAACTCCTCCAATCCAGGGGAATGTGATTGTTGCGAACCCCTTATCGTTCGATAGTGCTAAGCGTCTGGCGCAAAAGTTGTATGACCATGGGGATGGAAAGGGCGCGAAGACTTCCGGCGCTGAAACAAAGAAAGAGGATAACAACAAGAAAAACCAGGGAAACAAAAGAAAAGGGCGACAGACTCAAGAATCATCTAAGAAACAGCAAATTGTAGGAGTTCACGCTGCTACCACTCAGACCGCACCAACACCAGCTGAACCAACATCAACCACACCAACACCTGCAAGGCCATACGCAGGCACTTTACCAAAGTCTGATAAATGCAATTTCCATAACAGCGGTGCCTGCCGAGACTTATAGTGCACTAATTGCAATCGAAAAGGGCACACCGCCCGGTATTTCCGATCTCACCCTTAGCAAAACAATCAACCCAACAATGTCGGGGCCAATCGAGCATGTTACGGGTGCGGGGATACTGGCCATTGCAAGTGAAACTGTCCCAATACCAACAATCAAGGTGCAAGGGGATCAGGCAGGGTTTTAACAATGGGAGAAGGGGAGGCTGTGCAGGATCCGACCGTAGTCATTGGTACGTTTCCCCTCAACAACATCCATGCATGCATTTTGTTTGATAGTGGGGCAGAACGAAGTTTCGTGAGCCATAAGTTTAAGCACTTACTAAATCAAAGTCCCCAAAAGTTAAACGAAGCCTTCACGGTGGAAATGGTTAATGGGAAGATTGAAACAACAAACGACATTTTCATAGGGTGCACGTTAACATTAAATAATCACTCGTTTCAAATCAACTTGATGTCGGTTAATATTAGAAGCTTTGATGTGATCATCGGTATGGATTGGTTAAGCCCCCACCATGCTGATATTATGTGCCATAAGAAGGTTGTAAGCCTTAACCTACCCACCAACGAAACACTAATTATCTATGCCGATAAACCGGGTACAAACCTCCATCTTATCTCGTGCATCAAGGCACAATGGTGCCTGCATAAGAAGAATAACGCCTTTCTAGCCCACGTAGTGGACAAACAAAGAGAAGGGAAGAACATCAAGGATATCCCAGAGGTATGTAATTTTCCAGACGTATTTCCTGAAGACCTCACAGGAATACCCCCTGAGCGATAGGTCGAGTTTCGAATTCATCTCGTACCCGGGGCCACGCCAATTGCGAAATCACCGTATAGATTGGCCCCTGCAGAAATGCAAGAGCTATCTAGTCAATTGAGCGAACTGCTAGACAAAGGATTCGTAAGACTGAGTTTCTCTCCTTGGGGAGCTCCAGTTTTGTTTGTCAAAAAGAAAGATGGTTCCTTCCACATGTGTATCGATTACCGAGAAGTCAACAAGCTCATCGTCAAAAATCGATACCCTCTTCCAAGGATCGACGATCTATTTGACCAATTACTAGGAGCCAGTTACTTCTTGAAGATAGATTTGAGATCCGGATACCATCAACTGCGAGTCCGAGAATAAGATATCCCCAAAACTGATTTCTGAACTCGTTACGGGCACTATGAATTCGTGGTTATGCCCTTCGGTCTAACGAATGCACCCGCAGTGTTTATGGACCTAATGAACCGAGTCTGCCGACCATTCCTTGACAACTTCGTAATAGTCTTTATCGACGATATACTGGTTTATTCTCATAGCAAGGAGGAACACAGTCAACATCTACGGCAAGTTCTGGAGACTTTAAGGGCAGAAAAGTTGTACGTGAAATTCTCTAAGTGCGAGTTCTGGATCCGCATGGTGGATTTTCTGGGACACATAGTCAGTGAAGAAGCGATACATGTAGACCCTTCCAAAATCAAAGCTATTGAGGGCTGGGCAACCCCGAGAACACCAACGGAGATCAGGAAATTCTTGGGCCTTGCTGGTTATTACAGGAGGTTCATTTAGAATTTCTCCAAAATCGCCACGCCACTCACCACTCTAACCTAGAAGGGTATACCCTTCCTCTAGAGTGCAAAATAAGAAGCTGCTTTTCAAACCCTGAAACAAGCCCTCTGCAGTGCCCCAATGTTGTCTCTGCCAGAGGGAACGGAAGATTTCGTGGTGTATTGTGACGCTTCAAATCAAGGGTTAGGCTGCATACATATGCAGCGTGGGAAAGTAATAGCTTATGCATCCAGACAACTAAAGAACCATGAGGTGAATTATACTACGCACGATCTTGAGCTAGGAGTGGTGGTCTTCGCTTTAAAATTTTGAAGGCACTATCTCTATGGGACAAAGTGAACAATTTACACAAACCACAAAAGCCTCCAACACATTCTGAATCAAAAAGAATTGAACATGAGGCAGCGGAGATGGGTTGAGCTGCTGAACGACAATGAGTGTGAGATCAGGTACCATCCTAGCAAAGTCAATGTGGTGGCTGACGCCCTAAGCCGGAAGGATTACTCGGGACGCCGAGTAAGAACACTATCGATAATCATCCATTCCCACTTGTCTTCACAAATCAAGGAGGCTCAACTGGAAGCTTTGAAGCCGGAGAACATCGCAAATGAAGCCTTGCATGGAATAGACAAGCATCTCACAATCAAAGAGGACGGAGCATACTATCTCATGGATCGGATCAGGACCCTAATTTTCGGAGGCTTCAGAGACGTGGTCATGAGTGAAGCCCACAAGTCAAGATACTCCGTCCATTCGGGTTTCGACAAAACGTACCTGGATATCAAACAACATTATTGGTGGCCGAATATGAAAGTGGAGATTGCTACCTATGTGAGCAAGTGTATGACTTGCCCTAAAGTTAAAGGTAGAATATCAAAAGCCCTCGGGTTTACTGCAACAACCCGTCATACCTGCATGGAAATGGGAGGGGATAACATTGGATTTCATAACCAAATTGCCTAAGACGACATACGGACTGGATGCCATCTGGGTGATTGTCGATCGATTGACCAAATCCGCCTATTTCCTGCCAATAAAGGAGACATATAATATGGAAATGTTGGCGCGGGTCTACATAAAAGAGGTGGTGAGACTACATGGAGTACCAATATCTGTTATCTCTGACTGAGATAGTAGGTTCACCTCACGATTTTGGCAGTCGCTCCAGAAAGTATTTGTGACATCCCCATTTTCACGGCCAGAAAAGACCGATTTTGTTTATGCTTTATAAAAATCAGAGTACCTCTTTTAATAAAAATGTTGCGGAATTTGTTCCTAGAAAACATGATAAATACGTTATCAAAGGATTTCCGAAGAAATGTATTTTTATTCCTTTTAAAACCTTGGGATGTCATCGTCAATACAGAAACATAAGCATAAACAGAACTTACATTCATTTACACTAGTAATCTACATCTCTTTTAAATCTCTCGGTGTAAAGTAGCTTCGTATCAACACCTGTGATATAAATAAGCTTGAGTGGGTCAGGTTGGGAAACCTGGTGAGTACATAGGGTTTTCAACCTATAATAATATAATTATTATGTTTAAACATCAAACAATCAACCCAATTACCCATCCCCATTATCTTCCTTACTCTTAAGAGTCTACCCTAAGAGTCATCTATCCTGCATTTGTTCAGTCCGAAGTCCCTTGCTTTCAGGGTTATAGGACTGGCACTAAGTCCATAGCTGCCAATGCTCGTTCGTAAAGCACTAATTCCATAGCTGCTAAAGTTCATTCATCAGGTACTAAATCCATAGATACCAGTGTTTAGGTACTAAGTCCATAGCTACCAACATTTATCTATCAGGTACTAAGTCCATAGCTACCAACGTTTATCTATCAGGTACTAAGTCTATAGCTACCAACGTTTATCTATCAGGTACTAAGTCCATAGCTACCAGCGTTTATTCAATAGGCACTAAGTCCATAGCTGCCAATGTTCACTCATATCATCTTTTATCTCTCATCATTCAGCTACCCATGTTATACCTGACATATTTATAGATATAAAATACGTATACAGTTTAAATCGTTTAAAACTTGTATAAAATCGTTCATCCAGCATAGATAGCAAGTATACAGATAATATGCACACATAGCACGTAGTTTATATAAAATACTTCATATCTATGTGTAAGATGAAAGTAACTATGCACTCACTTGTCAAAGTGATGATTCCAAACTCGGGCAGCGCTTCGCTTCTAACAATTATATTTTCCTTCGACGGAACCTAGCATTATTATCGCTAAGTTTTAGTCTAATCTGTATTGCGACTAATTATTAGTCTAGATTCAGCATTAACTCAAAGTCTACTTCATGATCTATCAAGTAAGGAACAACCAGGTAGGATCATATCGGAGGTAGGGTCCGTTTGGTATACGAAGTATACTGTTTGGAAATCCCACTTAAACACCTCACTAAATCACAGCCTAGACATCATCCCCGTAAGTAGATCAATCAGTATAACGACTTGGAATCACTGATAAATCTTGTTTATAGGTTCATAATAATGATAATGAACTTAAACATAAGTTATACTTAAAGTAGGGCATGCATAACTCACTTACTAGGGGGTTTGGTTAGGAGCCGGGATCTGCAGGGGCAGAACTTCTAAGCCAAAAGTTCTTCTTCTCGGAGCCTTCTGGCGCTCCGGGACTCGCCTCTAACACCTAGGAGGTGCTAGGGAATGGAAGAGAGGGTTTGGGGGTAATTGGAGAGAAAGGGTATGAAAGGTATGAATTTTGGGGGTGATTTACGCCTCTATTTATAGGCTGTCTGGGCCGATTCACGTCGTGAAAAAGGGTGCTCACGTCGTGAGCTTGCGTAGGCTCCAAGGCGGAGTCTGGTGCTGACACGTGGCGCCGGACGCAGGCAAAACAGCCAATCTTTAAAAATTCATAATTTTCGCATACGAACTCCGTTTTTGACGTTCTTTATATCCACATGTAGGTAAAAACAAGATCTACAACTTTCGTTTTGACTCCATCGGCTAATTCTCGACCGATTTTAAATTTAACAGTATGAGGAGATTAAACTGTTAAATGACCGCATAAAATTCGTAACATCTTCATACGGACTCCGTTTCGTCTGTATTTTTATCGTTTATTTCCTATTAATGAGATCTTCAACTATCATTTAGGTCACTTTGGCCAAAAACCGCTCGATCTAAAATTCGAGTTTCGGGTTGTGCAATGCTAAGCCAAATCTTAGAAAAATCATAACTTCCTCATACAAAGTCAGATTTGGGCGTTCATTTTATGCACGCTCTCGGTTTAACGTATACTACAAATTTTTTTAGATTGCTAAGGCTAAAAAGTCCTCTATCATAAATTCACTATTTACATTTCCCGGTGTCATGTCGGTTTTGCCGTAAAACTTCGACGGGCCATAACTTCTTCGTTATAACTCGGATTTCAGCGTTCTTTATATGTACGGAACCCTTGTAACATATACTATAAATTGGTTAAGATTACTCCTTATAAATAATATTCCATCAAAAAGTCATTTTCGACGCTCATTGTCTCTAAATTGACTAGCTCGAATCTGTGGGCGTTACAGTATTGGGAACTCATCTCGACATAAGCACTACCTATCATCCCCAGACGGATGGGCAAAGTGAGCGAACCATCCAAACATTAGAAGATATTCTACGAGCATGTGTGATAGATTTCGACAAGGCTTGGGATGCCTATTTGCCACTAATCGAATTCTCGTACAACAACAGCTACCACACAAGCATTAAGGCCGCTCCCTTTGAGGCCTTATACGGACGAAAATGCATATCACCTCTTTGTTGGGCGGAGGTAGGAGACACATAATTGGCACGAGGACAGGTACCAAACAACACTCTCACAGGACCCGAGATCATTCGGGAAACAATTGAGAAAATCGTCCAGATCAGAGCACGGCTCCAGGCATCTTAAGACCGACAGGAGAGCTACGCAGACCAAAGGCGAAAGCCTCTGGAATTTCAAATAGGAGATTGTGTGTTGCTAAAAGTCTCTCCCTAGAAAGGGATGATACGGTTCAGAAGGCGAGGAAAGTTAAATCCACGATACATCAGACCATTTGAGATCCTTGCCAAGATCGGTCCGGTGGCCTACAAGCTGCAGCTACCATCGGAGCTTAGCAACATGCACCCTGTCTTTCACGTGTCAAACATGAAGAAATGCCTATCGGACGAAACCCTCGTTGTTCCGCTTGACGAGATTGAGGTGAATGAAAATCTCCTATTCGTTGAGCAACCGGTTGAAATCATGGATAGAGAAGTGAAATGTATGAAACAAAGCCGCATTCCGATTGTGAAGGTTCGATGGAGTGCCAAACACGGACCTGAATTCACATGGGAACGCGAGGATCAAATAAAGCAGAAATACCCCCATCTATTCTCTAGTTTTTAAGGATTACTTTCAAATGAATTTTCGGACGAAATTCCCTCTAACGGGGGGATGATGTCACAACCAGCAAGTTAGGGCTAAGATTTCTATCTTGTACAATATAATTTCTTTGTGTAACATTGTAACATTATGTATAGTATAAATCAAATTTCAATACTATTTAAGTTTATGCATCCAAAAATTGTGATTCAAGTTGAAGCCACCTTTGTATAAGACCAAAACCTAATCCGATAAGCTAAGACTACTCAACTTTGGGCCTTAGTTGAATTTTCTCGGCCCAAAACCTGATAGCCTTTCCAATTGGTCCTTCGGACCGAAAACTCTCTTTGGGCTTCCTAATGGGCCGAAGGCTCTTAATGGACTTACATTGGGCAGTAAGACCATTATTGGGCCTTATTGGGCCGTGAAATTTATTCTTAGACCGTAATGGGCCGAAAACCTCTATTAGGTATTATATTGGGCCGAAACCTCCCCTAATGGACCAAAAATCTCTAATGGGCCCTCTAGTAGGCCGAAAACCCCCTAATGGGCCCTTTTGGGCCGAAAGCTTTCACATAAGAATCTCAATGGGCCGAAGACCATTCTTTGGGCCCTAATGGGTGAAAAATCTCTATTGGGCCCTCTCACTAAACCAAAAATCTTTATTGGGCCAATTCCAACCCCTTTAGGCCTATTATTGGACCGAAACCCTTCTTAGGCCCAAACCAAGCCCAAGAACACATATAAACCAAAAAACCCTTAGTGGGCCTAAAGTGTTTTCGGCTACTCTTGAAAAACCGAACCCATTTTCCCTCTCTTCCTTAGTCCGAATGGAATTCAAAAAAAATTAAGTGGGTAATAAGGCTTGCCAACTCCATATAATCTAGCATGTAACCATGCTTTTATCCAACTAGTTTCAATGAACTTCACATCACCCTTAGCTAGAGTCAAACCCTACTTTCCCTCTCTTCCCACTTGATTCGGCCGATACCTCACCCCTCAACCTCATTCACAAATTCATCTTCAACACATTTTCCTCTAAACACTCAAGGACTCTCCTCTTCTTTCTTCAAAATTTGTGGGTTGTGTGTGTGTTCTCCAAAGAAGTTCTCTTCAAAGATCACAAGCTTGGTAAGTCCATGATTAAACTTCATATCCTTGTTCCAAGTTCATACTAAAATATTTCCTCTTACAACTCCATTTTCGTTTATATGCTCTTAGAACACCCATAACTCCAAGAATCTCCTCAAGAAAGAAAGCTAGGACCGAAAACCTTTCTCTATCCCCCTCTATATTTCGAAAAAGCCCCAAGGTAAGCTTCATACCCCTTATTTTCAAGTTTTCTTTCTTTTGGGGGAGTATACAAGTCTAACCTTGTTTGAAATCTTTGTATACTTGCATGTATTTGTGTGTATGTATGTATATGTGTGTTGAGACGTGATTGTTTCATGCTAATACCCTCAAACTCGAGATTTTGTTAAGTCTCAAGTTGTTGGGACAAAGTTTACCTTGGTATAATTTCACATAATTTAGTTACATGCTAAAGATGAAATAAGATGCTAGGTGAAAGTGATTTCCTTGTAATGTTTGTTAAAAATCACAAAAATATGTTCACGAATATGTCAAAATAATTTTGGTTATGAAAGCTTGAAAAATGGTAGAATATGAAAATTTACACTCAAAATGGTAAATTTTTGAATATATAAATTTTTGCAACAAACACTTGTAAAAATGGGCTATTTATGATAATTTTGGTAAAAATGGGCCATTTATGATATTTGTGGTAAAAATGGGCGATTTATGATATTTGTGGTAAAAATGGGCCATTTATGATATTTGTGGTAAAAATGTGTTATTTATGACAATTATATTAAAAATGGGTTATTTATGAAAATTGTAGTAAAAATGGGACAAATTCATTTTTTTCACAAAATTTGTATAAATACATAAAATATAATGAAAATTATTGAGTTTTATGTGTGTTGTCGGAAAAATCGAGACATGTAAAAATTATTATTATTATGATGTATAACCTATGGTAATATGTTATTTTTACCCGAAATGTTATAAATATATTTGTTCAAAAATTGAATATTTATAAAAAGAGTTTATAAATAAATCTACCAAAATGGTGAACTAATCAGACTTTCATGACACAAACGTTGAATGACATAAACTGACTGTCATAAAGGCTTTTAAACACTACTAGTAAACTATGTAAATTTACGACAGGAATTGTTGCGTGTCATAAAACGGCAGTCGTAAATATACACTAGGAACGTTATTTACAATATTCAATAATGGGATTCAAATTTTGCATAAATATTGTTAAGGCTCTTGTGAGACACTCCTTCACCGTACCTATTTAGTTTACACCGTAAGTCCTGTGGTTATAACCAGAATCTCCTGGAGGGAGAGCGGGATATTGTGTATAGATCTATACGGGGTTGACGCCCCCACACCTGAGTTGTTCGCTACAGCTAGACAGGCCAGTCTAGGGTGACAAATATCTTATTAGAAACCGACGCCTAAATAACGTCAAGACAGGCGCTCTAGTCACATTAGTATGGTTGTAACGACTCATATAGAGAATAACAACATTATTTTAAAATTTACGCGGAATATACACTCTACTCATTTTATAAAGGACAAAACTACGTGTCGTCTATTTTGTAATTAATTTCACCACTCTGGTCTTAGGGTTTTAAGACCACAACTTTTTGTATAAAAAAATACAGGATTTTGTGGGAACACTCTCTATATAATTTCAAACAAGGAAACAAAAGAACATGCATGCAATTATACATGATTTGGAACGAGACTCTCAAACTATTTTTACAGAAAATATTGGACTTTTTGGAGTTTTAGAAACTATTACAAAGTTTTCTCAAAAGTATGCTTATGAACTCACCAACATTCTATTTTGACGCTTTTCAAAACGACTTGTATTCTCAGGGACTCAGTAAGCAACTTTTGCAGCTATGGATTTTGGATAATTATTGTGTTTTTGAAATATCATACATTGTGTTATTTTTAGATGTAATTTCATGAACAAATACAAAGTTGTAAACAATGCATGTTGGTATCTGTAATGTATGATGTTTGGTTGTTATGTCTCATTTATAATCAATTGTTATGATATTTCAAGATAAAGTCATGCGCCCTCGGACGTTTTCGCCGTCCCGGTTCGGGGGTGTGACACCCTCCATTTGTTTACATCCGATTATGGA
This sequence comes from Lactuca virosa, assembly GCF_052849685.1. NCBI lineage: Eukaryota > Viridiplantae > Streptophyta > Magnoliopsida > Asterales > Asteraceae > Lactuca > Lactuca virosa. The sequence goes on from NC_136431.1 coordinate 114,660,628, forward strand.
GTGTGAGTCTCCTTTGTATTTGGGCAGCTGCATTAAGTTGGTCAAGAAGAGGTACTTTAGTTGGCCGAAGTTGTAAATTCTTCCTGGTCGGAGTTTCTTGAACCACGTCACTACATTGTCATCGAGTTTTGTAGGTAAATACGTACACAAAAAACTTTCGTCAAGTTTGAGGGATGTCATGGTCCATTCGTATGTGTCAATGTGGCTTTCCGGGTCCATGGTGCCGTTGTAGGTTTTGAGGTTAGGTAACTATATGGTGTTGAGTATCTCGTAGTCTAAGAGCTCTTTCACAAACGGTGAGGTTACACTTCTTAAGAGGCAATCTTGGTTCGGTGTTTGTTAGGTATAGTCACAATTGGGTTGCTGCATTGCCAAATACGGTTGGACCAGCATGTTGTTGTACTGACACCTGGAACATGGTTTGTGAACCATTAGGTGCATTTTTCGGTTGAGGTGTCGGCATTTGCAATGAGGGTGATGGTCTATTAGTGGTTTGGGATGTTACCGACGACGGCATTTGTGCGATTTTATGTGGGTTGTTGATTGTCTAGAAAATTAGCGGTAATGGGGTTTGTTTAAGGTTATTTTATCCTCCAATAAAGTGGAAGACTAGGGTGTTGTGCTAAGGATGGATGTCAGGTGTTGGTTGTGGGTTGTGTTTTTGTTTTGTGTCATCGCTAACGACGGTGTTTGGCCGCCGGATGGTGGTGCATCATTGACGGTTGTGACACAGTCTGTCGACGTCACGGGAGTGACAACCGGCTCTAGTGACGTCATCGGTCGTATTGCGTTGTTCTATTTTCCCTGATGGCTCACTGAAAATTTGATTTGTCATTCTGAGGGTGAACTGGAATGTGGTTTTGTGTATCGTTTGTCAAACAAACAGATGACACCAAATGATGCGACCTTGGCTCCGACCACTAACTCTCAGAGTGATTACTATCGTCGAAGCGATCTGCAAAGTCACAACAAGCAAAACCATCAGCCGTTTCTCAGGAGGAGGTCCTGGGAAGATGCTCCGAAGGTCAAGTCAGTGGGAGATATCTGGATAAGAGTGATGAGAACTGAGAGAGATCACTTACTTCTCAAGGCAGAGCGAAGGCCCATTTATACTAAAGATCCTCGTCGCTCCGTATAGGGACAAGGACTGTAGTTCCGACATGATCTGTTACTCTGATTGGCTAATCGTGTCCCCTGTTGTGTCAGGGCCAACGATTGGCTAAGGCGATAGTGCTTCGGGCATACTCTTTGTCGCCTAGAGCCGTTGTATTTCTCTTGTAGCGGGGATGCTCTTGACGAGATCCGACCTCTCGCGCGGGCGTCCCGCCCTGAGGGAACGCCCGAGCGCTGGAGCTCTTGTTGAGGCGTACAGGCTGGGCCTGGCTAGTCTAGCTGGAGGATCCTTCGGCCTAGGGATCCTGCTCCTAGCCCGCGCTAGGGGGCACATCATCAATATATAAGGTGTATTTTAAACTTTTCAAAATACTAGGTTTATTTAATTTTAAATTTCGAAAACTAATGATCAGTTAATTTAATTTTAAATAAACCAAAATTTGATTTAATATTTCTCTATTAATTAACAATTAATTAAATATATTACATAAAATAAGTATTAACTAAATAAATTAATCAAATAATTTAATCCTAATCCTAACCCTCTAATTTTCAAAAATTAGGGCGTAGGAGTTATCCAATTTTATAATTATCCTTTTTAATCAAATTAAACTAACCATTATCTAAATTTGGAAACCCTAATAACCTAGCCATTTTCAAAAATCTTGGGGCTGCAAGGCTAGGATTTCAAAAACACTAACCCTAAATTTCAAAATCAAAGGGAAGGGGCTAGGGTTTCGAAAAACCCTAACCCTAGTCGAAATTCTTGGCTTTTAGGGTTTAATTTTTATAAACCCTAATTTATCTAATTCAACTATTATGGCTATTCAATTGAAAACAAACCAAACGCTCTAAAACCCCTTATAGGATTTAGGTAAAACAAATAAACTTAAAACCCATAAGTTCACATGCAACCTAAAGGATCTATGTTTTCACTATTGAACCTATAACTATGAGCATCAAATAAGAAACCCTACAAACTCTATGCTATTTTCGAAAAACATAAGAAAGGTTAGGATTACAAACTTTATTGTTATTATAGTAAATAACAAGAATTCCTTCAATGTAGATCTATTGGAAGCAACCACCATAATTGTTGTGCCTCTAATGGTTCACACTCAAGCTAGCAAGAATGAGGCTTAAGAGAGAGGAGAGTGGAGAGTAGTATTTTCGGTTATCTCTTAAGGAGAAGATGTTGGATTATGTGTCTAATCCTATAAATAAAATTGGTATATACTTGAATAGATAGTAGCAAAGTCCTTTTAGGTTGCCCTCAAACCTAGCAATTGGATAGAATGATTTTATATATATATATATATATATATATATATATATATATATAGAGAGAGAGAGAGAGAGAGAGAAAGATTAATTTATTATGAGAATAATAAATTAAATAAATGACATATTAATGTGTTATTAAAATAATATATTAATTAGAAATCATATTATTTAATTAATAATTAATCGGAAATTAATTGGAATTAATTTTGGTATTAATTGGATTAATTAAATGTACAGGGACTGTTTTCTTATTTATTAATAGTTGAGAAAGGAAGCCTCTAGAACCGCTTGGAGGACGTGGACGAAAATCTCTAGGGAATCCCTAGAAGATTTTTCCCATGGCCCCTTGGACAAGGGGTTATGGGTAGAGATGGGCACAAAAACCGGATTGGGCTCTAGGATCCGATCCGATCCGAAAACCGGATTTGGTCAAAACCGGTTTTGACCGAACCGGATCGGATTAAACCGGCCACCGGATCGAAACCGGATTGCGTATTCGGACAGCATTTCGGATTGACCCTCGGATTGAGAACCGGATTCGGTTCAAACCGGATCCGAAACCGGATCCGATCCGGTTTTTTTTTTACCGTTGAAATTTCGGAAATTTGATTTTTTTTTTTTTATAGCCGTTGGAAAGGGGAAAAAACGGCTAGTTTGACTTTTCTTGACTTTTTTGCCCTTCCAAACACATATAAATACAACCTATTTGCTCCATTTACATTTTACACACATTTCTACTACTTTCTACTTCTACTTTATACTTTTATTTTCATAATCTTCCAAGAAATGAGCTCCCGAAATTCTACCGCGGCTCAAGAGTCGGATGCAACGGTGGTTAAAATCTTACCAACCACTCGGAGTAAAGATGTTTGGGAACATTACGATTTGTGTTTGTTGTCGAACGGGAAAGAAAAAGCAAGGTGCAAGCAATGCGGGATGTTTTTGGGAAAAGATGGCAATAGTACGTTGAGGAGTCATACAACAAAAACGTGTCCGGTTGTAAAAGGTCAAGGCGATCCGGATCAACCAAATATTACTCCCGACGGTTCGATCTTTATTTACAACAATGATGACATTCGTGAAAGCTTTTGCAAGTTCGTCATTCAAGAGGGCTTGCCTTTCAGCCACTTCGACAACCCACGATTAACAAGGATTTTGTGGGAAAAAATGCAACCACAATACCGGCAAGTAAGTCGCACTTCTCTTAGACGTGATGCTTTAAAGTATTGGGATATAGCCAAAAAAGATATGCAATTGGGATTTTTAAATATAAAAACCGGTGTTTCTTTAACGTGTGATGTTTGGTCCTCCACCGGTAGTTGTCCCAAAAGCTATCTTGCCGTCACGGCACATTGGATAGATCCCACTACTTGGGTAATGAACAAACGAGTTATTGCTTTTGAACTTTTTGCGCATCCTCACACGGGGGCACGATTATTTGCAATTTTAGTAAGCGATATAGAGACTTATAATTTACGCGACAAAATCTTCTCTATTTCGTTTGACAATGCAAGTAATAATACCGTCGCGGCAAAAAGATTAATTGCAAAATATAAACCTATTTTGGATGGCTCGTTTTTTCATACTAGATGTGTTTGTCACATTATTAATCTTGCGGTACAAGATGGTTTAAAAATGATAGATTCGACGATTGAAAAATTCAAAACTGTGTTAACTAGAGTTTTTGGAAAAAATAAAGCTACAATGGAAAAATATCGAAAGTTTGCCATTTCCATAAACGTAACTCCATATAGTCCTCATTGGGATGTTGACACTAGATGGAGTTCAACATGTATGATGTTTGAAAGTTTGACACGTCAAAGAATCGCTTTACAATTATTTTACGACACAATTTCAAAAGGAAAAAATCCGGTTTCGGATTATGATTGGGATTTGATGGAAGAGTTTGTGGAAATGTTAAAAGTTTTTAAACAATCAACCACTTTTTTATCGGGCGTGTATTACCCTACAAGTCCGTTGTTACTAAATGAATTATGGTTGATGTCTGCACAATTGGAGCGTTTTGAACAAAGAAGTGAAATATTTGTTTTGGTTACGAGACCAATGAGACAAAAACTAGTCAAATATTTCAAAGAAATGCCACCACTTTTTACTTGTGCCGCGGCATTAAACCCATGTATCAATGTTACGGGTGTAGAGGCTTTGATTACCAAAATTTCTATGTCTTTAAATTTGCACAAAGATGACTCAAACTACATCCGTAACCAAATACACACTTTTAATAATACTTTTACTAATTTGTTTGACATTTACGCTACAAAGTATGGCGATATGTCAAACACTTTTGCAAGTGTAACCGACTCTACTAGTGGTGCATCGGGTAGTGGTGGGGGTCGAACAGATTTTCATATCGACCTCTATAACTACCTTTTGGAGGAACAAAACAAAAGAGCACGCACATTAACCCCTAGTAGCGAACTTGGAATTTATATGGGGTCAAATTTTTTAAAATTCATGAGTGCACCACAATTTAAAATTTTGGATCTTTTGGCTTGGTGGAGAGAAAAGGAAGCACAATTTCCTATTCTCTCCGTCATGGCCCGCGATTTACTAACCGTCCAAGCTTCCACGGTAGCTTCGGAATCCGCTTTTTCTTTTAGTGGTAGAGTTTTATCAAAGTTGAGGACGAATCTTACCCCGGTTGCGGTAGAGGTTTGCGTTTGCTTGAAGGATTACTTGGATTCGGTGGAACGTATACAACACTTGGCATCACTAGAAGGCCCACTACCACAAAATGTTGAACCGGAGATCATGGATGAAGAATATGCACAAGGCTTATCAACACCTCCGGAAGACGAAGACGATGACGATGAAGACGAAGACGAAGATGAAGAATATGGTATTGATGACACCCCTACTTATTTGCGTGGCGGTTAAAGAATATTTTAGTGAAGGCGACACGAAGTGGAAGACCACAAAAACTATTTCTATTTGGCTAAACGTTATAACGCCACTTTATTATTATTATTAGTTAAATAGTTTAAAAACTCTTTCTAATTCGACGTTTGATGTATGTTTTAACTATTTTAATGAACCTATGATGCATTTTGTGTTATATATGAGGTCCAAAAAATGTTTTTTTTTTTTAAAAAAAAAAAAAAAAAAAAACCAAATTCGGATCGGATTTCGGATAGGATTGTAACCGGATCGGATTAAACCGATTCGGATTGGGGCCTCGGAAAACCGGTCAAATCCGGGCAAATCCGGTTTGAAACCGGTTCGGATTGTTTGCTTATTCGGATCGGCTATGACCTCGGAAAACCGGATCGGATCCGGATCCGGATCGGATCGGATCGGATCGGGTCTTTGTGCATCTCTAGTTATGGGTTGCTTGGTTACTAAGAAAAGGATCTTAAGGATTTCCCTTTAACCCAAGCTTTGGCACCAAGTTTCCTCAACGATATAAGGAGCCTCCTACTCCTTTATTTCTTCCCATGCCTTCTTCTCCATAGATATATTCCTTGGCTTGCTTTTGGCTATTTTGGTCTCTTTTTGGTTGGTTTTGTGAGCTAAGGTCGTTTATGGAGCTTATCTTTGTAGATCTGAGCATATTAAGGGTTTCTTAAGCATAAAGGTGCAAAATTTATGGTGGTTTTGGTCTCATGCATGTATTAAGTCATTTATTAAGCTCTTTTACAGCCCTATTAATCCATGCATGAACGTAAAGTTGGCAACTTTACGTGATAAACTACCTTAGGTAAGTCGATGTGACAACCCGAAATTTCTATCATGTACAACCATTCACTTCAATAGGAGTCAAAACTGTTTCTGCTAATTTTCAAGCTTTTTGGGATAAGTTTGAGTATTTTAAGATTAGTGCTTCAGGAGATACCAGGAGAGAGGATGCTCTAGGGTTTATTGTGCAACAATAAAGTCCCAAAGCTCCAAGAGTTTGGAGTTTACGTCCTAAACAAAGGTGTTTACGACCGCAAACCCTATATTGGGGGTATATATATATATATGACACTTAGTCATTATTTACCATTTTTCACAAATTCGAGATCCAAACTCAATTCTCTCTCAAGTATCATCCAACAATTCTTCAAGATCTTCAACTTGTAAGTGTTTCTAGCCCTTTTAAGTTGATATATTGCTTAATCTAGTGATTTAACACACTTCCATCCGTGAAATCATTCCAAAAGGTTAGATCTTCAAGTTTCACCAAGAACACCAAGAACACACACTAGTGTTCTTGGACTTTTAGCACCTTTTCAAGCCTCTATCTTGTAAGTACTTATATCCTAGAGTATAATAAGGCTTGTTACACTTTTGTATATCAAGAAAACACCAAGGAAACCAAGGATCAAAGGAGTTTACGGTCCAAGAACACCTTGGACCGTAAACCCTAAAAAGGGTGCCAAAGTGTGCCCTAGTCCCTTCTAAGCCTTGGAAACTTGCATAGATCCCTTCCCTAGTGAGTTAAGTACATGAAAACATCAAAAGACCATAAAACAATTGGGTTTACGGCCGTAAACCCAAAGGCAAATGGTCCAGGGACCGTAAACTCCATTTAGGAGTGAAATGGTGCCCCAATCACTTCCATAGGCTTATACTTCAAGTGGAAATGCTTGTAAGGACTTGTAGAGCTTCAAAACAACACATGGTCAAAGAAGCATGAGTTTACGGCCGTAAACTCATGGGTTTACGACCGTAAAATCAATAAGTTATGGTCACAAAACCGTAAACTCATATAGAGGGTTCCCTTGAACCCTAAAGTCAATAGCAATGTCCTACAACATTTAGATACAATCCTTAGCACTTATAACACTTATATAAAGTGTTTTTCATGCCCTAGGATGTCTTAACTTTGTTAATTAGTTGTTTAAAGACTAATTGGATACATATATGTGTTATAATATGTTAACTAGGATCATTGTCTGTGTACAAGTCTTCACTTGACACCTAGCAATCCTATATCATCAGTTCATCCAAACCACTCACTACAGGTGAGTTCATACCCCTTAATTAACATTTTAAATGTTTTTTTAAATGCTTTTATGGGGGGGAATACAAGTTGAATTATTATAGTTATTATATCAATCACATGTGATTAATAACTACCAAACAAGTGGATTTCTTACTTTTCAAACTGTGTTGCCAAACTGTTTTACTTCAAACTGTTTTACAAACTCCTTTTCATATCAAATACTTTTACTTAAACTCTTTTAAACTTATATTCTGTTAAATGTGTATAGATATAGTTATATAAGTAGGATTGAAATGACTTAGGACTGATAGCTCACCTTACTTCCTGTTCCTTGTTTGGTTGTGGACTTAGGGTATTAGGGTTATCTGTCCGAAGGTCGTTTGAATCCTAGTTATATATTATGTATATGTATATAGATACAAAGGTTCCTTCTTTCATTCAGCTCCATACCTTTGGGTAGCAAGGGTATACATACATGTTCATACATTACTAGTAAGCTACTATAGGAGTAGTTTAGGAAGATACTAATACTATTACTAGATCAATGAAACATACAAAGAGTCAGTTCATACATGAAACAATACCATACAGAGTAGATAACAAACAATACCATGCAGAGAAAGAGATAACAAACAATACCATACAGAGAAAGAGATAACAAACAATACCATACAAAGAGAACATACAGGCTAGACAGAGGTAGAACATACAATACAGCTAGCACATTCATTACATATACAATATTACAGTTATGTGAGCCACCTAACGGGGCATGGCACTACCTGCCATGACCGTTTTTGTATCCAGAATCTCCTTAAATGGGGAGCGTATGAGTTTGTGTATAGATCTATACCGGATTGACTATCCTACACCTTGCTGCTCGCTACAGTGGGACTTGCAAGTCTACGGGTGCCAAACGTCATTTCTTACGACGTCTTACATCGTCGTTTTTCTATTGAGTCGGTAGCAGGATACAGGCCGATCACATGGTACTTTAAATAACAATTGGTTTAAAGTAGTTACTACAGCAGTAGTTACTTAATACAACACTACAGTACTATATCATTTTCCCATTACATTTACTTTGTGATATTTATACAATAAACAATAATGTAAAAACTATATTTTTGGTTAATGATAGTCGGATTTAGGAAAATACACACTCTTACAAGAGACACACACACAGATACTAGATGCCTTGGTAGAAGGCTACTTTTAGTAGGAAACATAGGGTTTTCTAGGAGAGTTCAAACAATTACAAACATTTACAAACATATACAATTACAAACTTACAAAACACTTTCATACAACTCCAGACACTAATATACTGATGATCTCACCAGCTTTAAAGTTGATACTCGCTTTCAAAATAACTTGTATTCTCAGGTCGCCAGTAGACAGGTACCGGAGCCAGGTTTTTGCGAAGATGGAGCTCGTTCAAGACTCATCTTTATTTTGATGTATATTATTTTTGGTGTCTATATAACTTGACAGAACACACTTGTATGAAATTATATTATTAATGCAATGGATGATGTTGTTGCTTGTTTACTACTTTGCATTGTTGTGATACTGTACATGACGTCCTCCACCCCCGAATGTTTCCGCCGTTCCGGTTTTGGGGTGTGACAGATTGGTATCAGAGCATTGTTTATAGTGAATCGAGTGTATCAACCCATAAAAGATATACGAACTATAAACACAGCGGGATTAAAATACTCTGATAAAGAGTTTATACTTTTAAATAATAAAATATTTAACCAAGTATACATACCTGCATTCATACTAAAATCAGTGTCACTAGGACAGAACAAAAGTATTACGATTGTTGGACAGCACAAGTAGACTTAGAGACATATGGTCAACCCTGGGAAGATGTAGCCTGATCAACTACATTATCCGAGGAGTGATTAGCATGTGACTAAGTGTGGTTGTGAGGTTGCAACAAGTTTAAAAACTTACCAACACTTTTATAACGAGAACAGTAGAACAGAACATAAACTTAAAATACTATAGGAGTATTTTGTGTTACTGTTAATTACTTACCTGAGAACTAAAGGTCTTTATTAAGTATGTCAATAGTTGCGGAGTGGATACGCTAAGGTTATATGTGTCTAGGATATCATAGACTTAGAATCTGTGATCTTTGCTTTACTTCCTGTTCCTTGTTTGGTTGTGGGCTTAGAGTTAGGATCACTTATTCGAAGGTCTATCCTGTCTAGGTTACCTGTGACTGGTATGCACTACGCAAATGTTGGAGTAACTGATAAAGATCATCTTATAATTATCTAGTTACTTCGTCTATTGATTATTTTCCTTATCCCTTTTCTCGCGTAGATATAATGGCTGGATTCCATTTTCCCGGAGACTCGTACTATCCCAACAAAGGCAATGATGGATGGCTTGGAGAAGAGCCAGAAGATGATCACCCAATCCCTTTGGATGATCATGAAGCTGAAGGCTTTTCTGATGGTTCTGACTCAGAGCCTGAAGTCAACAACCTACCCCCAGCTGCTCAAGACCCAAACCTGAACCCTCGTCCAGCATTTCAAGGACCCACTCCTCTGTGGGCCACAAACTTGAATAGGTGGAGTCAGGAACAGGGGCAGCCCATGCCCTACCATGGAGACAGAAGCTTCTACAACCTCACTGAAGGAGGTTCAGCTGACAGGGTCCTACCCATAATGATCCGTAGGATTGCTCGGAACACTGAGCAAGGTCGAGCAGCTATTGACCGAGTAGTGGAGGTTGACGCCAAATCTGGCGTTAACACAGTCCGCATTTGCCAACTAGAGTCTGCTCATGAAAGGACCCAGGTCCGCAATGCAGTTCTACAGAGGGAACTTGCTGAAACCCAAGCTGAAGTCAGGGAACTTCAAGCTCAGCAAGCAAGATCTGATAGGCGCGTGAGAGACATAGAACGCCTTCTGTCGGATTCAAAAACTTACTCTAGTAGTTCTCGTCGGCGATAGAGTCTTATCGACTTCTCTTTTGGATATAACCTAGTTTGTGTAAAAACTCTAGTCTAATTTCCTATCTTTGTAAATCTTAGACCCGTTAAGTCTTGATTTGGTAGTAGTCTGTCAAAATTTTCCATCTTGGTTGATGTAAGACCTACTTCTAGGTCATTTTTCCCGAACTCATTACATCTGTAATCCCAGTATAATTGACAGATATCTAATCTTATGGAAATCAATATCCAATTGCTATCATCTGTTAGTACTAGATCTTCATTCAATCATACTATTCAATCGTGCTATTCACTTGTGCTGTTTGGCTATGGAGAGTTAGTCCATGAGTCATTCTTATCAATATCTTCATCTTTCTAAACTTATAGTTAAAAGATGCCTCCACGTAAATCAACAAGACGCGATCCTCCCGCACCGACACCACCTGCTCCTCAATTCGATACAGCAGCTCTAAATGTTGCTGTAGCTGCGGTTGTGGCTACAGCCATGGCTCAATATCATTCATCAGGTTCCACTGGAGGAGGAACCCCTGTCCTATCTACTCATGGTGAAATCCCGGTGCGCTTGAGAGAGTGCTCCTATAAGGACTTCACCAACTGCAAGCCGAAGTCTTTCAGAGGGACCGGCGGAGTCATTGCCCTCTCGCAATGGTTCGAGAAAACCGAATCGGTTTTCGAGATCTGCTCCTGCCCAGAAGGGAGCAAGGTCAAGTTCGCTGCTTGCACCTTCGAAGACAAAGCCCTGACATGGTGGAATAGCCATGTCAAGTCACTATCTCTAATAGTGGCTAATGCTATGGGATGGGAAACTCTGAGAGATCTAATGATTGAAGAGTACTGCCCGAGGGGCGAGATCCAAAAGCTGGAGGAGGAACTGTGGAGCCTAACCATGAAGGGCTCCGACGTAGTCTCTTATACCGCCAGGTTCTGTGAACTGGTGGCCCTCTGTCCCAACATGGTTCATACTAAGGGAAAGAAAATCGAGAGATATATATGGGGGCTGATGCCACCATACCAGGGAAATGTTTTGGCATCACACCCCACTACATTTGATAGTGCTAAGCGATTGGCATAGCGGCTCATAGACCATGGGGTTCGTACCCCGGCCGCAACAACAACCCTGGCCATCTCAGAACCCGCCAGAACCGCTGATTTCAAGCGGAAGTTTTGGGATGACAAGAAAAAGAAGAAGGCTGCCAAAAAGCAGCAGATCGTGGCTGTACATGCTGCAATAGCACCTGCCGCTTCTGCTCCGGTAAGGCAATACGCCGGAAGTTTGCCCAAGTGCAACAAGTGTAACTTCCACCACACAGGAGCCTGCCGGGAAATGCAGTGCTCGAACTGCAACAGGAAGGGGCACACCGCCTGTTTCTGCAAAGCTCCGGCGAGACCACTCAACCAAGTCCCCGACGCTGGTATGGGCCAGGCTTGCTACAATTGTGGCGACGTGGGCCACTACAAGAGGGACTGCCCAAAGGCAGGAAATTCTGGTAGAGTTGGAAGAGTTCTGGCCATAGGCCACAAGGAAGCGGTTGTCGACCCCACAGTGGTCACTGGTACGTTTCTCCTCGATAACTCATATTCATGTATACTATTTGATAGTGGAGCGGAGAGGAGCTTCGTGAACCAAAGATTTGCTCATTTACTTAAGCAAAAATCACGAGCACTCAAAGAACCGTTCACTGTAGAAATGGCTAATGGAAAGACAGAGAGCACTAACAGTATATTCATAGGGTGTACCCTAACTTTAGATAGCCATTCATTTTCGATCGATCTCATGTCGGTATCTATTAAAAGTTTCGACGTCATCATCGGCATGGATTGGTTGAGTCTTCATCGTGCCGACATCATGTGTTATGAAAAGGCTGTCCGCCTTAATCTGTCGTCTGGCGAAACTCTAGTAGTATATGGCGACAAACTCGGCATGAACCTCCGTATCATCTCGAGCATTCAAGCTCAGAAATTCTTGCGAAAGGAATGTCGCGCATTCCTTGCTCATGTGGTCGATGTGAGCCAAGAAACGAAAGACATTAAGAACATTCCAGTGGTACGCAACTTTCCCGACATATTTCCAGAAGAACTCCCAGGATTACCTCCGCAACGACAAGTCGAGTTCAGAATCGACTTAGTTCCAGGGGCTACCCCCATAGCCAAATCGCCCTATCGTCTAGCACCTGTAGAGATGCAAGAACTGTCCTGTCAACTTAACGAACTGCTCAGCAAGGGCTTTATAAGACCAAGCTTCTCACCTTGGGGAGCTCCAGTCTTGTTCGTCAAGAAGAAAGACGGATCGTTTCGTATGTGCATCGACTACAGGGAGCTCAACAAACTGACCGTCAAAAATCGTTATCCCTTGCCTCGTATCGACGATTTATTTGACCAACTTCGAGGGGCGAATTTCTTTTCAAAAATCGACTTTAAGGTCCGGATATCACCAACTACGAGTGCTAGGGTTGGATGTTCCGAAGACAGCCTTCCGAACTCGTTATGGGCACTATGAATTCGTAGTGATGCCGTTCGGATTAACAAACGCACCCGCAGTATTCATGGATTTAATGAATAGGGTGTGTCGTCCTTACTTGGATCAGTTCGTCATCGTCTTCATCGATGACATACTTATCTACTCTCGTAGTAAGGAGGAACATAGTCAACATCTGCGACAAGTCTTAGAAACACTACGTTCGGAGAAGCTCTATGCGAAGTTCTCGAAATGCGAATTTTGGATCCGACGAGTCGAATTCTTAGGGCACGTGGTTAGCGAAGAGGGAATACACGTGGACCCTTCCAAAATTAAAGCCATTGAGAGCTGGTCAGCACCGAAGACGCCTACAGAAATTCGTCAATTTCTAGGCCTCGCTGGCTACTACCGCAGGTTCATTCAGAACTTCTCCCGCATAGTGAAACCTCTTACAACACTGACCCAGAAAGGCATGGCCATTGACTGAGAAGAGAAGAAGGAGAGAGCGTTCCAAACGCTCAAGCGAGCCTTGTGCACCGCACCAATACTATCCCTCCCCGAAGGGATAGAAGACTTCGTCGTCTATTGCGATGCGTCAAATCAAGGACTCGGATGTGTTCTGATGCAGCGAGGTAGGGTCATTGCCTATGCCTCGAGACAGCTGAAGACACACGAGGTCAACTACACTACCCACGATCTTGAACTAGGAGCAGTTGTGTTCGCTCTGAAGATCTGGAGACACTACCTGTATGGTACAAAGAGCACAATCTTTACAGATCACAAAAGCCTACAACATATATTCGACCAGAAGGAGCTCAACATGAGACAACGACGGTGGGTCGAGCTACTCAGTGATTACAAATGCGAAATTCGTTATCATCCGGGTAAAGCCAATGTAGTAGCTGACGCCCTAAGTCGGAAAGAATATTTCGGTTATAGAGTCAAGTCATTGACTATGACTATCCATTCACACTTGTCCACACAAATTAAGGAGGCTCAGCTCGACGCTTTGAAACCTGAAAATGTGACAGGTGAATCCCTGAGAGGAATGGATAAGAACTTGGAGGTTAAGGGTGGCGGAGCTTATTATCTCATGGATCGGATCTGGACCCCGAAACTTGGGGGTTTCAGAGACTTAGTCATGAACGAGGCGCACAAAACTCGTTATTCCGTCCACCCAGGTTCAGATAAGATGTATCTGGATCTTAAAAAGTTATACTGGTGGCCTAACATGAAAGCATAGATTGCTACCTTCGTAAGTAAATGCCTTACTTGCGCCAAGGTCAAGGTCGAATACCAGAAACCCTCTGGTCTACTACAACAGCCAGAGATACCGGAATGGAAGTGGGAGCGAATCACTATGGATTTCATAACCAAGTTGCCCAAGACAACGGGTGGACTTGATACCATATGGGTCATCGTCGACAGATTGACCAAGTCCGCACACTTCTTGCCTATCAAAGAAACAGACAAGATGGAGAAGCTTACAAGAACTTACATTAGGGAGATCGTACGACTGCATGGTGTTCTGATATCCATTATCTCGGACAGAGATAGTAGATTCACTTCGAGGTTCTGGCAGTCGTTACAAAGTTCCCTAGGAACTAGGCTGGACATGAGTACAGCCTACCATCCGCAGACAGACGGGCAAAGTGAGAGGACTATCCAAACCTTGGAAGATATGCTGCGAGCCTGTGTGATCGACTTTGGGAAAGCATGGGATACTCATTTACCCCTTGTCAAATTTTCCTACAACAACAGTTATCACACAAGCATAAAGGTTGCTCCATTCGAGGCCCTCTAAGGCCGCAAGTGCAGATCCCCTCTGTGCTGGGCTGAGGTGGGTGATACCCAGTTAGCTAAAGGACGAGTTCCTGAAAGCACTCTCACAGGTCTGGAGATCATTCGGGAAACGACAGAGAAGATCGTTCAAATTCGTGAACGATTGAAAGCCTCTAGAGACCGATAGAAAAGCTACGCTAATAAACAAAGAAAACCGTTGGAATTCCAGGTGGGCGACCGTGTTCTATTGAAGTTCTCACCCTGGAAGGGCTTGATACGCTTCGGAAAGCGTGGAAAGCTAAATCCAAGGTACATAGGGCCTTTTGAGATTCTCGCAAGAATCGGCCCTGTAGCTTACAAACTTAACTTACCGCGTGAGCTCAGTAACGTACATTCTACTTTCCACGTCTCGAACTTGAAAAAGTGTCTGTCCGACGAGACTCTTGTAATCCCACTCGACGAGATCGAGATCAACGAGAGCCTCAACTTCGTGGAAGAACCATTAGAGATCATGGACCGGGAGGTCAAGCAAACGAAGCAAAGTCGTATCCCGATAGTGAAGGTTCGCTGGAACGCCAAGCGAGGACCTGAATTCACTTGGGAGCGAGAGGATCAGATGAAACTGAAATATCCTCTTCTTTTTACTTAGTTATTTGTAACTACTTATTTGCTTAAACTCTAATTTCGGGACGAAATTCCTTCTAAGGGGGGATGATGTGACAACCCGAAATTTCTATCATGTACAACCATTCACTTCAATAGGAGTCAAAACTGTTTCTGCTAATTTTCAAGCTTTTTGGGATAAGTTTGAGTATTTTAAGATTAGTGCTTCAGGAGATACCAGGAGAGAGGATGCTCTAGGGTTTATTGTGCAACAATAAAGTCCCAAAGCTCCAAGAGTTTGGAGTTTACGGCCTAAACAAAGGTGTTTACGGCCGTAAACCCTATATTGGGGGTATATATATGACACTTAGTCATTATTTACCATTTTTCACAAATTCAAGATCCAAACTCAATTCTCTCTCAAGTATCATCCAACAATTCTTCAAGATCTTCAACTTGTAAGTGTTTCTAGCCCTTTTAAGTTGATATATTGCTTAATCTAGTGATTTAACACACTTCCATCCGTGAAATCATTCCAAAAGGTTAGATCTTCAAGTTTCACCAAGAACACCAAGAACACACACTAGTGTTCTTGGACTTTTAGCACCTTTTCAAGCCTCTATCTTGTAAGTACTTCTATCCTAGAGTATAATAAGGCTTGTTACACTTCTGTACATCAAGTAAACACCAAGGAAACCAAGGATCAAAGGAGTTCACGGTCCAAGAATACCTTGGACCGTAAACCCTAAAAAGGGTGCCAAATTGTGCCCTAGTCCCTTCTAAGCCTTGGAAACTTGCATAGATCCCTTCCCTAGTGAGTTAAGTACATGAAAATATCAAAATACCATAAACCAATTGGGTTTACGGCCGTAAACCCAAAGGCAAATGGTCCAGGGACCGTAAACTCCATTTAGAAGTGAAATGGTGCCCCAATCACTTCCATAGGCTTACACTTCAAGTGGAAATGCTTCTAAGGACTTGTAGAGCTTCAAAACAACACATGGTCAAAGAAGCATGAGTTTACGGCCGTAAACTCATGGGTTTATGACCGTAAACTCAATGAGTTATGGTCACAAAACCGTAAACTCATATAGAGGGTTCCCTTGAACCCTAAACTCAATAGCAATGTCCTACAACATTTAGATACAATCCTTAGCACTTATAACACTTATATAAAGTGTTTTTCATGCCCTAGGATGTCTTAACTTTGTTAATTAGTTGTTTAAAGACTAATTGGATACATATATGTGTTATAATATGTTAACTAGGATCATTGTGTGTGTACAAGTCTTCACTTGACACCTAGCAATCCTATATCATCAGTTCATCCAAACCACTCACTACAGGTGAGTTCATACCCCTTAATTAACCTTTTAAATGTTTTTTTAAATGCTTTTATGGGGGGGAATACAAGTTGAATTATTATAGTTATTATATCAATCACATGTGATTAATAACTACCAAACAAGTGGATTTCTTACTTTTCAAACTGTGTTACCAAACTGTTTTACTTCAAACTGTTTTACAAACTCCTTTTCATATCAAATACTTTTACTTAAACTCTTTTAAACTTATATTATGTTAAATGTGTATCTATATAGATATAGTTATATAAGTATGATTGAAAGGACCTAGGACTGATAGCTCACCTTACTTCCTGTTCCTTGTTTGGTTGTGGACTTAGGGTATTAGGGTTATCTGTCCGAAGGTCGTTTGAATCCTAGTTATATATTATGTATATGTATATAGATACAAAGGTTCCTTCTTTCATTCAGCTCCATACCTTTGGGTAGCAAGGGTATACATACATGTTCATACATTACTAGTAAGCTACTATAGGATTAGTTTAGGAAGATACTAATACTATTACTAGATCAATGAAACATATAAAGAGTCAGTTCATACATGAAACAATACCATACAGAGTAGATAACAAACAATACCATACCGAGAAAGAGATAACAAACAATACCATGCAGAGAAAGAGATAACAAACAATACCATACAGAGAAAGAGATAACAAACAATACCATACAGAGAAAGAGATAACAAACAATACCATACAGAGAAAGAGATAACAAAAAATACCATACAGAGAGAACATACAGGCTAGACAGAGGTAGAACATCCAATACAGCTAGCACATTCATTACATATACATTATTACAGTTATGTGAGCCACCTAACGGGGCATGGCACTACCTGTCATGACCATTTTTGTATCCAGAATCTCCTTAAATGGGGAGCGTATGAGTTTGTGTATAGATCTATACTGGATTGACTATCCTACACCTTGCTGCTCGCTACAGTGGGACTTGCAAGTCTACGGGTGCCAAATGTCATTTCTTACGACGTCTTACATCGTCGTTTTTCTATTGAGTTGGTAGCAGGATACAGGCCGATCACATGGTTCTTTAAACAACAATTGGTTTAAAGTAGTTAGTACAGAAGTAGTTACTTAATACAACACTACAGTACTATATCATTTTCCCATTACATTTACTTTGTGACATTTACACAATAAACAATAATGTGAAAACTATATTTTTGGTTAATGATAGTCGGATTTGGGAAAATACACACTCTTACAAGAGACACATACACAGATACTAGATGCCTTGGTAGAAGGCTACTTTTAGTAGGAAACATAGGGTTTTCTAGGAGAGTTCAAACAATTACAAACTTTTACAAACATATACAATTACAAACTTACAAAACACTTTCATACAACTACAGACACTAATATACTTATGATCTCACCAGCTTTAAAGCTGATAAACTCTTTCAAAATAACTTGTATTCTCAGGTCACCAGTAGA
Source organism: Lactuca virosa (assembly GCF_052849685.1). Classification (NCBI taxonomy): domain Eukaryota; kingdom Viridiplantae; phylum Streptophyta; class Magnoliopsida; order Asterales; family Asteraceae; genus Lactuca; species Lactuca virosa. The sequence goes on from NC_136431.1 coordinate 114,678,602, forward strand.
CAGGTACCGGAGCCAGGTTTTTGCGAAGATGGAGCTCGTATCAAGACTCATCTTTATTTTGATGTATATTATTTTTGGTGTCTATATAACTTGACAGAACGCACTTGTATGAAATTATATTATTAATGCAATGGATGATGTTGTTGCTTGTTTACTACTTTGCATTGTTGTGATACTGTACATGACGTCCTCCACCCCCGAACGTTTCCGTCGTTCCGGTTTTGGGGTGTGACAGTCAAGGTTTGGGTCGAAGTCTTAACCGAATAAGTGATGAATAAAGAAAGTTGGCCAAGTTGGGAGTACGTTAGGCGTACAAGCTGGTACGCCATTCGTACAAGCCCCAAAGCGAGTACGCTTAGTGTACGAGCTGAGTACGCCACGCACACTCAATAGATGGGCTTCAAAATATTGGGCTCACGGTGTTGGGCCATGTTTGGACTCTAGATGATTCGGGCCTTGTTGGGCCATAAGAATTTTATTTTAGGCTAATGATATTTTATTGGACCTTTGGTTGAAAGCCCATGAAGGGGTTTGGGCCAAATTTGGAAAATTGGGCCATATTTGGCCCTTGGATGATTATTTTGGAATTTGGGCTTTTTGGACATTTGGATTGGGGTTTGGCCTTAGGCCAATTTAGGGAAAAGGTAAATTAGGTCTTCTACCTTAGATTGGACTCCTTGTGTGAGTCAGGATCCAATTATTAATTGGATGTTATTTTGTGATTGATACCGCGGGGATTTTAGCGGGACAGCATCCATAGATTTATTTGTGAGATTTAGCAGTGTGAGGTGAGTTTCCTCACGGGGTTTAGCAGGTCTAACGCACCAATGTCGGTCCATGATCTATTATGCTAGAATACTAGATTTTTATGTGACTCTTGTATGTGTATGTGCTTGTATGCTTACTGGTCGGGGCCTGATGGTTTTTCTGTATGCTATTACCTGTTATGCTTATGAGATTTGTATATGGGTGAGGCCCGTTATGCGAGTTTGGGTGAGGCCTATTATACTCAGTGGGCGGGGCCCATTATGCGAGTGTGGGCAGGGGATGTTACACTCATTAGGGAGGGTCCGTTATGTGTTTATTTATGTATGGTATGTGGTATATTGGGGCACTCACTAAGGTTTGGGCTTACAATTTTCAGTTTATGTTTCAGGTAGTTCGGGATCGAAAGGAGGAGATCGAGATGAGTGCAGAGCACACACCACTTCCGCATTTTGAGATTTACTCTGATATGTTTTGATGTATTGACATACTTTGATCTTTTTGGGGTTGTATGACAACGTTTGGATTAATGTTTTTATTAAATCAAAAATGAAATTTTTGGGTCTTATTTTTAGGACGTTACAAGTTGGTATCAGAGCCTTGGTTTGAGTGATTCGAACATACACTCAGGTGTATCTGAACTCAAACTGAGGATTTCGTAAAGTTTTTCAAAAAGAAATGTATTTTTTAAGAAAAGGGTTTTCTAAGACAAGAAAGGGTGTGGTGCATGCGATCAACCGAGCTCAAGTATGTTTTCCCAAAATACCCATACATGTTATCTGATATGATTTGATCTGTGAATCTGTGAATCGCATGCTAGTTAGGGATAAGGATCTGCTCAATATTTGGATGATAGAATGCTAGGAGAGATGCCTTTGTATGTATATTGTATGAGCTTGTAGACTTGCATGTTAGTACTGATCAGTCAGTGACAGGATGGCTTGATTAGGTGATGCTTGGTTCTGATTACTTGATGCTCGAATGTTGCTTGCTTTGTGCTTTTTAGGAGTTCTCACTAGCTTCAGTTAACTAGTAAGCGAATATGCGAAGTTACATATTATGGGAACTAAATAATTTTAAAAGGTTAGGTTTTAACTCTATTGTGCATCTCTTTTTTTAGTCTAATTTTTGTAGTGTGGGGCCTCTCATTCGAAGAATTATCTAGTTTTGGTGATATGTAATTGTACTTGTGAGCTTGTTAGAGGAAGTTAGCAGGATTTCCTTCTGCAGCTAATGGCAGAGAGTGGTGTGGAGTTTGCCCTAGGAAAAACTAGGAGGAGATCTAGTGTTGGGAGGCTTATCTTGATGAGGGTTAATTGTATGGTATAAGGTGACTTGGCGGATTCAAGGCAATCCTTGAAGAAAGTACAGATAGATGTGGAAGGTAGTATGGGCCCGTACTACTGGAAGCAGAGGATCTGTAATCGAGTCAATGAGAGCTGCAATGAAACCAAGAAGCTTGTAGAGTTTGTGATCCCTCGATATATTCTGATGCTTATTCTAATGGTTTATATGGTCTATTTTCAGTATGGTGACTCTATGGGGCAGACCTGTTGGCACTTCTGGTGGTGGAGAGGGCTCGGACTCAGGTTCTAGAGCCAGGAAGTTGGATGATCAGACGAGGGAGTTCATTTCGTCTGAGATTACGTGTTGCCTTCTTGATTAGACTCATGTGATCTTTGGTACGGTCAAGGAGGGCATTCTGGAGATTTTGGATGAGAAGTTGAGCTCAATTCATTCTAAGATGGTGGCCTTAGTTGGAGCGGGCTTCTTTGACCTTCAAGGAGTTTCGGGCAAGCGGAGCTCCATACTATCATGGGGCGAAGAACCCGATAGCGAGCAGGAGGTGGTTAACGGATGTTGTGTAACACCCATCAAAATTCATAAAATTTTTGAAACTTTTAAAATACCAAAAACCACCAGTTATTACAAATTGTTTTCAAAATTGTTTAACATCAGAGATATCCAAGAAATCATAACACAAAATGTGAGGAGATGCACGATCAAGCCTTCGCCTTTCCTCAATCATCAGAGGTACCTGAAACATAAATTCAAAACTGTAAGCCCAAAGCCTAGTGAGTTTCCCATAAAATACCACACCATACAAACCAGAACAATATCATGAACAAAAAGTATGCATATAGAGCCTTCAGCCTGATTGGACCGCCTCATCGGGCCTTCAGCCTATCTGGACCACTCATAGAACCTTCAGCATGACTGGACCGCCTCACTGGGCCTACAGCTTATCTGGACAATTATTCGGGCCTTCGGCCTGACTGGTACGCCCCACTGGGCTTTCATTCTATCAAGGCCGCCTTGGGTCTGTTAGCCTTCAGCACACAGCAGGACCGCCTCAACCCACCCGCCATCAAACAATATCACATAAATATCAAATGATATCTAGCACATACAATAATCATACAGGCTTAACAGATCATCAATCATAACATCATCCTATATACTAGGATAGAAAACTAACATATCACTACGCATAGCATCATACAATAACCAGGATACAATCCAAAAGGTCGGCCTTGGTGCCTTCAACCATGTTAGTATAGTGAGGAGAATTCACCTCACAAGCAGCACTGACTGATAAGATTCAACTCTCAAATCTCAGCTCCTAACTCGAATGCCAACAACCAACATGTGACTAACTCCATCAAATCTCGAAATACCCAAAATACCCTCAAGGTCAAACTTGGTCAACCATGGCCAAAGTCAAAGTCAACAGTCAAGGTCAGTAGCCAAGCTCAACAGTCCGTGTTGACCCAACTCTTTGAGTACATCTATCGACTCGTTGAGTTCCTTCAGTACTCAGAAAAATGATAAAAACTCAAATCAACTCGCCGAGTTGTTAGAACAACTCATCGAGTTTCTATAGTATCCAGAAAACGGGAAAACCCAATTCAACTCGCTGAGTCGGCTAGACAACTCGTCGAGTTCTCCTAGTCTTAAAGCATTCAGCCAATTCCCAAGCGAATCTAGGGCCACAAACCATAGATCTGGTCCCTTAGTACTGAAATACCATGTAAAGTGGCTAACTTTACGTCCATGCATGGCATCAAGAGGCTAAAACACTAAAACAAAGCTTATTAATGGACTTAGAGCATGAAGGAGGGCCAAGACTTAATAAAGTTGGCGACTTAAGTCCATGGAGGCCATGAGATGTCCAGATTTGAATTCATAGCTTCATAACATGCTCAAATCCAAGAATGGTCCCAAAATAAGCTAACAATGGCCATAAACTTTCAAATGAAGAGATCTAGCAAAGGGATGATCAAGATATTCACTTTATACCTCAAAATGGCTGCAACAACAATGAAAATCCCGGATCTAAAGCCTTCCTCTTAATAAAATCTCTTCAAGCTTCAAGTTCCTTCCAAAATATCACCAAAAATCATACTCCAAGTTCACACACACTCAAAATGAGAGATGAGGCACGAATTAGGGTTTCTATCGCCTGAGGGGACGATAAGGGAGGCCAACAATGAGTCATAAGGTCTTTAAATAGGGTGCAAAACCCTAAAATTTAGGGTTTCTCATCCAGCCGCCAATTCGGCCAATTCTTCCTTACCAACTCGTCGAGTTGGTCCAAAAAAAATCTGCGGCCCAAGAGCTCTCTACACGTCGAGTTGAGGCCATCAATTCGACGAGTTCCAAGGAGATTTTGCCTTTCAAGAAATAAATCATATACCTGGAAGTCAAGATGTTACAACTCTCCCCCACTAGAACTAGGCTTTGTCCTCGAAGCCTGCTACGGTGAACAGATCTGGATAATGCTCCCGCATCTCAGCCTCCGGCTCCCAGGTCCACTCAGATCCCCTTCGATGCTGCCACTATAACTTTACCAGAGGTACCTCCTTGTTATACAGAACCTTTTCCCTCCTGTCCATAACCGGCACCGGCCTCTCGACATAGTTCAGGCGCTCATCAACCTGAATATCATCCAATGATATCACTACATCTTCATCCAAGACGCACTTCCGCAACTACGATACATCGAAAGTGCTTTGAATCTGATTAAGCTCCTCCAGAAGATCCAACCTGTAAGCAACCTTGCCAACCCTGGCAATAACCTGGAATGGTCCAATAAATCGGGGACCCAACTTTTTGTTGGATTAGTGTCTAAGTCCATAACTATATTTGGTATATACTTGACCCGGTTGTAGCATGGTCCTTTTGGGTTGCCTTCACCAGAGCAACTTGACTGGATGAATAATTGAGAAAGAGGTTATTATGGTTTATTAATATATTATATGAATAATATATTAAAAGAGAAACCATATTGGTTAATTAATATTGGTCAAGAATTAATTAGGAAATTAATTTTGTGGTCAAAAGATATTAATTGAACCTAGGGGACTGGAATTGTAATTATAAGATAATTCGATTTTGGGCTGAGGATCCATTATAATGGGATGGACGAAATCAAGGAGGGAAGCCCACCTTTAATTCGTCCATGGCTTTATTTTGGAAGGTTTCTTTGGACTGCTCAAGGCCTAAGTAATCCAATTAGGGTTTTGACTGAAACCCTAGCAGCTCACCTATTTAAGGAACCCTTGGGTTGCATTTTTCGGCTACCACAACCCTACTAAGAGTTTATAGAGCCGAAAATCATCTCTCCCCTCTCTCTCTTGCATTCTCCAATTGCTGTGGTGTTTGTGATCTATTAGAGGCACAACATTTGAGGTGCTAAGGTTCTCAAAAGCTCAAGATCTTCAAGCAACAATCAAAGGTATCATCTTAACTCTTCATTAGATGTAGATTTCCATTTTTATTGTATGCTAGATTATGGTTTGCAAGTCTTGGACAATTATTGCATGTACAAATAGAAAAACTAGATCCAAGCATTAGGGTTTGCATGAACACCATAAGAATGTTGTTTTGCTCATAACCCAACAGTGGTATAAGAGCCTAGATCGTTTCTCTTTTGTATTTGATGCATAGATAATTTGTTCAAGCTCAAAAGTCGAAAAATTCAGCCTCTGACTGATAGACTCTTCGAGTCACCAGATGAACTCGGCGAGTCAGGGCTACTCGACGAGTCCTGTTCTGTGACTCGGCGAGTCGGCTCATCTGGTGGCTGATTTTTTAGGATTTTGACTAAAATTGAATTGGGATAATTACCAAAAACGATTTTGACTGATAAAACTCGATTTTTTCAATATGGTATTGATTATCCTAATTCAATTGAAGGATAATTGTCAAAAATAAGATAATTACTTGTTTTATAAGATAAATTTGATTATTTGTATTTTTGATTTGAATTATCTTGTAAAGGAAAGGATTAGATCAAATTATAAGATAAATATTAATAATATGATTAATTAATAGTTTTTCAAATTTGATCTAAAAGATGTTTTGAAAAGTTTCAAAACTTGTCCTCTAGTTTTGGAATTTAAATTTTGATTAAAAGTTTAATTATGAAATATTTAAATTCTAAACCCTAGAATTTTACAAGTTTATATATATATATATATATATATATATATATATATATATATATATATATATATATATATATATATATATATATATATATATATATATAAGATTAAGCTAGTCTTACCGTTAGTAGGCCTCATTCACGAAGCCGATTTATAAGGGGGGTATAAGGTTGCTGCCTATGAAATGGCAGTTTAATGAGTGTCCACTCTCACCACCGCTTCCTTGATTGGTGGAGGGTCATTAGCCGAACGGGTAGGATAGGACAACTAATTCCTCATTAAAGGTATAATGATTATATAAAGTAACTAAATGTTTTCATAAAATTCCCAATCTTAGTTACTTTAGGGAAAATGTGAAAATGATGCTATTCCATGAAATTACACTTTGCACCCTTGTCAAGTCGTTAGTGGAACGTGTGTGGTTAACCGGCACACTAACTTGTACTAGCAAAGGTGGCAAAGGGTAGCTTGATGTTTATCATAGATCAATGGAGCGTGCGTGGTTAACCGGTACATTAATTAGGTGATTTGTAACATCAAGAGTACCAAGTAAATTTGCATGGTTATTCACACCTTGTTTGTCATCCTCGGTATCCCAGTCAAAAACTTGAAGGGAATATCGAAATTTAAACATGTCATTGAAAATTTCAATGAATCTCAAAAGATCTAGGAGTTTCAATACATTTAAAACTTAATTTCTTTTTTGTTTTTCATGGTGGAAATTAGTGAATCATCATTCACTTACCTTCAAACTATTTGCATTTTAGATTACAGCATCCCTTTTTTAAATTGTGAATAATTGTGTTGGGTTCTAGCCCTGATTTCTCATTTGGGTGTTTAATTGGGGATTATTATCTAATCTAAGCTTTGTCTCTTTTCTTTTTCATATGTCTACTTCAAAAACCAACGCTTCTGGCTCAACCCCTGTTGGCTCATTCTCACTCATGAATTTGTGTGGGAGGGTGATTTTTTACGGGACCAATTTCGATGATTGGATTCGTAATATCCGCATGGTCACCCGCTACGAGGACAAGGAGTATGTTCTCGACAAGGAGCTAAAAGAGGTTTTCACAAACACTGCTACTCCAAAAGAGATCGTTGCCTTCAAAGCTCATGAGCGAGATGCTACGAAAGTTCGTTGCATCATGCTCACGAAAATGACTGCTGAACTCCAAAAGTCCTACGAGGACTACTACCCCTATGAGATGCATCAAGATTTGATGGATAGGTACCATCAAAGCGTGAGGCAGGAACGGTACGAGATCATCGATGCAATGATCACTACCAAGATGAAGGATGGAGAGTCCATCACGGCCCACCTGCAGAAAATGCATAGGTATATGGACCGCATGCTGAAGTTAAATGTTAACTTCGATGAGGAGTTGGCCATTGATATCATTCTACACTCCTTACCTCCTTATTACAACCAGTTCCGCCTGACCTACCACTTGAACAAGGAGGAGGTCACTCTAAGCAAGCTTCAAGGCCTGCCAAGGAACGTTGAGAGTAGTCTGAAATACAAATCCGTTGCATCAACTCCCACTGCTGCCGCCCCCGTCTTGGCTATTGGGAAAGGGAAAGGTAAGAAGAGGAAAGCTCCTTCTAAGAGCCATAAGGGAAAGTTCCACGATGGTACCTCTTCTAGTGGAACCAAGGCTGGTTCTGCTACACCCTCCTCCAACCCGAAGGATGCAGAGTGCTACTATTTCCATGACAAAGGGCATTGGAAACGAAGCTGCCCGAAATTTATGCAAGATATTAAGGATGGGAAGATAAAGCCATCCTTCGCAGGTATTTATACTATTCATTCTAACAACTCATCACATGTTATGTTTTGGGTCCTCGATACAGGATGTGGTTTTCACATTTGTTCTGATTTGCAGGGTCTAAGAAGAAGTAGAGATGTGGAGCATGGGAAGATAGACTTGATCATGGGGAATAAGAAAGAATCGCCTGTCACCAAGATTGGAGTTTACTCTTTAGTGCTTAGTAGTGGGTTAGGTTTAGATTTGAATAATTGTTGTTACTTGTCAGAAATGACACAAAACATTATTTATTTTCATGGTTTATATAAACAAGGTTTTAGTTTTTCATTTGATAATGAAAAAGGTTCTATTAATGCTTTCTTTAATGGTACTTTCTATTTTGAAGCATTGCCTTGTAATGGAATATATGAAACTGTGATGGTTGTAGACAACTTAGGAAATGATGTGTTGCATATCGATTCTTCCAGTAGTTTAGATAAAGCATGCTTGTGGCATTGTCGTCATGGACATGTAAACAAGAAGCGCATAGCCCAACTCCAAAAGGATGGAGTGTTGGAGCCATTCGACCTTAGGGACGATAACGTGTGCGAGTCTTGTTTACTTGGAAAGATGACCAAGTCACCCTTCATTGGTACTTGTGAAATCGGTGAGGTTTTATTGGATCTCATACACACCGATGTGTGTGGGCCCTTTAGATCCACCACAAGGGATGTGAACCACTTCTATGTGACTTTTACCAACGATTATAGCAGATATGGGTATATCTACTTAATCAAGCACAAGTCAGAAACCTTTGAAAAGTTCAAAGAGTTTAAGCAAGAAGTGGAGAATCAGCTGGGCAGGAAAATCAAGATGCTTCGATCTGATCGAGGTGGTGAGTACGTTAGTCTTGAATTCCACGACTACCTCAAGGAATGTGGAATTGTTTTGCAATTAACGTTGCCTAGGACACCGCAGTTGAATGGTGTGGTTGAGAGGCGCAATCGAACCTTTTTTGACATGGTTCGTTCCATGATGAGTCGTGCTTCGCTACCTATCTCATTTTGGGGGTATTCCTTAGATTTCTTGAAAAGTTTGTATTTTTAATAAGAAATCATCACTTGAAAAGTTTGTATTTTTAGATTTCTTGAACCCTAATCGGGGTAAGTGAGGTAGCAAAGCGATAAAACACTATTACATACCCTTCGGGGGTGTGTAAGACTCTTAAACATGGCTAAACGGGGTTTGCGGACCTTGCGTTACAAGGCCTAAAACTCAAAAAGGTCACAAAAGAAATCTCTCCCAAATCTCTCCAAGTATGTGAAATCTCTCCTAAATCTCTCTCTGAAAGAGAAATCTCTCCAAGTATGTGAAATCTCTCCAAGTATGTGAAATCTCTCCCAAATCTCTCCAAGTATGTGAAATCTCTCCCAAATCTCTCTAAGTATGTGAAATCTCTCCCAAATCTCTCTCTGAATGTGAAATCTCTCCCAAATCTCTCTCTGGATGAGAAATCTCTCCAAGTATGTGAAATCTCTCCCAAATCTCTCTAAGTATGTGAAATCTCTCCCAAATCTCTCTCTGAATGAGAAATCTCTCCAAGTATGTGAAATCTCTCCCAAATCTCTCTCTGAATGAGAAATCTCTCCAAGTATGTGAAATCTCTCCCAAATCTCTCTCAAAATCTCTCTCAACTTCTTATAATCACTCGGGGCATCCCGACCCTTAATTTAATCGAAAACCGCTCGAAAACGGAAGTTTAAGCGAAAAACCCTCTCAAGGAGCCGAACCTTCTTAGGAACCGAACCTCCCTTAAGGAACCGAAACCTCCTGAGAACTGAAACCACCTCCTGAACCAAAACTACTAAGGAACCGAAAGTAACCTTCGGTCCGAGAGGCCACCTTCGGTCCGAGAGGACTACCTTCGGTCCAAGCCTTCACCTTCGGTCCGAGATGCACAGCTTAAGGAGCCGAACCCTACTCTCGGTTCCCCCATCAACTTTCGGTTCTAAGGGCTGGGACAGAACCTCCGTCCCAGAATTTCGGAAATTGGCATTTTTTGCCCGGTTTTCAATATTTTTAGCGTTTTGTGCCCGTTTTTCGTGATTTTAACACGGGATTTTCACCCAAACTTATATTTTGACATATAAGACCCCATATTTCCATAATCTAATCACATTTTGAGGATAATCATTGTCTAAGATTAAAAATATAGTGGGTGAGATACTTGTGGTGGAGTGTTGACTTTGCCTTAGAGTATGACACAAGCAACCACCCCATGCCCACTCAATGACCAACCCTTGTCCTTCCACCATACCTGGTCATTTCATTGTCCTTTCCCACCATTTTTCCAGCCACACTCTTGGTCAAAGGCTAGAAACCCTTACCCCTCCTTGCATTTCTCTCATTTCTCTCATTCTCCACCAAAGAACAAACTCCATTCTCTCTCACGTCTCTCTCTAAATTTCGAGATTTCAAGGCTGATTTTCAAGTTCTCCATCTACTTTTGGTAAGTAATATTATCCTTCATATGATTATTCCACCTCTTTCTACTCAAATCATAGGTTGCTTACACAAACTTCATCATATTTGTGTTAGTTCTTCGAACCTTCAAGCAACCTTCTAAGTGTTCTTGAGTTGAACACTACCTTTCTTCAACATCCACCCACTGAAATCACACAAGGTGAGTTCATACCCCTATCTTTTCATGTTTTTCTTAAGTTTTAAGGGGGGGGGGGAATACAAGTTAAAACACCAAGAACACAACTAAACTCACCCAACAGCTTTCATCAGAAAAGTTTAACTCCATTCACAGACTATTTTGGTCAACTTAAACATTTTAGTTTTCAAAACTGTATTAGGTGTAAATAGCTCAGGTTCATACCTTTAAAATGACTATTTGCACATCACTATACGATTTTTCTACAATTTATGATGATTTTTACAAAACTGCCTATCATTTCAAGAACAAATCCGGACCAGTCTGTGAATATGGGCTTTTTCATACAAGTGGGAAGTCACTAAAAATCATAATAAAATTTATGAACAAACTAGACACATTTTCCAAACTCTCAGAATTTACAGATTCTGATTTAGACTCTTGATGATTTTTCTATAAATCTTCTAAGAACAGGAATAGAAATGTTAACACTAGAAAAATGTTATCTATTCATTCACACCTTGTAACTTGTTGAGCAAGGTGTGTATCATTATGTGCATATATGTGTTATATTATATGTCATTTTGTCTTGGTAAATAGACATACAACAGAAAACAAATGGATTTTTACCTTCACAAAGATGGTAATTTATTTAAAATAAACAAAGTTTATATCCATTGCACTCAAACATTTTGATAAACCATTGTAAGTATAGTTTATGTTCACTACTACTACTATCATTTGATAAGCTATAATAGGTATAGTTTATGATGCACTACACAACAAGTTCACTACTAAAGGTTTCATTTACACGAAAAGGGTTTTTCATTCACTTCACGTAAATCCGTTAATGACTAAATTGTGAGACATTCGCTTCATGTTACTTTTCAAGTAATGCACTATAAGTCCTGTATTGTAACCAGTGTCTCTTTAAGGGAGAGCATGATAGTTGTGTATAGATCTATATTGGGATTGACACCCCACACCTTGCTGCTAGCTACAGTAGGACCTCGAGGTCTAGGGGTGACAAATGTCATAACATTTCCGACGCCTGAAGAACGTCGTTTCAGGCCATCTAAGTCATAGTATGGTTATAATAACTCACATAAAGTATTAACAACTCATAGGAATTACGCGAATTTCATTAAATCAAACGAGTTTATGTCAATTTAAACTTGCATTGTTTTACTATAAGTATGGAAATTACTTGTACATTTTGGTCTTTGGATTTAAGGCAGCAATTCACACTCTAAGGAAAATATTGGATTTTTCTGGAACAAACATTACTTTTACAAAGGAAAAGGTTTTCATCACTACTTTCAAAAGCTTATGAACTCACCAACTTAATTGTTGACACTCTTTCAAACTACTTGTATTCTCAGGGAATAAATAAACAGGTAAACAAGCGCTTTTGAGGATGGGACGTTAAGGCGTCAAACATTTCATTTTTGTCAACATAATGTAATTGATTTGGAAACATGTAAACATATACTATGATGTAACTTTTTCAATTATATTTATGTTGGTTGTGTTTACTTTGATCACTATTAAAATTGTTGTTATGATACTATACATAAAGTCCTCCACCCCCGGACGTTTCCGCCATCCTTGGTTTGGGGGTGTGACAGATCAGAGATCGAGAAACAAACTGTGGACAATAAGTATGACAATGTTCCATGTTATTGTCCACATGATATCTTGAGAACGGAGGACTATACGTTCCCTTATCGAAAGGACGTATCAGAGTTCGACAGCGGCTTTTGAAAGCTACGATTGCTAATCGGATTTTGAAGTCGTACTTGCATTTATAGTTATTAGACTTATCCAAGTGGGAGACTGTTGGATTAGTGTCTAAGTCCATAACTATTTTTGGTATGTACTTGACCCGGTTGTAGCATGGTCCTTTTGGGTTGCCATCACCAGAGCAACTTGACTGGATGAATAATGGAGAAAGAGGTTATTATGGTTTATTAATATATTATATGAATAATATATTAAATAAGAAATCATATTGGTTAATTAATATTGGTCAAGAATTAATTAGGAAATTAATTTTATGGTCAAAAGATATTAATTGAACCTATGGGACTGGAATTGTAATTATAAGATAATTGGATTTTGAGTTGAGGATCCATTAGAATGGGATGGATGAAATCAAGGAGGGAAGCCCACCTAGAATTTGTCCATGGCCTTATTCTGGAAGGTTATTTTGGACTGCTTTAGGCCTAAGCAATCCAATTAGGGTTTTGACTGAAACCCTAGCAGCTCGCCTATTTAAGGAACCCTTGGGTTGCATTTTTCGGCTACCACAACCCTACTAAGAGTTCATAGAGCCGAAAATCATCTCTCCCCTCTCTCTCTCTCTTGCATTCTCCAATTGCTTTGGTGTTTGTGATCTATTAGAGGCACAACATTTGAGGTGCTAAGGTTCTCAAAAGCTCAAGATCTTCAAGCAACAATCAAAGGTATCATCTTAACTCTTCATTAGATGTATATTTCGATTTTTATTGTATGCTAGATTAGGGTTTGCAAGTCTTGGACAATTATTACATGTACAAATAGAAAAACTAGATCCAAGCATTAGGGTTTGCATGAACACCAGAGGAATGTTGTTTTGCTCATAATCCAACTCAGATCGGCGTCGGTCGGCATAACTCTTCTGCCGACTCTGAGCAGTCTGCAATCGCTGCCTGATCTACTGAATCATCTCTGTAGGTTGCAGAACCACCTCGGTATAACCCATGACTCGGTGACCAACCTCGCCCCAACAGACTGGGGTACGACACCTCTGCCCATACAACAGCTCAAAAGGTGGAACACCAATGTTGGAATGAAAGTTGTTGTTGTAGGAGAACTCTGCAAGGGGTAGGTAGGAGTCCCACCCACCACCAAAATCAATAACACATGCACGCAATGTATCCTCGAGAGTCTGAATGGTCCGGTCACTCTGGTCGTCGGTCTGCGGATGATAAGTTGTGCTGAAATTCAGCCTCGTGCCCGGTTCCTCATTAAACTTCTGCCATAAACTGGAGGTGAACCAAACATCACGGTCTGAAACAATAGAGACTAGAACCCCATGGCGAACAACGATCTCGTGAATATACACATCAGCCAACTTCTCTGACGACGACCTCTCCCGAATTGCCAGAAAATTGGCACTCTTGGTCAATCGATCCACGATGACCCAAATAGAATCCAAACCCCTTACCGTCCTCGGCAACTTGGTGATAAAATCCATTGAAATCTGCTCTCATTTCCACATGGGAACCTCTATAGGCTGCAGCTTTCCATGCGGCCTCTAATGCTTGGCCTTGACCACCCTGAAGATCAAACACCTCGTAACATACCAAGCGATCTCTCTCTACATGCACGGCCACCAATAACTCAATCTCAGATCCCGATACATCTTGGTGGCCCCCGGATGAACAGATAAATGAGACTTATGAGCCTCCTCTAATACAATCTGTCATACCCCACCAGACACAGGAACCCATACCCGTTCGGAATGGGTCAACAAACCACGACTGTCCGACACGAATCTGGTAATCTCACCCCTGATCTTCTCAATCTTCCAATTCTCCTCTCGAACAACCTCGGCCTGAGCCTCCCTAATCAAACCCACAAGTGGAGAATCCACAGATATCCGTATACATGTCATCAGAACAGAAAATCTAGTTGCCTTACTGCTCAGGGCATCCGCCACCACATTCGCTTTACCCGGATAGTAAAGGATCTCGCAGTCGTAGTCCTTTACTACATCCATCCACCTGCATTGCCTCATGTTCAGGTTCGGCTGATCTATAATATGTCTCAAACTCTTGTGATACGTGTAGATGGTACAACAGACCCCATAAAGGTAATGCCTCCAAATCTTGAGAGCGAAAACTAACGCTCCCAACTCAAGATCGTGTGTGGGGTATCTTGTCTCATGCGGATTCAACCGCCGCGAAGCATACGCTATCACTCATCCCCTCTACATGAGGATTGCCCCTAAATCGGTGATGGACGCATCACAGAAAACCACAAAATCCTCAACTCACTCCAGAAAGGTCAAGACTGGGGCCTCTTAAAGTCTCTACCGAAGGGTCTCAAACGCTGACTGTTGCTCAGGGCCCCACTGGAAATCTACTCCCTTCCTCGTCAGACGAGTGAGGGGTACTACAATTTTGGAGAAATCCTAAATAAATCTCCAGTAGTACCCTGCCAGACCCAGAAAACTCCTGATATTCGAGGGAGATTTTGGAACCTCCCACTGCATCACCGCCTCGATTTTGGCCGGATCGACCAAAATCCCATCTTGGTTAACGAGGTGTCCAAGGAACTGAACCTCTCGCAACTAAAACTCACACTTCAAGAACTTAGCATAAATTCGTTCTCTCCTTAAAACCCCCAGAAGCTCGCAAAGGTGCTCCTCATACTGCTCTCTGGTCTTGGAATACACCAAGATATCATCAATAAACACGATGACCGATTGATTGAGCATCGGCCTGCATACTCGATTCATCAAATCCATAAATACTGCAGGCGCATTGGTGAGCCCGAATGGCATCACCACGAACTCGCAATGCCCATAACGAATCCGGAATGCGGTCTTCTCCACGTCCGCCTCTCTCACCCTGACCTGATGGTACCCAGACCTCAAATCTATCTTGGAAAACCAAGATGTTCCCTGCAATTGATCAAAGAGATCATCAATCAGTGGAAGTGGATAATGGTTCCTCACCGTTAACTTGTTCAAATCCCTATAATCGACGCACATTCGGTGCGAACCATCCTTCTTTTTGACAAAAAGAATCAGCGCTCCCTACAGAGAACTGCTCGGACGAATGAACTGCTTGCCTAGCAGCTCCTGCAACTGAGATGACAGCTCCTGCATCTCAAGCGGTGCCATTCGGTATGACACCTTGGCAATAGGAGCCATGCCTGGCATAAGGTCAATCCAGAACTTGACCTGCCTCTCAGGAGGCACTCCAGGTAACTCCTTCGGGAATACATCAGCGAACTCTCTGACGACTGGAACATCTAAAACTGAAACCTGATCCTTGACCCGCGTATCCACCACATATGCCAAATAACATGCACACCCGTGCTGAATATACTGTCGATCCCTGGCTGCCGAACAAAACCCTGAACCCAGTCTGGTGCCCTCTCCATAAATAACCAGTTCTCCCCCACTTGGGGTTCAAACTACCAAACGCTGACCCTCATAGTCGATCATGGCACCGAATCGACTCAGCCAGTCCATACCAACGATTACACAGACATCCCCCATAGTAATCAGAATCAAATCGATCGAAAATGACACCCTGAAGATCTTTAGAACACATCACTGATAAACCGAAGAAGCAGAAACCCCGTGTTCGTTGGCGGTAGAAACTCGCAACGGACACTCCAACTCCCACATGGGCAAAGCAAACTCCCTGCTGAAGGACCGAGAAACAGAGGACCGAATCGCACCCGAGTCAAACAACACTAAAGCAAGCAAAGAGTTCGCTCGGAATGTACCTAACAGAGGTACAAACATATGAGCGCAATAAAAACATCAACAAAAAGTTAAGAGATAGAGACATACCAGTCACAACATCAATTGCCGCTCTGGCCTCCTCAGAAGTGAGCTGGAAAGCGCGACCTCGAGCCCTCGGGGGCTCCATCCTACCCTGACTCCCATCAGTAATCCTCAACGTAGTTGGTGCAGGGGCCTGCACCGGCTTAGCGGCAAGCAACGGACAGTTGGTCGTCACATGGAAAACCTAATCACAATGGTAGCAAATCCTCATACTCTGAACCGGGGCTAACTGGCGTCAATCCCTCGCAAAGTGCCCCTCCTTGCCACATTTGTGGAACACATCACTAGATCGACAAGCTCTGACATGAACCTTCCCGCACTTCCTACAAGTGCGGCCTCGCTATCCTCCCGACCTAGAATCGGCGTCCTTGAACCACTTCGGCGCTGGCTGCGACTGTGTTGGGTCCTGTCTCTGCTCCCTCAAGTGCAGCTCTATCTCAAGCTCATGCCGCCTGGTGGCCTCCTGTAACTCCAACAACCTCTCACACTATTGAGTGGAAACAAACTTCCAAATGTCCGTCTTGAGCATGCTCAGAAAACGGGTCATCTAAGCCTGCTCAGAAGCAAACTCAAGGGAAAACACCGCCCTCTCATTAAACATCCGGGCGATCTCAGTCACCGACTCTGATCCCTGCTTAAGGTCCAAGAACCCCTTAGTCAACCTCTCTCGCTCAACCCGAGGAATTTAGCGAGTGCAAAACATCTCCCTGAACTGATCCCATGATACCGCAGCTTGCTTCTCACCAGAATACGATTCTATAACAAGTCTCCACCAATCCTTCGCTCCGGACCTCAGGAGGTTTAGAGCGCACCTGACCCTTTGGTTAGCAGGCCATGACCATGTGAAGAAACACCCCTCAACATCAGATAGCCACCTCATGGCTACAATCGGGTCCTGAAATCCATCAAAAGTCAGGCGCTTCGTATTATCGAAGTCCCGATACTGAAAAACACGCACTGCCCCAACACTTGCGGCTCTCAGGGCTGCAAAGGCGGCAGCGGCAACAGTCTCAGCAACAGCTGCGTATCTGTCATCAAAATATTCCATCATCCTGGTCTTAATAGACCCAAACATCTCCAGAATCTGATCACGGACGATAGCAACCACCTCCTCACGGATGATCTCCCTGACACGGTCCTCTGACAAGGTTGGCTCACCTGACTGCCAGCTCCCGATCTCGACCCGGATTTGGTATCGAATCGTCTCGTAACCACCATACGGGTCATGTGCTTTCAGTAGTATGGGCCCAACGAAACCCTAGGGGTTGTGACTTCCTTAATACGCATACAGGTCATGTGCTTTCAGTAGTAGAGGCCCATACTACCTTCCACACCTACCCGTGTTTGTCTCAAGGATCATCACAACATCCTAACAATACTCATAAGCATAAACGAATGCGCAATCCTCACTCCTAGAGGAAACTAAACATCTCACGACTGGCCGGCTGACCTCACCCAACTCAACCATGAAACTTCCACCAACCTTACAGCACTCGTGTATACTAGCCATACATAAATTTGGACCCTATAGACTTTCGAATATCTGATCCTACCCTAAGCCCTTCATCAAACAAGAATAGGAAATAAGGACAAACCAAACATTCTCAGGCTATAAGATCTTAGTTATATATAACCATTATATATACACTAAGAAACTACAGTAATGATGTCAATTTCATAAAAGAAAGGCCCTAGACTATCATGCATCATATAATCAGGCAATTCTATCGTGCAATTCCTAAAGATCCCTAGCCTATCACTAACATGTTGTTCTATCATATCATAATCATCAAATAGTAATATGGTATTTTGGGGTCTACGTACTGGCTACGACATATCGTATACATCGCATCCTCCTTTAGTATTTTGTAAACCGTTTAAAATCATTTTTGAAAAATATTTTCCTTAGTTTGAACTGGATTCACACGAGTGTTCCTCCAATTCACTCAAACCAAGGCTCTGATACCAACTTGTAACACCCATAAAATTCATAAAAATTTTTAAACTTTTAAAATACCAAAAACCACCAGTTATTACAAATTGTTTTCAAAATAGTTTACCATCAGAGAAATCCTAGAAATCATAACACAAAATGTGAGGAGATGCAGGATGAAGCCTTCGCCTTTCCACGATCATCAAAGGTACATGAAACAAAAATCCACAACTGTAAGCCCAAAGCTTACTGTGTTTCCCCAAAATACCACACCACACAAACCATAACAATATCATGAACAAACAATATGCATACAGAGCCTTCAGCCTGACTGGACCGCCTCACCGGGCCTTCAGCCTATCTGGAACACTCACAGAACCTTCAGCATGACTGGACCGCCTCACCGGGCCTACAGCCTATCTAGACTATTCTCCGGGCCTTCATTCAGACTGGTACACCCTGCTGGGCCTTCAGTCTATCCGAGTCGTCGTGGGTCTATTAGCCTTTAGCACACAGCAGGACCGCCTCAACCTACCCACCATCACACAATATCACATAAATATCGAACGCTAGCTAGCATACACAATAATCATGCAGGCCTAACTGATCATCAATCATATCATCATCCTATATACTAGGATACAGAACTAACATATCACTACGCATAGCATCATACGATAACCAGGATACAATCCAAAGGGTCAGCCTTGGTGTCTTCGACACTATTAGTATAGTGAGGAGAACTCACCTCACAAGCAGCACTGACTGATAAGATTCAACTCTCAAATCTCAGCTCCTGACTCGAATGCCTACAACCAACATGTGACTAACTCCATCAAATCCCGAACTACCCAAAATACCCTCAAGGTCTAACTTGGTCAACCATGGCCAAAGTCAAAGTCAACAGCCAAGGTCAACAGTCCATGTTGACCCAACTCGTCGTGTACATCTATCGACTCATCGAGTTCCTTCAGTACTCAGAAAAACGAGAAAAACTTAAACCAACTCACCGAGTTGTTAGAACAACCCATCGAGTTTTTACAATATCCAGAAAACGGGAAAACCCGATTCAACTTGCCGAGTCGGATAGGCAACTCGTCGAGTTCTCCTAGTCTTAAAGCATTCAGCAAATTCCCACGCGAATCTAGTGCCACAAACCATAGATCTGGTCCCTTAGAACTAAAATACCATATAAAGTTGCTAACTTTACATCCATGCATGGTATCAAGAGGCGAAAACACTAAAACAAAGCTTATTAAGGGACTTAGAGCATGAAGGAGGGCCAAGACTTGATAAAGTTGGCGACTTAAGTCCATGGAGGCCATGAGATGTCCAGATCTAAAGTCATAGCTTCATAACATGCTCAAATCCAAGAATGGTCCCAAAATAAGCTAATAATGGCCATAAACTTTCAAATGAAGAGATCTGGCAAAGGATGATCAAGATATCAACTTTATACCTCTAAATGGCTGCAACAACAATGAAATTTCGGATCTAAAGCCTTCCTCTGAATCAATCCTCTTCAAGCTTCAATTTCCTTCCAAAAGAGCACCAAAAATCACACTCCAAGCTCATATGCACTCAAAAAGAGAGACGAGGCACGAATTAGGGTTTCTCTGGACTGAGGGGACGATAAGGGAGGCCAACAATGAGTCATAAGTTCTTTAAATAGGGTGCAAAACCCTAAAATTTAGGGTTTCTCATCCAGCCACCAAATCGTCGAGTTCTTCCTTACCAACTCATCGAGTTGGTCCAGAAAAAATCTGCGGCCCAAGAGCTCTCTACACGTCGCGTTGAGGCCATCAACTCGACGAGTTCCAAGGAGATTTTGCCTTTCAAGAAATAAATCATATACCTGGAATTCAGGATGTTACATGGCTAACGCCTTCCGCACCAGCAGTTGCCCTGAGGGGGCAAAGGTCAGACTTTCTTCCTGTCTTCTGAAGGACAGGGCACAAGATTGGTGGGAGGAAGTTACATGTGCATTTGGTGAGCAGGATATTGATGCAATGACATGGAGGGTATTTGTGAGCCGATCCAGTTTCAAGACACTGGAGGGTATGATAGCGAGGGCTAGAGAGAGGGAGATTGATCTCAAGATGAAGAGGAAGAGGAATTCGGATGAGGCTCAGGTATCAAGGGGGTTCGGGAAAGAGGCCAAAGGTTGTTGATGCAAGGGGGAAGGGCCAACAGGGTCTGGGCCGTTGTGCCAAGTGCGGCAGGATGCACGATGGGGCGTGTAGGGTGGGTGGTTATGGTTCTTCAAGTGTGGTCGGACAGGTTATATTAGCAGGGATTGCACTGCTACTACCACCACCACCTTGGTATTTGTTTTAATTTTCTTTCAATGCAATCATAGAGGTCACAAGAATGCCCATTGTCCGAGTTTGGTTACAGCATGAGCGGTGTCAGCACCCACTCATGTAGATCTTCGGATCACTGACGGCCGCCAGCGCCGAGTAGATGCACCTGTGGTGAAGAGCAGGGCTTGTTAGTGGACGGTCGAAGAGGCTCGCATGGCACCTAATGTGGTGACGGGCATGTATTTTCTCCTTATCTCTTTATTTATATTGAACTACTTGCTTATGTTTATGTGTTTTATTTTAGGACCGTTCTTTGTGAACGGTATTTCTTTTTTGGTATTGTTTGATTCGGGGTCTACCCGATCCTTTGTATCTCTTGCGCTTAGCAAGAGGTTTGATGGAGCTCTAAAGGAGCTGGATTGTCCATTAGATGTCAAGATCGCAGATGATAGATCTATTGGAATAGTGTCCAAGGTCATTAACTATTGGTCATATTTCTAATAATAGCAGGGTCCTTTTGGGTTGCCCTCAAGACTCAAATTGAGTAGAATAAATAAAGGAGAAATTGGTTTATTAATTATTATGGTTAATAATTAATTAGAAACTAATTGGAAATATATTTTGGAAATATATATTGGAAATTAATTAACAGTTTAATTAATTAAAGGGTTGAATGTTGATTAATCGATAGTTGGTTAATCAGGAATGTTCCAGAACCTTATTGGATTAGGGTTGGATGAAAATCACTCCATCCCACATGGGAAAGGAGTGAAATTTCGTGGTTAGGCCTCCATCCCACATGGGAAGGAGTACTAAACCTAAGGAGGCATCCAAGGCTATAAATAGGGCCTTAAGGATTTCATTCCTCCTTGCACCTTGGCTTGAAGTTTCGCCATCCCTTCTTCCTCCCCCTCTTAGGGACGATTTCTAACCCCTTTGGGTTTGTGAAATTGACCCTTCTCCTAGTTATTTTTATTCCACTCTTTGGTGTCATTGGGTGTGATACCATTAGAGGGATTCTGGTTTGGATCCTTTCATCCAAACAACTTCATGGAGGTTCAAGATCTCAAGCATGGAGATCAAGGGCTACATAAGAGGTATGTTTTCTTACTTATGTTTTAGTTTTCTAGGGTTGATGTAATTAGCATGAAGCCATAGATCCATAGGTTGCATGTACACTTAGGTATATCGTTGTTTCGATTTTTCCGCTACCTAGTTTTAGAGTGTATTTGATGCGTAGAAATCCCAACAGTGGTATCAGAGCCATTGGTTCATGGTTATGTTCACCCTAGATCCATGTTTTCTGTAAAACTTTGTTTGAAATTGAATGGTAGAAGGATTATTGAAAAATTCGTAATTGATAATACCTTAGTCGCAGCTCACGACGTGAGAGCTTAGAGCTCACGACGTGAGCTCAGCAGAATTAGGGTTTTCAGATTTTTTCCATTTTTCAAATATGAAGCTTTACCAAATATGGATAATTACCAAATTTTAAAATGTTTTAAATCTGGAAATTGATAAATATTATTTAAATGTTTTATTTGAATTTGAATATTTATTAATAGATAAATATTGTTTAAATATGTTTATTTGAATTTGAATATTTATGTGTTTATTTGAATTTGAATATTTATTAATAGATAAATATTGTTTAAATATGTTTATTTGAATTTGAATATTTATTAATAGATAAATATTGTTTAAATATGTTTATTTGAATTTGAATATTTATGTGTTTATTTGAATTTGAATATTTATTAATAGATAAATATTGTTTAAATATGTTTATTTGAATTTGAATATTTATGTGTTTATTTGAATTTGAATATATTTATGTGTTTATTTGAATTTGAATATTTATTAATAGATAAATATTGTTTAAATATGTTTATTTGAATTTGAATATTTATGTGTTTATTTGAATTTGAATATTTATCTATTATTTAAATAGTGAATTTAAATATTTAATATTATTTATAAAAGAGATTTATAAATTTGAATATTACCCCCTTCTGATTTATTAATTGTTACATTGCGTCCTCGCAATTAATTAGAATTAATAATAGACAACTAAATTTAAAGAGTTTTAAATTTACCCCTTATATTTATATATATTAGAATTGTGTCTCTTATATGTATAAGAAAGTTACAACATGCGCCCCCGCGTGTTTAAATATTGACATTGTCAGTCTTACATCGACTAGGCTCACCCGTTCTAATGTAGGGGTTTAAGGAGGTCTCTTTGATTCCTAATGAGGTCGGTTTTTAATATGCTTCACGCTTACCACCCTCACCGCCCAATTGCATTTTGTGAATGGAGTTACCGAAAGGGTTTGATAGTGATAATGGTCAATCTAAAAGTATTTTAAATACAAGTATAAAACAAAATCCCGTTTTATAAATAGAATGTGAGTTTATATTATCCATGAAAATTGCACATTCTCTTTATATTCTGTTGATGGAGCTCGTGTGGTTAACCGGCACATCAATATTGGGTATAGTTGAGAATGATATGGAACTCGCAAGAGTCGGGGACCATGCGATTTTGCAAGGTTAATTCTCAATCTATTTAATGTGAATTTTATGTTATCCATAAAAGTTGCACATTCTCTTTATAACTTGTTGATGGAGCTCGCGTGGTTAACCGGCACGTCGATTGGAGAGTATAAGTAGAGAATGATGTGGAACTCGTGAATCTCAAGCGTAACTTGAGTCGGGGACCATGCGGTTTTGTATGGTCGATTCACCATCTGTTCAATGATCCGCGGCGACCCCGTCATTGAATTTGAGATGAACATAATTCGAGATTAACATGCCATTGATAGTCAATGAATCTCAAAGATCTAGGAATTTCGTGGTGATCGAAATTGGCAAAGGGCTTTGCCTACCTAAATAACTTTATGGTGTGTTTACGGCATCCCTTTACACATCATGGAGCCAAATATGGATCCTATCCTTATAAAATAATTTTATTTAGGGTGATTATTTTCTAAGGATAAGTAAAACAAACTATAATGGAATTTGTTATTGAATGATGTTTATAACCTTATCCACTAAAATCTACTGCTATAAAACCTTTGAAAGGATTAGCTATGAGGATGATCAATCTTGTCAAATTCGTAGTTTGGGAGTAGTTCTCATAAACGAAAAGAAAGATCATGCCTTTGTTAAAGCTATTCCTTGGTTACTTCAAACATTGCATTCTAAAGTGTTAGAAAGAGCAATTGTCAAATGTACGTTGTAAAATGACATATTGAAGTAAAATGGAATTTCCTTGAGTTAGGAGTTGACTAGGATTAATCGACTAGCTGACATGTACATATAATCAATTCATTTTGATTTTGATATGAACAACTTGGAATGACCATGAAGGAGTTGTGGAGCATGTTAAAGTTTCCTTTTGGAATTAACATGGCAGTCATAGAAACTCAAACTTCAAAACACTCCCATATTTTACTATCATTAATAGAAGTGTCAAGAAGAAGAAAGCCAATTGCACACGGTTCTAAAAGGCGATTAGTGTGGGTATACCTAATCTAGGCCCTAATACCTAGGACAAAGGAAGGCTTATTCTAAGACATGTTCTGATAGTTGCTCGTTTCCATAACAAGAAAAGGACTAAGAAATCAAACTTGCCTAAATGTATATTTGAGGTGAAAGGACTGGAACATGAAGAAGTTAAATTTGATCATGGATCACGAGCCCGTGCTACTTTCCATTGGACCAAAAGATAACTAGTTCTTTCATGTTTGTTATTCAAAAAAATATATGAATTTATAATGCCATCAAAACATTACTTCTAAACCTTGAGTATTTTACTGAGGATTAGTACTGACATTTGCAAGAATGTGCAGTTACTAAAATGAAGTAAGAAGACTAGAACATGGAGAAGATAATTTGATCATGAATGCCAAGCCCTTGCTACATTCATGGGATCAAATGACAATTCTCCTCAAGAGTTTAGTCTATGGTAATATAACTAAAACTTTTTTATACTATAATTCATGAGATAGTTCTGACTTATTTAAATGTAGAGCATTCTAACATGTTAAAAGAAAGTCATGAAATCTATGAAGCTAGTATAGTAGCAATCGTTCAAAATTGATTCGAACATTTAAATAAGGTGTATTATTGTGAATATCTGTTGATGTTAGTTCAACTAATGGATCGTTCAGAATGACCACAATATGTACTGATTCAAATACATCCAAAGTTTTGGGTGAAATGTATTTGTGGAATCATAGTCTTGGATACATAAACAAGAAATGCATTACCAAGTATCCAGTTGGATCGGATTTTGGATATCATTTGACCTCGAGTCTCATGATAAATGCAAATCTTGTTTATCAAGATAGATGATGAATGTTTCACTGGTTGATGTGAGTATCTGTTGGAATTAGTTTACACTAATGGACCGTTCAGATTAATCGCAATACATGGTGATACCAACTTCGTATGAATGTGAGTCTGAAACCTTTCAGGTGTTTAGAGCTCTCATAAAGTGAAGTTGACAATCAATTGGGCAATAGGATGAGACACTCATAGTGAGAATCTCAGTGCAAACTTTATCGATCATCTAAGTAATTGTGAAAGAGTTTCATGATCTGTCTCCTCCCAAAACACTGCCACTACGAAGTGTTAGTTGGATAGAGAAACAAATCGTTCATTGATTTTGTACTAGATGAGTCGCACTGTGTTTGCTGACAATTCGTGGATTGTACCATGAATAGTGTTACAAGAAGTCCTTTGGTCTTGTGCCATCTAAGTAGGTTCTTGAAACACTCTATGGTATGTGAAGTGGGATTCTATCCTCACTGCCATATATGGAAGTCTACGATTATGAGGCTTACGCTCGTCGTGAAGCGCTTGACAATCTAGGACTTTGATTAAAGATGTGTTATCTCGTTGGAGAGCCCATCAAGCATTTTGGATAAATGTTTAACAACCTTCTGAGAACAAAGTGTATGTTGCTCAAAGGGCAGTCTTCCAAGAGAGGGAGCTGATTTCCAAAAGGGCTAGTGGGAGCCACATTGATCTTGATAAGATTCAAGAGTCAACCAACGAAGAGCCTAAAGTTGGACATAACATTCATTTTGGAATTAAAAGAGCTATTAAGGAAACTGACATATTTCCATTTTTCCTTATAGATCTGATAGAAGACGTCATGGACCTAGTTATATAAGAGTTTATATTGCTAAGGTATTTGAGTTACTGGTAGATAGCAATCAGAGTGTACCAACTATCGGAAGCTATGGTAGGCCCTAAAGGCTACAACATGGAAGGAGGAATTGGAAAGCGAGATTCAATCCATGTATGTTGTAATTTGGTAGATCAAGCACTTGACCTTATCCCTTAAGTGCAAGTGGATCTTCAAGTAGAGACAATCATGGATAGGAACAAACACATAATTAAACCAAGATAGGTTTTGAAGGATGTGTAAGCTTAACAAGTTCATTTATGGACCGAAATAAGCATCTCGCAGGATGGATCATTATTTCAATGAGAAAGTTCAAAGAGTTTGAATTTCGAGAAATAAAGATAAGCCATATATATGTCAAAGCTAGTGCGAGTAATTGGATTCTTTGTTTCAATGAGAATATTCGAGGAGTTTGAATTTCTAGAAACATAGATAAGCCATATATATGTCAGTGCTAGTGGGAGCACTGTAGTCATCCTTGTATTGTACATAGATAATGTACGATTCATAGGAAATTATATTCTAAGTTAGCAAGTGTAAAATCTTGGCTTGGTATGAGAATTGTTTCGCTATGATATACATGGGAGATACAACACACATACATAATAAGGATCTATGGAGATATATCTAAGTGATTCATTGGATTAAGGCAAAGTACATTGAATGTTGAGGAAACTCGACATGCAGAACTCAAAAAGGAGTTTAGGCTGGCATGACATTGAGCAATGCTAATGTCCTAGTTCTACTATTGAGCTAAATCAAATGAGTCGTGTCCCACATGCTTTTGCTATGGGATCGATCATAAATGCCATGACATGTACTAGATCTAATGACTCGTATGCCTTGAGCATGACAAGTTTGATTAGATCAATTTGGCAAGAATCAATGAATCAAGATCATGAATATTCGTAAGTGTCCTTGGAGGACAGAAGAGATGATCTTGATAGTATGGAATAGATCATTGTAAGAGTTACATTGATGCTAAGTTCCGCACTAATAAAGGCAATTCCGTTCGCAGTCGGAATTCGTGCTTTTACTGAATAGTGATATATTAGCTTGAAAGAGTACCAGGTAATACACCATAGTGGATTCAACAAACTTAGAGTATATTGCGGTTAGTTAAAATGCAAAGGAAAAAATGTGACTAAAAGAAATTCATTAGTGACATCTTTGTTGAAATTCAATCATTGATGGTCCTTATGAAGTTTCTTGTGACTTTGGGTGAACTTACCTCGAGTATGGATCCCAAGTCACACGAGCTCACATGAAACATACTCAATAAGTACCAACACATTTGATAGTGAGTCAAATGTAAAGACATCATAGTCAATATGTCATATCGAAAGATAATCTTGTCGATCCATTCCTAAGCCGATGTCATTGACCAAGTCTGACAGTCAGACAAAGTCGAGAGGCATTAGATTTGCAAGTGAATTGGCTTAAAAAACTCTTAGTTTGGTTTGTTTTAAAACTCGAGAACTTTAAGCGGTATAAGTTTTAATTTGATTTGGCGATTATTAAGTGGTGATCTTAATATATGATGGAGTTCGGTCATTTCAATTAGCTTATCACTGCGTTCTCACTTTTGCATGTTTGGAACCCACTTCCCGAGTATTAATTTACTCAAATGTCCACAGTCGGTCATACTCTTGGAAGTAAGTAGTGATTCAAGACTGTCATGAGTATTGGTGGATTGTCCATATTGATTAGACATAGCATAGTGATTGCGCTAACACTCATGAGTGCTTAATAGAGATTTAAGTATTGGACCAACCCACGCTTAGAGATTACTTCATGGATTCAGTCACAAGTAATTCTAAGACGATAATATCTTCTATTCTTCAAACCTAGATACATGTGGGGTTTTGCTCTATGATTCTGTTATGCATTGGTCTACTCCAACGCTAACCGTAACTGGTAGTTATAAAGGGTATGTCCATGTGTGACATGATGAAATAAAAAAAAAACTATGTGGTCGAAGTTTATTCGTTCCTTCTGCCTCAATAGGAGAAGCGATATCTATGGGCCCCTCGATGATTTGGTGCTGACATCTAAAGTGCTTGGCCGAGCCCTGACTGGAATTGATGTGTTTGATTTAGTAGTCAGATGCAGTCGTCACAAATCTATATCGGGAAACATAATTTTGAATTCTGAGATTGACCATTATCCATGTCTCGAATTCATACAGATATCATAGAATGAAGGGATAGTTGATCACTTATCTAAGGGCTGAATCTTGATTAGATCAAGAGTTCGGTAGTTGCATTGGATGGCTAACTCTCTGTTGATTATTGAGAAATATTGGTCCTCGTATAGTTGATGACTTGTCCAAGTGGGAGACTATTGGAATAGTGTCCAAGGTCATTAACTATTGGTCATATTTCTAATAATAGCAAGGTCCTTTTGGGTTGCCCTCAAGACTCAAATTGAGTAGAATAAATAAAGGAGAAATTGGTTTATTAATTATTATGGTTAATAATTAATTAGAAACTAATTGAAAATATATTTTGGAAATATATATTGGAAATTAATTAACAGTTTAATTAATTAAAGGGTTGAATGTTGATTAATCGATAGTTGGTTAATCAGGAATGTTCCAGAACCTTATTGGATTAGGGTTGGATGAAAATCACTCCATCCCACATGGGAAAGGAGTGAAATTTCGTGGTTAGGCCTCCATCCCACATGGGAAGGAGTACTAAACCTAAGGAGGCATCCAAGGCTATAAATAGGGCCTTATGGATTTCATTCCTCCTTGCACCTTGGCTTGAAGTTTCGCCATCCCTTCTTCCTCCCCCTCTTAGGGACGATTTCTAACCCCTTTGGGTTTGTGAAATTGACCCTTCTCCTAGTTATTTTTATTCCACTCTTTGGTGTCATTGGGTGTGATACCATTAGAGGGATTCTGGTTTGGATCCTTTCATCCAAGCAACTTCATTGAGGTTCAAGATCTCAAGCATGGAGATCAAGGGCTACATAAGAGGTATGTTTTCTTACTTATGTTTTAGTTTTCTAGGGTTGATGTAATTAGCATGAAGCCATAGATCCATAGGTTGCATGTACACTTAGGTATATCGTTGTTTCGATTTTTCCGCTACCTAGTTTTAGAGTGTATTTGATGCGTAGAAATCCCAACAAGATCTGTTCGGGTTGCGAGGGTTCATCGGGGTTTTACTATTCAGTTGTTCAGTGAGGAGTATTCGATAGATTTGATTCCCATTCCTTTGCATAGGAACCAGGTTATTGTAGGTATGGATTGGCTGAGTCTCAATGGGGTGGTGATCGGTTGTGAGCAGCAGTTAGTTTGGATTCGAACCCCAAGTGGGGGAGAATTAGTGGTTCAGGGAGAGAGAGCTCAAAGTAGGTCGTTATTGTGTTCAGTAGCGAGGGCCATACGCAATATTCAGCAGGGTTGTTTAGGATTTATCGCCTATGTTATGGATATCTGGGATAACGATAAGGCGACCGTGGATGATGTGCCAATTATGTGTGATTATCCTGATGTGTTTCCAGAGGATTTTCCTAGGGTGCCTCCGTAGACGTGGGTTGAGTCAAGATTGATTTACTTCCAGGTGCGGCTATGATAGCCAAAGCACCGTATCGGTTGGCTCCTCCCGAGATGTAGGAGTTGTCTACACTGTTGCATGAGCTGTTAGACAAGGGATTCATTTGACTGAGCAGTTCGTCATAAGGAGCACCGATCTTGTTTGTAAAGAAGAAGGATGGGTCTCATCTTATATGGATTGACAATCGGGAGTTGAATAAGATAACGGTGAAGAACTATTATCCACTTCCGAGGATTGATCATATTTTACCAGCTTCAGGGTGCATCTTGGTTTTCCAAGATTGATTTGTGATTGGGATATCATCAGATGAGGGTTATAGAGGAGGATGTAGAAGACAGCTTTTCAGACTCGTTGTGGTCCTTACGACTTCGTGGTGATGTCTTTTGGGCTCACCAATGCTCCAGCCGCATTCATCGCTCTCATGAACCGTGTGTGCAGGCCGATGCTAGATCGGTCTATGATTGTATTTATCAAAGATATCTTGGTCTATTCTAAGACCCAGGAGCAGCACGAGGAGCACTTGAAGGAAGTGCTTGTGACGTTGAGGAGGGAGAGACTTTTCTAAAGTTCTCCAAGTGTGAGTTCTGGTTGTGCGTGGTGTAGTTTTGGGGGCATCTTGTCAACCAGAAGGGTATTCTAGTCGATTCGGCCAAGGTCGAGGCCGAGATGCGGTGGGAGGTTCCAAGGTCTACATCTGAGATTCAGAGTTTCCTTGGTCTCACGAGTTATTATCGGAGGTATATCCTTGATTTCTCCAAGATAGCTTCTCCATTGACTCGATTGACTAAGAAGATGGTTACATTTCCCTGGGGGCCTGAGCAGTAGGCAGATTTTGAGACCTTGAGACATCGGTTGTGCAAGGCAGCGATTCTGACCCTACCGGAGGGTGTTGAGGATTTTGTGGTTTATTGTGATGCGTCGATCATGGGTTTGGGAGCAGTATTGATGCAGAGGGATCGCATGATCGCTTACGCTTCGAGGTAGCTGAAGCCTCATGAGGTGAATTATTCGACTCATGATTTGGAGCTGGGGGCCGTGGTTTTCTCCCTCAAGATTTTGCGACATTACCTTTATGGGGTCCACTGTATTATTTACATGGATCAAAAGACCCTGAGGTACCTGATGGATCAGCCAAATCTGAATATGAGGCAGCACTGATGGTTGGATGTGGTGAAGGATTATGATTGTGATATCCTTTATCACCCGGGGAAGGCCAATGTGGTGGCCGATGCTCTCAGCTCCAAGGTGGTCGTGGCTCTGATCAGAGATATATGTTTGAGGATGACCGTGATTACTCCACTTTTGGATAGGATTCGTGAGGCTCAGGTCAAGGCTATGAAGGAAGAGGACCGAAAGAGTGAGCATATTGTGGGTCTGGTGGCTTCCTTGGATTATAATAGTCGTGGGTTGTTGACTCTGCATCGGCGGGTTTGGGTTCCATATTGGGGCGGTGTGCATCAGGTTTTGATGGAGGAGGTGCACAAGTCTAGGTTCTCCATTCATCCCAGGGTGACTAAGATGTATAGGGATCTTCGTCTTAATTATTGGTGGCCCTGCATGAAGCAGGATGTGGCTTGGTATGAGGAGCGGTACTTAACTTATAGGAAAGTCAAGGCCAAGCATTAGCGACCTCACGACAAGATGCAGCCGTTGGAGATCCCCATATTGAAATTGGAGGATATTACCATGGATTTCATCACAAACTTACCCCGTACTGCACGTGGAGTGGATTCAATTTGGGTCATCGTGGATCGGCTAACCAAGAGTGCGCATTTCATTCCAATTCAGGAGAGTATTTCTGCATAGAAATTGGCTGAGATTTATATCAGGGAGGTTGTAGCACGTCATGAGGTGTCGGTTTTGATGGTTTCTGATAGAGATGTTCGGTTTACTTCCAGGTTTTGGAAGAGATTCCATGACGAGTTGGGTACTCGTCTCCATTTCAGCACAACATTTCATCCGCAGACCGATGGTCAGAGATAGTGGAATATTCAGACCCTAGAGGATATGTTGTGGACGTGTGTTTTGGACTTTGGTGGGAGTTGGGATACGTATCTTCCGTTATTAGAATTTTCATATAAAAATAATTATCATGCCAGCATTGATCGACCTCCTTTCAAGATGCTTTATGAGAGGAAATGCAGGACCCCGATTTGTTGGGGCGAGGTCGGTCAGCGAGTTATGGGGAGTACTGAGGTGGTACTCTAGACCACTGAGCTGATTCAGCAGGTTTGGAGTAAGCTCTAGCCTAGAGTCGGCAAAAGAGTTATGGCAACATGTGCCAATCAGACTTAGAGTTCCAGGAGGGGGATATGGTTCTCCTGAAGGTGTCACCTTGGAAAGGTGTCACCCGATTCAGGAAGAAGAGCAAGCTGGGGCCCCATGTATATTGGTCCTTTCAAGGTTTTGGCTTGGGTGGTTCGAGTTGAATATCGCTTGGATCTTCCAGATGAGCTCAGCCAGATTCATAGCACGTTCCATGTCTCTCAGCTGCGGAAGTGCTTAGTGGATGACTCTGTAGTGGTACCGTTAGAGGATATTCAGGTGGATGACCGCCTGAATTATATCGAGATACTGGTGGCGATTCTTGATCGGAAGACGAAAACCTTGAAGAATAAGGTTGTGGAATTGGTGAAGGTGCAATGGCATCATCGCAAGGGTTCAAAGTGGACTTGGGAGCCGGAAGATGAGATGAGGGAGCACTACCCCGAATTATTTGGAGCAACGGACTTCGAGGACAAAGTCTGATTCAAGTGGGGGAGAATTTTAACACCTGAAATTGGTATGTTTCCATTTAACCCTTCTTATTTTTAAAACATTGCATTATGGTCCTTATGGCTAGTACGTGAGGCGTACTATAGAGTACACTTGGTGTACTAGTTGGAGATTGATCGCGGGTTCGAACAACGTATGTTGAGCGTACGTCGGCTACATTGGGCGTACGCTGGCCAGGGGCAAACCCTAATTTTTAGCGTTTATGCCCTATTTAAGCCTCATTAACTCACCTCCTGGATATTTTAGACTAGCCTCTACCCTTTGAAAATCCTAATTCGTCCATTTGCCTTGTGTGGTGCTCGTGTGCTCTTGTTTTGATCTTTGGAGGGTTTTGTGCATCTTGAAGTGGTAGAAGAAGAAGATTGAAGAATCATTCTTTGGAGGGGAGCTTTGAGATCCAGCTTTAGCACCTTCATTTCGTGGATTTTGAGGAATAAAGTTCAAAGCTTGTCATCTCATTTCATAGATCTATTCCTTGGCTTGCTTTTGGCTATTTTGGTCCCTTTTGGTTGGTTTTGTAAGCTAAGGTCATTTATGGAGCTTATCCTTGTAGATCTGGGCATATTAAGGGTTTCTTAAGCATAAAGGTGTAAACTTTATGGTGGTTTTGATCTCATGCATGTGTTAAGTCATTTATTAAGCTCTTTTGAACTCTAAAGCCCCATTAAGCCATGCATGTACGTAAAGTTGGCAACTTTACATGATAAACCACCTTAGGGAAGTCAGATCTAAGGCTTGGGTCGAAGTCATAACTGAATAAGTGATGAATGAACAAAGTTGGCCAAACTGGGAGTACGTTGGGCGTACAAGCTGGTACGTCGCGCGTACAAACCCCAAAGCAAGTTGTAACGTCCAAAAAAAGTGATCCAAAAATTTCATTTTTAATTTAATAAAACAGTATTCCAAAACATCATCCATACAATCCAAAAGAAAATAAGTGTATCAAACATCATATCAAACAGAGTAATATATCTAAAGCGGAATCCATGTGGTGTGTGCGATGTAGTCATGCCAAGCTCTTCCCCTTGGAACTGAAAGTACCTGAAACGTAAACTGAAAACCGTAAGCACAAAGCTTATTCAGTTCCCCAAGATACTGCATACCAAACATAAAACACATAATGGGCCCCGCCCAAAGACTATAATGGGCCCCGCCTTAACATGTATAATGGGACCATACCAATGAGTATAACAGGCCCCTCCCTAACTCGCATAACGGGCCCCGCCCAATGAGTATAACGGGACCCGACCTAACTCGTATAACGGGCCCCACCCACATACATTTCTTATCTAATAATAGATAATAGCATGCAGGATAATTATCGGGCCCAGCCCAGTAACACACAAGCACATACTCATACTAGTGTCACAAATACAACAAGTAATATAACAGAATAGATCATGGGTCAGCATGTGTGCCTTCGACCTGCTAAACATGGTGAGGAAACTCACCTCGACTGCTAAATCTCACTACAAAATTCCTCGTTGTTGGTCTAGCGAATCCCATAGCTAAATAATACTAAAACATCACCCAATTAACATTTGGGTTCCAAACCACAACCATAAATCCATACTTAGGGTAAACATAGCATTTTACCCCTAACCTAGCTTGGTCTAAGACTAAGACCCAAACTCTCAACCTAAAAGGCCCAAAAGCCCAATAATCAACCAAGTCCTAATTATGGCCCAATTTTTCAAATTGGGCCCAAATCCCTACATGAGCCTTAACCTAAGGCCCACTAATTTTTCTCTACTCCAAACTCTTATATTCAGGTGGCCCAACAAGTCCACAAGCCACTAAGCCCAAAGAAAAGCCCAAATCCGAAGCCCAACTATACGAAGTCCGCCTGACTGAGTACACGGTGCGTACTCAGCACGTACGCACATCGTACTCCCTTAAGGGCTTGTACGCTATGCATACCTACTTGTACGCCCAACGTACTCACGCATTCAGCCAAAACTCCATTTCAGTCCTTAATCCTTTAAGACCTAGCCCTAAAACATTGATCTGACCTCCTTTAGCTGGAAAACCACGTAAAGTTGCCAACTTTACGTTCATGCATGTCTAAATGAAGCTCTTAAGCTTAAAAGGGACTTAATAAGTGACTTAATGCATGCATGTGACCAATTATCTCATAAAGCTTGCACCTTTATGCTCAAGGAGTCCAATACAAACTCAGATCTGGAATAACAAGCCCTTAAAACGATTTCACTCTCTTATCAACCCAAAAAGGGACCAAAAGCATAACAAAGCACAAAATGAAAAGATCTAAACATATACACGTCAAGGTTCAATCTTGATACCTTAGAAAGCTTGCACAAAAGAAGATGATTCTGGATCCAAGGCCTTCCCACCAAGCAAGACAACTTCAAGATTCTCCACTTCCTTCACAAAGACCAAAAATGAGCACCAAGAACTTCTTACCAGCCCAAGAACACCACCAAGAGACTTAAGGATCGATTTTATGGTTTTTGTGGCAATGGAGACTGGTAAGGAGGCTAGCCATAAGGACTTAAGGCCTTTATATAGAGTACAACACCCTAAATTAGGGTTTCAACGTCTCGCACGTACGCCCCGCATACAAGGATGTACGCCCAAAGTACGTGCCCAGAGTCTCGATCCTGCCTCGCATGAGTACGCTAAGTGTACCATGTGGTACGCCCCGCATACTCGCTTTACAGCTTGTATGCTAAGCATACCATGTGGTACGCCCCACGTACAACTCAACGACCAGACAGTGCAATATAAGCAACAATAAGGGCAAAAAAGAAACTTACCAGGATTCAATTGTTATAATTTTCCCCCACTTGAATCAGAATTTGTTATTGAAGTCCGCCGCCCCAGATAATTTCAAATAATGCTCCCTCATCTCATCCTCGGGCTCCCAAGTCCACTCCGATCCCTTGCGGTGTTGGGACTACACCTTCACTAGCTTGACAACCTTGTTCCTCAAGGTTTTCGTCTTCCGATCCAGAATCGCCACCGGCCTCTCAATATAATGCAGGCGTTCATCCACCTGAATATCCTCCAATGGTACCACAATGGAATCGTCCACTAAACACTTCCGCAACTAAGAGACGTGGAATGTGCTATGAATCTAATTGAGCTCAGCTGGAAAATCTAAACGATACGTAACCTGGCCCACCCGAGCCAAAACCCTGAAGGGACCAATATACTTGGGGCCCAGCTTGCCCCGCTTCCTGAATCGGATGACACCTTGTTTGGTGGTTAAACCAACAAATAATGGGATAAAATAATAACAATATAATTGTAATCGCTGCTACTTCATACACTAAAGATAGTATAGAGTAAGCAGGGTCGATCCACAGGAATACGGGACTACTTATTTAGCCATATTCTCACACATCATACAATCAATGTTAAAATGGGGGATTATGTTTGAACTCAAATTAAACTTCATAATAAAACAAGATTGATGACAAAATTCAGTAAAAGAAATACATTTCCGATTTGGATTCCTAGACATTTGTTGTGTTATAAGATGTAATATGACTATGATCCATGTTCAATCTAGGTTGGTAATTTAGATATTAATAAAATCTAATATCCAAGTTGACAAAACTGTTCTATTCAAAACATGTTCTTTAAATAAAACTTCATTTAATTGATTCAATTCAAACAAGCTCTTGCATCAAATCATTAAATGACATTAGAATCTTGCAACAATTACCAACAATATCCAACATTCCTCATAAGTTCGGGAATATGAACATCTAATCTTTGATTACACTAATTTTGATTAATTACAACCAATTAAGTGCATGTTACTAACATCAAATCATAAAACATATACGAATTTTACAATTTAATTAACTAGATTGATAAGAACCCTAGTTTATTGATCAAGTGAAAAGGAGAACCAATAAAACATATAATTAAGACCAAATCAAAGATTACTAGATAATAAACATAAATTCAAGTGCAAATTACAATCTAACAACAAACACTTAGAAATTTGGAATCGAAAATGATAGAGAAATCAGCCACACATGTCTAAGTTAAACTACAAATTCAACAAGTTTGATCTTCAAATTAACTTACGAAAAGAAAATTAAAGTGTTTCCAAGATGCTAGATGATGATATAAACTCCCAAAATCACCCCCTTGCAGTTCCAAGTCGAGGTTATGTTTGAATGTGCCATTAACCATAGATAAATCGGAAGTTAAGAATTTGAAAATCCATCAGATCACGTTATACGGCCCGTGTAACGTATGCCTTATCATTACACGGCCGTGTAATGATCCTGATGTGCTGAAAAGCTTCCAAAGCACGGCCGCGTAACGTATGCCTTGCCAAAGCACGGGTCGTGTAACAAACTGTAAAATAGCCAATTTTCAATTTTCTTCATTTCTTCAATTTAGCTCCGAAAGTTCCGAAATTTCATCGAGAGCTTCCCTTGACCATCTTAAGCATGCTTCAATCTTCAAATCACCCTGAAACATCCACAAAAACTGGTGAAATATCGATAGATCCCCGATTATGTCCCTAAATGCAAAATGTATGAAAATTATACTAAAAATGCAATGTTATGCTATAAATAAACATGAAATTATCCTATGAAAAGGTGCAATTTATGCACCTAACAAATCTCCCCAAGCTTGAATCTTTTCTTGTCCTCAAGAAAGAACAAAAGATAGATATAAACTGGAGAAAAGAAAAGAAAAGAAGACAAAAATCTAGATCCTAAATGCGGAGTATAATGCAGTGAATCAAACAAAAATGATCCAACCCAATTGACCTTTTTTTCAAGTAGTTGAGAATATACTTGTCGTGCCTTAAGCTAACTTGACTTTGGTCCCATAAACACAAATTCATTAAAAACAATACGTTTAGCCACTCCTTAATACAATTCAACAGAATCAAAGATTACAACACTTATTCATTTTTAATAGCATCAAGTCAATTCATTGGAACAAATTATGGTCTTACTCTCGTGAAAACATATGTGACAAAAACATGCTCAATCATCTTTGTTTTACAAAATAAAACAATGACCGACTCCAGCTATTTGTTGATTAACAACAATCTTTTTCAAAAAAAATCTTTTCTAAAAATTCCCTAAAATTTACCTAGATTCGTTACAAATTTCAAACAACTTACACCAGTCAAAGTAATTAACAGTCAATCCCAATGTCATAAGTTCAAGTCCAAGTCCGAAGGAATCTTTTGGCAGCCAAGCGTTTTTCCTAAACATATATTTCAATTAAACTATAAACATAAATATATACAAACTATCTAATTATATTTTCCTACAAATAAAGCTCATGGCTTTCTTTGAAATCCATATAACGGGCTTCCAACCAACACATCCAGAACAGATGACCTTGGTGTGCTAGAAATAAAGACTTCCCTCGTGTTTACTTACCCGAACCTCAAAGGTCACAGATTAGCTTTATTTGAATATCTATATGTATATTTATTCTTTTATTAAGTTCATGACTTTATATAGAACCCATGTAGCGAACTTTCAACCAATCAATCCCAAACAATTTAGCCTTAGGTGATTAGGTGTAGAACACCCCTCAGAGTTTACTCATTCGAATCCCAAAGGTCACAGATTAACTTAATAATTTTTTTTAGAATCTAAGATAACACATAATACATTTATCAATTTATTTGCTAGGCTTATTCTTTATATTTTTCATCCTTGACTTTTCTATTGTGGGACATCTCACGGTCTATTACCGTGAGGGGCTTCTAAGACATTTTTTGGGGGACTGAAGTCAACATGCAAAGACCCGTAAGTATAGTTGGAAACTATGTCCCCAAGCAGGTTATATAAAGGGAATGAGTAGAAAAGACTTTTTAGAGCGTTGGAAGGCTCGGGACACTGAAATTTTATTTTCTTTTTATGATTTCTTAAATTTGGCATTTTGGGTTCAATTGAGCACTTACTACTCACAAGACCAGTCACATGTCCCAAAGATTGACTCATACATGTCGTTATGCTTCGGTGTTGAAAACCTTTTCATTTTCTGTTTTGCACGAATAGCTTCAGGAGGTGTGCATGTATGTGATTGGACCACTTTAAGATTTTAATGAAGAACGAGAAAGTTTAATCTTAAGGTATACGGCTCATTTATCAACTCAACTGATTTAAGAAGATTTGGTTTCTTGGAATTTAATCAAAACAATTTTTTTATTCACCTGAAGCTTGGGAAGAGAGCGGGACAGGTTATTGAGGAGGATCTTGAGGTGGGAATGGCGGAGGATATGGATGCTGAAATTATGGATTGTATGGTGGAGGGTAGTGTGGATATTGAGGGTAATAAGGTGGTTGTGTGGGTTGACCACCTAAACAGAGTACCCTATGCATGTCGGTCACAAGGGAATCTACATGTTGGTTGCGTGCTCGTTGATTATCTCTAAAGGTATAAAACACTTCTCTAAACTCCACCATCTCAGTACTTATCTCACAAACACTATCATAAAGTTCAGAATAATCATGATGCAAACGCCTATTGTCTTCATGCAACCTACGAAGTTCTTTCATATACATGTCATGATGGGGATGCATGATAGGCTCTTGCTGCACTGGAGCAGCAACATCAGGTATGGTTGCATTGGAAATGAGCTCATCCTCATCAGAATCAGGATCAGGCTCGGGAATTGGAACACCTAAATTGGAACTAAGGCGCAAAACAGTATTGTGTACGGGATTTGACAATCAAAGAAGCTGAGAATTTTGATGATCGATGTTGAGATAATCACGGCTATCAACAGCCCAATAAATGGCCTCTGTTTCATAATCGATATGGAACAAATGCATGTTCTTCAAGATTTTTGTCGTGATGCGAGTTTCTCCTGCAATGACATCGAGACCAGGTGGAAAGCGAATGGCAAGAGCTGGGTGTTTGAGGATAATTGTGATCATACCCCCACAAAGTAATTTACCACTGGTGCTGCGGGATATTTTCAACAATTTGAAAATAATTCATAATCCAAAATCAGGAAGTTGATTTGGGTTGTGGATCATACACCACATAATCTCTAATTCTTTTTGGCCAGCCTTGCTTATCTCATTTTGTGGAAATACAATAGAAGCAAGGATGCGATGAGCGGCCTTAAGAACAGGATGAATGATACTTGAGGCTTTGGCAGCACTTGGAAAATAATTCAATCCTGAAATTCTCCCCCAAAAAGCTTTAGCATCCTCTTGAAATGGAAAATCAAATATGTGAAATGGGTTGTAAGTGTTAACAATTGGAGCACCAATGAGTTCACATAATTGATTTTTATGCAACTAATAATTACGGTTAAAAGCACGGAAGGAGAGATACTCAGTTCGATGATTGAAGGAAACAGATTACAGAAATTCAATAGTGTTTTGGACATAACCAACATCATGTAATGACAACACCCTTCCCATCCAATATTTCTAAACAAAACACGGACTTGGTCATGAATATGGAGGGATTTAAGAGTGGGCATGTCTGCGAATTTCTGTGTTGCGCGCCTACGACCAAGAAAATTATGATACCTAGCTTCTTGTTGAGAGTCTAAGAATGCCAATTCACCCGAATTTTGGCGTTGAGGGTTTGGGACACGTTGACTAACACTAGAGTCAACGACTCTAGAACGCTTGGAATTACCCTTTTTACCACCCCCACGAGATGATGAAGCCATGAGAGAAACGAAATTTAGACACAAAAAAATTTGACTTTTAAGCACAATGCACAACCACTTCAAAGGACCAACACACAATTAACACTCAATTTAACAGTTTAAGCACAAAGATTGAATCTTTTTTTGACTAACAATGAAAAGTCACAGAATTGGAAAGAGAATACCCGATTTGGAGGTTGAAACACGAAATTGTTGATTGAAATCACTTGTAAACTCTTCCACAATGCTTCCCCAAGCATATTCTACAAGCAATTTGAACAAATTACGATAAAATTTTCGGACCCAATTTCTAGGGTTCTTCCAAAAATCCGAAAATCACCATTAAAATGGTGTTTTAAAGTTGCTTGAGTGTAAGGAAGAAGAAGAGGGATGAAATTCCATACCTTGCTTGCTTAAATCCATGGTGTAATTGAAGATTTGACGTGTTTATGTGTGTTTTCGGTGTAGGGGGCGAGAGAAGAGAAGAAACGACTAGAAGAGTGAACAAGATGCGATTTTTTGTGTTAAAAACTCGTTTTTTTTATACACAGACCTCGTTACACGGCCCGTGTAATGGTAAGAGTAATGTTACATGGTCGTGTAACGCAAACAATCCTAAAGTTAATAGCCATTACACGGTCGTGTTTTGCAAAGACATGCATTACACGGCACGTGTAATGGTCTATGAGACACACGGATATTATTCTTATTTTCGCACCCGCTCACTTCCAATCCTCATAAAAATTATTTTTAGACCACCCTAATTATTCTAAGAACCCTGGAACACAAAAACTTGAAAGAAAATGTCCAAACGAAAATTTTACAAAAATGACCAAAATACCCCCGACTTGCCTCTCGGGTAGCTGCCCTTGTTTAAAGTCGGTAGCTCGACATGGACCCCAATCATTTGTCAATCTTGGTACTTTAGATCCGCAACTTCTTCCACTTCCTCGTTTTTACTTCAAATCCTTCATAATAAGACTTTAAACGATGACCGTTCACCTTAAAGATCTTCCCGGTTTTCTCACTTGTGAATTCTATTGCACATGCTCAAAAACATTAGTGACAACAAATGGTCCCACCCAACTGGACCTTAATTTACCAGGGATTAATTTAAAACGAGAGTGGTAAAGTAATACCTTTTGACCATTTTCAAATACCTTGCATGAAATCATCCTGTCATGGTATGCTTTTGTCTTTTCCTTGTAAAGAACTTCATTTTCATATGCTTCATTGCGGATCTCCTCTAGCTCTTGAATGTCAAGCTTCCTCTTCTTTCCCGATTCATTTAAATTTATATTGAATTGCTTGACTTCCCAATACGCTCTATGCTCCAACTCAACGGGTAATCGACATGGCTTCCCAAAAACAATACGGTACGGAGACATTCCAATTGGAGTTTTAAATGTTCTACGATATGCCCACAATGTAACACCCATAAAAATCAATCCAATTTAAAACTTTTCGAAACATTAAAACCATTAAGTTATTACAAATTGTTTTCAAAATAGTTTAAACATCAGAGTATCCCCAGAAAATTCATAAAAATATAAGGAGGTGCACGATCACGCCTTTGCCTTCCCGCGATCACCAGAAGTACCTAAAACAATAATCGATAAATGTAAGCTCGAAGGCTTAGTGAGTTACCCCCAAAATACCAACCTCATATAACCATAACATATCATATAACAAATATAGAACAGCCATGCATCTCGAGTCTACAGAGTGACTGGTCCGCCCGCACCGGGCCTTCAGTCCACCTGGTCCACTCTCTGAGTCTACAGTATGACTGGACCGCCCACACCGGGCCTTTAATCTATCTGGTCCATTCTCCAAGCCTCAGCACATCTAGACCGCCCTCGTTGGGCCTTCAGCCTATCCGGACCGCTCGCTGGGCCTTCGTCCTGACTATGTGCCCTCCCGGGTCTGCAGTCTATCCGGTCCGCCCTAGGTATGTTGGCCTATAGCACAAAGCAGGACCCGCCTCAACCTAACCCCCATACTAATCAAACAATCATGTGCACATATAATAGATAATCACATAACAGCCCATAGACAAACAAACCGATCTAGCAGATCATATAGCATAACAACATCCTAACCAGGATACCGACCTAAACCAGGTCACTAAACATAGCATCATCCTATATACCAGGATACCGACCTAAACCAGGTCACTAAACATAACATCATCCTATATACCAGGATACCGACCTAAACCAGGTCGCTAATAATAATATCGTCCTAATTACCAGGACGCCGATCTAACAGATCAAAAAGCATATCAAACGAATACCAGTATACAATCCGACAAAGGGACGGCCTTGGTGCCTTAGTCCCTATTGATAAATTGAGGATAACTCACCTCGAAATGCCGATCTAAACCGAAGAAAGCAGATTCCCGAACCACCGTCTCACCGACAATCCCGAACTATCCAAAATAGCGAATAAGAAGTCAATAAACGGGAATATAAATTTTTGACCAAGAATTCCTTATAACAATAGCCCAATTTTCCTTTCCTCTAATTTGGGCCAAGGCCCAATACCAAATCCATGATCCTCAAGTCCATGGCTAGATCTATGTTATACAAGCATAAAGATTGAAGCTTTTTACCTTCTGGAGCTTCTAGGGTACAACACAACTTCAGATCTACAAGCCAAACTTCTTCTCCAACTCCTTGATGCAATGACTCCACCTTCAAGAGCTAAAAATACCCACCAACTCACACTCTCTCACAAGGACTAGGGTTTTGAAACGTTTCTGAAAGATGTAGGCCGAGAGTAATGAGAGGGAATGAACCATAAGGATGTTTATATAGCCCCCAAGTCCAATTATTAGGGTTTCCATCTTTTATGAGTACGCCCAGCGTACTAGGGTGCGCCTTAGTACGCTTAGCGTACCCTTATGTACGCACAGCGTACCCCTCCTGGTCCCAAAAATTACAACTTAGCCCTTGGGCTCTTATGGCTTTGCCCTTCCACCCCCAGGGACTACCAATGACAAAATTGGGATGTCACAACTCTCCCCCACTTAAACTAGGCTTCGTCCTCGAAGCCTGCTATGGCAAAATTCCAGATGACGCTCTCGCATCTCGGACTCCGGCTCCCACGCTAATCGGATACTTTCCGATGCAGCCACCAGTCTCCCTACCTAGTTCACATGCCCTCCAACTTGAACATCACCTAGGGATACCTCCGCCTCCTTATCCACCATACGCCCTAGCATCTGCCAGACGTGGGAAAATGTCGCGAATCTGACTGAGCTTCTTTTCTTGCCATTCTTGGCATGCCGACATCCTGAAGGGCACCCAACATAAATCACTACCTTGGAGACACTCAATTCATAATTCCAAGAAACAACTAATCCCACCTCACCTGAACCCTGGAATCTAGAATCCCGGAACCGGTTTGTCTTCCTGACAGACCTTATCTGCTGAACCGATGTTACTTCCATTCCACTGATTCCTTAGTCTGACCATCCATTCCTGATTCTTCCAAGGTCTCCTACCGGAGACAGAACCGCAGATTACCTGCTGCTGCGACAAATAATGCTTCCATAGGTTACCAAACTAACGTACACCGATCCTTCGGCATGACTGGACCGCCTCTCAGGGCCTGCAGCCTCTCCGGACCGCTCGTTGGGCGTTTGACCTGACTGGGCCGCCTTACCAGGCCTTCAATCCAACTGTACCTTCCTGATCCGCTAACCCTCTGCCCCGACTCTACTTTTCTCCTGAACCTTTCGTGCCTACGACTCACCGTCGGTCCGCACCGGGT
The DNA here is from genome assembly GCF_052849685.1 of Lactuca virosa. NCBI lineage: Eukaryota > Viridiplantae > Streptophyta > Magnoliopsida > Asterales > Asteraceae > Lactuca > Lactuca virosa. Next base: position 114,721,965 of record NC_136431.1, read on the forward strand.
ATCTTGGCCTACTGCATCGAGCAGGACCGCCTTACCCTTCCCAACCCAAAGTGTTGCCATATATATATATATATATATATATATATATATATATATATATATATATATATATATATATATATATATATATATATATATATATATATATATATATATATATATATATATATAGGAGTAAGATCTAACCAAGTTCTCATAACCTGTCGAACAGGGACGCTCTAACTTAGCAACCCTCGATTTCCAATGACGGCATCATACCTTTCCCTTGTAACTCGGATCCAAACTCATACTCAAAATCCAAGGGCCTATCATTTCATTTCACTCAAACTCCTCCGATTCGTCGTAACCCTTCGCTATTATGGGTGTATAGATTCTTCTACTTACTGCTGAGACTACCAGTCTCCCATCTGGTCCATCCCCCAGGTACTCAGAACCTGAAAGGCAGGACAGTCTAATCCCAACCCTTCCTTTAGTTGATGAACATCCATTCGGATCTACTCCCATTCCCCAACTGGAGCATTACCAGATCCAAGAAGATGAAACCTCAGAGACACTCCGAACTGATGAGATCACCAAGATCCTCTGCACTCCATCTGACCTCAAATAACAGATTCCGATCAAAATAGAAATTCACCGGGGTCTTCAGCATACCCATCAGCATATTCAATACCAGGAGCCAGATCTACTGATTGCTATAGCATAGCAGCATACTCAATACCCGAATCATAGATCTACAAACGCATGCAGAGTCTTCAGCATGGCTGGACCGCCTTGCCAGGCCTTCAGCCTATCTAGAGGACTCCCTGAACCTTCAGCATGTCTGGACCGCCTCTCTGGGCCTTCAGCCTGTCTGGACCGTTCTCTGAGCCTTCGGCCTGACTGGTACGCCCCACCGGCCTTCAGTCTATCCGGACGGCTCAAAACTGTTGAGCATCTCCCTGGGCCACCCCCCTCCTGATGCTCTCTCTCCCATACAGCCTATTCCCACCCACTTGGGGCTTCAAACTCCTGATCCATCTTATGGACTATAACACCAGCCTAACCCTAGGCCTCATGCCGATCGTCCACCCTTCTGAAAACCCGTGGCCTATTCCCTGACCTGCGTATCTACCACATACGCTAAACTCCCGCATACGCATGTTGAGGTTCTGCCTGACCGTGGCAGTTAATCGAACCCTCAATGATTGATTCTCCATCTGAGAATTTCCAATTCTCCCCTACTTGGGACACTAACCACCGCCTACTGGCAGCGAAACCAAACACAACTCAACCCCCTTTACTAGGTATTATCATCCTTGACTATGGATTGATTAACCTTCGAGTGAACCACCTCCGCAGAACAACCTTCCCAGCATGGATCAACCGAACTTTAAAAGAAGCTACTAGCCCTGGAATAGCGATCCTATGCCCTAACTTCCAGCTCACCGACACCCCTGGATACTAACTGCTACAACCGCTCGATACTAAACTCCTTCGACCCTCCTATGTTCTAATGTCTCAAGCAGGAACAAATCACAATATAATCATAACAATAAGATAAAAGATAGAAACATACCAGCTGTCGCATCTCGCGCTGCCCTGGCCTCCTCTGCTGTGAGCTGGAAGGCACGTCCCTGAGCCTTCGGGGGCTCTGCTCTACCCTGACCCCCGCCAGTAATCCTCAGTGTAGCTGGTGCTGGAGCCTGCACCGGTCTTGCAACAAGCTGTGGACAATTGGCCTTCATGTGGCCAACCTGATGACAGTGATAACAAATCCTCACATCCTGAACTGGGGCCAACTTGCGACAATCCCACGCATAATGCCCCTCCTTTCCGCACTTGCGACACACACCACCGGACCTGCAAACTCTGGAATGACCATTCCCGCACTTTTCACATATGCGGCCGCTCTGACCTCCAAACCTAGAATCAGCGGTCTTGGACCGCTTTGGCATCGGCTGCGACTGCGTCGGGGCCTGCCTCTGCTCTCGCAATTGTAACTCAATCTCCAGCTCACGCCGCCCTGCGGCCTCCTATAAATCCAGCAACGTATCACATCGCTGGGTAGCAACAAACTGTCTGATGTCAGTCTTGAGCATGCTCAGATAACGCGTCATCTGAGCCTGCTCAGAAGCAAACTCTGGGCAAAACATCTCCCTCTCAGTGAACATACGGGTGATCTCCGTCACCAACTCCGCAACCTGTCTCAACTCCAAGAACTCCTGAGCCAGCCGCTCACGCTCGACCCGTGGAATGTAGCGGGAGCAGAACATCTCCCTAAACCGATCCCAAGAAACTGCAGCTCTCTGCTCATCCGAATAAGACCCCGTCATCAACCTCCACCAATCCTTCGCCCTGGACCTCAGCAAGTTCAGGGCACACCTAACCTTCTGGTCAGTCGGGCAGGAACATGTGAAAAAGCATCCATCAATGTCCGATGGCCACCTCATGGCTATGATCGGGTCCTGAATCCCATCAAAAGTTGGGGGCTTCGTATTATCCAAGTCCCGATACTGAAAAGCCCGACTGGCTCCTACCCCTGCCGCTGATACAGCTGCAGTAGCTATCGCGGCAGCCGCCTCCGAAAGGGCTGCATAGCGCTCATCAAAGTACTCAACCATGGCGGTCTTGATAGACCCAAACATCTCCGGCAACTGTTCCCGGAACAGTGTAGCCACCTCATCATGCAAGATCTCCCGAATCATGGCGTCCAACTCATCCGTCCCCATCTGAATAACGGTCTCGGGCACTGGTGCATCCTGATCTCCCTCTCCTGATCCTAACCCGGATCCGGTCACGAAACGCCTCGTAACTACCATGCTGAAATATACCAGGAAGACATCAGATATTCCATATAACAATACGGGAACCAACTCCCAAACAAACCCTAGGGGTTGTGACTTCCTTGCTACGCGTACGGGTCCTGTGCTTTTAGTAGTACGGGCCCATACTACCTTCCACACCTACCCATATTTGTCTCAAGTATCACCATAACACCCTAACAATACCCATAACTATATCGAGCGCTCAATCCTCACTCCTGGAGGAAACTAATATCTCATAACTGGCCAACTGACCCTCCTACGATCCATCCATGAAACTTCCACCAACCCCAGCAGCACTCGTGTATGCTAGCCATACATAACGCTGGACCCTATAGACTTTCGAATATCTGATCCTACCCTAAGCCTAATCAATAAGAACAGAACATAAGGCCAAATCAAACATTCTCAGGCTATAAGATCTTAATTATATACAACCGTGATGCATACATAAGTAACTACAGTAATGATGTCAATCTCATATAAGGAAATCCCTAGGCTAGCAGGCATCATGTAATCAGGCAATTTATCATGCAATTCCTGAAGATCCCTAGCCTAGTACTAGCATGTTGTTCTAACATATCACATAATCAAATAACTGTATGGTATTTTGGGGTCTACTTACTAGCTCCGGCTGATCGTACACCCTTCATCCTCCTTTATTTATTTTGAAAACCATTTTAGAAATCAGTTTAAAAACCTTTCCTTGATTTGAGACTGGATTCACACAATGTTCCTCCAATTCACTCAAACCAAGGCTCTGATACCAACTTGTAACACCCATAAAAATCAATCCAATTTAAAACTTTTCGAAACATTAAAACCATTAAGTTATTACAAATTGTTTTCAAAATAGTTTAAACATCAGAGTATCCCCAGAATCAATTCATAAAAATATAAGGAGGTGCACGATCACGCCTTTTCCTTCCCGCGATCACTTGAAGTACCTGAAACAATAATCGATAAATGTAAGCTCGAAGGCTTAGTAAGTTACCCCCAAAATACCAACCTCATATAACCATAACATATCATATAACAAATATAGAACAGCCATGCATCTCGAGTCTACAGAGTGACTCGTATGCCCGCACCGGGCCTTCAGTACACCTGGTCCACTCTCTGAGCCTACAGTATTATTGGACCGCCCGCACCGGGCCTTCAGTCTATCTGGTCCACTCTCCGAGCCTTGGCACGTCTGGACCGCCCTCGCGGGGCCTTCAGCCTATCCGGACCGCTCACCGGGCCTTCGGCCTGACTATGTGCCCTCCCGGGTCTGCAGTCTATCCGGTCCGCCCTAGGTATGTTGGCCTATAGCACAAAGCAGGACCAGCCTCAACCCAACCCCCATACTAATCAAACAATCATGTGCACATATAACAGATAATCACATAACAGCCCATAGACAAACAAACCGATCTAGCAGATCATATAGCATAACAACATCCTAACCAGGATACCGACCTAAACCAGGTCACTAAACATAGCATCATCCTATATACCAAGATACCGACCTAAACCAGGTCACTAAACATAACATCATCCTATATACCAGGATACCGACCTAAACCAAGTCCCTAAACATAATACCGTCCTAATTACCAGGATGCCGATCTAACAGATCAATAAGCATATCAAACGAATACCAGTATACAATCCGAGAAAGGGCCGGCCTTGGTGCCTTAGTCCCTGTTGATAAAGTGAGGATAACTCACCTCGAAATGCCGATCTGAACCGAAGAAAGCAGATTCCCGAACCACCGTCTCACCGACAATCCCGAACTATCCAAAATAGCAAATAAGAAGTCAATAAACGGGAATATAAATTTTTGACCAAGAATTCCTTATAACAATAGCCCAATTTGCCTTTCCTCTAATTTGGGCCAAGGCCCAATAACAAATCCATGATCCTCAAGTCCATATGTGAAAAGGCCCATCATTGGCCCAATTTACCAAATTGGGCCCAACTTCCTAATTGGACCTAACTCCAAGATCCATTGACAAGACTCGGCCCAAAACACTATATCCATAAAGTCCATCAAAGGCCCAAGTCCAGCTAGTCCTTAAACAGCCCAAAATCAAAAGCCCAACAGAGGACGTACGTTGGGTGTACTCCTCTGGTACGCGGGGCGTACCTCGACTCATGTTGAATGGAAAACAAGGCTATTGACCCTGTACATTGGGCGTACAGATTCCTACGTGGGGCGTACGCGAACTGAACAAAAACCCTCATAAGTGCTTAATGGCTTAAGCACTTAAGCCCAAACTTCAGATCCATCGAGTAAATATGCCTAGGACACATAAAGTCTTGAACTTTATCACTTTGGATGTCCATAATGTTCTTAATCCAAGGTCTTAATCCATTAAGACCTTTCCACTAGTTGCATGGGACCTCATAAGCCATTGGGACCTCATTTTTAACACTCAACATCCCTCCAAGAGTCTAGAAAGACAGATTATTTTGTCCAAAACACAACATACATCATCTTGGAACTTTTGGGACAAGAAATGGTTCCAAAATGCTAGAATGGCTAGATCTATGTTATACAAGCATAAAGATTGAAGCTTTTTACCTTCTGGAGCTTCTAGGGTACAACACAACTTCAGATCTACAAGCCAAACTTCTTCTCCAACTCCTTGATGCAATGACTCCACCTTCAAGAGCTCAAAATACCCACCAACTCACACTCTCTCACAAGGACTAGGGTTTTGGAACGTTTCTGAAAGATGTAGGCCGAGAGTGATGAGAGGGAATGAACCATAAGGATGTTTATATAGCCCCCAACTCCAATTATTAGGGTTTCCATCTTTTATGAGTACGTCCCGCGTACACAAGTGTATGCCCAGCGTACTAGGGCGCGCCCTAGTACACTTAGTGTACCTTTATGTACGCGCAGTGTACCCCTCCTGGTCCCAAAAATTACAACTTAGCCCTTGGGCTCTTATGGATTTGCCCTTCCACCCCTAGGGACTACCAATGACAAAATTGGGATGTTACACACAAAGCATCATCAAGATGAATACTCCAATCTTTCCTTGTTGTATTGACAGTTTTCTCCAAAATACCTTTGATTTTTCGATTGCTCACTTCTGCTTCTGCTTTTGTTTGTGGATGATATGTTGTGGAAACTTTATGAGTAACATCATACTTCTTCAATACACTTCCAAGCATACGATTGCAAAAATGTGAACCACGATCACTGATTAAGGCTTTTAGAACAACAAATCTAGAGAAGATGTTAGCCTTCAAAAAATGTATTACAACTTTTGAATCGTTAGTATGGGTGGCTTTTTACTCCAACCACTTGGAAACATAATCCACAGCCAAAAGAATGTAAGTAAAACCCGAAGATGATGGAAAAGGTCCCATGAAATCAATGCCCCAAACATCAAAATTTTCACAAACTAAAATGGGATTAAGGGGCATTGGGTTCTTTGTGCTTAAAGAACCCATCTTTTGACATTTATCACAGCTTGCACAAAAAACATAAGAATCATGTAAAATATTTGGCCAGTAAAATCCACTCTCTAATACTTTTCTTTCAGTTCTTTGAGGACCAAAATGTCATCCACGAGCATAAGAGTGTCAAAACGTTACGATAGAAGATACCTCATGTTGTTCCACACATCGTCTAATCATTTGATCAGCACAATATTTCCATAAATATGGCTCATCCCATACGTACCTCTTGGCTTCTTTCTTGATTTTGTCTTTTTGCCATCGAGCCAAATCTGGTGCAAATTGATTTGTGACGATATAGTTCAAAATATCGGCATACCATGGGGCAACTTTTGCTAAAAATAGATTCTCATCGGGAAATGCATCATGAATGGGAGTTGAGTCATCGGGAGAAACAATCCTGCTAAGATGATCAGCCACAAGGTTTGACATTCCGCTCTTGTCCTTGATTTCAATATCAAACTCTTGTAAAAGCAATACCCATCGAATGAGTCTAGGCTTCGAATCCTTCTTTTCAAGTAGGTACCTAATAGCTGCATGATCAGAATAAACAATCACTTTAGAACCTAACAAATATTGTCGCAATTTCTCTAAAGCAAAAACAATAGATTGCAATTCTTTCTCGGTTGTCGAATAATTGGCTTGCGCACTATCAAGTGTTTTTGAGGCATAATAAATGACATGAGGAACTCGGTCTTTTCTTTGCCCTAACACTGCACCAACCGCGTGATTGCTTGCATCACACACGATTTCAAAGGGTAAGCTCCAATCTGGTGATTGAAGTATTGGTGTTGAGATTAACAACTCCTTCAACTGATCAAAAACTTGCTTGCACTCTTTGGAAAATTCGAATTCTGCATCTTTTTGTAGGAGCTCACACATGGGACAAGATATCTTGGAAAAATCTTTGATGAATCTTCTATAAAAACCTGCATGAGAAAGACATGATCGTACCTCACGAACACAAGTGGGATAAGGTAAAGATTTAATGACATCTATTTTTGCTTTGTCTACCTCTAGACCCTTAGAAAACACAATATGACCTAGTATGAGACCGTTGTCAACCATAAAATGTCACTTTTCATAATTCAAAACAAGGTTGGTCTCAATACATCTTTGCAAAATCTTTTTTAAATTACCCAAACATTCATGAAAAGAATTACCATATACAGTGAAATCGTCCATGAAAACTTCAATTGTTTCCTCAACATACTCCAAAAAAATACTTACCATGCACCTTTGAAAAGTGGCGGGATCATTGCAAAGTCCAAAAGGAATTCGCCTATATGCAAATGTTCCGAAGGGACATGTGAAAGTGGTTTTTTCTTGATCCTCGGGTGCAACGGGTATTTGATGGAAACTGGAATACCCATCCAAGCAACAATAGTTTGTTTTTCCCGCTAACCTTTCCAACATTTGATCAATGAAAGGGAGTGGGAAATGGCCTTTCCGGTTTGAGGAATTAAGTCTTCTGTAATCTATGCAAACCCTCCACCCGTTTTGCACACGAGTGGGGACTAATTCACCTTGGTCATTCTTTGTAACGGCAATACCTGTCTTCTTGGGTACAACTTGGAACGGGCCTACCCACTTGCTATCCGATATAGGATAGATCATCCCCACATTTAACAACTTTAAAATCTCTTTTTTCACAACCTCCATCATTAGAGGATCCAAACGCCTTTGAGCTTCTTGTGAAGGCTTGTAATCTTCTTCCATAAGGATCTTGTGCATGCAAAATGAAGGACTTAGCCCTTTGATGTCAACTATAGTCCATCCAATAGCTTCCTTATAATCCTTCAAAGTGGTGACAAGCTCTTCTTCTTCTTTTGTTGTTAACTTTGTGGAAATGATCACTGGCAAAGTCTCTTTCTCTCCAAGATACGCATACTTGAGATGCCCGGGTAAAGTCTTGAGTTCCAATTCTGGTGCATGCACAATAGAAGGAACAAGTTTCTCATTAGGCATCGATAGTTTCAGTTTCGGAACATCAAACCTCATTTTATTCTTTTGATCCATGCAAGATACAACGTCCATAATCTCGTCATCAATTTTGAATTGTTTGGAAAGTTTTTCCACTCCATCCTTTTGAAGATTCATGTCTAAAATAAGAGCTAACACATCGAGATTAGTCAAATCAAAACACTCTTCGGTTAATGGTTCAATGACATCCACAAAATTCAAAGATGAAATATCACTTGGATATCTCATAGCATCATAAATATTGAAATTTATCACCTCTCCATCAAACTTCATGGATAATGTACCATCATAAACATTAATTTTTGTTCGGGCTGTTTTCAAAAAGGGTCTTCCTAGAAGAATTGAACTCAAATTTGGTGAGTCATCATCATCCATGTCAAGGACATAAAAATCTGCTGGAAGTACTAGTTCATTCACTTGGACTAACACATCTTCTAGCACACCTTTTGGATGTACCAAAAATCGATCAACCAATTAAATGATTACCCCGGTCTTCTTCAGTATGCCAATATATAAAGTTTTAAAAATGGAATATGGCAAAACATTCATAGAAGCTCCAAGGTCTAGCATAGCTCATGGAACATGAAGATTACCTAGCTTACAAGGAACCATGAAAACACCTGGATCCTTACATTTTTGAGGTAATCATTTCTGTAACACTGCAGATACATTTTCACCTACTTTGACTGTTTCATTCCCTTTTAATCTTTTCTTAGATGTTCATAATTCCTTAAGGAATTTAGCATATCTAGGGACTTGTTTGATGGCATCAATAAGAGGAATATTTACCTCAACCTTTCTGAACATCTCCATGATCTTATTGTCTTCCCTTTCACGCTTTGACTTACTTAACCTTGTGGGAAATGGAGGAGGAGTGGATTTTACTTCAATGAGAACTTGCTTTGAAGGTGCTTTTGATTTCTCTTCTTCTTTATCTAACTCCAACTCTTCTTCTTCTTCAATCATCTCTGGACCTTCATATTCTTTTCCATTTCTCAAAGTGATGGCACATGCACTATGCTTTGGATTCTTTTCGGTTTGTGCAGGTAGTTTGCCTTGTGATTCTAATTAACTCACAGAACTGGCGAGTTAAGTCATTTGTTGCTCTAAAGTCTTGATACTCTCCTTGGTCTCATTTTGAAATGTTTGAGTACTTGTGGCTAAACTCTTGACAATGTCTTCCAAAGACATTCCCGATCCGCTTGAACTACTTCATTGTTGCATGTTTTAAAGTTGGAATTGAGAATGATGAGGAGGTTGATTTGGCTGGAAATGTGGTTGATAATTTTGTTGGTGATGCATTTGATTTTGAAATGGAGGTCTTGGTTGATAAGGTGGTGGCCTTGGCTGAAAATTGGCATTGGGTTGGTGCCAATTTGGATTACTTCTTGGCTGAAAGTTTCCTTGTTGTTGACTTGAAAATCCCATAGCTTGAACTGGTTCTATATCTTCTTGTAACATCGAGAACATATTAATGGGGTGTCCAACTTGAGTACAAATACCACAAGGTCTAACTGCTAGTGGTTGCACACCCTTGTCCTTAGCAAGCATCATCACTACTTTAGTCAACTCAGAAAGTTGACTCTCAATTTTTGGGGTAGAAATTTCTTTCACTCCTCTTGGTGCATCACTGTACCATTCTTCTTCTTGAGTTGTATGCTTGGACTCTTCTGCCATGTTCTTGATAAGAGCTCTGATTTCTGTTGGAGTTTTATCAACTATTGATCCACCTCTAGATGCATTGAGTAATCTTCTATCCCAATATGACATTCCTTCACAAAAATATTGTAACAATTGGTACTCTGAAATCCCATGTTTTGGAAATCTTGAACATAACTTCTTGAACCGTTCCTAGTAAGTATGCAAAGCTTCTCTCTTTTATTGCTTGATACCAATGATTTCCCTGCGTAAGGCTAAAGCTCTCATCTCTGGAAAATATTTGTCCAAAAACAACCTTGCAAGTTCATTCCATGTTGTGACTGACCCCGGTGGTAAGTCATATAACCACTCCTTGACTGAATCTTGTAAAGCAAAGGGGAATGCCCATAACTTGATTTGATCTTCAGTAACTTCATGTGGTTTCATACCTACACAGACAACATGAAATTCCTTAAGGAATTGATGTGGATCTTCATTCTCAAGACCATGGAATGAAGGTAACAAATGGATGAGTCCAGATTTAAGTTCAAAGTTTATTGCTGCAGGGTAATTAATACACAAAGGTTGTTGAGTAACATCTTGAGTAGCCCACTATCTAAAAGTTTGTTCAGGTGGTGGATTTGGAGGTGGATTCCCTCCATGATTGTCTCCCATGGTAGGAGTATGGATAAAAGTTTCAGATTCGGGGAAAGGTGAAGATGTAGTTGATGGATTTGATGAAGAAGTTATGGATTGTTGTTGTTTCTTTAAAAGTCTGGCTTGCTTCCTTCTTTGCTTTGTAGATTTCTCTATCTCCAAATCAACTGGTAACCTAGATTGAACATGGATCATAGTCATATTACATCTTATAACACAACACATGTATAGGAATCCGAATCGGAAATATATTTCTTTTAGCGAATTTTGTCATCAATCTTGTTTTATTATGAAGTTTAATTCGAGTTCAAACATAATCCCCCATTTTAACATTGATTGTATGATGTGTAAGAATATAGCTAAATAAGTAGTCCCGTATTCCTGTGGATCGACCCTGCTTACTCTATACTATCTTTAGTGTATGAAGTAGCAGTGACTAAAGTTATATTGTTATTGTTTTATCCCATTATTTGTTGTTTTGACCACCAAACAAATTGGTGTCGTTGCCGGAGATACGATAGTACTAATTGTTTATGCCAAGATCTTTTCGCACAGTCATCTCATTTCAAAATTTATGTTTTGTTATTTCCATAATATCCAAGTTGACAAAAGTGTTCTATTCAAAACATGTTCTTAAAATAAAACTTTATTTAATTGATTCAATTCAAACAAGCTCTTGCATCAAATCATTAAATGACATTAAAATCTTGCAACAATTACCAACAATATCCAACATTCCTCATAAGTTCGGGAATATGAACATCTAATCTTTGATTACACTAATTTTGATTAATTACAACCAATTAAGTGCATGTTACTAACATCAAATCATAAAACATATACGAATTTTACAATTTGATTAACTAGATTGATAAGAACCCTAGTTTATTGATCAAGTGAAAAAGAGAACCAATAAAACATATAATTAAGACCAAATCAAAGATTACTAGATAATAAACATAAAGTCAAGTGCAAATTACAATCTAACAACAAACACTTAGAAATCTGGAATCGGAAATGATAGAGAAATCAGCCACACATGTCTAAGTTAAACTACAAATTCAACAAGTTTGATCTTCAAATTAACTTACAAAAAGAAAATTAAAGTGTTTCCAAGATGCTAGATGATGATATAAACTCCCAAAATTGCCCCCTTGCAGTTCCAAGTCGAAGTTATGTTTGAATGTGCCATTAACCATAGATAAATCGGAAGTTAAGAATTTGAAAATCCATCAGATGACGTTACACGGCCCGTGTAACGTATGCCTTGTCATTACACGGCCGTGTAATGATCCTGATGTGCTGAAAAGCTTCCAAAGCACGGTCGCGTAACGTATGCCTTGCCAAAGCGCGGGCCATGTAACGAACTGTAAAATAGCCAATTTCCAATTTTCTTCATTTCTTCAATTTAGCTCCGAAAGTTCCGAAATTTCACCAAGAGCTTCCCTTGACCATCGTAAGCATGCTTCAATCTTCAAATCACCCTGAAACATCCACAAAAATTGGTGAAATATCGATAGATCCTCGATTATATCTCTAAATGCAAATGTATGAAAATTATACTAAAAATGCAATGCAATCCTATAAATAAACATGAAATTATCCTATGAAAAGGTGCAATTTATGCACCTAACACACCTTTCCAAGGTGACACCTTCAAGAGAACCATATCCCCCACTAGAAACTCTAAATCTGATTGGCGTTTGTCGGCATAACTCTTCTGTCGACTCTAAGCTGTCTGGAGCCTGCTCCAAACCTGTTGAATTAGCTCAGTGGTCTTGATTACCACCTCGGTACTCCCCGTAACCTACTGACCGACCTCCCCCCAACAAATCAAGGTCCTACATTTCCTCCCGTAGAGCATCTCAAAAGGAGGTCGATCAATGCTAGCATGATAACTGTTGTTATACAAAAATTCCACTAACGGAAGATACGTATCCCAACTCCCACCAAAATCCATAACACACGCTCGTAACATATCCTCAAGGGTCTGAATAGTCTGCTCTCTCTGACCATCAGACTGCGGATGAAAAGTTGTGCTGAAATGGAGACGAGTACCCAACTCGTCATGGAATCTCTTCCAAAACCTGGAAGTGAACCGGACATCCTTGTCGGAAACAAAAAAATACTGGCACCCCCATGACGTACCACAACCTCCCGGATATAAATCTCAGCCTACTTCTCTGCAGAAATGTACTCTCCTGAATTGGAATGAAATACACGCTCTTGGTCAAACGATCCATGATGACCCAAATCGAATCCACTCCGCTCGTAGTTCTGGGAAGCTTCATGATAAAATCCATAGTGATGTCATCCCATTTTCATACGGGAATATCCAATGGTTGCATCCTTCCATCAGGACATTGATGCTCAGCCTTGACCTTCCTGCAGGTCATGCACTGTTCCACATACCAGGCCACATCCCGCTTCATTCAGGGCCACCAATAATCAGGACGAAGATCCCTATACATCTTCGTCGCCCCGGGATGGATGGAGAACCTAGACTTATGAGCCTCCTCCATCAGAATCTGGCATACACCGCCCCAATACGGAACCCAAACCCGCCAATGCAGAGTCAACAGTCCACGACTATCATAATCGAAGGAAGCCACCCGATCCACTATACGCTCGCTCTTTCGGTGCTCCTTCATAGCCTCATCCTGTGCCTCACGAATCTGCTCCAACAATGGAGTAATCACGGTCATCCTCAAACATATATCGCTGATCGGAGTCGCGACCGCCTTGCGGCTAAGAGCATCGGCCACCACATTGGCCTTCCCCGGGTGATAAAGGATCTCACAATCATAATCCTTCACCACATCCAACCATCGACATTGCCTCATATTCAGATTCGGCTGATCCATCAAATACCTGAAGCTCTTGTGATCCGTGTAAATAGTACAACAAACCCCATAAAGGTAATGTTGCCAAATCTTAAAGGCGAAAACCACAGCCCCCAAATCCAAATCATGCGTCGGATAATTCGCCTCATGAGGCTTCAGCCGCCTCGAGGCGTAAATGATCATGCGACCCCTCTACATCAGCACTCCCCCCAAACCTGTGATCGAAGCATCACAATAAACCACAAAGTTATCAACACCCTTTGGCAAGGTCAGAATCGGCGCCTCACACAACTGTTATCTCAGAGTCTTGAAAGTTGCTTACTACTCAGGCCCCCAGCGAAAAATAATTGTCTTCTTGGTCAGTCGGGTCAAAGGAACAACTATCATGGAGAAATCTTGGATGAATCTCCGATAGTAACCAGCCAAACCAAGAAAACTCCGAATCTCAGATGGAGACATCGGAACCACCCATTGCATCACGGCCTCAACCTTGGCTGGATCGACCAGAATACCCTTCTGGTTGACAAGGTGCCCTAGAAATTGCACCTCACACAACCAGAACTCGTACTTGGAGAACTTTGCAAAATGTCTCTCCCTCCTCAATGTCTCAATCACTTCCCTCAAGTGCTCCTCATACTGCTCCTGATTTTTTCAATAAACCAAGAAATCATCAATAAATACAATCACAGACCGATCTAGCATCGTTCTGCAAACACAGTTCATGAGATCCATGAACATGGCTGGAGCGCTGGTGAGCCCAAAAGGCATCACCACGAAATCATAATGACCATATCGAGTCCGAAAAGTTATCTTCTGCACATCCTCATCTCTAACTCACATCTGATGATAACCCCATAGCAAATCAATCTTGGAAAACCAAGATGCACCCTGAAGCTGGTCGAAAAGATCATCAATCCTCGGGAATGGATAACAGTTCTTCACCGTTACCTTATTCAACTCCCGGTAGTCAATTCACATATGATGAGACACGTCCTTCTTCTTTACAAACAGAATCGATGCTCCCCAAGGCAAACTGCTCGGTCAAATAAATCCCTTGTCTAATAGCTCATGCAGTTGTGTAGACAAATCCTGCATCTTGGGAGGAAATAACTGATACGGTGCTTTGGCTATCGGAGCCGCACCTGCAACCAGATCAATCCTGAACTCCACCTGCCTCTCCGGAGGCACCCCATGAAAATCCTCCGGGAATATATCCGGGTAATCCCGCATAATTGGCACATCATCCATGGTCGCCTTACCCTTATCCCGGGTATCCATGACATAGGCGCCATAACCTGAGCAACCCCGCTGAATATGGCATCTGGCCCTAGCTGCAGAACACAAAATCAGCCCACGTTGTGGTCTCTCCCCATGAATCACCAACTATCCCCCACTTGGGGTCCGAACCTGAACCAACTGATGCTTACAGTCAATCACTTCCCCATTAGGGCTCAGCTAATCCATGCCCACGATAACCTTGTTCCCACGCAGAGGAATGGGAACCAAATCAACCGGATACTGCTTGTTGAATATCTAGAGAGTAAAACCCGGATGAACCCTCACAACATGAATAGACCTATCATCAGCAATCTCGACATCTAGAGGACAATCCAGCTCCTCTGGAGCTCTAGAAAATCTCTTTCTCTAGTGCAAGAGATACAAACGATCAGGTAACCCCCAAATCAAACAATACCAGAGCAGAAATACCATTCATAAGGAACGGTCCTAAAATAAAACATATAAACATAAGAAATCAATTCAATATAAGTAAACAGATAAGTATAAAATACATACCCATCACAACATCAGGAGTTGCACGCGCCTCCTCAGCCGTCAACTGGAAAGCCCTGATCTTCGCCACAGGCGCAACTACCTGGCCCTAGCGGCTGTTAGTAATTCGAAGAGACGCAGGAGAGGGTGCTGACACCAGTCCTACTGCAACCAAACTCGGATAATGGGCCTTCTTATGGCCCCTCTGATTACACTGAAAGAAAATCAAATCAAATACCATTGTGATAGTGGTGGTAGCTGTACAATACCTGCTGATATGACCAGTCCGGCTGCACTTGAAGCATTCAGAACCACCCACCGTGTACGCCCTCGCGTGCGACCTGCCGCACTTGTCGCATAGACCTTGACCCTGCTGCCCCTTCCCTCTCGAATCAACAACCTTGGGCTTCTTGTCCGAACCTTCATCACTCGACACAAAATCCGGTTTCCTCTTCTTCTCCATCGCCAAATCAATCTCCCTCTCCCTAGCTCGCGCATCATAGATCGGCTCACAAACTGCCGAATGTCACTCCTCAACTTAGTGAGTTCCCCAAAATACCACATACCATACATATCAAGCATATAATGGGCCCCGCACGGAACAGATTTTTCAGTCATCAGGCCTCGCCTGACATCGGACCCTGCCCGATATACATACAAACACATAAACACATGCAAAATCACAAAGATAAATAGCATACAATATAAACAGCAAGCGCCGCCCGGTAAACATATCATAAAACATACATGCAGAGTCACACAGACAACTAGCATCCTAATCATAATAAACTACGGACCGACATTGGTTCCTTCGACCCGCTAAACACAGTGAGAAAACTCACCTCAAGCTGCTAAATATCTCATATAAAATCTCGGTCTGCTGATCCGGAAAATCCACGTGCTAACATCATCAAATAGTATCCAATTAATAATCGGATCTCAACCCATAATCAAGAATCTAAATTACTTGTCCAATATCCAGGGTAAAAGACCATTTTACCCTTTTATTACTTGGCCCAAAACCAAGGCCCAACCCATTTACTCAAAAGGCCCAAATTCCTAAATGGATTCCCAAGGCCCAATATGGCCCAACTTCTTAATTGGGCCCAAAATCATCATGGACCTAATTCTAAGAAAACCCATAGCCTAACCATGGCCCAAAGTCAGAAGTTCAGTGGTCCACCAAGACCCAATCCTAAAAGCCCAAAGTAATCCTAAGTCCAAAAAGACCCAAACATCAGAAGCCTATTTCATCAAGTACGCTCGGCATACTCCTCGTACATGCGGCGTACGAGTGTTGACTCGAAAACTGGTAGTTGACCCAGTACGCGCAATGTACCAAGGGTTACGCCTCACGTACCGGCCAGAGCCTCAAAGTCCGATTTTAGTCTTGACCACTTAAGCTCTTAACATCCAAACCTCATATCTACTCCATTTCAAGGTATTAATGCATAAAAGTTGGCAACTTTATCATCTTGCATATCTTAATGGGACCCTAAAACCCGATTTTGTCCATTAAGACCCATAATAAGGACTCTAACTCATGCATGGACCCATATGATTCATCAAGATAGCACCTTTTTACACAAGGAACATAAAAGGGGTTAAGATCTAGCATTCTAGCTCATGGAGTGCCTCAACTCTCAAAGAGAACCCAAAGGATCAATATAAGCTCAAAAACAAGCCTTAATCTCAATCTAACACAAGGAGGTTCCAAGATAAGAACTTTATACCTTCTGGAGCTAGCAAACTTGATGAAGATTCTGGATCTACAACCTCAAGTCCATCTAAAGCTTGGTCACCAAGCACCACCTTCTTCAATGCACACAAAACAACACCAAAATTACTTCCAAAGCTCAAGAACACACTATGGGAAGCTAGGGATTCGATCTTAGGGTATAGAGTGATGTAGGCTGATCAATAGAAGGTCCACGGGTGTTATAAGTTGCTTAAATAAGGCACAAATCCTAAAAATTAGGGTTTGCCCCTGCATTACGCACGCCATGCGTACTCCCACATAGGCCCCACGTACTAGCTATGGACCAAAAAGATAGAAATTTTGCACAAGGGGGTTAAAAGGGATACATACCAAATCTCGAATGTTACAAAATTCAACGGTCAAAGTCAACTTTGACAAGTCTCCACGTCGTGGCTACCCATAGGCCACGTCATGTGCACTAAAAGACAAACAGTCGGCACCCTCCCCAGTCGTCACGTCGTGGTAACTGCGGTTCCAACAACTTAACAGATTTAGCTCTTAATCGGTTAAGCCTTTCCTCTAAACTTTCCAGAACCCTTCTTAAGGCCTAATAATTCACAAAGATTGGGGTTTTTCAGTCTTGCATGTCCAATGCAAGTCTAACACTCAAACTTAGGCCAAAATGAAGAAATATCACTATTGTCGCATGCATGAAACCCAAAATAGCATCAAACTTTAGATCTTGGACATATGTCCACTAAAGGACCTCAAAAATCCATAAAGTTGCCATCTTTATGGATTTAAAACATTCTATCCAACCCAACATAGAAAAAAGTAGGCAAAAACGTAGATCTAGCATTCCCATAACATAAATCTTAAGTCTTGGATACTTACAATGGTCCAGAAAATAACCAAGATGATGATGAGAGTTGCAAGCTAAACCAATGCTTCAACAATGATTCCTTATCCTTGAAAACACCAAAAATGATCACACAAGCTCAAGTTCTTCCATAATGGGGGTAAGGTTTGGGATGGGGTGGTTCTGAGAAGGTGGAGATGCTAAATAGGGCAACCCTATGAGTTAATGCCCTTAAATATGGCCCTAATCCCGAAATTAGGGTTTTGGCCCAAAACAGCCACCACGTCGTGGTCAACTATATGACACGTCGTGGTGTTGCACAGATGTGCGTTCTTCCTCATCTAATGCCATGTCGTGGCCCACCTAATGCCACGCCGTGGCCATCCAAAATTCCAAGTTTTTTCATGTATCAAACTCATGCAGCTTTCTTATTTGAAATTGTGGCCTAAGTTACCTGTAAGATATTTAGGTGAGGTAATAAATCATAATTCATAGGATCTATTTAAAGATACTTGGTAACATTTACTTGATAATTTATCTTGGGGCCGAAACTATAAACCCCTTGAATTTATATACATATAAATATATTTCCTAAACAATAGAAATTTGGTGTAGTCAAAGTTGTTATGTTTCTAAGTTCCCACACAAAAGACACAGGTTCAATCACTGCAAATGAAAATATTACTTTTTTTATGTATTCCAAACACTAAAATTAGCTTATTAACAGTAGAAAACCACAATAAGTTAATAAGGATCTTATATAAGCAATCCCAAACACCCCATATTCATATATGTAACAAGTTGGGTATTTCAAGAGTTATATGTAAAGGGAAGTAGTCGTCTTTTAGTTGTTTATGTTTATCTCTATTATGTAGATGGAATTATCTGTTTGACTCTTTGAGAAAAATAGATTCTAAAAGGGAAATTTCAACTTCTACGCCCAATAAAAATATAGCTTTCTTGCTTATAAGTATCCTCTTCTTTCTGCATTTCGTTTTAATTGATTATTTTTCTTATATTTAATTCTTAACTATTTGGAACTTCAGGTTCTAAGCCTTCTTAATGGAGTACAAAAGAGCCATCAAGACAAAAAAATACAAAGACTAAAAATTGTTGTCAAAATGCATGATTTAATACACACAAATGCTCCATATGGAACCGAAAACCTTATCACAACACAAACAGATGAACCAATTCCATCAATAATCTTTGATGAATGATTTCTTTATGGATCCTTCCTCAACCACTGATTTACACAATGAAGAATTCAAAAATATTGACGACCCTTTTGCTAATGTGGCATTTTTTTCAATAAAGATGAACATGAAGAAACAAATATTTTTTTTAGGAATGTCCACTGTTGATAAAACACAAGTTCCAAAGGTACAGGAAAGGCTTACCAACGATATTGCATAGACTGTTGTTCCGTTGGTGGGTGGAGATTTGATGGTGGTTGTGGAAGAAAATGACAGTTGTATGATTTCTAGACAGATTGAAAAGTTTGGTAGCAATACAGCCACCATTGTTGTTCATGGTAGATTCTCAGATTATAAGTTTTTGCAGAGCATTCCTACCTATTCTTTGCAATTGATAAGTTTAATCTACTGTATAAATTTTTGTATAAACTTCTATTAGTATACGTTTTTGTAGGTTAGTGTTTACAATTATGTATAAACTTCTATTAGTATACAATATTTTTGCAATCATATGGGTGTTTAATAACCTAAAATAGATGTCACAAGTCGTATGACCTGCTACTTTATGTCTATTTTCTTGACTCGTATGGAACATAGGCCTTATCACTAGTTTTATATATAAATTATGAAAAGTAAGAACACACATAATTATACCCAAACAATACGATAAAAATTTTAATTTATTTTAAGTTTTGGGGTGTAGATGATTGAAAACCAAATCTGAAGTAATTAAAAAGGACGTCTTTAGTAATATTAGACTTGAAAACTAAAACTTTTATGCACTAAATAAAATCTAGGGGTGTTGAAAAAAACCGAAACCATATAAGGTTCAGTTTATTCGGATAACCTTAATCGATTCGATGTTCAGTTTAACTGAAATCTTATTGTGTTCTGTTTTCGGTTCATATTTTTGATATTTGTTGATGTATATGTTAATACTAGTTTTATATTTATAGAAAGAACTTATTATCAACTAGGAACTGCTACACAACTAGACAAGTGTACCTATTTATTCAATAGTATATAGAGATGGTAAGAACAGAATATCGAACTATTAGGAACGGGTATGATTCCAATTAAAAATATATACTACTAGTTAAACTATAAAATAATATTAAAAGGTGGGTTTTCTAATTTTAAAGTTCACAAACTTCTAACATCATTTGTAAACAACTTATGACAAATAAGTAGTTAAACTAAGCATATTGCAATGGATTCAATTTTGTTATTTACTGATTCCTTATATGATTAACATCATTGTCAGATTACTAAACCTTTAATTTTAACAGATTATTAATTATAGTGATAAGTGAACTAATATTCCTAAAAATCAGTGTTCCATTCAAATTATGAAAGACTTGATTATTAAATTTACATCAAAGATAATGAGAATCAATTTTTGATATATGAATGATCATCACATATACTCACACATAAAAATTACCAACTTCTCTATTTAACCCTAGGTTATGGTCAAACTTTAGTTATATAATCTTAATGGTCATAAAATCATATGATTCAAATATATTAAGATAAAATGATCATCTAACTCTAATAATACTCTGGCAACAAATAGAAACGATGATGACTTAACACATGAGGATCTTTAACAAGCAATCAGAATGAATAAACGACTAGATTAAATATGAAATTATTGAAATCAATACACAGGTTCAAGGTCCATCCACTTTAAACGAAAGTAAGGGTTTTTAGCCCATAACTAAAGTAGAAAAACAACTAAAAACAAAATAAACTTTGTTAGACATGACTAAACAAAGCAAACTAAATGATTTACGGTGTATCATCTTTTAGTCTCTTCAAATTTCATTCCAATAACGATCTATGGTCTTTAAAGGGTTTCTACAGACTCTTTGGTCGTCAAAGTTCGTAGAAAACTTATTGCATACTCCAGAGAAAAAATGTAATATTTATAGGGTTTTTAAAAATCAAACCATCGTGCTGTGGTGAAGGTATAATAACGGTGACGATGTCTTTGAGCATATGACTTACAACCATAAGCATTTGTATGCGGCAGCTTCGTCCTAGTACCTTTATTTTTTTTTCCCGACATACGCCTATATCTCAGGGTAAAAAATAACAAATCAATCATGTCCTTCCAAGTATTGGCGTCTAAATTATTTGGTGAATGTCTTCTTGCAGTTCCCATGTTCGTATATCCACCGACTATGTTAAAAATAACATTTCGTATCATGTTTGCGTTCTATATATGTTATTTGGATGTCTGTTTGGATACCCGCTAGAAAGGATTCCCAAAAATTTGTACCCCGAAACCTATTAAGATCAAAATAGGTCTAAAAAAAACATATTTGATTAGTAAAAGAAATAATTAATAAATTTATATCCAATACATACAAAAGGTATTGTATACTTACTTCTAACTCATGATATATAGCTTCTTTGTAGTTTACAAGAATACAACGTCAGGATGGATAATGTAACGGTATACTTGATTTGAGATAAATGTAACTAACATTTGTCTGTTATCCCCTATGAATCGACAGGTCTCCCCGGAGGTATCAAGTTGCACGATTAAAGGTATTTGTTGTTATCGCCATACACTTCATATAGATTTAATATCCTTCCTAGGCTACGCACATTCTTTGGGTTTGCTATATTTACACATAATTTGAAAACTAGAACTTTAAAAATATATTAAATACTTAAGAATTTCATGTAACTTACAAGATTCGCAACCCAATGTTAGCTTGTGTACTTCGTAATATGAAGGTATATCCCCGCCATCTCATCCATGTCCCCTCGCCACATGTGCTACCATCTATTTAACAAATATTATAAGCAACATATGAAAATTTAACAAATATTATAAGCAATCAGAATATAGAATAACCGTAACATAGCATCAATCAGAATCATCAATAGAACAATATATATGTACAACATCATCATCGATGTCCTAATTTTTGTTATTTTTTTCTTCATTATTTGAAGAGTACATATCACCATCATCATCGTCGTCATTAATGAAATCGTCATCCTTTATATTACTACATGTCTCCTAGCAGTCACACTTGATTCACCAACTTCACCTAAAGTCGTCTACGTAGGCAAAGGTACCTAAGCCGATAACCAAGGTAAAATCAGTTGATCGAGTGTCGTTCACGACATCTATCTCATTAACATCGATACATGGATGATCCCAAAGTTTTCGATGATGAAGATCTTCCACAACTCTACAATTATTGTTATTGTTTCGAGTAGGATCTTGGAGATAAACCGTTTGTTTAATTTTTGTGGCTAAGATGTATTGTTGATCATCATACCATGTTTTACCGACATATCATTCATGACTGATATTAATAATAACCATATTCTTTTTAGTAATTAAACGTCCATTACTTAAAGACGCATTGAACAATTTACCACGAAAGAGTACAACTAAATAACCATTTAAATAATGCAACTCTATGATTTTATCCGGTTAACCATAAAATGGTATATCTTATTCTCTTAATGTAACAAACTAACAACACCATTATTTTGAATAGTGCGTCGGAGATTACCGGCTACGCACGACAAATCAAACACCATTTACTATGCACGCAATGTAAGAATATGCATTAAACAGATCATATACCAACGTCTTTAATTTGTCAGAGTATAGTCCGAAGGCATATTTTTTGGAGACAATAAATCTGTGAGGAAATATAAGATTGTATGTTTAAATAATAATATAAATTATTTTACATTATAAATATATAAGGTATTACCTTTTCTTACGAACCATAAAAAAACTTCTGTTTTGAAATCAATTTATGGCGATTCTAATTCGAATTCGTTGGATGTGGGACAAAACAGATAAAATAGTTTAAAGATATTATAACATTATCGAAAATTTAGTTAATAGATCACAAAACTTATGATTTGTAGCATTTCATATCATCATCATTGCAATTGTTTAGTACAAACCAATGCAATTATTGTTTGGTAGCTTTACAAAGTTCAACGATTTTCTTAGTAGACATTGTTCAACATTGTGATGAGAACACAAAAAAGTTGCCTTTTTGCAAACGAAGCTTTGACAACACGACGATTTTCTTAGTGGACATTGCTCGACATTACAGACGAAGCTTTGACATTATGCTCTATGTATCTTCAGGGTATGCAAACTAAATTCATCCGTCTTTATAGAAATGAGGATTATAGGCTTCTGAACAAGCAATTTTTTTGTGTTCTAAATGTCAAGCAATGTCTACTAAGAAATTTGCTGAAATTTGTAAAGAGAACAAAAAATCATTGCATTGGTTTGTACTAAACAACTGCGTGTAGGATGAGATGAAATGCTATAAAGCGTAAGTTTGGTGATATATTAACTACATTTTCGATAGTGTTATAATATTTTTTAAACTATTTCAATTGTTTTGTCCCACATCCAGCGAATTCGAATCAAAATCGCCTGAAAGTGATTTCAAAACGGAATTTCCTTCATAGTTCAAAAAAAAAGTAAATACGTTATATATTTATAATGTATAACTAATTTATATTAATATTTAAACATACAATCTTTATATTTCCTACAAATTTATCATCTCGAAAAAGATAAGCCTTCATACTATACTCTGACAAATTAAAGGCGTTGGCATATTGTCTGTTTAATGCATATTCTTACACTGCGTCCATAGTAAATGGTGTTTGATTTGTCGTGTGTAGCCATGATCTCGGACGCACTACTCAAAATAGTGGTGTTACATTAAAAGACGACGGTAAACCATTTTATTGTTAACCGGAGGAAATCATAGAGTTGCAGTATTTAAACAGTTACTCAGTTGCGTCATTAAGTAATAGACGTTTAATTACTAAAAACAATATGGTTATTATCAATATTAGTCATGAATGATATGTCGGTAAAACATGGTATGATGATCAAAAATACATCTTAACCACACAAACCAAACAAGCAGTTTATCTCTAAGATCCTACTCGAAACAATAACAATAACCGGAGAGTTGTCGAAGATGTTCATCATCGAAAACTTTGAGATCATCCAAGTATTCATGTTAATGAGATAGATGTCGTGAACAACATTCAATCAACTGATTTTATCTTGGTTGTCGATTTAGGCATTTTTGCATATCCATACGAGTTTACATAAAGTTGGGTGAATCAAGTGTGACTGCTAGGTGGAATATTGCTCCTATAAATGATGACGATTTCATTAATGATGAAGATGACGGTAATGATATATATACGCTTTAGAAGATGAAGAAAAAATAAATAACAAAAACTATGACAGTGATTATGATGTTGTACCGACATATTGTTCTAGTGTTGATTCTGATTGACAGTAGATTACGGTTATTAAACATCCTAATTGGTTATAACATTTGTTAAATTTTCAAATGTTGGTTATAAGTTTTGTTTAAAGTATGTTTATTAAATATTTTGAATGTTTATTTTATTTGTTAAACAGATGGCAACACATAGTGAAGGGACACGGAGGAGATGGTGTGGACAGACCTCCACACGCAGGCACACACAAGATAGCATCGGGTTGTGAATCTATGCATGAATGTAGCAACCCAAAAAATGTGCATGGCCTAAGAAGAAACTTAAATTTGTATGAAGCGTATGACAATAACAGTAACAAAAATTTAATCGTGCAGCTTGATACCTCCGGGGAGAAATGGGCAAATGTTAGTTAGATTTATCTAAAATCAAGTATATTGTTGCATTATCCATCTTGGTGTCATATTCTTGCCAACTACAAAGAAGCTATATATATATATATATATATATATATATATATATATATATATATATATATATATATATATATATATATATATAATTCTTTTTATATGTATTGGATATAAAATTTATTAAAAATTTCTTTTGCTAATGAAATATGTTTTTTTCCAAACCTATTTTGATCTTAATATGTTTCAGGGTACAGATTTGTGAAAATCCGTTTGAGCATGTATCCAAGTTGACAGCCATAGAGCATATAAACGCAATAATGATGTGAAATGTTATTTTGACAAGTTCGACGAATATACGGACGTAAGAACTTCAAGAAGACATTCACCGAATAATTGGACGCTAATACTTGGAATGAAATGATTGATTTGTTGTTTTGAACCCGGGATAGAGACGTATGTCGGAAAAAAAAAGGTACAAGGGTGAAACTTCGCATACAGTAAGTCATATGCTCAAAGACGTCGGCATAGTTATACCTTCACCATGTTGCGGTGGTGTAATTTTTGGAAACTCTATAAATATGACATTCTTTCATTCTCTCAAGTATGCAACAAGTTTTCTTCGAACATAACTACCAAATAGCCTTCAAAAACCCTTTGGAGACCAGAGATCGTTATTGGAGCAAGATTTGAAAAGATCGAGAGACGATACACAACTAACCATTCGATTTTCTTTTTCTAATAATGTCTAGGAAAGTTCTCTTCGTTTTTAGTTGTTTTTCTATTTTAGTTATGGACTACAAACCCTTTACTTTCGTTTAGAGTAGATGAAGTTGAACCTATGTATTGATTTCAGTTATTTCGAATTTAATCTGCTTGTTAAAGATCCTCATATGTTAAAGTCATTATCTTTAATGTTTATTGTCGAATATTATTAGGTTAGATAATTATTTTATCTTAATATAGTTAAATCATATGATTTTATGACCATTAAGATTATATGACAAAGGGTTATGTATATACCTAGGGTTAAATAGAGAAGTTTGTAACTTTTATGTGTGAGTATATATGTGATGGTCATTCTTATATCAAAATTTGATTCTTATTATCAGTTGTCAATTTAATATTCAAGTCTTTCATAATTCGAACTAAACACTGATTTTTAGAAATATTAGTTCACTTATCACTACAATTAATAATTTGTTAAAATTAAAGGATTAATAGTCTGACCATGATGCTAGTCATATTAAGAATCGATAAATAACAAAATTGAATCCATTGTACTTTTAACAAAATCATGATGTGAATCAAATCTAAACAAAAGTATTATTTATATATTTTTTTAAATCGTTATCTAATATATTCTATTTAGTTTAATTACTTGTTCATCATAAGTTGTTTACAATTGATGTTAGAAGTTTCTGAACTTTAAAATCAGAAAACCCTATTTTACTATTATTTTCTAGTTTAATTAATAGTGGATATTTTTAATTGGAATCATACTCGTTCACAAGTGTTCGACATCCCGTTCTTACCATCTTTATACTATTGAATGAATTGGAACAACAAATTAATACAAAGCGGAAGGATTTGAACACAAAATGTCAACGTTATTGGCATCTACAACAATTTATCGTTGTCCCGAAAAGGCAGGGAAAGTAATGATATAGTCTTCAAGAAGGCTCTAAATGAGTACTAGACGAGTATTGAATACTGTTTGACAAGCAACCAACACCTCTTCACAATAGCCACCTTCGAAACAAAGAAAAACTTCGCACTGCGTCGACCACATGATGTCATTCGACAGTCGATGTTTTCTCAATCTCAACGACTCCAACAATTATGTAGAAAAAGAAGAGTGTTAACACCATATAAAAAGGGATAAAGCAAGAAAAACCACAAGAAATCCAACACCATCATCATCAAACAAAATCAAATTTATCGAATGATATTAGACAAAATTACAATAATATAGACCAGAGGGTACTTATATGTAATTGTTAATATTATATATATGTCTATGTAACCTTATTACGTGATATCAATACAACATACAACTTACGGCTCTTTATGGTATCAGAGCCGAAAGATTCTTGCTCCCCACTCAATCCAATAAACAGCTAGGGTTAGCATCGATCTTCTTCACCATTCTTCTCAGCGATCATGGCTCTTATTGCCAGCTTCACAACCGATGAAAAAAATCCCACTACTCTCACAAGTTTGCCTTCAACCTCACACCAACCAACTATGGCTACTGGAAGAATATCATACATCCTTTTCTTCTTGCACACAAGTTGTTCGATTATGTGGATGGCACAATTCCATGCCCACCCAAACAACTCCCACCTGTTGCTGCCACTGCTGCTGATCCCAAACCAGAACCACGAGACAATCCAAATTACTCAATTTGGATCGCCAATGATGCGCACATTCGCATGCTGATCATCTCTACCATCTCTGAATCAGCCTTCCGTCATGTACAAGGTGACACTTCTTATGATCTGTGGTCCTCTCTAGAACGTGCCTTTGCACCACATTCATCTTCTAGAGAATACACTTTAAAAACTCAACTCTTGCGGATTGAGATGAAAGGAGATGAGACTCCTGATGCTTACCTTAACCGAGCACAAGAATATGATGATGCCCTAGCCGCCATTGGTGAACCAGTCAAGGATAAAGACCTTGCCATGCTTGTTGTTTCTGGTCTTCGCGATGAATACAACGGTCTCAAGTCCACCATCACCGCCCGCCAATGTCCCACTGCCTTCACTGAACTTCACGCATTGTTAAGTGATCATGACTTTATGATTGCAAAATCCCGACAGCCTTCCATTCAAGCCTTTCATGCCACTCAAGAACTCACAAAACACACCAATGATCGATGGCTTCTCTCGCTGCTCAACTAGGACCGATAGCTTCTGCTCTTGGTGTCCAACTTCAACCAATCTCGCCCTCCAGCACACTACCAGCCACCTCTCAAGCTTTATATGGTTCTCGACAGCCCCCCACCTACAACCGTGGAAACAACAGAGGGCAACGTGGCTCTTACCGTGGCACCAACAACAGCCGTAGTAACAACAATCGTGGTGATAGTACTCGCTCCTTCAGCAGGGCCTCCAACCAGAATATTGTTCTTGGCGCATGCAACTGTTGTGGTATTGGTCACTTACCATCTCAGTGCCCCAACCGTGATCCCTCCACAATCCGCAACAGGCCCACATCCAACTTTGTTGACAGCTCCGCCTCCATACCCTCCACATCAGCCACTTGGTATCCCGATACCGGTGCCAACAGCCATGTCACGCCGGATCTAGCAAGCATGGATGACAACCGCGCATATCATGGCCATGACAACCTCCATGTCGGTGATGGTAAGGGACTCCATATTCTTCATATTGGTTCATCTCGCTTTCACTCACCAAATAAAACGTTTCATCTCTCAAAAATTCTTCACGTACCCAACATCACAAAACATCTACTTTCTGTTCAACAATTTTGCATTGACAATAATGTTTTCTTTGAATTTCACTCTACTTTTTTTGTTGTTAAGGACGAGCTTACACGCACTATACTTCTCACGGGCCCCAGTGAGCAAGGTCTCTATTCCCTTCGTCTGCCACAACTTCGATCCACTCATCACCAAGTTTTTTCTGCAACTCGTGCATCTTCCACAACTTGGCATAGACGACTCGGGCATCCACACCAACGTCTCTTTCAATTTATGATTTCTAGTTTTTCGCTTCCTGTTACAAATAAAACTTTACCAAGTTTCTGTTCTTCATGTCAACTAGGCAAATCATCAAAACTATCTTTACCTGTTTCTTCTTTTCGAAGCAATAATATATTAGATCTTGTTTATTGTGATGTTTGGGGTTCCGCTCCTGTTCTTTCATCATATGGCCATCGTTACTTTTTATTGTGTGTTGATCATCATACTAGATATATGTGGCTTTTTCCAATGTCTCAAAAATCTGATGTTTACAATCTTTTCAAAACTTTTGTCACGACAGTTGAACGACAATTTTCTACAAAACTAAAGAAAGTTCAAACTGATTGGGGTGGTGAATTTCGCAACACGTCCTCCTTCCTTACATCACTCGGCATTGTTCATCAACGATCATGCCCCCATACTAGTGCTCAAAATGGTTTTGTTGAGCGACGACACCGACATGTCGTCGAGACAGGTCTTACCTTAATGGCTCAATCAAACACTCCTCAACGCTTTTGACATTTTGCCTTTGAAACAGCTGTTTACCTCATCAATAGGATGCCTTCTCGCACATCCCACAACGAGTCTCCATTCCAACATGTTTTTAAACGCCCACCTGATTACTCGTTCCTTCGAGTCTTTGGTTGTTTGTGCTTTCCTTACCTACGACCCTAT
This sequence comes from Lactuca virosa, assembly GCF_052849685.1. Classification (NCBI taxonomy): domain Eukaryota; kingdom Viridiplantae; phylum Streptophyta; class Magnoliopsida; order Asterales; family Asteraceae; genus Lactuca; species Lactuca virosa. Next base: position 114,750,926 of record NC_136431.1, read on the forward strand.
AATCCTCACAAAATGGATTTTCGATCTACTCCTTGTCTCTTTCTTGGATACAACTCATTTCATCATGGCTACAGATGCCTTGACTTATCTTCCGATCGGATTTATATAGCTCGTCATGTCTACTTCGATGAATCTTCTTTTCCTCTTGCCAAGAATCATATTACATCTCACCCACCCGCCACTCAACCCTCGAGTTCACCCCATCCATCCACAGTTCCTATCTCCCAACCGTCACCACCTTCACCCTCACCATCACCTACATCATCACCTACAACCTCACCTAAATCTACATCAGCACCTACACCCCGTACTCGTCCCTCCCACCTTCGCCAAAACCCGAAACAAAAGGTTCCCTTTCAACCGAGTGCTCATCACACCACCACCTCCATTACTGAACCAACATCCTTCTCTATTGCCAATGAATCTCCTGAATGGCGCAAAGCCATGGAAGACGAGTACTCTGCATTACAAAACAATGGCACTTGGTCACTGGTACCTCCGGTACCCAATACTAACATTATTGATTGCAAGTGGGTTTACAGGTTAAAGCGAGACAAGGATGGAGCTGTCACTCGCTACAAAGCAAGACTTTTTGCAAAAGATTTTCGTCAACAACCGGGCATCGATTATCACGAGACTTTCAGGCCCGTGGTTAAATCTACAACCATTAGAGTGCTACTCTCTCTTGCCATTACCCAAAAATGGTCCCTTCGACAGCTTGATGTTCAGAATGCCTTTCTGCATGGCACACTCACTGAAACTGTGTACATGAAGCAACCACCAAGCTTCATTGACCCAAAGCATCTGAACCATGTATGTCTGCTTCACAAATCGATATATGGTCTTAAGCAGGCTCCTCGAGCTTGGTTTCAACGACTTACACAAGCTCTTCACCTTCTCGGATTCAAAGGCTCCAAAACCGATCCTTCTTTGTTCATTTACTCCCACACCGGCATCACTATTTACATGTTAATTTATGTTGATGATATCATCATCACGGGTAACAACAGTGATGTCATCAACAAAATTATTACACAACTCAGTGTCACATTTGCCATTAAAGATCTCGGCAATCTCTCATATTTTTGGGCATTGAAATTGTTCCCCGGGGTTCTGACATCATCCTCTTTCAACGAAAATACATTATGGAACTACTACAAAAAGTTGGCCTGTCAGAGTCCAAACCAACTCCATCTCCGATGACTACCTCCATTCCTTTGGCAACTAATGACAGTCCTCTCTACTCTGATCCCGTACGGTATCGCCAGGTCGTCAGAGCCCTTCAATATGTTACATTGTCCAGGCCCGATATCACATTTGCAGTTAACAAGGTGTGTCAGTTCATGCATGCTCCAACTGATAATCATTGGTTCGCTGTCAAACGCATTCTTCGCTATCTTCATGGCATTGTTGCTTATGGCATGTTAATTCGCCAAATCTCCAACACCCGATTACAGGCTTTTACTGACTCTCACTGGCAGGGAACCGACAATTTGACTGCTTTCTCGGATGCTGACTGGGCTGGTGACCCAGATGACCGTCGGTCCACGGGGGGATTTGCTATATATATTGGTTCCAACCTAATCTCTTGGACCGCACGAAAACAACGTATTGTTTCCCGATCTTCCACAGAATCCGAATACAAAGCCCTAGCTGACACGGTTGCTGAGCTCACTTGGCTTCAAGCTCTTCTTCGTGAACTTAGTGTTAATAGTCTCTCATCTCCCGTTTTGTGGTGTGGCAATCTTGGTGCAACCTACCTTTCTGCTAATCCAGTCTTTCATGCTCGTACGAAACATATGGAGGTTGATTTTCACTTTGTTAGAGAAAAGGTTACTAAAGGAGAACTACGAGTTCAACACATATCAACGCATGATCAAATAGCTCATATCTTCACAAAGCCGCTGCCAACTCCAAGATTTGTATCTCTTCGATCGAAGCTGCAGGTCGTTCCCCGTCCTTAGCTTGCGGGGGCGTATTAGACAAAATTACAATAATATAGACTAGAGGGTACTTATATGTAATTGTTAATATTATATATATGTCTATGTAACCCTATTACGTGATATCAATACAACATACAACTTACGGCTCTTTAAATAAAAATGTTAACAAAATTTTTGGCAACATAAACTGTAAGTCCCTAAATAATGAACCAACTAGTGATCAAACAATATCAATGAATCAAATCAGAATGAATCAAGAAGAAGAAGAAGCAATATCGATCCAAATGCACACGATTATATATTAACCTCAGGTACAAAGGATCTTACACACAGCAATGACCGAAAATAGCTAACCCAAAATCGATCATCTAAGTCTCCTATTTATAGGGAACACAAACAGCAACCTAATTTCCAACTGAAAACGCCATAGGACCGAAAACGGAACGTTTTCGGTCCACCCCACCGAAAACTCAAATCAAGCCCTAAACAAAACAAGAAATGCTTATAAAACATAAAAGTCTAGCACAAACCAACATAAATATGTCCTAACAATCTCCCCCTTAGTTTGTTAAGCTCATGACCTATAGACAACCAACACATTTGACCTTCCCAAGGCACCTAGCCACATCTTCTTGTTGATAATTTCACCAACCATTCCAGTGAATTCTTTAGCGGCGATCTCCTGAATATCATCATTGACCACAATTTGATGTCTCGCCAAAGTACGGATATCCCGCTCACCGAACTGAAGAAGATCCTTTGCTTCAAGAAGACGAATCCCCCGAGTCGGGAGCTCGATGACAACGGTGGCTGTGGCCTCATCAAATACCCAGTATTCCATATTCTGCAGTGACCCGTCAGGTAACCGTTGAATAATAGGAATTTCTTTCATTTGTTCGATAGGAGGCCCGTCAGGTAACTGTTGAATAATAGGATTTTGTTTCATTTGTTTGGCAGGAGGCCACATCACATTTTTTATGGTACGGTTGGAGCTGGGATTAAATACGCCCTTTGTTTTCTTGACAAAAGATTCTGCAGTTTTCATCCCATCGAATTTTCTCTTCACTTGGTTTTCCAAGAAGAGCTTAAAATTAGTCCCTCGAGGATCATTCGATGGGTTGTGGAAAGGAGCATCAGATAGTTCTGTAAAATCTATTTTGGTCCAAGAGCAAAAATCATTGTGATGCTTATAATACTCCACATTTCCACTATTCCTTTTAATCACCCAGATGTTCTTCTCGGCATAAAATCCCCACACCTTTATTCTTGTTCGATCTCCGTACTTGGTTTTGAACCTCTTTCTGTCAAGCTCAGTGACACTCAGTTGCGGGCGATCTCCTCGGATGTTTTTATCGGAATTTTTCATGAAGAGTAATTTTCCTTTTCCTTGAGATTTGACTTGTCTCTGAGCTTGTTTCATAATTAATCTGGGATCAGCTGAAGCAGATTCTTTATCAAAACAATCAACAATGCGAGTTCTACTGGTTTGGTGAGAAACATCTTGACAAGCTGGAGCAGGTACACTTGGAGATATATTGTCTTGAGAAGCCTCAGTAGCAGATGTTTTGAACTTGTCGTTAAATGCAGATGTTTTGAACTTGTCGCCAAATTCACTGATTAATTTGTTTTCCAAGTCAAAGAATCCGGCAGTGAGAGCGCCGAGATTGAGCTGTAAATCAGAAATTTGTTTTGACTTTTGAGAGTTTTCCTTTTTAAGCTTGGAAATTCTAATGTCTAGATTTTCAATCAAATCGTCCTCAGTAAGCTGCTTCTGTTTTAAGATCTCGATTTCTTGCTTAAGCTCAACAATTTGACCCAATTTATAGATGCTTTTAACAGTCTTCATGACCCCCCTAATACATAAAACAACCTTACAATCCTCGTTTTTATGAACTAGGCTGAAAATGTCGTAATATACAAAGTATACCACATAAAGAAACAACTACAATTAAAAGACTTAGAGCAAAATTCAGTGAAGTTATAAAAACCTTACTCAAATCAAAAAAACTTAGAGCAAAATCCTTCAAGAATCAAAAAATAAATTGTGAGCGACGAGAAACACAAATCTGACCTATTTTATTCTTCGAAATGAGGTTTAAGGTTCGTTGCCGGAGAGTGGTGTGGGCTTGGAAAGAAGATGATCGGTGATACAAGTGGTGAGGAAACGGTGTTTTGGTAGGTGTAAACAATGGTGGTGAAGGCGGTGGTAGCAGCAACGTTATTTTGATCTAGGGTTTGGGAAAGACGACAGTGGTGGTGGGTCGTTATTGTTTCTGAAGAAAAAGATGGAAGGCAGAAATCAGGTAAACGTTACCACTTACGAGTTACGACCTCAACTGATCAGCATACACTAGCCCAACATCAGGCCTACTCGCATGCACATCAGGCCAGCCCGTTAAACTGACTAGTGAGCCCAAGATAACTAGAAGTTTAAGCTTCCTTTACAACATGTTATACGAATAATCTAATATAGTTTGGATTAATTTATGTGTTTGTTATTTAATCTTTCTTTAACACGGCTACGATTTTTATTTTGTTGTGTGTTGAATACTTATAAAAAATAAAATGACTATTATATCATTATATATTTCTTTTTTAATTTTTTTTTATTTTTATCATTTCGAATTTTAAAAAATAAACACACAACCCCCCCCCCTTTCCGACCCACCTAAAGTCACTGTCTATATCACTCTATCTCTCTTCTCTAACACTAAACCCTAAATCAGCGAGAACTAGATTGTCACCCTCCCTTACTAAAGCATTGCCGCCCTCCTTGAACCATTGTTCCCCACCCCACCATACATCCATACCAACTCTGTACGCACTCCCTTCATCCAAGTGGTCAAATTTTGATGCTAAACCAACCCATCGACATCTCCAAAGATCATATACCACCGTATCGTCGTCGTTGCCTCCTTTCTACCGACTCTTATTGTTGATCAGCACAACACCGCCTTCAAGAGTACGTGAGTCAATTATCACCACAACACTCGAGCAAGAAGTCGTCGGAGAACATCGACACTACCTCAATCAATCTCTCTCCTTGATCTTCAGAAGGTACAACTCTCTTAACAACACCATAAGTGGCGGCTATGTTTTCTTTAAGTCTTTTTTTTCTGTGACAAGCACCATGCTTGTCAGAGAAGATTAAGCTAATCGGAGAAGACGAAGCTTTCAAGCTTTTATTTTGGTTTGGTTTTGCTTGGTTTTCTTTAATTTGAGACAAAACTACAAAAATAGATCATGTGGTTACTAAAGGTCACAAACTTAGTCCCTGTTTTTTTTTTATGTAGATGGTCCTTGTGGTTTGCAAAACATGCATGCGGAGGAGGTTTCGAACTTGGGACCTCCTCCCCCTTTCCTTAATCAGCCAAAGTCTTAGCCAATTAGGCTACAGCCAAACTTTTTTTATATTTCCGAAAACTAATTAATATTATCTAAAATCGTAAATACATTAATTAAAAAACATAATTTTACAAAAAAAAAAAAAAAAAAAAAAAAAAAAAAAAAAAAAAAAACTTTTTTTAGTTAAACAATATATATTTTTAACATATTGTAAAAAAATTACAAACAATTTATATGTTTTTTTACGTATTTGTTTTACGTAAAATGAATTTTTTTATGTATTTAGAAAAAAATACGCTTTCGTATAATATGTTATTACATTCTTATGATCATAAAACATATTTTCACGTTTTCATAAAAACAAATTTTTTTTTCCTTTCATATAGAAAAAAAAGTTTTTTTATGTATATATTTTATGTAAAATATGTTTTTTTATGTATTTAAAAAACACATTTCGTATAATATGTTATTATAGGCATGACAATCGTGTCGTGTTCGGGTTGGCGGGTCAAAATATGTCAACCCGAACACGACCCATTTTATTATACAGGTCGCAGGTTGGCGGGTCATGGGTTGGCGGGTTTGGAACATAAACCCATATATGACCCGCCAACCCATTTATTTTTACGGTTTCACAGGTTGGCGGGTTCGTGGATCTGATTCCATAAATAAAATTGATAATTAAACATGGATAAATTCTTGATGGTTGATGTAATTTTAGGTTCGCGGATTTGATTTCGATACTTGATTTCGATCCCAGAGGGGAGAGTAAGTGACCGAGTCACCGGTAGACTGGAAGTTTGGAAGTGGAAGTTACGCGATTTGCGGATTTGATTTTGAGATTATTTAGATTTTAGGGCAAATGAGCAAAATGGTTACAGTCTTTGAGCCTTACAGGTTACGTCGTTACGACCACCTGCACGAGTTAAAATGTCAAATGGTGAATGAATTATGAATCAGTGGTATATAATACTTATTAAATATTAATATTTGATACATTTAAAAATAATATAATTTTTTTTATTAAAACTATAAACAGGTTGGCAGGTCAACCCATTTAATTTTTAGAAACTCATATATGACCTATTTAATAAACGGATTACCGGGTTGGTGGGTTGGCGGGTTGAAAAACTCAACACAAACTCATTTATGTCATGTCGTGTCGCAGGTCGTGTCGAAAATTGTCAATCGTATGTTATTACATTGTTATAACCTAAAATATACTTTTAACGTCTTTAGTGTTGGATTATAACAAAGTAATAACATATTATACGAAAACGTATTTTTAAAATACGTAAAAAAAACATATTTTACATAAAATAAATACGTAAAAAAAATTATTTTTTACGTGAAGGCAAAAAAAAAACCTTTTTTTTATGAAAACATGAAAATATCTTTTAGGATCATAACAATGTAATAATATAATATACGAAAACGTATTTTTTTATGTATTTAAAAAAATATGTTTTTATATAATATGTTAGTGCGTTTTTTATGTTTTTAAAAGTATATTTTTGAATTATAACAATGTAATAACATATTATACGAAAACGTATTTTTTAAATATATAAAAACATATTTTACATAAAATAAATACGTAAAAAAACATTTTTTTTCTATGAGAAAGCAAAAAAAAGAAAAAAAAATTATTTCTTTATGAAAACATAGGATCATAACAATGTAATAACGTATTATACGAAAATGTAGTTTTTTTAAATACATAGAAATTATATTTTACATCAAACAAATATGTAAAAAAACATATAAATTGTTTTGTAAAAAATATATTTTTTACGTTACGCTAAAAATATATCTTGTTTTATTAAAAAAAGTTTTTTTTGTAAAAATATGTTTTTTAAATTTTTTTATTAATAATGTATTTACGACTTTTAGATAATATTAATTAGTTTTCGGAAATATAAAACAAGTTTGGTTCTAACCTAGTTGGCTAAGCCTTTGAGTTTGAATTCTCCTCTTATTTTCTAGCATTTGTATTATTTTAAGATGAATTACAAAAATGGTCCGTATGGTTTACTAAATGTCACGAATTCAATCCATCTTATACATGAAAGGAAGAAAATGCCCTTACGAATTCAGTCCCTAACGGATGAAACTTGACGGCTTCAATAAAAATGACCATTCATGCAAGTTTTGCAAACCATAAGGACCATTTTCGTAGTTTTGTCTTCATTTGAGGAATGATTGTAATTCATCAAACAGTAAAAACGATTTGTTGTTTGGGGTTTTTATTTGGTTTTGATTTTAATTTTAGTAAAAACGATTGTAATGCCAAAACAACGAAGACCCCCTTCATTATGGGAACAGACGAAGCTATAGTTCTTACATTCAGTTCAATTTAAAAAAAAACGAATGGAGTACATGTAGTTATTATTGTTCTTTAGGATTTTGTTTGGTTTTGATTTTAATTTCAAATTTATTATGGTTTTGGTTTCATTTGATTTGGTTGAAAGGGATGATCGGTGGTGTTGACGGAGGTAGTGTCGGAGCTACGTTTTGTAACATAGAAAGGAGTGGGGACGGTCATGGGTGTTGTAGGGGACATTTATCTTAAAATATCATTAAAATACTAATACTAATAAAAAAAGCTAAAATTAATAAGAAATGGTATATTAGTCGATTCAGGTATGGTAAGGACAAAATTCGCAACAAAATAAAACTATAAGGATGGACCGAGTTAAAAAAGATGTTAGGGACCAAATGCATAAATTACATCAAATCATAGGGACCATTTTTATAATTTATCCTTTTTATATGTAAAATGACTTAAAATGGAAACCAATAATCCAAAGTAATCATTATTAAATCTAAACTTTTAGTAATCATTTTTCTAAAACTAAATTTTACTTGCATAGATTTTTTATCGATTAGAATAGCAATATCACAAAATAATATAGCGTTACTAATGGTTATCAATTATGGTTTGAGAAAAACGATTACTAGAAGTTTTTAATTAGATATGGTAAGGTCAATGACGATGTTTATTGTTATCTTCACTAATAAAAATCGTAATGGATGATATTTTAAAACCAAAATAAAAGGTTGGTTAGTTTATTGGATATAATTAAAAGTTTAGTGACCTAAAGAACACATTTTAAGTTATTGGTTGTCATTTAAAGTCATTTTCCCTATAAAAAAACCCTAGTAAACTTAATGATAAGTCAAGGGAAGCAGCTAAAAGCTTGAAACTTCTGGTTATCTTGGGCTCACTAGCCACTGTAACGAGTGGCCTGATATGCATGAATTATCAAAAGTTTAGTTCTCCCTTTCTTTGTTCTCTAAAGTACTCAATTTATGCATATAAGTGCATATTTTCTTATTGATTGTTCAGTTGTTCTAAAGAATTTAAAGAGTTCTAACACCTTTTTCCATGAGGTTCTTATCTTTCTCTCTTTAGTTGTTTTGATCTATGTGTTTTCTTGATACAATGTGTGGCAAAATAATGCATACTTCAGGAATGAAGGAAAGTGAGTCAAATTAGGCGGAAGGTGCTACACCAGATTTTGTTTGAAGGACATGTGAAGTATGTTGGTTTATCTATATTCACCTCAATTGAAAAATGGATCGTTTGAATCTAGATCTTGAGTCTCCATCCTCTAACGTTCATAAATCTCATTAGATTCATCTTCCCTCGGGTGTTTATTATACATAACCATGAATATTCCATATGTGAACTATTTCGGATGTGGGATTTGATAATGTCTAGATCTAGTTATTCCATTATACCTTTATGCTCTGCTCCCCAGTTCACTAAATAAAGAAAAGAAAAGAAAACGAGATAAAAGAAAAGAAAGGGAATGATCTTCCTTTCCTTTCTTTCTAATCCTCCTTATTTGGGAGGACAGTTTCTAAAGAATATTAGCATAGATCTTCCATTTCTTTCTCTTCAAATCTCTTGATAAATAAAATCATGATCAATGATCTTCCCACTTCATTCATTTCTTTCTTTAAATGAGACTCTTGACCAATGTGTTAGATTTTAGTCAGCTTTCCCAACTTTTAGAAATAAGAAATGTGAACTTTGAAGATTATGTTGTGTTTATATTTGATGTAGATCGGGTTCTTCCCTTACTTGTTCTACTTTTTGAAAAATAACATCTGAATTTATTTGATTTAAATGAACTACGTCCCAGAGATATACAAGAACGACCTTCAATAAAAAGAAATATAAATAACAACAATAAAGGGTGATGCATAAAACCTGTTTTTTTTTACAATGTCTATGCCTTTCCAAAATTATAAATTAAATTTTATGGCATCATAGTAAAAATAACTTGGTTTTCCTTATAGAAATCTTAATGGAAAATTGAATGATATTCTTTACGTTGATGAATGTCCAGCGATAGATGTTGAATAAAACACCTTTACCTTTTCTTCATTAAAATCCACATTTTTTTAACATTTTCATCCATGGATTGCGCATATATTGTAACATCCCAAAAGTACAAATAAAATTTTGTATTTAAATTCATTCAAATCATGAGATACTAGTAACAAAATAGTCAAAAGTGTATCATAGCAACATGTTATAAGAGTACAAATTGTCAAAATCTCAAAATGCGAAAACCATAGGGTGATGCGGTGTGATCAGGTCGGGCCCTTCCCCTTTGAGCTCGAAGTACCTGAAACATAAACTAAAAACTATAAGCACAAAGCTTAATGAGTTCTCCCAAAATACCACATACTAAACAAACATACAACCAAGCATATATGGGTGCTTGCATACCCCTTCAATCTATTTCAACCGCATACTACCAAACATATTTGGGTGCTTGCAATCCCCTTTGGTATATTTCAACCGGATACAGTCAAGCATATCTAGGTGCTTGCAATCCCCTTCGGTCTATTTCAACTGGATACCGGGTCTATTTCACCCCTACTACTACCACATAATATCATAACAAGAATCACAGTCATCAAGAAAATACAAGCATAACTAACAGTTGTTACAAAGACAATCATCACACTACTGATAGGTTATGAGCATATCAACATTCTTATGTGATCATGCAGCCCTAATTGTTTTGGATCTAAGTTTTTCACTAATTGAACATGCAAATTAAATACCAAAGCAATAACCCTAAATCTAGCATACAATTTTCGAAATCCATATGAAATTAGGGTTAGAAGATTGCCTTTACTTGTTATGTAGTAATAACAAGAACAACCTTGAATATCCTTGACTCTTGAAAGCTTAGTACCCCAAATGTTGCACATCTAATGGTTCACAAACACCCAATGCAACAAGATGAGAGGAGAGACAAGAATTTCGGCCAGGGTATTGAGGAACACATGCATGAGCCAAAATTCTAAGGCTTTGAGGGTTTATATATGGCTGAGGGCTGCTAGGGTTTCTGGAGGAAACCCTAATTTCCTGCTTAAGGCTTAAGCAGCCCATGGACCTCTTACCAGTAGGCCTTGGACGAAATCTATAGGGCCTCCCTATATGATTTCATCCACTCCTAATTAATGTGTCTAGTAGCCCAGTTTCACAACTATCAACGATTTGTAAAACAACCCCTCGATTATTAATCAATTCCTTTAATTCCAAAAATTAATGCCAATTTAATTTCTGATTAAATACTAATTAATAATATGAGTTCCAAATAATATATTAATCTTATAATATATTAATAAAATCATTTTGAGTACCAATTTATTATTTTAAATAATAAGTCCTACTCTCTCTCTCCACCAGTCATCCTGTCAAGTTGCATGAGTGAATGCAACCCAAAAGGATCATGCTACAATCAAATCAAATACATACCAATTATAGTTATGGGCTTAGACACCTAATCCAACAGTCTCCCACTTGGATAATTCTAATAACTATGATTGCAAGTATGACTTCAAAATTTGACTATCAATCGTATCTTTCAAAAGTCGATGTCAAACTCTGAACTAGTCAATGACATTTCATTTAGATAAGTGATCAAATATCCCACCGTTCTACAAGATATCGTATGGACACGAGACATGGATTATAATCAATCTTTGCCCAAGATTTGTTTCCTGATTTCCGATTTATGACGACTGACTCAGACTACAATTGAACACGTCAACTTAGTCCAGGCTTGGCCAAGCTCTTAAGATGTCATCATTAAATCATCAAGGGGCCCACATATGTCGCTTTTATCCCATTTGGGGTAAAAGGAACGGATAAACTTCGAATCATATGCTTGTACTATTCACTCATCAAATCATACACAAAAATACGTTTTATAACATCAAGTTACTAATTACGTATTATCAATGCACAGCCGACTCGTAAACAACAACTCATATGTTTCCGTTATTCGGGAAGTAAAACATGCGAAGTGAAACACAAGAATAACCTAATTAAATATGGTCTCAACCAATTGAATATAAATAAAACACTTATTATTTAATCACTATGTAACGCCTGATTCCTGGTACGCATTTAATTTTAATTTATTCATTTTTTAAGAGCTACTTGACGAGTTGGGAGCCCCAGACTCGTCAAGTAGAAACGATATTGGACGTGGGATCCAAATCGTTCCGATGCCATGAAACCCAAATGGACAATGCCAAGTCGGGTCGAATACATACCATTAATAGTTATGGGCTTAGACATCTAATCCAACAGTATCGACCGACCATCGTTCGAAATGTTGTATGGTCAAAGGTGTAGGACCACTTTTTGTTGGGGTGAGGTAGGACAGCGAGTCATGGGGAGCACCGAGGTGATGCTCAAGACTACCGAGTTGATTCAGCAGGTGCATGACAGGCTACGAGTTGCACAGAGCCGTCAGAAAAGCTATGCTGACCGGTGCCGATCGGATCTTGAGTTTCAGGTGGGGGATTTCGTCTTGCTGAAAGTGTCACCATGGAAGGGTGTCATTAGGTTCCGAAAGAGGGGCAAGCTACGGCCCCGATATATTGGACCGTTCAGAATTACTCCACGGGTGGGCAAGGTGGCCTATCGCTTGGATCTGCCGAACGATCTTAGCCAGATACACAACACCTTCCACGTGTCCCAGCTTCGGAAGTGTGTCATAGACGAGGCCGCAATTGTTTCTCTGGACGACATTCAGGTGGACGCGAGCCTGAACTACATTGAGAGGCCTATTACGATTCTAGATAGGAAGGCCAAGATTCTTCGGAACAAGGAGGTGAAATTAGTGAAGGTGCAATGGCAGCACTGAAGAGGCTCCGAATGGACATGGGAGCCGGAAGAGGAGATGCGAGATCACTATCCAGATTTGTTTGCGTCAGCGGACTTCGAGGACGAAGTCTAGCTCAAGTGGGAAAGATTTGTAACGCTTGTTCCAGGTATCAATTATTTCTCAAAATTTTAGGGTTTTAGACTGGAACTGGACGAGTTTGGGAGCTCCAACTCGTCGAGTAGAAATCATTTTTAGACGTGGGACTTAGGATCTACTCGACGAGTTGGAAGGCCCCAACTCGGCGAGTAGACACTGTAAAGGAAAACCCTAAGTTTTAGGGGTTTGTACCCTATTTAAGGAACTTATGGGTCATTTGTGGCCTCCCTCATCGTCCTACCTGTTCAAAGAGAAACCCTAGTCGTGCTTTAGTGCCTTCTTTAGGGTGTGTGAGCTTTGGAGAGTGAATCTTGTGCTTTTTGGAAGGAAACTTGGAGCTTGAAGAGATTGAAGTGAGGAGAGGGCTTTAGATCCGGCATCTACCTGGTGTTAGCATCCATTTGGAGGTAAAAAGTTGCTACCTTGATCTCTATTTGCTTAGAAGTCATCTTATGGAAGAATATGGTCACTTTTGGTGCAAAAGGTTATCATACTCGGATTTAGACTTGTCATGAGGATATGGTTCCAGATCTGGACACCTCTAGGTCTTCATAGACATAAAGTTGCTCCCTTTACCTAGTCTAGGCCCTTTTCCATGTTCTAAACATTGTATGAACCCTAGTTTTAGTGTTTTAGCCATTTGAGGCCATGCATACACGTAAAGTTTGCAACTTTACGTGGTATTTCAGTCTTAAGGGACCGGATCTGTAGTTTAGAGGTTTGGATTCGACTGGAAGGATGGATTATGTTGAGGCAAAGGAAAACTCGTCGAGTTGCCCTGGCGACTCGACGAGTTAGATCGGGTTTCCCCGCCTTCTGGATATTGAGTGAACTCGTCGAGTTAATGAGACAACCCGACGAGTTGGCTAGGGTTTGTCCCGGTTTTCTGGACTCTGAAGGAACTCGACGAGTTGCTAGATGCACTCGATGAGTTGGGGTTAACATGGATTGTTGACCTTGACTGTTGACTTGGACTTTGACCAGGGTTGACCAAGTTTGACCTAGAGGGTATTTATGGTATTTCGGGATTTTGACAAGTTAATCACATGATGGTTATAGGCAGTTGAGTTGGAGCTGCGCGTTGGGACTTATCTGATCTTATCTTATCAGTTCAGCATTTTGAGAAGGTGAGTCTCCTCACCATACCAATGGGTCTAATGCACTAAGGCCGGCTCATTGTTGTTATGAGATATGACTAGTTGGTTATGGGATATGTGGTATGCTAGTTATTTGTGATACTCGCATGAAAGACTCGGGGGGTTCCCGAGGCACTTATGTGTAAGACCTTGGAGGGTTTCCATGGCATCCTAGTATATTTGCATGTGTGGCTTGTATGTTATTTCTTGGTAGTAAAAGACCGTGTGGGGATTCCCACGGCAGAAAGACCATGTGGGGGTTCCCATGACAGGAAGACCATGTGGGGGTTCCCATGGCAGGTAGTTAAGACCATGTGGGGGTTCCAGTGGCACTAGGTGTAAGACCTTGGAGGGTGTCCATGGCATCCTTATATGTTGTATGCATGGCTTATGTGGTTTGTGTAGCTTTTATAGCTAATATGGTATATGTGATTACGTGGACTGTGTGGGGTATGCTCTGGGGAACTCACTAAGCATTAGCTTACAGTTTGTGGATTTGTTTCAGGTACATTTGAGTCTAAGGGCAAGGGCAAGGCTTAATACCGCGACATGCACTCTTCGACGCTTGTTTTGATGGGACACTCTGATATTTGAAATAAAATTGTTGATGTGTGAATTTGAAAACAAATGGTCTTGAGATTTTTGTGGTTTTTGGAAATGTTTGATTATTTAAAAATGAAAAAAAATCATTTGAAAATTTGGGTCGTTACATTTAGAACTTTGTTTCCTATAAATAGTGTTGCTAACTTGCAACACTTAGCATAATAATCACGCTCCCATTAGCATAACAATTCAATTATGTTCTTACCAACATATCAATTATGCTCCCACTAGTTTTGACATGTATCCAGAAATCAACTGGACTTCTAGAAATCATTACCTATTGACTTTCTTACCAAAGTTCAAATTTCTGATACGTAGTGCTTTGATAAGTCTTTATCTAGACTTCTCAACCTCATACACCTTTCATTAGACAACTTATGTGTGTGTCTAAACCCTTTCAGAACTTATACCAATAAGTCCCGAACGTTCAAACTATTTTCCATTTCTCATAATTCGAACTATGAAAAGTGATGTCATAATCATACTCGAATTTGAAAATGCAATTATCACAACTGCTAACTCTAATGATATTAACCAATCCTATAAAATCCACAAGTGAAAGCGTTTCCTCACAATCATTTTCGTGAAGTAGAGAGAAACCTCTTACCACTTAGATTTTATGGTGTATGTGTTCCTATCCATGTGAATTTGTCATTTCCAACCACTATCATAAGACAAGGTTTATGACAAATTCAAACTCATATGGACCGAACTTGCTTAATCTTAACTAGAGAAGTGTCCCTCGCTTTGCGGGGGTCGGAAGTCTTCAATGTTGTGTTTTTGTTATAGTTAAATGGTGTTGTGTTTAATATTCATTAGCTTGATTACCATGTTTGTGTCAACTGCACTCTTATTACAAACCAAACCAACGAAATTTCATAAAGGGAAACTCAATTTCTTTTCAAAAGAAACCGGAAACCAAATTCAAACCCTACCATACCATATCAACGATATAGCATACACAAATAGTAATGGAAAACATAGAAACTATAGTCCCTTTGTAGTTCATGAATGAGCAAATAAAACCATTGATTCAATAATGCGCATGTTAACCCCACAACCTCTTTTTACAACCACCCTCTTAATGAAGAAGAAGATGCCAAGTCGGTACGCTGATAGAGGATTTGGGCAGGTGGTTGGGCAGATTTACATGGAGCTAAAGTGATTTAGCCTGTTGTACTCCATAAGGGCCCTAAAGGATAGTGAGCTTTCACATAATATGGATCTTTATTTTTGTATTCTACAAGAATCTACAATCAATACACCATTAATCAGAAGCCATACTAACTTTTAAGAATTTGCAAAAAGATGAAAAAAGGGTGGATAAAGGTGAACTGATAAAGTGATAACTACCTTGTTGTAAAATTCGGTTGATTGCCAACATTCTTCCACATGTCTGATACGCATGCTCATTCCTAAAAAGATAAGAACAAATAATGGTTGCTTTGATGTAAGCTTGATATGTTAATTGTTCATGGGAAGAGATAAAAGAAGAATAAGAGTTTTTGCTGGATTGCATATACAAAGAAAGGTTGTCATAAGCAACCCTTCAACTGTCAGTTATGGTTACATCAAAGCAACCCTTTAACTGTCGGTTATGTGTGTGTTATGTAGCGGACCACCCGTCATTTTGTAAACCCATCAGTTTTGTTCCTTGCTCGTTTGTGGTAGACTTTGACAGTTTGGTTTAGAAAGGATATATGTTAACAGAATCCAACATACCCATCATTTGGTAAAGCCACATGAATATTCTAAAAAATAAAGTCATAAATATATAAGCAATAAAAAAAAGACTTATATTAAACACTTTGTCAATAGGAATTGTAGGGGAATGAAGGGTGACCAAAAAATTTCGATTTAAGGTAATCGATATAAAGAGGATATGTTGAAATGTAAAAATTGGGTGCATTATTACTTTTGTAGTCTGGGTGTGCTTACTTTGCAAAATTAAGTTTATTAGCACGAAACATTTATAATTATTACTACAAAGTAGTTGGATTCGTTACTATGTAGTGATAAAACTAATCTGTCTTTTAACAAATATTATATTTTGTAATAAGTAAATACGAATAAGTTATTTTTGGATAAGAATTAAGAAAGTAAAACTTAATTGTAACTATTAAATCAGTCGTTTAATAACATCAAAATTTTAAATAGATGTGAAATCATGGACATTACCCTATCTTTAACCAAAAGGTGCAGCCTCTATGAAGAGGCTTAGTCATTCACATCCATTCGCACAAAAACTCATTCGGTAGAGTTAAGTATTAAAACTTGTTATTTTGGATTTAAGTATAGACTTGATTAAATACTATTTACATATAAGTTAAATATGTTAGTTTTAGTTTGTAGCTACAGTCATAAAATCATATTTTGTTCACCATCTGTTGTGAATAAAAGACATAAGGGCAAAATGGTCATTCTAATAAAATTTACAGCAAGGCAGTTAAACTTAAAGATACACAAAGCTTTCCATCCCAATGTTGGAGGGATTATTTCAGAGGGTATTTGGAATTTTCTTCTTTAACAAAACCGATACAATTGAAAAGTAATGCAAAAAAAAAAAGATATACATACCTTCTTAATATCTGTAATTGAAAAAAGGCGAAAATCATTGCTAAAAGTAGCAATCCCCTAATCCTTCGCCTTTTAAAGAGTCCCAAATCCCAACCACCTAAAAACTTTAAATAAAAATATATATTAAATTCAGTCAACTTTTTTCATAAAAAAAAAGTATTCGACTTACATTTCACTTGCATACCTCACAATAGTTGACATAGTAACTTCCATTAAACTTCATGTAACTATGAATTTGCAGTCCTCACGAGGAGCTTGACCAGTGCTTCATCCATCATAATTCCATTTTGTCAGCTTCTTGGGATCAACTACAGGTCTAGGAAGTGTATAACAGAAGAGCGTAAAAGTAAAATCGTTTAAATGATGATAAAAGAAGACGGATTTAATGAAGAAAACACAAAGAAATCGACGTTTCAAAGTACTTACTGTTATTTGCTTCGAAGATCCATACCCAATCCACCGATCCTATAAGAGATTTCAAAAAATTTAGGATGTGTTTGGATATAATAATGTTTTTTCTTATGATGTTGATTCTAAAATTAAACAAAAACTTCAAGATTATCATGGTAATCAATGTTAAATTCTTATTCTCCATGTTTGTGACTTCCATTTCCATCCTAATTTAGATTCATCGATTCACTTATTTTGTTGCACAGATTTGCAGCTCAGGTTATTAATTTTATAGGAAATTAGTGTTATCATCACATATCTAATCAACTCCTACAAATTTAATATAAACTACACAGTTCATCAAACCCAATAAAAAAGAAACCAAAAAATGAAAACTTGGTTAAGAATCGAAGAAATTGGAAGCACCTGTTACTTTACTTGCCCCCATTTACTACTTACTTGTCCCAACCTTACTTTTCATTTCAGCACCGGTGACAGTTCCCTGCCTCCCACGTCGCTGCGAAGCCTGAGCGTGAGCCAGGCCGGTCGGTTTCCGTAGCCTCTGAATCATTGACCTACAATACAATACAACCCAAGCCACAATGTTTATGTTTGACTTATTAGAAACAGACGCTATGGTTGATAATAATATTTAGTAAATATTTACCTGAGATCTGAGCTCTTTGTTGGTTTTCTGTTGCAAGGTTGGGAGTTTTGAATGATTGAACATCTAGTTCATGTTCATCGGCACCATCAGTAGTCGCGATCTCAAAACCATTTACACCTTGGAATCCGATATTATAAGTCCACCGTTATTTTATGTATCCCAACATCGTGTTGCTGTTGCAGCTACGTCTTGCTTGTTTGCGATGACTTTATCATCTTCTTCTACATACATCGTCTCACCAAGGCTAGTACTTATTATTGGAGGCCATGGAGGTGAATTTGCGAATAGTTCATCCAAATCGAAGCTTTGTGTCTTCTGCCTCGACATACTACTCTTTCTATCCATTTAAAAAGACACACATTTTTTAGATTCATAAAATGATTGATGATTCTTTAATCTTATTGTGTTTCATTATAACTCATTGAATTGATTACCTCAAAGCTGGGTACTACATCTGTTTCCAGATCCCCTTCCTTCTTTGCAAGAGCCGCCTTAAGATTTGCAATCTGAGGTGGAAAATGTGGATTTTACTTGCTGGTTTAATAGTGTATATAAAATAAACTTGATACAAAACAAAACAAAAGTTGAGAAAATGTGATTTTACTGGTTCTTTGAGGTCTTTCACATCTGAACTACTATCCTTTTGTAGTTGCGCAACACCGAGTTCAACAGTTGCAACTCACTAAGCAAACTTAAGCAAGTGCATTAAGCATTTCACCAACGACATTCAATTTGGGGCTTATGTGAACAAACATCAATGTCTTTTCTTGTCCTCATGCATACATCCACAACATAGGACCACGGATTTATAATTTAATTTGGGACTGAAACCTTTATCCATAAAGATGGTGTTGGTGCTGTTTTCCTACCAAGTGAATCTTGAAGCAACTGTGTGAGTTTGCTGTTTCTGTAAGGCACATGTGCGTTCTTTTGAGCAAGTGAAGAATCTCCAGCCACTTCATATTTGTCTACTCTTTCACTTCCTGCTAAATAAACCAAATGCATACAACCACGTAGAACAGCTACAGATGTCAGGTCTCTTCCTTGGACATGTAAAGTCAAACAACTACAATTAATAAAAATTTTAAATATAATATTAGCATTATTTTTAATTCTCTTTAACTCAATCTTTACGAAACAATGCATACCTGAGAAACCCAAAAAAACATGAAATGGAGCAATATAAGCATGATAAATATAAAATTTCGAAATCAAATATTAAATAAACTAATACCTCTTTCGGTTCATTATCCAATTTATTATACCTCATCTTGAGCCAAGTAGAAAAGGTATCGACGAACATACTCAATCAGGATTTTGATGTTCACACAAGGACCACATATAAAAGAAGGGTTTGGAAGAGACGTTCTTTAATAAGCCTGTCTTTGCTCTGGATTACTCAGTAGTTGGTATGCTTCTCCTAACACCTGTAATAGAACATTATTTTTTACTCAAAACAATTAAGTGAAGAAAAAGAAAAAACTATATGAACATCTTGACTAAACATCTGGATGAAAGTGTTGGCTGAAAATTTTGTGCTCCAAGAGGATCATTTCGATTTTTATCTGGATGGACCTGTCGTGGCAGTAGAAATTTGTATTGTCACAGCACAGTTCCTTGGTTTTTATATATTTGACATTTGGTATGATTAGGTCAAAGTTAATAAGAGACGTAACCTATATAGACTATGCTATTGGGGATATAATCTATATCACCGTTGAATAGAAAATATAAAATACCTCGATTCGTAACTATGTGCCATTCCTTCATTACTGGTTTACTAAAAGTATACGCAACATAAAAACGGGAGATGAAGAAGATTAGAGGAGATTGAAGTAATTAAAGAAGTGATGAGATTTATGACCTTGATGTAATAAGGTTTCTTAATTTCAGCCTCCGTGGCCGTGGGATTAACCCCGACGACGTCATAGCACTCCCTCTCCTTCACCATGGATCATATTCTCTGTAGGAGCTCTTGTTTGGCCTTCCGACGAATAATCGATCTAGTGTTGTTGCGAATCAATACTTTTCCACCGAAATCGCAAGGCTTGAAACTTGGAAATCCTCGACTGAAAATTTTGGCAAAGCACAGAGCAGCTGAGAAGCGGTGGAGGTAGCAGAAGGTAGAAGAAGGGAGGAACTCGATTTGGGGAGGATAAAAGTGAGCCGTGGTGGAAACATCGGATGTAAAATCTGAGAGCAAACTAAAGTAACCGAGAGATAGGCGGTGAAGAATAATGACACCGATCTTAATTTGATTGGCTTACAGAGACGGTGAAAGGCAGATAGGACTAACACGTGTGTAGGTCTAATTTAAAAAATGGCGAAAAGGACCTCCTAGAAAGAAAACAGACGAAATTCACCATATAGATATAAATAAGGGACCAATTTCGATAATTGCCTAGGAAATTTACTCTTCCTAAGTTGACTATTGACCAGATATTCCAAAATGTTCAAAAGGCAAAATAGGAGGACCAATCCTGTCAAAAAGTCAGGAACTTTACTGTTCCTAACTTTCATTTCCTTAATATATATATATATATATATATATATATATATTTATATTAATTTCTTGCCATCCGGTAGCACAAGGGTCTATCGATGCTTCCAACTTATTGAGCAGCTCACCTATACAAATCAATATACTTTCACTTATCAAGGTGCTTTGCCTTATGCAGTCAAATAAGAACTCATAGAACTCACATGCATAATTAACTTAATTGGAATGGGCACAAAAACAAGAATGTGTCAACACGATAGGTTATCAACCTTAGGTCGTGTGCTAGTGATTACTAAAAGGTTTATTTTCGATTGTCTCCTGAAACTTTTCAAGATCAACAAGACTCTCACTGGCCTCTTGACATATAAGATTCGCTGTCAAGGATCATTCCTTGACAAACAAATGTTCAAGAGTTGGTGTGGGTTCTTATCAAGAAAACACTTCATATAATTGGTCTTATTTGGTCTTTGTTTTAACCAACACATCACAACTACTAATTTCAAATGTGCTAGAGCAAGAAAATATTTCTACTCCATACTTCATGAGGTATTGTAAACCTACTTAGAACATGTTACTCAAGGTACAACTTGGAGTAACTAGAGTATGACTCTAAAACTTGTTTTTGGAACGAAGTATGACTCATCTTCTTGATTTAACCATTTCAACAATATTTGATTCTTCTTCTTAGTGATATAAATGCACTAAGGTGTTCTTGGATGATCAATTGTGACATGGTTTCATAATCTTTAGGATGATCATAAAACATGATACTAAAGTACTCTCCTTTCCTTTCAGATTGGAGAAACATTTATCTTTCTGCCTAATGAATTCTTCTTATTCGTTCTGCTATACTTTGAAACTTTTCAAGGTATCAGAATTACACCCAATGTTGTAAGCATAACCATATTTACTGAATCAACAGTAAATCACGACGAATAGACTTTATTATCCTTTGTGGTGGATCTGACCAGTTCACATCAATGTGTACCAGATCCTTTAGTCCTTCACTTGACTCACATATACACGTGAGCAAGGAATTTAGTCTTAATTTTCCAAAGATCAAGATTCTCATACATCACACAATTCAAATCGTATGATTCCAAGTTTCTGTCCAATTGAAACTTTGGTGATGAGAATCCTTCCTCACTTGCTAAATTATGACACTACCATAAGGTATATAACTAAGAATCAAATCCATTTTCAACATTGCTAATAATAGAAATATAAACACCAATTTTCATAAATGTCATTGCAAGTAATCATAAAGCAAATAAAACCAAAATTTACTTTATTGTTAATGTGCGGAAAACTTGTCCTTACAATGCAGATACACATGAAAACTATGTTTCTAAATATTCATAAGCAATCTATCATAACTCCTAAGTAGCAGCTCTAAATCCTGATCATTGAACCATGTGACCGAAATCCATTTCTTCAGATCAGAATCAGCCTTTACTTCCTCTTAAGCTTCCTTCATTCTCTTAGATTCTGCAAGACATCAAAATGAAAATTATCACATCATGTACTAAGAATCCATGAACATGAAATTAATAAATTTAGATAGTGGATGTACCTGAAGTTGAGTCATACAATTTGACTTTACCATCTCTAAGATCTCTGAGGTAGTCTGGGCAGCTTCGCTTCCAATGCCCCTTCAATAGGCAATAGAGACAGATGGACTCTTCAGGAGTGACACGTAAAACTATCTCAGACTTGGCCTTTCTTTTACGGTCAAACTTTTTTACCTTGGCCGATTTTTCTCCTTTAGGAGGAGAAACCATTTATGGACTATCACCGTTTGTCACACCCCCAAACCAAGGATGGAGAAAACGTCCGGGGGTGGAGGACTTCATGTATAGTATCACAACAACGAGTATAATAGTGCTCAAAGTAAATACAACCATCATAAATATAATTGATAAGGTTACACCATGGTATATGTTTACATGTTTCAAAATCAATTACATTATGATGACAAAATGAACTGTTTGACGATTTAACGTCCCATCCTCAAAATGCTGTTCGTTTCCTGTTTCACTGATTTCCTGAGAATACAAGTAGTTTTGAAAAGTGTCAACAATTAAGTTGGTGAGTTCATAAGAGTTTTGTTTGAGGGAAAATCCGTTTTCCTTGTAAAAACGATAGAGTATGATTCCAGAAAATCGAATATTTTCCTTGTTAAGTGTGAAATAAATGCTCCTATGTTATGCGATAATGAACCCTAGAAAGACCCGTAGATTCCTTCTATAATTACCCAGTATATATAAGTTATATAAAATTTAAGTTAAATAAATCGTCGAATATAATGGGTCTGCCCTAGGTCCACAACCAAACAAGGAACAGGAAGTAAGGCGGGCCCACCAATTCTAAGTCGATTGTGACTAGATTCTTATATAACTCTAGCATATACACTTAGCAATCATAGCTGAAGTCTAACAATTCTAGATGAAATGTAGTTTTAAGATA
Organism: Lactuca virosa; assembly: GCF_052849685.1. NCBI lineage: Eukaryota > Viridiplantae > Streptophyta > Magnoliopsida > Asterales > Asteraceae > Lactuca > Lactuca virosa. The sequence continues at coordinate 114,773,857 of NC_136431.1, forward strand.
AATATGTTTCCAAAGAAAATCCAATATTTTCCTTATAAAAGTTATGTAGTCTTAAATGTCCAGACCGAAATATACAAGTATTTTTCCATACTTAAAGTAATTCATGTGAGTTTAAATCGACATAAACTCGTTTAATTTAAAAGTAAAACCCGTAAATCTTATGTTTTGTTAATACCCCATGTAAGTTATTATAACCATACTATGACTCAGACGGCCTTGTAATACGACGTTCTTCAGGCGTCGCAACGTTAAATGACACTTGTCACCCCAGACCTGCCGATCTAACTGTTGCATGCAGCTCAGGTGTGGGTTTGTCAGACCAAATATAGATCTATACACAACTATCACGCTCTCCCTACAAGAGACTCTGGTTACAATTACAGGACTTTTGATTTCGTTACTTGGAAGTAACGCGAAGCGAATGTCTCACAAGTTTATTCATTAACAGATTTACGTGAACTGAACTGAAAACCTTTGGTAAATGAGTTTGAAATGTAAATGAAACATAAACTATACCTATTATAGTTTATCCAAAACGTTTGTAGTGTAAAATAACTCTTTTTATGAAAATACATTAGTGCTATGAATCCATAAACTATTACTATTATGTAGTGTATGAAAAACTCATTTGTTTTGAGAGTAAAACCTTTCTCATGTAATAAAAATCCATAAACTATGCTTATTATAGCTTATTATATGTGTTCGAGATGAATGAAGAATCTTATCATGAATGACTAAATTTCAGTTTATGATGATAAACTAACAAGAAAATACATTCAATATTTAGAACTTATTGTTATACATTTTGCTCAACATAATACAAAGTGTTATGAAAGTTATAAGCTGTTAACTAGTTTTTAACCTTTCAGCACTGTTTTAGAGAAATCATATAAAAATCATACGAAGTCGAAAACTGAATCCGTAAATTCTGAGAGTTCATAAAATGTGTCTAGTTTATTCATAATTTTTATTATGATTTTTAGAAGTCTTTAACTTGTGTTAAAATGTTCATATTCACAGACTGGTCCGAGTTTGTTTCTGAAATGATAGGCAGTTTTGTAAAAATCACCATAAATCGTAGAAAAATCGTATGGAGATGTTAAAGTAGTCACTTTAAAGGTATGAACCTGAACTATTTGCATTTTATGCAGTTTTGAAAGATATTAATTTTAAGATAGTCAAAACAGTCCGTGAATAAGACTCAACTTTTCTGATGAAAGCTGTTGTTTGAGTTTAGTTAAGTTTTTGGTATTTTAACTTGTATTCCCCCCCTGAAAACTAAAGAAAACATGAAAATGTAGGGGTATGAACTCACCTTGAGTGATTTCAGTAGATGGATGGTGGAGGAAAGAAGTGTTCAACTCAAGAACACTTAGATGATGCTTGAAGATTCGAAGTTCTAACACAAATATGATGAAGTTTGTGTAAGAAACCTATGATTTGAGTAGAAAGGAGTGAAATAATCATATGGAGGATGATAATACTTACCAAAAGTAGAAGAAAAGCTTGGAGAATAGCCTTGAATCTCGAAATTTAGAGAGAATGAAGTTTGTTCTTTGGTGGAAAATGAGAGAAATGTGAGGAGAGAGGAGGGTTTTCCAGCCCTTGACTAAGTGTGTGGCTGGAAAATGGTGGGAAAAGTACTATGGAATGACTAGGTATGGTGGAAGGACAAGGGTGGTTCATGGAGTGGGCATGGGGTGGTTGCTTGTGTCATCACTAAAGCAAAGTCAGCACTCCACCTTAAGTATCTCACCCACTAATCTTGGACAATGATTGCACTCAAAAATGTGATTATTAATGAAGTATGGGGTCTTATATGTTAAAATATGATTTTGGGTGAAAATCCCACGCAAAAATCATGTAAAACGGGCCTAAAATGACGTCGTAGTCGAAAACCGGGTGAATTTGGCCTATCTGCGAGACTTCTCGGTACTGGGCCGAGGTTCGGTCCCTACTGTTGCTGGGCCCGAAGGCAAAATGGACGAAATGAGCCGAAGGCGAAGGTCAGGAGCAAAAGCGAACTTCGGGTTTGGGTCATCAGGCTTCGGTTTCGTCCTAAGGGTTTCGGTTCGGAAGGTTCGGTCCCTATAGCAAGCTTCGGTTCTTCCTAGTTTCGGTCCGAGAGGCTTCGGCCCTTAAAGGAAGGTTTCTGTTCTTTAAGGCTATTTTTCAAGAATTCTTCCCGTTTTGGGACGTTTTTCACCAAGTTAAGTGTCAGGATGCCCGAAATGATTATAAAAAGTTAAAGGAACTTTTGAGAGAGATTTGGGAGAGATTTCACACACTTGGAGAGATTTCTAATACAGAGAGAGACCTGGGAGAGATTTCACATACTTGGAGAGATTTAGGAGAGATTTCACATTCTTGGAGAGATTTTTAATACAGAGAGAGATTTGGGAGAGATTTCGCATACATAAGGAGATTTGGGAGAGATTTGAGAGAGATCTCGTTTGCGACCTTTTTAAGTGTTTGGCTTTGTAACGCAAGGTTTGTACATCTCGTTAAGTCTCGTTATGATTGTTATATGCCCCCGAGGGTTAGGGAATAATGTTTTATCGAGTAGTTTCGTCTCTTGCCCTGATTAGGGTTTAGAATTTCCGAACACGTGAAAACTCTAAGTGATACTTTGTATTAAGATTGCGAGTTGTACAATAAGAAACATAATGGAAACCCTAATGTACAAGGGTTAGATGAGTTGACCGGTTTGACTTGTTGACTTTAGTTGACTTTGACTTGGCCAAAAATTGACGGTTGTCACACCGTTGCCATCACCAACATCCATGGAACTTTTGGAAACTGATCCTCCAAAAAAATTTGATTGACCAGTACGCCAAAGCATTGCTGCTTCAGCAACAATTAGCAAATATGTTAGATCAATAAGGATCACGTCGTTGTTAGTCATATAGTAGTCTTTAACAAACTGACTATATGACTCAGGAAGCGAGTGAAGAACCAAGTCAACAGCTAGCTCCTTTGGGAAAACGACACCCAACATTCCCAATATGTCAATGTGTGACTTCATCTTGAGGACGTGTGAACACACAGACTTTCCATCTTGGTGTTTGCATGCCAATATGGCTTGAGTAAGCTTGAACTTTTCAATGTGACAAAAACGTGGGTTAGGGAGAATCACTTGAGGAGGTGGAGGAAGAGAAGTATGATTTCCAGTTCCAGCAATGCACAAAGATTTGATCGACACGTGGAAGATCATCTTCAGACGGAAAGCTTTTCCAAAAGGATGAGGAAGATCATAGTTGTCTGAACTCGACATCTATAAAGGGAGAAAATTCAAGTTAGTTGATTTTGGTCCTTAATATAACACCCAAATGAAATATTAAGGCTAGGACCCAACACAATAATTCACAATTCGGAAGAGGGATGCCGTAATCCATTTGCAAATTATTTGAAGGTAGGTAAATGACGATTTACCAATTCCACCACGAAAACGAAATTTTAAATGAATTAGGCTTTAAATGAAATTCCTAGATCTTTTGAGATTCATTGAACTTTTTAATGGCATGTTTAATCTCGATTATGCTCTTACTTTGTGACTGGGATGTCGACGATCACAAACGAGATGTGAATAACCATGCAAATTAGTTTGGTGCTCTCGATGTCATTTATCACCTAATCAATGTGTCGGTTAACCACACACACTCCATTGATCAATGATAATTTAAAAGAAACCCATTGTGAAAAATATCAGTCCCATATTAGTGTGTCGGTTAACCAGACACGCTCCACTAACGACCTTGAATATCCTTGACTCTTGAAAGATTAGTGCCCCAAATGTTGCACCTCTAATGGTTCACAAACACCCAATGCAACAAGATGAGAGGGGAGACAAGATTTTTGGCCAGGGTATTGAGGAACACATGCACGAGCTGAAATTCTAAGGCTTGGAGGGTTTATATATGGCTGAGGGCTACTAGGGTTTCTGGAGGAAACCCTAATTCCTGCTTAAGGCTTAAGCAGCCCATGGACCCCTTACCAGTAGGCCTTGGACGAAATCTATAAGGCATCCCTATGTGATTTCATCCACTCCTAATTAAGGAGTCTAGTAGCCCACGTTCATAACTATCAACGATTTGTAAAACAGCCCCTCCATTATTAATCAGTTCCTTTAATCCCAAAATTAATGTCAAATTAATTTCTGATTAAATAATAATTAATAATATGATTTCCAAATAATATATTAATCTTATAATATATTAATAAAATCATTTTGAGTACCAATTTATTATTTCAAATAATAAATCCTACTTTCTCTCCACTAGTCATCCTGTCAAGTTGCATGAGTGAATGCAACCCAAAAGGACCATGCTACAATCTGTAATGCCCCGTTCCTGGTACGCATCAGTTCAATTAATATTATTTTTTGTAAAAGCTACTCGACGAGTTGGTAGACCTAACTCGTCGAGTAGATTCCAGAAAGGATGTGTGGATCTAAATGGTCTACTCGGCGAGTCCAAGCCTGGACTAGACGAGTAGGTCTGGCTGGAGGAAACCCTATTTTCGGGGTTTTGCACTCTATTTAAGCCACTCAAACCCCTTTTTGGGCCTCCCTCACCAACCTCCCTGTCCTCCAAAACCCTAATCCGTGTGAGCTTCATCCTTGAGAGATTATTGAGGTTTTTAGTGTGTTTTTGTGATATAGAAGAGAGTTGGAAGAGCTTGGAGCCATCAAGCTTGTGGAGAAGATCAAGATCCAGGATTTCATCCATCTTTGGCAGCCTTCTGAGGTAAAAAGCTCTTAGCTTGATAACCCATAACTTAGATCTCCTTCCTAGCTTGTATGTTGTCATTTTGGGCGATTTCCGAGGTCATTCCGAGATTTGAACTCTTGGGGATGAAAGGACTTCAGATCTGGGCACTCTTGAGCTTTAGAACCTCAAAGTTGCCACCTTTATTCAGCCATGACTCCATTCTATGACTTAAACCTTCATTTTGGCTTGTATTGGGTGTTTTAGCTTCATAGCACCATGCATGCACGTAGAGTTAGCAACTTTACGTGTAATACTAGTCTAATGAGTCCAAATCTACGAATTAGAAGCATTAGAATGGATTAGAATCAACTGTATGGATATGTCACATGGAGGACTCGATGATTTGTTCTTGGACTCGGCGAGTCGGGTCGTGAACCCTAACCCCTTTTCTGGTTGTGAGTGAAACCATTGAGTTTAGGAGATGACTCAGTGAGTTAGACAAGATTAGGACTCGGAAGTTAAAGAACTCGACGAGTCCAAGGAGGGACTCGATGAGTTAGAGTCGATATGTCCCGATGTTAAGACAGGAAGAACTCGACGAGTCTGGGAAGGGACTCGACGAGTTGACTTAGTTGACTACGAGGCTGAGGAGTGCATGAACTCGCCGAGTTGGGAGATAACTCGATGAGTTGGTGTGACAACCGTCAAAATCAAGTCAAGGTCAACAAGTCAAACCGGTCAAACTTAATTAGTACTTGTATGCTAAAAGTTATTCTATGTATAGAATGTGCATTGTATGTCAAGGATTCAAGTGTCTTGAAGAATCTAAGTGTTAACAATGTAAAAACCCTAAAAAGGGAGTTAAACGCATCAAAACACGACTAAGGACCCTTGCGGGGACTTAAAACAATCATAAACGAAGCATAACGGGGTTCACGAACCTTGCATTACGAGATTATACGATAATAATGACTAAGGTTACATCTCTCCCAAATCTCTCCAAGTATGTGAAATCTCTCCCAAATCTCTCCAAGTATGTGAAATCTCTCCAAGTATGTGAAATCTCTCCCATATCTCTCCAAGTATGTGAAATCTTTCCCAAATCTCTCCAAGTATGTGAAATCTCTCCCAAATCTCTCCAAGTATGTGGAATCTCTCCAAGTATGTGAAATCTCTCCCAAATCTCTCCAAGTATGTGAAATCTCTCCAAGTATGTGAAATCTCGCCCAAATCTCTCCAAGTATGTGAAATCTCTCCCAAATCTCTCCAAATATGTGAAATCTCTCCAAGTATGTGAAATCTCTCCCAAAATCTCTCTCAAACTTTTTATAGTCATCCAGGTCATCCCGACCCTTAACTTGGTCAAAAATCACGCAAAACGGAAAGATTTCTCGAAAAATAGCCATATAGGACTGAAACCCCTGGAGCCGAACCCTTCTAATGGGAACCGAACCTCCTTTCAGAACCGAGCTTGTCAGAAGCCATCTCGGACCGAAACCTCCTGTCAGAACCGAACTTGTCAGAAGCCATCTCGGACCGAAGCTCAACAGACCGAAGCTCAGCAGACCGAACCGAGACCCTCGGACCTTCGGTCCCTCCCCCTCGCACCTTCGGTCCCTACTCCTCCTCTCGGTTCCTTCCTTCCCTTCTCTCGGTTCTTACTCTCTTAGAGCCGAACCTCGCAGGTTCGGTCCATATTGCCCGGTTTTCGACCACTTTCGCTTCCTAAGCCCGTTTTTGACGGGATTTTTTCACCAAATTCATATTTTTATCATTTTTAACCCCAGAACTCTTATTTTAATTATTTTTCAAGGATTTATTAATTATAAATCATTATTTTACATTAAGAAGAGTATCCTACACCACAAGTGGGTCAAGTGTGCCCACTTGCCTCCATGTGTCACTTTCTCATTGATCCAACCTTATCCATATCACACAAACCAAGGAAAACATCCCTTCACCCTAGCCACTTGCTCTAGCAACCCTCCATATAAGGAAATGTCTGGGATTTCCTTGATCATTTGTTTCACCATCAAACACTTATACACTTCTTAAACCATCAATAGGGCCTCTTTTCTCTCAACTTTCAGCCACACTTTTGAGGTGTTCTTGAGTCATTTATTCACTTATTGGTAAGTATTTACTTCTAACTCAAGTGCTATTACATGTTTTCATAACACTCTTGGATCATCTACACACATATTAACACGAAATCGTTCTTAGGATCATCTAAAAACTTTGTTTGTTCATCAAGCGTTCTAGACTTGAAACTCATCATATTCAACCTTCCATCCTTCAAGGAATCACATAAGGTGAGTTCATACCCCTACATTTTCTAGTTTTCTTCAGTTTTCAGGGGGGGATACAAGTTAAAACACCAAAACATATTCAAAACTTAACTTGACAGCTTACAACAGAAAAGTTGCGACCTGTTCACGAACTGTTTTACCCAACTTAAACTTAATATTTTTCAAAACTGTTTAATATGCAATTATTTCAGGTTTGTACCTTTAAAATGACTACTTGCACATCAACATACGATGTTTCTACAATTTATGGTGATTTTTACAAAACTGCCTATCATTTCAGAAACGAATCCAGACCAGTCTGTGAGTATGAACACTTTCACATAAGTTAGAGACTTCTAAAAATCATAATAAAAATTATGAATAAACTAGACACGTTTTCTAAACTCTCAGAGTTTACGGAGTTAGTTTTCGACTTCGTATGATTTTTCTATGATGATTTCAAAACAGTGCAGAAAGGATAAAAACTAGTTACATAGTTTACCATATTAACAACACTTTGTAGTATGTTGAGCAAAGTGCATAACAATAAGTTTCTCAATGTTTGGATGCATTCTTGTTAGTTTATCATCATAAACAGAAATTAGTCATTCATGTTAAGGTTTTTCCTCCATTCATTTCGAACACATATAATAAACTACATTAAGTATAGTTTATGAATTTTCGATAAAAGCATACTACATGGAAAAGGTTTTACTCTCAAAACAAATGGGTTTTTCATATACTACTTGATAAACTATAATAGTAATAGTTTATGGATTCATATCACAAATGTATTTTCATAAAAGGTGATTTCACTTCCTCCACGGAAGGGGCTTTATACTCAATCTATATGTAAACTAGTTAACGTAAGTTGTGAGACATTCTCATTGTACTCTTTGAGTACTGGTTAAAAATCCTGAATTAGTTACAACCAGAGTCTCTTGTAGGGAGAGCGTGATAATTGTGTATAGATCTATATTGGGATTGACAACCCACACCCATGCTGCTTGCATAAGTCCGATCGGCCGATCGGGGGTGACAAATGTCATTTCGTTTTCGATGTCTGAAGAACGTCGCAGCAGGTCATCCGATCGTAGTATGGTTATAATGACTCACATAGGGAGTTAACAATCTTTCAAGTTTACAGGGAAAATTTTACTTTGAAAAGGGGTTTTATCTATTTAAAACTACTTGAACATTAATAGTATAAAACACACACAGATTCTCGGTCTTGGGATTTAAGGCTACATAACTTTTTATAAAGAAAATATGGGATTTTCTTTGGAAACGCATTACGATTATAAACATCATAAGTACAAAACACACACTCATATTCTAGGTCTTGGGAGTTAAGGCTACATAACTTTTATAAGGAAATAAGGGATTTTTCTTGAAGTATACATGACAAAGTACCAGATTTATCACTAAATGGCTTTCATGATATTAAAACTACGTTTCATCTAGAATTGTTAGACTCCAGCTATAATTTGCTAAGAGTGCATGTTAGAGTTATATATGAATTTAGTCGCAATCGACCTACAATTGGTGGGCCCGCCTTACTTCCTGTTCCTTGTTTGGTTGTGGACCTCGGGCAGACCCATTATATTCGACAGTTTATTTAACTTAAATTTTATATAACTTATATACACTGGGTGATTATAGAAGGAATCTACAGGTCTTTCTAGGGTACATTATTGCATAACATAGGAGAGTTCATTTCGTGTTTAATAAAGAAAATATTGAATTTTCTGGAATCATACTCTATCGCTTTTTACAAAGAAAACGGCTTCTTTCTCAAATAAAACTCTTATGAACTCACCAACTTAATTGTTGACACTTTTTCAAACTACTTGTATTCTCAGGAATTCAGTAAAACAGGAAATCAACCGCTTTTGAGGATGGGACGTTAAATCGTCAAACATTTCATTTTTGTCATCATAAGTGTAATTGATTGGAAACATGTAAACACATACTATGGTATAACTTTTTCAATTATATTTATGATGGTTGTTTTTACTTTGTACACTATTATATTCGTTGTTGTGATACTATACATGAAGTCCTCCACCCCCGGACGTTTCCGCCATCCTTGGTTTGGGGGTGTGACAGTTGGGGTTGACTGAGAGTTGACCTTGACTTTGACTTTGACCTAGATGTTAACTTTGACCAAGGGTAAAATGGTCATTTTACCCTGAGAAGGATTATTAGGATTTGATTAAGTGTATTATGTAGTTGATAGTCGGGGAGTCGTTGGAGCAGTAGTCATAGATTCTTCACTCGAGTTTCAGCAGTCAGCCTTACGAGGTGAGTCTTCCTTCAGTAGGAACAGGTCGAAGGCACCAATGTCGGCCCGTTTATAGAAGTTATGTGTTATGTGTTCCGGGCTTCGGCCCGATGCTGGGGTTGGCCCGATCAGATTATATGTTTCCGGACTTCGGTCCGATGTCGGGTGGTCCCGAGAAGAGTAGATATATGCTTGATGTCTTTGTGATTCATGCATGTTATATGTTATGTGTCCGGGGCAAGCCCGATGCCGGGGTAAGCCCGATGCATGTTAGTTAGATGTTGTATGTTATGTTATTTATTATGTGTTCCAGGGCAAGCCCAATGCCGGGGCAAGCCCGATGCATGTTGGTTGTATGTTATATGTTATGATTATATGTATATGATATGTGATATGTTGTGTATGTGCTGGGGTAAGCCCGATGTCGGGTTTGTCCCGATGCAGCTGGGCGGTTTCCCATGGTTTTGTTATATGTTATATGATATATGTGTATGATATGTGGTAGTTTGGGGGAGCTCACTAAGCTTCGTGCTTACAGTTTTCAGTTTGGTTTTAGGTACTTCAGCTAGCAAAGGGAAGGGCTCGGGATGATCGCATGGCACACACCACAGTTTTCTAGTCTGGGAGATTTACTCTGATATTTGATATGAGCTTTTGATATGATGACTGATATTACTTTATTTTGAGATACATGGTTTATGATCTTTATATGATGATGATGATGATATTTATGGTTATTTAATGATTTTAAAAACGAATTTTTTTGACTGTATTTTTGGGATGTTTCACAATCAAATCAAGTACATACCAATTATATTTATGGGTTTAGACACCTAATCCAACAACTACATCATAAACTAGTGGGTCGACATTGGTGCCTTCGACCCATAGATACAGTGACGGAAAACTCACCTCTCGATCGATAATCAACTACTGTTGCTCTCACAATAAACTACATCGGTGCTACTCCACACCTAGATAATCATGCAAGGCAAACCTTAGATCTTCCCTTCAAAACCAAGAGTTTACCAAAAGTCAACTCATGTCAAAAGTCAACACCTAGGGTCATAGGTCAACTTTTTCCTTATTTCACCCGCACGTCGTGACCACTAAGTCTTACATCATGAGGATAGACTCGAACCGGACCCACTTAGCGAGTCAACTCAGTTTCACTCATCCAACAAGATCTTCAAATCGGGACAACCACCTGGCTCGCGTCGTGAGGTTCCATTTCTCACATGGTGAGATCAATTCTGACCAACTTTGAGCAGTATGCTCTTAATCCTTTAAGACATACATTGGGACTTTCCAGAACACCTTCCTCGACCCTAAGGAATAGAAAAATCATAGCTTTTCAATCATGCCTGTCCAATGCATGACTTAGACACTGACTAGGTCAAAACAAGGGTATTAAGATCAAGACTCAAGCTTGGAGTCCAAAACCCACACTAAAACTCGGATCCAAGGACTCATTACAGAAGATGTCGCAATGATCCATAAAGTTGGCAACTTTATGGATCTCATGCATGTTAAACAACCAAACCATGCAAATAAAGGTTCCAAAGCTTAGATCTAGCATGCTTAAGGCAAAACGATAAGAGGTTTATGACTTACAAATGTTCAAAAGCTCAGCAAATCCAAGAGGTAGAAGCTAAATTGCCAAAATGAAGCACCACAAGAGCCTTCTTCCACTTCAAAGAACCAAAAACCTCCAAGTAAGCTCTTCAAAATCACCAACAATGCCCAAAGTCTCAAGGAAGTCGAAGTTAGGGTTTTCAAGGGGCTAGAGAGTGAGAGAGGTTGAGGATGGGAGATCCTAGCCCTCTCATTCTATTAAATACTCGAAAGTTCAAGGATTTTATACACAAGGTCGAGAATCAATTGGGCATATACCAAGTTCCATGACTATCTGATGGAATGTGGAATAGTTTCACAATTGACTCCTCCTAGGACACCATAACTTAATGGTGTGACTGAGAGGCGTAATCGGACCTTTCTAGACATGGTTCATTCCATGATGAGTCGATCTTCCCTTCCTATTTCTTTTTGGCGGTACGCCTTAGAGACAGTCGCCCATATCTATAATCTTGACCCTACTAATAAGGTTTCCAAAACACCCCACGAGATGTAAACAAGGAAATTTCCTTCACTAGCCCACATCAAGGTTTGGGGATGTGAAGCTTTCATTAGACGAGAGACTCATGGTAAGCTAGAAACTATAAGTAATAGGTGTATTTTCATTGGTTACCCACAAAATTCTTTTGAATACTTGTTCTACAGACCTAGTGATTACGTGGTCTTTGTAGCTCAAAGAGGAGTGTTTCGCGATAGAGAGCTCATATTCAAAGAGGATAGTGAGAGTGCTATTGATCTGGAAAAAATTCTAGAATCAACCAATGAAGGAACCTTAGAAGACACTATCTCTCAACCAGAGGGTGAGACTCCTGTTGAGCCCATTGACAATTCATTACATCTTCGTCGATCCAATAGAGTTAGTATGACACCTGAGTTCTATGGTTTCCATATAACGTCAGATGGTGACACATTTATCACTGATGGTACACTGGTAAATTTAGATGAGCCAGCTAACTACAAGGAAGCGATGGCGAGCCCTGAGGCTACAAAATGGAAAGAGACAATGGATAGCGAGATCCAGTCTATGTATGATAACTAAAGTTTGGAATTTGGTTGATCATGTACCAGGTCGAAAGATAGTTGGGTGCAAATGGATCTTCAAGAATAAGACCTACATGGATGGAAAGGTACACACTTTCAAGGCACGACTGGTTGCGAAGGGCTTTACTCAAACCCAAGGGATTTACTATGATGAGACCTTCTCACCAGTGGCCAAGATAAAGTCAATCAGGATAATGCTTGCAATAAATGTATTTCATGATTATGAAATATGTCAAATATGTGTCAAACCCACTTTCATTAATAAGAAGTTGGTTGAGGATGTTTACATGAGCCATCCAGAGGGTTTTGTGCATGCAAAGTTTCCTAATAGAGTGTGTAAGCTTGAGAAATCTATTTATGGACTGAAACAAGCGTCTTATAGTTGGAATCTTTGCTTCCATGAGAAAGTCAAAGAATTTGGTTTCCATAGGAGCGAGGATGAGTCATGTGTGTATGTCAAAGCTAGTTGGAGTGTAGTAACTTTCCTAGTATTGTATGTTGATGACATACTCCTTATAGGAAATGACATTCTGACCTTGCAAGAAGTGAAATCTTGGCTTGGGAAGTGTTTCGCCATGAATGATTTAGGGGAAGCAACCTATATTCTTGGGATAAGGATGTTGAGGGATAGAAAGAAAAGACTTATTCGTCTTAGTCAGATTACATACTTGGACAAGGTACTAAAACGGGTTTAGTATGGAAAACTCCAAGAAAAGGGAGCTACCCATTAATAGTACTGTCAAGTTGAGTAAGACTCAAAGACCTAGTACAGATGAAGAGATAGCTGATATGAGTTGAGTCCCATTTGTTTCGGTTGTGGGTTTGATCATGTATGTTATAACGTGTACTCGCCCTAATGTGTCTTATGCTTTGAGCATGGTCAATCGTTTTCAGGGGTGATGAAACAATGAATCGAGTAATGAATTAATCAGAGTATGAATTCAAGTAAGAATGTGAGATTTGAACACAGGATGTAAATATGATCTTGTTACGCTCTATTATGCTTTCGAATTCTTTACTGAGTGCAATAGACAAGTCTGTAAAAGTTCTTATCTAACTCTAGTAAATAACCCTATTTATAGGGAACTGAAAGCATACAAAAAATATACCAAGGCATTGACTCTAAAGCTTCGAATAAAAGCGCCCTAGTAAAATACATTACAAAACATTCGAAGAGTCCAAAACATACTTCGACTAATTACAACAATTCGACCCTTACAATCTCCCCCTTTGTAATCATAATCGAAGTCTTCAATTTGTAAGAAGTGTGATGGAATACAGTAATACTCTTCGAATCTCCGTGTACCAGGAGATAATCTTCTTCAGCTCTTTCTTGTCACCTTCATTGTTCTTCTTGCAATGATTCATACGAACAATCAAGTTCGTATATTGAGATGTTGAATATCTCTCGACTTCACTTGCTTGGAATAAGAACCGTTTAGACTTTCCAGCTTTGTCCTGCGAAGACAATTCCAAAAGGCTTCAGGCAAATTTCACCATCAGCATACTTCTTCAAATCCGCCTGAGTCTTCGTAGGAGCCATCGGAGCTTTAATTTCCATTCCTTTGGCAGTAGCTAATTCAACATCTGTTAGTGCCAAGCACTCATAATAGTTTTCGATAAAAATCTTGATGTGAGCTACTCCAATCTTGAATTCATCTGGTTCTGTGTTTTGAAGGAATGAGAATGATTTGTCTTTCAAAAGTAATACAACTTGTATAAGATCATACAAGTTCATTAATGGAAAATCTGCAACAGTGAATTCGCAAATATTTCCATTTGCCCTGGCAACCACATACTTAACATTTTGGACTGTGTTTTCGAAAACCACATCCTTTTTCATACTTATGACCTTCTTGATTTTGATTAATGACCACACTTCTTCAGGGGCTTTACCAAGAACAACATGAAAACGAATTTTCATGTTTGTACCTTCATCTTTATTTTTAAAATTCCCTTCTGCTTTGAACTGAGGCATGATAAACATCATTTCGTTTATGGGAAAATCCAGCTGGCTTGCATCAGTATTTGTGACCAAATAACTCTGCTTTGGTTTCTTCTCAAATGAATACATGTGATTGAATGCAACCTTGGCCTCGATTGTTTCGTAGTTATAGTGTTTAGTTGGATCCCCTTTATCCATTCCATTCGGATCATTTGCTCGCTGAGCCATAATGCTTTGAACTATTCTGAGCTTTTCGATTTCAGCATCAACTTCAGCCTTCTTTTCTTCTTTTGATTTTTCCACAACAATTGACTTGCCTTTATCTTTCAAGACTTGATTTTCAGTTGTCTCTTTTGGTTTTGAACCACTCCCACCAGTCTCCGAAGATTTACCAATCACAATTCCTTTCGAAATTGGTCTTGCAATTGACATTGTTGTTACGACTGTTGAAGTCACCTGTTCAGCAGAAACAATTATTGGTTTTGTTGTAGGGATTTTCGAAGAAAAGACTTTTCCCACAACTTTCACATCTTCTCCACTAGCCTTCGACTCACTACTTTTTCTTTCTCCCCCTTGCACCCCTGTGAAAACAGGTGGGGCATTTGTGGTTGGAAGAAGACTGGATATGCGAAAGAGAGGAGCTAGTTGCTTGTTGAGAATGGCTTCGAATTGGATAAACTTCTGAGATAAAAATTCAGGAGTAATCAATGGAGAAGAAACCGGCCTATCAGAAATCTCTTTTAATTCCTTGAGCAACTTAAGCACTTCTTCAAAGCTTGCACTTTCGGATGTTGAAAGTTGAGTAATTTGAGGACTCAAATTTTCATACAACTTAACAAATCGAGTGACTGCGTCACAAATGATATCCACCTTTTGATGCAATGATGCATAGTCGTGTTGAATAATAGCTATTTCTCTTTTCATATCTTCACGAAGTTCGTGAATTTGCAAGTTTACATCCTCTCAAACTTTCTTCACATCTTGAATAAAAAGAACATGTCTTTCCTTTGCAACATTCTTCAACTCTCTCAGATCACCAGCAAATTTCGAATTTTGAGAATTGATTCGAATTTCATTGTTTTGATCATTGAGATCAACTTTCTCCAAAATTCGTGATTCAGAGTCTGTAAGCATTCCAGAGACTTTGCTCACAACTCTGGCTTCGAACATCTTCAACATCGAATCAATCTCCAGACTTGAAACAGATGAATCACCCCCCCCCCCCAGATCAGCTTGGGATTGAAGTATCGAATTCAACTTCTGATTCAGGATTTTAAATTGTTTCATGGTCAGCAGCATATGATCAGGAAACTGTTCTTCGTCTTCATGAAATTCCAATTCATTAAACATACCACCAAACCCCTCATTATCAGTCTCTGTCTCCACAAAAACGGTTTCTTGAACATGTGAAGTGGGTTTGGGTGGCTCAGTAGATTGAGAAGAAAAAATAGAAGTAAAGGGTTGATCAAGAATGTGTTCGAATGTTGGGGAATCTGTTGTTGAAGTAAGAGGAGTAGAAGATAATGGTAAAGAAACAATACTTGCAAAAGGAGTAGAAGTAGATGGACCTGTAGCTTCATTTTTCAAACCTCCTTCACCCATATTGACATTTGCATCCGTATCAGATACGTGTGCAGGGATGCCTAAAGTTCGAACCTCCTCAGGAACTGATTTGGCAATCGAATCTTCGGGTGGTATGACAACTGTCTTCTTAGGAGTTTCAGGAATTCGTTCTTCATCATCTTCAGTTGACTCAGTAGAAATGACCAGCTTTCTTGTCTTCTTCTTCTTCTTCTTTGATAAATTTTTTGCCATATCCTCAGCTCTTCTTTTCTTGGACACCGGAGAAACAGGTGCGAGCACTTCTCTAATTAGAATCCCTTGATGAGTTATTTGAGGTTTTCAAACCACTTTGTGCGTTGGAGACTTGCTTTTGTGAGTGGACTTCATTTTAATTCTTCGAAACATGCCAGTCTTCGAAGGAAGGACTACATGTTCTTGTATTTCTTCAATAATTGGCTCAATTACTGGAGTCTCAGTAACAGTCACTTCAACTGTTTCAGGCTTCTTCTTTGGAGATTTCGAAGATCTGGACTCAGTTTCATGCTTTCTCGACTTCTTGGTTTTCTTATCATCTCCTCCCAGTAAAACACCAGTTTTAATTGAAGAATCAATTGTCGTCAAATAGGCTACCAATACAGGGTTCGAAGAATCAACTCTTTTAAGCATCGCATCTGGAATACGAGCAACTGTAGGAAAAACATCAGCATTATCTGTAACCTCCTTCGGATAGTGGTAAGATTGAAAAACTGCTTTGTCTTCATCAGTAGGTACCAAAATCCCTTCCTTATTGTAAAAGTGTTGCAAAATCAAACTCCAGTATCTTGCACACGAAATACCATGAATAGCATTCGTGTGTTCTACACCCTTTTGGAATTCCTTCCACAACTGTGTAGAATAATCTACTTGAAGATCATAGTAGATTCCAGCAACCATGACATAAACCTCCATTCTTCCTTTATCAAGGCCAGCCGATCTCCCAGTCAAACATCGTAGAAAAATACCAAATAAGAAATTCCAGATTCGTGGAAGACCAGATTTCTTAAAATCACTAATCTTGGACAATGGTGGCTGATATCCCATCTCATTAAACATGTGAACGATTTGTGGAAAAGTAAATGAAACATATGGAGGCGAATTCGGAATATCAAGAATTTGGCAAAATAGTTTCTTGGTTTGCCTGACCTTTTTGTCGTTCACCAGATGAAAAGTAATCGTATTAGTTGCTTTGTTGTATGTCGCAGTTGATCCTGCTTGAGAAAGCCAGGACAATGGAACAGAGAAAGAGTTGAACATCACTTTGGCCAAAACCGAGTTCTTCAAAGCAACTATGAGCATCTTTAATTCTTCCGGGTACTGAGAAACTTCACCCTCCAAGTAGTAGTTTGTTGCTTGAATCTTCATTATTGGGAATGAAGAGGCATCTTCAGTGGTATGAGAATCAACATGAGCAGAAGTCGCCATTGTTAGGGTTTGAAGATGATGATGAACAGAGAATTTTGGGAAATTTGCTTTTTGATCGCGTAAACTGACAATGAACCCCTGGAATTCCCTTTTATATGTAACCCTTAAATTTGAATTTGAAGCGGGATATGTATTTAATGATATCCGACGTGGCACCTTGAAAATCAGACCATTACTGCGTAAAAGTAGCCATGCGTCAAAAAGTAGCTGTCACATCACCTTGAAAAACGGACAGAATACCATACGTCATTTATAAACAGTCTGTCTTGTAATCCCCAAGAAAATTGTAACCGTCAAAACCCTTCGAATGGAAGCAAGGCTCTTTCACTTTTGGGATGAAAAGCGAAGTCATACGCCAGAAGTTCGAAATCATCAGCCTGAGTTGGTATTACTCAGAACCTCAAGGATTTCGTGAGTGCAGTGTTCCAAAGAATATAGACGAGAAACAAATATAAGAAAAATTTGGGATATTGTGATTTCAAACCATTGACACAAAAGCAGATGAAATCCCGGGCAAAGATTACTTCATTAATCATTAAGAGAAATGATCAATAGCTTGTGTGGGTTCCCGTGAATTACAATCGAATACTTGTTGATAAGTATCAAAGGGCTTCTTTTATAATGCTTCGTGGATGGTTTGAAATTTCGTTACATTTCATCCTAAACATAAGGTGAGAAATTGTAACAAAAATTACTTGTTTGACCAGTGTAGTCAGTGACAAGTTGGCTTTGAAAAATTTTGAAATGACTAGGACATTCGAATGAAACTCACACGGAAATCATATTCAAGAAAAAAATTTGTGTGTTGGATCTTGTTGGGTAACAAACATCGTGGGTTTCGAATGTTTGATGAAGACCACTCATTTGAAATGAATATGATTTGGAGTTTCGAATTTTGGTACAGAAACAAAAGTTTCGTGAAAATCTGGAACTTAGTTCCCCGTCAATTCCTTAAAAACAATGTAATGAAAATTGGGTTTCACTTTCATCACGGTCTCATGATGTCAGATCATAAACACAGAGTTTTGATATATCTAAGTCTCGATGGGTTTGATCAGAGACCTCTCGGACATATGTCTTCGTGTGTGATTGTGTAAGAACTTTATGGATGAAAAAGATTGATGTAAGACACGAAAAGTACCTCTGTTGTGTTTTGACCAAACAGTAAACTCTTAACTCATTTTGAGAAGAGTAAGGTAGCTCAGAGACTAATGTGAATATAAGCCTGATTGGGAAGAAATCTTCGTATGAATAATTTCATTAAGGCTTTCGTACACACACATTGAGTCATGGAGGCTTTGGTCAACATACAGCAACATGCTTCTAGGGACAACCTAACGAGTTCGAATGATGACAAATTTATCGATTTATACGAAAAATGTACCTGACCCTAGTACAGCAAGCATAATCTCCTCTGTATCCTCATGAGAATCTGCAACAAAATACTAAAAAGAAATAAGAAACAAAATATTTTTGTTGTTTTGATTTTTCAAAAATAAAGGCAGAACAAACAATAATCTTTTTGAATTTTTGAATTTTCGAAAATTAAATGACAAAACAAACGAAAATCTTTTTGGATTTTTGAATTTTCGAAAATTAAATGACACAACAAACGAAAATCTTTTTGGATTTTTGAATTTTCGAAAATTAAAGAACAAAACAAACGAAAATCTTTTTGGATTTTTGGATTTTCGAAAATTAAATGACACAACAAACGAAAATCTTTTTGGATTTTTGAATTTTCGAAAATTAAAGAACAAAACAAACGAAAATCTTTTTGGATTTTTGAATTTTCGAAAATTGAAATAATACTTGATACAAATGTACGAATTCGAAGGGGTCGAAGCGTTGACTATGAACAGTAACCTCTGAATCAACCTTTAAAATAAGTAACAAATGTGCGAATTCGAAGGGGTCGAAGCGTTGACTATGAACAGTAACCTCTGAATGCGGAATGAGTTTGCATTATCTTTTAGTCAACGCCTCTGAATCATTCCTTATCATGCATCATTCTTCTTTTTCGCATGGAACAGAATTTCCATCGATCATTCCAAGTCCTTCTATAATCTTCACAAGGGATTTTTCATCCAAAGCTTTCGTGAAAATGTCAGCTAACTGATCAGTTGTTTTCACGAAATGTACTTCAATATTTCCATCTTCCACGTGATCTTTGATGAAATGATAACGAAGAGCTATATGTTTAGTCTTCGAATGCTGCACAGGATTATGACAAATTCTTATCGCACTTTGAGAATCACAATATAATGGAATCTTTTTCATATTAATTGCATAATCACGCAATTGACTTTGGATCCATATTATTTGTGAAGTGCAAGCAGCAGCAGCCACATATTCTGCTTCAGCTGTTGAAATTGATACGCATGTTTGCTTTTTCGACTGCCAGCTCACCAATTTGCCATCAAGAAATTGACATCCTCCACTTGTGCTTTTTCGATCAATATTACAACCACCCAAGTCTGCATCCGAATACGCTTGTACAAAGAACCCAGTTTTCGAAGGATACCACAATCCTAACGAAATTGTTCCTTTAAGATAACGAAAGATATTCTTTACAGCAGTGAGATGTGGTTCTCGTGGATTAGATTGATACCTAGCACAATTACACACAGAAAACATGATATCAGGTCTACTAGTTGTGAGATAAAGTAATGAACCAATCATGCTCCTATATAAAGTTATGTCAACAGCAGGTTTATCTAACGACGGTGTTAGCTTTATGCCCGTTGCCATTAGAACTCGTAACTTCGTGCTATTCGTCAATCCAAACTTTTCCAACAGATTCTTCGTATATTTTTCTTGATTAATAAAAATTCCTTCTCTGTTTTGACGAATATTCAAACCAAGAAACTTATTGATTTTTCCCATCATGCTCATTTCGAACTTACTCTTCATCAAATCTTCGAATTCTCTAGACAAAGCAGGGTCAGTTGAGCCAAAAATAATATCATCAACATAAATTTGAACAAGCATTAGATGATTCCCCACTTTCTTTCGAAATAATGTGGAATCAACTGATCCTTTTTTAAATTTAGATTGTTTCAAAAATGAGGTTAGAGTTGCATACCATGCTCGTGGTGCTTGTTTCAAACCATAAACTGCCTTATCTAAAATATAAACATGATTTGGAAATTCTTCGTTAATAAAACCTGGGGGTTGTTCCACGTAAACAGTTTCTTCAAGCTCTCCATTTAGAAATGCACATTTCACGTCCATTTGATAAACATCAAAATCTTTGTGAGTTGCATAAGCCAGAAATATACGAACCGCCTCAAGTCTTGCGACAGGGGCAAAAGTTTCTTCATAGTCGATTCCTTCTTGTTGTGAATATCCTTTAACAACAAGTCTAGCTTTGTTTCGAACAATATTTCCATATTTGTCGGTTTTATTTTTGAAAATCCATTTTAACCCGACAATCGAAACATTTTCAGGTTTAGGAATTAATCTCCAAACCTTGTTTCTTTCGAATTCAGACAATTCAGATTGCATTGCAACAACCCAATCTGAGTGTTCCATTGCAATCTTAACTGTTTTTGGCTCAATCTTAGAAATGAAAACATTGAACATGCAAAATTCTTGATGAGTATTCAATACCTCATTCTTTGCACGAATTTGAGCTCTTGTTAAAACTCCCTCTTGTGGATTCCCAATTACTTGATCCTTCGGATGATCTTTTGTCCACTTTTCCATTGGCGGATATGTTGGATCAAATTCCAAAGGTGCATCTTCGTATATATCATCGTTTTCTGAGCCTACAATCGAACGAGCATCATCAAAATCATTATTATCTTCAATATTTTCTGAATGCTCCCCCTCAACATTATGCTCCCCCTCAACATCATCATTCAATCTTTCTTTCTCCCCCTCGAAAGAATGCATGTTGTCATCTAATGTATTCGAATCCAAGTGCTCCCCTCCACTGGATTGTTTTGCATACTTTCGCCTTTCTCTGGAGAATTTGATGTTGATGCATCATTAAGCTTTGTTAATTCAGAGATATGATTATCACTTGCATTTATTTCAGCATCAACAACATGATCTGAAATTCCAAAAATTAAATCATAATCATTATCTAAGGTTTGTGAGGGTTCTGATTCATCTTGTATGTTTTTCAGAATTGGATGATTTTCAAACTGTGATTTTGTTTGTTTAACGTAGTAATCATCAAATGTAAGATTAAAAGTTTCTTCAACTTTTCGTGTTCTTTTATTCAACACACGATATGTGACTGAATTATGCGAATAACCCAAGAAAATCCCTTCATCTGCTTTTGCTTGAAATTTCGTAAGATGATCCTTGAGATTCATAATGAAGCATCTGCATCCGAAAACATGAAGAAATTTGACGTTAGGTTTTCGATTGTTGAGAATTTCATATGGAGTAATGTTAAAACGACGATGAATAAAAGATCTGTTTTGAGTGAAACATGCGGTTGATACTGCTTCAGCCCAAAGATATTGTGGAAGATTCGCATATGCCAACATAGTCCTTGCCGCTTCGCATAGAGACCTATTTCTTCGTTCAACAACACCGTTTTGTTGTGGTGTGTATGGAGATGAAAAATTATGCGAAATCCCTTTGTTCACCAAAAATGAATCAAGAACATTGTTCTTAAATTCAGTTCCATGATCACTCTTAATTTTTCGAACAATCTTCTTCAATGTTGTTTCCATCTTTTTGATAAAGTCAATCATGATTTGTGCAACTTCAGATTTAAGCCTGAGAAAATAAACCCACGTAAATCTGGAAAAATCATCAACAATCACTAAAATGTACCGTTTCTTGTTGAGAGTTGAAAATGTCGAAGGTCCACACAAATCAATATGTAAGAGCTCCAGAGGTGCAACTATTTTCGAATCAATCGTAATTGGATGCCTTGTTTATGTTGCTTGCCAACTTCACAAGCTGCACATAAAGAATCATTGTCAAATTTAAGTACAGGTAAACCTCTTACTAGATCTTGTACCACAAGTTTATTGATGTTTCGAAAATTGAGATGAGAAAGTCTTCGATGCCAAAGCCAACTTAAGTCTGATGTTGCTTTCGAAAGAAGACATATAGCAGGTTTACCTACTATCGGATTGATGTCCAAAGTGAACATGTCACCTTTCCTTTTGGATTTCAGTAACACCTCTTTTGTTGTGACATTCGAAATAATACTTCCTTATTCGTTAAAAAGAACTTGATTGCCAGTGCCCACAAGTTGAGAAACACTTATCAAGTTATGTTGAAGACCTTCAACATACGCCACACGATTCACTGTGAATTGACCATTCGTGATCTTCCCTTATCCTTTGACTTGACATTTTTTATTGTTCCCAAACTTCACTACTCCAGCATTTTTGAGACTTCGAAAATCACGTAAATTCTCCTTCTTCCCAGTCATGTGACGAGAGCAACCACTATCGATGTACCACTTGTTATCATATTGCTCGTCACATAGTACCTACATTCAATGGAAAATTTTAGGTACCCAAGGCTTTTTGGGTCATTGGAAATTAGATTTCAATTTCGAATGTAATGAAGAACTTTTAACCCAATCACAAACTTTTGTTTTGAGACTATCAATTAAGTTTACATCTTCATTTAAAGGAACCGAAACATAAGTTTTTGATGGTTTCGAATGTTCACTGACATTACCCTTCGAATTCTGAGTATATGAATGAACATTCTTTGCTTTTATTACAGGTTTCCAAGCTTTGACTGAAATGTTCGAATCCTTAGACAATGAACTGCCATTTGATGAATTATTCACATACTTTTCATATGCTTCGTGAATTTGCTCCTTTGAAAATGTATTTGAGTGATACATCTTTCCTTTTCCTTCAAGCCAATGATCAATGTTCTTCCTTGACGTTATTCCTTTTTCTCGTGAAGTTTTCAGAGTTTCTTTCTTCGTTTGATTTGGAAAATTTGGCTTTTTAGGAACAAAATCAACTTTTGGATTTGTTATAAAAGATTTACCATATGATGTATCAACTGTTGATTTAAAACGTTGACGTTGAAAGAATTTTTGATTTGCTTTTGAGTTATTTGAAAATTTTCTTGGAATATTAGTTGCTGAAACTTTCGAAAACCTTGGTTGTTTATTCACTTCAGAATTTGAATGATTTGATTGAGATGAGTGTTCAGGTTTTGTTGAAAAAGATGAATTTTTAGCTTTGAAAACATTTTTGGGTGATTGTGATTCAGACATCTTTTGAGACTCAACATTTTTCCAAAATATTTTCTTTCTTGCTTGTCTTTTTGAAATGTTGTTTTCCTTCGAAAATTTGTCAATTTGATCTTTAAATTCCTTGGAGTTTAATTTGACAACTTTTTCACATTTCTTTTCAACTTGTTTTGAATTCTCTTTTTCAATTTCTGATTTTTCAACTCATTTTCTTTGTGGTTTTTGACGTTGGAAAACATACAAATTCTTTGTTAAGTTGTTTTCAACTGTGCTTTGATTTGCGAAAAAACCTTCATCAGTTGTTTTTCAATTATCCTCTTCAACTAACTTCTTTAATTCTGGTTTGATTTTCTCAACATTTCCAGTAGTTACGAAAACTTGATTTGGAAAAATGACATTATCTGTACATTTGAAATTAGGATAAACCACTGAATTCGTTTCAAGATAGTGTTCACCTTTTTCATTCATCACTTTTTCGAACTTTTGTGTATCACGATACACCTGATCAACCACAATTCGAGGAGTTTCTTCTTCCTTTGAAGATTTCTTTTCCTTCGAAATGTTCACTTCATCAGTTTGGCTGTCTTTGGGATCCACGAAGTTCATATCATAAACTTTCGAAGTTGAGGGTATATCAGTTTCATTTTCAACCATCAAATCCTTAACTTTTTCTTTTCCTTTAGATGTTGAAGCAACATTAACAACAGACAACTGAGAACAATCAACATCTTCAAGTTCACTAATTTCACTATTATCTTCGATATCAGCAAAATTAGATTGAGAATCAGATGTTGAATTCTCAGTCTTTTTCAAAATTTGAATTTGTTCAGATTTAGTCAAAGTATCATTCACTATGTTAACTAATTCATTCGCATCAAGACATTCATCAATTTTGACAATTCCATATTTATATCTATCATCAGGAACTCTGTCAAAATCAGCTATTATTTGCTCACAATCATACGAAATATTATCTACCTTGGCTCTTTTGAATGCTAGGAAAGGTAGTAATTTTCTATGTTGCTCTTTACTTATATCACATGAATGATGTAAATCAGTTAATTTGCTATAAAGTCGTTTAGCAGAATTACAGTAGATGTTTCTTTGTGCTAGCAAAAGTTTAACATCACTCGATAACCTATCCCTATCACACATTATATTTGTCATTTGTAATTCCAAACATTCAATTTTGCTTATTTTCATGTCTAATCTCTTTTTGACCTCTAACAACTCCATTGACAAATTGTTGGCCTCATTGCTAGCAGACACAACAATTGAATCAAAATAAGTAACCGTCTCATCAAAAGAAATTAGTTCAGAGTCATAAGCATGTGTAGGAATATTAAAAGATTCGAGAATTTTACGTACCTTTGTTGTCATTGGAGATTTGTCAGCTGCTTTGGATACAAAGCATCGTCCCCTCACTTCGAATTCCTCATCATCTGAGTCCTCCTCCATTTTCGCATACAACGCTCCATGCGTTGGATTCCTCATTTCTTCATCGTCTGACCCGGATGACCAGATTTGATAAGTTCCATCTTCATCCTCATGCTCACCCTTTGCAACCAATGACAAATTCTTTGCTTTAGCACGAACCACCTCAAGCTTCTCTGCATAGTATGCCTTATCTTTGATTTTATTCTTCCTCTCATCCTTCTTTCGAAACATACAGTCATTTGCAAGATGATTCGCACCGTTGCAATAATGACAATCTATTCCAGCATCACCTTTCAGCTTCTTCTCACCCTTTCCATCAGCTATCTTCGAATCTTGCTTCTCAACTTTATTTTTCTCCTCAACAACATTTTTACTCACAGAATTTTCTTTCACCTCAGCAAGCTTAGTCTTCGAATTGAACGGCTTTTTGAAAAATTTCTTGACACGATTATTCGAGTAAAATGCTATTGCTTCGTCATCCGAATTCATGATGAATCCTTCTTCTTCCTCAGAATCACCATTTTCAGCTTCTTTTTCAGAAATCTTTGACACAAGAGCTAATGGACCTCCCAAATTTAACTTCGATTCCTCAGCAATTTCATTTACTTCAATTTCGTGTGTTTTCAACTGATTGTACAAATCATTGAGAGTTGAAGTATCAAAACTTTGCTGATTCTTCACCATCATACTCACACTTCTCCATTCTTTTCGAAGCCCCATTACAAAGATGAGATTGAATTCCATTGAAGTCCTGGTAATTCCATAGCGATTGCAACGATAGATTAACTCGTTCAGACGATCATAGTAAACTTCAATTGTTTCTCCTTCTTTTTGTTTGAAGTCTTTCAACTCAACCAAACACTGTTTAACTGAATTGATTTTTGTCTTCTCACTTCCTTGAAATTTATCTTTCAGATTGTTCCAGATTTCCTTTGCAGTTGTACAACTCCTAACGTAATTGTACACAACTGGAGGTAATGCACCTCGCAGTTCCCTCATACACCTCTTCTCCAGTTTCTTCAGACGATCAGTTTGATTATCAACTCCAGAATTTGTAGAAGATGATCCAATTGGTTGAACATTCACTGGAACATTGACATTTCCAGTGATACAAGACCATAATTCTTCATCCAGACCATTCAGATAATACTGCATACGATCAGCCCACTGATCATAGTATTCAGGGATTAGCATTGGAATTTTGGTTGATGAACCTAGCAGATGAGAAAACGAGGTCATCGAATTGAGATTGAAACTCGCCATTGTTGTACGGAAGAAGATTTTGAGAAGTTTGAAAAGATTTGAGAATTTGAAAACAAACTAGATGAATCAAATCGAATTGATGAGAATAACACTCGATTCAACAATTCAAATGCAGAATCGAATAACAGACTAAGATCATGACAATTTTTCACTTTCAAAAAGTGCGGAAACTTTTGAATCAAAGAGTTGATTCAAAAACTTTTTAAACAGCGTGAAAATCAGATCATAGATATGATTCCTGCTCTGATACCAATTGATGAAACAATGAATCGAGTAATGAATTAATCAGAGTATGAATTCAAGTAAGAATGCGAGATTTGAACACAGGATGTAAATATGATCTTGTTATGCTCTATTATGCTTTCGAATTCTTTACAGAGTGCAATAGACAAGTCTGTAAAAGTTCTTATCTAACTCTAGTAAATAACCCTATTTATAGGGAACTGAAAGCATACAAAAAATATACTAAGGCATTGACTCTAAAGCTTCGAATAAAAGCGTCCTAGTAAAATACATTACAAAACATTCGAAGAGTCCAAAACATACTTCGACTAATTACAACAATTAGACCCTTACAAGGGGAATCCTAGAAGATCTCATTAGACTGCAGTGAAGAATATTCTTAAGTATTTGCGAAGGATGAAGGAAATATTTCTGGTCCTTGGTGGCAGTGATACATTAAGAGTAACTAGGTATAGTGACACCAACTTTCAGATAGATCGAGACAACTTTTGTTCTCAGTCGGGTTGGGTGTTTGTGTTAAATGGTGGAGCAGTGACTTGTAGAAGTTCCAAGCAGGATACGGTGGCTGACTCTATTTGTGAATTAGAGTACATCGCAGCGAGTGAGGCATCGAAAGAGGTGGCTTGGTTGAAGAACTTCATCGGCGATATCAGAGCAGTCCCGAACATTCAAGATTCATTGGAACTTTTTTGTGACCATGAAGGTGTGGTTTCTTTGACCAAAGAACCTAAGGATCATGGTAGATCCAAGCATATCGATAGAAAGTGCCATTACATCAGACATAGGGTTGAAGAATGTCATCTCCTGGTGAAGAGAGTATCCTTAGAAGATAATCCTGCAAATCCTTTCACGGGGGCTCTGAGTAGGGTTAAGCATAACCAACACGCTAGGAGCATAGGCTTGAGAGATGATATTAGTTTTAGTAGTTAGTTGATAGTTTGAAAATTGTAACAAAATAAATGTAATTGATTTTGGTGATTAAATAATAGAGATTATTTATGAGTATGGTTACTGCCTTTTTCAATGGTTTGTTCTTGTGTTTCATTTTGCATATTTTACTTCCTGATTGATTTGATTTTTCAAAACCCCATAGTCACTCATACTTTTGGATACAAGTAGTGAATCAAGATTGTCATGAATAGATTGTAGATTGTCTATGTGGATTAGACATTGCATTGGTTGCTACAATATTCATGAGTACTTAGAAAATAAAGATTTTGAGTAATGGATAAACCCACGTGCATAGATTTACTTCATGGATTATATCACAAGTAATTTTGAGATGATAATATCTTATATTCTTGAAATAGAGACATATGACTTGTAATTTACAAGTCGGTTGTGCATTGGTGTTATGAAAACGCATCAGTAACGTGATGTTATAAAACGTAGTGTCATGCATGATTTGGTGAGTAAAAGATACAAGCATATGAGTTGAAGTTTATTCATCCCTTTTACCCTAATGGGTAAAGCAATATCTTTGGGCCCCTCAGTGATTTGGTGTTGACATTGTACTGTTGGGCCTAACAAGGACTGGATTGATGTGTTTAATTAGTAGTCTTATGAGGTCATCACAAATCAGGAAATCGGGAAATAGAATTTTGGACAAGAGATTGATTGTAATCCATGTCTCATGTCTATACGATATCTTCAAGAACAAAGGAATATTTGATCACTTATCTTGGGTCGATGTCTGATTAGATCAGAGTCTAGTAGTTGCTTTGGAAAGCATGCTTTGCTGTTTAATTTAGAAGATATACTTGCAATTATAGTTACAGACTTATCCAAGTGGGTGACTATTGGATTAGGTGTCTAAGCCAATAACTAAATTGGTATATACTTGAATTAAAAGCAAAGTCCTTTTTAGGTTTCCCTCAAAATTAGTAATTGACAAAATGACTTTTGGAGAAAGAGGTTGATTTATGGTTTATTATATGATTATTAAATAGAAATAAATAATTTATTAATATATTATGAGATTAATATATTAAGTATAAATAGTATTATTTAATTAATAGTTAATCATAAATTAATTGGAATTAATTTTGGGATTATTTGGATTAACTAAAGGTGAAGGGACTAAAGTTGTAATTGTTTAATAGTTGAACAAGAGAAGGATTCTGGGAGATTACTAGGGTTCGCCGAAATTTGGTTTAATCCTAGAGTTTCTAGATTATTCCATATGTATAATATGAATAACTAGGGAAGAACCCCGCTTTGCGAGGTTGGGTACACCAAAAAAAACGTCAAAAGTAGGCTGAAATAAATATGGAAATATTGGTTAATTTTAGCTATTGTTGCAATAAATCCAGACATAGGGTATAATGGTCATATATTACTATTATTAAATTCCATCAGGTAGATAGAAATTATTTGATAATCAATGAATGTTGTTACCGTAAGAATAAGTATGTGATTAATGGCTTATAGTGCAAACACATAACAAAGATTAACCTAATGCGCATCCAAATCTTTGTTAGCAAAATGTAGAATTAAGCTCAAGAACCTATCATTCCCAAATCACTTTCCATAGCTGATATCCCTATTACATACTTGGTGTCTTGCTTTCTTGCAACTCTTTGTATGTTGGATTGTGTTAAAGGTCATTGAAGATAATGAAAAAGAAATTCAAAATTCAAAATTTTTTACCTGCAAAGATTAAAATAATCTGGAAAGAAAAATCAGATGAGGGTTATGATTAAATAAACGAAATTATAGAATTAAATTGAAGGATAGCTTCACTTAGGCATTTCACTAAACATCTAATATGCACCTACTCGATTTCTATCGGATCATACACATAATCCTAGAGCTAACCATTGTTGGACATGACAGTAAAAGTATAAAAAATGGAGACAAAAGACTTACCTTAGCATCAACAATCTGAGCCTCATAATGAGGCACAAATTCTCCAATGTTATGTTGTACTTTGATATCATATCTTTCTCCTTGCAACATCTTATTTTGATTTTATAATGTTTCCACCTGAAAAAAAAATTGGAAAAACAAATATCTCAAATCAATCCCAAATGTTGTAGTTAATTTTATTGTATGGTTCTGGATTATCCTGTTTATATTACCTTCTGATGGGCCCTTCCAAGCTCATCCCTTAAAGAATCTAGCTTCTTTTCTACAACGATTCTACCCTCATTTTCTTTCTTAAGACGTTCAAGGGGTTTCTATTCAGGCTATAAGTAATTTAAAAAATATACGTTCAATTATATGAAGGAGAATTTCATCCGGGGGCTTTCATTTTTAGCTCCATCCAGTAAGAAATTAAAAATAGAATAGCAAAGCATATACCAGTCATGAGCGATAGCGAAGCCTAGAGAGGCGGAAGCAGTAGCTTCTAGGACGAAGCAGGGTATTGAATAGAAAAAAATTACCTTCTAAAAATTGACAGTGATGCGACAATAAATGTCAACTTTTTTCTTAATCTCATGATCTCCATTGTTGGTACCAATGTTTTAAAAACCGGTTTTTAGTTGAACCGGTATGGTGACCGGTTTCCGGTTCAACCGGTTTAACCGGTTCGACCGCTGAGTAAACCGGTTTCTATAATTTTCATCTTTTTTCGTATTTTCGCACACATACCTACATACACAAATCAAGAATATGATGTCCATACGTTCAAACATTAAAATACACATGAAAACATGTTATAGATCATTCTAAAAACATTAAAATAACTCATAACCATAAGTTTTACATCAATCTACGTAGATAAAAAAGAAAATAAAGTCCTAGATAAATATAAATGCATCAAAAAACTTCATAACATTTATCATATGCTTTTATTTAGAAAAATTATAATAAATGTGAAAAAACTACTAAAGTTTATTATGCAAAAGGTTTCAATTCCATGTGTTTTTATTCAATTTAACCGGTTTAATTGAACCGGTTCAACCGGATTTTTGTAAAAACCAGCCGGTTCGATCTGGTTCAGAAATAGACATAAAACCGATGATAGTTAAACCGCTCCCTTCCCCGATTCCCGGTCCAACCGGTTCGACCGGCCGGTTCAAACCGGTTTTTAAAACATTGGTTGGTACTGTAGAAGGGGGGTTCAAAGAAGAAAAATAATTACACATTAAAAATGAATTTAATTCAACAATATGCAGAGAAATTGAGTCGAATAACATTGTTTTCATACCAGCAGATCTACTTCTTGACAATCCCTTAGGTTTCTTTATCTTCCATGTCAGCATCTGCATCTTGATTTTGTGAATTGTCTGTACTTGATGACGTGTCATCTCCACGAAAACTTCCCACCATTAAAGCTCCCTAAAAACAATGATCACATGCAAAATTACTTATTTGCCCTTCTTTTTCGTTCATTCCATCTTCTCTCATGTTAAATTTGTTTTTTTGGAATGTATTGGTAAAATAGTCATTTAGTTGAGTTGGACCAATCCATCATCTATTTCATAATCGATTTCACCATGTTTAGCAATTCCAGCAGCATGAATTTTAAGGATTTCCATTCTGGATTGCTCATTTGGAAGTGGAATCTCTATTTTTCTGTCTAATCGACCTGGACGAAGAAGATCTGGATCAAGAACATCCGGTCTGTTTGTTGCCATAATCATTTTCACCTAAAAAATCCACATCAATTTTTCAAACGGGAATTCAAAAGAAAACATTTAGTTATTTTTTTACAAACATTTCCAAGCTGATCAAATCCATCAAGCTGATTCAGCAACTCCATGAGTGTTCTCTGGATTTCACGATCAGCACTGGTTCCCTCACTAAAACGACGCCCACCAATCGCATCAATTTCATCCATAAATATAATGCACGGCTGCAACAACACCAAAAAATAAATATCCATATAACAACTATTTACATAATTAAAAAGAATAAAGTAAAAGTCAAAAGTTTTTTTTCAAAGGTATATATAAGCAGGCATTACTTGGTGATCACGTGCATAGCTGAACATCTCCCTGATCAATCTTGCACTCTCTCCAATGTACTTATCAATAATCGCACTTGATACAACCTATTCAAAATTCCATTCCCCAAATCTTAAAAACAATACATTTTCATGAAATATAAAATTAAATAATAAAAATATATATATACCTTCAAGAAATTAGCATCTATGTTGGTAGCAATTGCTCTAGCTAGTAAGGTCTTTCCAGTACCAGGAGGTCCATACAGAAGAACATCCTAAGCAGAACCAATACACATTTGTAAAATCCCATATATATATATATATATATATATATATATATATATATATATATATATATATATATATATATATATATATATATATATATATGGAATATAGACTTTGTTAAATTTATATACACAAGAAAATTGTAGGAAATAGCAACATACTTCACTCTATTTACCAATATATAACAAATAAAGTACAAAATGAAAGCTTGATGGGTAATTCTGGGAATTCATCAATCTCGAAACTTGTGTAATCTTTTTGTAGATCTGTGAACTCTAGACACTTTATTCTTCACTTGAACATATATATAATTTCATAAAACTAAAAGAAGAAGAGTAAAATGAAGCTGAGTAAGAACAGGGCGGTGGCACCGGGAAGTGAGACGGCGGCGGAAGGTCCAGGTGGTGGAGGGCTATAATAGTAGTAAGGGAAGTATGGCATAATTGGGTTGGGTGGTCCTGGTGTCGGGTAATTGCTGTATGGTGGTGGGTAGGTGTAGTAAGGACCCTGATCGGAGTTTGGTGGAGGTGGGTAGTAGTAGCCACTTCCACCACCACTTCCACCGGAGCTAGGGGAAGCAGGCGGTGGAGGACAGTCGATTGATATCGGTGGGGAGGGTTTGGGTATGGACGGTGGTGGTATTTCATCGAAAACCTCATGGGCATGAACAAAGAGCGCAAAGTTGCCAAATACTTGTAATACCCAAACAAAAATAAAAAAGGAAGTGGGAAAATTCTTAGAAGAGAAAGAGTTAATGATAACCTTATAGAGAAATTGATGAGTAAAGACTGAGAATTTGGATCGACGCCCTCAATCCTTCACTTCGTCTTTCCCCTTCCCTCTCAATTTCTGGTAACGGTGGGTCGAACTTGAAGACGCAAATAAGAGGAGTCGCACTGGCAGATCAAAGTAGAGTGAGGATTAGGAGACCAAGTGAAGTTGGAGTTGAGACATAGTGATCAGAACGACAGTGGCGGTAGCAGGCTACCTTTATGGAGAGAAATCATGTAGATTGGCGGAGGGAGCAGTAGGAGAGCAGAAGAATACGTGTGAAGAAAGCCGATGACCATGGGAATTGAAGCCTAGCTCCAAAGAACGAAAGCAACTAAGGATTTCACTATTAACCGGCTATACCAACCACATACGCCAAACTACAAAACCATTGGCTTCAAACTTGTACTGTTCATTAGAGTACTTGCCTTTCGTCAACCTCCGGCCTAGGTTCCACTTCCACCAGAAGCTTGGTAAATCGATTGTTGATCGACCCTTTGTAAATCAAAGATCAATCGGAGGTGTGTAGCTAAAGAGGGAGGAGACTGAGTGTGGATTGACGGTAAGGTGAAGAAATGGGGAAGCGGGGAGGTTTTAGGGATTTTTAATCGGAAGAGATAAAGAAGAAGCGGTGGACCCAATCCAATCTCCGTTGGATTAAAGAGTCGGTGTCATTAGAAGCTGGGCAATGAAGAGGTGATAACACGTAGTGTCTATCGGCGGTAGGTTCTATGAGGAGACAACACGTAATGTTCCAGCAAGCAAAGAAATAAAAAAAAACAAAAAACAAAAAAAATCAACCAATCACATGAAAGTCCTGTTCACTAGGTACTTGTAAATTAGTATATATATATATATATATATATATATATATATATATATATACATATAAAATAAGGAAACTAGATAAAATCAAGATTTGAAATAATATTATTTTATTACAAATTAGGGTTATCTAGGGTTTTCCTATCAGTTATAAATACTCAATAGAACCCTTTGCATATGATTTTCAGTCACCCAAATTCATAGAAGGATAGCCGAAATTCTCATCCCCTAACCTCTCTCCTCTCAAGCCTTCTATTGCTAAAGTTTGGGTACAAACCATTAGAGACATTGGATTTCTGGTGCTAGCTTTCCAAGAGATCAGAAGAAAGAAATTACTTTGATTATTTACTATAATAATTAAAGGGTATTGTAACGCCCGTGTTTCTGGGCTAGGCATTAATGACGATGTAATAGTCTAAGTTAACCTTTGTAACACATTTTGAAATAATAAGAATGTATTATTTGAGTATTATGTGCTTTATGCTTAACTGTGTGGCCTAAATGAATTAAGTATAAAAATAAGCGATAAAATAAAATGTTAGATAAGACCTATATCGATACATGAAGACGTGGTGGTCGTTACAAGGTTTCCGAATATATAAAGAATGCTGAAATCCGAGTTATAACGAAGAAGTTATGACCTGTCTAAGTTTCGCGACAGAACCGACACGACGCTGAATGACGTAAAATATGAATTTAAGATAGAGCGATATTTGGCCTTAGCAATCTAAACGAAAGTCGTAGAATATGTTAGAGTGTGCATAAGAAGAACGTCCAAATCAGACTTCTTATGAGGAAGTTATGATTTTTCTAAGTTTCAGCTTAGCAATATGCAGCCCAAAGTTCGAATATGAGATCGAGTGGTTTCTAGCCGAAACAATCTAAACGAGAATCGAAGATCTCGTCGATAGTAGTCCAACGGTGAAAAGACAGACGAAAACGGACGTCAAACGAAGAAGATATGATTTTCTAACGGAGTTTTCCTGTTCCGGCCTACTAAAATAATATAATAAAAGTTAAATCAAAATTAGCCGACGGAGTCTAAACGAAAGTTGTAGAGCATAATCTCACCTACGCGTGGATATAAAGAACGTCGAAAACGGATCTCGTATGCGAAAGATATGAATTTCCGAAGTTTGGAACACAAACTTCGAGGTCTGTCAGAACTCACGACGTGAGCAGGGTCCTCACGACATGAGCAGGCAAGTTGCAATGACGCACTGGATGATGATCGAGCTCACGACGTGAGCATAGCATTTTTTCCCTATAAATAGAAATCAAAGGGGCAGCCGGGTTTGGTTGTTCCTTTCTCACTCTCTCACTCCATATTACCTCGATTTACGTGCAAGTTATACCCCCGAAGCCCCGGTATCATCCCGAGACCCGAAGCGAGTCCCAACACTCTGAAGATCCTGAGAAGAAAAGAGTTTTCGAGCCGAAGCTCTGCCCGCGAGAAGCCCGGTGTGTGAAGAGATCACGGTTTCACAGAAGAATACTACTCTTAGAGCCGTAGTGCTGTTCGATCATCTTCTGATCAAGTGAGTGTATATTCCTTTTGGGAACAAATTCCACAACTCTTTTAAATCAAAGGATTACTCTGAAAATTATTTTAAAAGCATAAATTAAATCGGTCTTTTCTGGCCGTGATTTTGGGGATGTCACAGTTGGTATCAGAGCATTAGTTTAAGCGAACTAGGAAGTTGTAGGATTTCTAGACTTAAACTTAGAATGCTAAGTGAAGATTTTGAGATAGTGTCTGTTATATTTTAGACAAGAGCACTAGTTTATTTTAGGAAAGTTACCTAAAATGCTTTTATGTGCTAAATGTTATAGGTTTGCCATATATGATATTATTTGTTCGGATCTATGGTTTGTTGCCAACCGGATCTGGAGACCTTATGTGTTTAAGATTCTAAGCGTAGGATTACGGTATTAAAACTCGCATGTAAACGTTTCGGAGTGATAAGGATGATTTGATTATCTATCGTGATTGAGGATCTAAATTCACCTTGTTCGGTGTATAGATCAACGATGGCAAGAACAAGAAGTGGTGTTGGAAACGCAGACGAAAACATGAATCAACGGCTTCAACCACCAGTGATTGAGCAAATACCTGTTGTAACAGCAGCACCTGAGCCAATGACAATGGCTGGTGTACAATTGATGATTCAGACGATGTTGGATCATCAGATGGAAGAAACTAGACGCCTGCTGCAGCAGAATCATGAAGAACCTTCAATGTCGATTGAACAGCCCGAATTGAATGAAGGGCATTCGGAAGGAGGAAACTTCATTGGGATTATTGGTCAAGCCAGCCCATCGGTGGTTAGACACAACAACCAGGATGGATGAAATGATGGGTGTGGGTGTAATTACAAGGATTTCATGGCATCCAAGCCACCATGTCTATCCGGAAGCCCGACGCCGGTAGAAGTTATAAACTGGATCTCCGAAATGGAGACAATGTTTGAAAGTTGTGAATGCAGCAACAGACAGAAGACCTCTCTTGCGATCCCTCTGTTAAAGTCTGGAGTGTTGAGTTGGTGGAAGCTGTTAGCTAACTCGATGCCCAAGGGAGAAGCTAGCAAGATGTCTTGGGAAGAATTTGTGGAACAACTGAAACTGCAATACTGCTCAGAGCAGGACCTTCTGGAAATCAATAATGAGTTTCAGAATTTGAAAAAGGGAAAAATGAGCGTTACTGAATACGCTGCAAGTTTCACAGAAAAGATGAAGCTTATCCCATACCTAGTACCAACAGAACTCTCAAAGGTCAATAAGTTTGCCCTCGGATTACCAGCGGACTTTGGTCCAATGGTTAAACAAGCAGCGACATTGAAAGCCTCCATCTGGGCTGCTAGAAATGTTGAGACCTAGATCAGGGAGAAGGGTCTGGAGAGGTCAGAGGTTGGTGAGAAGAGGAAGTTCGACGGACCCTCAGGGTCCAGCAAGAAGGGTAAATTCGCGAAATCCGGTTCGAGAGGAGGTGGAGGAGGCGAAGCGAAATGGTGCGACAAATGCAAGAAGAAGCATCTTGGGAAATGTGGCGGGGAAGCCACATGCTTCAAATGTGGAAAGCCATGGCACTATGACAACGAATGCACCCTTACCAAGAAAGTCTGCTATGAGTGTGGTGAGGAGGGTCACATCTCGAGGGATTGTCCGAAAAAGAAGGAGGCAGCAAGACCCAACATTCCACCAAAGCCGAAGGCGAGAGACTTTCAGATGACACTTGAAGCTGCTAAAGAAGAAGCTGATGTCGCTTCAGGTACCTTTCTTGTAAACGAATTGCCTGCCCAAATTTTGTTTGACTCAGGAGCCAACTACTCCTTTATTTCGCATGAATTTGGTAGAAAACTAGCTTTGCCTGTTGATAGACTAGATAATGCTTTATTAGTCGAAGTTGGTAGTGGCAAGTTTATACCTGTTATCCATCGTATGAAAAGCATCTTAATTGATTTGAATGGGAATAAGTTCCACGAAGAATTATTGCCTATTGAGTTAAATGGTTTTGACATCGTGCTGGAAATGGATTGGCTTAGCGCCAATGATGCCGAAATACTGTGCAAGAAGAAGATAGTAAAAGTAAACCCGCCAGGAAAAGAGTCATTTATGGTGTATGGGGACAAACGCAGAGTAAATTCTGGAATCATTTCTCTAATGAAAGCCAGAAAGTGTTTGGCCAAAGGATGTACATCATATTTGGCATTCGTGATTGATGCAAAGAAGGAGAAAAAGGAGATGCAGAGCATTCCTGTGGTGTGTGAGTATCCGAAAGTATTTCCCGAAGATCTTCCTGGATTACCACCTGATCGACAAGTAGAATTCCGTATTGACTTGTTACCAGGAACCACACCAATAGAAAAAACACCTTATCGATTAGCACCAACGGAGATGAAGGAGCTGATGATGCAACTTCAGGAGTTATTGGACAAAGGTTTCATTAGACCTAGTTCATCACCCTGGGGAGCTCCGGTGTTATTCGTAAAGAAAAAGGACGAGAGTATGAGAATGTGCATCGATTACAGAGAGCTGAACAAGGCAACAATAAAGAATAGATATCCGTTGCCGAGGATTGATGACCTGTTCGATTAACTACAAGGTTCAAGTTATTTTTCAAAGATCGACCTAAGGTCAGGATATCATCAGCTGAAGGTGAGAGAGCAGGCTATCGAAAAGACTGCATTCAGAACAGGATATGGACACTACGACTTTTTGGTTATGTCGTTTGGACTAACCAATGCTCCAGCAGCATTCATGGATTTAATGAACAGAGTTTGTAATCTGTTCCTTGATAAATCTGTGATAGTGTTCATAGATGACATTCTGATTTACTCGAAAAGCCAAGAGGAGCATGACAGACACTTGCGAGAAGTGTTAGAAGTCTTGAAGAAGGAGAAGTTGTATGCTAAGTTCTCCAAATGTGATTTTTGGATTCGAGAAGTCCAATTCTTGGGTCACGTGGTCAACCAAGAAGGGATAATGGTTGATCCAGCAAAGATTGATGCTGTGATGAAGTGGGAACAACCAAAAAGTCCCACGGAGATCCGAAGCTTTTTGGGATTAGCTGGATATTACCGAAGGTTTATCCAAGGCTTTTCTTCGATTGCTACTCCATTAACAGCTTTGAGTCACAAAGGAGCTACTTATGCTTGGAGTGATAAGCACCAAGAAGCATTCGAGTTGCTAAAGAAGAAGCTATGTGAAGCACCGATTCTTTCTCTACCCGATGGAGTTGAAGACTTCGCTGTCTATAGCGATGCGTCTGGTGTTGGATTGGGTTGTGTTTTGACCAAAAGAGAAAAGGTGATAGCATATGCGTCTCGACACCTGAAAGAGCATGAGAAGAACTACCCCATTCATGATCTAGAGTTGACAGCGGTAGTTTTCGCTCAGAAAATATGGAGGCATTACCTCTATGGCTCGAAGTGCAAACTTTTCACTGATCATAAGAGTCTCCAATATCTCTTTAATCAGAAGGAATTAAATATTAGGCAACGACGCTGGCTGGAGTTACTCAAGGACTACGACTGTGAGATACTTTACCACCCCGGTAAAGCAAATGTTGTTGCTGATGCTCTCAGTCGGAAAGTCAATCTTGAAAGAAAAAGGCCAAGAGCGTTGAGAATAGAAGTTGTCTCGACAATTGTGGAGAGTATAAAGAAAGATCAAGAAGAAGCTTTAGAGAAGAATGACCGAAAGGAGGAACGTTTGGGCAAAACGTTGGTGTTTGGTATAAACGGTCAAGGACTGAAGGTATTCCAAGATCGTATTTGGGTACCTAAGTCAGGAGGAATAAGAGATCTTTTGATGGAAGAAGCTCACAAAACCATGTACTCAATTCATCCTGGTAGCACAAAAATGTATAGGGACCTAAAACCCTACTACTGGTGGCCGACGATGAAGCTTGATGTAGCAAAGTATGTGGCCGAGTGTGTGACATGTGCGAGAGTTAAGCACAACATCAGAAACCATATGGGAGTTTAGAACCTTTGCCTGTACCGATGGGTAAGTGGGAAGACATTGCCATGGATTTTGTCACTAAACTGCCTAGAACAAAGAATGGTCACGACATGATTTGGGTGGTCGTTGATCGCTTCACTAAGAGTGCGCATTTCATAGCAGCCAATGAGAAATGGTCTATGGATAAACTTGCGAATTCTTACGTGAAGGAAATTGTGAGGCTTCATGGTGTTCCGTTAACGATTGTGTCAGATCGTGACAACCATTTCACCTCGCTATTTTGGAAAAGTCTACAAGAGGAATTGGGTACCAAGTTGTGTTTGAGTACAGCTTACCATCCACAGACTAATGGTCAGAGCAAACGAATGATACAAACGCTTGAAGATATACTGAGAGCATGTACCATGGAATTCCAAGGTAATTGGGATGAACATTTACCTTTGGTAGAATTTTCCTACAATAATAGTTTCCACTCGAGCATAAAGATGGCACCTTATCAAGCTATGTACGGACAAAAATGTCGTACGCCGTCTTGTTGGCTTGAGGCTGGGGAAAAGCAGTTTATAGGACCGGAGATAGTCCATCAAACTGCTGAAAAGTTGAAGATAATTAGGGAGAGAATGTTAGCAGCTCAGGATCGTCAAAAGAGCTATGCTGACAACAAGCGAAGGCCGATGACTTTTGAAGTTGGAGATTCGGTTTTTCTTAAAGTCTCGCCATGGAAGGGACTTATAAGATTTGGTAAAAGGGGAAAGTTAAGTCCAAGGTTTATTGGATCGTTTAAAGTTCTTCAGAGGATTGGGAATCAAGCATACAAGCTAGAACTACCCGAAGAACTTAATGGAATTCATAACACTTTCCATGTGTGTTATTTGAGGAAGTTCACGGGAGAAGTTCCCGACATGATTCCAATATCTGAATTAAGAATTGATGAGAACAAAAGGTTAATTGAAGAACCAGAGGCAATAGTTGACCGAAAGACTAAGAAGTTGCGACACAAGATGGTCGAATTAGTGATTGTCCGATGGAAACATGCGAATGGGCCAAATCTCACCTGGGAGACGGAGAGTGACATGATGTGTCGCTATCCGCATTTGTTTGTTGATGTGTGATTCCGGGGACGGAATCATCCTAAGGTGGAGAGAATTGTAACGCCCGTGTTTCTGGGCTAGGCATTAATGACGATGTAATAGTCTAGGTTAACCTTTGTAACTCATTTTGAAATAATAAGAATGTATTATTTGAGTATTATGTGTTTTATGCTTAACTGTGTGGCCTAAATGAATTAAGTATAAAAATAAGCGATAAAATAAAATGTTAGATAAGACCTATATAGATACATGAAGACGTGGCCGTCGTAACAAGGTTTCCGAATATATAAAGAATGCTGAAATCCGAGTTATAACGAAGAAGTTATGACCTATCGAAGTTTCGCGACAGAACCGACACGATGCTGAATGACGTAAAATATGAATTTAAGATAGAGCGATATTTGGCCTTAGCAATCTAAACGAAAGTCATAGAATATGTTAAACCGAGAGCATGCATAAGAAGAACGTCCAAATCAGACTTCGTATGAGGAAGTTATGATTTTTCTAAGTTTCAGCTTAGCAGTATGCAGCCCAAAGTTCGAATATGAGATCGAGTGGTTTCTAGCCGAAACAATCTAAACGATAATCGAAGATCTCGTCGATAGTGTAACGACCCAAAAATCAGAGTTAAAAAAAATCATTTTTAAATGTAGTTGAAACATTGATACCATTTATTTCAAACATGACAAATCCTCATTATGTAAAACATTTATCAGAGTTCGTCCCAAATCATTCATTGCAGAATCATAGGTGTGTGCACTGCGATCAATCCGAGCCCTCCTTTTCCAAATCGATGATACCTGAAACCAAAACTGTAAACCGTAAGCACAAAGCTTAGTGAGTTCCCCAGAGCATACCCCACACAATCCACATAACCATATAAGCAATATTAGCTATAACAGCTACATAAACCATATCAATCACATATCCATATCAATCACATATCCATATCAAGCACATAGCCATACATATA
This sequence comes from Lactuca virosa, assembly GCF_052849685.1. Classification (NCBI taxonomy): domain Eukaryota; kingdom Viridiplantae; phylum Streptophyta; class Magnoliopsida; order Asterales; family Asteraceae; genus Lactuca; species Lactuca virosa. The sequence continues at coordinate 114,814,221 of NC_136431.1, forward strand.
AACATATACGGATGTCGTGGACTCGTCCCCAGGGTCTTACTCCAGGATGCCATGGGCTCCCCACATGGTCTTACACCTAAGTGCCATGGGCTCTCCCATGGTCTTTAATAGGAAAGCCATGGGCTCCACACATGGTCTTACATCCGATTGCCATGGGCTCTCCCATGGTCTTTAGTAGGAAAGCCATGGGATCTCCACATGGTCTTACATCCAGGTGTCATGGGCTCCCCCCATGGTCTTCCATTCAAGCATCACAACATCCACTAACAACATAAACGCACCCACACTTGGACTTTGGTCTTGAAGGAGCAAACTGTGACGGCGACGTAATGAAAAGACCGGCAAAACGAACCAGCGGCGACGACGGTGGCAGCCTTGTCGTCGGCGAACACGGCAGCGGCAGCAGTACTTGCAGTCACACAAACACGAGCAGGAATACCCGTGAAACACGAATCGACATCCAACGGCTTCCTTCTTCCGACCGCTTGCCATCTCAGCTCCCATCGGCGGTTGCGCGAGACGGCGGCAGCAGCGGGCGCTCTCGTCTTTGTCGGCAGATGGGACGGTCGCGGTGGTTGTTTGTTATCCGTAACCGGAGAAAAACCACAAATGACAGCAATAGCGACAGCGGGACGACACCCGCTGGTGGTCTTTGTTACCACCGGCGATGGAACAGCGATAGCTCCGCTGTCCCGACGGTTCTCGGATAGTGATGATGCTTCAGTGACGGTATAGCGGGTGGTAGCGGGTGGCGGAGGAAGGCTTCACATGGCAGCCACTAGCTGATCGGAATGGATGGAGAATGGTGGCGACGGCGCCGAAAATAATGGAAGGGGAGGTGGCGGTTGTGTTCTTGTGCTAGGGTTAGGGTTAGTGTTACCCTTATATATGGTGGTTGCATGAGAGGGTGACGGATTCACCCGTGTTTCAACCAACTTCTGCCCATTTTACAATATCGGCCCCTCCCCTCTAGATCTTTTACAATTTAAACCCAAATGTTACCTTTTAGCCCCTGATTCCATAAATTCCTTACATAATAAGCCCTAAAAATTACCAAACATACCCCCACTTCTAAAACCCTTTTCAAATTAAATCCGTAATTTACTAAACAACCATCAGTTCTCAAAATCTTTTCATAATAGGTCTGATACTTACCAACCACCCCTTGTCTTCTAAAAATCTTTACAAAATAGTCCCGAAATTACAGTTTAACCCCCGAATAATCCCATTTATAACATTTGGCTCTCAAAACCAACATCTCAGTGAATATTACGGATTTTAGGGCTGTTACTCTTTTAATAAATTTTATGTATTTATTTATTAAATAAACGGGATGTTACAACTCTCCCCCACTTAAATTAGATTTCGTCCTCGAAATCATTCCTTACCATTCCTTACACGCCCAACCACTCTAGTGACATAGCCATCACCATGGGCACTCCCTAGCCTTTCCAGGGTATCCGTGACCAATCTTCGCAACGACCTAAAATCCACAGGTGAATGAATCCCTTGCAACAAAATCGCGTCTATTCCATCTGAAATCGGCAGTCTCGAGGTGGTCTGACTCCCTGTTATTTGTCCGTACTTCCAACCTAAAACACAGATACTAATACTGCTCAAACACTGAAACTGCCAGTAATAGCATGCTGCTACATGGCTGCTTTCCAAAACTGTTGAGACCTTCCTGGTCTCAGTTCATTTGTCAGTCCTTTGAATTACCGGGTTCCGGCCCGGCTGTAGAGCCAAAGGACTCCCACTTCGTCGTCTCACACGACTTCTGAACAAAATCCTTCTCTGGAACTAGTTGCCACTAGTTATCATGTCACTGAGGCTCTAACAACCTCCTGGTCCAACCAATCGGGTCCATGCGTCGAATCCTGACATTACCAAACCACGACTAAAAGCGATTGCTACATGACCAATTGTAGCCTAATATCCCGAATGACCTTACGCAGTCCATTACTTCCATGATCTCATAACTGTAGGGGCGATCCTACAGGCTTATCATTGTCTCAACCAGATCTAATCCATCTGGGAAATTTTGAAATCCAACCCGTGGATTTTCCATATCCTCACTGCTACACCCGAACTGGTAGGTACTGTTGTTCCTTCCGCGTCCTAACAACGCGCTCATGCTATCTACCAACCATGTGAAGGTTGTGGTTACACCCATAGACTTACATCACACAAGCACTATCTATTAACCCTGTGTATGCTACGGCTGCACCCGTAGATCTACAACACTTCCAACACCATATGCTACTAGTGAATGCTACGGCTACCCTGTAGTCTTACAACACTTCCATCCTAACACAACCGTAGCCCGGTACCTTACCCCTAATCTATCGATTCGAAACGCATGCAGAGTCAATCACACACTCGACTGAACACCCGAACTGAACTCAATTTGTGACTGGAGCCCTAACTCGTCTCCCCAAATTCTATTATCAAGCCCCCAAGAAGATGCGATTCACATGACGGGGAGTCTTACCGGACTCCAAACTCGCACCACCCTCAAACCAAATAACCACTTGGGCTGTCATTTTCCCCTCAATGGGGGACAAGAAGCCCATCCCAGTCTCATACATGTCCCTGTCCTGAATACCTGCACGGTTCTCCCCCACTTAGATTCAACTAAGTCTTCGCAATACATGAGATTTGAAGGATTCCCGATCCTTCTTACTCTTTAATAACCAATTGCTGACAACTTGTTTCTTGTTCGTGCGAGTGCTCTATTACGGGTCCAAATCTCCAAGGACCACACACCCCTCAAGATCAGACAAACACTTACCGAATCCCAGCGAGACTAATAATCTCAGACGCCTTGAAATGATGTCCCACCTATATCTTGAGGTTCGAATAACCGATGTCCAGGCCAAGGCCTCAACAGTAAACCACTTCCCCTAGAGCTTCTAAAAGCCTACTCGAGCATAATGGTCGAGTCACCAATCATGTCCGTAGGCCTTCCGCATCATGTCCCTGAACCGATCTCAACCCTAAACCTAGATAATATTGAACGCTCCAAACCAGCAAAGAGGGAAACAACTTTTCGCTAACCACCCTGTAACTCACGATATGCAAATGGAATATGAAAAATGTTTGAATGTATAGTCCAAACACGAACAGGGCAACACACCCGGAGATACACTTAGTAAAACCCTCGAAGCGAAAACTCCCTCGTGCAACTTCCTGCAAGTATCACACTGAACCCAGCCCTACTGGCCTCTCACAACTGACTCGAACCCCTGGGCCCCTTTCTGGGACCCTCCAATGTATGTACTTGATCTGATCCCCTCTTCCTAATGCGCTCCAAATCAATCCCTGCTCTCGAGCTCTAGAAATCATATCATTCAGGGTCTCGCACCCTAGCACATTCACCAGCTCAATCGTCAACTGCTGAACTGCAATAGTTGGGGAAACCTCTGATCCATACCGGGCTACTAACCATACCCAAGACATAGTCTCCAATCCCGAAAGTGCAATAGAATGCAGAATCCACCCGTGCCGTCCGATACATGAGATCCACGACGATCTCAAAATCCTAACAGTCCTTCTGCTATCCGGCTCACCATCGGAGTCGGGACCAAACCCTGGTCCTTCTCCTTGTGTGCTCATTTGCATTCTGCATAGCAACTATTCCCACATTCCAATCATAATCAAGGATTCTCCTTCCCAGGCTTCTTAGATTCTCCAAGACTCTCACTGATTCGAGTATGGATCCTGTGCTTTCAGTAGTACGGGCCCATACTACCTTCCACACCTATCCATACTTTCCTCAGTAATCCTCCAGAATCCTCTAAGTCACCTACCCCATTGATGCACCGAACATCCGCTAAACAACAACACAATATCCACCGAAGCACCTCCCAGGCTCCCCCTAGGCTCCCAACCTCACTAAACCGCCCTACTAACTCACTGGAGCACATCCTAGGCTTTCCTAGGTTCTCAACCTCGCCCTGCCATTAGCTGCTGAAGAACTCCCCACGATGCCAGTCATCTACCTCCTGGATGTCGTCACATCCACTTAGTAGCTGACTCTCATCACTTAAGAGTTCCACAAAGCACAAAGCAACCAGCATTCGTGCAGTTGCACTCCGACCCAAAGAACTGCCATAAAACATTCAGTCCACATATCGCATCTTGGGCTATCCACATCCATCAATCCTCACTGTCGGCTGCCTTATGCATGCAAATTATACACAGAACAGGATCCTATAGACTGTCGAATAATAGACTCTACCCTAGGACCACAACCAAACAAGGAACATGAAATAAGGCCAAATCTATTATTCTAAGGCTATAAGATCCTAACCGTATACAATTTTAAAAGCATACACATAGCAGTTACAAATACCAATTATCATTCTCATTCCAGCATGACATCCAATATTCCAAGGCTACAAGCATCACATATCAGGCCAACCTATTGCTGACTACTCAGCACTAGCATGCAAGTCTACCAGCTCATACAGTATATACAAGCATCTCCCCTAGCACTAACTAGCATGCGAGTCACAGATTTATAAACCAAGTCATAACAGACAACATATGTGGGTATTCTGGGGAAACTTACTTGAGCTCGGCTGATTGCACGCATCACACACATTGTTCTTTTTGAAATTCTTTTCCCTTTTTAGCTTCTTTTTCAAATTCCTTTTTGTAAAAGTGATTTTCTTTTGGAAAATTTCATACCAAGTCCTCAGTCTGAGTCCAGACACACCCGAAAGTGTGCCCGAATCCCTCAAACCAAGGCTCTAATACCAACTTGTAACGACCCAAAAATCAGAGTTAAAAAAATCATTTTTAAATGTAGTTAAAACATTGATACCATTTATTTCAAACATGACAAATTCTCATTAAGTAAAACATTTATCAGAGTTCGTCCCAAATCATTAATTGCAGAATCATAGGTGTGTGCATTGCGATCAATCTGAGCCCTCCTTTTCCAAATCGATGATACCTGAAACCAAAACTGTAAACCGTAAGCACAAAGCTTAGTGAGTTCCCCAGAGCATACCCCACACAATCCACATAACCATATAACCAATATCAGCTGTAACAGCTACATAAACCATATCAATCACATATCCATATCAAGCACATAGCCATACATATAAACATATACGGATGCCGTGGGCTCGTCCCCAGGGTCTTACTCCAGGATGCCATGGGCTCCCCACATGGTCTTACACCTAAGTGCCATGGGCTCTCCCATGGTTTTTAATAGGAAAGCCATGGGCTCCCCACATGGTCTTACATCCGATTGTCATGGGCTCTCCCATGGTCTTTAGTAGGAAAGCCATGGGCTCTCCACATGCTCTTACATCCAGGTGCCATGGGCTCCCCCCATGGTCTTCCATGCAAGCATCACAAGACAGCGAGCATACCACATACCACATAGTCAATAGCATATCACATAATCACTAGCATAATACATATACATGCATACCAGACATATCAGTAGTGAATCTACAATAAACACTACAACTAACTGAATGGGCCGGCCTTGGTGCCTCAGACCCATTGTTATGGTGAGGAGACTCACCTGCACTTCTGAAGTCCCGCAGATAAAACTCCAATGCTGGTTGACAGGTTCCCGAACTGTCAACATCAAACAATACCCAATTAATAATTGGGTCCCAACATATATCCATAAATCCATTCTTGGGGGTAAAAGACTACTTTACCCTAACTCAACTTTATTCAATTCAAGGCCCAATTCAAAGCCCAAAATCCAAACCATGGACCAAAGCCCAACACATGGCCCAATTTTCCAAATTGGGCCCAAACCTCTATATAGGCTTATTTTAAGGTACAACCACTTATTCCAGTCAAAATGATTGGCATTCGGATGGTCCAATAGCTAATAGTCCTCAAGGCCTAATTATGGCCCACTTATGACCCAACTTTCCAAATTGGGCCCAAGCCTCTCTAATGGGTCCTATCCTAAGGCCTAATGATTTCTTTAGTCCATAACATGTTCCCAATTGGCCCAATAAGAACCCAAATCCGATTTAGGGTTTCTCACATAAAATATCGATTTGAGTTAAGTGTTCCTACTTAACCCATTAAGGACTTAATCCATTAAGTCCATTATTGCCTTAAGTTCATTTACCGATTATTGCTAATTAATAATTTAAGTTCAATAAATAATCCAGATGCGGTCCCGATAAATCCCAAATCCAAATATCCAATATTAGGGTTTTCTAAACCCTAATTAGGGTTTCCAACCCATTCATAGCCCAATAGGCCCAAAACCAAGTCCTTAAGCCCATTAGGGTTTTGCTAGTGGGGCACCGCCCACTACCACGGTCAATGGCGGCACACGGCGGCATCCACCACCCTAAGGTGGTGGTTTTCAATTTCTTTTATTATACTTTAGCTAATTACAATTTACAATGCCTTAACCAAGAATAAACACATACACACTAACTACACAAACACACACTCGCAACCACCCTTGTGGTGGCCGGTGGTGGCGGTGGCTTTTCCGTGAATCTCGGCCAAATGACACCACACCCAACATCCACTAACAACAGAAACACACCCATACTTGGACTTTTGTCTTGAAGGAGCAAACTGTGACGACGACGTGATGAAAAGACCGGCGAAACGAACCAGCGTCGGCGACGGTGGCAGCCTTGTCATCGGCGAACACGGCAGCGGCAGCAGTACTTGCAGTCACACAAACACGAGCAGTAATACCCGTGAAACACGAATCGACATCCAACGGCTTTCTTCTTCCGACCACTTGCCATCTCAGCTCCCATCGGCGGTTGCGCGAGATGGCGGCAGCAGCGGGCGCTCTCGTCTTTGTCGGCAGATGGGACGGTCGCGGTGGTTGTTTGTTATCCACAACCGGAGGAAAACCAAAAATGACAGCAATAGCGACAGCGGGACGACACCCGCTGGTGGTCTTTGTTACCACCGACGATGGAACAGCGATAGCTCCGGTGTCCCGGTGGTTCTCGGTTGGTGATGATGCTTCAGTGACGGTATAGCGGGTGGCGGAGGAAGGCTTCACGTGGCAGCCACTAGCTGATCGGAATGGATGGAGAATGGTGGCGACGGCGCCGGAAATAATGGAAGGGGAGGTGGCAGCTGTTGTGCTAGGGTTAGGGTTAGTGTTACCCTTATATATGGAGGCTGCATGAGAGGGTGACGGGTTCACTCGTGTTTCAACCACCTTCTGCCCATTTTACAATATCGGCCACTCCCCTCTAGATCTTTTCCAGTTTAAATCCAAATGTTACCTTTTAGCCCTTGATTCCATAAATTCCTTACATAATAAGCCCTAAAAATTACCAAACATACCCCCACTTCTAAAACCCTTTTCAAATTAAATCCGTAATTTACTAAACAACCATCAGTTCTCAAAATCTTTTCATAATAGGTCTGATACTTACCAACCACCCCTTGTCTTCTAAAAATCTTTACAAAATAGTCCCGAAATTACAGTTTAACCCCCGAATAATCCCATTTATAACATTTGGCTCCCAAAACCAACATCTCACTGAATATTACGGATTTTAGGGCTGTTACTCTTTTAATAAATTTTATGTATTTATTTATTAAATAAACGGGATGTTACAACTCTCCCCCACTTAAATTAGATTTCGTCCTCGAAATCATTCCTTACCATTCCTTACACGCCCAACCACTCTAGTGACATAGCCATCACCATGGGCACTCCCTAGCCTTTCCAGGGTATCCGTGACCAATCTTCGCAAAGACCTAAAATCCACAGGTGAACGAATCCCTTGCAACAAAATCGCGTCTATTCCATCTGAAATCTGCAGTCTCGAGGTGGTCTGACTCCCTGATAGGCCACTCATACTGAATCATTATCGTTGAATCCAGTCTGTTTATCCCTCAACAGACTACTCAAATTCTGATAGCATGCGGCTCCCACTACAAAACTGAAATCACAGACCCAATTATCCCTGCAGGTCATTTAGCATAACCCAAGCAATCTGTTATTCGTCCGTACTTCCAACCTAAAACACAGATACTAATACTGCCCAAACACTGAAACTGCCAGTAATAGCATGCTGCTACATGGCTGCTTTCCAAAACTGTTGAGACCTTCCTGGTCTCAGTTCATTTGTCAGTCCTCTGAATTACCGGGTTCCGGCCCGGCTGCAGAGCCAAAGGACTCCCACTTCGTCGTCTCACACGACTTCTGAACAAAATCCTTCTCTAGAACTAGTTGCCACTAGTTATCATGTCACTGAGGCTCTAACAACCTCCTGGTCTAACCAATCGGGTCCATGCGTCGAATCCTGACATTACCAAACCACGACTAAAAGCGATTGCTACATGACCAATTGTAGCCTAATATCCCGAATGACCTTACGCAGTCCATTACTTCCCTGATCTCATAACTGTAGGGGCGATCCTACAGGCTTATCATTGTCTCAACCAGATCTAATCCATCTGGGAAATTCCGAAATCCAACCCGTGGATTTTCCATATCCTCACTGCTACACCCGAACTGGTAGGTACTGTTGTTCCTTCCGCGTCCTAACAACGCGCTCATGCTATCTACAAACCATGTGAAGGTTGTGGCTACACCCATAGACTTACATCACACAAGCACTATCTATTAACCCTGTGAATGCTACGGCTGCACCCGTAGATCTACAACACTTCCAACACCATATGCTACTAGTGAATGCTACGACTACCCTATAGTCTTACAACACTTCCATCCTAACACAACCGTAGCCCAGTACCTTACCCCTAATCTATCGATTCGAAACGCATGCAGAGTCAATCACACACTCGACTGAACACCCGAACTGAACTCAATTTGTGACTGGAGCCCTAACCCGTCTCCCCAAATTCTGTTATCAAGCCCCCAAGAAGTGCGATTCACATGACGGGGAGTCTTACCGGACTCCAAACTCGTACCACCCTCAAACCAAATAACCACTTGGGCTGTCATTTTCCCCTCGATGGGGGACAAGAAGCCCATCCCAGTCTCATACATGTCCCTGTCCTGAATACCTGCACGGTTCTCCCCCACTTAGATTCAACTAAGTCTTCGCAATACATGAGATTTGAAGGATTCCCGATCCTTCTTACTCTTTAATAACCAATTGCTGACAACTTGTTTCTTGTTCGTGCGAGTGCTCTATTACGGGTCCAAATCCCCAAGGACCACACACCCCTCAAGATCAGACAAACACTTACCGAATCCCAGCGAGACTAATAATCTCAGACGCCTTGAAATGATGTCCCACCTATATCTTGAGGTTCGAATAACCGATGTCCAGGCCAAGGCCTCAACAGTAAACCACTTCCCCTAGAGCTTCTAAAAGCCTACTCGAGCATAATGGTCGAGTCACCAATCATGTCCGTAGGCCTTCCGCATCATGTCCCTGAACCGATCTCAACCCTAAACCTAGATAATATTGAACGCTCCAAACCAGCAAAGAGGGAAACAACTTTTCGCTAACCACCCTGTAACTCACGGTATGCAAATGGAATATGAAAAATGTTTGAATGTATAGTCCAAACACGAACAGGGCAACACACCCGGAGATACACTTAGTAAAACCCTCGAAGCGAAAACTCCCTCGTGCAACTTCCTGCAAGTATCACACTGAACCCAGCCCTACTGGCCTCTCACAACTGACTCGAACCCCTGGGCCCCTTTCTGGGACCCTCCAATGTATGTACTTGATCTGATCCCCTCTTCCTAATGCGCTCCAAATCAATCCCTGCTCTCGAGCTCTAGAAATCATATCATTCAGGGTCTCGCACCCTAGCACATTCACCAGCTCAATCGTCAACTGCTGAACTGCAATAGTTGGGGAAACCTCTGATCTATACCGGGCTACTAACCATACCCAAGACATAGTCTCCAATCCCGAAAGTGCAATAGAATGCAGAATCCACCCGTGCCGTCCGATACATGAGATCCACGACGATCTCAAAATCCTAACAGTCCTTCTGCTATCCGGCTCACCATCAGAGTCGGGACCAAACCCTGGTCCTTCTCCTTGTGTGCTCATTCGCATTCTGCATAGCAACTATTCCCACATTCCAATCATAATCAAGGATTCTCCTTCCCAGGCTTCTTAGATTCTCCAAGACTCTCACTGATTCGAGTATAGATCCTGTGCTTTCAGTAGTACGGGCCCATACTACCTTCCACACCTATCCATACTTTCCTCAGTAATCCTCCAGAATCCTCTAAGTCACCTACCCCATTGATGCACCGAACATCCGCTAAACAACAACACAATATCCACCGAAGCACCTCCCAGGCTCCCCCTAGGCTCCCAACCTCACTAAACCGCCCTACTAACTCACTGGAGCACATCCTAGGCTTTCCTAGGTTCTCAACCTCGCCCTGCCATTAGCTGCTGAAGAACTCCCCACGATGCCAGTCATCTACCTCCTGGATGTCGTCACATCCACTTAGTAGCTGACTCTCATCACTTAAGAGTTCCACAAAGCACAAAGCAACCAGCATTCGTGCAGTTGCACTCCGACCCAAAGAATTGCCATAAAACATTCAGTCCACATATCGCATCTTGCGCTATCCACATCCATCAATCCTCACTGTCGGCTGCCTTATGCATGCAAATTATACACAGAACAGGATCCTATAGACTGTCGAATAATAGACTCTACCCTAGGACCACAACCAAACAAGGAACAGGAAATAAGGCCAAATCTATTATTCTAAGGCTATAAGATCCTAACCGTATACAATTTTAAAAGCATACACATAGCAGTTACAAATACCAATTATCATTCTCATTCCAGCATGACATCCAATATTCCAAGGCTACAAGCATCACATATCAGGCCAACCTATTGCTGACTACTCAGCACTAGCATGCAAGTCTACCAGCTCATACAGTATATACAAGCATCTCCCCTAGCACTAACTAGCATGCGAGTCACAGATTTATAAACCAAGTCATAACAGACAACATATGTGGGTATTCTGGGGAAACTTACTTGAGCTCGGCTAATTGCACGCATCTCACACATTGTTCTTTTTGAAATTCTTTTCCCTTTTTAGCTTCTTTTTCAAATTCCTATTTGTAAAAGTGATTTTCTTTTGGAAAATTTCATACCAAGTCCTCAGTCTGAGTCCAGACACACCCGAAAGTGTGCCCGAATCCCTCAAACCAAGGCTCTAATACCAACTTGTAATGACCCAAAAATCAGAGTTAAAAAAAATCATTTTTAAATGTAGTTAAAACATTGATACCATTTATTTCAAACATGACAAATTCTCATTAAGTAAAACATTTATCAGAGTTCGTCCCAAATCATTCATTGCAGAATCATAGGTGTGTGCACTGCGATCAATCTGAGCCCTCCTTTTCCAAATCGATGATACCTGAAACCAAAACTATAAACCGTAAGCACAAAGCTTAGTGAGTTCCCCAGAGCATACCCCACACAATCCATATAACCATATAAGCAATATCAGCTATAACAGCTACATAAACCATATCAATCACATATCCATATCAAGCACATAGCCATACATATAAACATATACGGATGCCGTGGGCTCGTCCCCAGGGTCTTACTCCAGGATGCCATGGGCTCCCCACATGGTCTTACACCTAAGTGCCATGGGCTCTCCCATGGTTTTTAATAGGAAAGCCATGGGCTCCCCACATGGTCTTACATCCGATTGCCATGGGCTCTCCCATGGTCTTTAGTAGGAAAGCCATGGGCTCTCCACATGCTCTTACATCCAGGTGCCATGGGCTCCCCCCATGGTCTTCCATGCAAGCATCACAAGACAGCGAGCATACCACATACCACATAGTCAATAGCATATCACATAATCACTAGCATAATACATATACATGCATACCAGACATATCAGTAGTGAATCTACAATAAACACTACAACTAACTGAATGGGCCGGCCTTGGTGCCTCAGACCCATTGTTATGGTGAGGAGACTCACCTGCACTTCTGAAGTCCCGCAGATAAAACTCCAATGCTGGTTGACAGGTTCCCGAACTGTCAACATCAAACAATACCCAATTAATAATTGGGTCCCAACATATATCCATAAATCCATGCTTGGGGGTAAAAGACTACTTTACCCTAACTCAACTTTATTCAATTCAAGGCCCAATTCAAAGCCCAAAAGCCAAACCATGGACCAAAGCCCAACACATGGCCCAATTTTCCAAATTGGGCCCAAACCTCTATATAGGCTTATCTTAAGGCACAACCACTTATTCCAGTCCAAATGATTGGCATTCGGATGGTCCAATAGCTAATAGTCCTCAAGGCCTAATAATGGCCCACTTATGACCCAACCTTCCAAATTGGGCCCAAGCCTCTCTAATGGGTCCTATCCTAAGGCCTAATGATTTCTTTAGTCCATAACATGTTCCCAATTGGCCCAATAAGAACCCAAATCCGATTTAGGGTTTCTCACATAAAATATCGATTAGGGTTAAGTGTTCCTACTTAACCCATTAAGTCCATTATTGCCTTAAGTTCATTTACCGATTATTGCTAATTAATAATTTAAGTTCAATAAATAATCCAGATGCGGTCCCGATAAATCCCAAATCCAAATATCCAATATTAGGGTTTTCTAAATCCTAATTAGGGTTTCCAACCCATTCATAGCCCAATAGGCCCAAAACCAAGTCCTTAAGCCCATTAGGGTTTTGCTAGTGGGGCACCGCCCACTACCACAGTCAATGGCGGCACACGGCGGCAGCCACCACCCTAAGGTGGTGGTTTTCAATTTCTTTTATTATATTTTAGCTAATTACAATTTACAATGCCTTAACCAAGAATAAACACACACACACTAACTACACAAACACACACTCGCAACCACCCTTGTGGTGGCCGGTGGTGGCGGTGGCTTTTCCGTGAATCCCGGCCAAATGACACCACACCCAACATCCACTACCAACAGAAACACACCCACACTTGGACTTTTGTCTTGAAGGAGCAAACTATGACGACGACGTGATGAAAAGACCGGCGAAACGAACCAGCATCGGCGACGGTGGCAGCCTTGTCATCGACGAACACGGCAGCGGCAACAGTACTTGCAGTCACACAAACACGAGCAGTAATACCCGTGAAACACGAATCGACATCCAACGGCTTTCTTCTTCCGACCGCTTGCCATCTCAGCTCCCATCGGCGGTTGCGCGAGACGGCGGCAGCAGCGGGCGCTCTCGTCTTTGTCGGCAGATGGGACGGTCGCGATGGTTGTTTGTTATCCACAACCGGAGGAAAACCAAAAATGACAGCAATAGCGACAGTGGGACGACACCCGCTGGTGGTCTTTGTTACCACCGACGATGGAACAGCGATAGCTCCGGTGTCCCGGTGGTTCTCGGCTGGTGATGATGCTTCAGTGACGGTATAGCGGGTGGCGGAGGAAGGCTTCACGTGGCAGCCACTAGCTGATCGGAATGGATGGAGAATGGTGGCGACGGCGTCGGAAATAATGGAAGGGGAGGTGGCAGCTGTTGTGCTAGGGTTAGGGTTAGTGTTACCCTTATATATGGAGGCTGCATGAGAGGGTGACGGGTTCACTCGTGTTTCAACCAGCTTCTGCCCATTTTACAATATCGGCCACTCCCCTCTAGATCTTTTCCAATTTAAACCCAAATGTTACCTTTTAGCCCCTGATTCCATAAATTCCTTACAAAATAAGCCTTAAAAATTACCAAACATACCCCCACTTCTAAAACCCTTTTCAAATTAAATCCGTTATTTACTAAACAGCCATCAGTTCTCAAAATCTTTTCATAATAGGTCCGATACTTACCAACCACCCCTTGTCTTCTAAAAATCTTTACAAAATAGTCCCGAAATTACAGTTTAACCCCCGAATAATCCCATTTATAACATTTGGCTCCCAAAACCAACATCTCACTGAATATTACGTATTTTAGGGCTGTTACTCTTTTAATAAATTTCATCTATTTATTTATTAAATAAACAGGATGTTACAGATAGTAGTCCAACGGCGAAAAGATAGACGAAACGGACGTCAGACGAAGAAGATATGATTTTCTAACGGAGTTTTCCTTTCCCGGCGTATTAAAATAATATAATAAAAGTTAAATTCAAAATTAGCCGACGGAGTCTAAACGAGAGTTGTAGAGCATAATCTCACCTACGCGTGGATATAAAGAACGTCGAAAACGGAGCTCGTATGCGAATGATATGAGTTTCCGAAGTTCGGAACACAAACTTCGAGGTCTGTCAGAACTCACGACGTGAACAGGGTCCTCACGACGTGAGCAGGCAAGTTGCAATGACGCACTGGATGATGATCGAGCTCACGACGTGAGTATAAGAGGCTCACGACGTGAACATAGCATTTTTGCCCCATAAATAGAAATCAAAGGGGCAGTCGGGTTTGGTTGTTCCTTTCTCACTCTCTCACTCCATATTACCTCGATTTACGTGCAAGTTATACCCCCGAAGCCCCGGTATCATCCCGAGACCCGAAGCGAGTCCCGACACTCCGAAAATCTCGAGAAGAAAAGGGTTTCCGAGCCGAAGCTCTGCACGCGAGAAGCCCGGTGTGTGAAGAGATCACGGTTTCACCGAAGAATACTACTCTTAGAGCCGTAGTGATGTTCGATCATCTTCAGATCAAGTGAGTGTATATTCCTTTTCTTCTAACACATAGATACGAAGTATTCTCTACAAAATATGTGTTATGTGTTTGTATATTATTTGCTTATTTGAAATAATTGTTGAATGAATGATTTGTACAGGTTTTAAGCTGTATATAAATGTATATATTTTATCTACTAATATGTTGGGTAGAACATGGGTAGACAGTTGTTGTGTGATGAAATAAAATGATGAGAGGCCTCGATGTTGTTGTTGATCTAGTCATCTAGCGGAGTATGGATGACAACCACGGACTCTTTCTAGACTGTCCAGTGGAACGCTGGCAGGTTCATAACCTGTAGGTGTTGTGAACAATGTGTTCACCGGTGTACTTTATCCCCCTCATGGTTGCCTTAGGACATTCTGTTGGATTAGGTGTCTAAGCCCATAACTATAATTAGTATGTACTTGAATTGATAGCAGCACAGTCCTTTTGGGTTGCCCTCAACCTAGCAACTGGACAAGGAATTTATGAAAGGAGAGATATTAATTTATAAGATTAATAAATTAATATAAATGATTTATTAATATGTTAAAAGATTAATATATTAATTAGAAATCATTATGTTTAATTAATAGTTAGCCAGAAATTAATCAGAATTAATTTTGGGGTTAAAAGTATTAATTATAAAGTGCAGGGACTAGTTTGCAATTATCAGATAGTTGAGTGGAAGGCTCCAAAACCTCCTTGGAAGGAGGTGGACGAAATCTATAGGGGAAACCCTAAGGATTTCGTCCAAGGGGCTTTGGATAAGGCCTTTGGATTAGCTTAGGCCCCAAGCAAAGGAGTATTAGGGTTTTCCCTAAACCCTAGATCCCTCAACTATATAAGGAGCCTCCCAGCTCCTAAAATCGGCCACTCCTACCTTGGAAGAAACCCTAGGCCGATTTTTGCATACCCTAGCCTCTCTCTCCTTATAAGTTTCCTTCTTGCTAGCTCTTGGGTGTGATTCCATTAGAGGCATTACATTTGTGGTGCTAAGCTTCCAAGAAGATCAAGATCAAGAGGATTGTCAATTGTTTGCTATAACAATTGAAAGGTATGTAACTCTTAAACCCTAATTAGTTATTTTCGAAAATATCCTCTCTCCTTAGGGTTTTTGTTTTGCAATTCAAAGTTATATGTTCAATAGTTAAAACATAGATCCAAAGTAGGTTGCATGTGAACTTAGGAATTGTTTTCTAGTTTATTTGTTTTACCCAAAACCCATCACATTCATTGCTGAGGAAACCCCTTTGCAGTAATGTCCATCCCGATGAAAATCCTAGATTAGGTCCCTGGTAATAGATGTTGTTTTAGGGACGTAAAGTGAGGATAACGGGAATGAGTAATCGGGTTATTGTTGGTTGGTGAAATTAAATATAATTATTTATTGTGGGTTGAAAACCCTATATGCTCAACAGGCTCCCAAGCCTGACCCACTCAGTTTTATTTGTATTACAGGTAGTGGCGCGAGAGTATAAGTTGGACAACTTGTGAAGATATTTTGTTTATAGGCCAGTAGTTGTGTATAACTGTTGTAAGGCTTATAATATGCCGTTTATGCTTTTGGTCTGTATCGGAACATGACATCCCGAGTTTTGTTATATATAAAAATACATTTCTTTAAGGAATGCTTTGATAAATTTTATTTATCATATTTGTTTTGGGAACAAATTCCGCAACTCTTTTAAATCAAAGGATTACTCTGAAAATTATTTTAAAAGCATAAATTAAATCGGTCTTTTCTGGCCGTGATGTTGGGGATGTCACGGGTATGTAAACCGTAAATCCCTTGTAATTTTGATTATTGTAGGGCCTCCTTAGAGTTCTTGATGTTCAATTGTTTATTGCTTTCAACAGAGAAAACTTAGATCCAAATAGATTGTATGTGAACTTAAGGGTTAAGTTTTTCCGCCACATGTTTTAACTATAACTTATAAAACCTATCAGATACTTCTAGGGTTTCGGTGGCCTTCTCCCATTTGCAGTTTAATCTAAGTAAGGGGTTTCAAATCTTAGATCGAAGTCCATTACTCCACAAACTGCTTACCGTTGATCAAATCCATCCCATTCTTCCTCCGACACACCTTCTTCCTCTGACGCCCCTACTATCTTTGTCCCCCAATATACGTGTGTGTGTGTTTACTTCACATATCCATTTGAAGGTTACTCTAACAAAGTCATCCATCAATAAAACGATACTTCGATGAAGACTTAACTAGGAGGATGTCGTCCAGAAGAAGGGAAGAGAGAGAAAGAGAAATATATATATATATATATATATATATATATATATATATATATATATATATATATAGAGAGAGAGAGAGAGAGAGAGAGACGTGGGGGTGTGTATTCTTTTGGTTTTTTATATGAAAAGAATAAGAAAATATTTAAAGAATATTAAACAAACTATGTTAAGGGTATATTTATCATTTTATGTGGGGTATGAACCAAAACCACACAAAAATACCAACCATAGGGACCAAAAACACACAAGATATCTGAAATTGGACCACCGATGCACCATCAAACATTTTTAGACCAAAACCACATAATTTTAACGAACACAGGGACCATTTTTGCAATTTTGTCTAAACTAGTCTTTGTGCATCAAACATCTTTTATCTTCGTAGTAGAAAAGATTTTCACATAAATTTTATTAAGGCCATCCAATACTTTTTTTTGAAAAACTTCATACATAAATTTTGTTATAGGGCCATCCAATAAAAGATGGTTGTTGTATGTGGACCGTTCTTTCTTTGTTTACTCATGATAGTTGTCCCTAGTTTTCCAATTATCTTCCCTTTCTTTGTGGATGTTGTATCTATATACTAAAACAAAATTATAGAACAAAACAAAGTAATAAAAGAGGAAATAAAATATCTACAAAATGGAGTTGGTCATTTCTACTGACTCTAACAAAAAAATCATTAATTTTATAAAAATAGAAATAAAGATTTCATTAAAAATACTTAACAACTTCTATAAAATAAAAGTACTCCATTAAGTCTTTAATAACTCATTTTCTATCTGAACAAATATCGCATATTTGCAAACCACATTGTCACTTTTCTTATACTTGTTGAAATAACGGCCATCTTGATGTATGAGCCTTCAATTTATTATAGTTTCTAATTTCAATAAATAATTCATAAATTTAAATAATATTTTAACTAAAATCTTATCAAAAGATCAACCTCATGCTACAAACTTCAATCCTTTGACTATTCATCAATTTGCAAGTTTAATTATTGATAATATTTTACAATATTTGACCAAAATAGTTAATTGATTTTTTTCTCTTATATGTTACAATATAATAAATATGTTTCAAAATACATAAAAATAATACATTTATCACATAAAGACATTATAATTCCATTTTTGAGGTGCCAACTATAAATCCATAATTTCTGTTAAAATTCTTTAAAAATATTAAATTTGAAATATATTTCTTGAAGATAAATATTGATATAAAAATATCTTCTACATTATTTCTATTTTTGGGCTCATGGATACCTTATAGTAGTATTCTAGAGGGAAAGGCACAATAATTTAGTGGGAAACGTAGATAAAAGCCACTGATTCCCCGTTCTACACGTTGGCTCACCATTTCGTACCAAATTCTCGTGTGCATATTTACCCTTCATTTTTCATCTATCTACCAACAAACCTAAACACGGTCACGTTGACTCCAAGGACACAACCGTCATTTACTTTACTACACATCATACCCAAACGCTCAGTAGTCCGAAGCTTCTCTCGTAAATTTCTTTGTTTTGGTATTTTCTTTTGACTTTGAAAATATCCCCTAATTTCAAAACCCTACATTTTCTAACTATTATTTATACTTTTTTCCAATTCTTTGATTTTGATCATTATCTCTACGCGGTTCCTTCAATTCGACATAGTTTTGCATCGCTGCATCGTAATTCAGTTCGCCGATTGTTGTTTGGTACGTCAATTTATGCAACCCCTTTTGTTTTTAACTGTATTTTGAGGTTTTCATATTTGGTTGAGGGAGAATTGTCGTCTGATTATCATTTTTAGTAATCTGTGATTGAAATTTACTGATTAGAGAATCAAATCAAGAGAAGTGATTACTTGTGGAGTTTACTTGGTGGTTTGATCTAAATTCTAATCCAATTTGTTTTCATATTTGGTTTGAACTCGACCTCTTTTTGTGATGTGGAAATTGATCTACAGTTTGTTGTTAGATCGGGGTTTTGGTGGTAGTTGTTGTTTATTGACTAGTTCAAGACATTACTGTTTTATATATTATTCACTTCTTATTGGTCTAAAGGCGTTGCATAAGATGTTCTCCAGTTAGCATGGATGCACGATTGTCATAATTGTTGAGGTCAATTTTACAAGTACATGTTTGGTTATCTGTGCCTACCATGTGAAGATAGATATAGTTATATGGAGTACACAACACTGCATAACCAAATGCTGACATGTTGGTTTGCATATAAGTCACATTTCAGACAAGAAAGCTTGTCACATTTCAATGAAGATTTACAAGTTTTTTTTTTTTTTTTTTTTTTTGTTTATGTCCTGGATTATGCTTTGTTGCTTTTACTAAATATAAGGAGATCAAATACATTGTAGAAAGGGGAAACTTCAGAATGAATCTTTTAATCATGTTGAATTGTTTTTATGTCTGAGGAAGTAAGGATGATCTTTGAAACTAATCTTTATGTCATATTCTTTTTGTTATTCATGTACAAACAGGAGACCCTAATGTATTCTTCTCTGTGTATATATATAAATATCAAGTTCCTCACTGTTTGAAATATTGTGATAATAAACTCTCTTGTGATTACAGTTATTTCACATCTTCTAGTATCTGGAAACAATGCGTGCACCATCTTTGTTTGCACAATGCTTACCTGGCTTAGTCCCTGATCGTGTAAGTCAAAGCCTTTCTACTACATCAGATAGAGACATGCATTTACCTTCACCAGCTGTTGAAATCCTTCCATCTAAGGTATTTCCTCTCATCTATAAGAGACAACTTAGCAAAATGGACATAAGTTCCTTGATTTTAATTGCATGACATTCTTCTTATCAATACAGATGGAACACCCTTATAAATATGCTGCTGAGAGCATAGATTTGCAAGGTGTAAATATCTTCAAGGTGCGTTGTGTTGTGGTGTAGTGTTCCCTATGTCATACTCCCTAACATTCCAAACTACTTGATTTAATTGGTCTTCTTGTTTTTATTTCAGGGAAAAGTTAGTGTCTCAGATATGATAGGTTCAGAATTGATTCAATCAAAAGCTGATGGTAAGTTCAATCTTCCTGTTTGAATTACGGAAGTGAATGAGCCTAGTATATGTGTTTATGACATCATTAAACTTATTTTGATTTTAATTAAGGATCTTTCAAATCATGGGATAGCTCATTTGATCTTGTGAAAGTTCTTAAGCATGAGATTCGTGATGCACAACTAAGTTTTAGAGGGAAAAGAGTGCTTGAGCTTGGTTGTGGCTATGGGCTTCCAGGGATCTTTGCTTGTTTAAAGGTACATTAATCATTCCTCTCATAGATTCCATTCCCATTTCCCCCTAATAATAATTTTAATTTTTTTAAATATTTCAGGGAGCTTCAGTAGTACACTTTCAAGATTTAAATGCAGAAACAATAAGATGCACAACAATCCCAAACGTCCTTGCAAATCTCCAACAAGCTCGTGACAGACAAAGTAGACAGCCAGAAAGTTCACTTACTCCATCCAGACAAACCATTTCCCCCATGGTTCACTTCTACGCAGGGGAATGGGAAGAACTCGGGACTGTTTTGTCAATTGTAGAACCCGAGGGACTGGAACTGCCAAAACCCACAAACTTAAGTTTCTCAGAGGAGGATTTCATGGACGCCTGTAGTAGTCAAGATGGAAGCATCATTGGACTTGGACATGAAACTTCTTCTAGAAGATCACGGAAGCTTTCCGGAAGCCGGGTTTGGGAAAGGGCTAGTGAAACGGATCATAGAGAAGGTGGATATGATGTTATTTTAATGACTGATATTCCGTATTCCGCTACTTCTTTGAAGAAACTCTATGCTCTAATTAAAAAGGTACGTATTACTAGGTATGTAATTGTAACGTATCCCTTTTGTGATAAATTTTTTTTTTTAATTAAAAATAAAAATCTGTCATCAGTGCTTGAAGCCTCCTTATGGAGTGTTATTCGTGGCGACAAAAAAACATTTTGTGGGGTCCAACAGTGCTGCGAGACAACTGAGGAGCTTGGTGGACGAAGAGGGCGTGTTTGGGACGCATATAATTAAGGATCTTACAGACAGGGAAGTTTGGAAGTTCTTCCTTAAATGAACATATAATAATTATAAAAAAGTTTTTTACTAATTTTATTTTTTAGTTTTAACCCCTATTGGACGTTGAAGAGCATTTTTAATTACGGTGGGAAATAAATCGTGCTGTGCTTTTAACGTTGTTTTTTTTTTTTTATTTCTTTAAAAATTTACTTTATCTGTCAGGTGTATATGTAAAGAGTAAAGACCTAGTGGCTCTCTCTATAATGTTTTCTTTTGTATTCATTTATTCAAAATTGTGTATGTTTTGTGTTTCGCAGTTTATATGAATCTCGTATTTTGGGAAAAGAGTTTTCGTTTTTATATAAATAATTGCGTGTTTAATAGTTGTGGATTATTTCATTTGTATAATGATGAACTTTATCAATCAAATATATGTCTATCTAAAACTATAAATTTACATATTCATATTACAACTTTAATTACTCTTAAAATAACATGTTAGTGTAGAGCATAACAGGTCTATGTGCACTAGCATGCTTGTAATCGTCTTCAATAAAATTTAATATTACATTGTACTTTGAAGCAGTGAGGACGCTCATATTCTGTCTTGTATGCCTCCAACTCTTTTATCAACTGATATTGAATAGTAGGCCATTAATCTTCCTATAAACCACGGCATAAAGTTATCGCTCAAAACAACAATTTCCTTGGTGATATATTGATAGAGACATTTTCAGAAATTGGTTAACGTATGTATGTTGAGGATGTTGGTCATATGCATAAATAATTAAATATTACATCTTGCGGGTTCTTGGTTTATATAGCCATGATCACACTGAAATCATCCACCTGCGAATATTTACCTTCTGGTCTAAATGGACAGTTAATTTTTTGGTGCTAATGTTTTTTGTGGAGATTTGCATACTTTTGTATATACCGCCGCGATCATACTGAAGTAAAAGAATAAAATTACCTTTGGAATTTTTTATGTTGATAACATAACCAAAAGAACATCCCGTTTGTTGAATTATAATCTACTAATTTTTGATGAGAATTATACACATGAAAATGATAAAAAGTTTTAAAAGCTAGCAAACTTACTGGATAATACTAATATTTTTACAAATATATAGTAGAGAACTTAAAAACATATATCATGTGACCAATAAAGTAACTAGTTTCATTCTCGTTTTCATTCTCATTCATCACACTCAGTTGATTGTGTAAATATCATTCATTTAATTAAAATACTATGTAAAAACTTATACAGAAAATTTTAAAAAGAGAAATACCTCATAATTTCTTTGACTATTGATTTGGAAATAGTCTTCCCAACTCATGTTGATAAAAAACTTGTGTATGTGAAAGCCTTGTGTATATGATTCGGTGTTGTTGAAGTAGAAATGCAAATGACTGTATTTATAGAAACGGTAAGAAAGTCGGTGTTCGTTTATACCCTTTTCCAGTTTAACAGAATAATCGATCAAACTTAATTTATTAAATATAATAATAAATATTTATAATATTTAATATTGATATCATTTTAAAGGTATACACCTATGTTTTTAGTAACGAAGTTCTGATATTAAATATACGCTATTGTACTATATATTTATTAGAAAACAGAAAAAAAATGAATAGAAGATAAAATATAAATTGAAAAAAAAAACAAGGTATATTTCACTAATATTGGATAATTGGGAGGGGCAAAATTAGTACTACATAAATAGCAAGGTTTTGAAAACCGGACCGGAGACCGAACCGACTATCGTTTTACTGGTTCGATGGTTCAGTTGGTCCAACCGGTTGGACCAATCTCAAAAACCAGAAAAATCGGATGATGTCATAATTACATTATTATTAATTTTAATTATATAAAAATAAAAAAAAATGAAAAAAATAAATATTTTTTAAAATTTCCGGTTTTTACCGGTTCGACCGGTTCACATGAATACCGGTTTTTTGGACTATAAGAACCGGATCCGGGACCGGTTCCCGGTCGAACCGGCTGGTCCGGTTTTCAAAACATGGATAAATAGAAGGTTATCTTAAAAATGGCACACGTTTTGAGAGAAAATATGACCTTTTTTTCTATCTAACGATTTAGCAACAACTTTAATGTAAACTAGTGGAAGCGCCTGCGTCATTGGCGCTTGTTTATGTTTGAATGGGTAATAGGTTTCGACGACCTACTTAAAATATCCCAACCTCTTAAAATACTCGTTGCCAAAAGAGAATACAATGCTATTTCCCTATTATATTTTTTATCAATATAAATGTTATCCAAATACAAAGCAAATGGCTACTACTAAAATTGGATAGATTGAATAGAGTATAATGTCCTAAAAAAGAAATGAAAGTAGAATGCCTTCATAAGAAAAAAAACTAAAAGTACAATATTGTAGTAAAAAGAGATGAAAGTAGATATCCCTAATATCTTCATGTGACTAAGTGCATTTACCAAATAATTAACGTCAAACATCCATCCCTTCTGATGGAGACAAATCCTGCACCCATTCTGATGGAGACAAATCCTGCACCCATTCAATATCAGTAACACGGTACCTTTATTATATACAGTACCTTCATTATATACGGGAAATTTAAGAAGTTTTGGAATAAGTCTAACATTACGAACTTTACCAAACACAGAAAATTGCAATGAAATATTATTGCAAATTCCAACTCCATGTAACATACACGACTTCACTAGATTCACCAGATTAAGATCTGCTACAATACCTCTCTTAACTACATTAGCATAAAAACCAATTTGAGAACTATTCACCTGACCCTTATTTCTAAACACATTCTACTATACACAAGAATTTGCAGGTCTTGCATCATCCCTCCCAAACTGAGCCAAAGAAGCGTACACATGATAATTACTAATCCAAATGTCACGTAATGTAGACTCTAAATCCCTTTCATCAAATAAATTTAATAAAATGAACAAATGAAAACCACTTAGAGCATCTATAATGGTGAGTTCAATGGGAGAGTTGAATGAGGTGGCAAGTCTAGTTGTCATTTAATAGATGAAACTGTATCATAATGAGATGTCATATTGGCATTCAATGGTCATTGAACTCTTCAATAGGAAAAAGGAACGTTTTCTAATCTTAAATACATACTATAAATTAGCTTTTGTAACTTTCCATTGAACTTTGTAGAGTTGAATGCATTGTAGAAAAAAAATGATTAAGTTATATAAAATGTAGAAAAATAATGTGACAATCCATTGAACTCTATGAATTTCAATACATTATGGATGCCCTTACCAATCTTGAAGAGTTTACGAGCCACATAGACTTCTGACACCACCTCATATTTTTCCCAGATAGCACACAACTTCTTTGAATCAAAATTTGTTGGGAAAATGGTAATATAAAATGGAACTAATAATCTATATGTAATAAATTTAAAATAAAGAACTATATGTAAGTAATCATTTGATATTCAACATACAAAACTAATATTAATTTTTGAATTACCAGATTCCTCATACCAATCATCTATAAATAAAAAATTAAAAAAATAATTAATAATTGTATTCGAATGGAAGTATAGAGAAATTTCTTACAATAATATTTCAGCTTCATTGATAAAGGTCACCCAAGATGAAACTTTGACCTACTATAACATTTTAAAAATATCATAATAATTTTTCTTATCAAAATCTAATGGTTTTAGTGAAATGTTAATTAGCGTTAGTTTACTATTAAAACTTACCGACAATAAAATTTGATTTTCTATTTTAACCACTTTAGCCGGTTACAATTGTCATTGCAGTGGTGAAAGTAGTCGATCATACAAAAACATAATAAACTTGGATAATTTAATCGACAAACTAATATATAGTAGTCAAACCACAAAATAGACCTAAACACAGCGGCTTTTATATAATTTGCGAGAACCAAATTGATTAAGATTTATCAACATTTGTTAAAACATATTTGTAACAAACCATTCGTTGATTCCAACAAACAATCCACTAAAACATATTTTCAAAATAGCTTCTATACATTTTCTTGAAAGAGTTTTACATACCAACCCAAGTCCCAAAACAACAAAATAAACCAAAACTCATTTCAAAAAAAAAAAAAAAAAAAAAAAAAACATTATTAAGCATCATCTAGAGTAGTACCCCCTCGCTACACACACACTACTTACTACACAAAGGAATCAAGGTAGCCATAGTTATGGCGTTTGTTATACTGTAACAAACTGGCATAAGTCCGGTCCCACACTCCAATATAAAGGGATTCGTCATCTGGGCTCAATGAAACCCCGGAAATCTCCCCAAAAAAATCAATTTCTTGTCGTTTTTCATAGTTTAAATTGGTGTTGTAAACATGAACGAAATCAGCGGGTTCAGCCACCACCAAAAACTGCCCGTTTGATGAGAACCGGACTGACCGGACTGCCCCCATGTTCCCCTTGAGAACCGAAACCGGGTTTGATAGGTTTCGTAGGTCCCACACTCTGCATGTCTTGTCTTGGTTTCCTGTTGCAAATATTCTTCCATCTGGATGCCACGCCGATGCAAATGAGTAGTCCAGGTGTCCCTCCACCGATCCCACTGTCTAAAAAGTAGAAACAAAATTAATTAATTTTTTTTTCTTATCAAGCCATTCTACTTTAAACAATGTATTTTCTTTTTTCCTATTTGACTATACATTATTTATATCTTACTTTTCCATTTGTTGAGTCTACAACAAGTGCATCAAGATGATCTCCAACTACAGCTATAAGTTTGCGATCCGGGCTTAATGAAGAATGCTGCATCCAAAAAAAAAAATTAAAAATTTCAAATTGAAGTAAATAAAAATATTATTTATTTTATAAGAAACTCACGTTGACTGGCCAAGGAAAACGGAAGTGATTCATAAGTTGAAATCTCTCCATATCGTATTCTCTCACGCCACCATCATTATTTGATGCCATAAAATGCTTTCCACCACTACAAAATCAATATCAACATTCTTATATTTATTAACTCAAGTGTATTGTTTATATTGGTAAAAAGAGTAGATTATTATGTTGTTATTTGATATAAGGTAAAATGGTAATATAATTGTACCTTATGCTGTCATATATCTCAACAGCATTTGTTATGGCATTGTCATCATAAGTTGTTCTTGTGCAGAAACTTACTCCTTGTTTATCCAACCTCTGTACCATTTAATCACAAAAATGAATAATTGTAATATAAAAAGAAAAATCTCCCTTTGAAAATTTGACACCTTTCCTTATCATGTGATATTTGTTACACTTATTGGGGACTATTTTGGTAATAATTATGTTGCAAGAAGACGCATATGCCCCTTTGTGACAAAGATTTATATGTAGAAAATAATAACAATAATAATAATAAAACTAGGAATCTTGCTAGTTAAAATTGTTGGCTTTATTAGGAACAGAATGTTAATGTATAAAAGGTGGTTGATCTTTCCTTCTTTTTTAGTTTCTTCTTTTCCTTAAAGATTTAAGTCTTTTAAAAAAAATAAAAGACTGAATATGTGTACCTTACAAGCAAGCTCTCCTTGAAATCCTCCAGCAACTAGAAAATCATCTTTGACTGAAAGTGTACTGATTTGAGTTTGTGTAAAACCTTCCAGCAAACTCCCAGCATGTTTCTACATATTCAGAAGATAAAATTTCATAATTAAATGCAAAAAATAGCATTCTACTTTGAAAGCACAATACTAGGTAGATTTTATAATATGAAAATAGTTAAAAGCACAATGTTTTATTGTTTTTAGCAATTAATAAAAATTACCTCAGTGGGTGCTACATGGCCAGAGAAATTAAGAATCTCAGTTAAATTGTAAGATAATGATGACCAATGCATAATTGAGTAGTTAGACATGAGATACACATCATGTTTTGAGTTAGCCCACACCAGATTCCTTAGCTGCAAATAATATAAATAATCAATTAAATTCCCATATCCATTATGTCAAAAGAAATAGTTTTATTTTATACCTGAAAGTGAAGAATCGTAGGCTTGACTATTCTGGTATTATGGAAAAATTCATAGTAGTTGCCACCTTTCTGTTTCTGTTTACATTTCTAGACATACAAACAAAGTTTCCATGATAAACAAGAAAGAAAGGAGAAGAAAAGGGTAAAAAGGGTTTTGAAAGTTGTACCTTATCAACAGCATCACCTGATAATGGAATGTTTTCATAGTTTCTGTATTGTTCTAGTCTTGTTTGTCTGTAACTTTCTCTTGTTATATTCAATCTTTCCCATGGAATGCCTTGAATGTCTTTGCCTCTTCTTGCTTGAGCTGAAGATGTATCTGTCACCTTTATAAGTTACAAAAGTTAATTTATGAAGTAAGCATTTGATGCTTGATTGGGTAAATAAAAGGTCAAAATGAGTAATTGTTTAATGCGTGTAACTTTAGACTCTTTTCACTTTTTAGCTAAGTTTGTAGACAAAATGTTAACCAAATTGTGACATTTTAGGCAAACTAACCATTTCATTATCATCAGCAAATCGAGCTCCATCACCATTGACTTCATCATCATCCATCACAAAATCCAAAATGTCCACCTCATCTGCCATGTAATCGATTCCCTCAACATCATTATCAGGCATCCTGTAATCCCTGCATTAACAACCAATAACTCTTTAGTATATTTTCTTGGAGCTTTCAATTCCATCAAGTTCTCTTTTTTTTTTTTAATAAGAAAGATGCAGTTAGCTTCTTCTTCTAAAAGAACCACCGAAAATTTACACCTTTAAAATCTATGAAACACAAAAAAATGCTGAATGTAGAGATGGAAATCATTGGAGTGGAAGACAGATAAGGTAAGCCAATAAGTTGTTTCAAAAGCACTCCCAAACACCCCCTAAATTCAGTATCACCTCACGAATAAACATCACTTGGAACAGATAAGGTAAGACAAAAAGAAAACAAACAAGAAAAATGTATCGAATTCTTAAAATGGTGGAGAAAGATCCACCAAAAAATAGGTCTCTGTATACTCTCACCGATTGTAGATTAATTTATCTTCGATATCAAACGTTTCTACTGTGACTAACAACTACATGAATCTACGGAAATAACATCACAGATTCACAATAACAAAAAAAACGTTATGAATTTGAAGTTTTGCTAATTCCCAGACCTTGCACAATTACCGGATTCGTTCAAGTACTTAAAAATAAAAATCAAAACTCACACCGCATCGCCAGAAAATAGAACCCTAAATTAAAATTGTTGAAATTTCAAATACATAAGTGAGAAGGAAGGCATTCGTAACCATACATGCGTAATTCACCAGATGAGAAACCCTGGAGAAATCGCGCAGCAGATTCAGATGGAATGACTTGATTCTTTACCGATGAAGAATAATTCAATCTGATGATCTAGCGGTTTCTTTCTTTCTCTCTCTCTAAAATCGAAGACGAATCTTTGAGGGGTTTTCCTTTTTTCTACAAATCTCGTGGATGAATTATTATAATAATTGCAATTTTCACAAGTGGGGGCAGCCTGCTTCATCATCCAAACACGGCCTTTTGGGCTCTGGCGATCATGATTTATCACGTTACTGCCGTTGCAGTGTTACTACTCTACTTTATTACTATTTATATTTATATTTATTTGTGTGGTTAATCGAATGTTTTTTTATTACATGTTATAATATATATATATATATATATATATATATATATATATATATATATATATATATATATATATATATATATATATATAGTATTATCTAACATGATAAGATTATTTATTTCAAACTTTTATTATAAAATATTTTTAAGACGCTTCACTTGACTTTTATTTTTGCTTTTTATTTTATTTTTATCTCACTTAGAAAAAAATATACTAAATAATAGATTTCAAAATTGTGCTAAATAGTTGTTTTTTTAAGGCTGTGGAGAGTGATAGCATGTTTAGCATCTTGCAACATAACAATATCATTTTAGGGAAAAAAAATCAAATGAAAAAGGACCAATGACAGACTTTCTTCTCTTCTCTTCTCCTCTTCCTCTTTCCTCTCACTAACCAGGTAGCGAGCTCAACGTGACGAGTCATCTAGCAAAGGTAAGTGGGTGGTCTTGGCAAGCTTGTAGTGTGTCTCGGACTGGTCTTTTTCGGTCCGATCTTTTTTTCCGATCAGTTTTTTCGGTTCTTTTATTTTTTGGATTGGTTTCGGTCTTTTTCAATCCGGTCTTGCGATCTTTCCGTACACCTTTTTTGTTTCGGTTTTTGAGTTTTTTTGGTTTGTTTCTATATTTTTCGGTTTTGAGTTTTTTCATTTACAAATATGTGATTACACTGAAATGATAGATTGAGATTTATTAAAAATGATACACTTAAGTTTAATAATAAAAAAAAAAGGAATTTAGAGGGTGTTTGGTACAAAGAATTGAAAGTTGAGAAAATGAATTGATTCTTTTCTCATGTTTGGTTAATGCACATGATAAGGAACTGAGAAATAAATCATTTCATTTTCCATCAAAACCGATCTCTATTTTTAAGAAAAAAAATAGGAGAAAAGAAAAAAAAACAAATCTCTATTTTAAACGCAACATCTTGACCAAGGCTATCCGGTTAGCTAAAGAATACAATTATTCTATAAGTGTAGGTCGGTCAACCGACTACACCAATGAGTTGGTCAAACACAACATCTTGACCAAGGCTATCCGTTTAGCTAAATAATACAATTATTCTATACAATGTATATTGAATATTAATGTCAAACAGCGAATTAAGGAGATTGACATGTTTAGCAAATATCAGTTTCTCGTCCAGTCATTTTTGAAGATGATCGAAAATGAAAAGTTTTGTTACATGGAACTGATTGCGGATAGCTCAATAGTATGATAGGTTATTTCAATTTATCTTTTTTAATTATTACGAATATTAAATTTGATTTTTTACGCATCCATTATTGGACATATTATACATTATTTTTAAATAGTGTGGTTTTCATATTTCTTTATGTTTCTATCTATTTGTAACTTCGCCTTTTATACTAAAACTATGTTTTTCAATACAAGATATATATAAAAAAAATTAACTGACATTTACATAAACTATTTGGTAACAAGTAATGTTAAAGTGAAAAATATAAACATAAAATATCTATATTTTGACAAATTATGACAAAGTACATCATAATAATTTTTATATAAAAAAACATTTTGTTTGACCAACTCAATGTAGTTGGCTGACTAACAGTGAAATCAGTTCTCTTTTACTATCATAATTTTTTTATATTAAAAAACCATTTACATCTCATTGCTTAATACAACCAAAAAAGGAAAATTATTATCCTAAACATTTATTAAGTAATTCTCTAATCTACTAACAGTGAAATCAATTCTCTTTCACCATCATAATTTTTTTTCTCTACGTTTTCATTCTCCGTAGTAATTTCATTTCTCCGTAGCAAACGGTCTTATCGGCCTTTTTTCAATCCGACTTTTTTTAGGACCGGTCATTTTTCGGGTCTAGTCCGAAACCGATCTTTTTGTGCAGCTCTATCTCCCCCTCCTTTTTTAAAAAAAAATTTGAATTTTATTTTACCATTTGGTCAAGTATTCTCCAAAAGTAACTTTACATTCTTTAAAATTGTAAAAATGCATACAAAAAATTAAGCATAAAAGTTCCAAAAGCTATTTGAATTAATTTTTAAATTAAAGTCTTAAACTTGTAATCCCGAAAGCTTTTTCTTTTTTAATTTAACTTTTGTTAAGCTAAAAGCTCACAAAGTGCATTGAGGAGGATATCCTAAATTTAATACTGTATGGTGTATTCAAACTAAAGTTGAAGCTGCTAATTTTAAATATTTGTTAAAAAGGAAAAGAACGTAACTTATGTAAATATAATACCAAAGAGGTTTTGTTCTAATGTCAAAATTCAAATATAATAATTTTATAGATGTTATTATTTTTGTTCGGTTTAAATAAAATAATTGATATTGTTGCTTCAAATAAACAAGAATAAATGGAGTGAGAAAAAAAAACAGACGCATAAGATATTATACATTTCAACTAATATATATAATTTATTTATGTTAAACAATTTAAACTCGACTGAAAGTTATATAGTTATTACTTATGAATGAAATAAAATAGTTTGTTTAATGTTATCTAAATTATATAATAGTTACGTTAAAAATACATGTCTAGGCATGGGATTTTTTGGTTTTTATAAATATATTTTTGTTAAATATACATGACTTTCGATGCAAGCTTACACTACTGACTATTCGTATGATCCTATCTACTTCTATTGGTAACTTTCTTTATTTTTATATAGTTAAATAATTCTTTTCTTAAGGCATAATTCAAATTGAAACTTGCAAAAGATAATGTTCCAATTCGGAAGAGGTGTGATTGCGATAAGATAGAGCATTAACAAGAGTGGAGTCGTGGAGACATAATGTTAGGGGGTTGGCCCATAAGGCCCATTTTGGCCACCAAATTCCTGGTTATTAGGACCCACATTGCCATAACATGATATGGACCCCGAATTATTGCAATAAAAGTTGGATCAAGTGAAAGAAATTTAATGTAACCTTTTAAATTTCATATTACATCATTGTGTATTATTATCTTGTAAATTGTCTTTTGTTCAAACAATATAGTTTAAAAAAATTATTTGATTATAGCAATATGATACCTCTTAAACGGAAATCAAACCTGACATGATGTCAAGACTCGTGGTTGATCAAACCATGGTTGAACATAGATGACTTGAAGACCAAATTTGACTTGATATTTTAATAAAATGTCAAGGTTCGACTGGCGATTAACCGATTTTTGTATTTTATGGTTATGTTGTTGTTTCCATTTAAAAAAAAAATTATTTTTGAGGTTACGAGGGTTTATTAGCATAAAAAGGTTATAAAAATTTATTAAACTAGTAGTTTTGTACCTTATTAGTTGTTACTTACATGATGATAAAGGTACTTTTACGGTAATACCCTAGGGTTTACATTAGATGAGTATTTTTACGATTTGTTGCTAAGGTGAGTATGTATGTAGTTGAATTTTTAAGCGCACGTCCAGTGGAAAATTAAATGTATCACTAAGTTTTTGTTTCATGACTTGTGTTTATACTATATGTACTACTTGATGTGAGGATATAATTATATATTATATATTGATGTATGCCTAGTTGCCATACTAGGATTAATGTTAAGATGTTTAGATGATTTGATGATGATGTTATGATATACTAATTGTCATGCTAGGTTTTTATGCATAAGTTGAAGACGATGATATTTTTTATGCTAGATGTTTTGCTAGGGTTATTGCATGTGATGATGATGATGATGTTATAGATCTTACATTCTCTGATTACTTGCCACTTACCCTTTTGACGTACCACATGGCTAGGAATCCCCAACGTCATGTAGCCACTAATGAATTTGGGATAAATGATTGGTGTTATGTGAGATATCTTGGGGTAGGAATAATAGGTATATATTTACACAATGTATTATCATATCATGATGATATGATGTTAGATGTATTATTGATAATGTTAGAATAATAGGTATATAATTGATGTTAGATGTTGATGTGATTCCACATTGATGTCCTTTTCATATAAAGCTTATATATAATTAATGTTGAGTATTAAAAAACTTATGTTTCTCAATAAACTCTAAACTTTATAGTATGATATATTATTTTAATGTGCATCTCAGGTAACGACGTTGGAAAAATTTGCCCTTTTGACTTGGAATTTATGATATACCGATGTTTGATGCATGATTGAGATATCATTTATATTTATTTAATGTTTTAGACTATTTTGGATTTTCCAATGTAATATGATGTTTTAAATCACAGCCATATTTTTTGCAATGCACTTTTTTAATTCCACTCATCATTTTAAGTTTTAACCATGTCAATATTTTCCCAAAATAAGGTGATGATGATATTGGATTACTTCCACTTGTACAAACAATCTGAGAGTCCAAAATACAATCTTAAGATGAAATTGCAAGCAAAAAGACTGGAAAATCCTTTACGGATTTTGCAGAAATCAGATACACATCGTAAAAATTTATTTACAAAATTACCCTTTAGTTTATCGTTCACTGACAAGCTACCAGACAAGTTGATGGAATTAATCCGTGTGTTATGGTTGCCTAATAATCCTTTAGTATTGTATGTATATATATATATATGACTACTACCTTTAGGGGTATTTCAGGAATCAAGATTTATAATGGTAAAAATAAAGCAATCACTAAAAGTGATATCAAATATCTATGAGGAATAAGACTTGAAGTAGATGATATAGAATGAGGACCTACTAAATGCACTGATCCAGTAATTTCATCCCTTAGTTTAATGCTTGAAGAACCTGAAATCATTAAATCATTTAAAAAAATAATAACAATAATTGTAAACCATTTATTTTTTTTAATGGTATATTTTGCAAAAATTAAAAGGGAAATCACAACTCACAATTATACTCAGTCCATCCAATTGTTTGATTTTCAAGATCATATAACACAAGCTTATTTGATAGTACCAAATCTGCAAACATTACAAGAAGATGGAATGGAATTTAATAACTAAGATTAAATCAAAATTTGTGTTTTTATATATTTCATTTTTTTTTTAAAATATAATAATATAGAGGTTACTTACCTCCAAGTACAAGTGTGTCTGATGAGCTAAGAGAATCCATGCCATTATTTTGCCAGCCAAAACACAAGTAATCTTCCTGCAACATTTGGATAAAATTCAATTATGAGAATTGAGATATATTAAAATTTAAAAAAAAATAAAAAAATACAATTTAATACTTACAAAGGCGAATAAGTAATCATGTGGATAAACCTTCAAGGAAAGTGAATTTTCAAAATAGAATGTAACCGGAGGAAATCCATCATCAACGCTGCACTTAGTAAAAATCAAAAGTTCACAACTCATTCTACTTTTTAAAAAAAAATTATATAAAAATAAAAAAAAGGTAATACATAATTACATAATTACATATTACCTTCTGGAGAATTCAAAGCATGTATACTGGTCATGAAGGGTATGTAGTTTCAAATCAGGCTGCGCTATGACTATCTAAAGAAAAAGAAAAGAAATTAAAAATATATAAATGATGGATTTTATTTTTTTATTGTAATTAAAATGATAGTTATATTGGTATAAAAAGTTTGACCTCGTTGACTAATGGCTTGTAGATTGCATCAGGAAGATAAGCCAATGTTGTACCACTATCTATTATTGTTCTTCTTTTGTCCCCAGAACCATTTGTATTTGTTGAAATATTTAGAAATTGGTTTCCAACTTCAATTCCCATCAGATTTGCAGCATAATGAGGCCTATGATTTTATAAAATTTAATCTTAAGGCACTAAAAAGAAGAAAAGAAGAAGAGTAAACTTTATTTTTTGGTCCCTGTGATTACTTAATTTTCTTTGGTTTTGGTCCAAAAAAGAATCTATTTTTTTTGGATCAAAACCGAAGAAAATTACTAAGCATAGGGACCAAAAATGTAGTTAACTGAAAGAAAAAGGAACATACTGATCTGGGATCAAAGGTGTTGAGTTGACTTTGGGTTGAACAACATGACCAATTGCAAAAATACCACCACCATTGTCACCATCCAGACAATGAGCAAACATCTTTTTCACTTTTCCAGATGAAGCCAACTGTGAAATGATTGATGAATTTGATTTTCCAAAACCAAGAATCCCATCAAGTGCATCCTCAGATGAACCTAGATTCCCAGATTGTCTAGCACCACACCTGATTCAAAACAAAAAAAAATTCTAAGAATTTAATAGCTAAGATGTCTGTTAACGAAATCAAAAGGGGCAAAAGAGGAATGAAATATTTGATAATGAACTGGAAGTATTATGAATAGCAATGAAAACATACCCAAATATGACACTTCCATTTGCCAGCTTAGTTTCCAAATCACCTGAGACACTGTCATACTGAACAACATCCATTACAAAGTAACCAATACTGTAGCTCCCATCACCATAAGTCTCTGTATATAGACAAGATGCATTGGCCTTGCAACCAGTAACTGCACCACCATTGATCTCTGCACAAAAATCTTGAGAGCATGTAACCAATTTCCCTGTGAATGAATCTTCTGGATCGTATAGTGTAAGTTCCAGCTGTTAGAAGCATGGTAGGTCAAAAACTGTTAGCATTCACATCCATCAAGATCATTATCTGTTCATACTATTAGGGAACTTATAAACAAGTTTTTCTTGAATATGCTAATGTGCATTTGGAGAGAAGATGGATGAGACATTTTAACAACTGATAGAAACAAGAAAAAGTATACAACATAACTAATTCTAGTGAACTACATCATTTGGAGATACAGTAAAAATATGAATAGAAGAAAATCAAGAAAAGAATACCCCGTGATAGCCTCTCTTGGGGCACTCTCGGCATTGTATACAGTTGATCCACATTATATCACTTCCTGTATCTACTTGCACATAGTATTCCTTTGGTGGTGTTCCAATTCCAATTTTGGCATAGTAAAGCCTGCAAAAATAAGGTCTAGATTTCAGATAGTTGTCAAACCAGTAGACAGAATATCACACATAAAACACTTTGATTCTATTAAATCAGGCCGATGTGGTGATGAAGTACCATGCCATTTTTTCGAGTACAAACAGTACTCACCATTTATCTAAATCGATTCTTATGCCAATTATCATCATGGTATCGGTATGGAAACTTGATTTCATCCCTACACAAGCCCTAATTCTCATTGAAATTCAAATCGAGATTTAAGAAAAAAACTAAAATCTCCAATCTCAGTCATGTAACTAGAAAACGATATGGCACGATCGCATAGATTAAGATAAAAGTAAAAAAGGAAACATCGAGAGACGGCGTTTAAGAGTATGTGCGTACCCAACGGCATCAGGACGACCGGTTCCACCGAGAGGTAGGTCGACACCAGATGCTAGAATCTGAAGATGACGAAGGTTGTCGTGAGCTTTGAAAAGACTAAGTGATCGTTCCTTGCCAGAGAATTTGGAATTCACGCCGAAAACAGCACCGCGGAAATCGCCGTCGTTACTAGCAGCCCCGGAAACAGAAATCAAAACGACAAAAAGTAACGAGATGAAGCTGGTCTCTATAGCCATATAGATGATCGTATAGAAGTATATCGTTGATCTACGCCGGCGATGGAGCAGTGGAATTGAAGTCGGGAAAAGTCGATGAAGACGACGACTGACCAAGAGAAGGCATCTTAAAGTTAATAGAAAGTTTGTCACAGAACACCCCTGAAACTTTGGCCAAATCTAATATCCACCTCCGCTCAAAACAAATAGAGAAAATAAAAGCCATCCAATTTTTATATAGAGAAAATAAAAGAACAAAAATGGCTAATTTTTCAAAAGGGTATTGGGTTTACATAATTTAGGATTGTATTGGAATTGAAAGTCGATTCCTACCAAGTAATGTCTTTGGTAGGGTGTGTATGGGTCGATTTGGTTCAGTTATAGATCAAAACCGGATTATTATCATTATAACCGGTTAATGTATTCGATAGTTATTGTTTATCGGTTAAGGTTGGATTCGATTAAGACCTCTAATTTGTTAATGGTTTTGGTTATTGGTTAATACAGATGGAAAAATGACTTATTAAGGTAATTAACTTTTTGGTATGGTTACATTTGGGTAACTATCTTTTTTTTGTACACATCTGGGTAACAAACTTGTTGGAAGTGTTCACATATGACCATTATGACCTGTTGTAGCAGGTTAAATCCTAGATGTGAACACTTTCAACAAGTTCGTTACCTAGATGTGTACAAAAAAAATAGTTACCCAAATATGAACAAAACGAAAAGTAAGAGTAAATTACACGAATGGTCCTTGTGGTTTCGGGGAATTTATGTTTTTGGTCCCTAACTTATTTTTTTAACTTGGATGGTCCATACTGTTTATTTTTGTTACATGTTTGGTCCATGTCTTACCTAAAAAGACTATTGTGCCATTATTAATTTATTTTTTAACTAATTTTCTTATTTATGTATTTGTTTTTTATATATTTAAAAAAATTAATAAACCCTACGTATCTGTATCTCCTCGGATGATCCCTGCCGTTTATTTTTTAATTAATTCATTTTTTTAACTCGGATGATCCCTACTGTTTATTTTGTTACGCGTTTGGTCCCTGTCTTACCTAAAAAGACTATTGTGCCCTTATTAATTTATTTTTTTAATTAATTTTCTTATTTATGTATTTATTCTTTATATATTAAAAAAAATTAATAGACCCCGCATATATGTATCTCCTCACCATCTCATCTCTCATCCTCCTTAACTTCTATTTATTTTTCATCTTTAGTGATATGAATGTCTTCACCATCCCTTCTTTTTTCGGTCCTTCAACTCCGTCGAATCAACACCACACCCCACTAAAGATGAAGAGACAGTGGATTATGGTGTTGGTTCGCCAGAGTTGAAGGAACAAAAAAAGAAAGATGGTGAAGACGTCGATGTCACTAAAGATGGAAAAGAAATAGAAGTTGACGAGGATGAGAGATAGGATGGTGACTGGTGAGACCCAAATAAAATTTCTCAAATGTGGTTTCAGGTTTACGGTGAGGAGATACAGATATGTGGGGTCTATTAACTTTTCAAAATATAAAAAAAATAAATACATAAATAAGAAAATTAATTAAAAAATAAATTAATAAGAGCACAATAGTCTTTTTAGGTAAGATAGGGACCAAACGTGTAACAAAAATAAACAGTAGGGACCATCCGAGTTAAAAAAAATAAGTTAGGGACCAAAAACACAAATTCCACAAAACCACAGGGACCATTCGTGTAATTTACTCTTACTTTTCGTTTTGTTCATATTTGGGTAACTATTTTTTTGTACACATCCAGGTAACGAACTTGTTGAAAGTGTTCACATCTAGGATGTAACCTGCTACAGCAGGTCATAATGGTCATATGTGAACACTTCCAACAAGTTTGTTACCTAGATGTGTACAATAAAAAGATAGTTACCCAGATATGAACATACCGAAAAGTTAATTACCTTAATAAGTCATTTTCCCAATACAAATTAACCATAATGGTCCAAACAGTCACAGATCTAGAAAAAAATTTGAGAAAGAATTTCCAAAATGGTGATTTCGGATTATTTACATCATTTCTTAAAAATAAAGGATCCCACATTCAACAATAAAGAGATGTAGCATAGTATAGTTTAGCATTTTTTCAAAAAAGTCAATGTAGTTTTTTTTTTCACTAAAACCAATCCTGAATTCTTTTTTTCAAATTTAAATCTATTTTTCGATTTTTAATTCGAATGATGACTTAGATGTTTTTGATGGGTTCTCTATGCATCTATACACGAATTTTAGGCAATGAAAGTATTTAATAATAACCCTATGTGTATATGCAACCTAGATCTAGGTTTTACTAATATAGCAATCTACTTTTCAAAATTATGAATTTAAACTACCAAGAGACATATAATTACTAACCTTTAGTGCAATATCATATTTACGTTTGATTCCCTTGAAAATATTGAAGTATTGGTTGCTTGTAGAAGGATCTAGCACCTAAAATAGGAATCCACCTTTGACAACTGATGGACTATGAACATAACATCACTCATATGGTGTACATGCAACCTTAATTGCTTTGATCTAGGTTTTTTCCAAATTGAACATACAACATTGCATACCAAAGCAATAGACCCTATGAACTAGCATATAATTCGAAATTGACATATAATTAGGGTTAGAAACATTACCTTGATTGTTATGTAGCGATAACAATCACAATCCTTCTTGATCTTGACTTCTGAAATCCTAGTGTCTCAAATGTTGCACCTCTAATGGAGTCACAAACACCATTAGCAACAAGGAAGAACAAAGGAGAGATGAGAGGCTTCAAAAAATGCCCAAGGGTTCTCTTAGAAGGTTAGGGACTTTTTTGGGAGCCTTTAGCGTTCCTTTTATAGTTAGGCTTCTAGGGTTATCAACTTGGAAACCCTAATTTCCTTGCTTAGGCCCTAAGTAACATATGGAATCCTTATTGGACAAGCCTTAGACGAAATCCTTATGGACTCTCATAGAGATTTCGTCCACCATATACCAATAAGGTCCATGAGCCCAAACTATAAATATTACTGATTTACATAATCAGTCTTCATCAATTTAATCAGTCTCTTTTAATCACCAAATTAATTCCAAATTAATTTCTGATCAGTACTAATTAAATAATATGATTTCTCAATTAATATATTATTCTTATAATATATTAATAAACCATAATTATCCTCTTTCTCCCTAATTCATCCTATCAGTTGCTATGGTGAAGGCACCCCAAAAGGACCATGCTTACAATCGGGTCAAGTACATACCAAAATAGTTATGGGCTTAGACACCTAATCCAATAGTCTCCTACTTGGATAAGTCTAATAACTATTTTGCAAGTACGACTTCAGAACCTGATTAGCAATCGTAGCTTTCAAAAGCCATTGTCGAACTCTGATCTTATCAGTAACACGTCCTTTAGATAAGGGATCAAATATTCCTCCCATTCTCAAGATATCATATAGACATGAGACATGGATTATAATCATTCTCTCTGTCTATGTGTTGTTTCCCGATTTCTGATTTACGACGAATGACTAATTGAACAAATCAAATCAGTCCAGGCTTGGCCAAGCGCTTTGGGGTGTCATCAATAAATCATCGAGGGGCCCACAGATATTGCTTTTATCCTATATTGGGTAAAAGGAACGGATAAACTTCGACTCATATGCTTGCTCTATTTACTCATCAAATCACACACAACAATATGTTTTATAACACCAAGTTACTGGTGTGTTTACGTATTATCAATGTGCAACCGACTTGTAAACTGCAACTCATATCTCTAGGTTTCAAGAATATAAGATATTATCGTCTCACTAATCACTCGTAATAAAATCCATGAAGTGATTCAAGTGAGCGTGGGTTTAATCCAATACTCAAATCTTATTTCAGGAGCACTCATGAACTCTGCATCAAACTTGTGCTATGTCTAAACACTTTAGACAATCTACAGACGGATTCATGACAGTCTTGCCTCAATACTTACTTCCGACGTATGATCGACTATGGATATTTGAATAACCTAGTTATTCGGGAAGTCAAAACATGCAAAGTGAAACACAAGAATAATCGAATCCAATGTGGTCTCAAACTTTTGAGTATAAATAAAACACTTATTACTTAATCACCATATCAATGTGCAACCGACTTGTAAACTACAACTCATATCTCTAGGTTTCAAGAATATAAGATATTATCGTCTCACTAATCACTCGTGATAAAATCCATGAAGTGATTCAAGTGAGCGTGAGTTTAATCCAATACTCAAATCTTATTTCAGGAGCACTCATGAACTCTGCAACAAACTTGTGTTATGTCTAAACACTTTAGACAATCTACAGACGAATTCATGATAGTCTTGCCTCAATACTTACTTCCGAAGTATGATCGAATGTGGATATTTGAATAACCTAGTTATTCGGGAAGTCAAAACATGCAAAGTGAAACACAAGAATAATCGAATCCAATGTGGTCTCAAACTTTTGAGTATAAATAAAACACTTATTACTTAATCACCATATTTATTACACATTATTCATTGTATAATGTTTCGAGTAATCAACTTACTACTTGAATTAAAAAACACTAGTTGTCTATGCTCCAAGCATGCACACTATGTTTACCTATGGTCCTTACTTTGTGAAATAGATCAATTGAACACATTACCAATGATGCTCATTTCACAACTCCTAATCCTTATTATAAGTGTAAGAATACAAAATTCTTGCCACTATTAGAATATGTTAGATTCTAACATTTTATGCAATAATCATTTTCTAATGTCATAGCACCAAAGTCACCAAGACTTTACCAATGAAATTACAAACTGCTCTATTGGAGATTGTTATAAGACAACTCCATATATATGAAGTCTCACATTCAAAGTACATTCCTTTGAACATCCTTTCTGCATAAAAGTTTCTAATCTACATAGATTCTCAATATCCAACTCCCATTATGGAAACATTTCCATATTTCCCATATGACAACTCATTCTTAATATAGTCATATCTATTCATAATAATGCAATATGGTCCATCCATTACTATACTTCCAACTGCCCACAAGCGACCAATCCTTAGCGAACCTCAGATCGTCCTTGACAGTTGTTTAATTATTTTAGTCATATCCGGTTGTGGTCCTTTTTCCATCTTAATGTCTTAGACATTTGGAAAATCAGAACTGTCGAATATTACAACATATGCAATCGATCCAATACCTGAAGCGTATGGGATACGATTCATAATGTCTTACATAAAGACATGATACTTTACCAGTCTCTTGCTATAATATTGCCATATATAGAATTTCTGTTGGGTCTAAATTATGGTTTATACTTTACTTTTCTAGGAAAATGTATTTTTATGTCTAGGACGGTAAAAAGCTTGGTGTTTACGGCTGTTTATGTGTTTACGGCCGTGAACAGGTTTACTGCCGTAAACCCATTCACGGCCCATGTCTTCTATATATATGGTGAGGAGTGCATGAGAGTAGGGGGCTAGAGAAGGAGTGTAAGGCTAAGAGTGGAGAGCATATTGTAGAGAGAGAAACTAAAGATAAGAATAGTGTGTGTGAGAGAATCTTGTGTAAGGAGCATCATTCATATCTTCAATACATTCAAGATTCAAGTTATTCTTCTTCTCCTTCTTCTTCATTTGATCTGGCATCATCCATTTGATTGGGATTCCGCACCATCAAACGGATCTGATTGATACACAAGCAGATTGGGGACTTACAATTGGTATCAGAGCTTGGATTGTATCAATTATTTTTGTCAGATCTGGAGCTTATTTGATCTTATTTTTGAAGGATTTCTGCGTTTTTGGATAAATCTTGGCAAAATAAGGGGGGTTTGTTCTTTGCATTTTTCATAAAAGCGAGTTCTGGATCGAGTTTTGGAGCAAAATGTGTGAAAAACGTCGTTTTTCTTCGCATGTGAAGCAGGGTTTACGGCCCCGGAGTTTACGGCCTCGGAGTTTACGGTCGGAGTTTACAGCCTCGCCTCGGAATTTACGGCCCAGCAGCTCCAGCACGTGTCCGACCATCTTCGCACACGCGCCTCGTCCTCGCTTCGCTTCGTTCTCGTCCTCGCATCTCAGCATCCTCGCAGCGTGCATCCATTAAAAAAAGAATCGATTTTGGGGGTGTCGGGGATCGAACCCAGGTCTCCTCCCAACTCAGCCACACACCTTAACCCCAAAATCAATTTCCTTTTATTTTAAATTCCATTTTCAACCCAAAAATTTTAGTTTTTAATTTTTGACTTTTTACTTAAAATTTTGACTTTGACTTTCAAGTTTGACCTTTGACTTTAAACTTTGACTTTCTCGTTTAACCTTCAAATTTTCAAATTTAGCTTATCGGTTTGACTTTTAAGTTTGACTTTTTAAGTTTGACTTTTAAGTTTGACATTTTAAGCTTGACTTTTAAGGTTGACTTTTGAGTTTTTAGTTAAAGGGCATATTTTTTTTTTATAAAAATGAGTTCCACAAACGTCACTGAAGTTTCATGTTCTCAATCTTATGAAACTACTATTAAATTTCTTTGCGAACAAATTGATTTGCTAAAAATGGAAAATGAGGACCTAAAATACGAAGGATATCAACTTAGGAAATGTCAAAAACCCTTAAAAGCACAATTAGAAACCAAAACAAAAGATTTTAGAAAACTTCAAGAAGAATACAGTAATAAATGTGCAAACTATAGATTTGTGACAGAACAACTTGCTGAGTTAACTGTTGAGCTTGACACATTGAAAAACAAATTTGAAAATGCAGATTTTAATTTTAGAAAATTTGATGTGTCGAGTGAAGTAGTTGCGTCAATGATGGAAAATAGTTTGAGATTTAAAAATAATCAGTCAAAGGGTTTAGGGTATGATAAAGTGCCTCCTCCTTTTAATCATACATATCAGTATAACCCTTTGACAAAAGAGGAAATGGACAGAGAGCCACATCTTAAATATGGATTTGTGTCAGGAGGTAATATTAATGTTGAAAATACTAATGTCTCTACTTCCCATGCAGATCAATCTTTAAGTCAATCAAAGCAAGCAGCTGAAGAGAGTGTGTCTGATAATGAAATTGTATCAAAGTTTGATGACTTCAATTTTTTCGATATATTTGATGATATCTTTGATAATTCTGCCGTGGTTGTGCCAGAAAGTGTTGAGCTTAACGATTTTAATGCTTCTACCTCTTGTGCAGGTAAAGTAGTGGAAGATGAGAACAAGGAGAACATTATTGA
This sequence comes from Lactuca virosa, assembly GCF_052849685.1. NCBI lineage: Eukaryota > Viridiplantae > Streptophyta > Magnoliopsida > Asterales > Asteraceae > Lactuca > Lactuca virosa. The sequence continues at coordinate 114,857,509 of NC_136431.1, forward strand.
ACAAACAAATGACTCCTTGAACTCTGAATCTGTTGCTTCGAACTCAGTTGCTTCTGATCAACCTGCTGTTGAGAAATACAGGCCACCAAAACAAGCGAAACAGAGTGCTTGCTGTAATTGTGCTTGTGGGAACAATAAGAGACAAGACATGGATACGCCATCAGGGGCAGGAAGAAACAACTTCCCAGTGAAGAAAAAGAATTACTTTCACTGTGGAACACCTGGACACATTTCTAGAAATTGTCCAAATCGCGCATACGTTCCCTACTACGCACAAGGTTGGCAGAACGCGCCAAGAGGGAGATTTTCTAAAAGAAACCCCTCAAGGTCACGATCAGACAATGGTGACTGGAATGCCATGAAGGGCAAGAATTCAACTCCCAAGGCCAAGCAATCAACTCCCAACAACAATAAGGGAATGTCGGCCAAGAAGCAAAGATCAAGAGATGCTCTAGTGAAGACAAGACCGGTTAGGTCAAAGTCATCTCGAAGATCGGCTTCCAGTTCAAAATCAAGTACCGAGGCACCCATCCGATCGAAAAAGAAATGGGTTAAACCCAGATGGGTACCAAAGGTGCAATCTCCCAAATCTTCTAATGATTCTAATATTTCTACATCTTCTATTTATGATAAACAAGACATGTCATGGGAAAGTGTACCTTGCAAGGATGACAAAGGTCAACCTAGTTTCAAAATGGATTGGGTTCCAAAGACCAACTAATCCTGCTCTGTGTCGGAGCAGCTATGGAGGCATATCATCAGACTTCGGTTTGTTGGTAGTGGTTGTTCCAGGCACATGATAGGAGGCATCTCTCAACTGTATAACACTCAGAACATTGTTTGAGAGTATGTGTCCTTTGCAGGAAAGGAAGAAAGGAAAGGATCACACATAGGGTTAGTGCTTAATGACATGAAGAATTTTCGGATCTGTTCTGAGATTATGCGTGCTGTTCTCAAACCTTCTGGATGCAAATTCAATCGGTGACTTACGGTTTGAGTTTTCTTCTCTATACTCTTGAGTTTATCTTAAACTGATTCATTTTCAAGACAATTTTTTCTTTCTTATAGTTTTTCTTTAGTAGGTATTGTTTTGGGAAGTGATATGAAGTATAGTGCTAAAGGGCAATTTATGATGCGTGTAATGCACTAAAGTCGAATTGTCTAGACTCTGTATTCAATGTGCTGGTAGGCACACAGGATTCAAAAGGACTAGATATTGATTGACCATGAAAGGACTAGACAATATAGACTTAGATAGTTTCATTTGGACTGACCATACGACGCTCGGGTAGATTGAGCAGTGAGATAAACATGGGAGCCTGCGAGATACACTAAAAGTTAATTATCTAGAACCGTAGCTGAACATTTCCTTGATGTATGGATTCATGTCCTTAATTCCGGTATTGATAGGGCAACTGGGGGTTCTGATAAAGTAGGTCTGTAGGAAATTATTTTCTTGCTTTCTATCTGTCAGTCATATGTTGCTTCCTTTGCGTGATTGGAACATATCCAACCTGGAATGCAACATATGTAACTCTATCTCTACGCACCTCCTTATCTATGAAATTCTTTCTATCTGTTAGCCATATGATGTCCCCTCTGCGTGATCGGAAGATCCGACCTGGGATACAGCATATGCAACACTCTACCTCTCAATCCCTCTATCTCTGTTAGTCATATGTTGTCCCCTCTAGGTGATTGGAAGACATCCGACCTGGGATACAACATATGAACTTGTATATCTGACTTCTTTCTTAATAATTGTATACTCACCTAAAGTAAGGAGTTCTTTGGAAGTTCTTGATTACCGGAGTATATCGGGAAGTGGGAAACATGTTTTAGTACATCTAAAATTGAACCATTTAATAGGTTGTCTGTAGATCTTGCCGCTTAATTTAAGTGGACAACAATATCCTTGGTCGTCGTCACCTAAATGTCCATTTAGGAATATATATCACAATGACTTGTCACTTATAATCTGTCCAAATTGTCAACATCCTTTGTGTAGCACCTGGTTCCTGGAAGGAGGAAGAGCATAGAAGGATCAAGAGGAGACTGAAGGATTCGAGTTTGGTTCATCATTTGCAGTCTTTGAAAGGTATAAAGTCTGTACCTTGCTTGCTTGTTTGTTAGATCCCTTTTTGGGGAAGATTTAGGGCTTTTTAAGCCATATGAGGTAGCCAACCATGACTGCAAACATGGTTGGGGGTTAAGACTTCGGATCTAGCACTTGGGGAGAGTCACAAGGCAGATTTGGGTTGCTTTTGCACCCAAGGAAGGCCCCATGCGACAAAAGAGCCATTTTAGAGTCTTTTTGGCTCAAAGGTCCCATGCATGCACGTAAAGTTCGTAACTTTACGTGCTAGATCGAGCTTAGGGGCTTGGATCTATCATTTGGACAAGTGTTGTACATCAGAAATCGAGGATTTAGAGTGTGGACGTTACCGACTCGGCGAGTCCGTTCTTGGGACTCGACGAGTCTAGGGCTTTGAGTCCCATATCTGTTGAGGGTCAAAGAACTCAGTTGGGTGTTAGAAGGGTTGTAGCAAGACAGAAAGAGTGACCCAACGCATTGGACTTAGTTTTAGACCTGGAGTTCATGGGACTCGGCGAGTGCTAGAACAGACTCGGCGAGTCTAAGGTAATCTTCTTATGTTTGAAGATGAACTCGACGAGTTGTTCATACAACTCGGCGAGTCAAGGACAGGACTTGTTCATCAGTTGAAGGCGATCTCGTCGAGTGTTCATCCGACTCGGCGAGTCGGATGAAGGTTCATTCGATGTTCATATCGAAGAGGAACTCGTCGAGTCGTCGCTAAACTCGACGAGTAGAGTCATGGATAAGGACGAGTAAAGGGAAGGGACTCGGCGAGTTGACGGCCCAACTCGGCGAGTCCGGTCAACTGGAAGTTGACTTTTGACTTGGACTTGGTTGGGGGTAAAATGGTCATTTTAACCTAAGAGTATATATCAGTTTTTGACTGAGTGTTTTGGTGGGGATTGTAGCCGGAGGATTTCCGGAGCAACAGCAGATAGAGGTTTCCCGCACAGATTATCAGCAGCTACTCGTACGAGGTGAGTTACCTTCCAGTAGCGGTGGGTCTACGGCCACAATGCCGGCCCACCAGTAGGAGTTGTATGTTAGATGATTATCTTTGTGATATCATCTAGGTTTGCTACTACCTAATATGTTATATGCTGGCATGATATGTTATATGTGATGGTAGTAGAGTTCGGTTGTTAGGATCGAAGGGTAGGTCAGGCACCCCAGATATGTCTGACAGTATGTGATGATATGTTTATGTGCTGGTATGATATGTTATATGTGATAGTGGTAGTAGGAGGGGAATAGTCCCCAAGTTCGGTTGTTAGGACCGATGGGTAGTTCGGACACCCCAGATATGTCTGATAGTATGTTTATGTTATGATATATGTGATAGTAGCAGTGGGGGGTGGAATAGTCCCCGAGGGTCGGTTGTTAGGACCGATGGGTAGGTCGACACCCCAGAATGGCTTGACATGGGTAGGTCAGCACCCCAGAATGGCTTGACATGGGTAGGTCAGCACCCCAGAATGGCTTGACACGGGTAGGTCGGCACCCCAGAATGGCCGTACAGGGTAGGTCGGGCACCCCAGAATTGTCTGGCAGTATGTATGCTTTGTGATCGTATGGTATGTGGTATGATGGGGGAACTCACTAAGCTTTGTGCTTACATTTGTAGTTTTGGTTTCAGGTACCTCTTCGTCTAAGGGGAAGGAGCCGGCAGTGTAGCAGTGCATCACACACACATGATTTCCGCATAGAGTTTTCTGGGATTGTACTCTGACATGTTGTTATTTATGACTTGGGCTTTCAGACATGATACATTGTTTTATGGGTTAATGTGTTGGCACAGTATTTTCTTATGAATGTTTTTATGAGTCAGTTAATTAAAAAGAAATTTTTGGGCTTGAAAATTGGGATGTTACAAGTTGGTATCAGAGCCCTGACACACCCTCGGGAGTGTCTGGACTCAAACCGAGGGATTTAAAAGAGTTTTACAAAGAAAATGGTTTTCTTACATCTGAGTTAAAGGGTTTTGAGAAAGAACAAGGTGTGTGATGCGTGCGACCAGCCGAGCTCAAGTAAGTTTTCCCCAAGATACCCATACTTGCTATGTTATGCTATATGGTTTTGATTCAGAAAACTGCATGCTAGAATAGGACTAAGGATCTAGGAAGATGCCTTGTGTGCCTGATATATGATTCTGAGAATTGCATGCTAGTTAGGGCTAAGGGTCTAGGGAGGATGCCTTATATGCCTGTTGTATGAGCTGTATGCTAGGACTGTTTAGTCAGCAGTAGGATGGCCTGCGTAGGTTATGCCTGATTTGGTTACCCAATGCACGAATGCTGCTTGCTGTGTGCTATGGGGGTTCTAACCATCTTCAACTAGCTGAGGAACGGATATGTAACAATATCTGCAAGTTAGTTAGGGGGAAGTGGTGGGGACTCCTAGTGCAGCTGATGGCGGAGGGTAGGTCGGAGAGTGCCCTAGGGAAGCCTAGGATGAGGTCAGTGGAAAGGGTATCGGAAAAAGGGACTTGGTGAAGTCAAAGCGATCCTTGAGGAAAGAACGGGTAGATGTGGAAGGTAGTATGGGCCCGTACTACTGAAAGTAGAGGACCCGTACTCAAATCAAGGAGGGCCTAGATGGAACCTGGAAACCTTGGAGAGTGTGTTAGACCTCTCGAGAGTATGTATGATCCTGACATTTATACGTGTATTTTCAGCATGGTGACCACGCGACATGGAGCAGGAGGTTCCGGATCAGGATCAGGATCGGGCTCGGGAGCAGGATCCGAGCAGGTTGATGATGGGCTGCGCGAGTTCATCGCGTCTGAGATCACGACAAGCATTCTTGAGTCGACCCCTATCATTTTCGGGTCGATCAAGGAAGGGATTGTTGAGTTGATGGAGGATCGCCTCCGAGCATTCAGGAGTGATATGGCGTCTAGCCAGGCGGGTACGCGCACACTGTCCTCCAAGGACTTCCGAGGGAGCGGTGCGCCGGATTTCCATGGGGCGAAGGACCCCATTGCTGCCAGACGATGGATTGCAGACATTGAGTCTGCACAGTTGACTAGCTTCTGCCCCGAGGGGTCGAAGGTGAGATATGCAGCAGGATGCTTGAGAGACAGAGCCAGAGACTGGTGGGAGTCTGTTGGTAACTCATTGGGAGCCTCGGCTGTTGAGGCTATGACATGGTCAGGCTTTATGACCAGATTCAGGGAGGAGTTTGCGCCAGCTGTTGAGCTTCAACAGCTGGCCAGGGAGTTTTTGGATATGAGATAGACTACGAAGACGGTGGCGGAGATCACCGCCAAGTTCCAGGAGAGGGCGTTGCTGGTGCCCCAGTATGCGGGAGATGAGGATATGAGGAGGACCCGCTACCATGACATGCTACAAGCTGACATTCGGGAGCATGTTAGTTTTTCAGCTTGCCCTACCCTGGATTCCATGGTTGCCAGGGCAAGGGAGAGGGAGATTGATCTGGATCATATCCAGAAGAGGAAGGTAGAAGAGGGGCAGACGACTGGGGCTTCGGGGAAGAAGCCCAAGGGATCAGACGGTAGGCCGAAAGGCCAGTCAGGACAGGGCCGCTGCAGGAAATGCGGCAGGCCGCATGAGGGAGCTTGTAGAGCGGGATCGTCAGGCTGCTACAAGTGCCGCAAGACGAGGCACTTTGGCAGGGATTGTACTGCCCCGCCCCCACGGTACAGATGACAGACCTGATTTGCTTCCATTGCAATCAGAGGGGCCATAAAAAGGCCAACTGCCCGAGATTGACAGCAGCGCCAGCAGTGGCGCCGGTCTCAGCGACAGCGCGGGTTGCAGATGGCCGGAAGGCCAAGTCAGAGGCTCCAGTGGTGCGGAGCCGAGGATTTCAGTTGACAGCCGAGGAGGCACGCGCTGCACTTGATGTAGTGACGGGTATGATTCCTTTCTTATGCTTTTATGTTATGGCGCTGTGATCTTGATATGTTATGTATGTGCACTATTTAGGATCGTTCCATGTGAACGGTATCCCAGTTCAGGTATTGTTTGATTCGGGTGCCACCCGATCATTTGTCTCTCTTGCACTTAGCAAGAAGTTTCCTGAGTCGTCGGGCACGTTGGATTGCCCTCTGGAGGTCGAGATTGCGGACGACCGGTCAGTGCGAGCGTTAGAGGTTTACCGAGATTGCGTCCTGCGATTGTTTGAGGAGCGTTATCTGGTAGATCTGGTTCCCATACCTTTGCGGGGGAACAAGGTTATTATCGGTATGGATTGGCTAAGCCCCAATGGGGCAGTGATTGACTGTGCGCAACAGTTGGTGCGGACCAGGACCCCAAGTGGGGGAGAGCTGGTGATTCAGGGCGAGAGGCCACAGCAAGGACCAGCTTTATGTTCAGCAGCGAGAGCTAGGCGTTACCTTCAGCAGGGTTGCGCAGGTTATGTCGCCTATGTTATGGATACCCGGGAGGCGGGTAGGGCGACAGTGGGCGATGTGCCCGTGGTACGAGAGTTTACGGACGTATTCCCCGAGGAGTTGCCTGGGATACCTCCGGAGCGACAGGTGGAGTTCAGGATCAACCTAGTCCCTGGTGCGGCTCCGATAGCCAAGGCACCGTATCGGTTGGTTCCTCCTGAGATGCAGGAGTTGTCTACGCCGCTGCAGGAGCTGTTAGACAAGGGTTTCATTAGACCGAGCAGTTCACCCTGGGGAGCCCCGATTCTGTTTGTGAAGAAAAAGGACGGGTCGCATCGGATGTGTATAGACTATAGGGAACTGAATAAGGTAACGGTGAAGAACCGTTACCCACTCCCGAGGATTGATGACCTCTTTGACCAGCTACAGGGAGCATCTTGGTAATCCAAGATTGATTTGCGTTCGGGGTATCATCAGATGAGGGTCAGAGAGGAGGATGTGCAAAAGACGGCGTTTCGGACGCGTTATGGCCACTATGAGTTCGTGGTGATGCCTTTCGGGCTCACCAATGCTCCTGCCGTGTTCATGGACCTCATGAACCGCGTGTGTAGACCGATGTTAGACCGGTCTGTGATAGTGTTTATCGATGATATCTTGGTTTACTCCAAGACACGAGAGCAGCATGAGGAGCATTTGAGAGAGGTTCTGGAGACTTTGAGGAGGGAGAGCTTGTATGATAAGTTGTCCAAGTGTGAGTTCTGGTTGCGCGAGGTGCAGTTTCTTGGGCACCTTGTCAACCAGAACGGGATTTCGGTAGATCCGGCCAAAGTGGAGGCCGTGATGAGATGGGAGGTTCCGAGGTCTCCATCTGAGATTCGGAGTTTCCTAGGATTAGCCGGCTACTATCGGAGATTCATTCAGGATTTCTCCAAGATAGTCGTACCCCTGACCAGGCTAACAAGGAAGGTCGTGGTCTTTCGATGGGGGCCTGCGCAGCAGGCTGCATTTGAGACATTGAGGCAGAGATTGTGCGAGGCGCCAATCTTAGCCCTGCCAGAGGGTATGGAGGATCTCGTCGTGTACTGTGATGCGTCCATCTCGGGTTTGGGCGCAGTATTGATGCAGAGAGGGCATGTCATTGCTTACGCTTCGAGGCAGCTGAAGCCTCACGAGGCGAACTACCCGACGCATGATTTGGAGTTGGGGGCTGTTGTGTTCGTCCTCAAGATTTGGCGTCATTACCTCTATGGGGTTCGTTGTACGATTTACACGGACCACAAGAGCCTGAGGTATCTCATGGACCAGTCAAATCTGAATATGAGGCAGCGTCGGTGGCTTGATGTGGTAAAGGATTATGACTGTGAGATCCTCTACCACCCGGGAAAGGCCAATGTGGTGGCCGACGCGCTTAGCCGCAAGGCAGCACCAATCAGGGATATCTGTCTGAGGATGACAGTGGTGACTCCACTTTTGGAGCGGATTCGGGAGGCCCAACAGGAGGTCATGAAGGAGGAACATCGGAAGAGCGAGCGGATTGTGGGGCAGGTTTCCTCATTCGACTATGATAGCCGAGGGTTATTGACTCTTCACCCTAGGGTGTGGGTCCCTTATCATGGAGGCGTGCGCCAGATCCTGATGGACGAGGCACACAAATCCAGATTTTCTATCCACCCCGGAGCGACGAAGATGTATAGAGATCTTCGTCTTGACTATTGGTGGCCCTGCATGAAGCGGGATGTAGCATGGTACGTGGAGCGGTGCTTGACCTACAGGAAGGTCAAGGCCGAGCACCAGAGGCCACACGGCAAGATGCAGGCGTTGGATATTCCACTGTGGAAATGGGAGGACATTACGATGGATTTCATCACAAAGCTTCCCAGGACCGCGCGAGGGGTGGACTTGATTTGGGTCATCGTCGATCGATTGACCAAGAGCGCTCATTTTATTCCGATTCAGGAGAGCATCTCGGCCGAGAAGCTGGCCGACATCTATATCCGAGAGGTGGTAGCTCGGCACGGAGTGCCAGTTTCAGTGATTTCCGACAGGGATGTGCGGTTCACTTCCAGGTTTTGGAAGAAGTTTCATGACGAGCTGGGTACTCGACTGCATTTTAGCACCGCCTTTCACCCGCAGACGGATGGTCAGAGCGAGCGGACCATCCAGACGCTAGAGGATATGCTGCGGGCATGTGTTTTAGACTTCAGGGGTAGCTGGGATACCTACCTTCCGTTGGCGGAATTCTCGTATAATAGTGGCTATCATGCGAGTATTGACCGACCTCCCTTCGAGATGTTATACGGGAGGAAGTGCAGAACCCCGATATGTTGGGGTGAGGTTGGCCAGAGGGTTATGGGGAGCACCGAAGTGGTGCTCAAGATGACTGAGAGGATTCAACAAGTTCGGAGCAGACTTCAGACTGCTTAGAGTCGGCAGAAAAGTTATGCCGACAAGCGCCGATCGGACCTGGAGTTTCAGGTCGGGGATATGGTTCTCCTGAAGGTGTCGCCATGGAAGGGCGTCATCCGATTCAGGAAACGGGGCAAATTGGGTCCCAGGTACATTGGACCCTTCAGGGTTATAGCCCGGGTGGGCAAGGTGGCATATAGGTTGGATCTCCCAGCCGAACTTAGTCAGATTCATAGCACTTTTCATGTCTCCCAGTTACGGAAATGTTTGGTGGACGACTCGGCGGTGGTACCACTAGAGGATATTCAGGTCGATGACAGCCTGAAATACATTGAGCGGCCTATAGCGATTCTCGATCGGAAGTCGCAGGATCTGAGGAACAAAAGGGTGGAGCTCGTGAAGGTGCAATGAAAGCATCGGAAGGGCTTAGAATGGACCTGGGAGCCGGTGGATGAGATGATGGAACATTACCCAGAGCTATTCCAGGATCGAGCAGCAGACTTCGAGGACGAAATCTAAAATAAGTGGGGGAGATTTGTGGCACCTGGTTCCTGGAAGGAGGAAGAGCATAGAAGGATCAAGAGGAGACTGAAGGATTCGAGTTTGGTTCATCATTTGCAGTGTTTGAAAGGTATAAAGTCTGTACCTTGCTTGCTTGTTTGTTAGATCCCTTTTTGGGGAAGATTTAGGGCTTTTTAAGCCATATGAGGTAGCCAACCATGATTGCAAACATGGTTGGGGGTTAAGACTTCGGATCTAGCACTTGGGGAGAGTCACAAGGCAGATTTGGGTTGCTTTTGCACCCAAGGAAGGCCCCCATGCAACAAAAGAGCCATTTTAGAGTCTTTTTGGCTCAAAAGTCCCATGCATGCACGTAAAGTTCGTAACTTTACGTGCTAGATCGAGCTTAGGGGCTTGGATCTATCATTTGGACAAGTGTTGTACATCAGAAATCGAGGATTTAGAGTGTGGACGTTACCGACTCGGCGAGTCCGTTCTTGGGACTCGACGAGTCTAGGGCTTTGAGTCCCATATCTGTTGAGGGTCAAAGAACTCAGCTGGGTGTTAGAAGGGTTGTAGCAGGACAGAAAGAGTGACCCAACGCATTGGACTTAGTTTTAGACCTGGAGTTCATGGGACTCGGCGAGTGCTAGAACAGACTCGGTGAGTCCAAGGCAATCTTCTTATGTTTGAAGATAAACTCGACGAGTTGTTCATACAACTCGGCGAGTCAAGGACATGACTTGTTCATCAGTTGAAGGTGAACTCGTCGAGTGTTCATCCGACTCGGCGAGTCGGATGAAGGTTCATTCGATGTTCATATCGAAGAGGAACTCGTCGAGTCGTCGCTAAACTCGACGAGTAGAGTTGTGGATAAGGACGGGTAAAGGGAAGGGACTCGACGAGTTGACGGCCCAACTCGGCGAGTCCGGTCAACTGGAAGTTGACTTTTGACTTGGACTTGGTTGGGGGGTAAAATGGTCATTTTACCCTAAGAGTAGATATCAGTTTTTGACTGAGTGTTTTGGTGGGGATTGTAGCCGGAGGATTTCTGGAGCAACAGCAGATAGAGGTTTCCCGCACAGATTATCAGCAGCTACTCGTACGAGGTGAGTTACCTTCCAGTAGCGGTGGGTCTACGGCCACAATGCCGGCCCACCAGTAGGAGTTGTATGTTAGATGATTATCTTTGTGATATCATCTAGGTTTGCTACTACCTAATATGTTATATGCTGGCATGATATGTTATATGTGATGGTAGTAGAGTTCGGTTGTTAGGACCGAAGGGTAGGTCAGGCACCCCAGATATGTCTGACAGTATGTGATGATATGTTTATGTGCTGGTATGATATGTTATATGTGATAGTGGTAGTAGGAGGGGAATAGTCCCCAAGTTCGGTTGTTAGGACCGATGGGTAGTTCGGACACCCCAGATATGTCTGATAGTATGTCTATGTTATGATATATGTGATAGTAGCAGTGGGGGTGGAATAGTCCCCGAGGGTCGGTTGTTAGGACCGATGGGTAGGTCGGCACCCCAGAATGGCTTGACATGGGTAGGTCAGCACCCCAGAATGGCTTGACACGGGTAGGTCGGCACCCCAGAATGGCCGTACAGGGTAGGTCGGGCACCCCAGAATTGTCCGACAGTATGTATGCTTTGTGATTGTATGGTATGTGGTATGATGGGGGAACTCACTAAGCTTTGTGCTTACAGTTGTATTTTTGGTCTCAGGTACCTCTTCGTCTAAGGGGAAGGAGCCGGCAGTGTAGCAGCGCATCACACACACACATGATTTCCGCATAGAGTTTTCTGGGATTGTACTCTGACATGTTGTTATTTATGACTTGGGCTTTCAGACATGATACATTGTTTTATGGGTTGATGTGTTGGCACAGTATTTTCTTATGAATGTTTTTATGAGTCAGTTAATTAAAAAGAAATTTTTGGGCTTGAAAATTGGGATGTTACACTCTGTGTTTAAGTGGACCACAATACCGGTGATTGACCAAATCTAGACATGCAAGCATGTGCTGATAAACGATATTGGATTGCTTGACAACTTTGATCCCAAATATTTTTGTTTTTGTTAAATTTTTTCATAGTTTTCCTCTATGCACAAATTTAGGGGGAGAATTAAAAAATTCAAAAATCAAACAAAAATCAGAATAGTAAAAATCCAAAAATAGTGTTATTTCTGTTTTATTTCTTGTTCAGAAAAATCAAAAATCCAAAAATATTTTTGTTTCTGTTTTATTTTTTCCGAAAATATGAAAAATCCAAAAATATTGTGTGCTAAGTTTTCTTTTAGTTTTTTTTTTGTCTTAAAAGTGAATTCAGATGTAGATGCAACTCATGGAGTCTGTATCAAGAATTTCTGAGCCAAGACTTCATCCGTGAGTGTCGAAGAATTTTCATTCGAAGGAGCAAGAAATGAAGATTATTCTTTCAACATTCAATCCTTCAACCCCAGAAGCAAGGTGAAGCTGACTTGAAGATTATGTGTCAAGTTGCATTGAAGCCTCCTCAATCAATTTGCTGCTATCTTGTACCTGCTGAAGTGATCCAAAAGTTTCGTTCTCTATTCTCTCTGAAGATTCTCAAGCTGAAAGCGAAATTTTCAAGAATCTTTTCAAGAAGCCTCCTCACTCAACGTACGTTCAATGCCAAATTCTGAAGAAAAGCCCAAGTGCTCAAGATGAAGTCATTTATTGAAGATTCATCATGTTCATCTTGTAGCTGTGAAGAATATGAAGATTAAAGCTGAAGCCAAGCTCCCAATGAAGATTGACTAGAAAAGACAGCTACTTTTTAGGGGGAGCTTGTTGGGTCAATTAGAAAAGAAAGCTATAAACTAAGGGGAGAATGTTGGGTCTAAATTATGGTTTATACTTTACTTTTCTAGGAAAATGTATTTTTATGTCTAGGACCGTAAACAACTTGGTGTTTACAGCTGTTTATGTGTTTACGATTGTGTTTACGGCCGTGAATAGGTTTACGGACGTAAACCCATTCACGGCCCATGTCTTATATATATATATGGTGAGGAGTGCATGAGAGTAGGGGGCTAGAGAAGGAGTGTAAGGCTAAGAGTGGAGAGCATATTGTAGAGAGAGAAACTCAAGAGAAGAATAGTGTGTGAGAGAGAATCTTGTGTAAGGAGCATCATTCATATCTTCAATACATTCAAGATTCAAGTTATTCTTCTTCTCCTTCTTCTTCATTTGATCTGGCATCATCCGTTTGATTGGGATTCCGCACCATCAAACGGATCTGATTGATACACAAGCAGATTGGGGGCTTACAATTTCCTTATGTTGAATCTTTTCAACATAACATTCATATATGTCCTTTGACAAAACTCGATTAAAATTTCATGATCTAAGCTTTTAGATTTGAAATGAAGTATAATATTCTCTCCCTTAATTACAGCAAAACATCTTTTCAATTTCTGCAACTTTGCGAATTGAAACTTTTGTTTTTTATAATTAATATTGCCAACTCGCAATACTTATAATAATAATCATGCTCCCACTAACATGATGATTATTTCCTTACTAGCATAACACTTATGCTCCCACTAGCTTTGACATGTACTCAGAAAATAGCTGGGCTTCTAGAAATCAATACTTATTGACTTTTATTACCAAAGTTCATATTTCTGATACGAGATGCTTCGATAAGTCTTTATCTAAGCTTCTCAAACTCATACACCTTTCCTTAGATAACTCATATGTATGTCTAAACAATTCTAGAACTTACAGCAATAAGTCTCAAATGTTCAGACCCTTTTGCCATTTCTCACAATTCGAACTATGAAGAGGGATGCCGTAATCATAATCGAATTTGAGAATGCAATTTACATAATGCTATCTCCTTAAAATCTTCTTAGTGAAAGCGTTTCTTCACAATCATTTTCATGAAGCGGACATAAACCTTATGACACTTAGTTTTTATGGTATATGTGTTCCTATCCATGTGAATTTGTCACATCCATAATCACACGACAATGTTTGTGACAAATCCCAACTCATATGAACTGAACTTGTTCATTCTTAATTTCTTGCCACTTGGCAGCACAAGGGCCTACCATGTCTTTCAAGTTGTTCAACAGTTCACCTTTACAGATCAATGAACTTTCATTGATTAAGGTGCTTTGCCTTTATGCACTCAAATGAGAACTCATAGAACTCACATGCACATTCAACTCAACTGTAATGGCACATAAACAAGAATATGTCAACACGATAGGTTATAAACCTCAAGTCGTGTGCTAGTGATAAACAATTAGGTTTATTCTTGATTAGCTCTTGAACCTTTCAAGAACATTAAGACTCCCACTGACCTCTTGACATATAATATTCTCTTGTCAAGAAACATTCCTTGACAAAAAAATATTCAAGAGTTAGTGCGGGTTCTTATCAAGACAAACACTTTACACAATTGGTCTTAGTTGGTCTTTGTCTTATTCAAAACATCACAACTTACCAATTTCAAACGTACAAGAGTAAGAAACTTTTCTACTCTACGTTTGATGAGTGCTATAAACCTTCTTAAGATGATGTCACTCAAGTCACAATCTTGGAGTATGACTCTAAGACTCGATTTTGGTTCGAAGTATGATTTACCCTTTTGATTTAACCATTTCAACAATTCTTGGTTCCTCTTCTTAGCCATGCTAGTGTACTAAGGTGTCCTTAGAGGATCAATTGTGATATGGTTCTATAATCACTAAGATGACCATAAAACACGATACAAAAGTACTCTCCCATCTTTTCAGATTGGAGAAACTTTTTATCTCTCTGCCTAATTGATTCTTCTTATTCGTTCTGCCATTCATTGAAACTTTTCCAATGTTTCATAATTACACCTAATCTTGTAAGCATCACCACATTTACTAAACTTTTAGTAAAACATGATGAATAACCTTCATTGTTATTTGTGGTGGACCTGACCAATACACAACAATGTGTACTAGATCCTTTAGTCCTTCACTTGACTCTTTGTCAAATAATTATTATTCCTTTTCCAAATAAAAAGTTTCTCATTCATCATACAATACCATTTGCATGATTCCAAGTTTCTGTCCTATTCAAACTTGGGTGATGTGACAACCCGAAATTTCTATCTCGATCAATGGATCAATTTAATCAAAGATAGACTCGTTTCGCTAGCTTTTAGCACTGTTTGGGGTCTATTTGAGTGTTCTAAACCCAATACAATTAAGGTAGGAACCTAGAAATAGGATAACACGATGCATATCAAGCAAAATCGGGCCAAACACTCCAACACATGGAGTGTGCGGCAGCATACTTGAGTGTACGGCCACACACACGTGTGTGCGGCCGCACACCCATCCCAACCGCACACTCCCACCTATATATTCAACACTTAGCCATTTTGAACACTTTTTCCACTTCTTCAAAGCTAGAACTCGTTTTCTCTCAAGTATCATCCAAAGTTTCACTTCAATCTTCAATCAAGTGAGTGATTCATCCTTTGAATAGCTAATATATGACCTTAACTAGCCTTTCTCCTTGATTTGATCCATGAAAACACCTATTTGGTGTTAGATCACCAAGAACACCAAGAACACCAAGAACACACAATAGTTTTGGACCTTAATCACCCTTTCAAGCCTCTATAACGTGTATACACTTATCATAACTTGTTATATGCTAAGAACACTTGATGATATACTAGAAAAACTCGATTTTATCATCTTCATAAAGGGTGTGCGGCCGCACACACCATGTGTAGCCGCACACACCCTTTTTAGGTCCAAAATGGCAATAAACTCCATATAAGGCTAAGGCATGAAGTAAGAAACCTTCCTAGATGAGTCCTAAAGCCTTAAAATACATTTTGGCACATTTCATAGGGAGTGTGCGGCCGCACACACATCCTGGCCGCACACCCTGGCCGCACACACATAAATGTTGTGCATTTTGACTATACACTCCCTTGTATAGCCATATAACCCTTATATACAATCATATATGGTTGTAACACTTAATTCTAAGTGTTTTTATGTCCCTAAGGCGTGTCCCTAACACTTTTAGTGTTTATATACATGGAATGTATTCATATATGTGTAATTATATGTTAAATAGGATTCGTTTGTGCTCAAGACTCCAATTGACACCCAACAAATCCTATATCGATCTTTTAAATGATTTTAAATGCTTTCATGGGGGGGGGGATACAAGTAGAAAACAGGAAGTTATAGAATCACTCACATGTGATTTATAACTGTGTTTTCAAACAACTGATTTCACATACTTCAAAATGTGATAAATACAATGCTTTTCAGTTATTTTTACTTTGTTATCAACAAATTACTTTTGAATTATTTTATAAACTGACATCAAGTCATTATTATTTATTGTTCAAAACTCTTAAATGTTTTACAAAACCTCTTTCAATTTACTGTTAAAAACCATATCTATACACTTATGTTTCATGTATATATGTATTGATATGAGAGCTTTCATTCTTTCTTCAGTTCCAACACTCTTGAGTAGCAAGGGTGTATAAACCTACTTGGACATTCAATTTACATTCCAGTAAACTATTATAGGTATAGTTTAGGGGATACAAATTACTATTCCTATTACAAGGAATTACACAAGAGTCAGTTCATTCATGAGTCTATACTACTATATGAAGAGATACTATTACATGTTATCCAGAGAGAAATACTATATCTATACAGAGAGAAATACTATCTATATACTATACGGGACTGACCATCCTACACATGGCTGCTAGCTACAGCGGGACCTGTTCATCGACGGATGTTCTCGGTTGTACTGTTCGGCGAGTTTCCACGTCGTGATTATCCTAAGGCAAAAGGATACGATTTCAATGATTATATAATTTTCCCTATTACTTTTATTTTGCGACACATTCACATAAACGAAGAGGTAGACTATATTTTTATAATAATAGTTGTACAGGGGAAAAATCTTCATTGATACAGAAATGCAAACCTTCAAAGCATTCGGATCTTGGTAGAAGACTACTTTTTATACTAGTAGGAAATATGGGATTTTCTAGGGTTTTCACACTTATACTAAATGTTTCATTAAACATTTACAAGTCTTTCATAACAGCTTTTCGAATCAATGACACCATAATACTTATGAATTCACCAGCTTTATGCTGAACTACACTTTCAAAATAACTTGTATTCTCAGGTCACCAGTAGACAGGTACGATGACCAGGGTTTTGAGAAGACGGAGCACAGACAAGGCTCGTCTTTATTTTGTTTACATATTTTGGTGTCTTATTACAATGAAAGAACACTCATGTATTAAAACTTTACTTTTAATGCAATGGATGATGTTGTTGCTTGTTTACTACTTTGCACTGTTATGATACTTTACATGACGTCCTCCACCCCTGAACGTTTCCGCCGTTCTTGGTTTTGGGGTGTGACAGATTGGTATCAGAGCATTGTTTATAGTGAATTGAGTATATCAACCCATAAAATATATACAGACTATAAATACAATGGGATTAAACTACTCTGACCAAGAGTTTATACTTTTAAATAATAAAATATTTAACTAAGTATACATGCCTGCATTCATACTAAAATCAGTGTCACAATGACAAGAACAAAAGTATTACGATTGTTGAATATCACAAGTAAGCTCGGGGATGTATGGTCAGTCCTGGGAGTGGCATAGCCTGATCAACTATGCTGGTCCGAGGAGTGATTAGCATATGCCCAAGAATGGTTGTGATATGGCAACAAGTCTAAAAACTTACCAACACTACCACAATGAAATACCATAGGGGTATTTGGTGTTACTATAATTACTTATCTGAGAACTAAAAAGGTCTTTATCAGTAGGTCAATAGTTGCTGAGTGGATACACTAAGGTTATATGTATCTAGGACGTCATAGACTTAGAATCTGTGAATCTTTGCTTTACTTCTTGTCCTTGTTTGGTTGTAGACTTAGAGTTAGGGTCACCTATTCGAATGTCTATCCTGTCCTGAATACATATAACTGGTATGCACTAAACAAGTATTGAAGTAACTGATAAAGATCATCTTATAATTATCTAATTAGTACGTCTATTTAGTTATTTCTTATATCCCTTTTCTCGCGTAGATATTATGGCGGGATTCCATCCCCACAACGACCCGTACTACCCTAACCACGGTAATGCTGGATGGCTCGGAGAAGAGCCAGAGAATGATCACCCAATTCCTTTGGATGATCACGAACCTGAAGGCTTTTCTGATAGTTCTGACTCAGAACCAGAAGTCAACAATCTACCCCCAGCTGCTCATGACCCAAACCCTCGCCCATCATTTCAAGGACCCACACCTCTGTGGGCCACAAACTTGAATAGATGGAGTCAGGAACAGAGTCAACCCATCCCCTACAATGGAGACAGAAGCTTCTACAACCTCACTGAGGGAGGTTCAGCTGACAGGGTCCTACCCATCATGGTTCATAGGATTTCCCGGAACACCGAACAGGGTCGAGCCACTATCGACCGAGTCATGGAGATTGACGCCAACTCTGGCGTTAACACAGTCCGCATTCGCCAACTAGAGTCTGCTCATGAAAGGACTCTGGTCCACAATGCAGCTCTGCAGAGAGAACTTGCTGGAACCCAATCTGAAGTCAGGGAACTTCGAGCTCAGCAAGTAAGATCTGACAGGCGTGTGAGGGACATAGAACGCCTTCTGTCGGAATCAAGAATTCACTCTAGTAGTTCTCGTCGCCGATAGAATCTCATCGACTTCTCTTTTGGATATAACCTAGTTATGTAAAACTCTGGTCTAATTTCCTATCTTTGTAAATCTTAGACCTGTTAGGTCTTGATTAGGTCATAGTCCTGTAAAAAATATTCCCATCATGGTTGATGTAAGGCCTCCTACTAGGCCATTTTTCCCGAACTTGTTACATCTGTAATTCCAGTAATATTGACAGGTACCTAATCTCATGGAAATTATTATCCAAATGCTATCATCTGTTAGTTCTAGATCTACATTCAATCGTGCTGATGGGCTATGAAGAGTTAGTCCATGAGTCATTTTCATCAACTTTCTTATTAAATTCTTATCAATATCTTCATCTTTCTAAACTTATAGTTAAAAGATGCCTCCTCGCAGAAATCCGAGGCATAACAATAATAACGAAACACCGATACTACCACCTCCACCACCTCTTCAGTTCGACGCTGCTACGTTCCAAGCAGCTGTCACGGCGGCCGTAGCGGCTGCCATGTTACACATCAATACTCCTGTCCCTAGTGGATCAGGAACTGGTGCACCTATTTCTAACCATGGTGAGAGCCATGGACACCCCCGGGAATGCACCTACAAGGATTTTACGAATGCCAAACCCAGAAATTTCAATGGAACTGGAGGGGTTATGATCTTAAGGCAGTGGATCGAAAAGACAGAAGCAGTCTTTGAAATCTGCGCCTGCCCAGAGAACAATAAGGTCAAGTTTGCTACTTGTACCTTTTCTGACAGGGCTTTAACTTGGTGGAATGGACACGTTAAGTCACTGACCCTAATAGTGGCAAATTCGATAAGCTGGGAGAACTTGAAGGCCATGCTGATGAGAGAGTACTGTCCACGAGGGGAAATTCAAAAACTCGAGCAGGAACTATGGGGTCTTGTAATTGTTGGTTCTGACATATCAACCTATACTAATAGATTCTGTGATCTGGCAATTCTTTGCCCTGATATGGTTGCTCTAGAGAGTAAGAAAATAGAGAGATATATTTGGGGACTGTCGCCCCAGATCCAGTCAAGTGTGTTAGCATCAAGGCCTGTTACTTTTGACAGCGCTAAAGAGCTGGCACAATCTCTTATAGATCACGGAAACTACCAGAACCCAACGATTTTTACACCCGAGCAACAAAAGGGAAACAACAACAACAACAACAAGAAAAAGGGGTGGAACAAGAGGAAAAGCGGGACTTTGCAAGAATCCTCAAAGAGACAACAACTAGTTACAATCAATGCTGCCATGGTAACTCCTGTTGTCCTTGCTAATCCCTTACCAGCTAAGCTTTATGCTGGTAATCTTCCGAAGTGCAACAAATGCACCTTCCACCACAACGGACCTTGTCGGGAAATGCAGTGCACTAACTGCAACAGAAGGGGGCATACTGCCCGTTTCTGCAAGACTCCAGCAAGGCCGATCGCTCAAGTTCCTAACGCCGGTGTGGGCCAAGCTTGCTACGGTTGTGGCAAAGTGGGCCACTATAAGAGGAACTGCCCTAAGGCACGGATAGCTGGCGGAGTAGGAAGAGTTCTGGCCATAGGCCACGAGGAAGCGGTTGCCGACCCCACAGTGGTCACTGGTACGTTTCTCCTCGATAACTCTTATGCATGCATAATTTTCGACAGTGGAGCGGAGAAAAGCTTCGTAAACCAGAAATTTGCACACCTGCTTAAACAAAAACCACGTGCACTAGATAAATCATTCACTGTAGAAATGGCAAACGGGAAAACAGAAAGTACTAACTGCACATACGTAGGTTGTACTCTAACTTTAGATGGCCATACTTTCAAGATAGACCTCATGCCGGTCCCAATTAAAAGTTTCAACATCATTATCGGCATGGATTGGTTGAGTCTTCATCGCGCCGACATCTTGTGCTTTGAAAAAGCAGTTCGTCTTAACCTTCCTAACAGCGAAACTCTAGTTATCTACGGCGACAAACCTAGTACGAACCTTCGCATCATTTCGTGCATACAAGCTCAGAAGTGCTTGCGAAAGGAATATCATGCATTCCTCACACACATCGTCGATACGAGTCAAGAAGTGAAAGATATTCAGAACATCCCAGAAGTACGCGACTTTCTCGACATCTTTCCAGAAGAACTTCTAGGATTACCACCACAACGCCAAGTCGAGTTCAGAATCGACTTAGTGCCAGGGGCTACTCCAGTAGCCAAATCTCCATATCGTCTGGCACCAGCGGAGATGCAGGAACTTTCCAGTCAGCTTAACGAACTTCTCCAGATGGGATTCATTAGGCCAAGCTTCTCACCATGGGGAGCACCGGTCTTGTTCGTCAAGAAGAAAGACAGATCGTTTCGTATGTGCATCGACTACAGGGAACTCAACAAGCTTACCATTAAGAATCGTTATCCCTTACCCCGCATTGACGATTTATTTGATCAACTTCAAGGAGCCAACTACTTCTCGAAGATAGATCTACGATTCGGGTACCACCAACTACGAGTGTTAGAGGAGGATGTTCCCAAGACAGCCTTCTGAACTCGTTATGGACATTACGAGTTTGTGGTGATGCCGTTCGGATTAACCAACGCGCCCGCAGTATTCATGGATTTAATGAATAGGGTGTGTCGTCCTTACTTGGATCAGTTCGTCATTGTTTTCATCGATGACATACTCATCTACTCTCGAAGTAAGGAAGAACATAGTCAACACCTACGAAGAGTCTTAGAAACATTACGATCGGAGAAGCTCTATGCGAAGTTCTCTAAGTGCGAATTTTGGATTCGAAGAGTCGAATTCTTGGGCCACATAGTTAGTGAAGAAAGAATTCACGTGGACCCTTCCAAAATCAAGGCCATTGAGAACTGGTCAACACCGAAGACGCCTATAGAAATTCGTCAATTTCTAAGTCTCGCTGGCTACTATCGCAGGTTCATTCAGAACTTCTCCCGAATTGCAAAACCTCTTACCACTCTGACCCAGAAGGGCGTAGCCTTTGACTGGGAAGAGAAGCAGGAGAGAGCGTTCCAAACGCTCAAGCGAGCCTTGTGCACCGCACCAATACTATACCTCCCCGAAGGGATAGAAGACTTCGTTGTCTATTGCGATGCTTCAAATCAAGGGCTCGGCTGTGTTCTGATGCAACGAGGTAAGGTCATCGCCTATGCCTCGAGACAACTGAAGATACACGAGGTCAACTACACCACCCACGATCTTGAGCTAGGAGCAGTTGTTTTTGCTCTGAAGATCTGGAGACACTACCTGTATGGTACAAAAAGTACTATCTTTACAAACCACAAAAGCCTACAACATATATTCGACCAGAAGGAGCTCAACATGAGACAACGACGGTGGGTCGAGCTACTCAGTGATTACGAATGTGAAATTCGTTATCATCCGGGTAAAGCCAACGTAGTAGCCGATGCCCTAAGTCGGAAAGAATACTCTGGTCGTAGAGTCAAATCATTGACTATGACTATCCATTCACACTTGTCCACGCAAATTAAGGAGGCTTAGCTCGACGCTTTGAAACCTGAAAATGTGGCGGGTGAATCCCTAAGAGGGATGGATAAGAATTTGGAAGTCAAGGGTGGCGGAGCCTTATACCTCATGGATCGGATCTGGACACCGAAACACGGTGGCTTCAGAGACTTGGTCATGACCGAGGCACACAACACTCGTTATTCCGTCCACCCAGGCTCAGATAAGATGTATATGGATCTTAAAAAGCTATACTGGTGGCCTAACATGAAAGCAGAGATTGCTACCTTCGTAAGTAAATGCCTTACTTGCGCCAAGGTCAAGGTCGAATACCAGAAACCCTCCGGTCTTCTACAACAGCCGGAGGTACCTGAATGGAAGTGGGAGCGGATCACTATGGACTTCATAACCAAGTTGCCCAAGACAACGGGTGGACTTGATACCATATGGGTCATCGTCGACAGATTGACCAAGTCTGCACACTTCCTGCCTATCAAAGAAACAGACAAAATGGAGAAACTTACAAGAACCTACATTCGGGAGATTTTACGACTGCACGGTGTTCCCATATCCATTATCTCGGACAGAGATAGTAGATTCACTTCGAGGTTCTGGTAGTCGTTACAAAGTTCCCTAGGAACTAGGCTGGACATGAGTAC
Source organism: Lactuca virosa (assembly GCF_052849685.1). Taxonomy (NCBI): domain Eukaryota; kingdom Viridiplantae; phylum Streptophyta; class Magnoliopsida; order Asterales; family Asteraceae; genus Lactuca; species Lactuca virosa. The sequence continues at coordinate 114,879,737 of NC_136431.1, forward strand.
AGCCTACCATCCACAGACCGACGGACAAAGTGAGAGGACTATCCAAACCTTGGAAGATATGTTGCGAGCCTGTGTGATCGACTTTGGGAAAGCATGGGATACTCATTTACCCCTTGTCGAATTTTCCTACAACAACAGTTATCATATGAGCATAAAGGTTGCTCCATTCGAAACCCTCTATGGCCGAAAGTGCAGATCCCCTCTGTGTTGGGCTGAGGTGGGAGATACCCAGTTAGCTAAAGGACGAGTTCTTGAAAGCACTCTCACAGGTCCGGAGATCATTCGGGAAACGACAGAGAAGATCGTTCAGATTCGTGAATGATTGAAAGCCTCTAGAGACCGACAGAAAAGCTACGCTGATAAGCGAAGGAAACCGTTGGAATTCCAGGTGGGCGACCGTGTTCTATTGAAGGTCTCACCCTGGAAGGGCTTGATACGCTTCGGAAAGCGTGGAAAGCTAAATCCAAGGTACATAGGGCCTTTCGAGATTCTTGCAAGAATCGGCCCTGTAGCTTACAAACTTAACTTACCACGCGAACTCAGTAACGTACATTCTACTTTCCACGTCTCGAACTTGAAAAAGTGTCAGTCCGACGAGACTCTTGTAATCCCACTCGACGAGATCGAGATCAACGAGAGCCTCAACTTCGTGGAAGAACCTGTAGAGATCATGGACCGAGAGGTCAAACAAACAAAGCAAAGCCGTATCCCGATAGTGAAGGTTTGCTGGAACGCCAAGCGAGGATCTGAATTCACTTGGGAGAGAGAGGATCAGATGAAACTGAAATATCCTCGTCTTTTTACTTAGTTATTTGTAACTAATTATTTGCTTAAACTCTAATTTCGAGACGAAATTCCTTCTAACAGGGGGATGATGTGACAACCCGAAATTTCTATCTCGATCAATGGATCAATTTAATAAAAGATAGACTCGTTTCGATAGCTTTTAGCACTGTTTGGGGTCTATTTGAGTGTTCTAAACCCAGTACAATTAAGGTAGGAACCTAGAAATGGGATAACACGATGCATATCAAGCAAAATCGGGCCAAACACTCCAACACATGGAGTGTGCGTCCGCACACTTGAGTGTACGGCCACACACAGGTGTGTGCGGCCGCACACCCATCCCAACCGCACACTCCCACCTATATATTCTACACTTAGCCATTTTGAACACTTTTTCCACTTCTTCAAAGCTAGAACTCGTTTTCTCTCAAGTATCATCTAAAGTTTCACTTCAATCCTCAATCAAGTGAGTGATTCATCCTTTGAATAGCTAATATATGACCTTAACTAGCCTTTCTCCTTGATTTGATCCATGAAAACACCTATTTGGTGTTAGATCACCAAGAACACCAAGAACACCAAGAACACACACAAGTTTTGGACCTTAATCACCCTTTCAAGCCTCTATAACGTGTATACACTTATCATAACTTGTTATATGCTAAGAACACTTGATGATATACTAGAAAAACTCGATTTTATCATCTTCATAAAGGGTGTGCGGCCGCACACACCATGTGTAGCCGCACACACCCTTTTTAGGTCCAAAAATGGCAATAAACTCCATATAAGGCTAAGGCATGAAGTAAGAAACCTTCCTAGATGAGTCCTAAATCCTTAAAATACGTTTTGGCACATTTCATAGGGAGTGTGCGGCCGCACACACATCCTGGCCGCACACCCTGGCCGCACACACATAAATGTTGTGCATTTTGACCATACACTCCCTTGTATAGCCATATAACCCTTATATACAATCATATATGGTTGTAACACTTAATTCTAAGTGTTTTTATGTCCCTAAGGCGTGTCCCTAACACTTTTAGTGGTTATATACATGGAATGTATTCATATATGTGTAATTATATGTTAAATAAGATTCGTTTGTGCTCAAGACTCCAATTGACACCCAACAAATCCTATATCGATCTTTCATTCGAGTTACTCCCTACAGGTGAGTTCATACCCCCTTAATCAATCTTTTAAATGATTTTAAATGCTTTCATGGGGGGGGGATACAAGTAGAAAACAGGAAGTTATAGAATCACTCACATGTGATTTATAACTGTGTTTTCAAACAACTGATTTCACATACTTCAAAATGTGATAAATACAATGCTTTTCAGTTATTTTTACTTTGTTATCAACAAATTACTTTTGAATTATTTTATAAACTGACATCAAGTCATTATTATTTATTGTTCAAAACTCTTAAATGTTTTACAAAACCTCTTTCAATTTACTGTTAAAAACCATATCTATACACTTATGTTTCATGTATATATGTATTGATATGAGAGCTTTCATTCTTTCTTCAGTTCCAACACTCTTGAGTAGCAAGGGTGTATAAACCTACTTGGACATTCAATTTACATTCCAGTAAACTATTATAGGTATAGTTTAGGGGATACAAATTACTATTCCTATTACAAGGAATTACACAAGAGTCAGTTCATTCATGAGTCTATACTACTATATGAAGAGATACTATTACATGTTATCCAGAGAGAAATACTATATCTATACAGAGAGAAATACTATCTATATACTATATGGGACTGACCATCCTACACATGGCTGCTAGCTACAGCGGGACCTGTTCATCGACGGATGTTCTCGGTTGTACTGTTCGGCGAGTTTCCACGTCGTGATTATCCTAAGGCAAAAGGATACGATTTCAGTGATTATATAATTTTCCCTATTACTTTTATTTTGTGACACATTCACATAAACGAAGAGGTAGACTATATTTTTATAATAATAGTTGTACAGGGGAAAAATCTTCATTGATACAGAAATGCAAACCTTCAAAGCATTCGGGTCTTGGTAGAAGACTACTTTTTATACTAGTAGGAAATATGGGATTTTCTAGGGTTTTCACACTTATACTAAATGTTTCATTAAACATTTACAAGTCTTTCATAACAGCTTTTCGAATCAATGACACCATAATACTTATGAATTCACCAGCTTTATGCTGAACTACACTTTCAAAATAACTTGTATTCTCAGGTCACCAGTAGACAGGTACGATGACCAGGGTTTTGAGAAGACGGAGCACAGACAAGACTCGTCTTTATTTTGTTTACATATTTTGGTGTCTTATTACAATGAAAGAACACTCATGTATTAAAACTTTACTTTTAATGCAATGGATGATGTTGTTGCTTGTTTACTACTTTGCACTATTATGATACTTTACATGACGTCCTCCACCCCTGAACGTTTCCGCTGTTCTTGGTTTTGGGGTGTGACAGGTGATGATCATCTTTATTTATTTGATAAATTTTAGACATAAACGAAAGAATCAAATCCATTCACAATATTGCTAACAATAGAAATATACAAACACCAATTTTCACAAAAGTTATTGCAAGGATATATATAAATAAGACAAAAGCAAAAATTATTTTATTCATAAAAACGCGGAAAAACTTGTCCTTACAATGCAATCACAAATGAAAACTATGTAAATATTCCTAAGCAATCTATCATAACTCCTAAGTAGCAGCTCAAAAATCCGATCATCGAACCATGCGATTGAAATCCATTTTTTCGTGATCAGACTTAGCACGCTTCTTCCTTTAAGCTTCCTTTCTTTTCTTCGATCCTACAGAACATCAACATGCAATCTTATCACATCATGTATTAAGAATCTACAAACAAGAACTTAATAGAGTCAGATAGTGGATTTTACCTGAAGCAGAGTCATACATCTTGACTCTCCCAGCAGAGTCATACATCTTGACTCTCCCATCTCTTAGATCTCTCAGGTAGTCAGGGCAGCTTCGCAACCAATGCCCCTTCTCTTGGAAATAGAAACAAATGGACTCTTTCGGAACAACATATGGGACAATCTCAGATTCAGCCTTTCTCTTGCGCTGAGAAAACTTTTCTGGACTTCCAATGTTCTCATTGTCATTGTCCATGGAAGTTTGGGAGGTTGATCTACCAGTCAAATTTGCTTTACCAGTGCACCAAATCATTGTTGATTCAGCAGCAATAAGCAAATAGGTTAGATGAAGGTCACGTCGTTGTCCATCATATAGTACTCTCTAATGAACTCACTATATGAGTCAGGAAGTGATTGAAGAACCAAGTCAACAGCTAGCTTCCTTGAGACATCGACACCCAACATTCCCAATCTATCAATATGCAACTTCATATCCAAGACATGAGCACATTCAAACTTTCCATCTTCGTGTTTTCTTGCCAAAAGGGCTTGAGTGACCTTGAACTTTTAAAGTCTTCGAACACGTGGGTCAGGGAGAATTATTGGAGGAGGTGGAAGAAGTGAAGAATGATTTCCATTTCCACAATCTAATCGTGGAACATCACCTTCATGAGGAAAGCTTTTTCCAGAAGGTTTGGGAAGACCATAGTCATTAGAATTCGACATCTACAAAACGGGAAATTCAAGTTAGTTGATTCAATCCTTAATATAACACCTAAATGGAATATTAAGGCTAGGACCCAGCACAATATTCTACAACTCGGAAGAAGGATGCCGTAATCCAGTTGCAAAATATTTGAAGGTAGGTAAATGACGATTTACCAATTTCCACCATGGAAAACGAAAATTGAAAATTAGGTTTTAAATGAATTGAAACTCCTAGATCTTTTGAGATTCATTGAACTTTTCAATGGCATGTTTAATCTCGATCATGCCCTTCATGTTTGCGACTGGGATGCCGAGGATCACAAACAAGGTGTGGATAACCATCCAAATTAGCTTGGTACTCTCAAAGATGTCCATCACCTAATCAATGTGCCGGTTAACCACACACGCTCCATTGATCTATGATAATCTACGAGCTACCCATTGGCATCCTTCATTAATCCTATATTAGTGTGCCGGTTAACCACACACGCTCCACTAACGACCAACAAGGTGCATTGTGTAATTTCATGGATTAGCACCAACTCCAAATTTTTCCTAAAGTAACTAAGATTTGGGAATTTATAAAAGTGTTTAGTTACTTTGTATTTCATTATACTTATAATGGAAGGTTGTGTCCTATCCTACCCGTTCGACTAACGATCATCCACTAGTCAAGGGTGCGGTGGGTAAGAGTGGATACCCATTCAATCGCCATTTTATAGGCAATTTCCTTAAACACCCCTTAGAGACCAACTTCGTGAATGAGGCCTACTAACGGTAAGACTGACTCTTTACTTATACATATATAATATATTAAACTTTTAATTTTATATAGTATAAGGGTGTATTTTACACTTTTAAAATACTAGGTGGTTTAATCTATTAATAAATTAGACTTTTAATTTGATTAATCTTAAACCATATTGTTATGGATTTATTAATTCTCTCTTTTAATTAAGCACTTAATTAATTTAATAAAACCATAAGGGTGCAATTTGAACTTTTCAAAATACTAGGGTTTTAGAATTTAATATTTCAAAATTAATACCTTTTAATTAAATTTTAAATTCCAAAACTTGAGGACATATTTTGAAACGTTTTTCAAAATATTAGGGTTTAACTATTTAAATTTCTAAAACTAAAACTTTTAAGTTTAAATTTAAACTATAAAACCTAAGGGGTGTAATTTGAAACTTTTACAAAATTACTAGGTTAAATATTTGACTCATAATAATCCTATATTATCCATATTTAACCAAATCCACCAATTTTGATAAAGATAACCATACCAAACATAAAAAATCGATTTTAGGCAATAAAAACGAGTTTTGGTAGTTATCTTCATCAAAATCTGGCCAGAAAATCGAAATTCCCGGCAACAGAACCCTGGACTCACCGAGTCCACTGATGGACTCGCCAAGTTCATGCAACTCGTCGAGTCCACTGATGGACTCGCCGAGTCCGACCTGTCAGACAACAAATTTCGACTTTTTGATCCTTTGGCAGTTCAGTTTTGCATCTTTTTAACTAGAAAAACGACCTAGGCTCTGATACCACTGATGGCCTATGAGCATAACATCATTCCTATGGTGTACATGCAACCCTAATTTCTTTGATCTAGGTTTTTCTAAATTGAACATACAACATTGAATACCAAAGCAATAGACCCTATGAACTAGCATATAATTCGAAATTGACATATGATTAGGGTTAGAACCATTACCTTGATTGTTATGTAGCAATAACAATCACAATCCTTCTTGATCTTGACTTCTGAAAGCCTAGTGCCTCAAATGTTGCACCTCTAATGGAGTCACAAACACCACTAGCAACAAGGAAGAACAAAGGAGAGAGGAGAGGCTTCAAAAAACGACCAAGGGTTCTCTTAGAAGGTTAGGGACGTTTTTTGGGAGCCTTTAGTGTTCCAAAAATAGTTAGGCTTCTAGGGTTATCAACTTGGAAACCCTAATTTCCTTGCTTAGGCCCTAAGCAACATATGGACTCCTTATTGGACAACCCTTGGACGAAATCCTTATGGATTCTCATAGAGATTTCGTCCACCCTATACCAATAAGGTCCATGAGCCCAAACTATAAATATGACTGATTTACATAATCAGTCCCCGTGAACTGATGGACTAGGAGCATAACATCATTCCTATGGTGTACATGCAACCTTAATTGCTTTGATCTAGGTTTTTCTAAATTGAACATACAACATTGAATACCAAAGCAATAGACCCTATGAACTAGCATATAATTCAAAATTGACATATGATTAGGGTTAGAAACATTACCTTGATTGTTATGTAGCGATAACAATCACAATCTTTCTTGATCTTGACTTCTGAAAGCCTAGTGCCTCAAATGTTACACCTCTAATGGAGTCACAAACACCATTAGCAACAAGGAAGAACAAAAGAGAGGGGAGAGGCTTCAAAAAATGCCCAAGGGTTCTCTTAGAAGGTTAGGGACTTTTTTGGGAGCCTTTAGCGTTCCTTTTATAGTTAGGCTTCTAGGGTTATCAACTTGGAAACCCTAATTTCCTTGCTTAGGCCCTAAGCAACATATGAACTCCTTATTGGACAAGCCTTTGACTAAATCCTTATAGACTCTCATAGAGATTTCGTCCACCCTATACCAATAAGGTCCATGAGCCCAAACTATAAATATTACTGATTTACATAATCAATCCCCGTCAATTTAATCAGTCTCTTTTAATCACCAAATTAATTCCAAATTAATTTATGATCAATACTAATTAAATAATATGATTTCTCAATTAATATATTATTCTTATAATATATTAATAAACCATAATTATCCTCTTTCTCCATAATTCATCCTATCAGTTGCTATGGTGAAGGCAACCCAAAAGGACCATGCTCACAATCGGGTCAAGTACATACCAAAATAGTTATGGGCTTAGACACCTAATCCAACAACAACTTCCAAACTATTATCTAAAAAAAATCATCCCTTTTGGATAAAGTGATCAATTATTCCTTTGTTTCTACAAGATATCATTGTGAACTGAGTCCATGGATTATGAATCAACCTAACAGTTCATCATTTTGTTTCTCGATTTCCGATTTATGATGATTAAATTAGACTACCAATTGAACACATCAATTTAGTTCGGGCTAGGCCTAACACATGAATTGATGGGTCCTGAGCATAACAAACAATCATATGTGTGCATGTAACCCTAAATAAGATCTATGTTTTCTCTAATTGAACATACAATATGAACAACATCATGCAAACCCTATATCTATGATAAATAATCGGAATTCACATAATAAAGAGTTATGATACATACCTTTGATTGTTATGTAGTAATAACAATCCAATAACCTTGAAGATCTTGAAGCTTGAGAGCAAATGTCACAAGTGTAACACCTCTAATGAATCACAAAAACACTTAGCAAGAGGATGATATATGAGAGGGAGGAGGAAGCTTCAATTTTCGGCTATAACTCTCTAGGGTTTCTAGTGAACGAAAATTAACAAGGGTATGAGTCTTTATATAGTAACGTGACTTAGAGCCAAAGCTAGGGTTAGAAGTAGGAAACCCTAATTGCTTTGCTTAAGGACCAAACAAACCCTAAACCTTCCATCAATAATCCATTGGACAAAAATTCTAGGGTTTTCCTAAAAGATTTCATCCAACCTCTTTAGGAGGGTTCTAGAGCTTCTTTCCTCAACTATCAATAAATTGCCAAACAACCCCTGCATTTTTAATTAATTCAATTAATCCCAAAATGAATTCTAATTAATTTCTGATTAACTATTAATTAAATAATATGATTTCTAATTAATATATTATTTCCACAATACATTAATAAATCATTCATTTCAATTTATTAATCAAATAATAAATTCTTCCTCTTCCTCAATATGTCATCATGTCTAGTTGCTAGTATGAAGGCAACCAAAAAGGACTGTGCTACTATCAATTCAAGTATATACTAATTATAGTTATGGGCTTAGAAACCTAATCCAACAGTCTCCCGCTTGGATAAGTCTAATAACTATAGTTGTCAGTATAACTTCAAAAATTTATTAGCAAAATATAGCTCTCAAAGCCGATGTCGAACGCTGACCTATTCAGTTACGTGTCGTAAGATAAGCGATCAAATATTCCTCCGTTCTACAAGATATCATATGGACATGAGACATGGATTATAATCAATATCTATGTCCAAGATTTGTTTCCCAATTTGTGATTTGTGACGACTGAAATCAGACTACTAATTGAGCACATCAATTCAGTCCAGGCTTGGCCAAGCACTTCAGATGTCGACATCAACTCATCGAGGGGTCCACAAATATCGCTTTTCCCGTTAGGGTAAATGGAATGGATAAACTCCAACTTACATGATTGCATTATTTAATCATCAAATCACTCACAGAAATATGTTTTATAACATCAAGTTACTGATACGTTTAAGTATTATCAATGCACAACTGACTTGTAAACAACAACTCATATATCTCCATTTCATGAATATAAGATATTATCGTCTCAAAATTACTCGTGATAAAATCCATGAAGTAATTCTCTGAGCGTGGGTTTATCCAATACTTAAAATCTCCATTTTCAAGTACTCATGAACATTGCAACAAAACTATTGCTATGTATAATCCCCATACACAATCTACAATTTAATTCATGACAGTCTTGATTCACTACTTACTTCCAAAAGTATGATCGAATTTGGATGTTTGAATAATCTAATTATTCGGGAAGTAAAACATGCAAAGTGAAAAATGATAACCTAATTAACTATGGTCTCAAACTATTGAATATAAATAAAACTCTTATTATTTAATCACCATATTAATTAGACTTTATTCATTGTATAATGTTTTAAGTAATCAACTAAACACTTGAATTAAACATCAGTCATGTCATGTTATAAACATGCATACTTTGTCTCTCTATGGTCCTTCCTTTATGAACAGATCGATTGGACACTATTCCAATTATGCTCATTTCACAATTTCAAATTCTTGTTACTAATAGAATGTGTTATAGTTCAACCTTAAATGCATTGTCCTTCTGTAATGTCAAAGCTTTAAAGTCACAGAGACTCAGCCAATTACAGAATGTTCCATTGGAGCTTTTTTACCAAAAACAATTCCAAAGTAATGAAGTTTCAAATTCAAGGCACATTCCTTGAACACCTTCCTTGCATTAAAATTTCTAACTCACATGTAGATTCTAATCATCAACTCCTATTATGGAAAAATTTCCATATTCCCATATGACTATCAATTATGAACAAGAGTCACCTCCACTCAGAATTATGTCAAAATGGTATGTCCAAATACTATACTATACTTCCAACTATCTACAAGAAACCAATCTTCAGTAAACCTCAGACTGTTCTTGGCAGTTGTTTAACAACTTTAGTTACACCAAGTTCTAGTCCTTTTTCCTTCTCAATACCCAAGGCATTTGGAAAAATCAGAACAAGTGAATATTACATCATATGTAATCAATCCTATATCCGAAGCATATGAGACTTGATTTATAATGTCTTACACAAAGACCTGATATCTGTTCAGTCTCTTACTTCAATATTTCCATATATCAAATTTCCTCTGTTGAATCATTTTAACATGATATTCATATATGTCAAAGACTAAGTTCTCTTAAAATCTTTAATCTAAACTTTTAGATCTGAAATGAAGTATGAATGTCCTCTCCCTTGAGCCTTTACTATAGTGAAACAGTTTCCAAACTTTGCAACTTGCAAATTTGTAGACTTTGTTTCCTACAAATAGTATTACCAACTTACATCACTTAGCATAACAATTATGCTCCCACTAGCTTTGACATGTACCCAGAAATCAATTGGACCTTTAGAAAACCAATACTCTTTGACTTTTTTACTAAAGTGCGGATTTATGATACATGATGCTTCGATAAGTCTTCATCTAGACTTCTCAAGCTTATACACCGTCATTAGATAGTATATGTGTGTGTTTAAACCCTTTCAGAACTTATAGCTATAAATCCGGAACGTTCGAACAGTTCCTTGCCATTTCTCACAATTTGAACTATGAAAAGGGATGTCGTAATCATATTGCAAATTTTGAGAACGCAATAAACACAACCACTAACCAAAATCATATTTATCAATCTTTAAAATCTACTAGCGAAAGTATTTCTCATAATCATTTTCATGAATTAGAGCGAAACCTTTTGCCACCGAGATTTTATGGTGTACATGTTCCTATCCATGTAAATCCATCATATCCAACCTATAGTCATAAGACAAGATTTATGATAAAAACCAAATGCAAATTTAGCTTAAATGGACTGAACTTGTTCTTAATTTCTTGCATGCTGGTAACACAAAGGCCTACCAGTGCTTCCATGTTGTTTAAGCAACTCACTTTCATTGACTAATGTACCATCACTGACCAACGTGATCTGCCTTTTGCAGTCAAATGAGAACCATAGAACTCATAAGCATTGCCAACCCAACTGGAAGGTGCACAGAAACAAGAATGTGTCTTTAACATGATAGGTTATTAACTTCAAGTCGTGTGCTAGTGATAACTAAAAGGTTTTATTCTTGATTGACTCCTGAAACTCTTCAAGATCAATAAGACTCCCTTTGACTTCTTGACATATAAGTTTCTCTCTCAAGGAACATTCATTGATGAGAAAAACAAATATTCAAAAGTTAGTGTGGATTCTCGACAAGAAAACACTTCATAGAATTGGTCTAAGTTTATCCTTTGTTTTAACCAAAACATCACAGCTTCCAATTTCGAATGTGCTAGAGTAAGAAAACATTATTACTCCACATTTCATGAGGTGTTACAAACCTAATTAGTATGAAACAAGCTTCAAGCTATGATTTATAGTTACTAGAGTATGACTCTAAAATTTTAATTGGATACGAAGTATGACTCATCTCATGATTGAAACATTTCAACAATATCAGATTCCTCTTCTTAGTCAAAACAATTGCACTAAGATGTTCTTTAAGGATAAATTGTGACATAGTTCCATAATCATTTAAGATGATCATAAAACATGATACTAAAGTACTCTCATTTTCTTTCAGATTGGAGAAACCTTTATCTTTCTGCCTAACAGATTCTTCTTATTCGTTCTACCACTCTTTGAAACTTTTCAAAGTATCAGAATTATGCTTCATCTTATAAGCACAATCATATTTACTGAATCATCAGTAAATCATGACGAATAAAGTTATCATCATTTGTGGTGGATCTGAATAATCCACATCAATGTGTACTAGATCCTTTAGTCATTCATTTTGACTCGCATAAACATGTGATTAATGAATTAGTCACAATCTTCCAACGATCAAGATTCTCATGCATCACACAATTCAAATTGCACGACTCCAAGTTTCTATCCAATTGAAACTTGGATGATGAGAATTCCCTTTCACTTGGTCAATCATGAAACTACTACAAACAATATAATTAAGAACCAAATCCATATTTAACATTGCTAATAATAGAAATGTAACCACCAATTTTCATAAATGCCATTGCAAGAAAATATAAAGTAAATCAACTATATAAACCAAAATTTCACTTTTATTAATAATAAACGAAAATTTTGGAACTTGTCCTTACAATGCAAAATATGAAAACAATGTTTCTAGACATTTCCTAAGCAAACTATTAAATTATCATAACTCCCAAGTAATAGCTTCCAAAATCTGATTTATTGCAAAATCATGTATGGTATATTCATATGTAACATCCTTTGTTCAAGTATTTTCCATTTCAACTCCCTTAGTGTGAAATTTATTGCAAAATTGGTCCCAAAGCCCCATTATGGGGGGTGCGTGATTTCTCTTGTACGTTGGGCGTACTCTTTGGTACGTAGGGCGTACATGGCATAAGTGCAAACCCTAATTTTGAGGGTTTGAGCATTACTTAAACCTCCTTAACTCCTCAAGACCTTTTCCTCCATCAACCTCCATCTCCTAAATCGTCCCTTGCAAACTCTAATCTAGTGTGTGAACATATTTGAGCTTGAGAGTGCATTTTTGGTGTCCTTGAAGGAAAAAGAATGAAAGGAAATCATCTTGGAATCTCAATGTATCTTGGATCCAGAAGTGTTTTACCCTCAAAAATCCTTTGGAGGTATAAAGTTTGGAACTTGATGAGTTATTTGCTTAGATCTTGTTAGCCTTGAGTTTGTGTTCATTTTTGGTCCCATAAGCTTGGTGTTCATGAGTATGGATTACTCCAATAAGAAGAGTTGTCCTTTTAGACGTTTTTAGGTGCCAGTAACCATAAAAATGTGATATTGGTCCTTCTATCCCTTCCATAAAAGAGTTATGATGTCTTAATGGATTATTAAGTTAGGGTTTTAGCTTTTGGGTCTAGATCTGAGTTTGGATGAAAGTTCTTTACGGAATAAGCACTTAATGAGAAGAATTGGACCTAGGCAGAGTACGTTGGGCATACTAAGAGGTACACTGCATGTACTGGGTTAGAACCCTATGGTTTGGGTGAGTCACGACTATGCCCATCGTAGTGACTGAATACGCAGGGCGTACTCAGTCAGTTTCACTTTCCTTGACTTTTTTGAATTTCTGACTTTGGCCTTTTACTTGGGGTTTGACCTAGGGACATTTTGGGTATTTTGACCAGTAGTTTGAGATTAAGTCACTGTTTGTTGTATAGGTGACCCGTAGAGTTAGTAGTTGGTGTTGTGATTTGTTCAACTACATTTCAGACTGTGAGGTGAGTTTCCTCACTGTACTTGTGGGTCGAAGGCACCAATGCCGACCCATTCGGTTATGTATCCTGGTATATAGGATGTTGTTATGTTGTAGTGATATGTTAGATTTGCATGATTATCTGTTTGCTTGTTATATGTTTATCTGTTGCATATGTCGACATAGTACGGTTGGGTTGAGGCAATGCTGCTTTATGTGGAAGCCAACAAAACTAGAAGCAAGCCATACATAAGTTGTGGGCTGGATAGGCAAGCCAAAATTATGTTGTGGGCTCGGGAGCAATCCAGACATGAGATGTGGTTTAGAAAGTCAAGCTAGACTCATGTTGTGGGCTCAAGGGTAATTCAGTATGATGGTTGTGGACCCGAGGGTATTCCAATTCGATGACTGATTGGACCCAACATGCATGATTGAATATGTTAGGTCATGTGGTGGTATTTTGGGGAGCTCACTAAGCTTTGGCTTACAGTTTACGTGTTATGTTTTAGGTAGTTCAGATGATCGGGTCAAGGTGAAGGCTTGATCATGCACATCATCCTGGATTTTATGAGATTATGATTTTGGGATGCTCCGATTCATGTTTATGACTTTTGGAAACTATGTTTTTGTAAGACATATATGTTATTAAATGGTTTTAAAAATGAAAAATTTACCTTGATTTTTAGGATGTTACATCATAATTACAGCTGCCCAATGTTATTGTGAATTTATAAATACATGTAGTGTATATGTTTATCATATTATGTTGACATAATTATGCATATTCAATAGTGGTAACTATTGTTTAGTAATAACCATATTAATAATAGTCAACATTTGTTGTAACATATAGGAGAACAAGTTTATAAGTTTATCCAAGGTTGGACAATGAACTAAAGGGGTTTGTAAGTTCTTAGGAGACATCCCATGATGAGCAAATAAATCTTATATGTGAGTCTAGACATATTTGTCAAAGACATAACACCATTCAACAATGACTCTCAAGATGAATTATATTTAATGACTACATAATGTCAAAATAAGATTGCGGATCTGCTAACAAAATGCTTGGAATGAGAGGTTGTTACGAAGGAAAACCAACCTAATTGACTGGAGATCCCAAGATCAGGTTCAATGGGACAACCTACTTGCATATAACATTTGTGAATCATTGTGGGGGTCAACCCCAACCCATTCATAAAACAAACAATGATGCTGGTTAAACTTATAGCTGAAGATGATAAGTTGGAAATCATCATGCACAAGTTTTTATTGATTATGATGGAATCACCTATGTGAAAGAGAAGTGGGGTCGCTTCTAAGGGAATTATATGGGCACATTCCTATGAGCTCTTACAGAATCAGGAAAGTATCCATGACCATAACGGACACATCAATGAGAGCCTAACTAGGTCAAGGAGAATCATGTGAGACACATATTGATTATTTAAAATGACAATACAGTTCAAGGACATTGAGTCTACTAGTCCGCCAGTAAAATAAATATGTATCTTAATGGAAGGTTCAAAGGGTAACACCTGCCTTTCATATGCATGATTCAACTGCTGGATTTTATCTAGGTAGCTTGAAAATGCTTGATAAATTTTCATTCATGTGGGGGATTGTTGGAAAATTGGTGTTAATCAATTTATAAAAATGGGTTTTCTCTATTTTTGAACACGTCCAAAATGGATTTGAGATGAATGAAGAATTAAAACTTAAAGTAAGGATGTTGAAGAAGTAAATAAAAGAGTTTAATGAGTGGGAGAAAGAAAAGAAAAGTTCAGGGACCTTTCTTGCAAACATTTATTTCTTTCGTAACTGAAATTGTAACTAATATTACAATTTAATTACATATTAAAGACAAATTAATCTTGTGATTAATAGATATGTTTAAATGGGATGTTATAGATCATGTAGTATAAATACCATTACTCTATAACCATTTGAAGATACCAAATAATGATGCAACAAACTCTCTTCTTCCCACTTCATCTTCTTCCTTTTCTAGCTATATTGACGATATAATCCAGGCCTATTGAGGGTTCGAGTGGTCTAGAAGATGTTGGATAAGGTGTCTAAGTCCATAAGAATATTTGAGATGCACTTAACCCGACCCGGTATGGTCCATTTGGGTTGCACTTCACCCGAACAATTTAGATAATCTTTTGAGAATAGTATGTTTATGATTTGTTAATATGTTATAAGTTATAATCTATTAATATGAAATCATATTATTTAATTAGTATTTGATCATAAATTAATTTAGAATTAATTTGGTGATAAAAAAGGTGACTAATTAAATATGGGCTCTTGTATTTTATGTAGTGTGGGCTAATACTCATTTGGAATGGGCTTGGAATGCATGGGAGTCCATGGATAGTCCATGGAGCTTTTAACCCATGGATCCTTGGAAAGGAAGAGTCATGGGTAGACCTGGCAATTCCAGGCACGAATACACGAATCTGTGAGAGACACGACACGACACGAATACACGACACGAATACATCTTGAAAATTAAGATAAAGCTTATATCTCATCGTGTAATCGTATCGTGTCAAATTCGAGGCTGACACGTTTTCATGACACGAATACACGAATTGCCAGGTCTAGTCATGGGTATTAGGGTTTACATGGATGTAACCCTAATTCCCCACACTATATAAAAGAGTCTTTGGCACTTGATTTGGCACTAGTTGTGTGTGAACAAGAGTGGTGGCCAATTTCAAGAGTGTGCATTATTCTCTCAAGAGTTTTCCAAAGTTTGTGGTGATTTGTGATTTCCATTTGAGGCATCCACACTATTGGTGCTAGGCTCTCAAACTCCAATCAATCAACCACCACTAAAAGGTATGTCATTCTACTAGTAATTTTATGATTCAAGTTCCCCATGCCATGCTAGTTAGGATGTAAACCTTGGAAATTCTTATTTGCATATATTTTAGAGAAAACATAGATCCAAGGTTTATAGGGTTGCATGTACACCATAGGAGTGTTAGAATGCTCAAAACCCTTCAGAAGAACCACTTCAAACTGTTTTATCCTGAGAAACAAACAACCGGTAGTGGATGGATTTGTTTTAAGGACAATGTGTTAAACACATGCCTCAGTCTTTTCTATTTTCTTGTTTGATTTCGTACATACCGTAATATTATTCCTACAATATATATATATATATATATATATATATATATATATATATATATATATATTGCTACTTGTTATTTATTTTATAATTTTGGGTAAAATGTCGATAAATCTGTTCAAAAAACTAAATGTACAAGGGGAGATATAACAAAAAAAAGGTAGGTTTCATCTCCATTTAGTGGGTGTTCTTCATTTTAATGAATGGGATCCATAAAATAAAGCTATAGTATATATATATATATATATATATATATATATATATATATATATATATATATATATATATATATATATATATATATATATTTGCAATCATTTATGTAATAATTGTCATGTATATATGTATAAACGTTTTTGTGTATTTAAAGATGTATATAATCATTTTATGTATAAATACATGTATATAACATCTATGTCATATATATATATATATATATATATATATATATATATATATATATATATATATATATATATATATGACACTTTTTGTGTCTTAAACATATATATATATATATATATATACACAATATAGTTATTTTTATCATATAAAATGTTTATCAAATATCATGACATGAAAGTTACGTAATCATTAGGAGACTTTAAATAATGTAATTTAACATAAATGAACACAACTTAAATATAAATAACGTGAATAAACGCAAGAAAAATAAATAAACGGAATTTAAGTTACGATTAAGCGTAAGATGAAATGTAAACGTGAAATACCGAACTATCTTAAATAAAGTGACTAAATGCAATGAACGTAAGTGAATGTAAATAATTGAAACTAAACATAATGTAACATCCGGGATTAATAAGGTATTAATTATATTATTATTAGATTAATGAATGGAATTGGTTTGGGCTTGGACCATTAGATCCTTATGTTTGAGTTGAGAAGTGCCGTGCGCGGGGCGTACTATGCCAAGTCCGCTCAACGTACTCATGAGATGTAGATACTCATGCGATGCATGTACGCCCAGTGTACCAAAGGGTACGGACAGCGTACGTATGCAGATTCTAAAACCCTAAATTTTAGGGTTTGATCCCTATATAAAGGACCTTATGCCCTTAGTCCAGCCTTCCTCTCACCCTTAGACAACCACCACGATAACCCTAACCCATATTTGTGTGTTCTTGTGATTTGGTAGCCACTTGAGAGCATTTTAGTGTTGTTTTGGTGTTTTGGAAGAGAAAAAAGTTTGAAGAAAGAGCAAGGATTTAAAGGGAGCTTGTAGATCCAGGAGATTAGCACCATTTCTGACTCATTTGAGGTATCAAGCTTCAAACTTGATCATTGCATGCTTAGATTTGATTTTAGGGTGTTTTATGTCACTTTTGGACTCCATTGTTGAGGTTTCTTGGATCTTGATAGTTTCAGACCATAAGAGCTGTCCTTTTGAGCTCTTAGAAGCACTTAGAGTCATAAAAATCAGACCTTGATGGTTAAGCCACAACCATGCAAGTGTTTGATGGTCACACAGTTTGTTTACTGACCAAAATCATGTTTTGACCCTCAACCACGCATGCAAGCACATAAAGTTTGTGACTTTATGGATTAGGATGTATTAAAGGACTTGGATCTACATTCTGGATATGAGTACTTAATGTATTAAGTCACAAATGGAGCCCCAATGAAGTTAGCCGATACGCTGGGTGTCCACCCTGGTATGCTGTGCGTACTGGGTCAACTTGCCGCTTTTGGTCAAGGCCAGCGTACGTGCCAGGTACGCCGCACGTACGCATGCAGAGTGGAAAACTTGGGCTTTTGGGCCTTAGAAGTTTGGGCCCCATGGCCCATTGTGGAGTATATTTTTTGGGCCTAGAACTGAGATTTAAAGTATTGGGCCACTCGTAATTACTTATTTTGGGCTAAGAATTTATTGGGCTTGTGATAAAGCCCATTTGAGGAGTTGGGCCAAATTTAGAAAACTGGGCCATTAGTGGGCCATTAGTGGGCCTTTAGTGGGCCATTAGTGGGCTTGGAAAGATCAAATGAAATTGGGCTTTGGATATGGTCCTAATTAGACAAGGGGTAAAATAGTCATTTTACCCTAAGAAGTATTATGAATTTTGACTAAGTGTTGTTATGATAATTATAGCCGGGGAGTCGTTGGAGCAGCCATTGGGGATTCCTTGCCATGAGATTCGACACTTAGCTTTGCAAGGTGAGTGATGATATATGGTCCATTAACATGGTCTAGACTGCTCTAGAGCACTAGCCTGGCCTAGCGCGCTCCTGCCAGCCCTGCCTAGCGCTCCCTTGCCACCCGTGCTGGGGACTCTCCTGCCGGCCCTACCTAGCGCTCCCTTTCTTGGTGCGCGCCCTCCAGCCTTGCCTGGGGCGTGCCCGACAGCCCCTCCCGACGTCTCGGAGAGGCCTTGCGCCCTTGCCTAGCTCCTTGCTAGTTGGGACTGAATTGGGCTGGCCCAAGGCCTGACCTAATTCCCCTTGACCTAATTGTCCCCTATAAATAGAATAGTGCCTCCCCTATGAGGGGGACTCTTCCCGAAGTGGCTCAGCCGCCACTAGACTTCATCCTATGGCTCAGTCGCCACACTATACTCCGGCTGGGTGGCTCAGCCGCCACCCGCCGCCGTCAGCCACCACACACCACCACCAACACCAAGATTGTTCTCTATAGCTAAGGAGAACCATCTCAGATCTACCAGCTGATCTAACTTGATCGTCGGAGTTCGCTCCCAGGGCACAGTCCCTGGGACGGCTCTAACGGCCTTGTCTGTTGTGACCTTGCAGATTCATCTCCAACGTGGAAGAACATCCTCAGAATAGGTCGTCGGAGTTCTATGTCACATCATTTGGCGCCATCTCAGATCCGAACAAGTAGTAAAAGCCTCAGTTGGTTTCAAGCTTGTTTTTCTCTTAGATTTGTTCAAATCTATCGCATTTCACATCAGGTTTGCTTAGATGTGTACATTTCTACTCATCGTTTGTTCAGATCTTCTTGTTTCTTACCAAGATTTGTCCAAATTTGCTTCACAATCTTTCAGATATGTAGATCCATTTTCGTTTTCAGTTCAGATCTATGGATCTACACAATTTTCTTCACTCAAACATCCCCCAAGTTTGCAAAAATCTTCTTAGATCCGTTTTTGTTTATATTTTGGGGGTTTGTTGAGAAGTTCAGAAGAAAATAAGTTTTATTGCACAACTGGGATGTTTGTACATTTCAAAAAAAAAAAAATTGAATTCTTATGCCACTCTTATTCATATGCTAACCTTGAATATCTCAACCTTGAAGAAACTCAAAAGGTCAAGCTACCAGTTTTAAGTAATAATATTTCCTGTGTTCATGATAAACTACTTTTACACGCAAAAGTTTGCATCAAACGTTTTCATCAGATACTTGAAAATCAAAAGGAATTACAACTTCGTTTAGAAACCTGTGAGGAATTGATAAGAAAAACCCAGAGTGAAACCAGAAAAAGCCTACAGCAAATCTCGTTTGAAGTACATCAATATCAACCCCTCACTAAAAGTCAAGTTCTCGATCTAGTTCAAAGAATAGCCGAGCAACCAAAATTGGTTGAGAAAGAAGCACTCAAACTCACGGAAGACCTTAATCAGAAGATCCAGAAGGTTGAACGCCTTCTGCATGAAGTAAGAGCCTTCTTAACCTCATGAGCCTAGCTAGTGTCAGAGCTAGTTCAGACTATCAGGAAGCCGTCGGTGCAACAGAAGACTTTGATTCACCTGCAGTTGGATTTGCAAAACCATCTGATTACAAAAGTGGTGTAGCAGCGCAAAACGCAGCCATAATTAAACAAAACAACACCCTATTATATCTAGTAATAAAGCAAAACCAGAAGCTTTCAGAAATAGAAGAAAAGGTTGAAAGACTACAAAAGGAAGTCAGTCGTGGAAAAGAAGGGCAAGTCTCGTTCCGGCAGAAGTCCTGTACTCCAACAACAGAACCACAGTTCGTCACAGAGTGTATCAACACTATTCAGAAAGAAGGATACTGGTAACAGAAGGGCAACAGACAAATATAAGGCTCTGTAATGATCAAAGTTACAGACAACTTCAAGAATCAGGGTTGCAACATGTACACATGGGATTAATTATGATCCGCATACATGCACTCCATAGGAGAGGAGCAGGGACTATGGCACTAGCAGTACTCCGTGATACTAGATGGGAAAACAGTACAGCCATCATAGGGACAATGGAAATAGACTTATCTGCAGGAACGCAGTTAATCTATATGGTGCCAAATATGATGATAAACACAGAAGATTTCCATAACCACATTGAAGTTGCAATCCAAACTCATGGCTATGAAGCATGGCAAGGAGGAGAAAGCAACCTCCTGGTAACTATTAATCTCACCGGAAGATTATCAAACACCAGCTACATGGGCTTTGAATATGAAGTCCAAAATGCAGTAGACCACCTGGAAACAAGCGGAATCATAGCAATTCCAGGCGAGAATCTAAGCATATCAGACCTTGAGGGAAGAAGTTGGCACCTTCAACCATCAACTCAAGCAACAGTCAGAGTTCCAATCGGAGTAGCTGTCAATAACAGGCTTGACAGATCACAAAGCTTAAAGTTCACAAGATACTCACGAAGGCCAGAACCTAGAAGATACTCTGTTGACAATAATGATAGAGAAGTCCTTGAGCAAGATGAGCCTGAAGAAGAATTTATTGGGGCATTTATTCAACAAAACAATTGGGATACTCTAGGAGAGCCATCTGGAAAATTTGACTATCTGGTCAAATATGATCCCCCTTCTGAAACAATTGCAATAGAGGACATCATACCTTCCGGCTGGGAGACGGATGATGAACAAGACGAAGATGAACATGATCAGAAAGACCCCTTTGGTGCGATAAACACAGAAAAAACAGTTGCCGTCACAACCGAAGAAGACGCTATGGAATATCCAAGAATCCGAAAGCTCAGAAGAGACCTAGAGCAGTTAGCCTTCCCAAATACAGAAGAAAGCGGACAATATGATCCTCCAAGTGATCATAATATGGGTCTCCCAACCTACCCACCTGCTAGACAGCAACAACAGCAGCAACCCACAGGGTTCAACTATCCAAGAACCAATAGAGTGTTTAAAGGAGGATATGGTGAATACTATAATCAGCAGTGGACATTACCACCAGCCCACCTCGGCACAGGAGTTTTACTAATCCTACCAGCAGATCCAGGCTTATGGGCAGACGTAATCTCCAGATGGGAGTCTATAACAATTAATAGACTCAACGACCAAGATTGGCCTGACAACAAAGCAAAACTTGCATTTGTTGAAAATCTATTTGGAGAAAATGAAAAAAGAATGTGGCAACAATGGCGAACCATGTACCCTGATGCCTACACCACACTAGAGGCTATAGCGGACGACCCACAAAACATTACTTCACAAGTTCGCCAAATTATTCTTCTGGAAGACCCCTACCGAGGATCTACTGAAGAACAAGATGCAGCCTACAGAGATCTTGAACGACTCACCTGTGAACACACAAAAGACCTATGGAAATTCCTTGATGAATTCAGGATTTTGGCTTCAAAATCAGGCAGGATGTTCTTCCCATCCACAACAGAGAAATTCTTCACCAAACTTCCACCAATATTATCAAAGAAAATTGAAGAATTATTTAGAGCCAAATATCCTGGTCTTGGATCAGGAGTCCTACCAGCGATCAAGTTCACACATAGCTTTGTTGCAGAAATGTGCAAAGAAGCTGCCCTACAAAAAGAATTAAGAGCACTTGACTTCTGTTCTAACATCCCAATCCCCGGATATTATAAAGCAACAAAGAAATACGGCCTCAGAAGATCAACAACATACAAAGGTAAACCCCACAAAACCCACATCAAGGTCTTCAAGAGGAAATATAAAGATGATAGGAGCAGGATTTCCAAATGCAAGTGCTACATCTGTGGAAAGGAAGGACACTTTGCACGAGACTGCAGAAGTGAAAAAGGGAATATGGCTAGAGCCGCCGTATTTCAAAATATGGAACTTGGTGATGAATGGGATGTCATTTCAGCCGACAATGATGATTCTAGTGTTTATAGTTTTTCCGAAGGAGAGCAAGGAAAAACAAATCAGAACATTGGGACATTAATCAATGAATCACCACTTGAAGAAACATGTTTTATGTTCCATCCAGGAAGTTCTTCACAAATTCAAAAGCAAACACAGGAAGTGGGCTCATGGAGGCCAGACAAACAACTTCCTCAAAATAGCAAAAATTGTCAGCATAATTGGGAAGAAAATGGTCTGACAAACCATGTGATGTGCTATTATTGTGGGATAGCTACAACACATAGGTCCAGGTTACATTGCTCACACTGTAAGCTCACAACATGTGCTCTTTGTGCCTTTAATGACCTTGGCAAAAGGATAACAATCAAAAGAGAAGAAAGAATTCCTGAAAGTACCCAACGAGAGGTTCAGTTGCTAAAAGAACTTTTGCAAGAAAAAGACAAGAATTTCAAACAAGCCCTCCAAGATCAAGCCAAGGAATATGCAGAAAGACTCAGGACTGAAGGGCATGCGCTCTTAAATAGAGACATTGACACTCTAAAACTGCAAAATGAAATACGAAGCTTAAAGGAAACTCTAATGGAGCAAAGAGTTGAAATAGCAAACATGCAGAAAGACTATGAACATCAGCTGCATAATAGAATTATGGATGTTCATATTCTTAAAGATCAGCTTAGAATGGCAAGAGAAAAGATAAAAGATTTAGAGGAAGAGATAAGATGCTTCCAAGAAATAAACACGCCCGAACCAGAAACCCCATACCAAGACTCTCAAAATCCTTACTCGAATGAACAATTCTCACCCTTAGAAACCCAGAAGTCAGCCAAAGTGTTCATCGAAACAGAAGTCCACCATTCAATGAATACAGTTGAAGAACCCAAAGTAAGAAAGGTGACAAACAAACTATACAATGTCACCGTTGAATTCGAAATCCAAGGCGTCCAGATGTTCAAAGTAAATGCTATTTTAGATACTGGTGCAACCGCTTGCTGTGTAAGCAAGGCAGTCATACCACAAGAAGCCTTAGAACCACTTGAACGAACTGTTTATTTCAATGGTGTTAACTCACGGCAACCTGCAGATCACAAAATTAAACCTGGCTACTTTGTGATTGAAGGTAATAAATTCAGAATGCCTCTGATCTATGTTCTTGATATGAGCATAAGTGATGGGATACAAATGCTCATCGGAACGAATTTCACAAGAGCCATGAATGGAGGAATTCGAATTGAAGGGGACAAAATAACCTTGTACAAAAGGGTTACAAAAATAAGATCTTTCCCCCAGGCAGAGGTTGCTACAGTCGAAGAAGTTCAAGGATGGGACTGGTACGACGATGAAGCTCATCAAATGTTACAGGAAGCATATGTAACTTCACCTGCTATACCAGAGATTAGTCTAAATCTCTCAAAAGATTTCAACCCAGTCATCCAAGAGCTTAAGCAACAAGGCTATATTGGTGAAGAACCGTTGAAACACTGGCGAAAGAATGGAGAGTTGTGCAAAATTGATATCACCAACCCTGATATCACAATACAAGCCAAGCCTCTCAAGCACGTGACACCGGCCATGGAAGACGCCTTCAAAAGGCACATTGATGCTCTACTACAATTAGGAGTTATAAGACACAGTTCAAGTAGACACAGGACCATGGCCATGTTAGTCAACTCAGGCACAACAATCGACACCAAAACTGGTGAAGAGATAAAAGGAAAGGAACGTATGGTCTTCAATTATCGAACATTGAATGACAATACGTACAAAGATCAATACTCTCTGCCAGGTATTAACACGTTGCTACACAGAATCGGGAGATCCAAGATTTATTCCAAATTTGATTTAAAATCAGGATTCCATCAAGTAGCAATGGAAGAAGCATCCATACCATGGACTGCTTTTCTGGTACCAGGAGGATTATATGAATGGCTAGTTATGCCATTTGGGCTAAAAAATGCCCCATCAATCTTCCAACGAAAAATGGATCGATGTTTTAGAGGAACGGAAAATTTTATCGCAGTTTACATTGACGACATTTTGGTCTTCTCAGAAAACGAAGAGCAACATAAACACCATTTAAGGATATTGGTTCAAAAGTGCAAAGAATTTGGCCTCGTCCTCTCTCCAACAAAAATGAAGATTGCAGTAACAGAAATAGATTTCCTCGGAGCAGTCGTTGGAAGGCAGAAGCTTAAACTCCAACCACACATAATTAAGAAAATTGCTGATTTCAATGAAGAAAATATGAAGACAAAAGCAGGCCTACGATCATTCTTAGGAATTCTTAATTACGCAAGAGGATATATCCCAAAGCTTGGTATCTTACTTGGACCCCTATATGAAAAAACAAGCCTGCATGGAGACAAAAGGCTCAAACCTTCAGATTACGAACTGATAAAGAAGATAAAGAGGCAAGTTCAAGAGTTACCAGACCTTCAAATCCCACCAAAAGAAGCCTATTTAATCCTAGAAACGGATGGATGCATGGAAGGATGGGGATGAATTTGCAAGTGGAAGAACAAGAAAGGAGACCCAAAGTCTCAAGAACAAGTTTGCGCCTATACCAGCGGGAGGTTTAAAACTATACAATCCACCATTGACGCTGAAATCAATGCCTGCATAAACATACTGGAGAAATTGAAGATCCATTACTTAGACAAGAAGGAAATAACCCTCAGAACTGATTGCCAGGCAATAATTAGTTTTTACAACAAAACTAATTCCAACAAAGCCTCAAGAGTCCGGTGGTTAAAGTTTACAGATGCAGTTACAGGAACTGGAGTACAAATCAATATCGAACATATTGATGGGAAACAAAATGTTTTAGCAGACTCCTTATCACGAATGGTAACCTTTTGTTTGCAGGATCACGAGAAGCAGCCAGAGGCCAAGATGATAATGAAAGTAGCCGAAGAAGCAATCCAGGATAAGAGAATTAGTAAAGACCAAATGATGGAAGAACTCAAGCAAATGCAAAGCCTTTTGGAAGAATTGAAGTTACTACCAAAACCCATAATCAAAACCAAGGACCAACCGCAGGAAGTTACTTACCCTTTAGCCCAAAGATTTACTCAAGAAAGTCCTTCAACCTTAAAACCACAAAGCATGGCAAACATGAATCTGGCCCAATTTCATGAAGCCCATAAAAAGGAGAAAAATTGTAAAACCCAATGGTATGAAGCAGAAACCCATGACGATAGCGGAAGATGGGAATGGTATGGAGCACGTTTTGGAACATACTCAATACGAGCTAATAAAGTTGAAGCCCAAAGCCAAACCAAAGCCCAAGGAAAAGAAATCATAGATCAGGCAAAAAGAGCCCAAAGGCCTAACAATTCCCTGTCAATCAACTGCATAACTGAAGAAGAGGAAAAGCCCAGTGTTTCCTTTAAAAGCTTAGAAAAGGAAAACGAAAATCCTCTCATATCTGTTTCTTGTTCATATTCTGAGAATTTGTTCAGCAAGTGGGGAGAAAAGAAGTTTTTACGAGTTTTTATCTCATTTTCAGTTTATATATTACCAAAAAATCGTTTTTATCTATGATTTTTTGTGTGCAATTTCATCCTGCAACAACTATTGTTCACACAGCTGTGTAGCTTGTATATTTTCAAAAACTCTTTAGAAAAAAAAAGAGAAGAGGTTGTTTATGGGTTTTATCCCACTTTCAGTTTATATATTTTCAGAAAATCTCATTTAGTTTACGATTTTCTGTATATAAGTTTACTCAAGTTATTTAGAAGCTTGAAAGAAGAAATGAGTTTCTATGAATCATTTACCTTCTCAAACTTTTAGAAAACTCATTCTTCATTTTAGTATTTCTATATATTCTCAGCTCAAATCCTTGGATCCACTCAGATTTTTGTTCATTTTGAATATGTTTGAAAGGAATTCTTCAAATCTATTTTTGTTTATAATTTGATGGTTTTATTCAACTTTGAGAAGAAAGGAAGTTTTTATGAGTTTTTACCATCTTTTAGTTTATATATTATTATTATCAAAAGTTGCATATAAATATACATTTTTTTTAAGTTTGTGCTGTAATTCTTGTACATTTCAAAACAAAACACTAGTGAAAGTTATTTTTACCCCATAGTGTTACCATTTTAGTTAATGGTTTTAAAAAAAAAAAAAAAGGGGACAGGAAGTAACTTATCCAAGAAGAAGTGATAAAAAAAATGCATACAAAAAACAAGTGTATATGAACATAGGAAAATCTTTACAGCTCACATTTACACAAAATATTACAAGAATCCTCTCAAAGAAAAAAAAGGGGGAGAGGTGGTGTATACAGTATATATCACTACAAATCAGATGACGAAAGAAACAGGCAGGACTCACCTGATCCATCTTCTTCCTCATGAGATCGAGAAATTAATATCCTCCATCCCATCTCAACTCGCCGACAGCAACCCTGAGCAAGTATCGTCGACGGAGATCAGAACCCGACCACCACCGGTCATTTTCATCACCGATGACGCACCAGATCACCGATAATCACGTTACTATTCTGACCTTCTTCACTAGTCGGCGATTCGCTGGCGAGGAACCACCAACATCATCGGTCTTCATCTGCTGCTCCATCACCACCGTGATTGTCAACAACAACAACCACCTGCTGATCGTCTTCATCACTGTCTGAACGCATACAACCACCGATCATCTTTAGTCGGTAAACATCAGATCTGCACCGTCGACAATCACGGTCGTTCCGACTTTCTTCTACGCACAACGAACAAAAAAAAAAGAAAAGAAGGAAAGATAGTCATCTCCGAGAGCTAGCCGCGATTATATTTTTCCTTCATACAACTTGAAAAAAGAGGCGAGATAGTGAAGATGGAGAACCGGTCGCATATTTTCTGCTTTTCCCCCAACAAATCGTGCGAAGCAGCTGTCATAATCTTCAAAATTGATAAAGCCTAATATAAAAAAAAGAGAAAAAGAGGGACATGGGCCACCTTATGCAACCAACCGTTCCAAACAATAAAAAAAAAATAAGAGAGGAAAATAATTTGGACTTCACCACAACGAATTTGGAGTTATTTTATTTCAAAAATGGGCTGTAAGATTTTAATTGTTGGACTTCCTAGAAACGAACTCTAACAATCTATTTTGGGTTCCTCTAAACTCTTCATATTATTTGGCTACTCCAATCACAAAATGGGCCATTTATCAGTTTTACCAATTAGCCGTTCAACACACGGGAGTTTCAACTTTGCTCAAACAAAATCCAATTTTAGAAGGCACGTTGCGACACGGGCCACTCAACATTTTCAAAAAAAATAAAGGGCAACAAGAAAGACAGAAGTTTGCTTGAAAAAAAATGAGAAATAATTATGGGCCTAGTCACAAAAAAAATGAGGAGTTGGGCTGATAACCTAAACGGGCTGTTGACACTTCAATATTTGGGCTCCTCCAAGTGGGCTAAGCAATTTCATTTTGGGCTCCTCCCAAACTAGTTCATTTTATTAGGTCACCTCATCAACTTATATGGGCTAATCTTGAAAGTTAATAGTCAGTTGTTCATCACCCCTATGCTGCAACTTCGTTCAACAAAACCCGACTTCAGAAGACGAGTGGCATTCAAGAGCACTCATAATTTTCAAAAAAAAGAAAAAAATGAAGAGTTTGGGCTAATAAGTAAAAATCGGTTTAAATAGTTTCATCCTGGGCCATTTAATTCAGAAAGTGGGCCACAATATATTACTTTGGGCTTCTCCTAAGTTTTTATTGACCACCTCAACAACACATGGGTTCGCTTCGCAAGACGATAATCAACAATTTAATGATAGCATGTCGCAAGCTCCGCTCAACAGAATATGTTCCAAAAGATGTGTCGTGACTAACACCACAAAAAAAGGGGGGGGGGAGAAGAGTAGCACGCTGCTACCACTACTCGTGAAGCATTTCGAAATAACCCTCAACAACCGTGCTGCTCGGCTATCAGCAACTGCGTTGACCAACTTCAGGCAGTCTCGCTACTCAGCCCTCACCATTTATGTTGACTGGCCCCCGCTAGTCTCGCTGCTTAACTCTCAGCAGTCGCGCAACCCGACCCTCAGCAGCCATGCGACCCAGCGCAGTAGCCGCGAAGCCTAGTCATCAACGGTTACGTGGTCCGACTCCCTGCTAGTCTCGCTGCTCAAATCTCAGCAGTCGTGTAGCCCGACCCTCAGCAGCCATGTGACCCAGCTCAACAGCCGCGAAGCCTAGTCATCAGCGGTTACGTGGTCCGACTCCCAGCAGTTACGCTGCCTAGCTCTCAGCAGCCGCACTACCCAACCTTTGTTGGCACTTGTGTCGCCTAGATTTTTCCAACAACTGTGTCGCCCAGTTTTTAACAGCTACACATCCTTTGTTCCCATCCTCCACCTCCCTTAAGAAAATGGGAGGGAAAAGAGTTGTGCATTATTGCTGCTGTTACTCGCAAAGCATTTCAAGATTATCACAATTTTAATTAATTTATTATTTCAAGAAAGTATACTAACTATCAAATCTGATTGTGTTGTCTTTTCAGATAGTTGCTCCAGTACCGCGACACTCAGAGCTCGTCGACGGAGCAAAGCTCGGTCTATAAGACATGAGTAGGGGACTTGCAAACCCGTACAAACGAATGAGGCTCGAAAGTGCAGACAACAAGCCAATATAATATATCCATTCATTCTTACACCTCGCCGTTTCTAAAAAAAGGGGGAGTAGAGGGGTTAGCACAACACTATGCAGAAGTGTTGTTTCTATTTCAAGTAAAGATCTGAACTACATAATGAGTTGACGCTATATATGGTTATGCATCCATGGGAAGAGATTGGTGTTATTAATGAAGAAGAAGCTCTATGGCCCAACACCAAACGTCAACCATGCGCCCTGGCTATCAGCAGCCGTGTTGGCCGGCCCCAGGCAGTTTCACGGGCCAACTCTCAGTAGTTACGTTGCTTGGATCCCAACAGTTATGATGTCTAGCTCTTCTTAGTAACCATGCGACCCATATCCCAGCAGCCATGCTGCCTGCCCAACTTTTCCCAGCAGTCTTGTTGACTGGTCTTTGGCAGTCTCTTTGATAACTCTCAGCAACCGCGCCATCCGGATATCAGAAGTTGTATTGACCAGTTCCAGGCATTCTCGCTACCCACCTCTTGGCAGCGGCCCCACAGTCCAACTCTCAATAGCCTCGCTGCATAGCTCTCGACAATATCATTAGTAGACGAGGCATAAATCATCGCTACAGTTAATGATACGGCAGAGCACCAGGTATCATTACATTTCATCCGCTCCTGATAACCTGGTCCGGACACACAGATAGTCGGCCGCTGCGCCCAATCATGCAAGGTCCACCACCCTTGTCTTGAGTCGCCTGGCTTCTTAGCCCGACTCCATTATAGCGGCACGCTCCGCATGCAAGGTTCAACACCCTTGCCTTGAGTCGCCTAGCTTTTTAGCCCGACTCCATTATAGCGGCAAGCTACTCATGCAAGGTTCAACACCCTTGCCTTGAGTCGCCTAGCTTCTCAACCCGAATCCACTATAGCGGCAAGCTCCGCATGCAAGGTTCAACGCCCTTGCCTTGAGTCGCCTAGCTTCTCAGCCCGACTCCATTCCATCGATATGCTCCGCCGATGGGGCTCAAAGGCTTGCAACCTTTTCCTATATGATTCTACGCGATGCTCTCCCGCGTGATGTATCTACGATCACTGGCAGCCAAGCTCGATCCATTCCACGCGATGCTCTCCCGCGTGATGCATCTACGATCGTTGGACCGATCCATTCCATGCGATGCTCTCCCGCGTGATGTATCTACGATCGTTGGCAGCTGAGCCCGATCCATTCCACGTGATGCTCTCCTGCGTGATGTATCTACGATCGCTGGCGGCTAAGCCCGTTCTATTCCACGCGATGCTCTCCTGCGTGATGTATCTACGATCGCTGGCGGCTAAGCCCGATCCATTCCACGCGATGCTCTCCCGTGTGATGTATCTACGATCGCTGACTGCTAAGCCCGATCTGTTCCACGTGATGCTCTCCCGTGTGACATCCCCATGATCGCTAGCTGCTAAGTCCGAACTATTCTTCTAAGCCGTGCAACATAAGTCGCGTATCGTCGCACATCGTAAGTCGCGCATCATAAGTTTATGTCATGCTTAACACCACATTTGGTGTCTGTTCTCTTATAATCAGCGTGGTTTTCCTATGCTCGGACGATCAATAAGGCGTTTCCTACATTATATCTTGCTATAGCAAGGTTACTCTTGAAGAATAACACTATCTACAACAACACTGTCACTTATAATCCATCAACATCTATGTTGCCTGGCTCTTAGCAATAGTCTGGTTGTCTATTATCATAGAAAACAACCTCGTTGTGTATTCTTATAACCACCTTGCCTATGCACCATAGTCTGATACGGCTACCTACGCTACCCACATCAGACTAGGGGCAATCCAACTAGGAATAGCTCGAGAAAGAAACGCCTTCATAATGGTTATCAATGCTCATGCAAAACAAACTGTGAAGATGATTATCGATGACATCCCTCCGAGATGATAGAAACGCCGCGACATCAGTGTCGCGTAACACTTTTTAGCAGCCCCGCTCTGCAAAACATTGCCAACAACAGTTATGCTGCATCACACCGATCAGCTCGCACTCCTCTCAATGAAGGAGTATCAAGTCAGATCAAGCCACATAAGCAATGTCTGGCTCATCCACAACACCACGACTCTCGTGGACGAGGTTCGGTTGTTCTTTTTATTATTTAATGCATTGGTGCTTTGTCTAGTCCGATCCGATTGTCAGCAATCCAATCACATCGGACTAGGGGGACTTGATGACACACTGTTTATATGACTAAGTCCAGTCCAATGTCATTGGCCGCGTACCAATAACATCAGACTAAGGGGACTTGATGATATATGGTCCATTAGCATGGCCTAGACTGCTCTAGAGCACCATCCTGGCATGGCGCGCTCTTGCCAACCATGCCTAACGCTCCCTTGCCAGCCGTGCTGGGGACTCTCCTGCCGGCCCTGCCTAGCGCTCCCTTTCCTGGTGCGCCCTCCAGCCTTGCCTAGGGCGCGCCCGACAGCCCCGCCTGGCGCCTTTGGGTGGCCTTGCCTAGCTCCTTGCTAGTTGGGCCTGAATTGGGTTGGCCCAAGGCCTTACCTAATTCCCCTTGACCTAATTGTCCCCTATAAATAGAATAGTGCCTCCCCCATGAGGGGGACTCTTCCCGAAGTGGCTCAGCCGCCACCCGCCGCCGTCGTCAATCACCATACACCACCACCAACACCAAGATGGTTCTCTCCAGCTAAGGAGAACCATCTCAGATCTACCAGCTGATCTAACTTTGATCGTCGGAGTCCGCTCCCGGGGCACAATCCCTGGGGCGGCTCTAACGGCCTAGTCTGTTGTGACCTCGCAGATTCATCTCCGACATGGAAGAACATCCTCAGAGCAGGTCGTCGGAGTTCTATGTCACATCAGTGAGTTACCTTCCAGTAGAAGTGAGTCGAAGACACCAATGTCGGCCCACTAGTAAGTGTTATAGTAGAGATGATTGTCTTTGTGATAATTATCTGGTATGCCACTATCCGTTATGCTTTATGTGCTAGTATGCTATGATATTATGTGATAGTCGTATGAGGGGTAGGATAGGCCCCAGTACCGGTCGAAAGGACCGAAGGGGTAAGCCGGCATCCTGGTATGCTAGGCAGTATGTGACTTATGTGTTTATGTACTAGGAGATCACATGGTAGAAGTAGGGGGTGAAATAGTCCCCGATACCGGTCGAAAGGACCGAAGGGGTATGCCAGCACCCTGATATGCTAGACAAGGTACCGGTCAAAAGGATCGAAGGGGTAGGCCATCAACCTGATATGCTAGGTAAGTTACCGGTTGAAAGAGACTGAAGGGGTAGGCCAATACCCTGATATGCTAGGCAAGTTACCGATTGAAAGAGACTGAAGGGGTAGGCCAGTACCCGGACATGTTAGGCAATATGTTTATTGTATGGTATGTGGTATGATGGGGGAACTCACTAAGCTTTGTGCTTACGATTTTCTGTTTTTGTGTAACATCCCAAATTTCACATCCAAAAATTTCATTTTTAAATCAATACTTTGGAAAACATTTGTGAATAAACATCGTTTAATCATATCATTTCATAAACATATTTCGTGTCTGAAAACCAAAACATAAAAACAACCATAATGTCAGAGTACAAAATCCCAGAATAACTCATGGTGCGGAAAACACTGTGCGTGTATGATGTGCCGCTACCGCGCCAGCTCCTTCCCCTTCGATGAAGAGGTACCTGAACATAAAACTGTAAATGTAAGCACGAAGCTTAGTGAGTTCCCCCATCGTCCACATACCATACAATCATATAACGTACATACTGCCAGGCATTTCTGGGGTGCCTGACCTACCCGGTACGACCATTCTGGGGTGCCGACCTACCCGTGTCAAGCCATTCTGGGGTGCTGACCTACCCATGTCGAGCCATTCTGGGGTGCTGACTACCTTTCGGTCCTAACAACCGAACCTCGGGGACTATTTCACCCCTACCACTACTACCGCATATATCATAACATAATCTACTGTCAGACATATCTGGGGTGTCCGACCTACCCTTCGGTCCTAACAACCGAACGCTATTACTATCACATATCATATCACGCTAGCATATAACATATCAGGTAGTAATAACACAGATGAATATCACAAAGACAAACATCTATCATATGATCCCTACTGGTGGGCCGACATTGTGGCCGTAGACCCACCGCTACTGGAAGGTAACTCACCTCGTAGTAGCTGCTGATCTGTGCGGGAAATCCTCCGACTGCTACTGCTGCTGCCCCGAAAATCCCCCGGCTATAATTCCCACAAAACACTTAGTCATACACTGCCAACTGCTTTTAGGGTAAAATGACCATTTTACCCCTGACTAATTCAAAGTCAAAGTCAAAGTCAACTTCCAGTTGACCTGACTCGCCGAGTTGGTTCGCCAACTCGCCGAGTCCCTATCCTTCTATTTGACCTTATACACGTCTCTACTTGTCGAGTTAGGCGATGACTCGACGAGTTTTCCTTCTAATTGAACATCTACTGAATCTTCATCCGACTCGCCGAGTTGTATGAACAACTCGTCGAGTTCATCTTCAACGGATGAACAGGTCTTGTCCTTGACTCGCCGAGTTGTATGAACAACTCGTCGAGTGCATCTTCAATCTTAAGAAGATTGCCTTGGACTCGCCGAGTCTGTTCATGCACTCGTCGAGTCCCATGAATTCCAGAACCATAGCTTAGTCCAGAACGTTGGGTCACTCCCCGGGACTCCCTAAAACCTTTCCACACTCAACTGGGTCCTTTTGACCCTCAACTGATATGGGACAGAACCCTAGGACTCGCTGAGTCCAAGAATGGACTTGTCGAGTTAGTCACATCCTCTCACTAAATCTTCGATTTCTGATGTACAACCCTTGATCAAAAGATAGATCTATGCTTCTACAATCGATCTAGCACGTAAAGTTACAACCTTTACGTGCTTGCATGGGACTTTGAGCTCAAAAGGTCCTAAAACAAGCTCTTACAATGCATGGGGCCTTCTTTGAGTGCAAAAGCCACTCCTTTCTGCCTTGTAACCCCTCTAAGGACCTAGATCCGAAACATCAACCCAAACCATGCTTGCAATCATGGTTGGTGACCAAAATGGCTTAGAAAAGCCCTAGAACTCCACAAAATGGGATCTATCAAAAGAACAACCAAGGTACTGACTTTTTACCTTCAATGAGCTGAAAATGGTGCACAAACTCGGATCCCTTTAGCCTCCTCTTGTTCCTTCAAGCTTTTCCTTCCCTCCTTGGATCACAAAAACACCAAAGTCACTCCAAATGCCTAGATTGCTTCAATAACGGCTAGGGTTTCAATGAGAGGTGTTTGGGAGCATAAAGGGGCGATGGAGGCTGCATAAGGTCGTTTAAATAGGGTGCAAACCCTTGGATTAGGGTTTTTGTCCAGACAGCGTCTACTCGCCGAGTCCGGGACCCGACTCGTCGAGTCCATCGCTTAAATCTCGCATTCCGTCCCGCTTCTACTCGGCGAGTTGGTCCTTCAACTCGCCGAGTCCAAGGCCAAAAATGCAAAATATTTAAAGAAATAATAAAAAGAATACGTACCAAGAACCAGGTGCTACAAATCTCCCCCACTTATTTTAGACTTCGTCCTTGAAGTCTGCTGCTCGTTCCTGGAACAGCTCGGGGTAATGCTCCATCATCTCGTCCACCGGCTCCCAAGTCCACTCCGACCCCTTCCGGTGCTGCCATTGCACCTTCACGAGTTCCACTCTTTTGTTCCTCAGATCCTTCGACTTCCGATCAAGGATCGCTACAGGCCGCTCGATGTAATTCAGACTGTCATCAACGTGAATGTCCTCCAAGGGTACCACTGCTGAGTCGTCCACCAGGCACTTTCGCAGCTGGGAGACGTGGAAAGTGCTGTGGATCTGACTGAGTTCGGCTGGCAGATCCAGCCTGTACGCCACCTTGCCCACCCGGGCTTCAACCCTGAACGGTCCAATGTACCTTGGGCCCAACTTGCCCTGCTTCCTGAATCGAATGACGCCTTTCCAAGGCGACACTTTCAGGAGAACCATATCCCCGACCTGGAACTCCAGGTCTGATCGACGCTTATCGACATAACTTTTCTGCCGACTCTGAGCAGTCTGAAGCCTGCTCCGGACCTGCTGAATCTTCTCTGTTGTCTTGAGCACTACTCGGTGCTCCCCATTACTCTCTGGCCAACCTCGCCCCAACATATCGGGGTTCTGCACCTCCTCCCATACAACATCTCGAAGGGAGGACGGTCGATGCTCGCGTGGTAGCTATTGTTGTAGGAGAACTCAGCCAATGGAAGGTAGGTATCCCAACTACCTCTGAAGTCTAACACGCATGCTCGCAGCATATATTCCAGAGTCTGGATGGTCCGCTCGCTCTGACCATCTGTCTGTGGGTGAAAGGCGGTGCTGAAATGCAGACGAGTACCCAACTCGTCGTGGAATTTCTTCCAAAATCTAGAAGTGAACCGAACATCCCTGTCAGAAATCACGGAGACCGGCACCCCGTGACGAGCCACCACCTCTCGAATATAAATATCGGCCAGCTTTTCGGCCGATATGCTCTCCTGGATCGGTATAAAATGGGCACTCTTGGTCAACCGATCCACGATGACCCATATGGAATCCACTCCCCGCGCGGTCCTGGGAAGCTTGGTGATGAAATCCATAGTAATATCTTCCCACTTCCACAGGGGAATATCCAACGGTTGCATCTTGCCGTGTGGCCTCTGGTGCTCGGCCTTGACCTTCCTGCAGGTCAAGCACCGCTCCACATACCATGCTACATCTCGCTTCATGTAGGGCCACCAATAATCAAGACGAAGATCCCTATATATCTTCGTCGCCCCGGGATGAATGGAGAATCGGGATTTGTGCGCCTCCTCCATCAGAACCTGGCGCACGCCTCCGAGGTATGGAACCCACACCCTGCGGTGTAATGTCAATAACCCTCAGCTATCATAGTCGAAGGAGGAAACCTGTCCCACAATCCGTTCGCTTTTCCGATGTTCCTCCTTTATAGCCTCCTGCTGAGCCTCCCGAATCCGCTCCAAAAGCGAGTCACCACTGTCATCCTCAGACAGATATCCCTGATCGGCGCTGCCTTGCGGCTAAGCGCATCGGCCACGACATTGGCCTTCCCCGGGTGGTAAAGGATCTCGCAATCGTAATCCTTCACCACGTCCAACCACCGACGCTGCCTCATGTTTAGATCCGGCTAATCCATGAGGTACCTCAAGCTCTTGTGGTCCGTGTAAATCGTACAACGAACCCCATAGAGGTAATGACGCCAAATCTTGAGGGCGAACACAACAGCCCCCAGCTCCAAATCATGCGTCGGGTAGTTCGCCTCGTGAGGCTTCAGCTGCCTCGAAGCGTAAGCAATGACATGCCCTCTCTGCATCAATACTGCGCCCAATCCCGAGATGGACGCATCACAGTACACAACGAGATCCTCCATGCCCTCTGGCAGGGCTAAGATTGGCGCCTCGCACAATCTCTGCCTCAGTGTCTCGAATGCAGCCTGCTGCTCAGGCCCCCAATGAAAGACTACGAAGGGCACGACTATCTTGGAGAAATCCTGGATGAATCTCCGATAGTAGCCAGCTAATCCCAGGAAACTCCGAATCTCAGATGGAGACCTCGGAACCTCCCATCTCATCACGGCCTCAACTTTGGCCGGATCTACCGAAATCCCGTTCTGGTTGACAAGGTGCCCAAGA
This sequence comes from Lactuca virosa, assembly GCF_052849685.1. Lineage (NCBI taxonomy): Eukaryota > Viridiplantae > Streptophyta > Magnoliopsida > Asterales > Asteraceae > Lactuca > Lactuca virosa. The sequence goes on from NC_136431.1 coordinate 114,916,351, forward strand.
AACTGCACCTCGCGCAACCAGAACTCACACTTGGAGAACTTGGCATACAAGCTCTCCCTCCTCAAAGTCTCCAAAACCTCTCGCAAATGCTCCTCATGCTGCTCTCGCATCTTGGAGTAGACCAAGATGTCGTCAATAAATACTATCACGGACCGATCCAGCATCGGTCTACATACGCGGTTCATGAGATCCATGAACGCGGCAGGAGCATTGGTGAGCCCGAAGGGCATCACCACGAACTCGTAATGACCATAGCGAGTCCGAAACGCCGTCTTCTGCACATCCTCATCTCTGACCCTCATCTGATGGTACCCTGAACGCAAATCAATCTTGGAGAACCAAGATGCTCCCTGTAGCTGGTCAAAGAGGTCGTCAATCCTCGGGAGTGGGTAACGGTTCTTTACCGTTACCTTATTCAGCTCCCTATAGTCTATACACATCCGATGCGACCCGTCCTTTTTCTTCACAAACAGAATCGGGGCTCCCCAGGGTGAACTGCTCGGTCTAATGAATCCTTTGTCTAACAGCTCCTGCAGCTGCGTAGACAACTCCTGCATCTCAGGAGGAGCCAACCGATACGGTGCCTTGGCTATCGGAGCCGCACCAGGGACTAGGTCGATCCTGAACTCCACCTGTCGCTCCGGAGGTATCCCAAGCAGCTCCTCGGGGAATACGTCCGCGAACTCTCGCACCACGGGCACATCGCCCACCGTCGCCCTACCCGCCTCTCGGGTTTCCATAACATAGGCGACATAACCTGCGCAACCCTGCTGGAGGTAACGCCTAGCTCTCGCTGCTGAACATAAAGCTGGTCCTCGCTGTGGCCTCTCGCCCTGAATCACCAGCTCTCCCCCACTTGGGGTCCTGATCCGCACCAACTGCTGCGCACAGTCAATCACTACCCCATTGGGGCTTAGCCAATCCATGCCTATAATCACCTTGTTCCCCCTCAAAGGAATAGGAACCAGGTCTACCAGATAACGCTCCTCGAACAATCTCAAAACACAATCTCGGAAGACCTCAGATGCTCGCACTGACCGGTCGTCCGCAATCTCGACCTCTAGAGGGCAATCCATCATACCCGAAGACTCAGGAAACTTCTTGCTAAGCGCAAGAGAGACGAATGATCGGGAAGCACCCGAATCAAACAATACCTGAACTGGGATGCCATTCACATGGAACAATCCTAAACAGAGCACATATCAATATCATAAACATCATATAATTAAGTCAGAGGGAAAGAATCATACCTATCACCACATCGGGTGCGACGCGTGCCTCCTCGGTAGTCAACTGGAAGGCCCGGCTCCTCACCACTGGAGCCTCTGACTTGCCCTGGCGGCCATCAGTAATCCGCAGGGTCGCTGGGGCTGGCGCCTTCACTGGCGCTGCTGCTGTCAACTGGGGGCAGTTGGCCTTCTTGTGGCCCCTCTGGTTGCAGTGGAAACACAGCAATTCAGACGTCTGAATAACAGGTGCAGGAGCGGTACAATCCCTGCTGAAGTGCCCCGTCTTGCCGCATTTGTAACAGCCCGACGATCCCATCCTACATGCTCCCTCGTGCGGCCTGCCGCTCTTCCTGCAGCGGCCCTGTCCTAACTGGCCTTTCGGACTACCATCTGATCCCTTAGGCTTCTTCCCCGAAGCCCCAGTCACCTGCCCCTCCTCTACCTTCCTCTTCCGGATGTGCTCCAGATCAATCTCCCTCTCTCTTGCACTGGAAATCATGGAATCCAAGGTAGGGCAAGCTGAAAAACTAACATGCTCCCGAATGTCAGCTCGCAGCATGTAATGGTAGCGGGTCCTCCTCATGTCCTCATCACCCGCGTACTGGGGCACCAACAACGCCCTCTCCCGGAACTTGGCGATGATCTCCTCCACAGTCTCCGTAGTCTGCCTCATATCCAAAAACTCCCTGGCTAACTGCTGGAGCTCCACGGCAGGTGCGAACTCCGCTCTGAACCGGGTCACAAAGTCCGGCCACGTCATAGCCTCAACAGCCGAGGCTCCCAGAGAGTCACCAACTGAATCCCACCAATCCCTGACCCTGTCTCTCAAGCATCCTGCTGCATACCTCACCTTCGACCCCTCAGGGCAGAAGCTAGTCAACTGTGCAGACTCAATGTCTGCAATCCATCGTCTGGCAGCAATGGGGTCCTTCGCCCCATGGAAATTTGGCGCACCACTACCCCTGAAGTCCTTAAAGGACAGCGTGCGGGATCCTGACTGGCCAGATGCCATGTCACTCCTGAACGCCCTGAGGCGGTCCTCCATCAGCTCAACTATCCCTTCCTTGATCGACCCGAAAATGATGGGGGTCGACTCAAGGATGCCTCTGGTGATCTCTGACGCGATGAACTCGCGTAGTCTCTCATCTACTGGCTCGGAACCTGATCCCGAACCCGATCCCTCTCCTGAACTGCCAACCGCTGGCCTCGGACGTAACGCCACCATTCTGCAATACATACAGGCAACCATTAGTGATACTGACACCTCTAAAGGGATCACATCTACTACATGTTCCGTGGTCTTGCCTTAGCCTTCCTCGATTCAAGTACGGATCCTCTGCTTTCAGTAGTACGGGCCCATACTACCTTCCACATCTATCCGTACTTTCCTCAAGAATCGCCTCGACTCCACCAAGTCCCTTCTACTACTACTGCTGATCTCATGCTAATCTCATCCTAGGCTTGCCCTAGGTAATCACCAACCCACTCTCCGCCATCAGCTGCATAAGAAGTCCTGGCTTTCTTCCCCTAACTAGCTCGCGAATACTATTACATATTACTCAGACTAGATAATTCTTCGAATGAGAGGTCCTACCCTACAACGGTTGGACTCAAACAAGAGCTGCGAAATAGAGCTAGACCCAACCTTCTGGAATTATTTAGTCCTTGCAATATGTAACTTAACATATTCGTTTACTAGTTAGTGAAAGACAACTAGAACTTCTAAAAGCACAAAGCAAGCAGCATTCGGGCATTGAGTACACATAATCAAGTATATACTACTCTGGCTATCATACCGACTAATCTGTAATAACATGCAGTTCTCAATAAGCTGGTACACATATAACATGCACATAAGGCATCCTTCCTAGATCCTTAGCCCTAAGCTAGCATGCAGTTCTACTGAAACTGAGACTGGTAATCATATCATAAACTTGTATGGGTACTTTGGGGAATACTTACTTGAGCTCGGCCGGTCGCGCACATCACACACTTCGTTCTTTTCCAAACTCTTTATCTTAACTTTTAGAAAATCATTTTCTTTTGTAAAAATCCCTTTAGTCCCTCGATTTGAGTCCAGACACTCCTGAAGGTGCGTCCGAATCCCTCAAACCAGGGCTCTGATACCAACTTGTAACATCCCAAATTTCACGTCCAAAAATTTCATTTTTAAATCAATACTTTGGAAAACATTTGTGAATAAACATTGTTTGATCATATCATTTCATAAACATATTTCGTGTCTGAAAACCAAAACATAAAAACAACCATAATGTCAGAGTACAAAATCCCAGAATAACTCATGGTGCGGAAAACACTGTGCGTGTATGATGTGCCGCTACCGCGCCAGCTCCTTCCCCTTCGATGAAGAGGTACCTGAAAACAAAACTGTAACTGTAAGCACGAAGCTTAGTGAGTTCCCTCATCATCCACATACCATACAATCATATAGCGTACATACTGCCAGGCATTTCTGGGGTGCCTGACCTACCCGGTACGGCCATTCTGGGGTGCCGACCTACCCGTGTCAAGCCATTCTGGGGTGCTGACCTACCCATGTCGAGCCATTCTGAGGTGCTGACTACCCTTCGGTCCTAACAACCGAACCTCGGGGACTATTTCACCCCTACCACTACTACCGCATATATCATAGCATAATCTACTGTCAGACATATCTGGGGTGTCCGACCTACCCTTCGGTCCTAACAACCGAACGCTATTACTATCACATATCATATCACGCTAGCATATAACATATCAGGTAGTAATTACACAGATGAATATCACAAAGACAAACATCTATCATATGATCCCTACTGGTGGGCCGGCATTGTGGCCGTAGACCCACCGCTACTGGAAGGTAACTCACCTCGTAGTAGCTGCTGATCTGTGCGGGAAATCCTCCGACTGCTACTGCTGCTGCCCCGAAAATCCCCCGGCTATAATTCCCACAAAACACTTAGTCATACACTGCCAACTGCTTTTAGGGTAAAATGACCATTTTACCCCTGACTAAGTCAAAGTCAAAGTCAAAGTCAACTTCCAGTTGACCTGACTCGCCGAGTTGGTTCGCCAACTCGCCGAGTCCCTATCCTTCTATTTGACCTTATACACGTCTCTACTTGTCGAGTTAGGCGATGACTCGACGAGTTTTCCTTCTAATTGAACATCTACTGAATCTTCATCCGACTCGCCGAGTTGTATGAACAACTCGTCGAGTTCATCTTCAACGGATGAATAGGTCCTGTCCTTGACTCGCCGAGTTGTATGAACAACTCGTCGAGTTCATCTTCAATCTTAAGAAGATTGCCTTGGACTCGCCGAGTCTGTTCATGCACTCGCCGAGTCCCATGAATTCCAGAACCATAGCTTAGTCCAGAACGTTGGGTCACTCCCCGGGACTCCCTAAAACCTTTCCACACTCAACTGGGTCCTTTTGACCCTCAACTGATATGGGACAGAACCCTAGGACTCGCCGAGTCCAAGAATGGACTTGTCGAGTTAGTCACATCCTCTCACTAAATCTTCAATTTCTGATGTACAACCCTTGATCAAAAGATAGATCTATGCTTCTACAATCGATCTAGCACGTAAAGTTACAACCTTTACGTGCTTGCATGGGACTTTGAGCTCAAAAGGTCCTAAAACAAGCTCTTACAATGCATGGGGCCTTCTTTGAGTGCAAAAGCCACTCCTTTCTGCCTTGTAACCCCTCTAATGACCTAGATCCGAAACATCAACCCAAACCATGCTTGCAATCATGGTTGGTAACCAAAATGGCTTAGAAAAGCCCTAGAACTCCACAAAATGGGATCTATCAAAAGAACAACCAAGGTACTGACTTTTTACCTTCAATGAGCTGAAAATGGTGCACAAACTCGGATCCCTTTAGCCTCCTCTTGTTCCTTCAAGCTTTTCCTTCCCTCCTTGGATCACAAAAACAGCAAAGTCACTCCAAATGCCTAGATTGCTTCAATAACGGCTAGGGTTTCAATGAGAGGTGTTTGGGAGCATAAAGGGGCGATGGAGGCTGCATAAGGTCGTTTAAATAGGGTGCAAACCCTTGGATTAGGGTTTTTGTCCAGACAGCGTCTACTCGCCGAGTCCGGGACCCGACTCGTCGAGTCCATCGCTTAAATCTCGCGTTCCGTCCCGCTTCTACTCGGCGAGTTGGTCCTTCAACTCGCCGAGTCCAAGGCCAAAAATGCAAAATATTTAAAAAATTAATAAAAAGAATACGTACCAAGAACCAGGTGCTACATTTTGTTTCAGGTCCTTCTTCTTTGAAGGGAAAGGAGCCGACACGATAACTGCGCATCACACCCATGATTTTCCGCACATGAGATTCTTGTGATTTGTACCCTGACATTATTTTCCTATGATATATTTTTGAGATAGTTGACTTATGGTTTTTCATGATATGAGATAACATTGATGACATTTTCAGTAATCTGTTTTATGAATCTTTTAATTAAAAATGAATTTTTTGGTCTTGAATTTTAGGGATGTTACACATAAATAACGTGAATCACGTAATGATCGTGGATAAGCGTAAATGAACGTAAGTGAACGAGTTAAACATAAATATGAGCGCGAATAAACGTAAAACGTAAGGTAAACAGAAAGTTACGTGTATTCACCCCCAAAAGTTTTAAAAAGTTAAAAATGACCCATAGAAACTCACCCTAATCACATGAGGTTAATTCTTTTCTAGTTCGGGACATTTTTCGGGTTTCACCAACTTTTGAATGGAGCGGTTTTTAGACAAGCTAAGCACACAAGTTTATGTATTTTCTAGTTAGAACATTAGATGAAACATTTTACAACAAAAGAGTTGTTTTTGGTGACAAAAGAAGGATGAAAAGAATGAACAATTACCTAGAACTTTAGCGACAAAGTAGAGTACCAAAAAAGAGTTGAAACAAGTAGGATTTGAGTGTAAAAAGTGGAAGCTTCTTGGTCCGTTTTCCTCTCGAAAAAACAACTCTTTTGGTGTGTTTTGATCCTCGAAATGCCACGTTGTGGTGATCTCTTCACCACGTTGTGGCCAACCAAGTTTTTTTTCAAAATTAACAATTAAAACTCATACTTGAAACAAGGCTTTAAATAATAATGATTTAAAATTAAAAGTTTATAGAAAAGAAAGGGGAATAAAGAGTAGAAAAGAAAGGGTTTCTATATCTTAACCCACCAGAAAAAGTGTTAAAAAACAAAAACTACTTTTGGATTTAAAGAAAAAACGTCACTATAACTTAAAGAAAATGAAGAAAACGTGCTAAAGGGGCATCCATGCTTCTTTCTAGCTTAATAATTAGAGAGTTTATGGGTGTATTATGCTAATCTAACTGAAAGCTATAACTTTTATTTGTATATGAAGCTTTATTAAATATGATTATGTTAATTAATAATTCAAAATATAATATTTTTTTTTGAACAACAAGAATTTTATAGAAAACAAGCTAGCAAGAAGCTAGAATTACATGAGTTTGGTACATTCTCGTGAATGGCTATGACACCAATCAACCCAGTTAAAGAAATAATCTTTTCTAGATCGGTATTTAATCCATTCGAATGCCAACATCTTCACTTCGCTAACCAAAATACGACAACTCTTATCCTTGCCATTAAATATTTTATCACACCTGTAACTCCAGATAATCCAAGCGAAAGCAGAAAGCACAACCGAAACAATCTTACTTACGCAGCCAGGGTACCAGAACTGGACACACAACCGAAGAGGTCATGGAGAGAGCTGCTACCCACCGGAACTTGGTTCCACCAATTGTTGATGGTAGACGCACCTCCTGAGCGACTAAACAATTTAGAAAGAGATGGGACTCTGTCTCTACCAAAATGTGTTGCAAAGGGGACATAAATGCGAGCCGATAAATACCCCAATTTTCTCAAGATTACTGCGAGTAGGCAGTCTTTCAAGAATAGATCTCCATACAAATATATTAACTTTACCAGGCAAGATTTTGTTCCAAGGGGTACTTTCCTCAAGGAATATCAAAAGATGGTTATCAATAGTTTTCCTACACGACGCCACAGTAAAACATCCTTCATTGTCTTCAATCCACTTCCATTTGCTATCCTGAAAAACAAATAAATCGTTAAGGTCGACCTGATTACGCATCAGGTACAAGTGAAGATGGCTGATGACACCCCAAGTCCCTCCTCTTCTAGCAATAACCCTGGTGCGGCCAATCCCACCATCAGTCCCATGTAATGACATAATGACATCGCACCATATTCCTCTATTATCATTTCTAAACCGCCACCACCACTTAGCTAGTAAGGCATAGTTGTACGCTCTGAGACTACCAATGCCTAACCACCATTGTCCCTCGAGTTAAGAACTTTCTTCTAGGCAACCCAAGGAATTTTATTTTTATCGGAAGAACCACCCAAAAAAAAACCTACACCTGATACTCTCAATGATTTAAAATATAATATAATAATGATTTAAAATTAAAAAGGTTATAGAAAAGAAGGAGCATAAAGAATAGAAAGGAAAGGATTTCTACATATTAACCCACCACAAAAAGTGTTAAAAACTAAAAACTACTTTTGGATTTAAAGAAACAACATCATCATGACATAAAGCAAATGAAGAAAACGCTAAAGGGACATCCATGCTTCTTTTTGGCCTAACCATTAGCAAGTTTATGGACGAATTCGACTAAACTACATGAAAGTTGAAAGTTGGGAGCTATAATTTTTATTTGTATATGAATGTTTGAAAAAAGTAGCTGAAAGATCTTAAAACATGTAACACTATATAAAAGGACTTATCTAAAACATGTCTTTGATTTAAAAAAAGTAATTAAGTTAATTTGTAAAAAGTTTTTTGTTAAACAGTACTTGAAGTAGCTTTTGGATTTATAGTTCTTTGTTTTAGCTAAAAGCTAGAAGCTTCTTCAGCCGAGCGAAGATTTATTTTCGAGCTTTTTCTTAAAAGCTAAAGAATAGAAGCTCCCAAAAGTTGTGTGCCGAACACACCATTTTATTATGTTATATCATATTACTGGAGCAGTGAGAACTAGTTACGTGGGCATCCACGGACAAAAAATCAATAAAGAGCGCCCAACATATTTGTGCCCATACTCTGCTTAATATCATCCATGTTGATCTGCATTATCGTTGTGGCGACATCGTTCTTAATTCGTATCATCTTGGTGTCATGAAATTTTAGTTGGGGATGAATGTTGATCTGCGTTATCGTTGTGGCGACATCGTTCGTGATTCATATCATCCCGGTGTCATGAATTTTTAGTTGGGGATGAATGGTAAGAACTGAGAAGCATGGAAATTTCTAAAATGATTCATCATTTTTTTCTAAGAGAAACATCAACCAAACTTCCAAGAAAATGTGAGATGTTGAACGAGACTAGCAATATAATCAAACACTAAATATAAACCATTAATGGTGTACATACCCGTAACCTTTTTTATACCATTTAGTCCATATTACCCAAAGGATATATAATCGAATTGATTTTTTTTGTAATATCAAGTAAGAGACGAGTCTCAAATTAACAGTGATGGTGTGCAACCTGAAGTGCTTGGAATCATTGTCATCATGAATATGGGTTTCAAGATATTTTTGAACTTCTTGGGTGGTCATATTTCAATTCATGGTCATCTGCAATAAGGGTTGAGAGGTCGTTCCATAGATCCATTGTTTCACAACTCAGGATCAAGTTTAGCATGGTTTTCATTGTTGGAGTTGTCAATATCATCTATAATTCCGTCTTCGATGCAATATTTTTGAAAATAACTATTAGTAATCATCATAATTGACAAATAGGATCAAGAATTATAGGAATGCGTTATTTAATGGTGGTAATACCACACAGCTTCTTGGCAGAGAGGTTAGTTGAGGAGAAAAGTGGTGGTTATGGATGTTGATGCCAATATGGAGAGAGAGAGAGAGAGAGAGAGAGAGAGAGAGAGAGAGAGAGAGAGAGAGAGAGAGAGAGAGATTAGTACATATATCTTATATATGATACTATAATAAAAACTATTCCTCATACATTCATCTTTATGATTAAGAGGATCCACAAATAAGAGTTCAACGAGTGAGTTGGATGAGAAACGTAATTGTCATTTAATAGATGAAACTATATCATTATGAGATGCCACTTTTAAAAGATTTGAAATTCAAATAACAATTGAACCCTTTAATAAGAAAAATAAAATTTTCTAATTCTTAGACAATTATTTAAATATGTTCGATTAAAATTTTTAGATTTTAATGTATTGTAGAAAAAATTAATATAATTGTATGAAATATAAAATGATGATGTGACATTGCGGAGGCCTTAATACAAATATATAAGGAAATTACATGGTACTAACAAGCTGTACATACAGGGATAATATAGGCCTTATACAAAATGAGTTATACAATTAATACACGTATATACTCTAACACTTACTGCTCCCATACACTCACTGATCATGGTACAATCCACCTCTATACATGCTGATCGTGGTCTTATCTTTTGAAGAAAAAATTAAGTTCACGTATCTAAAATGTCAAATGATCACAAGCATACTATTAATAAATTCCTTTAAGAAGCCGAGTGGACCTGGAAAAAACATTCCACAAGCAATTTCATAGACGAGACGGAGCCAAAGACTGCAAGAAGGCAACCGATTGCGATTAGGAACACATTAAGAGCCAAAATGGGCTTCGATATCTGGTTCCAAAAGATCTTGATATAGAATACTGATGGGAAAACGAGTGCAATTGCAGTGCTAACCATGGAACCTGTAAGGCCTAGGACATACTGGAAGTATGGCACCGATAGGGCTAAGACAAGTATGATTAGCAACAAAATTGAGCCAATGGTCCCCCTTACGATCATCTTGGTTCGAGACGTCATAGAGTATAGGAAGCGGTGTTCGATTTCTATTGCAATGGGTGTAAATTCGAGTGCGTATTTTGTCATTGGTGTCAAAACCGTAGCCCATAGTGCGATCTTAGTGAACACAAGGCCTCGAGGCATGCTGAGGGTAATTTGGGGATTTACTTCTGGTCCAAATAGTTTGGCACCCATGAACGCTAAAGACGCATATAGCAAGGTCACAAACGTGAAGCTTACAATGGATACCTGGAAAAACGCAAAATTAAAAACACGATATTAAATTATGTTGTTAGGCCCTCTTCTACATTAACATTAAAGCTATAAAAGTATTTTTTTGTTTCCTGTTTCAATCAAGCCTACTAATCATATCAAACAATATATAAATAATATCTAATAAAAAAAACATATTTTTGTTATTATTATGTACTTTATTAAAACATTACTATTATAATATAATAACTTTTATTTAATATTTTATGATATTTTATGTTATAAAAAATTACTGCAATGAAAGCGACTAGTTGTAATTGTATATTAAATATGTTACTATCATATTCAAGATTTGACTTATTTTAGAAAATTTTATAGAGTTTGTATAATGTTATAAATTTACAATATCGGTTTGGGTGTTATACATACAAAAAACGATACTTTGGAGTACTATTGGAGTTGTTTTACGCCAATTTAGGTTCCTCATGATTGGGGTTGTTTTACCAATTTGGGTTCCCTTTTTTTTGTACAAACCCAAAACTTTAGCACACCTTGAATATACTAATTAAAAGACCAATTTGCCCTTCTGGATGGGATTGATCATACCAACCTTGGTGAACTTGGAGGGGTCTTTCATGGCCCTGTGTATATCAGGGAAGACAATATGGCCAGCCAAACTGAACGTGTAAAGGCCGGAGACGTGAGGTATGTTCTTTAGCCGGAGAGCAGGGATCGTGTGGTTGGTGGCTACACCTCCAAACACTGCGGTGCATGCTACTGTCACAAAAATCATTAGCGACATGATGATGCCACTAGTAGAGAGGAACGAAATGGAAGAAAGATCTCTCAGCCAGAGGCTAGGCAACGCCACCAACACCGCAAATACAGTAAGAACCTGAGATGTCGACACGTGTTGAGCCCATGAGAACCGGATATTTGTTCCAAGGAAGACCATTTTCAAGTTATCATGCAATGATATCGTGTAGGAAACAAGTGCCATGAAGATCTCCAAGTAGATGAACGCAGCTGTAATGGCTCTTCCATGACTCCCGAAAGCATGGTGGCCAATATCGGTGTAGTTTCTTGCTTTCCTGTTGTTTTCGAGGCATTTTCCAAGTAGGTGGGAGGAGTATGCGCATGCAATTCCGAGGGCTACAAGCAGAAATGATGAAATCCACCCTGCATTTTCTAGTCCATATGATGTCGATAGTTGGCCAAGACCTGTATAACACATCAAAATTTAGTTAATGTGGTGGTTTTTTTAAAGAGAACCAATTACTCCATCGTCATTGTGGTTATGTTTATGTTTTTTGTTTATCTTTCTCCATGGTTTGAGTTAATGCAATGGGGTTTACAGCATGTTCCGGCCTCCTTTCTGTAGGTCTTTTGTTGTCCTTATAGGTTGTTTTGGGTATTGATTACGTCTGTTGCATGGCCTTTTTTTCATAGGTTGGGGAGTCTCCAATCTCTTATTATATTAGTTTTTTCTATTAATAAAATTTAACTAAGATGCTGCTCTCCTTTACCAAAAATAAAAGAAATCGAAAAGAAAACCCACACCTATGAGCATTCCGATCATATTAGCGACGGAATGAAGAAAAGAACTTTTGGCATCACTTGCATGCGGATCTGTTTCATTTATCTCGTTTCTAACCTGGAACTGCACACCATCCTCCAAACAAGCTTCACTACTATCAACCCATTTCACAGCCAAGTTCACTTCATGAGTGGACTCACAATTGGTAGAAATATCGGAGCTCTTTGAGTTGAAAAATATTTTCCATAGATTCATTTTCGTTTTGTGGGTGTTGGTCCGATTTCCTCAAACTGACGTACATAACACTAAATTCTAATGTTTTTGGGGTTTCCTAGTGTACTTGAGACGATAATGATTGGGAAGTTATTTATAGGTGGTGCAAAGTGTGAAACACACAATACTGACGTGTGATAACACGTTAAAACTATGAGATTTTTATGTTTTTTTCGTAGAATATTATCATGTACATTTAATTAATTAATTAGAAGGTGGTGTTTGATGTGTAGCATTTGGAGATTCAAAAAAGGAAACATTTTTTGGATAGACTAGTAAAAGAAAGAAGAAATGGTTATTTGAATCTATGTAATTTTACTAGTTGTGAGACCATGTATTATATAAGTTAATTTAAAAAAAAAGTTAAATATAAATGTCAATATATTTTAGAACTTTAAATTTATAAGAAAATAAGAAAAACAATGAATTATTATAATGAAAATGTTTTTTATCTTTTAAATTGAAACAAATAATTTAAATAAAAAAAATAAACTAATGAACTTTATTTTTGGGAATTTTAGAATTAAAAGGTAAGTTTATTAATGAAATAAATATTCGTTTATTAATGAAATAAATATTCATTTAATACTATATTTATTGCAATTATTACATTAAAATATTATGTAGAATTTAATAAAATAAAAAAACTCATAAAATGACATGTGGAAAAAAAATTAATTCAAAATAACCACAAAATGACATTTGGCAAATTGAATGAGAGTGTGACAAATGGCAAAAACAACATTCATTTATTAGAGAGGATAAAATTGGATTGTGCATAAAAACAGAAATTCAATATCGAATGTGATTTGTAGATCCAAAAACCTATTTTTTTTCAATATACATTTGTGCTTCTCCAGCACAAGATGTTAGCGGTTTTTTAGTTTTTAGGTCATCCACGATGCGTTGAACTTGATAAAGTTCAATGGATTATCCCATCATATTTTTACAATCCATATAACTTTATCATTTTTTTTCATACAATGTATTGAACTCTATAAAGTTCAATTGAATATTGCAAAAGGTAATTTACATTATATATTTAATAATTAATTTTTTCTATTGAAGAGTTCAATGACCATTTAACTCAAAATCCATTGAATGTCAATGTGTCATCTCACAATGATAGAGTTTCATTAATTAAATGACAATTAGACTCGTCACCTCATTCAACTTTCCCATTAAAATTACCATTATGAATCCTTTTATATAAATTTAGCTCGTTAAAAAAGGTTTAATTAAAAGTCAGATATTAATTGAGATAAAAAGGAGAAAAAATAAAAGCTTCAAAGATGGCCTTTAGGGGTGAACAGAAACCAAACCGAAACCCAAAAAAACCGAAATAACCGCATAAACCGAAGCCGAATAACTGAAACCGAAACGAAAACCGATGGTGCGGTTTTTAATTTTGAAAAACCGAAAAATTGCGGTGCGGTTCGGTTTTAGGTTTAATAATCGCACCAAATTAACCGAAATAACCGCAAACCGCATAATTTAATATATTATTTAAATATTTATAATACTTATATTTAATTAATAAAAATAAATAAGCTAATCTAAGGAATGCGCAGCTACGAAGCGGGACTCCAAAAAATTGAATCAATCCTTTCCTTTAGTTTTGACCGAAAAACCGCACCTTTTTAACCGAAAACCGCACCACCTTATTTTGTGGTTAAAAACCAAAACCGTACCGAAATAACCGCAAAACCGAACCAAATCAAAACCACAATTTTCGGTTTTTGGCTTTAAAAAACCGCAATTTGCGGTTGCGGTTGCGGTTTTATACAAAAACCACACTGAACCGCACCATGCTCACCCATAATGGCCTTGGTAATGTGTTAAAATATAATCTAATCGAAATAGACAGGGCTGTCAAATCGGGTAGGCGTGTCGAGTTTTTGTCTGACACGACAAAGTTTTATGTAACACGAACACGACACGACACGATGTCGTGTTTTTTTTTCACTAACACGAAAGCAAACCGGTTAAAACACAACACGACACGGTAAAGATAACATTACATAACTGTTAGTTTATTTAATTCATACTTAATCATATATAACATGACAAATACGAAAAATACGACAAACACATGTTCAATCGTGTCAATTTCATGCCGCTTTGTGTACACGAATATGACACGACACGACATCATGTTTTTTAAAATTGACACGAACATGTCATGAACACAAATTCAAAATTTTATTTCGTCCTAATTTCGTTTCATGCCGTGTATTTTTGTCGTTTCGTGTCATAAATTGACACCACTAGAAATGGACAATAATTATTAGATATGGATCCAAAAAATAATAATAAATAAAATATACACGAACGGGTCGGGTCCTCGATATTGATTAGCTATACGAATAAAAAGAAAATTTGACTAATTATATTAATTATTTTTCTAGAAAAATAAAAAATTAGTCAATTGTACGAAATGTCTTATTAAATTTTGAGACGTATCTAGTGTTGTTTTTTTTTCTTAAGGTCGAGGATTCAAGTCCCGTTAAAAAAATAGATGAATTTAGTAGTAGTTTAGGAATAAAATATATTTGTCGTTCAAAAAAAAAAATTTAAAATGATTACTTCATATGAAAAATATTAATGTAGCAAACCATATGAAAAATATTAATGTACCAATCAAAACCATATCGTTATGAAAAAAAATATCAAAAAAATATTTTGCAAATGCTTGCAAAAATCAAGATTTAATTTATGAAAGTTTCAAAAAGAACATTTAAATAAACATATTTGTATTAGGAATCTTTAAAATAATTTCCATACCTAAAGAAATTTTAATATATATATATATATATATATATATATATATATATATATATATATATATATGATTTTAGTGTTATCAACATGTTTTAGTGTAGTTGTTATTAATTTTGAGATAAATTGAGTTCTATTTCACTCACCGAAATTGAAGATGCGAGGTGCACACTCAAAGTAATTAATATGAGCTCGGGATACGGGGGTCCGGAGGCAACACCCTTGGCGGGGTCTAGGGGCAGCGCCCCTAGCGGGTCCAAGGGGGCAGAGCCCCTGGCAGTGGTCATCGGATGCGTCAAGGGGCAGTGCCCTGAAACTCACTTGGTGACAGCATGATGATACCATGCATTTTTCTTGCCAAAAACTCACTTGATGATATCTTGATGATAAGGTTGTCGGTTATGTCCAATAACTACATGTTTTGGCGCCAAATCTACATGTAACCACTACTAACTACTTTTCCCTCTTGTATAAGAACATTATTCATGTTCCTAAAAACGGGTTACAAAAGATACACTCGAAATGTACCCATTACGATTTGAACTATCTCTCAAGAAGACATCAAGTAAAGGTATTCTGTGTTTTTCAATTCGAATTAGGCCTGTAATTGTAATTGGTTTTATACTGGGATTATCCCACTTCTAAATTCGTGTATCCCAGGCAAAAGGAACGAACTACAGATTTCGGAAAGTGTCCTACACACGATCCATGAATCTATCCAAGTAATATATATTGTTATTTTTATTCCCTATTTTCTAACAATATATATATATATATATATATATATATATATATATATATATATATATATATATATATATATATATATATATATATATATATATATATATATATAGTGATATCTTCCCCGGACTTAACATCGCCTTTCATTGTCTCCATGGAGTTAAGCCTGAGAATCACAACACAGGGAAAAAGGCCGTAAGTCGTCGTCCAAGATGGGTTCCCGGAACGAAGCTCCAACGGTCAAGTTAGTGACTGGTTGAGTGAGTATGGGTTTAGCTGAAGAGTGAGTAAGGGGCGATCCCCTCTCCTGAAAGAGAGGGGGTTCTATTTATATCTGTCATGGCAGGGACAAGATCATGACAATACCTTTTGGTCTCTGCTGGGTCGACAGGACGTGGATGCGTCTTATTGGCAGATCGTGCTCCACTATTGGTTAGCTGTCGTTGGTGCAGAATTCTAAGGTGGCATGGCCCTGAGCATTACACCTGTCTCTCTAGGAGACGAATGGTACTGTTTTGTCTCCGAGTTGGCTTCAGTGCTTGGGTGACAAGGAATAATCATGAGATCACGAGGGCGAGGGCGTGGACTCAACGCTAGGCGTACAATGATCCTTGACTACGACGTTTGTGAGCTCCGTTACATTTGACGTATTCTTTGCGGGATACATTAACAAGTCCCCTAGGCTAGTAGACGTCAGCGTTTGGTTAGGGTAGTTGATTTGTTCTAGCTTAGATCTGGACACGCGTTCGGTTGAGATGGATCTTGATAGCTGCTGACATGACGGAGGCGTCTGCACATATAGTTTTCATCTTTATAACCACTTGGGCTTCCCGCATGCATTTTGAAACTTCCGTTGTTTGTGCCAGTTTCCTTTTCTTCGCTTCTTCCAGGTTCTGCTACTCCTTCCTTCTTTCTACTCTTTTCATTTTCGCCTTCATTCTCGTCTTTTCTTGTCGACGAACAATGGCTACCCAAAACATTGGAATTGTGCCCTCTGCGAGTGATTTTGCCGATCCTCAAGAACGGTTCGGTTTTCTTGTTGAGCACGGTGTGGAATACCCTCGGAAAGGGGCTATCATTTCTCTTCCACCAGAAGGGAAGGTCAGAGTCCCTATACCGATCTTTGAGGCGAGGCTCCGACTTCCCATGTTCGATTTTTTCGATGACATTATGTGTCAATACGGATTTTCTATCGACGATCTGACTCCCAACACTGTCAACAAGTTTGTTGGCTTCGAAATGGTGTACGGGGCTTTGGGTGTGCTTCCCCAGTTCTGGGCCTTTAAGTATTTCTTCAACTCATCGACTCAGCCTGGTGTGCATAATTTTTTTAAGTAGAGGGGAATCCACGCATTCGTCATTAATCAGAACGCCCCCAACAAAAATTGGCAGGACAAGTGGTTATGGGTGAACCGCGATTTGGTCAGATTCAGTTATCCTCGTCAGACCAACTTCACTGATCGGATTTCCGCTCTCTGGTGGGCCAGCGCAACCGTGGCCAGGGCATTGAGAACCATTTCTTTCAACGGGGAGGACTGTATGCTGGCCGCCGTCAGTATGAGTGCTGCTTGTAGGGTGCGGGGGATGATGCCTTATTTCTACGTTGAGAAGGATGGTAAGTACCTCTCCTTCGCCCCTTTTTTTTTATTCCCGTTTTCCTGCACTTGTTTTGCATTGTGCGACTAGTAATTCTGACCATGTACCTAAATGCGCTGGCTTGGTTTTTATTTGAAGGTCGTGAGAGGGTCGTACCCTTTGAGATGGTACTGAGGGGCCACTTTCAGGGCACCTTTCAATACTGAGAGGTGCCCTTGGTAGAGACACTTCCTCCACCGGTCAATGCTGACCGTGTCCTGGCTCTTGCTGGTTCTCACATCGCTTCTTTGCCCGAATCTGGTTCCCTTTTCACTCGAGCGTTGGTTGACGCACCTGTTGGGGGATCCTCCAGCAACAATCATTTGCCCTCCGATCATGAGGAGGAGCCACCAACTGAGTTGGTGACGAGGGACAGGCGCTTGGCTTCTAAGAGGCGATTGGATTCTAAGAGGCGATTGGCTTGGTTGGATTCCCATATTGTGGAGGATGTCGATGTTGATTCCTCTATCCGGCGCCTTCATAAGAGGCGAAATGTGGACTTCCTTTTGGGGGAGTCCGACGTTGTTGTAGACATTCCCGATGATGACCCATCGAAACTGTCAGAGGGAATGAGCAAAAAGGTGACATAATAGCCTCGTGAACCCAAGGATGAGCCCAAGGATGCAGCGACCCCTGGGGGGGATCTTTGGGCAGGATTCAAATTACATGTCCCAAGTTCCTCCCGATCCAACTTTAGTATCGACGGGAGACAGTGCTGTTTTAGGTTCTTCCTCTCCCCTCTGGCGATTTCTGCCATATATGTGTCGGAGTGGTGACTTAAACGAGATTCTCTCTTGACGAAGCATTCTGCTGCATACGAATAGAGTCGTCATTCCTTCCCTTCCGTTACAATCGAAGCCCTGCAACTCCTTTCCAACTACCATATGTCTAACAGCCTACAGTATGCAGCTGCTCGGTTGCCCCTACATGGTTGCTGCTGCCCGACGCCTTCGCCAGGTATGTTTGAACTCTAGAGAGCTCGCCTCCGTAAGGGCCGAGCAGGATGAGCTGAGGGCGAAGTTGCCAGGTTTGGAGGAGGAGAAACGTAGGTTTAAGGAGCGTTACGACCTCTTGGCTGGGGAGAAAGCATCTTTGTAGGAGATGGTGGTAACTTTTGACGGGTCGGTGGAACATTATTCTTAGTGAATCGAAGTCTTGGTGGAGGAGAAAAAGGTGCTATAGGGTCAAGTGGAGGATGTTAATAGGCAACTGGAGGAGGAGAGCGTGAGGAGGAAGGCTGTAGAGGATGATCTAAAGTGGCTGCTTCAGAAGGGTATCGTCTGGGTGGTGGACAAGGTGGTTGAGAGCCCCGACTTTGTTAGGTTTTGAGCACTATAACACTCCTATGGTGCACATGCAACCCTAAATGCTTTAGATCTATGTTTTCTCTAATTATACATGCATTTTCAATTTTTCCAAAGCATTCTCCTAACTAGCATACAAATTGTCAAATGAACAATACAACTAGTTAGATTACTTACCTCTTAGAAGGACTTGTAGTTCTTGACCTTTGAAAGCTTGAGCACCTCAAGTGTGATGCCTCTAATGGTTCACTAACACCAATATGCAATAAGAGGCTTGAGAGAATAGGTTACTTGCACAAAATCAATATCACTCTCTAAGAAACTTGTGACTAATGGCGTAACCGATTTTGGCCATAAGGGGTTTAATTTATAGTGTGGCAAATGCTAGGGTTACACTTTGTAAACCCTAATGACCTTTCATATTACCTGGGACCCATGGATTAACCTCCATGGACTATCCATGGAGTATCTCACTGGTTTAGCCCATCCTAAATAACCATGGATCATTAGCCCACTATTAGAATGATTGATTTACACAATCAACCCCCATATATTTAATTAGTCTCTTTTGATCACAAAATTAATTCCAAATTAATTCTTGATCAATACTAATTAAATAATATGATTTCATATTAATATATTATACTTGTAATATATTAATAAATCATAAATAACCTTATTCTCAAAAGTCCATCCTATCAAATTGCGCTGGTGAAGGCAACCCAAAAGGACCATGCTACAATCGGGTCAAGTACATCCCAGTTATAGTTATGGGCTTAGACACCAAATTCAATAAACTTTTCACTGGGTGTAAGGCATATGAAGGCAACCTGCATGGCTACCGGGGTTGAGGGTGGTAAGCAGGTGATTAGGGAGCAGATTTCCACCAGGAAATTTGTGCCTGGTAAGCTAAGCACCCTTTTGGAGTACACTCAGGCGATGCATGCGGAGGTGAAGTCTTTCCTGGAGACCGAATTTGTCTCCTACCTCCATCTTGGTGATCTTTACATAGAGGGTCTCCATCAGTTGTGCAACGATTCAGACGCCGAATGGAATCATCTTGACGCCAACACTTCTAGGGCGTGACCTTCCTCCACTCCTCCTGGTATGTGAGTTTTATCCTCTTCTCGTTTTTGTTGTTGTTTGAAGCATTGTTTAGCTTTCCCGGTGTTTGTGAGATAATGTTATTAGATGGTATTTGTATTCGTGTTGGGCCCTATGTGGCATTTCTAATTCCGGGAGCTATCTTGTAGACAATTTTAACTTCCCTACTTTTCAACGCTATAACTCTCCTTAGTTTATCACATTGTCTTGTCGTCCCTGGTGGTTTGTGTTGGCCACCCTAGATTTGGATTCGTCTCGAAGGTTGATATTGGCCTTTGGGGCATCCTTGCTTTTTGGTTTCACATTGGAGGGGAATCGATTATGATTCCTATTTTTTTGGTAGATTTGTTGGGCCTGGGGCACATTTTTGGGCTTTAGCCTAGGAGCCCGCTCTAGTGGGGTTGGGGCTCATCCTTTTTTAGTGTTTAGGGTTTATCCTTATAGGATCAAGGCCTTGGTTGGACTTCGGTTATGAACTCTAGCTGGTTCGTTTTGTTATGGAACCCCTTTTTTAGCTAAAGGTTTTCTCGCTGCCCTTTTGGGTCTTTGTTCTAAGTCCTGATTTGAGAAGGATTGTACTCCGAACCTAGCCATCTAAGTCAGGACGAGATCGTCACCTCGAGGCCTGAGGGATTAGGTATTGTATATTTCGAGGGAAAGGTTATGATCTGTTGTGATATGTCTCCGGCTCGACTCCTTCTTTGTGAGGGATGGAAAAAGGGGGAGGGGGTCTGAGAATCACATCAAAGAAAACAAGACCGTCAGTCGTCGTTCGGGAGGATGTCCCGGAAAAAAACTTCGACGATCAAGTCAGTTCTAGGTTTTGATGAGAGCGTGAGAAAGTGTGACAATAAAAGGTTAATGTTGAATGTCGGTCCCTTCTCTTGGAGGAGAAAGGGCATTTTTATACCTGGAGTTGGGGGAACAGAACCCCGACCATATCTTCTACTTTTTCAGGTCTGGCAGGGACTGGCAGCTTCCGATTGTTAGATCGTGCTCCGTGGGTGGCTTTTTGTTATTGGTGCAGACTTTCCAAGGGATCAGCGTCCTGAGCGTTACACCCGTCGATTTGGGGGACAACTGGTACTATTTTTTCTTGACGCTGGTTCTGACGCTTGGGCGCCAAGGAACAAATACGGGGTTGCGAAGGGCGAGGGCGAGGACGGGGCGTTAGGCGTACACCGAATTTTGCCTAAGCTGTCTATCAAATTGACGGTTCCGTTACGCCTGACGTATTCCTGATGGGATACGTCAACAAGTCCCCTAGGCTAGTAGACTCCAACGTTGGCTTAGGGTAGCTGAGTTGTTATAGCTTGGATCTGGACATGCATTCGGTGGGGATGGCTTTTGACGACTACTGGGGTGACGAAGGCGTTTTCGCAGGCGGTTTACATCATTGTAACCGGTTGGGCTTCCCGACTGCATTTAAAACTTCCCCATTTGAGTCTAACTTCCTTTTTCTGGTTCTTTTCACTTCTGCTACTTCTTTTCCTTTTCTCTCCCGTTTCTACTTCTTCGACGAACCATGGCTGACTTGAATACCAGGATCATTCCATCTTCAAGCAAGTTCGCCGCTCTTCAAGAGCGGTTTGGTTTTCTTCCTGAGCACGACGTGGAATATCCTCGAAAGGGGGCAATAATTTCTTGCCCATCGGAGGGGAACGTCCGGGTCCCTGTTCCGATCTTCGAGGCCGATATGTGGCTGCCGATGACGAATTTCTTTGACGAGATAATGCGCCAGTACAGCTTTCGTGTGGACGATCTGACTCCAAATGCCGTCAACAAGATATGAATCATAAAATTGGTTAGAAGGTTACCTCTTTATGTAGCTACTAAGACTTTGGCCTTGTGAGAATTTAGCACCCCAAGTTTTGTGCCTGAAACAAGTCACAAACACCAATACATAACTAAATGGATATGAGATAGGCTAAGGAGACTCAAAATCGACTTCTCTTCTTGGAATGCAAGGTGTAACCGATTTTAGATTATGAATATATATATATATATATATATATATATATATATATATATATATATATATATATATAGAATATCAAGGGTCATGTGTAACCCTAATCCATACACATAAGCTTATGATCCACCCATTTGATTTGGATAAATACTTCATTGATTAACCCATATGCCCATCAGAAATCAAACTATGGATCATTAGCCCAACTCATATGTATCAATTTAATTAGTCTCTTTTGATCACTAAATTAATTCTTGATCAATACTAATTAAATAATATGATTCCTCAATTAATATATTGTACTTATAATATATTAATAAATCATAAATAACCTTTTACTCAAATATCCATCTATCAAATTGTTCTGGTGAAGGCAACCCGAAATGGACCATGCTACTATCGGGTCAAGTACATACCAATTATAGTTATGGGTTTAGACACCTAATCCAACAGTCTCCCACTTGGATAAGTCTAATAACTATAATTGCCAATCCAACTTAAAATCCAATTAGCATTCGTAGCTCTCAAAAATCTGCTGTCATACTCTGATGCATCCATTAGATAAGTGATCACATAATCCTCTGTTCTACAAGATATCGTGTGGACAAAGACATGGAATAAAGTTATGCTCATTGTCCAACAGTTTGTTTCCCGATTTCTGATTTGTTTGACATAGAACTTAATTGAACACATCAGTTGAGTCCTGACCGGGCCCAACACATAAGTCAAAGCAAAATCATCGAGGGGCCCAAGATATCGCTTTTAATCCTCTTAGGATAAAAGGAACAGATAAACCTCGACTTATATGCTTTTACTAATTACTCGTTAAATCATACACAACAACATGTTTTATAACATCGAGTTACCGATGCGTTTTTGCATTATCAATGTACAACCAACTCATAATCAACAACTCATATATCTTAGTTTGAAGACTATACGATATTATCATCTCACAATCACTTGTGATAAATTTCATGAAGTGATTCATGTGAGTGTGGGTTTAATCCAATACTCAAATCTTATTTCAAGACCACTCATGAATGTTTGTAGCAAACTTTGCTATGTCTAACACCTTAGACAATCTTACAAAAACCCATTGATGACATTCTACTTTCATAATCGACTTCCAAAGTATGATCGGCTGTGGATAGTTTGAATAATTATATTATTCTGGAAGTCAAAACATGCAAAATGAAACAATAGTAAATAATTGACACAAGATAGTAGCTTTACTTATAAATAAAACTCCTTTTATTCAATCATCAAATGTCAATTACATTTTAGCTATTACAAGTTTCTAAAAAGCTACCTAATCATTAAAAGTAATATCGTCCTTCAGCCCGATTCTCTTAGCGTGCTGCAAGTGCTTAACCCTACTCAGTCCCTTCGTAAGGGGATCTGCTTGGTTCTCTTCTGACGATATGCCCTTCATCACGAGGAGTCCTTCTTCTATTCGATGTCTTATGAAGTGATATTTTCTGTCGATGTTCCTGGATCTGCCATGATCCCTTGGTTCCTTGGCTAAGGCTACCGCACCCTCGTTGTCATAGAAAATCTCCACAGGCTCCTTTACAGCTGGTACAACTCTAAGGTCTCGAATGAAGTTCTTCAGCCATATTTCCTCCTTTGCTGCTTCGCTTGTTGCTATGTACTCTGATTCGCGCGTTGAATCATCCACAGTTTCCTGTTTGGAACTTTTCCATGTTATTGCTCCTCCATTAAGGGTAAATATCCAGCACGACTGAGAGCGGAAATTATCTCTGTCGGTCTGAAAACTGGCGTCACTATACCCTGTCACTCTCAAGTCATCACTCCCACCGAGGGTAAGGACCCATTCCTTAGTCCTCCGTAGGTACTTAAGAATGTTCTTTACCGCAGTCCAGTGTGCTTTACCAGGATTTCCTTGATATATGCTAACCATGTTCAAAGCAAAGGCTACATCAGGGCAAGTACACGTCATAGCATACATGATCTAACCAACAGCAGAAACATATGGTATTCGACTCATTTCGGCTATCTCAGCCTCTGTACTCGGACTATGAGTCTTACTCAGTTCAGTATTGCTCTGGATAGATAATTCTCCTTTCTTGGATTCCTCCATGCTGAAACGCTTCAACACTTTGTCCAAGTAGGTACTTTGACTAAGTCCTATTAGCCTTTTACTCCTGTTTCTCAATATCCTTATCCCTAGAATGTAAGCAGCTTCCCGAAAGTCCTTCATAGCAAAACACTTCCCAAGCCAAGACTTAACCTCCTACAAGGTTGGGATGTCGTTTCCCATGAGCAGTATGTCATCTACATACGATACCAGAAAGCTAACTATACTCCCACTAGCTTTGACATATGCACAAGACTCATCCTCGCTTCTCGAAAAAGCAAACTCTTTGACTTTCTCATCGAAACAAAGATTCCATCTGCGAGATGCTTGTTTGAATCCATAAATGGATTTCTCAAGCTTACACACTCTATTAGGGTACTTTTCATTGACAAAACCCTCTGGCTGATTCATGTAAACATCTTCAGCCAACTTCCGATTAAGGAAAGCGGTTTTGACATCCATTTGCCATATTTCATAATCATGAAATGCAGCTATGGCTAGCATAACCCTTATAGATTTGATCTTAGCCATTGGTGAGAAGGTCTCATCATAGTCAACTCAAGAGTTTGAGTAAAGCCCTTCGCAACCAATCGTGCTTTATAAGTGTGTACTTTCCCATCCATGTCGGTCTTCTTCTTGAAGATCCATTTGCACCCGAATGTCATACGACCTGGTACATTGTCAACCAAGTTCCAAAATTGATTGTCATACATGGGCCGAATCTCGTTGTCCATTGCCTACTTCCATTTAGCAAACTCGGGGCCTGCCATGGCTTCCTTGTAGTTGTTAGCTTCATCAAAGTTTACCAGTGTACTATCACTGATAAATGTATCACCCTTAGAGGTAATATGGAAACCATAAAAATCAGGTGTCTGTCTAACTCTACTGGAATGCCTCAGAGGTAAGGACTCGTCAATCGGTTCAACTGGAGTTTCCTCTTCAAGTTGAGCGCTAGTGTTTGAGGTTCCTTCATCGCTTAACTCTTGAAGCTCTTCAAGGTCAATTTGCCTCCCACTGTCCTCTTGGCATATTATCTCTCTCGCGAAAGACTCCTATCTTCGCAACGAAGACAACATTGTCACTCGGTCTATAGAAGAGATATCCAAAGGATTTCTGTGGGTAGCCGATGAAAATACATCGCTAACTTCGAGGTTCGAGCTTGTCGTGAGTTTCTTTTCTCATAAAAGCCTCGCAACCCCAAACCTTGATGTGTGCTAACGAGGGAACCTTCCCTGTCCACATCTCATGAGGTGTTTTGGAAACCTTTTTAGTTGGGACTAGATTAAGGATATGGGCGGAAGTCTCTAAGGCATACCCCCAGAATGAGATATGTAACGAAGCTCGAATCATCATAGAACGAACCATGTCAAACAAGGTTCAATTGCGCCTCTCAGCCACACCATTAAGCTGTGGTGTCCTAGGTGGCGTCAATTGTGAAACAATTCCACATTCCTTAAGATAGTCGTGGAAATCGATACTAAGATACTCTCCTCCCCGATCGGATCGGAGCATCTTTATCTTCCTGCCCAGCGGATTCTCCACTTCTTGTTTAAACTCTTTGAACTTTTCAATGGTTTCTGACTTATGCTTGATTAAGTAGACATACCCATATCTACTATAATCATCAGTAAAAGTCACAAAGAAGCGGTTAGCATCCCTTGCGGCGGTTCTGAAGGGTCCACACACATCTGTGTGTATGAGATCCAACAAACCCTCACCCCTTTCATATGAACCAGTGAAGGGTGACTTGGTCATCTTTCCAAGCAAACAAGATTCACAAATCTCATCCGACTTTAAGTCAAATGACTCCAAGACTCCATCCTTTTGAAGTTGGGCTATGCGCTTCTTGTTAACATGTCCAAGACGACAATGCCATAAGCATTCTTTATCCAAACTATTGGACGAATCGATATGCAAAACATTATTTCCTAAATTATCTACAACCATCACAGTTTCATATATACCATTACAAGGTAATGCTTCAAAATAGAATACACCATTATAATAAACATTAATACTACACATTTCATTATTAAAAGAAAATGTAAAACCTTGTTCATACAAACTATGAAAGGAAATAATATTCTTCGCCATATCAGACGAGTAGCAACAATTATTCAAATCTAATTTTAAACCATTACTAAGCAATAATGAATAAACTCCAATCTTGGTGACAGGTGACTTTCCCCTATTCCCCATGATCAAGTTCATCTTCCCGTGCTCCACATCCCTACTTCCTTTTAGACCCTGCAAATCAGAACAAATGTGTAAACCACATCCTGTATCAAGGACCCAAGAATTAGCATGTGATGAGTTATTAGACAGAATAGTATAAATACTTGCGAAGGAGGGTTTGATCTTCCCATCCTTTATGTCCTGCAAGTATTTGGGGCAGCTTCGCTTCCAGTGCCCTTTTTCATGACAATGGAAGCACTCTGCTTGCTTTGGGTTTGAGGAGGGTGTAGCAGGACCACCTTTGGACCCACTAGAAGAGGATCCAACATGGGACTTTTCCTTGTGGCTCTTTGAGGAAGCTTTCCTCTTCTTTCCCTTCCCATGTCCAATTTCCAAGACAGGGGCAGTAGCAGTAGGAGTAGAAACAACAAATTTTCCTTTAAGATTACTTTCAGCAGTTAGTAAAAGACCTTGAAGCTTGCTTAGAGTCACATCCTCCTTGTTCATATGATAAGTCATACGAAACTGATCATAACAGGGAGGTAAAGAGTGTAGGATAATGTCAATTGCCAATTCTTCATCGAAATTGACATATAGCTTTAGCAAGCGGTCCACAAACCCTTGCATCTTTTGCAAGTGGGCCGTGATAGACTCTCCATCTTTCATTTTGGTAGTAATCATGGAGGCTATGATTTCATACCTCTCCTGCCGAGCACTTTGATGGTACCTTTCCATCAAATCCTGGTGCATTTCATAGGGCCAAAAGTCATCATAGGACTTCTGAAGCTCAGCAGTCATGGTAGCAATCATAATACACGACACCTTTGTCGCGTGCCTCTCATGGGTCTTGAACTCAGTAATCTGTTCGGGAGTAGCGGTAGATTCATTAATCTCCTTCAACACTTTATCTAGGACATATTCTTTGTCCTCATAGCGAGTGGCCATTCGGATGTTTCGAATCCAATCATTGAAGTTCGATCCATCAAATATGACCCTCCCACATAGGTTCATGAGGGAGAAAGAGCCTGAAGGGTTTAGGTTTGAAGCAGTGTTGGAAGACATCTGAAAAGAAAGACAAAGTTTAGATTAGATAATGATCCTTAATATAGCACCCAAATGAAATATTAAGGCTAGGACCCAACAGAATATTTTACAATTCGGAAGAGGGATGCCGTAATCCAATTGCAAAATATTTGAAGGTAGGTCAATGACAATTTACCAATTTCCACCATGAAAAACGAAATAGATTATTAAGTTTTAAATGAATTGAAATTCCTAGATTCTTTGGAGATTCATTGAACTTTTCAATGGCATGTTTAAATCTCGATTGTGCCCTTCAAGTTTGTGACTGAGATACCGAGGATCACAAACAAGGTGTGAATAACCATGCAAATTAGCTTGGTACACCTAATGTTATAAATCACCTAATCAATGTGCCGGATAATCACACACGCTCCATTGATCCATGATTAACATCAAGCTAACCTTTGCCACACATTGTCAGTCCCAAATCAGTGTGCCGGTTAACCACACACGCTCCACTAACGACGTAACAAGGTGCAAAGTGCAATTTCATGGAATAGCACCATTTTCACATTTTTCCTAAAGTAACTAAGATTGGGAATTTATAAAAGTTTAGTTACTTTAATAATTGTCATTATACTTATTAATAAAAATTAATATCCTATTCTACCCGTTCTGCTAACGACCCTCTACCAGTCAAGGAAGCGGTGGGTGAGAGTGGACACCCATTAAACCACCATTTTATAGGTAGTAACCTTATACCCCCTTATAGACCGGCTTCGGGAATGAGGCCTACTATTGGTAAGACTGACTTGTCTTATATATATATATATATATATATATATATATATATATATATATATATATATATATATATATATATATATATAATTATTAAACATTAATATTATAATAGTATAAGGGTTGAATTTTAAACTTTTAAAATTCTAGTGTTTGGAATTAAAGTTTCATAAATGAGACTCTTCAAGTTCCAAAACTTGAGGGAAAGTTTTGTAACTTGTCAAGACCTTTGATTACCATAATTTATGGATTTTAAAGTTCCATGAATGAGACCTTTCAAATTCCAAACTTGAGGACAAGTTATGAAACCTTTCAAGTCTCTTGAATTCTATAACTTACATGAGTTAATAGTTTCATAAATAATGACTTTTCATATTCCATAACTTGAGGACAAGTTATGGAACTTTTCAAGAACACATAGATCAAATTAAACTAATCCAATTATCATATAATTCATCATTTACCAATTTGACCTAGTTCATATTCAAGATAGTTTCAAATTTTACCAATAATTAGTTTTTCATAAAATCAAGTAATTATCTTAAAATTTGATAACCTTCATGGTTTTGGATGGGGATAAACATTACCATACTAGTAAAATCAAATTTTATGAGCCAAAAAAGTTTGTGGTAATGATCCTAATCCAAAACAGGCCAAAAACTCAAAGATTATGCCATCAGATGCACCAACTCGTCGAGTGCCATAATGGACTCGTCGAGTTCAAGGCAAACATCATCCAACTCATCGAGTTCAATGATGGACTCGGTGAGTTGGCCCTGGCAGAATCCTGGAATGCAGTTTTTTCAGCTTTGAGAATTACACAATTGCATCAATACAATAGAAAACATCCATGGCTTTGATACCACTGTTGGGTTTTATGTACTCTAACATTCCTATGGTGCACATAAAACCCTAATGCCTTGGATCTAAGTTTTCTCTAATTATACATGTAACATTGATATCCTAAGCATGAAGCCTAAACTAGCATACAAAATTTAACATATGAATCATAACATTGGTTCAAAGGTTACCTCTTTATGTAGCTAGTAAGACTTTGGCCTTGTGAGAACTTAGCACCCCAAGTGTTGTGCCTAAAACAAGTCACAAACACCAATAAACAACTAAATGGATATGAGAGAGGCTAAGGAGACTCAAAATCGACTTCTCTTCTTGGAATGCAAGGTGTAACCGATTTTCGCTTATAAATACATATATATATATATATATATATATATATATATACATATATATATATATATATATATATATATATATATATACATATATATATATATATATATATATATATATATATATATATATATATATATATATGTATGTAGAATATCAAGGGTCATGTGTAACCCTAATCCATACCCATAAGCTTATGATCCACCCATTTGATTTGGATAAATACTTCATGGATTAACCCATAAGCCCATCACAAATCAAACTATGGATCATTAGCCCAACTCATATGTATCAATTTAATTAGTCTCTTTTGATCACTAAATTAATTCTAAATTAATTCTTGATCAATACTAATTAAATAATATGATTCCTCAATTAATATATTATACTTATAATATATTAATAAATCATAAATAACCTCTTACTCAAATATCCATCTATCAAATTGTTCTGGTGAAGGCAACCCGAAATGGACCATGATACTATCGGGTCAAGTACATACCAATTATAGTTATGGGCTTAGACACCTGATCCAACACCTCAATCTCATGGGTTTTGGTTATCCTTGCTTGACCACTTTTTCCGATCGGGCGCCAGAACTAGTTGGGGCCAGTGCCACTGTGGCGCAAGCACTAAAGACCATTTGTGTTAATGGCGAGGACTCAGAGGATTGTATGTTGGTTGTCGTTGGGATGAGCACTGCCTGGAGGGCCCGAGGGATGATGCCGCAGTTTTATATTGAGAAAGACGGTGAGTGTCTCTCCTTCCCCCCTCTTTTTTGGATTGTTGTTTTCTTTTGTTTTGTGAACTATGTTTGCTTGTATCTCGTTTGCAGGTCACGAGAGGATCCTTCCCATTTGAGATGGTGCGGAGGGACCACTTTCAGGGCACCTGTCTGCATCGGGAAGTGCCCTTGGTTGAGATGCTCCCATCACCGGTCAGTCCTGACCGTGCCCTAGCCCTTGCTGGTTCTCTTGTTGTGTCTCCGCTCGGGTTTGATTCTCCCGTTGGCCAGGTGTTGGTTGATGCGTTTTTCGATGGTGTTTTTCTTGAGGATCCTTTGCCGTCAAATACGGAGGATGATGAGACATTGATCGGTATGACTCGGTGTAATACCCGTGCGGCTTCTAAACGACGTCTTTCCTGGCTGGATTCGATGCTTATGGAGTCTGTTGATGCCAACTCCTCAGGTCGGCGCCCACCAAGGAGGCGGAACGTGGACTTCCTTCTGGGGGAGACCACAGTGGTGGTTGACATCCCTGATGAAGGAAGGGGCGACTGAACTACCCTGTGAACAAAAGGAAGGGCCGACGAAAACTTCTGATCTTGGTGAAGATGTTCTTGGTGTTGACTCAAGCCTTGTCTGTGAAGGTGTTCCAGACCCTAAGATCCCGCTCTTGGCTGGGGATGACACTGTTGGGGGTTATGCTTCTACCCCCGGCGACACCGGCCGTATATATGCCTGGATGGGGGATAACCCGAGAGTCTCTCCTTTCCCAGCACTCGACAGCATATGATTGGGGTTGCCATGCTTTTCCCCCTGCTACCATCGAGGCCTTGGAGCTTCTTTCTAATTCTCATTTTTCAAATAGCCTTTTATACGCAGTTGCGCAGGTTGGTTCATATATCATGGTGACTGCCTCTCGCCTTCGTCAGGTCGGTTCCAGTTCTAGCGAACTAGCGTCTGTTAAGGTCGAGCGGGACGAGCTGAAGGCGCTGCTGGAATTAGAGGGGGAAAAGCAGTCATTCGAGGAGCGCTATGATCTTTTGGCGGGGGAGAAGGATTCTTTGGAGGACCAAGTGGCTACTCTGGATGGGTCAGTGAAGCGCTTTTCTCAGTGAAGTGAGGTCTTGGTGGAGGAGACGAAGGTGTTGGAGGTCCTGGCGGAGCGTTCTCACAAGAGGCTGGAGGAGGAGGTTGCAGAGAGGAAAGTTGCAGAGGAGAACTTGGGATGGTTGCTTCAAAAAGGTGTTGTTCGAGTGGTTGATAAGGTTGTTAAAAGTACTGAATTTTCATTGGGGGTGAAGCGGATGAAGACGGCACGGCCGGGGTGGAGAACAGCAAGCAGGTTATCTGGGAGCAGGTTTCCGCCGGAAAGTTTGTCCCTGAGGAACAGGATGCTACCGCGGAGCTAGCTCAGGCGATGCATGATGCAATAAAATCTTTCATGGATACAGACTTTTCCTCCTACCTTTGCCTGGGTGAGCTGGATATAGGGGCCTACGTCAGATGTGTGATGATCTTGAATCCGAGGAAGGTCATTCTGGAGGTGGTGCTTCTCATGTCGGGCCTTCCTCCACCCCTGGTAAGTGACAGGTTTTACCCTTTGCTACTGTTTGATGTTTTAAGATAACATTTGTATCTTCATTGTGCTTGTAGGAAAATTTTTAAACAATGTTTGGTTGTCTTCTTTGGCATTGCGTGGTCGTTTTAAAATCCCGGGGGTTGTCTTGGTTAAACAATGTGTGCTTTGTGTTTCCTGTATGTTAGGTTTGCTTTCAATTCATCGTTTTGTTTTTGTTTTTGGAAGGTTTTTGTTGTCAACCTTGGTTTGGATTCTCCCCAGATGTTAGTGTTGGCCTTTGGGGGTCTTGGTCATGGTTATCGTTTGTTTAACATGTTTTGGGGGCTAGGGCGTCTGCTCTAGCGGGCTCGACGCAACCCTTCAGGTTAGCCCCTTTTGGTCGAGGCTTTAGTTAGTTTGTAAGTCTAAACTCTGGTTGGTTCGTTTCGTTAGGATTTCTTTCCTAGCTGAAGGTTTTCTCCTTGGGGATTTGTTCTAAGCCTTGGGTCAGGGGGAGTTATACTCCAGCCTTGGTCGTCTAAGCAAGATCGAGGTCGTCACCTCAGGATCTAGGAGCTTAGGCATTGTGTATTTCAAGGGAAAGGTTATGATCCTTTAAGGCCTCTTATTTGTCATGATTAGGAGATGCGGATCTCCTGACCTTGTTGACATGTTTATTAGGGGGAAGTGATTAGCCTTTGAGGCCGGTGATTGTTTTTGTCTTGTTGGTTTTGTGTTAAGTGGCACAGGGGATCAGTATGTTATTACTTGTTATTCGTGTGCAAGTGTGTCGATACTTGTTTGCTACAAATTTTCTTTTCATTGCATGTGTTTTTTTGGTGCCTTAGAGGCCATCTACATCGTCAGATAAGCATCGAAAGTCCGATAGCTTTTTCTATTCTAGATTTAGCTCTTGAACTGACCATTTGGGGTGTGATTATCCTTTAGGAGTTTGATCACTTGGCCCCCTCCCTTGATTCCCCTCAAGCCAAGGCTATTGGCTTGGGCTCAGGGGCTCCCAAGTCATTGGGACAAATTCTTCTTATTGGGCCTTCTTAGCTTGTGTTGTTCTGCGACTCGGATCTGCAAGCTTTCCAACATTCATGCTCGTGTGGGAGCCGTGATTGGCTGTTTCTGGGTCGGCCGTTTTTCGGAAGATGACTTTCAATTACCTCCATTCTACAGTTTTGGTCACTTGGTTATCAATTTTGAGTGGTTTTTGCTCCTTTTGCATGACTTTTTTATTGGCAACTCTGTTTTTTGTGAGGTTACTAACTTGGTGTCGTCCTGGGGGAAACCTCTGCCAGCTGTAGATTCGTATGGTTGTAGTGAGTTTCCTTTTTACGTTCTCTTTTTAAGGTGATTGCTTATCCTATCTTCCCCGGTACTGACGACTCCTTGTTCGCGCCTCCTGTCGAGCTCCGGGACTTCGTGCGTGCGCTCCTTCGTTTCCTTCTTTTCCATGCCGTGTGCCTTTGCTGCCCTGAGGGGTGTAGGCATGCTCAGTGACGTCCAACCTCTTTTGGTATTCATGAGGATGATCCTTGATGGTGGGGGTGGTGATGCTATTGCTATCACACCCTTCCCCCTCGTTGTTCGTTAGGGGTTGGCGTCGTTTGCCCTTGTTTTGATCGCGAATGGTCATTTTTTGTGCTTGACTATTTGGGCGTTAGCTGTGATCATGCGCCGCTTTCTTGGGATGTGTGCAGTGGCCCAGGTGGCGATTGCCCGGCGTGGTTTTGCTTGTATGTTTAGAGATGTTACTGTTGTTGAGCCATTTGTCGTGCTGAACTTGACTGTACCATGTATTATTGATGGGATGGATTGTAGTCAGAAGATAGCAGGTCGCCGTAGGATCATATCCTCTTCGGAGTTGTGCTTAACTACTGAGAACTCGATTATCCTTGTTACCTTTTCTTTTCCGTCGTGGCTGAGTAGCGTCAACAGGGAGGTTTATTGTGTCGAGTGGCCATAGTTTGTGTCCCGTGAAGCCAACGAGTGGGGCTCGGGTTGGTAGTCTTTAGATATTCTTCCAGGATGGTGGGTGTCGTTCGAGGCAGTGCTCATAGAGGATGTCGATGCTTCTACCTCCGTCGACCAGGGCTCGCCAGATCTGATGCTCCTGTATGAATGCGGGGTTTATGAGTGGATCTATGGGGTCCCAGTTGGGAGCTCTTGGGTCTTCCCGTGAGAAACTTATGTTGAGAGTATCGCTGGGTAGGCCGCCGACGCCATCGGCTGGCATTCGACGCTTGGCTCTGTTCCCGGGGCTTCGATTGCGAATATTTCTTCCTTTTTTGTTGATTGTTTGTTTGTCTCCTTCCGGGTTCTCCAATCCTTCCACGATTTCTGTTAGGTCTCTACTCAGGCACTTGTCTTCTACTTCTTTTTTGAGGATCGTGCATTCTCCGGTGTCGTGGGATTTTCTCTTGTGATATTCTCACTATTTGCTTTTCTCTTTTCTTTCTGCTGGGGAGTTTTTTCGACCGCATGCATTTCCATCTTATGGCTCCTTGGTTCATCCTTGACGAACGAGCGGAATCTGCGAGATGAGTGTCTTGAATGTCTGTGGTGCTTATCCTGGCTTCCATCGTTGCGCTCTTTGTGGCTATGGCGGTAGTGTGAGCTGGCTGGTTCCTGTTTGAGGTAGGCATTTGCTATGGCTTTTAGGTTGGATTGTTTTCATTCTTCTCCCTTGATCTTCCTGAGGTATTTCTCGACCCTGTATTTGAGTTCGTCCCTGGATTATGGCACTGTCCCTTGCATTTTCTTTGACAGGGGGCCCAGGAGTAGTCCTTGGGTGAAGGTGCCTGTGACTAGGAATTCCTCGTGGACGGGGACGCTCAGGCTCACGAGGGTAAACTGATCAAAGTATACCCAAATAGATTCTCCCTCATTTTGCTAGCATGCCATGATAGACTTGGCATCTCCTTTGACTTTCCTCATTTGCATGAAGTTGTGGAGGAAGAGGTATCTCAACTGTTCGAAGCAGGAGATACTTCCCGGACGTAGTGCCTTGAACCATTTGCTAGCATTTCCCAATAGTGTGACCGGGAAGTAGGTGCAATAGAATCTCTTGTCCATCCGAAGGGATGTCATCGTCCACTCGTAGGTATCGATGTATTCGTCCGGATCCGTCGTGCCGTCATACTTTGGGATATTTGGTATCATGGCAGAATGCGATATCTCGTATTGTAATAGCTCTTGGCAGAATGCCGAGCTGATGCTTGTTACAGGCTGTTCATATGTGGGTAATTGAGTGGTCCGCCGTTCGTCATCTGCTGCGTGTAGTATGGGATGTTGTACCCTTGGCCAAAATCATAATGGTACCCGTGGTTATACATGTTCGCTTGAGGCATATATGATGCCTGCGTGGCGTATGCGTGTATTAGGTGATTCGTTTTCAAATTCGGCTCAATGGCCCTGTAGTTTGTGCGTTCGTCCCCTGTGTTGGCACACTTTGACTGTTGTGGGGTTGTGTCTGTGTGTAAGGGTACACGCCTTGGTAGTGGTATGAATATGGGTTGAACGGCGGTTGTTGGGCGAATAACGAGATATGTAACATGGCGGCCCTTGGACGGGCGGCGGCTGCCATAAGCTAGCAATGCCGATGGCTGTGGTCGATTTGCTACCTGTTGTGATTCAGTGGTCGGCACTCTTTGAGGCATTGCGGTGGTAGTTGTGGCCTGTTAGTGCTGTTGTGACGGGCGGCGGTCGCCATAAGCTAGCAATAAACTCCGTCGTGGAGCCGACTGGCGGCGTTGTTGGTGCCTGTGTGAGTACATGTCCTTCCATTGTCGACGGACCGATTCCGTCGAGGGACTGCTTTGGTGTCACCGGGTTATTGTTGTCACCCTCCTGCTGTATCGGTCCTTTATCCGTCATTTCCGGCGCCTAGTGTTGCGCAGTAGGTTATGTCGTACTGGGTGTATGTCCGGATGGCGCCAATTGTTGTGATATGTCTCCGGCTCAATTCTTGCTTCGTGAGGGATGGAAAAAGAGGGGCTTGAGAATCACATCAAAGAAAACTAGACCGTCAGTCGTTGTCCGGGAGGATGTCCCGGAACGAAGCTCCGACGATCAAGTCAGTTCTAGGTTTTGATGAGAGGGTGAGAAAGTGTGATAGTAAAAGGTCAATGTTGAATGTCGGTCCCTTCTCTTGGAGGAGAAGGGGACTTTTTATACCTGGAGTCGGGGGAACAGAACGCCAACCATATCTTCTACTTTTTCAGATCTGGTAGGGACAGGCGGCTTCCGATTGGTAGATCATGCTCCGTGAGTGGCTGTTTGGTGCAGACTTGCCAGGGGATCAGCGTCCTAAGTGTTACACCTGTCGCTATGGGGGACGACTGGTACTATTTTATCTTGACACTGGTTCTGGTGCTTGGGCACCAAGGAGCAAATACGGGGTTGCGAAGGGCGAGTGCGAGGATGTGGCGTTAGGCGTACACCGACTTTTGCCTAGGATGCCTGTCAAATTGACGGTTCCGTTACGCCTGATGTATTCTTGATGGGATACGTCAACATGATCCTTTAAGGCCTCTACTTGTCATGGTCAGGATTTGTGGCTATTTCGATTTTACTGCCGTGTTTTTAGGGAAAGGTTATGAGCCTTTGAAGCCTATGGTTGCATTCTTGCAGCGGTTTCGCTCAAACAATGTGGATGATCAGTCCTTGTTGTCGTTTGGTAAACGTGTGCAACCTCTTATGGGTGGTGTCGAGCTCGAGTACATATATTATATATATATACACACACACACACACACACACACATATATATATATATATATATATATATATATATATATATATATATATATATATATATATTGTGAAAAGACAACTGTCATAATTTCGTTAATGATGTTCTTCTGTCTACGGAGGTCCATGTTTTTTTTAATAAGAAAGAGGGGATGACTTGTTGTGCAAGTCAATTCTTGGCACTTGTGTTGTTTTTCTGGGGTTTGATTATCCGTTTGGAGTTCGATCTCATTACCCCTTCTTTGAGTCTGCTTCATTTGAGCCTCTCACCATGTCACCTTGAAGTGACGTGGTCCATGAGCACGTTAAATTTCAGGGGATACTCCCCCTGATCTGTTCTTACAATCATCCTTGCACGTTCCTTGGCAGGCCTGCTCTCACTTTCATGTTGCTTCGATTCGTTGGTCCTTGTATCGGAGTTCGGTGTTCGCGACAATCTAAGCGTTACCTTGAGCGATGACGCTGTTTTCGTAGCCCTCGCCTGGCTGTTTGGTATGCTTCCGCTAGGGAGTGGTCTGGTTGCGTCTATGCTCTTGTAGCTCTGGTATCGCCCGAGTTTGTCTTCCCAGGGTATGGTTGTGTCCTCGCACGTGCGAGATTTTGGTATTTTCGAGTGAGCTACACTCTTGGAAGCGATCTTCGGAGCCTCTCGTCTCTTGGTTCCTTTTGCCCGGTTCTTTTGTATTTGCTACGTTGCAACCTCCTTGCCTCCCCTAGTACTATTGTCTGGGGATTTTTTTGTTGGGAGTTCATTCATCATGTGGTTCGAGTGCAGTCTGATTTGGTTGAAGGACCCTGCTGTTTTGTCACTCTGTCCCAAGCTGATTTATTTCCGGGAGCTCACTTGGCCTTTCTATGCGTCCATGCGTTTGGCGATCTTCGCTTGGTACCCCGATGTGTTCGTGTTCTTTGTTTTATAGCTTCACGGGAGGAGTGGTCTTCTGCACCTCTGTGAGACGACGCCTCCTTCCCCGGGGTAAGCCGGTTTTTGGGCTTTCATCGCCATCCATCGTCGTTTCTTGTCAAGGGGTAATTTCCAAGGAGTTTTGAGAACACCGAACCCACATGGGTGTTCGTGTCAGTCGCCTCTGTGGGTCCTGGCCTAGCTCTGTTTTTGTGGATGCCTCCTCCCCCTTGATAATGTTCCATTTGAAGGTTTTTCCCTTACTTTCTTGGTTTTTCTTAATGGTTACTTGAGCTGGATTTTTCCGTCCTTGCCGGTGTGTCCTTTGCTTTCTCGGGATGTATGCGACCTCCAGTGTGGCCATAGCCTCGCGACGTTGCGTTTCGAGGTTCTAGGCGATGGCCGTGACCGATACCGATCTGGTGCTGAATTTTACTATGACATGAATCGTTGACGGTATGGACTGGAACTGGAAGAGCGCTG
The DNA here is from genome assembly GCF_052849685.1 of Lactuca virosa. Taxonomy (NCBI): domain Eukaryota; kingdom Viridiplantae; phylum Streptophyta; class Magnoliopsida; order Asterales; family Asteraceae; genus Lactuca; species Lactuca virosa. Next base: position 114,953,734 of record NC_136431.1, read on the forward strand.
GCCGTTCTAGGAGCATGTCTGTGTCAGATGGGTGGTTTATTACTGAGAATTCTATTACTCTCGTGATTCTCTCCTTCCCATCGTGACTGACCAGGGTGAGGTGGAGACTTATGGTGCCTGTTGTCTGTAACTGGTGACACGTGACTCTACCAGTAGTCCATTGGTTGGTTGTTTCAATCCATCTTTCCAAGCGGTCGGAAGCTCGCGAAAGCAATGCTCATAGAGAACGTCCGCTCTACTGCCGTTGTCGATCAGTATTTGATGAATTTGCATTTGGCGTATGTAGGCAGTTATTACGAGCGGGTCCTTGTGGTTCCACCTTGGTACTCTGGGGTCTTCCAAAGAGAAGTTGATGTTGAGATTGTTTTTTCGTACTACCTCGATGTCGCAGTCTGCTTCTTGGGAGTCACTTCATCCTCGGGGCCTCGTGATGCCCAAGATTTCTTCCTTCTTCACTGGGCACTTTCCGGTGTCTTTCTTGGCTCGCTTTTCCTTAGGATCGGCTTCGAATTTGGATATCAGGTCCTTTGCTATATGCACAAGGTTACCGGTCAGTTGCTTTTCTTCTACTTCTTTTTTTTAGCATTGTACATTCGCCGATGTTGTACGTCTTACTTTTGTGGTACTCACAATAATTCCTTTTTTTCCTTTTAAGCTTTTCTTGGTGTTTTTTCAATGACATGTACTTCGGATCTATTTCCTCAGGGGTTGTCCCTCCCGAATGGGCGAAACCTTTGAGGCGAGTGTTTCGAGTGTCGGCTGTTCTTATCGTGACGCCCTTCGTGGCGCTCCCGATGGTGGGAGTTGGGACGAGTGTCTGCTTCCTCTTGTTTGATATATGCGTTTGCCTCTTCTTTGATGTTTGCTTCTTTCCGCTCTTCGCCTTCTACTTGCTGCAGGTACTTCTACACCCTATATTTGAGTCCGTCTCTTGTTTTTGGCACTGTCCCCTACATATTTTTTGACAGGGGCGGGGAGAATTCCATGGGTGAAAGCACATGTAAAAAGGAATTCTTCGTGTCCCGGCACACTGAGTGTTGCGAGAGTGAACCTGTCATAGTATTCCCGTATCGACCCCCCTTCTTTTTTCTTGCACACCATGATGGAGCTCGCGTCTTCCCTTTCCGGAGTTGCATAAATTTGTTGAGAAAGAGGTATCGTAATTGCTCGAAGCTTGAGATACTTCCCGGACGGAACACTTTAACCATTTTCATGCGTTCCCCGATAACGTGACTGGAAAATATATGCAAATGAACCTCTTGTCCGTTCTGAGCGATGTCATCGTCCATTCGTAAGTATCTATGTGCTCGTCCGGGTTCATTGTGCCAATGTATTTGGGTATATTTGGGATCATTGCTGAGTGGGGTATCTCGTACTGCAAGAGCTCTGGGTAGAATGCAGAGCCAGCGCTTCGCACTTGTCTGTTAATAGAGGGGAAACCACCGTATTTCATGGTTTGTTGGGCTTAGTATGGACGGTTGTATCCTTGGTCATATCCATAGTTGTACCCTTGGTTGTACCACGCCATCTGTGGAACATTTGATGGTCGTGTCGTGTTTGTGTACGTAAACTATTGGGATAGTGAGTTAGAGTCTCGCTGCCTTAGCGTGCGTGAGTTTTCCCCATGCTCTAGTGTTGTATTGGTATTTTGGCCTTGAGACTGTGGTGCTTGAGGGAGAACTACTTGGAAGTGATGGAAGTAGGGATTGAACATTGGATGTTGTGCGAAGAGCGGAATGTGTGTCATGTTTTCCATAGGAGAAAATTGGTGGGTCGCCGCTTGTTTCTATGGAGGTAGTATGATTCTGCTTGGAGACCTGGTGTTTGTCTCCGCTCGCCATGGTGGTGGTTGCGTTCTGTTATCAGCTAGTTGTGACTGGCGAGTAGGTACCGTTTATGGCGTTGTGTTGGTCGTTGTAACCAGGTGTTCTGCTGTAACGGGCGGTGGACTCCATAGACTGGCTATGGCTTTTCCGCTGAGTTGACTACCTGCGCCACTGGTGTTTGTGTGGGTGTTTTCCCTCCTAGTGCAGATGAACCAGTGCCGTCGAGGAACAACATTGGTCTGATCGGGTTGGCTTCTCTACCTTCCGTCAGCTGGGTCGTTTATCTCCCATTTTCGATAGCTTAAGTTCGTTTTACATGTTGTGTAGCTCTAAGTACACCCATATATGGCGCTGGATGTTGTGATATCTTCCCCGGACTTAACGCCTCCTTTCGTTGTCTCAATGGAGTTAAGACTGAGAATCACATCATAGAGCAAAAGGTCGTCATTCGTCGTCTGGGATGGGCTCACGGAACGAAGCTCTGATCGTCAAGTTAGTGACTGGTTGAAAGAGTATGGGTTTAGTTGAAGAGTGAGTGAGGGGAGAACCCTTCTCTTAAAAGAGAGGGGTTCTATTTATACCTTTCATGGAGGGGACAAGATCCTAACAATAAATTTTGGTCCCTGCTGGGCCGACATGACGTGGAGGCATCCTATTGGCGGACCGTGCTCCACTATTGGTTAGTTGTCGTTGGTGCATAATTCTCAGGAGGCGTGACCCTGAGCATTACACATGTCGCTCTAGGAGACGTCCAATACTATTTTGTCTTCGAGTTGGATTCAATGCTTGGGCGCTAAGGAATAATTATGAGATCGTGAGGGCGAGAGCGTGGACTTGGCGTTAGGCGTACATTGATCCTTTACTACCACGTTTGTGAGTTCCGTTACATTTGACATATTCTTAGCGAGATACGTTAACTATATATATATATATATATATATATATATATATATATATATATATATATATATATATATATATATAGTTAGGGAATAGGGAATCAGAATAACAATATATATTACTTGGATAGATTCAAGGATCGTGTTTTGAACACTTTCTAAAATCTACAGTTCATCAATTTTGCCTGGGGTTCACGAACTATATATATATATATATATATATATATATATATATAGATCAAATGAGAACCACTAAAGGTTAGGAACCACTTAAGACCTACTTTCATCTTTTATTATATCAGATATACACACACTACACACACTCTCACATAGTTATCTTCTCTCACATCTGAAACTTGAAAAACACAGAAACATTACTACTAATTGCCACAGCCACTACCCTCGTATTGCTGCTGCCTTTTTGACTCGGTGAACCGTTTGTAATGCTCGTGTTTCTAGGCTAGGCATTAATATTGACGTGATAGTCTAGGTTAACCTTTGTAACTCATTTAGAAGAAATGAAAAGGAATTATGTGAATATTATGTGAAAATTATGTGTTTTATGCTTAATTATTAGGGTTTAATTAATTAAGAGTATAAATGAGCGTCGAAAATAAATATTAGATAAAGCCGATATTTATTAAGAAAGTTGTAGTGGTCGTGACAAGGATTACGGATATATAAAGAATGCCGAAATCCGAGTTATAACGAAGAAGTTATGACATGTCGAAGTTTCGCGACAAAACTGGCATGGTGCCGAATGATTTAAAAAGTGAGTTTTTGATAAACTACTTTTTAGCCTTAGTGATCTAAATGAAAGTCGTAGTGTTCGTTAAACCGAGAGTATGTATAAAAAGAACGCCCAAATCTGACTTCGTATGAGGAAGTTATGATTTTTCGAAGTATCAGCTTAGCAGTAGACAGCTAAAAACTCGAATTTTAGATCGAGTGATTTTTAGCCGACACAACATAAACGAGAATCGAAGGTCTCGTCAATAGGAGTACAACGGTAAAAAGACAGACGAAAACGGACGTCAGATGAAGAAGTTATGAATTTTTAACGGATTTCCTGTCCCGGTCTGTTAAAAATAATAATATAAAAATTAAAATCAAAATTAGCCGATGAAGTCTAAACGAAAGTTGTAGAGCGTAATTTTCCCTACGCGTGCATATAAAGAACTTTAAAAACGGAGCCCATATGAGAATGTTATGGATTTTACAAGTTTGGGCACAATTTCCGAGAATTTTCGCATGGATAAGACCCGGAATAGGCCACGTCATCCGATCTCGGTGAGTCACCTGCTTCGTGTCCGACGCGTGTCGCGATCCTTTCGAGTCCGAGCTGCGGTCCAATCTGCTGACTACACGTATAGCTTCGGTGGCGAGCTCTCGCACGAGCCGCGTGTCGCGTCCGAGCCCCTCGCTGGCACCGCCTCTTCTCGGCCGACCTTCGGACTCGCCTATAAATAGAAGGCTTGCGAGCCTTCCCGGGTACTTTTGGAAAATTGGCACTTTTCACCTATTTTTCAATATTTTCACCATTTTAACATCCCCCGAAGCCCCGAGATTAATTCCAACGCCCGGAACACGTCCCGGAGTGCTCGAGAAGCCCGAGAAATTTATCTTTTCGGTTTCGAACCCGACCCTCGCAGAGCCCGGTTTCTCAATAAAACTCCCGGTTTTATTAGAAACGATCGTTTTAGGAAACGAAGTGCTGCCTGATTTTCATTAAATCAGGTGAGTGTGTAGTTACTTTCACCTTACACATAGATATGAAGTATTTTATATAAAATACGTGCTGTGTGAATATATATTGTTTGTTTATTTGAGATGGATGTTGAAGGAATGATTTATACAGGTTTTTAAATAATTTAAACTGTATATATATTTTTATCTACAAAAGTGTTGGGTAAAACATGGGTAGATGAAATAGTGGGTGTATGATGAAAGGTGAGTTGGATAAATGAGATGATCAGTGATATAGATCATGAGTTGAGAGTGAGTGGTGAAATATGAGAGAATCACTTACCCAAACGTGGCCCCCGTCATTCAGCAGAGTATGGATGACAATCATGGACTATTCTAGATGATCTGTGGAACACTAGCAGGCTCGCAACCTGTAAGTGTGTGAACTATATGTTCATCAGCTGTACTCTAAAAACCCATTGACATGTATTGCGGGGGGGGGGGGGGGGGGGGGATTCCCGTGGGAAATACTGTCGATAAATAAGAGCTATGGACTTAGCACATGGCGACGATGTGACTTCGTGCCTATTTGTCATAAATTGCTGAGGGAAAGCAATGTTGTCACCCGATGTTTGTTTTATTTGACATAAATTGCAGAGGAAAGCAATGTTGTCACCCTATTGGTTGTTTTATTTGACATAAATTGCAGAGGAAAGCAATGTTGTCACCCTATTGGTTGTTTTGTTTGACATAAATTGCTGAGGAAAGCAATGTTGTCACCTTATTGGTTGTTTTATGTTAGGTTGTCTTGTTTGACATAAATTGCTGAGGAAAGCAATGTTGTCACCCCGATGGTTGCCTTATTTGACATAAATTGCTGAGGAACCCCCGAAGCAATGTTGTCACCCCTAGTGAAAAATCCTTAGGCTAGGTCCCTTGTGATAGTTGTTTTAGGGACGTAAAGTGAGGATAATGGGAATGGGTAATTAGGGTTATTTTTGGTTGATGAAATTAATAAATTTATTGTTGACTGAGAACTTAATAAGTTTATTATTTATTGTGGGTTGAAAACCCTATATTCTCACCAGGCGTCCAAGCCTGACCCACTCAGCTTTTTATATTACAGGTATTGGACCCCGAGCATAGTCGAATGATGACGATGAGTGATTTTTGGATTATAGGCCAGTAGTTGTAAATAACTGTTGTAAGGCTTATAATGTCTTGTTTATGCTTTTGATCTGTATCGGAACATGACATCCCAAGGTTTTGATATGAAATGAGAATATATATTTCTTAAAGAAAGGTTTTGATAAATTTTTATCATGTTTTGTTTTGGGAACAAATTCCGCAACATCTTTTAAAAGGATTACTCTGATTTTATTTTAAAAAGCATAAATTAAATCGGTCTTTTCTGGCCGAGAAATTAGGGGATGTCACAGTTGGTATCAAAGCATTAGTTTAAGCGAACTAGGAATTTGTAGGATTTCTAGACTTAAACTTAGAATGCTAAGCGATGATTGTGAGATGAGTGTCTGCTATATTTTAGACACGAGCACTAGTTTATTTTAGGAAAGATGCCTAAAATGCTTTTATGTGCTAAATGCTATATGTTTGCCATATATGCCATTATTTTTTCGGATCTATGGTCTGTTGCCGACCAGATCTGGAAACCTTATGTGTGCAGGATTCTAAGCGTATGATTACGAGATTAGAACTAACATGTAAACGTTTCAAAGTGATAAGGAGATTTATACGTCTATCGTAAATAAAGCTTTCCTATATTAAGTTCTCGCCCAGTACACCGAACGTCTGCTTGAGTGTACAAAACATTATGGTGAAGACTCGTAGAGAATTGAGTAGATGGAGGAAATGAAAAGCTTATGATAGTGAATGATACCTATTAGAAGATATCGTAAGAGTGGTATCTTGCCTTTAGAATATGTTTGATAAAATAACGGAACGTTTAGAGGGGTACGGTACGTTTGAAGTACACCTTCGATTGGCAGGATGATGGAATGATTGGTGTAATTCTTGAAGTTGTCCCATCGACTGGAATTTCCATCACTAACCAAGTTGAAGTAGAATTGATGATTGAAGATACGCATGGAAGAAGTCCTAGTAGAGTCTAGGAAAATTTTATGATTAATTGGACACATTCGTATGTGTTAAATTGCTTTGTGATTTTAGGACTTGGGGACTGCGAGACAGTACTTGGGACGAGTATGAGTAGGTGTGAATAGTAGTAGAGATCTATACTACTGGAAGCACAGGACTCACATTTGGATCAGGGAAAGTCACAAGGTTACCAAGGAACTAGTAATTGATTCCGTCATATTCTAGTCTGTCGTTACCATCGTTTCGGTAAAGACTAAGAAGATGATTGTTATTCCGACCCTAGAGGTCATATTAAATTGAGTTCGACTACGATGAGTTTGTTACATGGTTCAGAGAACCAAGTTCGATGTAGCAGTTGACTTAAGCCGAATTGAAGTAAAGGATGATCAAAGCAATCAATAGAAGTATCACACTCATTGTTAAAGAAGTTGGTAGTTAGAAATGATACATGTTGAACTGTGATTGTGTCACATTAGAACATGAAGGAAGGTATAGTTTGTTCCGAAATTTTTTCTTGGGAGATCTGAGCCTAAGTAGTGCATTATACGATGAGAGATCATTAGAACATGACCCATCGGTGTGTTACAATAAATGAAGGAAAGTACTTATTCTAAGAAGAAGAAGGAGTCCTCAATAAGGATTTATTTTGTAACTTGAAGGTTACAATTGAAAGTCCTACGGAGATCTGAAGCTTTTTAGGATTAGCTGGATATTACCGAAGGTTTATCCAAGGCTTTTCTTCGATTGCTACTCCATTAACAGCTTTGACCCACAAATGAGCTGTTTATAATTGGAATGAGAAGCATAAGGAAGTTTTTGAGAAGTTAAAGAAGAAGTTGTGTGAAACACCGATTCTTTCGTTACCTGAAGGAGTTGATGACTTCATAGTTTATAGTGATGCCTCTGGAGTTGGGTTAGGTTATGTTCTGACCCAAAGGGATAAAGTGATAGCGTATGCATTGAGGCAATTGAAAGAGCATGAAAAGAACTACCCCACTCATGATCTGGAGTTGGCAGCGGTAGTAATTCGCCTTAAAGATATGGAGGCACTATCTTTATGGTACTAAATGCAAACTTTTCACTGATCATAAGAGTCTTCAATATCTCTTTAATCTGAAGGAATTGAACATGAGGCAACGACGCTGGCTAGAGTTACTCAAGGACTACGACTGTGAGATACTTTACCACCCTGGTAAAGCAAATGTTGTTGCTGATGCTCTCAGTTGGAAGGTGAACCTTGATAAGAAAAGGCCAAGAGCGTTGAGAATTGAAGTTATCTCTACAATTGTGGAAAGTATAAAGAAAGCTCAGAAGGAAGCTTTAGAGAAAAAGGACCGAAAGGAAGAATGTTTGGGATAAAACGTTGGTGTTTGATACAAACGGTCAAGGACTGAAGGTATTCAAAGATAGGATTTGGGTACCTAAGACGGGAGGAGTAAGAGATCTTCTGTTGGAAGAAGCTCACAAGACCATGTACTCGATTCATCCCGGCAGTACGAAAATGTATAGGGATCTAAAACCCTATTACTGGTGGCCGACGATGAAGCTCGATGTTGCTAAGTATGTGGCCGAGTGTGTAACATGTGCTAGGGTTAAGGCACAACATCAGAAACTGTATGGGAGTTTAGAACCTTTACCTGTACCCATGGGTAAATAGGAAGGTATTACCATGGATTTTGTGACTAAACTGCCAGGAACAAGGAATGGTCACGACATGATTTGGGTGGTCGTTGATCGCTTCACTAAGAGTGCGCATTTCATAGTAGCCAACGAGAAATGGTCTATGGATAAACTTGCGACTTCTTACGTGAAGGAAATTGTGAGGCTTCACGGTGTTCCGTTAACGATTGTATCAGATCGTGACAGCCGTTTTACGTCAAGGTTTTGGAGGAGTCTATAAGAGGAATTGGGTACCAAGTTGTGTTTGAATATAGCTTACCATCCGCAAACCGATGGTCAGAGCGAATGAACAATTCAAACATTGGAGGATATGCTGAGAGCATGTACCCTGGAATTCCAAGGTAACTGGGATGCACATTTACCTTTAGTAGAATTTTCCTATAATAATAGTTTCCCACTCAAGCATCAAGATAACACCTTATCGCGCTTTGTATGGGAAAAGTGTCGAACGCCGTTATGTTGGCTGGAAGCTGGGGAAAAGCAGTTTATGGGACTTGAAATAGTCCATCAGACTGCTGAAAAGTTGAAAGTGATTAGGGAAAGGATGTTAGCTGCTCAAGATCGTCAAAAGAGCTATGCTGACAAGAAAAGAAAACCGATATCATTCGAAGTTGGAGATTCGGTTTTACTTAAAGTCTCGCCGTGGAAGGGACTTATAAGGTTTGGTAGAAGGGGAAAGTTGAGTCCAAGGTTTATTGGAACATTTAAAAGTTCTTCAGAGGATCGGGAATCAAGCTTACAAGCTAGAATTACCGGAAGAACTAGAGGGTATTTATAATACCTTTCATGTGGGTTATTTGAGAAAGTTCACGGGAGATGTGCCCGGCATAATTCCCATTTCTGAATTAAGGTTGGATGAAAACAAGAGGTTAATTGAAGAACCTGACGCAATCGTTGACCGTAAGACTAAGAAGTTGTGACGCAAAATGGTCGATTTAGTGCTTGTGCGTTGGAAACATACGAATGAGCCAAATCTCACTTGGGAAACGGAGAGTGACATGATGAGTCGCTACCCGTAGTTGTTTGTCGATGTGTGATTCCGGGGACGGAATCATCCTAAGGGGGAGAGAATTGTAATGCCCGTGTTTCTAGGCTAGGCATTAATATTGACGTGATAGTCTAAGTTAACCTTTGTAACTCATTTAGAAGAAATGAAAAGGAATTATGTGAATATTATGTGAAAATTATGTGTTTTATGCTTAATTATTAGGGTTTAATTAATTAAAAGTAAAAATGAGCGTCAAAAATAAATATTAGATAAAGCCGATATTTATTAAGAAATTTTTAGTGGTCGTGACAAGCATTACGGATATATAAAGAATGCCGAAATCCGAGTTATAACGAAGAAGTTATGACATGTCGAAGTTTCGCGACAAAACCGGCATGGTGCCGAATGATGTAAAAAGTGAGTTTTTGATAAACTACTTTTTAGCCTTAGTGATCTAAATGAAAGTCGTAGTGTTCGTTAAACCGAGAGTATGTATAAAAAGAACGCCCAAATCTGACTTCGTATGAGGAAGTTATGATTTTTCGAAGTTTCAGCTTAGCAGTAGACAGCTAAAAACTCGAATTTTAGATCGAGTATTTTTAGCCGACACAACATAAACGAGAATCGAAGGTCTCGTCAATAGGAGTACAACGGTAAAAAGACAGACGAAAACGGACGTCAGATGAAGAAGTTATGAATTTTTAACGGATTTCCTGTCCCGGTCTGTTAAAAATAATAATATAAAAATTAAAATCAAAATTAGCCGACGAAGTCTAAACGAAAGTTGTAGAGCGTAATTTTCCCTACGCGTGCATATAAAGAACTTTAAAAACGGAGCCCATATGAGAATGTTATGGATTTTACAAGTTTGGGCACAATTTCCGAGAATTTTCGCATGGATAAGACCCGGAATAGGCCACGTCATCCGATCTCGGTGAGTCACCTGCTTCGTGTCCGACGCGTGTCGCGATCCTTCCGAGTCCGAGCTGCGGTCCAATCTGCTGACTACACGTATAGCTTCGGTGGCGAGCTCTCGCACGAGCCGCGTGTCGCGTCCGAGCCCCTCGCTGGCACCGCCTCTTCTCGGCCGACCTTCGGACTCGCCTATAAATAGAAGGCTTGCGAGCCTTCCCGGGTACTTTTGGAAAATTGGCACTTTTCACCCATTTTTCAATATTTTCACCATTTTAACATCCCCCGAAGCCCCGAGATTAATTCCAACGCCCGGAACACGTCCCGGAGTGCTCGAGAAGCCCGAGAAATTTATCTTTTCGGTTTCGAACCCGACCCTCGCAGAGCCCGGTTTCTCAATAAAACTCCCGGTTTTATTAGAAACGATCGTTTTAGGAAACGAAGTGCTGCCTGATTTTCATTAAATCAGGTGAGTGTGTAGTTACTTTCACCTTACACATAGATATGAAGTATTTTATATAAAATACGTGCTGTGTGAATATATATTGTTTGTTTATTTGAGATGGATGTTGAAGGAATGATTTATACAGGTTTTTAAATAATTTAAACTGTATATATATTTTTATCTACAAAAGTGTTGGGTAAAACATGGGTAGATGAAATAGTGGGTGTATGATGAAAGGTGAGTTGGATAAATGAGATGATCAGTGATATAGATCATGAGTTGAGAGTGAGTGGTGAAATATGAGAGAATCACTTACCCAAACGTGGCCCCCGTCATTCAGCAGAGTATGGATGACAATCATGGACTATTCTAGATGATCTGTGGAACACTAGCAAGCTCGCAACCTGTAAGTGTGTGAACTATATGTTCATCAGCTGTACTCTAAAAACCCATTGACATGTATTGCGGGGGGGGGGGGGGGGATTCCCGTGGGAAATACTGTCGATAAATAAGAGCTATGGACTTAGCACATGGCGACGATGTGACTTCGTGCCTATTTGTCATAAATTGCTGAGGGAAAGCAATGTTGTCACCCCGATGTTTGTTTTATTTGACATAAATTGCAGAGGAAAGCAATGTTGTCACCCTATTGGTTGTTTTATTTGACATAAATTGCAGAGGAAAGCAATGTTGTCACCCTATTGGTTGTTTTGTTTGACATAAATTGCTGAGGAAAGCAATGTTGTCACCTTATTGGTTGTTTTATGTTAGGTTGTCTTGTTTGACATAAATTGCTGAGGAAAGCAATGTTGTCACCCCGATGGTTGCCTTATTTGACATAAATTGCTGAGGAACCCCCGAAGCAATGTTGTCACCCCTAGTGAAAAATCCTTAGGCTAGGTCCCTTGTGATAGTTGTTTTAGGGACGTAAAGTGAGGATAATGGGAATGGGTAATTAGGGTTATTTTTGGTTGATGAAATTAATAAATTTATTGTTGACTGAGAACTTAATAAGTTTATTATTTATTGTGGGTTGAAAACCCTATATTCTCACCAGGCGTCCAAGCCTGACCCACTCAGCTTTTTATATTACAGGTATTGGACCCCGAGCATAGTCGAATGATGACGATGAGTGATTTTTGGATTATAGGCCAGTAGTTGTAAATAACTGTTGTAAGGCTTATAATGTCTTGTTTATGCTTTTGATATGTATCGGAACATGACATCCCAAGGTTTTGATATGAAATGAGAATATATATTTCTTAAAGAAAGGTTTTGATAAATTTTTATCATGTTTTGTTTTGGGAACAAATTCCGCAACATCTTTTAAAAGGATTACTCTGATTTTATTTTAAAAAGCATAAATTAAATCGGTCTTTTCTGGCCGAGAAATTAGGGGATGTCACAGTTGGTATCAAAGCATTAGTTTAAGCGAACTAGGAATTTGTAGGATTTCTAGACTTAAACTTAGAATGCTAAGCGATGATTGTGAGATGAGTGTCTGCTATATTTTAGACACGAGCACTAGTTTATTTTAGGAAAGATGCCTAAAATGCTTTTATGTGCTAAAGGCTATATGTTTGCCATATATGCCATTATTTTTTCGGATCTATGGTCTGTTGCAGACCAGATCTGGCAACCTTATGTGTGCAGGATTCTAAGCGTATGATTACGAGATTAGAACTAACATGTAAACGTTTCAAAGTGATAAGGAGATTTATACGTCTATCGTAAATAAAGCTTTCCTATATTAAGTTCTCGCCCAGTACACCGAACGTCTGCTTGAGTGTACAAAACATTATGGTGAAGACTCGTAGAGAATTGAGTAGATGGAGGAAATGAAAAGCTTATGATAGTGAATGATACCTATTAGAAGATATCGTAAGAGTGGTATCTTGCCTTTAGAATATGTTTGATAAAATAACGGAACGTTTAGAGGGGTACGGTACGTCTGAAGTACACCTTCGATTGGCAGGATGATGGAATGATTGGTGTAATTCTTGAAGTTGTCCAATCGACTGGAATTTCCATCACTAACCAAGTTGAAGTAGAATTGATGATTGAAGATACGCATGGAATAAGTCCTAGTAGAGTCTAGGAAAATTTTATGATTAATTGGACACATTCGTATGTGTTAAATTGTTTTGTAATTTTAGGACTTGGGGACTGCGAGACAGTACTTGGGACGAGTATGAGTAGGTGTGAATAGTAGTAGAGATCTATACTACTGGAAGCACATGACTCACACTTGGATCAGGGAAAGTCACAAGGTTACCAAGGAACTAGTAATTGATTCCGTCATATTCTAGTCTGTCGTTACCATCGTTTCGGTAATGACTAAGAAGATGATTGTTATTCCGACCCAAGAGGTCATATCAAATTGAGTCCGACTACGATGAGTTTGTTACATGGTTCAGAGAACCAAGTTCGATGTAGCAGTTGACTTAAGCCGAATTGAAGTAAAGGATGATCAAAGCGATCAATAGAAGTATCACACTCATTGTTAAAGAAGTTGGTAGTTAGAAATGATACATGTTGATGATGGCAATGGGTAATTAGGGTTATTTTTGGTTGATGAAATTAATAAATTTATTGTTGACTGAGAACTTAATAAGTTTATTATTTATTGTGGGTTGAAAACCCTATATGCTCACCAGGCTTCCAAGCCTGACCCACTCAGCTTTTTATATTACAGGTATTGGACCCCGAGCATAGTCGGATGATGACGTTGAGTGATTTTTGGATTATAGGCCAGTAGTTGTAAATAACTATTGTAAGACTTATAATGTCTTGTTTATGCTTTTGATCTGTATCGGAACATGACATCCCGAGGTTTTGATATGAAATGAGAATATATATTTCTTAAAGAAAGGTTTTGATAAATTTTTATCATGTTTTGTTTTGGGAACAAATTCCGCAACATCTTTTAAAAGGATTACTCTGATTTTATTTTAAAAAGCATAAATTAAATCGGTCTTTTCTGGGCGAGAAATTAGGGGATGTCACACCGTTGTTGCCTCCTTCCACCGGAGAACGACTGCTAGCAGATCCACATGCTTCGGTTAGCTAAAGATCTACAATTTAAGCTTTAGATCTACGAATTTTTCCTTCAGATCTATGATTTTCTCCTCCATATTTATGAGCTTCGGTGAGCGGCAATGGCCATTACCTTCGCCCATCAATGTCACTACGACTTCCTCTTCCCTGTTTTTACCCTACCACCAACGAAAACACTGATATGACAAGATCTGATGAAAATACCTCTAGATCCACCGTCGATCGCCACCTGGTCTCAGATCTGGAGTCACAAAGTTGTTTCATCTTCACATTCCATCTCCAGAATGCAAAACATCTCAGATCTAGTGCGATTTGGTTAGATCTGATACTACTATCATCACCGTCATGTTCGTCTCCATCATCGCTACCACTACTGATGTCACACCACAACCTTCTACTATTAACATCACGTTCGGATATGGTTAGATCTGGTGTATGTGGTCTGATTTTTCTAGATCTTGTTTATGTGGTTCTATTTCATGTATATGTCTGAAGCTGTAAGAGTAGTATTGGTGGCCGATTGTGGTTCCACCATCATAGATATGTTTTAGCACCACACCGCCACCTACTCCATCTCTTTCTCTCTGATCTCCAATGAAACACATCATGTATATCGACTTTTTTTTATTTTTCCTCCTGTTAAGCTATGAATTTAATACTTTAATCTCTTATTTATTTTTTACTTTTGTTAATCATAGTTTTTTTGTGTTGTTAACTTGTAAATCCATGTTTATTTTCTTGTTTGTTATAAAATTTGCATCAAATTATTATTCATAGTTTACGTTTTCTAGTTATTATATTGTGAACTGAAATTAGATTGTGTGTTATTATGTTATTGTTTTATCAAATAATGTGAATTTATATTTTTAAGCTGTGAATTGTGATTTTTAATGTTTCAACTATTCTTTAGTTCTGTTAAGGTTAGTTTTAATGGTGAATGAGTGAATTAATATTTTAAGTTGGAAATACTATGAATTAAACTCCTAATTTGTTTTATTAATATGTGAATGAGAGTCCTGAAATGGTCTATTAAACTGTGAATTTGTGTGGTGCACACAAGATATTTGATGAAATACTTCAAAAAAATCAATTATGTTTTTAAGTTATAAAAACTATGAATGAAAGCCCTAAACTACTTTATGAAATTGTAAACTAAAGTCTTGAAATGTAAGTTTTAAGTTGAGAATATGACTATGAAGTATCATAATTTTTTGTATTAAACTTTGAAATTATTATATTAAGTTGTGAATATTTTGTATTAAACTGTGATGTGATTGTATTAAGATGTGAATTAATTGTATTAAACTATGAGTTGACTATATTAAGATGTGATTTTTTTTATTAATTCCTTGTTTGTTTCTAATTTTGAATAAAATATGTAAAAATTAAATTGTGAATATTTGTGTAAATAAATTTTGAAATAAACACTAACCTACAGATCTAAACCTGTATATGTAAGTTTTAAGTTGAGAATATAGCTATGAATGTATAATTTTTGTGCATTAAAGTGTGATTTTTTTATATTAAGTTGTGAATTTTATGTACTGAACTGTGAATTAAATGTATTAAGCTGTGAAATTTTAATAAATTTTGTGTTAAAATATGATTTGTTTATGTATGAACGTTTCTTTTATTTTTTGTGTTATATAAATATATAACAATATACTCATTCTGTCCCATATTTATTGTCCATTTTTTACTTTTGAAGTCTTTATTTTTAAACTTTAACCTTAAATATTTTTATTTGTGTTATACTTGATGAAGCTTATAACAATGAAAATACATTTAAAACATAATCTATTCATATATTTTGCATCAAGTATTATATACTAAAAACAAAAATATTTAAGGTTAAAGTTGAAGAATAAAGACTTCAAAAGTCAAACGTGGAAAATAAATATGGGACATAGGGAGTATTAGTTTTTATAATTGTTTTGCATTAAGCTCTTTATTAGTAAATTAATTGGTTTATTAAACTGTGAATATAATGTTTAAGCTATGAATCCATGATTTTATATACATACCTGTTTTCGAAGTAATGATGGTTGTGAAAGTGCTACATGTAGTTGGTGGCGGTGTATGGTAGTTGGTGGTGGTGGTAGAGCTTGAGTTTGTTTTATTTGAATCTGTGAATTAGTGTATAATAGATTGTATTATATTGTGAATTTTATATATTAAACTAAAAATGAGCTATATTAAGTTTTATATATTATATAAATTTGTGTTAAAATAGGAACGAATGAAAATATTAAACTGCGTATTATTGAATTAATATGTCTATTAAACTGTGCATATGATATTTTAAAACTGTGAATATGTGTTATAAACGAAACATTTTTTTTAAAGAAATCTACAATATAAAAAAAGAAAATTGAATTTGTCAAGACATAGTTCCATTTTTTATATCTTTTATGTATATTTTGCTGTAAAAATTAAATGATATGTGCTAAAAATTATTACCAAAGAAATGAGACTACAATGTTTGTTATATTAAGTTGTGAGTATGACCTAGAAAATGCCATCAGATTTGGTGTTAGTCCAACGCGGTCCGACAACAGTCCGATGGTGATCCGACGACAAGTAGCAAATAGTTTTATACTATGAAATAGAAAAGTTTGCTTAATACAATATAGATGTTGGATTAAAAATCCTTAATAAAAACATTTAAAAAAATGGTTCCTAAAGTTCTTAACTTTTTTAGGTTTTCATTTGAACTACTTTATATATATATATATATATATATATATATATATATATATATATATATATATATATATATATATATATATATATATATATATATATATATATATATATATATATATATATATATATATATATATCATCTGCAAAATCTTTAAATTTATATAATATTTTAATAATGGTAATATTTTTTTTTGTAATTTTTAAAGGTTAAACTATAACAATAATTTTTATTTTGGAAATGGTTTTCGAATATTTTTAATACAAAAAATCTTTAAAAATATACTTTTTTATTTTTACTTTCACAAGTAAAGTTGAAATTTTCATTGATAAATTTAAATTTCCTATGTAAATATAATATTTATTTTTGTAGTAATCTTTTTTTCACAACAACATTGTGTAAAACAATTGCAACATCATCCTATTTCAAATGACGTCATCATTTCATAGATAAATGAAGTATTTAAAAAAAATAATTCATTGTTTAACTTTCGTTTCAGATGACGTCATCATGTTCTTAACTTTGTTTATATGGTTTAGATTACTCAATTTCCTAAATATATTGTTTATATGGGTTATTTAGGAAATTGAGTAATCTAACCCATATAAACGAAGTTAAGAACATGGTGACTTCACCTAAAATATAGATAAAATAAGACTTAAAAAAACGGATATATAAGATTAACATGATTTGTTATTTTTGAAATTGAGTAATCTAACCCATATAAAAGAAGTATTTGAAGAAAATAATGCATTTATTTTATAAAATAATCATCTTGTCTAGAATAGGTCATTGCGGATAGATCTCCAAAATACTAGATTAGGATTCCGGACAATCTTTTCGGAATAGTCAATTTTTTTTGTATGTATAAATGTGTTTGGTGATTTTGTATAATATTTGTTATTATAAAATCTAGTGCATGAAATATAGTGCATGAAATCTTAAAATTTACAAAAAAAAAACAATAAATACATAAACTTAAATTTGTTTTAAATAATAGTACAATGTTCAAATGGAATTTATCCTCGTACCCCAAAAAATTTCCGCCAATTGTTTAAGATATGACATAGACCATGTACCACTTTTATCCTCTATAAAATACGATTTCCCGACGATCAACATCTCTAGGAACCAACAAAAAAACACCCCACAATCCCCTTTATGGTCAATCTGTTGTGGTACGTCTGGGCCTATTCAAGGGTCATGTTGAACCTCTGAACTAAGATTACATCAGTTGGTTCAGTACCCCAGTAGTTGATACCCACTAATAGTTTGTGGATGTGGGCTCGTATAACTATAAACCAATCATGATATTCTGAACAATAGCCGCTCTTCCGGTGGCTATAGTATAGAGACTATAGTCATTTTGAATGTCTTCATATCAGAAATACCCAAAAACTAGTGAGCACTTGGTATATTGATTGGGATGTAAAGCTACACAAAAGTTTGGAATTAATTTATCATCAAATAACATTATATTTTGTAACGTCCCAACTTTTGGAATATATTTTTCGTTTTTAAACACATATTTTTATAAGACATATTCAAGGCAAAAACCCTTTATTTGTAAACAGTAGTACAAAATCAGATAGAGAAAAGTGTTGCAGAATCTCAAATCATTAAACTGGTGATGGGTGTGTACAGTCACACGTTCGCCTTCCTACGAACTGTCAAAGTACCTAAAAAAAATTTAATCCACAACTGTAAGTCAAATCTTAGCGAGTTCCCCAAAATACCTCACACAACAATACATATACAATGAATGCACACAAGGCCAACATCACGAGCCTGGACCGCCATCCGGAGCCTACAACATCTAAGCAGGGCCTCTCCCCTTAGGCCTACAGCATGAGCTGGACCACCCGGTTCTCTTAGCCTAAAACACACAACTGGGCCGTCTCAACCAAACCACAATATGTCGACATATGCAAATAACAAGAAAACACATGTAATCTTAACAAATCTACCAGTTTAACAGAACACTACATCATATCAACATCCTAACATACAAATGATATATACCGCAATACAAAGTATAATGAGAAAACTCACCTGAGCTAACCAGCAGAAACTCAACAACAAAATTCAAAAACAAAACAACTAACACAAGCTATCTAAAACCAAACAAAAACTAGTCCTTAGCTGGACACTCAATTCTATCACAGTTTGCCCAAAACTCAGACTAATAAAAAAGTCAAAAATCAACAGTTAAAAGCTCACCATACCGTGGCCAGGATACGGCAAAACAAACACGAGACCTTTCGTCCACCGCACCGCAGTTAGCGACCCACCGGGCTGCGGTTTCTCAGCTTAACATCCTTTTCCATTAAGGAATTAATACTTTAAGTCCAATGTCACAAATCTCGTATTTAATTCTTATAAATGGCTTAATGGATAAAGTTTCCAACTTTATCCATTCCCATGGTTCAAACAACCAAGATCTAGACTTTAAGTCTCAAAGAGTCCAAAAATGCATCTTTCTCAACTTCATCCATTAAGTCTAAGCCTCTAACTTTCAGTTCTTAATTAACATGATTATTAGATGGATAAAGTTTCCAAATTTATCCATAATAATGTCACAAACTCCCTAAGCTAATAAATGTAAAAAAAAAATCCATTTTCTTCATTCATTGAGTAAGGAGAGTTCTTGCATACACTCTTTACTCCCCCAAATCACTAGATCTGATGATGAACACAATAAATCAAAGATCTTTGCAACTCACAAGGGCTAGAAGGTAGATGAAGGCTAATCTTTCCAGTTGCCAAGTTCCAAAACCAAGTCTTTGAAGGACAACTGTAACGTCTCATTTTCACAACCAAAAATTTTCATTTTTATTAAGGTAAAACTTCTCAATTTATTAATCCATTAATTATGAAAATCATTTATTCCGAATTACATTTATAAAAAATCAGAGTATTGTAGAAACGCAAAATCTTCAATGTTACTGATGAGTGTGTACAATCCCGCCTTCGCCTTCCAGCAATAACCGATGATACCTGAAACCATAAACAACTAGGAAAGCATAAAGCTTAGCGAGTTTCCCCCAAAATACCACCATATAAACAGATCACATATACAATCAAACATGCCGGGTCCAGTCAACCATCAGGTTGGAAAACCCCAGGCCCAGTCAACCTCCTGGTCCAGTCATCATTGGGATGGAATACCCCAGGTTGGAATGCCAATATACAATAGGTTCAATCAACCATCAGGCTAGAATACCCAGGGTTTGTTGGCCTACCGCCTCAACCTTACCGCTCTTCCCGATCCTCTGTGCCTACGGCTTTCAGTTGGCCCGCACCGGGTATCTTGGCCTACCGCACAAAGCAGGACCGCCTCAACCCAAACCAAACACAATATGTCGACATATAAACAATCAAGATCAAGTAGGCACATAATACATGCAAACAACAATCATACAACTCACTACTGCCTACTAATCCCCTAACAACATACAGTCCCGCTGCCAGCTAACCCCCATAGAATGCATAACCATAAGTAACCAGAGGTGAGATTGCCACCCGAACAGATGGTCCTACTCTAGAGCCATAAACAAACAAGGAACATGCAAGAGAGCCTAGACCAAGAGTTCTCAGGCTATACTACATGACCACAGACAGTCCCTAAGGGCACTCCATATATGATAACCAGCAAGCACATATAACATACATTTTTACAGGTTATTACCACAAAGCAACATACTCAATACCATGAGACAGATCTAAATGATCACTACAGGATAACAACATAATAAATACCAAAACACAGATTTAACAGATCACTATAGCATAATAGCATACTAAATATCAACAATCCAAGGAATGCATGGCCATATATACTTAGAGGTGAGATAGTCACCCGGACAGGTGATCCTACTCTAGAACCACAACTAAAACAGGAACATATAAGAGAGCGTAGATAAAGAGTCGTTAGTCTGTCCTACATGACTATATACAATCCCTAGGGCATCCCTCTACCAGCATATAACAAAAACTAGTCGGCCGGCCTTGGTGCCTTCGACCCACGGGTATAGTGAGGAGAAACTCACATTGATATGCGCGTAGATAACCACTGTAGCAACGAAGAACTCTACCAACTTCAACTCACTTCTGATCACCTACAGGAAGATACTTGAGTCAATACCCGATCACAGGTTATAGTCACTTGCAACAGTGACCACCACACATGAAATGACAATTAGGGTTTCACATAAAATGACGATTAGGGTTAAGTAAGAACACTTAAACCATTAAGGACTTAATCACTTAAGGGTATGACTAATTAAGCTTTGGCTTAGTAATTTTCGGGTGAAATAATAATCCAATCAACAAATTACGCACCCGATCATTATCCAAAATAAAGCTTCTCGATTCCTGGGTTTCCAAAAAAAATGATAATTAGGGTTAGTGTTCCACACATAACCCATTAAGGACTTATTCCATTAAGTCCCTCACTCTAATGGGTCAATCGTACCATGAGGTTGGGTAGAATTTATAATTCCTAATCAATAGTCCAAAAAGTGGGTCCCGACAAGTCCCAAACTAAAATTTCCAAGATTAGGGTTTTCTAAACCCTAGTTTTAGGGTTTCCAACCCAAATACGTGCCAACTAGGTTCAAGGTTAGGCTTTTAGGTTCACTAGTGTTTAATAAGTCGGGCACCACCCACTACCACCCCGGGTGGTGGTGGTCAACGGTGGTTCACGACGGCAGCCACCACCTCACGGTGGTGGTGGTTATGATTTTAGGCCAAAAAAATATTAAAAGCATTCCAAACATCAGTCCAATCACACACATATGCACACAACCACCAGAGATGGTGACTAGTGGCGGCAGAACGGTGGCAACCACCATGGTCGACTGCCATGGTGGTTTTTCTTGGTTTTCTGGCCAAACAGGAACACCCACAATGAGCAACAACACGACAATACACACATACATGCGACACACATGCCAAAACGCACTCAACAGCCTCCCTCGGAGTGGTGGAAGTCGACTGGAGCGGCGGAAGAAGAGTCATACGAACGGCGGCGACGTTATTTGTCGGGAAGGCTATGGCTTAATAGAAAAGAAGCAGATGAGGGTGAGTCGTGGTTTAGCCTTACCGAGAACAGATGCAATAACCTACAACTTCCGGTCGTTCACGGCTGCCCTCTTCGGTTTAGACAACTTCTCTAGACAACCCTCGTTGTCGCTGGCAGCAAGAGCAACGGTGGTGGTGGTTCGACGCAGCAGGGAGTGGATGGTGGCGGTGGCTGCAATACCCGTAAGTAAGGTGGCGACTGTAGGATAAGTTTAGGTTTAGGGTTTTCTTCGGGTGAGTATGTGAAGAGAGGAAAATGGAGGGGTGACGGGTCTTAACCCGTCTCCAACTTCAACTTATGGTGAATTTTATACTTACGACCCTCGCCCATTCTATTCCTTTTCATATCAGATCCATAATTTACCAAATAACCCTTGCTTCATTAAATTCTTTACATTTCAACCTAATGTTACAATATAGACCCCAAATTCTAGAAATTATATCATTTAACTCCTCATGGCTAACACTAATGAATTATTACAGATTTAGGGCTAAAATAAAATAAAATATAAAATACATCTCGGGGTTTTAGGGCTTATTATTTATTTTATTTTATTTTATTTTATTTTATTTTATTTATTTTATTTTAAACGGAATGTTACAATTCTCCCCCACTTAAATTAGATTTCGTCCTTGAAATCAGCTCTCGCTTCCACTTCAAGATGCACTTCTCCACAACAACCAAGGTGAATGAAAATCCGCGGAATCAATCGGTCTCCGATCGGCCAAACGCCGACACTCTAATTCTGCACCAACAGGCATCACCGCATTGGAAACTAACTAATCTCCTATAGAACTGAACCACACTCTTACTCTACTCCGACAGGCTAGTTGAGCTGTCCACTCTCAACACTAGGGCTCACTCCCGATCAGACGATAACAAACAAACAAACCCTCAACCTAAGCTCTTAACACCTTAGGGCCTAAGCACAAGCACGCACTATAGATGCTATCACAACTAAGACAAATACGAATCGAAAGGGAAATCCAACAGCTGACGGTGATTTGATGCGAAACCCAAAGATTTAGCAGTTGCGCTGAAATTTGGAACTTAGAGAAATCCAAAAGAGAACTGAATCTTGGCTAAGAGTCTTCCTGCTGTGAGGTTATACTCTCCCCCACTTGAAATATGCTAGAAACTGAGAACTTCATAGTCCTTCGATATCCAGACAAACTTGAGCTCCACAACTTGATCCCAACTACCGATATCCACATACATATGAGAATCTGAACCCACACAACATTCATACATTCCATCTCGCATACCATCAAGGACAAAGATAATTATCCCATATATAACAAGAGATCAATTTAAAAAAAGGTAAATAAAATAATTTCATTTAACAGATCATTCAAGATTACAACTGAACCTTGAAACACAAACAGAATTACAGATAAATACCAATACTACCACAACAGTTAACTAGAAGAACTACCAACTCAAATCTCGGTCCCCGGGACCCCGGCGGTCCCCTGACGACCATCGGGTAACTGCCAAGCTAAGGGTGTAGGATCGAGCACCTCTTTGAGAAAAGGACAGTGAGCTCTAATGTGGCCTTACTGACCGCAATGAAAACAATCTCGCACCCTCCACCTGTAGTCCCTTCCAAAATGACCCTCTTCGCCACAGCAGCGACATGCAACAGATATGCGCCTCCCTCCAACTGATCCCGAAGACTGGCCGGCGGACTTGAACCTCTTTGTTGTTGGATGGTACTTATCCGAAGCCTGAAACTGCTCCCTCACATGGGTCTTTATCTCAATCTCTCGCCTCCTCGCGGCATCATGAAGCTCAGCGAGAGAACTATAACGCTGGATGGACACGAACTGTCGAATATCTGTCTTGAGCATGCTCAAAAACCCCGTCATTTGAGTCTGCTCTGAAGCAGCGAAATCAGGACCGAACAAATCCCTCTTAGTGAACATCTTGGTGATCTCCGTCACCGACTCGGTCGTCTTTCTCAGATCTAGGTACTCCTGTGCCAGTCTCTCCCTCTCTACCAGGGGGACATACCTTGCACGGAACATCTTCGAGAACTGTTCCCGAGTCATCGCGGCCATCTTCTAAGGAGTATAAGAAGTAGTCACCAGTCTCCACCAATCTCTTGCCCCCAACCGGAGAAAGTTTAGGGCGCACTTGACCTTCTGTTCATCTGGACAAGAACACGTGAAGAAACAACCCTCCACGTCAGACAACCATCTTATCGCCGTAATCGGGTCTGAGACCACAACAAAATCTAGGGGCTTCGTACGATCTAAGTACCGATACTGGAAATCTCTCTCTCTTCGAGCCCCAATAGCAGCAATAGCCGCGGTGGCTGCAACAACAACAACCTCAGAAAGTGTAGCATATCGATCATCAAAGTACTCCATTATAGCGGCCTTGAAAAATTCAACCAACTCTGGTATCTGCCCCCGAACAAAAGAAACAACTTCCTCCCGAATGATCTCCCTGACATCGTCCTCATTCAATGTTAGCCCATCCTGGCCCTCTCCTCCTGGTGTTGATCCAATTCCAGCCTCAAATCGTCTCGTAATCGCCATACTGAAAATAAACCAGGGAGATATCAAACAAAATGCATATAACACCAAGGGAACCAAATCCCAACAAAACCCTAGGGTTTGTGACTTCCCTAATATACATACGGGTCTTGTGCTTCCAGTAGTACGGACCCATAATACCTTCCAAACCTACCCGTATTTGTCTCAAAAGATCATCCCAACAACCCTAACTATACCCGCAAAAATACACATACACTCAATCCTCTCATCCTAGAGGAAGGTTGGACATTACACAACTAGTCGGCAAACACCACACAAATCATCCATGAAACTTCCACCAACCCTGAAACATTCGTGTATGATAGTCACACATTGATGGGTTTTAAGCATAACAACAATCCTATGGTGTTCATGCAACCCTAATTGCTTGGATCTAGTTTTTCTACTTTCAACATGCAATAAACTTCCAAGACTTATAAACCCTAGATCTAGGACACAATTAATCAAATTAACATATAAACTAGGGTTTAGATCTTACCTTGATTGTTATGTAGAAATAACAATCAATTCCTTGTCTTCAGAAAGCTTAGTGCCTCAAGTGTTGCACCTCTAATGAAGTCACAAACACCACTAAGCAATTGGATGAAGAAGGAGGAGAGAGGAGGCACCAAAAACGGCTGGAAACCCTAAAAGAAGACTTGTCCACGTTTTTGGGTCTCAAGGGTTCTTTAAATAGGTAGGCAATTAGGGTTATCTGACAAGGAAACCCTAATTTGACTGCTTAAGCCCTAAGCAGCCCATGGACCCTTTCTGGAACATGCCTTGGACGATTTCTAATGGGCTTCCCCATAGAATTTGTCCAACCTATTATTCCAAGGTGATCCATAGCCCAATTGCAATTATCCTATAATTACAATTCCAGTTCCCTAAGTTTAATTAATCTCTTTTAGTCACAAAATTAATTCTTAATTAATTCTTGACTAATATTAGTTAAACAATATGATTTCTCCTTTAATATATTATTTTTATAATATATTAATAAATCATAATTAAACCTTTCTCTCCTTAATTCATCCTACATATTGCTATGGTGAAGGCAACCCAAAAGGACCATGCTCATAATCGGGTCAAGTACATACCAAAATAGTTATGGACTTAGACACTAATCCAACACACATAACACTGGACCTTATAGACAATCGAATACCTGATTCTACCCTAAGCCCTTCATCAAACAAAAATAGGAAATAAGGCTAAACCAAACATTCCTAGGCTATATAATCTTAGTTAAGCAAAACTATGATGCATACACTAAGCAACTACAATAATGATGTCAATTTTATAGAAGAAGAACCCTAGTCTATCAGGCATCATATAATCAAGCAATTCTATCATGCAATTCCTGAAGATCCCTAGCCTATCACTAGCATGCTTTTCTAACACATCATGTATCCGCAAGATCAAAACTCAGTAAATATAACAAGTATGGGTATATTGGGAACCACTCTCCTGTTCGGGCTCTGGCTGACTATACACATCGCATCTTCCTGAAAAACCAAAGTTAAGTCAAGGTCCACGTTCCCGATTCCAAGCCAACAATCAAACAAGAACATGACAAGAGACCGACCCAGTGCCCTTAACCCAACTCTCCTATTATAATTTCTTTTTTAAAGACATTTTGCAAAACCTCTCGGATCTTAGTTTGAGACTGGATTCACATGAGTGTTCCTCCAATTCACAACCAAAAATTTTCATTTTTATTAAGGTAAAATTCCCAATTTATTAATCGATTAATTAAGAAAACCATTTATTCAGAATTACATTTATTAAAAATCAGAGTATTGTAGAAACGCAGACTCTTCGATGTTGCTGATAAGTGTGTACAGTCATGCCTTCTCCTTCCAACAATAACCGATGATACCTGAAACCATAAACAACTGGGTAAGTATAAAGCTTAGTGAGTTTCCCCCAAAATATCACCATATAAATAGATCACATATATACAATCAAACATGTCGAGTCCAGTCAACCATCGGGTTGGAATACCCCAGGCCCAGTCAACCTCCGGGTCCAGTTATCATCGGGATGGAATACCCCAGGTTGGAATGTCAATATACAATAAGTCCAATCAGCCATCGGGCTGGAATACTCAGGGTTTGTTGGACTACCGCCTCAACCCTACCGCTCTTCCCGAGCCTCCGTACCTACGGCTTACAGCCGCCCGCACCGGTATCTTGGCCTACCGCACAAAGCAGGACCGCCTCAACCCAAGCCAAACACAATATGTCGACATATAATACTTCAGGATCAAGTAGGCACATAATACATGCAAACAAAAATCATACAACTCCCGATTGCCTACTAATCCCCTCACAACATACACTCCCGCTACCAGCTAACCGACGTAGAATGCGTAACCATAAGTAACCAGAGGTGAGATAGCCACCCGAATAGATGGTCCTACTCTAGGGCCACAACCAAACAAGGAGCAGGCAAGTGAGTGTAGACCAAGAGTTCTCAGGCTATCCTACGTGACCACAGACAGTCCTTAAGGGCACTCCACAGATGAAAGCACAGAGAACATACAGTTCTACAGGTTATTACCGTAAAGCAACATACTTAATACAAAGAGACAGATCTAACTGATCACTATAGCATATCAGCATACTCAATACCAGAACACAGATCTAACATATCACTACAGCATAGCAGCATACTAAATATCAACAATCCAAGGAATGCATGGTCGTATATACTCAGAGGTGAGATAGTCACCTGGACAGGTGATCCTACTGTAGAACCACAACCAAACAAGGAACTGGTAAGAGAGCCTAGATCATGAGTCCTTAGTCTATCCTACATGACTATATACAGTCCCTAAGGCATCCCTCTACTAGCAGATAACCGAAACTAGTGGGCCGTGATTGGTGCCTTCGACCCACGAGTACAATGAGGCGAAACTCACATCGATATACGCATAAATAAACAATGTAGCAACAAAGAACTCTACCAACTTCAACTCACTTCCAATCACCTACAGGAAGATACTTGAGTCAATACCCGATCACATGTCATAGTTACTTGCAACATTGACCACCTCACATGAAATGACGATTAGGGTTAAGTAAGAACACTTAACCCATTAAGGACTTAATCACTTAAGGGTATGACTGATTAAGCTTTGACTTAGTCATTTTCGGGTGAAATAATAATCCAATCAACAGCCCAATTATGTGCCCGATCATTGTCCAAAATAGAGCTTCCCGATTCTCGTGTTTCCACATAAAATGATAATTAGAGTTAGTGCTCCACACATAACCCATTAAGGACTTATTCCATTAAGTCCCTCACTATAATGGGTCAATCGTACCATGAGTTTGGGTAGAATTCATAATTCCAAATCAACAGTCCAAAACACAGGACAGGTCCCACATTAAAGTTTACAAGATTAGGGTTTTCTAAACCCTAGTTAGGGATTCCAACCCAAATACATGCCAACTAGGTTAAAAGTTAGGCTTTTAGGTTAATTAGTGTTTAATAATCCGAGCACCGCCCACTACCATCCTAGGCGATGGTGGTCAATAGTGGATCACGACGGAAGCCACCACCTCACGGTGGTGTTGGTTATGATTTTAGGCCAAAACAATATCAAAACATTCCAAACATCAGTCCAATCACACACATCTGCTCACTACCACCTGAGATGGTGACTAGTAGCGGCATAACGGTGGTAGCCACCATGGTCGGCTACCATGGTGGTATTTCTCGGTTTTCTAGCCAAACAGGAACGCCCACAACGAGCAAAAACACATCAGTACACACATACATGCGACACACATGCCAAAACGCTCACAACAGCCTTCCTCGGAATGGTGGACGTCGACCGGAGCGGCGAAAGAAGAGTCCTACGAGCGGCAACGACGATATTCGTCGTGAAGGATATGGCTTAACAGAAAAGAAGCAGAGGAGGGTGAGTCGTGGTTTAGCCTTATCGAGAACAGATGCAAAAACTTGTAACTTCCGGTTGTTCAAAGCTTCCCTCTTCGTTCTAGACAACTTCTCCAGACAACCCTCATTGTCGCTGGCAGCAGAGGAAACGGTGGTGGTGGTTCGGCGCAGTAGGGAGTGGATGGTGACGATGGCTGGAATACCCAGAAGTAAGGTGGCGGCTATAGGATAAGTTTAGGGTTTTAACCCGTCTCCCACTTCAACTTATGGCGAATTTTACCCGTCTCCCACGGCTGAAAAAGGGAGGGGTGACGGGTCTTAACCCGTCTCTCACTTCAACTTATGGCGAATTTTTGCACTTTAGGCCCTCCCCCTTCTATCCCTTTTCATATCACATCCATAATTGACCAAACAACCCTTGCTTCCCTAAATTCTTTACATTTCAAGTCCTAATGTTACAATATAGACCCCAAATTCTAGAAATTATATCATTTAACTCCTCATGGCTAACACTAATAAATTATTACGGATTTAGGGCTAAAATAAAATAAAATACAAAATACATCTCGGGGTTTTAGGGCTTATTATTTATTTATTTACTTATTTTATTTTATTTTATTTTAAACGGAATGTTACAACAACACACCCAAAAGCCATAAAAACACCATAACAATGGATGAAAGGAGATAGGATGACTTTAATATATGAAAGCAAGCTAGGATTTGCTTGAAAGAGAGATTCTTGATGTAATGGAGTCTGCAAACCTAAAACAAGAGGTTGAAGCCTTTAAATACGAACCAAACCCTAATTTAATGGGGTTAGGCTGCACAACACACTGCGTCGCGGTGAAGTCCTCACTACGCTGTGGTGACGGGTTCTCCCCAGTTCCATTCCAGCTTCAAACAACCATAACTTCTTCATTAAAACTCTGTTTTTAGTGTTCTTTATATGCACGCGAAAGTATTGATAAGCCTGACATTTATATATAATTAATTTTGACTTAAAACCTACCGAACTAAATTCATTCATTCATGAAAGAAGTTGGAAATATCACTTTTCCCATTTTACACTTTGGTTCTAAAGAATAATTCAAGGGCTTAAATAACCTAACCAACATTATCAACATACAATAGGGTCTAAAATCTATTTCTTGAAGCCCAAGACCTTTATTCAATCAAATTACAGTCCACTATCCCGAAATCAGAAACATCTTGAAACTGGATGTTACATATTATAAATTACTATTACTTAGGTAATGTAATCCAAACACAATTATACCGTATCACACTCTGACCACGTTGGGTAAATTGATATGTCAGCCATGTCACTGCAGTCAAATGCATAAGTATTTAATGTTGATGACACAACCGTCCACCGAGCATCATCCTGTATACACTCTATCAACAACGAGATCCACATCATGATGTGCTGCCAACCAAATTTTTTACAGTAAATTAAGTATTGTTATTAGAAGTGTAATATGTAATGAGCATATAACTATATAACTTACATCAAATTCCAAACAGCCTACATGACTATCCACATATAAGCGTGTCTAAAAGTCAATCGTCGATATACCGTGATAAAACAGTGAGCAAACACCAGCAAAACATTGTGTTCTTTATATAGACTTTATACGGTAGGTTCTAAAAGATTGTAAAACGTATTGGATGTTTCCATGAAACACCTTTCCTCTTCATTTGTATCCATGGGGACTTATACCATATCGCACAACGTTTTGGCATAGAGAACGCCTAAGAGGTGCTGCAGACGTTTTGTATTCTTCCCGCAAAATCTATTTTACATTCGACGATTGAATACATGCAAAAAGCTGCTCAAGGTCGTGATTCGGCAGATGTTTGGATGTATCAAACCCATAATCATGCTCCTATAAGTCATTGTTGTCCGTGATACCAACATTTTGCACGATAAGTGCATGTACGGTTCAATAGTATTTAAATATAAACAATGAAATAACAGGTATCCATAAAGTTAAATAAAAACTACATGGGAGTGAAATAATAAAAAATGTACATCCACCCCTTCGAGGTACCAACATCATATTCGGAAGTCTTATGAATAAGTTTTATAAGCATGGCTAAAGTAATGTCATATTCCTATGAACGCTTATCATGTGACCTCAACTGCTCGTGGCATTCACGGACCTCGTTTTGCAATTCACATACCTCATTTTGCAACTTAGTAATTTTTGGTCCTTATCAGTTGATGGTACAGTGGGTGGCGGTGGTGGTTGTGGTGGCGGGTAAGATGAAACATCTATTTGTGCTTTCTTTTGTCGAGGCTCATGGGTAGGAAGTATTTGGGTGACGATGTTAGGGAAGGTTCCTTGTGAACTTCTATGTCAGGTAAATCAATGTGATCAATCCACGCTGAGGTTAGTATCCACCATTTAACACGACTCTCAGCTTCTATCGGCTCCAACTTCTGTATAAGTTTATTATCTTGTTAACAAAATTATAAAATTATAAATAAACATAAATTATACATATACACGAAAATTATAAAATATATAAGTAATCATACATCATTGATGTTTATAATCTGGTTGCACTCAAGCGTATGTAAAGGCCTCAGTTTCGACCATCCAACAGCCTCATGGATCACATTCGGTTGTTGGGTACCAAACAAATTGCTCATATGGAAACTCTCAAGAATCCATATCTAAAAGAATCATGTATTAGAATATTATCAAATAAAAAAATAATAAATTGTCAATCATGTACATTACCTTAAAAGCATGTAAAAACCGTTTAGGGTGTACGTCATTTTTTGAGGTTGTTTAGCTTTTGGTTCGACTAGATGTATAAGCTCGTCGACCTTATTGAATACAGTAAATAGTTGTTGGTACAATTAATCCTAAATTATCTTCCCCCATGGATATATGTGAGATAAAAATTCCTAATTAAATTTGTAAATAATATTAGTAATCATAATTATACTCCATAATTATAAAATAACGACATGATACCTGTTAAATTCATCAAGGTTGGATACCAAAGTGAAATACTCCTACGTCACAAGCTTTTTAGCCAACCGCCCATTGAAACCCTTCTATAGCAGATATAAAATACATAGATGGACCGCATCCTCTTCTGATAAGTCATTAAGCGAATGTTTAAGCACCTTCATCACATCGTCTAATTTCACGGAGACATTCCTCGTGACCATAGGAAATAAACTGGAACGGGACGCGGTACCGGAGCCAGAGGCAGGAAAATATTTACCAAAGTGGAAGTCGGTGACAAGACAAAATTCTTTCTTCCCGAAAGACAGCTCGTAACCCTCAATCTCAAAAACCATTTGCTTTACTTCGCTTCGGGGGTCCGAGATAACTTCATGGGAAAACACGTAATGTAGAAGTAAAGGATCCCCATCTACCTTAGGAATATCTAACCACCTCCAAAAGCATGAATTCCAAAACATAATCTTGCATGCCGGTCTGTCTTTGATTGCTGCAAGAATATTCACACCGAGTTTGGGTTTACAAGACAATGTAATGGATGCATCAAAATCCCTATCGTGCTGCAAATAGAATTTTTTTTATAAACCAACTCTGGATCGAACAGTAACGACCATTCCAGATCATGCTCCTAACATTCTGGACATGTAGTTCGTGTTCTAGACCAGTTCCTCGCATTCTGGAGATTACCGGAGCATTCCAGAATGCAATTTTTGTTCTAGAATAGAGGGATACATATTTGTCCCTATGAGTGCCTCACATAATTTCCTTGCGCAAAATATTTGTTTTTTCATGATTACGAAGATTAGCAAATAATGAAGACATGTCCATGGTTATGATTTTCTCAGTATTCTTTAGACCATCAACTTGATGTTCCCAACTATCATTCAACGAGTCAAGAAACTTGAGAAACAAGGAGTTTCTTGTTTTGTTCATGTTGAAACGAAAAATGTTGTTCACTAAGCACATAAAGAAATTGAGGAATTCAGTAACATATTCATTTTTTTGCTGGACAAAGTACTCATACTGGAGCATTCTAGAATGCAAGTTTTTGTTACATAATAATAATTTTCGATGTATAATAACATAATATAAACATCTAAACTAATGTTTGGTTGATCCTAATGTACTGTTAACATATATAGCTACTCTGGAACGTGCTAAGTTTATTCTGGAACTGTTCTTCGCATTTTGGAGGAAGTTCTAAAAACAGAAAAAACTTATTCTGGAGCTGTTCTTCGCATCCCGTAGGAAGTTCTAGGAATAGAAAAACTTAAAACTAAACTAATAAGAGTACAAGAGTAGTATAAGACTTACTTGTAAACTAATTGGGTTATTGTGTCGTGCTCCATATCATAAGTCATAGTTCAGAATGTGTGTCAGAGTGTGTTAGAATGCCGTAGAGCGTGTCAGAGATCGAATGCGTGTCGGAAAGTCGGAATCTGTTTATAAATCGAGACCCGAAATGAAATCGAGATCCGAAGGTGATCGAAATATAATCCTGAAAATGAATTTGAACATTGACGTCCAAAATACATACTGTTACTCTAGAATTGGCATTTCAAAGGATACTTAATCGGCCGGCCCATCAAATATGGAGTCCGAAATTGTTTTTAGAATGGCCCATTGCGGATGAAAATGTTATTTTGCAAAAAACAATTTAAATAAGTTATTTAAAAAAAAAATACACAAAAAATGGTTAGATACATAATTTCCATTGTTATTTTCTATTTAACAATTGATTTTTTAAAACATGATTATATTACTATAATATTTTTTTTAAAGAAGACCAAGGAAATTATAATTTATGAATTAAGAAATCTTAGAAAACATTTATGTTTATTCGTTTTAAGATTTTCATCTCAAACCATACTTAAAAATTATAAGCTCCTGCCTACAATAAAGTCATAAACACCTTTTAAACACGCTTAAAGTTTCTATCACTACTAAAAATAAAACGTTTTAGAGCATCTACTACTAATTTTTTACAAAGTTTTTTATTATTTGAAAATAGTTTTTGGTTTTTATCATTGGAGATATTTACTTATTTTTTAATTTAATTTAATTAAATTTTTTTTTATAAAAGCCTTTCTAATCACTTAGTAATTTTCAACTATTTTTTTTTTATGTTGTTCATTTTTACTCTTATATTTTATAATATTTTATTTTATTCCATAAATACATATTTATATTTAGATATCATTTTTACATTTTTACGAGTACATTATATTTTTTTAAAAATGCTAGGAATTTGCCTTTACTTCTTCCAACACCAAGCATTGTAGGTTTTTTGTTTGGAATCGGCAAAAGTTTAAAGACCCTATCATTTTTTTCCCTCCATATACAGTAGTAGGTTTTTTGTTTGGAACCGGCAAATTTTTATTAGACAAGAAACCCCACCTAACAAAGTGCTGGGGGGGGGGGGCAGAAGTACATGGTAAAGAAAGAATTACATACAACTAAAGGGGTTAATACACCATTTTACCCACCGAAGAGAGCAATGATTCCTCCTATACTTAGTCCAAAGGAATACATTAGCGAGAAAGATTGACATCATAACTTTTTTTTGTGAGACGTGTACAATGTCAATGTATTCGGGATTGCAAGTATCACTGGATTAGGATAGATCTTGTATGCACCAAGCATATATAACTTTCTGTATTGAGGCAGCGCAATCGCAAGAAACCAATAAATGGTCCATTCATTAATTCTCCAAACCGCAATAAGCATATAAGTTGGAATTTATGTTTACTCCCCTTCTTCACATTGCCAATCTGGTTAGAATCCTCTTGAGGGTTACCCTCCAAGTAAAAAGATTGATCTTTAGAGGTACCCAATTAACCTAATGATACATGTACTCATCTTGTAAATATTGGAATTCAATATTTTTATCCTTATTTATCTCTATATATTCACCAGATATAGATCCTGACTAGATTATAACCCCCGTTAAACGCGGGGAACACATACAAAAGCATACAAACGTTGATATTGCATAACAATAAAAACAATATGGCTAATGGTATTATTGAAATGTGTAGAAGATACAATGAAATCGATAAATATCTATAATCGTTGAAGGACCTCTTTGTAGACAATATTTTTTGTTTTATTAGTTGAACGACCTTTTGTGTCACATATGAGTACCTTTAAACATTTTTACTTGTGACACGGGAAACAACTACATATAATGACCATGAGTGAAAACGAGTCTATGGAAGTATAATCCAACATTTGATAATGACTATCCTTGACTTTTGTTAATGGTCATAGCGAAACAAACAACTATGGGGAAATGCCTCCGTTGAGATAACATGAAAATGTTATAAACCTTAGGAATTATCTGGGGAATATTTCAACTTGAGATAACATGAAAATGTTATAAACCTTAGGAATTATCTGGGGAGGATCCCAACTTGAGATAACATGAAAATGTTATAAACCTTGGATTTCAACTTTAGAATCTTAACTTATGTTCATAAATAAGAGGGTTGCCAAGCCACTGCAGTGTAAAATGATCCCTTTATTCACATCCCATAGTCAAATAACATGCGTCCAAACAAGGTGTATAAACCTTAACTCGTGTGAAAGAGGTAATTAACTCTTTAAACCTTAGAGGGGATTAAGTACTCTTATTCGTAGGAGAGATGATCAATCTCTATTCTTAGGATACTTTTGTTACAAATAATAGGACGTTTGTAGTTATGGAACTCTTTAGGTGCCAGGGTCTTCACACATCAGGATACTTGTCTATTAGGATCCTTGAGTCTTCATATGTCATGATCCTTGTATGTCAGGATCCTTGTGTGTCAGGACCTTGAGTGTTAGGATCCTTGAGTCCCTGCACACAAAAAATATTAGCTAGGTGTGGGCGTTAGTCTAGCTAACGCCCCTCCGATGCTTAAGTTAATAATGGTATTCGAAGAAAGCAAATAGTAATAAAAATAAAGTGTAAAAGGTAAAGATCGTGTGTACCTTGAGTGTGTTGGAAAATGACTAATCTTACTTACATAAAATAAGCTTTAAGATGTATAGCATTCCAGGATCTTGGTAGGACATTTCCATCGAGGGCAGCCAACCATTATGCCCCTTTTCATGCTTCGACATCTATGAGATATGGTCCTTCCCATTTAGGTGCCAGTTTACTTGCACTAGGATCCTTGGTGAAACATCCCAAAAGTACAGTCTAAAAATTTCGTTTTAAATCACTAATAAAACCATAATTATCTTTCAACATATAAAAATATCATAAGTCGTGTATCTCAAGAATATCATAACATCTGTCAAATATATCATAAGCTCATATAAATTATCAGAGTAAACTCCCAGGCTAAGAAAACTGTGGTGTGTGCCATGTGATCATCCCGACCCTTCTCTTTGCTAGCTGGAGTACCTAAAACCAAAACTGAAACTATAAGCACGAAGCTTAGTCAGCTCCCCAAACTACCACATACTATACACATAACATATCACACATAAACCAACTATGGGACCCCGCCCAACTGCATCGGGACGAACCCAACATTGTCTTACCCGACATCAGACTCCTGTCCGGCATCGGGCTCACCCCGGCATCCGACCGCATCGGGCATCGGGATCACCCCGGCACCGGGCTTACCCGACACATACACAACATAACATACATCATAAACACATAACATAATCACATAACCTGCATCGAGCTTGCCCCGACATCGAGCTTACCCCAGCACATAAATAACATAAAATACATCATAAACACATCACATAATCACATAACCTGCATCGGGCTTGCCCCGACATCGGCGCGAAGCCCGAAACATATAACATATAACATACAAACTAGTATACATCGGGCTTGCCCTAGAACACATAACACGTAACATATAAACTAACATACATCGGGCTTGCCCCGGAACACATAACACATAACATATAACATAACGTACATCGGGCTTACCCCGACATCGGACCGAAGCCCGGAACACATAACACATAACATAGAACATGCATGAAACACAAAGACATCACACATACATAACTACTTCTCGGGACCACCCCGGCATCGGACCGAAGTCCGAAAACATGTAATTTGCAGCAGGCTAACCCTGACATCAGACCAGAGTCTGGTATCTTGTAACTACATAAATGGGTCGGCATTGGTGCCTTAGACCCGTTCCTACTGGAGGAAGACCCACCTCGCACTACTGAAATCTGGCTGATACACTTCTAACTGCTACTGGAAATTCCCTGACTGCTGATCCTTTGGCTCCCCGAACTATCAATACCAAAATAACACTTAGATCGTATCAACAATCCTTCTTAGGGTAAAATGACCACTTTACCCCCTAGTCCAACATGGTCTATCTCTAAGGCCGAAAACCATAATATAAAAGGCCCAAGATTAGGTAGGCTTTCCAAGCCCACTAGTGGCCCACTAATGGCCCAATTTGCTAAATTGGGCCCAACTCCTCAAATGGGCTTTCCCACCCAAGCCCAAACTAGTCATTGGACACTTAACTGACTCTTGGTGGCCAATCACAGCCCAACATCTTCCAAGCCCAAGGAATGGCCCAACAGAGGCCCAAAAACGTAAAGTCCATATCTCGTGAGTACGCTGGGCGTACTCCTATGTACACTAAGCGTACAAGCTAAATGGTGCGTACGTTGGGCGTACCTGCATGTACGCTCAGCGTACTCCCCTGTTATGCCACTTTCCCATTAAGTACTTAATACTTTAATCCAGAAGCTACAATCATAGATCCAAGTCCTTTTCAACATCTTAATCCATAAAGTTACTGACTTGGTGACTTTGCATGACGTTATTAAGCCTAAACTCCAAAATAACATTCCATTCTCATAGAAATGGTCTTAACTCATGCATGAACCCAATAAGACATTCAAGATGGCAACTTTCTGCCTTAAGGAGTCATTTTGAACTGAGAGTGGCAACTCTAAGTCTAGAAATCGGGTTTGAACCATAAAGTTCTTTACTTGGGACCAAAAAGGACATTAAAACCACACTATACTATATTTAAGCATTCTTGAGGAAAGTTATGAACTTTATACCTCTAAAGAGTCCCAAATGATGATGTTATCCCAGATCTATGAGCTCAAGCTACCCAAGTCCTTCTTTGCCACTTCTCCTTTCTTCTTCTAAGCTTAAAACCACCAAGATGAGCTTCCCAAGGTCAAGATTACACA
This sequence comes from Lactuca virosa, assembly GCF_052849685.1. NCBI lineage: Eukaryota > Viridiplantae > Streptophyta > Magnoliopsida > Asterales > Asteraceae > Lactuca > Lactuca virosa. The sequence continues at coordinate 114,990,741 of NC_136431.1, forward strand.
AGAATGAGGGGATGAGGCGTTCTACGGTTTTTATGAGGTTGGGGAGGCTGATAAGGAGGCTAGGGTGTTAGTCATAATGTTCTTTATATAGTGCTTGACCCTAAAATTAGGGTTTAGTACCACTGAGCGTACGGTGGGCGTACCTCTCGTACGTTGGGCGTACGTCTCCAGCACCCGCGACCATTTATCATTTCTACGCTTGGCGTACCCCAGCTTACGCTGGGCGTATTCACCCAATTGCCACCTTTGCATGCATGGTCCTTTCTTGCCATCTTTCTCCATCAAGGGCCAATATTGCAATTAACTTTAAAATTCTATAACTCCTTCAGTCTAAATCCGTTTCCGACGAACTTTATATCCACGAAAAGTTGGCGAGAAGCCCTACGCTCCTATCTCCACACTCAAGCCTTAAAACCTTTTGAATAAAACGCGATACCCACAAAAGACCGAATCGCTTATACACTGGGCCTCCGAGACCACCACCGAAGTACCTTTCAAAACGGGGTGTTACAACTCTCCCCCACTTAAATTGGACTTCGTCGTCGAAGTCCGCTATGGCCAACTACCCCGCAATCTTTCACGACGTTCTGGTACTCTGAAACTACCTGCAACATAGAATTGCCTAAAATATTGAACTGCCCGAAGCACTGAACTGCCTGAATCACTGAACTACCTGAAACACTGAGCTGCCTGAGACACTGAATAGTCTGAATCACCGAACTATCTGAAACACTGAACTTCCCGAAACAATGAACAGTCTGAAACACTGAACTGCCTGGAACACTGAACTGCCTGAAACACTGAACTACATGAGACACTAAGCTACCTGAAACACTAAACTGTCTGAAAACACTGAACTGCCTAAAACACTGAACTTCCTGAAACACTGAACTACCTGAGACACTGAGATGCCTGAAACACTAAACTGTCTGAATCACTGACTGCCTGAAATATTGAATGCTGACGTCCTGTCCGATTGCTGAGCCAAGAGCAATCTCACAGTTGCCCCACGCGACTTCCGTACAAAATTCTTGCCTTATTGATAGCTGCCACTATTTCTCTTGCCACTGTGGCTCTAACGGCCATCTGATCTAACTGATCGGGTTCATACGTCAAGTCCTGACGTCACCAAATCCAAGGCTAAGAGTGTTGGCTACCTGCCCAATGATAGACTTATATCACAACGACCTTAAGCAGTCCTTTGCTTCCCTGATCTCATAACTGTAGTGGCGTCCCTACAGTCTTATCACTGGCTCAACCAGATCTAATTCATCTGGGAAATCCCGAATTCCAATACGTGGTTTCCATATCCCCGCTGCTGCACCCGAACCAGTGGGTACTACTGTTCTCCTCACGATCTGACATCACACCCATAATACTTGTCAACCTAGTGAAATCTATGTCAACCATCGCAGGCTTACAACACTTTAATGCTATCTGACAACTTGGTGAATACTACGGCTACACCCGCAGACTTACAACACTCTAACACTATCTGGCTACTTGTGAATGCTACGTCTACACCCGCAGACTTACAACACATTCTCACACTATCTGGCTGCTAGTGAATGCTACGGCTACACCCGCAGACTTACAACACCATAACACTATATGGCTGCTAGTGAATGCTACGGCTACACCCGCAGACTTACAACACTTTCTCACACTATCTGGCTGCTAGTGAATGCTACAGCTACACCCGTAGACTTACAACACCGTATCACTATCTGGCTGCTAGTGAATGCTACGACCACACCCACAGACTTACAACACTCTAACACTATCTTGCTGCTAGTGAATGCTATGGCTACACCCGCATACTTACAACACTCTGTCACTATCTGGCTGCTAGTGAATGCTACGGCTATACCCGTAGACTTACAACACTCTATCACTATCTGGGTCGAACGCGCGCTTGACCTAATACTCTACTGAACTCATGTCCTGACTGGAATCCCCAACCTGATTCCCTAAAACCTGCTATCACATGACCCCGCTGCATCAGTACCGCACCATGCCCATGATCGAAGCGTCACAGTAAACTATGAAATCATTTACACCCTCTGGCAGTGTGAGAACTGGGGTCTTGCACAACCGCTGTCTGAGAGTCTCGAAGGCTACCTGCTGCTCAGGCCCCCAGCCAAAGGCCACCGACTTCTTGGTCAGTCGGGTCAAAGGAACTGCAATCTTGAATAAGTCCCAAATAAATCTCCGGTACTAACCCGCTGGACCCAGGAAGCTCCGAATCTCAGTTGGAGACCTCAGAATCTCCCACTTCGTCACCGCCTCTATCTTTGGCGGATCGACCAGAATACCCTTCTGCTTGACAAGGTGCCCAAGAAATTTCACCTCGCGCAACCAGAACTTACATTTGGATAACCTTGCAAAAAGTCTCTCCCTCCTCAAAGTCTCTAGCACCTCCCTCAGGTGCTTCAGGTGCTTCTCGTGCTGCTCCTCAGGTGCTTCTCGTGCTGCTCCGCAATTTGGGAAAAGATCTATCGCTATCCGCTAGTAATTCTCGGTATGCAGTTGGCAAATGACATCTCTTGAGAATATAATTCAGACACAAATAGAGGATAACCCAGAGTTACACTTACTCAAACCCTTGGAACAAAAGGCTCCCTCGTGCAGTTTTCTGCTAGTGCTGCACCGAATCTGGCCCTGCTGGCCTTTCAAAAGCTAATCCTAAATCTTGGGTCTCCTCCCGAGACCCTTCAGTATAAGCAACTGGTCTGATTCCCTATTACCAATGTGCTCCAAGTCTATATCCCGTTCTCAAGCTCTAGGAGTTATATTATTCAGGGTCTTGCACCCCGAGATACTCACGATCTCCCTGCTATCATTCTACTGCATGTTATGATACCTTACCTTCTTCATTTCCTCATCTGCTACATACTGTGGTACAAAATAAGCTCTCTCCTGAGACTTGCCAGTGATCTCTGCCACAGTATCAGTCGTCTGGTGGAGATCTAACAACTCTTGCGCTAATTGTTGCGCCTCAATCGCCTGGGTAAACTCTGCCCAGAATCTGGTCTAAAAGTCATCCCATGACATAACATCAACCACATCAACCACATCGTCCCTCAACCTTCTACCAACCTCTTTCCATCAATCCCGTGCGCTGTCCTTCAGGAGGCAGGAAGCAAATGGGTCCTTGTCCCCTTTCGAGACCACAACTGGTACGGAAATATTGGCGACATCTGCCAACCATCTACTGCTAGCAATGGGGTCCCTAGCCCCATGATAATCTGGCGCTTCATAAGCTCTAAACTCCCGAAGCATCAACGTATGTGCCCCTATCATGACTACCATCTTAGTGCGGAATGCACTCTGCCTCTCATCACAAATCCCTAAACTGCCCTCCCCGATCATAACAAAGATTACAGGAGTCTGGTCAATAATATTGTGCGTAATCTCAGATGGAATGAACTCCCTCATCTGACCATGAAGCTGCCCGAGTCTAGAGTCCGAGCCTGATCCCTCGCCGACACCAGAACTGCCATCCGGTCTACCACGTAGCGTCACTATACTAGGTAGTATACCATCACTAACATCATATGACTCATCATAACTCGAGGGATATCACACGCTACAAGTTTCATGGATTCATCTCAGCCTTCCTTGATTCGAGTACGGATCATGTGCTTTTAGTAGTACGGGCCCATACTACCTTCCACATCTATCCGTACTTTCCTCAAGAACTGCCTTGACTCCACCAAGTGCCTTCTACTGCTACTACTCTCTTCTACTCTCATCCTAGGCTTGCCCTAGGGTAATCACCATCCCACTCTCCGCCATCAAATGCATAAGAAGTCCCTGCCTTCTTCCCCTAACTAGCTCGCGAATACTATTACATATTACTCAGACTAGATAATTCTTAGAATGAGAGATCCTACCCTACAACGATTGGACTCAAACAAGAGCTGCGAAATAGAGCTAGACCTAACCTTCTGAAAATTATTTAGTCCTTGCAATATGTAACTTAACATATTCGTTTACTAGTTAGTGAAAGACAACTAGAACTCCTAAAAGCACAAAGAAAGCAACATTCGGACATTGAGTGCACATAACCAAGCATATACAACTCAGGCTATCATACTGACTAATCTGTCTCATAAAGCTGAAACACATATAAACGGCTGTAACGCCCGTAGATCCGGGCTAGTCAATTTAGAGATTATAGGGGTCGAAAACGACTTTTTGATAGAAGGCTATTTAGAATGAATATTCTTAATAGAAGTTGTAGCATACATTACAAGGATTCCGTACATATAAAGAACGCCGAAATCCGAGTTATAACGAAGAAGTTATGATCCGTCGAAGTTTCGCGACGGAACCGGCACAACACCGGGAAGCGTAAATAGTGAATTTACGATAAATCAATTTTTAGCCTTAGCAATCCAAATGAAAGTTGTAGTATTCGTTAAATCGAGAGCGTCCATAAAAAGAACGCCCAAATCTGACTTCGTATGAGGAAGTTATGATTTTTCGAAGTTTCGGCTTAGTAGTGTACAGCCTGGAATTCGAATATAAGATCGAGCGGTTTTTAGCCGAAACAACCTAAACAAGAATCGAAGATCTCGTTAATAGTAGCTTAACGATAAAAAGACAGATGAAAACGGACATCAGATGAAGAAGTTATGAATTTATAACGGACTAACCCTGTCCCGGCCTGTTAAAAATATAACTTTTAAAATAGATTCAAAATTAGCCGACAGAGTCTAAACCAAAGTTGTAGAGTACGTTCCCGCCTACGCGTGGATATAAAGAACGTCGAAAACGGAGCTCGTATGCGAAAGTTATGAATTTTAGAAGTTGGTAAAGAAAAATGCGAAACTGTGAGGGGGGTGATGACGTGGCTCGATCATGGCCGTCGCTTGCTGATCACGGTCTGGTCTTCGGATTCGGACACCTGGCCTCGCTACGCCTCGCGTACGAGAGGAACGCCCCGCGTCCGAGTACGCCCTGCGTCGGAAGAGGGTTACGCCCAACGGTCTTCGGTTGAGCGGTTCCGGAGCATGCCACGATGACCCATCCGAGGAGCGCCACCTGTTGTTCTTATCCGAGCCTTACACCCAGCGTAGCCAAGGACTACACCCAACGTACGTCCGAGGCCTCGCGGATATACAAGGGGGCCGAGGCAGCCTTCATTTCCACACCATTTCAACCTTTTCTTTCTCTCTCTAGGTTCTCTCTCTAGCCCTAATCCCTCCTAAACCCTAGGGAACCTCCCTAGCACCCGAAGGAAGCCCCGAGGCTCCCGGAGTCCCGAGAAAAAGGGGCTTTCGGTTCAGAAACGCTGCTCCGAGCAAAGCCCAGTTTTTTAAGAAAACCCGCTGTAAGTGAGCTACGCCTACGATATTTTTAATATAGATTCTAATTAATTATAGTAACATTATTAGGACCTTAAAATAATTATTTGAACTATTATTATGAGTTATATAGAGTGTTGTTCAACGCTTATATAATAATAATAATAATAGCTAGACTATTAATTAGTCGCGGTTAACGTTAGACTAAACCTAGTGGTATTGATACTAGGTTTTGTCGAGTGAAACTTATTTTGAGATAACGAAGCGTTGTTCGAGTGCAGAGTCACCACCTTTCAGGTGAGTGCATAGTTACTTGCATCTTACACATAGATATGAAGTATTTTATTTAAATTACGTGCTATGTGTGCATATTGTCTGAATACTTGTTGTCTATGATGTGTGAAAGATTTTTATACATGTTTTAAATGATTTAAAGTATATATGTATTTTATATCTACAAATATGTTGGGTATAACATGGGTAGATGAATGATGAGGGACGAAAGCTGATATAGAGGAACATTGGTAGTGTGGACATAGTGCCCTATAGGTGGACATTGGCAGCAATGGACCTAGTACACTATAGATGAGCATTGGCAGATGCGCCATAACCTGTAGATGTTTTTGGATCTACGAGGTACTCTAAACATCCTAGCAGTTGCGCTCTAAGGATACTATCGGCAGCTGCGCCTAATAGAGGACATTATAACCGTGACAGTAGCGTTTAATGGACAATATCGATAGAAGCGCCTCATAGAGAATGTCACAATTCTGGCAGCTACGCCTAAGTGATAATATTAGAAGCTGTGCTTGACAACTGTGGCAACGTTGGACTTCGTGTCGTTTCCTTAGGATGATCCTTAGGAATGAATGAACGAGGAATAAATAATTCTTAGGGTAAATCCTTAAGAAGATAATGGGGATGGGTAATTGGGTTGATTGTTTGATGTTTTAACATAAAAGTTATATTATTATGGGTTGAAAACCCTATGTACTCACCAGGTTTCCCAACCTGACCCACTCCAGCTTATTTGTATCACAGGTGTTGATATGAAGTTACATTACACTGAGAGATTAAGGAGATATAAATCACTAGTGATAATGAATGTAAGTTATGTTTATGCTTATGTTTCTGTAGTGACAATGACATCCCAACGTTTTAAAAGGAATAAAATACATTTCTTCACAAATGCTTTGATAACGTATTTATCGTGTTTTTCTGGGAACAAATTCCGCAACAATTTTCTTAAAAGAGGTACTCTGATTTTTATAAAGCATAAACAAAATCGGTCTTTTCTGGCCGTGAAAATAGGGATATCACAATGGCACATATGGAATCCTTCCTAGATCCTTAGTCCTAATCTAGAATGCTATTCTCATAAAGCTGATAATCATAACATAACATAAACTTGTATGGGTAATTTGGGAGTTCTTACTTGAGCTCGGTTGATTGCATTCACCACACCCTTTTTGTCTTTTCAAAGTTCTTTTTTTTTAATATTCTATTCTCTTTTCAAAACTCTTTTATAAAAATGATTTTAAATCATTAATAAAACCATAATTATCTTTCAACATATAAAAAAATCATAAGTCGTGTATCTCAAGAATATCATAACATCTGTCAAATATATCAGAGGCTCATATAAATTATCAGAGTAAACTCCCAGGCTACGAAAACTATGATGTGTGCCATGCGATCATCCCGAGCCCTTCTCTTTGCTAGCTGAAGTACCTGAAACCAAAACTGAAACTGTAAGCACGAAGCTTTGTGAGCTCCCCCAAACTACCACATACCATACACATAACATATCACACATAAACAACTATGGGACACCGCCCAGCTGCATCGGGACGTACCCGACATCAGACTCCTGTCCGACATCGGGCTCACCCTGGCATCCGACCGCATCGGGCATCGGGCTCACGCCAGCATCGGGCTTGCCCCGACATCGGGCTTACCCCGACACATACACAACATAACATACATCATAAACACATAACATAATCACATAACCTGCATCAGGATTTCCCCGACATCGGGCTTATCCTGGCACATACACATCATAACATACATCATAAACACATCACATAATCATATAACCTGCATCGGGCTTGCCCCATCATCAGACCAAAGCCTGGAACATATAACATAAAACATACAAAGTAGCATACATCGGGCTTGCCCCGGAACACATAAAACGTAACATATAAACTAACATACATCGGGCTTGCCCCGAAACACATAACACATAGCATATAACATAACATACATCGGGCTTGCCCCGACATTGGACCGAAGCCCAGAACACATAACACATAACATAGAACATGCATGAATCACAAAGACATCATGCATACATAACTACTTCTCGGGACCACCCCGGCATCGGACCGAAGTCCGGAAACATGTAATCTGCATCGGGCTAACCCCGACATCGGACCAGAGTCTGGCATCCTGTAACTACATAAACGGGTCGGCATTGGTGCCTTAGACCCGTTCCTACTGGAGGAAGACTCACCTCGCACTACTGAAATCTGGCAGATACACTTCTGATTGCTACTGGAAATTCCCTGACTGCTAATCCTTCGGCTCCCCGAACTATCAATACCAAAATAACACTTAGATCGTATCAATAATCCTTCTTAGGATAAAATGGCCATTTTACCCCCTAGTCCAACATGGTCCATCTCTAAGGCCCAAAACCATAATAGAAAAAGGCACAACACTAGGTAGGCTTTCCAAGCCCACTAGTGGCCCACTAATGGCCTAATTTGCTAAATTGGGCCCAAATCCTCAAATGGGCTTTCCCACCCAAGCCCAAACTAGTCATTGGACCCTTAACTGACTCCTGGTGGACCATCACGGCCCAACATCTGCCAAGCCCAAGGAATTGCGCAAACCGAGGCCCAAAAACGTAAAGTCCATATCTGGTGAGTACGCTGGGCGTACTGTAACATCCGGATTCCAAGGTATCTTATTTTAAGTATTTACCTTGAGTTTTAGGGAGTGACTCGGCGAGTAGGCGCTCAGACTCGCCGAGTAGGATCGCGAATTCTTGTCTGGATTAATGAGGGACTCGACGAGTCGATGTGTGGACTCGGCGAGTCCGCGCTATAAAGTGAAACCCTAAATCTCAGGGCCTGAGCCCTATTTAAAGGCCTTTATGGCCTCTATTTGCGGCCACTTCACCCCTGAGAATCCCTAGAGAGCAGAGAGATCGTTTGTGGTGCAAGAGGAAGGCTAACTCACCATTTCTTGTGTGTTTTAGCAAGAAGGAAGGAGGTAGAACAAGCTAGGCTGATTGTGGAGCTTGGATCTGTGTTGTTCACACCGAGATTCACGTTTTGAGGTACAAGTTCCTTCCTATTTCGTGTATTTGATAGATTCCTTGAATCTAGGGTTCCCTTTGCACAATTTTGAGTTAGATTGTGAAGCATATGAGGTCCCTTTGGGTATAGATGATAGATCTGGACCTTGAGAGGTCCAAAAGATCCCAAGCTTCCAGCTTTATGAGCTTTCATGTGAGCCTTGAGAGTAAAACCCCATTTAAAAGGTTATTTCTCCATTTTTGGTCTTATAAGCATTGCATGAACGTAAAGTTTGAACCTTTACGTGACTTTCGAGTGTTAGAAGGTTGGATCTATTGGTTGGTGAAGCAGATCTGACCTCAAAAGATCGTTTGAGTGTTTTCATGGGAGGAACTCGCCGAGCCCATAAGGGACTCGACGAGTCGAGTCGGGTTGCCCCGCGATTCGCGACCTGTGATAACCCGTTGAGTGTAGGGTTGACTCAGCGAGTCGAGTGAGGACCAGGGGCGAAGAGGACACACATGTACTCGTCGAGTCACACGAGTGCACTCGACGAGTCTGGTCAATGTTGACCGTTGACTTTTGTTGACTTTTAGGGTTTAGCCAGTGTTTGGACTTATGAGCCATTAGAGGGATATAATGGTCTTTTACCCTTCTTAGAGAACTTATAGAGAGGGTTTGGCCTAGCCTTTAGAAGTTGTATTAATTAGAGTAATTATTTATATGATTAGGCGGAGGCTAGTGCAGTATTTCAGAGTTCGAGGTTTACCGAGTTACCCGAGATGAGTCTTCTCACTATACTTTACCTAGAGTGGTAATTAGAGTTATGTGATAGAGTATCTTGTATGCTATTTATGTGATTGTGATACACTGCATTATTTCTATGTGATTCATGCCGTGTATGTTCCAGAGTTACAGAGTTAGAACCGGAAGGTTCACAGAGTTAGGACCAGAGGGTCCACAGAGTTAGGACCGGAAGGTCCACAGAGTTAGGACCGGAGGGTCCACAGAGTTACAGCCTCGAGTGGCTAATATGTGTTATATGTGGTATTTTGGGGAACTCACTAAGCATTTATGCTTACAGTGTTGTGTTATGTGTTTCAGGTACCAGTGAGGATCGCAGGAAGGCGCCGGCATGATCAGTACACACATGAGGAGTTTTTATACATTATGATCTTGGGATGTGTTTCTATGGATTGATATGTGATACAATGAGATTTTTATAACATCTATGAATGAAAGTATGCTTTTAAAAATGTGAAAAATTGTTTGAAAAATTATGGTGTTACACGTACTCCTATGTACGCTAAGCGTACAAGCTAAATAGTGCGTATGTTGGGCGTACCTGCATGTACGCTCAACGTACTCCCCTGGTAAGCCACTTTCCCATTAAGTTCTTAATACTTTAATCCAGAAGCTACAATCACAGATCCAAGTCCTTTTCAACGTATTAATCCATAAAGTCACTGACTTGGGGACTTTGCATGACATTATTAAGGCCAAACAACAAAATAACATTCCATTTTCAAAGAAATGCTCTTAACTCATGCATGAACCCAATAAGACATTCAAGATGGCAGCTTTCTGCCTTAAGGAGTCATTTTGAACTGAGAGTGGCAACTCTAAGTCTAGAAATCGGGTTTGAACCATAAAGTTCTTTACTTGGGACCAAAAAGGACATCAAAACCACACTATACTAGATCTAAGCATTCTTGAGGAAAGTTATGAACTTTATACCTCCAAAGAGTCCCAATGTTATCCCAGATATATGAGCTCAAGCTACCCCAAGTCCTTCTTTGCCACTTCTCATTTCTTCTTCTAAGCTTAAAACCAACAAGATGAGCTTCCTAAGGTCAAGATTACACAAGAATGAGGGGATGAGGCGTTCTAGGGTTTTTCTGAGGTTGGGGAGGCTGATAAGGAGGCTAGGGTTTTAGTCATAATGTTCTTTATATAGTGCTTGACCCTAAAATTAGGGCTTAATATCACTGAGCTTACGCTGGGCGTACCTCTCGTACGCTGGGTGTACGTCTCCAACACCCGCGACCATTTACCATTTCTATGCTGGGCGTACGCCAGCTTACGCTGGACGTACTCACCAAGTTGCCACCTTTGCATGCATGGTCCTTTCTTGCCATCTTTCTCCATCAAGGGCCAATATTGCTAATAACTTCAAAATGATATAACTCCTTCAGTCTAAGTCGGTTTCCGACGAACTTTATATCCACGAAAAGGTGGCGAGAAGCCCTACGCTCCTATATCTACACTTGAGCCTTAATACCTTTAGAAAAAAAACTGAGAGCCACAAAAGACCGAATCGCTTATACCCTGGGCCTCCGAGACCGCCACTGAAGTACCTTTCAAAATGGGGTGTTACACTTGGTGTTTTGGAATGTTTTCCTTAGTACCAAGTCTCCTATTTGGAACCTTCTGACTTTTATATTTTTGTTGTATGTCTTGGTCGTCCTCTGTTGATGAGCAGCGATGCGAACCTTGACAAGATCCATGAGTTCATCTATAGTATCAAGATCCTGGGCTAGGATCCTGTCGTTGTTTTCTTGGTTTTGAAGCATGTATCTTGCTGTTGGGATCACCACTTTAGTGGGAATCATTTCTTCTGCTCCAAGCACCAAGGAGTATGGGGTTTGGCCTGTGGCTACTTTGTAAGTTTTCCTATTCGCCCACAGTACGGAACAGAGTTCTTTTGCCCATCTTCCTTTCTTTTTGTCTAGCCTTTTCTTCATGTTTTTGATTATGATTTTTTTGTTAGATTCTGCTTGACCGTTGGCTTAAGGGTGGACAAGAGTGGATATTACCATCCTGATTCCCAAACTTGTGCAAAAGTCTCTTGTCCTTTTGCTTATGAACTGGGATCCGTTGTCGCATATGATTTCGGCAGGGATCCCAAACTCGGTCAAGATATTGCGTTTAATGAAGGAAACTACCTCTTTGTCTCTAACCTGGATGAAATCTTCGGCTTCTATCCACTTTTAGAAGTAGTCAGTCATCAATAGCTTGAAGACCTTTCCTCCAGGAGCCATCGACAATTTACCCACTATATCCATCCCGCATTTCATGAATGGCCAAGGTGACATGATAGGATGTAGAGGTTCTGCTGGTTGATGCATGATGTTGATATGTCTTTGACAAGCGTCACATTTTTGAGCCTGAAGGAAGGAATATTTCTTCATGGTTGGACAGTAGTATTCCGTCCTCAACACTTTGGAGTATAAGGATTTGCCCCCAGTGTGGTTGTCGCAGTCTCTTTCATGTATATCCTTTAGAACTTCTACAGCTTCATGATCTTCTAAGCATCTAAGATATGGACCTGCCATAGATTTTTTATATAATTTACCTTGGATTATAACAAATCTTGAGACCCTTATTCTGAATGATCTGTCGGTTTTTTCTTCTTTAGGGATTGTGCCATTCTGGAGGTATTCCATAATGGGTTGGATCCAGGATCTTGAGGTTGGAGAAGGATCGATGTTAGGATCCTGATAAGGAAGTAGAGGATCGGGACCTTCGTATGTAGCGACATTAGTAATTTCCACGTGATTGTTGGGATCCTTAATCTCTTGGTAGGATCCTCGATTGCTGGGATCAATACATGGGTTATCGAGATCATGGTTTCTGGCGGGATCCTAAGTGAAGATCCTAGATTGGCTAAAGCATCTGCTTTAGCATTTTCTTCTCTAGGAACATGGTTTAGGCTAAATGCTTAGAATTCTGAGGCTAAGTTTTTGATGTTCTGGAGGTATAGTTCTAATATTTCTCCTTTTACTACATAGGATCCATTAAAATCGTTAGTCAGTAATAAAGAATAGACGAATACCTGAAGATCTTTGATTCGAAGATCCATGGCTAATTGTAACCCCATGATTAGTGCATCATATTTTGCTTCGTTGTTGGTTGAATTGAACTCATAGTTGATCGCTTGGGGTAGGATGTCCCCCTGTGGAAATTTTAGTATGATCCCTCGGCTAGTTCTTCTTTGGTTTGATGCTCTATCTGTGAATAGTGTCCATCTTCCCATGTTCTCTTCTTCTAGAAGTTATTTGGCTTCTATTTCTACTTTAGCTCGTAGATCATCACTAAAGTCAGCCACAAATTTTGCCAATGCTTGAGACTTTATAGCGGATCTTGGCTCATATTTTATGTCATATGTGCTTAATTTCACAGACCACTTTTCCATCCTTCCTCACATTTCTGGTTTTCTCATAGCATTCTTAATAGGATAATTAGTTCTTACAGTTTTAGGGTGTGTTTCAAAACACTGTCTTAATTTAGCAGAAGTAGTTACTAATGCAAGTATAAGTTTTTTCAAGGTGGGAGTACCTGGTCTCATGATCCAGGAAACTTTTACTTACATAGTAGATAGGATATTGGTCCCCATTAAGATCCTTAGATAATACTTCACTCCCCGCATTTGAGGATACTGAGAGGTAGAGAAGAAGTGTTTCCCCATTAAGATCCTTAGCCAGTACTACGACCAGATTATGTAGCCACCTTGGGAATTTCACCTCCTTGACCATCCCAGTTTTGAGAAGTTTTTCTACTTATTCTTGTATAAAACTTGGTTTCTTTCTGGTGCGAATTTCCTTCTCTTTTGGTGTATTGGTCTAAAAGATGGATCAATGTTAAGTTTATAGGTTATTATATTTTTGTCTATACCTGTCATGTCCTCATGCTTCCATGCGAATGTCTTGATTTTAGCTTTGAGGAACTTTTTTATATCATGTTTGATTTATTCAAGCATTGAGGATCCTATGAGAACTTCGGCTTCAGGATCCTCAAGGTTCAGGGGCACTTCTTTCATATCATGTTCTCTTGTTTCTAGTACGTCTTGTGCCCCCCGCTTGAATTGTTGTGCTTGTCGTGGTATCGTCGAGGCTTTGATCGAAGTCTTGTAGCATTCTTTGGATTCTTGCTGGTCTCCTATGATCTTCGCTGTCCCCCATGGGGTAGGCATCTTCATGCATTGATGATGTGTCGATGGAATGGCCTTCATTTCGTGGATCCATGGTCCACCTAGTGTAACATTATAAGAGGATAATGTATCAATTACACAAAAAACATTGTATAGAGTTTACCCCTTCTATGTAGATAGGTAGCTTTATCTCACCGACGGTGTGTTTGGTTTCGCCGCTGAATCGGATCAACACTGAGGATCTTCTAACTATTTCAGACTCAGGGATGTTCATTCTTTTTAATGCGTCTAGGAGTATAATGTTGACTGAGGATCCTCCATTGACGAGGATCCTTCCGACGAAATGGTTGGCATAGAGAGTTATCAACAATATGTCATGGTGAGGATCCTAGATGTCTTGTCTATCTGCTTCGTTGAAGGAGATCTCCTTATCGTTTCTAATTGACGTGTTCTTTTGCTGTCCTTTTTCTTTCTCCGTTGTTGATACCTTGGCGTGCCTCTTTGTTGCAGAATAAGAGGTACCACAAATGTCAGATCCTCCATAGACCACATTGATTACCTTGACGTACGAAGGGGGATCCTGGTCTGTCGAGGATCGACTAAGGATCCTGATCTTTTTCTTTGGATCTCTCCTTTCTTCTTCCAAGGATTTCTTTGAGGTATACTTTGCCTAAAAGGTAGCTGATCTCCTTCCTGATAGCTTTGCAATGCTCTGTGATATGTCCAAAGTCTTCATGGTATGCACACCATTTAGACTTGTCTTTTTAACTGGTGGATTTTTCACCTTTTCTTGGCCATCTTTCTTTGTCTCCAGGATCCTGCATAGCTAATATTACACTTGAAATATCCAAAGAAAAACAATAGTCATTAATTTTAGGAAATTCTTCTTCCTCTCCCTCATCTTCAAGGGCATTAACCCTATGATGGTCAGGTTTGGAATATGGTTTTGACTTATAGGATCTTTGGGCCGAGGAGTTTGCTTTTCTATTAGGGTGATCGTAATTTCTTGTTGGGTTGCTCCTCTTTTGGATCTCCTTCTCTTCTTCGAACCTTATGAACCTTAGTGCTCTGCTTCTGACTTCGTCCATCCTCCTACATGGAGTCATCACGAGGTCTTCATAGAAAGGACAATCCTTCTGTAATCCATTTTAAAGGCTTCAACTGCAGTTATGATGTCGATGTTGGGGGTACTTAGAGATTCCCTGCCAAACTTGTTGACAAAAGTCCTAGGGGATTCCTTAGGATCCTGGACCACTCGATAGAGATCACTAGTGATCTTTTCGAATGTTATGCTACAAGAAAATTGATTGTTCAACAAATTATTTAAATGAGCAAACGATGTAATAGAGTAAGGAGGAACGTTAAGAAGCCATGTTAAAGCAGATCTTGTGAGGGTTGAATGAACACCCTTGTATAGGAAAGGTTCTTTCAAGTGAGTGGGGCTAGGAATGATCTCCATCCTTTCCCTGTATTGTGCCACGTGCTCCTCAGGATCCCATCATAAGGATTCATGTTGGGGGTTTGGAAGCGCATTGGGACTTCGGTATCAACTATTTCCGAAACGAATCTTGCGATCTAGTGGCTTGTGGGGGATATATTTGGTATAGGTTGAACTACTCCAAGCACGCTCGAGATCATTTTGCTTAGTTGCTGGAGCTCCTTGGCCATGATCAGGCTTAAATTTGTATCAAGATCAATTGAGTTAGTTTTAAAGATATTATTATTGACGGGGTTACTAGGATCCTTGTTATTGGGAGTAACAAAGGTTTCGTTGGGATCCTGGGTCGCGTGGGCTTGCTCTCTTGGAATTGCGCCCCAGGCAGGAACATAGGTCGGTATTGAGGATCCTATTTGAAGGTGAATCGCTGAGGATCCCGTGTTATCAAAGTTCAGGATCTTCGGTTCCAAGATCGAGGGTTCTGCTTCCTGAGGCTTGTAGATTTTTGTTCTCATTCTCTCCACTTCCTTATGAATTGCCCTATTATCCTCCCACTGTTGGGTGAGTGGTTGCTCTAGTCTCTTCATCATAGCGAAGATTTCACTGTTGAAAATCAGCATAGGAGAATCCTGGAGTCCTAGGGTAACGAGCGGATAGGTGTTTTTCTTTAGTGCTTCAGAGGCTTTCTTGGGAGCTCCATCTGGAGGTGGTGGAAGGTTTTTGGAGGAAATGGGAGGAATTGAGGAATAGGATAAGGTCCATTGTGTAGACCTGACTTTTCGAGGGATTTTGAACACCCCGGCCCCATGGTGGGCGCCAAATTGTTTTGGTCAAAAAATAAACAAGCAAGAATCCACCAAATTGTATGAGAGGATGTGTTGTTCAGAATAAAGTAAGTATAAAATGATGATCAAAGTGAAACAAGTGGTTAACAAGGAAAGATCTTGATCCTTGCTAGAATCTCCGACACAAAACCTTGGGAGGTGTAACAACCCAAAAACCAGGATACAAATTTTCATTTTTAATTAAGGTTTACCATCATATGTTTAATTCCAAAATCCATTACATAATCATCATCATATAAAATCCTCAGAGTGACAATAACAGTAACTGCGGAAAATAATGGGGAGTGAATGCTGCGCCATCAAGCCGTGCCCTTCCCCTTAGTAGTGGATGTACCTGGAACCACAATACAAACTCTAAGCAAAAGCTTAGTGAGTTTTCCAAAAAAATACCACATACTAAACATACAACTAGGCCAAGCCCTGGGGTATATTCCAACGCAAAAAGAAACTATGGGCCCTGCCCTGGGGTATATTTCAAGCCGAACATATCATAATGTGCCTCGCCCTGGGGTATATTTCAACCCGTCATGCCATATTGGTCCCCGCCCTGGGGTATATTTCAACCCAATCGTGAAAACACAACATATATCACACAAAAACTAGCATACTACATAACCGGATAGTGGGCCGACCTTGGTGCCTTCGACCCATGGATACAGGGAGGAGACTCGCCTCGGTCTGCTGATAAATACTAACTGCTTGACTACTGATCCAGGAAACCCAACACTGAACATAACAAATTACACTAATTAGGAACGGGTTACAATCATGACCATGGGCCTAAATTCCAATCCAATTTCTTAGTTCAAGTTCCCCCTCTTAACCTTACCCTTAATAGGCTCAATCATTTTTTGCCCAAACACAATAATGGGACCTAAGGCCCATAGGCCCAACTCGTAACACTTAAGGCCCACAAAACTAGTCCGAAAAACACGCTTAGCCAAAAACAATATTCTGGTGGCCCAAAATACAACCCTAAACTCCTACGGTCCAAGATGAAGCCCAATACCGAAGACCCAAACATCCACATCCCACTGTTGAGTACGGGGGGCGTACTCAGCTTGTACCCTAAGCGTACACCCAACATACTCCCCCTGAATGGCCAAGTTCATTATTTTTTATCTTAATCGATTAAGACATTAGACCAAACCTCAGTTCTGACCTCCTGAAGTGGTTTATCATGTAATTTTGCCAACTTCATGTGCATGCGAGGCTTAATGAAGTCCTAGAGCTCAAAAGAGCTTAATGAATGACTTAATAGTTGCATTGGGGTCACAAACAGCAAAACGTGTGCACCTTTAAGCTTAAGGAGCCCATCAAACATCCAGATGTACAAGATTTAGCATCTCAAATGGTCTTAACTCTTCAAGACCAACCAAAGGAACCAAAAGGACCATAACAAGCTAAAGTGTTGAGTTTGAATGTAGTTGTTAGATGTCGAAGTCTATCTGAGTCTGTCTTAGTTTCGAAAGTTAGTTTGTGTATTTTGCGTTGGGGCATTGTTAGTTTCAAAACTGTAACACTTAGTCCCTTATGATTTAAAGGGCTTAGGACTGATAATTCACTTTATTTCCCTTTTCCTTGTTTGAATGTGGGTTCAGGGTAGAATTATTTGTCCGAATGTCGTTTAACTTTTAATTATATATATATATATATATATATATATATATATATATATATATATATATATATATATATATATATGAATACAAAAGTAAATTCAAACAGATTCATATACCCTTTGTAACATGTCGAGCAAAGGGGATACTTTCATGAATATTACATACCAAACAGAAAACATATATAAATTATAATATGTATAATTTATAGAACTCTTAAACTATTTTTACGAACTAGTTATACAAAGTTTAATAGATTACTCTTGTACAAATACTTTACATTCAAGAATACTAAAGAAAGATCATACTATCAGTTTATCAGTTGTTTAAAAATGACTTTTAATCATTTGTTATATATGTAATCGTCAATATGCTTTTTGTGAGACAATGT
The DNA here is from genome assembly GCF_052849685.1 of Lactuca virosa. Taxonomy (NCBI): domain Eukaryota; kingdom Viridiplantae; phylum Streptophyta; class Magnoliopsida; order Asterales; family Asteraceae; genus Lactuca; species Lactuca virosa. Next base: position 115,008,584 of record NC_136431.1, read on the forward strand.
TTAGTTGCTTATTCATTTAGGCAATACAGTTGAAGTCCTGATATTATAACCAGAATCTCCGGATAGAGAATGAGACAAATGTGTACAGATCTATACGGGATTGACAATCCCACACTCAGATTGTTAGCTACAGCTGGGCAGGCATGCCTATGAGTGACAAATGTCATCAACAGTTCTGACGCCTACAAAGCGTCATAGCATGCCAGATAGTCATTGTATGGTTATAATAACTCACCAAAAAAATATGAACAAATACGATTAGTGTATAATTTAATTAAACCAATGAGTACAAATACAAAGTACTGGTTTTACAATAATATGATTTACAATATTATATTACAATTTACAACTTCAACTAGTGAAGTCAGGCATATTCACTTTTGCAGGGTTTTCAAAGAGTACAATTACAAAACTTGTAAAACATAAACAATACAGAAAACATTCTTTTTATAGTTTTATTGAATTAAAGCTATGTTAAACTACTTAATAGTTTTACTAAACTAAAACTAAGTTATACCATTTTATAGTACACCAATACTCACATAGAACGGTTTTATGGTATTAAAACTACTTTTCAGTTTCATTAGAAAATATTGGAAACAAATACGATAGTTTACATGTCGATATGATTACTTAGTGGATACATTTGGTTATATACAATAAAGATCCGATAGACAGTGGAATATGTGACTTCCGCCTCATTTCCCGTTCCTTGTTTGGTTGTGGACTTAGGGCAGATCCACCCATTCGACTGTCCATCCGATCTAAATTATATATAACTTGTATACATTAAGTAATTGTAGAGGGAACTTGTATGGTTATTACTTAATAAGAAAATATAGGATTTTCTGGAGAAACACACGAATATATTTTAAGGAACAAAGAATTACTTTCTAAAACAAAATACTTATGAACTCACCAACTTAAATGTTGATATTCTCTTTTTCAAAACACTTGTATTCTCAGGGAACCAGTAGACAGCTACATCCCAGGATTTTGAGAAGACGGAACAATATAGAGTCACGTCTTCTAGCTTTTGTTATATAACTTTTGATGTCAAATATACAATGACTTGAATACTTATGTAAAACTTATACTTTATTAATGCAATGGTTGTTGTACTTTGATTACTATGATGCATGGGTTGTGATACTTAACATGAAGTCATCCACCCCCGGATGTTTTCGCTGCTCCGGTTTAGGGGTGTGACAGATTGGTATCAGAGCATTGTTTATAGTGAACTCAGTATATCAATTCATAAAAGATATACAACTATAAATACATTGGGGCTAAAGAGCTCTGACTACAAGTATATTTTTAAAATATAAGTATTTTATAAGAAGTATACTAATACTCATACATACAAGAACAACATCACAGTAATAACAACATAAAAGTATTTGGATGTTGGACACTACAGTTAAACCGGACAGTTATGTAATCATATCTGGGATAAATATAGCATGATCAACTATATTTATTTGCGATACGACCAACATGTGTTTGGGAGTGATAGTGGTGTTGCAACAAGTCTAAAACTTACCAACTCCATATACAAAGGAATACTAGAGCCAAACATAAAGTTTAAAAATATTATAGGAGTATTTTATGATACTATACAATAATAACAAGTCTAGGAACTTATCAACTTCATATACCAAGAAACTTTAGAATCAAACATATAATTAAAATACTACAGGAGTATTTTAATACTATAACTAATTTATGTAAAAACTAAAAGACCTTTACTGGTAAGGCTATAATCACCTAGTGTATACATTAAGATTATATATAATTGAGATTTTATAGACTTAGAATTGGTGATTTTCACTCTACTTCCTGTTCCTTGTTTGGTTGTGGTCTTAGAGTAGGATCACTTATTCGAAGGTCTATATGATCTTGGTTATATATAATCTGTATACACTATGTAATTATAGAAAGACCCGGTAAGGATCATCCTCGTAAAAATTTATTTTTAATAGAAATGTTTTATTAATCTCATAGATTCTTTAGACACTTCCATTCTCGCACAACCAACATACTTGGACATTGCAAACAGCCAATAGAGGAGTCTAGACAAAACCAAAAGAGGGTTCATGAGAAGAATTCTGAGAAAAGACTGAATGAAGTGAAAAGCACTAGAGAAATCATTAACGAACCTTATTCTATCAGGAGAAAACCAGAAAGTACTCTATACGTCACACAAGTAAATTATAATATGATATAACTTAGTGAGTTAGTGATTACACTGCTCACACTACATGTTAGGTTTATTACTTCTTTTGTACATCAAATCAAAGAATTTTGTATAAGGATGATAGCTATTAAAAATTCATAAGTCTATTTTATATAGACCTCTGTTGTGAATTGTTTACAGAACCCTATAAAAGTCAGAACATGATAGATACAGAACCAAGATAACATAGTTCAAGAGACACATGAGCTAGAACCATTACTACTGACTTACTACCGTTTCATTCTGTTAAAACTTTATGGTAAAAAGATGCCTTCCCGTAAAATTTTAGAGTGCGATCATACCAACACTAAGGCACCGGATCCCATCAGAACTTCACAGTTAAGTGTACTTGGGCGAGAGTACTACTAGGACGAGTGAACTTAACCTTTGTACAATATCTAATTCTACGCACTATCATGAATACATCATAGGGATGTAGGTTGAAACATTGAGAATTGTATAAACTAGAAATCTATATGTATATATAAATAAATAGAGTACAAATAGCAATAATCATAGTTATTAACGAACTCGTTTCACAATATGTAACAGAATCATGTCTTCACATGGAAATAACCGACCAACCGACGAAACCCCGATTCTACATATAGACTCCGCTACATTCCAAGCCGCTGTAACAGCTGTCATGGCGCAATTCAATGCTAACAATCCAAACAAAAATAGAAACAATGTCGACACTTCAAACCGTAGTGACAACCAAGGAAAACAACGAGTGACCATCTACAATTACACTCCAAAACACAAAAACCTAAGAACAAGAAACGAGAGTTATGGATCAAAAAAGGGAGCAGTTCGACTCAAGAACCTACCAAGAAACAACAGATAAAGACAGTCTGTACTACTACTATTCCTATTGTTGTTCCTAGTGTTGTTCCTACTGCCCCTACACTAACAAATCGATATGCTGGAAACCTACCGAATTGCAAGTAATGCAATTTCCATCACATAGGAAATTGCCACAAAATGCATTGTAAGAACTGCAACAGAAAGGGGCACACCACTCGTTTTTGCAGGTCACCGACACAACCAACCACCCAAGTTCCCGGCGTTGGAATAAGCCAAGCTTGTTATGAGTGTGGCGAATCTCGACATTTCAAAAGAGATTGTCCAAAGACGAGGAATGACGAAGAAGCTCATTTTTGTAGGACTCCGACTCAACACATCACTTAAACCACCAATGCTAGTACAATTCAAGTATGCCATGCATGTGGTGAAATGGGACATTTCAAGAGAGATTGTCCAATAGAAAGGAATGATGGAGGAGAGGGAGGAGTTTAACGACAAGACATAAAGGAGAAACGAGGTACCTACTAGTATCTTTGGTACATTTCCAATTAACAATAATTAAGCGTCGAATTTCACAAAAGTTTTTGACAATTAAAAATTAAAAATTATAAATGGTCTTTTCGTTCAAATTAACACATCATTCATATAAAAACTAAAGATCCTTGCAAGTGAGCTTTGATGGCTTAGTGTATACACTAGAGTCATTTATAATTAAGATTTGTAGGCTTAGAGTGATTGATTCCGCCTCATTTTCTGTTCCTTGTTTGGTTGTGGATTTAGGGCAGAGTCACTCAGTCGACTGTCTTTCCAATCTTACTTATACATGACTTGTATACACCAAGTGATTATAGAAGGACCTGTTAGCGATTATTTTATGAAAGTTCATCATTTTGGATTATCAGAACACTCATACTGCTAGTACTCGCTAAATGCGGTACATAATGTCCGCAGTAGTAATAACAAGGATAAAACTAAAAGCATTGAAAACATATACATAGAATAGTTCATCGTTCTAATAATCACTTCTTTCAAATCAACTTAATATCTGTTATGACAAGAAGTTCCGATGTCATCTTTAGAAATGTATTAGTTTGGTCCTCACCATACCAATTTCCTATGATACTTAAAGACCCTTCGTCTTAAACGACCGTCTAACAAAATCCTTTCAATCTATAATGACAAACCCAACACAAACCTTCGTATCGTCTCTTGCTTCAAAACTCAGAAGTACCAATGTGAGGGGTACCACGCCTTCCTAGCATACACCGTAGATTAGAAACTTAATGTGAAACACACCAAGGAAGTTATGGAAGTCTGTAATATTCTGAAGTATCCCGAGTAGATCTCCCAGGAATACCACTTATACAACAAGTCAAGTTTGAGAATAAAGACTAAGGAACTGTGCGGTTAACCTATCACTGCTAAGTGTATACGCGAGGGTTGTACATAATTAAGATTTTACATATTTAGGATGTGTGATTTCGTCCTATTTCCTGTTCCTTGTCTTGTTGTGGACTTGGGGCAGAGCCACCCATCCGACCGTCTTTTCAATCTTATTTATATACGACTTGTATACATAAGGTGATGATAGGTGAATCAAGTATGAGTCTTACCATGAACTTCATGATGAAACTACCCAGGACTGCGAGTGAGCATTCTACCATTCGGATGAGCATAAGCAAGTAAACCGAACCTACACACTCCCTACAAATCTAGACAACAAACAAAGGAGAAAACCCTTGGAATTCCAGGTTGGAGACCACGTTATGTTGAAGGTTTCACCCTGAAAGGGCATGATACGTTTTGGAAAGCGTGGCAAACTGAATCCGAGATACATTGGACCTTTCGAGATTCTTGCTAGAATCGGTCAAGGAGCTTACAAACTCAAACTACCTCAAGAACTCAGTAACATCCATCCTATCCTTCATGTGTCTAACCTAAAGAAGTGCTTATCCGACGAAACTCTTGTTATCCCACTCGATGAAATTGAAATTAACGAGAACCTCAACTCCGTGGAAGAACCAGTAGAGATCCTAGATAGGGAAGTAAAACGAACTAAACAAAGCCATATCCCGATAGTGAAGGCTCGCTGGAATGAAAAACGAGGACCTGAATTCTCTTGGGAGCCGGAGGATCAAATAAAACAGAAGTATCCACATCTCTTTCCATAATCTTCTTTTATCTCTATAGTTTTAATTTCGGGACGAATTCCCTCTGACGAGGGGATAATGTAACAACCCGTTATTTCAAATCAATATAATAGTATAGATCAACTTGTAGTTCATTGTAAAGTAATAAAGATAATTCCCATATTATAATCAATTTAATTTAATATTTAATGAGGTGTTCATTTAATACTACAAATCTATACGAATCCAAAGATATATAGAACGTCTAAATCTAACTTTGCGTGAAGAAGTTATGATAAATTCTATCACTATAGCCTTTATATCAAGTGGAATTTAAAGTAGACTTATAATTAGCTATTCAAGTCTAAACGAAATTTTTAGAACTCGGAAATACCTACGCGTGGATATAAAGAACGTCAAAAACGGAGATCGTATGCAAAAGTTATGATCTACCGAGGTTTCTGCTGTCTGAAAGCTTAATACATATCCGAAACCCTAGTCTGATCGAGCTCACGTCGTGAGCATATATGGATCATGACGTGAGATATATAATCGACACCTTTCAAGTCTAGTATCCATGTGACAAGTCTACAGAGTGACTCATCTAAACTCACGACGTGAACATGACATCCCTACCGACGTGAGAGCCATTGTGACACCTTTCGAAGCTAGGGACACAGATGTCGGGACTACGAGCTGATCAGGACCGCGCTCACGACGTGAGCCATACAAGCTCATATGTGAGCTTCAAAAGTTCGGACTATAAATAGAATGCGAAGCATTCCGGATTTGGTTTCTAATTCTCAACCTCTCTCTTCTCTTATACTCCCTCTAGACACTCTAAACTACCCCGAAGTCCCGGGAACCTACCCAACACCCGAAGAATGTCCCGAAGCGCCTGAAATCTTCAAGAAAAGAGTCTTTACAGTCGAAACGCTGCCCGTGTAAAGCCCAGTTTTCAGCAATAAAATCTTTCCTAGAAACGAAACGCTGCCCGAATCACCACTCATCAAGTGAGTTCATACCCCTGCGTTTTTACTATTTTTCACTGTTTTACGGGGGGAATACAAGTATAACACAAGAATATTGTGTTTAAAAATAAATGAGTTCTAAATATTTTTAAAATGACTTTAAATGTTTTCTAAACTCTTTTTAATTTATATTTTACCGAAATCATATATATATATATATATATATATATATATATATATATATATATATATATATATATATATATATATATATATATATATATATATATAATTTAAAAGACTTAGGACTGATAATTCGCTTTATTTGCCTTTCCCTTGTTTGGATGTGGGTTCAGTGTAGAATTATTTGTCCGAATGTCGTTTAACTTTAATTATATATATATATATATATATATATATATATATATATATATATATATATATATATATATATATATATATATATATATAGATGAATATAAAAGTAAATTCAATCAGATTCATATACCCTTTGTAACATGTTGAGCAAAGGGGATACTTTCATGAATATTACATACCAAACAAAAAACATATATAAATTATAATAGGTATAATTTATAGAACTCTTAAACTATTTTTACGAACTAGTTATACAAAGTTTAATAGATTACTCTTGTACAAATACTTTGCATTCAAGAATACTAGAGAAAGATCATACTATCAGTTTATCATTTGTTTAAAAACGACTTTTAATCATTTGATATATATGTAATTGTCAATATGCTTTTTGTGAGACAATGTTTAGTTGCTTATTCGTTTAGGCAATATAATTAAAGTCCTGATATTATAACCAGAATCTCCGGGTAGAGAGCGAGACAAATGTGTATAGATCTATACGGGATTGACATTCCCACACTCAGACTGTTAGCTACAGCCGGGCAGGCATGCCTATGAGTGACAAATGTCATCAACAGTTCTGACGCCTACAAAGCGTCATAGCAGGCCAGCTAGTCATAGTATGGTTATAATAACTCACCAAAAATATATGAACAAATACGATTAGTTTATAATTTAATTAAACCAAAGAGTACGAATACAAAGTACTGGTTTTACAATAATATGATTTACAGTATTATATTACAACTTACAACTTTAACTAGTGAAGTCAGTCATATTCACTTTTGCAGGGTTTTCAAAGAGTACAATTACAAAACTTGTAAAACATAAACAATACAGAAAACATTATTTTTATAGTTTTATTGAATTAAAGCTATGTTAAATGTCACACCCCAAAACCGGAACGACGGAAACGTTCTGGGGTGGAGGACGTCATGTTTAGTATCACAAGTCATGCATCATAGGAAGCAAAGTAATAAACAACCATTTCATTAGAAAGAAAGTCTTTACAAAGTATGTGATTCACATAATATAAATTACATAGCAAATAACAAAAAGACATGAAGCTATACTGCTCCATCTTCTGAATCCCAGTGCGCGAACCTGTTTACTGGTCTCCTGAGAATACAAGTTATTTTGAAAGCGTAGATCAACATTTAAGCTGGTGAGTTCATAAGATTTAAGTGATGTAGTAAGTAGTAAGAAAGTTGTAGAAAGTTGTAGTAAGTTATAGTCAGTTCTGTTTAGAAAAGTTTGCCTGTTCCTCCAGGAAATCCTATATTTCCTGCTTTGATGAAAGATAAGTAAAAATGACTCTACAGCCCTTTCTATGAGTATTAAATGAATACACGTTATATAAAACTCAGAGTAAACAAACAATCGATTGTGTGTATCTGCCCTAAGCCCACAACCAAACAAGGAATAGGAAATGAGGCGGAAGACACACATCCCATTGTTTGTTAGATCATCGTTGTATATAACCCTGGCATTTCCACTTGGTACTCACGGAGTTAACTGAAATAGCTCCTTTAGTTTGATAAAAAGATTCCTTAAGAAAACCCTTATTTCTTAAAATAAAATGGTAACCACTGTAGTTCCTTCTATAATCACTTAGTTTACACTAGCTATATATAATCTAATATCGAATAGATAGTTAATTGTGTGAATCTGCCCTAAGCCCACAACCAAACAAGGAACAGGTGAGGCGGAAAGCACACATCCAACTACCTATTGGATATTAATTATATATAACCCAGATGTATAAACTAAGGTATTATAGAGTTAACCACCTAAGGTCCTTTAAGTTGTACTGGTTTAATAAAAATGGATTAAACCCTTTACTGGTAACTTTCTAGTTTTGTATACCAAAAGTTCTTGTTTGAAAAGTATGTTCGTGTACTAGAAAACGGTGTATTGAATTAGTGTCCTACGACCTGGCCTATGCCTGGTACCCCTTATGATTACTTGGTGTATACGGAAACATATATATATATATATATATATATATATATATATATATAATATATATATATATATATATATATAAGATCGGATAGATAGTAGGCTGGGTGTATCTGCTCTAAGCCCACAACCAAACAAGGAACAGGAAATGAAGCGGAAAGCACACATCCTACTACCTGTCGGATCCGATTAATATATATCCCTGAATGCATTCACTAAGGAATCATAAAGTTAGCATTATAGGCCCCCTTATGCTAAATGTAGTAGACTCGACTGCTCTGTGTGTCGGTTGTAAAATGTAAGTTTTCCCAAGTTTATAACTATCTTGACTCGAAAATAGTTTGCATTAACTTTCAAGTGGAACTGTCACAATATGAAAGTATTTGGAAAATATAAGTACACAGTTGTCTTTTGAATTGAGTGTGTGGCCGCACACTCCCCTGGCCGCACACTCCTCAAAGTGGCCGTATACTCCCTTTAAGTGAATCACATGTGATTCCAACACTTGGTCAAAGTGTTTCCTAGTCCCTTAAGGTGTTTCTTTGCATTTGGTTGCTTCTAAACACTATATTTATGTCAATATATGCCATTATATGTCATTTAGGACTTGTTAAGTCTCGGGACTTCATTCGTGGAACTTCTCATCCTTATGCGCATATTCGTTTGAATCACCCACATAAGGTGAGTTCATACCCCTGTAATCAATCTTTTAAACTGTTTTAAATGCTTTTAAGGGGGGAATACAAGTTGAACACAATGATAATTGTGAAATTGTTTGTTATAAACATTTTCAAAAGACTACTTATGTCATTTATAAGTATTCAAAACATTTCAGAAACTCTTTTAAAGTTATGTTACTTTATAGTTTAACAAAACCCCATTTTTAAAGTACAAGCATAACTTAGTAGAAAAATGAGTCTTTTCAACAACAGTTCAAGTAATATACTAGTAAACTATAAGGAGTATATTTTAGGGGTTCAGCTCATACTATAACTAGAAGATACTAAGATGCTAGATACTAGAGAATACTAAGATACTAAAACAAGAGAAGATACTAAGATACTATAACGAGAGCATACTAAGATACTATAACAGAACAAACATAATAAGGTGCTGCAGCATGGGACAACTACAGGATCAATAATACCAATGAATCACTAACCCATTATTCTAGGCAATTAGTGATAGTTATATTGGGTATACATGATCAAATAACGTTAATGTGAATTTACACGGCCGAGCAACTGGTTTGCGGAAGTCGTGTTTGGTCCCCAGAATCTCTTGCAGGGAGAGCGTATAGTATGGGTACTATTCATCACATTATGACCTTAATAAAACAAACATGTTTTAAGGTAATCAGTACGTCAGGATGTCAATTCAAAAGACAACGGTGTACTTATATTTTCCAAATACTTTCATATTGTGACAGTTCCACTTGAAAGTTAATGCAAACTATTTTCGAGTCAAGATAGTTATAAACTAGGGAAAACTTACATTTTACAACCGACCTGCGGTTGGGAAGGTGTTTGAAGTGTATGGGTTACGTTCAAGAGGATGGAGTTCAACTCCTCAGGTGAAAAGAAATGCAGCCGGGAAGCCCTGGAGACCTTAGGGCGAGAACCAGTGTTATCCTCTTGGGAATGAACTGGGGGGGGGGGGGGGGAGTCTCCACGAGGTGATGAAACAGACTCACTTTCTGAGCTTGAGTGGTATTCGATGGTGGTGTTGAATGGGTCTGTGGCCACCCCAAGGGTCTCTACAATTGGTATCAGAGCCGTACCTTGAAGATCTCACGATTAGTTCAAGGGAACGACTCCCGTTCGGTGATTATCTTGTGATTTTTCCATGTTTCTGCAAGAAAAAATTTTCGGGTTTCTTACCGGAATTTTTTTTATGAAGTTCGTTCTTAGTTCTATTTTCTGGGTGATTCCTACTTAATAAATAAATTGTTGCTGCTGCTGCTCGTTCTATTTGTTGCTGAAAAAAAAATGTTCATAAAAGATTATTATTGTTGCTGTTGAAGAAATGAAGAAAATGGGAAGAGAAATTAACTGGCTAGACTCCATATGCGACCCATATTCAACAAAATCAAAAGTTTTATTCTCCAGAACAACCATCGTTTGCATGACATTAGGGTTCTTAATCCTAATCGCCATGGTGACACTCACGATTCTAAAATCAAACAAATCAAAACAGTTCATCACATAACCCAACAAAGGCATACTGGACAATAGAGAGGATTACAGTTAGACAAAATAAACTAAGTAACAAAGAGTGACTGCGGTTGGCTTTGATGACTTCGGATGCTGAAGAGGGAGCTTGACTGCGGTAGCTTGTTGGCTGTGGTAGCTGAAGTTCAAGAGGGTCACTTTTCATGATTCAACAATTTCCCCCTAAGTGACCTCTTTAACTTTTGTTCAGCTATCAAGTCTAAGAAACTTGATCAGGATCCACCAAAACTTCCTGACGTTTTCCAACCAAGTGATTCTCCTTAAAATCTCGAACTTGACTTCGGCAGTTGTATGCTTTGATCTTTCGACTGCGGTTCGGCAGATTTCAAGTTGCTTCCTGGTGAGGCGATTCATGGCAGTCATAGGAATAAAGTATTTGACTTTATCGGTCTTCCTTTTGAAAATGACTCTGAGTTCAGGGAAGTTGGTTGCACCTAAGTATCTTTCTTCATAGCCTTCGGTAGGCATCGGTGCAGGATCGAGTGGTGGTAGATCAAATTTCTTGGCAATGGTGGGGTAAATGTCTGCATCGATTTTAGCAAAATCACAGACAGTCTCTTTCGAAAACATACTAGCTCTTTCAAGAGTTATCTTCATCTTCGGGTGTTTCTCCAACTTGTTCTGGAACGCCTTTGCTATGAGAAAGACTTCTTCAGGATTCATGCAGGGGAAGTCAGCTTGGATGCGGACATAGTCGTGTTCCCTTCTAGTGAGAGTGTATTGGATGAAGTCAGCCTTCATGAACTTCCGAGGCTTGTAGTTTTTGACTGCAGCTGTCGTTAGACCAGATTTTCTCAATGGGAGAGGAATGTTTAGCATAAAAATGGTTAAGTCTCTCGAATTCCATTGGCAGTCTTTTGTGGTCTGGAAGGCTGCGGTCAAATGGCTCAAACACTGTGAAGTATTTAGCATTTTGGGGAGATTGGAACATCCCAGTAGCCATCCGAGGGGGGTTCAGCATATGTGAGGTATGGCTTGTAGTCATCATCCATCAGTCTGCGGTGAGGATTGATCCAGGAGTTTATCAAGGATTCATCCATGATAGTGTCAAAACCGCATTCTCTCCATATAAGCTCAGCACGTTTAGCTGCTTTCCAATCTTTTTTCCTTTGGGTAGTGGCAGGGGAGTCGTTTGAGCTTGGAGAGGACATGTGCTCCACCATATTTTTGAAGTGAGGGGGAGTCTCTGGTTTCTCAGGAGTGATCTCCTTTTGCGGTGGAGTGTTATGAGGTGGAGTATGATGAGATGGTTGCGGTGTAGGAATTTTTTCTGTAATGATGGGGGGACTTTGATGTTGTGAGATGGAGTGATTGGAGTGATGGACTTCTTCTTCATTTCCCCCTCTTGAGGAATGCAACCCAGGAGCTTCCTCAAGCCATTTTCGAAGGCCATCAACTTTGGCAAAAACTTCTTGAAATTGAGCTTTGAGGGCATCTGCCAGTTGTTGATTGTTGGGGATGGTTGAGTTGAAGAGCAGCCTATGAATGTCCTTGGTGAGTTGAAGGATTTCTGGACCATGGAAGTTGGTTGACAAGGAGTGTTGCAGGCGGTTGATTGTAGCTTGAAGGAGTGAGATAGTGGACTCATAGGCAGTGTGAGTCTCAACTATCAACTTTTGAGATTGAGAGGCTTGATCCGCAATGGCTGCTTGCAGATCTGTCTTGATTGCGGTCACCTCAGAGATGAGGCATTCCGCAGTGGCCATGAATGCCTTGTGATCTGCTTGGCGATTGTTGTTCAGGGACCGGATTCCCATTTTGACTTTGAGAGAAATTCTCTCAGCAGCCAATCGCTCACGAGTTTCCAAGCGCTCTATCCGTTCGATCAATGACTGCGGTCCGGGGGTGTCTTCTGGTTGCGGTTGAGTTGGCTTGACCGCAGCGAGAATTTGATCAACCTTTGCTTGCAGGCTCAAAAATTCTTTTCTTGTGACAACATTCTTTTTCTTTTTCTTCTTTTCTTTGGGCTTAGAAGTGGAATGGTGAGAGCCACTGGATTCCTCTTCTTCATCGAACATCATAACATCATCATCAGAGGGAGAGGGTTTGTTTACCTCTTGTAGATCAACATCATCAAGACCGAAGGTGGGAGCAGAGCTGACTTCTATTGCGGTTCCTTCGTCTTGTGATTCATGAACAGTGGGAGTGGGAGGAACTTTGGAAGCATGTTGATCAGCAGTTGCTTCCTGAGCCTTGCGGAGAGTTTCTGCCATCTCAGACATCCAGTCTTGAACTTTTAATATGGTGGCTACGGTATTGGCATTGTTAATTGCATCTGCCCAATACTTAGCCACAGCTTGGATTTCTTGTTCCTTCTGCTGCTGTTGCTTGATTTGTTGATCTTTGTGTGCTTGGAATGCCCTACGGAAAGCGGCATACTTCTGGATGTCGGCTTCAGATACCGGAGTGTAGTTCAACCATGAGTCATTCGAGTCTTCACCGTCAAATCCTTTGTATCGCACCGAAGTGTCCTTCGGGTCCAGGAATCCTTGCACATTAGTGCTCACCGTCCCTAAACCACCTGTTACAGATGTAAGCAGAGTAGGATTTCCTGAGCTTCCTTGGTCTCCTTGACCCGTAGTCAAGTTTGGCCTTGGCTCAGTTCTGGCAAGGGCGGAAGAAGTGCCCTACGGTTGGGAAGGTGTTTGAAGTGTATGAGTTACGTTCAAGAGGATGGAGTTCAACTCCTCAGGTGAAAAGAAATGCAGTCGGGAAGCCCTGGAGACCTTAGGGCGAGAACCAGTGTTATCCTCTTGGGAATGAACTGGGGGGGAGTCTCCACGAGGTGATGAAACAGATTCACTTTCTGAGCTTGAGTGGTATTCAATGGTGGTGTTGAATGGGTCTGTGGCCACCCCAAGGGTCTCTACAATTGGTATCAGAGCCGTACCTTGAAGATCTCACGATTAGTTCAAGGGAACGACTCCCGTTCGGTGATTATCTTGTGATTTTTCCGTGTTTCTGCAAGAAAAAAATTTCGGGTTTCTTACCGGAATTTTTTTTATGAAGTTCGTTCTTAGTTCTATTTTCTGGGTGATTCCTACTTAATAAATAAATTGTTGCTGCTGTTGCTCGTTCTATTTGTTGCTGAAAAAAAATGTTCATAAAAGATTAATATTGTTGCTGTTGAAGAAATGAAGAAAATGGGAAGAGAAATTCATTTTGTGGGTCTCTACAATTGGTATCAGAGCCATACCTTGAAGATCTCACGATTAGTTCAAGGGAACGACTCCCGTTCGGTGATTATCTTGTGATTTTTCCGTGTTTCTGCAAGAAAATTTTTTCGGGTTTCTTACCGGAATTTTTTTATGAAGTTCGTTCTTAGTTCTATTTTCTGGGTGATTCCTACTTAATAAATAAATTGTTGCTGCTGCTGCTCGTTCTATTTGTTGCTGAAAAAAAAATGTTCATAAAAGATTATTATTGTTGCTGTTGAAGAAATGAAGAAAATGGGAAGAAAAATTAATTTTGTGGTCTCCAAAAGGTTGAAGAAATTGTTCCAGGAGCTCTTTTTTCTTGGATGAGAAGACACAAATTTAATGGGCTTATTTTCAAGAGAAGTGGATTTTATTTTTCCCAGCAACTTTTTCGTTCACAAGAGGTATAAAGTTTCTATTATTCTAACTTTTCCTATTGTGAATCTAATGTTGAAGACCATTTGGATGTAAATTATGTTTGTGAAAAGCATTTTGTCCTTTTTGCTCTTTTGGGTAAAGAGTAATTTACTCATACTTGCCTTCCCAAGCAAAAACCATGTGACATTGTCCTTTCCCATCACCTTTTGTCCCCTAAAAACCCCCTGCACACTCTTCTTTTTACCTTTCCAAGACCCACTTTTGACTTAGAATGCTTTATAAAAAGATTCCCTCATTAAAATATGAATAAATGGCCTTTGCGGTACCATTTTTCATGAAAAAATAGCATTTTTCGTCACCTGTTCAGCCCTTTCCGGACCCCCGAACCGCAGCCAAAAACTGCCTACCGGAGTCCCCTTAGAAGCCTACCCGCAGCCCTTCTTAGCCCTTGATCCGAAGTCCTCTCAGCTTCTATCCGCAGCCGAGGTCAGCAGCCGAAAAACCGCAGTCCTCCCTTACCTTATCCTGCTGACCAAAGTCACTCAAGACCGCAGCTTCGGATCCTACTCCTGTCGGACCGCAGCTTCTGACCGCATCCTCGGCTCGACGATCTCTTCTAAAGCCTCATCCGAAGTCACTTGCCTTCGCGCCTACCGCAGCCAGTTCCTTGCGTCCGCACCCAATCACACCATCCGCACCCAAGAATCCTTCCATCTGCAACCACCTCCCACCCAAGCCACCCTCTCTCATCCGCAACCTCCTAGACCCGCAGCCTCCTACCTCCGGTCCTCCCTCCTCCCAGACTTCGCCCCCTCTCCTCCTTCAGCCCCCATCCTTCTCCACCTTCCTTCAGCCCCTCCCCTCCTCCTTCCCTCCTTCTTTTTTCTCCCCTCCCCTCCTTTTTCCTTCCCATTTTTTTAAACCACTTTTTTTTAAAGAAAACTTCATTATCTTTTTTTTAGCCATTTTTTTTAACAACAATTTTTTTTCACGCCAATTATTTTTATTTAGCTAATTTTTTTTTAACACCAATTTTTTATTTTAACCAATTTTTATTTTAGCCATTTTTTTTATTAAAACCAATTATTGTTTTTTACACCAATTATTTTTTTTAACACCAATTTTTGCCACAACCGAACCTTGGATAGTCACATTGGTTCATTTCATGCCGGTTATTATTAGAAGAATACTCCTACCGCAATCGGACTTCATATTATTTTTTGTGATGCTTGCACCGCAACGGCGATTGATCAACAAAGTTGTTTCGCATTTTTCACTTTATGGGATTTTATGACTTGTCGCTCTTGATTTTTGGTTGACGAATCATGTATCTTGAGCATGTGGACTTTATTCTCTATTGAAGACCACTTCAAGTGTTCCGGCACCGCAGTTTAGATATTTTGATATATTTTTGGCACAACAGATTATTCTCAGCACAGCTTCAGCAACTATGTCACCCGCCTCCTCATGACCGCAAGAGTATCTCTTTTACTCTTTCTCGTTTCTTATCGAGACCCTTCATACATCTAGGGAGAGCTTCTCTATTAGCTCTTGGTATCCGACACTCTCTATCCGATGATTTGTTGATTTTTGATATCTGGTCATTGGTTATCAAAAATAGGGAGAGAATATCATCCGGATTTGGTTATTATGATTTTTTGAGTTTGGATTTTTGAAGACTTCTGAAGACGATTATTTATATAGTGATGCGATGTGGCACTTATTTTTGGTCTTTACGGATCAAATTTTTGGCATTACTCGATGTTTTCCGATTCAGATTATTTATTATTCGGACTGTACCACAGGATGATTTTGTGTTCGCATCCGGTTCAGATCTTATGGTTTCACGAGTTTGGATTTGTGATATGTTGAAGACGAAGATTATTTTGGCAATGTGACGTGGAACTTATTTTTGGTCCTTGGATCAAATTTTCGGCATTGCTGGACCATGTTTTTGGACTCACATTATTATGGATGCTTCACATTTTTAGCAGGTTATTCTTTGAAGAATTTCGGTGTATTATGATTCGAGAACTCGAGATGTTTTTCAGACTTTTGAAGCCGAAGTGTTTCTTTTGTGGGATCTTCTACTTGCTCATGGTGACCTTCTTCTTCTGGTGATTATGACTGGTTTGAAGATTTGGATCTTATTTTTTCTACTTCATTGGTTGTGCTTTGAAGCCGAAGACCTTCATTTCAGAGATTCATGACCAGTTTCAGACGTCACAGACACTTCATAGTTTCAGAGACATTTCAACACTTGATTTCATTTTATTACCACACTTGCTAGTCGGATTACTGTATTATAGCCTTATATCACTTATTGGATCTCTCATCATTTGTAAGCATTTAGGGAGAGAATGTTGGTGCATGGAAATGCTCCACAAATAATGAGTGTTTATTAGGTTGTATTTTCGCTTTATTGTATTTATGGTGTAAATACTCTCCCTCCTATATAAAGGGAGAGTTGGTCATTTATTACTCTAGCTAGCTCACTTTTCCTAGTTAGAGATTACTTTTGTACCTCTCACAATGTAATCTAGAGAGAGAGAGAAGTGGTGGGTTCTCCCACGCAGGGAGAGTTTCTCTCCCACCATGTTCTTCATGCAATATTATTATTATTCTCTCTTGTTCTTGGTCTCTTTTTATGAACTCATAATATGTTCTTGGTGTTCATACTTCCAAAAACACGATTAATCTCGAGATATCTTACTTCCGCACTCACCGTTCGTTATAAAAATGGGTCTCTACATAAAGAGTGCACAAAAACGTTTTCCAATGGGTAGGGAGGCTTGTTGGACTAATGCTCATCAAGTGTTGAAGCTAGAAAGGCACTTTGGAGGCCCTTAAGCACTAAACAAAGGGGTGTACGGCCACATGGAGTGTGTTCGGCCACACATTCCTGGATGAACATGGTTTGGACGTTGTCTAAGGCTCATATCTAGTTGGTAACAAGCTTAGGGGATGGTACTTACAATGTGGAAGCCTTTAGGGGTGTTTTTGAGGGTTTTTGAGGGGTGTACGGCCACATGGAGTGTGTGCGGCCGCACACACCTTGTGTTCTTGAGTTCTGGGCATTTTTATGGACTTAAACTAGTGTCCTTAACAAGATATAAGTATAGGGAAGGAGTACTTATGATCTGGAAGCTCGAGAAGGCTCAAAATCACCAAGAACAAGTGTGTGTTCTTGGTGAAATGGTTGGAGATTTGAAGATCTAGTCAAAACATGATTTCCAATGGATGAAATCAATGGATGTAACTAGTTTAAAAGGATTAACAACAAATAAAAAGGAAGAACACTTACATTTTTGAAGATCTAGGCTGAAAATCGGATGATAGTTGAGAGAGAAATCGAGTTCTAGGCTTGGGAGGGTGAAAAGG
Source organism: Lactuca virosa (assembly GCF_052849685.1). Lineage (NCBI taxonomy): Eukaryota > Viridiplantae > Streptophyta > Magnoliopsida > Asterales > Asteraceae > Lactuca > Lactuca virosa. The sequence continues at coordinate 115,026,251 of NC_136431.1, forward strand.
GATGAATGAAGGCTAAGCCCCTCCTTTGTACACGTGAGTGTTCTGTCAGGAGAGGGGTGTGCGGCCACACACCCAAGTGTATGACCGTACACTCCTTCTGTTAGAGTGTAAGGCCCGATTTTGATGCCATAAGTGTACACGATCAATTCCTATATTCAATGCTTGAATATTCTGAGCTTTGAACCTTTAAACGAACTCTAAAGAAGCTAAATGATAGCAGAAATGAGTCTGACACTCAGTTGTGTTGACTGGCTGGGCTTTACAAGGCAAAAAAATTAATTTTTTTTTTCGGGTTGTCACATCATCCCCTGTTAGATGGAATTTCGTCCCTAAATTAGCTTTCTTAGCAATAGTACTGGGGTTGCGCTCCTCTGATTGGTAGAATACCTACTCGTAGACCTGGCAACTTTGCCCTACTGTTCATGATAGGATTCATACTCGGTCCATCTATCATTATTTCATGTATACAAGTCGTATATAATTAGGATTAGTTAGAAGGTCGGATGTGCGACTCTGCCCCATGTCCACAACCAAACAAGGAATAAGAGATAGAGCGGAAACACACATACTAGATCTGCATACTCATAATCATATACCACCCTCGCGTATACACCGAATAGTGATAGGTGGGCTGTATTCGTCCTTAGCCTCTGTGCTTGAACTTGGTCTGTTGGACGAGTGGTATTTCAGAAAAGTCTGTGGAACATACGACGATGAGGCTTCGGAGGACAAAGTACTCTTCGTATGAGTACTTCAGGGTTTAGAATGTGAAAGACAAAACTGAGGTTTAGATCGGACTGTCGTTACGAATGACGAAGGTTTCGTGAACTTGACGGTCGAGGCGATAGGAACATATGAACTTAGTATGGTGAAGACCACGTCAACTCATGACGAAAGATAGTAACGGACTCTTTACTGAACAAAGTTTTGGCCGATTTGAAAGAAACGTTTGTTATACGATGATGTACTTCCCTAGTGTGTTCGAAAATGTACTCTTTGTAAATGTTCTAGTGTTTTCTGTTTTCCTCTTGTTGTTAACACTTCTACGTATCGTACCGCGATGTGCGCGTACATACCGCGGAAGTGCTTTGATAACTAGTATCGATACTTTAAACTATGATCCTCCTTGGTACCACTATGATCGCCTAGAATATACAAGTTATGAATAATTAAGATGAATTGGACGGTCGACTGAGTAACTCTGCCTCAAATCCACAACCAAACAAGGAACATGAATTAAGGCGGAATCACTCACTCTAAGTCTGCAAAATCTTAGCTATGCACAACCCTTAATGTACATACTAAGCCATCATAGCTTCTCAGAACGGATCCCTTAGTTCTCTTGAATACTGTGACTTAATTCAATAAGTGAGTTATTATAATTACTTTTAAGTGTTATCCCCAAGTTTTAATCTTATACAAATATAAATTAATTTTCAAAGCAATTACTATTTTGAAGACGTACCGCTGCTTGATGGCGACTCTGAGGTCGATTCTCCTGCGGTGATCATCAGAATTTGTCCATCCGCTCCTGATTTCCTTGTTATCGGGCAGTCCTCCTGGTAGTGTCCATTCTCACCACAGCCATAGCAGGCTTGGTTTTCTTCAACTCCAGGGACTTGGGAGATCGGTTGTGCCAGTGCCCTACAGAAACGGACTGTGTGTCCCTTTCTATGGCAGTTCAGACACTGCATTACCCGACATACTCCGGTGTGGTGATAGTTGCACTTTCCAAACTTCGGGAGGGTTCCAACATATCGACTGGCAGGTGCTGGAGTAGTAGGTTTTGTAGCGGCGTACATAGGACTCGTTTGTTCCTCATGCAGGGGTTCCTGTGTTGTTCAGTTCTTCTTCCTCTTGTTCCCTGACTTCTGGCTATTGTCCTCTTCCCTCGATGGCTCGGGAATGGGGACTTCCACACCATGGCGGACTCCGTGGTCGATGAGCCGCTGTGTCAGGCGTTTAGCACTATCGAATGTGGCTGGGTTAGAAGACAGCACATCTCCTTGGATCGGGGCAGATAGACCCCAGATGTATCTTTCTATCTTCTTTCTCTCCAGGGTAACCATCCCGGGGCATAGAGCTGCTAGGTCGCTGAACCGGTCAGTGTAGGCCACTATGTATGAGCCGACCATTGTGAGCTCCCACAGTTCTTGTTCCAGCTTTTGAACTTCGCCCAACGGGCAATATTCTTCCAGCATTAACTCTTTTAGGTTCTCCCAACCTATTGAGTTAGCCACTGATAGGGTCAGTGACTTAACATGGCTGTTCCACCATGTCAGGGCTCTGTCAGAGAAGGTGCAGGCAGCAAACTTCACTTTGCTCCCTTCAGGGCACGAACAGATTTCGAAGACCGAATCTGTTTTCTCGAACCATCGCATCAGAGCGATGACTCCACCATTCCCATCGAAGGAATTGGGTTTGTAGTTCATGAAGTCTTTATACGAACACTCCCTTGGGTGGTCATGAGAAACTCCGGGGTTGGTTATGTGGGTACCGCTACCAGATCCGAGGGTACCACCTTCGCCGAAATGAGCTAGAGCAGTTGCCACTGCGGAGGATATCGCTGCTTGAAGAGCAGCAGGATCGAATTCCGAAGGAGGAGTTGGAGTTATCAGAGTAGTGCGTTTGTTTGGTCTGCGAGGAGGCACCTTTGTTAAAAGAATACAAAGATGAGATGGAATAAGTCTAAAGCAGTGGACATAAGCCGAAAGCTGAAAGACAAGGTTATCCTAGTTCTGAGTGTATCGGGTCCTGACTTCCACAGGGTTCTGGAAACAATTCATAAAAGAGTCTATACGTAATAAACTTTATGAATTTGGAATGGCTATCCTCGAATGAATATTTGTTACCTGAATAACTGTTACCAGCTGCATGTAAGAAAATAATCCTAACACATAATGTGAGCAGTGTTTCCACTAACTCATTAAGTTAACAAGATTATTAGTTATTGGTGTACCATATAAGACGTTTTGGTTACTTCAGTTGATCCTTCTTCGAAAGCTTCTCATGAACTTGCTCTTGTTCCTCCTTGACTCCTCTGTTGACTGCTATTAGGAAGTGGTTACATCTATCTGGGTTTGTCGTGCGAGAATGGAAGTGACTAAAGAACCTATGAGATTTAAGTGAAACATTATGGGGTGATCCTTACAGAGTCCTCCTATAATTGCACAATGTATACAAGTTGTATATAATTCAAGATTAAATAGACCTTCTAATAAGTGATCCTACTCCAAAACCACAACCAAACAAGGAACAGGTAGTGAAGCGTAGATCACAACTTCTAAGTCTATAAAACCTCAATTATATAACCTTGGGAGTATACATTGCAAGATTATAGACCTATGCATAAGGGTCTTTTAAGTTATCGCATAAGTTATTTATTTAGTGCCTAAATACTCCTATAGTATTTTAATGTAATGAACTTGGTATGTTTTAAACTCGTTATCGCGTTATAGTATCATAGAATACTCCTATATTATTCTAACTCTATGTACTTGATCTAGTATTCTCTTGACTAGTATTAGGTAAGTTTTATGACCATCGCAACACCACATCACTCCCAAACACATGTCGGTCACATCTAGAATGAATATAGTTGATCAGGCTATATTGATCCTAGCTATGATTACATAACTGTCCACGTTTGAACATAGTGTTCAACCTTTAACTTCTTCTGTTCTGTTCTTCTCGTGATACTTGTTCTAGTATGTATATATATGTATAAGCAAGTATGTATACTTTTATAAGGTATACTTATATATTTAAAATATATTCTTATCCAGAGCACCTCGGCCCCATTGTATTTATAGTTGTATATCTTTTATCGGTTGATACACTTAGTTCACTATAAACAATGCTCTGATACCAATCTGTCACACCCCAAAACCGGAACAGCGGAAACGTTCTGGGGTGGAGGACGTCATGTTTAGTATCACAAGTCATGCATCATAGTAAGCAAAGTAATAAACAACCATTTCATTAGAAAGAAAGTGTTTACAAAGTATGTGATTCACATAATATAGAGTACATAGCAAATAACAAAAAGACATGAAGCTATACTGCTCCATCTTCTGAATCCCAGTGCGCGAACCTGTCTACTGGTCTCCTGAGAATACAAGTTATTTTGAAAGCAGGGATCAGCATTTAAGCTAGTGAGTTCATAGGATTTAAGTGATGTAGTAAGTAGTAAGAAAGTTGTAGAAAGTTGTAGTAAGTTATAGTAAGTTCTGTTTAGAAAAGTTTGCATGTTCCTCCAGGAAATCCTATATTTCCTGTTTTGATGAAAGATAAGTAAAAATGACTCTACAGCCTTTCTATGAGTATTAAATGAATACAAGTTATATAAAACTCGGAGTAAACAAACAATCGATTGTGTATATTTGCCCTAAGCCCACAAGCAAACAAGGAACAGGAAATGAGTCGGAAGACACACATCCCATTGTTTGTTAGATCATCATTGTATATAACCCTGGCGTTTCCACTAGGTACTCACGGAGTTAACTGAAATAGTTCCTTTAGTTTGATGAAAAGATTCCTTAAGAAAACCCTTATTTCATAAAATAACATGGTAACCACTGTAGTTCCTTCTATAATCACTTAGTTTACACTAGCTATATATAATCTAATATCGAATAGATAGTTAATTGTGTGAATCTGCCCTAAGCCCACAACCAAACAAGGAACAGGAAATGAGGCGGAAAGCACACATCCAACTACCTATCGGATATTAATTATATATAACCCTGATGTATAAACTAAGGTATTATAGAGTTAACAACCTAAGGTCCTTTAAGTTGTACTGGTTTAATAAAAATGGATTAAACCCTTTACTGGTAAGTTTCTAGTTTTATATACCAAAAGTTCTTGTTTGAAAAGTATGTTTGTGTACTAGAAAACGGTGTATTGAATTAGTGTCCTACGACCTGGCCTATGCCTGGTACCCCTTATGATTACTTGGTGTATACGGAAACACACACACACACATATATATATATATATATATATATATATATATATATATATAAGATCGGATAGATAGTAGGCTGGGTGTACCTGCTCTAAGCCCACAACCAAACAAGGAACAGGAAATGAAGCGGAAAGCACACATCCTACTACCTGTCGGATACGATTAATATATATCCCTGAATGCATTCACTAAGGAATCATAAAGTTAGCATTATAGGCCCCCTTCTACTAAATGTAGTAGACTCGACTTCTCTGTGTGTCGGTTGTAAAATGTAAGTTTTCCCTAGTTTATAACTATCTTGACTCGAAAATAGTTTGCATTAACTTTCAAGTGGAACTGTCACAATATGAAAGTATTTGGAAAATATAAGTACACAGTTGTCTATTGAATTGACATCCTGACGTACTGATTACCTTAAAACATGTTTGTTTTATTAAGGTCATAATGTGATGAATAGTACCCATACTATACGCACTCCCTGCAAGAGATTCTGGGGACCAAACACGACTTCCGCAAACTAGTTGCTCGGCCGTGTAAATTCACATTAACGTTATTTGATCATGTATACCCAATATAACTATCATTAATTGCCTAGAAGAATGGGTTAGTGATTCATTGGTATTATTGATCCTGTAGTTGTCCCATGCTGCAACACCTTATTATGTTTGTTCTGTTATAGTATCTTAGTATGCTCTCGTTATAGTATCTTAGTATCTTCTCTTGTTATAGTATCTTAGTATTCTCTAGTATCTAGCATCTTAGTATCTTCTAGTTATAGTATGAACTGACCCCTAAACTATACTCCTTATAGTTTACTAGTATATTACTTGAACTATTGGTGAAAAGACTCATTTTTCTACTAAGTTATGCTTGTACTTTAAAAATGGGGTTTTGTTAAACTATAAAGTAACATAACTTTAAAAGAGTTATTGAAATGTTTTGAATACTTATAAATGACATAAGTAGTCTTTTGAAAATGTTTATAACAAACAATTACACAATTATCGTTGTGTTCAACTTGTATCCCCCCCTTAAAAGCATTTAAAATAGTTTAAAAGATTGATTACAGGGGTATGAACTCACCTTATGTGGGTGATTCAAACGAATATGCGCGTAAGGATGAGAAGTTCCACGAATGCAGTCCAAAGACTTAACGAGTCCTAAATGACATATAATGGCATATATTGACATAAATACAGTGTTTAGAAGCAACCAAATGCAAAGAAACACCTTAAGGGACTAGGAAACACTTTGACCAAGTGTTGGAATCACATGTGATTCATTTAAAGGGAGTGTACGACCACTTTGAGGAGTGTGCGACCATGGGTGTGCGGCCAGGGGAGTGTGCGGCAGCACACTCATGGTAAAGAGTGCACAAAAAAGTTTTCCAATGGATAGGGAGGCTTGTAGGACTAATGCTCATCAAGTAATGAAGCTAGAAAGGCACTTTGGAGGCCCTTAAGCACTAAACAAAGGGGTATACGGCCACATGGAGTGTGTAAGGCCGCACAATCCTGGATGAACATGGTTTGGACATTTTCTAAGGCTTATATCTAGTAGGTAACAAGCTTAGGGGATGGTACTTACAATATGGAAGCCTTTAGGGGTGTTTTTGAGGGTTTTTGAGGGGTGTACGGCCACATGGAGTGTGTGCGGCCGCACACACCTTGTGTTCTTAAGTTCTGGGCATTTTTAAGGACTTAAACTAGTGTCCTTAACAAGATATAAGTATAGGGAAAGAGTACTTACGATCTGGAAGCTCGACAAGGCTCAAAATCACCAAGAACAAGTGTGTGTTCTTGGTGAAATGGTTGGAGATTTGAAGATGTAGTCAAAACATGATTTCCAATGGATGAAATCAATGGATGTAACTAGTTTAAAAGGATTAACAACAAATAAAAAGGAAGAACACTTACATTTTTGAAGATCTAGGCTGAAAATCGGATGATAGTTGAGAGAGGAATCGTGTTCTTGGCTTGGGAGGGTGAAAAGGGATGAATGAAGGCTAAGCCCCTGCTTTGTACATGTGAGTGTGCAGCCAGGAGAGGGGTGTGCGGCCGCACACCCAAGTTTGTGACTGTACACTCCTTCTGTTAGAGTGTAAGGCCCGATTTTCATGCCAGAAGTGTACGCGATCAATTCCTATATTCAATGCTTGAATATTCTGAGCTTTGAACCTTTGAACGGACTCTAAACGAAGCTAAATGATAACAGAAATGAGTCCGACACTCAGTTGAGTTGACTGGCTAGGCTTTACAAGGCAAAAAAATTTAAAAAAAATTTCGGGGTGTCACATTAAACTACTTAATAGTTTTACTAAACTTAAACTAAGTTATACTATTTTATAGTACAACAATACTCACATAGAACGGTTTTATGGTATTAAAACTACTTTTCAGTTTCATTATAAAATATTGGAAACAAATACGATAGTTTACATGTTGATATGATTACTTAGTGGATACATTTGGTTATATACAATGAAGATCCGATAGACAGTGGAATGTGTGACTTCCGCCTCATTTCTTGTTCCTTTTTTGGTTGTGGACTTAGGGCAGATCCACCCATTCAACTGTCCATCCGATCTGAATTATATATAACTTGTATACATTAAGTAATTGTAGAGGGAACTTGTATGGTTATTACTTAATAAGAAAATATAGGATTCTCAGTGAAGCAGTAGACGAGTACATCCCATGATTTTGAGAAGATGGAGCAGTATAGAGTCACGTCTTCTAGCTTTTTTTATATAACTTTTGATGTCAAATATACAATAACTTGAATACTTATGTAAAATTTATACTTTATTAATTCAATGGTTGTAATTTGATTACTATGATGCACGTGTTGTGATACTTAACATGAATTCATCCACCCCAGACGTTTCCGCCGCTTCAGTTTGGAGGCGTGACAACCAAGGTAGTGAGAAGACAAAGATAAGCTCGGTTAAGCAGTGTCTGTTGGAGTTGGTAGAATTCAAGCAGGAAGAAGGAGAATCCATTGAGCTTTATTATGGCCGTGTGAATGAACTAATTTACAAATGCAACATATATGGAGTTAGAAGGTCAACAATTGAGTTCAATTTGACTTTCATCATGGGGCTTCGCAAGGAATGGCGCAATGTCAACTTAATGATAAAAACCCAACAAAGCTTCGACTACTATTCTCTTAATGATCTCTATAATGTGTTGAAGGTGCATGAAAGTGAAGTAAATGACATAGCTGAGGAAACAAAAATTAGTTTGGGTGGTCCTTTGGCACTAATGTTGAAGGTTGCTAGTAGAGAAGCTGAGAAAGAGACTGCTGAGAATGAGGTTTGGAATATGAAGGTTTGATCATCAATTCTGATGACGAAGCAGTGGCTTTCTTTTCGAACAATCGAGTGAAGAAATTTTTCAAAAAGCCATTTAATTCGAAGAATGGAATGAGTGAGGTAAAAGGAATATCTTTTGGGAATAATGTGAATGAAGAGAAGAGAGTTGAGAAGAAGCGAGTGAAGACTAAGGAAGCAAAGATAGAGAAGACGCTCAAGGGAGATTCTGGATTCGACTGCCATTATTGCAATGAAGCGAATCATACGGCGAGTGATTGCATGATGAGAAAGAGAGATGATAAGAAGAGTAGAGTCAAGGACGAAGCCTACTACGTGGAGAGGCTTGAGAAAGTTAGATCAGAAACTAAGGGAATGTCTATGGTTGCGAAGTGAATGCCTGATGAGGAGGGGATGAATCAAATCCGTTCGTCAGGATCAGATGATGAGGAGATGCGAAATCCGAATCATGGAGCGATGTTCGCAAGTTTTGAGGAAGAGGATGAAGAGAATGTCACAAGGAAATGCTTTGTTTCGACCAATGCTCATAAATCTCTTATGACTTCGTAGGTATGTTATCTTTTACAATCCTTTAATATTCCTACTAGTGCATATAATTCGATGTTATCTGAGTTTGATGAAGCCATTAGATATGTTAATGATCTGCTTATTTCTGTTAGTAATGATACTGAAAGGTCCAAAACTTTATTGCTAGAAACTCAGAGGATTTTGGAGGTCAAGAAGTCTAAAATAGAATGTTTAGATTTACAATTGGCAGATATCATGTGTGATAGAGATAACCTTAGTATTGATAATAATACTGTAATTCAGCTAAACGTTTGTCTGGAAATTTGACTGCATTGTATCATTCGTCAGACATTAGCAAAGAACAGCATAAGAAGCTTTTGCCCTTTTTAGCTTTCAAAAGGGAGAAAATTGATTCGACTTCCTATGATTGTGAAAAGAAAATATCTGAGTTAGACAAGGTCCCAATAGATCGATATGCATATGGTGTTGTTAGAATTGATGAATGTTTAGATGCAAATTATCTTGTTAATATTGTGAATGAGACCTTCACGAAAAACAAACAAACAACTTTTTTTGAAAAGAACTAACAATTCGACATCTAACTCTAAAGACAATTTTCCTGATATCGAAGATGACTATGATGATATTGGTGAAATTGAGGAGGAGGAAGTTATTGATTATTCTTAGTTATCAGTCAATAATGTCACTTCGATGGCTAAGGGTAAATAAGTATGTAATGATTCTTCGGTTAAAGTTAACACTGATCAACCCTCGACTTCGAAAGTTCATGATCCTAATCATGTGAATGTGGAGGATAGTCAAACAGATAGCGATGATGATGATGTTTCGAATGACACAACTATTCCAAGAGTTGTTGTTGATCAAGTTTATGAGGAGTCGGAAAAGTTTGAAAAATTCTTGAAATAAAAAGTTCCTCATTATCTTGCATCGAATTCAGTGTTATATCCAAATTTCAAATGCACTGATGAATTGATTTTTCCGAATCAAGTGTTTGTTACAATAGGAAATGGTGAAAAGGTTAATCCCGAAATTAACAAGATCGTTATTGATGATAACAAAGCAGCATCGAAAGAATGATTTTTCTCAAACCAAGGCATTGTCGAAAATAATCTAAACAAGAAATCGTTCACTTTTTAAAGACAAAAGCCACAAAGAAATTGGGTAGTTAAAAACTAAAAAACCAAAAGTTGAACAACAAGAAAATGTCGATGTTTCTCAAAAACCAAAATCTAATGCTCAATGTTTCAAAGAACAAATTGTAGAGATTTCTAAAGAAAATGGGATTTCAATGACAAAAGCAAGTAAGAAGGTTTATTGGTAAAATATTAAGTCTCAAAAGAAACAAAATGTTTTGTTAACTAAATCTTTTGAAAAAATTGAGTCTAAATCAGTTCAGACATCTTCTCAATACAAGTCTTTTATTAAGAAAACACCCGCTCAACCACCAAAAGATTTGTCAAAAAGTCAAGCACAAAAAGAAAATTCCAAATGTAAACCATAGATTTCGAAGTCTAATTCTAAACCAAAATTTTAAAAATCAGACAATGAGAATTTTGCATAATCTCATTCAGCAAGAAAATATGTTCCTAATCAACATGCAAGGTTTTCTCAAAGAAAAGGTTTCCAATTCAATGAACCAAGGAATTTTACTCAATTCCCAAGTCAAATAAGATTTTCGAATGGTCCACAAGTTTTTCATCAATCAAATGTTGGTTATCAAAAACATTTTGAAAATCGTTTTCAACCATAAGTAAAAGAACAGCATTTTGAAAAATTAAATGTAAATGCAAAGAGAAATGCGACATTCACACCCACACAACCTCATTTTTCTATCCTCCTTCGAAGAAGCCAAGTAACGCTTCGTTTTCCAAAGGAACAACAGATGTCAAAAACATCAATCACTGGTTGGAAGGAAAAGGCAAAATTTATCAAACTGGGAAGTTTTCACAAGAAGAGATGAAGGTTGCTTATGAAAGTTACTTAAATGCGTCTTCATCAGATGGAAGTTTTTCATCCAAGGAGTCGAATCCTTTTGTTCGATAGTGGAGAGCTGTTCCAAAAGTGAAAGTTGATGATAAACAAACTGAGAAGGTCAAAGGGAAAGTCAATGTTGATTCTAAACCAACGAATGATTTCATTTCAATACCTGTGTCTAACGAAGTGGATTTATTTGATAGTTTGAAATCAAAAGTTCATAATTGGGTTTTAGGATCTTCATTTCATCATGCATTTTGTTCTAATAACCAAGGACCCGAACAACCTTGGGGACCTAAATTCTTTCACTGATTGTTGGTTTTATGTGACGAGAAATATGATGACAAGTGGTACATTGATAGTGGATGCTCTCGTCACATGACTGGAAAGAAGGAAAACCTTAGATATTTTCGAATTCTGGAAAATGTTGGTGTAGTGAAGTTTGGTAATAATAACAAATGCAAAGTCAAAGGATATGGAAAAGTTGCAAATAGCATGTTCACAGTTAACAGAGTTGCATATGTCAAAGGTCTTCAACACAACTTGATAAGTGCTTCGCAACTTGTTGTGGGCACTTGCAATCAGGTTGTTTTTGATGAAGAAAGGAGTGTGATTTCGAACAAACAAACGAAAGAAGTTATACTCAAATCCAAAAGAAAAGTTGATATGTTTACGCTTGACATTAAACCAATAGTTGGTGTTCCGGTTTGTCTACTTTCGAAAGCTTCATCAGATATAAGTTGGCTATGGCATCGACGTCTTTCTCACTTTAATTTCAAGAATTTGAACACATTGGTGGTAAATGATATTGTTTGTGGTTTGCCAGTTTTAAAATTTGATAATGATACTTTATGTGCAGCTTGAGAACAAGGGAAGCAACATAGACAAGGTCATCCAATTGTCATACATTCGAAGATCATTGAACCTTTGGAACTTCTTCACATTGATCTATGTGGCCCTTCGACTGTTGAGACTATTAACAAGAAAAGGTACATATTGGTCATTGTTGATGATTTTTCCAAGTTTACTTGGGTGTATCTTCTACGAATGAAGTCTAAAACAACTCAAGCAATGATTGACTTTATCAGGCACATTGAAGTAAGTTTGTAGAAAAAAGTTCGTAAGATCAAGAGTGATAATGGCTCAGAGTTCAAGAACAAGGTTCTTGATTCATTCTTAATTGACAAAGGAATTTCGCATAATTTTTCATCTCCTTACAGACCTCAACAAAATGGTGTTGTAAAAAGGAGGAACCGGTCTCTCTATGAAGCAACAAGAACAATGCTTACATATGCGAATCTTCCAGTGTATCTTTGGGCTGAAGCAGTTTCGACAACTTGTTTTACTCAAAATCGATCTTTCATTCATCGTCGTTTTAATATAACCCCTTATGAAATCATTAACAATAGGAAACCAAATGTTAAATTTTTTCATGTTTATGGTTGCAGATGCTTCGTTATGAATCTTAAGGATAATCTTTCGAAATTTTAGTTAAAAGTTGATGAAGGGATATTCCTGGGAAATTCTCATAATTCGGTTGCATACAGGGTGTTAAAGAAACGAACCAAGAAAATCAAAGAAACTTTTAATCTTACCTTTGATGATTATTAAGTTAAAAGAGTCAAAAAGTGCTTCGAACAAAAACCAAACATTAATGAATCGAATGATGAATCTCAAAGTTTGAATTCATTAGATTTTGATTATGATTTAGTGTTTGGTGTTGCTGATAGGGAAATTGATGTAGAAAGGCATGCTGATGATAATCAGATTCCTGAAGAATCGAAGTATTCTGATGATTCGACACTTACTCAGGATGCAGCTGATTTAAATTCATCCACAAATTGTCCAATGAACAACGAAAGTCCGCTGAATTTACCCAATGATCAAGTGGAGGGGGAGCACTTGAGTTCAACTAGTAGTGTTGAGGGGGAGCATACTTTCGAAGGGGAACAACATCTAGTGAATGTCAATGCCGAGGGGAAGCATCATACTAATGATCCAATTATTGAGGGGGAGCAAAATGGATCTTTACCAAATACTTCGAATGTTCAAACTGATATTTTTCATGACATGACTGATAATATGTCAAATGCAGGGGAAGGATCGGAAACTGAAGAAATGTTGAAGATGGCAACATTGAAGTTCACTTTGTAAAGATCACATATCAACTTGCTGATATAGTCACCAAACCTTTGGATGAGAAGTCTTTTCTAAGGATTTTGTCCTGCTTAGGCATGCTTGATGCGAATGTTGTTCCTGGTCTGAATTCGTTATAAAATCAAGTGATGTCAAAATCTCACTGCTCCATTCAGAGGTTATTGTTCACTATCCAGCGTTCGACACGCTTCGATTTCGAAATTCCTCTAAACGATTCAGCATACGCTTCGCTACTCTACATCAAGTGTTGTGTCGATACCTTCGTTCCTTGTATAAGACATTTTACACTTCGGATGTCTGGTACATTTTTCTTTCTTTTTCTTAGCATTTCATTTAAAAATCAAAAATATCAAAAATATTTTCTTATTTTTGTTATTTTCATTCAAAAATCAAAAATATCAAAAAGATTTTCTTATGTTTGTTATTTTCATTCAAAAATCAAAAAGCCAAAAATACTTTCTATTTTCTTTTGGTTTGTAAACTTGTTTTTGTGTAGCATGTTTTCGAAGTCTCTTGGTGGCACTTGCAATGCCGATTTAGGGAAGGTATAAATTCGAAACTTTATCCTAGTTAGGTCTCCCTAGAAGCATGCTGCAGCATGTTGTCCCAAGCCTCCACGACACAATGTGTTTCGAATCCTTAATGGATCTCTCATTACGATGAGTCCTTTCCAATCAGGCTATATTCACATTAGTCACTGAGCTACCTTACTCTTCTCAATCGAGTTAAGAGTTTTCTGTTTGGTTCACTCATAGCAGAGGTACATTTTGTTTCTCAAAACACTCTTTTTCACGATAATGTTCTTACACGATCACACAGAATGAAATATGCCCAAGAGATCTCTGGTTCGAACCAACCAGGATTTAGGCATGTAGAAAGTCTGTGTTTATGATCCAGATTCATGAGACCATGGTGATGGTGAAACCCTAAATTTCGAAATCTTGAAGGAATTTATGGTGAACTTTTGTTCAAGAATGTAACGAAACATTTGTTTCAGTACCTCACTTCGATATTCAAAATCATATTCTTTTATTTTGCGTGGTCTTGCTAAAATTTTTGAAACCGACGACATTTTTAACCAACAAGATCCAAAACTATAATTTTTTTTGTTGGAATGTGATTTTCGTCTGAATATCAGTTCGAAACTTCGTTACTTAACATATTTTTCCAAAGCATACTTATCACTGACTACACTAGTCAAACAAGTAATTTTGTTTACATTTTATCACACTTATTTTGAGTTGTGATATGTAACAAAATTCATGCCTACCTACGAAGCCTTTCAAAAGATTCCCTTCGATACTCCTTTATGAGTATGTGATTGTAATTCATGGGAAAACACACAAGCTGTTCGACATCTCTCTTGATGTAGAACGAAGTGATCTTTGCCTGGGATCTTACTGCATTTATGTCGATTTTTAATTGACATCACAGATCTAATTTTTTTTTATCTTGATCTCATCCCAATTTTTGGTACACATAAGCACACACCGAAATCCTTGAGGTTATAAGTAATACCAACTCAGACTGATGATTTCGAAAGGTCTGGCATATGACTTCACTTTGACACCCAAAAGAGAAAGAGCCCAGCCTCCATACCGAAGGGTTCGTGACGGTTCTTATCCTATTGGGGCAAGTGAACAAACTGATTGATGTAATGTTTTGGTTGCCTTGCGGTTTTCAAGTAAAAAGTGATCATCACTTTTCAGACGTGACTACTTTTACAGCTACTAGTCCGGCTTTCAAAGAAACATGTGGCATGCATTTAATGCTTAACCGCTTCAAATTCAAATTATGGTTTACGTATAAAAGGGTTTTGGGTCATCTGTTTCCAACTTTACGCGATCAAAATTTCCCCAAATTTTCTTGCCCTATACGCTATGTTTTCTCAAAAACTCTCAAACCCTAACAATTGCGGCTACGAATGTTCTTGTTGATCCATCTCAAACTACTGATGATGTAACATCACAACAACTCTTGAAGATTCAAAGCACGAATTACATGGTTCAACCGAATGTTGATGCTTATCCTAAAGAACTGAAGATTCTCATCGTTGCCTTGAATCACTCTGTTTTATCTATTGATATGTCGGCATCGTTTTCCATTCCAATGACATGGTTATCACTTACTGCTTCTACCGCTGTGTTTAACAAGACTACAAAGATGGTTACTTTTGAATTGATCAATGAGAAGAAGTACAAATTAACCAAGAAGCAGTTTGCCCAAATCTTGAACATTCCTAATGTTGAGCCTTTTTATGAGGTTACAAATGAACAGATGGTTTATATGTTCAACGAGATGGGTCATCAACCACCACTTACCAGAATGAATGATATCAAGAAATCATTTTTGCCTTTCATCTAGAACTGTCTTTTTGGTATCTTTCTTCATTGCTTCACATGACGAACTGTTCGTTTCGATAAAGCAAAACTGGAGGTTTATGCTATGGTTTCTGGATTGTACTATGATTTACAGGTGTATTATGAAACCCAGTTGTGGCAAGAATTTGGAAATAGTATTGCAACCATCAGTGTGGCGAATGGAATCTCTTGTGCTCGATACTGGAGTCTAATTTTACCATTTGTGTACGAAAAGGAAGGGATCTTGGTACCTGCTGATGATCCTAAAGCTGAGTTTGCTGTTTATCAACATCCCAACACTGTGGAGGATGATTCCGAAATTTTTCCCAATATTGCAAGGATTCCAGATGCAATGCTTCACAAAGTTGATCTTGCTAATCCATTTCTTATTGCTTATCTTCAAACAATCAATCCTCCGATTGAAACTGGTGTTTTGTTACCAAAAAATGTTGGAGGTCCATCAAAGAAAAGCAAAGGTTCAAAGAAAGGTATTTAGGCTAGTCCGTCGAAGCCTGTTACTGAGTCTACACCAAAGAAGGTTAAAAAGGCTGGTGTTTCGAAACCTGATCCGGTTCCTATTCAACAAGAAGTTGTTCAGCCTGTTCACGAGGAAACTTCTCAACCAACAAAGATGGCTATGCCTTCGAAGTCTGGTGTTCTCAATCAAATCAAGAAAATGGCTCACATACCTCGTCATTCATTGGAAAAGCCTGATTTCGAAATTCCTGCAAAGTCACCATCTTTTACAAATAGGATTCATAAGCCTCAACTGAATAATAAGTGTGTTGCATTTCGTGAGATTCCAGCTCTAGTTTCTCCAGCTTCTAAGAAGCAAAGAGCTTAGGACACGGTGAAGAAGATTCAAAGGAAGAAAAAGAAGGTTATTGATCCTTTGGATGAGGTAGTTCCTGAATCTGATTTTGATAAATCTCCATCTCCAAGACAAGATGATAATTTGGGCTTTCCATCACCTTTGAGGGGCTCTCCACTCAAGTCGAATTTCAAGGAGACTGGAGGTCCTGGTGGCAACGTGGAAGCATATTATTTGGACACAACCATCAATCAAGGTGATCCTTCACAAGTATCCGCTCCTGAGCAGACTATAGTCATACCACCCGAAGTTTCAAATGCCGAAACAGATTTTGAGGAGGTTCGAACTTCAGGCATCCCTGCGAACATATCTGATATGGACACAAATGTCAAAAAGGGTGATGGAGTGTTGAATAACGACGCCCAAGGTACTTCTACCATTATTGTTTCATCTTCTTTCGATACATCTACCATTGATACCAGTGTTTCTTTACCATCATTTCATACTCCTATTTCTACTACATTACCTCAATCCACTACTTCACCAACTTTTCACAACATCCTCAATCAACCTATCACGTCCTTGTTTCCATCTCAATCTATGGAAGGACCTAAATCTGTTCTAGAGGATGATGTTACCTAAGGGGATGATGAAATGGTATCTTTTGCCGACATCCAGTTTATTCCAGAAGAAGAGAATATACCAGATCATATGCTTATGTCTGGTAAGCAGTTCAAAATTCTCAACAGAAAACTCAAATCCTTGTTGCAACTTCAAGCTGATGCTGGAAGTGGAACTCATGTGTCTGGGATTGAAGTGGATGCGATGCTCAAGGCTTAAGAGCTTTGTTTGAGAAATGGAATGGATCACCTGGATAGGAACAATGAGTCGCGTGTAAAGGCTCAATCTGCTTCTTTCACTCATGAACTTAAGGAGTTGAAAGCAGTTTCAAAATAAAGACATATTTTGTTTATTCTAGATGTTAAAAAGGTTCGAAAGGATGTAAACTTGAAGATTGAGGAACTCAGAGCTGATATGGCGAAGGAGGTTGCAGCTCTTGATCACAATTTTTCATCTCTTCATACAAAGCTGGACATAATTGCTGATGTTGTCATGAATGTGGTTAAGTGGTATAATTCTTTACTTCCCAAGGTTGATAAGAAGGATGAGGTTGATGTTCAAAGTTTTGGTAAAATTGAAGAGTTTTTGGGAATTCTGAAGGAATTAGTTTCGAATCTTGGGTGTTCATTATCATTGTCAATCACTCAGGAATCATTATCTCAAAAATTTATGTACTTGGAGAGTATAATCAAAGCAGAAATGGCTTCATTGCAGAAGTTCATAAATTTGATGCCAACTAATGACCCGCCTGTTAGCACAGGGGTGAAAGGGGGAGTAAGAGCGAGTGTTGGCATGGGTTCGAAAGATGGTATGGGAGGAAGTGGTTCTTCAAAAGATGGAGATGATGAAAAGGTTGTTGGAAAAGTTACGTCAACTCAAATTCCCACTTCGATGCCCAAGACTTCTGTTCCAATAACTTCTACAACAACAACAACAAGGCCGTTGACGAAAGGAGTTGTTATTGGAGGATCAAGTTCTTTGAAGCCTCCTCAATTAAATGAAGAACTTAAAGGAAAGGGAAAATGATAAGTATTGAGACTACTGCCGAAGAGAAGAAGGCGGCTATTGAAAAAGAAATGGAGAAGCAAAGGCATATTCAAAGTATTCTTCATCAAAGAGAAAGAGATCCACCCGGTTTGGAGAAGGGTGATCTAACGAAGCCTTATTGCTATGAAACCATCGAAGCATCAGTTTTTAGTGGGGAAATGCATGAATTTGAGAAAATCCCAAAGAAGAGCTATGTAATTGAGAATACTGATTTTAATCAGTTACATTTTCCAATAAACAAAATGATATTTATGGGTGCCCAATATCAAATCGTTTATAAGTTCGAAGATAAGGAGGAGTATAAATGACTAAAGATAAGATTTCATGCTGTTCTTGGGAAAAGAGAAGAAGAAATCTGGTCTCTCGTCAAGATTGTAAGAGTCATTCACATTGCTAAGGATGTTTTGTTCGAAGGTGTTCTCCAGAACTTTAGATTTCAGGCTGTTCGAGCAAACAATGTTGTGTTCGACTTCTCAATGGCTTACTTCCCATTGATGAATCTTCACGATCTTATTACTATTGTAAGAATTTTGAAAGGAGTGGATGTTTCGAAACTCCAAATGACAAGCAAGGAAGACTTCTTAATTGGCTATGCTCATGTTAAACTGTTCATCGACAATTACTATGATTGTCCTGCGATGACTGATGTGGAGTTAGCCTTGGCAATGGGAAACAAATCATTGTGCCTCAATCTTTGTTGAAGAGTAAAGCAGATTTGAA
Organism: Lactuca virosa; assembly: GCF_052849685.1. Classification (NCBI taxonomy): domain Eukaryota; kingdom Viridiplantae; phylum Streptophyta; class Magnoliopsida; order Asterales; family Asteraceae; genus Lactuca; species Lactuca virosa. The sequence continues at coordinate 115,044,769 of NC_136431.1, forward strand.
GAAGTATGTTGATGGTGAGATTTGTCTGAAGCTATTAGGGGTAGTGTTCATTGGGAAGAGCAAGAAAGAAAAGAATACGAAGTTTCGTTTTCAAGATTGTGACGTTGAGAGATATACAAATTGTCAATATACGAATCTTCTAGTTTGTATGAATAGTTGCAAGAAAAACAATGATGGTGATAATTGTGAAATTCGCAAAGTGATTAACTGGTATTCAGAGATTCGAAGGGTGATGCATCAAGCTTCTCAGATGTTGATGACTTAGATTCGACATTTCTCGCAAAGGGGAAGAATGTTGAGTTGGAATATAGTTGTAAGATGTTGAAGTCTATCTGAGTCTGTCTTAGTTTCGAAAGTTAGTTTGTGTATTTTGCATAGGGGCATTGTTAGTTTCGAAACTGTAACTCTTAGTCCCTTATTTATTTTTTGTATGCTTTTGTATTCCCTATAAATAAGGGGTGAATACTAGAGTTAGATTAATTTTTCGAGTCTGGACACTTGTACTCTATTTTTCTCTGTATTCTTCGAGAGCATAATCGAGCCAACCAGATCATATTTACACAGTGTGTTCTTAATTCGTTCATTACTCTGATTTCTGTTTTCATACTCGATCACATAACAATTACATAAAGATGTAGATCTAAGAAAAATATAGGCAATGTATGAACTTTATACCTTCAAAATCTTCCTAAGATGAAGTAGATGCAGGATCTTGAAGCTCAATCACATCCAAGGCTTTCACACCAAGTTCTTATCCTTAAAAACACACCAAAAGGCCACCAAGGTCAGTTTAAAGCTCAAAAATCACACACACTAGCAAACTAGGGTTTGGGGGAGGATAACAAGTAGTAAGGGCTGATAAGGGTGAGGGTGCAAGAGTTATAAGTGAGCTTAAATAGGGCTCATGCCCTAAAATTAGGGTTTTCCTTCTGGCCACGTATGCCCCCACGTTCAAGCTTGTACGCCCCGCGTACGTGGTTCAAGTAGGCGATCATATCGGCCCATGTACGCTAAACATACATATATTTACGTCCAACATATGGAGGACTTATCACCCAAATAATTTTTTTTAGAAGGACTTTAAAAGAATACCTGGATTCATGTGTTACAAATCTTCCCCACTTTAATTAGACTTCATCCTCGAGGTCTGCTGATGCAAATAAATCTGGATAGTGCTCACTTATCTCGTCCTTCGGCTCCAATGTCCACTCGGAGCCCTTCCGGTGCTGCCACTGCACCTTCACTGGATTCACTACCTTGTTACTAAGAATTTTAGTTTTCGTGTCAAGAACTGCAATGGGCTTCTCCACATATTTCAGGTGTTCATCCACCTAAATATCATGTAACAATATCATTTCCGAATCATCAGCGACATATTTCTGCAACTAAGACATGTGGAAAGTGTTATGCATCTGACTGAGCTCATCAGGAAGATCCAGTCGGTATGCAACCCTGCCAACACGGTCAGAAATCCTGAGTGGAACAATAAATCGGGGACCTAACTTGCCCCTCTTCCGGAAACACATGACACCTTTCCAAGGTGACACCTTCAGCAACACATATTCTCCCACCTGAAACTTGAGGTCTGAACGGCGTCGGTCCGCACAACTCTTATGGCGACTCTGCGTGACCTGCAACCTGTCACGTACCTGTTGAATCAACTCGGTGGTCTTAAGCACTACCTCAGTACTTCCCATGACCCGATGACCGACATCTCCCCATCAAACTGGGCTCCTACACCTCCTTTCGTACAACATCTTGAATGATGGTCGATCAATACTAGCATGATAACTTTTGTTGTAGGAGAACTCTGCCATTGGAAGGTAAATATCCCAACTCCCTCCAAAATCCAGCACACAAGCCCTAAGCATATCCTCGAGCATCTGAATCGTCCACTCGCTCTGGTCGTCCATCTAGGGGTGGTATGATGTACTGAAATGTAATTGAGTACCTAACTCCTCGTGGAACTTCCTCCAAAATCTAGAGGTGAAACGAACATCATGGTCCGAGACCACGGATACCGGCACCCTGTGCATGACTACCACCTCCTGAACAAAAATATCCGCTAACTTTTATATGGATATACTCTCGGCAATCGAAATAAAATGTGCACTCTTGTTCAACCTGTCCACAAAGACGCAAATAGAGTCAACTCCCTGTGCCGTCCTGGGCAATTTGGTGATGAAGTCTATAGTGATCTCTTCCCATTTCCACATAGGGAAGGGTAATGGCTGCACCTTGTCGTGAGGTCTCTAATGTTCAGCTTTGACCTTCCTACAAGTCAAACACCGCTCAACAAACCAAGCCACTTCCCTTTTCATGCAGGGCCACCAGTAACTCAACTTCAAATCTCGGTACATCTTCGTGGCCCATGGGTGGATAGAAAACTTTGATTTGTGTGCTTCCTCCAAAATCATCTGTTTCATCCCAGTTGATATCCGAACCCAGACCCTACCACACTGGGTCAATGACCCCCGACTGTCTCTAACAAACAAAGGAATCTTCCCTCTACTCCTCTCGGTCTTCCAATTTTCCTTCTTCAATCCTTCTAACTGAGCCTCCTTGATCAAATCTGTCAAGGGTGAGGTAACAGTCATCTTCAGACAAATATCTCGGATTGGTGAGCACATCGTCTTATGGGTCAAAGCACTGGCCACCACATTGGCTTTCCCCGGTGATAGAAAATCTCAAAGTCATAGTCTTTTACCACATTTAACCACCTCCGCTACCGCATATAGAAGTTCGGATGATCCATCAAATACTTCAAACTCTTTTGATCGGTGTAAATAATGCATCAGACCCCTTACAAATAGTGCCTCTGGATTTTGAGGGCAAACACCACTGCCCCCAATTCCAAATCGTGTGTGGGGTAATTCGCCTCATGAGGCTTCAGCTTCCTCGAGGCGTAAACAATCACATTCCATCTCTGCATAAGGATAACTCCCAATCCCAAAATAGAAGCATCACAATAAACCGCAAGATCATCTAATCCCTCAGGTAAATCAAGAATCGGGGCCTCATACAATCTCTGCCTCAGAGTCTCGAAGGCCAACTACTGATCCGGACCCCACCGAAAGGTCACATTCTTCTTGGTCAGGCGGGTCAAAGGCACTGCAATCTTGGAGAAGTCCTGCATAAATCTCTGATAATACCCCGCAAGACCCAAGAACCTCCTAATCTTTGATGCGTTCTTCGGAACTTCCCAACGCATCACCACCTCAAACTTGGCCGGGTCCACCAAGATACCATCCTAATTGATGATGTGCCCCAAAAACTGTACCTCACACAACCAAAACTAACATTTGGAGAATTTGGCATAAAGCCTCTCCCTCCTTAACATCTCCAACACCTCTCAGAAATGTTGTTCAGTGTTTTTCTTTGGTCTTGGAGTAGACCAAAATATCATCAATGAAAATAATCACAGACCGATCCACCATCAGCCTGCAAACCCAGTTCATGAGATCCATGAATGCTGCTGGAGCATTGGTGACCCTGAAAGGCATCACCACAAACTCATAATAACCATATCAAGTTCTAAACGCCATCTTCTGAACATCCTTATCCCTGATCCTTATATAATGGTATTGTCACAACTAGCAATTTAGCTAGGAAATTCTACTCTCATGTAATCATTCAACTATTGAAAAGCATGTAGTCTATGTAGATATCACTTAATGCACATTCAAATACACCTCTTATATTCAACAAATAGTTTGAAACTCTAAAAATCCTGGTTGAAGTCTAATAAGGTCTAGGATTTTCTTGTTGGGCCAAATGGACCAATAAATATCCAAGTTGACTAATTAGGGCCTAGAAACCCTAATTTGGGCTGTAAACGGTTCCACGTTCATGAAACTTGACATTTTGGGACATTATGGGCCTAGGATGGATTAGTTTACCCTAATGGGTCAATTTGGGCCACAACAAATTCCAATAGCCTCAATGGACCCTAAACATCTTTAATTGGACTTCATTGGGCCGTGAACTACCCTAAAGGCCCAATGGTCCGAAAACCTCTCTATGGGCTTCATAATTTTGAGCAAGGACCAAGATAAGGCCCAAGCTTCCCCATAATTGCCCCATTTCGACCCATGTGTAAAAAAAAGGAAATGGCTAATTACCCAACCCATGATACATCATTATTGTTTAGAGGACAACAATGCATTATGCACAACATGTAACTAGCAACTTCTCATGTTTCCATGAAAACTCCCCTCACCCTCTCTCTTTATCTCTCGGCCGAGAAGAGCACACACACACACGCACTTCACTTGCAAAAATTTCTCTCAAATAAACTCTCAAACAGTCTCAAGAACAACTCCTCCTTCTTCCCTCAAAATTTCGAAATTTAGGGTGTTTTCAAGAGGATTCTTCACCACAATCACCATCCTTGGTAAGTTATTATCAAACACAAACATCTCCTTTCATTTTAACATTAACAACTCCTTCTTACATGGCTTTATTCCATGATCACACTCTTAGAAACTTGTTAAGCTCGAAATCTACTCAAGAAGGCTTGCTAGGGCCGAAAATACACTCACTTCTTCTTCAAATCAAGATCAATCAAGCAAGGTGAGTTCATACCCCCTTGTTTTCGGTTTTTACATGATTTTTGGGGGAGAATACAAGTAAAATGTGTAAATCTATGTGTTTTATGCATGTCATGTGTGATTTCTTAATTTATTTTGTAAAAATGTGTTAGATCTTAACATATCTCGACATCTTAAGCAATATTGAGTGAAAATCCATGAACTAAGACACCTTATACATCATACTATCAAGTTAAAAGTGTTTACATGTTTAAGATATGAAAATTTAAAGCAAAAATCTTGTTAAGGGTCATATTTGTCAAGAAAACAAAAGATAAGGGCAAAAAGTGACATTTACGGTTTTATAAGGATCAAACAGGTCATACATATATAAAAATGGGTTTTTATGATAACCCTACTTTTCAAAGGACCAAAAGTGTAAATTTTAGCCTAATGGGCTTAATATTTGGGCCTCACGGTTTTGGGCCCAAATTTGCGAAAAATAAGATGTTTTGGGGTTAAAAATGTCATTTGATCAAAGTTTGAGCTATAAATGTAATTAAACCGAATTTAGGGGTGAAAATAACATTTATTTCTAAATTGGGCTAAAAATGCAAAGTTTTTGGAAATTGGGCCAAAAATGTAAAATTCACGAAAAATGGGTCAAGAATGTAATTTTCTGCAAAAATTGGCTGAAAATGCCAATATATGTATTTTTGGGTCAAATCTGTCAATTATTAAACATTTGGGCCGAAAATATAGAACTTTTATAAATAAATGGGCTAAAATGTTATTTTTAACTAAAATAGACCAAAAATGACCGTTTTGTGAAATAAGCCTTTAAATGTCTCAAATTAGTTTTTAAGAGGTTTAAAGCGCAAATTCTATCAAAATTAATTTCAAATTATAGAATTACGACCTAACAAACTATACTATAACGAACAAGCAAAATACAACAATAGTGCGATTATTGGGCCTAGTAATTGCTATACATGTTTATTGGGCATTCGTGGTCCAATTACATGCTTATTGGGCCCAATGTATTCATCACATGTCTATTTGGCCTAAGTGACCCAATTACATGCTAAAAGGCCCTAATTTAGCATTTACATGTTATTGGGCCTTAGTGGCCCATTTACATGCTAATTTAGCCTGGAAATAACTTACACGTCTAATGGGCCATAGTTGCCTTTTCTTCATGTTTGTTGGGCCTTATCTTATCATTTCATACATTATCTAGTGATCGAACTTCTAAATACATATAGCATTATACAAATTCATGTGAATACAAACGGAATCTAGTGAGACGTGTCGGTTGACACCACTGAGTGTATGGCCGTAGCTTGTAGTTATAATCAGAGTCTCTTGGAGGGAGAGCGAGAGTTTGTGTATAGATCTATACGGCGGTGACTCCCCCACAACTGAGCTATTCGCTACAGTTAGACTAGGCCAGTCTTGGGTGACAAAACCTTGATCAAAATCCGGCATTTGGAAAAATGCCAAGACAGGCAAATCAGTCACTATCATATATGATTATAACGACTCATATATAGATCCATTCCCATTAAGACATTACAGAAAATTTAAAACTCGTAAGTCATAATGATACAAAACATTTCTACAGTGCAAGGACCGTGACATTTTATAAATCAGAAAAATATCGGATTTTCTGGGGAAATACTGTTATTCAAATACTACGTACATACAACAGAAAGAATACAAAGAAATTTGAACTGCATTTCTATATGTTACTACTATGAAATTCACACATGCATTTATACTCGATTCTCACATCGTTTTTCAGACATTTTACAGAAAATATCGGATTTTCTGGGTTTACAAAAGATACAAAGACTTTTATTCAAACATGCTTATGAACTCACCAACATTATATATGTTGACCGTTTTCAAAATAACTTGTATTCTCAGGTAATCGTTAAGCTGAAGAATCATCGAGAGTATTTTGGGATTTCTTTTATGCATATGTCAATTATCGTACAATTTATGTCTTCGAATTATGTAATGTAAAACAATGTACTTGATGTGAATAATGCCAGTTGTAATATGTAATATTGGTGACGATTGTGTTATGTTTCATGTATATTCAATGTGATGATATTTCAATTTATAGTCACACGAGCCCCCAGACGTTTCCGCTGTCTGGTTCGGAGGTGTGACAGGTTGGTATCAGAGCATTGTTTATAGTGAACTAGCATATCTAACCATACATGATATGCAACTATAAATACAATGGGACTAAAACACTCTGAATAAAGTGCATACATTAAAACTATAACATTCAAAGTCTCTAGAGGAGATGGAACGCTGTGATTAAACCCGGACAGTTCTGTGGTTATATTGGGGGTAAATATAGCCTGATCAACTATATTTATTCAAAATATGACCAACATGTGTTTGGGGGTAATTATGGCGGAAAGTTGACCTGGAAACTCACCTCATACCCAAAACTTCGCAGGAATTCAAAACATAAATAATTAAAATACTATAGGAGTATTTTGGAAATACTATATGCATACTTGATTTGAATTTTTACGACGTCTTGCACCCCTTTTCACCCTTCTCACTCCCAGTTTCTCGCACAGCTGCCATGGACGGAGCGCATCAGGGCATTCAATTCTACCAGAACCTAGTGGCTCAGGGAGAAATTGAAGAAGACCCTGTGGTAGGACCCGAGGCAGCCCCTGACCATGAGGAAGAGGAGTATACAAACCTAGATTACGAGTTTGACGAGACCGAGAATGACGATGAGGACGATAAGGACACCGAAGGAGTGCTCGACGACCCCCCACCGCAGAAATGCATCAAGACCACCCTATGCCGCCAAGGGCCTCCACTAATGAAACCTGTTCCTCGGAAGAATAAATTTCCTTACTTCGACAACAGCTACTGGCAATGGAGACGCGAGTTGTGCAAGCGGAACAGGAAAGAGATGAGGCCATTACAGAAATGACCGAGATGGCTACCTTAGTAGCACAACATTTTGGAATATGATACTGCAATTTCTGTTGGACACATCTCGTCATGATTAGGATTCACTCCCTCACTCACTAGTATCGTCTTCTTTTATATTTATGCCACTTTATGTACTATCGACCTTATGTTTAAGTGATCACACTACTCATAGGGTCGTCATGCTGCCAGATTCTATATTCCCCATGTACTGTATGTCTTCTGGCAAGTTTTCATGTATTAAAACAATTAGTATTAATGAAAATGCCTTATGTTTTTATCATGATGTTGTTATCTGCTATGTGTTTTATTTCCTTGTTTTATGTTAATGCATGGAATTACTTAGACACACACTCGATACACTGGGTCTATGAAATTCTAAACTCGGAATACAAATATGCACTCAACATCTTTCTGTTCTTTGACAGAAAGATGCCTCAAAGACCAAACCGTGGAAACAACGCAACACCAACCCCGCCGGAGATAAACTCGGTTGCATTCCAAGCAGCAGTGTCCGTTGCGGTCACTGCAGTGCTTGCGCAAATTCGCAATGGAAACAACGGAGAAGGCAACGGACAGGGAGCCAGAAGCAGGAATCAAGGGACAAACCACGGAACCACGCGAACCTGCACCTACAAGGATTTCACCAACGCCAAACCTCGAACCTTTAATGGAACAGGAGGCGTGATAGCCCTGAAGCGTTGGATTGAGAAAGTGGAATCTGTTTTTGAAATCTACGGGTGACCAGATGAATGCAAGGTTAAGTTCACAGCTTGCACATTCATTGATCAAGCTCTCTCCTGGTGGAATGGCCACATAGAGGCCATGACACTCCCGGTGGCGAACGCGATGCCCTGGGAAGAGCTTAAGGAAATGATATTTGCTGAATACTGTCCCAGAGGTGAAATCCAGAAGATGGAACAAGAACTGTGGAACCTCACGGTTCAAAACTACGATATCGACGCATACATATCCGGGTTTAGTGAGCTATCTCTTTTGTGTCCCGGAATGATTACCTCAGAAGGGAAAAAGATTGAGAGATTTATCTGGGGATTGACTGCACCTATCTAAGGAAATGTAATTGCGGCAAATCCTGAGATGTTCGACAGCGCCAAGAGGTTGGCTAAGAAATTGTATGATCATGGCAACAAGAAGGGTGCCAAAACAGTGGAAGCGGAGGTTAAGAAAGAAGGTGAGAGAAAGAAAGGGAAAAACAACAAGCGAAAGGGAAAACAAAACTCGGAATCATCTAAGAAACAACAAACGGTGACTGTTCATGCTGCAACACAAGTTACTACCACACCACATGCTCCAACCTCATCCACGCCAAATGCCCCAAAGCAGTATTCAGTAAATCTCCCCAAATGTAAGAAATGCAACTTCCACCATCAGGGGGAATGCAGGGAGATGATTTGCACAAGGTGCAACCGGAAAGGCCATACAACAAAGTATTTTAGGACTCAGCTTCAACAAAACCAGGTGCCAAACAACAACAGCAACAACAACAACAATAACAACAACAACACCAATGTTGGGGCCAGTTATACTTGTTACGGATGTGGGAAAACCCGGCATTTCAGGCGTAATTGCCCCAACGCAAACAGTCAAGGGGCAGGAGCAGCAGGGAGAGTGCTGACAATGGGTCAGGGCGAAGCAGTGCAGGACCCAGCCGTTGTCACCGGTACATTCCTACTTAACAACTCATACACATGCATTCTGTTTGATAGTGGGGCAGAACGGAGTTTTGTGAGTAATAAGTTCAAACATTTGCTAAAACAACAACCCAGAAGCTCAATGAAACCTTCACGGTGGAAATGGCTAATGGGAAAACAGAATCAGCTAAGGAAATCTATGTAGGGTGCACGATAACATTAAACAACCACACTTTCCAAATAGATTTGATGCCTGTAAATATTAGGAGTTTTGATGTGATAATTGGCATGGATTGGTTAAGCCCCCATCGTGCTGATATTATGTGTCACGAGAAGGCCGTTCGCCTTCATCTTCCTAAGCACGAAACCCTAATAATCTACGGAGATAAACCTGGTGCGAACCTTCGCCTTATCTCGTGTATCAAGGCACAAAAGTGTCTACAAAAGAAGAACTACACATTCCTTGCTCATGTGGTGGATAAAACCAAAGAGGAAGTGAACATTCAAAACATTCCAGTGGAATGTGACTTCCCGGACGTGTTTCTAGAAGATCTTCCGGGAATACCCCCAGAAAGGAAAGTCAAATTCCGAATCGACCTAGTGCCTCGAGCCACTCCAATCACCAAATTACCCTATAGGTTGGCTCCCGCTGAAATGCAAGAATTATTAAGCCAACTGAGTGAACTCCTGGATAAAGGATTCATAAGACCAAGCTTCTCTCCATGGGGAGCTCTTGTTCTTTTCGTTAGAAAGAAAGACGAATCCTTCAGGATGTGCATTGACTATTTGGAATTAAATAAGCTCACCATCAAAAACCGGTATCCACTTCCTCGAATCGATGATCTATTTGACCAGCTTCAAGGGGCTAGTTGCTTTTCAAAGATAGATCTGAGATCCGGTTATCATCAACTCAAAGTCCGAGATGAGGACATTCCTAAGACTTCTTTCCGAACTCGCTATGGACATTACAAATTCGTCGTGATGCCCTTCGGTCTAACAAATGCCCTCGCTGCATTTATGGACCTCATGAATCGAGTCTTCCGCCTATTCCTTGAAAATTTCGTAATCGTTTTCATCGATGATATTCTCGTATACTCTCAAAGCGAAGAAGATCATAGCCAACATCTCCGACAGATCTTAGAGACCCTGCAGGCTGAAAAGTTGTATGCGAAACTCTCCAAATGTGAGTTTTGGATCCGCAGTGTAAATTTCTTGGGTCATGTTGTCAGCAAGGAAGGAATTCATGTAGATCCCTCCAAGGTCAAAGCCATTGAAGTCTGGGCAATTCCGACAACGCCAACATAAATTCGCCAATTCTTGGGTCTTGCAGGCTACTACCGAAGGTTAATTCAGAACTTTTCCAAGATAGCCAAACCCCTCACCACATTGACACAAAAGGGCTTACCTTTCAACTGGACCGAGAAGCAAGAGATTGCCTTCCAAACCTTGAAGCAAGCCCTCTGTAGTGCTCCAGTGCTATTCTTATCGGAGGGAACCGGAGACTTCGTAGTTTACTGTGATGCTTCGAATTAAGGTTTAGGTTGTGTCCTTATGCAACATGGGAAGGTAATTGCATATGCATCTAGGCAACTGAAAACTCATGAAGTAAATTATACCACAGATGATCTCGAACTGGGGGCGGTGGTCTTCGCCTTGAAAATTGGGAGGCACTACCTATATGGTACCAAGTGCACCATCTTTACAGAGCACAAAAGCCTCCAACACATTCTAAATCAAAAAGAACTAAATATGAGGCAGCGGAGATGGGTTGAACTATTAAATGATTATGAGTGTGAAATCAAATATCATCCAGGCAAGGCTAATGTGGTAGCTGATGCCCTGAGTCGGAAGGAGTATTCAAGTCGTCGCGTGAAGACTCTATTGATCACCATCCAATCTCATATAGCCTCACAGATCAAGGAAGCCCAATTGGATGCATTGAAGCCAGGGAATGTCGTTAGTGAATCACTGCGTGGAATAGATAAGGGACTTGAAGTTAAAGAAGACGGAACTCACTACTTCATTAGTAGAATCTGGGTTCCCAAGATTGGGGGATTCAGAGAAATAGTCATGCATAAAGCCCACAAGTCAGGATATTCTATTCATCCTTGGTCAGATAAGATGTATCTGGATATCAAGCAACATTATTGGTGGCCTAATATGAAGGCAGAGATAGCCACTTTCGTGGGCAAGTGTCTTACTTGCACCAAAGTAAAAGTGAAATACCAAAAGCCCTCGGGATTATTGCAACAACCAGTGATACCCGAGTGGAAATGGGAAAGGATTACTATGGACTTCGTGACCAAATTGCCAAAGACAGCAGACGGATTGGATGTTATCTGGGTAATCGTCGATAGATTAACAAAATCTGCTCATTTCCTACCAATAAAACAATCCTACAAGATGGAAAAGCTGACCCAAATCTACCTCAAGGGAATCGTGAGACTCCATGGAGTGCCAGTGTCTATTATCTCGGATCGAGATAGTAGGTTCACTTCAAGATTCTGGAAATCTCTTAAGAAAGCAATGGGAACACAGCTAGATATGAGCACTGCCTATCACCCATAGACGGATAGTCAGAGCGAGCGTACCATCTAGACACTTGAAGATATGCTCCGAGCTTGCGTGATTGACTTCGGCAAGTCATGGGATGCTCACTTGCCTCTGATCGAATTCTCCTAGAACAACATTTATCACATGAGCATCAAGGTTGCTCCTTACGCTCTACGGGCGTAAATGCAGATCACCGCTATGCTGGGCCGAGGTGGGTGACACTCAACTAGCAAAAGGGCAATCACTAGCCAGTGCTCTCACAGGACCAGAAATCATCCGTGAAACGACCAAAAAGATAATCCAAATCAAAGCTCGACTTGAAGCATCGCGAGACCGACAGAAGAGCTATGCTGACAAGCGGCGGAAGCCGTTAGAATTTCAAGTCGGGGATCGCGTGTTACTAAAGGTCTCTCCTTGGAAAGGAATGATCCACTTTGGGAAACGGGGAAAACTGAACCCGCGATACATTGGACCCTTCGAGATTCTTGCCCGAATTGGTCCAGTGGCTTACAAGTTGCAGCTACCTCCCGAGCTCAGCAACGTACACCCCGTGTTTCAAATCTCAAATCTGAAAAAGTGCCTATCAGATGAAACTCTTGTCATTCCTATAGAAGAGATCGAGATCAACGAGAATCTCCTGTTCGTCGAAGAACCAGTTGAGATATTGGATTGGGAAGTAAAACATACAAAGCAAAGCCGCATTCCGATTTTGAAGGTTCGATGGAACGCCAAGCGTGGACCGGACTTCACATGGGAACGCGAAGATCAAATAAAGCAAAAGTACCCTCACCTATTCTCGTATTCACAAGCCTAACTTTCAAAAGAATTTCGGGACGAAAGTCCCTCTAACGGGGGGATGATGTCACAACTAGCAATTTAGCTAGGAAATTCTACTCTCATGTAATCATTCAACTATTGAAAAGAATGTACTCTATGTAGATATCACTTAATGCACATTCAAATACACCTCTTATGTTCAACAAAGAGTTTGAAACTCTAAAAATCCCGGTTCAAGTCTAATAAGGTCTAGGATTTTCTTGTTGGGCCAAATGGACCAAGAAATATCCAAGTTGACTAATTAGGGTGTAGAAACCCTAATTTGGGCTGTAAACGGTTCCACGTTCATGAAACTTGACATTTTGGGACATTATGGTCCTAGGATGGATTAGTTTACCCTAATGGGCCAATTTGCGCCACAACATATTCCAATAGCCTCAATGGACCCTAAACATCTTTAATTGGACTTCATTGGGCCGTGAACTACCCTAAAGGCCCAATGGGCCGAAAACCTCTCTATGGGCTTCATAATTTCGAGCAAGGACCAAGATAAGGCCCAAGCTTCTCCATAATTTCCCCATTTCGGACCATGTGTAAAAAAAAGGAAATGGCTAATTACCCAAGCCATAACACATCATTATTATTTAGAGGACAACAGTGCATTATGCACAACATGTAACTAGGAACTTCTCATGTTTCCATGCAAACTCCCCTCACCCTCTCTCTTTATCTCTCGGCTGAAAAGAGTACACACACATACACACACTTCACTTGCAAAAATTTCTCTCAAATAAACTCTCAAACACTATCAAGAACAACTCCTCCTTCTTCCCTCAAAATTTTGAAATTTAGGGTATTTTCAAGAGGATTCTTCACTACAATCACCAGCCTTGGTAAGTTATTATCAAACACAAACATCTCCTTGCATTTTAACATTAAAGAACTCCTTCTTACATGGCTTTATTCCATGATCACACTCTTAGAAACTTCTTAAGCTCAAAATCTACTCAAGAAGGCTTGCTAGGGCCGAAAACACACTCACTTCTTCTTCAAATCAAGATCAATCAAGCAAGGTGAGTTCATACCCCCTTGTTTTTGGTTTTTACATGATTTTTAGGGGAGAATACAAGTAAAATGTGTAGATCTATGTTGGGTCAATTAGAAAAGAAAGCTATAAACCAAGGGGGATATTGTTAGGTCTAAATTATGGTTTATACTTTACTTTTCTAGGAAAATGTATTTTTATGTCTAGGACCGTAAACAGCTTGGTGTTTACGGCTGTATATGAGTTTACGGCTGTGTTTACGGCCGTGAACAGGTTTACGGCCGTAAACCCATTCACGGCCCATGTCTACTATATATAGTGAGGAGTGCAAGAGTAGGTGTGTAAGGTTGAGAGAAGGAGAGCATATTGTAGAGAGAGAAAACTAGAGACAAGAGCTAGTGTGTGTGAACTATGTGTATAGAGCATCATTCTATTCATTGAATACATCATAGATTCACTTATTCTTCTTCTCCTTCTATTCTATTTTGATCTGACATCATCCGTTTGATTGGGATTCCGCACCATCAAACGGATCTGATTGATACACAAGCAGTTTGGGGACTTACAATTGGTATCAGAGCTTGGATTGTATCAATCAATTTTGTCAGGTCTGGAGCTTATTTGATTTTATTTTTAAAGGATTTCTGGGTTTTTGGATAGATCTCTGAAAAATGGGGGGGGGGGGGGGGGTTTGTTCTTCGTGTTTTTGATAAAAACGAGTTTTTGATCGAGTTTTGGAACAAAAAGGGTGAAAAACGTTGTTTTTGGTCGTAACCAACGAGGGGGTGGCGACGTGTACGGCCAGCAGCTAGGGTTTCCGAAGCGTTTGCGGCCGGAAACAGTTTACAGCTCGGAGTTTACGGCGTCGGTTTACGGTCCGAGGTCTCGTGGGTTTACGGTCCGAAGACACGTGTTCGGTCACGTGTATGGCTCGGATTTGCGGCCAGCCTTGCCTCAGAGTTTACGGCTCAGCAGTGTGCGATCCTCGTCTCGTTCTCAGCCTCGCATCGCATCGCTTCGTTCTCGTCCTCGCACGCAGCATCCTCGCATCAACAAAAATAGGAAGCGTTTTGGGGGTTGCAAGGATCGAACCCGGGTATCTTGCACCATCATTTCAACGCCTTACAAGCTCAACTACATTGCAAGATGATATCCTCCTTCCGAATTTAATTCAAAAGCACTCCAAAATTTTAGTTTATAATTTTTGACTTTTGACTTAAAATTTTCACTTTGACTTTCAAGTTTGACCTTTGACTTTAAACTTTGACTTTCTCGTTTAACCTTTAAATTTTCAATTTTAGCTTTTCGGTTTGACTTTTAAGTTTGACTTTTAAGGTTGACTTTTGAGTTTTTAGTCAAAGGGCATATTTTTTTATAAAAATGAGTTCCTCAAGCATCGCGGTCACTGAAGTTTCATGTTTTCAATCTTGTGAAAATACTATTAAATTTATTCGTGAACAAATTGAGTTACTAAAAAGGGAAAATGAGGACCTAAAATATGAAGTATATCAACTTAGGAAGGCACAAAAACCCCTAAAAGAACAATTAGAGACCAAAACCAAGGACTTCCGAAAACTACAAGAAGAATATAGCAATAAATGTAAAAACTATAGATTTGTGACAGAACAACTTGCTGAGTGAACTGCTGAGCTTGACACATTGAAAATCAAATTTGAAAATGCATATTTTTATTTTAGAAAATTTGATGTGTCGAGTGAAGTAGTTGCATCAATGATGGAAAATAGTTTGAGATTTAAAAATAACCAGTCAAAGGGTTTAGGGTGTGATAATGTGCCTCCTCCTTTTAATAACACCTATCAGTATAACCCTTTGACAAAAGAGGAAATAAATAGAGAGCCACATCTTAAATATGGATTTGTGTCAGGAGGTAGTATTAATGTTGAAAATACTAATGTTTCTACTTCCCATGCAGATCAATCTTTAAGTCATTGCAAGAAATCAGCTGAAGAGAGTGTGTCTGATAATAAGATTGTATCAAAGTCTGATGAATTAATTTTTTTTGATATATTTGATGATATCTTTGATAATTCTGTCGTGGTTGTGCAAGAAAGTGTTGAGCTGAACGATTCTAATGCTTCTACTTCTTGTTCAGGTAAAGTAGTATAGGACGAGAACAAGGAGAAAACTATTGAACAAACCAATGTCTCCTTGAACTCTGAATCTGTTTCTTCGAATTCAGTTGCTTCTGATCAACCTGCTGTTGAGAAATACAGGCCACCAAAACAAGCAAAACAGAGTGCTTGCTGTAATTGTGCATGTAGGAACAACCAGGAACAAGGCAAGGACACGCCACCAGGGGCAGGAAGAAACAACTTCCAAGTGAAGAAAAAGACATGTTTTCACTGTGGAACACCTGGACACATTGCCAGAAACTGTCCAAATCATACATACTTTCCCTACTATGCACAAGGGTGGCAGAACGCGCCAAGAGGGAGATACTCCAAAAGAAATCCCTCGAGGCCACGTTCAAGTAATGGCGACTAGAATGCCATGAAGGGCAAGAATTCAAATCCCAAGTCCAAGAAGTCCAATCCAAGAGATGCTCCAACGAAAGCAAAACCGGCTAGGTCAAATTCATCTCGACAGCAGACCTCAAGTTCAAAAGCAAGTACCAAGGCACCCATCCGCTCGAAAAAGAAATCGGTTAAACCCGATTATAGATGGGTACCAAAGGTTCAATCTCCTAAATCTCTCAATGACTCTAATATTTCTTCATCTTTTGTTTGTGATAAACATGATATGTCATGGGAGAGAGTACCGTGCAAGGATGACAAAGGTCAACCCAGGTTCAAAATGGACTGGGTTCCAAAGACCAACTGATCCCGCTCAGTGCTGGAGCAGCTATGGAGGCATATCATCAGACTTCAGTTTGTTGGTATTGGCTGTTTCTGGCACATGATAGGAGGCATCTCTCAACTGTGCAACACTCAAAACTTTGTTTGAGAGTATGTGTCCTTTGCGGGAAAGGAAGAAATGAGAGGATCTCATGGGGTTCGTTCTTAACGATGTGAAGAATTTTCGGATCTGTTCTGAGATTATGCGTGCTGTTCTCAGACCTTCTGGATGCAAATTCAATTGGTGACTTACGGTTTGAATTTTCTTCTCGATACTCCTGAGTTTATCTTAACCTGATTCATTTTGAAGACAATTTTTTTTATTTCTTTATATGTCTTTCTTTAGTAGGTTGTTTTGGGAAGTGATATGAAGTATAGTGCTAAAGGGCAATTTATGATGCATGTAATGCACTAAAGCCGAATTGTCTAGACTCTGTATTCAATGTGTTAGTAGGCACAAAGGATTCAAAAGGTCTAGACATTGATTGAACATGAAAGGACTTGACTAATATGAACTTAGATAGTTTCATTTGGACTGACCATACGACGCTCGGGTAGATTGAGCAGTGAGATAAACATGGGAACCTGCGAGATACACTAAAAGTTAATTATCTAGAACTATGGCTCAACATTTCCTTGATGTATGGACTCGTGTCCTTAATTCCGGTATTGATAGTGCAACTGGGGGGTTCTGATAAAGTAGGTCTGTAGGAAATTATTTTCTTTCTTTCTATCTGTCAGTCATATGTTGTTTCCTTTGCGTGATTGGAACATATCCGACCTAGAATGCAACATATGCAACTCTATTTCTACGCACCTCCTTATCTATGAAATTTTTTCTATCTGTTAGCCATATGCCGTCCCCTCTGCGTGATCAGAAGATCCGACCTGGGACACAACATATGCAACATTCTATCTCTCTAAACCCCGATCTATGTTAGTCATATGTTGTTCCTTCTGTGTGATTGGAAGACATCCGACCTGGGATACAACATATGCACTTCTATATCTGACTTCTTTCTTATTGATTGAATAATCACCTAAAGTAAGGAGTTCTTTGGAAGTTCTTGATTACCGGGGTATATCGGGAAGTGGGAAACACGTTCTAGTACATCTAAAATTGAACCATTTAATAGGTTGTCTGTAGATCTTGCTGCTTAATTTAAGTAGACAACGATATCCTTGGTCGTCATCAGCTGAATGTCCAGTTAGGAATATATATCACAATGACTTGTCACTTATAATCTGTCCAAATTGTCAACATCCTTTTTGTTTAAGTGGACCACAATACCAGTGATTGACCAGATCTAGACATGTAGGCGTGTGCTGATAAACGACATTGGATTGCTTGACAACTTTGATCCCAAATATTTTTGTTTTTGTTAAATTTGTTCATGGTTTTCCTCTATGCACAAATTTAGGGGGAGAATTAAAAAAATATATCAAAAATCAAACAAAAATTCAAGAAAATTAAAAATCCAAAAATAGTGTTATTTTTGTTTTATTTTTTGTTCAGAAAATCAAAAATCCAAAAATATTTTAGTTTCTGTTTTTTTTTTTCAGAAAATATGAAAAATCCAAAAATATTGTGTGCTAAGTTTTCTTTTATCTTTGTTTGTCTTGAAAAGTGAATTCAGATGTAGATGAGACTCGTGGAGTCTGTGTCGAAAATTTCTGAGCCAAGGCTTCATCCGTGAGCATCGAAGAATTCTCATTCGAAGGTGCAAGAAATGAAGATTATTCTTTCAACATTCAATCCTTCAACCCCAGAAGCAAGGTCAAGCTGTAATTGAAGATTATGTGACAGATTGCATTGAAGCCTCCTCAATCAATTTGCTGCTATCTTGTACCTGCTGAAGTGATCCAAAAGTTTCGTTCTCCATTCTCTCTGAAGATTCTCAAGCTGAAAGCGAAATTTTCAAGAATCTTTTCAAGAAGCCTCCTCACCCAACGTGTGTTCAATGTCAAATTCTGAAGAAAAGCCCAACTGCTCGAGATGAAGTCATTTATTGAAGATTCATATGTTCATCTTGAAGTTGTGAAGAATTTAAAGATTAAAGTTGATGCCAAAGTTCCCAATGAAGATTAACAAGAAAAGCCAACTACTTTTTAGGGGGAGTTTGTTGGGTCAGTTAGAAAAGAAAGCTATAAACCAAGGGGGAGATTGTTGGGTCTAAAATATGGTTTATACTTTGCTTTTCTAGACAATTGTATTTTTATGTCTACGACCGTAAACAACTTGGTGTTTACGGCCGTATATGAGTTTACGGCTGTGTTTACGGCCGTGAACAGGTTTACAGCCGTAAACCCATTCACGGCCCATGTCTACTATATATAGGGTGAGGAGTGGTAGGTGAGTGCAAGTGTGGGAGTGTAAGGCTAGAGAGAAGAAAAGCATATTGTAGAGAGAGAAACTAGAGAGAAGAGCTAGTGTGTGTGAACTATGTGTATAGAGCATCATTCTATTCATTGAATACATCATAGATTCACTTATTCTTCTTCTCCTTCTCTTCTATTTTTATCTGAAATCATCCGTTTGATTGGGATTACGCACCATGAAACGGATCTGATTGATACACAAGCAGTTTGGGGACTTACAATCTTTGTGTTTTATGCATGTCATGTGTGATTTCGTAGTTTATTTTGTAAAAATGTGTTAGATCTTAACACATCTCGACATCTTAAGCAATATTGAGTGAAAATCCATGAACTAAAACACCTTATACATCATACTATCAAGTTAAAAGTGTTTACATGTTTAAGATATGAAAATTTAAAGTAAAAATCTTGTTAAGGGTCATATTTGTCAAGAAAACAAAAGATAAGGGCAAAAAGTGACATTTACGGTTTTATAAGGGTCAAACAGGTCATACATATATAAAAATGGGTTTTTATGATAACCCTACTTTTCAAAGGACCAAAAGTGTAAATTTTAGCCTAATGGGCTTAATATTTGGGCCTCACGGTTTTGGGCCCAAATTTGCGAAAAATAAGAAGTTTTGGGGTTAAAAATGTCATTTGATCAAAGTTTGAGCTATAAATGTAATTAAACCGAATTTAGGGGTGAAAATAACATTTATTTCTAAATTGGGCTAAAAATGCAAAGTTTTTGGAAATTGGGCCAAAAATGTAAAATTCACGAAAAATAGGTCAAGAATGTAATTTTCTGCAAAAATGGGCTGAAAATGCCAATATATGTATTTTTGGGTCAAATCTGTCAATTATTAAACATTTGGGCCGAAAATATAGAACTTGTATAAATTAATGTGCTAAAATGTTATTTTTAGCTAAAATAGACCAAAAATGACCTTTTTGTGAAATAAGCCTTTAAATGTCTCAAATTAGTTTTTAAGAGGTTTAAAGTGCAAATTCTATCAAAATTAATTTCAAATTATAGAATTACGACCTAACAAACTATACTATAACGAACAAGCGAATACAACAATAGTGCGATTATTGGGCCTAGTAATTGCTATACATGTTTATTGGGCCTTCGTGGTCCAATTACATGTTTACTGGGCCCAATGTATTCATCACATGTCTATTGGGCCTAAGTGACCCAATTACATGCTAAAAGGGCCTAATTTAGCATTTACATGTTATTGGGCCTTAGTGGCCAATTTACATGTTAATTTAGCCTGGAACTAACTTACACGTCTAATGGGCCATAGTTCCCCTTTCTTCATGTTTGTTGGGCCTTATCTTATCATTTCATACATTATCTAGTGATCGAACCTCTAAATACATATAACATTATACACATTCATGTGAATACAAACGGGATCTAGTGAGACGTATCGGTTGAGTTAAGTCACATATCGGTAACTACATACACTACTTGGGCCTCATCGGTGGTCAACTGAAACGCTCTACTCTTAACCGCATAAGTCTCCACCTTGCCCTAGCGTCCATCGGTAATCCTCAAGGTGGATGGCATGGGCACCACCACTGCTCCCCCAGATAATGTCGGACGTTCGGCCTTTTTATGGCCGGTCTGGTTGTAGTGAAAACAAATCAGAGCCCTCTTGGGGATGTCCTTGCTTATGTGACCTGCTTGAACATAACAGAAACATCCGGAGCCCACAAATCGACAAGCTCCACTGTGCGGCTTGCCGCACTTGGCACATCAGCCCCGACCCGGCTGGCCTCTACTGTGAACATCACAGGTCTTAGGCTTCTTCGCCTAACCCACTGCTGTCTGAACCTGCTCCGACATCTGCTTCGTCCAGAGCTCCAACTCAATTTCCCGCTCATGGGCCTTCTCAATCATATCATTCAGGGTCTTGCACCATGAAAACTTTTGAATTCCCTGATATCATGCTTAAACATAACATGATATCTCGTCTTCCTCATCTCCTCATCCGCAACATACTGTAGAATTAACAATGCCCTCTTCATGAACTTGGCGGTGATCTCCACCACAGTCTCCGTAGTCTGGTGAAGGACCTGAAACTCTCTCACCAGCTGCTGCAGCTCAATGGATGGTGCAAACTCCTGATCAAACCTCTGCACAAACTCCTCCCAGGTGATCACTGTTACACCTGCCGTCCCTACCTCACGGGTAACCTCCTCCCACCAGTCCCGTGCTCGGTCCCTCAGCATGCAAGACACAAATCCCACCTTGGCCGTCGCGGAGAAAGCTTGTGTGCTAAGCATTCTCCATGTCAGCGATCCAGCCGCGGCTAGCGATGGGGTCCTTAGCCCCAAAGAACTCAGGCACTCCGCACGCCTTGAACT
Organism: Lactuca virosa; assembly: GCF_052849685.1. Lineage (NCBI taxonomy): Eukaryota > Viridiplantae > Streptophyta > Magnoliopsida > Asterales > Asteraceae > Lactuca > Lactuca virosa. The sequence continues at coordinate 115,065,887 of NC_136431.1, forward strand.
CCCGAAACAAGGGAGTTCGAGGCCCAATCTGACCTGCGACAATCTCGGCTCGAAATGATCTGAGCCGCTCCTCCATGATCTCCAAAATCCCCTTCTTGACAGTAGAGAGAATCACCAGGGTAGCATCAAGGATTGTCACACCCCTAAACCAGAACGGTGGAAACGTTCGGGGGCAGAGGACGTCATGTATAGTATCACAACAATGCATAATAGTAAAACAAGCAACAACATCATCCATTGCATTAATAATATAATTCAATACAAGTATGTTCTGTATAGTTTATAAGACACCAAAATATGAATCAAAATAAAAAGAAAAGTCTTGAACGTGCTTCTTCTTCTCAAAACCTGGTCATCGGTAACTGTCTACTGGTGACCTGAGAATACAAGTTATTTTGAAAGCGTAGATCATCATTAAAGCTGGTGAGTTCATAAGTATTTAATGTCATTGTTTGTATAAGTTTGATGAAAGTGTTTGTAAATGTTTGATGTAAAAGTTTGTAAGTGTTTGTTATAAATGTTTGAATACCTCCTAGAATATCCTATATTTTCTACTAACGTAGTCTTCTACCAAGACTCGACTGTTTTGCAAGTTTGTTCTTTTGTAAAAGTGAGTGTTTTTCCCAAGTATGACTATCATTACCAAAATATAGTTTACATTACCGTTTATGTGAGAAGATCACAATATAAATGTAATGGGAAAATGATGATGTACAATACTATTGTATATAAGTAACTACAGATGTACTAACTACCTTAAACCTGTTTGTTTAATTAAGGTAAAATTTGATGAGATTATAACCATACTTGATTAACTAGTAAAACACGACGTTCGAGACGTCGAAATGGTATGACATTCGTCACCCGTAGACCTGCAGGTCCCACTGTAGCTAGCAGCAAGGTGTAGGACGGTCAATCCCGTATAGATCTATACACAAAATCACGCTCTCCCTCCAAGAGACTCTGGTTACAAAACGTGACACAGCAGTATATTGACGCGCCATGAAGTAGTGGCTCACATTATTGTTATCTTTGTTATTGTATTAGTGTAGTATGTTCTCTCTATCCTAGTATATACTATGTTCTCTCTGTTCTAGTATATCGTATGTTCTCTATGTTCCTCATTATAGTATGTTTGAACTGACTCATGTATGAACTGGCTCTTGTAAGTTTCACTGTTCTATAAATAGAAAGTAGTGACTTGGTAAACTATACATATTATAGTTTACTAGGAATGTTGTTTGAATGACTGATTATGTTTGAACACCTTTGCTACCCAAAGGTATTGAATTGAATGAAAGAACTTTTATATCTATATACATATACATAATATATAACTAAGATTCAAACGACATTTGGACAAACAACCGATACCCTAAGTCCACAACCAAACAAGGAACATGAAATAAGGCGAGTTATCAGTCCTAAGCCTTTTCAACCTTATTTATATAACTATATCCATATAGACATGATTTTGACAATATATAAGTTTAAAAAGAGTTTAATAAAGAATTTAACATATAAAAGAGTTTTAACCATTTGAATGGCTATATATGACTTGATGTCAATTTATAAAAATGTTTTTGAAACAGTTTGATAACACAGTTTTGAAGAATAAGAAATCCACTTGATTGACAGTTATTAATCAAATGTGATTGATATAATAACTATAATATTTTCTACTTGTAATCCCCCCATAAAAGCATTTAAAATCATTTAAAAGATAAGTTGGGGGTATGAACTCACCTGTAGTGAGTGATACGAATGTAAGTTCGATATAGGATGTTATGTGTCAAGTGAAGCCTTGAGCACAAACGTATGCTATTAAGCATATAACGACACATATATGTATATAATTAGTGTATATACAACTAATCATGCAAGGAAACCACCTTAGAGACTAGGAAACACTTAGATTGAAGTGTTACAATCACATATGATTGCATCAAAGGGGTTTACGGCTACACAAGGGTGTGTACGGCCAAGATGTGTACGGCCAATGGGGTGTACAGTCATGGAGTGTACGGCCAATATGGTGTACAACCCATGGGTGTACGATCATGGAGTGTACGACCATACACTCATGGAAGAAGCATGCAAAAAGGGTGTTTTATGGGCCTATCAAGCATCCATTAAGTGTTCATGATCTTATGTTGGGACATGAGGTGAGTTTGAGGCCAATACATGCACTAAACAAGGGTTTACGGCTATATGAGGAGTGTACGGCCGTACACCCTTGGTGTTCATGCATTAGATGACGAATCAAGGCTAGGAATCAAGTGTTTCTCAAGCTTAACTAGTATATAGAAGAGATACTCACACTTTTGAAGGCTTCTAAGGAGTTCACGGCCCAAGAACAAGTAGGTGTTCTAGGTGTTCTTGGTGAAAGTGAAGAAGACTTGAAGATCTAACCAAAAGAGGTAATTTCATGGATGAAAACATGGATCTTAACTAGATAAAGCAATGTATCAACTAATCAATGGAAGGAATACTTACATCTTTGAAGATCAAGGTGAAAAACTTGATGATAGTTGAGAGAGAATCGGATTTCTTGAGTGAGAAGTGTAAGAAATGAGGAATAATGAAGGATTACCCTCCATAAAGGAGGAGTTCACGGCCACCTTGGGTTTACGGACTTACACCCATGTGTACGACCGTACACTCCTCTTGAAGGAGTGTTTGGCTCGAATGCAATACGAAAACTTAAGTTAACTCATTCCTATACCCAAACCTTGAATGCACTAGGCTTAGAACACTCAAACAGACCTTAAACAACGCTAAAAGATAGTAGAAATTAGTATGACTTTGATTGAATTGAATGGCTGTACAAGATAGAAATTTCGGGTTGTCACATCATCCCCCCGTTAGAGAGAATTTCATCCCGAAATTAGAGTTTAAGCAATTACAAATATCTAAGTAAAAAGATGAGGATATTTCAGTTTCATTTGATCCTCGCGCTCCCAAGTAAATTCAGGTCCTCGCTTGGCATTCCAGCGAACCTTCACTATCGCGATTCGGCTTTGCTTCGTTTGCTTGACCTCTTGGTCCATGATCTCTACTGGTTCTTCCAGGAAGTTGAGGCTCTCGTTGATCTCGATCTCGTCGAGTGGGATTACAAGAGTCTCATCGGACAGACACTTTTTCAAGTTTGAGACGTGGAAAGTAGAATGTACGTTACTAAGTTCGCGAGGTAGTTTGATTTTGTAAGCTACAGGGCCGATTCTAGCGATGATCTCGAAAGGCCCTACGTATCTTGGATTTATCTTTCCACACTTTTCGAAGCGTATCAAGCCCTTCCAGGGTGAGACCTTCAATAGGACACGGTCGCCCACCTGGAATTCCAAAGGTTTCCTTCTCTTTTCTGCGTAGCTTTTCTGTCGGTCTCTAGAGGCTTTCAATCGCTCACGAATATGAACGATCTTCTCTGTCGTTTCCCGAATGATTTTCGGACCTGTGAGAGTGCTGTCAGGAACTCGTCCTTTAGCTAACTGAGTTTCGTCCACCTCAGCCCAGCACAGAGGGGATCTGCACTTACGGCCATAGAGGGCTTCAAATGGAGAAGCCTTTATGCTCGTGTGATAACTATTGTTGTAGGAGAAATCGAAAAGGGGTAAATGAGTATCCCATGCCTTCCCAAAGTCTATTACACAGGCCTGTAACATATCTTCCAAAGTTTAAATAGACCTCTCACTTTTTCCGTCGGTTTGCGGATGGTAGGTTGTACTCATGTCTAGCCTAGTTCCTAGGGAACTTTGTAGCGACTGCCAAAACCTTGAAGTGAATTTACTATCTCTATCAGAGATAATGGATATGGGACCACCATGCAGTCGTACGATCTCCCTAATGTATGTTCTTGTTAGTTTCTCCATCTTGTCAGTCTATTTGATAGGCAGGAAGTGTGTGGACTTTGTTAACCTGTCTACGATCACCCAAATGGTATCGGGACCACCCGTTGCCTTGGGCAACTTGGTTATGAAGTCCATTGTAATCCGCTCCCACTTCCATTCAGGTATCTCCGGTTGTTGAAGTAAACCTGAGGGTTTCTGGTATTCGACCTTAACCTTGGTGCAAGTAAGGCACTTGCTCACGAAGGTACCAATCTCTGCTTTCATGTTAGGCCACCAGTATAAATTTTTAATATCCAGATACATCTTATCTGAACCTGGGTGGACGGAATATTGAGTGTTGTGTGCTTCGGTCATGACCAAGTCTCTGAAACCACCGTGCTTCGGTGTCCATATCTGATCCATGAGATATAAGGCTCCGCCACCCTTGACTTCCAAATTTTATCCATCCCTCTTAGGGATTCACCCGCCACATTTTCAGGTTTCAAGGCTTCAAGCTGAGCCTCCTTAATTTATGTGGACAAGTGTGAATGGATAGTCATATTCAATGATTTGACTCTTCGACCAGAGTATTCTTTCCGACTTAGGGCGTCAGCCACTACGTTGGCTTACCGGGATGATAACGAATTTCACATTCGTAGTCACTGAGTAGCTCGACCCACCGTCGTTGTCTCATGTTGAGCTCCTTCTGGTTGAATATATGTTGAAGACTTTTGTGGTCTGTAAAGATAGTTCTTTTTGTACCATACAGATAGTGTCTCGAGATCTTCAGAGCAAATACCACTGCTCCTAACTCAAGATCATGTGTGGTGTAGTTGACCTCATGTGTCTTTAGCTGTCTTGAGGCATAGGCGATGACCTTACCTTGTTGCATCAGTACACAACCAAGCCCTTGGTTGGATTCATCACAATAAACCACGAAGTTTTCTATCCCTTCTGGGAGGGACAGTATGGGTGCGCTGCATAAGGCTCGCTTTAGCGTTTAAAACGCCTTCTCTTGCTTCTCTTCCCAGTCAAAGGCCATGCCCTTTTGGGTCAATGTTGTAAGCGGTTTCGCAATCCGAGAGAAGTTCTGAATGAAACTACGATAGTAGCCAGCGAGGCCTAGAAATTGACGAATTTCTGTAGGCGTCTTCGGTGCTGACCAGTTCTCAATGGCTTTGATTTTGGAAGGGTCCACGTGAATTCCCTCTTCGCTAACCATGTGACCCAAGAATTCGACTCTTCGAATCAAAAATTCGCATTTAGAGAACTTCGCATAAAGCTTCTCTGATCATAGTGTTTCTAAGACCTGACGTAGATGTTGACTATGCTCCTCCTTACTACGAGAGTAGATAAGTATGTCATCGATGAATACAATGACGAACTGATCCAAGTAAGGATGGCACACCCTATTCATTAAGTCCATGAATACTGCGGGTGCATTGGTCAATCCGAACGGCATCACTATAAACTCGTAGTGTCCATAACGAGTTCGTAAGGCTGTCTTCGGAACATCCTCCCCTAACACTCGTAACTGGTGATACCCGGATCTCAGATCTATCTTTGAGAAGTAATTCGCCCCTTGCAGTTGGTCGAACAAATCATCTATGCAAGGCTGAGGGTAACGATTCTTGACGGTCAGTTTGTTCAGTTCCCGGTAGTCGATGCACACACATAACGATCCGTCTTTCTTCTTGATGAACAAGACTAGTGCTCCCCAGGGTGAGAAGCTTGGTCTAATAAAGCCCTAGCTGAGCAATTCGTTAAGTTGACCGGATAGCTCCTGCATCTTAGCTGGTGCTAGACGATAGGGCGATTTGGCTACTGGGGTAGCCCCTGGAACTAAGTCGATCCTGAACTCGACTTAATGCTGCGGAGGTAATCCTGGTAGTTCTTCTGGAAAGATGTCGGGAAAGTCGCGTACTACTAGGATGTTCTTTATGTCCTTCGTCTCTTGGCTCATATCGACAACATGAGCAAGGAATGCGCGGCATTCCTTTCGTAAGTACTTCTGGGCTTGTATGCTCGAGATAATACGAAGGTTCGTGTCGGGTTTGTTGCCATAGATAATTAGCGTTTCGCTAGATGGTAGATTAAGGCGAACGACCTTCTCGTAACAGATGATGTCAGCACGATGAGAACTCAACCAATCCATGCCGATTATGACGTCGAAACTTTTAATTGAGGCCGGCATGAGTTCGATTGGAAATGAATGGCTATCTAGAGTTAGTGTACATCCTATGTATATGCAGCTAGTGCTGTCTGTCTTTCCGTTATCCATTTCTACAGTGAACGGTTCTTTAAGTGCACATGATTTTTGTTTAAGCAAGTGAACAAATTTCTGGTTCACGAAACTCCTCTCCGCTCCACTATCAAACAGTATGCATGCATATGAGTTATCGAGGAGAAACGTACCAGTGACCACTGTGGGGTCGGCAACTGCTTCCTCGTGGCCTATAGCCAAAACTCTTCCCACTCCGCCGGAATTCCCTGCCTTCGGGCAGTTTCTTTTGTAGTGGCCCACTTCGCCACAACCGTAGCAAGCCTGTCCCACACCAACGCCGGGGACTTGGGTGATTGGCCTTCCGGAGCCTTGCAGAAACGGGCAGTGTGCCCCTTCCTGTTGCAGTTAGCGCACTGCATTTCCCGGCAGGGTCCGTTATGGTGGAAGCTACATTTGTTGCACTTAGGCAAGCTTCCAGCATACTGCTTCATCGGTGCAGTAGCAGTAGGGGTTATTGTAGCATGAACAACTACAACCTGTTGCTTTTTCGCAGCGTTCTGCACCGCGTTCTTCTTCTTGTTATCCCAGAACTTCCGCTTGTTGTCAGCGGCTTCGGGGTGCGGACTCCATGATCAATGAGCCGCTGTGCCAATCGCTTGGCACTGTCGAAGGTAGTGGGGTTTGAAGCTAATACATTCCCTGAAATGGAGGCACCATCCCCCATATATACCTCTCTATCTTCTTTCCCTTAGTAGGGACCATTCTTGGACATAGTGACACCAGATCGTTGAATCTGGCAGTATAGGCCACTATGTCGGAGCCCTTCATGGTTAGGCTTCAGAGTTCTTGTTCAAGTTTCTGAACTTCGCCCCTCGGGCAGTATTCCTCGATCATGAGCTCCTTCAGTGCTTCCTAGCACATAACATTTTCCACTATTAGAGTTAGTGACTGGACATGGCTATTCCACCATGTCAGGGCTCGGTCCGCGAAGGTGCAGGCAGCAAATTTTACTTTGCTCCCTTCCAGACAGGAGCAGATATCGAAGATCGACTCCGTTTTCTCGAACCATTGCGAGAGGGCAATGATTCTGCCAGTCCCATTGAAGGTCCTGGGTTTGTAGTTGGTGATGTCCTTATACGAGCACTCATACAGTGCACTGGAGCATCACCTTGAGTGGAATGAACAATTGTTCCACTCCCGCTAGTTTCACTAGCACTGAACTGAGCTAGGGCTGCTGTAACAGCCGCATTCACCGCAGCTTGGATAGCTGCTGGATTGTATTGTGGAGGAGGTGGTAGTTGTTGATTCAGAGTTATCGGAGTAGTACGTCTCGCTGATCGACGTGGAGGCATCTTGTAGCTGCAAGTTTAAAAGATAAAGATATTGGTAAGCATTCGTTAGAGAGTATGATGAAATTGAATCATGGACTAACTCTCCATTGCCCAACAAATAGATGAGAGTATGATTGAATTAGAGATCTAGTAATAGAAGGATGAAGGTATTTGGGTAAAGATTTCCCATGAGATTAGATATCTGTCAATAATACTGGTATTAAGGATGTAACAAGTTCGGGAAAATGACCTAGGAGTAGGTCTTACATCAAACCAGAATAAGAAAATTTTGACAGCATAAAGACCTAATAGACTGAAAGTTCAAGGTCTTAAGATAAACAGGAAATTACAGGGAAAAGTGCTACTTAGAGCATAGATAAGCAGGCTATTCCTTTAACCAAAAGAAAGGATGTGCAGAGCATATCCTACTGGCGATGGGCACCCCTCGGGCGAACCCTCAAATCAGCCAGCTGACGCTCCATATCAAGAAGGTGTCGCTCGTGTACTCTTTGACGTGCTCGGAGCTCTATGACTTCAGCCCGAGTTGCAGCTAATTCTTGCAGTAGTGTCTCATTGTCTCTCGTATCTCTCTCGCGAGCATCTTCAAGACGACGAATGCGGACAATTTTAACTCCCCCACTGGCATCAACTTCCATGATTCGGTTGATGGCTATCCTACCCTGTATTTCATTTCGAGCAACCCTGCGGACCAGAATTGGCAGGACTCTGTCTGTTGAGCCTCCTTCGCTCAGGTTGTAGAAGCTTCTGTCTCCGTTGTATGGCATGGGTTGACCCTTCTCTTGACTCCATGTTCCCAAGCTTTCCGCCCACAGAGGCGTCGGGCTTGAAAAGCCGAACGAGGATTAGGATTTGGGATTGGAGCTACTAGCGGTAGATGATTGACTTCTGGCTCGGACTCAGAATCCTCCAGGAAGTTCTCTGCGAAGTCATCGTCCAACGGAATTGCATGATTCTCTTCTGGCTCATCATCGAGCCATCTACCATTGCCTTGGTTGGGGAAGTACGGGTCGTCGAGGAGATTGAATCCAACCTTTGTGTAGTGCATAATTATAAGATGATTAATTATAAGATGATCCTTACCAGTTACTCCAACATTTGCGTAGTGCATACCAGCCATATGTAATCAAAACAGGATAGACCTTCGAATAAGTGACCCTAACTCTAGTCCACAACCAAACAAGGAACAGGAAGTAATGCAAAGATCACAGATTCTAAGTCTATGACACCTTAGTTACATATAACCTTAGCGTATCCACTCAACAACTATTGACATACTAGTAAAGACCTTTTTAGTTTTCACATAAGTAATTATAGTAACACAAAATACTCCTATAGTATTTTAAGTTTATGTTCTGTTCTAAAGTTTTCATTGTAGTAGTGTTGGTAAGTTTTTAGACTTGCTGCAACACCACAACCATTCCTAGGCACATGCTAATCACTTCTCGGAAAGATATAGTTGATCAGGCTATAGCACTCCCAGATCTGATTATATGTCCCCAAGCCTAATTGTGCTATCCAACAATCGCAATACTTTTCTTTTGTCCTAGTGACACTGATTTTAGTATGAAATGCAGGTATATATACTTTGGTTAAATATTTTATTATTTAAAAGTATAAACTCTTGGTCAGAGTATTTTAATCCCGATGTGTTTATAGTTGTATATCTTTTATGGGTTGATATACTCAATTCACTATAAGCTCTGATACCAATCTGTCAGACCCCTAAACCAGAACGGCGGAAACGTTCATGGGCGGAGGACGTCATGTACAGTATCACAACAATGCATAATAGTAAAACAAGCAACAACATCATCCACTGCATTAATAATATAATTCAATACAAGTGTGTTATGTATAGTTTATAAGCACCAAAATATGAATCAAAATAAAAGACGAGTCTTGAACGTGCTCCGTCTTCTCAAAACCTGATCTTCGGTACCTGTCTACTGGTGACCTGAGAATACAAGTTATTTTGAAAGCGTAGATCAGCATTAAAGCTGGTGAGTTCAAAAGTATTTAATGTCATTGTTTGTATAATTTTGATGAAAGTGTTTGTAAATGTTTGATGTAAAAGTTTGTAAGTGTTTGTTATAAATGTTTGAATACCTCCTAGAAAATCCTATATTTTCTACTAAGGTAGTCTTCTACCAAGACTCGACTGTTTTGCAAGTTTGTTCTTTTGTAAAAGTGAGTGTTTTTCCCAAGTATGACTATCATTACCAAAATATAGTTTACATTATCGTTTATGTGAGAAGATCACAATATAAATGTAATGGGAAAATGACGATGTACAGTAGTATTGTATATAAGTAACTACAGATGTACTAACTACCTTAAAACCTATTTGTTTAATTAAGGTAAAATGTGATGAGATTCTAATCATACTTGATTGACTAGTAAAACACGAAGTTCGAGACGTTGAAATGGTATGACATTCGTCACCCGTAGATCTACAGGTCCCACTGTAGCTAGAAGCAAGGTGTAGAATGGTCAATCCCGTATAGATCTATACACAAAATCACGCTCTCCCTCCAAGAGACTCTGGTTACAAAACGTGACACATCAGTATATTGACGCGCCATGAAGTAGTGGCTCACATTATTGTTATCTTTGTTATTGTATTAGTGTAGTATGTTCTCTCTATCCTAGTATATAGTATGTTCTCTCTGTTCTAGTATATAGTATGTTATCTATGTTCCTCATTATAGTATGTTTGAACTGACTCATGTATGAACTGACTCTAGTAAGTTTCACTCTTCTAGAAATAGAAAGTAGTGACTTCCTAAACTATACCTATTATAGTTTACTAGGAATGTTGTTTGAATGACTGATTATGTTTGAACACCTTTGCTACCCAAAGGTATTGAACTGAATGAAAGAACATTTATATCTATATACATATACATAATATATAAATAAGATTCAAACGAAATTCGGACAAACAACCGATACCCTAAGTCCACAATCAAACATGGAACAGGAAATAAGGCGAGTTATCAGTCCTAAGCCTTTTCAACCTTATTTATATAATTATATCCATATAGACATGATTTTGACAATATATTAGTTTTAAATGAGTTTAATAAAGAATTTAACATATAAAAGAGTTTTACCCATTTAAATGGCTATAGATGACTTGATGTCAATTTATAGAAAGGTTTTTAAAACAGTTTCATAACACAGTTTTGAAGAATAAGAAATCTACTTGATTGACAGTTATTAATCACATGTGATTGATATAATAAGTATAATGTTTTCTACTTGTATTCCCCCCCCCCCATAAAAGCATTTAAAATCATTTAAAAGATAGGTTGGGGGTATGAACTCACCTGTAGTGAGTGATATGAATGTAAGTTCGACATAGGATGCTAAGTGTCAAGTGAAGCCTTGAGCACAAACGGATCCTATTAAGCATATAACGACACATATATGTATATAATTAGTGTATATACAACTAATCATGCAAGGAAACCACCTTAGAGACTAGGAAACACTTAGATTGAAGTGTTACAGTCACATATGATTGCATCAAAGGGGTTTACGGCCACACAAGGGTGTGTACGGCCAAGATGTGTACGGCCAATGGGGTGTACGGTCATGGAGTGTACGACCAATATGGTGTACGGCCCATGGGTGTACAGTCATGGAGTGTACGGCCATACACTCATGGAAAAAGCATGCAAAAAGGGTGTTTTATGGCCCTATCAAGCATCCATTAAGTGTTCATGATCTTATGTTGGGACATGAGGTGAGTTTGAGGCCAATACATGCACTAAACAAGGGTTTACGACCATATGAGGAGTGTACGTCCGTACACCCTTGGTGTTCATGCATTAGATGACGAATCAAGGCAAGGAACCAAGTGTTTCTCAAGCTTAACTAGCAGATAGAAGAGATACTCACACTTTTGAAGGCTTCTAAGGAGTTCACGGCCCAAGAACAAGTAGGTGTTCTTGGTGTTCTTGGCGCAAGTGAAGAAGACTTGAAGATCTAACCAAAAGAGGTAATTTCATGGATGAAAACATGGATCTTCACTAGATAAAGCAATGTATCAACTAATCAATGGAAGGAATACTTACATCTTTGAAGATCAAGGTGAAAAACTTGATGGTAGTTGAGAGAGAATCGGATTTCTTGAGTGAGAAGTGTAAGAAATGAGGAATAATTAAGGATTACCCTCCATAAAGGAGGAGTTCACGGCCACCTTGGGTGTACGGCCGTACACTCCTCTTGAAGGAGTGTTTGGCTCGAATGCAATACGAAGAACTTAAGTTAACTCATTCCTATACCCAAACCTTGAATGCACTAGGCTTAGAACACTCAAACAGACCATAAACATAGCTAAAAGATAGCAGAAACGAGTCTGACTTTGATTGAATTGAATGGCTGTACAAGATAGAAATTTTGGGTTGTCACAAGGATGCTGCGAGTAACCTCAACTGTGATAAGCTCGCGTAATCTCCCATCAATCGGCTCAGCACCTGAACCTGAACCCCAACCCAATCCTGAACATGAACCTCCTCGTCTAGCCATCATCATACTCAACTGAAAACACAACATAGAAAACAATCGATAAAGAGATATGAAGGGATTCCTCTCCACCAGCCTCCTTAGAGTTTCTAGGTCTACTCTTATCTCAGGTACAGGTCTTGTTCTTTCAGTAGTACGGGCCCAATACTACCATCCACACCTACCTGTACCTTCCTCAAGGTTATAATTGATATCTCTAATTCAACCAACTATACTAAGAAACATAACTCATACAACACAACACACACACATATCCTAGACCCTTCTAGAACTCTTCAGTCCTCACAGAACCAGAAACCTCAATCAACACCGCAGGATGCCTTATGCATGCAACTTATACACATATAGAATCACATAGATTGTCAAATAACATTCCTACCCTAAGTCCACAACCAAACAAGGAACGGGAAATGAGGCAGAATTCATCATTCTAGGGCTATGTGATCCTAATGATATATAACTTTGAAAGCATACACTTAGCAAATACAGAGTCAACATCGATTCTGTTTTGGTCAAAAAATGAACAAGCAAGAGTCTACCAAAGTGTATGAGAGGCTGTGATGTTTAGAATAATGCAAGTATAAAATGTTGATCAAAGTGATGCAAGTTGTTTACAAGGAAAACCCTTGATCTTTGCTAGGATCTCCATCATAAAAACTTGGTAGTTGATAATGATCACCCGCCTTGATAATTTTATTGATTGAAAAGGTCGATTCCATAGAAAATAGAAAGAATATAAGTACAAGTGTTGTGGTTCTTCTATATGTCGTGTGTAGTGTGATGAATACAAGTGTTTTTTATAGTCTAAAACTAATAACAAGAAATCCGACAATTTCGGGATCCTCCGAGATCAACTTATAGACGTTACTTGACTTGGTATTCCGTGTCTTTTGCATGGTCACAATGATTATTCGTTGAGAATAAGTCTTTGGCTGATTATTTCTTCACATGTGAGAAAAATAACAAAGCATATTACTGGCCCTAACAATTACCCCCAAATTATTCCTGCGAAATATTTTGGAGTTAGTTTGCCAAAATTTAAAGGGATACTTTTAAAAATAAAAAAGAAATAAAAATGACAAGGGATTTTAAATTTTAAACCCTAACAGACGGTTCAAAAGTCATCATGAACCGGTAAAACCGACTCTTCTCTCTCTTCTTTCATCGGCATAAATAGAAGCAAATGATCATAGCTATTTTTCCCCACGTCTTTTAGCTTTCATCTGAGGATTTATCAGTCATCTTTGAAGGTATTCTTCTCACTTTTTCTTCTTAGTTTTCTTTTTACTGATCATGGGCAAGAAAATGACCATCTCTCATAAGAACATTATTGCCCCTCATGAGGATGATCTTATCGATCAAAAGATCCTGTCATACAACAAAATCTATTCTTTCGATGATGCTGATATCGAATCGTTGAAATCAGTCGTTTCTTTCCTTGATGATGCTGTTTTCAAAACCTTCAACCAAAAGGATCAACCCGATTTCGATTCCTCCTTTTGGGTCTACTTTCCCGAATACCCCTTTTCTCTGGGTTTAAAGTATCCCTTTTCTGGAATCATCTCCAAATTCTTCAAGGTCACTAAGATTTCCTTCATCCATGCCATGCTTATTGTTTGGAGGATCTTGTTCTGGATCGATAAGTTGAACCAATCCAAAGGCCTAGACATAGGTTTGGCTGAGTTGGCTCATGTGTACCATCTCACTACCTTTAGAAGTGCCCGTTTTCTTCTTAGACTCAAATCTCACAAGTCCCCTCTCATTATGAAAACAAAACATAATGAAAGAGCATGGAAAGAAAAATATACTTCTTTGTGAGGCGTGATTCGATCCTTGGTGGGGATTCCTTGCCAAAAACATGGGTTAAAAAGGGTAGGAATAACTCATTCTTGTATCAAGGATCCTGGAATTCACTTTTCATTATTTTGTTTGTTATTTTGCATCTTTCAGGTTTAAAGATCTCATTCCCGAAGAGAAAATAAAGAAGTTTCTTGCTATTTCCGCAGTTGATAGGTCTTTCAAATTTGATTGTTCTAGTCTCCAAGAAGGTTCCTCCACCACTACCCCCGTGGCTATTGGTAAGAGTTCTTATTGTGCGTATAATAGTTTAGAAATAGCAAGGATCCTAGACTATTGAGGATCATGAACTAATGAGGATCTTGTGCGATGTGTAGGATACAAGGTTACTCACTACAATGCCCGATTTGGTTTATTTGATCTCGAGGACGATATGTCCAGCAGCCTGATCGTAGTCAAGAAGGAAAAAATTGCCTATCCTCTTCCTCTTAAGAAATATCACATTGACCTCACTGTGAAGACCCCGGGTTCTCAAAAGAGGAAGACCTTAGAAGCCACAGATCTGAACCTAGAGAATCTCGGAGCCGAGTAGGCGCTTCAAAAGTTTCTTTCCTTTTCCCAAGCTGTAAGTGTTCATGTGCAATTAGTTTCTTATTCCTACTTGCTTTTACTGACTCCATACTTGCTTCAGGTTTCTGCTCATGTTTCCCAGTCTGTAGTTGATCTAAGGATTCGAGCTGAGGAGGCTGAGTGAATCCTAAAGGAGCGGGAGAAGGAGTGGAAGGAAACCAATGAAGATCTCCTCAAGAGGGTCAAGCTATTGAGTAAGGAAAAGGCTGAGAAAGAGGAAGAGCATGCTGCTGAGATGGAGGAGATGATTGTGGAGGCGAAGTCCAATACTGCCATAGATGTCCGGTAAACCAAGATCAGGTTAGTTGAGGATGTCGCCAATGTAGGATGCTGGAATCTGATGGGGTGGCATGAATCTTTGGCCAAGTTAATTGCCAAGCTTGTGAACATGACTCAAGATCCCAAAGGGTAGTCGTTAAAGGTGGATGAGGTGGAGAGGATCACAGGCGATGATAAGTAGTTAACGGTTCAGGCCTGCAAAAATTTGGTTTTAAGTATTTTATGGTTTTTTTGGTGATGTAAGACAATATTATTGTTTTTTTGTGGGGTTGGTGGGTAACCCCTTAATGCTATGGTTGTTTTAATATTTCTTTGCATGCTTGATTGTGTGGTTGTAGTAGTAGGATTTTCAAGGATTTTTACAATTAGGATCCTAAGTAGTCCAGGGTTTATAGGAACTTAGGATCCTAATAACCTAAAAACAGCTAGTAGCCCATTTAGGATCCTAAAATAGCTGAGATCTACTTAGGATAGATCTTCGATAAGAAATACTAATAAGAATAAGGATAGATAGAACCTGATTATCTTTGGACTTTTTAACCTTTAGGACCTACTTTCAGGAGAAGTGTTAAGTTACAATTCTTTTCACTCCACATGATCCTAGGGTCGTTCATGGAAGGATCCTTAGCCATCAAGGAGGATTGTTGATTTAATTTAGTGAACTTTAAGAAGTCGAATCGTAATGATTCTAACTTGGAAATGACTTAAAGGACTTTTGCATTACTATAATGCAACAAATTTTACATATTTTCCGGGGAGTATCCCATCTCCAAGAAATACGTTGGTATCGTAACTATTGAAAAACCTTGGTAAAATTCCAAACTTAGTAAATTTATGGGGAAGATCCCAAATCATATGATCACATAAAAATGTTGTAAAGTTTATTTATTTTTTGGGGAAGATCCCAACTTGAGATAACATGAAAATGTTATAAACCTTGTATATTATCTGGGGAGGATCCCAACTTGAGATAACATAAAAATGTTAAAAACCTTAAATTTTAACCTTATGATCTTAACTTATGTTCAGAAATAAGAGGGTTGCCAAGTCAGTTCAGCATGACATGATCCCCTTATTCACATCCCATAGTTAGATAATGTGCGTCCAAGCGAGGTGTAGAAACGATAACTCATATGAAAGAGGTAATTAACTCTTTAAACCTTAGAGGGGATTAAGTACCCTTGCTCGTAGGAATGATGATCCGTCTCTATTCTTGGGAAATTCATATTGTGAATCATAGGGTGTTTGCAGTCATGGAAATCTTTTATGGCAGTGGTGTTTTGAATGTCAGGATCCTTGTTTATCAAGATCCTTGAATATTCATCTGCCAAGATCTTTATAGGTCAGGATCCTTGAGTCCCTGCACGCAACAAACATTAGCTAGGGGTAGGCGTTAGCCTAGCCAACGCCCCTCCGATGCTTAATTTAGTAATGGTATTTGAAGAGAATAAAAACTAATAAAAATAGAGGGTAAAGGCGTACCTTGAGTGTGTTGGAAAATGAATAGTCTTACTTATATGAAATAATCTTTAAGATGTATGTCATTCCAAGATCTTGGCAGGACATTTCCATTGAGGGTAGCCAACCAATATGCCCCCTTTCCTGCTTCGACATCTATGAGATATGGTCCTTCCCATTTAGGTTCCAGTTTACCTGCATTAGGATCCTTGGTATTTTGGAAAGTTTTCCATAGTACCATGTTTCTTGTTTGGAACCTTCTGACTCTTATATTTTTGTAGTATGCCTTGGTGATCCTCTATTGATGAGCAGTGATGCAGATCTTGGCAAGATCCCTGAGTTCATCTATAGTATCGATATCCTGGGCTAGGATCCTGTCATTGTTATCTTTGTTTTGAAGTAGTTATCTTGCTGTTGGGATCACCACCTCAGTGGGAATCATTGCTTCCATTCCAAACACCAAGGAGTATGAGGTTTGGCCCGTGGCTACCTTGGAAGTGGTCCTATCTGCCCACAATACAAAAGGAAGTTCTTTTGTCCATCTTCATTTCTTCTCATCTAGCCTTTTCTTCAAGTTGGTTACTATGATTTTGTTGTTGGACTCTGCTTGACCGTTGGCTTGACGATGGACAAGAGTGGACATTACCATCTTGATTCCCCAGCTTGTGCAAAAGTATCTTGTCCTTTTGCTTATGAACTTGTAACACTTATGCCCTGGTATGTTCCTTATGACCCTTGAGTATTCAATAATTTCATTTTGGTCCCTGAAGTAGTATGGGAGGCATACTACTTGGTACGCTTAGCATTTTGGTTGAGAAGCCAGTACGCATGGCGTACCACTTGGTACGCTTAGCGTACTGGGTTGGTGGCGAGACGAGACTTAGGTTGCGTACGTTGGGCGTATGCATGCGTACTTAGACTTTAATGAAACCATAATTGGGGATCTTGCACCCTATTTAAGCATCCTTATCTTCTGGGGCTGGCCTCTTTACTAGCACCCAAAGCCTCCAAAACCCTAAACCGAGTTGTAGCCTCCATTGTCAATCATTTGAGCCTTTGAAGAGAGCTTTATGTTCATTTTGTTCATTGTGATGGAGTTAGAAGATCTTAAAGTTGCAAAGCTTGGAGAAGGAAGTATTGGATCCATAACCACTACCCATTTTGCAAGAAGTTTGAGGTATCAAGTTCTTATCTTGGTTGATAGATGCTGAAATCTCTTTTTGGGTTAAATAGTTATGTTTTAGCCATGGTTTTCATGGATGTTGGGATTAGGATGTCCCAAAGGCTTATTGTTTCAGATCTAAGGTCTTCATGGGCTCCTTAGGCATAAAGGTGCCACCTTTATGGAGTTTAGGGGCCTCATGCATTCATTAAGTCCTTCATTAAGTCCTTTTTGAGCTTTAGAGCTTCTTATGGTCATGCATGGACGTAAAGTTAGCAACTTTACATGATATTTCAGCTTAAGGAGGTTAGATCTGCACTTTGGGGTGAATTCTTAACGAGTTAAGTGCTTCAAGTAGAAGATGGCTGATTTGGTTGAGTACGTTGGGCGTACAAGCCTGTACGCGAAGCGTACAAGCCCTCGAGCGAGTACGCTTAGCGTACAAGTTGAGTACGCCCCGCGAACTCAGTCAGGTGGCCATTTGATGTTGGACTTTGGCGTTGGGCCTCGTTTTGGGCTTAGAAGGGTGTAGATTAGTTGGACCATCTGATTTTGGGAGTTTTTGGGCCAGGAGCATTATTGGACCTTGAGCTAGGGCCCATGAGAAGGGATTTGGGCCCAATTGGAGATTGGGCCATATTTGGGCCTTGATGGATTGTCTGACTTTTGGGCCCATTGAATTGTGGTTATGGGCTTCATTCTTGGACCAAGCTAGGTTAGGGGTAAAATGCTCTTTTACCCCAAGTAGGGATTTTTGGTTATGATTTTGATCCCAATTGTTAGTTGATTTTATTTGGAAATTGATAGCTCGGGGAACTGTAGGACCATCAGTTAGGGATCATTAGTTTCATTCATCTTTTCGAGGTGAGTTAACTCACCAGTTTTAGTGGGTCGAAGGCACCAATGCCGGCCCATGTTTATGCTATGTTAGTATGCTAGTTGTCTTCGTGACTCTTACATGTATTATGTGTTTATATGCTTACCAGGCTAGGGCCCGATGCCGGCCGGGGCCCGATGACCACTTGTATGCTATGTATCTTTATGATTATTGCATGTGCTTTTTGTTAATTGATATATGTTATATGTATGTTGGGACGGGCCCGATCTATTACCAAACGGGGCCCGATGCCGGGTGGGGCCCGATGCCGAGCAGGGTCCAATGTCGGGTGGGGCCCGTTATATGTTTATTTGTATGTATGGTATGTGGTATTTTAGGGAACTCACTACGCTTTGTGCTTATGGTTTTTAGCTTATGTTTCAAGTACTTTCGGTTCCAAGGGGAAGAGCTCTGATTGACCTCATCGCACAAATTATATGGATTTTACTTTTGGGACACACTCTGAATTTCATGATGTTTGATATACTTATTTTATAGTATGTATGAATAATGCTCTGGAATATTGTTTATTTAAAATCTAAAGATTTAAAATTTTTGGTTCATATTTTTGGGATGTTACAGAACTGGGATCCATTGTTGCATATAATTTCGGCAGGGATCCCGAACCTAGTCAAAATATTATTTATGATGAAGGAAACTACCTCTTTATCTCTTACCTGGACGAAAGCTTCTGCTTCTATCCATTTTGAGAAGTATTTAGATATCACTAGCATGAAGACCTTCCCTCCAGGGGCTACTGGTAATTTACCCATTATATCCATTCCCCATTTCATGAATGGCCAAGGGGAAATGATAGGATGTAGAGGTTCAGCTGGTTGACGCAGGATGTTGCTATGTCTTTGACAAGCATCACATTTCTGAGCATGAAGGAAGGAATCTTCCTCATGGTTGGCCAGTAGTATCCTGTCCTCAACACTTTGGAGCATAAGGATCTACCCCCAGTGTGGTTGTCGCAGTCTCATTCATGTATGTCTCTTAGGACTTCTTCAACTTCATGATCTTCTAAACATCTAAGGTATGGACCTGCCATAGATTTTTTGTATAACTTACCTTGGATTATAACAAACCTTGAGATCCTTGTTCTGAATACCCTTTCACTTTTTTCTTCTTTAGGGACCGTGCCATTTTGAAGGTATTCCATGATGGGTTAGATCCAGGGTCCTGAGGTAGGAGAGGGATCCTTGATGTTAGGATCCTGATATGGAAGTGTTGTAACGAGAACTTTGATTGTAGCGACGTCAGTGGTTCCCACATAATCGTTGGGATCCTTCAGTCTTTTGGCAGGATCCTCGATCGATGGGATCAACAGGTGGGTGATTTTGGCTAAAGCATTTGCTTCAACATTGTCTTCTCTAGGAACCTGGTTTAGGCTAAATGTTTCAAATTCTAAGGCCAGGTTTTTGAGGATCTGGAGAAATAGTGCTAACTTTTCTCCTTTTATTGCATAGGATCCATTAAAATGGTTAGTTAATAATAAAGAATCGACGAATACCTAAAGATCCTTGATTTGAAGATCTTTAACCAGCTATAATCCCATGATTAATGCCTCATATTCTGCTTTGTTGTTGGTTGCATTGAATTCACAACTGATTGCTTGGTGTATGATGTCCCCCTGTGGCAATCTAGTAGGATCCCCAAGCCAGTTTCTTGTTGGTTTGATGCTCCATTCGTGAATAGGGTCCATCTTCCCATGTTCTCTTCTTCTAGAAATTGTTCGGCTTCTATTTCAACTTCGGCTCTTAGATCATCACTAAAGTCAGCCACAAAGTCTGCCAAGGCTTGAGATATAATCGCAGATCTTGGCTCATACTTTATGTCGTATGTGCTTAGCTTCACGGACCACTTTTCCATCCTTCCTGACATTTCTGGTTTTCTCATGACATTCTTAACGGGATAGTTAGTTTTTATAGTTATAGGGTGTGTTTCAAAATAATGTCTTATTTTAGTAGAAGCAGTTATTAATGCAAGTACAAAATTTTCAAGTTTGGAGTACCTGGTCTCATGATCTAGGAATCTTTTACTTACATAGTAGATGGGATGTTGGTGATGGGTTTTAGCCAAAAGAACATCCTATGTGCTCATGCAAACCCTAATGCTTGGATCTAGGTTTCTCTAATTGTACATGCATTCATCCAAGACTTTCAAACCCTAGATCTAGTAGATATAATTCGAAATTATAATTACAAAACAGATCTAGATGATTACCTCTTGTTACTTGCTTGATTCTTCTTGTCTTTGACGCTTAGAGTCACAAGTGTCACTCCTCTAATGGCTTACAAACACCAATAACAAAAGAATGATCTTTGAGAGAGGTTGGAGGCTTCTTGAAATCGTCTCTATCACACTTAGGGTTAGGGGTAGCTGATTTCTATAGCCTAGGGTCCTATTTATACTGGAGCTGCTAGAGTTTTGGTCAAAAACCCTAATGGATTGCTTAGACCTTAAGCTATCCAAGGAAGCTTTTGGAATAGAGCCTTAGGGCCGAAATTAGAGATGGACGTCTCCTAATTGCGTCCATGCCTTGTCCAAGAGGCTCCTTAGCCCAATACTCAACTATCACACATTTGACAGTTTAAGTCCCTGATATTAAATTAATATCTTTTAGCCACAAAATTAATTTCTTAATTAGATCTTGTCTAATATTAATTTAATTATATGATTTATCCGTTAATATATTATTCATATAACATATTAATAAATCATGATAACCTCTTTATTCACAAATCATCCTATCATGTTGCTTTGGTGAAGGCAACCCAAAAGGACCATGCACAACCGGGTCAAGTACTTACCAAATATAGTTACGGGCTTAGACACTAATCCAACAGTCTCCCACTTGGATAAGTCTAGTAACTACAAATGTAAGCACAATCCGATTACCAATCGTAGCTCTCAAAGACGCTGTCAAACTCTGATCTTATCAGTAACCTGTCCTTTAGATAAGGGATCGTATAATCCTCTATTCTAGATATCGTGCGGACAATTACATGGAACATAGTCATACTTATTGTCCAGCAGTTAGTTTCTCGATCTCTGATTTATTTGACATAGAACTTAATTGAACACATCAATTCAGTCCTGACCGGGCCCGACACATAAGTCAAATCAAATCATCGATGGGCCCTGATATCGCTTTTACCCTCTTAGGAAACAAAAAACAGATAAACTTCGACTTATATGCATTTACTATCCACTAATCAAATCATACACAACAATGTGTTTTATAACATCAAGTTACTGATGCGTTTACGCATTATCAATGCACAACCAATTAGCAAACAATAAACCATATATCTAGGTTTTAAGACCATATGATATTATCGTCTTGCGATCACTCGTGATAAATTCCATGAAGTGATTCCAGCAAGCGTGGGTTTATTCCAATGCTCAAATCAAGTTCATAAGCACTCATGAACGTTGTAGCAAACTTTTGCTATGTCTAATACACTTTATACAATCTACACACCAATTCATGACAGTATTCATGCATACCTACTTCCAACATATGAACGATTGTGGATGGTTCGAATAATCTTGTTATTCAGGAAGTCAAAACATGCAAAATGAAACAATAGATAATGATTAACATAAGACAGTAACATTACTAATAAATAATACTCTTTTATTTAATCATCGAATGTTAATTACAATTTATCTATTACAGGTTTATAACCTATCTAATCTAAACTAATATCGTCCTTCAGCCCGATGCTCCTAGCGTGCTGCAAGTGCTTAACCCTACTCAGTCCCTTCGTAAGCGGATCTGATGGGTTATCCTCTGACGATACCCTCTTCACTACGAGGAGTCCTTCTTCCACCCGATGTCGAATAAAGTGATATTTTCTGTCGATATGTCGAGATCTGCCATGATCCCTGGGTTCCTTGGTCAAGGCAACCGCTCCTTCATTATCACAGAAAATTTCTATGGGCTCCTTTATGGCTGGCACAACTCCAAGGTCTCCGATGAAGTTCTTCAACCATATTGCCTCCTTTGACGCTTCTCTCGCTGCAATGTACTTTGATTCGCATGTTGAATCAGCTACGGTCTCTTTCTTGGAACTTTTCCAAGTTACTGCTCCTCCATTTAGGGTAAAGACCCAGCCCGACTGCGAACGGTAGTTGTCTCTGTCGGTCTGAAAACTGGCATCACTGTACCCTCGCACTCTTAAGTCATCACTCCCACCGAGGACCAGAAACCATTCCTTGGTTCTCCGAAGGTACTTGAGAATATTCTTGACTGCGGTCCAATGTGCTTTGCCAGGGTTCCCTTGATATCTGCTGACCATAATCAAAGTGAAGGCCACATCAGGGTGAGTACAAGTCATAGCATACATGATTGAGCCAGCTACGGAAGCATATGGTACTCGGCTCATTTTTGCTATCTCGACTTCGGTACTCGGGCTTTGAGTCTTACTCAACTTGGCATTACTTTGGATTGGTAACTCCCCTTTCTTTGAATTCTCCATACTAAAACGTTTTAGTACCTTGTCCAAGTAAGTATTCTGACTAAGTCCTATTAGTCTCTTACTTATGTCTCTCACTATCCTTATTCCCAAAATATAAGCAGCCTCTCTGAGGTCCTTCATAGCGAAGCACTTCCCGAGCCAGGACTTAACTTCCTACAGTGTTGGGATGTCGTTTCCCATGAGTAGTATGTCGTCGACATACAATACGAGGAAGCTTACTATACTCGCACTGGCTTTGACATATACACATGATTCATCTTCGCTTCACAGAAAGCCAAACTCTTTAACTTTCTCATCGAAACAAAGATTCCATCTGTGTGATGCTTGCTTAAGTCCATAAATGGACTTCTCAAGTTTACACACTCTATTGGGATGCTTCGCATTGACAAAACCCTCTGGCTGAGCCATGTAAACATCCTCAGCCAACTTCCCATTAAGGAAAGCAGTTTTGACATCCATCTACCATATTTCATAATCATGAAATGCGGCAATGGCAAGCATCACCCTGATAGACTTTATCTTCGCAACTGGTGAGAAGGTTTCATCATAGTCAACTCCAGGTATTTGAGTGAAACCCTTTGCGACCAATCACGCCTTATATGTGTGCACATTCCCATCCATGTCGGTCTTCTTCTTGAAGATCCACTTGCACCCGACCGTCCTACGACCTGGTACATGGTCAACCAAATTCCAAACTTGGTTGTCATACATGGACTGAATCTCGCTGTCCATCGCCTTTTTCCACTTCGCAGACTCCGGGCCTGCCATGGTTTCCTTATAGATGTTAGGTTCGTCCAGATTCACTAGTGTACTATCACTAATGAACGTATCCCCTTCAGTAGTAATATGAAAACCATAAAACTGGGGTTGAACCCTAAATCTATCGGAACGTCTAAGAGGTAAGGACTTGTCAATCGGTTCAACTGGAGTTTCCTCCTCGGGTTGAGCGCCAGTGTTAGAGGTTCCTTCATCGCTCGACTCTTGAAGCTTTTCAAGATCGATTTGCCTCCCACTATCTCATTGGCTTATGAGTTCTCGTTCTCGGAAAACCCCTCTTCTCGCAATGAAGACAATATTGTCACTCGGTCTATAGAAGAGATATCCAAAGGACTTCTGTGGGTAGCCGATGAAAATACATCGCTCACTAAGAGGTTCGAGCTTGTCGTGAGTCTCTCGTCTTACGAAAGCCTCGCAACCCCAAACCTTGATATGTGCTAACGAGGGAGCCTTCCCTGTCCACATCTCGTGAGGTGTTTTGACAACCTTCTTCGTGAGGACTAAGTTAAGAATATGGGCGGCAGTCTCTAAGGCATACCCCCAGAATGAGATAGGTAGCGAAGCACGACTCATCATGGAACGAACCATGTCTAGCAAGGTTCGATTACGCCTCTCAGCTACACCATTCAACTGCGGTGTCCTAGGTGGCGTCAATTGCAAAAATATTCCGCATTCCTTGAGGTAGTCATGGAATTCAAGACTCAGGTACTCTCCACCTCTATCAGATCGAAGCATCTTGATTTTCCTGCCCAACTGATTCTCCACTTCCTGTTTAAACTCTCTGAACTTTTCAAAGGTTTGTAACTTGTGCTTGATTAAGTAGATATACCCATATCTGCTATAATCGTCGGTGAAAGTCACATAGAAGCGGTTCGCATCCCTTGTGGTGGATCTAAAGGGTCCACATACATCTGTATGTATGAGGTCCAATAAACCGTCACCCCTCGCATAAGTGCCAGTGAAGGGTGACTTGGTCATCTTTCCAAGTAAACAAGACTCGCACACGTCATCGTCCCTAAGGTCGAATGACTCCAATACTCCATCCTTTTGGAGTTGGGCTATGCGTTTCTTGTTGTCATGTCCAAGACGACAATGCCACAAGCATGCTTTATCCATACTATTGGAAGAATCGACACACAACACATCATTTCCTAAGTTATCTACAACCATCACAGTTTCATATATTCCATTACAAGGCAATGCTTCAAAATATAAAACATTATTAAGATAAGCATAAATAGAACCCTTTTCATTATCAAATGAATATCTAAATACTTGTCTATATAAACCATGAAATGAAATGATGTTTCTTGCCATATCTGGCGAATAGAAACAATTGTTTAAATCTAAACCTAATCCATTACTAAGCACTAAGGAATAAACTCCAATCTTGGTGACAGGCGACGATCTTCTGTTTCCCATGATTAGATTTATTCTTCCATGCTCCACATCCCTATTTCTTCTTAGTCCCTGCAAATCAGAACATATGTGAAAACCACATCATGTGTCAAGAACCCAAGAATTAGCATGCTATGAATCATTAGATTTAATTGTGTAAATAGCTGCGAAAGATGGCTTGATCTTCCCATCCTTGATGGACTGCAGATATTCTGGGAAGCTTCTCTTCAAATGCCCTATCTTGTGCAGTGGTGGCACTCTGCCTCCTTAGGGTTAGAGTTGGGTTTAGCAGAACCAACTTTGGTTCCACTAGAAGAGGTACCATCTTAGGACTTTCCCTTGTGGTGGCTTTTTGAGGGAGCCTTCATCTTCTTACCCTTCCCTTGTCCTATTGCCAAGACAGGAGCAGCAGTGGGAGTTGGAGTTGATGCAACAGTTTTATCCTTGAGGTTGCTCTCAGCACTCCTCAACAAGCACTGAAGCTTGCTCAAGGAGACCTCCACTTTGTTCATGTGGTAGGTCATCCGGAACTGGCTATAGCAGGGAGGCAAGGAGTGAAGGATGATATCAATTGCCAGCTCTTCATCAAAGTTCACATTCAACTTTAGTAGGCAATCGACATATCTCTGCATATTTTGCAGATGAGCAGTAAGGGACTCTCCATTACCCATTTTGGTAGTGATCATCGAAGTGCTGATCTCATACCTTTCTTGCCTAGCACTCTGGTGGTACCGGTCCAGCAGATCTTGGTGCATCTCGTAGGGGTACATGTCCTCATATGACTTCTGGAGTTCTGCAGTCATAGTCACCAACATGATGCAATGGACTTTCGTGGCATCATGCTCGTGGGCCTCAAAGGTCGCGATCTCTTCAGCAAAGGCAGTGTTGATGTCAATCTCCTTCAGCTTCTCATCGAGGACATACTCTTTGTCCTCGTAGCGAGTGACCATTCGAATGTTGCGGATCCAATCATTGAAATTGGACCTGTCAAAGATCACTCTCCCACACAAGTTCATGAGTGAGAACGAGCCAGAGGAGTTTGAACCAGAAGCGTTGTTGACGTTCGACATCTGAAAAAGAAAAAGAACAAAGTTTGATTAGAAACGAATTACCCAATTAAACACCCAAATGAGAAATTAGGGCTAGGAACCAACAACATTATTCACAAATTATAAAAGGGATGCCGCAATCTAACAAGCAAATAATTTGAAGGTAAGTGAATGACGATTCACTAATTCTCCACCATGAAAAACGAAAAAAAGATTAAGTTTTAAATGTATTGAAAAACTCCTAGATCCTTTGAGATTCATTGAACCTTTCAATGACATGTTTAAATCTCGATATGCCCTTCTAGTTTGTGACTGGGATGCCGAGGATCACAAAGCGGGTGTTATCCATGCAAATATACATGGTGCCCTCATTGTTACAGTCACCTATTCGATGTGCCGGTTAACCACACACGCTCCATCGAACTATGACAACCAATGAGTCACCCATTGCCACCTTTTCTTAGAACCCAATTAATGTGCCGGTTAACCACACATGCTCCATTAATGTCTTAGCAAGGGTACAAAGTGTAATTTCACGGAATTGCATCAAATTCACTTTTTGCCTAAAGTAACTAAGATTGGGAGTTTGGTAAAAACATTTAGTTACTTTTATAATTCATTATACTTATTAATGAGAAGGTGGTTTCCCTATCCTACCCGTTCGGCTAACGACCCTCCACCAATCAAGGAAGAGGTGGGTGAGAGTGGACACCCATTAAACGGCCATTTTATAGGTCATAACCTTATACCCCCTTATAGACCGGCTTCGTGAATGAGGCCTACTAACGGTAAGACTAGCATTTAAGTTATACTTATATATTAAACTTATAATATTATAAAGTATAAGGTTGAATTTTAAAACTTGTAAAATTCTAAGGTTTGAAATTTAAATAGTTCAAATTAAACTTTTAATCACAAAATTTAAATTTTAAAACTTGAGGACAAGTTTTGAACTTTTCAAAACATAAAGGATCAAATAGCAAATAATTTAAATTAAACAATTAATTTAATGATTATCTAAATTTGACCTAGTCAATTTTACTTGCAAGATAATTCAACAATTAATTCAAATAATCAAATATTATCAAATAAGGAATTTATTATTTAAACAATTGGTAATTATCTTTTGATTTGGTAAGGATAATCATAAAACAATAATAAAATTCGGATTTTATTAGTTAAAAACGATTTAGGTAATTATCCTCAAGCAAAACAGCAAGAAATCCCGAATATCCCTCTGACTGACGCTCCGACTCGCCGAGTCCCCTTATGGACTCGTCGAGTTCATCCTACTCATCGAGCCCACTATGGGACTCGCCGAGTCTGTCAGTCAGGGGCATAAAAATTCGATTTTAAAGATTGAATGAAGACACAAAGCATCAGTACAATAGAAACCAATCAAGTCTCTAATACCACTGATGGGTTTTAGCCAAAAGAACATCCTATGTGCTCATGCAAACCCTAATGCTTGGATCTAGGTTTCTCTAATTGTACATGAATTCATCCAAGACTTTCAAACCCTATATCTAGTAGATATAATTCGAAATTATCATTACAAAACAGATCTTGATGATTGCCTCTTGTTACTTGCTTGATTCTTCTTGTCTTTGAAGCTTAGAGTCACAAGTGTCACTCCTCTAATGGCTTACAAACACCAATAGCAAAAGAATGATCTTGGATAGAGGTTGGAGGCTTCTTGAAATCAGCTCTATCACTCTTAGGGTTAGGGGTAGCCGATTTCTGTAGCCTAGGGTCCTATTTATACTGTAGCTGCTAGGGTTTTGGTCAAAAACCCTAATGGATTGCTTAGACCTTAAGCTATCCAAGGAAGCTTCTGGAATAGAGCCTTAGGGCCGAAATTAGAGATGGACATCTCCTAATTTCTTCCATTCCTAGTCCAAGAGGCTCCTTAGCCCAATACTCAACTATCACACATTTGACAGTTTAAGTCCCTGATATTAAATTAATATCTTTTAGCCACAAAATTAATTTCTTAATTAATTATTGTCTAATATTAATTTAATTATATGATTTGTCCATTAATATATTATTCATATAACATATTAATAAATCATGATAACCTCTTTATTCAGAAATCATCCTATCATGTTGCTTTGGTGAAGGCAACCCAAAAGGACCATGCACAACCGGGTCAAGTACTAACCAAATATAGTTACGGGCTTAGACACTAATTCAACAGTTGGTCCCCATTAAGATCCTTACTTAATACCGCACTCACCACGTTTGAGGATACTGAGAGGTAGAGAAGGAGTGGTTCTCCGTCTAATGGTTATACCAATAGGGGTGGTGAACTTAAATATCTTTTATGTTCCTGAAAATCATCTTCATGTTCCTGGGTACATTCAAATCTTTTGTTCTTCTTCAAAATGTCGTAGAAAGGCTTGCATCTTTTTGAGGATCTTTAGATGAACCTATTTAGGGCTTCCACTCTTCCTGTTAGTCTTTGAATATCTTTTGTCGATGATGGTGATCTTAGGTCAAGGATGGCCTTGATTTATTCCGGGATTGCTTCGATTCCTCTTTTGGTTACCATGTAACCTAAGAACTTACCTGATCTCATACCAAAGTGGAATTTGGAGGGATTCAACTTCTTGTTATATTGATCTAGGATGTCGAAGGCTTCTTCGAGATCCTTGAGATGATTCTCAGCTTTTTTGGACTTGAACACCATGTCATCAATGTAGACTTCCATGGTGTCCCCCAGTTTCTCTTTGAACATCTTGTTGACCAATCTTTGGTATGTTGCACTTGTATTTTTAAGACCAAATGGAATGATAGTATAACAATAGATACATGTTAGAGTTATAAACTTTGTGTCCTCTTGGTCAGAGGGTTCCATCTGGATCTGTTGGAATCTTGTTGATGCATCAATGAATGTTAGTAATTCATGACCCGCTGTTGCATTAATCATGAAGTCTATTTGTGGTAGAGGGAAGGATCCTTGGGACAAGCCTTCTTAAGATCCGTGTAGTCTACACACACTCTCCATTTACCGTTCTTCTTTTGTACCATGACCACATTAGCTAGCCATCTTGGGAATTTCACCTCCTTGATCATCCCCGTTTTGAGAAGTTTTTCTGCTTCTTCTTGTATGACTTGGTTTCTTTTCGGTGCAAATTTCCTTCTCTTTTGGTGTATCGGTATGAAAGATGGATCAATGTT
The DNA here is from genome assembly GCF_052849685.1 of Lactuca virosa. Taxonomy (NCBI): domain Eukaryota; kingdom Viridiplantae; phylum Streptophyta; class Magnoliopsida; order Asterales; family Asteraceae; genus Lactuca; species Lactuca virosa. The sequence continues at coordinate 115,094,917 of NC_136431.1, forward strand.
AAGTTTATGGGTTATTATGATTTTATCAATACATGTCATGTCCTCATGCTTCCATGCAAATGTCTTGCTTCTGGCTTTGAGGAACTTTATAAGATAATGTTTGGCTTGTTCAGGCATTAAGGATCCTATGAAAAGTTTGGCTTCAGGGTCCTCAAGGTACACGAGCACTTCTTTTATATCTTGCTCTCTTGCTTCTAGCACCTCTTGTGTCCCCCTGCTTTAGGTTCTATGATTATCGTGGTGTTGTTGAAGATTTCATCGAAGTCTTGTAGCATTCTTTAGATTCTTGTTGGTCTTCTACGATCTTCACTGTCCCTCATGGGGTGTGCATCTTTACGCATTGATGATATGTCGATGGAACGACCTTCATTTCGTGGATCCATGGTCTACCTAGTATGATATTATAAGAGGATAACGTATCAATTATGCAAAAACGTTGTACAGAGTTTACCCCCTCTGTATAGATAGGTAGCTTTATTTCGCCGACGATGTGCTTGGTTTAACCGTTGAATCCAATTAGCACTGAGGATATTGCAACTATTTCAAACTTCAGGATGTTCATTCTTTTCAACCCGTCCAGGAGTATGATGTTAAATGAGGATCCTCCATCAACAAGGATCCTTTTGACGAAATGGTTGGCGATGTAGAGAGTAATCACCCATCCGATATGGTGAGGATCCTGGACAGCTTGTCTATCTGCTTCGTTGAAGGTGATCTCCTTTTCGTTTGTGATCGATGTGTTCTTCTCTGGTCCATTTTACTTCTCCATTTTGGATACCTTGGCGTGCCTCTTCGCCGCAGAATAAGAAGTACCACAAATGTCAGATCCTCCAGAGATAATATTGATTACCTTTGTGTCGGCAGGGGGGATTCTGGTCTGTCGAGGATCTTTTGAGGATCCTGATCCTTTTCCATGGATCTCTCCTTTCTTCTTCCAAGGATTTATTTGAGGTATCCTTTTCCTAGCAGGTAGCTGATCTCCTTCCTAAGAGCTATACAATCCTCTGTGATGTGACCGCAGTCTTCATGGTATGCACACTATTTGGACTTGTCTTTCCAAGCGGTGGATTTTTCTCATTTTCTTGGCCATCTTGCTTTGTCTCCAAGATCCTACATAGCAAATATTACACCTGAAATATCGACAGAAAAATAGTAGTCAGTAATCTAAGGAAAATCTTCCTCCTCTCCCTCATATCCAAGGGCATTAACCCTATGATGGTCCGTTTTGGAATATGGTTTTGATTTTTAGGATCTTTGGGCCGAGGAATCGGTCTTTCTTTTGGGGTGATCATAAGAGCTTGATGGTTTGCTCCTTTTTTGGATCTCATTGTCTTCTTCGAGCTTGATGAATCTTAGTGCTCTGCTTCTGACTTCGTCCATCCTCTTGCATTGAGTCATTACGAGGTCTTCATAGAAAGGTGAATCTTTCTTTAAGCCTATTTTAAAGTCTTTGACTGCAATTGCCATGTCAATGTTGGGGATACTTGAGGCTTCCCTGCCAAACCTGTTCACAAAAGTCCTAAGGGATTCCTTAGGATCCTGGACCACCTGAGAGAGATCACTAGTTATCTTTTCGAATGTTTTGCTACAAGAAAATTGGTTGTTAAATAAATTAATTAAATGAGCAAATGATGTAATAGAATAGGGAGGAACATTGAGAAGGAATTTTAAAGCTGATCCCGTGAGGGTTGAACCAAAACCCTTGCACATGCAAGCTTCTTTCAAGTGAGTGGGGATGGGAATGATCTCCATCCTTTCCCTGTATTGTGCCATGTGATCCTCATGGTCCGTAGTCCCGTAGTAAGGCGTCATGCTGGGGTTTTGAATTTTCTTTGGGACTTCGGTATTAGCTATCGCTTGAACGAATCTGGAGATCCTGTGGCTTGTGGGGGATACTTCTGGTACAAGCTGAACTACTTCGGGTAGGCTTGAGATCATTTATCTTAGTTGTTGGAGCTCCTTAGTCATGATCGGGCTTAAACCTATATCAAGATCCATTGACCTAGTAGTAAATATACTATTATTGATGAGGTTACCATGATCCTTGTTATTTGGAGTAACACAGGTTTCAGTGGGATCCTAGGTCGTATGGGCTTGTTCTCTCGGAGTCGCGTCCCAAGCGGGAACGGAGGCCAGTGTTGAGGATCCTATCTCGCGGAAAATTGATGAGGATCCCGTGTTGTCGAAGTTCTGGATCTTGGGCTGCAAGATCGAGGGTGCTGCTTCCTGAGGTTTGTTTATTTCTATCCTCATTCTCTCCACTTCCTTGAGAATTGTCCTATTATCTTCCTACTACTGTGCGAATTGTCGTTCCAGTCTCTTTATCATAGCGAAGATTTCATTATTGGAAATAAGCATAGTAGGATCCTGGAGTCTTGGGGTAACGACCAGAGAAGTGTTTTCTGCGGTGCTTCCGAGGCTTTCTTGGGAGCTCCTACAGGAGGAGGTGGAAGGTTTTTGCAGGAAATGGGAGGAATTGAGGAAGATGATAGGATTGATTGAGTAGACATGATTTTTCGAAGGATTTTTAACACCACGGCCCCACGGTGGGCGCTAAATTGTTTTGGTCAAAAAATGAACAAGCAAGAGTCGACCAAAGTGTATGAGAGGCTGTGATGTTCAGAATAATGCAAATATAAAATGTTGATCAAAGTGACACAAATTGTTTACAAGGAAAGCACCTGATCATTTCTAGGATCTTTGACATAAAACCTTGGGAGGTGATAATGATCACCTGCCTCGATAATTTTATTGATTGAAAAGGTCGATTATAGAGAAAATGTAAAGAATATAAGTACAAGTGTTGTTGTTATGCTATATGTCGTGTGTAGTGTGATGAATACATGTGTTTTTTATAGTCTAAAGCAAATAACAAGAACTTCTAAAATTCCGGGATCCTCTGAGATCAACTTATAGACGTTACTTGACTTGGTCTTCCGGGTCTTCTGCATGGTCACAATGATTATTCGTTGAGAATAAGTCTTTGGCTGATTATTTTTGCACATGTGAGAAAAATAACAAGCATATTACTGGCATAATCATTAGGAGAATAAATGATAATAGCTAGGATCCTGAAATATCCTTGACGATCCTGAGGTTTGAGGATCCTGAATGTAATTTCGGGATCCTGGCCCTAACAAATTCCAAGAAATATATGGCATCAAATTTTCCTAGGCTATAAGGTATCACACAAATCAGGCAATTTTATCACATAATCCCTGAAGGTATCCTAAGAGCTACTCCAACATGCACTTCACATATCAATCATACTAGTCGTAATACATAGGCATGGTTAATTTTGGGAAACACTTACTTGAGCTCGGCCGATCGTACGGATTGCACTCTCCCCTTTTACTTATAAAACATTTTTTGGAAAAATTTGATTCTTTTTCTTTTAAAAGGATTATCATTTCCTCAATTTGAGTTCCGACACACTCGAGAGTGTGCTCCCTCAAACCAAGGCTCTGATACCAACTTGTAACAACCCAAAAATCAGGAGAAAATTTTTCATTTTTAATTAAGGTTTACAATCATAAGTTTGATTCCAAAATCCATAATATAATCATCATCATATAAAATTATCAGAGTGACAATAACAATAACTGCAGAAAATGGTGGAGAGTGAATGGTGGGCCATAAGTCGGGCCCTTCCCCTTAGTACCGGAAGTACCTGAAACCACAATAAAAACTGTAAGCAAAATCTTAGTGAGTTTTCCCTAAAATACCACATAACAAAGATACAACTGGGCCAAGCCTATGGTATATTCCAACCCAAAAAGCAAGTTCGGGCCTCACCCTCGGGTATATTTTCAACCCGAACATATCATATTGGGACCCGCCTTGGGGTATATTTCAACCCGAACATATCATAATGGGCCCCTCCCTGGGGTATATTTCAACCCTTCATGCCATATTGAGCCCCGCCATGTATATTTCAACCCTATCGTGAAAACACAACATATATCACACAACAACTAGCATACTACATAACCGGATAGTGGGTCGGCCTTGGTGCCTTCGACTCATGGATACAAGTAGGAGACTCACCTCAGTCTGCTGATAAATACTAACTGCTCGACTACTGATCTAGGAAACCCCACACTGAAGATAACTAATTACCTTAATTTGGAATGGGTTACAATCATGACCATGAGCCTAAATTCCAATCCAATTTCTAAGGTCAATGTCACCTCTTCACCTTACCCTGAATGGGCTCAATTATTTTTGGCCCAAACACAATAATGGGCCCTAAGGCCCATAGGGCCAACTCATAACACTTAAGGCCCACACAACAAGTCCAAAAAACACACTTAGCGCAAGACAATATTCTCGTGGCTCAAAATACATCCCAAAACTTCAGGGTCCAAGATGAAGCCCAATTGCAAAGGCCTAAACATCCGCAACCCACTGCTAAGTACGCGAGGGGTACTCTGCTTGTACGCTAACCGTACACGCTTAAGGGCTTGTACGTGGCGCGTAGGGGCTTGTACGCCCAGCGTACTCCCCCTGAATGGCCAACTTCATTTTTTTGCTCTTAATCGATTAAAACATTAGCCTAAAACTCAAATCTGGCCTCCTTAAAGTGGTTTATCACATAAAGTTGCCAACTTTACGTGCATGCATGGCTTAATGAAGTCCTAGAGCTCAAAAGAGCTTAATGAATGACTTAATACTTGCATGGGGGTCACAAACACCAAAACGTTTGCACCTTTAAGTTTAAAGAGCCCATCAAACATCCAGATCTACAAGATTTAGCATCTCAAATGGGCTTAACTCTTCAAGACCAACCAAAAAGGACCAAAAGGACCATAACAAGTTAAAGAAGTAGATCTAAGAAAAACATAGGCAAGGTATGAACTTTATACCTTTCAAAATCTTCCTAAGATGAACTAGATGCAGGATCTTGAAGCTTAACCACATACAAGGCTTGCACACCAAGTTCTTCTTCTTACAAACACATCAAAAGGCCACCAAGGTCACTTTCAAGCTCAAAAATAACACTCACTAGCAACCTATGGTTTGGGGGACGATAACATGCAGTGGAGGCGGATAAGGGTGAGGGTCCAAGAGTCATAAGTGAGCTTAAATAGTGTCATGCCCTAAAATTAGGGTTTTACTTTTGGCCACGTACGTCTCACGTTTAAGCTTGTACGCCCCGCATACGTGGTTCAAGTCCGCGATCATATCTACCCATGTACGCTAAGCGTACATATATGTACGCCCAACGTACAGAGGACTTATCACCCAAATAATTTTTGTTATAAGGACTTTAAATGAATACCTGGATTTGAGCGTTACAGGAGGTGATAATGATCACCGGCCTCGATGATTTTATTGATTAAAAACGTTGATTACAAAGATGAATGTGTGAAAAGCAAGTACAAGTATTGTAGACGAGCTAATCGGCTATGTTGTGTGTGTAATACAAGTGCTATTTATAGTCTAAAACAAATAACAAGAAGTCTGATAATTCTGGGAACCTCCAAGATCAACTTATAGACATTATTTGACTTGGTATCCTAGGTCTTTTGCATGGTCAAGATGATTCTTCATCGAGAATAAGTCTTTAGCTCACTATTTCTGCACATGTTAGAAAAATAAAGAAGCATATAACCGTTATATATGCTAGGAAAATAAATGATAATAATTAGGATCGTGAAGTCTGTTTAATGATCCTGAGTTTTGAGGATCCTAAATGTAATTCCGAGATCCTGGCCCTAACAAGAACATTATCATAATTTGAAAGAACATTGCCATAATGGATAGGTAAGGTTCCTGTTAGTGTTTTCTAGATAAAAATCTAGAAAAAATTAAAAATTATCATATATATCAGGAACATAGCTTGAGAATATAAATTGTAATTTAGGTTATAATGTATTATAGAATCGATACTATTTCCAATTCCATGTTAACGTTTTATACAAAGAGTCATGGTTAATTTCTCTTCAATTTAATAATATTGACGCTTTTCAATATTCTTCTAATAATAGTTTAAATACAATATACGACACCATTACTAATTTTTACTTGCTAGAGTAAGGAAAGTTTATATAACGAGTAAGGAAAGTAAGATGTTTAAAGAATGTTGATTAATTGTTTTTCATGAATTATCAATAGGAATACAGAGTGATAACAGTTAATAAGAACAGAGTAAAAGCAAGAGTTTGGAGAAGAAGAAGGAGATCAATGTAAAGAAAGAACCTGGAAAAAACTTTGGAGAATAAAACCACTAGAAATCGTATGCCTCAATCCAAAATCGTGAGAATAACAGCTTTAATGCAATCGTATATATAGGTGTTTTTGAATAAGGAAACCATTATTTCAAAAAGAAAAAAAACAGGGATCCTAAGATATCATATAGGAGATTTTCAGATATTTTGCTGGAAAAAATAAAGATATAAATTATATTGATTCAAAATTTCAAATTAATTGATAATTTTATGATTATAGGATGTTACTATTATAAACCCTAAATGGTTTAGAATAACTGGTTAATGGGGTATCTAAATATATGTAGAAATTATTAAAAATGTATGATTTAAATTATAGAAGAAGAAAAAGAAGCTGTTGACCTGCCTCATTCACATTTTATATAGTTTATCTTATCTGCATTAGGATCATTTGAGTAATATTCTATTTGTTGGTTAAGAACCTTTGTAAATTCCTCATTCATGCCATAAGCTTGGGCCGATAATAATGCTCGACCATAAGTTCTGACAAACTTTTGATGAATGTCTTCAATAAGCAAAAGGAATCCTTCCTGCAAAAAATAATGTATCATCTACTTTGTCCATATTCTGCAAATCATCTAGCGACTTGTTTAAACAAAAAGATAACAATTGCATTGTTCAAAAGTGTTACTGTGAGAAGTTTAGATTACCCACGATAATTAATTCAACTTCCTTTTGAATTCCATATATAAGAAAACGAAGAAATGAATTTGATTTTCAAGTTTCAATCGCTGTATTTTGCATGATAATAAAGGCTAAAATGGAAGAGCAATTCAATTAACGCAAAATACTGAATTTTTAAAATTCCAACACTCGAAATTTTTTTAGATCAAAGATCTATGGAAGAAATTTAATTTAATCACCTAATTAACAATTCTTGTATATGAGATTAGATTTAAAAAATGAATGACAAAAAATTTTGTTTTAAAATTATGATGTTTTTATTGGAATTAAATACATTCTATTTCAAAAAGGTAATTGATTGGAAAATATTAAAGATAACTGAAATTAAATAAAGTGAAGGGTGATGTCAACAAAATATGTAAATGTGGAAAAGATAGGGATGAAATGCAATTAAGAGCCCCGGTTGTTTAAGATGATATTATAAGGTTTCTCTTTTAATATATATTAGGTTAATATCCGTGGAAACCACGATTACAAATTAAAAGAATATTGATATTTGAAAAACATAATCATTAATAATTGGTTTGAAGCGGTTATTAGTTTACAAAATTAGATGATCTATTCAAATTAATATGTAAAATGTTATGAAGATATATATTTTCAAATTACAGGGGCTAAAGGGAAAAATATTTGTATTTTTTTTTTGGTCCCTTGCCATTTTCATTATACACACAAAACACAAAACAACAGGTTTTTAAATTACAATGGCTAAATTAAATCATTATTAGTTTTCAAAATATTTCTATTTTTGGTCACTATTACATATTATTGCAACATTTTCATATTACAGACAACGTATGTTTACAAGGTTTTTTTTTTCATTTTTCATTTTTCTTATAGAGCTTGTGTTAACATATATATATATATATATATATATATATATATATATATATATATATATATATATATATATATATATATATATATATCCGGCAAGAAATTTTTTTTGGTAAGAATGTAAGAATTTTTTTTCTACATTTTTTTTTGACGAACAAAAAAAATGAATCACTAGATGATTCATTTGTAAGATGATTCACAAAAAAAAAATTCCCAAAAAAACATAAGATGATTCATTTTTAAGTAAATTAAGAAAAAATTCACTTTTATGACAATTTTAGTGGAATAACAACAAAATCATTGTATAAATGAATCATCGAGATGTTTTTTGAGAATTTTTTCTTGTGAATTATCTTACAAATGAATCATCTAATGATTTATTTTAATTGTTCGCGAATTATCTACCAAAAATTTTATTCTTATTTGATCTTGACTATATATATATATATATATATATATATATATATATATATATATATATATATATATATATATATATATATATATAAAATTGAAAATATACATACCGTCAAACACATGCATACGGTCAAATAAACAGATACAAAAATACAAAAATGATACTAATATTCAAGTTTCATGAGTAGTCCATTATAGTAGTTATAAAATATCTATTACAAAGTAATATTCTAATTGTTTGTTTGTAGATTTCATTGAGTTCTGACAATTTTTTAGAACTCACAGTTTTATATAAAAGAAAAAAAAATCAAGTATACGGCTTGATTTTTGCTTAATGTTTTTGTTTAAAAAAGTGGCGTGTATAACTAAACTATTATGTTTTAATAATTAAATTTGAATGTACTTGTAAATAAAATTTGTAATTACTATGTGGTTGTTAGTGATTTTCCGAGACTTAGGGATATCAAATTGAATGAACCGCTAATTTCAAGAGATTCGAATCGAATGAATTGAATGAGTTAATGGTAAGTTGGTAATTTAAATTTAATGGTTGGAAGCATCTTGGAGAAGATTAGAGATTAGAGATGGCGACGTCTAATAATGACCAAGTTTGGTGACGTGATGTAAATGGGTTTTTATAGAAAGGAGCTCAATATGCACAAATGAACATTGACGAACCCCATAAGGACAACTTCTGTAATCGCTAAAACTCAGCTTTCAGTGAAAACCCCAAGCTCACAATAATAGTGAATACATATTTAATATTATCTTTCTCTATATTTTCATACTTATCACAAGACCAACTGTCATAGTCGATGAATACGCTTTACATGAGAATTAATTAAAGCCTGACAAATCATTATACATAATTTGATACGTTTTACCAATACTTAATTGTTCACCGTTTTGAGGATCTCTATCACACAAAAGCAAAGTAGTAACTATTAGATCCGATTATCGAGCTTAGTGGATCCTCACAAAATTTTCCACGAGCAATTTCATAGACGAGATGGTACCCGAGATCGCAAGAAGACAGCCGATTGAGATTAGGAACATATTAAGAGCCAAAATGGGCTTCGATATCTGGTTCCAAAAGATCTTGATATAGAATACCGATGGGAAAATGAGTACTATTGCCACACTAACGAGCGAACCCGTAAGTCCAAGGACATACTGGAAGTACGGCACTGATAGGGCTAAGACCAGTATAAGTAGCAACAAGATCGACCCGATTGTGCCCCTTATGATCGTCTTGGTTCGAGACTTGATTGAGTAAAGGAACCGATGTTCGAGTTCTATTGCAATTGGTGCAAATTCGAGTGCGTATTTGGTCATTGGTGTCAAAACAGTAGCCCATAATGCGATCTTTGTGAACACAAGGCCTCGAGGCATGCTCAGGGTAATTTGCGGATTTACTTCCGGTCCAAAAAGTTTGGCTCCCATGAATGCTAAAGATGCATATAGCGAGGTCACAAATGTGAAGCTTACGATAGATACCTGGAAAATGGCAGAATTGAAGACACAATGTTAAATTATAATTTTACAGTTAGGAATCTTCATCGTCTTCGTTTTTTGGGTACAAACTAAACATTAAATACCCATTAATTATAATGTTCAAAAAGATCAATATGCCACTTGTAAATGTGATTGAATATACCAACCTTAGTAAACTTGGAAGGGTCTTTCATAGCCCTGTGTATATCAGGAAAGACAATATGGCCACCATAGCTGAAGACATACAGGCCGGATATGTGTGGTATGTTCCTTAGCCTAAGAGCAGGGATCGTGTGATTGGCGGTGACACCTCCAAACACTGCGGTGCATGCTACTGTCACGAAAATCATTAGCGACATGATGATGCCGCTAGTAGAGAGGAAGGAAATGGATGCAAGATCTCTCAGCCAGAGGCTAGGAAGTGCCACCAACACCGCAAACACAGTCAGGACTTGAGAAGTAGACAAGTGATGAACCCATGAGAACTGGACATTGGTTCCAAAGAAGACCATTTTCAAGTTGTCATGCAATGATATCGTGTAGGAAACAAGCGCCATGAAGATCTCCAAGTAGATAAATGTTGCTGCGATGGCTCTTCCACGGCTCCCGAAGGCATGGTGGCCGATATCTGTGTAGTTTCTTGCTTTCTTGTTGTTTTCGAGGCATTTTCCAAGAAGGTGGGAGGTGTATGCGCATGCGATTCCGAGGGCTAGCAGAAGAAATGAAGAAATCCACCCTCCGTTTTCTAGTGCATATGATGTTGATAGTTGGCCAAGACCTGTTAGATATCAAAAAATGTTTAGGTAAAGTGAGTGTCTCAGTAGCAATGGCCTAATTAAAGCCGCAGTGGAGTCTCCATCGTCTCCTAGATGATTGTTTTGGAGAGAGAATCTATGATTACATGTATGAGAGACAGATTTATCGATCAGCTCTAGACTCAACATATGTCTAGTCTGATCTGATCGAGCTTACTTCTCGAGTGTAGGGGGGAGGGGGTGGGAACGCTTGTGGGGGTCCTACATTGATTAGGCAAAGTTATGTTGAGTCTCTGCTTCGCTTCAACTGCTCTCTTTTGTAGAGATTGTGTTGGACTCTGCATGCACCACATATAACATGGTGTGAGAGTTGGCTAACACACCTCTTGCCAAATCTCATTTAATCTCCATCTTTGGAGGTATGTTGGTGACTCATGGACTAAATATAGTGTTATCCGATATATTAACTGTAGTCCCTCTCTTTAAAGGATATTTTTGAAGAGAAAATCTATGACTCCACGCACCTAACAAAATAAAAGACAAATTGGGAGAAAAAAAAAAAAAAAAAAAAAAAAAACACACACACCTATGAGCATTCCGATCATATTAACGACAGATTGAAGAAAAGAACTATTGGCATCGCTTGCATGCGTATCCCCGTCATTTATCTCGTTTTTAACCTCCAACTGTACCTCATTGTCTTCGTGATTACATTTGCTACACGGCTTCTTACCATCCTCCAAACAAGCTTCACAACTATCGACCCATTTCATAGCATTGTTTGCTCCCTGAATCGACTCTGTTATACTAACTTTTTTAGGATCAGAACTCCTCTTTGAATTCCAAAGTATCGTGCATGTGTTCATTTCGATTTTCTGGAATTCCTTGAAATCTCCTCAAACTATGGAGACAAGGAACACTAAGAATCTATTTGTTTTTGAGGTTTCTTGATTATACAGAGACGGTGATACATGGGACAGTTATTTATAGGTGGTGCCAAGTGTGCAACACACAAAAGTGACATGAGAATCTCACAAGAGAACTTTAACCTGCAACTTAGTTGTTAATTTAATAACATTTTAATAGCCAAACATGTTACTATATAAAATTTTATGTTTGTAGAGATTGTAATCCTGTTAATTTAATTAATTAAAACTGAGACAAAAAGAGAAACAGTAAAGACCTCAAAATTGTATGGCTATGTAATTGGGTCGATATGTGTCACAATGAAGTGGAATCATAGTATTTTCACTTATCAATATATATATATATATATATATATATATATATATATATATATATATATATATATATATAGGGTTAGGTTATTTTGTTTCTTACATTTATTTTGTGCTAGAATGCACCAATAGGAATTTAATAATTTAAATAGTTATTTAATTAAATAAATATAGATATTAAATGATTTCCATAATTATATTTATATTAAAATAATATCCATAATTATAATTCTCTTTTTATGAAAACTAATTAAATCTGTAATTAATGTCAGAAATAACATTCTTTAAGAATAAATTCGTATCTAGGTTTTTATGTATGAGTTCGTATTTTGTTTCAAAACTCACTCACTTAAAATACAATAAAATTGAATGGAATATGAAGAACGAAAGTGTATTCTACTAGAATACACTCTCATTTTGCTGAAATATACTCTCATTCTTCTAGATATAAATTTATTCTGAAAGAATATTATTGTTGACATTAATGACGAATTTAATTGGTTTCTATAAAAATGAGTGATAAATATGGATAGCATTTAATATATATATAATTAATACTAAAATCCTATTGGTGCATTCTAGCACACAATAAATGCGAAAAACATTTGAACTTACCTCTCTCTCTCTCTCTCTCTCTCTCTATATATATATATATATATATATATATATATATATATATATATATATATATATATATATATATATATATATATAGGTTCAACGATAATATTTTTTCAAAATAAATTCGTATCTATAAGAATGAGAGTGTATTCTTGCAGAATGACAGTGTATTCTAGTAGAATACACTCTCGTTTTTCATATTCCATTCAAATTTATTGTATTTTAAGTGAGTAAGTCCTGAAACAAAAAACGAACTCATACATAAAAACCTCCGGAGAAGCGTTAGAGATATGAAAAGAGAATAATGGTTGCTCAAAGCAGAAATGCACTCAAAATGACGAAAAACACCCCGTTTTCGAGTCTAGATGGACGAAGTTCAGGGGTTTCCGGAGGGTTTAGAATATAGATCGACGAAATAAGGTGGTTTTAGGCGTCTAGTATGCTGGTCCGACAGCGTTTGGTGTTTTCCAGAGGATTTAGAGAAGAGAGTGATGATGTGTGATTTACGTCGGTTTAGAGTTCATATCAATGTTTTACGGAGGTTTCTAGGGGTGTAGGATGTTTTCGTCATCTAGAGTCCAATGACCCAACGATTGGAGTCCGATGATCCGACGACGTCCAGTGGTTTCCGGTGACTGTGTTCGGTGGTCTGGTGTTCTTCTTCAAAGAGATGTAGAGCGTGTAGAAATATAAAAAATGGAATGGTTTGGGTGGGGTGGGGTGAAATCATTTCTTTTTAATTCTATTTATGGTTTTAATAATGAATAAATAATATATAAATAACAATCTAATTAAAATAAAAAAATAGGGACCTTTTGAGTTTATAAAAAGGAAATTACGGGTCAAACAGACAAATTACTCAAAATGAGAAGGATGATTTTTGTAATTTAAATAAATAAACATGTGTCATTGGTAGTTACATATTAACCATAATATACATTTTCTTTTGATCTCCCTTTTATATATATATATATATATATATATATATATATATATATATATATATATATATATATATATATAGAAGGTTAAAATGTGGATGACATCTATTGTGCGGACGTGTGTGAATAGTATTATTCTATGAAAATGACTAAGAGAATAGGTTGGTTGGTAATATAAATATGTTCAACCTAACATAACTATTGTGATTATCATGCACTCTCACTAATTTATTTTAATTTTTCTTTTCACGTTTCGTTTTTTCACTAATTTTCATTTGTATAGAATACGATTATCAAGAACACATTCTAACAGAATGAGAATTATAAAAAAAAGTCAAACGTATTCACATTATCAAACAAGCTATTCTTTTAGTCATTCTCATGGAATAACACTGTCAACACGTCCACACAATAGATGTCAATCCGCATTTGAAACCTAGCCCTATATATATATATATATATATATATATATATATATATATATATATATATATATATATATATATATATATATATATATATATATATATATATATATATATATATATAGGGTTAGATTATTTTGTTTCTTACATTTATTGTGTGTTAGAATGCACCAATAGAATTTAGTAAATTAAATAATTATTTAATTAAATAAATATAGATATTAAATGATTTTCCATAATTATATGTATATTAAATGATATCCATAATTATAATTCTCTTTTTATGGAAACTAATTAAATTTGTCATTAATGTCAGCAATAACATTCTTCCAGAATGAATTCGCATCTAGGTTTTTATATATGAGTTCGTATTTTATTTCATGACCCACTCACTTAAAATACAATAAAGTTGCATTGAATATGAAGAACGAGAGTGTATTCTACTAGAATACACTCTCATTCTACTGGAATACACTATCATTCTTCTAGATATGAATTCATTCTGAAAGAATATTATTGTTGACGCTAATGACGAATTTAATTGGTTTTCATAAAAATGAGTTATTAGTATGGATAGCATTTAATATACATATAATTAATACTAAAATCTTATTGGTGCATTCTAGCACACAATAGATGTGAGAAACATTTGAACCTACCTATATATATATATATATATATATATATATATATATATATATATATATATATATATATATATATATATATATATATATATACATGGATCTGGTAAGAAGTTTTATATGGTAGGAAGTAATAAGTTTTTTTCATACATATATTTTTGACGAACAAAACAAATTAATCATTAGATGAATCAAAAGTAACATGATTCACCAAAAAAATTCCGAAAAAACTTTTCTGATGATTTTGTTGTTATTCACTAAAATTGTTATAAAAGTGAATTTTTTTTCTTGATATACTTAAAAATGAATCATGAAGGTGTTTTCTGAGAATTTTTTCTGGTGAATCATCTTACTTTTGAAATATCTAATGATTCATTTGTTTGTTCGCTAAAAATATATATATATATATATATATATATATATATATATATATATATATATATATATATAATTTCTTACATTCCTTGCAATAGTTTCCTTCTTTTTTCGTCTTGGTTATATATATATATATATATATATATATATATATATATATATATATATATATATATATATATATATATAGGAAATTTTTTATTGATGATCCTTATGTTTTTCTGTTTGTCCTTAAAAATGTCTCTATGAAAACGTTTTTGTGTGGATGGTCCCTATGGAGCAAACCTTGTCCACAAGTAGCCCTTATGACTAACACCGTTAGTTTTATGTTAAATATAATATGAAAAATACTATATTGCCCTTTTTGCTCTCTCTCTCTCTCTCACTCTCTCTCATGTGTGTGTTTTGTGTCACACCCCAAAACGGGAACGGCGGAAACATTCGGGGGTGGAGGACGTCATGTTTAGTATCACAAGATATGCATTATAGTAAGCAAGTAATGAACAACCATTTCATTGGAAAGAAATTGTTTACAAAGTGTGTGTTCACCAAACATAGAATACATAAGCAAATAACAAAACAAGAATGTAAGCTATTATGCTCCATCTTCCGAATTCCCAGCACGAGTACCTGTCTACTAGGCTCCTGAGAATACAAGTTATTTGAAAGGGTTGATCTGCAATTAAGCTGGTGAGTTCATAAGATTTTAGTGATGTAAGTAAGTTGTAAAATGTTGTTGAAAATGTATTTGAAAATGTTGTTGAAAATGTATTTGAAAATGTAGTTGAAAGATGTAGTAAGTTGTATGTTCTGTTTAGAAAAGTTCGCCTGTTCCTCTAGAAAATCCTATAGTTTCTACTTTAATGGAAGTTAAGTAAAAATGACTCTACAATCCCTTCTATGAGTACTAAATGGACACAAGTTATATAAGACTCAGAGTAAACAAACAATCGATTGTGCGCATCTTCCCTAAGCCCACAACCAGACAAGGAATAGGAATTAAGGCGGATAGCACACATCCCATTGGTTGTTAAATCATTGTTGTATATAACCCTGGTGTATTCACTTGTTACTCATGGAGTTAATTGTAATGGTTCCTTTATATTTTATGATAAGATTCTTTAAGAAAACCCTTATTTCTTATAATAAAATGATGACCATAGTGATTACTTCTATAATAACTTAGTTTATACTAGCTATATATGATCTAATATCGGATAAAAAGTTGATTGGGTGAATCTGCCCTAAGCCCACAACAAAACAAGGAACAGGAAATAAGGCGGAAAGCACAAATCCAACTACCTATTGGGTATTATTTATATATAACCATGATGTATAAACTAAAGTATTATAGAGTTAATTACCTAAGGTCTTTTAAGTTTATACTGGTTTAATAAAATGGATTAAACCTTTAACTGGTAAGTTTCTAGTTTCGTATACCAAAAGTTCTGATTTGGAAAGTATGTTTTGTACTAGAAAACTATGCATTGACTCTGTGTCCTATGACTTGACCCATACCCGGTACCCTTATGATGACTTAATGTATACTGAGCATATATATATATATATATATATATATATATATATATATATATATATATATATATATCTAGAATCGAATAGAAAATAGACTGGGTGAATCCGTTCCAAGCCCACAACCATACAAGGAACAGGAAATGAAGCGGAGACCACACATCCTATTACATGTCGGACCCTATTAATATATATATCCTTTGATGTATACATTAAGGAATCATAAGGTTAGCATTATGGTCCTCTCTACTAAACGTAGCCTTCTACCAAGGCATCTAATGTTATGTGTGTTGGTTTCTTGCATGAGTTATGTAATTTCCCAAGTGAGACTATCATTAACCAAAAATATAGTTTTTACATTACTGTTTATTGTGAGAAGATCACAATGTGAATGAAATGGGGAAATAATAAAGTTCTGTAGTGTTGTATTATAGTAACTACTGTTGTACTTTCTACATTAAACCAATTGTTATTTAAGGTATAATGTGATATGATTGCACCATACTATCGACTAATAACACGACGATGAAAGACGTCGGAAGGAATGGTATTTGGCACCCGTAGACTTGCAAATCCCACTATAGCTAACAGAAAGGTGTAGGATAGTCAATCCAGTATATTTCTATACCCAAATTCACACTCTCCCTCCAGGAGATTCTGGCTGCAAATCGAACCATGAAAGGTGATGCCATGCCTCGAAATAGTGATTCACATTTATGTTATGGTTGTGACATCCCCATTTTCACGGCCAGAAAAGACCGATTTTGTTTATGCTTGTTTGAAAATCAGAGTAACATTTTAAATAAAAGTGTTGCGGAATTTGTCCCAAAACAAAATATGATAAAGATTTATCAAAAGCATTTCCGAAGAAATGTATTTCATTAAAAGACTCGGGATGTCATGTTCGATACAGGTCAAAAGCATAAACAGTACAATATAAGCCTTACTACATTATTTCATATCTATAGGCCTATATCCGTAATCCCTCGTCCAAAACATCACATCTATGCTCGAGCGCCACTACCTGTAATACATGAAACTGAGTCGGTCAGGCTTGGGAGCCTGGTGAGCACATAGGGTTTTCAACCCACAATAAATAAGTTTATTAATTTCATCGATCAACAATAACCCGATTACCCGTTCCCGTTATCCTCACTTTACGTCCCTAAACACCTATCACAAGGGACCTAGCCTACGGATCATCATCGGGATGGACACTACTGCTAAGGGGGTTCCTTAGCAATAAATGTCCTAAAGGCAACCATGAGGGGGATGGAGTACACCGGTGAGCACATCGTTCACAAACACCTACAGGTTGCGAGCCTGCTAGCCTTCCACTGGACTGTCTAGAAGAGTCCGTGGTCGTCATCTATACTCCGCTAGATGAAAAAATCAACAACAACAACATCGAGGCCTGTCATCATTTTATCACACACCGTCTATTACATCTACCCATGTTTTACCCCAATATTTTTGTAGATATAAAATACATATACAGTTTAAATTATTTAAAACATGTATAAAAATCTTTCATCAGCATAGACAACAAGTATTCAGACAATATGCACACATAGCACGTAATACTTCATATCTATGTGTAAGATGAAAGTGGCTATGCACTCACCTGGAAAGGTGGTGACTGGATACTCGGACAACACTTCGTTATCTCAAAACAATTTCCCTCGGACAAAACCTAGTATCATTACCACTAGAGTTTAGTCTAATATTCACCAAGACTAATTAATAGTCTGGCTATTATTACTATTATATAAACGTTAAACGATACTTATATAACCCATAATAATAGCCCAAGTACTTATTATAAGGTCCTAATAACATTACTATATTAAAACATAAGCTATATTAAAGATAGGTTAGGCGTATCTCACTTACAGCGGGTTTTTCTCAAAACCGGGCTTCGCTGGAGCAGCGTTTTCGAGCCGAAAGGCTCTTCTTCTCGGGGCCGTCGGGCACTCCGGGGCTTCCGCCTCGTGCTAGGGGTGTTCCCAAGGCTTTTCGGGGGATTTTAGGGCTTAGAGAGAGAGAGTATATAGATAGGAAAGAAGGGTTAAGGTGTGAGGAATGAAGGAGAGGGGCGTCTCTATTTATAGGAGGCTGAAGAGGCTCCCACGTCGTGGCCATTTGATGCCCACGTCGTGGCCAGCTGGGTACAGCCAGGCACAGCCTGGTGCTGACACGTGGCATCGCACACAGGGTGGAAATCAGCCGATTTTCAAAAATTCATAAATTTCGCATAAGAGCTCCGTTTTCGACGTTCTTTATATCCACACGTAGGTAAAAATAAGATCTACGACGTTCATTTTGACTCCGTCGGCTAATTCTTGACAGATCTTAAATTTAACAGTAGGAGGAGTTTAGGTTGTTAAATGACCGCGAAGAATTCGTAACTCCTCCACAGGGACTCCGTTTTCGTCTGTATTTTTATCGTTGAGTTCCTATTAATGAGATCTTCAACTCTCATTTAGGTCACGTAATCCAAAAACCGCTCGAACTAAAATTCGAGTTTCGGGTTGTGCACTGCGAAGCCGAAACTTCGAAAATCATAACTTCCTCATACGAAGTCAGATTTGGGCGTTCTTTTTATGGACGCTCTCGGTTTAACGTTTTCTATGACTTTCGTTTAGATCGCTAAGGCTAAAAATCACTTTATCGTAAATTCACTATTTACGCTTCCCGGTATCGTGTCGGTTCCATCACGAAACTTCGACGAGTCATAACTTCTTCGTTATAACTCGGATTTCGGCGTTCTTATATCTCCGGAATTCTTGTTTCGACCACTACAACTTTATGTAAAGATATCGGGCTTATCTCATACTTTAATTTTGACGCTTATTTTTATCCTTTATTTATTATACATTTATAATTAAACAATAAGCATATAAATTCACATAATTCACAAAATACTCAAATATTTAATCTTTATTACATCAAAAGAGTTACAATAGTTGACCTAGACTATTACATCGTCTAAAAATGCTTAGGCCCGAAACCCGGGCGTTAGAATTCTCTCCCCGTTAGGATGATTCCGTCCCGGAATCATGCGTCAGCAAACAGATGTGGATAGCGACTCATCATGTCACTCCCTGTTTCCCAAGTGAGATTCGGCCCATTCGAATGTTTCCATCGGAGTAGCACTAAGTCGACCATCTTGCGTCGTAACTTCTTAGTCTTACGGTCAACAATTGTATCGGGCTCTTCAATCAGCCTCTTGTTTTCATCCATTCTTAGCTCTGAGATCGGAATTATGTCGGGAACTTCTCCCGTGAATTTCCTCAGATAACACACATGGAAAGTGTTATGAATACCATCGAGTTCTTCGGGAAATTCCAGCTTGTAAGCTTGGTTCCCAATCTTCTGAAGAACTTTGAACGGTCCAATAAACCTTGGACTCAGCTTTCCCCGTTTCCCGAACCTTATAAGTCCCTTCCACAGTGAGACTTTAAGCAAAACCGAATCCCCAACTTCGAAGGTCATCGGTCGTCTTTTCTTGTCAACATAGCTCTTCTGACGATCCTGAGCTGCTAACATCCTTTCCCTGATCACCTTTAACTTCTAAGCAGTCTCATGGACTATCTCGGGGCCCATAAACTGGATTTCTCCAGCCTCAAGCCAACAAGACGGCGTATGACACTTTTGCCCGTACAAAGCTTGATATGGTGCCATCTTGATGCTCGAGTGGAAACTGTTGTTGTAGGAAAATTCTACCAAAGCTAAGTGCTCATCCCAATTACCTTGGAACTCGAGGGTACATGCTCTCAACATATCTTCAAGCGTTTGAATCGTTCTTTCGCTCTGACCATCAGTCTGCGGATGGTAAGCTGTACTCAGACACAACTTCGTACCCAGTTCCTCTTGTAGACTTCTCCAAAACCTTGACGTGAAACGACTATCACGATCTGATACAATTGTTAGAGGAACACCGTGAAGTCTCACAATTTCCTTCACGTAAGCATTTGCAAGCTTATCCATAGACCACCTTTCGTTGGCAGCTATGAAGTGTGCACTCTTTGTGAAACGATCCACGAACACCCAAATCATGTCGTGACCATTCTTCGTCCTGGGTAGTTTAGTCACAAAATCCATGGTGATGTCTTCCCATTTACCCATGGGTACAGGTAAAGGTTCTAAACTCCCATACGGTTTCTGATGTTGTGCCTTAACTCTTGCACAAGTTACACACTCGGCCACATACTTTGCAACATCGAGCTTCATCTGCGGCCACCAGTAGTAGGGTTTTAGGTCCCTATACATTTTAGTGCTACCGGGATGAATCGAGCACATGGTCTTGTGAGCTTCTTCCATCAGAAGATCTCTTATTCCTCCCGTCTTAGGTACCCAAATCCGATCTTGGAATACCTTCAGTCCTTGACGGTTTGTACCGAATACCAACGTCTTTCCTAAATGTTCTTCTTTTCGGTCATTCTTTTCCGAAGCTTCTTCTTGAGCTTTCCTGATACTTTCCACACTTGTCGAGACAACTTCTATTCTCAATGCTCTTGGCCTTTTTCTTTCAAGATTGACTTTTCGACTTAGAGCATCAGCAACAACATTTGCTTTACCGGGGTGGTAAAGTATCTCACAGTCATAGTCCTTGAGTAATTCTAGCCAGCGTCGTTGTCTCATGTTTAATTCTTTCTGATTAAAGAGATACTGGAGACTCTTATGATCAGTGAAAAGTTTGCACTTCGTTCCATAGAGGTAATGCCTCCATATCTTTAGAGCAAAAACCACCGCTGCCAACTCCAAATCGTGAGTGGGGTAGTTCTTTTCGTGCTCCTTCAATTGTCGAGATGCGTATGCTATCACCTTTTCTCTTTGGGTCAGAACACAACCCAACCCGACTCCAGATGCGTCACTATAGACCGCGAAGTCTTCAACTCCATCGGGTAGAGAAAGAATTGGTGCTTCACATAACTTCTTCTTTAGCTTCTCGAATGCTTCTTCGTGCTTTTCACTCCATGTATAAGTAGCTCCTTTGTGGGTCAAAGTTGTCAATGGAGCAGCTATCGAAGAAAAGCCTTGGATAAATCGTCGGTAATATCCAGCTAATCCAAGAAAGCTCGAATCTCTGTGGGACTCTTTGGACGTTCCCACTTCATTACAGCTTCGATTTTTGTTGGGTCAACCATTATCCCTTCTTGGTTAAGCACATAACCCAAGAACTGGACTTCTCGGATCCAAAAATCACACTTGGAGAACTTTGCATATAGCTTCTCCTTCTTCAAGACTTCCAACACTTCTCGTAGATACTGGCCATGCTCCTCCTGGCTTTTCGAGTAGATGAGAATGTCATCTATGAACACTATCACGGAGTTATCGAGGAATGGTTTACAAACCCTGTTCATCAAATCCATGAATGCTGATGGAGCATTGGTTAGTCCAAATGACATAACCAAGAACTCGTAGTGTCCATATCTCGTTCTGAATGCAGTCTTCTCAATATCCCGCTCTCTCACCTTCAGCTGATGATATCCTGACCTAAGATCGATCTTTGAGAAGTAGCTCGAACCTTGCAGCTGATCGAATAGGTCATCAATCCTCGGTAATGGATACTTGTTCTTCACCGTTGCCTTGTTCAGCTCTCGGTAGTCTATACACATTCTCATGCTTTCGTCTTTCTTATTCACGAATAGCACCGGAGCTCCCCAGGGTGATGAACTAGGTCGAATGAAACCGTTGTCCAACAACTCCTGAAGTTGCATCATGAGCTCCTTCATCTCCGTCGGTGCTAATCGGTATGGTGCTTTCGCTATCGGTGTTGTTCCTGGTAACAAGTCTATTCTGAACTCCACTTGTCTATCAGGCGGTAATCCGGGAAGATCTTTAGGAAAGACTTCCGGATAATCACACACAACCGGCATATTCTGCACCTCTTTCTTTTCCTTCTTAGCATCGATTACGACTGCCAAGTATGATGCACATCCCTTGGACAAACATTTTCTGGCTTTCATCAGGGAGATGATTCCAGAATTTACTCGGCGTTTGTCCCCGTACACCATAAATGACTCTTTTCCGGGTGGGTTTACCCTTACTATCTTCTTTCTGCATTGAATCTCAGCATCGTTGGCGCTAAGCCAATCCATTCCCAAAACGATGTCGAAACCGTTCAATTCTATGGGTAACAGCTCTTCGTGGAATTCGTTTCCGTTTAGGTCGATGACGATGTTCTTAATACGATCACTAACAGGTACGAACTTGCCACTGGCAACTTCCACAATTAGGGCATTATCAAGTTTTTCTACAGGAAATGCTAATTTTCCTCCAAATCTATGTGATACAAAGGAATAGTTTGCTCCCGAATCAAATAGTATATTGGCAGGCAATCCATTTACAAGAAAGGTACCTGAAGCGACGTCTGCTGCCTCCTTTGCAGCCTCGAGCATCATCTGGAAGGCTCTCGCCTTCTGCTTCGGTGGAATGTTGGGTCTTCCTGCCTCCTTCTTCTTCGGACAGTCCCTAGAAATGTGCCCTTCCTCGTTGCACTCATAACAGACCTTCTTAGTGAACGTGCACTCGTTGGCATAGTGCCTAGGTTTTCTACATTTGAAACAAGTGACTCCTCCGTCACATTTCCCCTGGTGCTTCTTCTTGCACTTGTCGCACCATTTGGCTTCACCTCCTCCAGACTTCTGCGTACCAGACTTTGAGAACTTGCTTTTCTTGCTGAATTTCGACGACCCATCAAATTTCCTTTTCTCTCCCACCTCCGCTCTCTCCAGACCCTTCTCTCGTATCTGGGTCTCCACATTCTTAGCAGCCCAGATGGTGGATTTCAGAGTGGTTGTTTGCTTGACCATTGGACCGAAGTCTGCTGGTAATCCGAGGGAAAACTTGTTAACCTTGGAGAGTTCGGTTGGGAAGAGGTGAGGAACAAGCTTTATTTTCTCTGTAAAGCTTGCAGCGTATTCAGTAACGCTCATTCTTCACTTCTTCAGATTCTGGAATTCGTTGTTGATCTCCAGAAGATCTTGCTCGGAGCAGTATTGCATCTTTAACTGTACCAGAAAATCCTCCCACGACATCTTGCTTGCTTCTCCTTTGGGCATTGAATCAGCTAGTAGCTTCCACCAGCTTAGTACTCCAGATTTCAACAGAGGAACCGCGAGAGCGGTCTTCTGCCTGTTGCTACACTCGCAATTCTGAAACATCGTTTCCATCTCGGAGATCCAGTTCATGACTTCCACCAGCGTCGGGCTTCCAGATAGACACGGTGGTTTAGATGACATGAAATCCTTGTATTTGCATCCATGTCCGTCATTTCCTCCATCCTGGTGGTTTTGCCTAACTATCGGTGGGTTGGCTTGACCAACAGTCCCACTGTAGTTTCCTCCTTCAGACGGCCCATCATTCAGCTCGGGCTCTATGATTGGTATGGTAGCTTCCTCGCGATTTTGTTGGAGCAAACGCATGGTTTCCTCCATTTAACGATCCAACATCGCCTGGATCATCGCTTGAACTCCGGCCATCGTTATTGGCTCAGAAACATCTGCTACAACAGGTATTTGCTGTATCACTGGGGGTTGATTCCTATTCCCATTTGCATTCCCAGCTCCACTGCGGGTTCTTGCCATCTTGATCTATACACCGAATAAGGTGAATTTAGATCTTTATTCAAGATAGACGTTTAAATCATCCTTATCTCTCCGAAACGTTTACATGCTAGTTCTAATATCGTAGTCGTACGTTTAGAATCCTACACATATAAGGTTTCCAGATCCGGTCGGCAACAGACCATAGATCCGAACAAATAACAGCATATCAGGCACAAAGCATTTAACACATAAAATCATTTTAGGCATAATTCCTAAAATAAGCTAGTGCTCACACCTCACAATCATTGCTTAACATTCTAAGTTTAAGTATAGAAATCCTACAAATTCCTAGTTTGCTTAAACTAATGCTCTGATACCAACTGTGACATCCCCATTTTCACGGCCAGAAAAGACCGATTTTGTTTATGCTTGTTTGAAAATCAGAGTAACATTTTAAATAAAAGTGTTGCGGAATTTGTCCCAAAACAAAATATGATAAAGATTTATCAAAAGCATTTCCGAAGAAATGTATTTCATTAAAAGACTCGGGATGTCATGTTCGATACAGATCAAAAGCATAAACAGTACAATATAAGCCTTACTACATTATTTCATATCTACAGGCCTATATCCGTAATCCCTCATCCAAAACATCACATTTATGCTCGAGCGCCACTACCTGTAATACATGAAACTGAGTGGGTCAGGCTTGGGAGCCTGGTGAGCACATAGGGTTTTCAACCCACAATAAATAAGTTTATTAATTTCATCGATCAACAATAACCCGATTACTCGTTCCCGTTATCCTCACTTTACGTCCCTAAACACCTATCATAAGGGACCTAGCCTAAGGATCATCATCGGGATGGACACTACTGCTAAGGAGGTTCCTCAGCAATAAATGTCCTAAAGGCAACCATGAGGAGGATGGAGTACACCGGTGAACACATCGTTCACAAACACCTACAGGTTGCGAGCCTGCTAGCGTTCCACTGGACTGTCTAGAAGAGTTCGTGGTCGTCATCTATACTCCGCTAGATGACAGAATCAACAACAACAACATCGAGGCCTGTCATCATTTTATCACACACCGTCTATTACATCTACCCATGTTTTCTCCCAACATTTTTGTAGATATAAAATACATATACAGTTTAATTTATTTAAAACATGTATAAAAATCTTTCATCAGCATAGCCAACAAGTATTCAGACAATATGCACACATAGCACGTAATACTTCATATCTATGTGTAAGATGAAAGTGGCTATGCACTCACCTGGAAAGGTGGTGACTGGATACTCGGACAACACTTCGTTATCTCAAAACAATTTCCCTCGGACAAAACCTAGTATCATTACCACTAGAGTTTAGTCTAATATTCACCAAGACTAATTAATAGTCTGGCTATTATTACTATTATATAAACGCTAAACGATACTTATATAACCCATAATAATAGCCCAAGTACTTATTATAAGGTCCTAATAACATTACTATATTAAAACATAAGCTATATTAAAGATAGGTTAGGCGTATCTCACTTACAGCAGGTTTTTCTCAAAACCGGGCTTCGCTGGAGCAGCGTTTTCGAGCCGAAAGGCTCTTCTTCTCGGGGCCGTCGGGCACTCCGGGGCTTCCGCCTCGTGCTAGGGGTGTTCCCTAGGCTTTTCGGGGGATTTTAGGGCTTAGAGAGAGAGAGTATATAGATAGGAAAGAAGGGTTAAGGTGTGAGGAATGAAGGAGAGGGGCGTCTCTATTTATAGGAGGCTGAAGAGGCTCCCACGTCGTGGCCATTTGATGCCCACGTCGTGGCCAGCTGGGTACAGCCAGGCACAGCCTGGTGCTGACACGTGGCATCGCACACAGGGTGGAAATCAGCCGATTTTCAAAAATTCATAAATTTCGCATAAGAGCTCCGTTTTCGACGTTCTTTATATCCACGCGTAGGTAAAAATAAGATCTACGATGTTCATTTTGACTCCGTCGGCTAATTCTTGACCGATCTTAAATTTAACAGTAGGAGGAGTTTAGGTTGTTAAATGACCGCGAAGAATTCGTAACTCCTCCACACGGACTCCGTTTTCGTCTGTATTTTTATCGTTGAGTTCCTATTAATGAGATCTTCAACTCTCATTTAGGCCGCGTAAGCCAAAAACCGCTTGAACTAAAATTCGAGTTTCGGGCTGTGCACTGCTAAGCCGAAACTTCGAAAAATCGTAACTTCCTCATACGAAGTCAGATTTGGGCGTTCTTTTTATGGACGCTCTCGGTTTAACATTTTCTAAGACTTTCGTTTAGATCGCTAAGGCTAAAAATCGCTTTATCGTAAATTCACTATTTACGCTTCCCGGTATCGTGCCGGTTCCATCACGAAATTTCGACGGGTCATAACTTCTTCGTTATAACTCGAATTTCGGCGTTCTTTATATATCCGAAATCCTTGTTTCGACCACTAAAACTTTATGTAAAGATATTGGGCTTATCTCATACTTTAATTTTGACGCTTATTTTTATCCTTTATTTATTATACATTTATAATTAAACAATAAGCATATAAATTCACATAATTCACAAAATACTCAAATATTTCATCTTTATTACATCAAAAGAGTCACAATAGTTGACCTAGACTATTACATCGTCTAAAAATACTTAGCCCCGAAACCCGGGCGTTACAATTGTATACTTGTATATGTTTTGTATGTACTAGCTGTATTGTATGTTCTCTCTGTCTGGTATGTATGTATGTTCTGTTTGTTTTATCATCATAGTATGTTCTCTTGTATAATCTATAGTATGTACTAGTTGTATTGTATGTTCTCTCTGTCTAGTATGTATGTATGTTCTGTTTGTTTCTCATCATAGTATGTTCTCTTGTATAATGTATAGTATGTACTAGCTGTATTGTATGTTCTCTCTGTCTAGTATGTATGTATGTTCTGTTTGTTTCTCATCATAGTATGCTTTGACTCATGTATGAACTGACTCTTTGTATGCTTCATTGTACTAGAAGTAATGAATAGTATCTTCCTAAACTATACCTATTATAGTTTACTAACGTTTTACTTGAACTGTTATTGAAAAGACTCATTTTACTACTAAGTTATGCTTGTACTTTAAAAACGGAGTTTGATTAAACTATAAAGTAACATAACTTTAAAAGAGTTTTTGAAATGTTTTGATCACTTATAAAAGACATAAACAACATTTTGAAAGATGTTTATAACAAACAATTACACAATTATCATTGTGTTCAACTTGTATTCCCCCCCCTTAAAAGCATTTAAAACAGTTAAAAGATTCATTACGGGGTATGAACTCACCTGATGTGGGTGATTCAATGAATACGCGTGTAAGGATGAGAAGTTCTACGAATGAAGTCCTGAGACACAACAAGTCCTAAATGACATATATTGGCATATACTGACATCAATATTGTAACAACGTGGATTTCCAAAACAATTTTTCATTTTTAAATCATACTTTCAATCACATGAAAATCACGAAACATAATGTATCACTGTGTTATAACAAAACATGTCCCCAAAATCTTAATAACATAAACTCTATAAGTGTGTACGGATCATGCCGACGCCTTCCCGCGATCCTCGCTAGTACCTGAAACACATAACACAACAACTGTAAGCATAAATGCTTAGTGAGTTCCCCAAAATACCACATACCACACATAAGCCTTTCCAGGCCATAACTTTATAGGATCTTCCGATCCGTGTGTCTCAGGGGACTTCCGTCCCGAATCCCGGTAGACCTTCCGGTCCTACCCGTATCGACCTTCCGGTCCATAACCCTTTGACCTTCCAGTCCATATCATCGTGACCTTCCGGTCCATATCATCTTGACCTTCCGGTCCTTACCATACATAACATACATAACACATACATATCACGTAACCGCATATAGCACATACATCTCATAGCATACAAGACTTTCCGGTCACACATATCACATAACCGCATATAGCACATACATCATAGCATACAAGACCTTCCGGTCACACATAGGTACCCTTCCAGGTACAGTATAGTGAGAAGATTCACCTCAATGAAGTCGGATAAACTCTCGTGCTCAACGTACCGACTTAGCCTCCTCCTATTATTCAAATAACATCCCCGATCAATATTCTCTCATAGCCTCATCTTTACAGATTGGGTAGAAGGCCATTCTACCCTTCCCTGAACTCTCTTGAATCAGTCTTGACCAGAACCTTAAGGTCAACGAAAGTCAACGGTCAAACTTTGACCCGACTCGTCGAGTGCACAAGGGCGACTCGGCGAGTCCATGCGGGTCCTCTGAATCCTTTCAGCCTCTCTTGGCTCGTCGAGCCATCCTTCCACTCGACGGGTTACACCTGTCACGAATCGCGGGGCAACCCCGACTCGACTCGTCGAGTCCACTTATGGACTCAGCGAGTTGCTCCCATAACAACTCTCAAATGACCTTCTGAGGTCAGATCTGCTTCTCTAAACTATAGATTTGGCCTTCAAGTGCTCAAAGGTCACGTAAAGGTGCAACCTTTACGTGCATGCAACCCATATCAAGTCATAAATGGAGAAATAACTCTAAAAATGGCAACCTAGTCTCCAATCCTCCATGAACAAGCTTAAAGCAGAATGGGAAAGGTTCTCTGGACCTCTATGGGTCCAGATATGAGGTCTAACCCAGCAAGGGACCAAAACCTCAACCTTCCAAGCCTTAAAAGGGTTTATAGAAAACCCTAAATCATAGATCTTAACCCAAAACAAAAGGGAAGTTCGATTTGATACCTCAATAGTGTAGATATGAACTTGAAAACTCTGGATCCACAGCTCCCTTGACCTCCTCTTGTTGGAAACCACTTCTCTTTTGCTAAAACACTCAAGAAATGGTGAATTAGCCTTCCTCTAGCACCACAAACGCTCTCTCTCTCTCTCTCTCTAGGGTTTCTCAGGGGGAAAGTGACCGCAATGGAGGCTATAAAGGCCTTTAAATAGGGCACATGCCCCGAGAATTGGGGTTTCATTTAACAGCGCGGACTCGCCGAGTCCACGCATCGACTCGTCGAGTCCTTCACTAAATCAGACCATAAATGCGCGATCCCACTCGGCGAGTCTGAGCGCCTACTTGCCGAGTCCCTTTCTAAAATTCAATATAAATACTTAAAATAAGATACCTGGGAATTCGGATGTTACAATTCTCCCCCACTAGAATCAGACTTCGCCCTCGAAGTCCTGCTCGGCAAACAACTCTGGATGCTGCTCCCGCATCTCCAACTCCGGCTCCCAGGTCAGCTCGTACCCTTTCCGATGTTGCCACTGGACCTGCACCAGGGACACTTCCTTGTTCCTCAGAACCTTGATCTTCCGATCCCGGATCGCGATTGGTCTCTCAGCATAATTCAGGCTCGCATCCACCTGAATATCCTCTAGCGGTACCACCGCCGATTCGTCGGCTATACACTTCCTCAATTGAGACACGTGAAAGGTATCATGAATCTGCCTCAGCTCCTCAGGTAGCTCCAACCGATAAGCTACGCTGCCCACCCTCGCGGTCACCCTAAATGGCCCGATATACCGGGGCCCCAGCTTGCCCCTCTTCTTGAATCGGATCACTCCTTTCCAAGGAGACACTTTCAGGAGTACGAAGTCTCCCACTTGGAACTCAAGCTCGGATCGTCGCCTATCCGCATAACTCTTCTGACGACTCTGAGCCGTCAATAACCTCTGTCTAACCTGCTGTATCAGCTCTGTCGTCTGAAGCACTATCTCAGTGCTACCCATCACACGCTGTCCTACCTCTCCCCAGCAAATGGGAGTCCGACACCTCCTACCATACAACAACTCGAAGGGAGGCATACCAATACTCGAATGGTGGCTGTTGTTGTAGGAAAACTCAGCCAACGGTAAGTACATGTCCCAACTTCCTCCGAAGTCCAACACATATGCTCGAAGAATGTCCTCGAGTGTTTGAATCGTCCACTCACTCTGTCCGTCCGTCTGGGGGTGGTAGGCGGTACTGAAATGCAACCTCGTACCCAACTCCTCGTGGAACTTCTTCCAGAACCTGGAAGTGAAACGTACATCTCGATCTGACACAATCGAGATCGGTACTCCATGACGCGATACCACCTCCCTCACATACAACTCTGCCAACCTCTCAGCAGAAGAGCTCTCACAGATAGCAAGAAAGTGCGCGCTCTTCGTCAGTCGGTTGACGATCACCCAAACTGCATCGACACCCCTCGCGGTCCTCGGCAATTTGGTGATGAAATCCATGGAAATCTCTTCCCACTTCCACTGGGGAACCTCAACCGGCTGCAACTTGCCATGCGGACGCTGGTGCTCGGCCTTAACCTTGCGACAGGTCAAGCACCTCTCAACAAACCACACGACATCCCTTTTCATACAGGGCCACCAATAATCCTTCTTCAAGTCCAAATACATCTTGGTGGCCCCGGGATGGATTGAAAACCTCGATCTATGCGCCTCCTCCATCAGAATGGTGCGCGTCCCGCCTGTATACGGCACCCAAATCCGACCCTGAAAGGTCATAAGCCCACGACTATCGGCAACAAACTCAGGTACCTGTCAAATCACCCGCTCCTTCTTGCGGTTCTCCGGTCTCATGGCCTCTGCCTGGGCCTCCCGAATGGTGTCCAACACCGGAGTCATCACTGTCAATCGCATACAAGTGTCTCGAATCGGGGCACTCTTCGGCCTACGACTCAGCGCATCAGCTACAACACTAGCTTTGCCGGGTGGTATAGGATCTCACAATCGTAATCCTTTACCACATCCAACCATCTCCTCTGGCGCATATTCAGGTTGGGCTGATCCATCAGATACTTCAAACTCTTGTGGTCCGTGTATATGGTACACCGAACCCCATACAAATAGTGACGCCAGATCTTGAGGGTGAACACCACTGCCCCCAACTCCAGATCGTGGGTGGGATACCTCGTCTCATGAGGCTTCAGCTGCCTCGATGCATACGCTATCACATCCCCCCTCTGCATAAGCACTGCACCCAACCCCGATATCGATGCGTCACAATACACCACAAAATCCTCCATCCCTTCCGGGAGGGCTAACACTGGAGCTTCGCATAACTTCTGACGAAGTGTATCAAACGAGGTCTGCTGCTCTGGACCCCATGAAAAAGCAACACCCTTCCGGGTCAACCTGGTGAGAGGCACGACGATCTTGGAGAAATCTCTGATAAATCTCCGATAGTAGCCGGCCAATCCTAGAAAACTCCTGATTTCGGTGGGAGATCTCGGCACCTCCCAACTCATCACTGCCTCAATCTTGGCCGGATCGACCAAAATCCCATCCTGGTTGACGAGATGCCCCAAGAACTGGACCTCCCGTAACCAGAACTCGCACTTGGAGAATTTGGCATAAAGCCTCTCCGTCCTCAATACCCCGAGAATCTCTCTCAGATGCTCCTCGTGCTGCTCTCTAGATCTCGAATACACCAGTATATCGTCGATGAACACGATCACCGAACGATCCAACATTGGTCTACACACCCTGTTCATGAGATCCATGAACGCTGCTGGTGCATTGGTGAGCCCAAAAGGCATCACCACGAACTCGTAATGCCCATAACGAGTCCTGAACGCCGTCTTCTGGATATCCTCATCACGCACTCTCATCTCATGATATCCAGACCTCAGATCAATCTTGGAGAACCAAGACGCTCCCTGCAACTGATCGAACAAATCGTCGATCCTCGGTAATGGGTAACGGTTCTTGACCGTCAACTTGTTCAACTCCCAGTAATCAATACACATCCGGTGTGAACCATCCTTTTTCTTGACAAAAAGGATCGGCGCTCCCTATGGCGAGCTACTCGGTCGAATAAACCCCTTCCCCAGCAGCTCCTGGAGCTGCGAGGATAACTCCTGCATCTCTGGCGACACAAGGCGATAAGGCGCCTTGGCGATATGCGCTGCCCCCGGAACCAAATCAATGCGGAACTCTACCTGCCTCTCGGGAGGCACACCCGACAACTCCTCGGGAAAAACATCCAGGAACTCACGCACTATCGGAACGTCATCCATCAAACTTGGCCCCTCGACGGCCACTCGTGAGTCGATCACATATGCCACAAACCCGCTACAGCCCTGCTGTAAACTCTGTCTCGCTCTGGCTGCCGAACAAAACGCTGACCCACATCGGGTACCCTCGCCGTACACCGTAAGTACTCCCCCACTGGGGTCTCGTATCGTCACCAACTGTCGCTCGCAGTCTATGACAGCCCCAAATCGGCTCAACCAATCCATGCCCACTATGACACATACGTCCCCCATCGCTATCGGGACCAGATCTATCGGGAACTCAACACCGAAGATCTCGAGTACACATCCTCGAATCACACCCGTAGCATACACCGCTCGCTCGTCAGCTATGGAAACTCGTAAAGGTCGTCTCAACGCCTCTCGTCGGCTACTGATGTGTCGACTAAACGCTATCGACACAAATGATCGACTCGCACCCGAGTCAAATAACACTAAGGCAGGTACAGAACTCATAAGAAAAGTACCTACGCATATCATAATATAAGCACAACATCTCATCTCAGCATAAATAAATAAAGAATACATACCAGCCACAACATCGGGCGCTGCGCGGACCTCCTCCGCTGTCAACTGGAAAGCTCTCCCACGAGCCCTCGGTGCCTCGGCCTTCGCTGGCCGAATCTCGGTAGCCCTAGCAGCAGGTGCAGATCCCTATGCTGATCCCTAATGTAGCTGCGGGCACTCGGCCTTCCGATGGCCAGTCTGGTTGCAATGAAAGCAAACCATAAATCCCTTGGGGCAAGCCTTGGCGATATGCCCCTCCTTGCCACATTTGTAGCAAGAACCCGATCGACAGACCCCATCATGTCCCTTGCCGCACTTCCCACAAGTGCGGCCCTTCTGGCCTCCAGATCTCGTATCAGCGGACTTTGCCCGCTTGGCTGCCGACTGAGACTGTGCCGGCCGCCGATCCATCCTATGAGACTCGGCCTCCTCCCTGGCCTGAGTCTCCAACTCAATCTCCCTCTTCCGGGCATTTGCCTGGAGCTCAGCAAATGTCTGGTAAGTCGAGTTCGACACGAACTCCCGAATATCCCTCCTCAAAACGCCCAAATACCGGCTCATGCGTGCCTGCTCAGTAGACACCTGCTCAGGGCAGAACATCGCCCTCTCATGAAATTTCCTGGTAACCACAGTAACCGAATCAGTACCCTGCTTGAGGGTCAACAACTCCTGAACCAACCGTTTCCTCTCCACCGGGGGAACATACTCGTCTCTGAACATGGTGGTGAACCTCTCCCAGGTCACCTTTGAAATCTCTGCAAGAGTGAAGCTCGCCTTCACTAACTTCCACCAATCCTTCGTTCCCAAACGAAGCTGGTTCAACGCGAACCGTACCCTCAGATGCTCCGGACATGAACACGTGTAGAAGCATCCCTAGATATCAGAAATCCATCTCATCGCAGCGATCGGATCCTGCGTCCCGTCAAACTCTGGTGGCTTCGTGTTGCTGAACTCTCGAAGCAACAACGAGTCACCTCCCTGAGGTCTGGCAGCAACCACAGCTGCAGTAGCTGCAGCAGCCGCAACATCAGTCACCGCCGCGTACCGCTCATCAAAAGTCTCAATCAATGTGGTCTTGATAGACCCAAACATCTCCGAAATCTCGGCGCGAATCGCCGCTACCACCTCATCGTGGATCATCTGACGAAGCTCCTCGTCACTCACGCCACTCGGCTCAAGTCTATGACGTGTCCCAACCATGATGTCTCTGAAATACAACATAAAATATCAGAGACTCGCTCGAGCATACTCGCACTCGATAAGTCAACCCTACTTGTTCCTTAGTACCCAAAGGATTCTTACTTAGAGTGCGCACTGCTCCGGTGTCTTCAGTAGTACGGGCCCTATACTACCATCCACACCGCATCAGTATTCACCCTAAGTCCTCCTCCTTGGATCCCAAATCACAAGTACTCTATATCTCACTGGCATAGGCTACCCTTTGGTAGACCCCTCATCAGCTCCTCACTGCTACCTAATCGCTCTCAAGCATCACATAGCAGCAAAATCCTTCCTAGGCTAAGGCATCACAAATCAGGCCACTCTAGTCCTAATATGAATACCTAGCCTACTCAGCATGCATATTATATCATAACATATCTCGTAACACATAATGTAAGGGTATCTTGGGAAATCACAGTTCAGGCACTGGCTGATCGTACACACTGCTTCCTTCTGCCTTTCTCAAAATCTTTTACTCTTTTAGAAAAATTGTTTATTTTATGAAAACTTTCTCAATTCCTCAGTTTGAGTTCAGATCCATCCGAAGATGCACCCGAATCCCTCAAACCAAGGCTCTGATACCAACTTGTAACAACGTGGATTTCCAAAACAATTTTTCATTTTTAAATCATACTTTCAATCACATGAAAATCACGAAACATAATGTATCACTGTGTCATAACAAAACATGTCCCCAGAATCTTAATAACATAAACTCTATAAGTGTGTACGGATCATGCCGACGCCTTCCCGCCATCCTCGCTAGTACCTGAAACACATAACACAACAATTGTAAGCATAAATGCTTAGTGAGTTCCCCAAAATACCACATACCACACATACGCCTTTCCAGGCCATAACTCTATAGGATCTTCCGATCCGTGTGTCTCAGGGGACTTCCGTCCGGAATCCCGGTAAACCTTCCGGTCCTACCCGTATCGACTTTCCGGTCCATAACCCTTTGACCTTCCAGTCCATATCATCATGACCTTCCGGTCAATATCATCTTGACCTTCCGGTCCTTACCATACATAACATACATAACACATACATATCACGTAACCGCATATAGCACATACATCTCATAGCATACAAGACCTTCCGGTCATACATATCACATAACCGCATATAGCACATACATCATAGCATACAAGACCTTCCGGTCACACATAGGTACCCTTCCAGGTACAGTATAGTGAGAAGACTCACCTCAATGAAGCCGGATAAACTCTCGTGCTCAACGTCCCGACTTAGCCTCCTCCTATTATTCAAATAACATCCCCGATCAATATTCTCTCATAGCCTCATCTTTACAGATTGGGTAGAAGGCCATTCTACCCTTCCCAGAACTCTCTTGAATCAGTCTTGACCAGGACCCTAAGGTCAACAAAAGTCAACGGTCAAACTTTGACCCGACTCGTCGAGTGCACAAGGGCGACTCGGCGAGTCCATGCGGGTCCTCTGAATCCTTTCAGCCTCTCTTGGCTCGTCGAGCCATCCTCCCACTCGACGGGTTACACCTGTCACGAATCGCGAGGCAACCCCGACTCGACTCGTCGAGTCAACTTATGGACTCGGCGAGTTGCTCCCATAACAACTCTCAAATGACCTTCTGAGGTCAGATCTGCTTCTCTAAACTATAGATCTGGCCTTCAAGTGCTCAAAGGTCACATAAAGGTGCAACCTTTACGTGCATGCAACCCACATCAAGACATAAATGGAGAAATAACTCTAAAAATGGCAACCTAGTCTCCAATCCTCCATGAACAACCTTAAAGCAGAATGGGAAAGGTTCTCTGGACCTCTATGGGTCCAGATCTGAGGTCTAACCCAGCAAGGGACAAAAACCTCAACATTCCAAGCCTTAAAAGGGTTTATAGAAAACCCTAAATCATAGATCTTAACCCAAAACAGAAGGGAAGTTCGATTTGATACCTCAATAGTGTAGATCTGAACTTGAAAACTCTGGATCCACAGCTCCCTTGACCTCCTCTTGTTGGAAACCACTTATTTTTTGCTAAAACACTCAAGAAATGGTGAATTAGCCTTCCTCTAGCACCACAAATGCTCTCTCTCTCTCTCTCTCTCTAGGGTTTCTCAGGGGGAAAGTGGCCGCAATGGAGGCTATAAAGGCCTTTAAATAGGGCACAGGCCCCGAGAATTGGGGTTTCATTTAACAGCGCGGACTCGCCGAGTCCACGCATCGACTCGTCGAGTCCTTCACTAAATCAGACCAGAAATGCGCGATCCCACTCGGCGAGTCTAAGCGCCTACTCGCCGAGTCCCTTTCTAAAATTCAATATAAATACTTAAAATAAGATACCTGGGAATCCGGATGTTACAAATATAGTGTTTATAAGCAACTATATGAAAGGAAATACCTTCCGGGACTAGGAAACACTTTGACCAAGTGTTGGAATCACATGTGATTCATCAAAGGAAAGTGGAATGGCACTATCTTGTGTTTACGGCCATGGGTTTACGGCTAAGGGAGTTTACGGCCGTAAACTCATGATCAAACATGCATAAGAGGGTGTTTGAAGGCTAGGGAAGTTTCAGGGACTTTTGCTCTACACAAGGATGAGAAAGACCAACTCAATGGTGAGTGTTGATGAGTTTACGGCCAAGCAAGGAGTTTACGGCCGTAAACTCATGGTAATTGTGTATTTAAGAGTAGTTTAAGGTGCTATTTCCATCAAGGAAGGGTTCTAGGTCACAAGCTTTGCATCTAGGAGGGTTTATGGCCCAAATGACACCCTTAAAGGGGTTTACGGCCATGGGAGATGGCTTGGCCGTAAACTCCTTTTGTTATTGTGTTCTTGATGTTTTCAAGGCTCTAAGCATGAGTCCTAACTAGATATTAAGCGTAGGGAAGAGTACTTACGATGTAGAGGCTTGAAATGGTTAATTTTGGCCAAGAACACTAGTGCGTGTTCTTGGTGTTTCTTGATGATCTAAGAAAAGATGATTTCTATGGATGAAATCATGGAATGATACTAGTTAATGAAGGATATTAACTAATCAAAGGTTAGAACACTTACATAAATGAAGATCTAGATGAAGAATCCGATGATACTTGAGAGAGAAATGGAGTGTTCTTGAGTTGGAAATGAGATAATGAATGAAAAGTGAAGGAAATGAGTCCTTAAGGGGGAGTTTACGGCCGACCTTGAGTTTACGACCGTAAAATCAAGTGTTGTGGCCGTGAACTCTTTTTGAAGAGGTTAAGGCTTGACTCGTTGAACAGTGTCTTTAGCAGGTACATTCTAACACTCATTGCTTAAGTGTACTAGGCTTAAAACTTCTTAAAATGACCTTTAACCAGGCTAGAACTCATTACCAATGAGTCTGACACTCAGTTGAGTTGACTGACTGAGCTTTCAAAACAAAAAATTTTCGGGTTGTCACATCATCCCCCCGTTAGATGGAATTTCGTCCCGAAATTAGCTTTCTTAGCAGTACTACTGGGATTGCGCTCCTCTGATTGGCAGAATACCTACTCGTAGACCTGGCAACTTTGCCCTGGTGTTCATGATAGGATTCATACTTGGTCCATCTATCATTACCTCGTGTATAAAATTCGTATATAATTAGGATTAGTAAGACGGTCGGATGTGCGACTCTGCCCCAGGTCCACAACCAAACAAGGAACAGGAGATAGGGCGGAAACACACATACTAAATCTGCGTAATCATAATCATATACCACCCTCGCGTATACACTGAATAGTGATAAGTGGGCTGTATTCGTCTATAGCCTCTGTGCTCGAACTTGGTCTGTTGGACGAGTGGTATTTCGTGACGGTCTGCGGACATTCGACGATAAGGCTTCGGAGGACAAAGTACTCTTCGCACGAGTACTTCGGGGTTTAGAATACAAAAGATAAAACTGAGGTTTATATCGGACTGTCGATATGAATGACGAAAGTGTCGAGAACTTGCCGATCGAGGTGATAGAAACATATGAACTTAGTATGGTGAGGACCACACCAATTCATGACGAATGATAGTAACGGACTCTTTACTGAACAAAGTTTTGGCCAATTTGAAAGAAACGTCTGTTATACGATGATGTATCCCTAGGGTGCTCGATAATGTACTCCTAGTATGTTGGACAATGTACTCCTAGTGTGTTCGAAAATGTACTCTTTGTAAATGATCCAGGGCTTTCTGTTTTCCCTTTGATGTTAACACTCCTACGTATCATACCGCTATGTGCGCATACATACAAATGAAAGTGCGTTGATAACTGGTGATGATACTTTATATCATGATCCTCCTCGGTACCACTACGATCGCCTGTCATATACAAGTTATGAATATTTAAGATGAATAAGACAGTCGACTGAGTAACTCTGCCTCAAATCCCCAACCAATTAAGGAACATGGATTATGGCGGAATCACTCACTCCAAGCCTACAGCCTCTTAGTTATTCACAACCATGATGTATATGCTACGCCATTATAGCTTCTCTAAACGGATCTTTTAGTTCTCTTGAATACTGTGATCTATCTCTATATGTGAGTTATTATAATTACTTTTTAGGTGTTTTCCCCAAGTTTTAATCTTATATGAATATAAATTAATTTTCAAAGTAATTACTATTTCGAAAACGTACCGCTGCTCGTCGACGACTCCAGGGTAGATTCTCCTGCGATGATCATCAGAATTCGTCCATCCGCTCCTGAGTTCTTTGTTATCGGGCAGTCCCTCTGATAGTGTCCAGTCTCACCATAGCCATAACAGGCTTGGTTTTCTTCAGCTCCGGGGACTTGGGAGATCGGTTGAGCCGGTGCCCTGCAGAAACGGACTGTGTGTCCCTTTCTGTAGCAGTTCAGACACTGTATTTCCTGGCATACTCCAGTGTGGTGATAGTTGCACTTTCCACACTCTGGGAGGGTTCCATCATATCGATTGGCAGGTGCTGGAGCAGCAGGCGTTGTAGCAACGTACATAGTACTCGCTTGTTTCTCTTGCGGGGTGCCCTGTGTTGTTAGCTTCTTCTTCCTATTGTTCCCCGACTTCCGATTATAGTCCTTTCCCTTTGATGGCTCGGGAACGAGGACTTCCACACCATGGCGGACTCCATGGTCGATGAGTCGCAGGGCCATGCGTTTGGCGCTATCGAATGTGGCTAGGTTAGAACACAACACATCTCCTTGGGTCGGAGCAGTTAGACCCCAGATGTATCTTTCTATCTTCTTGCTCTCCGGGGTAACCATCCCGGGGCATAGAGCTGCTAGGTCGCTGAACCAGTCAGTGTAGGTTACTATGTCTGAGTCGACCATAGTGAGCTCCCATAGTTCTTGTTCCAGCTTTTGAACTTCGCCCCTTGGGCAGTATTCTTCCAGCATCAACTCTTTTAGGTTTTCCCAACCTATTGAGTTAGCCACTGATAGGGTCAGTGACTTAACATGGCTGTTCCACCATGTTAGGGCTTTGTCAGAGAAGGTGCAGGCAACAAACTTCACTTTGCTCCCTTCCGGGCATGAACAGATTTCGAAGACCGAATATGTTTTCTCGAACCATCACATCAGAGCGATGACTCCACCATTTCCATTAAAGGAATTTGGTTTGCAGTTCATGAAGTCTTTATACGAACACTCCCTTGGGTGTCCGCGAGTAGCTCCGGGGTTGGCTAAGTGGGTACCGCTACCAGATCTGAAGGTACCACTTTCACCGAGGTGAGCTATAGCAGTTGCCACTGCGGAGGATATCGTTGCGTGGAGAGTAGCAGTATCGAATTGTGACGGTGGAGTTGGAGTTATCAGAGTAGTGTGTCTGTTTGATCTGCGAGGAGGCATCTTTGCTAAAAGAATACAAAGATGAGACAGAATAAGTCTAAAGCAATGGACACAAGCCGAAAGCTAAAAAGACAAGGATATCCTAGTTCTGGGTGTATCGGCTCCTGACTTCCACAGGGTTCTAGAAACAATTCATAAAAGAGTCTATACCTAATAAACTCTATGAATTTGAAAATGGCTATCCTCGAATGAATATTTGTTGCCTGAATAACTGTTACCAGCTGCATGTAAGAAAATAATCCTAACATATAATGTGAGAAGTGTCTCCACTCGCTCATTAAGTTAACAAGATTAATATTTATTAGTGTGACGTGTAAGACGTTTTGGTTACTTAGGTTGATCCTTCTTTGAAAACTTCTCATGAACTTGCTCTTGTTCCTCCTGGACTCTTCTGTTGTCTACTATGAGGAAGTGGTTACATCTATCTGGGTTTGTCGTGCGAGAATGGAAGTGACTAAAGAATCTATGAGATTTAAGGTAACTTTATGGGGTGATCCTTACAGAGTCCAGCTATAATTGTACAATGTATACAAGTTGTATATAATTCATTATTAAATAGACCTTCGAATAAGTGATCCTACTCTAAAACCACGACCAATTAAGGAATGGGTAGTGAAGAATGGATCACAAATTCTAAGTCTATAAGATCTCAATTATATAAAACCTTAAGAGTATACATTGTAAGATTATAGACCTATTCGTAAGGGTCTTTTAAGTTATCACATAAGTTATTTATATGGTGCCTAAAATACTCCTATAGTATTTTAACGTAATGTACTTGGTATGTTTTAAACTTATTATCGCGTTATAATATCATAGAATACTCCTATAGTATTCTAACTCTAATGTACTTGATCTAGTATTCTCTTGACTGGTGTTTAGGTAAGTTTTAAGACTGTTGCAACACCACATCGCTCCCAAACACATGTCGGTCACATCTCGAATGAATATAGTTGATCAGGCTATATTGATCCTAGCTGTGATTACATAACCGTTCAGGTTTGACGACAGTGTTCAACCTTTAAATACTTTAGTTCTGTTCTTCTCGTGATACTTGGTCTAGTATGTACATCTATAAGCAAGTAGGCATATTTTTATAACTTATCGTTATACTCTTAAAATATATCATTATCTAGAGCACTTAAGCCCCATTGTATTTATATTTGTATATCTTTTATCGGTTGATATACTTAGTTCACTATAAACAATGCTCTGATACCAATCTGTCACACCCCAAAACCGGAACGGCGGAAACGTTCGGGGGTGGAGGACGTCATGTTTAGTATCACAAGATATGCATTATAGTAAGCAAGTAATGAACAACCATTTCATTGGAAAGAAAGTGTTTACAAAGTATGTGTTCACCAAACATAGAATACATAAGCAAATAACAAAACAAGACTTGAAGCTATTATGCTCCATCTTCCGAATTCCCAGCACGAGTACCTGTCTACTAGGCTCCTAAGAATACAAGTTATTTGAAAGAGTTGATCAACAATTAAGCTGGTGAGTTCATAAGATTTTAGTGATGTAAGTAAGTTGTAAAATGTTGTTGAAAATGTATTTGAAAATGTAGTTGAAAGATGTAGTAAGTTGTAAAATGTTGTTGAAAATGTATTTGAAAATGTAGTTCAAAGATGTAGTAAGTTGTAAGTTCTGTTTTGAAAAGTTCGCCTGTTCCTCTAAAAAATCCTATATTTTCTACTTTAATGGAAGTTAAGTAAAAATGACTCTACAATCCCTTCTATGAGTACTAAATGGACACAAGTTATATAAGACTCAGAGTAAACAAACAATCGATTGTGCGCATCTGCCCTAAGCCCACAACCAGACAAGGAACAGGAATTAAGGCGGATAGCACACATCCCATTGGTTGTTAAATCATTGTTGTATATAACCCTGGTGTATTCACTTGTTACTCATGGAGTTAATTGTATTGGTTCCTTTATATTTTATGAAAAGATTCTTTAAGAAAACCCTTATTTCTTATAATAAAATGATGACCACAGTGATTACTTCTATAATAACTTAGTTTATACTGGCTATATATGATCTAATATCTGATAGAAAGTTAATTGGGTGAATCTGCCCTAAGCCCACAACCAAACAAGGAACAGGAAATAAGGCGGAAAGCACACATCCAACTACCTATTGGGTATTAATTATATATAACCATGATGTATAAACTAAAGTATTATAGAGTTAATCACCTAAGGTCTTTTAAGTTTATACTGGTTTAATAAAATGGATTAAACCTTTAACTGGTAAGTTTCTAGTTTCGTATACCAAAAGTTCTGATTTGGAAAGTATGTTTTGTACTAGAAAACTATGCATTGACTCTGTGTCCTATGACTTGACCCATACCTGGTACCTTTATGATGACTTAATGTATACTGAGCATATATATATCTAGAATCGAATAGAAAATAGACTGGGTGAATCCGTTCCAAGCCCACAACCAAACAAGGAACATGAAATGAAGCGGAGAGCACACATCCTATTACCTGTCGGACCCTATTAATATATATATCCTTTGATGTATACATTAAGGAATCATAAGGTTAGCATTATGGTCCTCTCTACTAAACGTAGCCTTCTACCAAGGCATCTAATGTTATGTGTGTTGGTTTCTTGCATGAGTTATATAATTTCCCAAGTGAGACTATCATTAACCAAAAATATAGTTTTTACATTACTGTTTATTGTGAGTAGATCACAATGTGAATGAAATGGGGAAATAATAAAGTACTGTAGTGTTGTATTATAGTAACTACTGCTGTACTTTCTACCTCAAACCAATTGTTATTGAAGGTATAATGTGATATGATTGCACCATACTATCGACTAATAACACGACGATGAAAGACGTCGGAAGGAATGACATTTGGCACCCGTAGACTTGCAAATCCCACTGTAGCTAACAGAAAGGTGTAGGATAGTCAATCCAGTATATTTCTATACCCAAATTCACGCGCTCCCTCCAGGAGATTCTGGCTGCAAATCGAACCATGACAGGTGATGCCATGCCTCGAAACAGTGATTCACATTTATGTTATTGTATACTTGTATATGTTTTGTATGTACTAGCTGTATTGTATGTTCTCTGTGTCTAGTATGTATGTATGTTCTGTTTGTTTCTCATCATAGTATGTTCTCTTGTATAATGTATAGTATGTACTAGTTGTATTGTATGTTCTCTCTGTCTAGAATGTATGTATGTTCTATTTGTTTCTCATCATAGTATGTTCTCTTGTATAATGTATAGTATGTACTTGCTGTATTGTATGTTCTCTCTGTCTAGTGTGTATGTATGTTCTGTTTGTTTCTCATCATAGTATGCTTTGAATCATGTATGAACTGACTCTATGTATGCTTCATTGTACTAGAAGTAATGAATAGTATCTTCCTAAACTATACCTATTATAGTTTACTAACGTTTTACTTGTACTGTTATTGAAAAGACTCATTTTACTACTAAGTTATGCTTGTACTTTAAAAACGGAGTTTGATTAAACTATAAAGTAACATAACTTTAAAAGAGTTTTTGAAATGTTTTGATCACTTATAAAAGACATAAGCAACGTTTTGAAAGATGTTTATAACAAACAATTACACAATTATCATTGTGTTCAACTTGTATTCCCCCCTTAAAAGCATTTAAAACAGTTAAAAGATTCATTACGGGGTATGAACTCACCTGATGTGGGTGATTCAACGAATACGCGTGTAAGGATGAGAAGTTCAACGAATGAAGTCCCGAGACACAACAAGTCCTAAATGACATATATTGGCATGTACTGACATCAATATAGTGTTTATAAGTAACTATATGAAAGGAAACACGTTCCGGGACTAGGAAACACTTTGACCAAGTGTTGGAATCGCATGTGATTCATCAAAGGAAAGTGGAATGGGACTATCATGTGTTTACGGCCATGGGTTTACGGCCAAGGGAGTTTACGGCCGTAAACGCATGATCAAACATGCATAAGAGGGTGTTTGAAGGCTAGGGAAGTTTCAGGGACTTTTGCTCTACACAAGGATGACAAAAGACCAACTCAATGGTGAGTGTTGATGAGTTTACGGCCAAGAAAGGAGTTTACGGCTGTAAATTCATGGTAATTGTGTATTTGAGAGTAGTTTAAGGTCCTATTTCCATCAAGGAAGGGTTCTAGGTCACAAGCTTTGCATCTAGGAGGGTTTATGACCAAAATGGCACCCTTAAAGGGGTTTACCACCATGGGAGATGGCTTGGCCGTAAACTCCTTTTGTTCTTGTGTTCTTGATGTTTTCAAGGCTCTAAGCATGAGTCCTAACTAGATATTAAGTGTAGGGAAGAGTACTTACGATGTAGAGGCTTGAAATGGTTGATTTTGGCCAAGAACACTAGTGGGTGTTCTTGGTGTTTCTTGAAGATCTAAGAAAAGATGATTTCTATGGATGAAATCATGGAATGATACTAGTTAATGAAGGATATCAACTAATCAAAGGTTAGAACACTTACATAAATGAAGATCTAGATGAAGAATCCGATGATACTTGAGAGAGAAAGGGAGTGTTCTTGAGTTGGAAATGAGATAATGAATGAAAAGTGAAGGAAATGAGTCCTTAAGGAGGAGTTTACGGCCCACCTTGAGTTTACGGCCGTAAACTCAAGTGT
The DNA here is from genome assembly GCF_052849685.1 of Lactuca virosa. Taxonomy (NCBI): domain Eukaryota; kingdom Viridiplantae; phylum Streptophyta; class Magnoliopsida; order Asterales; family Asteraceae; genus Lactuca; species Lactuca virosa. The sequence goes on from NC_136431.1 coordinate 115,138,936, forward strand.
TGTGGCCGTGAACTATTTTTGAAGAGGTTAAGGCTTGACTCGTTGAACAGTGTCTCTAGCAGGTACATTCTAACACTCATTCCTTAAGTGTACTAGGCTTAAAACTTCTTAGAATGACCTTTAACCAGGCTAGAACTCATTACCAATGAGTCTGACACTTAGTTGAGTTGACTGACTGAGCTTTCAAAACATAAATTTTTCGGGTTGTCACATTTTGATTTTTTTCTCTTTTTCTCCCTATGAAGTTCCATTTTTAATCTTTTTAGAACCATGATGCAAATCGGCTCAACAGGCGCATAACCTTCACATATTTCAGGCAAGATTCGTCACTAATTATAATGGGTATTCTGTGAAACCCTCAATAAAAGTTTGATTATTAAAGGCCTTGATGAAAGCCACAAACTTATCATGAACCAAGTGCATAAGGGAACACCTTTCAAATCTTGAAAGACTAATAGGTATAGAATCTAAGGTGATCAAATTTATCCGAAAGTGAATAAAAGAGACAGTGTTGATAATGGCTTGCAGGAGGCGAAGATTATAGGGAAAGGGTATCTTTTAGAGGGACTAAATTTAACTAAAATTTGGCCGGAAAATAAAGCAACGGAGGAAATGTCTCCCGACAGCTGAACCGACTCCAAAGGTTGTTGTCGAAGAACGGGATGACGTATTCTCCCTGCAATAGCTTGACTTCCAGGTGGAGAGAGTATCATGAGAGAAATAATCACGCGGGTTTAGTTGATCCGCTAGAGGAGAATCTCCGGCGAGAGATAGTCCGGTATGGAGAGTTCATTCAAGCCATATATCATTGTTTTCATTCAAGTCCTGCCACCACCGACAAGGAAGCCTCTTTTAGATCACCTCCAAAGTGGATATTGCAAATAGATCTCACAAACACTAAATCTAACCCTATCCCTAACAGACATTGATGGTGACGGTGATGGAGCTTCAACGATTTATCTTTCTCCTTATCATTTTCCTCATCCTTCCCTGCTTCTTTCTCTGTCGAGTTCTTTTAGCTTCACATATGTTTTTTCGTTTTCGTGTTCACCGATGGCCTACAAAGATGAAGAGATTATAGAGGAAGAGTGAAGAGAGGCGTATATCTCATTGTATTGACTATATCAGTTGCGAGAGATAGTGAGGTAGAGAGATATTAAAGAACAAGGCCAATTATATGTTTATCTTTTTTCTTAATTATATATCATTTAAAAAAAATTATAGGGGTATTTTGGTAATTTCACATTGGTTTAGCAAAGTAGATTAATAGAGTTAACCAAAAGGACCAGTAGTGGGACAAATTTATAACTAGAAGGACCATTTTTTTCGAGGCTTGCTCCGTAGGAACTATCCATACAAAAAGAAAGGTTTCATAGGGACTATTTCAAAGACAAGGAGAAAAGCTTAAGGACCGTCTGTGAAATTCTCTCTCTCTCTCTCTCTCTCTTTATATATATATATATATATATATATATATATATATAATATAATATAATATAAAAGAAAATTAATGCCTTAAAAATCTTAAAAAAGGAAAACAACCTTAATTGCAAGACTATGAAAAACTTACCAACACTACTACCGAGCTAGATGGTCAGCCTTACGGTTTCAGGATTCATCCTTATACTACAACCTCGTTGAGGCTGTCTAGTATCTTAATTTTATTGGTCTAGACATCTCCTACTTAGTTCCACAAGTTTCTCTATGCATGCCTGATCCTTAGGAGCCTTACTTCATGGATCTAAAGGGCTTCTTCAGTACGTTCTCATAACCATAGATTTTTGGTTTCAACTCTTTTCATCACCTTCTCTTGGTCTTGTAACTTTTGTTAAATGGGTTGGTTGTCCTAGTACCAATCCTTCCAGTTCCAGCTACAATGTATTTCTCAATGCAAACCTACTACCGTGTCCTAAAAAATAGACGAAATTATCTTTCATTTGAGTGCTAAAGAAAAATATCAAGTGCATTGCAAATGTTGTTTCTAAAACATTTCGGATTAAAAATTTACTTCGAGAAGTTTATGCCACCCACTTCTACAATGATTATATATTGTCAAAATGTTAGTATTGTCTGCCTCTACAACAACCCGGTTCAACATCAACACATAAAAACATCAAGATTGACATACACTTTTTTTTGGATAAATTCGCATTGGGATATATTAATGTGATGGATTTTATGAACTTACACTAAATTAAATTTACATAAAATTTTTTCCTTTGATGGTAAAATTTCAAGGGTTTTCCATGCGCACCTCGGGACACCACCTGTGTCTACCGCTGATATTCTACATCTCTCATCTACTACCGAATATGCTGATATTTTTACTAAAGGACCACATTCCTTGTAAGTTTAGAATTCCAGTTCAGTTTTTTAAACATCCACCTTCTGTTCCAATTATATATATATATATATATATATATATATATATATATATATATATATATATATATATATATATATATATATATATAACGATAACCCCTGTGAATAGTGTATATAAGACACTTTTTGATTAAGCCACAATAATTTATATAGGTTGTCAGTTTCGGTCCTTGGTCCTCCACCTGCTCCACCTCTTCTATAACCCAATACCTTTACTCAAGAACATCACCGAATCAAATCCCTTTCTACATCCCTAGCCATCCTCTTTCTCTCTTATGTTAGCAAGGATCAATCCACGGTAGGTTAAGTTAGACATTACTATATGTAACACCCTGTTTTCACTTTATAGTAGAATTAAACATCAAAGTTCGTTTATAAAATTCGAAGTAGAAAATACTACTTTTTAGCCAAATTATTCATCATGAGAGTTGTAAAAGTCGTGATGATGATTCTGTAGATATAAAGAACGCTTATATCTTACTTCGCATGAGGAATTTTTCATTTTTCGATGTTTTGATGCGACACAGTCAAGAAATCATAAAATACTAATTTAAAATATAGTGAGAATTAGTTGTTGAGATCTAAAGGAAAATTGTAGTACTCAGAACTACCTACGCGTGGATATACATATCGTCGAAAATGGAGCTAGTATTAGAGATATATTATTTTTTGAAAATTTGAAAAAATACATGTGTATGATGGTGTTGTGGCTCGAGAGCATGCAACGTGGCAAAGAAAGGACCGGATCTTCCACCGACCAGGGGACGTGGACCAGCGAGAATGCGACACGTGGCAACAAACAGGAGGAGCATTGTCGACAAAGTGCAGCGCACTCTTATCCATAAAGCACTACGCGGCCGCTCGAGCAGCCTATAAATAGCATCGAAAATCATCTCATTTGCTCACACCTTATTCCAAATATCTCTCTCAAACTCTATCCCAAATGTCTATGATCTAATTTATAGGTCTCGAGCATTTTAGAGACGTTTTGTAGTGATGGAAATCCCGACAAGATGAAGTAATCGCAGTTCAAGTTATGCCCGCGACTCTCAGACTTTTTGCTAGAAACTCTCTAAGTTAAGATGCACTTATTTTGCTTTACGTGTAACTTATATTTGTATTCATAGTCATTATTATGAATTTATAAATAATATTTATTAGTAATTCCAAGTCATAATATTTATTGATCTACTTACGGGAGTAATGTCTAGGCTAGATCTAGGGAGGTATTTAAAGTGGATTTTCGAAACAGTATACTCTACATACCAAACAGATCCTACCTCCGATATGATCTTACATTGTTATTCCTTACTTAATAGAACTTGAAGTATTTATTGTGATTAGTGAAAGATCTAGCTTTTATTACCAGATTGCCCTAGATATTAATGAGTTATAGTAGTATATATTAATACTTGTTAAACGCGCTAGTCGGATAACCAATAGTCGTTAGAGTGATTATTCAGGTGAATTTTCTGACTATACTTTATACTACAATATGTATCCTTGTGTGCTAGGATATGGTTAGGTCTTAGTATGTTATTAGCCTGTTATATGCTATGAGACCGATATACTTGTTAGGTTGTTTCTTATAATACTATCTGTTTATATGTTAATATGATATTGTAAGGGTTGAGGCGCTCCCGCTGTATGAGGAACGCTAGTATGCAGGCAATTTAGCTTTGTGCTCAGTGCCAAGGGGTGAGTTGATGACAACAACAACTTAACAATTGCGAGTCTAGATATTCACAAGGGGTGAGTTGATAGCAACATCAACGTAAGCGTTGTGAACCTAGATACTCACAAGGGCGAGGTGATGGCAACAACAACTTAAGTGTTTTGAGCCTAGATACTCAATGTATGAATGTATATGTATTGTGATGTATGGTATTTTGAGGAACTCACTATAATTCATTTTTACCCAGTTGTTTTCAAATGATTTCAGGTATTTCTTCGGATCATGAGAAGGACAAGGCTTGACTATATACACAGGAATTTGCATCATGTTTTGCGTATAATTTAATTATACTCTGATTTAATTGAACAAATATAAATGAAAATTTTGTTATGAAAATCGGGACATTACAAGTTGTTATCAGAGCCCTGATTTGAGAGAATTTTATGAACAGCCGTGTGATTCCAGACTCAAACTCAGGATTTGAATATCTTAACAAATCTTTTAAAGAAAAAGACTTTATTAAAAAAAAAAAGAAATATGATGCATACAGTCAGCCAGAGCTTAGAAAGAAAATTGATTCCCAAAATATCCATAATTGTTATATTGACTGTTATATCTGTTGATATATGAACTGTCAGAGATACATGCTACTATGTAGGCTAGGGATCTTTTCAAGAATTGCATATTAGAATTGACGATAATTAAGATGTCTTAAAGCCTAGAGATTTGCTTGTTATGTGCAACTTAGAACTTATTTTAATATTAATTAGTTATTTGATAAATACATTAGGTTACATGCTCCCATAATTAAATAGTTTTAGATTGCTTGATTTGGCGCTACTATGCATCTCTCGTCTGACTCTAACCGTTGTAGTGCTAGATCTTTTAGGCGAACGACTGTTTAATTTTAGCAGTATGTAATTATATTCGTCCGATAGTTAGTTAGTATTTGTATAGTTCTTCCTTGATTGAATAGCAGGGTGAAGTGGAGGGAATCCTAGAAAGAGAGTTTAGTAAGTATAGTATGTGCTTGATAGAGCATATATTCATGAGGTAGGGTGTCAGTAGAGAGGAAAAATGTGACAAACGAGAGGATTCCGTCACTGGTCACCGTCAGGAAAAAGTAGGAAAAATAGATGTAATAGCTTCGTATTGTAATATTTGATTTTGAGATAATAAAAATCAAATGTGTCATTACATTTATTTTTTTTAAAAACTATTAGGCTCGAAAATGTAACGTCCAAAAAGTTGTACTGTTTTCTAAGTTGATTAAAATACTTGGAAAGTACTCGTTAACGTGATCCCAAGGATATAAGATTCGTAAAAATCCGACTCCAAAAGAAAGAGTTATGGATTTAAAAATAAAATAAAAATCAATCGCGTAATTAAAATTAATTACGTCAAGACAATACTTAGAGATTGGTTGAGTTTTGACTAAAAGTTCAAAAAGGAGATTCGTATTACTCCTTAAGATAAAAACTTTAGGTCAAAGAGTGCCAAAAATGGTATCCGTATGAGAGATATGATTTTTGTAAAATCATTTATTTTTACGCTCGTTTGGCATAAAATTGAAAGTCAAAACCAGCTAAAGCAACCTAAAGGAGAGTTGTAGTATCCATTGATATAATCACATAAATATAAAGAGGGCTTAGATCGAAGCTCGCATGAAGAAGTTATGATTTTTAAAAAATCTTTTCATGTGCGCGAGGTGCGTGCCTACGCCTGTCGTGCACCTGACACCAGATTCGAGTATATTGCTAGTGATGTGGCCAATCGGGGATGTGACATGTGGCCTTCTCTGGATGGAGCCACGATGATCACGTGCAACGTGCAAAGATATTTGTGCCGCACGCACTCCAAATTATGGAAGTTAATGAAAATAATATGATCACGTACAACCCAAACCTAATCCCGAACCTATGAGCTTCGCCACGATTGAGGTATTAGTAGCCCAAAGTGTCGCTGGCGCAATAGCAAACCTATAGACCCCTAGGAACGTAGGATCAGGAGGCAATGGAGGTGAGAGTTCGCAAGGAGATAACCAAGGTCCAACCAGGGTCTGTTCATATAAAGACTTTATGAAATATAAACCAAAACCTTTCCATGGAAACGAAGGCATGGTTTCTTTGACTGGGTGGATAGAAAAGATGGAGTCTGTTTTTGAGATAAGCTTTTGTCTAGAGGACTGTCAAGTTAAGTTCGCCGCATGCACCCTAGAAGATGCAACCCTATGCTGGCGGAATAGTTGTATGAAGACCATGGGAATTAATGTAGCAAATGTCATGTCTTGGAGCGAGTTAAAGTAGTTCATGATTGAGGAATACTGCCAACGCGAGCAGATGCTGAAGCTAGAGCAGGAGCTGTGGAACCTGAAAATGAAGGAAGCTGATGTTACCGCCTATACAAGCCATTTCAATGAGCTTGCCACCTTATGACCTGGGATGGTCACCCCGAAATATAAGAAGATAGAGAGGTATACTTGGGGTTTGCCTCAGCCTATCTAAGGCTTAATCACTGCCTCAAAGCCAACCAACTTCGACAACGCCAAGAGACTAGCCTTTACTCTGAAGAATCAAGAGATTCTTCATGGTACAATGGTTCAGAAGGCTGAGTTTCCGAAGATGGAGGGTAGAAAAAGGAGGTTTGGAAAGGAATCCAAAGGGAAGGCTGGGCACCCAATAGAAAAGAAACAAAAAGTGATTCAAGCATTTTCGTTCATGACAACCTCGATAAGTACTACCTCTGGAAGTAGCCCAAAATGCAATAAGTGTGGGTTTCATCACAATGGAGCATGTTGGATTTGCACCAACTACGAAAAGAAAGGTCATCTTGCCAACAGGTGAAAAAACTCACATAATCGAGGAACCGTAACAACAGAAGGTCGAGCGTATCAGGAAGGATTATCCAAAACTGAAGGGACAATGAGGTAATGCTAAGAGTAGAGCATTTGTGATAGGAGCAAGAGCAGTCGTCCAAGATCCGACGTTAGTTACTGGTACGTTCCTAATCAATAATTTATATGCAAATATACTTTTTTGATATCGACGCCGATAGGAACTGTATTATACCCGAATTTATGAAATTATTAGACCACCCATCTAGTAAACTTCGGGAAGCCTATAGATTAGAAATGGCTAACGGTCTAGTCGGTAGTATCCAAGAGATACTTAGGAACTGTACATTAACAAATAATCATGCTTTTCTCGCCGACCTTATGCCAATGGTCATTGGAAGTTTCGACGCCATCATCAGTATTGATTGGTTATCCCCTAACCACATCGAAGTATTATCCTTTGAAAAAGCATTACATCTACCCCTACCAAATGGAGAACCCTTAATCGTCTACGGTGATAAACCCGGCAGAAATCTTTGGATCATCTCCTGCATGAAGGACAAAAAATACTTCTAGAAGATGTATTTCTCCTTTTTAGCTCATATTGTCGATAGTAAAGACAATAAGAAGAAAAAGATCGAGGAAGTACCTCAGGTGTGTGTGATTACCCTGATGTATTCCCTGAAGATCTACCAAGTCTTCCGCCAGCTCAACAAGTAGAGTTTCGGATCGATCTAGTTCCAGGAGCTTCCCCAGTTGCAAAGTCTCCTTATAGATTGGCACCGTCGGAGATGCAGGAACTCTCCAACCAACTACAAGAGTTTTATTAGATCGAGCTTCTCGCCTTTGGGAGAACCCATTGTATTTGTCAAGAAGAAGGACAGATCTTTCCGGATGTGTATAAACTATAGAGAGCTAAATAAGTTCACCATTAAGAATAGTTATCCACTACCCCGAATAGATGATCTCTTCGATCAACATCAAGGATCCAGTTACTTCTCTAAGATCGACCTGAGATCTGGATACATCAACTTCGATTCATGGAAGAGGACATTCCAAAGTCTGCTTTCAAAACGCGACACGGTCATTATGAGTTTTTTCTCATGCTCTTCGGATTGACCAATGGACCAATTGTTTTTATGGATCTCATGAATCGAGTGTGAAAGCCCTACTTGCACAAAGTGTTGATTGTATACATCGATGATATTCTGGTATACTCACGAACCAAGAAAGAGCATGGGCAAGATCTTCGAGTGATCCTAGAGCTTTTAAGAAAAGAAAAGTTGTACACTAAATTCTCTAAGTGCGAATTTTGGATAAGAGAAGTACATTTTCATGCGCATGTGGTAAGCATCATTAGTATTCATGTCGACCCTTCCAAGATCAAAGCGGTAAAGAATTGGGAAATGCCCAAGACCCCAACAGAGGTTCGTCAATTTTTGGGACTGGCTGGCTATAACCAGAGATTTATAGAAAATTTATCTCGCATATCCAAACCCCTCATAACATTAACCTAAAAGGAAATAAAATTCTTTTGGGGAGACCAACAGGAAACAAATTTCCAAAAGCTGAAGGAAATGTTGTGTAGTGCACTAATACTATCCCTTCAAGAAGGTACTGATGACTTCGTAGTATATTGTGATGCTTCACGTCAGAGGTTGGAATGTGTATTAATGCAAAGGGAAGGTCATAGCCTACACCTCAAGACAACTCAAGGTGCATGAGTACAACTACACCACCTAAGACTTAGAGTTGGGAGCGGTAGTTTTTGCCCTGAAGATTTGGCGTCATTGTCTTTACGGAACAACGTGTATAGTCTACCCGGACCACAAGAGTATACAACACATATTTGATCAAAAAGTACTCAACATGAGATAAAGAAGATGGTTAGAGTTGCTAAATGACTATGATTGTGAGATTTGTTATCACCCAGGAAAGACTAACGTCGTAGCTAATGTCTTGGGCCGTAAAGAACGAGTTAGACCTCATAGATTCAAAGCACTTATGATGACTATTCAGTCTAACAAAATCTCATAAATTAAAAGTGCTCAACTCAAGGATTTAACAGAAGAAAACGTTAAAAAAGGAGGCCTCAGAGGAATGGAAAGATAACTCAAAATTAAGGATGATAGAACGAGATATTTCATGAACCGAGTATCGGTCCTGAAATTTGGATAGGTCAAAGAACTAGTTATAAATAAAGCCCATAGGACTAGATATTCCATCCATCCTATAGTAGAAAATATGTATATGGACCTAAAATCCCTTTATTGGTGGCCAAAAATCAAGGTTAGAATTACGACCTACGTAAGTAAATGCCTACCATTTTCCAAGGTCAAAGCAGAGCATCAACGACCCTTGGGATTTTTGCAACAACCAGAGATTCCCGAGTGGAAATGGGAGCAGATCGCAATGGAATTTTTTACCAAATTACCAACGACTACTATTGGTTACAACACTATTTGGGTAGTTGTCGATAGATTAACCAAGTCTACTCACTGCATACCAATAAAAGAGACTGATAAGATGGATAAGCTGACCAGAACGTACCTTAGAGAGATCATTAGATTGTACGAAGTACCCTCATCTACTATCTCTAAAAAAGATAGAAGATTTACCTCTCTCTTCTGGTAGAGTTTGCAAAAGTCCCTTGGTACTTACGTGTTAGTACAACCTAACATCCTAAAACCGATGGCGAATGTGAAACGACCATCCAAACACTGGAAGACATGCTTAGAGCATGTGTGATAGATTTTGAAAGTGCATGGGATACTCACCTTCCTATGGTTGAGTTCTCATACGATAATAGCTATCACATGAGCATTAAAGTAGCACCATTCGAAGCACTATACGGCCAAAAATATTGATGTCCTATTTGTTGGATAGAAGTTGGCGATACCTTAATGGCCAAGAAATTCGCAGGGGATACCCTATGAACATGCCCGAGGTTATCCACAAGATAACTGGAAAGATAATGCAGATTTGAGAACGCATGAAGATAGTACGTAGCCGTTAGAACAGTTACGTCGATGTAAGGCGCAAACCCCTTAAATTCCAAGTCAGAGATAAGGTGATGCTCAAAGTATCTCCTTGGAAATGAGTTATAAGGTTCGGAAAGCGGGGTAAACTATCCGAGGTACATAGGACCATTTGAAATCCTTGACAGGATAGGTCCAGTTGTCTTTTCGACTTAAGTTACCCTAAGAGCTTAATAACGTGCATGATGTCTTCCATATGTCTAATCTTAAATAGTTCTTTTCCGATGATACGCTTGTCATTCCACTTGATGAAATTCAAATTAGCCCCGAACTGAACATCATCGAAGAGCTAGTTGAATTCAGGGATAGAGAGGTCAAACGAATCAAGCAGAGTCAGATTCCCATTGTTAAGGTATGATGGAACTATAAGCGAGGACCAGAGTACACATGGGAACGAGAGGACCAAACGAAGGATAAGTACCCTCACTTGTTCGAAGGAAGCCCAACGATAAGACAAAATTTCGGAAAGAAATTTCCTAAACAGGGGGAGAATGTGACAACCGAGAAGATTCTGTCACTGAAAACCGTTAGGCAAGAATAGGAAAAATTAATGTAATAGCTTAGTATTATAATGTTTCATTTTGAGATAATAATGATCAAATGTGTCATTACATGTATTTGTTAAAATGACTATTAGGCTAAAAATTTAGCCTGCAAAAAGTTGTACCATTTTTTAAGCTGGTTAACATACTTGGAAAGTACTCGTTAACGTGATACCAAGTGTATAAGAATCGTAAAAATATGACTCCAAAGGAAAGAGTTATGGATTTAAAAAATTAAAAATGAACCGTATAATGAAAATTAATTACGTCAAAACGGTATTTAGAGATTGGTTGAGTTTTGAATAAAAGTGCAAAAAGGAGATTCGTAGTACTCCTTAAGATAAAACCCTTCGGACAAAGAGATCCGAAAACAGGATACTTACGAGAAAGATATGACTTTTGTAAAATCATTTATTTTTTACCCCCGTTTGACACAAAATGAAAGTCAAAACCAGCTAAAGGAAACTAAAGGAGAGCTGTAGTACCAATTGAGATCATCACATAAATATAAACAGGGCTTAGATCGGAGCTCACATGAAGACGTTATGATTTTTATAAAATCTTTTCGTGCGCTTGAGGTGTGCACCTATGCCCGTTGCGCACCTGACACTGGATTTGAGTAGATTGCGAGTGACATAGCCAATTAGGGAAGTGACATGTGGATTTCTTTGGATGGAGCCATAATGATCACGCGCAACGCACGCGGATGTTTGCACCATGCACACCACAAATCCATGACTGTAAATAGAAGGCAGTGCAGATCACTTGTGTACACCATTCTCACACTCTCTATTTATCTCTCGAAGTTGTTGCCCTTGGTGCAGTCCCCGAAGTTCCGAGCCCAGTTCTGCCCTACACCAATGGTCTCACGCGACTACGGTGAGTTCACGAACTGGATTTCACTATTTTAAATGTTTTATGGGGGGGGGGGGGGGGAATATATGCTTATCAAACTATTTTATCAAAATATATTTATATCTATAATTATCAATCGTTTTATAAAGCTTGAAACCTTAGGATAATATAGCAATATATACTATAGCTAGTTGAAAGCTATGATATTATGCGTAAGAGTTATGATGCCCGATAGTCTATGAAAAGATATTACCTAGATGTTATAATGGCCAATTCCCTAGGATAACATAGTACCTAGAAGTAATGTGGGTCAAATATAGGGATATGCACTATACCTAATCGTTACTCTGCCCAAATATCCTGTTTTGAAATAACCATAATTAGGGTATATATTTGTATCGCAAAGTAATATATATATATATATATATATATATATATATATATATATATATATATATATATATATATATATATATATATATATATATATATATATACTAGTAGTCGACCCGCGCAATGCGGCGGCGACGATTAGTTTCATTTCAAATAGTAGTTTCTAGGCGGCGATTGCTTTTCTTTTTGCATACGTGAAAATGTTTCGTTTCTATGGCCAACATTGTTTTTGCTTGAATGTATAAGTATGCTGCTCATTCGGGTTCAAATGAAAAGCATTTTGTTGGGTGTGGTTATTTTCATTTATGTGAATGGTTTTGGGACAATAGTTAGATTCCTTTCAACGTTGTTCAAATTGTTCCTTTCAATCAACGACTGGACATTGTCATCTTTGGTTAAAAATATATGTACCTTGCTATTTCAGGTAAAAAATAAACATGTGTCGCTCTTTTTGTAATATGTATATATAAAAAAATTGTTTTATTATAGGATAACATTAAAGTAAGTTGTTTTTTGTTAAAATTAAATATACAGTTTTAAATTCCATCAATTTAGATGTATGTCAAGTCTGAGTGCACGTATATTATTTGTATTATTAGTTTCATTGTTTTTTAACATACATTATTGTTAGTTTTATCGATTTTCAACAATATATAGTTTTACTATTAACATCTATATTGTTTTCGTTATTAGTTCTATAATTCATTTTGGTTTTTTCAACAATATATAATTTTACTATTATCATCGATTAGTGTTCAATTGTTGTTATTTTTGTTGGTGTCTAAACTATGAGAGAGCAATACAATTCATTTGTTATTATAATTTAATAATTTTTAATTTTTCACAATTTCTTTTCTTTGTGTATATTTCAATGTATTTTGGTAGTGATATGTTTAATATATATATATATATATATATATATATATATATATATATATATATATATATATATATATATATATATATATATATATATTTTTAAAAACTAAAGTTAAATAATTCGTTTTTCCAAACATGTTTAGGATTTTTGTTTTACTTTTGAAACAAATTATATAGTTTTTCCAAAAATATTTCAGATTTTATTCACATATTTAATCAAAGTTTATGTTTATATCACCAAATATAAAACAATTTGTACATTCTTATATAATGATTATAACAAACCAAAATTTAAATTTGAGACTTTATTTCTATATAATGTATAGTTGAATAGTTAGATTTTTTTTCCATATAATGTATAGTTGAATAGTTAGATTTTGAATTTTAGTTTCTAAAGTTCAAAGTTAGTTGAAAAAACTAAAAAAACATAATTCAAAATAATTATACTAAGATAGTATGTAATATATAAATGTAAATAAAGTTTTAAAGGTGTAAAGAACTTAAAAATTAAACAACTCTAAAATTTGTATTTATATATATATATATATATATATATATATATATATATATATATATATATATATATATTAAAAATTAAACTAAAGCTACAAGAGTTTCATTTTCAAATGACATAAAATAAAATAATAATGAATTAATATTATTAATATTAGAAGCTTTATATATACCTACCATTTATATACATATTTAAAATATAAGATGGAAAGTGGGAAAGCTTAAAAGTCTACTAACACGATGATGCTATGATTTGCATACCATTAGAGCATCTCCATTGCTGCAAGGATACCATCTTGCAAATGAATGTCAACTCACCATCACATTATTAGTTTTTGGGAAGAGAAATTAATTGGAAAGAGAAATCAATTTTTGGAAAAAAAATTTAATGGGAAACAAAGAATTAATATATGCGGTTTTCTATAAGTACCCCTCTTTTTCAATTCCACCCCTCTTGATTTGATTTTTTGTATTTTTTTGTTTTCTTTTTTGTTTTTTTCCTATTTTGTTTTTTTGTTGTTTTTAATTCTTTTTAATTATTATTATTATTATTATTATTATTATTATTATTGTTGTTGTTGTTGTTATAACTTTCGCACAAAATTTTAACATTCGGACAATATTATAAATTCGAACGGCTATATAAAATCGGTTTTTAAATATTTTTTATATTGTAATATTAATATTACTATTGTTGTTATTATTATTATTATAAATTTCGAGCAACATTTTGTAAATTGGACATTATAAATTCGAACAACTATATAAAATTGGAACAAAAGCAAAGTTTGTGCCTATTAATTACGGATATTAATTGGTACGGTATTACAAATACTCGACTACATGTTTTCAATCAACATAACACAACACACAATTGTATCAACTCTTAAAATATTAGTACAATTAATGTTTGCAAGTCTTGCAAACTGTGAAAGACAAAGTACACATGACATTTGATTTTCTTGATATGGCATTGCAAATTTGTTTTGCAATAGCGGAATACGGCATTGCAAATTTGTTTTGCAATAGCGGCTATGGAAGGTCTTAGTATACAATTTTTTTTTGTTGTTTTTCACTTTCAAGAATTAATCAGTTTTTATATTTTTTTGAATGAAATGTGACATAATTACAACAAAAAGTGCAAATCTTTAAAACATATAGCAAAACTATCCAAATATTTACAATGGTCTTGTCGGTTAGAAAAGAAAGACAAATAAGTATTTTGAAACAAAATCAAACTCAAAATATTTAAGAGAAAATTATGATAGTTCTCAAAACATAAATAAATATAAAGTACAATGAATTGTAATTAGTTCAAAAAAATTTAAAGAATTTATTTAATCGTGGCTATTGTTTTATTCTAACTTTTTATTTAAAAAATTACATTATAAATAGGCTTAGAAAACATATAATGATCTTACAATGTTCTAACTATCAGAGTATGGACATGTTTTTGTCATTTGTTTCAATTTGGTCTCTATCAAGATTTTAATTAAGCGTTTGTACTTATCTTCATTTTTTTTAAAAATCAACTCATACTCCTTCATTTGTGAAAATGGCCCATACGTAACCCAACTTTGTAATTTATCATATAGCCATATTGATATTTTTTATAGCATAATCATTTATTTAATTTACAGTTTCAATAACAAAGTACATGCGGTTACAATTACCCTTTTAAATCAAATAATAATAAGAGTAAGTTCATAATAAAGTTAAATATTATTACGCTTTTTTATTTTTTTGATGTAATTAATATTATTTTGTTGGTTACTTCAACCCAAAATTTATCTACAGCAATCGAAGACAAAAATATGCTTCTTTGATGTAATAATATTAAAAACAAATCATGCTTATCAGATCCAGATGTTTATTTGGCTAGATGTAAAAATACAAATACATAACTAAACACACCAATACCACAGATCATACTCACATTCAACAAATCAGATACACACACAACACAAAGTCAAAAACACGCAAACTCAGGAGCAACCCTCAGATTTATATACAAACACAAACACATAAAGATTTGGCCAAGAACCTTAAAACAAATAAAACGGAAAAAAACAGATATAGAACAAAAAATCGACGACATATATAGGAATCATATGCTTCCAGTCTTCAATTTTCATCCTGCCACACAAAACATCCAAAAATCAATAAAAATGAAACTAAATGGAACAATAAACAGAATAAATAACAAATAAACAACAAAAACATGAATAAATATAAATCGCAGAGCCAGATCTAAGATATTGAGACATATATGTATATATATATATATATATATATAGAGAGAGAGAGAGAGAGAAATAAGAGAGCAGGAGCAGCGCGGATGTTTTCTTTAGTGTTTTTGGAGCTTTATTCATTTTTCCGGTGTAGAGTGATGTAGAAGAGTGTGATGCAGAAGCTATTTGTTGCATTCATGTTTGTAGATGAATAGGGAATGAAAAGAGAAAGTGGACATATAGAGTGAAAACATTGTGATGGGGGTAGCAAAGCAAGCGGCAGATCAAATTTTAGGGTTTAAAGAGAGGTACGAAGGTGAAATGTGGTGAAGGAGTCTGGGTCAAGACTACTTATATGGGAAGAAGCAGGCCGTTGGATTGTAGTGTTTGATGAACGGCCCATATAAATATAGATCGATCCGTGTGAGATTTTTAACCCGTGCATATGTGTTTTGGTTGTTACGAATAGCAAATGAGCTTTAATGGCTTGCACATATTGTTTAAATATTTGTACATGTTATATATTGTATTGTGATTGGTTGTAATCCCTTCACATGGATCACTAACCAACATAATCCACACCGTCAAAAAAAAATCCTATGGTCCATATTTTATTTCCTTGAATTTTAAGACAATTGTCTTAATTTTTGGGGGCCCACAATTATAGATGATTTATAGAATGGTATATATATATATATATATATATATATATATATATATATATATATATGCCTGGATCCAATATCCCTACATCGAACAGCCCGACGTTTCTACCGCCGGCTGGGGGTGTGACAAAAAAAATCCTATTGGAGTCTAGGAAAATCTATTGTATATACTCGTTGGGACACATACATATATGTTTCGTGGTCATCTTGTGTAGTTTTAAAAAGTGACTTGGAAACTTTGGCACAATTCTTGGGATGAGTACGCATAGGTGTGAAAGGTAGTAAACGCATGGACTACCGGTAGCACAAGATCCATACTTGGATCAGGAAGACTCACAAAGTTACTAAGGCACATGTAGTTAAGTAGATAGTGTAGCTAATAGTTTAAATTCATTTTACGTTGTTTCTGTCAATACTTGTTGTATGGTGATGTCTAGGAGAGTGGCTCAAAGTTCAGGCTCAAGTGGCCATAAAGGAACGAGTCCGAGTAATGTAGGTATGCATAAGAAAGTGATTGGTTCTAAGAACCTTATTCTATGTAGTAACCGACTTTAGTTGTAAGATTTAAAAAGGAGGTGATGAAGGTGATTGACAGAAGAATTACAACATTCATTACGGGCTGACCAGCCAATTGTTAAAGTTACTACATGTTGTGATTGTATGGAAACCTCCCATAATCAAAGAAGGAAGGATCATATTGTTAGTACGAATGGGATACGATAGATGGAAGATGTATTATATTTTATTGTTTTCCTTGTGGAGACAAAGTTTAATTTCACTATTAACCTTTTTGTAGCAAAAGCTTATCGAACGAGTTTTGTTATATTAACAGAATGTTAACTACACGATGTAAAGTAGAGAGCCCTAGGATTGGTTCAAACAATGCATCACTGCACGATTGGATTGCTGTTGAAGTATCACTAACCTTACTAGAAAAATTTCCCTTTGGACGGATTACAGACAGGTTGATCATTACGTTCAAGGAGTGGATTGCAGCTATTCGGACTGCTGAAGAAATGGTTAAGATCACTTAGGAAAGGGAGATTGGTTTAGTAATACAACTAGGAAAGAGAAACTAGGTGCATGACCCGACTCTACCTATATAAGCCAAAAAGCTTGATGTTGTTATACCAAGCACTGGAAGTCTGAACAAAAATCTCTATTGTAAAAGAGGAGGTATCAGTAAGTCTGTACGCTACAAGATCAAATGTGGTAAGTGCGGACGGAAGGGACATAATGGTCAAAATTATATGCTGGAGGTGGAGTTATGCCATCATTGTCATCAGCGTGGTCACATTAGGGGTGAATGAATGCATTTAACAGCGGGAGTGACTCAGACCCCAACACTTGCGGTCTTGCAAAAAGAGGAAGGAACGAGTGTATCCATTGAAAGTCAAGAGCTGAAAGTCCATCGAAGGATGAAAGAACGGGTACGGGTTCAGGCACCACCATCGCCGAATAGGTTCAAAACTACTGAACTTCGGTTAAGAAGGCAATGAGGTTACGGTTGTTATAGCTTGTAGAAGAAAGTCACGTGTGATTGTCTTACGTGCGTGTGCATCCAAGTGCTTCAATGGTCGTCAGGAGGGTCACTACAAGAGGGCCAATTGGAACGCTACAACATTGATTGTGTAAGGTCACACCTTATGATCTGATGAGACAAACACTCTATCCGTCATCGTCAACATCAACTACATCTACAACACCAACGTACCAAGCTTATCAACATCAACATGTAGCGTAGTTATTCTATATAATCTTTTTTATATTAGGTAATGATATAGATAAGTATAGAATAGGTCACAGATCCTGTATCTTTGTAATAAGATCGGTTCTTAGTACAGATTAGATGCAAACCCTTTAATCATGGGATTGATATGCATAGATTAGTATATATACAACATTAGGTAAAACCCTAATGTTGTAAAATACGGCTTGGTATCGTAATCGTCTTTGTGACAAATCATCTTCTTGGTGAAGACAAAACTCTTTCTTGGTGAAAGAACAATTTGGAGAACTCTCTGTGTCTTTTAATTTCTGCTCTTTATTTTCGTTGATTAAGTTTCTCTTTAGTATTTATATTTGAAGTGTATTCGATTGATACAAACCTTCAATTGGTATCAGAGCAGGTTTGTGATACACTCAAGTAATCATGTCGAATCTCAAATCCTTTGGCCTACACAAAATTCCTCCCTTTGATGAACACAATTATGATATGTGGAAGACGAAGGTCACCGTTGTTCTTGAAACCATTAACTATGACATGGTACCATGATGATTTAACGGTAAATCTTTGATTCTAGATTGAAACTTACTTTATGATACAAAAGTTTAAACCAGTTCTTGTTGATGGGTTAAACTGTTAATGATTTATGCTGAGTTCACATCAACATAACTAAAACAATTCATTCTCTCCACAAGTCTTCTAATATAAAACTTGAAGATTCACTATGTATGACCACACACTAATAAATGTTCAAAAGTTTGTGTCGATGGTTAGTCTATGTACCGTAGGCTATCACACGCACCAATCCACTCTTCCCCTTATACTCTTCTTTAAAGTTTTATGATTCAGCGTAATGTACCATATGCTAATGAGAGCTTGACAAATCTGTTTCGATGGGTCTATCATTGTTCGTGATATGTTCCA
Organism: Lactuca virosa; assembly: GCF_052849685.1. Taxonomy (NCBI): domain Eukaryota; kingdom Viridiplantae; phylum Streptophyta; class Magnoliopsida; order Asterales; family Asteraceae; genus Lactuca; species Lactuca virosa. The sequence goes on from NC_136431.1 coordinate 115,157,595, forward strand.
TGCACCTATCCACTCTTGCCATTTCTCTTCTAATAAAAGAGATTTATGAGTTAACGTATAAAACCACACGCTGATGAGATCTCGCAATACTCTGTCAGTGAATGGTTGTTTTAGAACACACTATCAGGAGACATCACAAACTAAAAATATGATCATCATAAATTTATTCGCTGATCGCTTAAGCAGATACTCATTGATGCTGATGATTTGTCTCACTGATGTAGCTGCCGTGTCTCAACGGTAACTTTTTGGATATCTTCTAAAAAGATTATTCATTATCTTGGGATACGAGATCTTTACGACGCATATATGTTCACTCTTGATTACGTAAAAAGGAAGAAACTTTGTGGGTATAAATTGGGAATTCTTCATCCTAGGTTTCTTTTACAAGCAATTCAAGCAAATAAGCTCTCTCTCTCTCTCTCTCTCTCAAAAAGACTCCCAATCATCATCTCCCTTAAAGCTTTCACCATGTCAAAGCCCTTGTACGATTTCGTCCCCAGCGCTAACATCATCAAAGGTCCTCATGCTCCCGACTCTACGACCATCATTCAATCGACAAATGTGGCATTCTCCGATGAAATCCCAAAGCAATTCGCAAACTCAGGAATCAAAGATTTTGTCGACTATGTCAAGAGCGGTCCTCTTCGATATGCATTCTGCGACTTCCTAGCACCTTTCTACCCCTAACAAGTATGTGAGTTTTAGTATACATGCTCCATTGATACTGTTTCTCGAACCATCACTGGAACCATTGGAAATGGTCAATATAGTGTTACCATTGGTGTGGAATCCTTCGTCTTCCTCGATTCAAAAGTTACTCTGAAACTCTCTCGGAAGCAAGTTGCAAATATGTTCATGAAAAATTAGGGTATAATTTCAATCTTCAGGGCCTCATTCGTGATCCATACAAGAACACTCTTCGTCAATGTTTTAATGTAGGATGGAAGTACTTAACAGGTGTGATTGGAAAATGTCTTGGTCACAAGACCGGAAATATTAGATCAATTGAATCTCTTTGAGCAAAGGATTTTATATTCTCTTGTTTACAACAAGAAAATAGATTTTGCTCAACTTTTTCTTGATAAAATGGTTGACTACATTACTGGGAACAAGAAGCCATTGAATTTTTCTTATCCCCGTTGGCTTCGTCAGATCTTATCTAAAAAAAGAGGCTATGTAAAAAGTCATAGGATTACCATTCTAATTCCTGCCCTCTCCTAAAAAGTCGTTAATGTTGCTCCATCTCAGGGTGACTTTCCTATTACTGCAAGGATGCAAAATTGGATTGAAAAACCCTATGTGGTTGAATCCTCAGACTCTGAAGATGATAATGATGATAATGATGATGCTGGCAGTGAAGAAGAGAATAATGAGGATGATGATGATGAGAATGATAGCGATCAAGAAACTGGTAATAAAGAAGGGGCTGATAAGGAAGAAGACACTGATACAGTTGAAGAAGAATCGGCAGCTGACATGGGAGAAGAATTCACTCAGAAAATGAACTCTCCACTGAGGATGAACAACCACATTCATTTTTCAATTAACTCTTCATCCTCTTCCTCTGCTGATGATGCTGCACAACATGGGTTAACCCCTCCTATTGTGGAAACTACTGAGCCAATGATTCAAGATGTGAATTCTCCAAAGCCAGCATCTCATCCTCCTCAACCTGATAGTGTTCCTATCATGACTACTACCTTTCATCAAGATAATCAAGGAGAATTCATCTCCAACTTTGAAATTGTTGTGCTTTCTCAACTTTCCTTAATTATGCAGTTAACTCAGTTAATGAATAAAAGGTTGACTAAAGTTGAAAGGAATGTGGCTACAATGAAGAGACTAATCTCCTTAGATGATGATGATGATATGGTTGTTGATGACACTCCACCAAATTCTCAATGGAATAACGCTCCTCCTCCTCTACCTCCATCAAAAAATCTTCCTCCAACTCCTCCACCATCTAATCCTCCTCATAGAACTTCTCTGCCACCTCCTACTCTCCTCCCCAATCTGATGCTACCAAAAAGGGGGAGAATAATAAAGGGGAACCTGAAAGTATGCAAATGCAGGTGATGATTGTACAACCTCCATATCATCCTGAGATGACTGGAAGGATTGAAGCTGAAGTTGATCCTCAAAAGCAGATTGTTGTTGCTAATATTCCAGACGCAAATGCTAGAACTGATCAGTCCATTCCAGACACTAGTGACCAATCAGAGACTGATGACTATGAAGGGTTTCTTGATATTGGTTTCATGCAACAAGCTATTTTTCCTGTTGTTCCCTTAAATGTTTTCTATCATGGTTCTTACTTTGAGGGGGAGAATTATCAAGAGGTTCCTTAAGGAACTGATAATGACATTGAATCTGACAATGAGCAACTCAATCCTTAGAAAAAAGGTTTCCTTCTCAGGGGGGAGCTCATGATACTGAAGCTAGAAGCTCTTCTGCTGATGCTGCTGGTGATCCTTCAGCATCTCCTCCTAAAAAGAAAAGAAAACTAATCTTTGATTTAAATGAACTCGCATGAACATGGAGGTTATCCATTGAGGAAGTTATAAAAATTATGTTTGAATATAATGATGCCATCTGACAAAAGAAACAAGCCAGAAAACAAGAACGTTTGTCTGCCAAACTTTCTCAAGCTCTTCCTCTGCTGATGAAGGAGATAATGTTCAAAGCTATGATAAAGAGGTCAAGAAAATCTTTAATAATAATGTGGAGAAAAAACACCTTGTTTTAGACCTGAATGACCGTATTGGTAGGAAGAAGTTTGGAGATGTTCTTACTCGCAGGTCAAAGCATGATCCCATTATCAAAGTGAGATGCACCAAACCAAGAAACGAGTCCCTGAAGCTTCACATTGTTAGAAAGAAAACAAAGCATGAATACAATGAAGTTGTTTTTGCTCATGAACTAGTCAAATTTGTCTACACTGAGTTGATGCAAATTCAAGAAATCATCGATAAACACAAGGGTGTTCATGCTCAAGAAGTGAAGTTGGCAATACAACAACTACTCAACAAAGTCAAGAAGCTGAACCTTATGCCATCAGTTGGTCCATCATCAATTAGTCAATCAATACCATCCTCCTCAAGCAGAACTGGTGCTCCCAGACAATCAAAAATACCAAGTTTCTTCTTCCTTATAGAACTCGGTATACCAACAATGAATTACCAGTGGGTGTCGAAGCAGTCTAATATATGTTCATTCCAGAACCAAAGCATGAAATATTTTATCTGACAGTAAGAATCATATGTTCTTTCAACGCATTGATGAACTTCCTTCTGCTCCTACCAAACATTTGTTTCATCTTTGCTTGGATGGACTGGGTCACTATGAACTGAAAAGAGGATATCATGTGTTGATATCACTGGAGCTTAGTAGAAGATTGGATGAACTTAAGCTTGATCAATTCAGATGGGTCAAGCCTGAAATTTTAAAATAAGCTGACAAGTTCTACAATGGCTCTACCGATGACTCTGAAAAAGAAGATTAGTTTTGACATTATCAGATAGGGGAGATTGTAAGGTCACACCTTATGATCTGATGAGTCAAACACTCTATATGTCAGCGTCAGCATCAACTACATCGGCAACACCAACATACCAAGTTTAGTAGTGTTAGCGTATAGCATAGTTATTCTATGTAATCTTTTGTATATTAGGTAATTGTTGGGTTTTGAGCATTCTAACACTCCTATGGTGTACATGCAACCCTATAAACCTTGGATCTATGTTTTCTCTATTATACATGCAAATATTAACTATTCCAAGGTTTCATCCTAACTAGCATATTATGAAGCACCTATACTACAAAGTTCTAGTTAGATGACATACCTTTTGATGTAGTTGAATGTCTTCAAGCTTTAAGAGCTTAACCCAAATAGTGTGGAAGCCTCAAATGGAATCACAAATCACCAAAACACCTTGGAAGAACCTGAGAGAATATGTATGCACACTAAAATCGGCCCACTCTTATTTTCACACACTTGTGCCAATTTTGTGAGCCAAGGACCCCTTTATATATTATGGAGGATTAGGGTTACATCCATGTAGACCCTAATACCCATGACCTTTCATTTACATAGGATCCATGGGTTAAAAGCTCCATGGACCATCCATGAAAGCTTAGCCCAACCTAAATGAACTTGGCCCATTCCATATATATAAGAGTCCATATTTAATTAGTTCTTTTTGATCACTTAATTAATTCTAAATTAATTCTTGATCAATACTAATTAAATAATATGATTCCATATTAATATATTAGAACTTATAATATATTAATATAAATCATAAATATACTATTCTCAAAAGACTATCCATATAAATTGTGTCGGTGAAGTGCAACCCAAATGGACCATGCCGGGTCGGGTCAAGTACATACCAAATATAGTTATGGACTTAGACATTAATCCAACAGTCTCCCACTTGGATAAGTCTAAAACTAGTATTGAGTATGACTTCAAAACCTAACTGGCAATCGTAGCTCTTAAAGCCGCTGTCGAACTCTGACCTTGTCAATGACTTGTCCATTAGATAAGGGATCATATATTCCTCCATTCTAGATATTATATGGACTGAGACATGGATTATAATCATTCTCTCTGTCCATTTGTTGTTTCCTGATTTTCGATTTATGATGACTGACTGATTGAACAAATCAAATCAGTCCTGGCTTGGCCAAGCACTCACATGTGTCATCGCTAAATCATCGAGGGGACCACAAATATCGCTTTTATCCCGAAGGTAAAAGGAATGGATAAACTTCGACTCATATGGCTTGTTCTGCTACTTGTTGAATCATACACAAAGGCACGTTTTATAACATCGAGTTACCAAATGCGTTTTCGTGCAATCAATGTATAACCAACTCATAGTAACAACTCATATCTCTAGGTTTTAAGAATATAAGATATTATCGTCTCATGATCACTCGTGATAAAATCCATGAAGTGATTCAAATGAGCGTGGGTTGAATCCAATACTCAGAACTTATGAGCACTCATGAGTGTTGTAGCACCGCTTTGTCCAACATCTTAGACCTCTACAAGCCAACCAATGACAGTCTTGATTCATATCTACTTCCAACATATGACTGACTGTGGATAGTTTGAATAACTTAGTCATTCAGGAAGAATGACCTAGTTTATTCTGGAAGTCAAAACATGCAAAATGAAACACAAGAATAAATGAATCAAATATGGTATCAAACCCTATGAATATAAATAGACCAATTTTATTTATCACCATACTGATTACTCATTATTTCATTGTTTCGGTTTTATCAACTTTATACATGAATTAAAAACACTAGTTGTCCCATGCTCCAAGCATGTACACTATGTTTTTCTAAACAATAGCTTTGCCATACACCAAGTATGCACTCTATGTTTGTCTATGATCCTTACTTTGTGAAATAAACCAATTGAACATAATTTCAATGATTCTAATTTCACACTCCCAAATCCTTATCGAAAAATGTGAGAATTTCAAATTCCTATCATTTATCGAAATCTGTTTAGATTTTAAACTTATATGCACTGACCCTCCTGTAATGAATATGTACAAAGTCACAAAGACTTGTCAACAGTCATTATAAGGTATTCCAATGGAGATCAACTCCATGGAAACTAAGTCTCATATTCAAAGTACATTGCTTTGGACATGCTTCTTGCATTAAGTTTTCTAATCTTACACAGATAACTTCCACCTATGGAGACAACTCCATATTCTCATTTTGACTATCACTTCTGAACAAGAGATGCCTCTTTTCAGAATATGTCAATATGGTCCTTCCAAAATTAGCACTATACTTCCAACTGTCCCTAAGCAACCAATCTTTGGTAAATCTCAGATTGTCCTCGACAATTGCTTAATCATTTTAGTCATATCCAATTCTAGACCTTTTCCCTTCTTAATGCCTCTAGGCATTTGGAAAAATTTAGAAATGAAAAATATTATAGCACATGCAATCGATCCTGTACCCAAAGCAAATGGTACACGATTCATGATGTCTCACATAAAGACATGATTCTAGACCAGTCTTTTGCTACAATATTTTTATTTGCCATGTTTTCAAAATTTGACTATGAAGAGGGATGCCGTAATCATAATCGAATATTGAGAACGCAATATATAGAATTTCCTTAAGTTGAACCAATCCAACATGAAATTCATATATATATATATTCTTGACTAAAGATGATTAAGGTCTCAATCTAAGCCTTTAGAACTGAAATGAAGTATATCCTCTCCCTTAATTATAGCAAAACAACTTTTTCAATCACTGCAGCCTCACGAATTGAAACTTTGTTTTCTATAATTAACATTGCTAACTTGCAACACTAACAGTAATTATCATGCTCCCACTAACATGATGATTATTAACATAACACTTATGCTCCCACTAGCTTTAACATGTACTCAGAAATCAACTGGACTTCTAGAAATCAATACTTTATTGACTTTCTTACCAAAGTTCAGATTTCTGATACGAGATGCTTTGATAAAACTTTATCAAAATCATACACCTTTCCTTAGGTAGCATGCATGTGTGTCTAAACAATTTCAGAACTATGAAAAGGGATGCCGTAATCATAGTCTCAATTGTTTAGACCTTTTGCCATCTGCTTCAAATCTACTTGGTGGAAGTGTTTCCTCACCATCATTTTTATGAATCGGAGAGAAACCTTATGACCCTTAGATTTTATGGTATATGTGTTCTTATCCATGTGAATCGTCAAAACCATAGTCACAAGACAAAGATAATGACAAATCCAAACTCATATGAACTGAACTTATGCAATCTTAACTTCTTGCCACCTGGCAGTACATGGCCTGCCATTGCTTCAAAGTTGTTATGCAACCAATTGAGAACTTTCAGAACTCCTATGCAAAGCCAAATTTAACTGGAATGGGCATAGAATATGTCAACACGATAGGTTATAAACCTCAAGTCGTGTGCTAGTGAAGAACCTCAGGTTTGATTCTTGATTAGTTCTTGAAATTCTTTTTAGGATCTTTAAGACTCCCACTATCCTCTTGACATATAAGACTATCTTGCCAAATATTCAAGAGATAGTGCGGATTCTTTATCGAGACAAACACTTCACACAATTGGCCTTAGTTGGTCTTTGTTTTATCCAAAACATCACAACTTACCAATTTCAAATGTACAAGAGTAGGACACTTTTACTCTTACATTTGACAAGTGTTTTAAACCTTTCTTTAAGATATGTCACTCAAGTTACAATCTTGGAGTATGACTCTTTGAATTGTTTTGGAACGAAGTATGACTCATCTTCCTGATCTAACCATTTCAACAATTCATGACTCCTCTTCTTAGTCATAAGAATGCACTAAGATGACCTTTAGAGGACTAATTGTGATATGATTTCTAAATCATTAAGATGATCACAAACATGATACTAAAGTACTCTCCCATCTTTTCAGATTTGAGAAACTTTTATCTTTCTACCTAATTTGATTCTTCCCATTCGTTCTGCCATACATTGAGACTTTTCCAATGTTTCAGAATTATACTTAAACTTGTAAGTATAACCATATTTACTAAACTTTGGTAAATCAAATAGTCTTAACGAGCTTTGTGGTGGACATGACCAGTGCACAAGAATGTGTACTCGATCCCTTTAGTCCTTCACTTGACTCACACATCCATGTGAACAAGTAATTAGTCTTGATTTTCCAATGCTTGAAAGTTCTCATTCATCATACTTTCAACTTGCATGATTCCAAGTTTCGGTCCAATTGAAACTTGGGAGATGAGGAACTTTCCTGATTTGGTAAATTTAGACACTACCACAAATGAAAGAATCAAATCCATTTTCCAATATTGCTGTTAGTGGAATCATATAAGCAACAATTTTCCACAAATGCCATTGTAAGGATACTTCAAATAAATAAAATTAAACAATTTTATTTTATTTTAAAACTTTGCGGAAAAACTTATCCTTACAATCCACATGGAAAATTGTTGTTATCTATTCCTTAGCAATATATCATAACTTCTTAAGCAACTGCTCAAAATTCTGATGCGATCGTAATCCACCTTCGCGATCAGAATCAACATATACTTCCTTTAAGATTTCTCTCTATTCTTTGATTCTTAAAACATCAACATGTGACCCAGTCACATTATGTAATGAGGATCTCACAATAGAACTTAACAGAGTTAGATAATGGGCTCTACCTGATGTAGAGTCAAACTTATTGACTTTAACATCCTTAGGTAAATTTGGCAGCTTTGCAATCAACGCCCCTTCCTTTGGCAAAATAAACATATGGACCCTTTGGTAATGGGACTATCTCAGACTTAGCCTTTCTCTTTACCATTTGGTCAACCGGGTTGACTATGGCCAATCCCTTTCCATTGGGAAGAGAATGCTTTTTCTAGATTTCCAGTGTCACCATTGTCACTGTCAATAAAGTTTTTGGGAAGTTGATCTTCTAATCAAATTTGCTTTACTATCGTTCCAAATCATTGCTGATTCAGCAGCACCAAGCAAATAGATATGATCATTAAGGTTCATGTCATAGTCTGTTTCATAGTAGTCCCAAAGGAACTCACTATGTGACTTAGAAAGTGATTGAACATCCAACTTTCTCAAGACTTTGACACCCAACTCTCTCGGCTTGTCAATATGTGACTTCATTTCTAAGATGTGATCACACATAGACCTTGCTTTCCATTAGGGCTTGAGTGACCTTGAACTTGTGGGTTAGGGAGAATAATTGGAGGAGGTGGAGGAAGAGAAGTATGACTTCCACGAGCCAAACTCGGGAAGTCATATTCATTAGGAAAGCTTGGTTTGGGAAGATCATTGTTGTCTAAACCAGACATCAACAATGGGAGAAATTCATGTAAAGTTGATTTAAGTCCTTAATATAACACCCAATATGATATATTAAGGCTAGGACCCAACAAACTATTTTATAACTTGGAAGAGGGATGCCGTAATCCAAGCTATAAAATATTTGAAGGTAGGTGAATGACGATTCACCAATTTCCACCAAGATAAACGAAATGTATTATTAGGTTTTAATTGGTTTTGAAACTCCGAGATTCTTTTGAGATTCATTGAACTTTTCAAAGGCATGTTTCAATCTCGAGTGTGCCCTTCAGGTTTTGTGACTGGGATGCCGAGGATCACAAAATAATGTGTGAAGTAACCATGAAAATATACTTGGTACCCTTAATATTTACCCCTCAATCGATGTGCCAGTTAACCACACACGCTCCAACGATACTATGATAAACATTAAGTTACCCTTTGCCTACCTTGTTAAGTCCACGTTAGTGTGCCGGTTAACCACACACGCTCCACTAACAGCTTAAACAAAGTGCAAAGTGTAATTTCATGGATTAGCACCTTATTCACATTTTCCTAAGTAACTAAGATTGGGAATTTATAAGTGTTTAGTTACTTAGTATTTATCATTATACTTATAATGAAGGGAGAATTATAGTCCTTGTCCTACCGGTTCGGCTAACGACCCTCCACCGGTCAAGGAAGCGGTGAGTGAGAGTGGACACCCATTAAACTTCCATTTTATAGGCAGTAACCTTATACCCCCCTTATAGACCGGCTTCGTAAATGAGGCCTACTAATGGTAAGACGACTTGCTCTTATACATATAATATATTAAACTTTTAATATTATAATAGTATAAGGGTGTATTTTAGACATTTAAAATACTTGGTGGTTTAATCTATTAATTAAACTATACTCTTAATTTAATTAAATTTAAACCATGTCATTATGGAATTATTAATTCTCTTTTAATTAAACACTTTAATTATCTATTAATAAAGTCCATAAGAGTTAATTGAATTATTCAATAAAAACATCATAATTCCAATTATTAAATTCAAAATTAAAACCATTTAATTAATTGTTTAAGTTATGAACCCAAGAGTTTTAGAATTCAATTCTTTTTTTTTTATCATAAAAAAACTTTTTCCAAATTCCAAAACTTGAGGGCAAGTTTTGTAACTCTTGAAAACTTTTGGATTCCATAACTTATGGAGTTAAATACTTGTTTTATGATGAAACTTTTCATGTTCCATAACTTAAGAACAAGTTATGGAATTCTTTAAAACATTAACACCAAATTTTGCAACTCCATAAAAACTTTGAATCAAAATTTTTTTTTTTTTAAAAAAAACTTTCATATCCATAACTTATGGAAGTTTCAAAAACCCTTAAGATCACAACTTTAAAAAAACTTTTGAGCTCCAAAATTTTATGACAAAATATGTAACTCCTTAAAACATTTAGATCAAACTTTTAAAACTAATAAAATAATCATATCATTTTATCTTTTACTAAATTTGACCTAATTCAACTCATATAGGAAATGATTCAAATTTTACAAATAATTAGTTTTTCACAAAAACAAGTAATTATCTTAAAATTTGACAAACGTCATGTTTTTTTTTTCCTTTTTTTTTCAACTTGAAAATAAAACATTTGCATCAATATAACAGAAAACAACCTGGCTCTGATACCACTGTTGGGTTTTGAGCATTCTAACACTCCTATGGTGTACATGCAACCCTATAAACCTTGGATCTATGTTTTCTCTATTACATGCAAATATTAACTATTCCAAGGTTTCATCCTAACTAGCATATTATGAAGCACCTATACTACAAAGTTCTAGTTAGATGACATACCTTTTGATGTAGCTTGATGTCTTCAAGCTTTAAGAGCTTAGCCCCAATATTGTGGAAGCCTAAAATGGAATCACAAATCACCAAAACACCTTGGAAGAACTTGAGAGAATATGTATGCACACTAAAATCGGCCCACTCTTATTTTCACACACTTGTGCCAATTTTGTGAGCCAATGACCCCTTTATATATATTATGGAGGATTAGGGTTACATCCATGTAAACCCTAATACCCATGACGTTTCATTTACATAGGATCCATGGGTTAAAAGCTCCATGGACCATCCATGAAAGCTTAGCCCAACCTAAATGAACTTGGCCCATTCCATATATATAAGAGTCCATATTTAATTAGTTCTTTTTGATCACTTAATTAATTCTAAATTAATTCTTGATCAATACTAATTAAATAATATGATTCCATATTAATATATTAGAACTTATAATATATTAATATAAATCATAAATATACTATTCTCAAAAGACTATCCATATAAATTGTGCCGGTGAAGTGCAACCCAAATGGACCATGCCGGGTCGGGTCAAGTACATACCAAATATAGTTATGGACTTAGACATTAATCCAACAGTAATGATATAGATAAGTACATAATAGATCACAGATCCGGTATCTTTGTGATATGATCGGTTCTTAGTATAAATTAGATACAATCCCTTAATCATGGGATTTATATGTATAGATTAGTATATATATAATATTAGGGAAAATCCTAATGTTGTACGATATGGCTTGGTGTCGTAATCGTCTTTGTGACAAATCGACTTCTTGGTGAAGACAAAACTCTTTCTTGGTGAAAGAACAATTATGAGAACTCTCTGTGTCTCTTAATTTCTATTCTTTATTTTTATTGATTAAGTTTCTCTTTAGTTTTTATTCTTGAAGTGTATCCGATTGATACGAACCTTCAGAATGTCCCGTAGAAGTTGGAAGAATGGATTGGATTTAACAACCATCGTTGTTGCTAGTATGTCCTCTACGTCATTAATTCCCTCTTAGTTATAATGCGTGTGTGGGCATTTCTAGACAACTTTATACTTGTCATGATCATTTTTTTTATCCAGATTGTGTTATGAGGGACGATCACTTACTTTGGTCACAAGAAATAATGTTATGATGAAATCTTCGATGTCATTTATATGACAATCAAGAGCTTTTTCAAAGTCAAAAGGAGCTACGAATCACATAGGAAGAGCCATATTAGGCTTTGATCGGTCATGAGTTGCAGCAATTGATGGGTCGGACCCAAGTGGGGGAGAACCGACCCTTAAAGAGAAAGTGTGAAGAGCAGTTCGACTTTCAGTTCCTATGTTAAGGTCCCAAGGAATTGCGGCATAAGTGGGTGGAGGCTGTTAGTTTTGCTTTCGTTAGAAGGGGTGAAAGAATAAGGAAGTCTTCTGCTAAAATACCCATAGGCTATAAGTTTCTCGGTGTACTTCTCAAGGAAAGGTTGGTCTTTCCTCCCAAACATCTGGTAGGATTTAGGAATGGGCCAAATTCTCAGGTGCGACTCTGATTACCAAGAGAACTATATAGATTCATGCCTTCACAAATGAGGGATTTATCCTCGCAATGTATGAGCTGCTAGACAAGGAATTTATGTAACGTCCGAAATTCTTTTATTTAAACAAAAGAAAACATTTAATTTAATATAAAAACCATTACGTTTCTTATTTAACATAAACAGTTATGTTCAAGTGTTCAACATAAGACTTCAAATCATACTTTCAACAATCCCAACCCATTTTTAATTCAAAATCGACAACGTAAATAATAATAAATTCAATAACAAGGGTTGACAAGGACCTAATCTTTGAATCACGCCCGTGTATAGTCAAGCTTTGGCCTTACTCCTATCCATACCTGATGTACATGTAATAGTCGTTTTATAAAGGAAAGGGTAAGCATGAAGCTTAGTGAATTCCAACACATCATAATTATAAAAGTATTACACCCTAATCCTACATTCCGTGCCATCAACAAATATGTATGAAAACGTCCATATAACATATAAACCTCAAGATCATATATATCATGTCTTTTTGGGAACACATCTCAAACAACACCCAAATAAAGACTCGATATTTAGCCGTCGAGTCCACAAACACAGTGTTTCCGCCTTAAGTCCCCCTAACTAAGCATTATGGCCTTCAGTCAGTTTGACTCGACACAAGGCCATCAATCAATCGACTTTGTATTCAGCCATCGAACCCAAGCATATCATGCATATACATTCCACATAACAAATAAATACATCAAGCATAACAAATGTAACAAGTATTACTTTACTATCAACCATATAATTCCTAGTCGCACCCGACCTAATAGTAAGCATATAATACCCTAAGGTTATAAAGTAAGGAACTCACCTCAACTAGCCAAACCCCCTTCAAGTAGCCCAACCACCCCTTCACACCAAGTCAACCTTGAACTTCCTAATAATGGTCAAAAAGAGTTAAGATATGGTCATTTGATATCTCAAAAGTACAAATGAATCATAAGTTACTTTTTCTAGATTTTTACATGAAAGTTATAGTATAATCGAGACCTGTCCCCCCCCCCCCCCCATAGGCACCTTATTTTCCAAAAATGTTTTACATGCATGAATTTCATGTCATTAGATTTAAAAGTGGTACTCTCCCACCTATGTACGAGTTTCTACAATTTTTGGTGATTTTTACAAAACTGCCTCGCAAAATAGTTCAATCCGAACCAATCTGGGTAAATGGTAAATTTCATCCTAGTTGTGGGAATTTCTTGTTAGAACCTGAAAGTGAACCTCTAGCAATCCTAAGTACTAATTCCGAAGTGTATGTTCCGAAGTGATGAATGGTCCGGAATCTGTCCGGACCAGGTAAGAAGATGTGAAGACTGAAGACATTCCGGAGCTGAATCTCATGTCCGGAATGATGCTGATTCGGAATGAAGTTGTTTTGTCTTTTGTTCATTTATTATATTTGTCTTTGTATTGATGTAACGTTTCATAGGACTTAACCTATAGTTGTATTTGGACAATCAGAATGCCAGAATCATGTCTTTTGTCCGGTCCTATGTAAGCACTTCAGTTAATTCGATGTAATATTCACCCTTATTTATAGGAGTATTCAGTACAAGTCAACAACGGATCTTTTCACTCACTTTTGGCATTTTCTCTAAGTTCATTCAAAACATTCTTGTTCTTCATTTATTAGGTTTACCTTGATCATTTATTCTCAATCATCATTTATGTCTTGATCATTTGTTGAATACATCAACTTAGACTTGTCTAGTCTTTCCAGACTTAACTAGAACACTTATTAGCAAGCAGACATTTATCTTAAGCATTCACTCAAGGTTTGAGTTTTCATACCTTGTCCCTGCGCATTGATCTTGTACTCACAAGTGGTATCAGAGTTTGAGTGGTTGTCCTTTGAATCCATAACTATCAGATTATAGTTGGTTTGAAATTACCCTGGTATTTCAACCATTTCTGTGTCAAGGATAAAAGTTCTTCTATATACCACTTTAGCTTGAAGATATCTTAACTTCAATGGCTGCTTCTAATCCTCAGCAAATGATTTCAATGCAAATTGCAAATAGTGTGGGTGGCCCTACTCGTGCCCCATTACTAGTTGTGGAAGAATATGATCACTGGAAAGTTAGAATGGAAAGATTTTTACTTGCCAAAGATAAAGTTGAAGAAATCTGGAGATCCGTCAAAGAAGGTCCACATGTTCGTATAGGAATAGTTGTAAGAGATGCAACTGCTCAGCTCATATGAGAAGATGAAACTCGCCTATCTCCTCTAACTGCAGATGATATCGAAAAGCTTCATGCTGATCAAGTTGCTTTCTCCGAAATGGTGTTTGGTGTTCCTCCTTCACTCTTCGAGCACATCAAGTTATGCAAATATGCCAAAGAAATTTGGGACACTCTTCAGGACCTAATTGAAGGTTCGGAAAACATGAAAGACAAGCGCCTCACCTCTGTTGTCAACGACTTTGACACCTTCACTACCACTCCTAGTGAATCAGTGGCCTCGGCCTCCAACCGTTACCGAATCGTTGTAAACAGCATGACTGCTCATGGGATTACCCGAACTCCTTTGGAGTACAATCTCAAATTCATAAACAGTCTTGGCAAAGGATGGGGAAATGTAAAATCTTGTCTCCAAAGCAATGGCTCCTAAAAAAAGTTGAAGCTTTATCAACTTTTTGATGAACTTCAAGGACATGAGTCCAATGTTGCTCAAACCATAAGGGAACTCTCCGGAGGTCCTCTTGCTCTTGTTAGTTCTTTCGAATCAACCATTCCGAACTCATCTACGTCGGATTCATTCAAACCCGTTGTTCCATCTGTTCAAACATCCGCACCCATTTTACCCACTCAAATCTATCCTGATGATGATTCCGAAGCCATGAACTCTGAACTCCGTCTCCAACAGGAGTTCGCTCTACTCTCAATGAAGTACAAACGTCCTTTCAATCCTTCTTACAAACCATACTAAAACCGATTCAATGCTCCTCACCATAACAATCCTCAACCTTACTCAACTCCGGAACCTAAACCAACTTCCGAAAACCCTCCTGCATACAAACCAAACTCTACTCCGGAACCCTCTCAGAGTTCCAAATTGGACAAACCAAAAATTGTGTGTCATAAGTGTGGACATGCAAACCATTTTGCTAAAGATTGCCTGGCTGATGCTCCGCAGAAAACAAAAATCAACGATTCTGCTTACTACATCCGAAGAGCACAAGAGAAGGCTGAAAGCGAAAAAGCCTTTGTAACAACGGTTTCAAGAGATGTTGAAGGGTATTTGTCATCCGGAGATGATGATGACATGGTAACTGGAAGGAACATGTGTCTGATGGCAAGACAAACGGTGGAATGTGATGAAGGATATTGGTCTTCTGGGTCAGAAGATGAAGATGATGTTGCTGAACCTCACTACTGCTACATGGCCACCAATGATCCACCCGGTCGAAGCATCGTTCAGCAGGTAAAATCTATGATCTCTGATAATAACTTTAATTTATCTCTTTGTGAACCTTATATGACCCAAATCCAAATAGATATGAACACCATTTATAAAGCCTATGAGTCTGTCATAGAAGCCAGTGAGAAGAAGGATTGTGAACTAAATCATCTTAGGTTACGTTTTAAGGATAAAAAATTAAAAATCGAGTCTTTAGAGCATGAGCTTGTAATGTCAAACGATGAATGTATCATTTTTAAAGATAAATGTGAAATCACCTATTCTGAACGAAATATTTTAATTGCTGATAACAAACGTCTCAATGCAAAAATAGATGCTTTGTATAATTTTGTAGGCATGCTTGAAGCGGACATTCGGATGACTCATAATTTTTGTCATCCTTGGTCTAAAGCACCTGGTCTCGGAAGCGAGTTTCCGAAACCAATTGTTAGTCCCTTGAAGGAATTGCAAGACATTCATGGGAGAGGTTCCGAATATCAAACATTCGGACACCCCTGTTTCTCCTTTTTCTCCACTTCCTGAGACTACAGACCATTTTGAGTCCCTAATTCCTGAGTTCAAACCAATAGTTGTCAAGTGTCCTGATTCCACGCCTCTTCCTCCTCTGATAAACCTCGACCTGAATCGGACCACAAATTTTCATCACAGTCTTACAAATTGTGTAGACTATGTTCCTAAAAGTAATCACGTGAACAATTGTGTGATTGAAGAAATTTATCCGGTGACAACTGAAACTACTGCTTCTGAGTTTGTATGGGCATCCTTAGATGATAAAGTTGAAGTCTCAAGCTATGTGTCCTCCGATTCTTGCGAATCGGATTTCTTAGTCACCTCAAAAACTAAATTGGTTCCCATTACTACTGAGTTTAAGAATCCATCCGTAGGACAAACCTCAAAATCCTCGTCTCATCCTAAGAGAAAACCAATGCTGAATAGGAAGGATATTGTAGATCCCAAAGTAGAAGCTCGAAATGCACATAAAAAGGAAGTTTAGACTAGACAAAATTCTAGGTTTCTTGCTAACTCCAAACCAAGTTCATCCCAGAATTCTCATGCGTCAACCCATAGTAAAAACTCCTTTGTTCCCACTAAAATCCTTAAAAGACCTTCCGAACCTCTTAGTCGTGTCGAACCTAAGAAAGTCATCAGCTCTACTAAGCCTCAATCTCATGTAACTGCCAAGACCATCCGAAACACTTCACCAGATCCTCGGACTGTTTCATCCGTTTTTGTTGCAAAAATCTGATGGCACAATTTTTAAACCAAATCTTTCAAAAACCAGTGTGTCATCAAGAAATTCCACAAATACAAAGAAAACATCTTTTTCAAAATCTTCAAAGAAAAATCTTGTGTGGAAAGTCAGAACTCCCATTGATGAAACAACAATTCCGGAGGATACAAATGTAACAAACACTCCGGAAGTTAAAGGTCTGAAGCAAACCATTCCGAAACTCCAAGTCATTGAATATGACTACTAGATAGATGAAAAGACATTAGCTTTCTGTCTGTTTCCAAAGAATTCAATGAATACCACCCAAAAACACAAAGTTGTTCCTAAGTCACAATCAAAGTCAAAAGCTCGTGCCTACGTCCCAAAGTCTAATTCGGAGCCTAAAAACTCCATTACTCACTAATTTTGCAGACACTTTGTGCTTTGGAGCAAGAAACAATACGGTATATTGATAGTGCTTGCTCCATGTACATGACGGGGCAGAAAGACTTTCTGCGAGATTTAAAGCTTTCACCAAATGTTGGTTACGTGATGTATGGAAACAATTCCAACTATCAAATTCGTGGTTATGGGACTCTCACCAATGGAAACTTCTCTATTTCACATGTGGCGTACGTAGCTGATCTAAAACATAATTTGATAAGTGTTGCTCAGCTCACTGATTCAAATCGACGTGTGGAATTTTGCAAAAAGTACAGCTATGTAATGACAAAAGACCGAAAATAGTGTTTAATCAAGTCGCTTCGCAACAAGAACCGCTATGTAATGACTGCAACCGCTATGAAATTTTGTAATGACTGAAGACAGCTATGTAATGACTGAAGACCGGAAAGAGTGCAAAAAGTACAGCTATGTAATGACTGTACCCGCTCGACATCACATGATTATTGGGAAACCGCAACTCTGCCTTCTCTCCAAAGCTATTCCTGACGTCAGTTGGTTATGGCACCGAAGGCTCGCTCATCTAAACTTTCGGTACATGAATGATCTTGTATCCGGCGAAATGGTGAGAGCTTTACGTCTTCTCAAATTCAAAAATGATCATTTGTGTGCTGCTTGTGAGTGTGGTAAGCAATTGAAGAAGGGTTATCATCGAAAAGTCCATTTCGGAACCATTGGAGCTTCTATACATTGATCTTTGTGGACCATCCAATATAGAAAACCTTCATCATAAGAAATACATTCTTGTGATTGTTGATGATTTTACAAGGTTCACTTGGGTCTTCTTCCTAAGGCTGAAATCCGAAATAGCCTCAGAGCTCATAAATTTTATCAAAGGAATAGAAGTTCTTATCAAACTCCCAGTTAGGAGAATCCGAAGTGATAATGGATCGGAATTTACTAATTCCACCATTGAAATAATTCCTCACTGAAAAAGGAATCGACCACAACTTCTCAGCTCCCTATACTCCACAACAAAACGGTGTAGTCGAAAGACGCAATAGAACTCTCGTTGAAGCTGCTCGATCCATGCTGAACTTCGCAAATCTACCACTCTATCTTTGGGCTGAAGTCGTATCCAGTGCGTGCTTCACTCAAAATCGGAGTATCATCAATCAACGCCTCAACATGACACCGTACGAAGCAATGAATGGTCGGAAGCCAACAATCTCGTTTCTACATGTCTTCGGATGCGGATGCTTCATCAAGAACAACCGTGATCAGCTTACCAAGCTCCAACCTAAAGCTGATGAAGCCATCTTCCTTGGGTACTCCTCAACATCGAAAGCTTATAGAGTTCTTAACCGGAGAACTCGTGTTCTGGAAGAAAGCTTTGACATTACTTTCGATGACAACTTCGTTTGGAATTCTGGCCCCACTCACATTACAACTCACATTATGGAGTCCGATGCTCCTCCGCCAGGATGTCCGAATCCCCAAACAATTCTTGAAGTTGATTTTGAAACTCTCTTTGGTCCTTCCGAAACCGATCTTGATTCGAAATCTCGATGAAGACCATCTCTCATTCCAACTCCTACTTCGGAAGCCCCAGTCTCACAAAATGTTTCTGGTCCGATTCCAAGCCTCCCTCCATTTGATTCCGAACCATTTCAACCTTCTCAGGTTGAGGGGGAGAATGCTAATCCCTCTCTTGAATCTAATGTGGATGGCTTCCAAGATGCAGCTGCTGATTTCGATGATTCCTATCCTCTCAACAATGATGAAAATGAAAACTTCTTTGAATTCCCTTCTGATGATGATGTCAATCTATCTGGTTTAGAAGTTCAGGGGGAGCATCATCCCAACATTCAAATCATTCAGGGGGAGCAAATTAATTCCACTGTTGATATCGGATCGACGGCGGAACAAGAACTCCCACGAATACATGTATGGACAAAGGATCATCCTCCGAACCAAGTAATCGGAAACCCTAATGTTGGTGTACAGACTCGTTCTGCTACAAGTATCCAAAATGAATGCCACTTTTCAACATTTATATCCATGGTTGAACCCAAATCCATTAAGGACGCATTTGAACATGCTGACTGGATTACAGCCATGCAAGAAGAACTGGCAGAATTTGACCGAAATGAAGTTTGGACTCTCGTGCCTCCTCCTCAGAATCATCCCATTGTCGGTACGAGATGGGTATTTCGCAACAAGCTAGATGACGCAGGAGTTATTATTCGAAATAAAGCAAGGCTGGTGGCAAAACAATTCACTCAGATCGAAGGGCTCGACTACGATGAGACATTTGCTCCTGTTGCACGTCTTGAAGCCATCCAAATCTTTCTTGCTTATGCTTCTCATAAAGGCTTCAAAGTTTACCAAATGGATGTTAAGAGTGCATATCTTAACGGTGAACTTGACACTGAAGTATACCTTCAAAAGCCCCCCAGATTTATTAATCTCTCCTTTACGAACTACTATTATAAACTCCAGAAGGCTGTCTACGGACTCAAGCAAGCTCCTCGGGCATGGTACGAGACCCTCACTGATTTTCTCAAACGCTCCGGTTTTCAAAGAGGTATCCTAGACCCCACTCTATTTCGAAGATCAAACGGTAAGAATCTCATGATGGTACAAATTTATGTGGAGGACATCATTTTTGGATCTACGGATTCATCTATGGTTGCTGACTTTGCTAAACTTATCGTCAATCGATTCCAAATGAGCATGAATTGGGAGTTAAGCTTCTTTCTTGGCCTTCAATTCAAAAAGACTAACAGGGGAATCTTCATCCACCAAGAGAAGTACATTTCTGAACTCCTCAAGAAATACTCAATGGACACCTGTGCCTCCGCCAAGGTACCGATGGGCTTCGGACACAAGATCTTTGCCGACCCTTCGGGTGCTCCTGTTGATGAAAAGAAATACCATGGAATGATTGGATCTCTACTCTATCTCACAACAAGTCATCCGGATATTATGTTCTCTACATGCCTATGTGCCAGATTTCAAGTCAACCCAAAGATGTCTCATCTCTTGGCTGTGAAACAAATCTTCCGATACCATAAAGGCACAAAGAGTCTCGGAATATGGTATCCAGCAAATGAGAGCTTCCTACTTCAAGCCTATTCAGATTCAAACTATGGTGGTCTTCAAATTGATAGAAAAAGCACTTCAGGTGGCTGTCAATTCTTAGGTGGTCGTTTGGTCAGTTGTTCATCCAAGAAACAGAACTGCATTGCACTCTCTACAGCCGAAGCCGAATACATCGCTGCTGCCAGCTGTACTTCTCAGGTTCCGTGGATGAAATCTCAACTCTTAGATTATGGTTACCGCTTTCAACGCAATCCTATCTACTGTGACTCTCAAAGTGCCATTCCGATTTCTCACAATCCAATTCAGCACTCAATGACCAAGCACATCGATATAAGGTACCATTTCATAAAAGATCATGTACTTAACGGTAACATTGAACTCATTTTTGTTCCATCTGACGATGAGATTACTGATGTCTTTACCAAGGCATTAAACGAAACCAAATTCATTGGTTTTCTGAACAAGATGGGTTTGATGATACCAGATCCTCATTTCTTTCAAGAGACTTGTTCTCTTTGATAGATGTATTTGAAAGAAATCTAGTTCCGGTCTCAAAATCTTTTCGTCTCGGAACTACTTTCTCTCGGAATACATAGGATCATTTTACTTTTCTTTATTTCTGACCTTCACTTGAGTTTTTAAGCTGTACAGTTCATCCTAATTGTTTGCTATTTTAAGTCCACTTTGTCATAGTGCTCAAATTGTTATCTCGGAATACACTTCATAACAACATCCCGAAATTCCACTCCGGAAAAGGTATTACATTCTGCGCTCCGGAATTTGAAAATGTGCTCCGGAATTTCAAAATCACTCCGGAAGGAGTCTCAAATCTCACCCCGAAATTCTCTTCAAAACCTGCTATGAAATTTTTTAAAATCTCACTCCGAAAATTCTTGAATTTCTATTCCGGAACCATTGCTATGGAATCTCAACCTTTTTAAAAAATGAACAGATTTCTGTTCCGGAATCACGCATCTTTTCCTAAATGACACTAAATTTTTAATTCCGGAATCGAAACCTTCTCCGGATCATTTCTCATTCCAGACCTCTTCTCAAAATAAGTATGTTCCGGAACACAACTCTTTACCCTCCGGATCATACTCTGTCCGGAACAGCTCATCCGGAATACTAAAGGACAATAAGGTGAAACGTTTTCTCAACGGTTACTCTCAAGGACGATCCTTATCCTATCTTCCTCGATTTGCGTGACACGTCTGCACGTCCCCATAAAAGTAGCCATCGAATCGCCAGTTAAGATTTCCATTTTTAACCACAAATACTCTCACCTTTCACCTCCCAAGTAAAATCAGCCTCTCTAAAACCTCTCTTTCATTAAGTGCGACCCGTTTCCCCATCGGATCCTCATTACTACACTCTCCAACCCGACCCACTCCCTCACCTATAAATACCTTTCAAACCCCCCTTTCACCACTTTATGCACCAAATACCTCCAAACCCTTATTTCTCTATGTGTTCCTTGTGTTCTTCAAGCATTCATCCACCTGCAACAATGACGTCTCCACAGAAACCCACTCAAACTGCCTCAATCCTAAAGAAATCGATTGCAAGGAAGAAATCATCCAAAGGATCCAAGGGTTCATCCTCATCTGCCGATCAAGAACCCTTTCTAAGAGACACTACCCAACTGTTTTCCCTAAATCCACTGGATTATGATGAATCAATCAGGGTAATGATCGAGTTTATTGCAAATCACCCTATCTCCATTCCCCTTACCAAGATCCCTGAACCTCCACTACCACTTCATCACTTTCATCGCGCTTTCACCAGTATCAGACTCGAAGATGGTACTTTAGAAACCACAATCATCGGTGATAGAACCGTTCCCATCTACAAATCGACCTTCCTCAAGGAGATTGGTGTAAAAGAAAACCCAAAGGTTTCAATGTCGTAGAACCAACGTCTGAAACTCTTCAGACGTTTCTGAATTACATCGGGTACACTCAAGACTACAAGGCCAAAGATTTCAAGAAGTCTGTTGTCTTTGGACTCTGGACCGTGCTAATGCACCTCATCATCAGAGGACTGTCCGGAAAGCATGGAGGAACTGATACCTTAAGCAAGGACTGGCTCAACGTCGTCTTCAGCATCTACTCCGGACGCAAAAATGTTGTAGATCTTCCGGAAGTCCTATGGCAAGATTTTGCAAGTTTGCCATCAAGAGGAAGGACAACGAGATTTCGAGCCCTAGGTTCTCGGCACTAACACTTTAGCAAATCTTCAAGAAGCTTTCTGAACCCATTCCGGTTAACACCATTCCTCCGGAGGTATGTGTCTCATTCAAAGTAGTTAAGGCCAATAGGATTCCGGACCAATCCTCTTTTGGTCTGGTCAGACGTCTTCCAGACCACATGTTGGCCCTTATTCCTTCTGATTCCCTTTATTTAAAACAACACTTAGATACTTCGGTTGTGTTCGGCCCAACACAACCTGCCCCAGTCTCTGTTGAGCCCATTTCGGAAGAGGCCAAACCTACTACGTCCGGACCTAAGGTTAAGAAACCAGCCAAGCGAAAGGCTTCTCCCCCAAAGCCAAAGACTAAAAAGAAAGCCAAAGTCAGTGCCTCCTCTCAAGAGAAAGGCACCCATGACATTCTGGCAGATTCTGGCCGTCTGCACACCCCACCTACCCACTCATCCGAGGTACCCCTCGATGTTTCAAAATCATACGCACACACTCACGGGGAGTCTCCACATAATCCACCCTCTCATTCCCAAAAAGGTGATGCCGGTGTTGATAATAGTTCCTTGCAGCCCCCTGGAACACACCCACAAGTCATTTTTGATGATCCCATTATTTCTTCTACACGCACACACTCCGGAACCCCTATTCCGGACACTAAGCTTTCCGGAGATGGAGTAGCCTCTCCGACTCCGGAAGCCTCAACTAGTCTGATACCCGGAAGGCGTACAGGACGACCAGGTGTTAACGATCCCCAATGAGAAGATTTTGTCAACAGGGCCACATCCAAACATCCGGATCTCACCAGAGCTCAAGTGGAGTCAACTCTTATCTCCATGAGGAACAGGGCCATCCAAAGCAACTTGCCTTATGTTCCTCCCACTGATGTTGATGCTGTCAATGAGCTCACTTCCGAACTACCTCCCATTACAACTCACCAAAGCATATTTGTAACCAATCCGGATGAAGAGGTCTCAGAAGAGGTCATGCTGGATGATGACGCAACCAGAGTTCCGGACACAACTTTCATGCCTTCAGTCCACTTTCAATCAAGGGCATCCGTATCCAAGTCTGACTATGACTTCGGATCCTCCTCCTCAACGACTCCGGATGGTGCCTCGAACTCCAAACTGCAAGAGGATGATGCTGCAACCAAGCCAGGTCCATCCACAAATCCTTCCTCACGCCAAGCTCCTCCGCAACACTCAGATTCTGATTCGGAATCCTCAGTTGGTAACTATATTGACCCCTTCGCTCTTCTTGAGATGCAAACAAATGTCTCGGATACCATGAAAAAGGTTTCCTCCATTGAAACCTCCGTCACCGAGCTCAACAACAAAATGGATCAAAAGGTTTCCGGACTGGATTCTAAACTTGATTCCATCCTCCAGTCTCTTTCACATCAGTCCGAACCTTCAGTTGTGGAACGAGAAGCCCAACTGGATCAGTTAATCTCCCTCCGGCTCAAGCACACAATGGAAGAAGTTGACACCAAATACGACATTCTGGTTGATCACTATCTCAACACCATTACTTCCATGCTCAAAGTCCATGACGACTTGGTGGCTGCTACTAACGACCTGATTAAGCAGACACACGTTCGTCATAAGAAACAAATTCAAAGAATGGAGAAGGAGATCAAGAAGAAGGATGAAATGAACATGATAATTCAACAAGTCCTCATCAAAATCCTTCACTCCACTTGGAACATCGTTGATGTTCTGAATCGGAAGTTTGATGAGATGTTAGCCATCCTAGGGCATCTGTTCGATCACCTCGCTGCACAAGCTCCCACATCCGAAGCCAACGACACCCTCACTCTTCAACTCAACACAGGGCTTCAGAAAGTCTTCACAAAATTTGATGATCTTCGAAATACTTTGGTACTTGCACCGGTTCCCAAGTCCACCGATGCAAGAGGGGGAGAAGGCCCAAGCCAACCTTGGAAACCCGCCTCCGAATTTACACTCCGAGATGAAGACCTAAATTCCGAAGATGAAGTTCATGTCGTCTCCGGAATGCTGGGTAACTCAGAAGAAGAAGAAGGAAGTGAAGAGGAAGACGAATATATTCCGGATAAAGCTCCTAAGGGAGTTATTGGTCTTCAAGCTCCTAAATCGTACCTTCCGAAGGAAATGTCAGAAAAGCAAAGGAGAATCTGGTCCGCTGTTTCCTGACCATCCTCTCTCCCTGATGCTCTCTGTATGGGCATTCAAATGGCCAAGGCAAAATCATTTCTAACCGCTCAAGCCTTTAGAGCCACTCCTTCCATGCAGCCCTCCATTCTGGAACCAAAAATTGCTCCAATCAACCAGGGCTCTCCCCTCTGGATCCCTGATGAAATTCTGGAAGAACCACTTCCAATTCCCACTCCGGAATTCACGATTGATGAAAATATGAAGCTGGTTATATCTGCACTTCAAAGAGACAAAGGGAAGAACCAATGACTGCCGAACAACAAGCCTTTCACTCCGGACCTCCTCTCAAACAAAAACATGGATGGTCTCAGGAGGAAATCATTCAGGCGCACTGGAGGACATCATCCGGATCCAAGCTCTAAAGGATTATACTGATCCGATGCGTGGCATCTTTGCTTTTTGCCGTGAAGGCATTCTTCAGGCGCAAGAAATCATTATGTGCCTCTACTACGACCTTCCCACCAATGACTCCGATCAGCTGGATCTTCCTCTCTCTCTCTACATCAAATTTTATACCAAATTTGCCCCTCTTCATCCATCAGACAATCCGGAAGTGATCATCCGGACTGAGCGAGAAAGGCTTAAAACCTTCTACTCTAAGCACGCTCATCCTTTCAAGGAAGTATGGACGAGGAAGAGGATTACCAAAGTTCAGGGCTTCGGAAGAAAATTTTTGGTGAAATTTGAACTGAACTGTCCTCTATTCCGTTTTCACCTCCTCCGGAACAAGCGAACACCCTGGACCGTTACTGATGCGGATTTTCCTTCTATGAATCCCAATGACATCCTCACCTTAGCTGCTTACTTCAGAGAAAATCAAAAGGATGACATCAGTATGGGAGCTTACCATGCAACTCTGAGCTTTCTAAAAGATTATGTTGCTGAGTTCTGACGATGTGATTATGAGCTTGCACACCTCTACGGAACGGAACAATTCGTTGCCAAAATCGACTTCGTTCTTCTGGAAGCTGAAATTCTTACAGATGGTCCCATTGAAGAACCGGTTCTAGGATTTGTCTACACAACTAGAAGGGCAAACAAGAAGGACTTCTTTCGAGTCCTTTACAAACACCTAGTTCCGACCAAAGCTCAGAAGAAGTTCATATCCCGGGCGTCCAAGTCTGATGCTCCGGAACAGGTCAAGGCAAAGTTTCTAAGTCATTTGGCGTGGTACATTGCGGTCCGAGAATGGTTGTTCAGAGCCTACACCTTCATCAAGGAAAAAATGAACTAAGCTTGCTGGATTGCTAAGTTCACTTAGGCGGATATTGTTAGAACCTGAAAGTGGACCTCTAGCAATCCTAAGTACTAATTCCGAAGTGTATGTTCCGAAGTGAAGAGTGGTCTGGAATCTGTCCAGACTAGGTAAGAAGATGTGAAGACTGAAGATATTCTGGAGCTGACTCTCATGTCCGGAATGAAGTTGTTTTGTCTTTTGTGCACTTATTATATTTGTCTTTGTATTGATGTAACGTTTTATAGGACTAAACCTATAGTTGTATTTGGACAATCAGAATGTCAGAATCATGTCTTTTGTCCGGTCCTATGTAAGCACTTCAGTTAATTCAGTGTAATATTCACTCCTATTTATAGGAGTATTCAGTACAAGTCAACAACAGATCTTTTCACTCACTTTTGGCATTTTCTCTAAGTTCATTCAAAACATTCTTGTTCTTCGTTTATTAGCTTTACCTTGATCATTTATTCTCAATCATCATTTATGTCTTGATCATTTGTTGAATACATCAACTTAGACTTGTCTGGTCTTTCCAGACTTGACTAGAACACTTATTAGCAAGCAGACATTGATCTTAAGCATTCACTCAAGGTTTGAGTTTTCATACCTTGTCCCTGCGCATTGATCTTGTACTCACATTTCTGGATTTTGGTCAAAACTAATGAAACGTACATGACTCAAGTACTCAACTTTGGTCTTTGGTTCCAACCAAAAAGGGTTTCCCATGAGCGAGATATGGCCTCTCAAAGTTCTAGACATATTGGGGCATTTCTAGAAACTCACAACTTTGGCTTTTTAGGGTTAATTTGGGCTTTTTAGGGTTAATTTGGCATCGTAACCCATTAAGCCATTACGAACATGGTTACAAAGCTGGAAATCAATTGTTTAATATACAATACGATGTCATGGAACACAATGGCATGTAGAATGTAATTTCTAATACAAAATACAATGTCTTTTTGAGAAAAACAAAGTATATTGCCCATTTAAGAAAGATACTAATATAGAGCTACTTTTATTCCCTTCCAAGGCTTGTTATCAAAGAAAAACACACCACCCACTACCAACGAAGCATGGAACTCATGGGTTGTAGCCATGGTTTCCCTAGAATGGGAGAAAAACGAGTAGAGGAGGGAGGAAGAAAGAAGAAAAGAAGAAAGGAAAGGATGAAACCTCTTGTATTTGATCCTAGTTGCACTCTCTTTGCTTAAACCTGAATCAATCTTCTTCCTTGAGCCAAAACTCGCTTGGAAGAACCATAACTCTCATCCTCACATAAAAAACCTGCTCCTTCGCTTCTTTCTAGTTCGACTTGGCTCTAAACAGGTACATACACAATGCTTATTAGGGTTTTGGGTGTTTTAAGAGGTGTGAAACAAAGGGT
This sequence comes from Lactuca virosa, assembly GCF_052849685.1. Taxonomy (NCBI): domain Eukaryota; kingdom Viridiplantae; phylum Streptophyta; class Magnoliopsida; order Asterales; family Asteraceae; genus Lactuca; species Lactuca virosa. The sequence goes on from NC_136431.1 coordinate 115,185,032, forward strand.
CGGCCCCCTTGAGGGAAAAGGGCTGCCCATCCACGATCATAAGGCCATATGCAAGGGAAAAATCAAATTTTGAAATAAAGTCCCTTAAATTTTCCCATAATGACAAAATACATTTCCAAAACTATTTTCATAGCAAAACCGGTCCTAGTTCCATTTAAATTTTTTTTCATTTATTTTCTTTTACTTGGTTTTAAAGAACCAAGTATAATGGAATTAATTAATTAACTAAGAATAAAAGAGTCACGTACCAACAATCGGGATGTTACAATTTAGTAGGTCACATAGTTTACCAGATGGAGCGTCGAGTACTTTCATGTAAAAAAAGGATGGACCACCCAAGGGATACATCAAACTTAGAAAGTTAGTTAAGATCATACTTCGGATCCAGTTATCCTTGGCCAAAGAATTACAACAGTAGGATCGATGTCAAAGGATAGAGTGTTTTCATCGTACGACCATTTCAAGCCATCGTCTGATGTACGTATAGGTAAAATAAAAGAAGCCTAGAAGGGAATCATTCGGGGTGGACTATGTACATTAAGAGAGGTGGTAATACCTTCTAAGGTTTGAAAATGTATCAATAGTATAAATAGGATTGGTAGATCGAGTCGTTGATCCAAGTTCGATTAGTTGGTCTTGGTGTTTTCAGTAGTAGTTGAGGTTAACTAAGAGTCCCTACCATGAATTAGTAAATATTCAATTATATGAGTGAATCCTTGTTTAAACTTGCATGAGATGTTGTGATTGCTAGAGGTTCAATGGTGGAGACGCATCGTTAATTATGATATTGTTGTAGTAATGTCAATAAAATTTCGACCTGCAAAGCAAGGTCTGAGGGTTTCCACTAATAATAGAATTGCAATAAGACGGAAGGATATCGTCATAGAGCTATTCAAGCTTTCGGCTAAAGGGTTTTGGCTGGGATGATAGAGAACACAAAAGGATAGTAAGCGACTAGTGTAAATTTACTAGATACGTTCGTTCAGTTAAGGATCATGTTAGATAAATTGTCGAGTGCGACTACGTATGCTTCTAAAGATGTGTCGGTGTAATTTTAGGCTTCATGGTAGAATATGTATTTTGTTTAGTGTTTTATTAAAGGAGTGGTGTGAGTTGATACAAGACTATAGTCGAACAATAGCACACGTAGGTTAACATAGGGCGACAAGTTAGACTTTAGAGTCCTTGCTACAATGTATTCATGTGTTAATGCATCATTGTTATCATAGGACTTTTACGGTAAGCTACATGTACGGTTAGTTATTCCTTTTTTCGATAAGCATAAGAGTTAATATAAAACTAGGACCGATTTTTAACATTCATAGGTGGACTTAGGAAAAAAAATTAAACTTTACCATCATCCAAAACGTTTTCATAAAACCAAAAAAGAAACACAGATTATGTTATTAATCATCCAAATACATCAAGTCAACAAAACGCGGAACAACATGGTGTGTGCGATGCGATCATCCCGAGCTCTTCCGCTTCGATCCAGAATTACCTGAAACATGAATTGAAAAGCGTAAGAATGAAACTTAGTGAGTTCCCCAAAATACTGCATTCCATATATATCTACCAGCTCAAGGCTGGCAGGGTCTATTTAACCCCCGGGTCTATTTCACTCCCAAGTCTATTTCAACTCATCTGTCGGCCCAATCCATACCGGGTCTATTTCACCCTCGGATCTATTTCACCCGTGATTCTATCTCAGGACAAGGCTATACCGGGTCTATTTGACCCATGGGTCTATTTCACTCCACATACATATAGCAACAGGCACACAATCATACAACACATACAACAGGAGCCACAAAGACTACAAGCACATAAAATATCCTAGTGTCCTATAATATAGTGCGCAAACTCACCTCAGTCTGTTGACAGTCAAACAAATGATCGGGCTGCTGAACCGGAAAAATGCCGACTAAATCACAAGTAAAGAAACCCTAATTAGAAATTAGGTCAATAATCCAACCTACGAGTCCAAAGCCTAAATCATGGCCTTAAGGGAAAAAGTTACTTATTCCTTGCCTTATTGGGCCTAACCCATCAAGGCCCAAATGCTACTAGCCATGAAGCCTAAAAGATAATCTATGTCCTAAATGGGCCCCAGCCCAAACGCCTATCACAGAAATGCTTACGGACCAGAAAGGGCCCAAAGTCCCTATGTCCTACAAATGGCCCGAAATAAGCCCAAGGCCTACTCTGATGAGTACGCTCAGCATACCAATCAGTATGCCCGACATACTCACGACCCTCGCATCATTGGGACGTCATGAGCGTACCTGCAGCGTACGTCTAGGTACGCCCGACGTACGCTGCAGCTGACTAGAAACTCCTTCCAAGCTCTTAATCAGTTAAGACCTAACATGCAATTTTATATCTAAACTTATTAAAGTGCATTAAGCCATAAAGTAGCCAAATTTATGCTTTTACTTGTCCTACTGGGGCAAATCTTGAATTTAACCACACTATCTTCATCAAGCCCCCTTCAATCTTTGCATGATTGAATTTAATCCATCAAGACTCCCTTTTTATGATCAAGGGACGTTAGAAACACTAGGATCTATCATTATAACCTTCTGAAATAGCTAATACTCTCAAGAAACACCTTAAGGACCATTTTATGAAGAAATAAGCCCTAAACTAAAAACTAACACGTGGAGTCATAAAGGTATAAACTTTTTACCTCCAATAAGCTAGAAATGATGAGAAACCTATAGATCTACAAGCTCTTTCTTGTCTAATGTTTCTTCACAAATTTTTTTCTTATTCTATGAGCACCACACACACCCAAAACACTCACAATCTCAAACATTAGCAAAAATGGAATAGGGTTTCATATATGGCTCAAGAGGCAAAAGAGGCTAGTAAGGTGATGGAATTGAGGGACTTAATGATCTTAAATAGGCTGCAAACCCTAAAAAATAGGGTTTTCCCCTGGCTTGAATACGCCATGTGTGTGCATGGGTACACCCAACATACGTAGGGGTTATCCCGAAACGCGTATGCAAAGGGAGTATGTCCTGTGTATCTTGTGTACACACATCATACTCTCGGCTAGTCCTTGATTAATTGAAATAACTAGAAAAGAGATTATCCTACCGAGATGGGTGTTACAATTCTCCCCCACTTGAATCAGACTTCGTCCTGAAATTATGATGCCGTGAATAACTCTGGGTAATGCTCCCTCATCTCTTCCTCAGACTCCCAAGTCCACTTAGAGCCCTTCCGGTGTTGCCACTGCACCTTCACCAAACCACACCCATGTTTCTCAAGGGTTCCGTCTTCCAGTAAAGGATCCCTACCGGCCTCTCAATATATTTCGGGCGGTCATCCACCAGAATATCCTCCAATGGAACCACTGCGGAATCATCAACCAAACACTTCTGCAAGTGAAAGATGTGAAAAGTACTATGAATCTGGCTGAGTTCCTCTGGGAGATCCAGATGATACGCTGCCATGCCCACCCGAGCTACAACCCTGAAAGGACCAATATACCTGGGGCCCAGCCTACCCCGCTTCTTGAGCCGGATGGCACCCTTCCAATGTGACACCTTCAGGAGTACCATATCCCCGACCTGGAACTCCAAGTCCGACCGACATCTGACTGCGTAGCTCTTCTGCCAACTCTGTGTTGTCTGAAGTCTACCACGAAGCTGCTGAATTGTCTTGTTCATCTTGAGTACCACCTCGGTACTCCCATGACCCGCTGACCGACCTCATTCCAAAATAGCGGGGTCCTACACTTCCTCCCATAGATCATCTCAAAAGGAGGTCGATCGATGTTGACATGATAATGAAAATTCCACTAACGGAAGATACATGTCCCAACTGCCGCCAAAATCTAGAACGCATTCCTGCAGCATATCTTCTAATATCTGGATGGTCCGCTCACTCCGACCACCCGTCTGCGGGTGAAAAGCCATGTTGAAGTGCAGACGAGTACCCAAATCCTCATGGAATTTCTTCCAAAATCTGGAAGCATACCAGACACCCCTGTCTGAAACCACTAAAACTGGTACCCTATGTCGTGCCACAACCTCCCTGACGTAGATGTCGACCAACATCTCCGCAGAGATACTCTTCTGAATCAGAATGAAATGCGCGCTCTTGGTCAATCGATCCACGATTACCCATATCAAATCCGCTCCGCGCGCTGTCCATGGCAACTTCATGATGAAATCCATCGTAATTTCTTCCCATTTCCAAACAGCAATGTCTAACGGCTGCATCTTGTCGTAAGGTTGCTGATGCTCGGCCTTGACTTTCCAGCAAGTCAAGAACCTCTCCACATATTGACTTGTGCGCCTCTTCCATCAAAACATGTCGCGCACCACCCCAGTATGGAACCCAAATCCTCCGATGAAAATTCAATAACTCCCGGCTATCATAAACGAAGGAATCCACCTATCCCACAATGCGCTCACTCTTCCGGTAGAAGATGTAGAATATATAATATTATAGCTTTTGTATTTAGTGTTTAATTTCCTGGGAAGTTATGTAATATATATATATATATATATATATATATATATATATATATATATATATATATATATATATATATAACTTTGTAAAAACTTGTTAGTTGGTTTGTATTCAGCCTTTTGTAATAAAACCATATATGTAAATTATTTTCATAAATATGCATATAGCATGTTTGGAGTAATATTGTAAAGTTTAGAGAAAGGGTTCTTTTAATCATGGTATCAGAGCAGTAGTTTAAGTGAACTAAATCCCACGGATTGGTATTTAGACTTAAACTATTGGAAGTTCAATATATGAACGGATTCGTTGTAAGTATATGGATACAACCCATAGGAAATACTTAAGTAAAGTATTAGGTAATAATAAATCCTAATATTCAAAAATACTATGTTACTCCAAATTTCAGAACAATGGCTATAGCCATACACCAGAAGTAGGTGTATACTATGTTATTTGATTCTGGTGCCTCATATTGTTTTGTGTCTCATGAATTTGCGCATTCCTTACAAATTGCTTGCTATGCACTCGCGCAACCATTTCATGTAGAGACTGCGGGAAGTATATGATTACTTGCTGATAAAATCTATAGGGATTGTGTCATACGAATTGAGACTATAATTTTCTTGCTAACCTGATCCCTATCTCCTTGCCCAACTTTGACATTATTCTCGACATGGATTGGTTGTCAAAGAACCACGCATAACTCTTGTGTTACGAAAAGATGGTACGCATTCCTATTGAAGGGGAAGATCCTTTTTACGTATAAGGTGAAGAAAGACTCAAAATCTTAAAAATCATCTCTTTCCTAAAAGCTCGTAAATTTATATCGAAGGGGTGCCCTATCTATCTAGCCTACACAGTTGATATCTCAAAAGAGGAGAAGAAAACTGTAAATGATGTTCCGGTTGTTAATGAATATCCTGATGTTTTCCCCGATGATTTGTCTGGACTTCCTTCGGATAGGCAAGTAGAATTCCGAAATGACCTTGTGCCTGGTGCTGCTCCGATTGCGAAGACTCCTTATCGTCTTGCGCCAGCTGAAATGAAAGAAATGATTATCCAACTGCATGAATTACTTGACAAAGGCTTTATTCGACCGAGTACCTCTCCTTGGGGTGCTCCAGTGTTGTTTGTCAAGAAGAAATACAGTTCGATGCGAATGTGTAATGATTACCGTGAGCTAAATAAGATAACTATCAAGAACAAGTACCCACTACCTCGCATTGACGATTTGTTTGATCAACTTCAGGGTGTTAGCTATTTCTCGAAGATTGATTTGAGATCTGGCTATCATGAGTTGAAAGTACACGAGCAGGATGTATCAAAGACTGCTTTTCGTACTCGATATGGGCATTATGAATTTCTTGTCATGTCATTCGGTCTGACAAATGCTTCTACTCTATTCATGGATATAATGAATTGTGTATGCCGTCCAATGCTCGATAAATCTATCATCGTATTCATTGATGATATTCTAATTTATTCAAAGTCTGAATCTGATCACGCCATTCATATTCGCGAAATATTAGAACTTCTTCGAAAGGAGAAATTATATGCTAAATTCTCGAAAGGTGAATTTTGGCTTCGCCAAATTCAATTTCTCGGCCATGTGATTTCTGGTGACGGTATATCCGTAGATCCTACCAAAATTGAAGCCATTCCAAATTGGGAAGCGCCTCATAATGCTTCTTAAATTCGCATTTCCTTGGGTCTCGCGGGATATTACCGGAGATTCATTAAAGATTTTTCACGTATAGTTGTACCTCTCACAAGTCTTACACGAAAGGAAACAAAGTTTGAATGGGGTGAAGCCCAAGAAAAAGCTTTCCCGGCTTTAAAAGATCTTTTGACTCATGCTCCGATCTTATCACTCCCAGAAGGTGATAATGATTTCTCCGTGTATAGCGATGCTTCAAGGTTGGGACTCGGTTGTGTGTTGATGCAGCGTGGTAGAGTAATAGCCTATGCCTCAAGACAACTGAAAGAGTATGAAAAGAATTATCCCACCTATAACCTCGAACTCGCTGCAGTGGTATTTTCCCTAAAACTTTGGATACATTATCTTTTTGGTACAAAATGCCAATTGTTTACCGACCACAAAAGTCTCAAGTACATATTCAGTCAGCAAACTTTGAATATGAGACAACAACGAGCCATGGAGCTGATCAAAGACTATGACTGTGATGTATCATCCTGGAAAGGCCAATGTAGTTGCCGATGCACTTAGCAGAAAGTTTTATCATAATAGTGTGTGTTATGCTATTACTCACACTACAGTAAAGTTCACTATTCTTGATGAACTAGAGAAATGGTAAGTAGAAGCCTTAAAGCCAGAAAATGTGAAGAAGGAAGGGATGGTACATTATGCTGATATTTTACTTGATGATCCACGAGAATTGAAGGTATTCAAGAATCGGCTATGGATTCCAAATATTTGTGGATTAAGACAGAAGATTTTAGATGAAGCCCATAAGTCTAAACTGTCAATACATCCTGGTATAAGTAAAACGTACTATGATGTACGGGCTGATTATTGGTGGCCTAGATTAAAGAGAGACGTTGGAAGATATGTGCAGGAATGCTTAGTATGTTTACAAGTCAAAGCTGAACACCAAAAGTTATATGGGAGCCTAGAAGGTATTAATGTCGCTATGTGGAAATGGGAGCAGTTGTCCATGGATTTTATTACCAAGATGCCGAAGACTGTGAGACAGAATGATAGCATATGGGTAATTGTCGACCGACTAACTAAGAGTGCACATTTTCTCGCCATGCGTGAAACGGCTCCAATGGAGAAATACGCACAAATATACATGGTTGAAATTGTTGCAAGACATGGTGTGCCACTAAAGATTATTTCCGATTGTGATACTCGCTTCACTTCTCATTTCTGGGCGAATATACAACGTGAATTGGGATCTCGTATTGCTCTCAGTACAACTTATCATCCCCAGAAGGACGGTCAGACGGAGAGAAAATACAAACAGTAGAAGATATGCTTCGTGCATGCGTCTTGGAGTTCGGTGGTAACTAGGATAAGTACTTACCTCTTGTCGAATTTTCATATAATAACAGTTACCACATTTCAATCAAAATGCCACCATATGAAGCACTATATGGACGTAAATGTCGTACTCCATTATGTTGGCGTGATGTAGGACAGAAAATCGTTGGAGGCCCTGAAATGATTCAAGACACCACCTACAAGATTCAAGTCGTACAAGAAAGAATGAAAGCAGCCCATGATCGACAGAAGTCCTATGCAGAAAAGAGGAGACGACCCATAGAAATTCAGGTGGGTGATTTTGTAATTCTAAAGGTATCCCCATGGAAAGGCATTATGCGATTTGGGAAGAAAGGAAAATTGAGTCCTAGATTTGTTGGCCCTTTCAAAATCATCCAGAGGATTGGTAAACAAGCATACCGCTTAGAATTACCTGAAGATTTGGCAGGTATACATGATGTATTTCATGTGAGTTATATGCGTAAATGTTTGAGCATATATGATGAAACGGTCCCGTTATCCGAGGTGAAACTGGATAATAAATTAAGATATGTAGAAGAGCCTGAAGAGATCGTAAACGAAAGAACGACTGAATTGCGTAATAAAGAAGTAAAATTGGTGCTTGTCAAGTGGAAACACCATCGAGGCCCAAATTATACTTGGGAAAATAAGAATGAGATAAGAACGAAATATCCCCATTTGTTTAAATCGTTGTAATTTTGGGGACGAAATCCCCAAAAGGAGGAGGTATTTGTAACATACAAATTTAGTTATCGTGTTTTGTAATTTTAAAAATGAATAATATTATGAAATATTATGTGATTTTGAGCGTTGAGTTCTAACAGATAGTTTTTACTAGAATTATAGTAAAACTATGTTTAGAATCATTCAAAAAGTATTGGAAGTCTTATGAGATTCCAATCAAATGTCAGCTATTGAAATTAACGAAAATATAAAGTTGAAAGTAAGTAAAATTATATTATTGAAAGTTGTAAAGAATCTCGCTAGAAACATTTAGACGAAAAACTCATCGAAATCCGAGTTATAACGAAGAAGTTATGACTATTTGAAGTTTCACGACAGAACCGGCACGACGCCGTATGACGTAAAAAGTGAGTTTTCGATAAACTACTTTTTAGCCTTTATGATGTAAATTAAAGTCGTAGTATTCATTAAACCGAGAATTTTCATAAAAAGAACGTCCAAATCTGACTTCGTATGAAGAAGTTGTGATTTTTTAAGATTCGATATAGCAGTAGACAGTTAAAAACTTGAAATAAAGATGAAATAATTTTTAACCAACACAACTTAAACGAGAATCGAAGGTCTCGTTAATAGTAGTACAACGGTAAAAAGACAGACAAAAACGGACATCGAATGAAGAAGTTATGAATTTTTAACGGACTTTTCATGTCCCAGCCTGTTAAAAATATAACTTTAAAAATTAATTCAAAATTAGCAGATGGAGTCTAAACGAAAGTTGTAGAGTATCATCTCACATACGCGTGGATATAAAGAACGTCACAAACGGAGCTCGTATGCAAAAGATATGGATTTTAGAAGTATGGAAAATCTGTGTACGCCCCGCGTACATGAGTACGCCGAGCGTACTCATGTTTGTGATCCGGAGCCGGCCACGTCAACACCTTCTTCGAAATCGAGTACGCTGTGCAAATTGTGGCCGGTGAAATGGAGAGTACGCCCAACATAGAGATTATTAGGGCAGTACGCCCCGCGTACATAAGGATTTATGCCCAAAGTAAATCGTGATTAAGCACCCTATAAATAGTGAGCAAGACCTCCGGGTTTTTGTTTACAAACCCTACTTTCTCTCACTCTAAAACCCTTCTTTAGCCTACTTTTAACCCCCGAAGTCCTAGTATCATCTCCGACACCCGAAGCAAGTCCCGAAGCCCCAAAGTTCCCGAGAAAAATCATCTTACTAGTCGAAACTCTGCCCGAGTAAGGCCCAGTTTTCAACTAAAATCACCGGTTTTGTCACAGAAAATCATTTTTAGAGTCGAAGTGCTGCCCAAATTATCATTTATTCATTCGGTTATTTCACGGTGAGTTCAATATAGGGACAATTGTATGTTATGTGTTATATGTTCAATGTGCTTTCCTGCATTATTCTGGTACCGGATTTATGCCTTTGGCCATGTAGAGTATTACTCGTATAACTTCTGGTATTGGCTTTGTGCCTTTGGCCATGTAGAGCATGACTCGTATAACTTCTGGTATTGGCATGGGGCTATGTAGGGCTGAAAGCCTGTATATTCCAGCAATATGATAATCTGAAATTGTATTTTCTGTGCCATTTCGGCTGAAGCTTTATTGATGTTTATCAAATATTGAAATTGTTATGTCTCATTGATTATAAAACATTGAATCAGATTGTTGGTTGATATGGAAAGCCTGTCATATGATCGCATATGCCTTTGTTATTCTTTGTCCCTCTTTGCTTTTGTCATATTGATATGTATATGGCATAGCATTAAATTGTAACTGTTATTGAACTCACTAAGCGTCACCCACTTATCCCTCTCAATTTTTTTAACTATTGCAGGTGATAAGCATCCAGTATAGTCATGTACTTGTAGAAGATGTAGAATAGATAATATTATAGCTTTTGTATTTAGTGTTTAATTTCCTGGGAAGTTATGTAATATATATATATATATATATATATATATATATATATATATATATATATAAAACTTTGTAAAAACTTGTTAGTTGGTTTGTATCAAGCCTTTTGTAATAAAACCATATATGTAAAATATTTTTATAAATATGCATATAGCATGTTTGGAGTAATATTGTAAAGTTTAGAGAAAGGGGTTCTTTCAAACATCCTAAAATTTCATACAAAAATTCCATTTTTAATTCTTTTCAAAACATCCAATTATCATGTCAAACAAGAGAAAATGTATTATAGTGAAATAACATCCGAGTACAAATCCCAAAATCACATAATGCGGAAAAACATGGGTGGATACAGTGCGATCAAGTCGGGCCCTTTCCCTTCAAGGTTGAAGTATTTGAAACATAACTGAAAACCGTTAGCACAAAGCTCTATGAGTTTCCCCATAATACACCATACCATACATACATAACAGTCAAAATTTAACAGGGTTTATTTCACCCCCCTTCAGTCTCTTTCAACCACTATTGGGTATATTTCACCCCCTTCAGTCTCTTTCAACCGTTACTGGGTATATTTCACCCCCTTCGGTCTCTTTCAACCGATATCGGGTCTATTTCACCCATATAGCTAGAATACAATCATACCAGAAGGAGTCACGGAGACAACAAGCACATACAAGCATAGCAGGACATTGTCACCAAGACAACTATCATCATCTAAACATAAGTTAGTGGGCCGACATTGGTGCCTTCGACCCACGAGTACAGTGAAGGAAACTCACCTCAGTCCGGAGATATCAAATCATACTCAGTCTGCCGAATCATGAAGTCCTCTCACTAAATCACAAATAATAGAACCCTAAATAGCAATTAGGTTATTAACCCTACCCAAGAGTTTAAATCCTAAACCCCATCTTCAAGGGCAAAAGGTTGCTTAATCATTCCCTTATTGGGCCTAATATACCCAGACCCAAGTCCAAACTAGCCCAATATCCAGAAGACATTCCATGTCCAGTATGGGCCCAAGTCCATAAAGGCCTAGCATAGAAACTCCTGCGGCCCAACAAGGGCCCAAATCGCTAAGCCCAAGTTTGCTCGAAACTAAAAGCCCAAAAACTTCCCAGGTGAGTACGCTAAGCGTACCATCAGTATACCCGATGTACTCGAGTGCTTCGCATGGTCAGGACCCCCAGGTGTGTACGCGCAACATACACCTACGTACGACCGGCGTACGCCCCAGTTGGCCATAGCTTACTTTTAAGGTCTTAATTCACTAAGACCTAATGTCCAACTTCAGATCTAAGCTCCTTAAAACATATTAAGCCATAAAGTTGCAAACTTTATGCTTTTGCATGTATCAAGAGCTTCCAAATCCAACATAAACACTTTATCCTCAAAGAATGGACACCAACCTTTGCATGGTTCATCATGATCCATCAATATGATATTTTTATGCACTAACACCTTCAAAAAAATGAAATCTAACATACTAAGCTCCTGGATTAGCTCATACGCAAAAGGATGACTCAAAGGACCATCATATGATAAAAACATGACCTAAACCACTACCAGATCCTCCTCGAGTGACCACCATACTGAAAATAGACCTTTCAACCCATCAAGAACACATAAATACATACAGATCGAGGCGTCTGATACTTTACAAGCTTCCTGGTATCATCGCAACTTTCCTTGACTCAAGTATGGATCCTATGCTTCCAGTAGTACGATTCCATACTACCTTCCACATCTATATGTACTTTCCTAAATGATCACCCCGAGTCCAACAAGTCACTTCCTTATCAACCCAACAATTCTCAATATGACAAGGCTCTCAGCATTGAATTACCTCCTAGGTCTTCCTAGGGCAACCCCCACACTACTTTCCACAATCAGTTGTAGACGGAACTCCCTCTAACACCCTCTAACTAGCTCACAAATACAATTTAATATTAGTGACACCAGATAATTCTTCGAATGAAAGGTCTCACACTACAACGGTTGGACTCAGACAAGAGTTTCACAATAGAGTTAAAACATAACCTTCTAAAATTATCTAGTCTCAATAATCAGTACTAGCATGCAAGTCAACAAGCCCATACAGCAGGCATACAAAAGCATCTCTCCTAGCATTCTATCATGCAATCCTGAGCAGATCCTTAGCCCTAATATGGCATGCAATTCGAAGATTCACAATTCAAGCATAGCATAAAACATGAATGTGTATTTTGGGAAAACTTACTTGAGCTCAGTCGATTGCATGCACCACACCCCTTTCTTTTATTAGAAAATTATTTTTATAAAACATTTCCTTTTTTGAAAAATGTCACACCCCCGAACCTGGACGGCGGAAACGTCTGGGGGCGGATGACTTCGTGTACAGTATCATAACAATTGAATATGAATGAAACATAGCAACCAAACATCATACATTGGAAATACACACTTACATAGTTTACATATTGAATCTTGTTCATCGGTTACACAAAAGTAAGACAGTAAAATTTCTTGAAGTCGCACCACTTGATCTTATAGTCGAACTTATTACCTGCTACTGGAATTCCTGAGAATACAAGTCATTTTGAAAAGCGTCAACTAACAAGTTGGTGAATTCATAAGCAGTTTTGAACAAAAATGGTTTTTGTACTTGTTTAGAATCGTTTTCATAGAGCTTTCAAAAATCCAATATTTTCTAAAAAGAAATGGTTTGAAATATTTGTGTCCGATCTTATATTAATGCATGTGTGTTAATGTTTACGAAAATAGAACGAGAATGATTCCAGACAACCCGATTTTGTGTGCAATAGATAATGCTGAAATCTCAACCCCGGTGGTTGAGTACCGATGCTTATAGATTGTCGTTTTATCAAAAAGGAGGTTTCCCGTTTTATCCCAAAAAGAAAATAGAATGGTTTCCTGTTTATCCCAAAAAGAAAATAGAATGGTTTCCTGTTTATCCCAAAAAGAAAATAGAATGGTTTCCTGTTTTATCCCAAAAAGAAAATAGAATGGTTTCCTGTTTTATCCCAAAAAGAAAATAGAATGGTTTCCCGTAAATCTTATAACGTTAATTCCTCTAAGCGAGTCGTTATAACCATACTAAATAATGACAATTTCGCCTGTCTTTGCGTCTTTGGGACGCCGACGGAATAGAATAAGGTTTTTGTCACCCTAGACTAGCCTAGTCTAACTGTAGCGAACAACTCAGGTGTGGGGTGTCACCCCCGTATAGATCTATACACAAACTCCCGCTTTCCCTCCAGGAAACTCTGGTTATAACGACATGCTACGATTGTACACTCAAAGGTGCCAACCGACAGGTCTCACTAGATCCTTAATCGAAAATTTACACGGAAAAGAAAGAAGAACACTTATAAAACTCATTCCCAGGCCCAATAAACATGTAAGTGGACCACTAAGGCCCACTATACGTATCTATTATTTCCAGGCACAAAAGAAATATGAATGTCTACCCTGAGCCCAATATACATGTAAAAGGGACACTAAGGCCCACTAAACATGTATATTATTTCCAGGCCCAATAAGGATAAGAATATCGTTTTAACCCGTTTGTTATTGTTTTGTTTATTTTAGCTCGATTATTTACAAAATTGATATAAAAAGCCCACCTTTTGTAAAAATGACGTTCTTGGCCCAATAAGCCACAAAGTTTTCAATTAAGGCCCAATTATAGTAAAAATAAGACTTTAGCCCCCATTTTGTTCAAAACTTGTGTTTATGACTAGTTTGTGGTAATAATAACATTTTAAACTCATTTTTGTCAAAAATATCATTTTTGGCTTGATTTTTTTGTGAAATACACATTTTTCTGGTTTTTGGCTTTTCTGACCTAGTTGTTGGAAAATTTGTAGAAAAATCATCGTAAGTCGAAATTTGGATCCGTAAATTCTGGAAGTTTGGAAATTTTGTCTACTTAGTTTAACATTTTTCTCATAATTTTTATTGGCCTCTAACAAGTGTTAGATTGCTCACCTTCACAGGTTGGTCCGAAATTATTTCAAATCTGATAGGCAGTTTTGTAAAATTCACCAAAAATTGTAGAAAAATAGTATGAAAACGTGAGAGTAGTCATTTTAAAGGTAATACCCTGATCTTTTTTCATGTAAAACAGTTTTGAAAAATATTCTCATTAAGTTGGTCAAAACAGTCCGATATTGGACTAAAACGTTTCTGTCTAAGGCTGGTTTTTGAGTTTAAGTTATCTAAGTTTGTTCACAACACTTGTTTATGCTATTTTAAGTGGATAAATCCCAGATCAACAAGTTTACAAGTATTATATGTGAGGACACATACTTTTCTCAAGGTTTATATGAAGATCCAAGTGATAAACTTCATTTTCAAGTAAAGATCTAAAAGTTAAACACATAAACATGCATATATACATAGATCTAACACAAAAGCACTTGTATTCTCCCCCAAAAACATTATAAAACCGAAAACAAGGGGGTATGAACTCACCTTGGGGGTTTTTGAGATGTAGATGAAAAAGAAGAAAAATCTTTGAACCTAGCTTGAGTTCTTTGAGAGAATCTCGAAATGGTGGTGGATCTAAGAGTTTTACACACAACAAAAGTGTGTAAATGGAATGTTTTAGCATAAACATGAAGTAAAAATCTTGAGTTAGACAAGGACTTACCAAGTTATGGATCTTGAAGAAGACTTCTTGAAGAACATACACACACACCCACGAATTTAAAGAAAGAAGATGGGAGAATTTTCTTGAGTTCTTGAGACGGAAATATGATAGAATGAACTTGGATAGTGATGAAAGTGAAGTGAGAATGATGGTGGTGTGTGTTTGGCCGAGTTTTAAAGAGAGAGGAGGGGAGAGAGAGATGTATGGAAGTATGTTGGACAATTACTTAAGCCTAGATACATGGTGGGTAAGAGTTTGGAGACATGGAGGGTAAAGTTGTGGTGTCATGCATAGAAAATTCACCATTTTCTCTTTTTTTTTTTTTTGATAATGGGCTAACCTAGTTTGGAGGGGCATTTGGCCCAAGGTTGCCCCAAAAGATCAAACCCGATTTTTTTTGGTTGGCCCAATAGGGACTTTTGGCCCATAGAGACTAAGTGAAGAAGTTATCGGCCTATTAGGGCCCAATAAAGAAATCTTGATCGAATAAAGGTTTTGGGTTGATGATTTTTAGGCTAAGGCCCAAAGATGATTGGAGTTGGCTTATTGGATCGAGTTTTTGGGCTTATACAAGGAGATTATATTGTTTAGGAATTCACATCTTAACCTAATTTTGCCAGTTGTGACATCATCCCCCCGTTAGAGGGAATTTCATCCTGAAATTCATTCTAAAGCAGCATCCCAAGTACTAAGGAAAAAGTGTGAGTGTCTCGGTTTTGTCTAGTCTCTTTGTTCCTAGGAGAATTTAAGTCTTTGCTTAGTGTTCTAGCGGACCTTTGTTACTAGCCTTTGACCTTGCTCTTTTGGTTAGTTAGGTGTTGGTCATCTCGCCCAACACAGAGGTATTCTGCCTTTGCGCCCTATATGGCGAAGTGAATGGATGGTTACGGTTAATGAGGATCACGTTCTTGACGCTCCCTAAGTAGTGTCTCCTAAACCTTAAGGCGAACACTTATTGTCACCAAGTTACGGTCGCGTGTGGTATAGTTGGACTCATACTTCTTAGGTTGCCATGGGAGTTTCTTACTACGAGGTTTTGAACTAGTGGGAGGTTGATCTTTGCCTGTTTCTACAAGTAGGTCTAGTAAATCCTTGATTTGGGATAAGAGATATCGATCCTTGAGGATGGGTTCATTTGATCCTTAGTAGTCAGTGGTCCTATGGAAACTTAGCCTTTCCTATTTATGAGTCGGATAGACGTTCTCTAAGGTTCAAGTCTTGGTTTGATAACTTTCATACTTACTGTGTCGTCCCATCGACCGGATACCTTCGGTGTTTATGTTGGTGCTAAGTGGTCTTGGTGGTCTGGCTATGAGAATGGCTTCATGAGTTGAGTCGATCTCCGAACTCAACTTGTCATGTAGGTGATGTTTTCGAAAGGGCTTTGGAAACATCTTAGGGGTGTTATAAATCTCTAGGTTACCCTCGGTGGCCTTTGCTTCATGTTTCCTTATCCCTATTAAGGGCTAGGAAAGAGTGTGGTATTACTTGCACGGGTACCTAAGGGTCTAGATGCCCGAGATAATTCGAGTATTGTCGTTACAAATTGTAAGGGTTCCGTTAATCGGTTGGTTAAGGTGAAGAGTCTCGTTGGTACATGAATTTCGTATGGTGAGGATCAAGTCAGCCCATGTCAATTGACACCGTTGGGCTCCTTATTGTAATAGATGTTGGATTGATCTGAAAGGGGTGGTTGTTCAAAATGATAGTGTGTTTTATGTATACGTTTGTAATGCTACCCATTTCGTTCTTGGTATTACTACTGTGGTTGTCTCGGTCTGAATTTTTGGGTGCCCTAGCAACACGAGTTCCTTGGTATAAACGATGTGATTTCATAGTCTGATTTATATTAGACCTCTCTATGACGGTTTGATGTAGCTTAGTCGTACATAATTCAAGATTGAAAAGGTTGTAGACTGAGTGGTTATTCCCTAAATCCACAGTCAACCAAGGAATAAGAATTAAGGCGGGTCTATGCACTCTAAGTTTGTAGAATCTTCATTACACACTGCCTTACGTTTACACTAAGTTATCATAACTTTCGCAAGGATCTTTAGTTTTCCTACGAAGGATATGATTAGTTCGGATGAGGGAGTACTTTATGATTACGATTTTTAATTGGCAAAATGTTGTGAAAATGCAATGCTTAACTTTTGTTGTTTTGAAACGTACCGGTAATCCCAATAGGGTTCCTTGTTGCTTCATCATGTCCCGTTGTTAAACTCCTCCCGGTCCTCCGTCATTCTTCTCTGTTGGACAATTCATTTGAAGTGTCCCGTCTCACCGCATGCGTGGCATACTGGACTTACTTCTAGGTTGAGGGTTGGAGTGACGCATGGGGCCGGGGCCCTATAGATGCGGGAGATGTGCCCCTTCCTGTTGCACCTATTGCAATGCAATTCCCGGCAGACTCCATGATGATGGTAGCGGCACTTGCTGCAGAGCGGGAGGTTTCCATGATACGGTTTTCTCGGTGCTGGGGTAGGGGGGATAGTAGGGTTAGGGGCTGCTACAACTTGTTTCCTTTTGGTAGGCCCATGATGCGATCCGCTTCCTTTCTTGTTCCCCCGCTTTCGCTTCATGACCTTAGGTTTGGAGTTTGGGGTGTCTGGGTAAGTTGTCCCTCGTTGGTTTCCTTGGTTGATACTACGGTTAGAGTAATCGACACCATTTCCATTTCCATTTGGATTGTTGGCGTTGAGTTGCGCCATGACGGCTGTCACGGCAGCTGTTACAGCGGCTTGGAAGGTTGTAGGGTCCATCTGCAGAACTGGTGTTTCGCCGGCTACCTGGTTGTTTCCATGGGAAGACATGATTCTGTTGCATGATGAGAAACTGGTTCGTGAGTAACTACGGTTATATCTAGTCGTATCTCATCCATGATTATAGATATGAAATTATGCATGTACGCATATGAGTCACATGTTTTGTTGTACGATTCTTGTGGTTTCGACCTACATCCCTATGATGTATTAATGGTAGTATATATAAATAGGTATTGTACAAATGTTAAGTTACCCTAGTAGATTATAGACATCAGATCCTTAAGCTGGCTCAGGTTACATGAGTTCTCGTAGGGCGTACCTCTCTCGATTTACTACTACTAGTTGTGAAGAATTACATGGTAGACCTAGGACTTAGTGTGATGACTCTCATATGCCTAAATAGCGTAAATGTGTCCAACCATTTCGCTCATTTCACGAGTGGCCTCTTCTGCTCTCTGTTCTGCTAAGGCTGCCCTAGCCTCAGCTTCCATGAGTTGTTGCCTTAGGGAGGTCACCTCCTCTTCTAAGGGGCGGAGATGATTGGTAAGGTCTTCCTGTTCTGTGTGTTGGTTCGGTATTGCTTCCGAGGGGTAAGGCTCGCTAAGGATCTCTCCGGCGCCTTCATCCATGTCTGACTCCTCATCAGAATCCTTTCCCTCGAGGTTCCTCTCTTGGTATTCTTTAGGACCCAATTCTGGGTTCTCCCTTTGCACTTCCTCTGGTTCTCCCTCGGTCCATTCGTTGGCTATCACCGTAGGGTAGTAGGGGTCTTCGGGGTGAAGCTCAGTCATGTTGCCTTCGCGAGAGTGGAGGTATGAGATACATGTAGAGGATTTAAGTGTGGAGGTCATATGGTATTCTAAAATGCTACTATAGTATTACATGTTTGATCCTAGGGCTTCCTGATGTACGAAATCGATACGTTTTTAGACTTGGTGTTATTGTTTAGTATCATAAAATACTCCTATAGTATTTTAAACCTTAGGTTTGGTTCTAATGCTCCTTTGCATGTAGGGTTTGTAAGTTTTAGACTTGTTGCAACACCACCATCACTCCCAAACACATGTTGGTCGTATCTCGAATAAATACAGTTGATCAGGCTCTATTTATTCTAGATATGATTACATAACTGCCCAGGTTTGACCGTAGTGTTCAACATCTAAATACTTTTGTTTTGTTCTTATTATGATACGGTTCTAGCAAGTATGTATACTTTTAGAAGATATTTATATTCTTAAGGTATACTTTTAGTCAGAGTGTTTTTAGTCCCATTGTATTTATAGTTGTATATCTTGTATAGTTAGATATACTAGTTCATAACAATTGAATATGAATGAAACATAGCAACCAAACATCATACATTGGAAATACACACTTACATAGTTTACATATTGAATCTTGTTCATCTGTTACACAAAAGTAAGAAAGTAAAATTTCTTGAAGTCGCACCACTTGATCTTATAGTCGAACTTATTACCTGCTACTGGAATTCCTGAGAATACAAGTCGTTTTGAAAAGCGTCAACTAACAAGTTAGTGAGTTCATAAGCAGTTTTGAATAAAAATGGTTTTTGTACTTGTTTAGAATCGTTTTCATAGAGCTTTCAAAAATCCAATATTTTCTAAAAAGAAATGGTTTGAAATATTTGTGTCCGATCTTATATTAATGCATGTGTGTTAATGTTTACAAAAATAGAACGAGAATGATTTCCAGACAACCGAATGTTGTCTGCAATAGATAATGCTAAAATCTCAACCCCGGTGGTTAAGTACCGATGCTTATAGATTGTCGTTTTATCAAAAAGGAGGTTTCCCGTTTTATCCCAAAAAGAAAATAGAATGGTTTCCTGTTTTATCCCGAAAAGACAATAGAATCGTTTCCTGTTTTATCCCAAAAAGAAAATAGAATGGTTTCCCGTAAATCTTTTAACGTTAATTCCTCTAAGTGAGTCTTATAACGTTAATCCAATAAAGGTTTTGGGTTGATGATTTTTGGGCTAAGGCCCAAAGATGATTGGAGTTGGCTTATTGGATCGAGTTTTTGGGCTTATACAAGGAGATTATATTGTTTAGGAATTCACATCTTAACCTAATTTTGCCAGTTGTAACAAAAAATCTACCAAATCCTCAGTTTGAGTTCAGACACGCCCGAGAGTATGCCCGAATGCCTCAAACCAAGGCACCGCTACCAACTTGTAATGTCCCAACATTTAAGAGCAAAATTTCATTTTTATAATAACAAAACCATCATTCAAAACGTTTTCATAAAACCACAAAAAAAATCAGAGAATGTCATTAATCATCCAAATACATCAAGTCAACAAATTACAAAACAACATCGTGTGTGCGACGAGATCATCCCGTGCCCTTCACTTTTGATACGAAAATAACTGAAACATAAACTAAAAACCGAAAGCACGAACCTTAGTGAGTTCCCCAAAATACTACATACCATACATATCTGCCAGCTCAAGGCTGTGCCGAGTCTATTTCTCCCCAGGGTCTCTTTCACCCCCGAGTCTATTTCAACTCATGCGTCGGCCCAAGCCGTACCGGGTCAATTTCACCCCCGGGTCTATTTCACTCCCGAGTCTATTTTAACTCATATGTCAGCACAAGGTTGTACTGGGTCTATTTCACCCCCGTCTCTATTTCGCCTAACATACATATAGCAACAGGCACACAGTCATATAACATATACAACATGAGTCACAAAGACTACAAGAACATAAAATATCCTAGTGATTTACAGTATATTGAGCAAACTCACCTCAGTCTGTTCACAGTCAAACAAATGATCGGGCTGCTGAACCAGAAAAATCCCCACTAAATCACAAGTAAAGAAACCCTAATTAGAAATTAGGTCAATAATCCAACCCACGACTCCAAACCCTAAATCCTAGCCTTAAGGGAAAAAGTTACTTATTCCTTGCCTTATTGGGTCTAACCCATCAAGGCCCAAATGCTACTAGCCAAGAAGCCTTGAAGATAATCTATGTCCAAAATGGGTTGCCCATCACAGAAAATCTTATGGCCCAACAAGGTTCCAAAGTCCTTAAGTCCCACAAATAGCCCAAAACAAGCCCAAGGCCCGCTCTAATGAGTACGCTCAACGTACCAATCTGTACGACCGACGTACTCACGACCCTCGCATCATCGGGACTTCATGAGCATACGCGCAGCTTACATCTAGGTATGCCCGATTTACGCCGCAACTGACCAAAAAATCCTTTCAAGGTCTTAATCAGTTAAGACCAAACGTGCAATTTTAGATCTAAGCTTATTAAAGTGCATTAAGACATAAAGTTGCCAACTTTTTTCTTTTGCATGTCTTAATGGGGAATATATTGAATTTAACCACACTATCTTCATGAGGCCACCTTTAATCCTTGCATGATTGAACGTAATCCATCAAGACTCCATTTTTATGCTCAATGAACGTTAAAAACACTTGGATCTATCGTTATAACCTTCTGAAATAGCTCATACTCTCGAGAAACTCCTTAAGGACCATTTTATGATGAAATAAGCCCTAAACTAAAAACTAACACATGGAGTCATTAAGGTAGAAGCTTTTTACCGCCAATAAGCTAGAAATGATGGGAACCTCTGGATATACAAGCTCTTTCTGGTACAATGCTTCTTCACA
Source organism: Lactuca virosa (assembly GCF_052849685.1). NCBI lineage: Eukaryota > Viridiplantae > Streptophyta > Magnoliopsida > Asterales > Asteraceae > Lactuca > Lactuca virosa. The sequence continues at coordinate 115,206,243 of NC_136431.1, forward strand.
AATCTTATTCTTCTTCTCTAAGCACTACACATACCCAAAACACACAAACTTTACAAAAAACAGATTAGGGTTTCGATATATGGCACATAAAGCAAAGAAGGCTCATAAGGTGTTGGACTTGAGAGACATAATAAGCTTAAACAGGGTGCAAACCTTAAAAATTAGGGTTTTTCCCTGGGTTGAGTACGCCCTGCGTATGCATGTATACACCCAACGTACATTGGGGTTACCCCGAAACACACATGCAAAGGGAGTACACCGTGTTTACCTTTTGTATGCCCATCATACTCTCGGCTAGTCCTTGATTAATTGAAATAACCAGCAAAGAGATTGACCTGCCAAGAAGGGTGTTACCGGAGCTCCTATTTGAGAGATATGAGCTTTAGAAAATCTAATAAAATACCTACATAAGATAATGTGGCGGCCTGACAACACGCCACATGGATAAGTGCGGACCAGATCTTCCACCGACTAGGCGATGTAGACCAGCGAGAGTGCGATACGTGGCAACAAACGGGAGGAGTGTCATTGATAAAGTGTGACGCGCTCTTATCCACAAAGCACGGGGTGCCCATTCGAGAAACCTATAGATAGCACTTAAACTCTATCCCAAAGGTCTAGGATCTGACTTATATGTCATAGGCATTTTAGCGAGGTGTTGCGTTGATGGAAAATCCGACAAGATGAAGCATTTAGAGTTGAAGTTCTGCCGCGACTCTTCGACTTTTTTCTAGAACTTCTGTAAGTTAAGTTGCACTTATTTTTCTTTAATTGTAACTCAAATTTATATTCATAGTCGTTATTATGACTTTATAAATAAGTTTTATCACCAATTCCAAGTCATAATACTCATTTATCCACTTACGGAAGTGATGTCTAGGCTAGATCTAGTGAGGTATTTAAAGTGGATTTCCCAAATAGTATACTATGTAGATCAGACAGATCCTACATCCGATATGATCATACTTGTTTATTCCTTATTTGATAGAACTTGAAGTACACATTAGGATTAGTGAAAGATCAAACTTTTATTACCAGATTTCCCTAGATATTAATGAGTTATAGTATTATAGGTTAATACTTGTGCTGGATTAAGGTGTCTAAGCCAGTAACTAAATTGATATATTCTTGAATTAGAAGCAAAGTCCTTTTTAGGTTGCCCTCATAAGTAGAACTTGATTAGAATGACATCTATAGAGAGAATGATGATTTATTATATTATTATATGATTAATAAACTAACTGAAAATTGTGTGGAAATGATTTGTTAATATATTCTATGATTAATATATTAATTGGAAATAGACAGTTGGTTTATTAATTTATTATGTGATTAATAAATTAATATGAGATCAATTGTTAAAATAATTGATTTGTTAATTTATGTGATTAATAAACTAAAGAGAAATCAATTAGAATTAATTGATTATTAATCATAATTAATCTGGATTTCATTTGGGATTAATTGGAATTAAGTATAGGTGCAAGGGGTGAATTGTAATTGTTCAATAGTTGAGCAAAAGGGGCAATTCTTGAAGCATCATGCCATGGACGGATTTGGGAACCTTTCTAGGGTCTTCCACAAGCCTCCTGGATGTTAATAAGGAAATGATTTGAATTGGAATTATATTTATTATTTAATTATTCAAATCTTGCTTTGTCTTTAAGTTACCTAAACTATAAAGAAGACCCATTCGGTATCAATTTTCGTGGTTCTCTCTTTCAAGAGAGTTATGAACAAAAATTTACATTCTCCTCCTCTCTCCTCAAGGAACTTCAAGAGGATTTTAATTTGATTATTTTCTATAATAATCAAAATGTATGTAACCCTAATCTTTATGTTAATTTCTATTTTCATAGCCTCTCTCTAGAGTTTCTTGACGCTCATAGTTTATTGCTATCAATATAGAAAATATAGATCCTTTCTAGGTTGCATTTGAACTTAAGGGTTTAAGTGTTTTTTCCGCTCATTTGTAATTTTCATAACCTAGAAAACTCATCAGTGGTATCAGAGCCTTCGTTTTCTAATTGATTGTGCATAATAGTGAATTAATCAAAATTAGGGTTTATGGAAATTAAACCCTAATGGCCTTTAATTTTTACAAAAGGCTAGGGTTCTTGAAACCCTAGCCTCCACCCTTATTTTCAAAAATATGGGAGGATCCCTTATGGTTTCTAGTTTCATTAATTACATTTTTAAAAGCCTTAAATTTTGGAAAATTAAATCTTGGTAACCCTTACCCTTTTCTCAAAAATTAGAAGGGTTAAAAGATTATGATTAAATTTGAATTTTTTTATTACATGTTAATTAAAGATAATTATTTAATCCTTAATAATTTAAATTTGAATTATTTTATTAATTGTTTCATTGAAAATAATTATTTAAATCCCTAATGATTTAAATTAAAGTATATTTGTTAAATCATTAATTAATTAAAATTAATTATTTATTAAAAGTTTAATTCGAAAATTAATTTTAAACCCTAGTAGTTTTAAAATACACTTTATACTATATATAATTAAAAGTTTAATATATTATATGTATAAGACAAATCAGTCAAATCGCAAGTACGTCTCATTCACGAGGTCATACTATAAGGGGGTATAAGAATACGACCTATAAAGTGACCGTTGAATGGGTGTCCAGTCTTATCCACCTCTCCCGTGTTTAGTGCAGGGTCGTTAGCCGAGCGGATTTGATAAAACATAACCTCTTAAAAGTATAATGCTATTGAAGTACTAGAAACTTTTATATAAATCCCAACTCTAGTGACTTTAGAAAAATGTGAAGTGTATGCTAATCCATGAAAACACACATCGTTTCTTTATGAGTCATTAGTGGAGCGTGTGTGGTTAACCGACACACTAATTTGAGACTATAAAGATGAAATAATGAAACAACTCATGTTTATAATGGTTAGCGGAGCATGTGTGGTTAACCGGCACATAATTATGAGATTATAAATCGACCGAGAGTGTTTGAGCTGGTTTGCATGGTTATTCACATCTTAATTGTGATCCTCAACATCTTAGTCACAATTGGTAAGAGCATAATCGAGATTAAACATGTCATTGATAAGATTTAATGAATCTCAAAAGATATATGAGTTTCATGTGATTGAAATTGGTGAAATATTCTACAACCTAAAATAACTTCGTGATATTACTACGACATCCCTCTTCATATTACGAAATGAAAATATTGATCCTAGCCTAAATTTAAATTTTAGGTTAATAATTAAGGATAAAGATTAACTAACTTGAATTCTCTCTTCTCCCAAACTTTAGATGTTTTATGAAAATAGAAATGGCCTTCCTCGTTCTTATGGAAATGGTTTTCCACAATCATCTGGAGATGGACTTCCACATTCTGATCAAGGTGAAACTGTCTTCCCTTCTTTGGATAATGGTGGAATAGGACATCGTCATTCTTCAACTCTTTCAACTCCTCCTCTTGTGACTCTCCCAACGTCATGAGTTGAAAGATATGAAACAACTCAAGCCCTTTTGGCATGTAAACATGAAGATGGAAATTTTTTGTGTGCACACGTTCTGAAAATGAAGTCGTTCATGGAAAAATTGGATAGGATGTGTATCATGTAACATCCATAAAATTTCAGTAAAATTTAAAACTTTTTCAAACATCCAACAACCATTAGTTATTACAAAATGTTTTCAAAATAGTCTCATATCAGAGTATCCCAGAAACCATAAGTCCAAAACGCGAGGATGTGTACGGTAAAGCCTTCGCCTTGCCAAAACATCTGAAGCGCCTGAAATAATAAATTAAAACCGAAAGCACAAAGCTTAGTGAGTTCCCCCAAAGTACCAACACACAAACAGTAGCAAATATACAAATAGCAGCATACTATGGGTCCAATCAACCATCGGGTTGGAATACCCCAGGCCCCTCAACCATCGGGTTGGAATGCCAACATACTATGAGTCCAATCATCCTCGGGATGGAATACTCTCGGCCCACAAACATCGGGTTGGAATGCCCATATACTATGAGTCCATTCATCCTCGGGATGTAATACTCTTGGCCCACAACCATCGGGTTGGAATGCCCACATACTATGAGTCCAATCATCCTCGGGATGGAATACTCTCGGCCCACAACCATCGGGTTGGAATGTCCCGATCTGTTGGCTCATGCACAAAGCAGAAAAGCCTCAACCACCAATCAACATATGCACATATATAAAATAATCACATACAGTCTATAGACAGTCACACCGATCTACAAATCACTAAGCATATAACAACATCCTATCTACCAGGATACCGATCTAACAGATCCTAACAGTAATAAAGCAGGGTAACAATCCAAAGGGACGGCCTTGGTACCTTCGACCCTACTAGTACAGTCAGGAAAACTCACCTCATACTGATGAAGTCCCGCGGACAAAACCCTAGCTATTGGATGATAGATTCCTGAACTGTCAACATCAAAACAACACCCAATTAATAATTGGGTTCCAAGCCCAAGGCCCAACTCACACTTCAAAGGCCCAAAAGTCAACCAAAACCCAACATATGGAAACTTAGGCCCAAACCCTTCACATGGGCCTTACTCTAAAGCCCATCCAAATTCCCTAGTCCAAATTCTTGTTATTAGTTGGCGCATCAAGGATCCAAACATCTAGGCCCAATAGAAGGGCCCAACCATTTATTCTGGTTCAACACTTGGCATTCCAATGATCCAATATCTCATAATCATCAAGGCCCAGTTATAACCCACCTATGGCCTAATTTTCCAAATTGGGTCAAAGCCTTTCCAATGGGCCTTATCCTAAGCCCCAATAATTTCCTTAGTCCATAAATCAGTTCCCAATTGGCCTACGAAGGGCCCATAGTAACTTAGTCCAAGAAATGGCCCAACAAGAATCCAACCCTAATTAGGGGTTTTCACATGAAATGTCGATTAGGGTTAAGATTTCTTACTTAACCCATTAAGGACTTAATCCATTAAGTCCATCAATCCACTAGGCCAAACATACACCGTGATCGGGCTTAATTCAAAATTTCAATCCAATGGTCCAAAATGTGGGTCCAGACCATTCCAAATTAACATATCAAAAATTAGGGTTTTCCAAACCCTAATTAGGGTTTCCAACCCAAGCACGTTCTCATTAGTCAACTGGTTAGGTTTTTAGGTCAATTAGAGCTTAATTAGGTCAATTAGGGTTAAATAAGTCGGGCACCACCCACTACCACCTCGGGTAGTGGTGGTCAACAGCGGCTCACGGCGGCAGCCACCACCTCATGGTGGTGGTTATGATTTTTGGTTAAAATGTCCAAGCATCCCAAAATAACAATCACACACACAACAACACACAACCACCCAAGGTGGCGGCTGGTGGCGGCAGAATGGCGGCGTGAGGTGGCAACCACCACCTCACGCCAGTGGCGGGTTGTTTTCTTTGAATAATTCGGCCATACAATGTACATACAACAAAATATCCAAAATAAAACACACACGATAAAATACACACACACACACACACTCAGCCACCCTTGTGGCGGCAGGCGGTGGTAGAGGGTGATAGGCACCACCTCACGGTGGTGGTGGTGGTTCACTTTTGATTCTCTATCACGCAACACACACACACTCGCTTTCCCAAAACAGTAACACAACCACCCACCTCACAGTGGCGTACGGCGACGGCAGCGATAGAACAGCAGTACGACATCCGTAGATGTCTTCTTCCGATCATCCACTGCCATGGCGTCCCATGGCTTCCTTGGCCTTCAACAACAGCATTACAGCAACATCGAAGCTCAACGGCTTCGTCTTCGAGGGGAATGGCGGATACAGGTGGCGATGGTGGAGTGACATCGATTGAGTGGCAGAACTTCACCATGGAAATGACGGCGCCAATGGACGACACCAACGACTTCAGGGTCATTTACCGGCGATGTCGTTGCCGTGGCAGACAACGAGTTGGATGGAGAAGGCGTCACGCGACCGAGAACAACAGCAGCGACAGTCGTGACGTTTCCCCGGCATCTATCTTCGTCGGCATCTTGGAGCAACCACGACGTTGGATGTTCCGGTGCTTCTCAGTGGTTGACGACGGGTGCTTCGGCTTCAACCAGTGGGGAGGCGGCGCCGGAAATTGTAGGAAAGGAGGGTGGCGGCTGGTGTAGGATATTTGGGTTAGGGTTACCGGGAGGGTGACGGGTATATATATATATATATATATATATATATATATATATATATATATATATATATATATATATATATATATATATATATCCCGTATATAATCAACTTTTGGCCATAATTACATTTACAACCCCTTCCCCTCAATTTCCTTCAACTTAGATCGACAATTTACCCAAACAACCCTCTACTTTGAGAATCTTTTGCAAAACTAATTCGGAAATACCCTTTCAATCTCGAAATTACACTTATCCCCCAAAATCTAACTTATGACATATTCAGCGCCCAGCTTTTAAAAATCATCTCAATTTAAGTCTGATATTTACCCAACACCCCCTGACTTCTGAAAATCTTTACAAAAAAAATCGAGAACTTACACTTTTAACCCCCGAAATTCCAACTTATATCATTTGGCACCTCGAAACCAAAACCCGATGATGAACGAGCAACATAATCACATTTACTCAGTCTAAAATATGTAGTCTCTAGATGGTCTGTCTCCCTGATAGACCGACCACACTGAATCATTGCCAAATTCATTGCACTTATCTCCCTACTAGCTACTCAATTTCTGATAAGTTGAGATTCCCACAGAAAACAAAATCACAGATCATATGCTGCTGCCGACAATTCATTACTTGACAAAGGAGATTAGACATTCTTTCAAGAGGAAGCTCATTCAAATGGCCAATTTCCCAGGGATACAATGAACAATAGGAGACCAACCGGGAGATGAACCCTTTTAGCGTTGACCGACAATGCTTCCTTTAACTCCCGGACCAACATACATATAATAACCAGTTCACAAGCACGAACACTCATACCTGGCCCAATCAGCCTCGGGCTGGAACACCAGGCATGCCTACGACGGGTCCATTCATCCTCAGGATGGAATACCCTCGTATCATGCACATGTTTGCCCAATCAACCCTCAGGTTGGAATACCAAACATGTCAGGTCTAATCGATCATAGGCTCCGGTCATACTCGGGATGGAATACCCTAGATTAGAACACCATTATTACATAACTCGGGTGTAAACTCATAACCCGAGATCCAAGGAACTATCATTGCATTTCACCCAAATCTTCTGATCCAACGTGACACCTCACTAAACCTGGATACCATGATTTCCTTAACCGCCGCTGAGACTACCAGTCTCACACATGGTCCAGCCACCAGGTTCCCAAAACCCGAAATACGAGAACATTCTAACCCAACAACCTTCGATTTCACCATCGATGACATTACACCTTTCGCCTGGAACTCGCGACTCGCCCCACAAACCAAAAGATTCTCCACTTTCCTCAAAGTCTCCTAGAATACAGTCCTATCACAGATACACTTGTGATTCCCTAACGCGAGTTTCCACCAAAATCCCACTCGAAAATGCCACTCACAATCTTCTCGAAGACCCTTCCTTACAACTGATGAGAATCCAATCATGTCTCTACCCCCAGTTCCAGGCAGCAGACACTACCATCAACATGCGCGCGGAAATGATCCTCAAACACACCGATCACAAACCTCACCCAAAACCAAACCATACGGCGCACCAAACCCTAATACACTCGACCCCTGACATGCCATTACCAACCACTTCCTTGATGACCAATGTGATGAAATTTATACATAGCAAACAATCCTATGTGTGCATGAAACCCTAGACTTTAGGATCTATGTTTTCATTATTAGACATAAAAACATTGAACAAAAGAACTAGAAACCCAAGGAGGCACATGTAATTTTTGAAATTAACATATAATTAGGGTTAGGATACATACCTTGATTGTTATATTGTAATAACAATCAAACCCTTGAAGATCTTGAACTTTGGTAGTGAGCGACACAAGTGTCGCGCCTTTAACGGCTCACAAAGAAACTTAGCAACCAAGGAATACTTTAGAGATAGAGGAGTAGAGGAGAATTTCCGCCCTTAGGTTATTTTTGGAGTGCATAGGCCGAAATTTAACCTTAAGAGGGTTTATATAGATGCTAGAAAGGTATTGGATTAAGCAGGTGTATCCAAGATAATCCTAATCCCTTAACTTCCTCCCTATGGCATCCAAGGCACCCTTACAGCCCAAAGAAACCCTAGGAGCATCCTAGAATTCATTCCCCCCCCCCCTTTAGGGAGGTCCTAGAATGCTCAATGCTCAACTATTGAACATTGTCACCTTTAGTCCCTATAGTTTCAATTAACTCCTCTAATCCCAAAATTAATTCCAAATTAATTTCTGATTAAATATTAATTAAAAAATACGATTTTAATTAATATATTATATCCATAAAACATTAATAAATCATTTATCTTGATTTCAAATTAATTTATTAACCAAGTAATAAATTAATAAATCATTTTTCTCTTTCTAACAATTATCCTATTCAATTGCCACGTTTGAAGGCTACCCAAAAGGACATTGCTACTATCAATTCAAGTACATACCAATTATAGTTATGGGCTTAGACACGTAATCCAACACAAAGATGTTCTGACCCAAAAATTCCAGCGATACCACAAACTCCTATCAACTCAGGTGTACCCCTACCTAGGGAACCGCTCGAGACTATCATAAAGGACTTTATGACTTGCAACCCCCCGACCAATCCCCGAATTGAAATCAAAAATCTTGAAAACAGCTTGCAAACCAACGAAAGTAATATGCATGCTTTCCATAAATAATTTCTGATACTCCCCACAACCCTTACTGCTCCCATTGTCTAAACCAACTGATTGAGAAATCTTCCCGAATTCCATTTTTCGCCAATCCTGAAAGTACCACCTTGATCGAGACTGTACAGATTCCACCAACATGCATCTAGCTCCCGAATCCAAACAAAAACCTGAGCCTGCTGAAAACCAGCATTTCACACGCCCGAAGTGGGTAATCATGCCCGAGGCTAAGGGGACATAAAGCATATTGAACTTGATGATAGGATGACACATCCCTTGGACTTTAACCACCACTCCTTGAATCCTTTAGATAACCCCTAAAGCATACTGAACTTGATGATAGGCTTAAGATGTCATCAATAAGTCATCGAGGGGACCACAGATATCGCTTTTATCCCATTTAGGTTAAAAGGAACGGATAAACTTCGACTCATATGCTTTTACAATTTACTCATCAAATCATACACAACAATATGTTTTATAACATCAAGTTACTGATGTGTTTACGTATTATCAATGCACAACCGACTCGCAAAACAACTCATATGTCTCCATTTCAAGAATAGAAGATATTATCGTCTTAGAATTACTCGTGATAAAATCCATGAAGTAATTCACTGAGCGTGGGTTGATCGAATACTCAAATTCCTATTTCAAGAGTACTCATGAACACTGCAGCAAACTTGTGCCATGTCTAAGCTCTTAGAAAATCTACAGTCGGATTCATGACAATCTTAATTCACTACTTACTTCCAAAAGTATGATCGACTGCGGATGTTTGAATAACCTAGTTATTCGGGAAGTAAAACATGCGAAGTGAAACACAAGAATAATCTAATTAATTAGACTTTATTCATTGTATAATGTTTCGAGTAATCAACTTAATACTTGAGTTAAAACAATAGTCATGCCATGCTCCAAGCATCCACACTATGTTTATCTATGGTCCTTCCGTTCTAAAATAGATCAACTAAATACATTTCCAATGATGCCTATTTCACAATTCCAAATCCTCATCACAACTGTAAGAATACCAAATTCTTACCACTACTAGAATGTGTTAGAGTCTAACCTTTCATGCAATGATCCTTTTGTAATGTCTAGGAACCAAAGTCACAGAGACTTGGCCAATGATATTACAAAACATTCCATTGGAGATTTGTTACAAAACAATTCCATGGAAATGAAGTCTCACATTCAAAGAGCATTCCTTGAACATCCTTCATGCATTATAGTTTCTAACTCGCACATAGATCTCAATATCCAACTCCCGTTATGGAACCAATCTTTGGTAAACTTCAGATTGTTCATGACAATTGTTTAACATCTTTATGTTGGATTAGGTGTCTAAGCCCATAACTATTATTGGTATGAAGAATTTGGGTTGCATGGCACCGGAACAATCTGAAGGATGGATAATTGAGAAGAGGTTATTTATGGTTTGTTAATATATTATAAGTTCTAATATATTAATATGAAATCATATTATTTAATTAGTATTGATCAAGAATTAATTTGGAATTAATTTTGTGATCAAAAGAGACTAATTAAATATAAGGGGTTGATTTGGTAAATCATTCATTCTTATAAAGTGGGCTTATGATCCATAATTCTTCAAGTTGGGCTAAACCCATGTGGTAACCCATGGATACTCCATGGAGGTTTTAACCCATGGAGCATGAGGGATATGTAAAGTCATTAGGGTTTACATGGAGTAACCCTAATTTGCCACACTATATAAGAACCCCTCTAGCTCATGAAATTGGCACTTAAGTGGCACTAAGGAGTGACTAGTGGAAACACAAGAGGGCTAGCCAAATTTATGAGTGCAAGTGACCTCCTCTCAAGTTCCTCCATTGTTGGTGGTGTTGTGTGATTCCATTTGAGGTGCAACAATTGGGGCACTAAGTTCTTAAAGGTCCAAGGCTTCCAACTACAACAAAAGGTATGTCTTTTAACTTGTTTTATTACCCAAGTATCAAAGTTTTGTATGCTAGTTAGGGTAATACCTTGGATAGATCAAGTTTGCATGTATAATAGAGAAAACATAGATCCAAGGTATTTAGGGTTGTATGCACACCTTAAGGGTTTTAGAATGCTCAAAACCCATCACTTTAGTCATATCTGGTTCCAGTCTTTTTCCCTTTTAATGTCATAGGCATTTGGAAAATCAGAATGAGTGGATATTATAGAATATGCAATCGATCCTATATCTAAAGCATATGGGATCCGATATATAATGTCTTACATAAAGACAAGATACTTGATCAGTCTCTTACTACATATTTCCATATATTAAATTTCCTATGTTGAATCATTTCAACATGATATTCATATATGTCCATGATAGAGTTTGATTAAAATTTCAATCTAAACTTGTAGATTTGAAATGAAGTATTAATGCCCTCTCCCTTAAGCCTTACTATAGCGAAACAGTTTCCAAATTCTGCAACTTTGCAAATTTAGAACTTTGTTTCCTATAAATAGCATTGCTAACTTGCAACACCTTAAATAATAATCATGCTCCCACTATCATACCAATTATGTTCTTACCAGCATAACAATTATGCTCCCACTAGCTTTGACATGTACCCAGAAATCAGCTGGACTTCTAGAAATCAATACCTATTGACTTTCTTACCAAAGTTCAGATTTCTGATACGCGGTGCTTCAATAATTCTTTATCTAGACTTCTCAAGCTCATACACATTTCATTAGACAGCTTATATGTGTGTCTAAACCCTTTCAGAACTTATGGCAATAAGTCCCGAATGTTCAAACTATTTTCCATTTCTCACAATTCGAACTATGAAAAGGGATGTCGTAATCATGCTCGAATTTAAGAATGCAATTACCACAACTGCTTACTCTAATCCTTTAAAATCTACCCGTGAAAGTGTTTCCTCACAATCATTTTCATAAAGTAGAGAGAAACCTCTTACCACTTAGATTTTATGGTGTATGTGTTCCTATCCATGCTAATTTTGTCATTTCAAACCACCATCATAAGACAGGGTTTATGACAAATTCAAACTCATATGGACTGAACTTGCTTAATCTTATTTCATGCCATCTGGTAGCACAAGGGCCTAGCAGCGCTTCCAATTTATTGAGTAGCTCACCCATACAGATCAATGTACTTTCACTGATCAAGGTGCTTTGCCTTATGCAATCAAATGAAAAACCATAGAACTCATAAGCATTTCCAACTCAACAGGAATGGGCACAGAAACAGGAATGTGTCAACACGATAGGTTATCAACCTTAGGCCGTGTGCTAGTGATTACTAAAAGGTTTATTCTCGATTGTCTCCTGAAATTTTTTCAAGATCAACAAGACTCCCACTGACCTATTAACATATAAGATTCTCTGTCAAAGAACATTCCTCGACAAACAAATATTCAAGAGTTAGTGTGAGTTCTTATCAAGAAAACACTTCATATAATTGGTGTTAGTTGGTCTTTGTTTTAACCATAACATCATAACTACCAATTTCAAATGTGCTAGAGCAAGAAAACATTTCTACTCGACATTTCATGAGGTGTTGTAAACCTACTTAGAACATGTTACTCAAGGTACAACTTGGAGTAATTAGAGTATAACTCTAAAACTTGACTTTGGAACGAAGTATGACTCATCTTCTTGATTTAACCATTTCAACAATACCTGATTCCTCTTCTCAGTCATATAAATGAACTAAGGTATCCTTAGAGGATCAATTATGACATGGTCCCATAATCATTAGAATGATCATAAAACATGATACTAAAGTACTCTCCTTTCCTTTGAGATTGGAGAACCTTTTATCTTTCTGCCCAATGGATTCTTCTTATTCGTTCTGCTACACCTTGAACTTTTCAATGTATCAGAATTACACTTAATCATATAAGCATAACCACGTTCACTGAACTGTCAGTAAATCATGAAAAATAGACTTATTGTCCTTTGTGGTGGATTTGACCAGTTCACATTAATGTGTACTAGATCCTTTAATCCTTCACTTGACTTACATATACATGTAAACAAGGAATTAGCTTTTTAATTTTCCAAAGATCAAGATTCTCATACATCACACAATTCAAATCATATGACTCCAAGTTTCTGTCCAATTGAAACTTGGGTGATGAGAAGCTTTCCTCACTTTGTAAATTATGACACTACCACAAACGATATAACTAAGAATCAAATCCATTTAACATTGGTAACAATAGAAATATAAACACCAATTTTCATAAATGTCATTGTAGGTAATCATAAAGCAAGTAAGATAAAACCAAAATTTACTTTATTGATAATGTGCGGAAAACTTGTCCTTACAATGCAAATACATATGAAAACTATGTTTCTATATATTCCTATGAAATCTATCATAACTCTTAAGTAACAGCTCCAGATCCTGATCATTGAACCTATGTCCGACATCCATTTCTTCATATCAGAATCAGCTTTTACTTTCTCTTAAGCTTCCTTCATTTTCTTAAATTCTAAAAAACATCAAAATGCAACTTATCACATCATGTATTAAGAATCTATGTGTGACAACCGTCAAATTTCGGTCAATTCAAAGTCAACAAGTCAAACCAGTCAACTCCAATAACCCTTGTATGCTAGGGTTTACGTTATGTAATCACTATACAATTCGCTATTTTAATGAGAAATCCTCATTTGGAAAGTTCATGTGTTTGATTTTCCTTAGCCTTAACAGTGCTAAACAACGAACCAAAGCGATAAAACACTATTGCACAATCATCGGGATTGTGTACGACACTAAAACACGGTTTAATGGGGTTTACGAACCTTGCGTTGTGAAGCCGGACACTCAAATTAATCACAAACGAAACCTCTCTAAATAGTTTTCACTCTCTCTTTCTATTTGAAATCTCTCCCAAATCTCTCTCAAAAGTTACTTTAACTTTTTGTAATCATTTGGGTCATCTCGACCCTTAACCGGGTCAAAAATCGCTTGAAACGGGGTAAAAACGAGTAAAATAGCTTTAAGGATCCGAAGTGTCCGAAGCCAGGGTCCGAAGTCCGAAGTGTCCGTGTCCGAAGTCCGAAGTGTCCGTGTCCGAAGTCCGAGGTCCGAAGCCAGTGTCCGAAGTCCGAGGTCCGAGGTCCGAAGCCAGGCCCTTTTTACCGGTTTTTCGACTACGACTTCGTTTTAACTCCGTTTTTCATTATTTTAACGTGGGATTTTCACCCAAAACTTTATTTTATAAACTAAGGCCCCAAAATATATAAATCTCCAGGGTTTTTATAAAATATATTAAAAGAATTGGTGATTGAACTAATTATTGAGGGAATATTTGCTTTTCCTTAATTTATGGCAAAAGCAACCCACTACCACCTCACTCTATGACCAGCCACTCCTTCCCACTACCCCTTGTCTCCTTAGTGGACCTTTACAGCCAATCTCTAGCTCTTCCCACGTTCTAAGAGCTGGAGGATTGATCCTCTCTCCTCATCCTCCATAAAACTCTTTCATTCTACACTTAGCAACCAAGAACACTCTCCAAAATTCTCTCATCTTTTCTCTCAACTTCAAAAACTTCAAGACCCTCTCCAGGGATTTCTTTCTTCAATTAGTAAGTATCTTCATCATTCACATAATTATTAAACTCCATTCTACTCAAATCATTGATATCTTACACAAGTTCCATCTTATTCGGTGTTAGATTCTCGAATCATCAATACATCTTCTTAGTGTTCTTGAGTTGAACACTTCCTCTCTCTCACTTTCATCTACTGAAACCACATAAGGTGAGTTCATACCCATACATTTATATCTTTTTCTTAAGTTTTAAGGGGGAAATACAAGTAAAATCATCAAGAACACAATTAAACTTTTTCTAACAGATTGCATCAGAAAAGATGGACGTTAATCACAGACTGTTTTGGTCAACTTAAAAATTTTAGTTTTCAAAACTGTTTCAGGTGCAAGTAGTTCAAACTCTTAGCTTTAAAATGACTACTTGCACATCTCCAGATGATTTTTCTACAATTAATAGTGATTGTTACAAAACTGCCTGTCATTTCAGAGGCAAACCCGGACCAGTCTGTGATTATGAACATTTTCACCTCTGTTAGAGATCACTAAAAATCATGAGAAAATTTACGAACAAACTAGACTCATATCCCAAACTCTCAAAATTTGCGGATTTGGATTTAGAGCTGTGATGATTTTTCTATAAATTTTCTAAGAAAGGTAACAGAAACTGTTTTTAACAAAAAGTTGCTGTTAATTTCATTTTACCTTGTAACATGTTGAGCAAGGTGTATATCTTTATGTGACTATATGTTACTGCAACATATGACATTTTATCTTAATATTTAGACACACATCAGTTTACAAATGGATTTGGTCATGAAAAATATAAAGAATAACAAGTGATTATAATCAAAGTACAATCGATACATTCAAACATTAAATAAACTATTTTGAATATAGTTTGCATACATTACCACGTACTACCCTTGGTTGATAAACTATAATAGGTATAGTTTATGATACATTACATAACACATACATTTAAAAAGGGTACATTTATACAAAGGATATTTTCATTAAGCAAGGTACGGCCATACGGTACCAAGTTTTCATAACACGTAATTCCGTTAATGACTTGTGAGACAACTGCTTCAAATTACCATTAAGTCCTGTATTGTAACCAGAGTCTCCTTGAGGGAGAGCGTGATACTTGTGTATAGATCTATATTGGGTTTGACAAACCCACACCTAAACTGCATGCAACAGTTAGACCGATAGGTCTGGGGTGACAAATGTCATAACATTTCCGACGCCTGAAGAACGTCGTTTTAGGCAACCTTGGTCATAGTATGGTTATAATAAACTCACATAAAGTATTAACAAACATTGGAATTTACGGGGACTTCATTAAAATTTAACGAGTTTATGTCGATTTAAACTTGCATTGTTTACTATAAATATGACAAATTACTTGTACATTTCGGTCTTTGGGTTTTAAGACTACATTTACACATTAAGGAAAATATTGGATTTTTCTAACACAAATACTACTTTTACAAACGAAAAGCTTATGAACTCACCAACCTTTGTGTTGACACTTTTTCAAAAACTTGTATTCTCAGGAAATCATTAAACAGGTAATCAAGTGCTTTTGAGGATGGGACGCTAAGGCGTCTACTATTTCATATTTTATCAACATATTGTGATTTATTCGTAAACATGTAATTCATACAATGATGCAAATTTTTTTATATATATGTTGGTTGTGTTTGCTTGAATTACTATTACAATTGCTGTTATGATACTATACATGAAGTCCTCCACCCCCGGACGTTTCCGCCATCCTTGGTTTGGGGGTGTGACACTATGAATAGGAACTTAATAAAGAGTTAGATAGTAGACGTACCTGAAGTAGAGTCATACAATTTGACTTTACCATCTCTAAAATCTCTCAGGTAGTCTGGGCAGCTTCGCTTCCAATGCCCCTTCAATTGACAATAGAAACAGGTGGACTCCTTAGCATTGGCACATGGAACTATCACATAATTGGATTTTCTATTATGGTCAAACGTTTTGACCTTGGCCGATTTCTCTCCCTTAGCAGGAGAAACCATTTCTACACTATCACCTTTGCCATCACCAAAATCCATGGAACTTTGGGAAACTGATTCTCCGAACAAATTTGCTTGACCAGTTCGCCAAAGTATTGCTGCTTTAGTAGCAATTAGAAAATATGTCAGATCAATTAGGGTCACATCGTTTTCAGTCATATAGTAGTCCTTAACAAACTGACTATACGACTCCGGAAGTGAGTGAAGAACCAAGTCAACAACCAACTCCTTTGGGAAAATGACACCCAACATTCCTAATCTGTCAATGTGCGACTTCATGTTTAGAACATATGCATAAACAAAATTTCCATCTAGGTGTTTGCATGCCAATAGGGCTTGAGTGATCTTGAACTTTTCAAGTTGACGAAAATGTGGGTCAGGGAGAGTCACTGGAGGAGGTGGAGGAAAAGAAGTATGATTTCCAGTCCACCAATGCTCGAAGAAGGGAATGATCTTTCACCTTGATCGACACGTGGAAGATCATCTTCAGACGGAAAGCTTTTTCCAAAAGGATGAGGAAGACCATAGTTTTCTAAACTCGACATCTTTAAAGGGATAATATTCAAGTTAGTTGATTTAGATCCTTAAGATAACACCCAAACGAAATATTAAGGCTAGGACCCAACACAATAATTCACAATTCGGAAGAGGGATGCCGTAATTTAATTGTAAGTTATTTGAAGGTAGGTAATGACGATTTACCAATACCACCACGAAAAAGAAATTTTGAATGAATTAGGTTTTAGATGAAATTCCTAGATCTTTTCAGATTCATTGAACTTTTCAATGGCATGTTTAATCGCGATTATGCTCTCACTTTGTGACTGGGATGCCGAGGATTACAAACGAGATGTGAATAACCATGCAAATTAGCTTGGTACTCTCGATGTCATTTACTATATAATTAATGTGCCGGTTAACCACACATGCTCCATTAATCAATGATAATCTACGAGACACCCATTGCCAACAATATTAGTCCCGTATTAATGTGCCGGTTAACCACACACGCTCGACTAACGACCAATAAGGTGCAATGTGTAATTTCATGGGTTAGCATCAAATTCATATTTTTCCTAAAGTAACTAAGAATGGGATTTTAGAAAATAGTTTAGTTACTTTATAATTCATTATACTTTTAATGAGGATTAAGTGTCCTATCGAACCCGTTCGGCTAGCGACCCTCCACCATACAAGAGAGCGGTAGGTAAGAATGGATACCCAATGGCACTCATTTTACAGGCCGCTTCCTTAAACTCCCCTTATAGTATGGCTTCGTGAATGAGGCGTAGTAGCGGTTCGACTGACTTGTCTTATATATATAGTAATATTAAACCTTTAATGTTACATATAATATAAGGGAGTATTTTAAACTTTTAAAATACTATGGTCTTTTAAATTTTATTAAAATTTTCGAAAATTAAAACCATTTAATTTAAAATTTTATAATTTAAAAAACCTTTGATTTAATAATTATCCAAAATTAAACAATTAATTAAATTATTAAATCAAATAAGGATTACCAATTTAAATTAAACAGATTAAATTAATTTAATCCTGTATCCATGGATTTCGAAATTTAGAGTAAGGATATCTTTAATTATCCAATTAAACAATTAACAAGATAATTACCAAAAATAACAACCTACTAACTTATTCCTTATATTTCGAAATCTTTTGCTTTGAGTGGAAGGCAAGGCTTTCATCCTTGCCTAAAAATAAAAAACCCTAGGGTTAGGAAACCCTAGATTTCAACTCCAAGGTGGCCAAAAGAAAGGGTTTAAAAACCCTTAGGGATTTTTGAAAAACGGGGTTCTTATACCCTAATTTGCGAAAATTTAAAGGCCTTAGGGTTTAATAGCCATAAACCCTAATTTTGTCTAGTTCAATCAATTGTACCAAATCTAATTGAAAACAATCATACAAGCATTGAACACAAGAAATAAAAACCCTATGAGGAACATGTAATTTTCTAAATTAACATATATTTAGGGTTAGGATACATACATTGATTGTTATATTGTAATAACAATCAAACCCTTGAAGATTTTGAACTTTGGTAGCGAGCCACAAGTGTCGCGCCTCTAATGGCTCACAAACAAACCTAGCAACCAAGGAATACCTTAGAGAGAGAGAGAGAAGTAGAGTAGAATTTCGGCCCTTAGGTTCTTTTTGGAGTGCATAGGACGAAATTTAACCCTAAGAGGGTTTATATAGGTGCTAGGAAGGTATTGGATTAGGCAGGTGTATCCAAGATAACCCTAATCCCTTAACTTCCACCCTAAGGCATCCAAGCACCCTTAAAGCCCAATTTAACCCTAGGAGCATCCTAGAATTCGTTTCCCCTTTAGGGAGGTTCTAGAATGCTCAATGCTCAACTATTGAACATTGTCACCTTTAGTCCCTACAGTTTCAATTAATTCCTTTAAGCCCAAAATTAATTCCAAATTAATTTCTTATTAAATACTAATTAAACAATATGATTTCTAATTAATATATTATATCCATAATACATTAATAAATCATTTATCTTGATTTCAAATTAATTGATTAACCAAGTAATAAATAAGTAAATCATTCTTCTTCTCTCTAACAGTTATCCTATTCAATTGCCAGGTTTGAACGCAACCCACAAGGACATTGTTATTATCAATTCAAGTACATACCAATTATATTTATGGGCTTAGACACCTAACCCAACAACCACGATACCACACACTCCTATCGGCTCAGGTTTACCCCCACCTGGGAAACCACTCGAGACTCTCATAAAGGACTTTATGACTTGCAACCCCCCGACCAATCCCCGACTTGAAATCAAAAATCTTGACAACAACTTGCGAACCAACGAAAGTAATATGCATGCTTCCCATAAATACTTTCTTATACTCCTCACAACCGTTACCGCTCCCATTGTCTAAACCAACTGATTGAGAAATCTTCCCGAATTCCCTTTTTCGCCAATTCTAAAAGTACCACCTTGATCGAGACTGTACCGATTCCACCAATACGCATCTAACTCCCGAAGGCATCCCGAATGCTACCAAAAACCTGAGCCTGCTGAAAACGTAGATTTCATACCCCCGAACTAGGTAATCATACCCGAGGACAAGGGGACATAAAGCATACTGAACTTGATGATAGGCTAACACATCCCTTGGACTTTAAACACCACTCCTTGAATCCTTCGGATAACCCATGCTGAATGAGAACTCAACAACCCAAAGGTCGAGGACACCTTGACACCCAAACCAGAGAAACCACAACCCACCTGGATTCGAACCTACCCGCTTTGGAAGGGTTCATCGATCAACATCTGCCTAACAAATCGGAAAACAACAACCAAACAACGAACTGACAAATCCCTCAAAGACTGACACTCAACCTGAGAATCTCAATTCTCCCCCACTTAGAACTCGAACCATTGCCCATTGGTGGTGAAACCAAAGATAACCCTTGCCTTGTAGAAAGACATTTCAATCCATCAACCGACCATTCCGCCTTCAGCTGCAAAACTCCAGCCAATCATAATCATCGCTCCCTTCCTGGTTCCCGCGACTCGCATTCTCGACCTCGAGCAAAACCCCCGAGGCGTCAAACCAAAACTCACTAGATCTGCACTACACAACCCAAAATCCAAGATGTCACTGGGCTCAAAACACATACCAGGTCCATCCTCATGCCTGAGCAACCACCACTGAAAGATTGACAGGAACAGAACCACTCCCGTGAACCATGGTATCCAACCATGCTACTTTCTCTGACCAGCCCATAGAATCCCCGAGATCCTCCTTGATCGAGTATGGATCCTGTGTTTTCAATAGTACGGGCCCAATACTACCTTCCACACCTATACTACCTAGGCTATTCTAGGACTCACCCACACCCCTTCTGCCATCAGCTGCTGAAGAACTCCTCACAATATCAATTATTCATTCAATGAATACAATCACATGCAACAAAGCTGAGAGAATCCTTCGGGTAACATACTCATCCCTACTACGGTTGGACTCAGACAAGAGCTGCGAAGCAGGATTAATTCTGTCACTCTGAGATTATCCCACCTTTTTCAGATGTGACTTGACATATTCACTTAATGGCTAACTCACATCACTCATGAGTTCCACAAGGCACAAAGAAAACAGCATTCGTACAGAGGAGTCGACTGAAACTAAAATGCAATAAGATCTGACAGATCCTCCCATGAAATCCTCGATCTCAGACTCCCAACATATCGCACGCATCTTCGCCCTGTACTCACTCTCTCAAGAGTGGATAATCCTTTCTCATGTCGACCCACAATGAACCGTGCCCAAACCAGGGAAAACACTGCTACCTCATCCAATAACGTGACTGGCCGACTGACCCCATACGACTCATCCATACCACGCTTGCCATATGACCCTCCATTGGTTCCAGATGACTATTGCATGAATACAATCACATACCCCACCGTTTAAACAATCTTCGGCTAAAAGATTCAATCCCACAACGGTTGGATTCAGACGAGAGTTGCGCAACAGGACCAAACCTCTTAGCCTAATATCCTTAAAACCATGCGACATAGGACTTAGCGTATCCACCCAATAGCCAGTTCACATGCAAAAGAGTCACATATCATCCAAACAAGAAAACTCTATAGGAACTAAGGCATCTCATAATCAGGCAGTTCTACCATATAATTCCTGAAGATCCATGGCCTATTGCTAGCATGCTATTCTAACATATCATAACAGATCATAAGCTCAAATAACTATGTGGTAATTTGGGGTCTACTTATTGGCTCTGGCTGGTCGTACACACCGCATCCTCTTTAATTATTTTGGAAACCATTTGAAAATTTGTTTTGAAAACCCGTTTTCCTTAGTTTGAGACTGGATTCACACGAGCGTTCCTCCAATTCACTCAAACAAAGGCTCTAATACCAACTTGTAACATCCATAAAATTTCAGTAAAATTTAAAACTTTTTCAAACAACCAAAAGCCATTAGTTATTACAAAATGTTTTCAAAATAGTCTTATATCAGAGTATCCCAGAAACCATAAGTCCAAAACGCGAGGATGTGTACGGTCACGCTTTCGCCTTGCCAAAACATCTAAAGCACCTAAAACAATAAACTGAAACCGTAAGCACAAAGCTTAGTGAGTTCCCCCAAAGTACCAACACACAAACAGTAGCACATGTACAAATAACAACATACTATGGGTCCAATCAACCATTGGGTTGGAATGCCAACATACTATGAGTCCAGTAATCCTCGGAATGGCATACTCTTGGCCCACAACCATCGGGTTGGAATGCCCACATACTACGAGTCCAATCATCCTCAGGATGGAATACTCACGACCCACAACCATCGGGTTGGAATGCCCACATACTATGAGTCGAATCATCCTCGGTATGGAATACTCTCGGCCCACAACCATCGGGTTGGAATACCCCGGGCTGTTGGCTCATGTACAAAGCAGAAAAGCCTCAACCACCAATCAACATATGCATATATATCAAATAATCACATACAGTCTACAGACAGTCACACCGATCCATAGATCACTCAACATACCATGATACCGATCTAACAGATCCTAACAATAATAAGATAGGATAACAATCCAAAGGGCCGGCCTTGGTACCTTCGACCCTGCTAGTACAGTGAGGAAAACTCACCTCACACTACTGAAGTCCCGCGGACAATGGGCCTTATCCTAATACTCAATAATTTCCTTAGTCCATAAATTTGTTCTCGATTGGCCCACGAAGGGCCCATAGTAACTTAGTCCAAGAAATGGCCCAACAAGAATCCAAACCTAATTAGGATTTTTCACATAAAATGACGATTAGGGTGAAGTGTTCTTACTTCACCCACTAAGGACTTAATCCATTAAGTCCATCAATCCACTAGGCCAAACATACAACATGATCGGGCTTAATTCAAAATTTCAATCCAATGGTCCAAAATGCGGGTCCCGACCATTCCAAATTAACATATCCAAAATAAGGGTTTTCCAAACCCTAATTAGGGTTTCCAACCCAATCGTGTGACCATTAGTCAAATGGTTAGGTTTTTAGGTCAATTAGGGCTTCATTAGGTCAATTAAGGTTAAATAAGTCGGGCACCACCCACTACCACCTCAGGTAGTGGTGGTCAACGGCGGCGGCCATCACCTCGTGGTGGTGGATATGATTTTTGGCTAAAAATGTCCAAGCATCCCAAAATAACAATCACACACACAAAAGCACACAACCACCCAAGGTGGCGGCTGGTGGCGGCAGAATGGCGGCGTTAGGTGGCAACCACCACCTCACGGTGGTGATAGGTTGTTTTCCTTGAATAATTCGGCCATACAATGTACATACAACAAAATATCCAAAATAAAACACATACAATAAAATACACACTCACACTCAGCCACCCTTGTGGCGGCAGGCGGTGGTAGAGGGTGATAGCCACCACCTCACGGTGGTGATGGTGGTTCACTTTTGATTCTCGATCATGCAACACACATACGCGCTTGCCCGGAAAAGTAACACAACTACCCACCTCGTATGGTGACGGTAGCGACGGAACAGCAGCACGAGATCCATAGGTGGCTGCTTCCGATCATCCACTGCCACGGCGTCCCATGGCAGCATTGGCCTTCAATAGGAGCATTACATCAACAGTGGAGCTCGGCGGCTTCATCTTCGATGGGAATGGCGGATGGAGTTCGTGACGGCGGAGTGACGTCGGATGACCGGCAGAACTTCACCATGGAAATGACGGCGCCAACGGACGGCACCAACGACTTCAGGGTCATCGACCGGCGATGCCGGTGGCATTTCAGACGACGAGTGGGAAGGAGAAGGCGTTGTGTGACCGAGAACAACAGCAGCGACAGTCGATACATTTCCTCAGCGTCTATCTTCGTTTGCAGCTTGGAGCAACCACAGCGCTGGATGTTCTGGTGCTTCTCGGTGGTTGACGACGGGTGCTCCGGCTTCAACCGGTGGGGAGGTGGCACCGGAAATCGTAGGAAAGGAGGGTGGCGGCTGGTGTAGGATATTAGGGTAAGGGTTACCGGGAGGGTGACGGGTATATATATATATCCCGTCTATAATCCACTTTTGGCCATCATTACATTTACAGCCCCTCCCCATGAATTTCCTTCAACTTAGATTTACAATTTACCCAAACAACCCTCCACTTTGAGAATCTTTTGCAAAACTAATCCGGAAATACCCTTCTAATCCTGAAACTACACTTATCCCCCAAAAATCTAACTTATGAGATATTCAGCCCCCAGCTTTCAAAAATCTTCTCAATATAAGTCCGATATTTACCCAACACCCCCAGACTTCTGAAAATCTTTACAAAACCAATCCAGAACTTACACTTTTAACCCCCAAAAGTCCAACTTATATCATTTGGCTCCGTGAAACCAACACCCTGATAAATATTATGGATTTTTAGGGCTACTATAAAATATAAATTTACATCTTGGGGTTCAAGGTTTTTTATTTATTTACTTATTTTATTTAATTTTAAACGGAATGTTAGATATCGTATTCCCAAAGGAGCAAGCCAATGATTTGGTTCTTCTTTCTCTTCCTGAGTCATACGGTCAGTTCGTTAAGAACTTTCTACTGGGTTTTGAGAATTCTAACACTCCTATGGTGTACATGCAACCCCAGAAACCTTGGATCTATGTTTTCTCTATTATACATGCAAATATTGATTTTTCCAAGGTTCCATCCTATCTAGCATATCATGAGGTGTATGTAATATAAAACAAGTAGAATGACATACCTTTTCTTGTTGCTTGATTCCTTAAGACCTTGTGAGCCTAGCACCCCAAATGTGATGCCTCAAATGTTTCACACAACACCAAAAACTCTTGGAGTAACTTGAGAATAGAACACTTGTATGCAATTTTGGGCTAGCCCTCTCTCTTTTAGTCTAAGTGCCGATTTTGCTGCATATGAGGCTCCTTATATAGCGTCATGCAATTAGGGTTACACCATGCAAACCCTAATGTGCATGACCTTTCACTTACTCCATGATCCATGGGTATTAGCCTCCATGGAGCATCCATGGAGCACCCTATAGGTTTTAGCCCAATCTTATGAACCATGGATCATAAGCCCATTATATAAGAATGACTGATTTACACAATCAATCCTCATACATTTAAATAGTCTCCTTTTGATCATAAAATTAATTCCAAATTAATTCTTGATCAATACTAATTAAATAATATGATTTCATATTAATATATTAACACTTATAATATATTAATAAATCATAAGTGTCCTTTTTTCCTCATTTTGTCTATCCAGTTGTTATGATGTCATGCAACCCAAATGGACCATGCCAAGTCGGGTCAAGTACTTACCAAAAATAGTTATGGACTTAGACACTATATCCAACAGTCTCCCACTTGGATAAGTGTAATAACTATTGTTACAAGTATGACTTCAGAATTCGATCAGTAATCATAGCTCTTTCAAAGTCTCGCGTAACTAGGATGATGCGCTATTTAAGATAAGTGATCATATAATCCTCTGTTCTCAAGATATCAGCTGGAAAAATACATGGAACACCGTCGTACTTATTGTCTAGCAGTTTGTTTCCTGCTTTCTGATTTGTTTGACGTAGAACTTAATCGAACACATCAATTTAGTTCTGACCGGGCCCGGCGCGTAAGTCAAAACAAAATCATCGTGGGGCCCAAGATATCGCCTCTAAAACTCCAAGGACTAGAAGGAACAGATGAGCTTCGACTCATATGCTTGTAGTAACTATTCATCAAATTGTATACAACAACACGTTTTATAGCATCAAGTTACTGATGCGTTTTCGTACTATCTATGTACAACCAACTCACAGTTCAACAACTCATATCTCTTGGCTTGAAGACTCATATGATATTACCATCTCGCGATCACTCGAGATAAATTCCATGAAGTGATACAAATGAGCATGGGTTGAATCCAATACTCAGACATTATGAGCACTCATGAATGTTGCAGCAACCATTGCAATGTCTAAGACAATTTAGACAAATCTACAAACCCAATTCATGACAGTTTTATTTCAATACCTATATCCAAAGTATGATCGACTGTGGACAGTTTGAATAATAAAATTATTCTGGAAGTCAAAACATGCAAAAATGAAACAATAGCGGATGATTGACACAAGACATTACCATACTAGTAAACAAAAAACACTTTTTATTTAAACATCAAATGACAATTACATTTCAACTAGTACAAGTTTCGAAAGCTATCTAACTACTAAAACTAATATCATCCTTCAGCCCGATGCGCCTCGCATGCTGTATATGCTTAACCCTACTCAGTCCCTTCGTGAGGGGATCTGATGGGTTCTCATATGATGATACACTCTTAGCCACGAGGAGTCCTTCTAGACGATGTCTAATGAAATGGTATTTTCTGTCGATGTGCCTAGATCTGTCGTGATCCCTTGGTTCCTTTGCTAAGGCAACTGCACTCTCGTTATCACATAAAATCTCCATTTGCTCCTTTATAGCTGGTACAACTCCAAGGTCTCCAATGAAGTTCTTTAGCCATATCGCCTCTTTTTCTGCCTCGCTTGCTGCTATATACTCTGATTTGCAAGTTGAATCATCTACCGTCTCATGCTTGGAACTTTTCCAAGTAATTGCTCCTCCATTCATGGTAAAGACCCAACCTGACTGAGAGCGTAAATTATCCCTATCAGTTTGAAAGTTGGTGTCGCTATACCCCACCACTCTCAAGTCATCACTCCCACCGAGTGTAAGGACCCAATCCTTAGTCCTCCGCAGGTACTTAAGAATGTTCTTTACCGCAGTCTAGTGAGCCTTGCCAGGGTTCCCTTGATATCTGCTAACCATGCTCAAGGCAAAGGCCACATCAGGGCGAGTACAAGTCATATCATACATGATTGAGCCCACAGCGGAAGCATATGGTACATGACTCATCTCAGCTATCTCAGCCTCTATACTCGGACTCTGAGCCTTACTCAGTTTGGCGTTACTCTAGATTGGTAAGTCTCCTTTCTTGGAATCCTGCATGCGGAACCTTTTCAGCACCTTATCCAAGTAGATAATCTGACTAAGTCAAATTAGTCTCTTACTCCTCTCTCTCAATATCCTTATCCCTAGGATATAGGCAGCTTCTCCAAGGTCCTTCATAGCGAAACACTTCCCAATCCAGGACTTTACCTCCTGCAAGGTTGGGATGTCATTTCCTATGAGTAGTATGTCATCCACATACAATACCAAGAAGCTAACTTTGCTCCCAATAGCTTTGACATATACACAGGACTCATCTTTGCTTCTCGAAAAGCCAAACTCTTTGACTTTCTCATCGAAACAAAGATTCCATCGGCGAGATGCTTGTTTCAATCCATAGATGGATTTCTCAAGCTTACACACTCTATCAGGGTACTTGGCATTGACAAAACCCTCTGGCTGATTCATGTAAACATCTTCAGCCAACTTTCCATTAAGGAAGGCGGTTTTGACATCCATTTTCCATATCTCATAGTCATGAAATGCAGTTATGGCTAGCACAACCCTAATAGATTTAATCTTTGCTACTGGTGAGAAGGTCTCATCATAGTCAACTCCCGAAGTTTGAGTAAAGCCCTTCGCAACCAGTTACGCTTTGTAGGTGTGTACCTTCCCATCCATGTCGGTCTTTTTCTTGAAGATCTATTTGCACCCGACTGTCTTACGACCTGGTACATTATCAACCAAGTTCCAAACTTGATTGTCATACATGGACTGAATCTCGCTGTCCATAGCCTCTTTCCATTTAGCAGACTCGGAGCATGCCATGGCTTCCCTATAGTTGTTAGGTTCATCCAGATTTACCAGTGTACTATCACTGATAAATGTATCACCTTCCGTAGTAATATGGAAACCATAATAATGCTCAGGTGCATTCCTAACTCTAGTGGAACGTCCTAGAGGTACGGGCTCGTCAGTTGATTCAATAAAAGTTTCCTCCTCAGGTTGATTGCTAGGGTTTGAGGTGATGGGTTTTGAGCATTCTAACACTCCTATGGTGTACATGCAACCCTAGAAACCTTGGATCGATGTTTTACTATGATACATGCAAATTTGATTTCCAAGGTTCATAACCTATCTAGCATAGTATGGGGAACTTTTAAACATAAATGCTAGTTATAGAACATACCTTATGTTGTTTGGATTCCTTGAAAACCTTGTGAGCCTAGCACCTCAAGTGTGATGCCTCAAATGTCTCATACAACACCACAATACTTGGAATAACCTTTAGAGAAGTTCACTGACACCTCAAAATCAGCTAGCCCTCTTCCTTGCTTGTACAAGTGCCGATTTTGCTAGTCTAGGGGTCTTTATAAGTTGTGGCACAAGTAGGGTTACACCATGTAAAACCTAATTGTCATGGCTTTCCATATTCCATGATCCATGGGTTTGTAACCTCCATGGACAATCCATGGAGCACCTTTATGGGTTTTAACCCAATCCATACAAACCATGTATCATTAGCCCACTATACAAGAATGGATGATTTACACAATCAACCCCATATATTTAGTTAGTCTCTTTTTGATCACTTAATTAATTCCAAATTAATTCTTTGATCAATACTAATTAAATAATATTATTAATATATTAGAACTTATAATATATTAATAAACCTTAAGTGTCCTTTCTCTCATTTTGGTCTATCCAAGCTTTGCAATGCCATGCAACCCAAATGGACCATGCCGGTTCGGGTCAAGTACATACCAAATATAGTTATGGACTTAGACATTATATCCATCAGTCTCCCACTTGGATAAGTCTAATAACTATAGTTGCAGATATGACTTCAGAACCCGACTAGCAATCATAGCTCTTTCAAGGTCTCGCAGAACTGAGATGATGATACGCCATTTAAGATAAGTGATCATATAATCCTCTGCTCTCAAGATATCAGTCGGGCAAATACATGGAACATGGTCTTACTTTTTTTCCAGCATTTGTTTCTCGATCTCTGATCTGTTTGACATAGAACTAAATTGAACACATCAATTAGGTTCTGACCGGGCGCGGTACATAGGTCAAAACAGAATCATCGAGGGGCCCAGATATCGCTTCTAATCCTAGAAGGAACAGATAAACTTCAACTCATATGCTTGTACTGACTACTTGTTGAATTATGCACAAAAGCACGTTTTATAACATCGAGTTACCAATGCGTTTTCGTACAATCAATATATAACCAAATCATAGTCAACAACTCATATCTCTAAGTTTGAAGATTTATATGATATTACCGTCTCACGATCACTCGAGATAAATTCCATGAAGTGATACAAGTGAGCGTGGGTTGAGTCCAATACTCAGGCCTTATGAGCACTCATGAATGTTCCAACAACCATTGCTATGTCTAATACACCTTAGACAATCTACAAACCCAATTCATGACAGTCTTAATTCAATACCTACTTCCAAAGTATGACTGGCTGTGAAGAGTTTGAATAATATAATTATTCTGGAAGTCAAGACATGCAAAGTTGAAACAACAGTAAACGATTAATCATAAGATAGTAACACTTTACTCATAAATAAAAACAACAACTTTTATTTAATCATCAAATGTCAATTACATTTTACAAGTTCAAAACTATCTAATTATTAAAACTAATATCATCCTTCAGCCCGATGCGCCTCGCATGTTGTAAATGCTTAACCCTACTCAGTCCCTTCGTGAGGGGATCTGCTGGGTTCTCATCTGATGATACCCTCTTAGCCATGAGGAGTCCTTCTTCTATTCGATGTCTAATGAAATGGCATTTTCTGTCAATGTGTCTGGATCTCCCGTGATCACTTGGTTCCTTAGCTAAAGCAACCGCACTTTCGCTGTCACAGAAAATTTCCATTGGCTCTTTTATAGCTGGTACAACTCCAAGGTCTCCAATGAAGTTCTTTAGCCATATCGCCTCTTTTTCTGCCTCGCTTGCTGCTATATACTCTGATTCGCAAGTTGAATCATCTACCGTCTCCTGCTTGGAACTTTTCCAAGTAATTGCTCCTCCATTTAGGATAAAGACCCAGCCTGACTGAGAGCGGAAGTTATCCCTATCAGTATGAAAGCTAGCATCACTATACCCTGCCACTCTCAAGTCATCACTACCACCAAGGGTAAGGACCCAATCCTTAGTCCTTCGCAGATACTTGAGAATGTTCTTTACAGCAGTCCAGTGAGCCTTGCAAGGGTTCCCTAGATATCTACTGACCATGCTCAAGGAAAAGTCCACATCAGGGCGAGTACAAGTCATAGCATGCATTATTGAGCCCACAGCGGAAGCATATGGTACATGACTCATCTCAGCCTCTGTACTCGGACTCTAAGTCTTACTCAATTTGGCATTACTCTGGATCGGTAATTCCCCTTTCTTGGAATCCTGCATACTGAACCTCTTCAGCACCTTATCCAAGTAAGTACTCTGACTAAGTCCAATTAGTCTCTTGCTCCTGTCTCTCAATATCCTTATCCCTAGGATATAGGCAACTTCTCCAGGGTCCTTCATAGCGAAACACTTCCCAAGCCAGGACTTAACCTCCTGCAAGGTTGGGATGTCATTTCCTATGATTAGTATGTCATCCACATACAACACCAAAAAGCTAACTATACTCCCACTAGCCCTAACATATACAGAGGACTCATCCTCGCTCCTCGAAAAGCCAAACTCTTTGACTTTCTCATTGAAGCAAAGATTCCATCTGCGAGGTGCTTGCTTTAATCCATAGATGGATTTTTCAAGCTTACATACTCTATTGGGGTACTCTGTACTGACAAAACCCTCTGGCTGACTCATGTAAACATCCTCAACCAACTTGCCATTAACGAAAGCGGTTTTGACATCCATTTGCCATATTTCATAGTCATGAAATACAGCAATGACTAGCATAACCCTAATAGACTTAATCTTTGCTACTGGTGAAAAGGTCTCATCATAATCAACTCCCGGAGTTTGTGAAAAGCCCTTTGCAACCAGTCGCGCCTTATAAGTGTGTACATTACCATCCATGTTGGTCTTCTTCTTTAAGATCCATTTGCATCCAACTGTCTTGCGACCTGGTTCATTATCAACCAAGTTCCAAACTTGATTGTCATACATGGATTGTATCTCGCTTTCCATAGCCTCTTTCCATTTAGCAGCCTCAGGGCCTGTCATGGCTTCCGTGTAGCTGTTAGGTTCATCTAGACTTACCAGTGTACTATCACTGATAAGTGTATCACCTTCCACAGTAATATGGAAACCATATGTCACACCCCGAAACCGAAGGCGGAAACATTCCGGGGCGGAGGACGTCATTTCAAGTATCACAACACATGCAGTATAGTAATCAAAGTATAACGACCATTGCATTAATAGTATAAGTTTTTACATGGGTTACATTTAGCAACAACATCAAAAGTAGATATAGAGAATAACATAGGATGCAGCTCGGTACTAGGCTGACTTCGCAAAAGCTCCCGGAGTGTACCTGTCTACTGACGACCTGAGAATTCAAGTTATTTTGAAAGAGAGGGTCAGTATTTTAATGCTGGTGAG
Source organism: Lactuca virosa (assembly GCF_052849685.1). NCBI lineage: Eukaryota > Viridiplantae > Streptophyta > Magnoliopsida > Asterales > Asteraceae > Lactuca > Lactuca virosa. The sequence continues at coordinate 115,237,268 of NC_136431.1, forward strand.
TTCATAAGTATTTTAATGACATTGATATAAATACATGTTTTTCCTCAAAATAATCTCACAAAAGTTTATAGAGTATTTGAATTCCTTCCAGAAAATCCTATATTTTCTTATTAAAAGTAGTCTTCTACCAAGACTCGACTGTTTCATTTTTAAAAGAATGAGTTTCTCTACTAAAAGCAGTCTTCTACCAAGACTCGACTGTTTCATGTATAAAAGAATGAGTTTCTCTACTAAAAGCAGTCTTCTACCAAGACCCGACTGTTTCATGTTTAAAGAGCATTTTTCCCAAATGTTACTATCATTATCAAAATATAGTTTTACATTATCGTTTTATGTCAAAAACGTTTCAAGTTTAATGTATTAAGGAAAAATATTATAGTACCGTAGTTTTATATGTAGAGACTACCGTGGTACTAATTACCTTAAGGCCATGAATTATAAGGTAAATGTGAAGATACTCGTAACCATACTGATTGACGGATGTAACACGACGACCTGCTGGCGTCGAAATAAATGTGACATTTGTCACCCCTTGGCTTGGTCGGCCGGGACTGTAGCTAGCAGTCGGGATGTGGGATGGTCTGTCCCGTATAGATCTATACACACAATGCCCGCTCTCCCTCCAGGAGACTCTGGTTACCACTCCACAACGGTGAAATCTGCGTCATGAGGATGTATCTCATGCTCTGATTGCTATATACGTTTCTTTTTACTAAAAGTTCATGTTTTAGAATATTGATATAGGTAGTTTCTCTTCATAAAAGTTATTGTTGGTTTCTAAACTATACCGACTATAGTTTACTTGAGAGGTTATCTAGGTACCTTTGCTACCCAAAGGCGCTGAACTGGAGTAAGAGTTTTAATATCTAAACAGATATACATAATATATAACTAGGACTTCAACGACACTCGGACAAATAACCGGATACTCTAAGTCCACAACCAAACAAGGAACAGGAGATAAAGCGGGCTATCAGTCCTAAGTCCTTCAAACCCTACTTATATAACTATATCTATATAGACATGAATCTAACAAGAATATAAGTTTAAAAGACTTTGATAAAAGCTTAGTAATTTAAAAAGAGATTATAGTACTTTAAAAGAGATTTGCAAGTAATATGTGAAAACCTTTAGCTGAATAAAACAGTTTAACATGCAAAAATCTATTTGATTGACAGTTATTAATCATATGTAATTGATATAATAAATTAATAGTTCAACTTGTATTCCCCCCCCCCCCCATAAAAGCATTTAAAATCATTTCAAAGGTTGATTAAGGGGTATGAACTCACCCAAAGTGAGTAACTCGAAAGAAAGATTGATACAGGATCGTCGGGTGTCGAATGAAGTCGTGAGCACAAACGGATCCTAGTTTATGATGTAATAACACATATATGAATACACTTAGGGTATATAATCACTAATAGACACATGGACACATCTTAGGGACATGGAAACACTTAGAATTAAGTGTTACAAACACCTATTGAAGTCCCTAAATGAGTGTAGGGCCTTAGATTTAAGTGTAAGGCCACCAAACTCGACTTTTATGTGTGTGCGGCCAGGTGTATGGCCAGGGTGTGCGGCCATGCCTGTGTGCGGTCGTACATGATAGTGTGCGGACGTACATAAGAGTGTGCGGCCGTACATGGGAGTGTGCGGCCGTACACTCTTCATTCATGAACAAAATGTCGATTTCCGGGTGTTTCAAAGCCAATACTAAGTCCAACTAGCAAATGAAGGCCACACTCTTCACCTTGGAGGGTCTTTGAGGTGTGTACGGCCACCTTATAAAGGTGTGTGGCCGTACACCTTCAAGTGACGAAAAACACGAAGAACATGATGAGTTTTAAGCTTAGATCAAGGTGTCTTACCACTATAACAAGCTGAAAGATGGAGTATTTCACGTTTTTGCGGCCCTTAGAGTGTTCTTGGATGATGTTTCTAGAGAGAGAAAGTAGAGTGCAGCCAAAATGGGAAAGGAGTGAATGAAGGGGTCTCCACCTATATATAGGGTTGGGTGTGCAGCTGGGAGGGTGTACGGCTGGCTGTGTGCGGCTGGCTGGCCGCACACACCATGTTGGGTGTGTTTGGCCCGATTTATTGATGCTAAACACATTCTAACCCTTTCTAAGACTCATATCGAGGTTATACTAAGCCTAGAACACTCATATAGACCCACAACTTCATTACAAAATCGCAAAATGAGGCTAACTTTGATAAAAATGAAGGATGTACAAGTTAGAAATTTCGGGTTGTCACATTATCCCCCCGTTAGAGGGAATTTTGTCTCGAAATTAGAATCTTAACGAATACTCCAGGATAGGTGCGAAAGATGCGGATACTTCATGTTCTATCTGATCCGCCCATTCCCTTGGGGAATCAGATCTATACTGAGTCCTTAACGAACATTTACTACGAGGTATGGCTCTTCCTCTATTCTCTAGGCTACACGGGATAAGGTTTCATCAGTTTTCTTTACCGAGCTAGATTTCTCCTGTTTCTCTTAACGAACGTGACTCTGGTTTTTATGGATCTTGTCGAGAAAATGATGAGAGTTTTGTCGGGTACTACTGGTTCATTCATTGAGACGTGGATAGGTTAGGGTGGAATTTATGGAATCCCTAAAGTAGTCTGGGTATGACGAATACTGGACCAATTCTATCAAGAATCTCTGATGGTCCTCAGTTCTTTGGAATATGGAACGTTTCAGTACCCAAAACATAATGTACTTCCATGGTGAGATCATCACTTGGCGTGATCACCATTCTGAGGTTCCAAAAGTTTTCCCTTACTGGAGGTGTAGTCCTCATGATTGGTTCCTAGGAGTCTCAGGTCGTATTCGGATTCGTATTTCCTACTGGTTGGCTTTCGGGATTTTTTTGAATCATTGAAGGTGCTGACTATATGCTGGCATCTATTGGTTGCGTGGCATCTACCTCAGCCCAGTGCAGAAAGGACCTGCACTTTCGACTCATGAGGTGTTTCTAACGGAATATCTCAACGTCAGGATGATAGAGGGTTTTACCAGATGATGCTTAGATAACTCCAATTTTCATCATAGTCTAATAGATGCTTTCTCAGCATGATCCTTAATCAGATGAATCGTTCTCTCATTTGGTTCCTTGTTGCATGGATAACAGTCCCTGATCAGGGCTAGTAGTCTAACAAATCTCTAACATCTAGTAGTCTATTTCTTAGAGGTGGTCCTTCTATTTCGGGAGGTGGTCCTTCTATTTCTTAGAGGTAATGATCCTTGGAACATCTAGTAGTCTAACAAATCTCTAACACAGGCTCCATTCTCCATTGTGTCTGTTTCCTCTAGTTTATAGGAAGCGCGTGATCTTGTATAACCCGTCGACTAACACCTTGACTGGTGTCAAGTCCACCATCTCTTTATGACATGGGTTATAAAGCTTAACGCAACTTGCTGTCTACTTTGCTCAAGTATTCCTAGTCGCGGAGGTAATCATGTGGTTCTTAACATCCTAGTATTAACTTTGGTGAGTGCAGACTATCATTTATAGGGCGACGGTAACTTTTCTCGCATGACGAGACACTATCACAACTCTTTCCGACCTAGGCACCTCTCGTCTGTATCTTGATGAACGAAGTGCTTGAGTAGTGTGAGAATCCCTTGCGACTACTCTTCCGATGTTACCGAGTTTCTCTATCTAGATTAAATCTAGATGGCATAAGACTCTGGCACTCAGAACCTCTAATTTCCTCATCCATTCTTCTCAGAGTTTAACCTGTCACAACTTTCCAGGTTTCTTGGTTCACTACTGAGATGCTTAATTTGTAGGATCAGGCGTGAATGGATGGTCGTAGTCAATGTTTTTGACTTTTACGACTTGAGTTACTTTTCCTAACTGAGGGCGTCAGCTACTATGTCGGCTTAACCGGAATAACAACAAATTTCTAATTTGTAGTCATTTTAGTAGCTTAACCCATAATTGTTTTCTTGACTTCAGCTCCTTTCCTATTGGTATATGATGAAGGGTTTTATTTTAAGGTTCATGGTAGACCTCATACTCGGCTCAATCACTATTACTCAGTGTATACAAGTCGTATATAATTGAGATTGACAGGATGTTCAGATGTTTGGCCCCACCCCAAACCCACAACCAAACAAGGAACAGGGAGTAGGGAGGAAGCACACATCTTAAATCTTATTAACCTAAATTATATACCACTCTAATTCATATATACTCAGTAGTAGTAAGTTAATCCCATGAGTTCTTTCTCTTGATTCACGGACTTAATCGTGCGATGCAAGTGGCCTTTCCGGGGGGTCTATTGAGTAGGCCTCAGGCGGCTATTGTCTTCCGGAATATCTGCAGTGCCTTTTGCGTTTTAATGTCTAATGGGGTTGGTCAACAACGCGCGGTACCCCTCTCCTGGGTACTTCTGAAGGTTGGATGAAAGAGACGACCGATGGTTCGCATTAGGTTCGAAAGAACCTTTATTTGACACTTATGATAAGGTGAAAGTTCTTTTTACACAGCACTAGGAATTCTCGCATGGTCGAACCAAGTCGAACCATGACCGACGGTGGTGTCGAAATTAATAGACATCGACACGATATGGAATGAAGTTTGTTAGGACCATGTGTTGAACAGGGCACACAAGTTCTTAGCGTCTCGGGTTTCGTCCATAGTATTACTATCATGGATACTTGGACCAACATGATTGACGCTGAACGCTGGGGGTCCTGATGTTTTGGAATAATGTACTTTTCATGAACGGATTTCTCAAGAGGCCTCTCTATAACCGCCTAGTATACACTAGTCATGTATAATTAAGATTAAAAGTACTGTTGATTGAGCGACTCCGCCCTAAATCCACAACCAAACAAGGAACAGGAGATAAGGCCGCATCACTCACTCGAGGTCTATCAATCCTAATTATAAATGGCCTTAACGTATATACTAAGCCATCATAGCTTTACCTGATGGGCTTTTAAGTTTTACAATAGTGCTGTGACTTTTACCTTAACGAGGGAGTAATTACAATTAGATTTGATTATTTAAAGTTTTCGATTAGCTACTTAAGGTTGAGAAGCGTACCAAAATTCTACCGGGTTCCTGGATGTTCCTCTAGGTATTAGAGTTAAAATCCTCCTGCGTCTTTGTCATTTCTTTCAGTTGGGCAGTCCCTCTTGAAATGCCCAATTTCACCACATAGGTGGCATATTGGACTGGTCCCAACGTTGGTGGTTGATGTAATGAACTCAACCGGAGTCCTGCAGTTGCGAGCGGTATGCCCCTTCATGTTGCACCTAACGCAAAATGGTTCTCGACAGACTCCATAATGATGGTAGTCACACTTGCTGCAGTGGGGGAAGTTTCCTAGGTATGGTCTTCTTGGTGTCGAGACAGGCGGGTTGACAGGGGTATTGACTACCTCAGCTTGCTGCCCTTCGGAAGGTCCTTGAGTCGAGGTACTCCCCTCCTCGTTCCCAAACTTTCTTTTCAGGGGATTAGGTTGGAGTTCTTGGGTGGCTTTACACACCGGTGCTGGTTGCTGCTGTCCATTGCTATGATCGGGATTCCCGATAGTGCTCCTGCTAACATTTGTGTTGTTAGCATTCAGGTGAGCCATGACAGCTGCTACGGCTGCTGAAACTGCAGCTTGGAACGTAGCTTCATCGATCTGAAGAGTCGGTGTCTTGCTAGCGGGTTGGTTACGTTTCTTCGGAGGCATGGTTTTTCCTACACGATGAGGAACACAAGCGGATGAGAGACGATAGTTACCCTTAGACGTATCTTTCTTTATTATAATAGGCATAAATTTTTCCCGCGCTTTGAGTTATGGTTACCTAAGTGTCAACCTACATCCCTATGATGCAGTCCTGGTAATAGGGTAGAGTAAATGTATCGGAAAGCCATAAAATAGGTGTCGTTCCAACTAAGTTATCTTTATATTGGAGAGGCTCACTCTCCGACTTTGAAAAGATTTGAAAGAACTTCGGAACGAAGATTACACAAGGAAGGATTCATGAATGCTAAGGGCTCATCACTCTCAATTCAGACTTTGTGATCCGATCTATTTATATTAATCGCGACAGGAAAGACGATTTGCCTAACACATAGTGTGAGTAGTGTAATCACAAGCTCACTAAGTTGTATTATTTATGGGTTATTAGTGTGACGTTAAAGAGGTAGAAACACTTCTCGAGTTTCATGCATTGGCTCCCTTTGTTCACCGCTTATTCTTAGCTGAAATGAACTTTGGTTTTCTCCGGGTATTTTTATGGGGTTCTCTTCTCCTGTAGACATATTGAATTTCCGCTCCATCTTACTTCTGATTCTGACTCCGATCGTCGTCACTTCATAATGGATGACTGGAATCTCGAAAGTTCAAGCGAATTTCCCACCGATGTCCCTAAAAGGGTATAGGCACATGGCGATTTCAATAGTCTCATCACCGTTCATTTATTTCCTACTTGGAAATCTTCTCAATGAACCTCTTCTGGGTCTTTATCGACTCCCCTGCCGATTACTGAAGTGGTTAAGGTTTTCTAAAAGAGTCTATGCGAGAATGGGAATGTCTAAAGAATCTTAAGGGATTATTAAAACATTTTACTGTGTGATCCTTATCGGGTCCTTCTACAATTACATAGTGTACACAAATCATATATAACTTAGATCTAATAGACCTTCGAATATATGATACTACTCTATATCCACATCCAAACAAGGAAAAGGAAGTAGAGCGAAACCACACCTTCTTAGTCTATGAGATCCTCACTATATATAACCTTGAGAGCATATACTCTGTAATCATAGATCTATCAATAAGAGTCTTTTTAGTTTTCACGCAAGGTTATTTATGGTTCCTAAAATACTCCTATAGTATTTTAATTACATGTTTGATTCTAGAACTTCTGAACATGCTTTTAGATTTATTGTTAGTCTTTTAGTATCATAAAATACTCCTATAGTATTTTAAACTTTATGTTTGGCTCTAGCATTCCTACATGGTAAGTTTCAGATTCATTGCAACACCACCATCACTCCCAAACACACGTTAGTCGGATCTCGAATAAATATAGTTGATCAGGCTATATTTATTCCAGCTACGATTACATGACTGCCTAGGTTTGACGGTAATGCCCAACATCCAAAGACTTTTATTCTTGTTCTTCTTGTGATACTTGTTCGGGTTTTTATCTTCTGGATGTACTTATACTTTTGTAAAATATGGTTATATTTTAAAGTATAACTCTTGGTCAGAGTGTTTTTATCCCATTGTATTTATAGTTGTATATCTTTTATGATTTGATATACTGAGTTCACTATAAGCAATGCTCTGATACCAATCTGTCACACCCCGAAACCGAAGGCGGAAACATTCCGGGGCGGAGGACGTCATGTCAAGTATCACAACACATGCAGTATAGTAATCAAAGTACAACGACCATTGCATTAATAGTATAAGTTTTTACATAGGTTACATTTAGCAACAACATCAAAAGTAGATATAGAGAATAACATAGGATGCAGCTCGGTACTAGGCTGACTTCGCAAAAGCTCCCGGAGTATACCTGTCTACTAACGACCTGAGAATTCAAGTTATTTTGAAAGAGAGGGTCAGTATTTTAATGCTGGTGAGTTCATAAGTATTTTAATGACATTGATATAAATACATGTTTTTCCTCAAAATAATCTCACAAAAGTTTATAGAGTATTTGAATTCCTTCCAGAAAATCCTATATTTTCTTATTAAAAGTAGTCTTCTACCAAGACTCGACTGTTTCATTTTTAAAAGAATGAGTTTCTCTACTAAAAGCAGTCTTCTACCAAGACTCGACTGTTTCATGTATAAAAGAATGAGTTTCTCTACTAAAAGCAGTCTTCTACCAAGACCCGACTGTTTCATGTTTAAAGAGCATTTTTCCCAAATGTTACTATCATTATCAAAATATAGTTTTACATTATCGTTTTATGTCAAAAACGTTTCAAGTTTAATGTATTAAGGAAAAATATTATAGTACCGTAGTTTTATATGTAGAAACTATCGTGGTACTAATTACCTTAAGGCCATGAATTATAAGGTAAATGTGAAGATACTCGTAACCATACTGATTGACGGATGTAACACGACGACCTGCTGGCGTCGAAATAAATGTGACATTTGTCACCCCTTGTCTTGGTCGGCCGGGACTGTAGCTAGCAGCCGGGATGTGGGATGGTCTGTCCCGTATAGATCTATACACACAATGCCCGCTCTCCCTCCAGGAGACTCTGGTTACCACTCGACAACGGTGAAATCCGCGTCATGAGGATGTATCTCATGCTCTGATTGCTATATGCATTTCTTTTTACTAAGAGTTCATGTTTTAGAATATTGATATAACTAGTTTCTCTTCATAAAAGTTATTGTTGGTTTCTAAACTATACCTACTATAGTTTACTTGAGAGGTTATCTAGGTACCTTTGCTACCTAAAGGCGCTGAACTGGAGTAAGAGTTTTAATATCTAAACAGATATACATAATATATAACTAGGAGTTCAACGACACTCGGACAAATAACCGGATACTCTAAGTCCACAACCAAACAAGGAACAGGAGATAAAGCGGGCTATCAGTCCTAAGTCCTTCAACCCCTACTTATATAACTATATCTATATAGACATGAATCTAACAAGAATATAAGTTTAAAAGACTTTGATAAAAGCTTAGTAATTTAAAAAGAGATTATAGTACTTTAAAAGAGATTTGCAAGTAATATGTGAGAACCTTTAGCTGAATAAAACATTTTAACATGCAAAAATCTATTTGATTGACAGTTATTAATCATATGTGATTGATATAATAACTTAATAGTTTAACTTGTATTCCCCCCATAAAATCATTTAAAATCATTTCAAAGGTTGATTAAGGGGTATGAACTCACCTGAAGTGAGTAACTCGAAAGAAAGATTGATACAGGATCGCCGGGTGTCGAATGAAGTCGTGAGCACAAACGGATCCTAGTTTATGATGTAATACCACATATATGAATACACTTAGGGTATATAATCACTAATAGACACATGGACACACCTTAGGGACATGGAAACACTTAGAATTAAGTGTTACAAACACCTATTGAAGTCCCTAAATGAATGTAGGGCCTTAGATTTGAGTGTAAGGGCACCAAACTCGACTTTTATGTGTGTGCGGCCAGGTGTACGGCCAGGGAGTGCGGCCAGGCCTGTGTGCGGTCGTACATGGGAGTGTGCGGCCGTACATAGGAGTGTGCGGCCGTACATGGGAGTGTGTGGCCGTACACTCTTCATTCATGAACAAAATGTCGATTTCCGGGTGTTTCAAAGCCAATACTAAGTCTAACTAGCAAATGAAGGCCAAACTCTTCACTTTGGAGGGTCTTTGAGGTGTGTACGGCCACCTTATGAAGGTGTGCGGCCGTACACCTTCAAGTGACGAAAAACACGAAGAACATGATGAGTTTTAAGCTTAGATCAAGGTGTCTTACCACTATAACAAGCTGAAAGATGGAGTATTTCACGTTTTTGAGGCCCTTAGAGTGTTCTTGGATGAAGTTTCTAGAGAGAGAAAGTAGAGTGCAGCCAAAATGGGAAAGGAGTGAATGAAGGGGTCTCCTCCTATATAGGGTTGGGTGTACGGCTGGGAGGGTGTACGGCTGGCTGTATGCGGCTGGCTGGCCGCACACACCATGTTGGGTGTGTTTGGCCCGATTTATTGATGCTACACACATTCTAACCCTTTCTAAGACTCATATCTAGGTTGTACTAAGCCTAGAACACTCATATAGACCCACAACTTCATTACAAAATCGCAAAACAAGGCTAACTTTGATAAAAATGAAGGATGTACAAGTTAGAAATTTCGGGTTGTCACACAATAGTAATGCTCAACTGCATTCCTAACTCTCGTGGAACGCCTCAGAGGTATGGGCTCGTCGGTAGGATCAACAGGAGTTTCCTCCTCAGGTTGATTGCTCGGGTTTGAGGTTCCTTCACCACTTGACTCTTGAATTTCTTCAAGATAAATTTTCCTCCCACTGTTTCCTTGGCTTATGAACTCTCTCTCACGAAAGACTCCTCTCCTTGCTATAAAGACCACATTATCACTGGTTCTGTAGAAGAGGTAACCAAAGGATCTCTGTGGGTAGCCGATGAAAATACACCTCTCACTTCAAGGTTCGAGCTTATCGTGAGTCTCGCGCCTCACGAAAGCCTCGCAACCCCAAATCTTGATGTGATCTAGATTGGGAACTTTTCCAGTCCACATCTCATGAGGTGTTTTGGCAACCTTTTTAGTAGGAACTAGATTCAGGATGTGGGCGGCAGTCTCTAAGGGATACCCCCAGAATGAGATTGGTAACGAAGCTCGACTCATCATGGAACGAACCATGTCCAACAAAGTTCGATTCCGCCTCTCAGCCACCCGATTCAGCTGTGGTGTCCTAGGAGGTGTCAATTGTGAGACAATACCACATTCCTTAAGATAGTCAAGGAACTCGATACTCAGATACTCTCCTCCCCGATCGGATCGGAGCATCTTGATGTTCCTGTCCATTTGATTCTCCACTTCCTGCTTAAACTCTTTGAATTTTTCAAAGGTTTCTGACTTATGCTTGATTAAGTAGATATATCCATATCTACTATAATCATCAGTAAAAGTCACATAATAGCGATTAGCACCTTTTGTGGCGGTTTTGAAGGGTCCACACACATCAGTGTGTATGAGGTCTAACAAACCCTCACCCCTCTCACAAGTACCAGTGAAGGGTGACTTTGTCACTTTTCCAAGTAAACAAGACTCGTAACTATCATCCGACTTTAGGTCAAATGATTCCAAAACTCCAGCCTTTTGGAGTTGGCCCATGCGCTTCTTGTTAACATGTCCAAGACGACAATGCCACAAGTATGCTTTGTCTAAACTATTTGAAGAATCAATACACAACACATTATTTCCTAGATTATGTACAACATTCACAGCTTCATATACACCATCACAAGGTAATGCTTTAAAGTAAAATACATCATTGTAATAAACATTAATAGCACCATTATCATTATCAAATGAAAAAGTAAACCCTTGTTTGTACAAGCCATGAAAGGAAATAATATTTCTCGCCATTTCAGACGAGTAAAAACATTTATTCAAATCTAACATTAACCCATTATTAAGCAATAAGGAATAAACTCCTATCTTGGTAACATGTGATGCTTTCCTATTCCCCATGATTAAGTTTATCTTCCCGTGCTCCACTTTCTCACTCCTTCTTAGGCCCTGCAAATCAGTACAAATGTGAATACCACAACTTGTGTCAAGCACCCAAGAGTTAGTATGCAATCAGTTATTAGACAATATAGTGTAAATACCTGCATGGGTAGGTTTAACTTTCCCATCCTTTACATCCTGCAAGTATTTGGGGCAGCTTCGCTTCCAGTGCCCCTTTTCCTGGCGGTAGAAGCATTGTGGTTCCTTTGGGTTTGAAGAAGGAGGAATGGAACCTTTCTTGGTTCCACTTGAAGAGGAGCCATCAAGAGACTTTCCCTTGGTACCCTTAGAAGGGGTCTTCCTCTTTTTCCCCTTTCCTTGCCCAATTGCCAGGACAGGAGCAGTAGTAGGAGTAGGAGTAACAACTGATTTACTTTTAAAACCACTTTCAGCGGTCCTTTAAAGTCCTTGAAGCTTACTCAGTGTGACTTCCTCCTTGTTCATATGATAAGTCATACGAAACTGATCATAACTTGGAGGTAAGGAATGGAGAATGATGTCAATCGCCATGTCCTCGGGGAAGTCCATATTAAGCTTCAATAATCGGTCCACGAAGCTTTGCATTTTCTGCAAGTGATCGGTGATGGATTCTCCCTCCTTCATCCTAGCTGTTATCATGGAGGAAATGATTTCATACCTTTCCTGACGACCACTCTGATGGTACCTATCCATCAGATCCTGGTGCATCTCAAAAGGGTAGAAATCTTCATAGGATTCTGGAGTTCTGCTGTCATTGTGGCCAACATGATGCAAGACACCTTAGTGGAATCTTTCTCATGGGTAGTGTACTCAGCAATCTCCTCAGGAGTAGCAGTTCCTAATCCATTCATTGAAATTGGAACAATCAAAAGTGACTTTCCCACACAAGTTCATTAGGAAAAAGGAGCCTGTAGGGTTTGAGCCAGTAGCAGTGTTGGAAGACATCTAAAAGAAAGAAAGACAAGTTTTATTAGATAAAGAGTCCTTAATAAGTCACTCAAAATGAAATATTAAGGCTAGGACCCAACAAACTATTTATAGTTGGAAGAGAGATGTTGTAATCCAAGCTATAAAATATTTGAAGGTAGGTAAATGACGATTTACCAATTTCCACCACAAAACGAAATAGATTATTAAGTTTTATTGGATTTGAAATTCCTAGATCTTTTGAGATACATTGAACTTTCAATGGCATGTTTGAATCTCGATTGTGCCCTCTCAAGTTTGTGACTGGGATGCCGAGGATCACATACAAGGTGTGAATAACCATGCAAATTGACTTGGTACCCTGAACTTTTATCACCTAATCAATGTGTCGGTTAACCACACGCGCTCCACCGATCTATGATAAAATTAAGTTACCCTTTGCCACTCTTACTAGTCCTTGTTAGTGTGTCGGTTAACCACATGCGCTCCACTAACGACTTGGTAAGGTACAAAGTGTAATTTCATGGGTTAGCACCTATTTCACATTTTTCCTAAAGTAACTAAGATTGGGAATTATTAAGGTATAGTTACTTTATAATTTCATTATACTTTTAATGAGCATTAAGGTCCTATCCTACCCGTTCGGCTAACGACCCTCCACCAGTCAAGGAAGCGGTGGGTGAGAGTGGACACCCACTAAGCTGTCATTTTATAGGCAACAACCTTATACCCCCCCTTATAGACCGGCTTCATGAATGAGTCCTACTAACGGTAAGACTGACTTATTCTTATACATATCTATATATTTAAACTTTTAATATAATAATAGTATAAGGGTTGATATTTAAATAATTAAAACTCTAAGGTTCAATTTGGAAATTAAAGTATTAGGGTGTAAGAATTTACAAATTCCAAAACTTGAGGGCAAGTATTGAAACTATTCAAGACTTTTCATTTCATAACTTATGAGTTTAATGGTCCATTAAAATGAAGACTCTTCATTTTATGTAACCTCTTATTCTTTAATGACACTTTTAAAGAAGTGACTTTTGGTTATCCATAACTTGAGGACAAGTTATGGACTCCATCATTAGGCATTAAGATCAAGAATCATATTAACAAGCAAGTTACACATAATTCCTATGATCTTCTAAAACTCATAAGAACATGAACATTCATATCAAAATTTCAAGAATCATATTAACACATATAAAACATGGAATTTTGATATTAGCCATTGTAAATGGATTAGCATAAGCATTACACCATCTAAAACAAGTTTTAAAACACCAAAACAGTTTAGGGTAATGTTTCTAGTCCATTTCCAGCAGCAAAACTCGAAAATATGCATTCAGGGGCTCCTACTCGTCGAGTGCAAGAACCTACTCGACGAGTAGGATGAATTAACTCATGGACTCGTCGAGTCCCCCCATGGACTCGACGAGTTCATGTTGCAGAATGCATAAAACTGAGTTTTTTCAACAAGTTTGCATCAAGTATCAAACAAACAAGCCTAGGCTCTGATACCACTGATGGGTTTTGAGCATTCTAACACTCCTATGATGTACATGCAACCCTAGAAACCTTGGATCTATGTTTTCTCTATTATACATGCAAATATTGATTTTTCCAAGGTTTCATCCTATCTAGCATATCATGAGGTGTATGTAATATAAAACTAGTAGAATGACAAACCTTTTCTTGTTGCTAGATTCCTTAAGACCTTGTGAGCCTAGCACCCCAAGTGTGATGCCTCAAATGTTTCACACAACACCAAAAACTCTTGGAATAACTTGAGAATAGAACACTTGTATGTAATTTTCGGCTAGCCCTCTCTCTTTTAGTCTAAGTGTCGATTTTGCTCCATATGAGGCTCCTTATATAGTGTCATGCAATTAGGGTTACACCATGCAAACCCTAATGTGCATGACCTTTCACTTACTCCATGATCCATGGGTATTAGCCTCGATGGAGCATCCATGGAGCACCCTATGGGTATTAGCCCAATCTTATGAACCATGGATCATAATGTGACAACCGTCAAATTCAAGTCAAAGTCAAAGTCAATAAGTCAAAGTCAAAAAGTCAAACCGGTCAAACTTAATTAGTATTTGTATGCTAAAAGTTATTCTATGTATAAAAATGTGCATTTGTATGTCAAGAATTCAAGTGTCTCGAAGAATCTATGTGTTTAGCAATGTAAAAACCCTAAAAAGGGAGTTAAACGCATCAAAACACGACTAAGTACCCTTTCGGGGACTTAAAACAATCATAAACGAAGCATAACGGGGTTCACGAACCTTACATTGCGAGATTATACGATAATAATGGCTAAGATTAAATCTCTCCCAAATCTCTCCAAGTATGTGAAATCTCTCCCAAATCTCTCCAAGTATGTGAAATCTCTCCCAAATCTCTCCAAGTATGTGAAATCTCTACGATTATGTGAAATCTCTCCCAAATCTCTCCAAGTATGTGAAATCTCTCCCAAATCTCTCCAAGTATGTGAAATCTCTCCCAAATCTCTCCAAGTATGTGAAATCTCTCGCAAATCTCTCCCAAAATCTCTCTCAAACTTTTATAGTCATCCGGGTCATCCCGACCCTTAACTTGGCCAAAAACCGCTCAAAACGGGAAGTTACCTTGAAAAACAGCTAATTGGGGTCGAAACCCTTCTTAGGAACCGAACCTCTTAGGATCCGAACCTCTTAGAGCCGAACCCTTCTATTAGAGTTGAACCTCTTAGGAACCGAACTTCTCAGAAGCGAACCTGTCAGAACCGAACATCCGAACCGAAGCCTGCATCCGAACCGAGCCCTGATACAACCGAAATAGACCGAGGGCTCGGTCTATTTCGCTTCCTTCACAATTTCGGACCGAGCCTCCACCTTCGGTTCCTTCCCTGCCACATTCGGTCCCTTCTTCCCCCTTCGGCTCCTCCTCCCCTTCTCTCGGTTCTCACACTCCTAAGAGCCGAACCTCGCAGGTTCGGTCCTTAATGCCGGTTTTCGACTACTTTCGCCTCCGAAGCCCGTTTTTGACGTTTTTTTCACCAAATTCATATTTTTACCATTTTTAACCCCCAAAACTCATATTTTATTTATTTATTAAGGATTATTAATTAAAAATCATTATTTTATAATAAGATGAGTATTCTACCCCACAAGTGGGTCAAGTGTGCCCACTTGCCTCCATGTGTCATCCTCTCATTAGCCAACCTTATCCACATCACACAAACCAAGGCAAACATCACTTCAAACTTACAAGTTGCTCCAGCAGCCTTCAATATATATAGAAATCCCTGGGGATTTCTTGTCCTACTTGATCATTTCAAACACTTACACTTCTCAAAAACACCAAGTGTTATTCCATAATTTATTGTCTTACTACTACACTTTTTGGTAAGTATTCCATCTAAACTCAAGTGTTATTCCATAATTTCATAACACTCTTGGATCATCGACTCATATCTTAACACCAAAAATCGTTCTTAGGATCATCCAAGCTTCCACGTGTTCATCAAGTGTTCTTGACTTGATACTCCTCGACTTCAACCTTCCACTCTTTTAGAAATCACTCAAGGTGAGTTCATAACCCTAAATTTTCCCGTTTTCTTTAGTTTTCAGGGGGGGGGGGGAATACAAGTTAAAACACCAAAACATATTTGAAACTTAACTTGACAGCTTACAACAGAAAAGTTGTGACCTGTTCACGAACTGTTTTACCCAACTTAAACTTAATATTTTTCAAAACTGTTTAATATGCATATAGTTCAGGTTTTTACCTTTAAAATGAGTACTTGCACATCTCCATACGATTTGTTTACAATTTATGGTGATTTTTACAAAACTGCCTATCACTGCAGCATCAAAGTCGGACCAGGTTGTGAAGATGAACATTTTCACCCTGGTTTGAGACCACCAAAAATTATAGGAACATTTATGGATATAGTAGACTCTTTTTCCAAATACTCAGAGTTTACGGATTCAGTTTTCAACTTACGATGATTTTTCTATAAATATTCTAAAACAGTTACAGTTAAGGGTAAAACTGTTAAAGACATGTTTAAGAGTTATTCACACCTTGTAACATGCTGAGCAAGGTGTGTAGGATTTACACGTAGTATTTTAAATGTCATTTTATGGAAATACAAAGACATGCATAACAAGGTTTCATTCAAACACACAACACTTTTGATAAACTATAATATGTATAGTTTGAGCACTTCGTTTAACAAAGAAAACAATAACTCAATCGACTTACAAAACTAGTATTTCATTACACACTACGTGAACTTGTTAATAAATAAATTTGTGAGACATTCTCCTTCGGGGTACTCTTAAGTACCACAGTAAAGTCCTGTAGTTATAATCAGAATCTCCTGGAGGGAGAGCGTGATAGTTGTGTATAGATCTATATTGGGTCTAAAAAACCCGCACCTAAGCTGCTTGCAACAGCTAGACCGCCAGGTCTGGGGTGACAAGTGTCATAACATTCCGACGCCTGAAGAACGTCGAGTATGAGGTCTTCGAGTTTAGTATGGTTATAACATCTCACATGGGAAATTAACAAAACACACAGTTCACGGGGATTTAAGGAGTTTTATTTAAATATAAAACCACACACACACGAGTATGACGATTTACTTACATACACTAAATCTTGGTTAAGTTAAGACTATAACAACCCTTTAGAAAATATTGGATTTTCTGGAAACAAACTTGTAACAAACAAAAAGGAACATCATTCATTTTTCATTTATAAATTTGCTTATGAACTCACCAGCTTTATGTTGATACTCTTTCAAAACAACTTGTATTCTCAGGTAATCAGTAAAACAGGTAACCACAAGATTTCTGAAGTCAAGACGCTAAGGCGTAGATTCTTTTGCTATATTTTGATATCATATGTAATTTATTTCGAAACATATACTGTTGAAACGATGTAACCTTTTAAATTATATTTATGATGGTTGTGTTTACTTTCTTCACTATGGTTATGAAACTGAGCATGACGTCCTCCGCCCCCGAACGTTTCCGCCGTTCTGGTTTGGGGGTGTGACACATAATCCCATTATATAAGAATGAATGATTTACACAATCAATCCTCATACATTTAAATAGTCTCCTTTTGATCACAAAATTAATTCCAAATTAATTCTTGATCAATACTAATTAAATAATATGATTTCATATTAATATATTAGCACTTATAATATATTAATAAATCATAAGTATCCTTTTTTTCCTCATTTTATCTATCTAATTGTTATGATGTCATGCAACCCAAATGGACCATGCCAAGTCGGGTCAAGTACTTACCAAAAATAGTTATGGACTTAGACACTATATCCAACACTTTCATATGAGGAATTTGGATATGACACAAATTGATCCGACCCATATGTTCATGGTTGCTGAAGCAGAAATGCTTAAGAACACAACTAAAGTAGAAATGCTTATAGGGTCTAATCCTAAGGTTTCCTTGGACATTGGCGATCGTGACATTGGTGGTCTAGAAAAGATTTCTCTTCCCAATCAAAAAGGATCGGCCAAGGTCAACCTGTTTGATCGTATGGTAAAGAGAAAGGCTCTTTCTGAGATCGTTCCAAATGTTAACCCAAAATGAGTTTATTGACAATTAAAGGGACATTGGAAGCGAATCTGCCCAAATTACCTGAAAGATCTTAGAGATGGTTAAGTCAATTTGTATGACTCTACTTCAGGGACATCCATTATATAACTCCATAAGTTCCTATTCTTAGAATCTTAATATATAATGTGATGATGACATTTTGATGGTATTGCATAATCTAAGAGAAAGAAGGAAGCGTAAGTAGAGTGAGCTAAATCTGATAATGAGAAATAGACTTTTGTCACATGGTTCGATGGTCAGAATTTGGAGCTACTACTAGAGAGTTAGGATAAGTTAATAGATTGCTTTTACTCTTCGGAGATGTCAAGAAATATAGTTTTTCATTTTATGCATTGTAAGGACAAGTTCCAATTTTCCTTTTAGCAATAATATGAAGTTTTTATTTACATAGTTGCCTTATCTTATTTTCTTACGATGACATTAATGAAAGTGGTGGTTATGTTTCTAATAATAGAAATTTAAATATGAATTTTATTCTTATGATATCGTTTGTGGTACTATCATAACTGACTAAGTGAAAAGAAATATCATCACAAACTAGACATATACTCGAAATCGTACAATTCGAATTGTATTATATATGAGAATCTTGTTCATTGGAATAATTATGACTTAAATGAATGTTCACATGGTTATGTGAGGAAAGTGGAGGACTAATAGATCTAGTACATGTTGATATGGACTCTTCAGATCCACCACAAGTAACGATAACTCTATTCATCATTATTTACAGATGTTTTAGTAAATATAACCATGTTTATAAGATTAAACTAAATTCTGATACTTTGAAAAGATTCAAAGAGTATCAGAACGAATGGAAGAATTTATTAGGCAGAAAGGTAAAAGATTCTCCAATTTGAAAAGAAATGAGAGGACTTTAGTATCATGTTTTATGATCATCTTAGTAATTGTGGAATTCTATCAACATAAATCCTCCAAGAACATCTTAGTGTAATTTTATAACTAAAAAGAGGAATCGAACATTGTTGGAAATGGTTAGATTATAAATGAGTCATGCTTCATTCCAAATCTAGTTTTAGAGAAATGCTTTCATAACTATGAATCGTATCTTGAAACTCATTCCAAAGTAAGAAGGATGATAGCACCTCGTAATATGTGGAGTAATAATGTTTTCTTACTTTAGCACATTTAGATTTGGAGTTGTGATGTATTAGTTGATCGAGAAATAAAAGATAAATTGAGACCTATTCTATGAAGTGTTTTCTTATCGTAAATCCGCATGAACTTTTAAATATTGGTTTTAGCTCATTAAAGAATGTTTCTTGAGAGAAATATTATATGTCAAGAAGTCAGTGGGAGTTGTATTGATCTTGAGAGTTTCAAGTGTCAACCGACAATGATCCTTTTAGTTATAACTAGCACGAGACCTGAGGTTGATAACCTGTTGTGTTTATTGACACGTTATAATTTATGTTCACTTCCATTTCAGTTGGCAATGACTATAAGTTCTAAGTTCTTCATTTAATTCCAAAAAACTAAGCATGTTGGTCAGCGAAAGTACATTGATCAATATGAGTGATATGCAAACATCATGGAAGAACTGGTGGGCCTTTTGAGCTGCCATAAGGCAAGAAATTTAGATTAAGCAAAGTTCATTCCATGAAGGAGAAATATATGTGATTTTGGTTTTTCCTAAACTTTGTCATATGACTCTAGGTTGAAAAATGAGAATTCTACATAGATGGGAACGTATGCACCTTCGAATCTAAGTCACAAAAAGGTTTTGCTCTAATTCATGAAAATGATTATGAGGAAATGTTGTCATTAGCAGATTTTAAGGATCTATTAAAGATAAATATCGATATTGGTTGTGTTAATTGCATTCTCAAGTTAAAAATATGATTACAGTATCCGTCTTCATATTTCGCCTTGTGAGGAATGGCAAGGAAATGGTTAAACTTTCAGGAGATATGTTTATCACATCTTGAAAGGTTTTGAACGCATATATTATCTGGATATAGTGAATAAGCTTAAGAAGCCTAATTATAGGTTTGACAAAGCATCGCAAGATAGGAATCTGTACTTCCATGAAAAAGTCAAAGGGTATTGATTTCTAAAAGTCTGACTGATTTCTGGATAAATGTCGAAGCTAGTGGGAGCATAATTGTTATGCTGGTATTGCATGTTGATAGAGCTTAGTTACAAATTTTTCAAATTGGGAACTGTTTCCCTATAGTGGATTTAAAGGAGAGCGCACTCCTACTTCGTTATGAATCTAACGGTTTAGATTATATAGTTTAACAGAACTTAGTCAAAGGTATATATAAATAGCATGTTGAAATGTTTCAACATTGGAGAATGTATATATGGAAATATTATAGCAAGGAATTAAACGATATTGGACCCTTGTAATAATGGGTCGAGTCTTATATTCTTCGGATATAGGATCGACTACATATGCGATAATATTCGATTATTCTAATTTTTCAAATGTTCCGAGCATTGTGAGAAAAGGGACTAGAATTTTAAGTGACTAGAGTTATTAAACAAATTATCAAGAACATTATGAGGGTTTACCAAATATTGATTGCTTGTTGACAGTTAAAAGTATGACATTATTTGGAAAGGAGCATAGTGACCCATTATGGATTGAGATGATTCTTGGTCAGAATGTTGATCATATGAGAATATGGAAATGTTTCCATAATGGTATATGTTTGTAAAATCTACATGTGAGTTGGAAATTTTAATGCAAGAGAAGTGTTCAAGGAGTGTACCTTGAATTTGAGACTTCATAACTATGGAATTGTATCTAGTAACAAGTTTCAGTAGAACGTTCTATAGTATTGAAGGCTCACTCTCTGTGACTTTAAAACCTTGACATCATAGAAAGACAATGCATGTAAAGATGAAATTCCACTACATCTTAGATAGTGATAAGGATTTAGAATCGTGAATTGAGCGTCATTGGACTAATGTCTAATCGATTTATACACATAGGAAGGACTATCGATAGGCATAGTATGCATGTTTATAACATGACATGACTGATGTTATTTAATTCAAGTGGTTAGTTCATTACTTGTAACATTATACAATGAATAAATTCATAATTTTTATGGTGATTAAATAATCAGGATTTATTAATAATCAACAGGTATGATGCCATAGTTAATTAATGTATTATTGTGTTTCACATTGCATGCTTTACTTCCCGGAGTAATTTAAATATTATTCAAAATTCCATATTCGTTCATACTTTTGGAAATAAGTAGTGAATTAAGACTGTAATGAATTGATTGTAGATTGTCGATTGAGGTTAAGACATTCCAATTGGAATTGCTATAAAATTCATGAGTACTTTGAAAATAGAGATTTTAAGGATTAGATAAACCCAAAATTAGAGATTACTTCATGGACTCAATCACAAGTAATTCTAAAGGGTTATTCCATGTGTGATTTTACATGTAAATTATATGACTATATAGTCAATGTAATTCGTTCCTTTTGTCTGAATAAGGAAAAGCGATATCTATGGGCCACTCGGTGATTTGAGTTGATGTATGAGAAAACTAGGCGCCTGGTTCAGACTAAATTGATGTGTTGATGTTGTAGTCTAAACTAATCACAGATTGGGAAATCGGGAAATAGTATAAATGAACATGAGGTTGATCATTTAATCCATGACTCGGTTCATAACATATCTTTTACAACGAAGGAATAGTTGATCACTTATCTTGGTGCTAATAGTTAATTTGAATCAATGTTTGGAAATGTCTTTAGAAAGCACTCTTTGCTATTTACTTCAAGGTATATACTTGCGATTGTAGTTACAAACTTATCCAAGTGGGAGAGTGTTGGACTAAGGTGTCTAAGCCAGTAACTAAATTGGTATATTCCTGAATTAGAAGCAAAGTCCTTTTGGGGTTGCCCTCATAACTAGGACTTGATTAGAATGACTTATATAGAGAGAATGATGATTTATTAGCCTATTATATGATTAATAAACTAATTGGAAATTGTGAGGAAATGATTTGTTAATATATTCTATGATTAATATATTAATTGAAAATAGATAGTTGGTTTATTAGTTTGTTATGTGATTAATAAATTAATATGAGATCAATTGTTAAGATAATTGATTTCTTAATTTATGTGATTAATAAATTGATGAGAAATCAATTAGAATTAACTGATTATTAATCATAATTAATCTGGAATTAATTTGGGATTAATTGAAATTAAGTAAAGCTGCAAGGGTGAATCGTAATTGTTCAGTGGTTGAGTAAAAGAGGCAATTCTAGAAGCATCATGGCATGGACAGTTTTGGGAGCCTTTCTAGGGTTTCCAGAAGCGTCCTGGATGTTAATAAGGAAAGGATTTGAATTTGAATTAAATCTCTTATTTAGTTATTCAAATCTTTCTTTGTCCCTAAGTTACCTAAACTATAAATAGGACCCCTTGGGGATCAATTTTCACGGTTCTCTCTTCCAAGAAAGTTATGAACGATAAATTACACTCTCTTCCTCTCTCCTGAAGTCTATTCTATTTTTAGGGTTTGGGTGTGAGCCGTTAGAGGCATCCAAGCTTTTGGTGCTTGCTTTCCAAGGAACTTCAAGAGGATTTTGATTTGATTATTTTCTATAATAATAAAAAGGTATGTAACGCTAATCTTCATGTTAATTTTGATTTGTATAGCCTCTATATAGGGTTTTGTTGATGTTCATAGTTTATTGTTATCAGTAGAGTAACATAGATCCTTTCAAGGTTTCATGTGAACTTAAGCGCTTAAGTGTTTTTTCTGCTCATATGCAACTTTTATAACCTAGAAAACCCATCAACTTATTAGATGCATTTCCTGCCAGTTAGATACCTGATATTCGTCAGAGTGATTATCGAGGTGAGTTTTCTCACTATACTTTATATTGCAATATGTATCCTTATGTGCTATGATATGGTTAGGGCATAGTATTCTATTAGGCTGTGATACACTATGAGACAGATAGACTTGTTAGGATATTGCTTGTAATACTAACTTTTTATATGTTAATATGATATGTTAAGGACTAAGGCACTCCTGCTTTATGTGCAAGGGCAAGATGCGGGCATTTCAGCTTTTTGCTGAGTGCCAAGGGGTGAGTTGATGACAACAAAAACATAAGTGTTGTGAGTCTAGATATTCACAAGGAGTGAGTTGATAGCAATAGGAACTTATGCGTTGTGAGCCTGGATACTCACAAGTGCGAGGTGATGGCAACTGCAACTTAAGCGTTGTGAGCCTAGATACTTGATGTATGCATGTATATGTATTGTGATATATGGTATTTTTGGGGAACTCACTAAGTTTCGTGCTTACCAGTTTTTTACAAATGATTTTAGGTATTTCTTCAGATTGTTTGAAGGGTGGGGCTTGACTGTACACACACGCATTGGCATCATGTTTTCTGCATAATTTAATTATACTCTGATTTAATTGAACAAATAAAAATGAAAAGTTTGTTATGAATATTGGACATTACACTATAATTACTAGATTTTTCAAAGTACAATGCTCTAATAAAACAACATCAAAGTACATTGTATATCTTGCATTTAGCCACATTTGTTAACTTTTTTTTTACCAATGCACATTGTCATTTCTTGCATTTAGCTCATAGAAGTACGTGCTGACGACCCTGAATTTTGACACTACACTGACATCAAAGAACTTTTTCCTCGTCGTGTTATTGAAAATTTTCGTTTCTTCGAGGACTATATCTGTAGATTTGCATATAACTTCCTTTTTATATGTTTTTTGTTTCACATAGTATACCCTTAATTAAGTTGATATAGATAAGAGGAATGAGAAAAAAATCTTTGAAAGTGAATGATTTCCTCCTAGTTGATGATGCAATTGAAGCTAACACGTTTTCCACATGATTAATCCAGAATCTTGCATCTTTTAAGAAATGGGCTCTTTCTGTGTTTTTAT
The DNA here is from genome assembly GCF_052849685.1 of Lactuca virosa. Taxonomy (NCBI): domain Eukaryota; kingdom Viridiplantae; phylum Streptophyta; class Magnoliopsida; order Asterales; family Asteraceae; genus Lactuca; species Lactuca virosa. The sequence continues at coordinate 115,261,020 of NC_136431.1, forward strand.
TGCATATATTTTAAATGAATATTTGTGATTGAAGGAATATGTATGCCTCCTACATTGTTAAAATGTTGAGGCAGTAAAATTTTGTTTATGTTGTAGGATTCTTTGAAAGTAATATATGGTTATAGTTTTGGTATCAAACAATAGGTTATGTTAATGATTTTAATAATCATCATTATTGATATTTATAATTGTGTTTCTAGAACAAGGACAAAGGTTTAAAATGGCTATTGTGAAATATTGTTCTACAAGTTTTAACTACACAAAGAAAACATCTTTTGTTACTGTTGTCACTAAATAAAATGCACATATTTTTTATATAGTTTTCCGAGGTATTATAAAAAAAATATTTTAATCTAAATCTTTATTATTAAAAAAAATAAATGTAATTACTAAACAAAATATAAGTATTATTAATCTAGGATGCAATATAAGAATCAAACAGAATACACATGCAATTTTGGTGTCTATTTTCTGCTGTAATGATTTGGTCCCCCTATGGAAGAAGAAATCGTGGAAAGTACAATTTTAGTAAATTCGAGAAATTGTCCTTGTGGCATATTGAAATTGTTTTCATTTCCAATGAACATCCTATAGAAATCAAAATAAAACAAATAACACAGCCTCATTGCGAAGCACAGGACAAGTCCTAGGTAATCAATCATGTTAGTATATAATTTAATTTATGTTTGTGTATACATGTTATTATTCTCAACACATAGGTTGCCTATGACCATATTTGTTGTATTATTATTATATCATAAATTATATAAATATATTAATACACATGTAACTTAGGAACAATATGCTTTGTGCTTTTCAGATTTTGGTCATAGTAGTTTGTTGAGATTGCCAGTTTTAGTCCCTATCTCCTTAATCTTCCAATTAAGTTTTTACGTCTAGTCTCCACCACCTTCTCTCCCTCAATTACATTAGTCGATAGTTTCAAATCTACACATATACACGGGTGGTCGATTTTATTCTCCCAAAACCCTATCTATCTCCGACTTGTCATGAACGCCACCACCACCAGCAACAAGTACGGTTGCTTAGTGTGTCTACACGACCGCTCTATACTCAAAGAAAAGTAGGAGAAACTACAAGAGAGTTGATGAAAAAAGGGGAAGGGAAGAATTCATGGAAAGGAAATAGAGAGAGAGAGAGAGAGAGAGAGAAAAAAAAAAGAGATCAATGATTTATCGAAGACCAAAGCAAATGTACGTAATACTAACACAACCGTCTCCGCGTCCGTTTTCACTTTCAATTATCGATCCGTGTCAACTGCTCCTGTAAGAATATGATTTTTTGGATATTATAGCCTAAATCTTTGTGCTCATATGTAATTAAGACTTTTTCCAGTTAGATGCCTAAGCATATTACAATTTCAAATCATGTTTGCTCGCTTCCAGTGTTCCTATTAAGAATTTATCCACTCAACCCGTTTTGAAAAATAAATCAAACATTATGGTTTGATTAAATTATTGTTTACAATGAGTAGTGATATGCTACCAAGAATTTGCGTCATATTCCATATTAATCGTTCAAAATTAAAGATGTACATTTGATTTTGAAATTAGAATGTAGTTGTTTATGTTTGGAACAAATTGATCTTCAATATGGTATTTTCATTTCCATTCTGGTAGCAACTAATCTGAATGATTCTATCTCCACATAAAAAGAAAATTCATCTCATTTCAAGGAACTAAGAGATGTAACTTGTGGTGTCCTTGATGTGTTCGCTCTCACTACCATCTATCTTGTAATCGCAGCTAATCAGGTTGGACTGATTTTTTCCTTTCTTCTACATAAATATTATATCGGATATGAAGCGCGACAAATTTTGATTTTTGTTTGGACGCTCGGTTTGTAGAGATTACCTCCATTATCGACAGATCGTGACAGATGTGAGCGAGCATTTGTTGGAAACACAATAGGTCAAGAAAATGGATTATATGACAAGGAGATTGATCTCCAGTTTTGTGACAACAGAAATGATAAAAAAAATCTAAAAGGAATGTAGGTATAGATTCTAAGAATGTAGTTCTTGATAGGGTTAACTTTGGGAAGGCTAATCTTCAGAGAGCTTCTTTTAAGAAACTGCTTTATCTAATTCAGCATTTGAAGGTGCTTAACTACAAGATGTAGTGTTTGAAGACATGATTATTGGGTACATTGATCTTTAAAACTGTGTGTAAATAAAACTTTCAACGAGTATTCATGAATTGAATTGGAATTAGAAGAGTGAGGACGTCTCTTTGTGTTCTAGAATCTTCTTGTATTGTATGTAAACAATTTTGTTTCTTAGGATTACTTTGCCTTAATTTTCTCCAAATATAAATTACTAAATTATAATGTTTTTCTTGCTTTCTATGACCACAATCTAAAAACACAGTCTCAACATAAAGCTCTTTGGTTTTATTAGTTGATAAGTGTATTGTTTGTTGTTTGACTTGCTTATGGCAATTTTTATAATCCAATTTTCTTTTTTTTCCATGGTATTTGTTACTATTTATGTGTCTATAGTACTAGTAAAGTTTTCATTTGGCTTTCACTCGACTTTACTTTCTTTTCTTTTGATCGTGTTAACTTTGTTGTGTGTTGTTGTTCTTAATGTTGGATTTAGGTGTCTAAGCTTCTAACTAAATTCGTATAATGTTGATGAATAAAAGTAAAGTCCTTTTTGGGTTGCCCTCATAACTAATAAATTGCCTAGTTTGATTTTAGGAGAGAGATAGATGTTTTATTAATATATTATATGAGTAATATATTAGAAATAGTTATAATTAATTTAGAATTAATCAGAATTAATTTGGAATTAATTCTGGGTTAATTAGTATTAATTAAAAGTTGAAGGAGTATAGTTGTAATTGTTCAAAAGTTGAGCAGAGGACAGGTTGTAGAACCTTCATGTGATTGACGGTTTGGAGGCTTCTGTTGGAGTCTTCTGGAAGCCTTCATGTAGATAATCAAGGAACTAGATAATTACCTTATTTTAAATAATATTATGTTCAAATTAGGGTTTCCCGGTATTTCTTAATCAACTATAAATAGGGCCTAATTCTTGGGATTTTCAGCCAATGCAATTAGACATACCATAGCCGAAAATTGCCTACCTCTCCCCTCTCTCCTAAATCTTCTAGGTTTCTTATGTTGTAGGTGTGAACCGTTATAGAATTGCACACAATTGAAGCTAGTTTTCAAGAGACTATTGGATTCATCTAGTTGGATCAAACGGTTTGTTTACAATAAAAAATCAGGGGTATGTTATTATCCTTGTGAATTTTGAGTTCAATTAGGGTATAGAATTTTGTTGTTCAATCATATGTTGCTTCAATACAGTTATGAGATAGATCAAATTAGGTTGCATGTACCCTTAAGAGTTTAAGGTATTTTCCACATTATTACATGTGAAAACCATCAGTGGTATCAGAGCATTAGGTTGTGTAACAATTAAATGTGCATCAATTGAACTTGAACAATAGAAGGATAACAGAATCATCATTCTGTCTCGTTGCCACTCCTGGGCTCTTCTGCCATGTCGTGGCCAGTGTCTGATTTGTGTTTGTTCTTCTTCTGCCACGACGTGGAGAGTTATCTGCCGCATTGTGGGGGACCTCCTGTTCAACAAAATTTTTGAGATAATTAAGATTTTTTATAAGGATAATTACATTTAAAGATAATGTTTTAATGGATTATCTACAGAAAAGTCCCAAACTTTTTTCAAAAGTTTCAATAAAGTCCTAAAAGTTTTTTTCGAACAATAAAGTCCCAATATTTTGAAAAAATCATATAATCTATCATTTGCTGTTCAAATATAAAAAAGGACTTTTTCGTTAATTTAGGCAAAAAAATCAAAATATTGGAATTTTTCTGTTCAAAAAAAAACTTTTAGAACTTTATTGAAACTTTTGAAAAAAGTTTGAGACTTTTCTGTAGATAACCCTATTTTAATTGGATAAAATCTGAATATTTAAATTGGTACTCTATCTCCTAAGATCTAGAATCTTTGAATTACCCTCATAATTTAATTAAATTTAATTATTTGATTAATATAAAAGATTAATTTTGAAATCATTAATATTAATTTTTTTTAACGGTTTAAAATACACCCTTATACTTTTATATATTTAAATTTTAATACTATATGTATAACATGAGTCATTTGAATTGCTAGTATGCCTTATTCACGAATCCATGCTATAAAGAGGGTCTAAAGAAGCGGCCTAAATATGTGTGTTGAATGGGTGTCTATTCTCACCCACCACTCTCATGTGTGGTGGAGAGTAGTTAGAAGAATGGGTTCAATAGAAAATAACCTCATTAAAAGTATAATGTTATAAAGTAATAGAACCTTTTATAAAATTTCTCACTCTAGTTACTTTCAGAAAATTGTGAAAGTGTATGCTAATCTATGAAAACGCACATCAACCTTTATGAATCATTACTGGAGCATGTGTGGTTAACCAGCACACTAATTAGGGACCATAAAGTTGAAATGATGGCACAAATCAAAAATTATCATTAATTAATGGAGCGTGAGTGGTTTATCGGCATGTTAATTTGAGTTGATAAAAGACGTTGAGGTTGTCAAGTGGGTTTGCATTGTTATTCACATCTTGTTTGTGATACTCGGCATCCCAATTACAAATTGAAGAGCATAATCGATATTAAACTTGCCATTGGTAAGATTCAATGAATCTCAAATGATCTAGGAATTTCATATAAATTGAAATTGGTAGAATGCTTTACCAACCTTAAATGAATTCGTGATTAGATTATGACATCCCTTTTCTTAATTTCGAATTGCATTATTGGATCCTAGCCTTGAATATTAATTTGGGTTAAAATATCAAGGTTTAAATCAACTAACTAAAATCTTGTTTTTTTTTTCAAAATGAAAATGTCTTCAACTGGTGAACTCCCTCCTCCTCGATCAAGCCACAACTTCACTTTATTGTCGGTCCTTGCTAAGGACAAGCTTGTCGGTCCAAACTACATAGACTGGATGAGAAATCTAAAGATGATGCTTCTCTACGTGAACAAAGAGTATGTTCTTACTACTCCAATTCAAGAAATTGACAAAGAAACTGCCACTCCTGAGGAGAATGTTGAATATGATCAGCACATAGATGATGCCACAAAGGTCGCTTGCATTATGATTACAACTATGGCACATGAGCTCCAATAGACTTATGAGCATTACAAGCCACATGAACTTAACACGTCCTTGTCTCAAATGTTCCACAAGATGGCAAGACAAGAGCGTTATGAAGTGGTCAAGTCCCTAATGGCATGAAAAATAAAAGACGGGGAATCCATGTGCGCTCATGTGCAGAAAATGAAAATGCGTGTGAAAAGATTGCAAAATCTTCATATGAACTTTGATAAGGATCTTGCCATTGATATGGTTCTCAACTCTCTCCTAGTAGTTATAATCAGTTCATATTGACGTGTCATTTGAACAATACAGATACCACATTGATTGAACTTCACAATCTCTTGCAAACAGCTGAGGCAGGGATGAAGAAATCTCATTCCAACAGTTCTACAAATTCCCTTGTCATGAATGTCCATTAAACAAAAGGAAAGACAAGAAAGGTCCCTACCCAATCCAAATAGAAAGTGAAGGTACATCGTGGAGAGCCCAGTGGAAGAAAAGCAAATCCAAACTTCGTCACCCTTTATGCTGCTGATCCAAAGGAAGTCGTGTGCTTTCATTATGTCCAAAAGGGCCATTGGAGAAGAAGCTGACCCAAGTACTTGCAAGAAGTGAAAGATACCAAGGCCAAAGCAATTGGGTCTTCTTCTTGTATGTATTCAATTCAAGTCAATAATACTAATATTTCAAATTCTTGGGGTTCATGATCCAAGATGTGATTTCCACATTTGTTATGATATGCATAGACTAAAGGAAAGTGAAGAGCTCAAGCATGGGAAGCTAAACTGAATCAAGGGGAACAAACGAAGATCAGTAGTTACCAGGATTAGGACTTATGAGCTTATGTTTGATAGTATTAGGGTTGATTTGGATAATTGTTCCTACTCGCCAGAAATGGCTCGAAAGATTATTTATTTTCATGCTTTACTTAGACAAGGATATACTTATGGTTTTGATAATAATGATGGTGCTATTTTAGTTTATTTTAAGGGTGCATTTATTTTTAAAGCTTATCACTGTGATGGTGTTTATGAAAATTCTGTATGTGTGAATGAACTAGGCAACAATGTGTATAATATTGGTTCTTCTGCTAGTTTATACAAGTCATCCCTATGGCATTGCCATCTTGGACACATCTACAAGAAACGCATCTCCCAACTCTAAAAGGATGGAGTGTTGGAAATGTTTGACCTAAAATCAGACGATGAATGCAGATCTTGTGTTTTGGGCAATATTACTAAATCACCTTTCACTGCCACATGTGAAAAAGGTGAATATTTGTTGGCTCTAATCCATATAGATGTGCGTCAACCATTCAGATCTGCCACAAAGGATGCAAATTGCTACTACATTACATTTACTGATGATTATAGGAGACATGGCTATATTTACTTAATCAAACATAAATCAGAAACTTTTGAAAGGTTCAAAGAGTTTAAAAACGAAGTAGAGAACCAATTGGGCAAAAAGATAAAGATGATACGATCTAATAGAGGTGCTAAGTATCTTAGTATCGAGTTTAACGTCTATTTGAAGGAATATGGAATTGTTTCACAATTAACACCTGCTAGGACACCACAGCAGAATGGCATAGCTGAGAGGTATAATCGGACCTTACTTGATATGGTTCGTTCCATGTTGACTCGTGCTTCTCTTCCAATTTTATCATGGGGATATGCCTTAGAAACAGCAGCTCATATCCTCAATCTTGTTCCAACTAAGAAAGTTGCCAACACACCTCATGAAATGTGGAAAGGGAAACCTCCCTCACTCGCACATATCAAGTAATGGGGTTGTGAGGTTCTCATTAGGCAAGAAACCTCATACAAACTTGAACCCATATCTAAGAAGTGATTTTCATCGGTTATCCAGAAAAATGCTTTGGATACTTGTTTTAGAGACCCACTGATAATGTGATGTTTGTAGCTCAAAGAGGAGTCTTTCACGAGAGAGAGCTCATTTCCAAAGATGAAAGTCGGATCACTATTGATCTTGAAGAGATTCAAGAGTCATCCGATGAAGCCAATTTTGAAGATACTAGCTCTCAACCTTAGAATGAAACTGTTGAGCCCATTGACAATTTGGTGCCCCTTCGTCGGTCCAGTAGGGTTAGCATGCCACCTTTTTTCTATGGTTTCCATATAACTATAGAAGGTGATACATTTATTAGTGACGCAACACTGCTAAATTTGGATGAGCCTGCTAACTACAAGGAAGCGATGGCAGGCCATGAGGCTGCTAAATGGAAAGAGGCAATGTATAGCGAGATCCAATCCATGTATTATAACCAAGTGCTGACGTTGTTTGATCAAGAACATGATCGAAATATAGTGGGGTGTAAATAGATCTTCAAGAAGAAGACTGACATGGATGGTAATGTACAAACTTACAAAACTAGGTTGGTTGCAAAAGGCTTTACTCAAACCCAACAGGTTGACTACGATGAGAATTTTTCTCTTGTTGCCAAGATTATGTCAATTAGGGTAATTTTTCCATAGTTGCACACTATGACCATGAAGTATGGAAAGTGGATGTCAAAACAACTTTCCTTAGTGGGAAGCTGGTTGAGGATGTTTACATGGCCCAACCAGAGGGTTTTGTGCATGCAAAATTCCCTAATAAGGTGTGAAAGATTGAGAAGTTCATCTATGGATTGAAACAAGCATCTCGTAGGTAGAATCTTTGCTTCCATGAAAAGGTCAAGGAGTTTGGATTTTCCAGAAGTGAAGATAAATCTTGCGTGCAAGTAAAAGATAGTGGGAGCATTGTAACTTTTCTAGTTTTGTATATGGATGACATACTCCTAATAGGAAATAATATTCCAACCTAGCAAGAAGTGAAATCTCGGCCTAGGAAATGGTTCACTATGGAGGATCTAGGAGAAGCTTCATATATTCTTGGTATAAGAATCTACCGGAACACGCAGGAACAGTTACTAAGATTAAGTCAGAGTGTATACTTGGATAAAATGTTGAAAATATTAAATATGTATAATTCCAAGAAGGTAGACTTACCCATGCATCATACTGTTAAACTGAGCAAGACTCAATGTCCCAGTAGTGATAAGGAGATATATACTATGAGTCAAATTCCATATGCTTCGGTTATAGGATCGATCACGTATGCTATGACATATACTCGACCTGATTTGGCTCACGCTTTGAGCATGGTTAGTAGATATCAAAGAAATCTCGGTTTAGCTCATTGGACGGCAGTGAAGAATATTCTTAAGTATTTGTGAAAAACATAAGATATGATCTTAGTTTTTGGCGGCAAATATGAACTTAAGGTAAGTGGATATAGTGACGCCCGTTTTCAAACAGATTGAGATAATAGTTATTCTCAATCTGGTTGGGTTTTCTTATGGGGTGGTAACTTGGAAAAGTTCCAAGCAACAAACGGTGGCTGAGTCTACTTGTGAATTAAAGTATATCGCAGCAAGCGAGGCAGCAAAGGAGGCTATGTGGTTAAAGAATTTTATTGGAGATCATGGAGTAGTTCATTAATTCAAGAACCAATGTAGATTTTCTATGACAACGAGGGTGCGGTAGCTTTGACAAAACAACCTAAATATCATGGTAGATCTAGGCACATCAAGAGGAAATATCATGACATTAGACATAACGTTGAGGAGGTTGCACATGTGATGAATCGTGTATCATCAAAAGAGAATCATGTTGATCCTCTCACAAAGGGTCTGATCAAGATCAACCACTTTAAGCATGTTAGGAGCATTGGATTGAGAGACGATATTAGATTTTAGATGTTAGTATTGTTGTTATTTTAAAACTATAAAACAATAAAATTGTAATTGAATAGTGATTATTTAAATATAGATTTATTTATATTCAATATGTATGACGCTATTTGTCAATTAATTTATTATTGTGTTTCAATTTGCATGTTTTACTTCCTAAATATTAAGTTATTCAAAGCACCACAGTTGATCGTAGTTCGGAAGTAAGTATTGATTTAAGACTGTCATGAATTTTTTGTAGATTGTCAATAAAGACCGGACATTGCATTGGGTTTGTTGCAAAATTCATTAGTACTTAGAAATAGAGATTTTGAGTATTGGTTAAACCTGCGCTTAGAGATTACCTCATGGATTTAATCACAAGTAATTCTAAGATGATAATATCCTCTATTCTTAAAACGGATATATGTAAGTTGTATTTCACGAGTTGGTTATGCATTAGTTTACTCCAACGCATCTCGTAACTAAGTGATATAAAGAGTATTTCCATGTATGACTTAATCTGTGAAATTGTATGATTATATAGTTGAATTTTATTCATTCCTTTCTCCTTAGCAGTGAAAGTGATATCTTTAGGCCCCTCGATGTTTTTATGTTTACTTTATAGTGTTGGGCTCAGCCAAAACTAAATTGATGTGTTCGATTGGTAGTCTAATGACGTCATCACAAAACGAGAATATCAGGAAGCAAAATCTTGAACAACAGATTGATTCTAATCCATGGCTCATGTCCATTCGATATCTAGAAGAACGAATGAATAGTTGATCGCTTATCTTAGGACCAACAGAGTCTGGTAGTGTCTTGAAAACACTCTTTACTGGTTATTTGGAGTTGTACGAGCAGCTGCAGTTAGCGAATTATTCAAGTGGGAGACTGATGGATTAAGGTGTCTAAGGTCCTAACGATGTCTAGTTCCACCATTTTCCGTAGAAGAGAAAACATTTTCACCTTAATCAGAAAGTGGAAGATCATCTTCAAATGGTAGAGGAAAGCTATTTCCAAAAGAATTAGGAAGACCATTATTGTCTTCACTTGAAATCTATAAATTGAGAATTCAGGTTAGTTGATTTTAATCCTTAATTATTAACCCATAAATTTAAATTAAGGCTAGCATCCATATTTTCAATTCGAACTTTATTTCACCTTGATCTGAAAGTGGAAGATCATCTTCAAATGGTAGAGGAAAGCTATTTCCAAAAGAATTAGGAAGACCATTATTGTCTTGACTTAAAATCTATAAAATGAGAATTCAAGTTAGTTTATTTTAAACCTTAATTATTAACCCATTAATTTAAATTAAGGCTAGCATCCATATTTTTAATTCGAACTTTGAAGAGGGATGTCGTAATCAAATTCGAATCTATTTTAGGTAGGTAAGGCTTTTACCAATTTCAATCTTACAAAACTCCTAGATCTTTTGAGATTCATTGATTCTAATCAATAGCATGTTTAATCTCACATTATGCTCTCAGTTTTGTGACTGGGATGCCGAGGATCACAAATGTAATCACCATGCAAATTAGCTTGGCACTCTCGATGTTATTTATCATCTCGTTTTAATGTGTCGGTTAACCACACGCGCTCCTTTAATCAATGATAATTTCGAGACACCCACTACCACTCTTTATTAGTACCCCATTAGTGTGTCAGTTAACCACACACGCTCCACTAACGACTTATAAAGTGTAATGTGCAATTTCATGGATTAGCATACAAATTCATATTTTCCTAAAGTAACTAAGAGTGGGATTTTAGAAAACAGTTTAGTTACTTTATATCATTATACTTATTAATGAGATTATGTCATATCAAATCCGTTCGGCTAACGACCCTCCACCACAGAGGAGAGCGGTGGGTGAGATTGGACACCCATTCAACGGCCATTTTATAGGTCGCTTCCTTATACCCACTTTATAGCATGGTTTCGTGAATGAGGCGTACTAGCGATTTGACTAACTTTTCTTTTACATATAATATATATTGAACTTTTAATTATATACATAGTATAAGGTGTATTTTAAAACATTTTAAAATTGTAAGGGTTTAATCCTTTAATAAATTAAACTTTTAATTTAATAAAATTTAAACCAATTTATGAATTTATTAATTATCTTTTAATTAATTACTTAATTAAATTAATAATAAGATCCATAAGGGTGTATTTTAAACTTTTCAAAGTACAAAGTTTATAATAATTTATAAAATACACCAAATAATATTTGACATTAAATACTAAGTTTAATTAATATCTAGATTTATTATTTATACACTTAATAGATCAATCATATTAATCAACAAAACAGTTAATTAAGTCAAATACATATCTCCTAACTTCTAGACTTTTATATTATCATCATAGATACACCAAAATCAGATTTTGAGGATAAATATAGCAAGTATCTATCACATAAAAGTAGATTAGGTAGATAAGTTCCTGATTTTTGGATCTGGACCGAGCTCACGTCGTGAGCTGTGACAAAAAAAAACTAGGTTTTTTTTTTCGATTCACCAATGTGAAAATACATGAAAGAAAGTCATAGGCTCTGATACCACTAATGGGTTAGTAGCATTACAACTACAATGCTCTAAGCGGAAAAACATTTAAACAGTTAAATGATTAAGGCACATGCAACCTAATAAGGATCTATGTCTTTCACATATAGGAAACATACTATGAACTATCTATCTATAATAAACCTAATAAGGATCTATGTCTTTCACATATAGGAAACATACTATGAACTATCTATCTATAATAATTTTACTATGAAAAACTAATTCATAAGGATAAAGACTTACCTTGAAGATTGTTATAGCAAACAATCTTGAATTCCTTCTTCAAAAACTTTTAACAACAAGTACCACAAGTGTCGTGCCTCTGATGGTTCACATCCGAACCTTAACAACCAAGGAACTTGAAGAGAGAGAGGAGAAGAGATTGAAATTTCAGAATTCCACTTAGGAATGAAGGCTTGGACGAAAATCAAACCCAATAGGGGTTTATATAGGTGATAGGAAAATATTAGATAAGACAGGTATCTCCAAGATAACCCTAATCCCTTAACTTCTTCCCTAAGACATCCAGGACACCCTTAATGCCCAAGGAAATCCTAGATGACATTCTAGAATTCATCCCCCACCTTAGGAGGTTCTATAATTGATCAATGTTCAATTATTAAACATTGTCACCTTTAGTCCTCCTACTTTTAATTAATCTAACTAATCCTAAAATTAATTCCAATTAATTTCTGATTAATTATTAATTAAATAATATTATTTCCAATTAATATATTATTCTCAAAATATATTAATAAATTATTTATTTAGATTTATAATTAATTTATTAACCATACAATAAATTAATAAATCAGTCTCTCTTTGTAAAAGTTATCCTATTCAATTTCTAGGTTTGAGGGCAACCCAAAAGGACTGTGCTACCATCAATTCAAGTTTATACCAATTATAGTTAATGGCTTAGACATGTAATACAACAGTCTCCCACTTGGATAAGTCTGTAACTATAACTGCCAGTATAACTACCAAATTGATCAGCAAATTGTAGCTACCAAAAGTCGTTGTTGAACTTTGACCCAGTTAGTTACGTGTCCTAAGATAGGTGATCAAATATTCCTTTTTTCTACAAGATATCATATGGACACGAGACATGGTTTGAAATCAATCTCATTGTCGAAAACTTTGTTTCCCGATTTCCCGATTTATGACGACTGAATTTAGAGTGCTAATTAAACACATCAATTTAGTCTGGGCTCGGCCAAGCACTTTAGATGTCGAAATCAAATCATCAAGGGGCCTAAAGATATCGCTTTTCCCGTTATGGAAAAAGGAACGAATAAACTATGACTTATATGCTTGTACTATTTACTCATCAAATCACGCACAACAATACGTTTTATAACATCAAATTACTGATGTGTTTACGTATTATCAATGCACAACTGACTTGTAAACCACAACTCATATATCTCTTTGTCAAGAATATAAGATATTATCATCTCAAAATTACTCGTGATAAAATCCATGAAGTAATTCTCTGAGCGTGGGTTTATACAATACTTAAAAGTACCATTACTAAGTACTCATGAACATTGCAGCAAAACTATTGTTATGTGTAACATCCCGTTTAAGACAGAATAATCAAATAATAAACCCGGAACCCCGAGAAGTAATTTTTATTATTATTTTATATTATTATAATCGAATAATCAAATAATAATTAGCGGGGTGTTGGTTTCGGGAAGCCAAATGGCGATATTTGAATCTCCGAGGGTTAAAGTATAATTTCGAGATTTATTTTGAAAAGGATTTCAGGAGTCGGGGTGTGTTTGGTATCTTTCGGACTTATATTGAATAGACTGTTGGGGGCGGGGGCTGAAAGGTAAATTTTGGACCTAAATTGAAAAGGGTTTTGTATAGCAAGGGCTATTTGGTAACAACTGGATTAAATTTGAAAGAAAAGAAGAGGGAGGGACTGATATTGTTATTATGGCTTAATGTCTTGAGGGACCGGTATTTAGTCGTTACCCATCCGGTAACCCTAACCCTAGTCACGATTATTGTAGCCGCCACCTTCACTTCCTCCATCGCCCAACCGCCACCCTCACCTCATCCACTTCCGGCGTCGCACCACCACTCTGTCCCTCTCCTGTTTCCGACTAGCTGGAGACGAAGTGACACTGGAGCCAACCACCTCATGCCAGAAGACGGCCTCGCAGGTGCTACCATCTTGCTGCCGAACGACGTAATCGGCCGAGAGAGAGACCGTCGAAGGTCGTTTTTGGAGCTGTGAACACCGACATGTGTGTTATGAGCGACTGAAGTCGCCGCTGCAACGTTCCAGCTCCGCCTGCCCCCACTCATAGGACTCTTATTCCGAACTCCGGTCAACATCCGCCACCCCCAAGGGTGGCTGTCGTGTGTGTGTTTCAGCCTTGTGTCGCAAGGATGGGTGTGTCCTTGGTGTTCATCTCGTGTTAGTGAGTATGGTTCGTGGTTTGCGGTGAGATTGCGGGTGTGTGTGGTTTTTGTCGATTGGGAGCCGTGAAGAACCACCATGGCAGCCGGCCATGATGGCTGATGCCGACGACGCTGCTGTTAGCTGCTGCTGCTGCTGTCACCATCTACACCGCCGCCACACGCCACTAGGTGGGTGGCTTGACTCATTGCAAGCATTATAGTGTGGGTGTGTGATTTTTTTGGCCGAAAATCGAGAGGACTACCACCACCATCGTGAGGTGGTGGCTAGCACCTCTGACCACCACCTAAGGCAATATTGGACTTAATGGATTAAGTCCTTAATGGGTTAAGTAGGAACACTTAACCCTAATCGTCATTTCATGTGAAAACCCTAATTTCACTTAGGCCTTGAGTTGGGCCTTCCTATTGGGCTTTGGTGATTGGACTATTGATGGGTGATCCAAGAACAAGTAAATGGACCAAAAAAATTAGATGGGCTTTAGGATAAGGCCCATGTGAAGGACATGGGCCCAATTTGGAAAATTGGACCATAGGTGGGCCATGACTGGGCCTGGATGATTATGTGATATTGGGCCATGGGAATACCAAGAGTTTGGACTAGAATAATTAGATGAGCCTTAAGGAAAGACCATGTAGAGGTCTGGGCCCAATTTGGAAAATTGGGCCATATATTGGGCTTTGGCCCATTACTTGACTTTTGGGCCTTTGTAGTGTGAGTTGGACTTTGGGCTTGGAACCCAATTATTAATTGGGTATTGTTTGATGTTGACTGTTCGGAAATCTGTCAACCAACAGCTGGAAGTTTTATCTGCGGGAATTCAGCAGTGCCAGGTGAGTTCTCCTCACTATATCAACAGGGTCTACGGCACCAAGGCCGGCCCTTTATGATTTACATCCTGGTTTAGAATGGTTGCTATGTTAGATTACATCCTGGTTTAGGATGGTTGCTATGTTAGATTACATCCTGGTTTAGGATGGTTGCTATGTTTGATTACATCCTGGTTTAGGATGGTTACTATGCTAGTAATCTGTTAGATTGATATCCTGGTTGTAGGATGGTTGTTATGTTATAGATCGGTTAGATCTGTATGACTATCTGTTATTGCATGCTAGCGTATGATATTTATGTGCACATGTTTATTGGTTTGGGGAAAGGGTTGAGGCAAGTCCTGCTGTGTGCAGTAGGCCAAGACACCCTGGGCGGATCGGGTAGACTGCAGGTGCGGGCCGGGCAAATCTAGTCAGGCTAAAGCCCCAACGAGCGGGCCGGATAGCTGAAGGCCCCGAGGAGGGCGGTCCAGACGTACCGAGGGCTCGGAGAGAGGTCCAGATAGACTGAGGACCGAGATTCGGTCCAGTCAGACTGATGGCTCATTATACATGCTGTTTGCTTATACATTTACATGATATGGTTATATCTGTATGGCGTTGGTATTTTGGGGGTAACTCACTAAGCCTTCGAGCTTACATTTATCGATTATTGTTTCAAGTATTCTGATGATCGTGGGAAGGCGAAGGCGTGATCGTGGACCTCCTTACATTTTCATGATTGATTTTGGGGATACTCTGATGTTTAAATTATTTTGAAAGAAAACTATAATAACTTAATGGTTTTAAATGTTTTAAAAAGTTTTAAATTGGCCTGAATTTTTTGGGTGTTACAAGTTGGTATCAGAGCCTTGGTTTGAGTGAATTGGAGGAAACACTCGCTTGTCTCCACTCTCAAACTGAGGACAAAATTTTAAAACGATTTTCTTAAAATGTTTTCAAAATAATAAAGGAGGATGCAAGTGTACGATCAGCCGAAGCTCACGGATAGACCCCAAAATACCTTACGGATTATTTGATTATGTTATATGTTAGAACAACATGCTAGTACTAGGCTAGGGATTTTCAGGAATTATATGATAGAATATTAGAATTGCCTGATTATATGATGCCTGATAGCCTAGGGTTTTCCTTATATGAAATTGACATCATTACTGTAGTTGCTTAGTGTATGCATCACGACCGTACATAATTAAGATCTTATAGCTTGAGAATGTTTGGTTTAGCCTTATTTCCTATTCTTGTTTGATGAAGGGCTTAGGGTAGGATCAGGTATTCGAAAGTCTATAGGGTCCAGCGTTATGTATGGTTAGCATACACTAGTGCTGCAGGCTTGGTGGAAGTTTCATGGGTGAGTTGTGTGAGGCCGGGAGGCCAGTTACGAGATATTTAGCATTCCTCTAGGAGTGAGGATTGAGCGCTCGCTATATTTATGTGTATTGTTAGGGTGTTGTGGTGATACTTGAGACAAATATGGGTAGGTGTGGAAGGTAGTATGGGCCCGTACTACTAAAAGCACAGGACCCATACGCGTAGTAAGGAAGTCACAACCCCTGGGGTTTAGTTGGGAGTTTGTTCCCGGTTATTATATGGACTATACAAGATCTTTCTGGTGTATAATCAGAATGATGGTTACGAGACGTTTTAAGACCAGATCCGGATCAGGATCAGGAGCTGGCAGCCAGGATAGGCCAGTATTGTAAGAGGATCGTGTCAGGGAGATCATCCGGGAAGAGGTGATCGAGATTGTTCGGGGACAGTTGCCGAAGATGTTTGGGTCAATTAAGGCCGCCATGGTTGGTTATTTCGATGAGCGCTATCTAGCCATTGCTGAGACGGCTGTCGCATGAGCTTCAACAGCTGTAACGACGACGGGGGGAGGAGCTGGTCGAGCTTTCCAGTACCGAGACTTGTTACTGGGACATATTCTGATGAGTCGAGGGCTGTAGTTACTTGGGATCAGGGAGATGTTCTGTACTCATTACATTCTGTGGGTTGAGCGGGAGTGGCTAGCATAGGAGTTTCTAGATTTGAGGCTTCAGGGGTTTTGTTCGAGGCCGGGATACGAGTCGCGGGGGACTCCGGAAGGGAGTGATGATTATGATCAGCTGAAGTTTTGCAGCTGGAAGTAGAATGGTTAAATGATGGATTGAAATTTCGTTTCTAGGGCCAGGATTGTGCCCTTTCAGTTTTCGAGCTCGAATGAGTGAGCTGGCTTGTGAACCCAGGATCAGGTTGTATTCCAGCTCGGGGTCAGTTAGTCGTCAGGGTTGGCGACATCATTTCAGCACTGGTGAGCGCAGGATGGTTATTCAGCACTGTCAGGATTCAGTGGTTTTAGTAACCGTTATTGATTGGCGGATGAAAGTTCCAAAGGAAGTAGCTCGTGGCTGAGGTATTAGTTGGAGTATCTATCTTTTGGTCTTCAAGAATTGGATGCGGGATCATTCAAGAACTAGGGACTGTCGGTTTCACTGGGATTCAGGAAGTGTTCATCTGGTTCTTAGAAGTGTGTGGTCATATGGGATTGGCTAGAAATGGAGCACTAGTTGGTAAGAGTTGGTTGTTATCGGATCGATCATTGGAAAGGGAGAAAGATTGGGAATTATCCAATATTCATGTATTGTGAAGACTTAGTCGAATCTAAGTGGGGGAGAATCATCCCGGGATTTAGAAGCGGGAGTGGTTTCGAAACTGGGATAATTTTCACATCCTTGTCAGGAAGAAAGGTCGCCCAAGTGGTTGTTTGGCTTGAGGGTTTTGTGAGTTGGGAGTTCGGTAAAACTCCCCAGCATGTGTATCGCGTCTTCTCGGTGCTTGATAGAAGAATTTGGGGAATCAGTTTGGGGTTCTAGTCATGAATTGAGTTCAGTTTGGGGGTTCGGTCGAGTGTGTGCTCGACTATGAGGGTTTTTGGATTGACAGATTGAGGGTTTTGTTAGCTGCCAGGGCTCGACGTTACTTTCAGCACGGGTGTGCGGGTTATTTAGCGTACGTCGTAGATACGCGGATCACGGATCAGACCACGGTTTCCCAAGAGAGTGGGCGATCAACATGAGGTCTAAAGTTAGGCCGAGATTATAGTCCATGGATTGGATCAGGAGTTCGAAACCCCAAGTGGGGGATAACTGGCTATATAGGAAAGGGCACCAGGATGGGTCCAGGTATATGCACAACAGACTTAGAGCGGTCCGGATAGACTGAAGGCCAGCGGGGCGTACTAGTCAGGCCGAAGGCTCGGGGAACGGTCCAGACAGGCTGAAGGCCTGGAGAGGCGGTCCAAACATGCTGAAGGTTCTGAGAGTGGTCCAGATAGGCTGAAGGCCCGGTGAGGCAGTCCAGTCATGCTGAAGACTTTGTATGTAAACTGTTAGGTCTAGCGGTCAGATAGTGAAGGAAGTGTTGTGAGAATACAGGAGGACCCGTAGCATTCACGAATTGTTTCAGACGATTAGGCCAGGGTGGGCCAGTTCGCAAGATTGTGGGTAGACCACAACATAATCGGAATCAGGAAACCATAGGTCGTTGGAGATCGGACATGATGTAAGACTACAATATTCTGGTAGCGTTCACTTTTTGTTTTTGGTTCGATGGCAACAAATTGTCAGACTATTATGGTCGGATGGACCAGAAGGACTGATGGAGCCATGAGTGGCGATATAGCTAGGGCATTTATTGCTAGTCGAAGTTTCTTTCGGGAATCGCGTGGAGCGACTGTAAGATTGCTCATTGGTTCATCAACCGGACGGGAATCCGTTATTCCGGATGTGTTTCTGTCATGTATAAGTGTTCTGCAGAGAAATTTGGTCTGTGACTCTGTCTTCTAGTAGGAACCCCAGATTATCAGAAGTTGAGTAGCCAGTTGGGAGATAAATGCAAGGAATTCGTTTATCATTAAGTTACAGGACCCTGCGAGGGTTGGTTACAGTTCCCTTGGAAAGGCTGGGGTATGTTGTAGATGTGGCCATGTTGCTCAAGTTGTGTGGAATGTAAGGGATGATAAGAAACGATTTGGAGGACGAAATCAAATTTAAGTGGGGGAGAGTTGTAACATCCCGTTTAAGATAGAATAATCAAATAATAAACCCGGAACCCCGAGAAGTAATTTTTATTATTATTTTATATTATTATAGTCCAATAATCAAATAATAATTAGCGGGGTGTTGGTTTCGGGAAGCCAAATGGCGATATTTGAATCTCTGGGGGTTAAAGTATAGCTTCGGGATTTATTTTGAAAAGGATTTCAGGAGTCGGGATGTGTTTCGTATCTTTCGGACTTATATTGAATAGACTGTTGGGGGCGGGGGCAGAAAGGTAAATTTTGGACCTAAATTGAAAAGGGTTTTGTATAGCAAGGGCTGTTTGGTAACAATTGGATTAAATTTGAAAGAAAAGAAGAGGGAGGGACTAATATTGTTATTATGGCTTAATGTCTTGAGGGACCGGGTATTTATTCGTTACCCATCCGGTAACCCTAACCCTAGTCACGATTATTGTAGCCGCCACCTTCACTTCCTCCATCGCCCAACCGCCACCCTCACCTCACCCACTTCCGGCGCCGCACCACCACTCCGTCCCTCTCCTGTTTCCGACTAGCTGGAGACGAAGAGACACTGGAGCCAACCACCTCGTGCCAGAAGACGACCTGGCGGGTGCTACCATCTTGCTGCCGAACGACGTAATCGGCCGAGAGAGACACCGTCGAAGGTCGTTTTTGGAGCTGTGAACACCAACGTGTGTGTTATGAGCGACTGAAGTCGTCGTCGCCGCTGCAGTCGTTCGCAAATCACAATTACCGTCGTCGTTTCTCTGGTGCAACGTTCCAGCTCCGCCTGCCGCTGCTCATAGGACTCTTATTCCGAACTGCGGTCAACATCCACCACCCCTAAGGGTGGCTGTCGTGTGTGTGTTTCAGCCGTGTGTCGCAAGGATGGGTGTGTCCTCGGTGTTCATCTCGTGTTAGTGACTATGGTTCGTGGTTTGCGGTGAGATTGCGGGTGTGTGTGGTTTCTGTCGATTGGGAGCCGTGAAGAACCACCATGGCAGTCGGCCATAGTGGTTGCCGCCGACGACGCTGCTGTTAGCCGCTGCTGCTGCTGTCACCATCTACACCGCCGCCACATGCCACTAGGTGGGTGGCTTGACTCATTGCAAGCGTTATAGTGTGGGTGTGTGATTTTTTTGGCGGAAAATCGAGAGGATCACCACCACCACCGTGAGGTGGTGGGTAGCACCTCTGACCACCACCTGCCGCCACAATGCGGTTGTGTACGTGTGTGTTTTTATTAGATTAGTGTGTGCATGTGTTATTCAGATTGGGCTCTAAATTGTAATCGGTATAAGAATAATAATAGAAAAATCCATAACCACCACCGTGAGGTGGTGGCTGCCGCCCCTGCCTCCACCAACTGCCGTGTTGGGTGGCGGTCTGCCTCGTTTGCGTTTTGACTCGTTTGGGGATGCTTGGACAAAGTGGGCCCAATGAAACCCTAATGGGCCCAATGAAACCCTAATGGGCCCAATAAAGCCCTAATTGACCTAAAAGCCCAACCATTTGATTAATGGGCTAGTATTTGGGTTGGAAACCCTAATTAGGGTTTGGAAAACCCTAATGGCATAAAACCCTAATTTTGGGAAATTACCGGGACCCACACTTGAATTAATTACTAAACTGAAAATGTTAATTAATAATCATTGGCAAATTAACCTAAGACAATATTGGACTTAATGGATTAAGTCCTTAATGTGTTAAGTAGGAACACTTAACCCTAATCGTCATTTCATGTGAAAACCCTAATTTCACTTGGGCCTTGAGTTGGGCCTTCCTATTGGGCTTTGGTGATTGGACTATTGATGGACTATCCAAGAACAAGTAAATGGACCAAAATAATTAGATGGGCTTTAGGATAAGGCCCATGTGAAGGACTTGGGCCCAATTTGGAAAATTGGGCCATAGGTGGGCCATGACTGGGCCTGGATGATTATGTGATATTGGGCCATGGGAATACCAAGAGTTTGGACTAGAATAATTGGATGAGTCTTAAGGAAAGACCATGTAGTGGTCTGGGCCCAATTTGGAAAATTGGGCCATATATTGGGCTTTGGCCCATTACTTGACTTTTGGGCCTTTGGAGTGTGAGTTGGAATTTGGGCTTTGAACCCAATTATTAATTGGGTATTGTTTGATGTTGACAGTTCGGGAATTTGTCAACCAACAGCTGGAAGTTTTATCTGCGGGACTTCAGCAGTGCCAGGTGAGTTCTCTTCACTATATCAACAAGGTCTACGGCACCAAGGCCGGCCCTTTATGATTTACATCCTGGTTTAGAATGGTTGCTATGTTAGATTACATCCTAGTTTAGGATGGTTGCAATGTTAGATTACATCCTGGTTTAGGATGGTTGCTATGTTTGATTACATCCTGGTTTAGGATGGTTACTATGCTAGTAATCTGTTAGATTGATATCCTGGTTGTAGGATGGTTGCTATGTTAGAGATCGGTTAGATCTGTATGACTATCTTTTATTGCATGCTAGCGTATGATATTTATGTGCACGTGTTTATTGGTTTGGGGAAAGGGTTGAGGCAGGTCCTGCTGTGTCCAGTACGCCAAAACACCCTGGGCGGACCCGGTAGACTGCAGGCCCGGGCCGGGCAAATCTAGTCAGGCCGAAGGCCCAGCGAGCTGTCCGGATAGGCTGAAGGCCTCGAGGAGGGCGGTCCAGATGTGCCGAGGGCTCGGAGAGCGGTCCATATAGACTGTGGACCGGGATTCGGTCCAGTCAGACTGATGGCTCATTATGCATGCTGTTTGCTTATACATTTATATGATATGGTTATATCTGTATGGCGTTGGTATTTTGTGGGTAACTCGCTAAGCCTTCGAGCTTACATTTTATCGATTATTGTTTTAGGTATTCTGATGATCGCGGGAAGGCGAAGTCGTGATCATGCACCTCCTTACATTTTCATGATTGATTATGGGGATACTCTGATGTTTAAATTATTTTGAAAGAAAACTATAATAGCTTAATGGTTTTTAAAAAGTTTTAAATTGGCTTGAATTTTTTGGGTGTTACACTATGTCTAATCTCCATAGACAATCTACAATTCAATTCATGATAGTCTCAATTCGCTACTTACTTCCAAAAGTATGAGCGACTGTGGAATTTCGAATAATCAAATTATTACGGAAGTAAAACATGCAAAGTGAAACACAATAATAAACTAATTAACTATGGTGTCAAAATCATTGAATATAAAAAAAACTCTTGATATTTAATCATCATATTTATTAAGACTTTATTCATTGCATAATGTTTAGAGTAATCAACTAACCACTTGAATTAAACATCAGTCATGCCATGTTATGAACATGCATGTTATGCCTCTCTATAGTCCTTCCTTTGTGAACAGATCTACTGGACACTATTCAAATGATGCTCATTTCACAATTCCAAATTCTGGTGACTACTAAAATATGCTAGAATTACAACCTTACATGCATTGTCCTTCTGTAATGTCGAGGCTTCAAAGTCACTACTAAAATGTGCTAGAATTACAATCTTCCATTGGAACTTTGTTACTAAAAACATTTCCATGGTAACAAAGTCTTAAATTCAAGATACGATCCTTGAACACCTTCCTTGCATTAAAGTTCCCAACTCACATGTAGATTTCAATGATCAACTCCTACTATGGAAACATTTCCATGTTCCCATATGACCATCAATTTTGAATAAGAATTATCTTAATCCAAAATCATGTCATTATGGTCCGTCCAAATTAATATCATACTTCCAACTGTCCACAATCAACCAATTCTTTTGGTATAACCTTAGAATGTTCTTGACAGTTGTTCAAGAGCTTTAGTCACTCAAAGTTCTAGTCCTTTTTCCCTTCTCAATGCCCAAGGCATTTGGAAAAATCATAACAAGTGAATATTATATGATATGAAAACGATCCTATATCTGAAGCATATGGAACTCGATTCATTATGTCTTACATAAGAACCTGATATTTGTTCTGTCTCTTGCAAGAATATTTCCATATATCAAATTTCCTATGTTGAATCATCTCAACATGATATTCATATATGTCGAAGACTAATCTCTATTAAACCCTTCAATCTAAATCTTTAGATTCGATAGGAAGTATGTGTGCCCTCTCCCTTAAGTCTATCATAAAGAAATAACTCCCAAACTTTGCAACTTGCAAATTTGTAAACTTTGTTTCCTACAATTAGTATTGCCAACTTGTAACACTTAGCATAATAATTATGCTCCCACTAACATAACAATTATGCTCCCACTAGCTTTGACATCTACCCAAAAATCAACTGGGTTTCTAGAAATCAATACTCTTGACTTTCTTACTAAAATGCAGATTTCTGATATGTGATGCTTTGATAAGTCTCCCACCAGACTACTTAAGCTTATACATCTTTATTAAATAGCATATGTGTGTGTGTCTTTAAACCCTTTCAGAACTTATAGCTATATCTCCTGAAAGTTCAAACAATTCCTTGCCATTTCACACAATTCGAACTATGAAAAAGGGATGACGTAATCATATTGCGAATTTAAGAATGCAATTAACACAACTACTAATCGTAATGATATATATCAGATCTTTAAAATCTACTAGCGAAAGTGTTTCCTCACAATCATTCTCATAAATTAGAGCGAAACCTTTTGCCACCTAGATTTTATGGTGTACATGTTCCCATCCATGTGAATCTATCATTTCCAACCTACAATCATCAGATAAGGTTTATGAAAACACCAAAATCAAATTTTGCTTTCCTTTCTTGGACTGAACTTCGCTTATTCTTAATTTCTTGACCTCCGGTAGCACAAGGGCCTACCATCGCTTCCATGTTGTTAAGAAACTCACCCATATTGATCAATGTACTTTCACTGACCAACGTGCTCTGCCTTTTGCAATCAAATGAGAACCATAGAACTCATAAGTATTTCCAAATCAAATGGAAGGTGCACAGAAACAAGAATGTGTCAACTTAACACGATAGGTTATCAACCTCAGGTCGTGTACTAGTGATAATTAAAATGTTTATTTTTTAATTGACTCCTGAAACTCTCAAGATCAGTAAGACTCTCACTAACTTCTTCACATATATGTTTTTCTCTCAAGGAACATTTCTTGACGAGCTAAAACAAATATTCAAAAGTTAGTGTGGTTTCTTGACAAGAAATACTTCATGAAATTTGTCTTAGTTTATCCTTTGTTTTAACCAAAACATCACAACTTCTAGTTCCAAATATGCTAGAGTAAGAAAATATTATTACTTCAGATTTCATCAGGTGCTATAAACCTACTTAGTATAAAATAAGTTTCAAGATACGATGTGTAGTAACTAAAACATGGCTCTAAGACTTGATTACAAATGAAGTATGACTCATCTCTCGATTGAGCCGTTTCAACAATATGTGATTCCTATTCTTAGTCAAACAATTGCACTAAGATGTTCTTCGAGAATCAATTGTGATATAGTTCCACAATTATTAAGATGATCACAAAACACGATACTAAAGTACTATCCTTTACTTTCGGATTGGAGAAATCCTTATCTTTCTGCCTAATAGATTCTTTTGATTCGTTCTTCTACTCTTTGAATTTTTTCAAAATATCATAATCATGTTTAATCTTATAAACACAACCACACTAACTGAAAAGTTAGTAAATTATGACGAGTAGACTTATCGTCCTTTGTAGTGGATCTGAATAGTCCATATCAACATGTACTAGATCCATTAGTCTTTCAATTTGACTCACATAAACATGTGATCAATTAGTTAGTCATAATCTTCCAACGATCAAGATTCTCATACATCACGCAATTCAAATTGCATGACTCAAAGTTTCTATCCACTTGAAACTTGGGTGATGAGAATTCTTTATTACTTAGTCACTTATGACATTACCACAAGTGATATAACAAGAATCAAATTCACATTTAACATTGCTAATAATAGAAATGTAACCAATACTTTCATGAATGTCGTTGTAAGGAAACATAAAGTAAACCAACTAGATAAACCAAAATTTCTCTTTTATTGATAATAAACAAAAAATTGGAATTTATCCTTACAATGCATAGAAATGAAAACTATGTTTCTAGCAATATATTAAATTATCATAACTCCTAAGCAGTAGCTTCCAAAATCTGATCATTAAACCATGCGACCGAAATCCATCTCTCACGATCAAATGTAGCTCACTCTTATTAAGATTCCTTCTTTCTCTTAGATCCTACAAAACATCAAAATTAGATCATCACATCATGTATTAAGAGTCTATGAAAAGGAACTTGTTAAGATAATGGAGTTAGATAATGGATGTACCTGAAGTAGAGTCACACGACTTGACTTTACCATCTCTGAGATCTTTCAGGTAGTCTGGGAAGCTTCCCAACCAATGTTCGTTCAATTGGCAATAGAAACATATGGACTCTTTAGGGTTACCACATGGAACTATCTCTAAACTAGCCTTTCTCTTTACCATACGATCAAACTGTTTGACCTTGGCCGATCCCTTTCCATAAGGAAGAGAAATATTTTTTGGACCACCATTGTCAATGTCCATAGAAACTTTGGAATTAGATCCTTCAAACAATTTTGCTTCACTTGTGCTCTTAAGCCTTTCTGCTTCAGCAACAATCAACATATGTGTCAGATCAATTTGGGTCACGTCGAGGTCACTCATATAGAAGTTCTCAATGAACTATTCATATGACTTAGGAAGCGAAAGTAGAACCAAATAAATGGCCTAATCCCTTAGGAAAATGACACCCAATATATCCAATTTGTCAATGTACGATTTCATTTTCAAAACATGTACACACAGAATTTCCATCTTGATGTTTACATGGCAATAGGGTTTGAGTAGTTTCGTATCTTTCAACTCGAGGATAATGTGACATGGGGAGAGTCACTGGGGGAGGGGGAGGAAGAGTTGGAGAAGTACGATGTCCACTTCCACCATTTTCCTAAGAAGAGAAAACATTTTCACCTTGATCTGAAAGTGGAAGATCATCTTCAAATGGTAGAGGAAAGCTATTTCCAAAAGAATGAGGAAGACCACTATTGTCTTGACTTGACATCTATAAAAATAGAATTCAAGTTAGTTGATTTTAATCCTTAATTATTAACCCATAAAATTAAATTAAGGCTAGCATCCATATTTTCGATTCGAACTTTGAAGAGGGATGTCGTAATCAAATTTGAATCTATTTTAGCTAGGTAAGGCTTTTACCAATTTCAAACTTACGAAACTCCTATGTCTTTTTAGATTCATTGATTCTAATCAATGTCATGTTTAATCTCACATTATGCTCTCAGTTTTGTGACTGGGATGTCGAGGATCACAAACGAGATGTGAATAACCATGCAAATTAGCTTGACACTCTCGATGTCATTTATCATCTCATTTTAATGTGTCGGTTAACCACATGCGCTCCATCAATCAATGAAAATTTTCAAGACACCCACTACCACTCTTTATTAGTCCCCCATTAGTGTGCCGGTTAACCACACACGTTCCACTACGACTTATAAAGTGTAATGTGAAATTTCTTTGATTAGCATACAAATTCACATTTTTCCTAAAGTAACTAAGAGTGTCATTTTAGAAAAACAGTTTAGTTACTTTATATCATTATACTTATTAATGATATTATGTCTTATCAGATATGTTCAGCTAATGACCCTCCACCATAGAGGAGAGCGGTGGGTGAGATTGGACACCCATTCAACAGCCATTTTATAGGCCACTTCCTTATACCCTCTTTATACCATGGTTTCGTGAATGAGGCGTACTAGCGATTTGACTGACTTTTTTTATACATATAATATATATTAAACTTTTAATTATATACATAGTATAAAGTGTATTTTAAAACATTCTAAAATTGTAAGGGTTTAATCTTTTAATAAATTAAACTTTTAATTTAATAAAATTTAAACCATTTTATGGATTTATTAATTATCTTTTAATTAATTACTTAATTAAATTAATAATAAGATCCATAAGGGTGTATTTTAAACTTTTCAAAATTCCAAGTTTATAACAATTTATAAAATAAACCAAATAATATTTGACATTAATTACTAAGTTTAATTAATATCTAGATTTATTATTCATACACTTAATAGATCAATCATATTAAACAAAAAAACAGTTAATCAAGTCTAATACATATCTCCTAAGTTCTAGACTTTCATATTATCATCTTAGATACACCAAAATCGGATTTGGATGATGAATATAGCAAGTAACTATCACATAAAAGCAGATTAGGCAGATGAGTTCCAGATTTATGGATCTGGACCGAGCCCACGTCGTGAGCCTCTTTGCTCACGTTGTGAGTTGCGACAAAACAAAACTAGGTTTCATTTTTGATTCACCAATGTGCAAATACATGAAAGAAAGCCATAGGCTCTGATACCACTGATGGGCTGTTAGGGTTACAACTACAATGCTCTAAGCGGAAAAACATTTAAACAATTAAATGATTATGGCACATGCAATTTAATAAGGATTTACGTCTTTCACATATAGGAAACATACTACGAACTATCTATCTGCATTAATTTTCCTATGAAAAACTAATTCATAAGGATAAAGACTTACCCTGAAGATTGTAATAGCAAGCAATCACGAATTCCTTCTTCAAAAACTTTTGGCAGCAAGCACAAGTGTCGTGCCTCTGATGGTTCACACTCGAACCTTAGCAACCAAGGAACTTGAAGAGAGAGAGAGAGAGAGAGAGAGAGAGAGAGAGAGGAGAGAGAGAGAGAGGAGAAGAGATGGAAATTTCAGAATTCCTCTTAGTAATGAAGGCTTGGACGAAAAATCAAACCCAAGAGGGGTTTATATAGGTGATAGGAAAATATTAGATAAGGAAGGTATCTCCAAGATAACTCTAATCCCTTAACTTCCTCCCTAAGACATCCAGGGAACCCTTAATGCTTAAGGAAACCCTAGAATACATTCTAGAATTCACCCCCCACCTAGGAGGTTCTAGAATTGCTCAATGTTAAATTATTGAATAGTGTCACCTTTACTCCTCCTACTTTTAATTAATCTAATTAATCCCAAACCTAATTCCAATTAATTTTGATTAATTATTAATTAAATAATATTATTTCCAATTAATATATTATTCTCAAAATATATTAATAAATTATTTATTTAGATATCTAATTAATTTATTAACCATACAATAAATTAATAAATCAGTCTATCTCTCTAAAAGTTATCCTATTCAATTGCTAGGTGTAACATCCAAAAATTTTATGCCAAATTTAAACTTTTTCAACCATAAATAAAAGTCAAATAGTATTGTTTACAAAAATGTTTCCAAATCAATATCCATCAGAGTGTCCCATAAACATATCATAAGGATGAGGAGCAGTACGGTCACGCCTTCGCCTTGCCACGATCTCCTGAAGTACCTGAAACAATAAACTGAAAACTGTAAGCCCGAGGGCTTAGTGAGCTACCCCCAAAATACCAATACCACACTGACAATACCATGTCAGCAACAATCAGTCAATCAATCAATCAATCAATCAACATGCATACTGGGCCATCGGCCTGACTGGACCGCCCTACTGGGCCTACAGTCTATCTGAATCCATCCCGAGCCTTCTGAATGACTGGTCCGCCTCGTGGGCCTGCAGTCTCCCCGGACCGCTCATAGGGTATGTTGGCCTTCAGCACAAAGCAGGACCGCCTCAACCCAACCAACAAGTAAATAACCATGTTCGCATAACTATCACATACTGACATATACAAATATCAAACATATATGTCACACTGATCATCAATCATAGAATCCTCTCGTAATGAGAGTACCGACCTAGCAGGTCACTAACATACAAATCCTTACGGATCATAAAAGCATAACATACTGTCTACCCTGATTCTGATCTAGCAGATCAAATCCATATGTATCATACCATAACAATAACAACTAAAGGGCCGGCCTTGGTGCCGTAGACCCTATCGGTATAGTGAGGATAACTCACCTCGCAGATGTCGACTCGAAAGGTAAACTCCAACTCTCGGATCACTTGACACAGGCTCCACCACCTATGACCATAGTACAATATACTCATAAGTCCTTAACTCTATAAGGTACTCTATAACCCACCAGTCAACCCCTGGTCAAAGTCAAAGTCTTCAGTCAAGGTGAACAGTCCATGTTGACCCCAACTCGCCAAGTACCCACGGCTACTCGCCGAGTTCCTTGAAGCACAATCCAACTCGCCGAGTCATCGGGGTGACTCGTCGAGTTGCTTCGATTCTCGTTCAAACTTTAAGGCCACCCGTCGAGTTCCCTCCTTGCAACTCGACGGATACACACGCATACGTATCCTAGGGAAAACTCATCCGACTCGCCGAGTTGTTCTTCAACTCGTCGAGTCTTATGGTAATCTTCATCGGACTCACCGAGTTGTTCATCCAACTCGTCGAGTCCACGGCCATCTTCATGTGACTCGCCGAGTCAACCTTGCGACTCGCCGAGTTCATTCAGTCCCTTTTCCATACAGACTTGTTTTGAGCCATGCAGCGGCTCTAAATCACAGATCCAGGCTTCTAGGGCATGCTTATCACGTAAAGTTGCAAACTTTACGTGCATGCATGGCTATAAAGGCTCTAAATGCCTATTTTAAGTTCTTAATGGAACTTTATGCTCAAAAGGGACCTCAATCATGACCAAGACTGTAACTTTATGCTTATAGAATCCAAGGAGGGTCCAGATCTGAAGTCACAATCTCAGATCTAGCCCATAGCTCATCTTTCCAACTTAATGACTCACCAAAAACCCTAAAACTCAACCAATATAGGAGATTCACATGGAAAATGTGATTTGGTTACCTCCAGAAGATGATAACTGAGATAATAGTTGATTTCCACACTCTACTTGCTCCAACCTCCTTCTCCTCTAAGCCTTCTCCCTCCAAAGATTCTCTTTTCAAGCTTCAATCACACATTGGGCACACACACGTATTAGGGTTTTAAGGGGCTCTCAAAGACTGTAAAGAGGCCAAAGGAGGCTGAGGTTCCTTTAAATAGGGGTGCAAACCCCGGGATTTAGGGTTTCATCTGCCAGCTCCTACTCGCCGAGTCCCAATATGGACTCGTCAAGTAGGTCACTTAACACGCGATCCTGCCCCGCTGCTATTCGACGAGTAGGTCAACCAACTCGTCGAGTAGAGCTTAACCCAAAAACCTTATTTAAACAATACCTGGAAATCGGGGCGTTACAACTCTCCCCCACTTGAACTAGACTTCGTCCTCGAAATCCGTTGGAATAAACAATGTCGGGTAATGCTCGCGCATCTCCGCCTCAGGCTCCCGTGTCCGCTCGGATCCCCTCTGATGTTCCCACTGTACCTTTACTAAAGGTATTTCCTTGATCCGTAGAATTTTCTTCTTCCTTTCCAAAATAGCCACAGGCCTCTCCACATAGTTCAGGCGCTAATCGACCTGAATGTCATCCAACGATACCACTGCCTCCTGGTCCATGATGCATTTACGCAATTGCGAAACATGAAATGTGATGTGGATCCGGCTAAGTTCCTCCGGAAGCTCTAGCCAATAAGCCACCCTACCAACCCTGGCAATAATCCTGAACGACCCGATGTAGTGGGGACCCAATTTTCCCCTCTTCCTGAAGCGGATCACTCCCTTCCAGGGTGAGACCTTCAGGAGAACCATGTCACCTACCTGAAACTCCAACTCAGATCGGCGTCGGTCGGCATAACTTTTCTGCCGACTCTGAGCGGTCTGCAGTCGCTGTCTAATCTGCTGTATCATCTCGATAGTTTGTAGAACTACCTCTGTCCAACCCATCACTTGGTGCCCAACCTCGCCCCAGCAGACTGGGGTCCTACACTTCCGCCCATACAACAGCTCGAAAGGCGGGGCGCCAATACTGGAATGATAGTTGTTATTGTAGGCGAACTCTACAAGCGGTAGGTGGGAATCCCAACTCCCACCGAAATCAATGACGCACGTCCTCAACATATCCTCGAGGGTCTGGATGGTCCGCTCACTCTGCCCATCAGTTTGCGGATGGAACGCCGTACTAAAATGCAGTCTCGTACCCAGTTCCTCGTGGAACTTCTGCCAAAAACGGGAAGTAAATCGGACATCCCGATCAGAAACAATGGAAACTGGAACCCCATGGCGAGAGACAATCTCGCGGACGTACAAGTCGGCCAACTTCTCTGCCGACGAACTCTCCCGTATGGCTAGGAAATGGACACTTTTGGTCAATCGATCCACGATGACCCATATAGCATCAAACCCTTTTGCCGTCTTCGGCAACTTCGTGATGAAATCCATCGCGATCCGTTCCCGATACCACATGGGAATCTCCAGAGGCTGCAGCTCACCATGCGGCCTCTGGTGCTCGGCCTTGACCATCCTACAGGTCAAGCACCTCTCAACAAACCAAGCGATATCTCGCTTCATGCCAGGCCACCAATAACTCGAAACTCAAATCACGGTACATCTTGGTGGCTCCCGGGTGAATAGAAAAACGAGACTCGTGAGCCTCCTCCATCACTGTCTGTAGGACCCCTCCGGACATTGGAACCCAAACCCGACCGTAACGGGTCAACAATCCACGGCTATCCTGAACAAACCGGGCGCTTTCTCCCTTAATCTTCTCCAACTTCCAGTTTTCCGGTCTCATACCCTCAATCTGAGCATCCCTGACCAAACCCACCAGCGGGGAATCCACCGCTATCCTCATACACCTGGCTGGGGTCGAGGACCCAGCTGACTTGCGGCTCAGAGCATCCGCAAGCACGTTCGCTTTACCAGGATGGTAAAGGATCTCACAATCATAGTCCTTGACTACATCCAGCCACCTGCGCTGCCTCATATTCAGGTTTGGCTGATCCATAATGTGTCTCAAACTCTTGTGATCCGTGTATATCGTACAATGGACCCCGTACAGATAGTGCCTCCAAATCTTGAGAGCGAAGACCACCGCTCCCAACTCAAGATCGTGCGTGGGGTATCTCGTCTCATGCGGCTTTAGTTGCCGTGATGCATAAGCTATCACTCGTCCTCTCTGCATGAGGATTGCCCCTAAGCCTGTGATGGACGCATCACAAAATACCACAAAATCCTCCACTCCCTCAGGGAGTGTCAACACCGGCGCCTCGCATAAACACTGTCGGAGGGTCTCAAACGCCCTCTGCTGCTCCGGGCCCCACCGGAAATCCACCCCTTCCTCGTTAGACGAGTGAGGGGTACGACAATCTTGGAGAAATCACGAATGAATCTCCGATAATACCCTGCTAAACCCAAGAAACTCCTGATGTCTGAGGGAGATCTCGGAGTCTCCCACAGCATAACCGCCTCCACCTTGGCCGGATCGACCAAAATCCCCTCCTAGTTAACGAGATATCCGAGGAACTGAACCTCTCGCAACCAAAACTCACACTTCGAGAACTTGGCATACAGCCGTTCTCGCCGCAGAACCTCCAGCAGCTCCCTGAGATGCTCCTCATGCTGCTCTCAGGTCTTGGAATATACCAATATATCATCTATGAACACAATGACCGAGCGATCGAGCATCGGTCTGCATACTCGGTTCATTAGATCCATGAACACCGCTGGCGCGTTGGTGAGCCCAAACGGCATCACCACTAACTCGTAATGTCCATAACGAGTCCGAAACGCGGTCTTCTCCACGTCTTCCTCCCTCACCCTGACCTGGTGGTATCCTGATCTCAAATCAATCTTGGAAAACCAAGATGCACCCTGCAGCTGATCGAAAAGATCGTCTATCCTCGGAAGCGGATAACGGTTCTTCACCGTTAACTTGTTCAGCTCCCTATAGTCAATGCACATCCTGTGCGAACCGTCCTTCTTCCTGACGAAAAGGATCGGTGCTCCCCAGGGTGAACTACTCGGATGAATAAACTGCTTACCCAGCAGCTCCTGCAACTGAGATGATAGCTCCTGCATCTCTGGTGGTGCCAAACGGTACGGCGCCTTGGCGATAGGGGCCGCACCCGGCACTAGATCAATCCTGAACTTAACCTGCCTCATCGGAGGCACTCCGGGTAACTCCTCCGGAAACACATCAGCAAACTCTCTAACCACCGGGACCTCCGAAACCGAGGGCTGATCCCTAGTCCGCGTATCTACCACATACGCCAAATAACCGGCACACCCGTGCTGTATGTACTGTCGAGCCCTGGCTGCCGAACAAAACCCTAATCCCAACCTGGTGCCCTCACCATATACTACCAGTTCTCCCCCACTTGGGGTCCGAACCACCACCCGCTGTCCCTCACAGTCGATCATGGCGCCGAAACGGCTAAGCCAATCCATCCCTACAATCACGCATACATCCCCCATGGGGATAGGAATCAAATCTATCGGGAAGGACACCCCGAAAATCTCCAACTCGCATCCCCGGTAGACCGAGGAAGCAGAAACCCCGTGCTCGTTGGCGATCGAAACTCGCAACGGACACTCAAGATCATCTATCGGCACACTGAACCCTCCATAGAAGGTCCGAGATACAAACGACCGACTCACCCCTGAGTTAAATAATACCAAAGCGGGCAAAGAATTCACTAAAAACGTACCTAACCACAGGTACAATCAATAAGCATAGCACCAATACAATGACTGAGACAGAGAATAGAAACGTACCAGCAACCACATCCGGTGCTGCCTTGGCCTCCTCGGCCGTGAGCTGGAAGGCGCGACCCTGAGCCTTCGGAGGCTCCACTCTAACTGGCCTCCCATCTCCAATCCTCATAGTGGCTGGCGCGAGACCCTGTGCCGACTTGGCGGCGAGCTGCGGGCAGTTGGTCTTCACATGACCAACCTGATGACAATGGTAACAAATCCGTATATCTGCTGGAGAGACGGACTGACGGCAGTCCCTGGCATAGTGCCCCTCCTTGCCACATTTGTGGCACCCACCTCCTGCTCTAAAAACTCCCGAGTGAACCCTGCCATACTTTCCACAAGTGCGGCTTTGCTGACCCCCAGACCGTGCATCAGCGGTCTTAGACCGCTTAGGCGCCGGCTGAGATTGTGCCGGTGCCTGATGCTGCTCCTTCAGTTGCAGCTCTATCTCCAACTCACACCGCCTCGCGGCTTCATGTAGGTCCAGGAGGGTCTCACAACGCTGTGTAGCCACAAACTGTCATATATCCGTCTTGAGCATACTCAGATAACGAGTCATCTGAGACTGCTCCGACGCAAACTCCGGGCAAAACATAGCCCTCTCAGTGAACATCCGGGTAATCTCCATCACAGACTCCCCATCCTGTCTCAATGTCAAAAACTCCTGAGCAAGCCGCTCCCGTTCCACTCGCGGAACGTAGCGGGTGCGAAACATATCCCGGAACTGCTCCCAAGTAACAGCAGCCCGCTGATCATCAGAATATGAACATGTCGTCAATCTCCACCAGTCCTTTGCCCCGAGCCTGAGCAGGTTCAGAGCACACCTGACCTTCTGGTCAGCAGGACATGAGCACGTGAAGAAACAGCTATCCACGTCAGACAACCACCGCATAGCTCTGATCGCATCCTGAGTACCATCAAATGTCGGGGGCTTCGTATTATCGAAGTCCCGGTACTGAAAAGCCCTGTCGGCTCCTCCTCCAACCCCTGCCGCAGTTACAGCCGAAGTGGCTGCAGCGGCTGTTGTCTCTGCCAGAGCTGCATATCGCTCATTAAAATACTCGACCATCGCGGTCTTGATCGACCCAAACATCTCTGGTAGCTGCGCTCGGAAAGCCGCAGCGACCTCATCGTGCAGAATCTCCCGGATCCTGGCATCCAGCTCCTCAGTCCCCATCTGCACCACGGGCTCAGGTGCTACCGGCACCTCTGGCCCTCCGTCGCCCGACCCTGACCCTGATCTGGATCCCGATCCAGACCCAGCAGCAAAACGTCTCGTCACCACCATACTGAAAGGTACATTCAAGACATCAGATAATCAACATAATATCGGGAGACCAAAACCCACAAATCCTAGGGGTTGTGACTTCCTTGCTACGCGTATGGGTCCTGTGCTTCCAGTAGTACGGGCCCATACTACCTTCCACACCTACCCATATTTGTCTCAAGTATCACCACAACGCCCTAATACTATACTCAACATAATGTGCGCTCAACCCTCACTACTAGGGGACATCGCCTATCTCACAACAGATCCCACAGCTCTGCACAACTCACACCTCCATGGAACTTCCATCAGCCCCTGCAGCGCTAGTGTATGCTAGCCGCACATAACGCTGGACCCGATAGACTTTCGAATATCCAATCCTACCCTAAGGTCGAATCAGACATTCTCAGGCTATAAGATCTTGACTATACACAGCCGTGATGCATATACTAAACATCTACAGTTATGATGTCAATTCCATATACAAGAAACCCTAGGCTAATAGGTATCATATAATCAGGCAAATCTATCATGCGATTCTTGGAGATCCCTAGCCTAGCACTAGCATGCTGTTCTAACATATCAGAATATCAAATAACTGTATGGTATTTTGGGGTTTACTTACAGGCTCCGGCTGATCGTACCCTCTACATCCTCCATCCTTTATTTTGAAAACCATTTTTAAAAATTTCCTTCCGAAAATCCCCTTGATTTGAGACTGGATTCACATGAGTGTTCCTCCAATTCACTCAAACCAAGGCTCTGATACCAACTTGTAACATCCAAAAACTTTACGCCAAATTTAAACTTTTTCAACCATAAATAAAAGTCAAATAGTATTGTTAACAAAAATGTTTCCAAATCAATATCCATCAGAGTGTCCCATAAACAGATCATAAGGATGAGGAGCGGTACGGTCACACCTTCGCCTTGCCACGATCTCCTGAAGTACCTGAAACAATAAACTGAAAACTGTAAGCCCGAGGGCTTAGTGAGCTACCCCCAAAATACCAATACCACACTGACAATACCATGTCAGCAACAATCAGTCAATCAATCAATCAATCAATCAACATGCATACTGGGCCATCGGCCTGACTGGACCACCCTACTGGGCCTACAGTCTATCTGAATCCATCCCGAGCCTTCGGCATGACTGGTCTGCCTCGTGGGCCTGCAGTCTTCCCGGACCGCTCATAGGGTATGTTGGCCTTCAGCACAAAGCAGGACCGCCTCAACCCAACCAACAAGTAAATAACCATGTTCGCATAACTATCACATACTGACATATACAAATATCAAACATATCTGTCACACTAATCATCAATCATAGAATCCTCTCGTAACGAGAGTACCGACCTAGCAGGTCACTAACATACCAATCCTTACGGATCATAAAAGCATAACATACTGTCTACCCTGATTCCGATCTAGCAGATCAAATCCATATGTATCATACCATAACAATAACAACTAAAGGGTCAGCCTTGGTGTCGTAGACCCTATCGGTATAGTGAGGATAACTCACCTCGTAGATGTCGACTCGAAAGGTAAACTCCAACTCTCGGATCACTTGACACAGGCTCCACCACCTATGACCATAGTACAATATACTCATAAGTCCTTAACTCTATAAGGTACTCCATAACCCACCAGTCAACCCCTGGTCAAAGTCAAAGTCCTCAGTCAAGGTGAACAGTCCATGTTGACCCCAACTCGCCGAGTACCCTCGGCTACTCGCCGAGTTCCTTGAAGCACAATCCAACTCGCCGAGTCATCAGGGTGACTCGTCGAGTTGCTTCGATTCTCGTTCAAACTTTAAGGCCACCCGTCGAGTTCCCTCCTTGCAACTCGACGGATACATACGCATACGTATCCTAGGGAAAACTCATCCGACTCGCCGAGTTGTTCTTCAACTCGTCGAGTCTTATGGTAATCTTCATCGGACTCGCCGAGTTGTTCATCCAACTCGTCGAGTCCACGGCCGTCTTCATGTGACTCGCCGAGTCAACCTTGCGACTCGCCGAGTTCATTCAGTCCCTTTTCCATACAGACTTGTTTTGAGCCATGCAGCGGCTCTAAATCACAGATCCAGGCTTCTAGGGCATGCTTATCACATAAAGTTGCAAACTTTACGTGCATGCATGGCTATAAAGGCTCTAAATGCCTATTTTAAGTTCTTAATGGAACTTTATGCTCAAAAGGGACCTCAATCATGACCAAGACTGTAACTTTATGCTTATAGAATCCAAGGAGGGTCCAGATCTGAAGTCACAATCTCAGATCTATCCCATAGCTCATCTTTCCAACTTAATGACTCACCAAAAACCATAAAACTCAACCAATAGAGGAGATTCACAAGGAAAAGGTGATTTGGTTACCTCCAGAAGATGATAACTGAGATAAGAGTTGATTTCCACACTCTACTTGCTCCAATCTCCTTCTCCTCTAAGCCTTCTCCCTCCAAAGATTCTCTTTTCAAGCTTCAATCACACAATGGGCACACACACACGTATTAGGGTTTTAAGGGGCTCTCAAAGACTGTAAAGAGGCCAAAGGAGGCTGAGGTTCCTTTAAATAGGGGTGCAAACCCCGGGATTTAGAGT
This sequence comes from Lactuca virosa, assembly GCF_052849685.1. Taxonomy (NCBI): domain Eukaryota; kingdom Viridiplantae; phylum Streptophyta; class Magnoliopsida; order Asterales; family Asteraceae; genus Lactuca; species Lactuca virosa. The sequence continues at coordinate 115,298,321 of NC_136431.1, forward strand.
TTCATCTGCCAGCTCCTACTCGCCGAGTCCCAATATGGACTCGTCGAGTAGGTCACTTAACACGCGATCCTGCCCCGCTGCTACTCGACGAGTAGGTCAACCAACTCGTCGAGTAGAGCTTAACCCAAAAACCTTATTTAAACAATACCTGAAAATCGGGGCGTTACACTAGGTTTGAGGGAAACCAAAAAGAACTGTGCTACCATCAACTCAAGTTTATACCAATTATATTTAATGGCTTAGATGCCTAATCCAACAATACATTAATTAGAAATAGTTATAATTAATTTAGAAATAATCAAAATTAATTTGGAACTAATTCTGGGTTAATTAGTATTGATTAAAAGTTGAAGGACTATAGTTGTAATTGTTCAAAGTAGAGCAGAGGACATGTTCCAAAACCATCATGTGATTGATGGTTTGGAGGCTTCCGTTGGGGTCTTCTTGAAGCCTTCATGTAGATAATCAAGGAACTAGATAATTACCTTTTTTAAAATAATATTATGTTCAAATTAGGGTTTCTAGGTGTTTCCTAATCAACTTTAAATAGGGCCCAATTCTTGGGATTTTCGGCCGATGCAACTAGACATACTACAGTCGAAAATTTCCTACCCGTCCCCTCTCTCATAAATCTTCTAGGGTTCTTTTGTTGTAGGTGTGAACCATTAGAGGCTTTAACACAATTGAATCTAGTTTTCAAGAGACTATTGGATTGGTCAAGTTGGATCAAAGGGTTTGTTTTCAATAACAAATCAAATGTACATTATTATCCTTGTGAATATCGATTTTAGTTAGGGTATAGAATTTTGTTGTTCAATCGTATGTCGCTTCAATAGAATTATGAAATAAATCAAATTAGGTTGCATGGACCCTTAACAGTTTAAGGTACTTTCCACATTATTAAATATGAAAACCATCAATGGTATCTGAGCATTAAGTAGTCCAACAATTGAATGTGCATAAATTGAACTTGAACAATTGAAGGATAAAATAATGGTCATTCTGTTTCATAGCCACGTCGTGGGCTCTTCTGTCACGTCGTGGCCAATGTTGATCCATGTTTGTTCTTCTTCTGCCACGACGTGGAAATTTATCTGCCACGTCATGGGGGACCTCCTGTTCAGCAAAATTTTTGAGATAATTAAGATTTTTGTTTAATATGATTATATTTAAAGATAATGTTTTAATTGGATAATATTTGAATATTTAAATTTGTAATCTATCTCATAATATCTGGATTCTTTGAATTATCCTCATGATTTAATTAAATTAAATTATTTGATTAATTAAAAAGATTAATTTTGAGATCATTAATATAAATTTCTGAACTTTATTTTTTAATGTTTAAAATACACACTTATACTTTTATATATTTAAAGTTTAATGCTATATGTATAACATGACTCAGTTCAATCGCTAATATGCCTTATTCACGAATCGATGCAATAAAGAAGGTATAAAGAAGCGGCCTATAAAATGGTCGTTAAATGAGTGTCTATTCTCACCCACCCCTTTCCTGTGTGGTGGAGGGTCGTTAGAAAAATGGGTTCAATAGGACATAACCTCATTAAAAGTATAATGTTATAAAGTAATAGAACCTTTTATAAAATTCACCACTCTAGTTACCATTAAGAAAAATGTGAAACTGTATGCTAATCCTTGAAAATGCACATCAATCTTTATGAATCGTTACTGGAGCGTGTGCGGTTAACCAACACACTAATTAGGGACTATAAAGTTGAAATGATGGCACAAATCAAAATTTATCATTAATTAATGGAGCATGAGTGGTTTACTGGCACGTTAATTTGAGTTGATAAAAGACATTGAGGTTGTCAAGTGATTTTGCATGGTTATTCACATCTTGTTTGTGATCCTCGGCATCCCAGTCACAAATTGAAGAGTATAATCGAGATTAAACATGTCATTGCTAAGATCAATGAATCTCAAATGATCTAGGAATTTCATATAGACTGAAATTCGTAAAATGCATTACTACCTTAAATGAATTCGTGATTAGATTAAGGTATCCCTTTTCTTAATTTTGAACTGCATTATTGGATCCTTGGCTTGAATATTAATTTGGGTTAAAATATCAAGGATTAAATAAATTAACTAAAATCTTGTTTTTATTTTTAGAAAGAAAATGTCTTCAACTGGTGAACTCCCTCCTTCTCCACCTCCTCCATCAAACCACAACTTCAATCTATTGTCGGTCCTTGCTAAGGACAAGCTTTTTGATCCAAACTACATGGACTGGATGAGAAATCTAAAGAGGATGCTTCGCTACGAGAACATATAATATTTTCTTACTACTCCAATTCCAGAAATTGACAAAGAAACTGCCAATCTTGAGGATAATGTTGAATATGATCAGCACGTGGATGATGCCACAAAGGTCTCTTGCATTATGATTGCAACTATGGCACCTGAGCTCCAAAAGACTTATGAGCATTACTAGCCACATGAACTTAACACAACCTTATCTCAAATGTTCCACAAGAAGGAAAGAGAAGGGCGTTATGAAATGGTCAAGTCCCTAATGGCATGCAAATTGAAAGAAAGGGAATTTGTTTGGGCTCATGTGCAGAAAATGCAAAGGGATGTGGAAAGACTGGAAAAGATTAATGTGAACTTTGATAAGGATCTTGCCATTGACGTGGTCCTTAACTCTCTGCTAGTAGTTATGATCGGTTCATCTTGACCTGTCATTTGAACAATACAGAGACCAAATTGATTGAACTTAACAATCTCTTGCAAACAGATGAGGTAGGAATGAAGAAGTCTCATTCCAATAGTTCTGAAAATTCCCTTGTCATGGTTGTCCATCAAAGTAAAGGAAAGAAGAGAAAGGGCCCCACCCAATCCAAATAGAAAGGGAAGAATAATCGTGGAGAGTCCAGTGGAATAAAAGCAAAGCCCAACTTCGACACCCCCCATGTTTCTGATCCAAAGCAAGTTCTGTGCTTCATTGAGTCCAAAAGGGCTATTGGAGAAGAAGCTGTCCCAAGTACTTGCAAGAAATGAAAGATGCCAAGGCCAAAGCATTTGGGTCTTCTTCTGGTACGTATTCTATTTAAGTTAATATTACTAATATTTCAAATTCTTGTGGTTCTTGATACAGGATTCGGTTTCCACATTTGTGTTGATATGTAGAGACTAAAGGAAAGTGAAGAGGTCAAGCATGGGAAGTTGAACCTAATCATGGGGAACAAACGAAGATCGTGTCACACCCCAAAACCGGAACGGCGGAAACGTTCGGGGGTGGAGGACGTCATGTTCAGTATCACAACAATGCAAAGTAGTAAACAAGCAACAACATCATCCATTGCATTAATAATATAATTTCATACAAGTGTGTTCTGTCAAGTTATATAGACACCAAAAATATACATCAAAAATAAAAGATGAGTCTTGAACGAGCTCCATCTTCTCAAAACCTGGCTCCGGTACCTGTCTACTGGTGACCTGAGAATACAAGTTATTTTGAAAGAGTTTATCAGCTTTAAAGCTGGTAAGATCATAAGTATATTAGTGTATGTATTTGTATGAAAGTGTTTGTAAGTCTGTAATTGTATAAGGTGTAAAAGTTTGTAATTGTTTGAACTCCCCTAGAAAACCCTATGTTTCCTACTAAAAGTACCCTTCTACCAAGGCATCTAGTATCTGTGTGTGTCTCTTGTAAGAGTGTGTATTTTCCCAAATCTGACTATCATTAACCAAAAATATAGTTTTTACATTATTGTTTATTGTGTGAAGATCACAAAGTGAATGCAATGGGAAAATGAAATAGTACTGTAGTGTTGTATTAAGTAACTACTGTTGTACTAACTACCTTAAACCAATTGTTATTTAAAGTACCATGTGATCGGCATGTACCCTGCTACCGACTATAGAACGCGACAATGTAAGATGTCGGAAGAAATGACGTTTGGCACCCGTAGACTTGCAAGTCACACTGTAGCGAGCAGCAAGGTGTAGGATAGTCAATCCAGTATAGATCTATACATAAACTCATACGCTCCCCACTTAAGGAGATTTTGGATACAAAACGGTCATGACAGGTAGTGCCATGCCCCGTTACGTAGCTCACATAACTGTAGTAATGTTCTAGTATATGTATGTGGTAGTTGTATTGTGTGTTCTCTCCCTGTCTAGCATGTATGTATGTTCTCTCTGTATGGTATTGTTTGTTTCTCATCATAGTATTCTATTGTTTGTTTCTCATCATAGTATTCTCTATCTGTATGTTATTGACTCATGTATGAACTGACTCATTGTATGTTTCATTGTTCTAGTAATAGTATTAGTATCTCCCTAAACTATACCTATTATAGTTTACTAGTAATGTTATTTGAATGTATGAACATGTTTGTGTATACCTTTGCTACCCAAAGGTATTGAACTGAATGAAAGAAGGAACTTTTATATCTATATACATATACATAATATATAACTAGGATTCAAACGACCTTCGGACAAATAACCTGAATACCCTAAGTCCACAACCAAACAAGGAACAGGAAGTAAGGTGAGCTATCAGTCATAAGTCCTTTCAATCCTACTTATATAACTATATCTATATAGATACACAAAATATAAGTTAAAAGAGTTTAATAAAAGTATTTGATATGTAAAAGAGTTTGTAAAACAGTTTGAAGTAAAATAGTTTGGTAACACGGTTTGAAAAGTAAGAAATCCACTTGTTTGGTAGTTATTAATCACATGTGATTGATATAATAACTATAATAGTTCAACTTGTATTCCCCCCCCCCCCATAAAAGCATTTAAAAACATTTAAAAGGTTAATTAAGGGGTATGAACTCACCTGTAGTGAGTGGTTTGGATGAACTGATGATATACGATGCTAAGTGTCAAGTGAAGACTTGAACACACACAAGGATCCTAGTTAACATATAATAACACATATATGTATCCAATTAGCCATTAAACAACTAATTAACCAAGTTAAGACATCCTAAGACATGTAAAACACTTGATTTAAGTGCTTATAAGTGCTAAGGATTGCATCTAAGGGTTGTAGGACTAGGTTATTGAGTTTGGGGTCCAAGGGTAAACTCTTTTGGAGTTTACGGTTTTGGGACCAACTCACATTGAGTTTATGGTCGTAAACCCATGAGTTTACGGCCGTAAACTCATGGTACTTTGACCATTTTGTGTTTTGAAGCTTTAAAGGTCATAAGAAGCATTCCTACTTCATGTTTAAGCCTTAGGAAATGTTTAGGGCACCATTTCACTCCTTTGTGGAGTTTACGGTCCTTGGACCACTTTTCCTTGGGTTTACGGCCGTAAACCCTAAAGGTTTATGGTCTTTTGATGTTTAAGGTCGTAAGAACTTTAAGGTTATGTTCTACACTAGTATCCAAGGCTTGGTAAGGGACTAGGGCACACTTTTGCCCCTTCATTAGGGTTTACGGTCCAAGAACATCTTGGACCGTAAACACCTTTGATCTTGTGTTTCCTTGGTGTTTTCTAGATGATTAGAAGTGTAACAAGTCTTATAACACACTAGGGTAAGAGTACTTACTATGTAGAAGCTTGAAAAGGTGTTAAAAGTCCAAGAACACTAGTGTGTGTTCTTGGTGTTCTTGGTGAAACTAAGAACACTTGAAGATCTACACAAATGGAATGATTTCATGGATGGAATCACGTAAGATCACTAGATTTAGTAAGATATCGACTAAACAAGGCAAGAAACACTTACTTTCTTGAAGATCTTGAAGAAAATTCGGATGATACTTGAGAGAGAAATGAGTTCTAGTTCTTGAAAATGTGAAAAAGTGAATAAAATGGCTAAGTGTCATATTTATACCCTTGGGGTTTACGGCCATAAACTCCATGTTTAGGCCGTAAACTCCAAACTCTTAGAGTTTTGGGACTTTATTGTTGCGCAATAAACCCTAGGGCATCCTCTCTCCTGTTATCTCTTGAAGTACTAGGCTTTAGAACACTCAAACTGACTCTACACAGCTCAAAAGTTAGCAGAAACTGTTCTGACTTCTATTGAAGTGAATGGTTGTACAGAATAGAAATTTCGGGTTGTCACAGATCGACTGTTACCAAGATTGGTACTTATGAGCTTATGTTTGATAGTATTAGGGTTGATTTGGAGAATTTTTGCTACTCACCATAAATGGCTCGAAACATTATTTATTTCCATGATTTATTTAGAAAAGGATATCATTATGGTTTTGATAATAATGATGGTGCTATTTTAGTTTATTTTAATGGTGCATTTATTTTCAAAGCTTATCCTTGTCATGGTGTATTTGAAACTATTTTTCGTGTGAATGAATTAGGAAAAAATGTGTATAATATTGGTTCTTCTAATAGTTTAGACAAGTCATACCTTTGGCATTGTCGTCTTGGGCACATCAACAAGAAATGCATCGCCCAACTCCAAAAGGATGGAGTATTGGAATCATTTGAAAAAAAAATCAGACGATGAATGTGAATCTTGTTTCTTGGGCAAGATGACTATATCACCTTTCATTGGAACATGTGAAAGAGGTGAAGATTTGTTGGGCCTAATCCATACAGATGTGTGAGGACCATTCAGATCTGCGATAAAGGATGCAAACCGCTATTACGTTACATTAACTGACGATTATATAAGATATGGTTATATTTTCTTAATCAAACATAAATCGGAAACTTTTTAAAGGTTCAAAGAGTTTACGAACGAAGTAGAGAACCAATTGCACAAAAAATAAAGATGTTACGATCTGATAGAGGTGGTGAGTATCTTAGTATCGAGCTTAACGACTATCTCAAGGAATTTGGAATTGTTTCATAATTAACACCTCTTAGGACACCACAACAAAATGTCGTAGCAGAGAGGCGTAATCGGACCTTAATTAATATGGTTCGTTCCATGATGAGTCGTGCTTCTATTCCAATATCATTGTGGGGGTATGTGTAACGCCCGTAGATCCGGACTAGTCAATTTAGAGATAATAGTGTCGAAAACGACTTTTCGACAAAATATTATTTAGAATCAATAATCTTAACCAAGTTGTAGAATACGTCTCAAGGTTTCCGTACATATAAAGAACGCCGAAATCCGAGTTATAACGAAGAAGTTATGACCCGTCGAAGTTTTACGGCAGAACCGGCACGGCATCGGGAGACGTAAATAGTGAATTTACGATATAGCGACTTTTAGCCTTAGCGATCTAAACGAAAGTCGTAGAAAACGTTAAACCGAGAACATACAAAAAAAGTACGCCCAAATCTGACTTCGTATGAGGAAGTTATGATTTTTCAAAGTTTCGACTTAGCGGTGTAGAGCCCGAAATTCGAATATTAGAACAAGCGGTTTTTAGCTGACACAACCTAAACGAGAATCGAATATCTCGTTATTTGTAGCGTAACGATAAAAAGATAGACGGAAACGGACATCGGATGAAGAAGTTATGAATTTTTAACGGACTAATCCTGTCCCGGCCTGTTAAAAATATAACATTTAAAATCAAGTCAAAATTAGCCGACGGAGTCTAAATGAAAGTTGTAGAGTATGTTCCCACCTACGCGTGGATATAAAGAACGTCGAAAACGGAGCTCGTATGCGAAAGATATGATTTTTAGAAGTCGGAGTGTAAAATTTAGAAATCTGCGAGAAGGTGATGACGTGGCTGCATCTGAGCCGTTGCTTGCTGACCAAGGCTTCGCTTCGGATCACGCCACGTAGCCTCGCATTACGCCCCGCGTACGAGATCCGGTACGCCCCGCGTACCTTCGACCTTATCCTTCCGACGAGTGTGAGACAGCTGGATCCGAGGTGGCACCTTATCCGAAGCCTACGCCCCGCGTAGACTGCTGGACGCCCAGCGTAACCGAGGCTGCTGGCCCCTATAAATAGATGCGAAGGGTTCCGAGTTTTTCACACCTTTCTTCACTCTCTCTCTAAAATCTTTCTCTCTCTAGGGTTTCTAACCCTCCCCTAAGCCTAGGTGAACCCCTAGCACCCGAAGGAAGCCCCGAGGCTTCCGGAGTCCCGAGAAAAAGGGTCTTTCGGTTCGGAAACGCTGCTCCGAGCAAAGCCCGGTTTTCTTTAAAATTCGCTGTAAGTGAGCTACGCCTATGCAATTTTTAATATAATTTTTAAATAATTATAGTAATGTTATTAGGTCCTTAAAATAATTATTTGGGCTATTATTATGAGTTATATTGAGTGTTATTTAACGCTTATATAATAATAATAATATCTAGACTATTAATTAGTCGCGGTTAACGTTAAAATTAAACCCTAGTGGTATTTATACTAGGTTTTGTCGAGGGAAATTGTTTTAAGAAGTAACGAAGCGTTGTTCGAGTGCAGAGACACCACCTTCCAGGTGATGCATAGTTACTTTCATCTTACACATAGATATGAAGTATTTTATATAAATTACGTGCTATGTGTGCATATTATCTGAGTACTTGCTGTCTATGCTAGATGAACGATTTTATACACGTTTTAAATGATTTAAACTGTATATGTATTTTATATCTACGAAAATGTTGGGGTAAAACATGGCTAGATGTGATAGATGAAATATGAGTTGGATGATGAGGTGAGAGGTGAAATAGACCAGGAGGTGAGGATGAGAGGTGGACGATGTGAGAAGCCTTTCCCAAATGATGGCCCCGTCATTCAGCAGAGTATGGATGACAACCACGGACTATTCTAGACAGTCCAGTGGAACACTAGCAGGCTCGCAACCTGTAGGTGTTGTGAACGATGTGTTCACCGGTGTACTCTAAAAACCCATTGACATGTATTGCGAGTGGATTCTCGGAAACGATACTGTCGATAAACGAGATAACCCTGGCAGCTGCGCCTAAAGGACAATACCGGCAGATGCGCCTCGTAGAGAATGTCACAATTTTGGCAGATGCGCCTAAGTGATAGAACTAGCAGTTGTGCTTGATAGATGTGTCATTGACAACGATGAAATTCGTACCTATTCCTTAGGATAATCCTCAGGAATGAATGAACAAGAAATAGCTGATTCTTAGGGTAGATCCTTAAGAATAAAGAAGATAATGGGGATGGGTAATTGGGTTAACTGTTTGATGATTAAACATAATAATTATATTATTGTGGGTTGAAAACGCTATGTACTCACCAGGTTTCCCAACCTGACCCTGACCCACTCAGTTTATTTGTATCACAGGTGTCGATATGAAGTTACATTACACTGAGAGATTAAGGAGATATAAATCACTAGTGATAATGAATGTAAGTTCTGTTTATGCTTATGTTTCTGTATTGACGATGACATCCCAAATGTTTTAAAATAAATAAAAATACATTTCTTCAGAAATGCTTTGATAACGTATTTATCATGTTTTACTGGGAATAAATTCCGCAACATTTTTATTAAAAGAGGTACTCTGATTTTTATAAAGCATAAACAAAATCGGTCTTTCCTGGCCGTGAAAATGGGGATGTCACAGTTGGTATCATAGCATTAGTTTAAGCGAACTAGGAATATGCATTTATTTCTAGACTTAAACTTAGAATGCTAAGCAATGATTGTGAGGAGTGTGTCTTAGGTAATACACCTGAACAGACACAAGCACTAGCTTATTTAGGGAAAATGCCTAACATGCTTTTATGTGCTAAATGATTTATGATGCTTTATGATGCTAAATGTATGATCGGATCTATGGTCTATTGCCGAGCGGGTCTGGAAACTTTACGTGTTCAGACTTCTAAACGTTTAATTACGGTATTAGAACTGGCATGTAACTTTTCGGAGTAATAAGGAGATTTACACGTCGATCGTAAATAAAATCTTCTCTATCTTAATTCTCGTCACTGCACGCCAAACATCCGACTTGGTGTATAGATTGACATGATGAGCACTCGAAGTGGATTTGGAAGCGGTAACCTGCAGACCGAACCACAAGTGATTGAGTGTGCGCCAGATGTAGTAGCTGCACCCAAGACGATCACGATGGCAGGGGTACAAGCAATGGTGCAGATGATGTTGGATCGTCAGATGGAAGAGACAAGACGATTACTTCAACAAAGTAAGGACGAACTTACTGTGCCAGTACGCCAGACACCTACTCTTGAGGCAGCCATCTGGGTAGAGGTTGGCAAAAAGAGGAAATTTGGGGGAACTGCAAGGTCTAACAGGAACAACATGTTCTCACAGTCTGGAGGAGGAAGAGGTAAAGCAAAATGGTGTAACAAGTATGGAAGGAAACACAACGGGGGATGCCATAAGGAAGTGACCTGCTTCAAATGCGGGAATACTGGTCACTATGCCCCCAAGTGCTCAACCAAGGAGGAAGTTTGCCTTAAGTGTAGTGGAAAGGGACACTTCAAGCAGGATTGTCCGATAAGGGCTACAATGCCAAATGTACCGCTGAAGCACTATGAGAGATACGACGAGGAAGTGACTTGCTACAAATATGGAAAGAAAGGGCATTACGCCAGCAAGTGCACATCCAAAAAGAGGGTGTGCTACGGATGTAACAAAGAAGGGCATTTATCTAGGGACTGCCCGAAGAAAAATGAAGCAGCAAGAGCGGATGCACCTCCGAGGCCAAGAAGCATGCTTAACGAAGCATCTAACAATACAAGGAATCAAGAGTGAGGACAGATATCCGAGGAGCAAGTCACGAAGTAGTCATAGTACTATGTGGTGTAGCCTATTAGAAGCATAGTATAGGGTGAACTTGAACACCCATGTAATCGTTTCAAAAAAAATATAAAGCCTTCGTTTTGTTATCTGGTGTGTTAAACTGTTATGTGATTTTCTTGTATGGTGACTTGGGGACTGCGAGACAATACGTGGGACGAGTATGAGTAGGTGTGAAAGGTAGTAGATGCATATACTACCGGAAGCACAGGACTCACACTTGGATCAGGGAAAGTCACAAGGTTACCAAGAAGCTAGTAATTGATTTTGTTTTATTCAAGTATGACGTTACCATCGTTTCGGTAATGACTAAGAAGATTGTTGTTATTCCGACCCTATTGGTCATATCGAATTGAGTCCAACTACGATGAGTATGTTACGTGGTTCAGAGAACCAAGTTCGACGTAGCATCTGACTTAAGCCAGAAGATTGAAGTGAAAGATAATCGAAGCGATCAATAGAAGTATCACGCTCATTGTTAAAGGAGTTGATAGCTAAAAGTGCTACATGTTGAGATGTGATTATAACACATTAGAACATGAAGGAAGGTATATTCCATTCTGGAATTTGACTCTAAGAGACCTGAGTCTAAGCATTGCAATATACGATGAGAGGTCATTAGAATGTGACCCATCGGTCTATTATGGAAGTCAAATAACAAAGTTTGAAGAAGGAGTCTCTAGTAATAATCGAGATTGTGACCTGAAGGTCATAATTTAGAGTCTAATGAGAGATAGGGAGCAGGTGCAAGATCGAGCACCGCCTGTAGTCAAGGAGTCTTAGAGTTAGATACTCGTTCGAAGAAACATAAAAGTTACGGTTATTACTTAGGATGAAGAGATAACGTATGGAGTCATCATGTGAGCCCTATTTCGTTGATGATTCCGGGACGTAATCATCCTAAGGGGGAGATAATTGTAACGCTCGTAGATCCGGACTAGTCAATTTAGAGATAATAGGGGTCGAAAACGACTTTTCGACAAAAGATTATTTAGAAGAAATAATCTTAACCAAGTTGTAGAATACGTCTCAAGGTTTCCGTACATATAAAGAACGCCGAAATCCAAGTTATAACGAAGAAGTTATGACCCGTCGAAGTTTTACGGCAGAACCGGCACGGCACCGGGAGACGTAAATAGTGAATTTACGATATAGCGACTTTTAGCCTTAGCGATATAAAAGAAAGTCGTAGAAAATGTTAAACCGAGAACATACAAAAAAGTACGCCCAAATCTGACTTCGTATGAGGAAGTTATGATTTTTCAAAGTTTCGGCTTAGCGGTGTACAGCCCGAAATTCGAATATTAGAACAAGCGGTTTTTAGCCGACACAACCTAAACGAGAATCGAAGATCTCGTTATTTGTAGCGTAACGATAAAAAGACAGACGAAAACGGACGTCGGATGAAGAAGTTATGAATTTTTAACGGACCAATCCTGTCCCGACCTGTTAAAAATATAACATTTAAAATCGATTCAAAATTAGCCGACGGAGTCTAAACGAAAGTTGTAGAGTACGTTCCCGCCTACGCGTGGATATAAATAACGTCGAAAATGGAGCTCGTATGCGAAAGATATGATTTTTAGAAGTCGAAGTGTAAAATTACGAAATCTGCGAGAAGTTGATGACGTGGCCGCATCTGAGCCGTTGCTTGCTGACCAAGGCTTCGCTTCGGATCACGCCACATAGCCTCGCATTACGCCCCGCGTACGAGATCCGGTACGCCCCGCGTACCTTCGGCCTTATCCTTCCGACGAGTGCGAGACAACTGGATCCGAGGTGGCACCCGCGTACGAGATCCGGTACGCCCCGCGTAGACTGCTGGACGCCCAGCGTAACCGAGGCTGCTGGCCCCTATAAATAGATGCGAAGGGTTCCGAGTTTTTCACACCTTTCTTCACTCTCTCTCTAAAATCTTTCTCTCTCTAGGGTTTCTAACCCTCCCTTAAGCCTAGGTGAACCCCTAGCACCCGAAGGAAGCCCCGAGGCTCCCGGAGTCCCGAGAAAAAGGGTCTTTCGGTTCGGAAACGCTGCTCCGAGCAAAGCCCGGTTTTCTTTAAAATTCGCTGTAAGTGAGCTACGCCTACGCAATTTTTAATATAACTTTTAAATAATTATAGTAATGTTACTAGGTCCTTAAAATAATTATTTGGGCTATTATTATGAGTTATATTGAGTGTTATTTAACGCTTATATAATAATAATAATATCTAGACTATTAATTAGTCGCGGTTAACGTTAAAACTAAACCCTAGTGGTATTTATACTAGGTTTTGTCGAGAGAAATTATTTTAAGAAGTAACGAAGCGCTGTTCGAGTGCAGAGACACCACCTTCCAGGTGAGTGCATAGTTACTTTCATCTTACACATAGATATGAAGTATTTTATATAAATTACGTGCTATGTGTGCATATTATGTGAGTACTTGCTGTCTATGCTAGATGAACGATTTTATACACGTTTTAAATGATTTAAACTGTATATGTATTTTATATCTATGAAAATGTTGGGGTAAAACATGCGTAGATGTGATAGATGAAATATGAGTTGGATGATGAGGTGAGAGGTGAAATAGACCAGGAGGTGAGGGTGAGAGGTGGACGATGTGAGAAGCCTTTCCCAAATGATGGCCCCGTCATTCAGCAAAGTATGGATGACAACCACGGACTATTCTAGACAGTCCAGTGGACCACTAGCAGGCTCGCAACCTGTAGGTGTTGTGAACGATGTGTTCACCGGTGTACTCTAAAAACCCATTGACATGTATTGCGAGTGGATTCTCGGAAACGATATTGTCGATAAACGAGATAACCCTGGCAGCTGCGCCTAAAGGACAATACCGGCAGATGCGCCTCGTAGAGAATGTCATAATTTTGGCAGATGCGCCTAAGTGATAGAACTAGCAGTTGTGCTTGATAGATGTGTCATTGACAACGATGAAATTCGTACCTATTCCTTAGGATAATCCTCAGGAATGAATGAACAAGAAATAGCTGATTCTTAGGGTAGATCCTTAAGAATAAAGAAGATAATGGGGATGGGTAATTGGGTTAACTGTTTGATGATTAAACATAATAATTATATTATTGTGGGTTGAAAAACCTATGTACTCACCAGGTTTCCCAACCTGACCCACTCAGTTTATTTGTATCACAGGTGTCGATATGAAGTTACATTACACTGAGAGATTAAGGAGATATAAATCACTAGTGATAATGAATGTAAGTTCTGTTTATGCTTATGTTTCTGTATTGACGATGACATCCCAAATGTTTTAAAATGAATAAAAATACATCTCTTCAGAAATGCTTTGATAACGTATTTATCATGTTTTACTGGGAACAAATTCCGCAACATTTTTATTAAAAGAGGTACTCTGATTTTTATAAAGCATAAACAAAATCGGTTTTTCCTGGCCGTGAAATTGGGGATGTCACAGTATGCCTTAGAAACACCCGCCCGTATCCTCAATCTTGTTCCAACTAAGAAAGATGCTAAAACACCGCATGAAATGTGGATAGGGAAACCTCCCTCACTCGCACGTATCAAGGTTTGGGGTTGTGAGGTTCTCATTAGACGTGAAACCTCAGAAAAACTTGAGCCGAAAGCCGAGAAGTGTTTTTTCATCGGTTATCCACAAAAATGCTTTAGATACTTGTCTTACAGACCCAATGATGACATGTTGTTTGTAGCTCGAATAGGTGTCTTTCGCGACAGAGAGCTTATCTCCAACGAGGGAAGTGGGAGCACGATTGAACTTGAAGAGATTCAAGAGTCATCCAATGAAATAAATTTTGAAGATACTAGCTCTCAAACTGAGAATGATACTATTGAGCCCATTAACAATTTGTTGCCCCTTCGTCGGTCCAGTAGGGTTAGAATGTCACCTTCTTTTTATGGTTTCCATATAACTGCAGAAGGTGATACATTTATTAGTGATGCAACACTGGTAAATTTGGACGAGCCTTCTAACTACAAGGAATCGATGGCATGCCCTGAGGCTACTAAATGGAAAGTGGTACTAGATAGCAAGATCCAATCCAAGTATGATAACCAAGTGTGGGCCTTGGTTGATCAAGCACCTGGTCGAAAGACAGTGGGGTGTAAATGGATATTTAAGAAGAAGACTGACATGGATGGTAATGTATAGACTTTTAAAGCTAGGCTCGTAGGAAAAGGCTTTACTCAAACCTAAGGTTTTGACTATGATGAGACTTTTTCACCAGTTGCCAAGATTAAGTCAATTAGGGTAATGCTTACCATATTTGCTAACTATAACTATGATGTATGAAAAATGGATGTTAAATCTATTTTTCTTATTTGGAAACTGACTGAGGATGTTTACATGACTCAACTAGAGGGTTTTGTGTATACAAAATTTCCTAATAAGGTGTGTAAGCTTGAGAAGTCCATCTATGGACTGAAACAAGGATCACGTAGCTAGAATCTTTGCTTCCATGAGAAGGTCAAGGAGTTTGGATTTTCTAGAAATGAAGATGAATCTTGTGTGTATGTCAAAGCTAGTGGGAGCATTGTAACTTTCTAGTTTTGTATGTTGATAACATACTCCTAATAGGGAATAATATTCCAACCTTGCATGAAGTCAAGTCTTGGCTTGGGAAATGTTTCGTTATGAAGGATCTAGGAGAAGCTACATATATTCTTGGTATAAGAATATACAGGACATGCAGGAACGGTTACTATGACTAAGTCAGAGTACATACTTGGATAAAATACTGAAAAGATTCAATATAGAAAATTCCAAGAAAGGAGACTTACCCATGCCTCATACTGTTAAGTTGAGCAAGACTCAATGTCCCAGTAGTGATAATGAGATAGATACTATGAGTCGGATTTCATATGCCTCGGCTATAGGATCGATTATGTATGTTATGACATGTACTCAACCTTATGTGGCTTATGCTTTGAGCAGCGTTAGCAGATATCAAGGAAATCCTTGTTTAGCTAATTGGACGGCAGTGAAGAACATTTTTAAGTATATACAAAAAACAAAAGATATGATCTTAGTTTTTAACGGAAAAGATGAACTTAAGGTGAGTGGATATAGTGACGCCAGTTTTCAAACATATCGAGATAATAGTTATTTTCAATATGGTTGGGTTTTCTTGTGGGGAAGTAACTTGAGAAAGTTCCAAGCAACAAATGGTGACTGATTCTACTTGTGAATCAGAGTATATCGCAGCAAGGAGGCAGCAAAGGAGGCTATGTGGCTAAAGAACTTTATTGGAGATCTTGGAGTTATTCCATCAATCCAAGTGTCAATGGAGATTTTTCGTGATAATGAGGGTGCGGCAGCTTTGACAAAAGAACCTAAAGATCATGGTATATCTAGGCACATCCAGAGAAAATATCACTACATTAGACATAAGGTTGAAGAGGATGCATTCGTGGTGAATCGTGAATCATTAGAAGAGAATCATGTTGATCCTCTCACAAAAGGTCTGAGCAAGGTTGATGTTATTTTAAAGAGCTTTCGGCTGAGAGACGATATTAGATTTTAGATATTAGTGTTGATGTTATTTTGAGACTATATAGCAATAAAATTGTAATTGAATAGTGATTAATTAAATAGAGATTTCTTGTGTATGATCGTATTTGTCAGTTAATTTATTATTGTGTTTCAATTTGCATATTTTACTTCGTGAATATTAAGTTATTCGAAGCACCACAGGCGGTCGTATTTTGGAAGTAAGTATTGATTTAATATTGTCTTGAATTGTTTGTAGATTGTCCATAGAGATTGAACATTGCATTGGGATTGCTGCAAAATTCATGAGTACTTAGAAATAGAGATTTTGAGTATTGGCTAAACTCACGCTTAGAGATTACTTCATGGTTTGAATCGCGAGTATTTCTAAGATGATAATATCATCTATTCTTAAAACGAATATATGTAAGTTGTGTTTCAGGATTTGGTTGTGCATTGGTTTAATCCAACACATCTCGTAACTGGGTGCTATAAAGGGTATTTCCATGTATGACTCAATGAGTGAAATTGTATGATTATATAGTTAATGTATATCCTTTCCTTTTGCCTTACATGGGAAAGTGATATCTTTGGGCCCCTCGGTGTTTTGATGTCGACATTATAGTGTTGGGCCCAGCCATGACTAAATTGATGTGTTCGATTGGTAGTCTAATGACGTTATCACAAAACGAGAATATCGGGAAACAGAATCTTAAACAACAGATTGATTCTAATTCATGTCTCGTGTTCATTCGATATCTAGAAGAACGAAGGAATAGTTGATCACTTATCTAGGACCAACAGAGTCTGGTAGTATCTTAAAAACACTTTTTACTGGTTATTCGGAGTTATACGAGCAATTGTAGTTGGTGTATAAGATCCTAACTAAATTGGTATAATGTTGATGAATAAAACTAAAGTCCTTTTAGGTTTCCCTCATAACCAAGAAATTGCCTAGTTTGATTTTAGGAGAGAGAAAAATGTTTTATTAATACATTATATGACTAATATATTAATTCGAAATAGTTATAATTAATTTAGAGTTAATCAGAATTAATTTGAAATTAATTCTAGGTTAACTAGAATTAATTAAAATTTGAAATACTGTAGTTGTAATTGTTCAAAAGTTGAGTAGATGACAGGTTCAGAACCTTCATGTAATTGATGGTTTGGAGGCTTCTCTTGGAGTTTTCTGGAAGTCTTCATGTAGATAATCAATGAACTAGATAATTACCTTATTTGAAATAATATTATGTTCAAATTAGGGTTTCTAGGTGTTTCCTAATCACCTATAAATAGGGCCTAATGATTGGGTTTTTTGGCCAATGCAATTAGATATACCAAATCTGAAATTGCCTACCTATCCCCTCTCTCCTAAATCTTATACGGTTCTTGTCTTGTGGGTGTGAACTATTAGAGGCTTGCACACAATTAAAGCTAGTTTTCAAGAGATTGTTGGATTGATCTAGTTAGATCAAAGTGTTTGTTTACAATAACAAATCAAAGGCATGTTATTATCCTTGTGATTTTCGATTTCAATTAGGGTATAAAATTTTGTTCTTTTAGTCTGTAAAAATATGTACGAATTTGTATTTAAGTTCGGATGTATAAGAATATGTTAGAATGTTGTTATTTTTCAACCTCGGATTCAAGAATTTTGTTATTCTTCAATAATATTCTAATAGAATAAAATTCTGAAAGAACATCATTCTAGCAAAAAAATATTCTGATAGAATAAAATCAGTTATGTTAACAAATTATGTTAGAATTAAAGTTGAATTAATTAAAAAAATTCAGATTTTTAAAATTAGGAGAATTAATTATCCCTAAAAATCCGAGAATTTCCTTTTATAAATGTAGTTAATTGTCCAAAATACCCTTTTGCTAAAATTTGTGTGATTATATGGTTCATGTTATTTCATTGTAATATCATACACTCTCAAATCATGTACATTGATTAATTTCATCCGTTGGTCCAGATCTGTGCATTCCGGCACACAACAGTTAGTAAAAACAAAATAACTTGAGCATATATATATATATATATATATATATATATATATATATATATATATATATATATATATATATATATATAAAGAGAGAGATAGAGAGAGAGAGAGTCATGATTTTTTATGAACCCATATTTTCCTGCGAACTTCACAAACTTTTTTTTGTGCATATTTTTTTTTAAAGTGACTTAAGGCACGGTAACATAGAAGTGCTTTAAGAAAAAAAAATCGAAAAAAATGTGCACATATGAAAGTTATTTTTGACATATATTTACACTTCCAATGTTTGTGTATATATGCACAATTTTTTTTTTTTGAGATTCTTTTTGCTAATGCACTTTTATATGACCGACTTAGTGCATTAAGTCACTTTTTTTAAAAAAAATGACACGAAAAGATTGCGGAGTTCACTGGAAAATATAGGCTTGCAAAAAATCCTGAATATATATATATATATATATATATATATATATATATATATATATTCTAATTTTATTTTAATTGAAAATATTTTAAGAAAAATAATTTTTAGGTTCAACAAGAAAATAGTAGGTTTATTTTAACAATAGAGAGGGGCTACTTAATAAAAAATATGATTGCCTTGTTTTTCGTAACCTTGTAAACTTATAAAAAACGATTTTTAGGTGATCGAATATCGGTTAAATTCAACCCGGTGCTCATTGGCTCTTTACATTATATATGGATTTACGGTATAAATATTTATTGATTCTGATAATCAGAGTTTTTTAAAGTAATGTTTGTAGCCTATTTAAAAATCTGATTTTGAAAAAAATCAAATTTATTCCAACGAGAAAATAGTTGTCAAAATATTTAAAAATCATAAAAAAAATAATAAAATCAACGAAATTATTTATATAATCAAAAAAATCGGTAAAATAATCTAAATAAAAATATAAAAATATGAAAATATAAAAAATCTTTAAATAATAAGATAACTTTAAATAAAAATAATTTATATAATTGATTAATAAAGTAGAAAAAATTATAAACTGAATTAAAAAAAAGAAAAATAAAATAAAAACATAATTATAATTTCGACAAGATGTTTATTTTAATAAAATAAAAAAATACGAAAGTTAAGTAATTATTACACGGAAACAAATAAGTAAAGCATGTTAAAATTTTACTAAAAAGGAAAATGTTATATTTTTTAGACAACCTGAAATTAAGGTTCATATTCTTTGGGATGAAAAAGATCTTTATTTTTTAACCCTTAATTTGAATGACCTAACTCTCACTTTGAGACAGTTTGAGAGAGATCCATTTGTGAATCAATATTACTTTTATGAAAGCAAAGAGTCTCTCTCTTAA
Organism: Lactuca virosa; assembly: GCF_052849685.1. NCBI lineage: Eukaryota > Viridiplantae > Streptophyta > Magnoliopsida > Asterales > Asteraceae > Lactuca > Lactuca virosa. The sequence continues at coordinate 115,317,811 of NC_136431.1, forward strand.
TAAATGGATTAATATATCTAACACGAAACCTGTAATGATGAATATTCTCAATCGGTATGTGAAAACCAACACATAATCCTCCAAGCAAACCGGAAATACAAAATGAAATAAAAATTAAAAGAATTTAGACCTTCACTAAAAAAAAGGTTCCAAGTGACATCAAAAGAGAGAATCAAATAAAAAGACATATACGTATGCAAATCGCTTGTAAGATAATCTTATTCTTTCATGAATAACGTGTAAGATAATCTTATTCTATCGTACGTGACGTTAATGCATCTTTCAAGTTTTTAGTTTTAGAATCCATCTCAAACAAGTGTTATTCCAAATGAAAATGATGCTAATAGAATAATTCACTCAAGATAGCCCAAATTCGTGCGTTACATGTTGGATGCCATCCAAACAATGTCACTGTCATATGTACCATATCTACAAATTCTAACCGAATATAATAGATTTATGAGTATTTATTAAAATATATAATCTCTAATATATAATTGTTATAGGGAATATAATTTATCAAAATTTCCGAGTGTACATCAACTTTAGAATAAAGATTTTTAATATAATTGTTGAAGGAAACATAATTCATCAAATTTTCCTAGTGTGCATCAACTTTACATTAAAGATCATTCGTTGAGTTCCAATAGAATTTGAATCGGTTATAAAACATAGAGTATGTTTGGTGAAAATAATAGGAAACTATATAACTTTTATTTGAAGTTGAAAGTTGTATTTTTTATTTGAGTATAAATATTTGGTAAAAAAATATAATATCATAAAATATGTAAACTTACATGAAATACATTATTTTTTAAGGATGACCAATAGAATAAATTAAAATTCTTCTTTAAACCTTACTTGAAATTGTTTTTAGGTTAACAAAACCGTACAATGGTTTATGTGTTTAATTGAAAATTGTCACTTTGATCCAAAAAAGTTTGGACTAGCATCAAAAGTCTAAAGTTTTTATTTTGTTGCGAGTTTAGTTCAATTTGCTTTGAACTTTTCTGTAATGAAGACTTTGCCCTTATTTTTTTCAGTTTTTTTATTAATTGTATTAATTTTTGATTAAAATAAATGAAAAACAAAATAGAAAATCAATTAACTCTCTCTCTCTCTCACGTCATTAATCCAACCACCATCACCGCTAGTCACCACCATCGCTGTCGGTCACTACCACTGTCAATGGTCACCACCACCACCATCGGAAAAACACATTTTTCCAAATCAAACCTCACTTTAATTAAACATTCATTCTAAATAAACACAAAAACAAATCAAACCTCACTTTAATCAATATTAACCACCAAACCCATTAAAATTAAAATGGAATTAATCAAAACTCACTTTCAAGAACAATAAAATGAAACTACATCAATAGCTTTAATGGCTTCTTGATAAGAAGAATACCATTAAAATCCAAGAAAGAAGAATATGAGTGTCAAGATCAAAAGAACTGAATATTGAAGTGGGTTTAGCAAGAAAGCTTTGAAATTGGAAGACATTATGGTTCTTATGGGTCACTTTAGCTCGATTTTCCAGATCTACAAACTTCAGCTCTCCCGGACGGCGGTGATGCTAGGGTTTGTTGTAAACGATAAATCCAACAAAGGGTTTTCTATCATACGGTGGGCGCTACAATTTCGATGCCCTTCGCCTACCAAAAACCACCACCACGTACATAGAACCACAACTCACCACCAAACCTAGGGTTTTCCGAGCCTAAACCACTGTAGCTCGCCATAGCTCGCCACCAGTAGGCAAAGTTAGGGTTTTTAAAACCTAAACCATTATTGATTTGGAAAGATGAAGACAATAAACCGACAATTGTTTAAGAGGGAGGACGACGAATCCATAGAAACCCTAACATTATGACAATGTCGCCACTTGCCATGTTCGCCGAATTACCATCTTCATCGAGTTACAACGCCAATGATAAAGATAAAGAGATAGAAAGGTGGTGTTGCTCCGATCCACAATAAATGGTGGCGGTCGGAAGTTTCTTTTTGCCTTTTAGATTAGCATATTTTTGTTTGCAAATAAAAGCCTTTTCCTTAATTCAAACTTTAAAATAAATAAATTTTCAAAATTTTAAAAATAAAAAAATAAAAACTCAAAGCTTAGGGTATGTTTGGCTGTTGAAAATTTTATAATATTTTAGAAATTTTTTGTAAGAAAATTAAAAAGTTTGATAAACATGTTTTTTTCGATATTTTTTTTCCAAAAATTTGTAAAATATTATTTTTTTTCCGAAATTAAATCTAATTTGAAAAGTTAATGATTGTTATTTTCATACTCCCTCCTTTTTAAAATTATTGTCCACAGACAAAAAACACACAAATTAAGGAAACATTAATTACCATTAACTTTATTAAATAAAATAACAATTATACAATTTTGTTACATTTAATTTCATCCTTTTATTGCATTTAATTTGATTGTAGGTTAACTAATAATAATAGTATTTTGGTAAAAAAAAAATATTAATTTTTAAAAATTAAGCTATTATTTGAGGACAAACAAAAAAAATACATAAAATATTAATATGAGACGGAGGAAGTATTTTTTTTCCGATCCTACTCCCACACATCACACATACACCTCTCCACTACCCACAAAACATTTAATTAGGTTTTGCAATGGGCTATCTCAAAATGGAAAATTATAAAATTGTGCACCTCTTTTCTTAAAAATCTTTAATATCTATGTGATTATCAGTGATGGATTGATGGTACATCTGGATAGTACTATTAATTACATATTTAAATGTCAAACCAAAAGTTTGATATTTTTAGGATAAGATGAAATATATCAAAATAGACAAGAAACAATGAGCTTTATGGGGATTTCTTATACAACTAATATTTCAATATTAATTTAGATATACAATATATATATATATATATATATATATATATATATATATATATATATATATATATATATATATATATATATATATATATAGGCCTAGGTTATTCTATTCAAAGTAATTATTGTGTTATTGTATGCATAACTGTGGGCCAATCAATTTTATTTATTTTAAGAAAGTGATTAATATATATTATTGAATTAAATGTAATTGAAAAATATCATCTAATTTAATTACAAGGGTATTTTAGTCAATTAATATAGATTTAATAAAGGAAAATTGTATATTTTAAGGGATTAATATATTCTATTAATTTTAAAAATCCGATTTTACGAATTATAACTATTTTAATTCAGACATTCTGACAGAATATGTTTATTTATTTAATTATTTACTCAAAAATAAAAATATTCTTGAACAATAAATAATAAAAATATTCTTGACCCTATTTCTTGATCATGACTTTAAGAACTTCTTGTAGAATAACAAATTCTTGAACAATCAATTGAAGAATAAAGACAAAAAATACATTATTTCTTATAGAATACTGGTAACAATTGTTAAGAAATACATTTATTGTTAAAGAATAAAACTAAAAAAACTTTTAAAACGGGAAAGAAAACATCAAAATCTAACAACGACTAATACATTCTAAAAGAATAATGTGGTCCGTTTCAATTTTGTGGTCCGTTCTTCAAGCATCAACTTCTGTGATTCCAACAGAATTGGAATTCGTGATTCTATTCCAACAGAATTGGAATACGTGACTCCATTCCAATAGAAGCCTAATATTAGTAGGAACCATATACCCCAACGAAGAACGAACCTCGTTACTTTCCCTCAGCCAGTAAAACATCCAACCGCTATGTCTGGAAACTAAAAACCTTATATAATATTTGACTTCCAGATATGTATAACCATTCCAATCCTCTCCCAAAAATACCTCAACTTCGCAACTCGAACCAAACAAACCCACTTGACCTGAACTATTTCACTGATATCCTGAAAACATACACACCGACCATTCACTGATGCCGAAAATCCTGATTCGATTTCAAAATCAACTCCAAACTCAAGAACTAAACCGATAAAGGTTGTCCTGGCCTATCCGCCAATACGACTCCATCAGCCATTCAATCCCTATCAAAAGACAACCTAACCAATTAAAGCATGAATGATCACCAACTTCACTTTACCCAATAAATGCTACGAACTGAACCGTAGCCTCTCATCACACTCGGCCCCCAAAACGGTTAGCAACCTATCCCAATACCATGGATGTTTTAGTCCTCTCATAACACTCTGCCATAAACTATCTCGAAACGAGACCACAATCAGAACCAGTCCTTGTAAAACACACTTCACTCCCGAAGTCCAATTAAGATATTATTGATTATCCTCACTCCACGGGTCTCACCCAAGATAACATTGTCAGTGGGCCTCACCCATGGGTCTCACCCAAGATGTCATCATCAATAACTAAGCTCGACTCGACTAACCGCTCATGGCCAACCCAATCTTTCAATACTTCCACATCTACTTCCCTTTTTTCCTAGTGAATTCTACGACCCAACCGCAATCTTACAACACTTCCGCGCTTGCCATGGATTCACCTCATGGTCTTTCCACGACAAACATGATGTTGTATCTAGTCAGGGGTTATATAGACGGTCAAACAGATGGTCCAACTGAGAATGAACAACAAGACAAAAACATCATAAACAGGAAGTAGGCAAAGAGTTCTTAGGCTACCCAACTTAAACTACATAAGATCCGAAACCATAACCAAGAAGTAACCTCGTGACCACAACGCTCCATCGGTAACTAGTCCCCCTAACTACCCTACCAAAACTAACTCTTAAACAAGTCCTTTGCTGGTCCAACATGCATCGCCCAATAATCCTTAATCAAACCATCCCTTAACTGCATCACCTGATCAACCGGTTAAGGTCTCACCGGCCTTTCAGTACCTTGCTCCACACTCAACATCTGTTTTATCTTGGATCTCCCCAGCTGCAAGGAACTTAACGAACCCTCAAAACATGCATCGTCCTCAAATCCTGTCATGGATATGAACTCCACATGGTCTCACACTAGGAACTGACCTCTTTGTTCCAAGTGATTCTCCCCCAATTGGATTCAGCTACGCCTTCTATCCTTAAGATTATTTGGAATTCCAAACCATCCTAAACCTTACTACTCGAAGTCTGCACCAACCCGATCTTGCAAGAACTAATGACTCCATAAACAAACAATCTAGTGTATCCTTACACCTAAATAGGATACATACTTCTCAAGACTTGACGAAAAGTTAACGCTTTAACTATCCCTCGAAAGTATTACATTGCAACCTCTTCAACATAAGGCACTAAAACCATGAAATGATTCCAGTTATTGCTCTTTTGGGAAAAAAACCCAATTCTCCCTTTTTAGGTCTACTTTGTCCTAAGTTGGCACCTCTATGCTAGAACCTAAGACCGATTCAACCAGATACGCCCTAAACATGACTCCCGGTATGCAAAATGGCATAAAACAACTTCCGAGTAGAATAAATATACCAATCATAAGGGTGCTACAATTCTTAGATAATCAGGACATAACATTCCACACAAACCATCACAGAATCATAAGCACAAATGATAAAAAGGATGAAGGAGAAGAATAAAATACATACCCGCGATAATATCTGATGGTGCTCGAGTCTCCATAGTCTGCAACTGAAATGCTCGGCTCCTCTCCACTGGGGCATCCATCCTGACCTCACGTCCATCATTAATCCTCAGAGTAGCTGGAACAAGTACAATAACTGCTCTAGTAGTCAATCTCGAACAGTCGGTCTTCTTGTGGCACACCTGGTTGCAGTGAAAACAAATCGCGCCCGAACCCCAAGGACAATCCCTACTAAAATGACCAATCTGACCGCAACTAAAACATCACATTCCTATCTCCCAACAGTTCCCCTCATGCGTCCTCCCATACTTGGCACAACGACCATGGCCCTGATGGCCTCCTACTCGTGAATCCTAAGTCTTGGGCCTCTTCGCAGGACCCCAACTATCTGAACCTGGTCTGTCTTCCTCTTCCCGAGGTGCTCTAAGTCAATCTCCCGTTCTCGGGCTCTAGCAATCATATCCTCCAGAATCTTGCAACTGGACATGCTCACAAACTCCATAATATTGTCTCGCAACATATCATGGTACCTCGTCTTCTTCATCTCCTCACCTGCAGCATATCGCGGAACCAATAAGGCCCTCTACCTGAATTTGGCAGTGATCTCTGCCATAGTCTCAGTCGTCTAGCGGAGGTCCTGAAACACCCCCGCCAACTGTTGCACCTTGATATTTGGTGCAAATTCCGCACTAAACTGGGTCACAAACTCATCCCAATTCATCGACTCAATGGACTCGCTTCCCAAAGCGAAATTTACCTCCTCCCACCAGTCACGAGCTCTATCTTTCAGAAGACAATGAAAATCTGACCTTCGACTCCTCGGGGTAGAAGCTCGTCTGGAAAGCGTTCACCATGTCTGCTAACCAACGACTATTAGCAATGGGGTCCTTCTTCCCAAAGAAATCGGGAGCTGCACAAGCACAAAACTTGCGGAAGGATAGAGTGCAAGCTCCCATAATAGCCATAATCTCAGTGCAGAATGCGCCCAAACACTCATCGATAATCTCCATAATCCCCTCCTTGACCGACCGAATATCACATGAGTTTGCTCCAAGATATCGCAGGTGATCTCTGCCGAGATGAACACCCGCATCCGCTCATCAAATGACTCAGTACCAACACCTGAGCCTGAACTAGAACCGGAACCTCCTACACGTGTTCTCATCTCCATTATGAAAAGCAATCATACAAATGATCAGAACAAACCCAAAGAATCCTCATTCCATAGGCTTCCTAGATTCTATGTGACTATACTCAATTCGAGTATGGATCTTGTGCTTTCAGTAGTACGGGCCCAATACTACCTTTCACACCTATCCATACTTTCCTCAAGAATCATTATGAATCGTATTAGTCACCTTCTCTAACTGGTACTCCAAGTACTCGCTAAACAACGCATCCAAACCCACTAAAACACTTCATATGCTTTCCTAGGTTCCTTAACCCACCCTGCCATCAGCTGCTGAAGCCCCCCTACTAATTTCAGCTAGTTACTTCATGAATACCATTGCATGCAACAAAGTTTAGATAATCTTTCGACTAAAAGACTCAATCCTTGTTGGATAAGATGTCTAAGTCCATAACTATTTCTGGTATGTACTTGACCCGACCCGGCATGGTCCATTTGGGTTGCATGGAATCATGCATTTGGATAGACTAAATGAGAGAAATAAAACTTGTGGTTTATTAATATATTATAAGTTCTAATATAATAATAATATTATTTAATTAGTCTTGATCAAGAATTAATCTAGAATTAATTAAGTGATCAAAAGGAGACTAATTAAATATATGGGTTGATTGTGTAAATCATCCATACGTGTATAGTGGGCTAGATGCTCCATGGATTATCAAGTTGGGCTAAGGTCCATAGGATGCTCCATGGGAGTTACAAACCCATGGGTCATGGAAATGAAGAGCCATGTTACATTAGGGTTTACATGGTGTAACCCTAAGTGTAACACACTATATAAAGAACTTAACATCCACCAAAATCGGTTACACTAAAAAGAGGAGAGGGCCAGACGAATTTAGAAGTGTTCTACATTCTCTCAAAGTCATTCCAAAGCACTTGGTGTTGTGTGAAAAATTTGAGGCATCACACTTGGGGTGCTAGGCTCTCAAGGTTTTCAAGGAACCAAATCAATTACAAGGTATGTAACTCTAGCTATCTTTTATGTTAAAAGTTCCCATGTATGCTAGATAGGATTATGAACCATGGAAAAAGTATTTTGCATGTATCTTAGTCAAACATAGATCCAAGGTTTCTAGGGTTGCATGAACACCTTAGGAGTGTTAGAGTGCTCAAAACCCTTAAATCCTACCACAGTTGAACTCAGACAAGAGCTGCGCAATAAGGTCAAATCCATCACTCTTAGATCATTAAACAGCATGCAAATTAACATATTCATGAAATAATTAGCTCACATTAATATGAGTCCCACAAAGCACAAAGCAAGCAGCATTCGGTCATCGGAAAATATAACCACTGTACCACCTAATCAAGACATTCTATCCAATCATTTGAAATCGATACTAGCATGCAGTTCTAAAATCTCAAACAACAGGTATATAAAGGCATCTCTCCTAGCATGAAATCCTGAGCAGATCCTTAGCCCTAATCTCGCATGAAATTCTCATAACATATAACATAACAAGCATGTATGAGTATTTTGGGAACCACTTACTTGAGCTCAACTGATTGCACGCATCACACCTCCTTTTTCTTTATTAAAAAAATATGTTTAGAAAATTTATTTTCTTTCAGGAAGACTACCAATTCCTCAGTTTGAGTTCATACACACCCGAGAGTGTGCCCAAATCCTTCAAACCAAGGCTCTCATACCAACTTGTAACACCTCAAATTTTATAAGTAAGAGTTTCATTTTTATTTTAAACCAACCTCAACAACCATTTGTTCCAAAAGATAATCATTGTGATAATATTATCAAAACATCAGAGTATAACAAGCAATGCAAAAAATAAAACTCCGGGGATGTAGTGCGATCAAGTCGAGCTCCTTTGTCCTGAACTAGAAGTACCTACAACATGTAAACACAAAATCATAAGCACAAATCTTAGTGAGTTTCCCTCAAAATACCACATAGCATACTAGTTCAGTCCTAGCCTACATACATACTTCGACCTAGCCCACATGCATGGGCATATCCCACATACTTGGGCCTAGCCCACATACTTTGGTCTATCCCACATACACACATGCAAGAGTCACACATACAACTAGCACACTATAAACATAATCAATGAGTCCGCATTGGTGCCTTCGACACGTAAATATTGTGAGGAGACTCACCTCGCTATCGCAGACAAAAGTCAACCGCTCTTACAAACTGGAACCGAGTACCAAACACCAGCTAATCAACCAAACGGGAAAAATTCTTAGTCTACTGATGTGTGCACAGAGTACTACTTAGTTTTAAATTTATAAACTAACAAAGTTTTACTATCTATGCAACTATAGGCAATGTACCTAGTGAGTTTATAGTGTAGCTCAGGTAAGTCGGGTGTCGATCACAAGGAACGGGGTTCAATTTAATAAATTAACTACTTCTAGTTAAAATATAAAACAAACTATGATGTGGGAGGGGGGGGGGATTTACTAATTTTTCAAGATTAGGATAACTTAATATCAATTAGCAAACAAGCAAGCAACAAAAACAAAGATACTTAAATAATTAAAAGAATACTTCTGTCTAGATCTGATTTCACTTTCTCCTATGGTTGATTTCTATTGCATAGATTATACTAATTACCAATTATATAGCTCTTATGGTCAAATTACTATGCCTATCGATTTATAAATGACAAGGTAATGGTCATGCTCAAGTTAAACAATAAATTGATAATAGCATAATTGGACTATGAATGATATTAGTTACTCTTATATGGTCAAGTTAAGCAACCCAACACAAATTAATACTAATTATGCTCTCTAACACAGTTAAAATTACTAGCTTTAATTACTTTTAAATAAGATGTGATTAATCCTAGATCTAACTATTTAATGGTCATAAAAAATTAGTAGATCGATTCATGCAATTAATATGGTCAATTAACACACAAAATCTGATTTGTAAGCAATATAAACTAGAACGAAAACATGTTAGGGTTTATATATATATATATATATATATATATATATATATATCAAACATAAGTTAATAAATAATAATCATCCAATAATCAAAATCAACACATAAGTATCAAGCTAATCTTCACCAAATATTCGTAAAAGGTGATTAGCCTCTCATTGTAGCAAAAAAACACATTAGACCTAAGTAAAATAAGTTAGACATAAGGTTAATAAACAAACCAGCTAAATCAATGTTAAATATCTTCTAAATCTCCTTCAGTCCTTGAGCTTTCTTGAATATCAACTTCCTCTGGGTTTCTAAGGGTTTATTAGTCGCAAATATCCTTAGAGAACTGAATACCTCTCCTTAATTTCGACCTAATGTTCGAGATTTTATATTTGTGGAAATATGGCCAACATCACATGGTTGACCGCTACCACGACGTGGTCTTTGAGTTTTTCCCATGTTTTCCACGTCAACATAAGGGTCGCGATTCTTTCATTCACCACGTCACGGTATAGACATCACGACATGGTCTCTAGTCTTCTTTCTTCTTTTCTTCGTTTTGGTTCTTTTTTCCTGCTTCCAGCTCCTTGTACACTTCTTTTTTTCCTGAGCAAGTCTTCGCAGCTACAAAACATAATTTAAACATATTAAGCAACTTTTTTCCATATTAAACATATTTATAGCTAAAAGTATTAGAAATATGCATTAAATATATAGTTAATTGTGTACATATCAAAATACCCCACACTTGTTCTTTGCTTGCCCCTAAGCAAAACTGAATTTATTATCATCATATTAAGACTTTAGCTACCAACATTGCATAAAACAATCCATTTTGAGTCTCTCCCTTACTCCAAGACCGCAATGCATGTATCTAAGTCTATATTTTTCCTAAGAACCTCCCTAATCCTAAATAGTCACAATCTTCATAAACAGTTCCCCACTTCTTTTGAACAACGCTCATTTTATGCATCCCTCTGAATCCATCTCCAAAAAAAAATTCTTAAGCTCAAGGTATTTTTGGTTAAACCCCCAAGCATACATATGGAAAAATAACCTAGAAAATAAAAAACACAATAGATAATAAATTGGAAAATTTTGCCTTATTCTTGAGTCTTCATAAATTGGAGCTTTTCTTCATATATTTCTTGATCTTCGTAACTATGTAGACTCTTTTTCCTTCAAGTTTTTCAACTTTTTTTTCTTTTTCTTTTTCTATTTTTTCCTTTTGCAACCTTTTTTTCACTCAAACTAAAAATCCTAAATAACATATGTGTAACATCCCGATCATGAGGTATTTTCTATTTTAACCCTATGTATGAAGGAATATTGCATTTTGACCCTTGTCCTTGAGAAAGATTACAAAAATGGCCCATAATGGCCTTTTGGTGATTTTTGGCCAAAGACTTAGTACGTTGGGCGTACGTTGTGTATGCTAGGTGTACGTTAGGCGGACCTTAGTATGATGGCCGTACATCGCGTACGCAGGGCATACGTGAAGGATCCTCAAGCCCTAATTTTTAGGATTTGGTCCATATATAAACATCACTAACTCCTCATTTCTCATTCACTCTTCAGCCTCCACTTGCCATTTTGTCCATCTAGAGCCCTAATCCTCCTCGAGTGTGTTCTTGAGCTTTTGTAGGTGCTTTTGGTGATTTAGAAGGAAGTAGAAGAAGAGAGGACCACCTTGGAAGAGTGAGGCACCTTAGATCCAAAATCTGATCACCATTTGGCATCATTTTAAGGTAAAAAGCTCTGAACTTGATGATGATTTGTTTAAGATCTTGTTAGCCTTGAAGTTGTGAACATCTTGGTCCCATTAGCTTGGCATTATGAGTATGGGTTACTCTAAGTCATTTGAGCCATCCTTTTAGACATTTCATAGTGTTTTCATGCATAAAAATATGATCATGATTGTTGCTTGTAACCCATGCATGTGTTAGACGGTCTTATTGGGTTAAGAACTTAGGGTTTTGGACATTAAGCAATTTATAGCCATGCAAAGTCATAAAGTTGGAAAATTTATGACTTAGGACATCATTTTCGGCTTGGATCTGAGTTTTGGACGTAAGGGCTTAATTGAATAAGCTCTTAATGGAGTTTTGGGACTGAGCTTTATACATTGGGCGTACCTGGTGGAACGCGGGGCATACGCGATTAGCACCCTGTTTTTGGTCAACATCATAGTACACGGGGCGTACTCTCTTGGTACGCAGGGCGCACTCTGCTAGGAGGAAATATTGACTTTTGGACCATGACCGTTGACTTTGACTTTGACTAGGGTTGACCAAATTTGACTTGAGGGTAGTTTGGTTATTTTGAGCTATAGTTAAGCCTTGGTCTTTATCTGTTGAATAGGTGACCTGTAGAGCCGGTATTCGGAGCAATGTATTGTTCAACTATTTGTCAGACTGTGAGGTAAGTTTCTTCTCACTGTACCATGGGTCGAAGGCACCAATGTCGGCCACTAGATTATTTATCCTGGTTAGGATAGTATTATGCTAGTCTGTGGCTGATTAATAGATCTACATGATTATCTGTATTTGTTGGTTCAATGTTTATGTTTATCTGTTACATATGTCGACATATTGTATTGGGTTGAGGTTGTACTGCTTTGTGTTGTAACCAACTAACCCGAGAGAATTCCAGATATGAGTTGAGGGCCTGTTTGGCATGCCAGACTCATACTGAGGGCTCGATGGCATTCTAGATATGAGCTGAGGGACCGATGGGCAAGCTAGACTCATACTGTGGGCTCGACGCTAATCCAATCTTTCTAGCTGTGGACCCAATATACGATGTTATATATATATATATATATATATATATATATATATATATATATATATATATATATATATAAGTGTGTGTGTGTGTGATGGTACTTTGGGGGAACTTACTAAGATTTGGCTTACAATTCTTAGTTTATATTTTCAAGTACTTCAGAGGATCATGTGAAGGCAAATGCGTGATTGTACACAACTTCTTGTTTTATGTCATTGAGTCTTGGGGTAAACTCTGATTTGAAATAATGCTTTTGAAACAATGACTATTTTTGTAAACAATGTTGATGAATAGTTGATTTTGAAAAAATTAAATTTATTGTGATTTTTGAGTGTTACAAGTTGGTATCAGAGCTTTCGTTTGAGATAATTGTATGAGCATTCATGTGAATCTATACTCAAACTAGGGAACTGCAAAAGTTTTTAAACTGAGTTTCAAAAATTGTTTTCAAAAGTAAACAATGAAGGATGCGATGTGTACGATCAGCCGGAGCAAGAAAGTATACCCTAATTTACCTACATTGTTATTTGATATTATGTTTATGTTAGAAGAACTTGCTAGTGAAAGGCTAGGGATCTTCAGGAAATGCATGATGGAATTTCTTGATATTTGATGCCTGATAGCCTAGGATTTACTTCTTTTATGGAATTGACATCATTACTGTAGTTGCTTAGTATATGCATCATAGTTGTATATAACTAAGATTCTATAGCCTGAGAATGTTTGGTTTAGCCTTATTTTCTGCTCTTGTTTGATGAAGGGCTTAGGGTAGAATTAGGTATTTGACTGTCTATAGGATCCAATGTTATGTAGGATTAGCATACACGAGTGTTGTAGGGTTGGGGGAAGTTTTATGGATGGGTTATGTGAGAGCAGTCGACTAGTTGAGGAATGTCTAGCCTTTCTCGAGGGAGTGAGAATAGGATGTATGCATATTCTGGTGTGTGATGTTAGGGTTTTTGTGATGATCTTTTGAGTCAAATACGGGTAGGTGTGGAAGGTAGTATGGGCCTGTACTACTGGAAGCACATGACCTATACACGTAGAAAGGAAGTCACAACGCCTAGGGTTTTGTTGTTTGGAATACCTCTTATCGTATCAAATGTGCCTCATATGATATTTTCTAGTTTATTTTCAGTATGGCGGTTACGAGGAGATTCGAGTCAGGAGCTGGATCGAGTGGCCATGATAGGTCATGGTTGACTGAGGAGGAGATTAGGGCGTTGATTTCTTTTGAGGTTGTGACTACTGTCCGGGAGATGATACCGGATTTTTTTGGGTCTATCAAGACCGCCATGATGGAGTACTTTGAAGACCGTTATGCTGCACTTACTGAGGTTGTTGTTGCTTCAGCAACAACGGCTGCTGCGGACGCTAGGGTGTGTGGACAGCGAGCCTTCCAGTACCGGGACTTCAATAATACGAAGCCCCCAGTGTTTGATGGGGTTTAGGATCTGATCATTTCTGTGAGGTGGGTGTTTGATATTGAGGAATGTTTATTTACTTGCTCCTGCCCAGCTGACCAGAAGGTCAAGTGCGCCTTGAAACTTCTCAGGTTAGGGGAGAAGGATTGGTAGAGGTTGGTTACTTACTAGCTCCTATACTCCGGAGCAGAGGGCTGCTGTTTTATGGGAGCAATTCTCTTAGATATTCCTCACGAGATATGTACTATTGGTTAAGAGGGAGAGATTTTCCCAAGAGTATTTGGACTTGAGGAAGGGGACCAAGTTAGTAATGGAGATTACTAATATGTTCATTGGAAGAGCACTATTTTTCCCTGAGTTTGCTGCTTCTAAGCAAGCTCAGATGACCGGGTACTTGAGCATGATCAAGATAGACATCTGCCAGTTTGTGTCTACTCAACGCTATGGTGCACTTGTGGAGTTACAGGAGGTCGCTAGGCGGCGGGAGATTAAGTTGAAGCTCGAGACAATGGAGCGGAGGCAGGCTCCGGTGCAGTCACATCCTACGGCGAAGCAGTTCAAGGATGATGATGTGAGATCTGGGATTCAGAGGGGTTGCACCTGTGGCAAGTGCGGCAAGGTTCATGAGGGTCCTTGTCGTCAGCAGGTTCCGACACCGAGCACCAGGATTTGTTTTCACTGTGAGCAGGTTGGCCATGTAAGGACCAACTATCCTTTTCTCACTGCAGGACCAGTGCAGGCTCCAACGTCAGCTACTTTAAGGATCACCGATGGGCGACAGGGTAGGGCAGAGCCCCCGAGGGCTCGAGGTCGCGCTTTTCAGCTCATGGCAGAGGAGGCCATGACGACACCAGACGCCGTTACTGGTATGTTTCTATTTATCATTTTGTCGATTATGTTATGGTATGATCATGTTTATGTTTCTAATAGGTACCTTCTTAGTGAATTATTTGCCTTCTCTTGTGTTATTCGACTCGGGCGCGATTCGATCCTTTGTGTCTCGCTCTTTTAGTAGGGATTTTGATATGACCCTTAGCAAGTTGGAGTGTCCGTTGTGGGTTTCTATCACCAACGAACATGGAATTTCTGCATCCAGAGTGTATGAGGGTTGTGTTTTGGAGATTTGCGAGGTACCTTATCCGATTGATTTTATTCTTATCCACATAGGGATTGTATGCGTGATAGTGGGGATGGATTGGTTGAGCAGGTTTGGTACCATGATAGACTGCGAGGGTCAACGAGTGATAGTTCGAACCCGAAGTGGGGGAGAACTGGTAATCTATGGAGAGGGTACCAAGATTGGGTCAGGGTTTTGTTCGGTGGCCAGGGCTCGGCAGTACATTCAACATGGTTGTATGTGTTATCTTGGTTATGTGGTTGATACACTGGTTGAGGAGCAGACATCGGTTTCGAATGTGCTGGTTGTCAGGGAGTTTGCTGATGTGTTTCCAGAGGAGTTACCCGGTTTGTCTCCCGAGAGGCAGGTTGAGTTCAGGATTGACCTAGTGTCAGGTATGGCTCCGATTACCAAGGCGCCATACCGTTTGGCACCGCTTGAGATGCATGAGTTTTCCTCTCAGCTTCAGGAGCTGTTAGCCAAGCAGTTCATCCGACCGAGTAGTTTGTCATAGGGAGCACCGATATTATTCTTCAAGAAGTAGGATGGTTCACACCGGATGTGCATTGATTACCGGGAGTTAAACAAGTTGACGGTGAACAACCATTATCCCTTTCCACGGATTGATGAACTCTTTGATCAGTTGCAAGGAGCATCTTGGTTCTCCAAGATCGATCTGAGGTTAGAGTATCATCAGGTGAGGGTTAGAGAGGAGGACATGGAGAAGACTGCATTTCAGACTTGTTATGGGCATTACGAGTTCGTGGTGATGCCATTTGGTCTCACCAATACGCCTACAATGTTTATGGATTAGATGAATCGGGTGTTCATGCCGATGCTCGATCGATCAGTTATTATTGTTATTGATGATATCTTGGTGTATTCCAAGAGTAGAGAGCAACATGAGGAGCACCTTCAAGAACATTTGGGAGTGTTGCGGCGAGAACGGTTTTATGCCATGTTCTCGAAGTGTGAGTTTTGGTTACGAGAGGTCCAGTTCTTGGGGCATCTCATTAACCAGAATGGGATTTTGGTCGATCTGGCCAAGATTGAGGATGTGATGCAGTGGGAGATTTCGAAGTCTCCCTCAGAGATCAGGAGTTTCTTGGGTTTAGCAGGATATTATCGGAGATTTATCCAGGATTTCTCCAAGATTGTTTTACCCCTAACCCGTCCGAAGAGGAAGGGCGTGGATTTTCGATGGGGCCCTTTGTAGCAAACTGCATTTAAGACACTGCGACAGAGGTTATGTGAGGCACCGGTGTTAACCCATTCGGAGGGTGTCGAGGATTACGTTGTATTTTGTGATGCATCCATCACTTGTTTGGGGGCGGTTCTTATCCAGAGAGGGTGAGTGGTTGTGTACGCTTCTTAGCAGCTGAAGCCACATGAGGCGCGATATCCTACACATGACCTGGATGTGGGGACAGTAGTGTTTTCCCTCAAGATTTGGCAGAACTACTTGTATGGGGTCCGGTGTACTATCTACACGGATCACAAGAGTTTGCGATACCTTATGGACCGACCGAACTTGAACATGAGACAACATAGGTGGCTTGACGTGGTCAAGGATTATGACTGTGAGATCCTTTACCATCTAGGTAAAGTGAATGTGGTCACGTATGCTTTGAGCCGCAAGTCGGTTGGATCTTCGGCTGGGGGTATATGTATGAGGATATCTTTTGATTCTCCACTTTTGGATTTGATCAGAAGGTCACAGGAAGAATGGGTCAAGAAGGAGAACTGGAAACTGGAGAAGATCAGGGGCGAGATCGGCAGACTTGTCACCGATAGTCGGGGATTGTTGACCCGGTGTGGTCGGGTATGGGTTCCTGTTTCTGGTAGGATCAGACAGATACTTTTGGAGGAGGCTCATAAGTCTCGCTTTTTGATACACCCGGGAGCCACCAAGATGTATCGGGATTTGAGACTAAGTTACTGGTGGCAGTGTATGAAGAGGGAGATAGCTTGGTACGTTGAGAGGTGCTTGACCTGTAGGATGGTCAAGACCAAGTACCATCGGCCGTATGGCAAGTTGCAGCCTTTGGAATTTCCCATATGCATGTGGGAACAGATCACCATGGATTTCATCACCAAGCTACCGAAGACTGCCAAGGGTTTTGATGCTATCTGGGTCATCGTGGATCGATTGACCAAGAGTGCCCAATTTTTGGCCATCCGGGAGAGCTCCTCGGTCGAGAAGTTAGTCGATGTGTATATTTGTGATATTGGTCCTCATCATGGGGTTCCGGTCTTAATTGTATCAAATTGAGATTTTTCAGTTCACTTCCCGGTTCTGGCAGAAGTTCCACGAGGAACTGGGTACGAGGCTACATTTCAGCACTGCTTATCATCCGCAGACCGACGGCCAGAGTGAGTGAACCATGCAGACACTTGAGGATATGTTGCGGGCTTGTGTCATACATTTTTGTGGGAGTTGGGATTTTTGCGTACCTCTTGCGGAGTTTTCCTACAACAACAACTATCACTCCAACATTGGTGCACCGCCCTTCGAGCTTCTATATGGTCGGAGATGTCATACCCCAATATGTTGGGGGGAGGTTGGTCGCAGAGTCATGGGGAGGACTGAGGTAGTCCTCCAGACTACAGAGCTCATCCAACAGATGAGGTAGAGATTACAGACGGCTCAGAGTCGACAGAAGAATTATGTTGAACGACATCGATCAAAGTTGGAGTTCCAAGTCGGTAATATGGTGCTACTGAAGGTCTCACCCTGGAAGGGTGTGATATGATTCAGTAAGAGGGTGAAGTTGAGTCCCCGATATATTGGACCGTTCCGTGTGATTGCCAGGGTAGGCGGGGTGGCCTACTGGTTGGATTTGTCGAGTGAGCTCAGCTAGATCCACAACATTTTCCATGTTTTGCAGTTGCAGAAGTGCGTGTTGGACAACGAGGAAGTGGTCCCTTTGGATGTTATTCAGGTCGATGAGCGCCTGAATTATATTGAGAGGCCAGTAGTGACGGTGGAGAGAAAGATGAAGGTCTTACGCAACAAGGAGATACCTCTGGTAAAGGTTCAGTGGCAACACCAAAGAGGCTATAAGTGGACCTGGGAGCCAGATACGGAGATAGGGGAGCATTATTCTAAGTAATTTGTAGCATCGGACTTCGAGGACGAAGTTTAGTTCAAGTGTGGGAGAATTGTAACATCCCGATGATGAGGTATTTTCAATTTTAACCCTATTTATCAAGGAATATTGCATTTTGACCCTTGTGCTTGAGAAAGATTGCAAAAATGGCACATAGTGACATTTTGTTGATTTTTAGCCAAAGGCTTAGTACGTTGGGCATACTTTGTGTACGCTAGACGTACTTGGGCGGACCCTAGTATGTTGGGCATACATTGCGTATGCAGGGCGTACGTAAAGGGTCCTCAAACCCTAATTTTTAGGGTTTGATCCATATATAAACATCATTAACTCCTCATTTATCATTCACTCTTCAGCCTCCACTTGCCATTTCATCCATCTAGAACCCTAATCCTCCTTGAGAGTGTTCTTGAGCTTTTGTGGGTACTTTTGGTGATTTAGAAGGAAGGAGAAGAAGAAAGGACCACCTTGGAAGAGTGAGGCACCTTAGATCTAAAATCTCATCACCATTTGGCATCATTTTAAGGTAAAAAGCTCTGAACTTGATGATGATTTGTTTAAGATCTTGTTAGCCTTGAAGTTGTGAACATTTTGGTCCCATTAGCTTGGCATTATGAGTATGGGTTATTCTAAGTCAGTTGAGCCCTCCTTTTAGACATTTCAGAGTGTTGTGATGCATAAAAATATGTAACGCCCGTGTTTCTAGGCTAGGCGTTAATATTGACATAATGGTCTAGGTTAACCTTTGAAACTCATTTAGAAGAAATGAAAAGGAATTATGTGAATTTTATGTGAATTATGTGTTTTATGCTTAATTATTAGGGTTTAAATAATTAAGAATAAACATGAGTGTCAAAAATTAAATTTTAGATAAAGCCGATATCTATTAAGAAACTTGTAGTGGGCGTGACAAGGATTACAGATATATAAAGAATGCCGAAATCCGAGTTATAACGAAGAAGTTATGACATGTCGAAGTTTCACGATAAACCGGCACGGGGCCGAATGTCGTAAAAAGTGAGTTTTCAATAAACTACTTTTTGGCCTTAGTGATCTAAACGAAACTCGTAGTGTTCGTTAAACCGAGAAGTTCGATAAAAAGAACGCCCAAATCTGACTTCGTATGAGGAAATTATGATTTTTCGAAGTTTCAGCTTAGCGGTAGACAGCTAAAAACTTGAATTTTAGATCGAGTGATTTTTTGCCGACATGACCTAAACGAGAATCGAAGGTCTCGTCATTAGGAGCACAACGGTAAAAAGTCTGACGAAAACGGACGTCGGATGAAGAAGTTATGAATTTTTAACGGATTTCCACTCCCGGTCTGTTAAAAATAATAATATAAAATTTAAAGTCAAAATTAGCCAACGAAGTCTAAACGGAAGTTGTAGAGCGTAATTTTAGCTACGCGTGCATATAAAGAACGTCAAAAACGGAGCTCGTATGCGAAAGTTATGGATTTTAGAAATTTTTGCACAAAAACCAAGAAAATTCGCATAGTCACAATTGCCACGTCACCCTTGCTTAGAATGTGACACGTGTCCGAAATCAGTGACTCATGTGAAGCCACGTGGCGAAGCTGCTGAGTCATCCGAGCACATGGCCTTATCCGAAGCGGTCCAGTAGCCATGCGACACGTACCCTCTTAGCACGAGACCGAACCCTCGCTGACTGCCACGGTGCCTAGGCTTCGGACCTGTAGACCTCGGTCCAATAGGAGACTACCAGCGAGCCTTCGCAGGTGCGACCCACGTGCAGCCCTCGTGCGAGCCTCCTCTGCGAGCCGTCGGATCCGCGGAGCGTGGCCACTTCTCAGCCGTTGGATCAAGACTTCGGACCCTATATATAGAAGGGGACCTGCGAGCCTTCCCGGTTAGATTTGGACTTTTGCCATTTTTAGCCCCTTTCTTCATCTTTTCTTCACCTTAACCTTCCCCGAAGCCCCGGTATCGATTCTAAACCCCGGAATACGCCACGGAGTGCCCGTGAAGCCCGGAAAATTTATCTTTTCGGTTTTGAAGCCCGACCCTTCGTAGAGCCCGGTTTCTTAATAAAACTCCCGGTTTTATTAGAAACGATCGTTTTAGGAAACGAATTGCTGCCCGATTTTCATTAAATCAAGTGAGTGTGTAGTTATTTTCACCTAACACATAGATATGAAGTATTTTACATAAAATACGTGTTATGTGAATATATATTGTTTGTTTATTTGAGATGGGTGTTGAAGGAATGATTTATACAGGTTTTTAAATAATTTAAACTGTATATGTATTTTTATCTATGAAAAATGTTGGGTAAAACATGGGTAGATGAAATAGTGGGTGTGATGAAAGGTGAGTTGGATAAAGGAGATGATCAGTAATATTGATAATTAGTTGAGGGTGAGTGGTGAAATTTGAGAGAATCACTTACCCAAAATGTTGACCCCCGTCATTCAGCAGAGTATGGATGACAACCATGGACTATTCTAGACAGTCTGTGGAACACTAGCAGGCCCGCAACCTGTAGGTGTAATGAACTATATGTTCATTTGATGTACTCTAAAAACCCATTGACATGTATTGCAGGGGGGAATACCTGTAAATAATATTGTCGATAAATGAGAGTTATGAACTTAGCATATGTTGAATAAACCTTGGCAGCTATAGACTTAGTGCCTGTTGTATAAACCCTGGTGATGGTGTGACCTTGTGCCTATTCCTTAGGATGAATCCTTAGGAAGGAGTGATAGTTTAATCTTAGGGTAAACCCTTAAGAAATAAATAAGATAATGGGGTTGGGGTAATTTGGTTGATTGTTTGATGTTTAAGTACAATAAATTTATTTATTGTGGGTTGAAAACCCTATATGCTCACCAGGCTTCCAAGCCTGACCCACTCAGCTTTTTATAATTACAGGTAGTGGACCCCGAGCATAGTCGGATGATGATGATGAGTGATTTATGGATTATAGGCCAGTAGTTATAAATAACTGTTGTAAGGCTTATAATGTCTTGTTTATGCTTTTGATCTGTATCAGAACATGACATCCTGAGGTTTTAATATAAAAAGGAAATTATATATTTCTTAAAGAAAGGTTTTGATAAACTTTTATCATATGTTGTTTTGGGGACCAATTCCGCAACATCTTTTAAAAAGATTCTCTGATTTTATTTTAAAAAGCAGAAATTAAATCGGTCTTTTCTGGCCGAGAAATTAGGGGATGTCACAAAATATGATCTTGAGTGTTGCTTGTAGCCCATGCATGTGTTAGATAGTCTTATTGGGTTAAGAACTTAGGGTTTTGGACATTAAGCACTTTATGGCTAAGCAAAGTCATAATGTTGGAAACTTTATGATTTAGGACATCATTTTGGGCTTGGATCTGAATGTTGGACGTAAGGGCTTAATGGAATAAGCTCTTAATGGATTTTTGGGACTGGGCTACGTACGTTGGGCGTACCTGGTGGTACGTTGCGCGTACGCGGCCAATGCCCCATTTTTGGTCAACATCAGAGTACTCGGGGCGTAATCTCTTCGTATGTAGGGCGTACTCGGGTGGGAGGAAAATTGACTTTTGGACCTTGACCGTTGACTTTTACTTTCACTAGGGTTGACCAAGTTTAACTTGAGAGTATTTTGGGTATTTTGAGATATAGTTAAGCCTTGGTCTCTCTGTGTTGAATAGGTAACCTGTAGAGCTGGTATTCGGAGCAGTGTATTGTTCAGCTATTCGTCAGACTGTAAGGTGAGTTTCTTCTCACTGTACCGTGGGTCGAAGGCACCAATGTCGGCCCACTAGATTATTTATCCTGGTTAGGATAGTATTATGCTAGTCTGTGGCTGATTAGTAGATCTGCATGATTATCTATATTTGCTGGTTCTGTGTTTATGTTTATCTATTACATATGTCGACATATTGTGTTGGGGTTGAGGTTGTACTACTTTGTGTTGTAGCCAACAAACCTGGGAGCATTCCAAATATGAGACGAGGGCCCTTTTGGCATGACAGACTCATACGTAGGGATCAGGAGCATTCCAAATATGAGTTGAGTGCCTGATTGTTATGCCAGACTTGTAACATCCCAAAAATCATGACCAAAAATTTCAATTTAATTTAATAAATAAATTGTAGTTATCCAAGACCATCACATGAAAACATAAGTAATAGTATCTCATATCAAAACATCTGTCAAAATATCATAGTAAATATCCCAGGCTGTAAACATAATGGTGTGTGTGCACTGCAGTCATCCCGAGCTATTCCCCTTGCTACCGGAAGTACCTGAAACCAAAACTGAAAACTGTAAGCACTCAGCTTAGTGAGTCTCCCCAACTACCACATACCATACATATAACACATAAACATATCTTGGGCCTCGCCCCTGCTACCTCGAGTCAAGCTCGGCTTCGTCTTTCCCGACATCGGGCCCCGCCTGGCATCGAACCCTATTTGGCATCGGGCCCCGCCCGGCATCGAGCCTCGCCCGACATCGAGCGAATATTGTAATACGTAAGAGTATAATCAGTAATACCCATAAACCTAAGCACATAACATTAACACTTAAACATTCCTCGGGTCCCGCCCAGCATCGGGCCGTAATCCGGTAACATACTAACATTCCTCGGGACCGCCCCGACATCGAACCGAATTCCGGAAACATACAACAGAAACACATGAAAGAATCACAAAGACATCGAGCATACAAGCATTCCTCGGGACCGCGCCGACATCGGATCGCAATCCGGAAAAAACATATAAACCTACATCGGGCCACGCCCGACATCGGACCGTAGTCCGGAACTACTACTAACTAAACGGGCCGGTCGTGGTCCCTTAGACCCGTTCCTACTGGAGGAAACTCACCTCGAATGCTAGCTGTGAAATCTCGTGTGAGGAATCTCTGACGACTGCTCCAACGAATCTCTGGCTATCAATTTCACAATAACACTTGATCAAAATCTGATAAATTTTCTTAGGGTAAAATGACCATTTTACCCCTGGTCAAAGTCAACGTCCTGGTCAAAGTCAAAGTCAAGGTCAACTCCCAGTCAACCCAACTCATCGAGTTACCTCCTAACTCGGCTAGTTCCTGTACTACTAAGACTCGTGGTCAGCCGAGTCAACTCGCCGAGTCCCTTCGCAGACTAGTCGAGTTCTATCTGGCATACAATCGGGACATCCCGGCTTCAACTCGTCGAGTACCTTACTGGACTCGTCGAGTTCCCTTGTCTGTTTGGCTATCTTAATGGATTAAGCCCCTACACTTCAGATCCAAGCTTCATGCTTCACATAATCCCTGAAAATGTCCTTTTAAGGGTAAATTTCCTGACTTTACCCCTTAATACCACTTCTTAAAGGGTTTAGCTCAAACCCTAATTCCTTGGGACCTAGAACTTGGTCCTTTAGCCTTCCATAAGCCTAAATCAAGCTTACAACCTCAGATCTAAACCTCTAACACTACTTGGACATGTAAAGTCCCCATGTTTCCTACATGCATGGCCTTTTGGGGCTAAAAAGGCCAATATCACTCTCCAAAGCTTGCATGGGGGCTCCAATGGCATAAAGTGTACACCTTTATGTCATAACAGCCCCTCAAGGTACTAGATCTGGAAGAATACCCTCTTGGGTTGATCATTTCCCAAAAACTATAAATCTTGGACCAAAAACTCACATAAATAGGACATAAATAGATTTAATGAACTAATAGTTAAGATAGAAGCTTGATTACCAAAAAAGGTAGCAAATGGAGTGTAGCTTCTGGATCTACTCTTCCCTTCTTGAGCCTTCTATCTTCTTCTTCTTCCACAAGCTTCAAAGCACACCAAGATCACTCAAAATGACTCACACACTCAAAGAAAGCTCTACGGTTTCGTGGATTAGGGGTTGGGACAAGGAGGCTGTAAATGAGGCCAAGGGGTGGGGGTTAAGGAGCTTAAATAGGGTGCAAAACCCCGAGATTAGAGTTTCTTCCTGGCCGAGCTACTCGTCGAGTCGAGGGCTCCTGACTCGTTAAGTAGATAGCTCAAACCCCGCGCATAATCTGCCTTCTACTCGACGAGTTAGGGCCACCAACTCGTCGAGTTCCTCTCTTAAAATGAATAAACAATTGAGTTAAATGCATACCATGAACAATGCGTTACAATTCTCCCCCACTTGTCTTAGACTTCGTCCACGAAGTCTGCTGCATCTGAAAACAACTCTGGGTAGTGCTCCCTCATCTCCTCCTCAGGTTCCCATGTCCACTCCGAACCGTTGCGGTGTTGCCACTGCACCTTCACTAACTGAACAACCTTGTTCCTCAAGGTTTTCGTCTTACGATCCAAAATCGCCACCGGTATCTCTATGTAGTTCAGGCTGTTGTCAACCTGAATATCCTCCAAGGGCACAATCATTGAATCATCTACTAAGCACTTCCGCAACTGGGAAACATGGAAAGTGCTGTGGATCTGACTGAGCTCTGCCGGTAGATCCAATCGATAAGCCACCCTGCCCACCCGGGCTATAACCCTAAAAGGACCAATGTACCTGGGGCGCAGATTGCCCTGTTTCCGGAACCGGGTGACACCTTCCCAAGGTGACAACTTCAAGAGGACCATATCGCCGACCTGAAACTCTAAATATGAACACCTCTTGTCGGCGTAGCTCTTCTGCCGACTCTGAGAAGTCTGGAGCCTGCTCCAGACCTACTGGATCCGCTCTGTAGTCTTGAGTACTACCTCATTACTCCCCATGACTCTCTGACCGACCTCACCCCAACAGATTGGGGTCCTACACTTCCTCCCGTAGGGCATCTCGAAGGGAGGTCGGTCTACGCTGGCGTGGTAACTGTTGTTATACGAAAATTCCGCTAACGGAAGATACGTATCCCAACTGCCACCAAAATCCAAAACACATGCGTGTAGCATGTCCTCGAGAGTCTGTATCGTCCTCTCGCTCTATTTATCCGTCTGAGGGTGGAAAGCGGTGCTGAAGTGGAGACGAGTACTCATCTCCTCGTGAAACCGCTTCCAAAATATGGAAGTGAAACAGACATCTCGGTCTGACACAACCGAGACAGGCACTCCATGCCGTGCCACTATCTCACACACATATATCTCGGCCAGCTTCTCAGCCGATATGCTCTCCTGGATCGGGATAAACTGAGCACTCTTGGTCAACCGATCCATGATGACCCATATCGAATCTACTCCATGTGTGGTCCTGGGAAGCTTGGTAATGAAATCCATGGTGATATCCTCCTATTTCCACATGAGAATGTCTAGCGGCTGTATCTTGTCATGTGGTCTCTGGTGCTCTGCATTGAGCTTTCTGCAGGTCAAGCACCGCTCCACGTACCAAGCAACGTCCCGCTTCATGCAGAGCCACCAGTAATCAGGGCGAAGATCCCGGTACATCTTCGTCGCCCCAGGATGGATGGAGAACCTCGACTTATGGGCCTCATCCATCAGAACTTGCCATACTCCGCCCCAGTACGGAACCTAGACCCTCCCATGCAGGGTCAACAACCCTCGGCTGTCATAATCAAACGAGGTCACCTGGCATACAATCCGCTCGCACTTTTGGCGCTCCTCCTTCAGGCCCTCAACCTGCGCCTCTCTAATCAGCTCCAGTAGTTGAGTAATCACTGGCATCCTCAAGCATATATCTCTAATCGGAGCCGCCACCGCCTTGCGGCTCAGGGCGTCGGCCACCACATTGGCCTTGCCCGGGTGGTAAAGGATCTCATAGTCATAATCCTTAACCACATCTAACCACCGACGCTGCCTCATGTTCAGATTCGGCTAATCCATGAGGTACCTCAAACTCTTATGATCTGTGTAAATGGTACAACAGACTCCATAGAGGTAATTATGCCAAACCTTGAGGGCAAACACCACCGCTCCCAGCTCTAAATCATGCATCGGGTAATTAGCCTCGTGAGGCTTTAGCTGCCTTGACGCGTAAGCTATCACATGACCCCTCTGCACACTACTAGAAAAACAGCCTTTTACGACACGCAATGCGTGTCGTAAAACGCTCAGACGACGCACAAATGCGTGTCAAGGAAGGCCCTGTCATAACGAGAGACGACACGCTTTTGCGCGTCGTCTATAGACGACGCGCATTTACGACGCGCAGTTACGACACACATTTACGACGCTCATTTACGACCCACAATGCGTATCAAGGAAGGCCCTGTCATAAAGGAAGACGACACGCATTTGCGTGGCGTAACCTTACGACGCACGTTTACGACACACATTGCGTATCATTATAGCCCCTGTCATAAATGAAGATGACACACATTTGCGTGTCATAAACTTCAGCAACCAATTACAATATGCATATAAGACGTGCCTTTACGATAATCTTTTACGCATAATACAAAAATATAGAAAAAAATTATATACCAAAACAATCAATTTCATCCAATAACATCATGTCAAAAAATTGTAATACATTGATATTAAAGGGATCTATTTGTACATTGTTATTACGAGGTTTTCCCTAACTATATAACCTAATGCTACATTGCTATAAAGGGGCACCTTCTTATTTTAGTAACTCATCATTAAGCTGTCTAAAGAAGCTCTGAAACCCTTCATGTATCCAACCAATCATCATGTCTCTTAGCTTCAATATCAATCCCAACTCTAGATCAAAAACGACACGAAAATCCTACACAATAATCATGCCAGTTGTACAATATCAATATCAACTAATTAATAATACACATGGTATGTGGCTTGAGTAATTAAAGAAAGATTGTGTTGAAAAAACATATATCAATCATCACCTGTTGAAATATCGATCCAACTGCTGATTAGGAATCTCCAATATCCGTGTGTAAATCATGGCAAGATTCGACCATTTCTGTAGTTGATACTCATATTCAATGTATTTATCTCACAAAGAAAATGAAAGATAATCAGTTCCAACATATGCTAGACCCCGTTCAAATAGCCTGAAAAGAACATCATAAATAAAATATTTAGTTATATTAACCATAGATTATGGACTGCAGTAATAGCTATAATGTCCCTGTATGCAAAATAGCTCCATTAAATGAGCATGACACTTTCCAAATGTACACACAAAACACTGAATTTACCTTCCCCCCAATAAAAATCATATAATGCCTAAGAAAGGTGACAGTGACAATGACCGTCTTAGCCCTTAACTGGACGAGATCTTCTCAGCAGCAATTTGTTTAATGGTGCACCAGATGTAATCAACTGTCCCCTGGAAAGTTCTATGGTAGCTAGTCTTAATGGTAAGCCCAAAGGAATTCAAATCTGCCCCAATCACCTAGAATACAAAAAAGTAATGACCATTTTACCCTTACACACCCAACAAACAATATTCATTAACTATAACAATTGAAAAAACAAAAAGATCAATGCTGGCTTTTTAGACAACATTTGTTGTTCTCTTCACATAAAAAATAGCAACATTATGAGAAAGAACATACCAAGATTATACATAAAAAGAGAAGAAAAAAGGATAACAACCTCAGCTTCAAATTTCATTAACATAGCTAATTATGAGAAAAGCTCCCTGAAAGTTTCAAGAGAAGGGAAAGTCTCACTCAGTATTTGTTTTAAGAAAAGAAGAAGAGTATCAAAGGTATGAATCATGAGTAACAGATGTTACAATAGATGCAAAAGTTTTAAGAGGTGTGATTACCACTAGAACAAGGCCAATGGATAAGAAAGGGGAAGGGCGTGATTTTGGATTCAATGATCCCATAAAGGGGATGCCAATTCCATCACCCAAACGCCTTGATAAACTAGCTAGCCTCCTTGACATCTGTATATGTTGTGATTCAACTGCAAAAAAATGTTTAACTCGTTTTATTATGAATTGAATTGAGTTATCTGAACTGAAACAATGGTAACTTTGAAAGATCAATGGATCCAATATCAGTGACAAATAGGGTGTTCCACAATTTTAATTCAATAGATGAGATTTTAGTATCCTAAATGGCTAAATGAATCCGTTAATTTTAATTGTTCTGAAGCTGATGAACATTTCACTAATTTAAACTAACACAGTCGTTTCCAAAACATGCTGATGGATAATTTTACTCGGGATAATTATCCAGTTAAAATAAGCGAGACTCAAAATCCTCTTCGAAGAAAAACGAGAGAACGAAAGTGTCCCGAACTAATACATTAAGCGACTTGACCACTTGGTATGAATGTATGACGAAAACCTAACGCAGAATTCTTCAAATCGTTATTAGCCCAGCAAAACAAGCAATCAACCAATTTTCGTTACCACTCAATACACATATCAAAAAATTCACTAGAATCGATCAAGTCAAAAGCATTAATCAACTGTTTTTGACATAATTGATTGTTCATGCTGCTATATTCCTCGAATTTCACAAGCAGGTAATCAGCAATTGATTAAACAATTTATCGTAATGCGAGAAACAAACAAAAACCATAGTGCACGAGTGATGATTAGATAGAGAAAGAGAAAGAGTGTGTGTGTGTGTGTAACCTTTTTGCTGAGAGGTTGAAGGTTTTTGGTGTAGCTGTGGGGTGCGACGGTCTCCATCCGGTGGTGGCTTCACAGGGAGGCGATGGCTAATGGCGGCGAGCATGGAGGACTCGTTACTTGAGGAACTGAAGATTGAGAGAAGTAGATGGAGGGTTTATGAACCGAAACCCTAGTTCCAACAATAGTTGTGGTTTCAATTTCATGGCCCGGTGACCAAAAAACCTTCGATTTCACTAAGAACCAGAACCCTAGTTCCAACAATAGTCGATTTTGTGGCCCTATATAGAATTTTAGGCATGAGACTCCTTGATTTTTGCCGACTGGTATGGGAGAAAGGAGAAGCACATCGTGGTTCGTTTTTTGGATATTTGACTGAGCAAATTAGAGCGGGGGAAGAGAATGGGTGGAGACATCGGTTGGAGATCAGAGATTTGGTGATGTTGTGATGCTGTTGTGGGAGAAAAGAGCAGTGACGGTGAGAGAGACATCGTTGCTCTCCGATTGAAGGTTTTTTTGGTATTTGATTGAGAGAGAGAGAGAAGAACGATTGAAAGAAGGTAGAGGAGAACATGACGGCTTTTCAAACTTTTGGAATTTCATTTCCCCCGCGAGCTTCTAAAACGCATGTTTATGAAAAAAAAAAATATAAAGCGACGTGCGCACACGACACACATTTTATCATATGCGCCCTCCGTGTTTTTTTTGGACACTAATTTTAGGGCACGCACAAATGTGTGTCCTCTATCCTTCAAATTTTATAAGAGATGACATTATTTTTAGGACACATGTTTTTGCGTATCGTAAATCACTGTGTGACATTGTTTGCGCGTCATTAAAGGCTGTTTTTCTAGTAGTGGCATCAAAATTGCACCCATGACCGTAATCGACGCGTCACAATAAACTACGAAGTCATCAACTCCCTCGGGCAGAGTCAAAATCGGTGCCTCGCATAACCGCAGTGTAAGAGTCTCGAAGGCTGCCTGCTACTCAGGCCCCAAGAGGAATGCCACCGACTTCTTAGTCAGTTGGGTCAAAGGAACAACAATCTTAGAGAAATCCTGGATGAATCTCCGGTAATAACCCGCTAGACCAAGGAAACTCTGAATCTCAGTTGGAGACCTCGGAACCTCCCACTGCATCACGGCCTCTATCTTGGCCGAATCAACCAGAATACCCTTCTGGTTGACGAGATGCCCAAGAAACTGCAACTCGCGCAACCAGAACTCACACTTTGAGAACTTCGCAAAAAGTCTCTCCCTCCTCAGTATCTCTAGCACCTCCCTCAGGTGCTCCTCATGCTGCTCCTAAGTCTTGGAATAGACCAATATATCATCGATGAAGACTATCACAGACCAATCCAGCATCGGTCTGAACACGCGGTTCATGAGGTCCATGAACGTGACTGGGGCATTGGTGAGCCCAAACGACATCACCACAAACTCAGAATGACCATAGCGAGTCCTAAAAGCCGTCTTCTATACATCCTCCTTTGTGACTCGCATCTGATGATAACCCGATCACAGATCAATCTTGGAGAACCAAGATGCACCCTGTAGCTGGTCCAACAAATCATCGATCCTCGGGAGGGGATAACGGTTTTTCACCGTTACCTTATTCAGCTCCCGGTACTCTATGCACATCCGATGCGGACCATCCTTCTTCTTCACAAAAAGGATCCATGCTCCCCATGGTGAACTACTCGGCTTGATAAATCCTTTTTATAGCAGCTCTTGCAGTTGCGTAGACAACTCCTGCATCTCAGGAGGAGCCAACCGATATGGTGCCTTGGCTATCGGAGCCGCACCAGGGACTAAGTCGATCCTAAACTCAACCTGTCTCTCCGGAGATATCCCAGGAAAATCCTCCGGGAATACATCCGAGTATTCTCGTACGACCGGTACATCATCCACTGTTACCATACCCTTATCCCAGGTATCCATCACATAAGCAACATAACCTGTGTAACCCTATTGAAGGTAACGCCTTGCCCTCGCTGCTGAACATAAAACCGGTACGCGTTGTGGCCTCTCGCCTTGAATCACTAACCCTCCCCCACTAGGAGTGTAAACCCTCACTAGCTGCTGCTCGCAGTCGATCACTGCCCCATTGGGGCTCAACCAATCCATACCCACTATAACCTTATTCCCTCGCAGGGGAATAGGAACCAGATCCACTAAAAACAGCTCATCGAATAACTGTACTGTACAACCTCTGTGAACCCTCGCAACCCTAACGGTCCTGTCACCTGCTATCTCCACATCAAGTGGGCAATCCAGCTCCCCGGAGCTCCTACGAATCGCTTGCTGAGCGCGAGCGACACAAAAGATCGGGTTGCACCCAAATCAAAGAGTACCAAGGCTGAGATACAGTTCACTAATAACGATCCTATAACAAACACATAAACATAAGCAATAATCATAACAAATAAAGAGAAAAGGAGAGAATACATACCTGTCACGACATCGGGAGCTGCACGTGCCTCCTCTGCAGTAAGCTGGAAAGCCCTGATCTTCGTCGTAGGCGCCTCTGCCCGGCCCTAACAGCCATCTGTAATCCTCAACGTGGCAGGAGCGGGTGCCGCCAACTGTCCTGCTGCTGCCAAACTCGGACACTGGGCCTTCTTGTGGCCCCTCTGATTGCACTGGAAGCAAATCAGATTTGAAACTGTTGTGGTGGTGGTGGTAGTTGTACAATCCCTACTCATGTGACCAGTTCGGCCGCACTTAAAGCAGCCTGAACTCCCCGTCCTGCATGTCCCCTCGTGCATCTTGCCGCACTTTCCACATCGGCTGCGACCATGCTGGCTCCTCGATCTGTGATATGATGCCTTGGGCTTCTTGCCTGAACTGCCTGTCTGAACCCCATCTAGTTTCCTATTCCGCTCCATCTACAAATATAACTCCCTCTCTCGAGCCCTAACAATCATGTCCTCCAGCGTCTCGCAGCAGGAGCGGCTCACAAACTGGCGGATATCACTCCGCAACATCTCATGATATCGGGCCTTCTTCATCTCCTCGTCCGCCACGTACTGCGGAACGATAAGGGACCTCTCGGTAAACTTGGCGGTAATCTCCGCCACAGTCTCTATCGTTTGCTCAAGATCCTGGAACTCCCTCGCTAGCTGTTCCACCTCAATCACAGGTGCAACCTTGGCCCTGAACCTGGCCGAAAAATCAATCCAGGTCATAGCATCTAGAACTGTATCATCCCTAATGGCTCGTCCGACCTCCTCCCACCAATTTCGTGCCCTGTCCTTCAGAAGACAGGATGCAAGTCGGACCTTGTCCCCCTCAGGACATCTGCTCGTATGGAATACGTTGGCGAAATCAGCCAACCTTCTGCTGCTAGCAATGCCCGAGCCCCATGATAGTCGGAAGCTCCACAAGCCCTGAACTCCCGGAAATTCAGTGTGCGCGACCACATCATGGCCGCCACCTCAGTGCAGAAAGCACCCAACTTCTCATCCAGAAGCTCCAAAATACCGACCTTGACCGAACCAAAGATCACAGGAGTCTGCTCTAAAATGTTGTGCGTGATCTCAGACGAAATAAACTCCCTCGTCTGCTCATCCATCTGCCCGGCCTAGAGCCCGAGCCTAATCCCTCACCAGTTCCTGAAGTGCCAACTGGCCTAGTGCGTAGCGTCACCATACTGAAAATACACCATAACAAACATCAGTATACTCATCATAACTCGAGGGATCTCACATACTACAAGTTTCCTGGGTTCATCTTAGCCTTCCTTGATTCGAATACGGATCCTTTGCTTTCAGTAGTACGGAGCCATACTACCTTCCACATCTATCCGTACTTTCCTCAAGAACTGTCTCGACTCCACCAAGTACCTTCTACTACTAGTGCTGATCTCATGCTAAACTCATCCTAGGCTTGCCCTAGGGTAATCACCAACCCACTTTCCGCCATCAGTTGCATAAAAAGTCCCTGCTATCTCCCTCTAACTAGCTCGTGAATACTATTACATATCACTAAGACTAGATAATTCTTCGAATGAGAGATCCTACCCTACAACGGTTGGACTCAAACAAGAGTTGCGCAATAGAGCTAGACCTAACCTTTTGAAATTATTTAATCCTAGCAATATGTAACTTAACATATTCATTTACTAGTTAGTAAAAGATAACTAGAACTCCTAAAAGCACAAAGCAAGCAGCATTCGAGCATTGAGTACACGTAATCAAGCATATCTCGTTCAAGCCATCACTGACTAATCTGTACTAGCATGCGGTTCATAAAGCTGAGATACATATAACAGGCACATAAGGCATCCTTCCTAGATCCTTAGTCCTAAACTAGCATGCAATTCTCATAAAGCTGATACACATATAATAGGCACATAAGGCATCCTTCCGAGATCCTTAGTCCTAAACTAGCATGCAGTTCTCATAAACATATCATAACATAAACTTGTATAGGTAATTTGGGAGTACTTACTTGAGCTCGGCTGATTGCATGCACCACACCCTTTTTTCTATTTTCAAAGTTCTTTTCTCTTTTCAACATTCTTTTTGTAAAAATGATTTTATTTTCAAAATTTTCATACCATGTCCTTAGTTTGAGTCCAGACACACCAGAGATTGTGTCTGAATCCCTCAAACCAAGGCTCTGATACCAACTTGTAACATCCCAAAAATCATGAACAAAAATTTCAATTTTAATTAATAAATAAACCATACTTATCCAAGACCATCGCATCAAAACATAAGTAATAGTATCTCATATCAAAACATCTGTCAAAATATCAGAATAAATATCCCAGGCTGTAAACCTAATGGTGTGTGTGCACTTCAGTTATCCCGAGCTCTTCCCCTTGCTACCGGAAGAACCTGAAACCAAAACTGAAAACTGTAAGCACTAAGCTTAGTGAGTCTCCCCAACTACCACATGCCATAAATATAACACATAAACATATCTTGGGCCGCGCCCCTTCTACCTCGAGTCAAGCTCGGCATCGGCTTTCCCGGCATCGGGACTCGTCGAGTAGATAGCTCAAACCCCGGGCATAATCTGCCTTCTACTTGACGAGTTAGGGCCACCAAATCGTTGAGTTCCTCTCTTAAAATGAATAAATAATTGAGTTAAATGCATACCAGGAACCAGGCGTTACAAGACTTACGAAGGGTTTTGAGAACTATAACAATCCTACGGTGCACATACAACCCTAGATGCTTTGGATCTAAGTTTTCTCAAGTTATACATGCAATATCATTTCATCCAAAGCATACACCCTAGCTAGCATGCAATTGGAGATATACAACATAAAAACTAGTTAGATGAATATATCTTTGTTGTAGCTTGTAAAACCTTGCCTTTCAAGAGCTTAGCACCTCAAATGAGTCACAAACACCAAATGCAAAAGGAGGCTTATGAGAGAGAGGTTAGGAAGCACAAATCGGCTAGGGTTTCACCTTGGAATTCTTATGGCCGATTTTAGGGTGCTTAGGGGTTACTTTTATATTGTGAAATTTCTTGGGTTTCATACATGTAAACCCTAGTTCACCATGACTCTTCATATTTGATGGCCCTTTGGACTAAACCCTAATGGACTCTCACATAGCCCATGCCTAATCAACATGGATCATTAGCCCAAAATATAAGTATCACTGATTTACCAAATCAGTCCCTGTAAATTTAATCAGTCTCTTTTGATCACTAAATTAATTCCAAATTAATTCTCGATCAATACCAATTAAATAATATGATTTCTCAATTAATATATTATTCATATAATATATTAATAAACCACAAATAACCTCTTTCTCAGATACCCATCATATCAAATTGCTCCGGTGAAGGCAACCCAAAAGGACCATGCTACTATCGGGTCAAGTACATACCAATTATAGTCATGGGCTTAGACACCTAATCCAATAGTCTCCCACTTGGATAAGTCTAATAACTATAACTACCAATGCAACTTCAAAATCAGATTAGCAATCGTAGCTCTCAAAAGCCGCTTTCCAACTCTAATCTAGTCAATGACTTGTCCTTTAGATAAGGGGCCATATAATCCTATGTTATTCAAGATATTGTGTGGACAAAGACATGGAATAAAGTCATACTCATTGTCCAACAGTTTGTTTCCCGATTTCTGATTTTTTTTAACATAGAACTTAATTGAACACATCAATTGAGTCCTGACCAAGCCCGACACATAATTCAAAACAAAATCATCGAGGGGCCCAAGATATCGCTTTTAATCCTCTTAGGATAAAAGGAACAGATAAACTTTGACTTATATGCTTGTACTAACTACTTGTTAAATTATACACAACAACACGTTTTATAACATCAAGTTACTGATGCGTTTTCGTACTGTTAATGCACAACCAACTCGTAATCAACAACTCATATATCTTGGTTTGAAGACTATACAATATTATCGTCTCACAATCACTCGAGATGAGTTCCATGAAGTGATTCATGTGAGCGTGGGTTTAATCCAATACTTAAATCTTATTTCAGGAGTACTCATGAACGTTGCAACAAACCTTTGATATGCCTAAACACCGTAGACAATGTACAAGCCAATTCATGACAGTCTAACCTCATAGGTTACTTCCAAAGTATGATTGACTGTGAATGGTTTGAATAATCATATTATTCTAGAAGTCAAAACATGCAAAACTGAAACAAAAAATAACCCATTGACAAAAGATAGTAAACTTTACTTATAAATAAAACTCTTATTACTTAATCATCAAATGTCAATTACATTTATTTATTACAAGTTTCAAACTGTCTATCTAATCACCAAAACCAATATCGTCCCTTAGGCTAATGCTCTTAGCATGTTGCAAATGCTTAACCCTACTCAGTCCCTTCGTAAGGGGATCTGCTGGGTTATCCTCTGACGATACCCTCTTCACTACAAGGAGTCCCTCTTCTACTTGATGTCTTATGAAGTGATATTTTTTGTCGATGTGCTTGGATCTGCCATGATCCCTCGGTTCCTTGGTTAAGGCAACCGCACCCTCGTTCTCACAGAAAGTCTCCATAGGCTCCTTTACAGCTCGTAAAACTCCAAGGTCTCCGATAAAGTTCTTTAGCCATATTGCCTTCTTCAACGCTTCGATTGCTGCTATGTACTCTGATTCGCACGTTGAATCAACTACAGTCTCTTGTTTGGAACTTTTCCATGTTACTGCTCCTCTATTTAAGGTAAATACCCAGCCCGATTGAGAGTGGAAATTATCTCTGTCGGTCTAAAAGTTGGCGTCACTATACCCTGTCACTCTCAAGTCATCACTCCCACCGAGGGTAAGGACCCAGTCCTTAGTCCTCCGCAAGTACTTAAGAATGTTCTTTACTGCTATCCAATGAGTTGTACCATGATTCCCTTGATATCGACTAACCATGCTCAAAGCAAAAGCCGCATGAGGGCGAGTACATGTCATAGCATACATGATCGAGCCAACGACGGAAGCATATGGTACTCGACTCATTTCTGCTATTTCGGCATCGGTACTCAGACTCTGAGTCTTAATCAGTTTGGTATTGCTCTGGATAGGCAATTCTCCTTTCTTGGAATTCTCCATGTTGAAACGTTTCAACACCTTGTCCAAGTAGGTACTTTGACTAAGTCCTATTAGTCTTTTACTCCTATTTCTCAATATCCTTATCCCTAGAATGTAAGCAGCTTCCCTGAGGTCCTTCATAGCGAAACACTTTCCAAGCCAGGACTTAACTTCCTGCAAGGTTGGAACGTCGTTTCCTATGAGTAGTATGTTATCCACATACAATACCAGAAAGCTAACTATACTCCCACTAGCTGTAACATATACGCAGGACTCATCCTCGCTTCTCGAAAAAACAAACTCTTTGACTTTCTCATCAAAAGAGAGATTCCATCTGTGAGATGTTTGCTTCAATCCATAAATGGATTTCTCAAGCTTACACACTCTATCAGGGTACTTCGCATCCACAAAACCCTCTGGCTGACTCATGTAAACATCTTCAGCCAATTTCCCATTAAGGAAAGCGGTTTTGACATCCATCTTCCATATTTCATAATCATGAAACGCAGCTATGGCTAGCATAACCCTTATAGATTTGATCTTCGCTACTGGTGAGAAGGTCCCATCATAGTCAACTCCAGGAGTTTGAGTAAAGCCCTTCGCAACCAATCGCGCCTTATATGTGTGTACTTTCCCATCCATGTCGGTCTTCTTCTTGAAGATCCACTTGCACCCGACCATCTTACAACCTGGTACATTGTCAACCAAGTTCCAAACTTGATTGTCATACATAGACTGAATCTCGCTGTCCATCGCCTCTTTCCACTTCGTAGACTCTTGGCCCGCCATGGCTTCCTTGTAGTTGTTAGGTTCATCCAAATTTACCGGTGTGCTATCACTGATAAACGTATCACTTGCACTTGTTATATGAAAACCATATAACACAGGTGGAACACTAACTCTACTTAACATCTCAGGGGTAAGGACTGGTCAACTAGTTCAACAGGAGTCTCATCCTCAGGTTGAGTGCTAGTGTTAGAAGTTCCTTCATCGCTTAACTCTTGAAGCTCTTCAAGGTCAATTTTCCTCCCAATATCCTCTTGGCATATGAGTTCTCTTTCATGAAAGACACCCCTTTGTGCTACGAAAGACACCCCTTCGATTGCGCCTCTCGGCCACACCATTAAGCTGAGGTTTTCTAGGTGGCGCCAATTGTGAAACAATTTCACATTCCTTAAGATAGTCGTGGAACTCAATACTAAGATACTCACCACCTCGATCGGATCGGAGCATCTTTATCTTCCTGCCCAATTGATTCTCCACTTCTTTCTTAAACTCTTTGAACTTTTCAAAGGTTTCCGACTTGTGCTTGATTAAGTAGATATATCCATATCTGTTATAATCGTCGGTAAAGGTTACATAGAAGCGGTTAGCATC
This sequence comes from Lactuca virosa, assembly GCF_052849685.1. Taxonomy (NCBI): domain Eukaryota; kingdom Viridiplantae; phylum Streptophyta; class Magnoliopsida; order Asterales; family Asteraceae; genus Lactuca; species Lactuca virosa. The sequence goes on from NC_136431.1 coordinate 115,355,275, forward strand.
CCTTGTGGCGGATCTGAAGGGTCCACACACATCTCTGTGTATGGGATCGAACAAACCCTCACCTTTTTCATAAGAACTAGTGAATGGTGACTTGGTCATCTTTCCAAGCAGACAAGATTTGCATGTGTCATCCGACTTTAAGTCAAATGACTCCAACACTCCATCCTTTTGGATTTGGGCTATGCGCTTCTTGCTGACATGTGCAAGACGACAATGCCACAAGCATGCTTTATCCAAACCATTTGACGAATTGAAAGAACCCCTTTCTAAACTTTCGTATTTCTGAAAGACCCAAACTTTCATACTTCACAAAATTGTTACTCCAAAACATGCTACATGCATATTTACAAATATGTTTTTACATTGATAGTGTGATTACAAAAGATTGGATACAAACCGACTAAATTTTAGTATATTACATAACTACCCAGGATATTTAAGCTTTTATACAAACGTAAATCCAAGTACAAAAATAATAGTATAAACTATTCTAAATATTCCAACAGTATATGACTATACTGGATTCTCATTACTTAGCAATTGTTAAACACTAAGAGGGGTAAGTGGTGACGCTTAGTGAGTTCAATAATAGATACAATATAACGTTATGCCATATATATACTTCAATATGGCAGAAACAAAGGGAACAAGGAACAACAAAGGCATATGTGAATCATGCGATAGGCTTTCCATAACAATCAATGAGACATAACAATTTCAATACTTGATATATACATCAATAAGACTTTGGCACAAATGGCACAGAAGACATACGATTTCTGATTAAACATTTTGGTATATTTCAGGCTTTTAGCCCTATCTAACCTTCCGCCAATGTCATAGAATAGAAGTCATTCTCTTACGAGACATGCTCTACATGGCCAGAGGCTACATACCAGTACCACCGTGAATCTAAGTCCTTTCACTGATCACATGGTCAAAGGTACAACTTTGCTATCATAATAGCGGAAATAATAACACGAGATGATAACACGGAAAAGCACATAGCACATATAACACATAACATACAATTGTTCCTATATATTGAACTCACCGTGAAATAACCGGGGGTTAAAGTATTAATTTGGGCAGCACTTCGACTCTAATAATGACTTTCTGTGACGAAACCGGGGATTTTAGTTGAAAACCGGGCCTTACGCGGGCTGAGTTTCGACTTGAAAATATGATTTTCTCGGGAACTTCGGAGTGTCGGGACTTGCTTCGGTGTCAGGATGATACCGGGACTTCGGGGGGGGGGGGGGGGGGGGGGTGTTAGGAGAGTTTGAGAGAGAGTAGAAGGTGAAAGATGTGAGAATTCTAAACAAAATCCGGAAGCCTTCGCTTTCTATTTATAGTAAGCTGGCCAGGCCGAACGCAGCGCATTCCGGTGGGTGCGTGGCTTCAGACGTGTCAAGATGCGAGATAAGTGTCCACTTCATGCGAACGCAGCGCGTTCCCTTCATATAAGCTTCGAAGTTTGTGCCCAGAACTTCAAAAATTCATATCTTTTGCATACGAGCACCATTTTTTACGGGCCGGGACAGGAAAATCCGTTAAAAATTCACAACTTCTTCATATGCCGTCCGTTTTTGTCTGTCTTTTTACTGTTGTACTACTATTGACGCGACCTTCAATTCTCGTTTAGGTTGCGTCGGCTAAAAATCACTCGATCTTTATTTCGAGTTTTTAGCTGTCTACTACTATTCTGAAACATAGAAAAGTCATAACTTCCTCATACAAAGTCAGATTGGGACGTTCTTTTTATGAAAATTCTTGGTTTAACGAATACTACGCCTTTCCTTTAGATCACTAAAGCTAAAAAGTAGTTTATCAAAAACTCACTTGTTACGTCATACGGCGTCGTGTCGGTTCTGTCACGAAACTTCAAATAGTCATAACTTCTTCGTTATAACTCGGATTTCGATGAGGTTTTCGCCTAAATGTTTCTAACGAGATTCTTTACAACTTTCATTAATATAATTTTACTTATTTTCAAATTTTATATTTTCGTTAAATTTCAATATTTGACATTAGATTGGAATCTCATTAGACTTCCAATATTTTCCGAGTGATTCTAAACATAGTTTTACTTCATTTCTAGTAAAAACTATCTGTTAGAACTCAACGCTCAAATTCATATAATATTTCATTATATTTTTCACTTTTTAAATTAACATAACACGATAACTGAACGTGTATGTTACACGAATCAATATGCAATACACTATTTCCTAAGTTGTCTACAACCATCACATTTTCATATACACCATTACAAGGCAATGATTCAAAATAAAACTTACCATTACAAAAAGCATTAATAGACCCAATTTCATTGTTAAACGAAAATCTAAAATCTTGTTTATACAAACCATGAAAAGAAATAATGTTTCTCGCCATATCGGACGAGTAGCAACAATTGTTCAAATCTAGCCCTAACCCATTACTAAGAAATAAAGAATAAACTCCAATCTTGGTGACAGACGACGCTTTCTTATTCTCCATGATCAAGTTCATCTTCCAGTGCTCCACATCCCTACTTCTTTTTAGACCTTTCAAATCAGAACAAATGTGAAAACCACATCCTGTATCAAGGACCCAAGAATTAGCATGTGATGAGTTGTTAGATTGAAAAGTGTAAATACCTGCGAAGGTGGGCTTTATCTTCCCATCCTTAATGTCCTGCAAGTATTTAGGGAAGCTTCGTTTCCAATGCCCATTTTCATGATAATGGAAGCACTCTGCTTCCTTTGGATTGGATGAGGGAGTAGAAGAACCACCTTTGGACCCACTAGAAGAGGATCCATCACGAGACTTTCCCTTGTGATTCTTTGTAGGAGCTTTCGTATTCTTCCCTTTACCATGTCCAATTTCCAGGACTGGGGCAGCAGTAGTAGGAGTGGGCACAACAGACTTGCCTTTCAAACTACTTTCAGCAGTTCTCAGAAGGCCTTGCAGCTTGCTTAGAGTGACTTCCTCCTTGTTCATATGATAAGTCATTCGGAACTGATCATAACAAGAAGGTAAAGACTGTAGGATAATGTCAATAGCCAACTCTTCGTCGAAATTGACATTCAACTTTAGCAAGCGGTCCACATATCTTTGCATCTTTTGCAAGTGGGCCGTGATGGACTCTCCATCCTTCATCTTTGTTGTTATCATGGAGGCAATTATTTCATACCTTTCTTGCCGAGCACTTTGATGGTACCTTTCCATCAAATCTTGGTGCATCTCGAAAGGCCAGAAGTCCTCGTAGGACTTTTAAAGCTCAAAAGTCATAGTGGCTAGCATTATGTGTGGCACCTTTGTCGCGTCCTTCTCATGAGCCCTATACTCAGCCAGTTGCTCATGAGTAGCAGTTTCTTCATCAATCTCCTTTAGCTCTTTATCAAGGACATATTCTTTTTCTTCGTATTGAATGGCCATACGAATGTTACGAATCCAATCGTTAAAGTTTGAGCCATCGAAGATTACCCTCCCACATAAGTACACGATGCTAAACATATTACGACCATCAAACTAAGCAAAGTCGTGTTTTTGTTCCATGATTTCATTAGGATATGGAAACCACAAATACACTATAACATCTATTGGCTCAAATAAACATTAAAACTCACATCAGAGCGTCCCACACAACATTAGCAACCTAGATCTCAACATAACAATTTTGTTTGACTAGATTCAATTTTTTAGATTATTGTTTCAAATCTTTCTAATAATAATTTTTTTTATCCTAGTCATTTTTCAATTTTTTTAATCATTATGCTTGTTTTCCTAGATTCAACCCACTAACCCAGACTTAAATGATGCAATGTCCCCATTGCATACTAAAACAATAAAAGAACATATAAATTAAATAGGAAGAATTATAAGTGACTCTCCTTGGGTAGTAGTGGCGAGATCGAATTCTGAAAGTGTGTGGAAAGCTTGGATTTCTCATAATAGTGGCCAGAAACAGTACTTCTGAGCCTTCTTCTTGTGAATGAAAATGTGTATGTGACATCCCCATTTTTACGGCCAGAAAAGACCGATTTAGTTTATAAAAATCAGAGTAACTTCTTAAGAAAAGTGTTGTGGAATTTTTTTCCCAGAAAAAAACATGATAAATATGTTATGAAAGCATTTTCGAAGAAATGTGTTTTATTCCTTTTAAAACCTTGGGATGTCAACGTCAATACAGAAACATAAGCATAAATAGAACTGACACTCATTTACACTAGTGATTACATCTCTTTAATCCCTCAGTGAAGTGTAGCTTTATATCGACACCTGTGATGCAAATAAACTGAATGGGTCAGGTTGGGAAACCTGGTGAGTACATAGGGTTTTCAACCCACAATAGTAAATTTATTATGTTTTATCATCAAACAATTAACCCAATTACCCATCCCCATTATCTTCTTTAATTCCTAGGGATCTACCCTAAGAATCATCCATCACTCATTCCTAAGGGTTTTCCTAAGGAATAGGCACGAAGTCCATCGTCGCCAAGGTTTACAAAACAGGCACTAAATCCATAGCTGCCAGGGTTCATCCAACGGGTGCTAAGTCCATAGCTTTCATTTATCGATAGTATTATTTGCGGGAGTCCACCTGCAATACATGTCAATGGATTTTTAGAGTACACCGGATGAACATATCGTTCGCAACACCTACAGGTAGCGAGCCTGCTAGTGTTCCACAGACTGTCTAGAATAGTCCATGGTTATTATCCGTACTCTGCTAGATGACGGGGCCATCGTTTGGGTAAAGGTTTCTCTTATTTTTCACCTCTCACCCTCATCTCATAATCTATATTACCTTTTATCTCATCCTCTAACTCATCTTTCATCATACACCAACTATTTCATCTACTCATGTTTTACCCAACATATTTGTACATATAAAATACATATACAGTTCAGATCTGAAGAAGTAGTTTAGATCTGTAAAGAAAACACATATACGGTTCAGATCTAAAAGAAAAAGGTCTAGATCTGAAAAACTAAGTTTAAATCTTTCATCATATCTCTCAAAGCATAAAATACATATACAGTCTAGATCTGAAGAAAAGTTCAAATCTGGAAAGGAAGAAGTTTAGATCTTTCATCCAGCACATATCTCAAGTATAAATCATCCATATATCAGGTTTGGATCTGAAAAGTTCAGATCTGCAGTGAGAAACTCTAGATCTGAAGGAAAAAGTTCAGATCTGAAAGAAAGAGGTTAGATCTGACAAGAATACATATACCATTCAGATCTGAAGAAAAGTCTTAGATCTAAAAAGAAAAAAAAGTTTAGATCCGAAGGAAAATCTGGATCTGAAGGAGAAAGTTCAGATCTGGAAGAAAATGTTTAGATCTAAAGGAAGAAGTTCAGATCTGAAAAGAAAGAGGTTCATATCTCTCATCCAGCAAACATCCCAGGTAAACAAACAACATATATTTATACACATAGCACATAATTTATATAAAATACTTCATATCTATGTGTAAGATGAAAGTGACTATGCACTCACCTGATAAGGAGTGATTTGGACAACCCTTCGCTTCTTAAAATAATCTTCTTTGACGAAACCGGGAAGTTTGCTTGAAAACCGGGCTCCGCGCGGGCAGAGTTTCAAACTGAAAAACTCTTTTTCTCGGAGACTCCGGGCTCTCCGAGGCTTCCTTCGGGGGCTAGGGGGTTTTCCTAGGCTTTAGGGGGGGGGGGGGGTTTAGGGGCTAGAAAGAGAAAGTAGTGAGAGAAGGAATGAGAGAATTGTGTGTGAAATCGGCTGGCCCTCGCATGCCTTTTATAGGCCTGATCTGCAGAGTACACTGGGCGTACTCTTCGGACTACGCTGCGCGTAGTGCTTGGTCGTACAACACGCGTCGCTCTTCGGATGGGTCATCGTGGCGAGCTCCGGAACCGCAGAAGGTTAGTCCGTTGGGCGTAGAGACTTCGTACGCGAGGCGTACTCATATGCGGGGCGTATCGAGCTCGAACGCGGGGCATAATGCGAGGCGATGTGTCGCAGATCCGAGGCGAGCTCATCGAACGGCCGTGGTTTGGCCACGTCATCATTTCATGCATCAGCTTCGCAAATTGCACACTTAACTTCTAAAAATCATAACTTTCGCATACGGGCTCCGTTTTCGACGTTCTTTATATCCACGCGTAGGCGAGAACGTACTCTACAACTTTCGTTTAGACTCCGTCATCTAATTTTGAGTTTATTTTAAAAGTTATATTTTCAACAGGCCGGGACAGGATTGGTCCGTTAAAAATTCATAACTTCTTCATCCGACGTCCGATTTCGTCTATCTTTTTATGGATGTGCTACTATTAACGAGATCTTCGATTCTCGTTTAGGTTGTGTCGGCTTAAAACCGCTCGTTCTAATATTCGAACTTCGGGTTGTACACTGCTAAGCCGAAACTTCGAAAAATCATAACTTCCTCATACGAAGTCAGATTTGGGCGTTTTATTTATGGACGCTCTCGGTTTAAAATATTCTACGACTTTCGTTTAGATCGCTAAGGCTAAAAGTCGCTCTATCATAAATTCACTATTTACACTTCCCGGCGTCGTGCCGGTTCCGTCGCGAAACTTCGACGGGTCATAACTTCTTCGTTATAACTCGGATTTCGGCGTTCTTTATATCCCCGGAATCCTAGTTTCGACCACTACAACTTTCTTCATCGATATCGGGCTTATCTAACATTTTATTTTTTACGCTTATTTTATTATATCTTTATAAATAAGTATATAATCACATAAAAGCACATAATTCACATAATATTCAAATAATTCATCTTTATTACTTTAAAATAGATTATAGTGGTTGACCTAGACTATTACATCAACGCATCAATGCTTAGCCTCGAGACACGGGCTTTACAATTCTCTCCTCCTTAGGATGATTCCGTCCCGGAATCATGCATCAACAAACAGATGCGGATAGCGACTCATCATGTCACTCTCCATTTCCCAGGTGAGATTTGTCCCATTCTAATGTTTCCATCGCACAAGCACTAAGTCGACCATCTTGCGTCGCGACTTCCTCGTCTTACGTCAACAATCGCCTCGGGCTCTTCGATTAGCCTCTTATTCTGATCCATCCTTAACTCTGAAATTGGAATTATGTCGGGAACTTCTCCCGTGAACTTCCTCAAATAACACACATGGAATGTGTTATGAATATCATCTAGCTCTTCGGGTAATTCGAGCTTGTAAGCTTGGTTCCCAATCCTTTGAAGAACTTTGAACGGTCCAATAAACCTTGGACTCAACTTTCCTCGTTTCACAAATCTTATAAGTCCCTTCCACAGTGAGACTTTGAGCAAAACTGACTCCCCAACTTCGAACGTCATCGGTCGTCTCTTCTTATCAGCATAGCTCTTCTGACGATCCTGAGCTGCTAACATCCTTTTCCCTGATCACCTTTAACTTCTCAGTAGTCTGATGGACTATCTCGGGGCCCATAAACTGCTTTTCTCCGGCTTCAAGCCAACAAGACGGCGTACGACACTTCTGTCCGTACAAGGCTTGATAAGATGCCATCTTAATACTCGAATGGTAACTATTGTTGTAGGAAAACTCTACCAGAGGTAAGTTTTCATCCCAGTTACCTTGGAACTCTAGCGTACACGCTCTTAGCATATCCTCCAACGTTTTAATCGTTCTTTCGCTCTGACCATCGGTTTACGGATGATAAGCTGTACTAAACACAATTTCGTACCCAATTGCTCTTGTAGACTCCTCCAGAATCTTGACGTGAAACGACTATCACGATCTGATACAATCGTAAGAGGAACACCGTGAAATCTTACCACCTCCTTCATATAAGCATTTGCGAGCTTATCCATCGACCACTTCTCGTTGGCTGCTATGATGTGTGCACTCTTAGTGAAATGATCCACGACCACCCAAATCATGTCGTGACCGCTCTTCGTCATGGGCATTTTAGTCACAAAATCCATGGTGAAGTCTTCCCATTTACCCATGGGTATAGGTAAAGGTTCTAAACTCCCATACGGTTTCTGATGTTGTGCCTTAACTCTCGCACATGTTACACTATCCGCCACATATTTTGCAACATCGAGCTTCATCGTCGGCCACCAGTAGTAGGGTTTCAGATCCCTATACATTTTAGTGTTGCCATGATGAGTCGAGTGCATGGTCTTGTGGGCTTCTTCCATCAGAAGATCTCTTATTCCTCCCGTCTTAGGTACCCAAATCCTATCTTGGAATACCTTTAACCCTTGATTGTTCGTACCGAACACCAGCGTTTTGCCAGAACGCTCCTCTTTTCAGTCATTTTTTTCTCTGAAGCTTCTTCTTGAGCTTTCTTAATGCTTTCCACAATTGTTGAGACAAATTCAATTCTCAATGCTCTTGGCCATTTCCTTTCAAGGCCCATTTTTCGGCTTAAAGCATCGGCTACGACATTTGCTTTACCAGGGTGGTAAAGCATTTCGTAATCGTAATCCTTAAGCAATCCTAGCCAGCGTCGTTGCCTCATATTCAACTCTTTTTGATCAAAGACATACTGGAGACTCTTATGATCGGTGAAAAGCTTGCACTTCGTGCTGTAAAGATAATGTCTCCATATCTTTAGTGCAAATACTACCGCTGAAAACTCCAGATCATGAGTGGGGTAGTTCTTTTCATGATCTTTCAGTTGTTGAGATACATACGCTATCTCCTTATCTCTTTGGGTCAGAACACAAATCAACCCAACTCCTGATGTGTCGCCATAGACTACGAAGTTTCCAAATCGTCCCAGAATCATCAACAAGACAGGGATTGTATAATGATTCCATACATTATCTCTTCATCATAGGTAATAGTCGTAACCATTATGTTCCTTCGAATGAGTATCTAACTTTTGGAATTCTTGTCTGTAGGTGGTGCTTGATCTTGCACCTGCTCTCCATCCCATGTTGGATTTTCAATCGTAATCTTCGAGTTACAAACTCAATCATTATTGGAGACTCCTGCTCCTTCTTAAACAGACTTAAATTAAGATAAGTTCTTTACTTCGATTACCGTAACATACCAATGGGACATGTCCTAGTGACATCTCGTCGTATGATGCAACGCTTAGACTCAGGTCATTTAGAGTCAAATTCCAGAACAGAATATACCTTCCTTCATGTTTTAATGTGATATAATCACATTCTAGCATGTAGCACTTCTAGCTACAAGCTTCTTAGCTTAACAATTTTTACAATACTTCTATTGATCGCTTCGATTATCTTTCACTTCAATATTTTGGCTTAAATCGGATGCTACATCGATCTTGGTTCTTTAAACCATGTAAAATACTCATCTTATTCGGACTCGATTTGATATGACCACTAGGGTCGGATTAACAATCATCTTCTTAGTCATTACCGAAATGATGGTAACAACAGATATGAACAAAACATAATCAATTACTAGTGCCTTGGTAACCTTGTGACTTTCCCTGATCCAAGTGTGAGTCCTGTGCTTCCGGTAGCATAGGCCTCTACTACCATTCACACCTACTCATACTCGTCCCAAGTATTGTCTCGCAGTTTTTCCAAGTCACCATACCTGAAAATCACACAACAGCTTAACACATCAGATAGCAAAACGAAGGTTTTATATTATTCCTTGAAACGATTACATAGGTGTTCAAGTTCACCCTAGACTATGCCTCTAATAGGCTACATCATATGATACTACCCTCCTGGCTACTACATATCTTGATCTTCGGATGGAAAATCCTCACTCGTGATTCCTTGCGTTGTCACCTTCTTCGTCGAGGATTGTCTGAGATGCTCTTGCCTTCGGCTTTGGAGGCGCATTTGCTCTTACGACTTCATTTTTCCTCGGGCAGTCCTTAGAAATATGTCCTTCTTCCCTACAACCGTAGCATACCCTCTTACTAAATGTACACACATTGGCGTAATGCCCAGTCCTTCCACATTTGAAGCAAGTCACCTCCCTTCCAGAGTGTTTATTTTTGCACTTCTCGCACCGTTTGCCTTTACCTCCCCCTTTTCCAGACTTTGAGAACATATTTCTCTTGTTGGACCTTGAAGTCCCCTCAAACTTCCTCTTCTTGCCAACTTCAACCTTGTTGGCGGTCCTATCGTTGATCATTTCTTCGACTGACTTAGCAACTCAGATGGTTGCCTCAAGAGTTGGTGTCTGGCGTACCGGCACAGTAAGTTCATCCTTACTTTGTTGAAGTAAACGCCTTGTTTCTTCCATCTGTTGATCCAACATCATCCGCACCATTGCCTGTACTCCTGCCATCGTGATTGGTTCAGGTACAACTGCTACTTCTGGTGCTTTCTTAGTCACTTGTGGCTCAGGTTGCAGGTTACCGTTTCTGAGTCCGCTTCGAGTGCTCACCATGTCGATCTATACACCAAAATCAGACGTTCGGTGTGTAGTGACGAGAATTCAGATAGAAAAGATTTATTTATGATAGACGTATAAATCTCCTTATCACTCCGAAAAGTTACATGCCAGTTCTAATTCCGTAATCAAACGTTTAGAAACATGTACACATAAAATTTCCAGGCCCGATTGGCAACAGACCATAGATCCGATAGCATCATAAAGCATCATAATTCATTTAGCACATAAAGCAATTTAGGCATCTTTCGTAAAATAAACTAGTGCTCGTGTCTAAAATATGGTAGACACTCATCTCACAATCATCGCTTCGCATTCTAAGTTTAAGTCTAGAAATCCTACAAATTCCTAGTTCGCTTAAACTAATGCTCTGATACCAACTGTGACATCCCCATTTTTACGGCCAGAAAAGACCGATTTAGTTTATAAAAATCAGAGTAACTTCTTAAGAAAAGTGTTGCGGAATTTTGTTCCCAGAAAAAAACATGATAAATATGTTATCAAAGCATTTCCGAAGAAATGTGTTTTATTCCTTTTAAAACCTTGGGATGTCAACGTCAATACAGAAACATAAGCATAAACAGAACTTACATTCATTTACACTAGTGATTACATCTCTTTAATCCCTCAGTGAAGTGTAGCTTTATATCGACACCTGTGATGCAAATAAACTAAGTGGGTCAAGTTGGGAAACCTGGTGAGTACATAGGGTTTTCAACCCACAATAGTCAAGTTATTATGTTTTATCATCAAACAATTAACCCAATTACCCATCCCCATTATCTTCTTTAGTTCCTAGGGATCTACCCTAAGAATCATCTATCACTCATTCCTAAGGGTTTTCCTAAGGAATAGGCACGAAGTCCATCGTTGCCAAGGTTTATACAACAGGCACTAAATCCATAGTTGTCAGGGTTCATCCAACGGGTGCTAAGTCCATAGCTTTCATTTATCGACAGTATTATTTGCGGGAGTCCACCTGCAATACATGTCAATGGGTTTTTAGAGTACACCGGGTGAACATATCGTTCACAACACCTACAGGTAGCGAGCCTGCTAGTGTTCCACAGACTGTCTAGAATAGTCCATGGTTGTCATCCGTACTCTGCTAGATGACGGGGCCATCGTTTGGGTAAAGGTTTCTCTCATTTTTCACCTCTCATCCTCATCTCATAATCTATATTACCTTTTATCTTATCCTCTAACTTATCTTTCATCACACACCAACTATTTCATCTACCCATGTTTTACCCAACATATTTGTAGATATAAAATACATATACAGTTCAGATCTGAAGACGTAGTTTAGATCTGTAAAGAAAACACATATACGGTTCAGATCTAAAAGAAAAAGGTCTAGATCTGAAAAACTAAGTTTAAATCTTTCATCATATCTCTCAAAGCATAAAATACATATACAGTCTAGATCTGAAGAAAAGTTCAAATCTGGAAAGGAAGAAGTTTAGATCTTTCATCCAGCACATATCTCAAGTATAAATCATCCATATATCAGGTTTTGATCTGAAAAGTTCAGATCTGCAGTGAGAAACTCTAGATCTGAAGGAAAAAGTTCAGATCTGAAAGAAAGAGGTTACTGTTGGATTAATGTCTAAGTCCATAACTATATTTGGTATGTACTTGACCCGACCCGGCATGGTCCATTTGGGTTGCACTTCACCGGCACAATTTATATGGATAGTCTTTTGAGAATAGTATATTTATGATTTATATTAATATATTATAAGTTCTAATATATTAATATATAATCATATTATTTAATTAGTATTGATCAAGAATTAATTTATAATTAATTAAGTGATCAAAAGGAACTAATTAAATATGGACTCTTAGATATATATATGTGTAGTGGGCCAAGTTCATTTAGGTTGGGCTAAGTCTTCATGGATAGTCCATGGAGCTTTAACCCATGGATCCTAGGAAATGAAAGGTCATGGGTATTAGGGTTTAACCCTAATCCTCCACACTATATAAAGGGTCTTATGGTTCATGAAATGAGGGTAGTGGCTAGTGTGGATACACTAAAGAGGGCAATAACCGATTTCATAAGTGTCAGCCAAGTATCCATATTCTCTAAAGTCTTCCAAGGTGTTTTGGTGATTTGTGATTCCACTTGAGGCTTCCACACTATTGGGGCTAAGCTCTTAAAGTTCAAGACTTCAAGCTTCATTAAAAGGTATGTATTCTAACTTGTTATATTACCCAAGTATCAAGGATTGTATGCTAGATAGGGTAATACCTTGGAATATTCATATTTGCATGTATAATAGAGAAAACATAGATCCAAGGTATTTAGGGTTGCATGTACACTTAGGAGTGTTAGAATGCTCAAAAACCCAACAGTGGTATCAGAGCCATGGTTTGTTTTCTGTTATATTGATGCAAATGTTTTATTTTCAAAGTTGAAAAAAAAGGAAAAAAAACATGATGTTTGTCAAATTTTAAGATAATTACTTGTTTTTGTGAAAAACTAATTATTTGTAAAATTTGAATCATTTGCTATATGAGTTGAATTAGGTCAAATTTAGTAAAAGATAAAATGATATGATTATTTTATTAGTTTTAAAAGTTTGATCTAAAGAGTTTTTCGAAACCTCCATAAGTTATGGATATGAAAAGGTTTAAAAAAAATTGATTCAAAATTTTTTATGGAGTTACAAAACTTGGTCTTAATGTTTTAAAGAATTCCATAACTTGTTCTTAAGTTATGGAACATGAAAAGTTTCATCATAAAACAAAACATTAAACTCCATAAGTTATGGAATCCAAAAGTTATTTTTTTTTGTGTTTCCTTGATTTATGAGTTAGTTTAGATTAATGAAAAAAAATTTGTGTTTTAGTTGTTTTCAATCCTAATTAATCTAGAGGTAGTTCATAAAATGTGTTTTTGTAACTTGTCCTCAAGTTACATAAAAGGTCACATTTATGAATCTTAAAACTCATAAAAGTGTCATAGGTTACATAAAAAAATGAAGAGTCTTTTTCATTAAATAGTATTATGACTCCATAACTTGTCCTCAAGTTATGGATGTTTAAGAGTCGCTTCTTTAAAAGTGTTATTAAAGAATAAGAGGTTACATAAAAAATGAAGAGTCTTCATTTTAATGAACCATTAAACTCATAAGTTATGAAATGAAAATTTTTTAATAGTTTCAAAAACTTGCCCTCAAGTTTTGGAATTTGTAAAGTTTTCCCATGAATACTTTAATTCCAAGTTAAGCCCTTAGAATTTTAAAAGTTAAAATTCAACCCTTATACTTTATAATATTATAAGTTAATAATATTTATATATATGTATAAGAGCAAGTCGTCTTACCATTAGTAGGCCTCATTCACGAAGCCGGTCTATAAGAGGGGTATAAGGTTACTGCCTATAAAATGACAGTTTAATGGGTGTCCACTCTCACCCACCGCTTCCTTGACCGGTGGAGGGTCGTTAGCCGAACGAGTAGGACAAGGACTATAATTCTCCCTTCATTAAAAGTTTAATGACAAATACTAAGTAACTAAACATTTAAAAATTCCTAATCTTAGTTACTTAGGAAAATGTGAATTTGGTGCTAACCCATGAAATTACACTTTGCACTTTCTTAAGTCAGTTAGTGGAGTGTGTGTGGTTAACCGGCACACTAGCTTGATTTAACAAGGTAGGCAAAGGGTAACTTAATGTTTATCATAGCATCGGTGGAGCGTGTGTGGTTAACCGGCACATCGATTGAGGGGTAAATATTAAGGGTACCAAGTATATTTGCATGGTTATTCACACCTTGTTTTGTGATCCTCGACATCCCAGTCACAAAACCTGAAGGGCATACTCGAGATTCAAACATGCCATTGAAAGTTCAATGTATCTCAAAAGATCTAGGAGTTTCAAATCCAATTAAAACTTAATTATATTTCGTTTTTCATGGTGGAAATTGGTAAATTGTCATTTACCTACCTTCAACTATTTTATAACTTGGATTACGGCATCCCTCTTCCAGTTATAAATAGGTTGTTGGGTCCTAGCCTTAATATTTCATTTTGGGTGTTATATTAAGGACTTTAAGTCAACTTTACGTGAATTTCTCCCATTGTTGATGTCTGGTTTAGACAACAATGATCTTCCCAAACCAAGTTTTCCTAATGAATATGACTTCCCGAGTTTGGCTCATGGAAGTCATACTTCTCTTCCTCCACCTCCTCCAATTATTCTCCCTAACCCACAAGTTCAAGGTCACTCAAGCCCTAATGGCAAGCAAGGTCTATGTGTGATCACATCTTAGAGATGAAGTCACATATTGACAAGTCGGGAGAGTTGGGTGTCAAAGTCTTGAGAAAGTTGGATGTTCAATCACTTTCTAAGTCACATAGTGAGTTCCTTTGGGACTACTATGAAACAGACTATGACATGAACCTTAATGATCATATCTATTTGCTTGGTGCTGCTGAATCAGCAATGATTTGGAACGATAGTAAAGCAAATTTGATTAGAAGATCAACTTCCCAAAAACTTTATGGACAGTGACAATGGTGACACTGGAAATCCAGAAAAAGCATTCTTTTCCCAATGGAAAGGGATTGGCCATAGTCAACCCGGTTGACCAAATGGTAAAGAGAAAGGCTAAGTCTGAGATAGTCCCATTACCAAAGGGTCCATATGTTTATTTTGCCAAAGGAAGGGGCGTTGATTGCAAAGCTGCCAAATTTACCTAAGGATGTTAAAGTCAGTAAGTTTGACTCTACATCAGGTAGAGCCCATTATCTAACTCTGTTAAGTTCTATTCTGAGATCCTCATTACATGATGTGACTGGGTCACATGTTGATGTTTTAAGAATCAAAGAATAGAGAGAAATCTTAAAGGAAGTATATGCTGATTCTGATCGCGAAGGTGGATTTCGATCGCATCAGAATTTTGAGCAGTTGCTTAAGAAGTTATGATATATTGCTAAGGAATAGATAACAACAATTTTCCATGTGGATTGTAAGGATAAGTTTTTCCGCAAAGTTTTAAAATAAAAGAAAATTGTTTAATTTTATTTATTTGAAGTATCCTTACAATGGCATTTGTGGAAAATTGTTGCTTATATGATTCCACTGACAGCAATATTGGAAAATGGATTTGATTCTTTCATTTGTGGTAGTGTCTAAATTTACCAAATCAGGAAAGTTCCTCATCACCCAAGTTTCAATTGGACCGAAACTTGGAATCATGCAATTTGAATAGTATGATGAATGAGAACTTTCAAGCATTGGAAAATCAAGACTAATTACTTGTTCACATGGATGTGTGAGTCAAGTGAAGGACTAAAGGGATCGAGTACACATTCTTGTGCACTGGTCATGTCCACCACAAAGCTCGTTAAGACTATTTGATTTACTAAAGTTTAGTAAATATGGTTATACTTACAAGTTTAAGTATAATTCTGAAACATTGGAAAAGTCTCAATGTATGGCAGAACGAATGGGAAGAATTAAATTAGGCAGAAAGATAAAAGTTTCTCAAATCTGAAAAGATGGGAGAGTACTTTAGTATCATGTTTGTGATCATCTTAATGATTTAGAAATCATATCACAATTAGTCCTCTAAAGGTCATCTTAGTGCATTCTTATGACTAAGAAGAGGAGTCATGAATTGTTGAAATGGTTAGATCAGGAAGATGAGTCATACTTCGTTCCAAAACAATTCTTAGAGTCATACTCCAAGATTGTAACTTGAGTAACATATCTTAAAGAAAGGTTTAAAACACTTGTCAAATGTAAGAGTAAAAGTGTCCTACTCTTGTACATTTGAAATTGGTAAGTTGTGATGTTTTGGATAAAACAAAGACCAACTAAGGCCAATTGTGTGAAGTGTTTGTCTTGATAAAGAATCCACACTATCTCTTGAATATTTGGCAAGATAGTCTTATATGTCAAGAGGATAGTGGGAGTCTTAAAGATCCTAAAAAGAATTTCAAGAACTAATCAAGAATAAAACCTGAGGTTCTTCACTAGCACACGACTTGAGGTTTATAACCTATCGTGTTGACATATTCTGTGCCCATTCCAGTTAAAGTTGGCTTTACATAGGAGTTCTGAAAGTTCTCAATGATGGGTTTTCAGCATTCTAACACTCCTATGGTGTACATGCAACCCTAGAAACCTTGGATCTATGTTTGACTAAGATAAATGCAAATAATTATTTTTCCAAGGTTCTTATCCTAACTAGCATGGCATGGGGTACTTGAATCAAATAAAACTAGTAGAATTACTTACCTTGTAGTAGTAGTTGATTGCTTGGAGTTTGAGAGCCTAGCACCAATAATGTGGATGCCTCAAATGGAAGTCACAAATCACCACAAACTTGGAAACTTGAGAGAATAGTCACAAACTTCTTGAAATTGGCCCTCTTAGTTTACACACATCAACTAGTCCAATTTCAAGAACCAAAGCCTCCTTTATATAGTGTGGTGGATTAGGGTTACATCCATGTAAACCCTAATACCCATGTCTTTTCATTTCCATGAGATCCATGGGTTAAAGCTCCATAGTGTATCCATGGACTTTCCATGCAAGCCTAGCCCATTCCAAATAAGCATTAGCCCACACTATATAAATACAAGAGCCCATATTTAATTAGTCATACTTTTGATCTCTAAATTAATTATAGATCAACACTAATTAAATAATATGATTTTATATTAATATATTAGAACTTATAATATATTAATAAATCATAACTTATAATATTCTCAAAAGATTATCCGTAAATTGTTCGGGTGAAGTGCAACCCAAATGGACCATGCCGGGTCGGGTCAAGTACATACCAAATATAGTTATGGACTTAGACACTATATCCAACAGCCCACTTGGATAAGTCTAATAACTATAGTTACAAGTATGACTTCAGGAACCGATCAGCAATCGTAGCTCTTTAAACTCTGTTGAACTATGAAGCGCCATTTTAGATAAGTGATCATATAATCCTCTGTTCTAGATATCAGCCGGACAAATACATGGAACATGGTCTTGCTTATTGTCCAGCATTTGTTTCCCGATTTCTGATTTGTTTGACATAGAACTTAACTGAACACATCAATTTAGTTCTGACCGGGCCCGGTACATAGGTCAAAACAAAATCATCGAGGGGCCCAGATATCGCTTCTAATCCTAGAAGGAACATATAAACTTCGACTCATATGTTTGCTCTACTACTTGTTGAACTACACACAAAGGCACGGTTTATAACATCGAGTTACCAATGCGTTTTCGTGCAATCAATGCATAACCAACTCATAGGCAACAAATCATATCTCTAGGTTTGAAGAATTATATGATATTACCGTCTCACGATCACTCGAGATAAATTCCATGAAGTGATACAAGTGAGCGTGGGTTGAATCCAATACTCAGAACTTATGAGCACTCATGAGTACTGTAGCCCCGCTTTGTCTAACATCTTAGACCTCTACAAGCCAACCCATGACAGTCTTGATTCATATCTACTTCCAACATATGACCGACTGTGGAGAGTTTGAATAATATGATATAAACCATAACATAATTATTCTGGAAGTCAAAACATGAAAAAAGAAATAATAGTAAACGATTGACAAGAGATAGCAACACTTTACTCATAAATAACAGCTTTTATTTATCATCAAATGTCAATTACATTTTACAAATTTCAAGATTATCTAACTACTAAAACTAATATCATCCTTCAGCCCTATGCTCCGAGCATGCTGGAGATGCTTAGCCCGAGTCAGTCCCTTCGTGAGGGGATCTGCTGGGTTCTCATCCGATGATACCCTCTTTGCCACGAGGATTCCTTCTTCTATTCGATGTCTGATGAAGTGATATTTTCTGTCAATGTGTCTGGATCTCCCATGATCTCTTGGTTCCTTGGCTAAGGCAACCGCACTATTGTTGTCACAGAAAATCTCCATTGGCTCCTTTATAGCTGGTACAACTCCAAGGTCTCCGATGAAGTTCTTTAGCCATATAGCCTCCTTTGCTGCCTCGCTTGCTGCTATATACTCTGATTCACAAGTGGAATCAGCCACTGTCTCCTGCTTGGAACTTTTCCAAGTAATTGCCCCTCCGTTTAGAGTAAAGACCTAGCCCGACTGAGAGCGGAAATTATCCCTGTCAGTCTGAAAGCTAGCATCACTGTACCCTACAACTCTCAAGTCCTCACTGCCACCGAGGGTAAGGACCCAGTCCTTAGTCCTCCGTAGGTACTTGAGGATATTCTTTACCGCAGTCCAGTGTGCCTTGCCAGGGTTCCCCTGATACCTGCTAACCATGCTCAAAGCAAAGGCTACATCAGGTCGAGTACACGTCATAGCATACATGATCGATCCTACAGCTGAATCATAAGGTATTCGACTCATTTCTGCTATCTCAGCCTCAGTACTAGGGCTTTGTGTCTTACTCAATCTAGCGTTACTCTGGATGGGTAACTCTCCTTTCTTGGAGTTATGCATGTTGAACCTTTTCAACACTTTGTCCACATAGGTGCTTTGACTAAGTCCAATTAGTCTTTTACTCCTGTTTCTCAAAATCCTTATCCCTAGGATATAGGCAGCTTCTCCAAGGTCCTTCATAGCGAAACACTTCCCAAGCCAGGACTTTACTTCCTGCAGGGTTGGGATGTCATTTCCTATGAGTAGTATGTCATCCACATACAGTACCAAAAAGCTGACTATACTCCCACTAGCCTTGATATACACACAAGATTCATCTTCACTCCTTGAAAACCCAAATTCTTTGACTTTCTCATCAAAGCAAAGATTCCATCTGTGAGGTGCCTGTTTTAATCCATAAATGGATTTCTCGAGCTTACACACTCTACTGGGGTACTCTGTACTGACAAAACCCTCTGGCTGAACCATGTAAACATCTTCGGCCAACTTTCCATTAAGGAAAGCGGTTTTGACATCCATTTGCCATATTTCATAATCATGAAATGCAGCAATGGCTAACAGAACCCTAATAGACTTAATCTTGGCCACTGGTGAAAAGGTCTCATCATAATCAACTCCCGGAGTTTGAGAATAACCCTTTGCAACCAGTCGTGCCTTATAAGTGTGTACATTACCATCCATGTCGGTCTTCTTCTTGAAGATCCATTTGCACCCAACTATCTTACGACCAGGTACATTGTCAACCAAGTTCCAAACTTGATTGTCATACATGGACTGTATCTCGCTATCCATAGCCTCTTTCCATTTAGCAGCCTCAGGGCCTGCCATGGCTTTCATGTAGCTGTTAGGCTCATCCAGATTTACCAGTGTGCTATCACTGATAAGTGTCTCACCTTCTGCAGTAATATGAAAACCATAATAATGCTCAGGTGCATTCCTAACTCTGGTGGAACGCCTCAGAGGTATAGATTCTTCAGTCGGCTCAATAGGATTTTCCTTCTCAGGTTGAGGGCTAGGGTTTGAGGTTCCTTCACCACTTGACTCTTGAATTTCCTCAAGGTCAATTTGCCTCCCACTGTGTTCTTGGCTCATGAATTCTCTCTCTCGAAAGAATCCTCTTCTTGCTACAAAGACCACATTATCACTGGGTCTGTAGAAGATGTAACCAAAGGATTTATGTGGGTAGCCGATGAAAATACACCTTTCGCTTCGGGGTTTGAGCTTATCGTGAGTCTCGCCTCTCACGAAAGCCTCGCAACCCCAAATCTTGATGTGGTCTAGATTGGGAACTTTTCCAGTCCACACCTCGTGAGGTGTTTTGGCAACCTTCTTTGTAGGGACTAGATTAAGGATATGGGCGGCAGTCTCTAAGGCATACCCCCAAAATGAGATTGGTAGTGAAGCTCGACTCATCATGGAACGAACCATGTCCAACAAGGTCCGATTGCGCCTCTCTGCTACACCATTCAACTGTGGTGTCCTAGGAGGTATCAATTGTGAGACAATCCCACATTCCTTAAGATAGTCAAGGAACTCAGTACTAAGATACTCACCACCACGATCGGATCGAAGCATCTTAATGTTCCTGCCAAACTGATTCTCCACTTCTTGCTTAAACTCTTTGAATTTCTCAAAGGTTTCTGACTTATGCTTGATTAGGTAGACATATCCATATCTACTAAAAACATCAGTAAAAGTCACATAGAACCGATTAGCATCTCTTGTGGCGGTTCTGAAGGGTCCACACACATCCGTGTGTATGAGGTCCAATAAACCTTCACCCCTAGCACAAGTGCCAGTAAAAGGTGACTTTGTCATTTTACCAAGCAAACAAGATTCACAACTATCATCTGACTTTAGGTCAAATGACTCCAAGACTCCATCCTTTTGGAGTTGGCCTATGCGTTTCTTGCTTACATGTCCAAGACGACAATGCCATAAGGATGCTTTATCTAAGATAGTGGAAGAGTTAATACACAATACATTATTTCCTAGATTATCTACAACAGATACAGTTTCATACACGCCATCACAAGGTAATGCTTTAAAATAAAGAACATTATTAAAGAAAGCATCAATACTACCATTATTATTATCAAAATAAAAGGTAAAACCTTGTTTATACAATGCATGAAAGGAAATAACATTTCTTGCCATTTCTGGCGAATAATAACATTTATTCAAATCTAATGTAAACCCACTATTTAGCACTAAGGAATAAACTCCTATCTTGGTGACAGGTGAAGCTTTCCTGTTTCCCATGATCAAGTTTATCTTTCCCTGCTCCACATTCTCACTTCTTTTTAGTCCCTGCAAATCACAACATATGTGAATACCACAACCTGTATCAAGGACCCAAGACTTAGAATGAGGTGAGTTATTAGACAATATAGTGTATACCTGCATGGTTGGGTTTTACTTTCCCATCCTTCAAATCTTGCTGGTACTTTGGGCAGTTTCGCTTCCAGTGCGACTTTTCATGGCAATAGAAGCATTCAGCCTCATTAGGGTTAGCAGAAGGAGTGACAAAACCTTTCTTGGTTTTGCTTGAAGAGGAGCCTTCAAGGGTCTTACCCTTGGTACCCTTAGAAGGGTTCTTTCTCTTCTTCCCTTTGCCATGCCCGATTGCCAAGACATTGGCCGCAGTTGGAGTAGGAGTACGAGTAGTAACAACCGACTTACCCTTTAGACCACTTTCGGCGGTCTTCAAAAGTCCTTGAAGTTTGCTGAGGGTGACTTCTTCCTTGTTCATGTGATATGTCATGCGGAATTGATCATAACACGATGGCAAGGAGTGCAAAATGATGTCTATTGCTAACTCCTCAGGGAAGTTCACATTCAACTTCAGTAAACGGTCCACATACCTTTGCATTTTCTGCATGTGGCCCGTGATGGGTTCACCATCCTTCATTCGGGTTGTTATCATGGAGGAGATTATTTCATATCACTCTTAACGAGCACTTTGATGGTAGCGGTCCATCAAGTCCTGGTGCATCTCAAAAGGATAATAGTCCTCATAGGACTTTTGGAGCTCGGCTGTCATGGTGGCCATCATGATGCATGCCACTTTTGTAGCATCTCTTTCATGTACCTCATATTCAGCAAGCTCTTCAGGAGTAGCAGTTGGCTCGGGTACCTTCAGCTCCTTGTCGAGAACATATCCTTTGTTCTCATACCGAGTGACCATCCTGATGTTTCTGATCCAATCTGTAAAGTTGGACCCATCAAAGATGACTCTCCCACAAAGATTCATGAGAGAGAAGGAGCTAGTAGGGTTTGAGCCAGAAGCATTGTTATTGGAAGACATCTGAAAAGAAGAGGGAATAGATTAGATTAGATTTTGAGATAGTCCTTAATAAAACACCCAAATGTAATATTAAGGCTAGGACCCAACACATTATTTTATAACTTAGAAGAGGGATGTCGTAATCTAAGCTATAAGATATTTGAAGGTAGGTGAATGACGATTCACCAATTTCCACCATGAAAAACGAAATATTTAATTAGGTTTTAATTGGTTTAGAAACTCCTAGATTCTTTGAGATTCATTGAACTTTCTTCAATGGCATGTTTCAATCTCGAGTGTGCCCTTCAAGTTTTGTGACTGGGATGCCGAGGATCGCAAAACAAGGTGTGAAGTAACCATGCAAATTACTTGGTACCCTTAATGTATTACCCCTCAATCTATGTGCCGGTTAACCACACACGCTCTAATGATACTATGATAAAAATTAAGTCACCCTTTACCTACCTTGTTAAGTTCAAGTTAGTGTGCCGGTTAACCACACACGCTCCACTAACGACTTAAACAAGTGTAAAGTGTAATTTCATGGATTAGCACCTTATTCACATTTTCCTAAAATAACTCAGATTGGGAATTCAATAAAGTTTAGTTACTTTAGTATTATCATTATACTTTTAATGAGAATTTATAAGTCCTTGTCCTACCCGTTCGGCTAACGACCCTCCACCGATCAAGGAAGCGGTGGGTGAGAGTGGACACCCATTAAGTTGCCATTTTATAGGCAACAACCTTATACCCCCCTTATAGACCGGCTTCGTGAATGAGGCGTACTAGCGGTAAGACGACTTGATCTTATACATATATAAATATTATTAAACTTATAATATTATAAAGTATAAGGGTTGAATTTTAACTTTTAAAATTCTAGGGATTGGAACTAAAGTTTTTAATATGACTTTACATGTTCCAAAACTTGAGGGCAAGTTTTGTAAACTTTCAAAACTTTTCATTTCTCATAACTTATGAGTTAATGGTTATTAAAAATGAAGACTCTTCATTTTTTTTGTAACCTATGTGTTCTTTTAATGGTTATTTATAAATGTGACTTTTGGTTATCCATAACTTAAGAACTAGTTATGGACTCCATTAAAACACATAAAGATCAAGAATTAATCTAATCAATTATTAGCACATAATTTATATGATCTTCTAAACTCATATGTTTATGAATGTTCATATCAAAAATTTCAAGAATCGTAAAAACATATACAAAACTCGAAATTTTGATACGAGCTTTTGAACAAAACTTCGATTTTCAAGTTTTTTTTTTTTGCATCAAGTATCAAATAAACAAACCAGTCTCTGATACCATTGATGGGTTTTTAGCATTCTAACACTCCTATGGTGTACATGCAACCCTAGAAACCTTAGATCTATGTTTGACTAAGATAAATGCAAATAATTATTTTTCCAAGGTTCTTATCCTAACTAGCATGGCATGGGGTACTTGAATCAAATAAAACTAGTAGAATTACTTACCTTGTAGTAGTAGTTGATTGCTTGGAGTTTGAGAGCCTAGCACCAATAATGTGGATGCCTCAAATGGAAGTCACAAATCACCACAAACTTGGAAACTTGAGAGAATAGTCACAAACTTCTTGAAATCGGCCCTCTTAGTTTACACACATCAACTAGTCCAATTTCAAGAACCCAAGCCTCCTTTATATAGTGTGGTGGATTAGGGTTACATCCATGTAAACCCTAATACCCATGTCTTTTCATTTCCATGAGATCCATGGGTTAAATCTCCATGGTGTATCCATGGACTTTCCATGCAAGCCTAGCCCATTCCAAATAAGCATTAGCCCACACTATATAAATACAAGAGCCCATATTTAATTAGTCATACTTTTGATCTCTAAATTAATTCTAAATTAATTATAGATCAACACTAATTAAATAATATGATTTTATATTAATATATTAGAACTTATAATATATTAATAAATCATAACTTATACTATTCTCAAAAGATTATCCGTAAATTGTTCGGGTGAAGTGCAACCCAAATGGACCATGTCGGGTCGGGTCAAGTATATACCAAATATAGTTATGGACTTAGACACTATATCCAACACTCAATTGGTTGCATAACAACTTGGAAGCAATGGCAGGCGCTGTACTGCCAGGTGGCAAGAAGTTAAGATTGCATAAGTTCAGTCCATATGAGTTTGGATTTGTCATTATCCTTGTCTTATGACTATGGTTTTGACGATTCATATGGATAAGAACACATACACCATAAAATCTAAGGGTCATAAGGTTTCTCTCCGATTCATGAAAATGATGGTGAGGAAACACTTCCACCAAGTAGATTTGAAGCAGATGGCAAAAGGTCTAAACAATTGAGACTATGATTACGGCATCCCTTTTCATAGTTCTGAAATTGTTTATACACACATGCATGCTATCTAAGGAAAGGTGTATGATTTTGATAAAGTTTTATCAAAGCATCTCGTATCAGAAATCTGAACTTTGGTAAGAAAGTCAATAAAGTATTGACTTCTAGAAGTCCAGCTGATTTCTGAGTACATGTCAAAGCTAGTGGGAGCATAAGTGGTATGCTAATAATCATCATGTTAGTGGGAGCATGATAATTATTGTTAGTGTTGCAAGTTAGCAATGTTAATTATAGAAAACAAAAGTTTCAATTCGTGAGGCTGCAGGGATTGAAAAAGTTGTTTTGCTATAATTAAGGGAGAGGATATACTTCATTTCAGTTCTAAAGGCTTAGATTGAGACCTTAATCATCTTTAGTCAAGAATATATATATATGAATTTCATGTTGGATTGGTTCAACTTAAGGAAATTCTATATATTGCGTTCTCAAAATTCGATTATGATTACGGCATCCCTCTTCATAGTCAAATTTTGAAAACATGCCAAATAAAAATATTGTAGCAAAAGACTGGTCTAGAATCATGTCTTTATGTGAGACATCATGAATCGTGTACCATTTGCTTTGGGTACAGGATCGATTGCATGTGCTATAATATTTGTCATTTCTAAATTTTTCCAAATGCCAGAGGCATTAAGAAGGGAAAAGGTCTAGAATTGGATATGACTAAAATGATTAAGCAATTGTCGAGGACAATCTGAGGTTTACCAAAGATTGGTTGCTCAGGGACAGCTGGAAGTATAGTGCTAATTTTGGAAGGACCATATTGACATATTCTGAAAAGAGGCATCTCTTATTCAGAAGTGATAGTCAAAATGAGAATATGGAGTTGTCTCCATAGGTGGAAGTTATCTGTGTAGGATTAGAAAACTTAATGCAAGAAGCATGTCCAAAGCAATGTACTTTGAATATGAGACTTAGTTTCCATGGAGTTGATCTCCATTGGAATACCTTATAATGACTGTTGACAAGTCTTTGTGACTTTGTACATATTCATTACAGGAGGGTCAGTGCATATAAGTTTAAAATCTAAACAGATTTCGATAAATGATAGGAATTTGAAATTCTCACATTTTTCGATAAGGATTTGGGAGTGTGAAATTAGAATCATTGAAATTATGTTCAATTGGTTTATTTCACAAAGTAAGGATCATAGACAAACATAGAGTGCATACTTGGTGTATGACAAAGCTATTGTTTAAGAAAAACATAGTGTACATGCTTGGAGCATGGGACAACTAGTGTTTTTAATTCAAGTATAAAGTTGATAAAACCGAAACAATGAATAATGAGTAATCAGTATGGTGATAAATAAAAGTGTTTATTTATATTCATAGGGTTGGATACCATATTTGATTCATTTATTCTTGTGTTTCACTTTGCATGTTTTGACTTCCAGAATAACTAAGTCGCTCTTCCTGAATGATTAAGTTATTCAAACCATCCACAGTCGGTCATATGTTGGAAGTAGATATGAATCAAGACTGTCATGGGTTGGTTTGTAGAGGTCCAAGTTGGTGGACAAAGTGGTGCTACAACACTCATGAGTGCTCATAAGTTCTGAGTATTGGATTCAACCCACGCTCATTTGAATCACTTCATGGATTTTATCACGAGTGATCATGAGACGATAATATCTTATATTCTTAAAACCTAGAGATATGAGTTGTTACTATGAGTTGGTTATACATTGATTGCACGAAAACGCATTGGTAACTCGATGTTATAAAACGTGCCTTTGTGTATGATTCAACAAGTAGTAGAACAAGCCATATGAGTCGAAGTTTATCCATTCCTTTTACTTTCGGGATAAAAGCGATATCTGTGGGCCCCTCGATGATTTAGCGATGACACATGTGAGTGCTTGGCCAAGCCAGGACTGATTTGATTTGTTCAATCAGTCAGTCATCATAAATCGAAAATCGGGAAACAACAAATGGACAGAGAGAATGATTATAATCCATGTCTCAGTCCATATGATATCTAGAATGGAGGAATATATGATCCCTTATCTAATGGACAAGTCATTGACAAGGTCAGAGTTCGACAGCGGCTTTAAGAGCTACGATTGCCAGTTAGGTTTTGAAGTCATACTCAATAATACTTTTAGACTTATCCAAGTGGGAGACTGTTGGATTAATGTCTAAGTCTATAACTATATTTGGTATGTACTTGACCCGACCCGACATGGTCCATTTGGGTTGCACTTCACCGGCACAATTTATATGGATAGTCTTTTGAGAATAGTATATTTATGATTTATATTAATATATTATAAGTTCTAATATATTAATATATAATCATATTATTTAATTAGTATTGATCAAGAATTAATTTATAATTAATTAAGTGATCAAAAGGAACTAATTAAATATGGACTCTTAGATATATATATGTGTAGTGGGCCAAGTTCATTTAGGTTGGGCTAAGTCTTCATGGATAGTCCATGGAGCTTTAACCCATGGATCCTAGGAAATGAAAGGTCATGGGTATTAGGGTTTAACCCTAATCCTCCACACTATATAAAGGGTCTTATGGTTCATGAAATGAGGGTAGTGGCTAGTGTGGATACACTAAAGAGGGCAATAACCGATTTCATAAGTGTCAGCCAAGTATCCATATTCTCTAAAGTCTTCCAAGGTGTTTTGGTGATTTGTGATTCCACTTGAGGCTTCCACACTATTGGGGCTAAGCTCTTAAAGTTCAAGACTTCAAGCTTCATTAAAAGGTATGTATTCTAACTTGTTATATTACCCAAGTATCAAGGATTGTATGCTAGATAGGGTAATACCTTGGAATATTCATATTTGCATGTATAATAGAGAAAACATAGATCCAAGGTATTTAGGGTTGCATGTACACTTAGGAGTGTTAGAATGCTCAAAAACCCAACAGTTAGATCTGACAAGAATACATATACCATTCAGATCTGAAGAAAAGTCTTATATCTAAAAAGAAAAAAAAGTTTAGATCCGAAGGAAAATCTGGATCTGAAGGAGAAAGTTCAGATCTGGAAGAAAATGTTTAGATCTAAAGGAAGAAGTTCAGATCTGAAAAGAAAGAGGTTCAGATCTCTCATCCAGCAAACATCTCAGGTAAACAAACAACATATATTTATACACATAACACATAATTTATATAAAATACTTCATATCTATGTGTAAGATGAAAGTGGCTATTCACTCACCTGATAAGGAGTGATTCGGACAGCCCTTCGCTTCTTAAAATAATCTTCTTTGACGAAACTGGGAAGTTTGCTTGAAAACCGGGCTCCGCGCGGTCAGAGTTTCAAACCGAAAAACTCTTTTTCTCGGAGACTCCGGGCTCTCCGAGGCTTCCTTCGGGGCTAGGGGGTTTTCCTAGGCTTTAGGGGGTGTTTTAGGGGCTAGAGAGAGAAAGTAGTGAGAGAAGGAATGAGAGAATTGTGTGTGAAATCGGCTGGCCCTCGCATGCCTTTTATAGGCCTGATCTGCGGAGTACGTTGGGCGTACTCTTCGGAGTACGCTGCGCGTAGTGCTTGGTCGTACAACACGCGTCGCTCTTCGGATGGGTCATCGTGGCGAGCTCCGGAACCGCAGAAGGTTAGTCCGCTGGGCGTAGAGACTTCCTACGCGAGGCGTACTCGTATGCGGGGCGTACCGAGCTCGGACGCGGGGCGTAATGCGAGGCGACGTGTCGCAGATCCGAGGCGAGCTCATCGAACGGCCGTGGTTTGGCCACGTCATCATTTCATGCATCAGCTTCGCAAATTGCACACTTAACTTCTAAAAATCATAACTTTCGCATACGGGGTCCGTTTTCGACGTTCTTTATATCCACGCGTATGCGGCAATGTACTCTACAACTTTCATTTAGACTCTGTCGGCTAAGTTTGAGTTTATTTTAAAATTTATATTTTCAACAGGCCGGGACAGGATTGGTCCGTTAAAAATTCATAACTTCTTCATCCGACGTCCGTTTTCCTCTGTCTTTTTATCGATGCGCTACTATTAACGAGATCTTCGATTCTCGTTTAGGTTGTGTCGGCTAAAAACCGCTCGTTCTAATATTCGAACTTCGGGCTGTACACTGCTAAGCCGAAACTTCGAAAAATCATAACTTCCTCATACGAAGTCAGATTTGGGCGTTCTTTTTATGGACGCTCTCGGTTTAACATATTCTATGACTTTCGTTTAGATCGCTAAGGCTAAAAGTCGCTCTATCGTAAATTCACTATTTACGCTTCCCGGCGCCGTGTCTGTTCCGTCGCGAAACTTCGACGGGTCATAACTTCTTCGTTATTACTCGGATTTCGGCGTTCTTTATATCCCCGAAATCCCTGTTTCGACCATTACAACTTTCTTCATCGATATCGGGCTTATCTAACAATTTATTTTTGACGCTTATTTTATTATATCTTTATAAATAAGTATATAATCACATAAAAGCACATAATTCACATAATATTCAAATAATTCATCTTTATTACTTTAACATAGGTTACAGTGGTTGACCTATACTATTACATCAACGCATCAATGTTTAGCCTCGAAACACGGGCTTTATAGTGTCGGATCTGAATAAATCAAATAACCATTCTTCAAAAGTGTGTTGAACCGCTGCCACATTGTGGGAAAGCACCTCCACGACGTGGTGGAAAGCTGGAAGTTGTGAATGTTGAGCAAAATTGAATCACCACGACATGGTGTAGATGGCCACAATGTGGTGTAGTCAAATGCAGTTGCGATAAAAACTTTTTCCACAACGTGTTGATGATTTCCATGTCGTGTTTCCTTCTCAGATTAACTTTTAAGATCAATAGCAAGGCATCGACTCTTCGTAACATGCAAGACCATTCCCAGTCTTTTTTTGTGTGTAAATATTCTTTGAAATGCACTTCTCTTCATTTTGTGGGAACCCCACACTTATCTAAGCATATAGTCTTCGATCGTTATCTTCAAAATTACACGGCTTCTTCATCCATTTAGCTCCTTTACCGCATCACACCCTTTTCTTTCTAAAACTACAAAACAAATTTAGAAGACTAGAGAAAACACATGATCAACTGGATAAACTGAAAATAAAAACTAAAACCGAAAAAAAAAACCAAATCAAAGGAATGCAAACTCTAAAAATCGGGTTGCCTCCCGAGAAGCGTTTGTTTTTGTGCGAATTTTGAGCTGGACTCTCAACTTAATAAACTTCTAATAAAATCGACGCCAATCCATCCGTTCTATTTAATTCTTTTTGGACCGATTCGTAATATTTGACTTTTTGTTTCGAAAAACGGCCAATCGAGCGAGCATCTATCGAATTCCAAGAAATTGACATTTGTGGGGACTGGATGGACACTTGTCAGAAAAGGATCGTGCTTCAGAACCTTCTTCAAAGATAGAATCGTAACCCCATGCTTCAAAACATAATCTAAATGATCAGGAATCTGCTTCGTGGTAATGATCATACCATGGCATGGATCTTGAAAGTAAAATTGTTCTTGTTCTTCATCTTAGTCTTCTGCTAGCAATCTTTCCAGCCCCTACAAATCTTTTTTTGGATTTAATTCCTCATCATCTAGCTCTAGTTGATTTACATCATCTTATTCTTGATCTTCAGGAAAGATGTGATCTAACCATTTTCCAAACCTCTTTAAATCTTTTTCTGAGTCATATCCCTCATCTACTCGGTCTAATTCATGTACGACTTCCTTAAGAAAAACATCAAGAGCATCAAGACTTGGAAAATACATAATATAAAAAAAACCTAAAAAATTTAATCAATCAAGTAAATAATCTTAACTAAACGCAAACCGTTCTCCGGGTCATATATCACTGAAACAAAACAAAAACAAAACAAAAGCACGTAAAAGGAATAAAAATCACATAACTAATAATTAACTGAAACGTGACCACGACGTGGTGAAAATAACCACGATGTCGTTGCATATCAGAAAGAAAAACAACTAAAACAAATGCAACCAAAGTGACTTTTTGTGGTTTTTACCCCACAAAAAGGATCGAATAACTAAAAACAAACTTTGATGTGTGCACAGAGTGCCTACTTAGTTTTAAATTTATAACCTAACAAACTTTTACTATCTATGCGTCAATAGAAAGTGTACCTAGTCAGTTTATAGTGTAGTTGAGGTAAGTCGTGTGTTGATCACAAGGAACGGAATTTAATTTAATAAATTAACTACTTCTAATTAAACTATAAAATAAACTATGATTTTGGGGGGGGGGGGGGGGGTTACTGATTTTCAACATCATAATAACTTAGTATCAACTAGCAAACAAGCAAGCAACGAAAACAAAGATACTTCAAGAATTAAAAGAATACTTTTGTCTAGATCCGATTTCACTTTCTCTTATGGCCGATTTCTATTCGATAGATCATATTGATTACCAATTATCTAGCTCTTATGGTCAAATTACTAGGCCTATCGATTTATGGATGACAAGGCAATGGTCATGCTCAAGTTAAACACTAAATTAATAATAAAACAATTGGAGTATGAATGATATTAGTTACTCTTCTAGGTAAGTTAAGCAACCAAGCACAAATTAATACTAATTATGCTCTCTAACACAATTAAAGTTATTAGCTTTAATTACTTTTTACTATGATGTGATTAATACTAGCTCTAACTATTTAATGGTCATAAACAATTATGAGATCGATTCATGCAATTAATATGGTCAATTGACACACAAAATCTGATTTATAAGCAATATAAACTAGAAGTGAAACATGCTAGGGTTTATATATATATATATATATATATATATATATATATATATATATATATATATATATATCAAACACAAGTTAATCAATAATAATCATCCAATAATCAAAATCAACACATAAGTATCACGCTAATTTTCACCAAACAGAAGTAAAAGGTGACTAGCCTCCCATTGTAGCAGAAAAACACATTAGATCTAAGTAAAATAAGCTAGACATAAGTTTAATAAACAAAACAACTAGATCAATGTTGAATATCTTCTAAATCTTCTTCAATCCTTTAGCTCTCTTGAATTTCCACTTCCTCTGGGTTTCTATGGGTTTATTAGTCGCAAATAAGCTCAGAGAACCGAATGGATCTCCTTAATTTCAACATAATGTTCGGGATTTTATATTTGTGGAAATCTTGCCACCACGTCGTGGTTGGCTGCCACTACGATGTGGTCTTCGAGTTTTTCCCGTGTTTTCCACGTCATTATAAGGTTTGCGATTCTTCCATTCGCCACGTCGCGGTTGAGGCACCACGACATGGTCTTTAGTCTTCTTTCTTCTTTTCTTCATTTTGGGTCTCGTTTCGTGCTTCCAGCTCCTCACATGCTTCCTTTTTGTCCTAAGCAAGTCTTTGCAGCTACAAAACATAACTTAAACATATTAAGTACCTTTTGTTCCATATTAAACATAATTACAGCTGAAATTATTAGAAATATGCATTAAATATATAGTTAATTATGCACATATCATCTACTAACATACAATTGACCCCAAAAGTCAACCAGGTCAAAAAACCCTCATGGTCAATTGTCAACATCCAAGACCCAATATTCCTTCACAACTAATTGCCACGTCGTGGCCATCCCTTGGCCACATCATGGCACACAAGTCCAACTTGACCAGTCATGAAACCCCAAATCGCCACGGAGTGACGGCCTAATGCCATGTCGTGGGTACTGGTTTGAATGACTTAATTGGATTAAGTCATTTCTGCTTCATTCCAAGGATTTAAAATCATAGATCAACACCTCCCCAAGGTCTCAATGGATAAGGTTTCCAAATTTACCAATTAAGACACACCAAAACATCAAGATCTCAAAACCTAGTTTCTTTAAGTCCACAAGGCACAACTTAACCAATAAGTCCTAAATCATGAATAACACAAGCTCTAACTCTCCAGAAGGTTTTCCTTCACCCCAAAGATCATAAAGATGAATGCTTTATGGACATGCATGCCTCCTCCATTCTAGGTCATAAGATAGATGAATAGGACTCAAACTCAAGCATGGGACCAAATATACTATAAATCTTCAGATCCCTCACATATAACCCCAAAGAGATAACTAGGATCCATTAAGTTGCCAACTTTATGAGATCCCACCACTCCAACAAGTCCAAAAAGGAAGGAAAGGGGACAAAACCCTAGATGTATCAACAAAGAAGCATAAAGCTAGGATCTTGAAAACTTACTAAGATCCAAAGATGTCCAAGGTAGACCCTCAAGCTAGTCAAGATGCACCACAATCCCTCTTAATGCTTCCTCTCCCTTCACAAGAAACCAAAACTCTAAGATGATCTCAAAAACACAAAGAGGAATTAGGGTTAGGGTTTCTGTGGTTTTTAGGGTTATGGAGGTCGAGGATGATCAAGCCCTAGCCTCCTCTTTCCTTTAAATAGGGTGAAAACCATGGAAAGATTAGCGTTTAGTCTCCAGCAGCTGACACGCCGCGGCCAAGGTCTGCCATGCCATGGCGAATTTAATGAAATCTTATGCACACCTGACTTCCCCACATCGTGGTGGTGCCTCCACCACGTCGTGGCGACCAAAAAATCTTCAAAACAAAGATATCAAAAGTCCTACGGGAATCTGGATGTTACAACCCAATAGAATAAAATTTTCAAATGTAAAAAGAAAAATATGAATCATAACCAAAAAGTTTTGTTAAAAACATGCAAGCCTTTAAGATGGTAAGAATCAACATGAGACAAAAGCCTAAAAATTCAGTGCCAAAAAGGTATTTCACACGCTCCCATGCTTCGGTTTGTGGTACAACATTGAGATTTGACTACGGCGTGTGGGTAGCTTGCGGTCGTCGTAATGCCATTAGATTTTTAGGGTTTTTTAGTCGGCATGTTCTAAAGGCAGTAGTGATGGCGATGCGACAGTATCTCTTCTCCAAATAGGGTTTCTCTTTTACAACAAATTCGAAGGACTTGTAGTCAAAGGGTACAACCTTCAATGCATGTACTCTCTATTGGGTTTTATTCAAAATTTTGGTTTCAAAAAACAAAGATGGCAACAGAAGCTATGAAATTTGAACAGTATAAAATAAGTTTATACCCACCAATATATCATTTTGCATGTATAGAAAGA
Organism: Lactuca virosa; assembly: GCF_052849685.1. Lineage (NCBI taxonomy): Eukaryota > Viridiplantae > Streptophyta > Magnoliopsida > Asterales > Asteraceae > Lactuca > Lactuca virosa. The sequence continues at coordinate 115,388,827 of NC_136431.1, forward strand.
TTAACACACCCATAGGAGAAAATAGATTAACAACCTTTGAAGATTCCTCTTGGGAGACAAGATTGTTGATGAAGAAGGAAATAGTGCAAGAAGAACTCTTCTAAGGATGTTCACCAACAATTACCAACTTGATATAAATGTTAGTCCTAAACTCTTAATCTTTTAACACATAAGTATGACCTCCCTTAAAAAAGAGTAAAATAAATTTCTTTTCTTATATCTTCAATTCTTAACACCCAAAGACAGAATAGAGAGAATATAGAGAGAAAGTTACCGCAAAAATGAAAGAAAAAGAGAACCAAGTGAAAGTCTTTAATCTCTTTTCTTTTACCCATTAGGTATTAACACTTTACTTCCTATACATTTAAAAGCCTATGCTGACGTGCTTCTAAAGCATTTCTCTCCATTAAAATAAACAAGACAGCATCCTTTGTCCCCCTTTAATGTAATTCACGACATTGTGAAGGGAGGAAGAGAAAATTTGTAAAAATCTTAGAAACCTTTATAAGATATAAACTTTTAATCTTTTAGATCAGTGGGTTTCATGACACGCTTACCACACTATTGGTCTATCATGTCATCACCACATTATTTTCCCTCATCCCATAAACCCGGTGGGTGTCATACCATATTTTACCATATTTTTATTTTTCTTTTTTTAATTGAATAAATTGTAATTTAATAAAATGTAAAAATATATAAAATTAATAAAAGGAAAGTACTTCATTAATTAAAAATATTACATATTAAATTGAAAACATAAATAAAAAAAACATAAATAAAAAAAAAACATAATCAAAACATAGTAGAATAGTACGTGAAGCCTACTCATTATCACTCACCACGTCATCATAATCCTCACCCGAATCTTCTTCAAACATGTTCGATTCGTCATTTGTATCGTCGAACAACTCGTTTTCTAAATCGTCGACAACAGGATTCACTTGAGCATTAAATATGTGTTCCACCATATCAGAGTGAAGGTTGTGGTGTCCAACTCGGTCGTATACTTCCCCTCTGGTATCCATGAACACTGGTGTACCAATACTTACTCCTTCGACATTTGGTAAATTCTCATTTTCATTGTAGCAGCAAATCGCATTCCCCTCATCTTGTATAATCGTATTATACAATATGATGCATGTGTACATCAGACTAATTATTCTTTTTTGCTCGAATGATTGTGCGGTATAGTGCATACTGTATCGTCTTACTAAAGTGTATTTCCTATTCCATATCACAAACAATTATAGAAATTAACAATCATATTGTTGATTAACAAATTCCTAACACTATGACCACCGAACATAATGCCATGATTTATATTTATAATAGAAAAAAAAAGAAAAAAGAAAAAAAAAAAAAAGTTTCATCAATGCCAATGGGATTAATGTCAAAAATTGACCCTCGATATAAATACGTAATTCGAAATAGCTTTACAATCACATTGACTCAAATAAATAAGAATATGGTTTAAACAAAATGGTTGCTTTAAAATTTTAGTTGTTTTTCATAGTTGGAAACTGGCGTATTGAAATAGTTTAGCCGTGATCATTTAAATTAACGTTGGAAATGTTTAAAATTAATTAATAGATTGATTATAAGATCTGATTTCTATAAATATTCGTTCATAAAATGAGATGCGAACCTCTGATAGGTAATGGATACAATCATATTAATTTATTAAATGATAGTATAGTATTTTTTTTCGTTCGTTTTAACTAGTCAGACGAGATATCTTATATATTCATTCGTTTCTTAAATAATTGAACATAACGAACTTTCCACCAATAAAATCAATGAGCGGTTCTTTAAACGTTCGGTTCATTTTCCAGCCCTATATGCATATATGCACATCATGAAAAATTATGACTTTTGATAACTTTTTCAACCAATATCCTTATATCGTAGCGTCTTAATGGGTTAAAAAGTATTTTTTTCTTAAAAAATGTTAGCTAGAAAAAAAAGTTCACATGAATTTTTGAGTTCTCAAAATAATAGTATTAATAGCAACAAAACCCCAAGTCCTGTAAAAATGGGGTAAGTGAGAGGCAAGATGGTTGGCAGCTGTAGCTGTTTCCGTCCAACATCAAACAATACAAGAAAAATGAATAATTAAATAACTTAAACATATCGAGGTCAATGTTTAAAACATAAAGGGAAAAAGTAAGAATAAATATTGAAAATGAAAAATAAGTAGGAATAAGCAAACATTAATAATATGGCATGAAGCACACATTAGCCACACAAGATGAGAAAATACAACAATAATTACATGCAAACAAAGGGCAGACTCATAATATTACATATACAAACAAAAATCAACTTGAAAGGACTAAAAGATCAAAATAAATTATTCATATATCGGGAATAAAGCATGGAACAAACATTGGTACAACATTAAAAGGTGAATATTAGGAGATACAAGAAAACAATAAATAGGGACAAATGTCTAGGAAACAAGTAGAAATAAAGTTTAAACACAAAGAAATACTGCTATACTACTTCACCCCGATTCTACGCCTCTACGCCCTCCTATATTAGATCGTAGCCTCGAAAATACCCTTTAAGTTCAAGTCTAACATCACACTATTTGTACATTTTTCCGTTGTGGGAGACATCTCCTTCTCTCATCATCTACAATAATCGTCTCCGCCCTCTTAAGTTCACCATTCTACTCTCTCTTGAGCATATGTCCGAACCACCACCATCTTACTCCCCTGAATTTCTCGTAGAGCGCCATAACTCATAGCGAGTTTCTGATTGATGAGTTCAGAACCCTATCCAACCTGATTCTACCATAAATCCACCACAACATCCTCATTTCTACAACCTCTATCATCCTTTGATGTTCCTTCTTAGTTGACCATCATTTAGATTCATACAACATAGTTGGTCTTACTGCCACCCTATAGAATTTCCATTTATGTTTTAAAGGACCTTTTTATCACACAAAACTTAAGTGGCTGCTCTTCATTTTATCCATATTGCCTTTATATAGTGGTTGACATCATCATCGACACCTACATCCTTATGAATCATCGACCATCGGTCGTTGAAGCTCTCATTTGGTTGTAGTGCTTGATGATCGATACACACTTCTATCCCTTCACTATTGTGTTCCTTACTAAAATTGAACCATATATAATCAAGCTTACTTGTTTTGATCCTAAGCCCTTTATTTTCCAATGAAGTCTTCCATGTATCTAATTTTGGATTCAGCTCATGCTTAGATACTGCAACCAAAACAATGTCGTCCAAAAAAGCATATGCCTTGGTACCACTCCCTCGTCTATAATAAGCATAAAGATGTAAGGGCTAAGTGTCCATCCTTGATGAAGCCCAATTACAACATGGAAAGACTCAGTGTTGCCAACTACAGTTCTAACACAAAACACAAAGCGATAATACATGTCAAGAATAACCATAAAATAACACCTTGAGAGCTTTGTAGCTTCTAAAGTCCTCTTCGTCTTCGTTAGACTATTATTATATGCCTTTTCCAAGTCAATAAACACCAAGTGGAAGCCCTTTTTTCTTTCTATATACTTCTCCATAAGTCATCTACGTAGGTAGATTGCCTCAGTCGTCAACCTCACAAACCTCACAGGCATGAAGCCAAAATGGTTTTCAAATACGAGTGTATCCAGTATTATTCTATCCTCTAGCACTCTCTCTAAAAACATCATTGTACAACTAAGTAGTTAAAGACCTTTATAGTTTCCAAAACTTAAGGCATCTCCTTTATTCTTATAAATTGGTATCAAAGTACTATATCTATATTCCTAAGTCATCATCACTAACTTTAAGATAATGTTAAAGAGTTTTGTTAATGACTTCATTCCATCCTCCCCGCAAGCATAACCACACATAGATATGAATTTGGTTTGGGTCGAAAACTTTGTCCCTCTCGTCCTCTTTAACGCCCGTGTCACTTCATATTTATTGACCATCAAGCAAGGACGCTCATTGTCCATCTGTCCGTGCCATTCAAAGCCCTCTAAATTCCTCTCCCTCGTGAATATGGGAGATTCATTAAATAAACAATAAAAGTAATTACCCTATTTCCTCTTACATCTTTCAATAGAATTGCACCATTTCATCCTTAATCAACCTTATGTTTCCTAAATCTCTTTTTCTCCTCTTTTTATCTTTAGCGATATATGTATATATATATATATATATATATATATATATATATACACACACACGAAACTTCCTAGGTCTAAGGAGAATCGTGTGAGAAATATATCACTTGTTTACATAAATAGAAGAACAGTTGAAAGACATCAAGTCTACTAGGCTTTTAGTATAAGTAAATCTCATAAGTGAAAATAACCTACCTATCATATGCAAGGTTTAACCGTTAGACTTTATCATTGTAGTTTGAAATTTCCGTGATCAGTTTATATTCATATAGGTGGTTATTGGAATAATAGGGCTTGTTCATTTTGGAACACAAAATTTAAGTATTTCCCAAATTCAAATATAAAGATTATTGCATATTTATGTTCTCCTTGTTGGAAATAGGTTTCCAATATCATAACTAATTGGCGTAACTTTGGGAATAATAGCAAAGTCCCTTTTAGGTTGCCCTCAAGAGCAAGAATAGCTAGAAATAGTTTTAGGAGACCGAGATAACAGTTTATTAATTTATTACATGTTAATAGATTAATTAGAAACTAGTTAAAATTAATTAGAATTAATTTAGAATTAATTTGGGATTAATTTATTGGTGAAATGACTGAATGTTAATTGGTCAATATTTGAACAAGGGGGACATTATGGAAACCCTATGTGGTGGACGGTTTTGGGAGAGTCCTTGGAGGCTTCCAACATCAATCGAAATAATAAATAAAGAAATGATTTAACTCTGGATTAAATATGAATATTTAATTATTTTCAAATTAGGGTTATCATGTTACTACCACAGCTATATATAAGGGCCTTTAGGAGCACATATTTCCGTCCCATACACTTCTCCTGAAGGGCTGAGAAATTGATTTCTCACATCTCTCATATCTCTGTCCTTTAGTATCTAGGGTTCTTGACTTTTGGGTGTGAATCATTAGATATACTCTACTTTGGGTACTAGTCTTTCCAAGAAGCAACAAGACAACAAGAGAACAAAGCTTCAAGGCAAATTGATTTGCTAAAGGTTAGTGTTTCAATCTTTTATCTTTTAGCTTGTTAGATTAGTTTTAAAAGTACATTGCTATAATAGTTAAACTTTGATCCTATGGTTGTACACTTAGGATAAATTTTCAATGCTTTCATTGTCTTCATCTAGTTTATAGTTGCCTAGAAAACCCAACAATCATGTGTGATACCCTCAGTTTGGTATACTGAACATCTAAAATAGATGAATTATAAATTAATCACCAATGTATAATGTTTGAAAGGGTATTTGAGGGTTTTAATGGCTAGTTGATCCATCTAGCGTTTGTTTGTGGCAGAGTGTAAATAAATATTTTTTACATGAAGAACTATTTTATATGGTTGTTAGCCTTAAGACCAATTAGTGTGGCTCAACCGCATAGTGCGGTGGAGGCGACATGGCAGTGTGGTGTGTGGTGTGCGGTAAACTCTCCCGTGGGGTATATTTGTCATGACTATTTTCTTATTTTATAAAAAGATGTTTAATTTATTATTAAATTTTATATATGAGAAAATTATAAAAAATTTAAAATTCATGGTTTTTAATTCTCTATAGATAGAGTATAATATTGATATATAAATTATTTCTATATATTTGAATTTTTGAAAAAATAGGAAAGTAAGGGGAGTGGGAGGTGGTGAGGTAAAACTATTTCCTATGTTTTGAGAGAGTTTTGTGGGGTGAAGGAATGTGAGGGGAAAATGATAATGACACTGATAAAGTAAGGTGCCAGTTCCACCTGCCTAATAACGACAAGCTGTGTCTTGTGCACACAAAGATGGGATAGGGTTGCAAATGTGAATCGGAATTGGATTTGGTTAACTTGTTTTGTGTGCGAATACACTTCCTAGCTACATACAAGAATGCACGATTTGGTTAACTTGTTTTGTAACTGACAATTTAGTACGATTTTTTATTTCGGTTTGTTAAAAATATAGTTGAACACAACTGTGGTTTTAATCATTGGTTCGAGTTGTCTCTTTGGCTTTTCCAACGAATATATTTCTACACAAAACTTTGTAACATCACGTGGAATCCACTAAATGAATACTCAGAATTCTAATTCTTTTTCCACCTCTCAATATGCTCCTTTCCCGCCGTTAAACATCACATTTTACGAAGTGATTACATTATTACACAAGACACGATTTCCGGTCTAAGAAGGGCCATCTCACTCTTTCGTGTTTTCACATTATCATTTTCTTTTGTTCATAGTTTTCACTAACATCGTTTCTATCTTTAGTTTTCTACATATATTTAAGAACAAAAAAGTCAGAGAAGTTCAAGGAACAAAATTTTAGAGCATGAAAAACATTCCCTAAAAATAGGTTTTGACTGTTTAGAAATTATCAGCTTGTTACCATCTACATATTCATTAAAGGCCTAAAACATTACTACCATTAAAAAAAATGCTTTAGGTAACACAACATAATAAATAAAGTACTCTACAATAAAATCGTTGACTCTGGAAATTGGAGAATATAATTTTAACAAGTTGGTTAAATTGGATTTAGGTGTATGGTTCATTGCAACATTATAAGTGGGGTTTAGAATCAATTCTTCCTCCAACCTTGGATTAATAGCATCTATTGGCTTGTTTTCTTCTTTTATATCGAGAATATGCTCTTTCGAGAACTTCTAATATAATAGTTGTGGCCTTGTGGGTCTTACATAAATCCTCGTTTTCGTGTGCGATTGTAGAAAAAAAATAAAAATTGATGTTTAGTTTATACCTCCACATTTTCTCAATATTTGTGTCATAAAAGATAACTATGGCTAGTCATCTGAAAATTAACTGTTGAATGCAAACTGTTAATTCATTTTAGTTTTAAATAGAGTTTTTGTCACATTTGTTGTTCATTTAGTATTTTGACAATTAAGGTTTTTGAAGAAAACGAGTTTATCACTTAATTTGATGTTTAAATTTATATGATCATTCTAGCTTTTGCTATTGCAAATCGTGTCTTTAAACTTAAATTTGAAATAAACTTTTCAATTTTCCCATATCTTAATTTTCTTAATTAATATAAGCTTTAATCAGTTCAGCCAAATCAATTTGATGAATTCATTTCACTCGTTTCTCTTTCGTAATACTACCAACAATTTTTTTACATCCTCAAATTAAAACCTTGTGATAACTTAAAAATTATGTTAAATTTAACGATAAATATAACCACATTAGATAATCAAATTCCGAAAGAAGTGGGCATGTATAACTACATTGGATGATAATTGACAAATTGTCTTTAAGAATTTGGCATGTGAGTTTTACCGATATGCTTATTGAGTTTGTTCAATAGTTTTCTAATATATTCTTAAGTTATTTTTAAATAGTTTTTCCAAAAGTTAGCTTATAAGCAATATATTAATAGTGTCCCACTATACAATAATATGTACTAAGCTTAAAAAATTAATGTATAAGTGCCAAATGATGTTTGCTTAGGGCGTGTTTGTCAATATCTAGATTTATAATAGGTTTGAATTGCAACGAATATCTGAATTTTTAAAATGTTATTTGGTTGGAACCTTTGAATTTTTAACATATTGGTTGAAAGCTTCTGAACCTCACACAAATTTATAAACTAATCTAGCAAATTGGTAAAATGTATTAACAACTTTTTTTAATCATTCACATCATAAAGAACTACAGTTAGACATTGCAACATACATATTATTTTCTATGTTTTTTAAAAAAAAAACATGAGTAAAAAGAAAAACCAAATTGGGATTTGTAATCCAACGGTTAGGAAAATTGCCTTTTTAAGTAACAGACCTAGGATTCAGTCTTGACAAACGTAATTTTTATCTTTTCAACATGTTTTGGTATGTGAAGTTTTTAAAAGGAGTTTTGATTTATTTGACAATCAAAGTCTCCAATTTAACTCATTTAGTCACTAAAGATCCGATCATGCAAAATTGGAACCTGAAGTCTGAACTTTTGTTCATTTTTCCCCTTACAACCTCCTGAAGCCAGTTATCCGGTTCCACTGTCACGTGGCATCCAACATTGGTAAGTTGCATCATACATGGCTAGAGGGGGGGGGGGGAGGGAGGGTGTCTCAGTTATATATGTAGGGTATGATTTATCCCACCTCACTTGTCTTTAATAAAGGTGCCCGGTTTCTCCCATATCTTCCATGGCTTCCTCCTAAAATACATACAACTCCAACTTAAGATCAATTAAATAAAATTTAAAATCAAAAGTTGATGTTGCAAATCAATGTGATTACTCCTCTCAAATTTAGACATCACGAGCCAAAGATAATTCTGGAAAGCAATTTAGGGCTACCCCGCCCTAAAAACTTAAAACCAAAAATTTCTTTATCATAATAATAAATTCATCAACCAAAATGTGTTCATAAACCATAAATCAAATCGGAGTATGTCAATCAACCATGCCAATACATCAGAGTTAAATAAAACGGAAATCGTGGTGTGTGCGATCCAATCATTCTGAACTCTTCCCCTCCGATCCGGAAGTACCTAGAACATAAACTAAAAATCATAAGCACGAAACTTAGTGAGTTCCCCAAAACATCTCATACCATACATATTAACATACAATGGGCCATGCCCGACAACCCTCGGGCCCCACCCGGAATCGAGCCCCGCTCGGAACAGATCTGTCAGTAACATGAGATGGGCCCCGCCCCATCACATTCATCAGGCCCCGCCCGACATTCATACAGACACATAAAATACATGCAAGAATCACTAAGATAAATATCATACAATACACTCATCAGGCCCCGCCTAGCATCGGACCCCACCCGGTATACAAATCACATACTGCTCATGCAAGAGTCACGCAGACAACTAACATCCTAATCATAATAAATCATGGGCCGACATTGGTGCCTTCGACTAGCCAAGCACAGTGAGGAGATGTAACGTCCCGAAAATCATGACATAATTTTTTTTTGTTTTTAGATTAATAAATCGTTAATACATATCTTTCCCAAAAAACCAATGTAACCATGATTTAGCAAAACATTATCAAATCAGAGTAATTCATAGAATGCGGAAACATGTGATGTGTGCTCTGCAATCATCCCGAGCTCTTCCATTTGAAAACCGAAGTACTTGAAATGTAAACTGAAAACCGTAAGCACAAAGCTTAGTGAGTTCCCCAAAATACCACATAACATATAACCATAAAATATCATGTAACATACATATAGTTGCCATGGGTTGCCACATGGTCTTGACCTGAAATGCCATGGGCTCCCCCCATGATCTGATATCCAAGTGCCATGGGCTACCCCCATGGTCTATACCTGGAATGCCACAGGCTCCCCCTATGGTCTGATATCCAAGTGTCATGGGCTCCCTGTAACATCTCGTTTATTAAATAAATAAATGGATAAAATTAATAAACGAATAGTGGCCCTAAATCCGTAATAAGTTACCATTGTGTGTCATAAGGGCTAAATGACATAATTCCTAGAAATCTGGGGTCTTTATTGTAATAAAGTTTGGGAAGCAAGGGCGAAAGAGTAAAATGGGGACTTAAATTGTAATGTTTAGAGAAGGAAGCGTTGAACATGTCATAAGTTAGATTTTAGGGGATAAGTGTAATCTCGTGATTAAAAGGTAATTTCTGCATTAGTTTTGCAAAAGATTCTCAAAGCGGAGGGCTGTTTGGTAAGTATTGGACCTGAATTGAAAAGGTTTTGGAATGTTGAGGGCTGAATGGTAATATATGGAGTGGAATTGAAAAGAATAATAGGAGGAGGGACTAGAAGTGTAAATCCGTGGAAAGTTGTAAATTATCGGGACTTATAACCCGTCATCGCCATGCCAACCCTAACCCTAATCAATGGAACAGCCGCCACCCTCCTTTCCCAACCTCCAGCCGCCACCCTTTTCTTCATTGTTCCGATCAGGCAAGACCGGCGAGCATATTGTTTCTAGCTGACGCCGCTGTCGCCGTTGAGAGCCGTCATCCAGCACCGTTGTTGCTCCCGTAGACAAGGAAGATGACGACCGCGGGTGGGCTTCCATTCTGCCACTGTTGCTGCCATCGTTAGCGGTCACATCTCTCCTTCTTCATTTCTCCGATGTCGCGCCTCAGCCATGACCGCCGCCAAGTTCGATCACCACCACTTCAACCTTGCTGCCGGAAGTCGTAGGTAGCTGGAGGACCGCCGAGGACTGTAGAACACGCTTAGTTCGTCGTGAGTGGGAAGTGAGCCACCGAAGAATGCACTTGAACGACCATCGTCCCGTCTCACTGTCGGCGATGGTGAGGAGGCGCGAACTGACATGAGCTGCTGCCAAACTCCATGACCGCCGTTGTTGCCGCTAGTACTGTTGCTGCCGTCACCGTGCGCCACCAGGTGGGTGGGTGCATTTTGCAAACATAATCATGTGTGTGTGTATTTCTGCTTTTAGTATGTGTCATGGGTGTTGTTGCTTAGTCGAAATTCACGAGAAAAGCCACCACCACCACCGTGAGGTGGTGGCTGCCACCTTGTACTACCGCCGGCCACCACAAGGGTAGTTGTGTGTGTGTATCTTAGTGTGTGTGTGTTTATTTTGGGATATTGTGTTGTATAATTGTAATTAGTGAGTAAATAATCAAGGAAATTCATAACCACCACCGTAGGGTGGTGGGTGCCGCCACCAGCCGCCATGATGGGTGGCGATGTGCTTTGCATGTATTTAGATTGCTTTTGGGATGCCTAGACATGATTGGACTAGAACCATAACCACCACCGTGAGGTGGTGGCTGCCGTCGGGTGTCGTTGTCGATCACCACCGCCCGGGGTAGCAGTGGGTGGTGCTCGACCTAATAAAACCCTAATTGACCAAAGGAAACCCTAGTTGACCTAATGAAACATTAATTAACCTAAAAATCTAATCATTTGACTAATGGGCACGCGATTGGGTTGGAAACCCTAATTAGGGTTTAGAAAACCCTAATTTTGGATTTGTTGGTTTGGACTTATCGAGACCCGTGTTTTCGGCCATTGGAATTGAATTATGAATTACACCCGATCAAACCGTATGATTTATCTAGTAGAGTGATGGAATTAATGGATTAAGTCCTTAATGGGTTAAGTAAGAGACACTAAACCCTAATCGTCATTTTATGTGAAAATCCTAATTTTGCTTGGGCCTTGAGTTGGGCCTTACTATTGGGTTTTGGTGATTGAGCTATTGATGGGCTATCCAAGAACAAGTATATAGAATAGAATATTTGAATGGTCTTTACGATAAGGCCCATGTGAGGGTTTGGGCCCAATTTGGAAAATTGGGACATAGGTGGGCCATAATCGGGCCTTGATGATTATGAGATACTGGACCATTGGAATGCCAAATATTTGGACTGGAATAAATTTTTGGGCCTTAGGGTAAGACCATGTAGAGTTTTGGGCCCAATTTGGAAAATTGGGCCATATGTTGGGCTTTGGTTCATAGTTTTACTTTTGGGCCTTTGGATTGGGCCTTGAGCTTGAATCAAGCTAAGATGGGGGGTAAAGTAGTCTTTTACCCCAAGCATGGACTTATGGTTATGTATTGGAACCCAATTATTAATTGGGTGTTATTTTGATGTTGACAGTTCGGGAATCTGTCATCCAGCAGCTTGAGTTTTGTCTGCGGGACTTCAGCAGTGTGAGGTGAGTTACCTTCCAGTAAAAGTGGGTCTAAGGCACCAATACCGACCCACTAGTAGGAGATATAATAGATATGATTGTCTGTGTGATAATTGTATGGTGTGCCACTATTTGTTATGCTTTATTTGCTAGTATGCTATGATATTATGTGATAGTGTAGGAGGGCTAGGACAGACCCCGTTACCGGTCGAAAGGGCCGAAGGGGTAGGCCAACACCCTGATATACTAGGCAATATGTGATTTATATGTTTATGTATTAGCATGATATATGGTAGTAGTATGTGGTGAAATAGTCCCCGATACCGGTCGAAAGGGCCGAAGGGGTAGGCCATCACCCTGATATGATAGGCGGTTACCGGTTGAAAGAGACCGAAGGGGTAGGCCAGCACCCTGATATGCTAGGCGGTTACCGGCTGAAAGAGACCGAAGAGGTAGGCCAACACCCGGATATGCTAGGCAGTATGTGTATTGTATGGTATGTGGTATGATGGGGGAACTGTTGGATTAGGTGTCTAAGCCCATAACTATTTTGGTATGTACTTGACCCGATTATGAGCATGGTCCTTTTGGGTTGCCTTCACCATAGCAACTGATAGGATGAACTAAGGAGAAAGAGGATTAATTATGATTTATTAATATATTAGATGAATAATATATTAAAAGAGAAATCATATTGTTTAATTAATATTAGTCAAGAATTAATAAGAATGAATTTTGTGGCTAAAAGAGATTAATTAAATAAAGGGGGACTGATATTGCAATTATATGATAGTTGCAATTGGGCTATGGATTCCTAATGAAAGGGGATTGGACGAAATCTATGGGAAGCCCATATGGATTTCGTACAAGGGCTTTCTAGAGGGACTCCATGGGTTGCTTAAGGCCTAAGCAGAGAATTAGGGTTTCACCTGAAACCCTAGCAGCCCACACAAGTATAAAAAGACCCCTAAGGCTCCGAAAAACGTGGATAACACTTCTAAGAGAACCCTAGACGTTTTTGGTGCCTCCTCCTCCTTCTCCTAAGTCATCTTGTTGCTCATGGTGTTTGTGACTCCATTAGAGGTGCAACATTTGAGGCACTTAGCTTTCAAGAGTCAAGATCAACGAGTTTTGTGATTGTTATTGCTACATAACAATCAAGGTAAGATCTAAACCCTTTTATTATGATGATATCGAATATTATATGCTAGATCTAGGGTTTATGAGCTTTGGATGATTATTGCATGTTCATTAGACAAACTAGATCCAAAGCGTTAGGGTTTGCATGTACACCATAGGATTGATGTAGTGCTCATAACCCATCAGTGGTATCAGAGCCTAGGCTGGTTGTTTGATGTATTTGATGCTTAATTGTTCATTGCGTGCTTGAAAATTGAATTTTGGGGTTTCTGACTGGCAGACTCGCCGAGTCCATGAATAGACTCGACGAGTCGGTCCTACTCGACGATTTCCATTGTGGATCGACGAGTCCAAGGATCTGTTGCCAGATTTTTTGATTTTCCTGCCAGATTTTGTTGAGGATTGCTTCCAAAACTCATTTTTATTGCCTAAAATTGATTTTTTACGTTTGGAATGGTTATCCTCATCAAAATTGATGGATTTGGTTAAATATGGATAATATAGGATTATTATGAGTCAAATATTTGACCTAGTAAGTTTGAAAAGTTTCAATTTACACCCTTTAGGTTTTATAGTTTAAATTTGAACTTAAAAGTTTTAGTTTTTGAAATTTAAATAGTTAAACCCTAATGTTTTGAAAAGGTTTCAAAACTTGTCCTCAAGTTTTGGAATTTAAGTTTTGATTAAAGGTTTAATTTTGAAATTTTAAATTCTAAGACCCTAGTATTTTGAAAAGTTCAAATTACACCCTTATGGTTTTATTAAATTAATTTAGTGTATAATTAAAAGAGAGTTAATAAATCTATAATGATATGGTTTATATTTAATTAAATTAAAAGTATAATTTATTAAATTAGACCACCTAGTATTTGAAAAGTGTAAAATACACCCTTATACTATATAAAATTAAAAGTCTAATATTATATATGTATGAGTAAAGAGTCAGTCTTACCGTTAGTAGGCCTCATTCACGAAGCTGGTCTCTAAGGGGTGTTTAAGGAAATTGCCTATAAAATGGCGATTGAATGGGTGTCCACTCTTACCCACCGCACTCTTGACTAGTGGAGGGTCGTTAGCCGAACGAGTAGGATAGGACACAACCTTCCGTTATAAGTATAAAGAAATATGAAGTAACTAAACACTTTTACAAATTCCCAAATCTTAGTTACTTTAGGAAAAATGTGGAATTGGTGCTAATCCATGAAATTGCACATTGCGCCTTTGTTGGTCGATGTTGTTAAGTATGTGGCCGAGTGTGTAACATGTGCTAGGGTTAAGGCACAACATCAGAAACCGTATGGAAGTTTAGAACCTTTACCTGTACCCATGGGTAAATGGGAAGACATCACTATGGATTGTTGGATTAGTGTCTAAGTCCATAACTATTTTGGTATGTACTTGACCCGATTATGAGCATGGTCCTTTTGGGTTGCCATCACCATAGCAATATGTGGGATGAATTAAGGAGAGAAAGGTTTAATTATGATTTATTAATATATTATAAGAATAATACATTAAAGGAGAAATCATATTGTTTAATTAATATTAGTCAAGAATTAATTAAGAATTAATTTTGTGACTAAAAGAGATTAATTAAACTTAGGGGACTGGAGTTGTAATTATAAGATAATTACAATTGGGCTATGGATCACCTAATAATATATAGGTTGGACGAATTCTATGGGAAGCCCATAAGGAATTCGTCCAAGGGATATGTTAAAGGAGTCCATGGGCTGCTTAGGGCCTAAGCAGTCAGATTAGGGTTTCCTAGTTGCAAACCCTAATAGCCTACATGTATATAAAGGACGCCTATGCCCCAAAAACGTGGCTAAGTATTCCTTTAGGGTTTCCTGCCGTTTTAGGTGCCTCCCCTCTCTTATCTCCTTCATCCAATTGCTTAGTAGTGTTTGTGACTCCATTAGAGGTGCAACACTTGAGGCACTAAGCTTTCTGAAGCCAATCAAAGCAAGGAATTGATTGTTATTAGTATATAACAATCAAAGGTAATTACTAAACCCTTATTTCAGTTCTTATATGATAGATCCAGGGTTTATAGCTTTGGATATTCGATTGCATGTTCATTAGACAAACTAGATCCAAAAGCTATTAGGGTTTGCATGTACACCATAGGAATGATGTATTGCTCAAAACCTATCAGTGGTATCAGAGCCTAGGGCTGTTTGTTAGTGAATTTGATGCTTATTTGATCTAATTTTTTGAGGTTTTTCGACTTGACTCGCCGAGTCAACTGGGTGACTCGCCGAGTCCATAGTGAACTCGACGAGTCCAAGCCTGACTCGACGAGTCAGAGGGTCAGATGGAGGATTTTTCGGGTTTCTTGCCTATTTTTTCTGTGGGATAATTACCAAAACGTTTTTTATTGATAGAAATCGAATTTTTATGATATTGGGTGATTATCTTTGCCAAAATAAAAGATAATTTCATATTAATTGAATAATTACTTCCTTATATGATTAAATTTAATTATTTGAATTATTTGGTGTATTATCTTGCAAGAAATTAGACTAGGTCAAAATTATATAATTGCCTTATTTGAATTGTTGATCTAGAATGTTCTTGACAAAGTTTGAATAGTTTCAAATTACTCCCTTTAAGCTTTATAGTTTAAATTTGAACTTAAAAGTTTTGTTTTTGAAATTTAAATAGTTAAACCTTAATGTTTTGAAATGTTTCAAAACTTGCCCTCAAGTTTTGGAATTTAAAAGTTGATTAAAAGTTTAATTTTGAAATGTTAAATTCTAAATACCCTCGTATTTTTGAAAAAGTTCAAATTACACCCTTATGATTTTATTTATTAATTAAGGTGTATAATTAAAGGAGATTTTATAAACCCATAAAGTTTTGGTTTACATTTAATTAAATTAAAAGTATAATTTATTAAATTAGACCACCTAGTATTTTAAAAGTGTAAAATACACCCTATACTATATATAACATTAAAAGTCTAATATTATATATATCTATGAGTAAACAGTCGGTCTTACCGTTAGTAGGCCTCACTCACAAAGCTGGTCTATAAGGGGTGTTTAAGGAAATTGCCTATAAAATGGCGATTGAATGGGTATCCACTCTTACCCACCGCACTCTTAACTAGTGGAGGGTCGTTAGCCGAACGGGTAGGATAGGACAAAAACCTTCCATTATAAGTATAATGAAGTAAAAAGTAACTAAATGCTTTTAGAAATTCCTAAATCATAGTTACTTTAGGCAAAATGTGAAGTTGTATGCTAATCCATGGAATTACACTTTGTACCCTTGTCGAAACGTTAGTGGAGCGTGCGTGGTTAACCGGCACACTAATTTGGGATTGACATTGGTGGCGAAGGGTGGCTCGATCTTTATCATAGATCAATGGAGCGTGTGTGGCTAACCGGCACATTGATTAGGTGATAGTATCATTGAGTGCATCACATAGATTCGTATGGTTATTCACACCTTATTTGTGATCCTCGGCATCCCAGTCACAAATAGAAGGGCATAATCGAGATTAAACATGCCATTGAAAAGTTCAATGAATCTCAAAAGATCTAGGAGTTTCAATTCATTTAAAACTTAAACTTCATTTTGTTTTTCATGGTGGGAATTGGTAAATCGTCATTTACCTACCTTCAAATATTCTGCAACTAGATTACGGCATCCTTCTTCTAGGTTGTTGAATGTTGTGTTGGATCCTAGCCTTGATGTTCCATTTGGGTGTTACATCAAGGATTCTTATCAACTAACTTGAATTTTCTCCCGTTTTGTAGATGTCTAAATCTTACAATGGTCTTCCCAAGTCCCTTGGAACAAGCTTTCCAAATGAAGATGACGTTCCACGATACGAACAAGGAAATGAGAGTCATGCTTCACTTCCTCCACCTCCTCCAATTATTCTCCCTAACCCACAAGTTCAAAGGCTTGAAAAGTTCAAGCTCACTAAAGCCCTATTGGCAAGTAAACACGAAGATGGGAAACCTGTGTGTGCACACGTCTTGGAGATAAACTCACACATTGACAGGTTAAGGATGTTGGGTGTCGAGATTTCAGGTGAGTTGGCTGTTGACTGGGTTCTTCAGTCACTTCCTGAATCATATAGTGAGTTCGTAAGAGAGTACTATATGATGGAACACGACGTGACCCTCATTGATCTCACCTATTTGCTTATAGCTGCTGAATCAGCAATGATTTGGCGTGCTGGTCAAGCAAATTTGTCTGGTGAATCAAACTCCCAAACTTCAATGGACACTGGCAACATTGGAAGTCCATAAAGGACTAAGCATGAGATTGTCCCATGTGCTGTGCCAAAGGAGTCCATTTGCTTTTATTTCCTAGAGAAGGGGCATTAGAGACGAAGCTGCCCAAACTACCTGAGAGATCTAAGAGATGGGAGAGTCAAGGAATATGGCTCTACTTCAGGTAAAATCCATTATCTAACTCTGTAAGTTCCTATTTTTGATTCTTAATACATGATGTGATAAGATTACTTTTTGATGATTTGCAGGATCAAAGACAAGAGAGGAAGCTTAAGGAAGAAGCATGCTGAATCTGATCATGAAGAAATGGATTTCGATCGCATGGATTCGAAGATCAGATTTTTGAGCTGCTAATCTAGAGTTAGGATAGAATGATAAGAAATATGAAATAGCATAGTTTTTCAGTTGAATTGCATTGTAAGGACAAATTTTTCCGCAATAAAATAAATTTTGATTTTGTCTTATTTATTTATCCTTGCAATGGTGTGTATGAAAAATTGATGTTTAATTGTTTCTATTATTAGCAATAATGGATTTGATTCTTAATTATGTTATTTGTGGAAATGTCGAGAATTTGCCAAATAAGGGAAGATTCTCATCACCCAAGTTTCAATTGGACAGAAACTTGGAATCATACAACTTGGTTGCGTGATGAATGAGAAACTTCATATTTGGAAATTAGACTATTTTTGACAAAGTGTCAAGAGAAGGACTAGGGGATCGAGTACACTAGATTGTGCGTTGATCAAGTCCACCACAAGAGTGATAAATATATTCGTCATGATTTACTAAAGTTTAGTAAATATGGTTATACTTATAAGGTTAAGTATAATTATGAGTTGATCGAAAGAGTTTCAATCAATAGCAGAACGAATAAGAAGAATCAAGTAGGCAGAAAGATAAAAGTTTCTCTATTCTAAGAAGAAGGGAGAGTACCTTTTATTGTGTTTTATGATAGGTCTTAATGATTAAGAACCATGTCTCAATTGATCCTCTAAGTGAGTCTTAGTGCAATTGCATGTCTAAGAAGAGGAATCGAGAATTATAGAAATGGTTAAATCAAGAAGTCAATCATACTTCGTTCCAATATCAAGTCTTAGAGTCAAGCTTCTGACATGAGTGACAAGTCTTAAGTAGGTTTATAACACTCGACAAATGTGGAATTTGGAAAAATTTTCTTATTCTTGCACATTTGAAATTGGTAAGTTGTGATGTCTTGGATAAGACAAAGACCAACCAGGACCAATTGTGTGAAGTGTTAAACTTGACAAAAGGCTACACTAACTCTTGAATATTTGTTTGTCAAGAAATGTTTCTTGACAAGAGAATCTTATATGTCAAGGAGTCAGTGGGAGTCTTAATGGTCTTGAAAAGTTTCAAGCACAAATCAAGAGTAAACCTAGTTAATCATCACTAGCGCACGAGTTAAGGTTTCTGTGCCATTCCAATTAAGCTAAATATGTATGTGAGTTCTATGAGTTCTCATTTGAATGCATAAAGACAAAGCACCTTGATCAATGGAAAGTACATTGATATGTAGGGGTGAGTTGCTTGGAAGACATGGTGGGCACTCATGTTACCATGAGGCAAGAAATCAAGATTAAACAAGTTCAGTCCATATGGTTTTGGATTTGTTGCAAACTTTCGTTTTGACGAATTCGCATGGATAGGAACACATATATCATAAAATCTAAGTGTCATAAGGTTTCCCTCCTTCATGAAAAATGACCGTGAGGAAATGCTTTCACTAAGAGAGATTTTAAGAAGATAGCAATTGTGAAAATTGTATTCTCAAATTCGATTGTGATTACGGCATCCCTTTTCATGGTTCGAATTGTGAGATTTGGCAATTGGTCTGAACATTTGGGACTTAGTAACATAAATTCTGAATTGTTTAGACACACATGTGAGCTATCTAAGGCAAAGATGTATGAGCTTAAAAAGCTTAGATAAAGGATTATCAAAGCATCAAGTGTTAGAAATATGAACTTAAGGAATTCAATAAGCATTGTCGTCCATAAGTTCAGCTATTTTCTGAATACATGTCAAAGCTAGTGGGAGCATAAGTGTTATGCTTGTATTGTAATAATCATCATGTTAGTGGGAGCATGATTATTATAGTAAGTATTGCAAGCTAGCAATATTAATTATAGAAAACAAAGATTCACTTTGAAAAGTTGCAAGGGTTGAAAAGTTGTTTTGCTATAATTAAGGGAGAGAATATTATACTTTGTTTCAAAATTCTAAAGCTTAGATCGAGAAATGTTAATAAATTTAGTCAAGGATACATAGTGCATTCTCAATATTCGATTATGATTACGGCATCCCTCTTCATAGTTCGAATAGTGGGAACACAGCACATAAAATATTATGGCAGAAGGATGATAAAGTATCACGTCTTTATGTGAGACATTATGCATCGTGTCCAATACGCTTCGGGTATAGGATCGATTGCATATGCTATAATATTTGACCATTCTAAAATTTCCAAAATGCCTAGGGCATTAAGAGGGAAAAAGGGACTAGAATCAGTTTTGACTAAAATAATTAAACAACTATCAAAGAACGATCTGAGGTTCACTGAGGATTTGTCGCTTGTGAGTAGTTGGAAGTATAGTACTGGATGGACTATATTGACATTATTATGAATAGATAAGATTCTATTAAGAATGAGTTGTCATATGGAAAATATGGAAATGTTTCCATTAATGGGAGTTGGATATTAAGAAATATGTCTAGATTAGAAACTTTTATGCGAGAAGGATGTTCAAAGGAATGTACTTTGAATGTGAGACTCCACGTCTATGGAATTGTCTTGTAACAATTTCCGATAGAATACCTTGTGATTTCATTATCCGGGTCTTGGTGACTTTTATGCTATGACATTACGAAAGAATCATTGCATAAAATGTTAGAATCTGACATATTCTAAAAGTGGCAAGAATTTGGTATTCTTATACTAATAATAAGGATTGGGGATTGTGAAATGAGTTTCATTGGAAAAGTTTTTCAATTGGTCTATTTCACAAAGTATGGACCATAGGAAACCAAAGTGTGCATGCTTGGAGCATGGGACAATTGTGGTTATAATTCTAGTAATAAGTTGATTTTCTGAAACAGTAAGCAATGAATAATGAGTAATCAATATGGTGTTTAAATAAAAGTGTTTTTATTTACGCTCAAAAGTTTTGGGGCCATATAGGATTAATATTATTATTGCGTTTCACTTTGCATGTTTTGACTTCCAGAATAACTGGGTTATTCAAACCTACACAGTCGGTCATACGTTGGAAGTAGGTATGAAGGAAGACTGTCATGAATCTGTCTGCAGATTGTCTAAAGTGTTTAGACATAGCACAAGTTTGCTGCAGAGTTCATGAGTGCTTTGATAAGATTAAAGTATTGGATTAAACCCACGCTCACTTGAATCACTTCATGAATTTATCACGGGTGATTAGTGAGACGATAACATTGTATATTCTTGAAACCGAGACGTGTGAGTTGTTATTTGCTGGTCGGTTGCACATTGATGATAAGTAAACACACTAGTAACTTGGTGTTATAAAACTTATTGTTGTGTGTGATTCGATTAGTAGGTGCAAGCAAGCATTTGAGTCGAAGTTTATCCATTCCTTTTACCCAAAGTGGGATAAAAGCGATATCTGTGGGCCCCTCGATGATTTAGTGATGACACCCTAAGCGCTTGGCCAAGCCGGGACTAAGTTGATGTGTTCAATTGTAGTCTATTGTCAGTCGTCATAAATCAGATGTCGGGAAACAATACATAGACAGAGAGAATGATTTAAATCCATGTCTCATGTTTATACGATATCTTGTAGAATGGAGGAATATATAATCCCTTATCTAAAGGACACGCGTATCTGATAAGATCAGAGTTGACAGCGGCTTTTGAAAGCTACGATTGTTGATCAGGTTCTGAAGTTATGCAAAATAGTTATTAGACTTATCCAAGTGGGAGACTGTTGGATTAGTGTCTAAGTCCATAACTATTTTGGTATGTACTTGACCCGATTATGAGCATGGTCTTTTTGGGTTGCCATCACCATAGCAAGGTTTACTTATGATTTATTAATATATTATAAGAATAATACATTAAAGGAGAAATCATATTGTTTAATTAATATTAGTCAAGAATTAATTAAGAATTAATTTTGTGACTAAAAGAGATTAATTAAACTTAGGGGACTGGAGTTGTAATTATAAGATAATTACAATTGGGCTATGGATCACCTAATAATATATAGGTTGGACGAATTCTATGGGAAGCCCATAAGGAATTCATCCAAGGGATATGTTAAAGGAGTCCATGGGCTGCTTAGGGCCTAAGCAGTCGGATTAGGGTTTCGTAGTTGCAAACCCTAATAGCCTACATGTATATAAAGGACCCCTATGCCCCAAAAACGTGGCTAAGTATTCCTTTAGGGTTTCCAGCCGTTTTTGGTGCCTCCCCTCTCTTCTCTCCTTCATCCAATAGCTTAGTGGTGTTTGTGACTCCATTAGAGGTGCAACACTTGAGGCACTAAGCTTTCTGAAGCCAATCAAAGCAAGGAATTGATTGTTATTACTATATAACAATCAAAGGTAATTACTAAACCCTTATTTCAGTTCTTATATGATAGATTCAGGGTTTATAGCTTTGGATATTCGATTGCATGTTCATTAGACAAACTAGATCCAAAAGCTATTAGGGTTTGCATGTACACCATAGGAATGATGTATTGCTCAAAACCTATCATGGATTTTGTGACTAAACTGCCCAGAACAAGGAACGGTCGCGACATGATTTGGGTGGTCGTTGATCGATTCACTAAGAGTGCGTATTTCATAGCAGCCAACGAGAAATGGTCTATGGAAAAACTTGTGAATTCTTACGTGAAGGAAATTGTGAGGCTTCACGGTGTTCCGTTAACGATTGTATCCGATCGTGACAGCCGTTTTACCTTAAGGTTTTGGAGGAGCCTACAAGAGGAATTGGGTACCAAGTTGTGTTTGAGTACAGCTTACCATCCACAAACCGATGGTCAGAGCAAACAAACAATTCAAACATTGGAAGATATGCTGAGAGCATGTACCCTGGAATTCCAAGGTAACTGGGATGAACACTTACCTCTAGTAGAATTTTCCTATAATGATAGTTTCCACTCGAACATCTAGATGGCACCTTATCACGCTTTGTATGGAGAAAAGTGTCGAACGCCGTCATGTTGGCTGGAAGCTGGGGAAAATCAGTTTGTGGGAAAGGATGTTAGCTGCTCCAGATCGTCAAAAGAGCTATGTTGACAAGAAAAGACAACCGATATCATTCGAAGTTGGAGATTCGGTTTTACTTAAAGTCTCGCTGTGGAAGGGACTTATAAGGTTTGGTAGAAGGGGAAAGTTAAGTCCAAGGTTTATTGGACCGTTTAAAGTTCTTCAGAGGATCGGGAATCAAGCTTACAAGCTAGAATTACCGGAAGAACTGGAGGGTATTCATAATACCTTTCATGTGTGTTATTTGAGAAAGTTCACGGGAGATATGCCCGACCTAATTCCCATTTCTGAATTAAGGTTGGATGAAAACAAGAGGTTAATTGAAGAACCTGAGGTAATCGTTGACCGTAAGACTAAGAAGTTGTGACGCAAAATGGTCGATTTAGTGCTTGTGCGTTGGAAACATACGAATGGGCCAAATCTCACCTGGGAAACGGAGAGTGACATGATGAGTCGCTACCCGTAGTTGTTTGTCAATGTGTGATTCCGGGGACGGAAATTATCCTAAGGGGGAGAGAATTGTAACGCCCATGTTTCTAGGCTAAGCATTAATATTGACATGATATTCTAGGTTAACCTTTGTAACTCATTTAGAATAAATGAAAAGGAATTATGTGAATATTATGTGAATATTATGTGAAAATTATGTGTTTTATGCTTAATTATTAGGGTTTAATTAATTAAGAATAAAAATGAGCTTCGAAAATAAATATTAGATAAAGCCGATATTTATTAAGAAAGTTGTAGTGGTCATGACAAGGATTACGGATATATAAAGAATGCCGAAATCCGAGTTATAACGAAGAAGTTATGACCTGTCGAAGTTTCGTGACAAAACCGGAACGGTGCCGAATGTCGTAAAAAGTGAGTTTTTGATAAAATACTTTTTAGCTTTAGTGATCTAAACGAAAGTCGTAGTGTTCGTTAAACTGAGAGTAGGTATAAAAAGAACGCCCAAATCTGACTTCGTATGAGGAAGTTATGATTTTTCGAAGTTTCATCTTAGCAGTAGACAGCTAAAAACTCGAATTTTATATCAAGTGATTTTTATTCGACACGACCTAAACGAGAATCGAAGGTCTCGTAAATAGTAGCACAACGGTAAAAAGACAGATGAAAACGGACGTCGGATGAAGAAGTTATGAATTTTTAACGGACTTCCTGTCCCGGTCTGTTAAAAATAATAATATAAAAATTAAATTCAAAATTAGTCGACGAAGTCTAAATGAAAGTTGTAGAGCGTAAATTTACCTACGCGTGCATATAAAGAACGTCAAAAACGGAGCTCGTATGCGAAAGTTATGAATTTTAGAAGATTTTGGCACAAAATTCGAGAAATTTCGCATAGATAAGCTTCACCCGGAAAAGCCACGTCACCATCGCTCAAAACGTGCCACGTGTCTGAACTGCTGAGTCACCAGAGGCCAGCTGGCGAGGCGTGTCGCACCCTCCTCGCACCGAAGGCTCGGCGGGGCAATCAGAAGCTGCCCCGCGTCTCCTCCGTGTCCGAGCTCGGTGAGTCATCCGAAGCAGGTGAGTCATCCGGAGCTGGACCAATCCGAAGACAACACCTGTCCGAGCCTCACACCGCCTTCAGCTTCCGAAGCTCGCAGCTGCGACGCGTGTCTTCTTCTCGTTGCTTCGTGTCTGAACCTCGGCCCTATAAATAGAAGGTCGCGAGCCTTCCCGGGTACTTTTGGAAAATTGTCCATTTTCACCCCTTTTTCAATATTTTTACCATTTTGACATCCCCCGAAGCCCCGGTATCGATTATAGCACCCGAAACACGTCCCGAAGTGCCCGAGAAGCCCGAGAAATTTATCTTTTCTGTTTCGAAGCCCGACCCTTGCAGAGCCCGGTTTCTCAATAAAACTCCCGGTTTTATTGGAAACGATCGTTTTAGGAAACGAAGTGCTGCCCGATTATCGTTAAATCAAGTGAGTGTATAGTCACTTTCACGTTACACATATATATGAAGTATTTTCTTTAAAATACGTGCTATGTAATTATATTAATTGTTTATTTAAGGTGACTGTTGAATAGATGTTTTATACAAGTTTTAAACTGTATATATATTTTTATCTACAAATATGTTGGGTAAAACATGGGTAGATGAATTAGATGATGTGTGATGAAATAAAAAGTGATGAGAGGTATCGATGTCTAAGATGATCTAGTCATCTAGCAGAGTATAGACAACGGTCACAGACTACTTTAGATAGTCCAGTGGAACGTTAGCAGACTCGTAATCGGTAGGTATGTTTGAACTATATGTTCATAAGGTGTTCTCGAACTATATGTTCATTAGGTGTTTTTGAACTATGTGTTCATCCGTTAGTTCTTCTTTTTGACACTATTACGTGTCGGGGAACGGGAGCGTACGGGAGTACTTTATTAGTATTTTCCCTATACTTTTATTTTGAAGAGCTTTGGAGTCTTTGTTTCTTTTATCAAGTGATCGGACGAGCTTCATGAGTTAGTGTTTCCATTGCCAGATAGGGTACGTCTGGGGGTTATATACCTCATGATATTCAGACCACATCCTAGGCATTAGTTAGTGTTTCCATTCTCGATGCTGGATAGGGTGAGTCTGGGGGTTACATATCTCACGATATTCAGACCACAACCTAGGCATTAGTCAGTGTTTCCATTCTCGATGCCGGATAGGATGCGTCTGGGGGTGATATACCTCATGATATTCAGACCATAACCTAGGCATTAGTCAGTGTTTCCATTCTCGATGTCGGATAGGATGCGTCTGGTGGTTATATACCTCACGATATTCAGACCACAACCTAGGCATTAGTCAGCGTTTCCATTCTCGATGCCGTATAGGGTGAGTCTGGGGGTTACATATCTCACGATATTCAGACCATAGCCTAGGCATTGATAACTACCCCTGACTTAATTGTCTTGTGGTTCTTTCTTTTACGAACAAAGGTTCGTGGTTAAACTTATTCCATTCATTTGATGTCTTTATCGATCCTTGTTTGCTGCTAGGGAGTTTCCGAAGCAGTTTCGTTAGTTGGTTGTTCATATCGATCCTTTAGGCTAGATCTAGTAAGATTACTGTATAGGATCAGTATGTGGGGATCGATGTTTGTTAGTGCTTGTAGTATAAACCTTGGGCAGCGATGGACTTCGTGCCTATTCCTTAGGATGAATCCTTAGGAACGAGTGATAGTTGATTCTTAGGGTAAATCCTTAAGAAATAAATAAGATAATAGGGATTGGGTAATTGGGTTGATTGTTTGATGTTTAAGCATAATAAATTTATTTATTGTGGGTTGAAAACCATATATGCTCACCAGGCTCCCAAGCCTGACCCACTCAGTTTAATTGTATCACAGGTATCGATACGAAGTTGCTTTACACTGAGAGATCAAAAGAGAAGTAGATCACTAGTGTAAATGAATGTAAGTTTTGTTTATGCTTATGTTTTTGTGTTGACAATGACATCCCAATGGTTTAAATGAATAAAATACATTTCTTCGGAAATGATTTGATAACATATTTATCATATTTTTCTGGGAACAGATTCCGCAACACATTCAATCAAATGATTACTCTGGTTTTATTTTTAAAAAGCATAAACGAAATCGGTCTTTTCTGGCCGTGAAATTGGGGATGTCACAATAAGAGTAACAGATGGCTTGGATTATGCTAAGTCACTCACAGCGGGATTATCTGAGCCTTGGCCAAGTATAAGTGCTCTACAGTTGATTATGATCAGTAAATTTGTTTCTATTGGTGGTATCGAGATAATCAAAGCTGGAAGTATGCATTTGGTCGGTCATTCAAGGACGATTAAGCTTGGTAAAGCTCAGCATGGGTGGTCTGTCAGGGAGTCAGACCACCTCGAGACTACATATTTCAGACGGAGTAGATGTGATTGTTGCAAGGAATTCGTTCATTTGTGGATTTTGGGGCCTTACGAAGGTTGGTTTCGGTTTCCTTGGGAAGGCTAGGGTGTGCTCGGGATTGTCGCCATGTCACTTAAATGGCTTGGCGTGACAGGAATGGTAAGGAATGATTTCGAGGACGAAATCTAATTTAAGTGGGGGAGAGTTGTAACATCCCATTTATTAAATAAATAAATGGATAAAATTAATAAACGAATAGTGGCCTTAAATCCGTAATAAGTTACCATTGTGTGTTCATAAGGGCTAAATGACATAATTCATAGAAATTTGGGGTCTTTATTGTAATAAAGTTTGGGAAGCAAGGGCAAAAGAGTAAAATGGGGACTTAAATTGTAATGTTTAGAGAAGGAAGGGCTGAACATGTCATATGTTGGATTTTTGGGGGATAAGTGTAATTCCGTGATTAAAAGGTAATTTCTGGATTAGTTTTGCAAAAGATTCTTAAAGCGAAGGGCTATTTGGTAAGTATTGGAACTGAATTGAAAAGGTTTTGGAATGTTGAGGGCTGAATGGTAATATATGGAGTATAATTGAAAAGAATAATAGGAGGAGGGACTAGTAGTGTAACTCGATGGAAAGTTGTAAATGATCGGGACCTATAACCCGTCATCTCCATGCAAACCCTAACCCTAATCAAAGGAATAGCCGCCACCCACCTTCCCCAACCTCCAGCCGCCACCCTTTTCTTCATTGTTCCGATCAAGCAAGACCGGCGAGCATATCGTTTCCAGGCGACGCCGCTGCCGCCGTTGAGAGCCGTCATCTAGCACCGTTGTTGCTCCCGTAGACGACGACGATGAGGACCGCGGGTGAGTGGCCATTCTGCCGCTGTTGCTGCCATCGTTAGGAGTCATAGCTCTCCTTCTTCATTTCTCCGGTGTTGCGCCTCAGCCATGACCGCCGCCTAGTCAAGTTCGATCACCGCCACTTCAACCTTGCTGCCGGAAGTCGTGGGTAACCGGAGGACCGCCGAGGACTTCGGAACATGCTAGGATCGTCGTGAGTGGGTCGTGAGCCACCAAAGAGTGCACTGGAACAACCATCGTCCCCGTCTCACCGCCGGCGATGGTGAGGAGTCGCGAACCGACGTGAGCTGCTGCCAAACGCCATGACCGCCGCTGTTGCCGCTAGTGTTGCTGTTGATGTCACAGTGCGCCACCAGGTGGGTGGCTGGGTGCATTTTTCAAACAGAATTGTGTGTGTGTGTATTTCTGCTTTTAGTGTGTGTCGTGGGTGGCCCTGCTTGGCCGGAATTCACGACAAACGCCACCACCACCACCGTGAGGTGGTGGCTGCCAACCTATACCACCGCCGACCACCACAAGGGTGGTTGTGTGTGTGTGTGTTTATTTTGGGATATTGTGTTGTATAATTGTAATTAGTGACTAGAATAATCAAGGAAATTCATAACCACCACCGTAGGGTGGTGGCTGCCGCCATCAGCCGCCATGTTGGGTGGCGGTGTGCTTTGCAAGTGTTTAGATTGCTTTTGGGATGCTTGGACAAGAACCATAACCACCACCGTGAGGTGGTGGCTGCCCCGGGTGCCGCCGTCGACCACCACCGCCCGAGGTGGCAGTGGGTGAAAGACCCAAGCTTTCATACTAAATACATACTTACTCCAAGTTACTCTAAAATATGCTACATGCATATTCATAAAACAATATTCTACATTGTTAGTTTAATTACATAGACTGATACAAACCGACTATTAAGATTTTTACAAAATTATATATATATATATATATATATATATATATATATATATATATATATATATATATATATATATATATTACATAACTTCCCAGGAAATTAAACACTAAATACAAAAGCTATAATATTATCTATTCTACATCTTCTACGAGTACATGACTATACTGGATGTTTATCACCTGCAATAGTTAAAACATTGAGAGGGATAAGCGGGTGACGTTTAGTGAGTTCAATAACAGTTACAATATAACGCTATGTCATATACATATCAATATGACAAAAGCAAAGAGGGACAAAGAACAACAAAGGCATATGTGTATCATATGACAGACTTTCCATATCTACCAACAATCCATTTCAACTTGATATAAATCAATAAAGCTTCAACCCAAATGACACAGAATATACAACTTCGGATTATCATTTTTGCTAGAATATACAGGCTTTCAGCCGTACATAGCCCTATGCCAATACCAGAAGTTATACGAGTCATGCTCTACATGGCCAAAGGCACAAAGCCAATACCAGAAGTTATACAAGTCATGCTCTACATGGCCAAAGGCATAAATCTGATATAACACAGGAAAGTACATTGAATATATAACACATAACATACAATTGTCCCTATATTGAACTCACCGTGAAATAACCGAAGGAATAAATGACAATTTGGGCAGCACTTCGCCTCTATAAAAGACTTTATTTGACGAAACTGGGGATTTTTGTTGAAAACCGGGCCTTGCGCGGGCAGAGTTTCAACTTGAAAATATGATTTTCTCGGGAACTTCGGGGGCTTCAGGACTTGCTTCGGGTGTCGGTGATGATACTAGGACTTCGGGGGTTAAAAGTAGGCTAAAGAAGGGTTTTAGAGTGAGAGAAAGTAGATTTTGTAAACAAAAACCTGGAGGTCTTGCTCACTATTTATAGGGTGCTGAATCACGATTTACGCTGGGCGTAAATCCTTATGTACGCGGGGCGTACTGCCCTGATAATCTCTTCGCTGGGTGTACACTCCATTACGCGGGGCGTAATGCATTGCGGCTTAGTACGTTGGGCGTACACCGAGTACGCTGCGCATATCGTGATGTGTGGCATCAGACGTGTCGAACCTGTGTGACACGTGTCGTATACGAGGGTTTGGGCGATGTGGCCAACTGTGGTTCACACACACGAGTACGCGGGGCGTACACAGATTTTCCAAACTTCTAAAATCCATATCTTTCGCATACGAGCTTCGTTTTTGACGTTCTTTATATCCACGTGTAGGTGAGATTATAATCCACAACTTTCGTTTAGACTCCGTCGGCTAATTTTGAATTTATTTTTAAAGTTTTATTTTTAACAGGCCGGGACAGGAAAAGTCCGTTAAAAATTCATAACTTCTTCATCTGATGTTCGTTTTCGTCTGTCTTTTTACCGTTGTACTACTATTGACGAGATCTTCGATTCTCGTTTAGGTTGTGTCAGCTAAAAATCACTTGATCTTTATTTTGAGTTTCGGGTTGTGTACTGCTATGCCAATTCTTAGAAAAATCATAACTTCCTCATACGAAGTCAGATTTTGACGTTCTTTTTATGAAAATCCTCGGTTTAACGAATACTAAGACTTTCATTTAGATCACTAAAGCTAAAAAGTAGTTTATCGAAAACTCACTTTTTTTACGTCATACGGCGTTGTGTCGGTTCCGTCGCGAATCTTTAAAGAGTCATAACTTCTTCGTTATAACTCGGATTTCGATGAGGTTTTCGCATAAATAATGTTTCTAACGAGATAATCTACAACTTTCAATAACATTATTTTTACTTATTTTTAACTTTATATTTTCGTTAATTTCAATAGCTGACATTTGATTGGAATCTCATAAGACTTCCAATACTTTCTGAATGATTCTAAACATAGTTTTACTTCAATTCTAGTAAAACTATCTGTTAGAACTTAATGCTCAAAATCACATAATATTTCATAATATTATTCATTTTTAAAATTACAAAGCACGATAATTGAACGTGTATGTTACAAATATCTCCTCCTTTTGAGGATTTCGTCCCCGAAATTACAACGATTCAAACAAATGGGGATATTTCGTTCTTATCTCATTCTTATTTTCCCAAGTATAATTTGGGCCACGATGGTGTTTCCACTTGACAAGCACCAACTCCACTTCTTTATTACGCAATTCAGTCGTTCTTTCTTTTACGATCTTTTCAGGCTCTTCTACATATCTTAATTTATTATCCAATTTCACCTCGGATAACGGGACCGTTTCATCATATATGCTCAAACATTTACGCAGATAACTCACATGAAATACATCATGTATACCTGCCAAATCTTCAGGTAATTCTAAGCGGTATGCTTGTTTACCAATCCTCTGGATGATTTTGAAAGGGCCTACAAATCTAGGACTCAATTTTTCTTTCTTCCCAAATCGCATAATGCCTTTCCATGGGGATACCTTTAGCATTACAAAATCACCCACCGGGAATTCTATGGGTCGTCTCCTGTTTTCTGCATAGGACTTATGTCGATCCTGGGCCGCTTTCATTCTTTCTCGTACGATTTGAATCTTGTCGGTGGTGTCTTGAATCATTTCAGGGCCTCCAAGGATTTTCTGTCCTATATCACGCCAACATAATGGAGTACGACATTTACGTCCATATAGTGCTTCATATGGTGGCATTTTGATTGAGGCGTGATAACTGTTATTATATGCAAATTCGACAAGAGGTAAATACTTATCCCAGTTACCACCGAACTCCAAGACGCATGCAAAAAGCATATCTTCTACTGTTTGGATTGTTCTCTCCGTCTGACCGTCTGTCTGGGGATGATAAGCTGTGCTGAGAGCAATCCGAGATCCCAATTCACGTTGCATACTAGCCCAAAAATGAGAAGTGAAGCGAGTATCACGATCAGAAATAATCTTTAGTGGCACACCATGTCTCGCAATAATTTCATCTAAGTATACTTGTGCATATTTCTCCATTGGGGCTGTTTCACGAATGGCAAGGAAATGTGCACTCTTAATTAGTCGGTCGACAATTACCCAAATGCTATCATTCTGTCTTGCAGTCTTTGGCAATTTGGTAATAAAATCCATGGACAACTCTTCCCATTTCCACATAGGGACATTAATACCTTCTGGGCTCCCGTATGGCTTTTGGTGTTCCGCTTTGACTTGTAAGCATACTAAGCATTCCTGCACGTATCTTCCAATGTCTCTCTTCAATCCAGGCCACCAATAATCAGCTCGTACATCATAGTACATTTTACTTGTACCAGGAGGTATTGACAGCTTAGACTTATGGGCTTCATCTAAAATCTTCTGTCTTAATCCACCAATCTTTGGAATCCATAGCCGATTCTTGAATACCTTCAATCCTCATGGATCATCAAGTAAAATATCAGCATAATGTACCATCCCTTTCTTCTTCACATTTTATGGCTTTAAGGCTTCTACTTTCCATTTCTCTAGTTCATCAAGAATAATGAACTTTACTGTAGTATGAGTAATAGCATAACACACACTATTATGATAAACCTTTCTGCTAAGTGCATCAGCAACTACATTGGCCTTTCCAGGATGGTACAGGATTTCACAGTCATAGTCTTTGATCTGCTCCATGGCTCGCTGTTGTCTCATATTCAAAGTTTGCTGACTGAATATATACTTGAGACTTTTGTGGTTGGTAAACAATTGGTATTTTGTACCAAAAAGATAATGCCTCCAGGGTTTTAGGGCAAATACTACTGCAGCGAGTTCAAGGTCATGAGTGAGATAGTTCTTTTCATAATCTTTCAGTTGTCTTGAGGCATATACTATTACTCTACCACGCTGCATCAACACACAACCGAGTCCCAACCTTGAAGCATCGCTATACACAGAAAAATCATTATCACCTTCTGGGAGTGATAAGATCGGAGCATGAGTCAAAAGATCTTTTAAAGTCGAGAAAGCTTTTTCTTGGGCTTCACCCCATTCAAACTTGGTTTCCTTTCGTGTAAGACTTGTGAGAGGTACACCTATACGTGAAAAATCTTTAATGAATCTCCGGTAATATCCCGCGAGACCCAAGAAACTGCGAATTCAGAAGCATTACGAGGCGCTTCCCAATTTTGAATGGCTTCAATTTTGGTAGGATCTACGGATATTTTTGGGTCTAAAATATTGGTTTATACTTTACTTTTCTCGGAAATTGTATTTTTCTCTAAAGTAATATGTGTTTACGGTTGTGTTTATGGCCGCGAACCTGTTCACGGTCTGTGTACCATATATATAGATGTTAGGTGGGTGAGGAGTGTACGGCTAGAGGAGCTTAAGTGTGTGAAACTCAATGTGTGATAGAGAGAGAAACTAGAGATAAGAATAGTGTGTGTGTGAATCTCTTGTAAGGATCTTCATTCATATCATCAATACATTAGATTCATCTTATTCTTCTTCTCCTTCTTCTCTATTTTGATCCAATTGATTGGGATTCCGCACCATCAATTGGATCTGATTGATACTCAAACAGATTTGGGACTTACAATTGGTTTCAGAGCTTGGATTGTATCAATCAATTTTTACAGAGCTGGAGCGTATTTGATCTTATTTTTGAAGTATTTTTGCGTTTTTGGATAGATCTTTGAAAATTAAGGGGGGTTTGTTCTTTGCATTTTTGATAAAAACGAGTTTTTGATCGAGTTTTGGAGCAAAAAGGGTGAAAAACGTCGTTTTTTCGTAACTGTTGAAGGGTTTACGGCCCTTGAAGGGTTCACGGCCCGAAGTTCGTTTACGACCTGAAACAGTTTGCGGCCCTCGGAGTTCACAGCCTGCTCGTTTGCGGTTGATCCTCGTCCTCGCTTCGTGTTCTCGGCCAGCTTGTGCGAGGGTTCGCACTGCGTTCATTTAAAAAGAAATTTGGGAGTTGCCAGGAATCGAACCCCGGTGCCTCGCTTCAACATCCCTACGCCTACCAGTTGATCTAGCTTGCTAGATGTTACACTCCTTCCGGATTTAATTCAAAAGGAGTCGTTTTCGGTTCCTAATTTCGCAACTTTAACACTTTTAACCCAAAAATCAATTTCTTTTTATTTTTAAATTCCATTTTCAACCAAAAATTTAGTTTTTATTTTTTTGAGTTTCTAAATTGACATTTGACCTATAATTTTGACTTTGACTTTCAAGTTTGACCTTTGACTTTAAACTTTGACTTTCTCGTTTAACTTTGAACAAATTTAGTTTTTCGGTTTGACTTTTCAAGTTTGACTTTTAAGTTTGACTTTTAAGTTTGACTTTTTAAATTTGACTTTTAAGGTTGACTTTTGAGTTTTTAGTCAAAGGGCATTGTAACATCCAGATTTCCAGGTATCATAATTTAAGTATTTATTTTTGAGTTAAGAAGAGGGACTCGACGAGTTGACGCCTAAACTCGTAGAGTAGGATCAAGACTGCTGACTCGGATTAATGAAGGGACTCGACGAGTCTGTGAGTCGACTCGATGAGTCCGCGCTGTTGGCAGAAACCCTAAATCTTTGGGCCTGAGCCCTATTTAAAGGTCCTTATGGCCTTCATTTGCGGCCACACACCCTTGAGAAACCGTAAACGAACCAGAGAGCATAGAAAGTGAGGGAAGGAGCTAATTTCATCACCTTTAGTGCATTCTTGCAAGAAGGAGAAAGGGGATTCAGGCTAGGCTGATTGAGGAGCTCAGACCTACCATTACTTCACCAAAGGTTGCTGTTGAGGTATGAATCCATGCCTATTTTCGTGTATATAGTAGATCTCTTGAATCTAGGGTTTCGTTACCCTTTCTTTTGTTGGAATTGGAGCATGTGGAGTCCCATTGAGGAATAGACTTTAGATCTGGACCTTGAGAAGTCCAGAGTGTCCCAAAATCCAAGATTTATGTTGTTACATGAGATTATTGAGCCTAGGACTCCATTTTTAGAGCAATTTCATCATATAGAGCCATTTGTGCGATGCATGAACGTAAAGTTTAGACCTTTACGTGACTTTTGGGTGTTAGAAGGTCAGATATATAAGTTAGAGAAACAGATCTGACCTCAGAAGGTAGTTTGAGCATTCTTATGGAAGAAACTCGCCGAGTCCATGAGAGGACTCGACGAGTCGGATTGTGTTGCACCACGATTCATGATCAGTGGTAACCCGTCGAGAGAAAGGTTAACTCGACGAGTCGAGTGAGGCCTTAGGAGGATTCAGAGGACACGCATGGACTAGCCGATTCACCCGAGTGCACTCGACGAGTCTGGTCAAAGTTGGACCGTTGACTGGGGTTGACTTTTAGGGTTCGGTCAACATTTGGACATTGGACCATTGGAGGGGTAAAATGGTCTTTTCCCCTTCTGAGAGAATATAGGGAGGGACTAGTCTAGCCTTTGAGAGCAGTATTAATTAGAGATAATTACTTTATGCGATTAGGCGGAGGCTAGATCAGTGATTCGAGTTCGAGACTTTCCGAGATTACCCGAGGTGAGTCTTCTCACTATACATTACCTGGAGTGGTAACTATGTGCAGACCGGAGGGTCTTATGTGTAATGTGTATGTTTGAGTTTATGTGCATTGTGATATATGTATGCTATGTGTTATATAGACCGGACCGGAGGGTCCTACGATTTAGACCGGACCAGAGGGTCCAACGAGCTAGACCGGAACGGAGGGTCCAACGAGCTACGGGACTGGAGGGTCCCGCTGAGACACATTGACCGGAGGGTCATACCGAGTTATAGCCTCGACTGGCTTATGTGTTGTATGTGGTATTTTGGGGAACTCACTAAGCATTTATGCTTACCGTGTTATGTGATATGTGTTTCAGGTACCAGCGAGGATCGCGAGAAGGCGCTGACATGATTTGTACACACTTGCAGAGGATTATGTGTTGAGATTCTGGGATATGTTTTATTGTGATGACAATTGATACATGAGATTTTGAGAATATTATATGAGTTTTATTATGTTTAAAAATGAAAAATTGTTTTAAAATTTACGTCGTTACAAGTTGGTATCAGAGCCTTAGTTTGAGGGATTCGGATGCACCTTCGGGCGTATCTGAACTCAAACTGAGGATTTGAGAAAAATTTTCATAAAAGAAACAATTTTTTTTTAAAAGAGTAAAAGATTTTTTTTTTGAGAAAAGCATAACGGAGCAGTGTGTACGATCAGCCAGCATCCGAACGGTGATTTCCCAAAATACCCTTACATTATGTATTATGAGATATTATGTGATATGCTATGAATGCTAGAGTAGGCTAGGTATTCATATCTAGGACTAGAGTGGCCTGATTTGTGATGCCTTAGCCTAGGAGATTACTGCTACTATGAGTTACCTCGAGAGTGAGTAGGTAGCAGCGAGGAGCTTATGAGCGGTCTACTGGAGGGTAGCCTGTGTTCAGCGAGATATAGGGTACTTGTGATCTGGGATCCTAGGAGGAGGACTTGGGGTGAATACTAATGCGGTGTGGAAGGTAGTATAGGGCCCGTACTACTAGAAACACTGGATCAGTGAGCAGTCCAAGTAAGAATCATTAGGATACTAAGGAACGAGTAGAGTTGAGTTATCGAGTGTGAGTATATTCGAGCGAGTCTCTGATTTCTTTTGTGTTGTGTTTCAGAGACATTATGGTGGACACGCGCCACACTCCAAAGAGCAGCGGTGTTAGCGATGAGGAGATTCGCAGGATGATTCATGATGAGGTGGAAGCAGCCATTCGTGCTGAGATACCAGAGATGTTTGGGTCTATAAAGACCACACTGATTGAGACATTTGACGAGCGGTATGCTGCTCTTACCGATGCTGTTGTTGCTGCAGCCACCGCAGCCGTTGCCGCTGCTAGGCCACAGGGGTGATTCGTTGTTGTACCGGGAATTCAGCAACACGAAGCCACCAGCGTTTGATGGGACTCAGGATCCGATAGCCGCGATGAGATGAATCTCTGACATTGAGGGGTGTTTCTACACATGTTCGTGCCCTGAGCATCCGAGGGTACGGTTCGCGCTGAACCAAATTCTCTTGGGAGCGAAGGACTGGTGGAAGTTTGTGACGACAGACTTCACTCCTGCAGAGACTACAGCGGTGACCTGGGAGAGGTTCACCACCATGTTCCGAGATGAGTATGTTCCCCCGGTGGAGAGGGAACGGTTGGCGCAGGAGTTCTTGTCCCTCAAGCAGGGGACGGGGTCCGTGACTGTGATTACACGGATGTTTCATGAGAGGGCGTTGTTTTGCCCTGAGCACGTGTCTACCAAGCAGGCACGTATGAGCCATTATCTGAGCATACTGAGGAGGGACATTCGTGAGTTCGTGGCGAACTTGACATACCAGACATTTGTTGAGCTCCAGGCGAATGCCCGGAAGAGGGAGATTGAGCTAGAAACTTAGGTCGGGGAGGAGGCCGAGTCTCAGAGGAGGGATAGGCGGCCGGTACAGTCTCAGCCGGCAGCCAAGCGGGCAAAGCCCGCTGATTCGAGATCTGGAGGTCCGAAGGGCGGCACTTGCGGGAAGTGCGACAAGACCCATGAGGGGGTATGCTGAGCGGGGGTGTGCTACAAGTGTGGTAAGGAGGGGCATTTCGTGAGGGATTGCCCCAAGGGGTTTGCAATTTGCTTTCACTACAACCAGACTGGCCATCGGAAGGCCGAGTGCCCACAACTACTTCAGAGATCAGCACAGGGATCTGCACCTGCTGCTAGAGCTACCGAGGTCCGGCCAGCGAAGGCCGAGGCACCAAAGGCTCGCGGGAGAGCCTTTCAGTTGACAGCGGAGGAGGTCCGCGCAGCGCCCGACATCGTGGCTGGTATGTATTCTTTTATTTACTTATACTGAGTTGAGATATTGTGCTTATACTGTGGTATGCATAGGTACTTTTCTTGTGAGTTATGTACCTGCTTTGCTGTTATTTGACTCGGGTGCGAGTCGATCTTTTGTGTCATTATCGTTTAGCCAGCACCTAAGTACCCGGCGAGAGGCGT
Organism: Lactuca virosa; assembly: GCF_052849685.1. Classification (NCBI taxonomy): domain Eukaryota; kingdom Viridiplantae; phylum Streptophyta; class Magnoliopsida; order Asterales; family Asteraceae; genus Lactuca; species Lactuca virosa. Next base: position 115,425,857 of record NC_136431.1, read on the forward strand.
TGAGTCGACCTATACAAGTCTCTATAGCTGACGAGCGAGCGGTTTATGCTACTGATGTGATTTGAGGATGTGTACTCGAGATTTTCGGTGTTGAGTTCCTGATAGATCTGGTACCGATTGTGATGGGTGATGTCTGTATCATCGTGGGCATGGACTGGTTGAGCCGATTTGGAGCTGTTATAGACTGCGAGCGACAGTTGGTGACCATACGAGACCCTAGTGGGGGAGTACTTATGGTGTATGGAGAGGGTACCCGATCTGGGTCAGCATTTTGTTCGGCTGCCAGGGCGAGACAGAATCTACAGCGGGGATGTAGAGGGTTTGTAGCCTATGTGATGGATACACGAGTTACCGCAGAGAGGTCGAGTTCTGTCGGTGAGGTACCGATAGTGCGAGAGTTTCCGGATGTTTTCCCCAAGGAGTTGCCGGGTGTGCCTCCAGAGAGGCAGGTGGAGTTTCGCATCGATTTGGTTCCGGGGGCAGCCCCTATTGCCAAGGCACCCTATCGCCTTGCGCCACCGGAGATGCAGGAGTTATCCTCGCAGCTTCAGGAGCTGTTGGGGAAGGGATTCATCCGACCGAGTAGCTCGCCGTGGGGAGCGCCGATCTTTTTTGTAAAGAAAAAGGATGGTTCACACCGGATGTGCATCGATTACCTGGAGTTGAACTAGTTGACGGTCAAGAACCGTTACCCACTATCGAGGATCGACGATCTGTTCGATCAGTTGCAGGGAGCGTCTTGGTTTTCCAAGATAGACTTAAGGTCTGGATATCACCAGATGAGGGTGCGTGATGAGGATATCCAGAAGACGGCGTTTAGGACTCGTTATCGGCATTACGAGTTCGTGGTGATGCCTTTTGGGCTCACCAATGCACCAGCGGCGTTCATGGACCTCATGAACCGAGTATGCAGGCCGATGTTGGATCGATCGATGATTGTGTTCATCGACGATATTCTAGTGTATTTGATATCTAGAGAACAGCATGAGGAGCACCTGAGGGAGGTCCTTGGAGTATTGAGATCGGAGAGGCTTTATGCCAAATTCTCCAAGTGTGATTTCTGGTTACGAGAGGTCCAGTTCTTGGGACATCTCGTTAATCAGAATGAGATATTGGTCGATCCGGCCAAGATTGAGGCTGTCATGAGTTGGGAGGTGCCGAGATCTCCCAACGAGATCAGGAGTTTTCTGGGGTTAGCCGGCTACTATCGGAGATTTATCAGAGATTTCTCCAAGATTTCCGTTCCCCTCACCAGATTGACCCGGAAGGGCGTTGCTTTTACTTAGGGTCCCGAGCAGCAGACCTCGATTGAGACTCTTCGCCAAAGATTATGCGAAGCCCCGGTGTTAGCCCTTCGGAGGGAATGGAGGATTTCGTGGTGTATTGTGATGCGTCTATATCGGGGTTGGTTGCGGTGCACATGCAGAGAGGGCACGTGATAGCATACGCATCGAGGCAGCTGAAGCCTTATGAGACGAGGTATCCCACCCACGATTTGGAGTTGGGGGCGGTGGTGTTCGCCCTCAAGATATGGCATCATTATTTGTATGGGGTTCGGTGTACCATATACACAGACCACAAGAGTTTGAAGTATCTGATGGATCAGTCCAACCTGAATATGCGCCAGAGGAGATGGTTAGATGTGGTAAAGGATTACGATTGTGAGATCATGTACCACCCGGGCAAGGCTAACGTGGTAGCCGATGCTCTGAGCCGCAGGGCGGAGAGTGCCCCGATTCGAGATATATGTATGAGGATGACGGTGATGACTCCAATGTTGGATACCATTCGAGAGTCCCAGGCAGAGGCTGTGAGACCGAAGAACCGCAAAAGAGAGCGGGTGATTGGACAGGTATCCGATTTTGTGACGGATAGGCGAGGGCTTATGACCTTTCATGGTCGGATTTGGGTGTCGTATATGGGCGGGGCACGTAGCACTCTGATGGAGGAGGCACATATATCAAGATTCTCGATCCACCCCGGGGCCACTAAGATGTATTTGGACCTGAAGAGAGACTACTGATGGCCCTATATGAAGAGGGATGTTGCATGGGTAGTAGAGAGGTGCTTGACCTGTCGCCAGGTTAAGGCCGAGCACCAGCGTCCGCATGGCAAGTTGCAGCCATTAGAGGTTCCCCAGTGGAAGTGGGAACAAATTTCTATGGATTTTATCACCAAGTTGCCGAGGACCGCGAGGGGTGTTGATGCAATTTAGGTGATTGTGGACCGACTGACGAAGAGCGCTCACTTTCTTGCTATCAGTGAGAGCTCTTCTGCGGAGAGGCTGGCAGAGACATATGTGAGAGAGGTGGTATCGCGGCATGGAGTGCCGATCTCGATTGTGTCGGACCGAGATGTACGTTTCACTTCCAGGTTCTGGAAGAAGTTCCATGAGGAGTTGGGTACGAGATTGCACTTCAGTACTGCTTACCACCCTCAGACAGATAGAGAGAGTGGGCGGACGATTCAGATGCTCGAGGACATGCTTCGAGCATGTGTTATGGACTTCGGTGGAAGTTGGGACACCTACCTACCTTTGGCTGAGTTTTCTTATAACAACAGCCATCATTCGAGCATTAGGATGCCTCCCTTTGAGCTTTTATATGGGAGGAGATGTCGAACTCCCATCTGTTGGAGAGAGGTAGGGCAGCGAGTGATGGGTAGCACTGAGATAGTGCTTAAGACGACTGAGCAGATACAACAGGTCAGACAGAGGTTGCTGACAGCCCAGAGCCGCCAGAAGAGTTATGCAGATAGGCGGCGATCTGAGCTCGAGGTCCAGGTTGGAGACTTTGTACTCCTGAAGGTATCCCCTTGGAAAGGAGTGATCCGGTTCAGGAAGAGGGTGATCGCTAGAGTGGGTAAGGTAGCATACCGTTTGGAGCTACCCGAGGAGTTGAGTCAGATCCATGATACCTTCCATGTATCCCAGTTGAGGAAGTGTGTAGCCTGATGAGACGGCGGTAGTGCCGCTAGAGTATATTCAGGTGGATGCGAGCCTGAATTATATTGAGAGGACGATTGCGATCTTGGATCGGAAGATCAAGGTTCTGAGGAACAAGGAGGTTCCTCTGGTTCAGGTCCAGTGGCAACATCGGAGAGGGTCCGAGCTGACTTGGGAGCCGGAGACGGAGATGCGGGAGCAGCATCCAGAGTTGTTTGCAGAGGAAGACTTCGAGGGCGAAGTCTGATTCTAGTGGGGGAGAATTGTAACATCCAGATTTCCAGGTATCATAATTTAAGTATTTATTTTTGAGTTAAGAAGAGGGACTCGACGAGTTGACGCCTAAACTCGTAGAGTAGGATCGAGACTGCTGACTCGGATTAATGAAGGGACTCGACGAGTCTGTGAGTCAACTCGATGAGTCCGCGCTGTTGGCAGAAACCCTAAATCTTTGGGCCTGAGCCCTATTTAAAGGTCCTTATGGCCTTCATTTGCGGCCACACACCCTTGAGAAACCGTAAACGAACCAGAGAGCATAGAGAGTGAGGGAAGGAGCTAATTTCATCACCTTTAGTGCATTCTTGCAAGAAGGAGAGAGGGGATTCAAGCTAGGCTGATTGAGGAGCTCAGACCTACCATTACTTCACCAAAGGTTGCTGTTGAGGTATGAATCCATGCCTATTTTCGTGTATATAGTAGATCTCTTGAATCTAGGGTTTCTTTACCCTTTCTTTTGTTGGAATTGGAGCATGTGGAGTCCCATTGAGGAATAGACTTTAGATCTGGACCTTGAGAGGTCCAGTGTGTCCCAAAATCCGAGATTTATGTTGTTACATGAGATTATTGAGCCTAGGACTCCATTTTTAGAGCTATTTCATCATATAGAGCCATTTGTGCGATGCATGAACGTAAAGTTTAGACCTTTACGTGACTTTTGGGTGTTAGAAGGTCAGATCTATAAGTTAGAGAAACATATCTGACCTCAGAAGGTCGTTTGAGCATTCTTATGGAAGAAACTCGCCGAGTCCATGAGAGGACTCGGCGAGTCGGATTGTGTTGCACCACGATTCGTGATCAGTGGTAACCCGTCGAGAGAAAGGTTAACTCGACGAGTCGAGTGAGGCCTTAGGAGGATTCAGAGGACACGCATGGACTCGCCGATTCACTTGAGTGCACTCGACGAGTCTGGTCAAAGTTGGACCGTTGACTGGGGTTGACTTTTAGGGTTTGGTCAACATTTGGACATTGGACCATTGGAGGGGTAAAATGGTCTTTTCCCCTTCTGCGAGAATATAGGGAGGGACTAGTCTAGCCTTTGAGAGCAGTATTAATTAGAGATAATTACTTTATGCGATTAGGCGGAGGCTAGATCAGTGATTCGAGTTCGAGACTTTCCGAGATTACCCGAGGTGAGTCTTCTCACTATACATTACCTAGAGTGGTAACTATGTGCAGACCGAAGGGTCTTATGTGTTATGTGTATGTTTGAGTTTATGTGCATTGTGATATATATATGCTATGTGTTATATAGACCGGACCGGAGGGTCCTACGATTTAGACCGGACCAGAGGGTCCAACGAGCTAGACCGAACCGGAGGGTCCAACGAGCTACGGGACTGGAGGGTCCCGCTGAGACACATTGACCGGAGGGTCATACCGAGTTATAGCCTCGAGTGGCTTATGTGTTGTATGTGGTATTTTGGGGAACTCACTAAGCATTTATGCTTATCGTGTTATGTGATATGTGTTTCAGGTACCAGCGAGGATTACGGGAAGGCGCCGACATGATTTGTACACACTTGCAGAGGATTATGTGTTGAGATTCTGGGATATGTTTTATTGTGATGACAATTGATACATGAGATTTTGAGAATATTATATGAGTTTTATTATGTTTGAGAAATGAAAAATTGTTTTAAAATTTACGTCGTTACAGGCATTTTTGATAATAAAAAATAAATGAGTTCCTCAAACATTTCGGTCAATGAAGTTTCATGCTCTCAATCTTGTATTAAAACTATCAAATTTTTACGTGAACAGGCTGATTTGATGCGTAGAGAGATAGATTAACTAAAATATGAGGGGTATCAACTTAGGAAAGGCCTGAAACAATTAAAAGAACAACTAGAGGCCGAGACTAAGGACTTTGGGAAATTACAGGCAGAGTACAGTGACAAGTGTGTCCATTATAGATATCTTAAGAAAGATTTTGATGCTATGACTGCAGAGCTTGACACATTGAAAAACAAATTTGAAAATGCAGATTTTAATTTCAGAAAATATGATGTGTCAAGTGAGGTAGTTGCATCCATGATTGAAAAACAATTAAAATTTAAAGATAATCAAAATAAGGGTCTAGGGTACCACAATGTTCCACCTCCCTAACTCTCCCAACCTCCTCCCACCAGTCACGTGCCCTGTCCTTCAGGAGACAGACGCAAGTCTAACCTTGTCCCCCTCGGGACATCTGCTGGTGGGGAATACGTTGGCGACATCTGCCAACCATCCGGTGCTAGCAATGGGGTCCCGAGCCCCATGGTAATCGGGAGCTCCACAAGCCCTGAACTCCCTAAAAGTCAGCTTGGGCGACCCCATCATGGCTGCCACCTCAGTGCGAAAGGCGCTCAGCTTCTCATCCAGAAGCTCCAAAATACCCTCCTTGACCGAACCAAAGATTACAGGAGTCTGGTCTAGAATAGTACGTGTGATCTCAGAAGAGATGAACTCCCTCGTCTGCTCGTCAAGGTGCCCGGCTACAGAGCCCGAGCCTGATCCCTCACTAGTGCCTGAAGTGCCAGCTGGTCTAGTGCGTAGTGTCACCATACTGAAAATACACCATAACAAACATCAGTATACTCATCATATCTCGAGGGATCTAACATACTACAAGTTTCTTGGATTCATCTCAGCCTTCCTTGATTCGAGTACGGATCCTCTGCTTTCAGTAGTACGGACCCATACTACCTTCTACATCTATCCGTACTTTACTCAAGAATTGCCTCAACTCCACCAAGTCCCTTCTACTACTACTGTTGATCTCATACTAAACTCATCCTAGGCTTGCCCTAGGGTAATCACCAACCCACTCTCCGCTATCAGCTGCATAAGAAGTCCCTGGTATCTCCCCATAACTAGCTCTTGAATACTATTACATATCACTACTAAGACTAGATAATTCTTTGAATGAGAGATCCTACCCTACAATGGTTGGACTCAAACAAGAGCTGCGCAATAGAGCTAGACCTAACCTTCTGAAATTATTTAATCCTCGCAATATGTAACTTAACATATTCATTTACTATTTAGTAAGAGATAACTACAACTCCTAAAAGCACAAAGCAAGCAACATTCGAGCATCGAGTACACATAATCAAGCATATCACATTCAGGCCATCACTGACTAACCTGTACTAGCATACGATTCATAAAGTTGAGATACACATAACAGGCACATGAGGCATCCTTCCTAGATCCTTAGTCCTAAACTAGCATGCAATTCTCATAAAGCTGGTACACATATAATAGGCACATAAGGAATCCTTCCTAGATCCTTAGTCCTAATATAGCGTGAAATTCTCAAAACATATCATAACATAAACTTGTATGGGTAATTTGGGAATACTTACTTGAGCTCGGCTGATTGCATGCACCACACCCCTTTTCTCTTTTCAAAGTTCTTTTCTCTTTAAAAATTCTTTTGTAAAAACGAGTTTCTTTTGAAAATTTTCATACCATGTCCTTAGTTTGAGTTCAGACACACCTGAGAGTGCGCTCGAATCCCTCAAACCAAGGCTCTGATACCAACTTGAAACATCCCAAAAATACAGACCAAAAATTTCGTTTTTAATAATTAATAAAACCATAGTTATCCAAACACATGTCATAATATCTCAAACATCATATCAATGTATATCAAAATATCAGAATATAAACATCCTAGGCTGAAACATATGGTGTGTGCACTGCACTCATCCCGAGCCCTTCCCCTTGCTACAGGAAGTACCTGAAACCAAAATTGAAAACTGTAAGCACGAAGTTTAACGAGTCTCCCCAAACTACCACATACAATACACATAACATGAAACTAGGAGATACGGGCCCCGCCTACACTCCGCTAACTGGGAGATACGGGCCCCGCCCACACTCCGCTGACTCTGAGATACGGGCCCCACCCACACTCAGCTACTATTAGATACGGGCCCCGCCCACACTCATCTACTACGAGATACGGGCCCCGCCCACACTCAGCTACTATGAGATACGGGCCCCGCCCACACTCAGCTGCTCTGAGATACAGGCCCCACCCACACTCAGCTACTAGACATATATACAAGTATCACACAGACAACAAGTATAACTAATTCTATCAATCAGGCATATATCCATAATCAAACTAAGCTATGAGATACGGGCCCCGCCCACACTCAGCTAACTGGGAGATACGGGCCTCGCCCACACTCAGCTACTAACATAATCATATTGCGGGTCGGCCTTGGTGTCGTCGACCCGTTCCTACTGAAGGAAACTCACCTCGCAAAGTTATCTACAAAAACTCGCGGTGAGGAATATCTGATTGCTGCTCTAACGAATCCCTGGCTATCAATATCACAATAATACTTAGTCCAAATCTGATAATCCTTCTCAAGGTAAAAAGACCATTTTATCCCTAGTCAAAGTCAAAGTCAAGGTCAACTCTCAGTCAACCCCAACTCGTCGATTCATCTCCCAACTCGGCGAGTTCATGTACTACTCAGACCCGTGCTCAACTAAGTTAACTCGTCGAGTCCCTTCCCCGACTCGTCGAGTTCTTCCTGTCATAACATCGAGACATATCGAGTTCAACTCGCCGAGTCCTTCCTTGGACTCATTGAGTTCTTCACCTTTCGGGTCCTAATCTTGTCCAACTCACTAAGTCATCTCCTAAACGCAATGGTTTCACTCACAACCAGAAAAGGGGTTAGGGTTCACGACCCGACTCGCCGAGCCCAAGAATAACTCGTCGAGTCCTCTATATGACCAATCCATTCAGTCGATTCTAATCCATTCCAATGCTTGAAACTTGTAGATCTAGATTCCTTAAACTAGCATTACATGTAAAGTTGCTAACTTTACGTGCATGCATGGTGTTATGAAGCTAAAACACCCATTACAAGCTAACATGGAGGTCTAAGTCATAGAATAGGGCCATGGCTGAATAAAGGTGGCAACTTTGAGCTTCTAAAGCTCAAGAATGCCCAGATCTGAAGTCCTTTCATCCCCAAGAGTTCAAATCTTGGAATGACCTTGGAAATGGCCCAAAAATGACAACATACAAGCTAAAAAAAGGAGATCTAAGTGAATAGCAGCCAAGGTATAAGCTTTATACCTCTATGAAGACCGAAATGAGTCCTTAGCTCTGGATCTTCGACCTTCCTTCTGCAACTCCAAGCCTTTGCTTCCTTCTCCTAGCTTTAATCACAAAATGGCAAGAAATAGCTGAAGATCACTCAAGGTTGATTAGGGTTTCGAGATTAGGGTTTGGAGGTGATGGAGGCTGGGATGGAGGCCAGATATGATGCTTAAATAGGGTGCAAGCCCTAAAGATTAGGGTTTCATCCAACATGTCCTACTCGTCGAGTAGCTCACTTAAAAATCCCGCCTATTCTGCTTTCTACTCGACGAGTTAGGGCCACCAACTCATCGAGTAGCCCTTCCAAAATAAATAAATAATAAAGTTAAATGCATACCAGGAACCAGACGTTACACGACTTGTAAATTCCAAATCATATATCTCTATTTTAAGAATATAAGATATCATCGTCTCAGAATTACTCGTGATATAATCCATGAACTAATTCTCTGAGCGTGGATTTTATCCAATACTCAAAATCTCCATTTTCTAAGTACTCATGAATATTGTAGCAACCATTGGAATGTCTAATCTCCATAGACAATCTACAATCTATTCATGATAATCTTAGTTCACTAATTAATTCCAAAAGTATGAGTGACTACGGAATTTTGAATAATTAAATCATTTAGGAAGTAAAACATGCAAAACAAAACACAAGAATCAACAATTGAAAAAGGTAGTAACTATACTCATAAATAATCTCTATTATTCAATCACCAATGTCAATTACATTTATTTTGTTACAAGTTTCAAAATATCAACTAACTACTAACACTAATATCATCTTGCAAGCCTATGCTCCTAGCATACAACTTATGCTTAACCCTACTCAGAGCCTTCATGAAAGGATCTGCATGATTATCTTCTTAGGATACTCTCTTCACCAGGAGATGGCCTTATTCAACCCTATGTCAGATGTAATGATGCTTTATGTCGATATGCCATGATCTACCATGATCCTTGGGTTATTTGGTCAAAGCAACCGCTCCTTCATTATCATAGAAAAGTTCCAGTGGCTCTTGAATGGTCGGGACTACTCTGAGATCACCGATAAAGTTCTTCAACCAAGCCGCATCCTTCGATGCCTCACTCGCTGCGATGTACTTTGGTTCACAAGTAGAATCAACCATCGTATCATGATTGGAACTTTTCTAAGTCACTGCTCAACCATTTAACACAAACACCCAACCCGACTGAGAACAAAAGTTGTCTCGATCTGTCTAAAAGTTGGCATCACTATATCCAGTCACTCTTAACATATCACTGCCACCAACGACTATAATCATATCCTTTTTCCTTCGTAGATACTTAAGAATGTTTTTTATTGCAGTCCAATGAGTTCTATTGGGATTTACCTGAAAGCGACTGACCATGCTCAAAGCATAAGACACATCAGGGCGAGTACATGTCATAACCTTTTTCCTTCGTATGCCACCAACGACTATAATCATATCCTTTTTCCTTCGTAGATACTTAAGAATGTTCTTTATTGCAGTCCAATGAGTTCTATTGGGATTTACCTGAAAGCGACTGACCATGCTCAAAGCATAAGACACATCAGGGCGAGTACATGTCATAACATACATGATCGAACCTACAGTCGAATCATATGGGACTCGACTCATGTTAGCTACCTCTTCATCGGTACTGGGGCTTTAAGTCTTAGTCAACTTGATAGTACTATGAATAGGTAGTTCCCCTTTCTTGGAATTTTACATACTAAAACGTTTTATTATTTTATCTAAGTATGTTCTCTGACTAAGACCGATAAGTTTTTTCTTTCTATCCTTCAGAATCCTTATCCCAAGAATATAGACTGCTTCCTTTAGATCCATCATGGTGAAACACTTCCCAAGCCAAGATTTCACTTCTTGCAAGGTCTAAATGTCGTTTCCCATAAGGAATATGTCATCAACAAGCAATACTAGGAAATTTACTATACTCAAATAGCTTTGAAATACGCACATGAGTCATCTTCGCTCATAGAGAAACCAAACTCTTTGACTTTCTCATGGAAGCAAAGATTCCAGCTGCGAGACTCATGTTTCAATCCATAAATGTATTTCTCAAGCTTGCACACCCTATTAGGAAACTTCACATGTATAAAACCCTCTAAATATCCTCAACCAACTTCCCATTAAGAAAAACTGTTTTGACATCCATCTGCAATATTTTATAATCATAAAAGGAAGCTATGACAATCATTATCCTAATAGACTTTATCTTGGCCACTAGTGAGAAGGACTCATCATAGTCAATTCCTTGGGTTTGAGTAAAGCCCTTCGCAACCAGTCGTGCCATGAACGTGTGTACTTTCCCATCCATGTTTGTCTTCTTCTTTAAGATCCATTTGCACCCATCTATCTTTCGACCTGATACATGATCAACCAAATTCCAAACTTGGTTGTCATACATGCACTGAATCTCGCTATCCATTGTCTCCTTCCACTTGGTAGCCTCAGGGCTCGTCGTCGCTTCCTTGTAGTTAGCTGGCTTATCCAAATTTACTAGTGTACCATCATGATAAAACTGTCACTGCCCGACGTTATATGAAAACCATAGAACTCAGGTGGCATGCTAACTCTACCGGTACGACAATGAGGTAATGAATTGTTAATGGGGTCAACAGGAGTCTCATGCTTTGGTTGAGAGCTAGTGTCTTCTAAGGTTCCTTCATTAGTTGATTCTGAAATTTCTTATAGATCAATATCACTCCCACTATCCTCTTTGAGTATGATCTCTCTCACACGAAAGACTCTTTTTCGAGCTACAAAGACCATGTTCTCACTAGGTCTATAGAATAAGTATACAAAGGAGTTATGTGGTTAACCGATGAAAATAAATCTCTCACTTCTAGGTTCTAGCTTGTCACGAGTCTCTCGTCTAACAAAAGCTTCACAACCATAGACCTTGATATGTGCTAACGATGGAAATCTCCCTGTCCACATCTCGTGAGGTGTTTTGGTAACCTTCTTAGTATGAACAATATTAAGAATATAGGTAGTTGTCTCTAAGGCATACCCCCAGAAAGAAATAGGAAGGGAAACTTGACTCATCATGGAACGAACCATGTCTAACAAGGTTCGATTTCTCCTCTCAGTCCACCATTAAGTTGTGGGGTCGTAGGAGGAGTCGATTGTTAAACTATTCCATATTCCTTTAGATAGTCGTGGAAATCAATATTGAGATATTCTCCACCTCTATCAGATCAGAGCATCTTTATCTTCCTACCCGATTGATTCTCGACCTCGTGTCTAAATTCTTTGCACTTTTCAAAGGTTTCTGATTTATGTCTGATTAAGTATATATACCCATATCGGCTATAACCATCTGTAAATGTCCATAGTATCGATTTGCATCCCTTATAGCATATATGAAGGGCCCACATACATATGTGTGTATAAGATCCAACAAACCTTCACCTCTTCCACAAGACCTAGTGAAAGGTGATTTTGTCATCTTACCTAAAAGACAAAACTCACATTCCTCATTTGGCCTTAAGTCAAATGATTCAAACACTCCATCCTTTTAGAGTTGGGAAATGTGTTTCTTGTCAATGTATCCAAGAAGACAATGCCACAAGCATGCTTTGTCTAGACCATTAGACGAATCAATGTGGAATACACTATTGCCTAAGCTATCAACAAAAATCACAGTTTCATACACACCATTACAAGGTAAAGCTTTAAACATAAAAACACCATTTTATAAGCTAAAATATAACCATTCATATCATTAAAACATTATCGAAAACCTTCTCTAAATAGTGCACGAAAAGAAATAATGTTTCGCAGCATTTCTGACGAATAGCAACAACCAATCAAATCTATTCTAACATCACCACCGAGCACAAGACCATAAGTTCCAATCTTGGTAACAAGAGAAGATCGGCTATTGCCCATGATAAGATTTATTCTTCCATGCTCCACATCCTCACTTTCTCTTAGCCCCTGAAAATCAGAACAAACGTGAAATCCACATCCTGTATCAAGGACCTAAGAACGAGTAAGTTGTGAGTTATTGACTTGAATAATGTATATACCTGCCGACTTTTGGCTTGACCTTGCCATCCTTAATGTCTTGCAAGTATTTGGGGCAACTTCTTTTCCAATTGCCTTTTTCATTGAAATAGTAGCAAGTGGCCTATTTAGGGTCACTAACAGCAGGAACGTCGGAACTAGGCTTCGCCTTCGACCCACTACTAGAAGCTCCAACATGGGCCTTGCCCTTTGATTTCAAATGAGGATTAGTCTTCCTATTCTTTCCTCTATTTTGACCAATGGCAAGGACAGGAGCACTTGTAGCAGAAGGGACTTGATTCTTTTTCATCCCTGATTCATCCGTCTGTAACAACTTGTGGAGTTGGGCCAATGTGGTCTCTATGTTGTTGAAAAGATAAGTCAAGATGAACTGATCATAGCAAGATGGAAGGGAGTTAAGGACTACGTCAATGGCTAACTCATCGTCAAAATTCACATTGCGCCTTTCAAGGCGCTCCACGTATCTTTGCATTCTCTGCACATGACTGCAAACATATTCTCCCTCCTTCAACTTGTAGGCCATTAACGCTTTGACGACCTCATACATTTCTTAACGCATTCTCTTGTGGAATTTTTCTGCAAGATCTAATCCCATATCGTATGGCCAATATTCCTCATTAAACTTTTGCAACTTAGGTACCATGGTTTCAAGCATGATGCAAAAGACCTTTTTTTGCATCGTCATAGTGTTTCTTGTAGGTGGCATGCTCTTTAGGAGTAGCAGTTAAATGATCGACTTCGGTAAGAGGCTTTTCGAGGACATATGTGACAACCCGAAACTTTGTCCGTTTCCGTTTCGTGTTTCCCATTAATAAAATGTCGAATTTGTTAGCTTTTCCGTCAAACTTTTTGGTTTAGAAAATAATCTAGTTATATTTAATTAAATTATTTGCGAGTCGGAACCAAAAATCGCACGGAAACCCGATTATCTCGAAAAATCAAAACATTTATGGTCAGTGAAGAGTGGACCCCCCTCAACACCCCTATAAATACGATACCTCCACCTTCATTAGAACATTTCTGGCCAAAAACTCTATCTTTCTCTCTCTAAGAATCTTAACCGTAAACACTCAAAACGCCTTCAAACTTCGGAAATCATCGAGAAACCACGTTTGGAGTCACTTTGGAACGTCTGGAAATGCTCATCTCTTCGAAATCAGCAACCAGCACCAGTGTTCTTGAGTTTACGGTCCGCCTTCAGAAACCGTAAACTCTGTTCTTGAGTTTACGGTCCAAGCCTTCAGAAACCGTAAACTCTGTTCTTGAGTTTACGGTCCAAGCCTTCACAAACCGTAAACTCGCCGAGCCTTCAGAAACCGTAAACACTAGTTTACGACTGTAAACCCCCATTTACGACCGTAAACTATAGATCACGGCCGTAAACATCTTTTTGGGTGGTGCTTTTGGCTGAAAACTGATTTTCTTCGATTCGATCAAGTCCCAGTAACATCCTTCAACCGAAAATAAGTGTTTCTCTAACACGTTATCTAACGAAATCGCTAATTTAGATACATATATATATTTATTTGATAATAGGATTTCGTTAAGTGTCACGTACAACAACTCGAGGATCTTCATTTCGGTCAACGATTTCACGCAACAACTGTGAGTTCATACCCCTACATTTTCCGTATTTTTAATGTTTTCAGGGGGGGGGGGAATACAAGCTAAACATAAATGTTTTCAAGAATATACATAAAACTTATGCAAAACTCATACTTTAAATCCTTTTTGTACTGTGTTGAGCGTAAGGGACGTTTTCACTAAAAATTGCATAGTTTTTTCCGGACACGCTATTCACTACATTATACATGCAAACTATAATCGGTATAGTTTGGGATTTTCTGAAACTTATCAAGTATAGAAATTTTCACTACTAGACATATGCACTGAAACAGAAACCGTTTTTACAGTTTACATGACTACTTTATCATGGTATTCATAACTGAAATTATCACTATATACGGTATACATACGGATTTTCACTACGGTAGAACGCTACTACACTACATGTAAACTAGATTGTACGATACTGTGAGGCGCTACTTCACTACAGTACCCTAGGGTGTACAGGGATAAATCCTACCACTGTATAACCAGAGTCTCCTGGAGGGAGAGAGTGAGATTTGTGAATAGATCTATTCGGGACTGACAATCCCACATCTGGACTGCTAGCTATAGTTAGGCGGGCACGCCTGAGATGTACAAATGTCATTTAACTCGACGCCTGAAGAACGTTGGAAAGGTCTCTAGTCATATCAAGCATGGTTATACGACTCACATTATGTATAATTCACCTTTAGTTTACAATCTGACACTCTTCAACAGTTTTATTTTTACTAAATAGGACTGATACACACTACGTATACTGGATAAAGCCAAGGTTTTCAAACAGAGCCGATTAGGCAATGGTTTCACATACAAAATACTTGCACTTCATGATTAGTTTTAGCTAGTCACATGAGGTAGTATTTTCGCATATCACTACAGTTTTCAGTAACGAACATTCATGGTTTTATACGAAATCGATAACGCTGCCTTTTCACTAAAGAAAATATCGGATTTTCTTGGAATCATACATATATTCATGGTTTATTACAGAACTGATAACACTACATATTCACTAAGGAAAATATCGGATTTTCTTGAAACTATACAAATATTTTCCGAACTCATCAACGATTTTCACTACAAACCACCGCTTATGAACTCACCAGCTTTATGCTGATATTTTCAAACTGCTTGTATTCTCAGGAAATCAGTAGACAGGTACCTGCTGGGTTTTTGAGGAGTGGCAACAATAAGAGTTTAATGTTTATATTCATACAAATTATATGATGTAATTCAAACAAGTTCCAGACGATTTCCAATTGATGTAAACATTTTTATTTAAGTTTTCATTGTAATGGTTGCGTTGCTATGATTGCTATTATACATTGGTTGTGATGCTATACATGACGTCCTCCACCCCGGAACGTTTCCGCCTTCGGTTTCGGGGTGTGACAGATTGGTATCATAGCCCTTGTTTATAGCGAACTAGTATACCGAACCTTATGTGGTATACAACTATAAATACTAAGGGGCCTAAGTGCCCTACACTAAAAGTATACTTTCAAAATATAAAGTATTTTTATAAAAGTATACGGGCATGCATACATAACAAAATTCGTGTCGCTAGTAGAACAAAAAAAAGTATTTGGATGCTGGAACGTTGCGGTTAAACCTGGGCAGTTATGTAATCATGTCTAGGGTGAATATAGACTGATCAACTATATTCAGTCGATACATGACCAACATGTGTTTGGGAGTGACTGTGGTGCTACAGCAGGTCTAAAACATACCAAAATCATCTCACATAAAATACTATAGGAGTATTTTCGCTAGAGCCAAACTCAGTATACATATTCACTCTGAGTGTTGCTACCTCTCTTTCCTTGAGCGATAACTTACTTGTGTTAGTAACCTCTCTGTGCTTGTCGCTTGGTAGAATGCTTTTATTATCAGGATGGGATATATTTTGTTTTATATATATCTCGAGGACTTACCATCCTCTTCTTCCTGATTGTTTCTAGAACAAGATGCCTCCCCGACCAAGACCCATCAGGAGGAACAACGACACTCCACCACCACCACCCCCTTAGTTCGACCCTGTCATGTTTCAGGCTACAGTTACCGCCGCCGTGACTGCAGCAATGACACAAGTGAATGCTGGTGGGGCTGGAGGTGGAACCGACCCACAGAGACAAGGTGGAAGTCAAGGACATCAAAAAGAGTGTTCCTACAAGGACTTCATGACTGCGAAACCCAAGTCCTTTGACGGAAATGGAGGTGTCATCGCCCTAACTCGATGGTTCGAGAAGATCGAATCCATTTTTGAAATTTGCGTTTGTTCTGAAGCAAACAAGGTGAAGTTCGCCGCCTGCACCTTCACCGACAGAGCCTTGACCTGGTGGAATGGTCGAGTCAAAACCCTAACCCTGCCAGTGGCTAATGCCATGGGTTGGGAAAGACTGAAGGAGCTCATGCTTGCGGAGTACTGCCCGAGGGGCGAGGTGTAAAAGTTGGAGCACGAACTCTGGAACTTGAAGATGAAGGGTTCCGACATCGCTGCCTACACTGCTAGATTCTGTGATCTGGCTCTCCTCTGTCCGGGAATGGTCACCCCGGAAAGCAAGAAAATCGAAAGGTACATCTGGGGACTGACACAACCAACAAAAGGGAATGTCTTGGCTGCTAGACCAATTACTTTTGAAAGCGCCAAGGATCTGGCACAGACCCTGATCGATCATGGAATCGACCTGGATGAGGTGGCAGCTGTCTTTGAGCCACAAAAGGAAAGCGGTGGGAAGAAGAAGAAGTTTGGTAACAAACGAAAGGGTCAGTCTTCGTAGGAGCCCTCCAAGAAACAACAAACAGTGGCAGTTTATGTTGTTACTGCGCCTGCTGCTGCTCCCACTGCTGTTCCAACCACCCAAACTCCTACCGGTGGTTATGCTGGAAGACTACCCCTGTGCAACAAGTGTAACTTCCATTACCACGGACCCTGTCGTGAGTTGAGTTGCAACAACTATGGAAAGAAAGGACACACAGCTTGATACTGCAAGGTGCCAACCCAACCAACCAACCAGGCTCCGGGAGCGGGCGCTGGTCAAACTTGTTATGGATGTGGAGAGGCTGGACACTTCAGGAGAAACTGACCTAAGGCAACAACTGGTGGCAATACAGGAAGAGTTCTGGTGATGGGCCAGGAAGAAGCAGTTGTTGATCCTATCGTGGTTACGGGTACGTTCCTCCTTGACAACTCTTATGCATGCATTCTCTTCGATTCTGGTGCGGAGAGGAGTTTTGTTAGTCATACATTCAAACATCTAATCAAATGTAAATCCCAACCCCTAACCGAAACATTTACCGTCGAGATGGCTAACGGAAAGAAGGAGAGCACTAACGACATATTCATAGGCTGTACTCTTACTCTAGACAATTATTCTTTTCCCATCGACCTTATGCCTGTGTTCATCAAGAGTTTCGACGTCATTATCGGCATGGATTGGTTGAGCTCCAATCGTCCTGATATTCTTTGCTTCAAGAAAGCTATACGTATCAACCTTCCCTCTGGCGAAACCCTCATGATTTACGGAGATAAGTCTAGCTCGAACCTCCGTATCATTTCGTGCATCAAAGCTCAGAAGTATCTGCAGAAGGAGTGCCATGCATTTCTAGCTCACGTTATAGACGTGACGCAAGGAGTTAGAGACCTCGAGAGCATCCCCGAAGTCTGTAACTTTCCTGATATCTTCCCTGAAGATCTCCCAGGAATCCCTCCCGAGCGCCAAGTCAAGTTTCGTATAGACTTGATCCCCGGAGCTACTCCTGTAGCTAAATCTCCTTACCGCTTAGCGCCAATGGAAATGCAAGAATTATCCAGTCAGCTCAATGAGCTCATCAGCAAAGGATTCATAAAGCCGAGTTCCTGACCCTGGGGAGCTCCGATCTTATTCGTGAAAAAGAAAGATGGATCCTCTCGGATGTGCATTGACTACCGAGAGCTGAATAAACTTACCGTCAAGAACCGATATCCCTTACCCAGAATCGACGATCTCTTTGACCAACTTCAGGGAGCCAGTTATTTCTCAAAGATAGATCTAAGATCAGGGTACCATCAGTTGTGAGTTCATGAGGATGATGTGCCCAAAACAGCATTCCGAACTCGCTATGGACACTACGAGTTTGTAGTAATGCCCTTTGGTCTAACCAACGCACCGACAGTATTCATGGACCTGATGAATCGGGTGTGCCGTCCTTTCTTAGACAAGTTTGTGATTGTGTTCATCGACGATATACTTGTCTATTCGCGGAGTGAGAATGATCATAAACAGCACTTAAGGCAGGTGTTGGAAACATTAAGGGCAGAAAAACTATACGCGAAATTCTCGAAGTGCGAATTCTGGATCAGGAAGGTAAATTTCCTAGGACACGTGATTAGCAAGGAAGGAATACACGTGGACCCTTCCAAGATCAAAGCGATTGCGAATTGGTCTGCACCAAAGACACCCACAGAAATCCGACAATTCTTGGGTCTCGCGGGCTATTATCGCAGGTTCATCCAGAACTTCTCCAGAATCGCTAAGCCTTTAACTACCCTGACACAGAAGGGTGTAACCTTCAGTGGGGAAGCCAAGCAAGACACTGCATTTCAAACATTGAAGCGGGCCCTATGCAGCGTACCTATCTTGTCCCTGCCCGAAGGGACAGAAGACTTCGTGGTCTACTGTGGTGCATCCAATCAGGGCCTAGGGTGTGTGCTCATGCAGAGAGGAAAGGTCATCGCCTATGCCTCGAGGCAGTTGAAAACACACGAAGTCAATTACACAACTCACGATTTAGAGTTGGGAGCAGTGGTCTTCGCGTTAAAGATCTGGAGACACTATCTCTATGGAACCAAGTGCACTATCTTCACCGACCATAAGAGCTTGCAACATATTTTCGATCAAAAGGAGTTAAACATGAGACAACGGCGATGGGTAGAGTTACTCAGTGACTACGAGTGCGAAATTCGCTATCATCCCGGAAAGACCAATGTGGTAGCAGATGCCCTCAGTCGAAAGGAGTATTCAGGACGTAAGGTGAAGGCACTAACAATGACCATCCATTCCCATTTAACCGCGCAAATCAAGGAGGCTCAGCTGGAAGCCTTAAAACCAGAGAACATGCCGGTGAAGCCTTGAGAGGAATGGAAAAGAACTTAGAGGTCAAGGGAGACGGAGTGTACTATTTTATGAATCGGATCTGGACCCCAAAGTTCGGTGGTTACAGAGAGGTTGTAATGAACGAAGCTCACAGGACAAAATACTCCGTTCACCTAGGGTCGGATAAGATGTACTTGGATCTCAAACAGCCCTATTGGTGGCCAAACATGAAAGCAGAGATCGCTACCTTCGTGGGCAAGTGCCTGACTTGCGCCAAGGTGAAGGTCGAATATCAGAAGCCCTTAGGTCTACTTCAACAGCCGGAAATACCTGAGTGGAAGTGGGAAAGGATAACCATGGATTTTATCACCAAGTTACCCAGATCTCCGAGTGGGCACGATGCCATCTGGGTAATTGTCGATCGGTTGACGAAGTCTGCCCACTTCCTGCCAATCAAAGAAAGCTTCAAAATGGAGAGACTCACATGGATCTACCTTCAAGAGATAGTTCGCCTTCATGGTGTACCTGCATCCATTATCTCCGATCGAGATAGCAGGTTTACATCGAGGTTCTGGCAGTCACTACAGAAAGCTCTTGGAACTAAATTGGACATGAGCACGGCTTATCATCCGCAGACTGATGGACATAGTGAGAGAACAATTCAGACATTGGAAGACATGTTGAGAGCCTGCGTCATCGATTTCGGCGCATCATGGGACACTCATCTTCCTTTGGTTGAATTTTCCTAGAACAACAGCTACCATACCAGCATCAGGGCTGCGCCGTTTGAAGCCCTCTATGGCCGTAAGTGCAGATCCCCTCTGTGATGGGCTGAAGTGGGTGACACGCAGCTAGCCAGGGGTCAATTCCCCGACAATACTCTCACTGGTCCTGAGATCATCCGAGAAACAATTGAGAAAATTATTCAAATCTGGGAACGATTGAAAGCTTCACGAGATAGACAAAAGAGCTACGCCGATAAGAGGCGAAAACCTTTGGAGTTCCAGGTTGGTGACCGCGTCCTTCTGAAGGTCTCACCCTGGAAAGGCATGATACGCTTTGGGAAGCGTGGGAAGCTAAACCCAAGGTACATTGGACCATTTGAAATCCTTGCTAGGATCGGTCCCGTAGCATACAAACTCCAATTACCGCGAGAGCTCAGCAACATCCATCCTGTTTTCCACGTATCGAACCTAAAGAAGTGTCTGTCCGATGAGACACTTGTGATGCCTCTCGACGAGATTGAAGTCAACGTGGAGGAACCGGTCGAAATCATGGACAGAGAGACCAAACGAACGAAACAAAGTCGCATCCCGATAGTGAAGGTTTGCTGGAATGCCAAGCGGGGACCTGAATTCACTTGGGAGCGCGAAGATCAGATGAAACAGAAATATCCTCATCTCTTTCCTAATCCATGATTTGTGTGCTATGTTCAAATTTCGGGACGAAATTCCCTCTAACGGGGGGATGATGTGACAACCTGAAACTTTGTCCTTGTCCGTTTCCGTTTCGCGTTTCCCATTAATAAAATGTCGAATTTGTTAGTTTTTCCGTCAAACTTTTTGGTTTAGAAAATAATCTAGTTATATTTAATTAAATTATTTGCGAGTCGGAACCAAAAATCGCACGGAAACCCGATTATCTCGAAAAATCAAAACATTTCCGGTCTAAGTGAGATTACGACCGTAAACGTGTTTACGGCCGTAAACTCGTTTACGACCGTAAACCTGTTTACGGTCAGTGAAGAGTGGACCCCCCTCAACACCCCTATAAATACGATACCTCCACCTTCATTAGAACATTTCTGGCCAAAAACTCTCTCTAAGAATCTTAACCATAAACACTCAAAACGCCTTCAAACTTCAGAAATCATCGAGAAACCACGTTTGGAGTCACTTTGGAACGTCTGGAAACGCTCATCTCTTCGAAATCAGCAACCAGCACCAGTGTTCTTGAGTTTACGGTCCGCCTTCAGAAACCGTAAACTCTGTTCTTGAGTTTACGGTCCAAGCCTTTAGAAACTGTAAACTCTGTTCTTGAGTTTACGGTCCAAGCCTTTAGAAACCGTAAACACTAGTTTACGACTGTAAACCCCCATTTACGACCGTAAACTATAGATCACGGCCGTAAACATCTTTTTGGGTGGTGCTTTTGGCTGAAAACTCATTTTCTTCGATTCGATCAAGTCCCGGTAACATCCTTCAACCGAAAATAAGTGTTTCTCTAACATGTTATGTAACGAAATCGCTAATTTAGATACATATATGTATTTATTTGATAATAGGATTTCGTTAAGTGTCACGTACAACAACTCGGGGATCTTCATTTCGGTCAACGATTTCACGCAACAACTGTGAGTTCATACCCCTACATTTTCCGTATTTTTAATGTTTTCAGGGGGGAAGACAAGCTAAACATAAATGTTTTCAAGAATATACGTAAAACTTATGCAAAACTCATACTTTAAATCCCTTTTGTATTGTGTTGAGCGTAAGGGACGTTTTCACTAAAAATTGCATAGTTTTTTCCGGACACGCTATTCACTACATTATACATGCAAACTATAATCGGTATAGTTTGGGATTTTCTGAAACTTATCAAATGCACTGAAACAGAAACTGTTTACAGTTTACATCACTACTTTATCATGGTATTCATAACTGAAATTATCACTATATACGGTATACATACGGATTTTCACTACGGTAGAACGCTACTACACTACATGTAAACTAGATTGTACGATACTGTGAGGCGTTACTTCACTACTGTACCCTTGGGTGTACAGGGATAAATCCTACCACTGTATAACCAGAGTCTCCTGGAGGGAGAGCGTGAGATTTGTGAATAGATCTATTCGGGACTGACAATCCCACATCTGGACTGCTAGCTACAGTTAGGCGGGCACGACTGAGATGTACAAATGTCATTTAACTCGACGCCTGAAGAACGTTGGAAAGGTCTCTAGTCATATCAAGCATGTTTCTACGACTCACACCTTTAGTTTACAACCTGGCACTCTTCAACAGTTTTATTTTTACTAAATAGGACTGATACACACTACGTATATTGGCTAAAGCCAGGGTTTTCAAACAAAGCCGATTAGGCAATGGTTTCACATACAAAATACTTGCACTTCATGATTAGTTTTAGCTAGTCACATGAGGTAGTATTTTCGCATATCACTACAGTTTTCAGTAACGAACATTCATGGTTTTATACGAAATCGATAACGCTACCTTTTCACTAAAGAAAATATCGGATTTTCTTGGAATCATACAGATATTCATGGTTTATTACAGAACTGATAACACTACATATTCACTAAGGAAAGTATCGGATTTTCTTGAAACTATACAAATATTTTCCGAACTCATCAACGATTTTCACTACAAACCACCGCTTATGAACTCACCAGCTTTATGTTGATATTTTCAAACTGCTTGTATTCTCAGGAAATCAGTAGACATGTACCTGCTGGATTTTTGAGGAGTGGTAGCAATAAGAGTTTAATGTTTATATTCATACAAATTATATGATGTAATTCAAACAAGTTCCAGACGATTTCCAATTGATGTAAACATTTTTCTTTAAGTTTTCATTGTAATGGTTGCGTTGCTATGATTGCTATTATACATTGGTTGTGATGCTATACATGACGTCCTCCACCCCGGAACGTTTCCGCCTTCGGTTTCGGGGTGTGACAACATATTCTTTGCCCTCACATTGAAGAGTCATCTTGAGATTTTGAATCCAGTCCATGTAGTTTGGACTATCATTTCTCTTGAAAGTCCCTTTTGGTGTGTCGGTTAACCACACATGCTCCATTAATGACATATTAAAGTATGATGTGTGTTTTCATGGATTAGCATACTTTTCACATTTTTCCTAAGGTAACTAGAGTGAGATTTTTAACGAAGGTTCTAGTACTTCTTATATCATTATAATTTTAATGGGATTATGTCCTATCAAATCCATTCAGTTAACAACCTCCACCATACAAGGGAGCGGTGTGTGAGAGTGGACACCCAATGATGGTCATTTTATAGGTCGCTTCCTTATACCCAGTATGGCTTCGTGAATGAGGTGTACTAACGATTTGACTGACTTGTATTATACATATAATAAATTAAACTTTCAATAATATATAAGGTGTATTTTAAAACTTTTCAAAATACAAGGTTTGAATGTTAATTATTTAAATTAAATCTTTTAATTATTTAATATGTAACCAATTATGATTTATCTTTATCATTTAATTAAACAATTAATTAAATTAATTAAATCATTTACGGATTAAATAATTATTTAAATTAAACAATTAATCAATTAATTCAAATTTAATCCTAATCCAAACCCTTCTAATTTCTGAAAATTAAGGTTGGATTTATCAGGTTTTAATTATTCAAATTTTAAGAATTTTAAAATAATAATTAAGGAAACTAGATAAACCTTATCTAACCTAACAATTTTCAAAATCTAAGGGTGGAGGATAGGGTTTCAAGAACCCTAGCCATTTTCGAAAATTCATCCCTTATGGTTTAATTTCTATAAACCCAAATTTTGATGTATTCAACAATGTGCAAGATCAATTGAAAACTATGGGCACTGATACCATTAATAGGCTATATAGGTTACAAAAAATATTTGTGACGGAAAAACTTAACCCTTAAGTTTACATGCAACCTATTTGGATCTAAGTTTTCTCTGTTGATAGCAACATATAATTGAACATCAAGAACCCTAGGGAGGTCCTACTACAATTGAAATTACAAGGGATTTAAGTTTTACAAACCTTTTGATTATTATAGTAAATAATTAAACAATTCCTTCTTGATCAAACTTCAGAAAGCAAGTACCAGAAATCTCGTGCCTCTAATGGTTTCTACCCAAACCCTAGCAATAGAAGACTTGAGAGGAGAGATAAGGGGATGAGAATTTTTGGATATCCTTCTAGGAGTATATGTGTCTGAAAATAAGATGTCAAAGGGCCCTATTTATAGTTGATACGAAAACCCTAGAAACTCTAATTTAAAATAAAATAATATTATTTCAAACCCGAAATTATCTAGTTTTCTAATTATCCATATTATCCATATGGAATAATCTAGAAACCCTATAGAGCCTCCCAATTTCGGCCAACCCTAGGATCTTTCTAGAATTCCACTCTTGTTCAACTATTGAACAATTACAACTTTAGTCCTTGCACTTTTAATTAATCCACTTAATCCCAAATTAATTTCAATTAATTTCTGATTAATTAGTAATTAAATAATATTATTTCTAATTAATACATTAATCTCATAATATATTAATAATGTCATTTATTGCTATTTATTAATCATATAATAAACTAATAAATCAACTTCTCTCTTCAAAAGTTATTCAGTCAATTACTACTTTTGAGGGCAACCCAAAAATGACGTTGCTTTTAATTCAAGTATATACCAATTTAGTTATTGGCTTAGACACCTAATCCAACATAAAGGTGGTGAATTATAGGACCATGTTCAAACTTAAGTGGGGAAGAACCAATCATCTATGATGTACTTCGAAGTTATAATGATACTTAGAGACCCTAAGTAGTGATCGTTTGATAGGAGTGAGCAAACTAAGGTTTCACCTCAATTATAGATTACTTAAATTGTGAAATATATACCTAGTTATTAGGCAGACGATTAAGAGTCTTGTTTGGGCTCTTATTAGTTCACATAAAATAAAGCTTAATTTAGAATAAGTGCATTGAACAATATAAGTAAATTCCAATAGGGCATGACCAATGTGATGAAAGCATAGTAAGAATGAATGTTATCATTCGTATAATAATGAATCAGAAAAGAAACATGAATATGATTAAACGATAAGGATATGGAGCTCAAAAAAGTAACAATAGAGAAAAAATATGCACTACCATGAATCGACAATTTATAGGGAGAAGTCTGATTCTCCGAGATTGATCTTTATTCAAGTAACCATGTGATGAAGCTTAGATGGGCATATGTACGCAAAACAATGTTTGAGATCAGATACATACAAGTTCGTTGTGATGCTATTCAGATTTATGCATGCACCAGTCGCATTAATCTGATGAACCGTGTTTTTAGAACCATGCTCAATAAGTCAGTAGATGACATGAGGGTCACATTCAAGTCAAAGGAATAACACGAACGTCATCTGCAGGATGTATTGGAGATGCTAAGGAATGAGAAGTTGTATACTAAGTTTCAAAGTGTGATTTCTGGAGGTCTAATTTTTAGGAAAATTGTTAACCAGAAAGGTATCATGGGTATCTAAGAAAGGTTGATGTTGATGGAATATGTGCAATACAAAAACAAACAATGTAACCACAAAAGGCAGCGAAATCACAAAAACATATTCCAGCAAGAGGATGACAAGTCGATTTACAATTTGAAACACAACATACAATTTGCAAGAAATCATCCAAACAAGTATATCACATAATATCAATATTCAATTGAATTATATTCCAACTTTAGTGTTCTACGATGCTGGACCTCAATTTTATTGACGACTCTACAGCTCCTTGTGATAGCCATTTCATTATATTCCCGTAGATATGAGTAGTTTAGAATAGTAGTATTTTACTTACTAAGCAGAAATATATATTCAACATATAATAGCAAAGAAGTTTCCAATAATATGATAGTGTTTGTATCTATATTATAGCATCATAGGTATATATCCTAAAGCATGCTATCACACACCTCGCCATTTACACTTAGCTTCTATGTTTAAGTCTAGAATATATAAAAAATTCCTAGTTCGCTTCAACTAACACTCTAATACCAAGTGTGACATCCCACCAATTTTCCAAAAACAATTAAAACTTTTTATTTACACTTTAAAATATCATTTGTCTTTGTTATGGAAAATTCCAATTTAAAGAAAACATTTTGAGATAACAAATATTGTTTCAAAATAACAAAACATTAAGGATGTCAAAATTAAATATCCACCGTAGGTTAGAACGTAAAGATATACGTTGTTGAATACTATTACAGGCTTGTTTCTTATTCAATTGACATCCTAATTTAGATTCCAACGGCCTTAGTACCGCTACCTGTGATCCATATAAATTGAGTGGGTCAGGTTTGTGAAAACCTAGTGAGATACATATGGTTTTCAAACCCATACTATATTTTATTGATAATAATCATATTAATATTCCTACCAAACAAGCATTCTGGATAATATAGATATATAGAACCTGACGTAATTATCTATAAGACAATCTACCTAGCCCAACCGATTCTCACAAATCCTAATTCAATGATTATCTGGAAGAATCACCTTACCGTATAAATCATTTGAGCAATTGTTTTACTGCACAACTAGCGGAGTCATTGGCCATTATGTGTCATATTAAAGGTAACCAATATTTAGAGTATTTGATAAATATGGTATCCCATTTCATCAACGTCAGTGGGTTATAAGTCCACACTAGCAACGTAATTTATAAGAACGTCTAGAATAATCAACTGTTGTCATCTTACTCTGGAAGATGATCCATACATACCTTTCAGTTGTCTTATTTGGACCTGCCAATACTGACTATCCAAAAAGAGGAGGACTACTACGCTCCGCTTTAATCTAAAAAATTACCCAAGTATGAGTCTATTCACTTATTCAACTTACTTTGAACTAAAAGATCCTTTATGAGCCTTAATTTATATTTAAACAAGACTATAATAAACAAAATCGCTTTTCAAGAATTTTTCTTGATCAAGCGATACTATTATAATTCAATATATAGAAACAACACAAAGTACAGATATTTAAACGGCTAATATATAATAAATAATAAATCATTCGAACAATAAATACTTTTGTTATAACTATGCTCTTGAAAGTAAGTACATACTTACCTTATTAAAGGTGAGAGACTTTTAGTTAAATTTACGCTCCAAATAGGCTTTAGCTTTTTCTTTCAAAAAGGACATAGATACAAATATTACTACGTTCGGTCGTCGTTTATATTATTCGCTATTATAGTTAAAGTTTCTTAAATTTTATCAATAATCCCAAATGAAACATTGACTTATAGTTGATAAGAAACAACCAGGTAATATCGTATCGGAGGTAGGATCCATTTGACATATAAAGATATACTATTTGGTAAATCCATTTTGAACACCTCACTAATCTGGCCTAGGCATCATTTCCGTAAGTAAATGTAACATCCCAAAAATACCAGCTAAAAATTTCATTTTTAAATTAGGTTAATACATGAAAACACCGTTACAAAACATTCATAATATTAATTCATGTCTGAAAACCGGTAACATCATAGTAAAATATTCAGAGTACATCCCAGAAAATCCATGGTGCGGAAACAAGAGTGTGTGTGATATGCCGCTACCGCGCCGGCTCCTTTCCCCTAGCTGAAGAGGTACCTGAAAACAAAAACTATAAAACGTAAGCACGAAGCTTAGTGAGTTCCCCCAACGAACCTCATACCATACAATCACATAGCATACATGTCTGCCGGGCATTTCTGGGTGCCCGACCTTCCCCTTCGGTCCTGTCGACCGGATACTGCCTAGCATATATGGGTGCTGGCCTACCCCTTCGGTCCTGTCGACCGGATCGGGGGCTGTTTCACCCCCTACTACTGCTACCACATAATAACATATCACATAACCCATACATCATAATATGCTAGCACATAAAGCATATCAGGTAGTAACAAACCTAGATGATTATCACACAGACAGTCATCTATCATACGACTCCTACTAGTGGGCCGGCATTGTGGCCTTAGACCCACTTCTACTGGAAGGTAACTCACCTCGAGGGTAGCTGCTGAAAACCCGCTCAACCTACGCCTGGCTGCCACACCGGTAACCCTCCGGCTATAAATCTGTAATCATGGATTAGGTACTCATAAATACCCCTTATATCAAATGACTGGTCAACGTCAACTTCTTGGTCAAAGTCAACTCTCTGATTGACTGGACTCGCCGAGTCCATATAGCGACTCGCCGAGTCCTTCTACGTCTAGCCCGACTCTGACTCATCGGGTCCCTGTTCCCACTCACTGAGTCAGCCTGACTCGCTAAACGGGGACAACTAACAAACCCGCGACTGGACTCGCCGAGTCCAAGGAGGAGACTCGCCGAGTCCGACGAACAGATCTCACAATTCGCTCCAAAATTCCATCAGAACATCAACCTTGGAGATTCTGGGACTATAGTTACACGTTAAATTGCTAATTCCACATGCGACTACGAAGGGTTGGACCTCCTACACTTAAACCCTTCTTATCCTAGTGACAGTTCATATGACTCGCCGAGTTCGAAGAACACTCGCCGAGTTCAAGGCTATATTCAAGGGACTCGCCGAGTGACAGTTCATACGACTCGCCGAGTACCAGGCAATCTTCATAGGACTCGCCGAGTTGTTCATCCAACTCGTCGAGTCTAAGGCCATCTTCATGGAACTCGCCGAGTGCACTTTGGTACTCGCCGAGTTCCCTTCGACTCTTCACCCAATCTGGCCAAATTTGAGACATGCAACTGATCCAACTCATGGGTCTTAGTTCCTAGGGTCTGGTTATCACATATACACACGAAATCTGGGGGTTTTAAGGCTTGAAGATCAACCATTGGGGACAAAAAGGAACCTAAGAGCTAATGAGCAAAGTGAGGGTTTTATTACCTGATTTGATGCCTTCCCCAGAGTAGATTTCGGATCTACCTTCACTTCTGGAACACTCCAACTTCCTCCTTCTTCTTCTAAGCTCCAAAACCTTCTTTGGAAGATCAAAATCACTCAAGAACACTAAAGGAGCTAGGGTTGTTCTCTACTGCTCTCAGGAATCCGGTGTTACAAATCTCCCCCACTTATTTTAGACTTCGTCCTCGAAGTCTGTCGCTCCCTCTCGGAACAGCTCCAGATAATGCTCCACCATCTCATCCGCGGGCTCCCAAGTCCATTCTGAGCCCTTCCGGTGCTGCCATTGCACCTTCACCAGCTCCACCCTCTTGTTCCTCAGTTCCTTCGACTTCCGGTCTAGGATAGCCACTGGCCGCTCGATATAATTCAGGCTGTCATCAACCTGGATTTCCTCCAAAGGTACCACCGCTGAGTCGTCCACCAGGCACTTCCGCAGCTGGGAGACGTGGAAAGTGTTGTGGATCTGACTGAGTTCGGCTGGCAGATCCAGCCGGTATGCCACCTTGCCCACTCGGGCTGCAACCCTAAACGGTCCAATATACATGGGACCCAACTTGCCCCGCTTCCTGAATCGGATGACTCCCTTCCAAGGCGACACTTTCAGGAGAACCATATCCCCAACCTGGAACTCCAAGTCTGATCGGCGCCTATCGGCATAACTCTTCTGCCGACTCTGAGCAGTATGAAGCCTGCTCCGGACCTGCTGAATCTTCTCTGTCGTTTTGAGCACTACTTCGGTGCTCCCCATGACTCTCTGTCCAACCTCGCCCCAACATATCGGGGTCCTGCACTTCCTCCCGTACAACATCTCGAAGGGAGGACAGTCAATACTCGCGTGATAGCTGTTATTGTATGAAAACTCGGCTAAAGGAAGATAGGTATCCCAGCTACCACCAAAGTCTAAAACACACGCCCGCAGCATGTCCTCCAGAGTCTGGATGGTCCGCTCGCTCTGGCCATCCATCTGCGGGTGGAAGGTTGTACTAAAATGCAGACGAGTACCCAGCTCGTCATGAAACTTCTTCCAGAACCTGGAAGTGAACCGCACATCCCTATCCGAAATCACTGAAACTGGCACCCCATGCCGTGCCACTACCTCTCTGATGTAGATATCGGCCAATTTCTCGGCCGAGATGCTCTCCTGAATCGGGATAAAGTGGGCGCTCTTGGTCAACCGATCGACGATGACCCATATCGAATCCACTCCCCGCGTGGTCCTGGGAAGCTTGGTGATGAAATCCATCGTGATGTCTTCCCATTTCCACAGCGGGATATCCAACGGATGCATCTTACCGTGCGGTCTCTGGTGTTCGGCCTTGACCTTCCTGCAGGTCAGGCACCGCTCAACGTACCATGCTACATCCCGTTTCATGCAGGGCCACCAATAGTCCAGACGAAGATCCCTATACATCTTCGTTGCCCCTGGATGAATGGAGAATCAGGATTTGTGCGCCTCCTCCATCAGAACCTGGCGCACGCCTCCGAGGTATGGAACCCACACCCTGCGGTGTAATGTCAATAATCCCCTGCTGTCATGGTCGAAGGAGGAAACCTGTCCAACAATCCGCTCACTCTTCCGATGTTCCTCCTTTATAGCCTCCTGCTGAGCCTCCCGGATCCGCTCCAGAAGCGGAGTCACCACCGTCATCCTCAAACAGATATCCCTGATCGGTGCTGCCTTGCGGCTAAGCGCATCGGCCACGACATTGGCCTTCCCTGGGTGGTAGAGGATCTCACAATCGTAATCCTTTACCACATCAAGCCACCGACGCTGCCTCATATTTAGATTTGGCTAGTCCATGAGGTACCTCAAACTCTTGTGGTCCGTGTAAATCGTACAGCGAACCCCATAGAGGTAATGACGCCAAATCTTGAGGGCGAACACAACGACCCCCAACTCCAAATCATGTGTCGGGTAGTTCGCCTCGTGAGGCTTCAGCTGCCTCGACGCGTAGGCGATGACATGCCCTTTCTGCATCAGTACTGCGCCCAAACCTGAGGTGGACGCATCACAGTATACAACAAAATCCTCCATGCCCTCTGGCAAGGCTAAGATTGCCGCCTCGCACAATCTCTGTCTCAGTGTCTCGAATGCTGCCTGCTGCTCAGGCCCCCAACGAAAGACCACGGCCTTCCTCGTTAACCTGGTCAGGGGTAATGTTATCTTGGAGAAATCCTGGATGAATCTCCGATAGTAGCCAGCCAATCCCAGGAAACTCCAAATCTCAGATGGAGATTTCGGAACCTCCCATCTCATCACGGCCTCCACCTTGGCCGGATCCACCGAAATCCCGTTCTGGTTGACAAGGTGCCCAAGAAACTGCACCTCGCGCAACCAGAACTCACACTTGGAGAACTTGGCATACAAGTTCTCCCTCCTCAAGGTCTCTAGAACCTCTCGCAAATGCTCCTCATGCTGCTCTCGCGTCTTGGAGTAAACCAAGATATCATCAATAAATACTATCACCGACCGGTCTAACATCGGTCTACACACGCGGTTCATGAGGTCCATGAACGCGGCAGGAGCATTGGTGAGCCCGAAAGGCATCACCACGAACTCATAGTGGCCATAACGTGTCTGAAATGTCGTCTTCTGCACATCCTCCTCTCTGACCCTCACCTGGTGATACCCTGAACGCAAATCTATCTTGGAGAACCAAGATGCTCCCTGAAACTGGTCAAAGAGGTCGTCAATCCTCGGGAGTGGGTAACGGTTCTTCACCGTTACCTTATTCAGCTCCCTATAATCGATACACATCCGATGCGACCCGTCCTTCTTCTTCACAAACAGAATCGGGGCTCCCCAGGGTGAACTGCTCGGTCGAAATGAAACCCCTGTCTAACAGCTCCTGAAGCTGTGTAGACAACTCCTGCATCTCAGGAGGAGCCAAACGATACGGTGCCTTGGCTATCGGAGCCGCACCAGGGACTAGGTCGATCCTGAACTCCACCTGTCGCTCCGGAGGTATCCCAGGCAGCTCCTCGGGGAATACATCCGCGAACTCTCGTACTACGGGCACATCGCCCACCGTCGCCTTACCCGCCTCCCGGGTGTCCATGACATATGCGACATATCCTGCGCAAACCTGCTGAAGGTAACGCCTTGCCCTCGCTGCCGAACAGAAGGCTGGCCCTCGCTGTGATCTCTCACCCTGAATTACTAACTCTCCCCCACTTGGGGCTCTGACTCGTACTAACTGTTGCGCGCAATCTATCACTGCCCCATTGGGACTCAGCCAATCCATACCAATAATGACCTTGTTTCCCCGCAATGGAATGGGAACTAGGTCAACCAAATACCGCTCTTCGAACAACCTCAATACACAATCTCGGAAGACCTCTGATGCTCGCACCGACCGGTCGTCCGCAATCTCGACCTCTACAGGGCAATCCAGCATGCCCGAGGACTCAGGAAACTTCTTGCTAAGTGCAAGAGAAACAAAGGATCGGGTAGCCCCCGAATCAAACAACACCTGGACTGGAATACCGTTCACATGGAACGATCCTAAACGTATATACACAGAGCACATATCAATATCATAAATCTCATATAAATAGGTCAGAGGGAAAGAATCATACCCGTCACCACATCGGGTGCAGCGCGTGCCTCCTCGGCTGTCAGCTGAAATGCCCGGCTCCTCACCACCGGAGCCTCTGCCTTGCCCTGTCGGCCATCCGTAATCCGCAGGGTCGCTGGGGCTGGCGCCTGTACTGGCGCTGCTGCTGTCAACTGAGGGCAATTGGCCCTCTTGTGGCCCCTCTGGTTGCAGTGGAAACACAACAACTCGGACGTCTGAAATACTGGAGTAGGAGCAGTACAATCCCTGCTAAAGTGCCCCGTCTTGCCGCACTTGTAGCAGCCTGACGATCCTAACCTGCATGGTCCCTCATGCGACTTGCCGCATTTCCTGCAGCGGCTACGACTCGGTGGGCCTCTTGGACCCGGATCTGATCCCTTGGGCTTCTTCCCCGAATCCCCCGTCATCTGTCCCTCCTCAGCCTTTCTCTTCAGAATGTGACCCAGATCAATCTCCCTCTCCCTTGCCCTGGCAACCATGGACTCCAGGGTAGGGCAAGCTGAAAAACTGACATGCTCCCGGATGTCGGCTCGGAGCATGTCGTGGTAGCGGGTCCTCCTCATGTCCTCATCACCCGCGTACTGAGGTACCAGTAACGCCCTCTCCCGGAACTTGGCGGTGATCTCCGCCACTGTCTCTGTCGTCTGCCTCATATCCAAGAACTCCCGTGCCAACTGCTGGAGCTCCACCGCAGGCGCGAACTCCGTCCTGAATCGTGACACAAAGTCCGGCCATGTCATAGCCTCAATGGTCACGGCTCTCAAAGAGTCACAAACCGACTCCCACCAATCTCTAGCTCTGTCACGTAGACACCCTGCTGCAAATCGTACCTTCGACCCCTCGGGGCAGAAGCTGATAAGCTGTGCAGACTCAAGGTCTGCAATCCATCGTCTGGCAGCAATGGGGTCCTTCGCCCCATGGAAATCTGATGCACCACTGCCCCTGAAGTCCTTAAAGGACAGTGTGCGTGGTCCTGACTGGCTAGCCGCCATATCACTCCTGAGCGCCCTGAGACGATCCTCCATCAACTCTACAATACCCTCCTTGATCGACCCGAAGATGATGGGAGTCGACTCAAGGATGCCCCTGGTAATCTCTGACGCGATGAACTCGCGTAGACCCTCATCAACTGGTTCGGACCCTGAACCCGAACCCGATCCTGATCCTGAACCTCCCGCTCCCTGTCGTGTGGTCACCATACTGCAAAACATAGCATAACCACCATCAAACCATATTCCACTAACGAGGCTCACATACATATCACAAGTCCCCGGTCTCGTCTCGGCCCTTTTTGAATCGAGTACGGATCCTCCGCTTTCAGTAGTACGGGTCCATACTACCTTCCACGTCTATCCGTACTTTCCTCATGAATTGCCTCAACTCAACCAAGTCCTTTCCACTAATACTGCGGTTCTCGTGCTACTCTCGCCCTAGGCTTGCCCTAAGTAATCGCCATCCCACTCTCTGCCATCAGCTGCACAAGAAGTCCCTGCTTTCTTTCCCTAACTAGCTCGCGAATACTATTACATATTACTCAGACTAGATAATTCTTCGAATGAGAGGTCCTACCCTACAACGGTTGGACTCAGACAAGAGCTGCGAAGCAGGGTTAGACCTAACCTTCTGAAATTATTTAGTCCTTGCAATATGTAACGTAACATATTCGTTTACTAGTTAGTGAGAGACAACTAGAACTCCTAAAGGCACATAGCAAGCAGCATTCGTGCATTGAGTACACATAATCAAGTGTATACTATTCTGGCTATCATACTGACTGATCTGTACTAGCATGCAATTCTAATAAAGCTGGAACATATAAAGCAGGCACATAAGGCATCATTCCTAGATCCTTAGTCCTATTCTAGCATGATGTTCTACTGAAACTGGAACTGATAATCATAACAATAACTTGTATGGGTACTTTGGGGAAAACTTACTTGAGCTCGGCCGGTCGCGCACATCACACACCTTGTTCTTTCTTTCTCGAAACTCTTTTACTTAGTCTTTAGAAAAATCATTTCTTTATAAAAATCTTTTAATCCCTCGATTTGAGTCCAGACACCCCCGAACGTGTGTCCGAATCTCTCAAACCAGGGCTCTGATACCAACTTGTAACATCCCAAAAATACCAGCTAAAAATTTCATTTTTAAATTAGGTTAATACATGAAAACACCGTTACAAAACATTCATAATATTAATTCATGTCTGAAAACCGGTAACATCATAGTAAAATATTCAGAGTACATCCCAGAAAATCCATAGTGCGGAAACAAGAGTGTGTGTGATATGCCGCTACCGCGCCGGCTCCTTTCCCCTAGCTGAAGAGGTACCTGAAAACAAAAACTATAAAACGTAAGCACGAAGCTTAGTGAGTTCCCCCAACGAACCTCATACCATACAATCACATAGCATACATGTCTGCCGGGCATTTCTGGGTGCCCGACCTTCCCCTTCGGTCCTGTCGACCGGATACTGCCTAGAATATCTGGGTGCTGGCCTACCCCTTCGGTCCTGTCGACCGGATCGGGGGCTGTTTCACCCCCTACTACTGGTACCACATAATAACATATCACATAACCCATACATCATAATCTGCTAGCACATAAAGCATATCAGGTAGTAACAAACCTAGATGATTATCACACAGACAGTCATCTATCATACGACTCCTACTAGTGGGCCGGCATTGTGGCCTTAGACCCACTTCTACTGGAAGGTAACTCACCTCGAGGGTAGCTGCTGAAAACCCGCTCAACCTACGCCTGGCTGCCGTACCGGTAACCCTCCGGCTATAAATCTGTAATCATGGATTAGGTACTCATAAATACCCCTTAGATCAAATGACTGGTCAACGTCAACTTCTTAGTCAAAGTCAACTCTCTGATTGACTGGACTCGCCGAGTCCTTCTACGTCTAGCCCGACTCTGACTCATCGGGTCCCTGTTCCCACTCACTGAGTCAGCTTGACTCGCTAAACGGGGACAACTAACAAACCCGCGACTGGACTCGCCGAGTCCAAGGAGGAGACTCGCCGAGTCCGACGAACAGATCTCACAATTCGCTCCAATCTTCCATCAGAACATCAACCTTGGAGATTCTGGGACTATAGTTACACGTTAAATTGCTAATTCCACGTGCGACTACGAAGGGTTGGACCTCCTACACTTAAACCCTTCTTATCCTAGTGACAGTTCATATGAGTCGCCGAGTTTGAAGAACACTCGCCGAGTTCAAGGTTATATTCAA
This sequence comes from Lactuca virosa, assembly GCF_052849685.1. NCBI lineage: Eukaryota > Viridiplantae > Streptophyta > Magnoliopsida > Asterales > Asteraceae > Lactuca > Lactuca virosa. Next base: position 115,461,440 of record NC_136431.1, read on the forward strand.
GGGACTCGCCGAGTGACAGTTCATACGACTCGCCGAGTACCAGGCAATCTTCATAGGACTCGCCGAGTTGTTCATCCAACTCGTCGAGTCTAAGGCCATCTTCATGGAACTCGCCGAGTGCACTTTGGTACTCGCCGAGTTCCCTTCGACTCTTCACCCAATCTGGCCAAATCTGAGACATGCAACTGATCCAACTCATGGGTCTCAGTTCCTAGGGTCTGGTTATCACATATACACACAAAATCTGGGGGTTTTAAGGCTTGAAGATCAACCATTGGGGACAAAAAGGAACCTAAGAGCTAATGAGCAAAGTGAGGGTTTTATTACCTGATTTGATGCCTACCCCATAGTAGATTTCGGATCTACCTTCACTTCTGGAACACTCCAACTTCCTCCTTCTTCTTCTAAGCTCCAAAACCTTCTTTGGAATATCAAAATCACTCAATAACACTAAAGGAGCTAGGGTTGTTCTCTACTGCTCTTAGGAATCCGGTGTTACAGTAAACCGATCAGTATAACGACTGACATTACTAATAAATCATATTAATAAGTTCATAATAACGTTTATAAACATAAATATAAGTTATACTCAAAGCACGGTAACTCAACTTACAGGTTGTTTAGCACAAAACAAGGAATTAAGGGGGCAAAACTTCAAAAATGAAACCAAAGATTGGGCCACGAGAAATCAAGAGAGTTTGGAAGAGATTAGGAAGAAGTTGGCACCCAAATAAATAGAAATTCAGAACATTTATAGCCATTTTCAAGGGGCATGTCGTACCTGTACACGTATCGTCATCTGATGGCTTATCGTCGAGGAAGGGTGCAGTAGAATCTCAAAACGTGTCACCCTCTGGTAGGGCCACATTTTGGCCCCCGTAATAGCCTAGATTTAATATTTTTCTAAAAATCATAACTTTATCATGCACACCTCATTTTCGATGGTTCTTATATACACGTGCTATCGAGGAGTAATACAACTTACATTTTGAATTCGTTGGCTAATTTTCACCTTATTTTTCGTTTTATGGTTCGAGAGGGCCTACACTATAAATGATGTTGTGAAACTAATAACTTCTTCATCCGAGCTCTGTTTTCGACGTTCTTTGTATTGTTGATCTAGTATTGAAAAGTACTACAACTTTCATTTAGATTTTTTTGGCTAACAATCAACCGATTTTTATTTCGATTTTTGTGTCGCGCACTCATGTACTGTATCACACTTGAAACTTTGAAAAATCATAACATCCTCATACGAAGTCATATCTTGGCGTTCTTTGCATTGACGCGTTCCTATTGACAAGTACTTCGACTTTCATTTAGATCATTTATCCCAATTACGTTTTTATTTTTAATTTATATTTTTAGCTTTTCGTTACGTTTTTAACCGCATTTTTATACAAATATGACATCGTTTCTAATATTTATCTATATAACATGAATACAATATTTTATACAAAGAGCACTTCGTAAACACATAACGCATAAGAAAACTTCTCATTTATTTGTTTATTTATTTATAACACAATTTACATTAATTTGATAATGTAACGAGGGACTATCTTCGATATGTCTAACGAAAAGTGTAGGTGTTACATTGTTTGACTTTACGTTTTAGTTCTTGAAAAATTCTTCATCTGAAGAATGGTATTCATGTTCATAATATTAGGAATAACTTGGTGTCTGTTGGTGTAATTAATAAATGTGGTTATAAACAAGCTTATGAATATGATAAGTATGTATTATCTAATTGTGGTGCATTTGTTGGGTTTCTATATTATTGTAATGGTATGTTTAGATTGAATGTAAATGACAAGGTTGCAGATTCTATACATATGGCTTGTTCTAGTATTGATGATTCTTTTTTATGGCATGCGCGCTTAGGACATGTACATTATAAAAGATTGCTTGAAATGTATAAAAATTGATTAATACCATCTTTTGATATTAACATGGAGAAATGTAAATCTTGCATGTTATCTCAGATTACTAGACAACCTTTTCCTAATGTTAGTAGGACTTCTGTTACTCTTGAATTAATTCATAGTGATCTATGTGATTTGCATTCGACTCCATCTTTAGGAAATAAGAACTATATAGTTACTTTTATAGACGACTATTCTTGTTTTTGCTATGTGTACTTATTGCATTCTAAGGATGAAGCCCTTGATAAATTCAAAATTTATAAAAATGAAGTTGAATTGCAACAAAATGATTTAATCAAAAGACTTCACACTGATTGAGGTGGTGAGTATTATGATCCTAGTTATTTCGAATATGTTGGAATTATACATCAAATAACTGATCCATATGCTCCTCAACAAAATGGGATTTCTGAAAGGAAAAATAGAGTTCTTAAAAAAAATTGAACTCTATGTTGTCATACTCAGGTTTGAGTGATGGATTCTAATGACAAGCTATTCTAATAGCTTGTTATCTTCTAAATAATTCCAAATAAAAGGAGCAAGATAACTCCCTATGAACTTTGGTATAAAAGGAAACCAAACTTAGGATATCTTAAAGTTTGGGGTTATCGGGTTGTTATAAGGCTTATTGTACCAAAGATGAATACTTTGGGTGAAAAAGGTATTGATTGTATCTTTATTAAATATGTCGATCATTCCAAGGCCTATTGGTTTTATGTTATAGAACACAATGCTTCTGGTTCATTTAACACTATTATATGATCAAGAGATGTAATATTTGATAAAAATCGATTTTCATCCATACCTAGACCAAATGGCATGGTTCCTAGTTCCAGTGGAACTACCAAGGAAGTTGTATCTAGTTCAAATCAATCACTTGAGCTTAGAAAAAGCAAAAGAAAATGAAAAGCTAAATCATTTGGTAATGATTTTCAGCTTTATCTAGTTGTGCGTTCAAGAGATGAGATTGTATGTCAATATTCGTATTGTTTTAGTATTAAAAAAGATCCTAAAACATATGATGACGCAATGCAATATCAAGATGTTGCTTTTTGGAAAGAAGCAATAAATGATGAGATCGATTCTATTACGGGAAATAATACTTGCATGTTGTATGATCTTCCTCCTCGATACAAACCTTTGGTTTGCAAGTGGATATTAAAAAGGAATATGAAAGTTGATGGATCAATTTAAAAGTTTAAGGATCGATTAGTTATTCAAGGTTTTAGACAGTAACATCTCGGGATTTGCAGGTACTTTCAAAGCCTCCCTTTTATTATTATTTTGTCATTTTTAGTCCTTGGGGATGGAAGGGTGTAGCCATGAGATGTCCTAATGGCTAATATTTTAATTTTGGATCAGGAGGAGTACGCTGAGCGTACATAAGGGTACGTTGAGCGTACTAGGCGCGCCCTAGTACGATGGGCGTACACTTGTGTACGTTGGGCATACTCACGTCAGGTGAAAACCCTAATATTTAGGGTTGGGGTGGTATATAAGTATCCATATAGCTCATTTCTCCCAACACTTTCAGCCTCCATACTTTTGAGACTTTTTCCAAACCCTATATTTGTGTGTGTGTGTGTGTGTGTGTGTGTGTGTGTGTGAGTTTGAGTGTGTGAGAGTTCTTTGGGTTGAGAAGAAGAAGAGGAGGAGACACCTTGAAGAGCCTTGGTGTGGATTCAACCTTTGGATTTGTAATCTTTATCCTTTGGGGAAGCTCCAAAAGGTAAAAAGCTTTTACATTTACTTGTACTTCCCCATAGATCTTGCATGGAAGTTTATGAGAAAGTGAGTCCCTTTTCTTTAGTCTTGATGAGTTAAGCTACTCTAAGACCAATGGATCCGTCCTTTCAGAAGATTTAGAGTGTTTTGGACCATAAAAATGCTATCTTGTCCCATTTAGTGGTTTCTTGCAAGCTATAAAGGTCTTAAATGGTTAACACAAAAAGGGTTTTGAGTTTACGGACTTATAGGGCATGCATAACCATAAAGTTGGAAACTTTATGGTTTGGGACATCTTTTTAAGTATAGATCTAACTTGGGACGTCTGGATGAGGTGTATTAAGAACTTAATGAAGTTTTGCATGGCCACAGCATACGTAGGGCGTACCAAGGCGTACGTCGGGCGTAGGTGGTCATCGTCCCGTTTTTTGGTCAAGGCGTTTACGCCGAGCGTACAGCTGAGTACGCCCCGCATACTCAGCCTGTTGGGCTTAGCTATTTTGGGCTTCGAGTATTGGGCCATCTGTTGGGCCTTGATGCTTGGGCCCTACTTGATCGTCTAGATAAGTGTAATTGTGGGATAGTTAGAGGAACGGATCTTTAGGTAAGGCCCAATAAGGGATTTGGGCCAAATTTGGAAATTTGGGCCGATTATGGGCCTTTGTATATTTGGGCCTTTGGATCAAGAAATTGGAATTGGGCCTTGGCCCAAATTAGGGAAAAAGTAAAATGGACTATTAAACTATGTTTAGGCCCTCAGTCAAGATTGATATTCCAACTGTTGACTTGGTATTCGTTATTTTGATAGTTCGAGATTTTTGGTGAGACAACGGTCGAAGACTTTCAGTCCAGTTCAACACTACTTGTGAGGTGAGTTTTCCTAGCTATACTTAGGGGTCGAAGGCACCAAGGCCGACCCATTGGATTGATATCCTAATAGTTATTGATATGTTGAGTATGAGTCGATATGCATGCTAGTTTGATATGCTAGTCTGGTAGATCTGTAGGACTACCTGTGATACTGCCTGATTATCTATATGTGTATTGATCTGTTACATGTCGACATGTTGAGTGGGTTGGGTTGAGGTTGTACTGCTCTGTGATGTAGCCGGAAAACCGTGGAGTATGCCAGATATGAGATGAGGGCCAGGGAGGGTATGCCAGACTCATACTGAGGACTCATGAGCATTCCAGATACGAGCTTAGGGTCGGGTAGGGCATGCCAGACTCGTACTATGGGATAATCTCTGTATTCTAGTCCAAGGACTGAGGGAGCAAGCCAGACATAAGCTGTGGGCCCAAGGCACAAGCCAGACTTATGATGTGGGCTCGGGATCATTCCAGACATGAACTGTGGGCCGGATAGGCAAGCCAGACTCATGTTGTGGGCTCAGGGGTAATCCAGTCTGTAAATTTGTGGACCCATTACATGTTGTTATTATGTGTGCTATTTGTTATGCATCAGTATTTTGGGGGAACTCACTAAGCTTCAGACTTACAGTTGTGGATTTTGTTTTAGGTACTTCAGATGATCGCAGGAAAGAGAAGGCTTGATCGTGCACCTCATTGCTTTTCATGTTATGATTTCTGGGAAAAACTCTGATATTGGACTATTTTGAAAACAATTTGTAAACAGTAATGATTTTGAATGTTTTAAAAAGTTAAAATTTTTCATGAATTTTATGGATGTTACATAGACAAAAAAACCTAGCATTTACTACTTTTATACATATGCTCCTGTTTTTTGTATATCTACCATTATATTGTTGATTTTCTTATCAACAATTCATAATCTGGTCATTCAACAAACGGATGTTAAAAAAAACATTCTTGAAAGGTGATTTCGAGGAATAGATATATATGAAACAACTTGAGGGTTTTGTTATGCCTGCCAATGTGCATAAAGTGTGTAAGTTGGTTAAATCGTTGAATGGGATGAAATAAGCACCTAAACTGTGGCATCAAAAGTTTGATGATGTCGTCTATGTTGGATAAGGTGTCTAAGTCCGTAACTATATTTGGTATGACTTGACCCGACCCGGCATGGTCCATTTGGGTTACACTTCACCTAACAATTTGTATGGATATATTTTTGAGAATAAGATGTTTATGATCCATTAATATATTATTTATTATAATATATTAATATTATTTAATTAGTGTTGATCAAGAATTGATTTATGGAATTAACTCAATGATCAAATAGAACTAATTACATATGGACTCTTGCATATATATGGAATGGGCTAAGATTTATTTAGGATGGGCTAAGAGTATATGGAAGTCCATGGATAATCCATGGATCCAAGGTAAATGAAGAGTCATGGGTATTAGGGTGTAACCCTAATCCTCCATAGTAAATAAAGAGGTCCTTGGCTCTAGATTTGGCACTAGTGAGTGTGAGAAACAAGGGTGGGCCGATTTTAGCAAGTATCATATTCTCTCAAGTATTTCCAAGTTGTTTTGGGTGATTTGTGAAACCACTTGAGGCATCCACACTACTGGTGCTAGGCTCTAAAACTCCAAGCATTCAACCACAAAAGAAAGGTATGTTATTCTACTTAAAGTTTTGTATTACAAGTACCCCATAACATGATAGTTAGGTTGTAAACCTTGGAAATCAAATTTGCATGTATTTAGAGAAAACATAGATCCAAGGTTTCTAGGGTTGCATGTACACCATAGGAGTGTTAGTATGCTGAAAACCCAACAGTGGTATCAGAGCCTAGGCTTGTTTTCTTGATACTTGATGCAAACTTGTTGAAAAAGCTCAAAAATCTGCTATCTGTAGCATGAACTCGCCGAGTCCATGGGGGGACTCGTCGAGTCCATGTGATAATTCATCCTACTCGTCGAGTAGGTTCTTCCACTTGACGAGTAGGAGCCCCTGAATGCATATTTTCGAGTTTTGCGGCTGGAAATGGACTAGAAACACTACCCTAAACTGTTTTGGTGTTTTAAAACTTGTTTTAGATGGTGTAATGTTTATGCTAATCCATTTACAATGGCTAATATCAAAATTCCATGTTTTATATGTGTTAATATGATTTTTGAAATTTTGATATGAATGTTCATGTTCTTATGAGTTATGGTTGGATCATAGGAATTATTTGCTGAATTGTTTGATAATTGATTTTTGATCTTAATGCCTAATGATGGAGTCCATAACTTGTCCTCAAGTTATGGATAACCAAAAGTCACTTCTTTAAAAGTGTCATTAAAGAATAAGAGGTTACATAAAGTGAAGAGTCTTCTCTTTAATGGACCATTAAACTCATAAGTTATGAAATGAAAAGTCTTGAATAGTTTCAATACTTGCCCTCAAGTTTTGGAATTTGTAAAGTCTCACACATTAATACTTTAAATTCCAAATTGAACCTTAGAATTTTAAAAGTTTAAAATTCAATCCTTATACTTCTATAATATTAAAAGTTTAATTATTATATATATGTATAAGAAGAAGTCAATCTTACCATTAGTAGGCCTCATTCACGAAGCCGGTCTATAATGGGGGTATAAGGTTGTTGCCTATAAAATGGCAGCTTAATGGGTGTCCAATCTCACCTACCGCTTCCTTGACTGGCGGAGGGTCGTTAGCCGAACGGGTAGGATATGACCTTAATCCTTATTAAAAGTATAATGACATTATAAAGTAACTAAACCTTTATTAATTCCCAATCTTAGTTACTTTAGGAAAAATGTGAAATAGGTGCTAACCCATGAAATTACACTTTGTACCTTACCAAGTCGTTAGTGGAGCGTGTGTGGTTAACCGGCACACTAACAAGGACTAGTAAGAGTGGCAAAGGGTGACTTAAGTTTTATCATAGATCGGTGGAGCGCGTGTGGTTAACCGGCACATCGATTAGGTGATAAAATTAAGGGTACCAAGTCAATTTGCATTGTTATTCACACCTTCTTTGTGATCCTCGACATCCCAGTCACAAACTTGAGAGGGCACAATCGAGATTTAAACATGCCATTGAAAGTTCAACGTATCTCAAAAGATCTAGGAGTTTCAAATCCAATTAAAACTTAATAATTTAGTTCGTTTATAATGGTGGGAATTGGTAAATTGTCATTTACCTACCTTCAAATATTTTATAGCTTGGATTACGGCATCCCTCTTCCAAGTTATGAAATAGTTTGTTGGGTCCTAGCCTTAATATTTCATTTTAGGTGACTTATTAAGGACTTCTTATCTAATTAAAACTTGTCTTTCTTTCTTTTCAGATGTCTTCCAACACTGCTACTGGCTCAAACCCTACAGGCTCCTTTTCCCTAATGAACTTGTGTGGGAAAGTCACTTTTGATGGTTCCAATTTCAATGAATGGATTAGGAACATCAGAATGATTACTCGTTATGAGGGCAAAGAGTATGTCCTCGATAAGGAGCTAAAGGTTATCGATGAGTCAACTGCTACTCCTGAGGAGATTGCTGAGTACACTACCCATGAGAAAGATGCCACTAAGGTGTCTTGCATCATGTTGGCCACAATGACAGCAGAACTCCAGAAATCCTATGAAGATTTCTACCCTTTTGAGATGCACCAGGATCTGATGGATAGGTACCAACAGAGTGCTCGTCAGGAGAGGTATGAAATCATTTCCTCCATGATAATATCTAGGATGAAAGAGGGAGAACCCCTCACCGGTCACTTGCAGAAAATGCAAAGGTTCGTGGACCGGTTATTGAAGCTTAATGTGGACTTTCCTGAGGACATGGTGATTGACATCATTCTCCATTCCTTACCTCCAAGTTATGATCAGTTTCGTATGACTTATCATATGAACAAGGAGGAAGTCACACTAAGTAAGCTCCAAGGACTTTTAAGGACCGCTGAAAGTGGTCTTAAAAGTAAATCAGATGTTACACTTACTCCTACTACAGCCCCTGTTTTGGAAATTGGGCAGGGAAAGGGGAAGAAGAGGAAGACCCCTGCGAAGGGTACCAAGGGAAAGTCTCTTGATGGCTCCTCTTCGAGTGGAACCAAGAAAGGTTCCATCCCTCCTTCTTCAAACCCAAAGGAAGCACAGTGCTTCTACTTCCATGAAAAGGGGCACTGGAAGCGAAGCTGCCCTAAGTACTTGCAAGATGTAAAGGATGGGAAAGTTAAACCCACCCATGCAAGTATTTACACTATATTGTCCAAAAATTCATTGCATACTAACTCTTGGGTGCTTGATACAGGTTGTGGTATTCACATTTGTACTCATTTGCAGGGCCTAAGAAGTAGTGAAGAAGTGGAGCACAGGAAGATAAACTTAATCATGGGCAATAGGAAAGCATCACTTGTGACCAAGATTGGAGTTTATTCTTTATTGCTTAATAATGGGTTAACTTTAGATTTGAATAAATGTTGTTACTTGTCAGAAATGGCGAGAAATATTATTTCCTTTCATAGTTTGTACAAGCAAGGATTCACATTTTATTTTGATAATAAAATTGGTGCTATTGATGCTTTTTATAATGATGTGTTTTATTTTAAAGCATTACCGTGTGATGGTGTATATGAAATCGTGTCGATTGTAGACAACTTAGGAAATAATGTATTTCATATTGATTCTTCTATTACTTTGGATAAAGCATCCTTGTGGCATTATCGTCTTGGACATGTTAACAAGAAGCGCATAGGCCAACTCCAAAAGGCTGGAGTTTTGGAATCATTTGACCTAAAATCGGATGATAGTTGCGAGTCTTGTTTACTTGGAAAAATGACAAAGTCACCCTTCACTGGTTCTTGTGAGAGGGGTGAAGGTTTGTTGGATCTCATACACACTGATGTGTGTGGACCCTTCAAAACTGCCACAAGGGATGCTAATCGCTATTATGTGACTTTTACTGATGATTATAGTAGATATGGATATATCTACTTAATCAAGCATAAGTCAAAAACCTTTGAGAAATTCAAAGAGTTTAAGCAAGAAGTGGAGAATCAATTGGGCAGGAACATCAAGATGCTCCGATCCGATCGGGGAGGAGAGTATCGTAGTATTGAGTTCCTTGACTATCTTAAGGAATGTGGGATTGTCTCACAATTGACACCTCCTAGGACAGCACAGCTGAATGGTGTGGCTGAGAGGCGCAATCGAACCTTCTTGGACATGGTTCGTTCCATGATGAGTCGAGCTTCGTTACCAATCTCATTCTGGGGGTATGCCTTAGAGACTGCCGCCCACATCCTTAATCCAGTCCCTACAAAGAAGGTTGCCAAAACACCTCATGAGATGTGGACCGGAAAAGTTCGCAATCTGGACCACATCAAGATTTGGGGTTGCGAGACTTTCGTGAGGCGCGAGTCTCACGACAAGCTCGAACCTCAAAGCGAGAGGTGTATTTTCATCGGCTACCCACAAAAATCCTTTGGTTACCTCTTCTACAGACCCAGTGATAATGTGGTCTTTGTGGCAAGGAGAGGAGTCTTACATGAGAGAGAATTTATAAGCCAAGGAGACAGTGGGACGCAAATTAACCTTGAAGAGCTTCAAGAGTCAAGCGGTGAAGGAACCTCAAACACTAGCGACCAACCTGAGGAGGAAACTCCTGTTGATCCGATAGATGAGCCCATACCTCTGAGGCGTTCCACGAGAGTTAGGAATGCACCTGAGCATTACTATGGTTTCCATATAACTGCGGAAGGTGATACACTTATTATTGATAGTACACTGGTAAGTCTGGATGAACCTAACAGCTACACGGAAGCCATAGCAGGCCCTGGGGCTGCTAAATGGAAAGAGGCTATGGACAGCGAGATACAATCCATGTATGACAATCAAGTTTGGAACTTGGTTGACAATGTACCAGGTCGTAAGACAGTTGGGTGCAAATAGATCTTCGAGAAGAAGACCGACATGGATGGTAATGTACACACTTATAAGGCGCGACTGGTTGCAAAGGGCTTTTCTCACACTCCAGGAGTTGATTATAATGAGACCTTTTCACCAGTGGCAAAGATTAAGTCTATTAGGGTTATGCTAGCCATTGCTGCATTTCATGATTATGAAATATGGCAAATGGATGTCAAAACCGCTTTCCTTAATGGAAAGTTGGATGAGGATGTTTACATGGCTCAGCCAGAGGGTTTTGTCGATGCAAAGTACCCTAATAGAGTGTGTAAGCTTGAGAAATCCATTTATGGATTGAAACAAGCACCTCGCAGATGGAATCTTTGCTTCGATGAGAAAGTCAAAGAGTTTGGCTTTTCGAGGAGCGAGGATGAGTCATGTGTATATGTTAGGGCTAGTGGAAGTATAGTTAGCTTTTTGGTGTTGTATGTGGATGACATACTACTCATAGGAAATGACATCCCAACTTTGCAGGAGGTTAAGTCCTAGCTTGGGAAGTGTTTCGCTATCAAGGACCTTGAAGAAGCTGCCTATATCCTAGGGATAAGGATACTGAGAGACAGGAGTAAAATACTAATTGGACTTAGTCAGAGTACCTACTTGGATAAAGTGTTGAAGAGGTTCAACATGGAGAATTCCAAGAAAGGAGACTTAGTCAGAGTACCTACTTGGATAAAGGACTCCTCGTAGCAAAGAGGGTATCGTCGGAAGAGAATCCTACAGATCCCCTCACGAAGGGACTGACTAGGGTTAGGCATTTGCAGCATGCGAGAAGCATCGGGCTGAGAGACGATATTAGTTTTAATAATTAGATAGTTTTCTGAAACTTGTAAAATGTAATTAACATTTGATGATTAAATAAAAGTTGTTATTTATTGATGAGTAAAGTGTTACTATCCTATGCTGATCGTTTACTATTATTTCAATTTTGCATGTTTTGACTTCCAGAATAATTATTTGATTCAAACTCTCCACAGTCGGTCATACGTTGGAAATAAATATTGAATTAAGACTGTCATGAATCTGGCTTGTAAGATTGTCTAAGGTGCATTAGACATAGCAATGGTTGATACAACATTCATGAGTGCTCATAAGTTGTGAGTAGTGGATTAAACCCACTCTCACTTGTATCACTTCATGGAATTTATCTCGAGTGATCGTGAGACGGTAACATCATATAAATCTTCAAACCTAGAGATATGAGTTGTTGACTATGAGTTGGTTATACATTGATTGTACGGAAACGCATTGGTAACTCGATGTTATAAAACATGCTTTTGTGCATAATTCAATAAGTAGTCAGTACAAGCATATGAGTCAAAGTTTATCTGTTCCTTCTAGGATTAGAAGCGATATCTGGGCCCCTTGATGATTTGGTTTTGACCTATGTACCGGGCTTGGTCAGAACCTAATTGATGTGTTCAATTTAGTTCTATGTCAAACAAATCAGAGATCGAGAAACAACTGGTGGACAATAAGTACGACATTGTTCCATGTATTTGACCGGCTGATATCTTGAGAACAGAGGATTATATGATCACTTATCTAAAATGGCGCTTCATAGTTCAACAGAGTTTTAAAAGAGCTACGATTGCTGGTTGGTTCCTGAAGTTAGACTTGCAACTATAGTTATCAGACTTATCCAAGTGGGTGACTGTTGGATAAGGTGTCTAAGTCTGTAACTATATTTGGTATGACTTGACCCGACCCGGCATGGTCCATTTGGGTTGCACTTCACCTAACAATTTGTATGGATATATTTTTTAGAATAAGATGTTTATGATCCATTAATATATTATTTGTTATAATATATTAATATTATTTAATTAGTGTTGATCAAGAATTGATTTATGAAATTAACTCAATGATCAAATAGAACTAATTAAATATGGACTCTTGCATATATATGGAATGGGCTAAGATTTATTTAGGATAGGCTAAGAGTATATGGAAGTCCATGGATAGTCCATGGAGCTTTTAACCCATGGATCCTAGGTAAATGAAGAGTCATGGGTATTAGGGTGTAACCCTAATCTTCCATAGTATATAAAGAGGTCCTTGGCTCTAGAATTGGCATTAGTGAGTGTGAGAAACAAGGGTGGGCCGATTTTAGCAAGCATCATATTCTCTCAAGTATTTCCAAGTTGTTTTGGGTGATTTGTGACACCACTTGAGGCATCCACACTATTGGTGCTAGGCTCTAAAACTCCAAGCATTCAACCACAAAAGAAAGGTATGTTATTGTACTTAAAGTTTTGTATTATAAGTATCCCATAACATGCTAGTTAGGTTGTAAACCTTGGAAATCAAATTTGCATGTATTTAGAGAAAACATAGATCCAAGGTTTCTAGGGTTGCATGTACACCATAGGAGTGTTAGTATGCTGAAAACCTAATAGTCTACTCACATGGTTTCAAGTTGAATCAATCAGACAAGTGTGTATATAGTAAATTTGATGAGTCTGACAAAGGAGTGATCATATGCTTATATGTAGATGATATGTTGATCTTTGGTGTGATCAAAGGCAAGTTGACATAACCAAAGAGCTTTTATCATCTCAGTTATCCATGAAGGATATGGGGGAGGCATAGGTTATTCTTCGAATAAGAATCAAACGTGAGCATCAAGGAATCTCAGTTTCATAGTCTCATTATATTGAGAAAGTACTTAAGAATTTCAAGGCATGATATTGCATTTGTTGTATGAAATCTAAGTAGGTTTACTAGCAATTCTAGTGTTCATCAGTGGCAAGTAGTAAAGAGCATGCTGAAGTATCTTAAGAAAACCATGGATTATGGTCTGACTTATTTAGGGTTTCTTTCTGTCATAAAAGGAGATTTAGATGCTAATTGTGCGTTTCTTCTTGGTGGGGGTGCCATTTCGTGGGCTTCTAAGAAATAAACATGCATCACAAATTCAATTATGGAATCTGAATTTGTAGCCCTTGTAGCTGCTCAAAAAGAAGCTGAATGGGTAAGGAATTTGATCTATGAAATTCCTTTGTGGCCAAAGCCTATATCACCTATCTCAATGCATTAAGATAGTGTTGTCACCTTGGTAAAAGCATACAGTCAAGTGTATAATGGAAAGTCACAACATTTGGTTGTTAGGCATAATATGGTACATGAGCTCATTACTCATGGTATCATTTTTGTAGAGTTTTTCGATCTCAATGGAATGTGGTTGATCACTTGACGAATGGGTTAGCTAAAGACTTGGTAAGAAAGTCTGTTATAGGGATGCATTTAAGGCCCATTTGATATCTCTGTGAGTGAGATATCCAATTCCCTTCTAATACAATGTTAGAAGTTGAATTCAATGTGGAAAGATTTCTTATTGAGATTATAGCACATTTATGTTACTATATCCCAAGGTATGTGCTTATGATATGCACAGTTGAAGTAGGTTGATTAAGTTATTAATATTTCTTTTGAAAAGCGCATTAACATGTTAATAATATAGAAGGGATACCTATGTAAGTGTGAAGACCTGCCGCATCAGGAAGCTTGGTCAAGGATTTTATACACTCATGAATGGATGGGACACATGACTGTAATAGTGTCAAGTATGAAACATTAGATATTGTGTTTAACTTATGTGTATGATATCTTCAGTTACTCAAATGAGTTGATTGGTTCAATCCTTAGGACATCTTGATTCTCAAGTGTTTGACATGTATACTATACTAATGTGAAAATTCTATCTACAAGATATTTTCATTTATGCATGAGTTTTGCACTGCGTTTGCTTTTCGTTAATTAAGGATTTCACTAAAATGGGGGATGAATGTTGGTGATATTAGTGTTATCAACATATTTTAGTGTAGTTAGTATTGCGATCGAGATAGACTGAGTTTTATTTACTAACTGAGATTGGAGGTGCGTGGTGCACACCAGGGGTGATAAATGTGAACTCAGGATACGGGGGTCCAGAGGCAGAGCTCATGGGTACGAGGTTCCAAGGGTAGCACCCCTAGTGGGGTTTAAGGGGCAGAGCCCCTAGCGGTGGCCAGGTGTAACTCCTAGAATTGAACCCTGCAGGGTCAAGCGGCAACGCCCCGAAACCTATATGGATTTTTATATCATGTGTGACTCCAACCATGTATTTTTCCCACCAAAACCTGTTTGTGACATCATGATGATGTAGGCAGTGGTTATATCCAAAAACTACCATCTTTTGGTGCCTATTTTGGTGTAACTGTATTTTAACTATTTTTTCCTTGTATAAATGGAATGTAAATGTTCTAGAAAAAAGGGCTGAACTCTCATATACACTAAATTGATCGTAAGTATTTGTTTATCTCATCAAAGACAAAACAACAAGGCACTTTCTATGATTCGGATTTAGAAATAGTCTAACTTCTAAATTGTCATTCTTGGATTATCCCAAATTTGATTTCGTGATACCCCATGTTATATGGTCAAAATCACAGATTTTAAAAAAATGATTGCAATCACGATCCTAAAAAATATCCAAGTATATTGATATTCTTATGACCCTAATTTTTGACTCCATATGCTTTTATTCATATTTCTAGACTTATAAGTGTTTCAGTGTTTTTCCAACTTCTATATGTTTTGTATTATTTTGAACTGATTTGTTATAATTGTTGCATTTTATTTCTACGATAATCATGTTGCATCTACTTCATTATCTTTTTATAACAATACTTGATTCGTGATTGCCATAATGCCATTTTATTCTATATTGACGAATATAACTTGGGCATCTATTAGTTTTTGCTTTTGTGTTCATTATGATTGAATTTATTAGCATAGTAAAAGACTTGATACGATGGATGCAAAACATGATTAGCATCAAAACATGCGGTATTTGCTGTGGCATTAAACATGATTGACATTTCACACTATCAATTTTGAAATGTTATGTTAAAATTGTTATAATGGATTGATAAACTATAAGTACATTATAAATTTATAATCGTACATACTATAGGAGTATAATATCCATGTTGGTAATTTAGTAAAACTGATGTTACATAACTATTTCGTGTAATTTGTCCAAAAGCAAATATTAAGGATATGTATGGCGAAACTACATGGTAGCTGGTAATTGAAATCCAGACGTTGGAAATTGCAGTTTTTATGTATGCCGAAATTACATTGTAGCTTGTAGTTGAAATTCAACGTTGGAAATTGCAGCTTTTATTTGTATGACGGTGTTAAAACAACTATAAACTTTTGAAAAGTGTAAAATGATATTTTTTTATAACAGCTGAATTATATTAAAACAATACTAGCAAGAAGCTAGCAACAGAGAACAGTTACAGAGAATTGTTTTGTAACATCCCAAAAATCACGACTAAAAATTTCATTTTTAAAACGTTACTTAAACCACAATTGCCAATCCATAATATAATTCTTAACATAAAATCAGAGTGTTAATTCAAACCATGTTCTTATTGTCAGAGTAAAACATCCCAGGCTGACTATCTATGGTGTGTGTCATGCGATCATCCCGAGCTCTTCCCTCCGCTACCGGAAGTACCTGAAACCAAAACTGAAAACTGTAAGCACGAAACTTAGTGAGTTCCCCAACCTACCACATACCATCCACATAATCGCATACTGAAAATACTGGGCCTCGCCCACTACCTCGGGCCCCGCCCGCTAAAACAGGCCCCGCCTGGCTTCGAGCCCCGCTCGGTGTACAGATCTGTTTCTCTTAGGCCCCACCTGTCTCTGGGCCCCGCCCGCTAACATATACTAACATACAATCATATCATAACACACAAATTGTACATATACTACTGGATTCTTGTTCTAAGGCATCGCCTATCTTGGGCTCCGCCCCTGTCCTGCTACTGATGAGTCATGGAACCCCGTCCACACTCCTACTGTTAGTGAGATACGGGCCCAGCCCACACTCACTCCCTTCCTACCTTGGGCCTCGCCCCTGCTCTGCTACTAATGAGATATGGAACACCGTCCACACTCTGCTATTGGTGAGATACGGGACCTCGCCCACACTCACCTCCCTAGCAGGCACATACAAGTATCACACAGACAACAAGTATACTCTATCATGAAAACCATTCCTTGGGCACCCGCCCGACATTGGACCTTGGTCCTGAATATCATGCTAGAAAACAGTGCCTAGGGCTAACCCCCGGGTCTTCCTACTCACAACTACATGGGCCGGCATTGTGGCCATAGACCCATTCACACAAAGGGAAACTCACCTCAAACTGCTGAAGCTGCTTATAACCCTCTGGCTGCTATCCGACAACTCTCTGAACGGCTACCCCTCTAGCTCCCCGAGCTACCAATATCAACAATAACAATTAGCCTAACTGTCCTCCAGAAGTCAACTAGGTCAACTCTGATCAAGGTCCTTCTCAAGGTCAAAGTCAACGGTCAGAGTCAACTTCCAGTTGACTCGACTCGCCGAGTTGTTCTACCAACTCGTCGAGTCCATGCTCCTCAGATCCCAAACAACCCCGACTCCGCTCGTCGAGTCTAGCGAGAACTCGATGAGTTCTCCTTCATCTAACCCTTCAGGACTATCCTCAACCGACTCGCCGAGTTCATCCTTGAACTCGTCGAGTTCATCATCATCGTATGAATGTCTAGACCATGACTCGCCGAGTTGTATGAACAACTCGTCGAGTTCATCTTCATAACTAAGAAGATTGTCTTGGACTCACCGAGTTCCTCTTTGAACTCGTCGAGTACCATGATCTTCATGTCCACTACGGACCCAGCCTGGCTGAATCCTTTACTAACTCCACTCACTGATCCGAATCATAAACAGAAGGGTTTGGGTTTGCGACCCGACTCGCCGAGTCCATAACTGACTCGCCGAGTCCATCTTGTGGCATCTCTATTTTGTCGATTACAGACCATCCCAACACCTCCAACTCATAGATCTGGACTCCTTATGCTAGCATTGCACGTAAAGTTGCTAACTTTACGTGCCTGCAAGGTGTTATGGGGCTAAAACACTTAATCCAAGCTTCAAAGAAGACATAGGTCATGAAATGGGACCTTAGCTGAATAAAGCCAACTACTTTGAGCTTCTAAAGCTCAAGAGTGTCCAGATCTGTTGTCCAAACCATCCTTAAGGGTTTAATACTCGGTTTAACCTTGGAAATGATCCAAATGTGACCAAAAGCAAGCTAGAAAGGGGATTTATCAATTGAAAGCTCAAGGTCCAGACTTTTTACCTTCTAATAGTTGCCAACTTGATGTGAAGGTTGGATCTACACTTCCTTCCTTGCTCCTTTCTCCCAAGCCTTCAAAATCCACTCCAATGGACCTTAATCTTCACCAAAAGCTCCAAAAATGAAGTTGGGTGGCTAGGGTTTTGGGGTTCTGGACGAGAGAGGCTGTAATGAACCCTAGGGAAGAGAATAAGATGCTTAAATAGGGCACCAAGTCCCGGAATTAGGGCTTCCTAACCCAGACCTGACTCGCCAAGTCCACTCTCCGACTCGTCGAGTCGGTCACTTAATCTTGCACCCGGATTCCACTCCGACTCGTCGAGTTCTTCCTTGGACTCGACGAGTTGACCCCCTTTTGACTTAGGGTTTTCCTTCCTTTCTTAACCTTTCTGATATTGGGTGTTATAATTCCCCCCCACTTAAACTAGACTTCGTCCTCGTATTCCGCTACGGCCAACTGTCCTGGAATCTACTTCCAACCTTCCTGCCTGATGAATCTAACCCCTGCTGACCGCTTCCATTGACCTTCCGCCCGGCCATTTAGACTAACACCTGTCCTTGCAAATAACAATCCTCAAGTGCACTCTGATCTCGTTAGTCCTATGAACCCAACTTACTCAACTGACAATCCTTCCGGTACTCCCCGAGTACTTATGCTGGACATCCTAGGGGTTCACCCCCTTTTCCTTGCGTGTTTTCTGGCCTTCCCAAGGCAACTTGCCATAATTAACCACCTCCTCTATCACTGTGAAGGACATACCCTTCACGGTATCCATTACTCCAGCCACTCCCAGTGCTGGTCACTGCTGCCGGTACACACTGAATAATTCTTACTGCTATAACTTAGTGCTGAGCACCCATCCCAGCGAATGGATCAGATAATCCTTCGAGTAAAAGATTCATCCCTGCAACGGTTAGACTCATACGAGAGCTGTACAACAGGATCAAACCCTTCCCTCTGAGATTATTCAACCCTACTGTGAATGGCCTAGCACCTCTCAGTCAACTAACTACTTCCACTCACGGATCCCCTTGTTGTTGTCCCTGTCCGAAGATCCTGTTATCCCCTGTCCGCTTTCTGGATGAAACGAGACCACCCTGGTCCCAACTAATCTGCCATTAACTGGTTTACCGGACTCCCACCGGTTACTAAACTCAAGATCAACCGCTCAGTCGCTCCCAGCGACTTCCGAAGAAACTTCGACTATCTAAGCTGCTCTATCTATTCTGCCACTTTGGCGCTACAAGTCCTGGGATCCTCGATCCCCTATCTTGACCCTAAGGTCCTTACCAGGTCCCACCTGCGCTGCTATAATCTCACGGGCCTCGCCCACGGATCTCACCCAAACCATATCTTAGAGCGGTCTCTCCCTCTAGTCCCACCTGCCTAGCTACTATCGCACGGGCCTCGCCTACGGGTCTCACCCGAACCATACTACTTAGCAATCCTGCTCCTAGGTCTCACCTATACTGCTACTAACATACAGGCCTCGCCCACGGGTCTCACCCAACTGTATCCTGGAGCGGCCTCTCCCAAGGTCTCACCTCTCTAGGGCTACGCAGGCCAACTCCATACTAATCACAACGAACTACCCTTTCCCGATCCCTACCTTGCTAACTAGGAGATACGGGCCCCCGCCCACACTCCGCGAACTAGGAGATTCGGGCCCCCGCCCACACTCCGCTAACTAAACTGCTAATGAATGCTACGGCTTACCCGCAATCTTACATCCTAACTAAAATCACGTCCTGCCGAGAAAATCTTCAACCTGGTTTCCCAAACCAATCATCTACTGATCGCTATTACACGTACTCAACCCTGGGGAGTTTCCCAACTCCCAACTCACGCGTTTCTCAATCCGATCAGCCTCTCGGACTACTATCCTGCTCAACAAAGTTGCAAACTCATCCCAGCTTCGCACTTTCTTCCGTTCCTGACTATACGAGGGTTCCTCCCCCACTTCGATTCAACTAGCTCCTTACAGTTCACGGTCTGGAAAGGATTCCCAATCCTTCTTACCACTCCATGGTCGATTTGCTAAAAACTGATGCTTACCGCTGCTGGTGCTCCAAATCTAACCAATACCACGACGTCACCATCCTTGAAAGCTCGTGAAATACTTCTAGAATCCCAATCTCACGCTTGCTACAGCGACCGCATCCTGAGTGACCAGCTCTAAAAGGGATACAACTACGGACTACTACTCTAAACCCACGGTATGCAGATGGCATATAACTCAATCATAAGCAGGAAACAGAATCCAAAGTACAATCACTAATATCGATGCGGTGCTATAGCAATTAAATCATAAATAAAACTGTCAAGCAGCTAAAGAATACGCACCTGCCGCATTTGGGGCTGCTCGCATGTCATCTGAAACCAACTGGTACGCCCTGCTCCGTGCCGTAGGCACCTCTGCCCGGCCCTGCCGACTGTCGGTGATCCTCAAAGTTGCAGGGGCAGGTGCTATCACCTGTCCTGCTGAAAGTAAACTCGGACACTGGGCCTTCTTGTGGCCCCTCTGACTACAATGAAAACATATCAGGTCTGATCCCTGAGTGGTGGCAGCAGTACAATCTCTGCTAAAATGACCAGTCCGGCAGCACCTGAAGCAGCCTGAATCCCCACCACTGCCACTCCTGCACGCACCCTCGTGTGTCCTGCCACACTTCCTGCATCGGCTGCGTCTCTGGAAATCCCTCGATCTCGAGTCTGACCCCTTGGGTCTCTTTCCTAAACAGGTGGCTACCTGAATCTCATCCGGTTTCCTCTTCCTCTCTAACTCCAAATCAATTTCTCTCTCCTTGGCACGAGCAATCATGTCCTCCAGTGTCTTGCAGCTGGACCTGCTCACAAACTGCCTGATGTCACATCTCATCATCTCGTGATATCGAGCCTTCTTCATCTCCTCGTCCGCCATATACTGCGGCATGAGAAGGGCTCTCTCTCTGAACTTGGCGGTGATCTCCGCCACAGTCTCTGTCGTCTGCTTCAAATCCTGAAACTCTCGCGCTAGCTGCTACACCTCGATCACTGGTGCAAACTCGGCCCTGAACCTAGCCGAGAAATCAGTCCATGGCATCGCGTCCAACACGGCATCATCTCCAATGGCATGTCCAACCTCCTCCCACCAATCCCGTGCCATGTCCTTCAGAAGACAGGAGGCAAGTCGGACCTTGTCCCCCTCGGGACATCGGCTCGTACGAAAGGCGTTAGCAACATCGGCCAACCACCTGCTGCTAGCGATGGGGTCCCTAGCCCCATGGTAATATGGTGCGCCACAAGCTCTAAACTCTTGAAATGTCAAAGTATGCGCTCCTATCATAGCCACCATCTCTACACGGAAGGCTCCCAGCCTCTCATCTAATATCTCCAGTATGCCCTCCTTGACCGTGCCAAAGATCATAGGAGTCTGATCTACAATACTGCATGTAACCTCGGCTGATACAAACTCCCTCATCCGCTCCTCGAGTTGCTCGGTCATTGAGCCCGAGCCTGACCCCTCTCAGGCGCCTGATCCGCCAACTGGTCTACCCCGTAGTGTCACCATTCTGCAACAATTCATAACTACCATCAGAATACACCCTTCTACCGAGGGATCACACTCACACTACAAGTTTCCCGGTTTCATCTCAGCCCTTCTTGAATCGAGTACAGATCTTCTGCTTTCAGTAGTATGGGCCCCTACTATCTTCCACATCTATCCGTACTTTCCTCAAGGATTGCCTCGACTACACCAAGTCCCTTTCACTGCTACTAACACTGCTCCCAGCACTACTCTCATCCTAGCCTTTCCCTAGGGTAACCTCTAACTCACTAACTGCCATCAGCTGCATAAGAAGTCTCTGTTATCTCCCCTAACCTAACTCGCGAATACCATTACATATTGCTTAGACTAGATAATTCTTCGAATGAGAGGTCCTACCCTACATAGGTTGGACTCAGACAAGAGCTGCGAAATAGGGCTAGACCTAACCTTCTGAAATTATTTAGTCCTTGCAATATGTAACTTAACATATTCGTTTACTAGTTAATCAGAAATAACTAAAACTCCTAATAGCACAAAGTAAGCAACATTCGGGCATTGGGAAACCTAACCACATAATACAATAAAGTTGTTCTATCCTCTACTTAGGAATCTGTTCTAGCATGCAATTCATAAAGCTCATACACATATAACAGGCACATAAGGCATCCTCCTAGATCCTTAGCCCTAATCTAGCATGCAGTTCTAATAAGCATATCATAACATAACTTGTATGGGTATTTTGGGGTACTTACTTGAGCTCGGCTGATTGCACGCACCACACCCTTTTTCTCATTTTTCAAAACTCTTTTCTTTTTCTAGAAATTCCTTTCTCTTCTCAAAGCTCTTTTTCCAAAAATGATTTTCCTTTTGAAAATTTCCATACCAATCCCTCAGTTTGAGACCAGGCACACCCGAGAGCATGCCCGAATCCCTCAAACCAAGGCTCTGATACCAACTTGTAACATCCCAAAAATCACGACTAAAAATTTCATTTTTAAAACGTTACTTAAACCACAATTGCCAATCCATAATATAATTCTTAACATAAAATCAGAGTGTTAATTCAAAACATGTTCTTATTATCAGAGTAAAACATCCCAGGCTGACTATCTATGGTGTGTGCCATGCGATCATCCCGAGCTCTTCCCTCCGCTACCGGAAGTACCTGAAACCAAAACTTAAAACTGTAAGCATGAAGCTTAGTGAGTTCCCCAACCTACCACATACCATCCACATAATCGCATACTGAAAATATTGGGCCTCGCCCACTACCTCGGACCCCGCCCGCTACAACAGGCCCCGCCTGGCTTCGAGCCCCGCTCGGTGTACATATCTGTTTCTCTTAGGCCCCGCCTGTCTCTGGGCCCCGCCCGCTAACATATACTAACATACAATCATATCATAACACACAAATTGTACATATACTACTGGATTCTTGTTCTAAGGCCTCGCCTATCTTGGGCCCCGCCCCTGTCCTGCTACTGATGAGTCATGGAACCCCGTCCACACTCTTACTGTTAGTGAGATACGGGCCCAACCCACACTCACTTCATTCCTACCTTAGGCCTCGCCCCTGCTCTGCTACTAATGAGATATGGAACACCGTCCATACTCTGCTATTGGTGAGATACGGGACCTCGCCCACACTCACCTCCCTACCAGGCACATACAAGTATCACACAGACAACAAGTATACTCTATCATGAAAACCATTCCTTGGGCACCCGCCCGACATTGGACCTTGGTCCTGAATATCATGCTAGAAAACAGTGCCTAGGGCTAACCCCCGGGTCTTCCTACTCACAACTACATGGGCCGGCATTATGGCCATAGACCTATTCACACAAAGGGAAACTCACCTCAAACTGCTAAAGCTGCTGATAACCCTCTGGCTGCTGTTCGACAACTCTCTGAACGGCTGCTCCTCTAGCTCCCCGAGCTACCAATATCAACAATAACAATTAGCCTAACTGTCCTCCAGAAGTCAACTAGGTCAACTCTGGTCAAGGTCCTTCTCAAGGTCAAAGTCAACGGTCACAGTCAACTTCCAGTTGAATCGACTCGCCGAGTTGTTCTACCAACTCGTCGAGTCCATGCTCCTCGGATCCCAAACAACCCCGACTCCGCTCGTCGAGTCTAGCTAGAACTCGATGAGTTCTCCTTCATCTAACCCTTCAGGACTATCCTCAACCGACTTGCCGAGTTCATCCTTGAACTCGTCGAGTTCATCATCATCGTATGAATGTCTAGACCATGACTCGCCGAGTTGTATGAACAACTCGTCGAG
Source organism: Lactuca virosa (assembly GCF_052849685.1). NCBI lineage: Eukaryota > Viridiplantae > Streptophyta > Magnoliopsida > Asterales > Asteraceae > Lactuca > Lactuca virosa. The sequence goes on from NC_136431.1 coordinate 115,484,937, forward strand.
TTCATCTTCATAACTAAGAAGATTGTCTTGGACTCGCCGAGTTCCTCTTCGAACTCGTCGAGTACCATGATTTTCATGTCCACTACGGACCCAGCCTGGCTGAATCCTTTACTAACTCCACTCACTGATCCGAATCATAAACAGAAGGGTTTGGGTTTGCGACCCGACTCGCCGAGTCCATAACTGACTCGCCGAGTCCATCTTGTGGCATCTCTATTTTTTCGATTACAGACCATCGCAACACCTCCAACTCATAGATCTGGACTCCTTATGCTAGCATTGCACGTAAAGTTGCTAACTTTACGTGCATGCAAGGTGTTATGGGGCTAAAACACTTAATCCAAGCTTCAAAGAAGACATAGGTCATGAAATGGGACCTTAGCTGAATAAAGCCAACTACTTTGAGCTTCTAAAGCTCAAGAGTGTCCAGATCTGTTGTCCAAACCATCCTTAAGGGTTTAATACTCGGTTTAACCTTGGAAATGATCCAAATGTGACCAAAAGCAAGCTAGAAAGGGGATTTATCAATTGAAAGCTCAAGGTCCAGACTTTTTACCTTCTAACAGTTGCCAACTCGATGTGATGGCTGGATCTACACTTCCTTCCTTGCTCCTTTCTCCCAAGCCTTCAAAATCCACTCCAATGGACCTTAATCTTCACCAAAAGCTCCAAAAATAAAGTTGGGTGGCTAGGGTTTTGGGGTTCTGGACGAGAAAGGCTGTAATGAACCCTAGGGAAGAGAATAAGATGCTTAAATAGGGCACCAAGTCCCGGAATTAGGGCTTCCTAACCCAGACCTGACTCGCCGAGTCTACTCTCCGACTCGTCGAGTCGGTCACTTAATCTTGCACCCAGATCGCGCTCCGACTCGTCGAGTTCTTCCTTGGACTCGACGAGTTGACCCCCTTTTGACATAGGGTTTTCCTTCCTTTCTTGTCCTTTCTGATACTGGGTGTTACATGTTTAAAAGAGGATTTTGAAACCACATAGTCCAAATGATGTTGCTTTTACTACATCTATTCTCAAACCAATCGTAAAAGTGAATAACAATACTTTCAAATATATGACTTTTCCTCATGGCATGTGTCTGAAAGATTTCTATGTTCATGTATTGCCAAATGACCCAAATCGTGGTCATAACAATGACTTTAAGAACATTTCTCCTCACTGGACTTAGGGTGATAGAGTCCACCCATCTCATAAGGTCGTCAACATTCATGAACAGAAGGAAAGGAAGATCTACCCATTTGAAGACCTTCACCCAAATCTGGTTTGCCTCCTCACAATTAATGAACACATGGATGCAATCATCAACCTGAAGAGAGCACGAGGGACAAAGGACAGAGGGAACATCAATATGTTTGCATTCCAGATTGTCTCTAGTAGGCAGCTTATTCACCAACACTCCACAGAAACTAAAAACTAAAAATTCATAAAAGCTTGTTGAAATACTTTTTAAATTAAATGTATTTGACAAAACTAGTTGTAAACTATAAGTTGTAGTATTTATTTGATCGAAATTGTTCAGAAAAAGTAAATGTTTACTTTTACATGTATATAAAGTTCCATAAAACAAAAAGCTATCACATCCGAAAAACTACTTGAGGTAGCTTTTAAATTAATATTCTTTTTGTTTAAAATAAAATATAAAAGTTGCTACTGTCGAACGAATTATTCTCACAGAGTCTTTTGATATAAGCTAATAAAAGTTTTCAAACGCTCTAAGCCGATTAAGGTCATGTAAGTAGGAGGATATTCAATCCTCATACTCATTTAAATAATGATATGTGTCATATTAGTATAGTAAAATATCATCAAATTTTATTAAATGAGCATTAAATGTTATACATGTTACTATTTAATTTGGTATGAAGATTTGTAGGAACAAAAAATAGAAGGATATTTAATTTTTTCTTTTTATTATTTAACTCAGGTTTTTCTTAAAAACCAAAACTTTAAATCTAGTTCTAACATAAATTAACCTTCTAAAAATATATATTTGTATAAAACCGGTCACAATGACGGAAAAACAAAGATAAATGAAGCTATAAGATAAGAAAGAGAAAAAGATTTATTTTGGGTATAAAACTTTAAAAAGTTATATTTTCCGTAATGATATACAACTTTAATTTTACAATGACGTTTAGTTTTTCTTAAAGTCAATTTTGTTGTTTTCCTAAAGTGAACTCTTTTCATCGAGATGTGACAAAATAAGATACGTCTAAACGATGAGCAACATGTCATTTAGTTTTCTTAATAAAATGAATTTCATGGTTGGAAAAACATCAAACTCATAGCAAGAAGAAGAAATCAAAAGAGAAGTATTTAAGAGTAACTCGTAAAGCATATGGTATAGAAAAACTAAATGTTGCATTTATATGTTATATAAAAAAATTAAAGTATATTGTTCATTTAGACAAAAAAAAAAAAAAAAAAAAAAAAAGTTCGGATGCAATTTACCCCAAAACAAACACAATTATATACAAACATTTATTTGTATATAGTTTTAAGAGATATATACACTAAAGTCCCAATATTTTCATCGATTTGACAAAAAAGTTCTAAACTTTAATTTTTTGACAGTAAAGTCCAAATTACCGGCAATTCTTGACACTTTTACCCTTTTTTTCGGTTAGCCGGTAATTAGATTTTTTTGTCAAAAAAATAAAATTTAGGACTTTCTTGTCAAATCGTCAATTAGGATTTTACTGTCAGAAAAATAAAGTTCAGGACTTTATTGTCAAATCGTTGAAAATATTGGGACTTTAGTGTATATATCCTTTTTTTTGTTAGAAATTTAATGGTATGATATTCTTTAAGCATAAAAGTTATTGAAATCTTCTCTAGTCAGTTAAACCCTATTTAAATCCTTAACGTTTGCTTCTTGTTAAATCGTTTTTTTAATCTCAACAAACCGATATTGAAAAAAAAAGGCAATTTCGTTTTTTTGGTTTCTTATTTCTCTATTTTTGGGACTGCAAAAAGCCAAGACAACCCTGGTTCGTTCTTTCTTTCTTGATTATCTCCATTTTTTTCAATGTCAGTTTGTTGATATTAAAAAAACGATTTACAAGAAGCAAACGTTAAAGATTTCAATAGGCTCTAGCTGACTAGAGAAGGTTTCAATAACTCTTATGCTTAAAGAGTATCATACCATTAAATTTCTAACAAAAAAATGATATATACACTAAAGTCCCAATATTTTCAACGATTTGACAAAAAAGTCATAAACTTTATTTTTTTTACAGTAAAGTCTTAAAAAAGGGTAAAAGTGTCAAAAACTGCCAGTAATTTGGACTTTCCTGTCAAAAAAATAAAGTTTAGGATTTTCTTGTCAAATCGATGAAAATATTAAAACTTTAGTGTATATATCTCTAGTTTTAACTAAGTGAATCTTCTTATAAAGAAAAGAAAATTACAAATATTTATATTTATATAAAAATGATTACAAAGATGGAAAAACAAAATCAAGTAAATTTGAGAAAGTAAATTTTAAAGTATCTTTTTTCAACTTTAATTTTAGATTGAGAATGAATGAAGCTTAAAGTTTATTTTTTATTTTCCTAAAATATGACTTCTTTAGTTGATATTATACCGAGTAACTAATATTTTTTGTTTTCCTAAAGTAAATTTGAGAAAACGGTGTATTGAATTTGTGTACTATGACCTGACCCATACCTGGTACTCCTTATGATTACTTAGTGTATACGGCATATATATATATATATATATATATATATATATATATATATATATATATATATATATATATATAGCTAAGATCGGATAGATAGTAGATTGGGTGCATCTGCTCTAAGCCCACAACCAAACAAGGAATAGGAAATGAAGCGGAAAGCACACATCCTACTATCTGTCGGACCCGATTAATATATATCCTTGATGTATAAACTAAGGAATCATAAAGTTAGCATTATAGGCCCCTTTCTAACTGAATGTACTAAGACTCGACTGTTCTGTTTGTCGCTTGTAATGATGTAAGTTTTCCCTAGTTTATAACTATCTTTACTTGAAAAATAGTTTGCATTACCTTTCAAGTGAGAAAAATCACAATATGAAAGTAATGAGAAAATGAAAGTATGCAGTAGTCTTTTAAAGTGACTACTGAAGTACTGACTACCTTAAAACCAATTCGTTTAATTAAGGTCATAATGTGATGTGGTTGTAACCATACTAATAACGCTCTCCTTCCAGGAGACTCTGGTTACAAAACGCGACTTAACAAACATATTGCTAAGTCGTGAAGTAGTCTCACATTAAAGTTATCTTGTTCTTGTTTTAGTATGTTCCTCCCTGATTCTCTTTATAGTATGTTCTTTCTGTTTCTCGTTATAGTATGTTCCTCCTTGTATTAGTTATAGTATGAACTGAACCTCTAAACTATACCTATTATAGTTTACTAGTATCTTCACTTTGAACTGATAATGACTTGAAAAGACTCATTTATCTACTGAGTTATGATTGTACTTTAAAAACGGTGTTTTATAAACAATAAAGTAACATAACTTTAAAAGAGTTTTTGAAATGTTTTGATCACTTATAAAAACATAAGCAATCCGTTAAAATGATGTTTATCAAAGATAACATTTACACCATTATCATTGTGCTAAACTTGTATTCCCCCCCCCCCTTAAAAGCATTTAAAACATTTAAAAGATTGATTATATGGGTATGAACTCACCTTATGTGGGTGATTCAATTGCATATTCGTGTAATGATGAGGAGTTCCACGAATGAATTCCCGAGACACAAACGAGTCCTAAATGACATATAATGGCATATATTGGGATGTAATTAGTGTTTTAAACAACTAACATGCAAGGAAACACCCTTCGGGACTAGGAAACTGTTACAATCACATGTGATTAACTAAAGGGAGTATACGGCCACACCATGGAGTGTACGGACAAGGGGTGTACGGCCATGGAGTGTACAACCGTACACTCATGGTAAATCATGCATAAAGAGGGTGTTTGAACCATGGGGAAACTAGTGGGTCTATTGTACAATAAGAAGATGAACAAAGTTCTCCTTTTGGAGGGTCTTGAGGTGTGTACGGCCATGAAAGGTTGTACGGCCGTACACTCCTTTTGTTCATGAAATATGGTCGTTTCTAGGGTGTTAATCATGAGTTACTAATGTATACTAAGCATATGGAAATGATACTTACGATTTGGAAGCTTGAAGAGGGTTCACGGCCACCAAGAACAAGTGTGTGTTCTTGGTGTTCTTGGTGAAATGGATGAATGTTTGAAGATCTAACATAAAGAGATGTTTTCATGGATGAATTATGAGATGTTTACAAAACTAAGGAAGATATCAAGAAGGATGGAAGAATCACTTACCACTTTTGAAGATTAGAAGGAATGTTCTTGATGATAGTTGAGAGAGAACCTATTTTCTAGACTTGGAAGTGTAAGAAATGAATGAAAAAAGAAGGGATGGCTTATATGTGGCCATGGGTTCACGACCATCATGGGTGTACGGCTGTACACCCATGTGTGCGGCCGTACACTCCCTTTGATGGAGTGTTTGGCTCGATTGCAACGCGAAGAACCTAAGATAACACTTCCCTAAACCCAAAACTTGAATGTACTAGGCTTAGAACACTCAAATAGTCCCTAAACAATGTTAAAAGATAGCATAAATGAGTCTGACTCTCTGTTGAATTGAATGGCTGGACTTACAAGGCAAAAATTTTCGGGTTGTCACATCATCCTACATCGTTGTCAAGATGAAAGCTCTGCCATTTTCATCATCTATACAAGGGTTATTCATTTTTTTGACTCTTTAACTTTTGAGAAGTCTCTCCTCTTATATGCAACAAATATTTACTCCCTCCTTTTACATAAAGATTATCAAATGGTTGTTAGCTAGTTCAAGATTTGAGTTTGGATTGGGCTTAAAGGTTTATAAGTTGCTTACTAATGGTTATTGCAATACAAATTCATCAATTCCCGCTAATGAAATTAGAATAATTCAAAATTCAATTCAACAAACAAGTTTATATTGATGAAATTTATAAGCTTCAGTTCATTTAAAATCTTAGATTCATAAACCCAAAGTTGCCATTACAGATATATATTCCTACCTCCCTATACAATACACTTATCGCAATTTCCCATTAAAGCATTGATTTTTCAATAATAATTCCCAAGTCACTTTAAAAGCGTCACACATCGCCTATGTTTTAAAACTCATTACTCTATTATATAAGCATCAACCATCTGCATTCTTTATTGAAGCATAAGCCACCTTTGGCTTTATATAACAGACAAAACTTCAAAAATGGTCCCTGTGGTTTCAAAAAATCTGAAGTTTGTTCCTTAAATTACAAAAACCTCACGGATCGTCCCTGTGGTTTCAAAACTTTTAACATTTGGTCCTTCTGGCTAACTCTGTTACCATTTAATCGTTAAGTCAGGGGAATTTTTGTCATTTCACTACACAGGGACCATTTATGAGGTTTTTAATTACTTTTTTTAAAAAAAAATGAAATATAAAAGGGTCTCTCTCTCTCTCTCTCTATCTCTCTCTCTCATTTTTCTAGGTTTGTTGTTTACCCTTCTTATTTTCTTGGTCTGTTAATCATAAGAACCATACTGTCTAAATCTCCATGAGAGCTCCACCGAACTAGTTTGTCCTTCACCACCATCGCCTTCGGCGGTTAATCGTAGGCAAACACCCCCTGACAAGTCGCCATATCGATTGCGACGACCTCATCTCTTCTCCTCTCTTCACCTCTCTTCCCCTAACATCAAGAAAGTATCCATCAAGAAGCCCTCCACTGTTGCTGAAAAAGAAACAAGTGTGTCAGTTGTTGGTTCGATGTGAAAAAAGAAACATGGGAAAAATCAGATACATTATTTCAACCACGATCAGAAAACATCACCCCATTCTTTTACCTTCATCTCCCAACAGTTACCTACCCTTATACAAACCAGTTTTGGAATCGATTTGTTCATATACAAAAGGGAAAACACCAACGGTCACCTCTAACCTAAAATCAAAATCAATCTTGAAATCTATAGTAAAATCCAAACCAAAATCAACATCAAACAATTCAAAACCAAAACTGATGACATTAAAACCAAAACCAACATCAAACATGTATCAAAAGACCTGACATCGTTTAAATGTCAAAGATTTGGCTGTTGTCTTGTGAAATCGCACAAAGAGAATTCTACGACAGCTCCACAAATCGTTTACGTTCCTGTTGCAGAGTTGGTCACCTCTTACCTAAATTCAAAATCAATATTCGATCTCGTCTCCTCCAGCTCCAGCGACTGCTTCGACTTTTATAGTTTCTGCTTCGGTGCCTAGAAATAAGAAGACTAGGGCAAAGAAGCACAATGCTTCGGTACCTGCACCAGTAATGGCATCATCACCTGCTCCCACCAAAGGACCTGGAATGGGCATCGAGTCACCTTCTTTGTTCAAGTTCTCAAAAACATAACCAAAAACTTCTCCCATGGAAATGAATTGGGTCGCAGTGGATTTGGGGTCGTTTACAAGGTCAATTACACGATGGAACAAAAATCGGAGAGAGAGAGAGAGAGAGAGAGAGAGAGAGAGAGAAATGGGATGGGACCCCTTGCATATTAAATATTACTTATTTATTTATTTAAAAAAAGTCGTTAAAAACCTCATAAATGGTCCCTGTGCAGTAAAATGACAAAAATGCCCCTGACTTAACGGCTAAATGGTAACGGAGTTAGTCGGAAGGACCAAATGTTAAAAGTTTTGAAACCACAGGGACGATCCGTGAGGTTTTTGTAAATTAAGGACCAAACTTCAGATTTTTTGAAACCACAGGGACCATTTTTGAAGTTTTGTCTATATAAGATAAAGACTTGAGGTGGTTTAAAAAATACTTTGAATTTGGTTTACATCATCAAACTGAAACCCAACCTTAAGCCGCGAGTGAAAAACCGATAAATTGAACCCTTTGGTTTGGGTTTCGGAAAAAAAAATTATGTATACACCTATTGTTACATATTCTTGCGTCCGTACATGAATATGGTCCCAAGGTCGAGTGGCGAGGTAATATGTTATCATGGTGGGTCGCTTGACCCACCTTTTTTATATTAAGTTATATAAAACTAAATATTATGACCTATCTAAAAATATTTTAAATGAACCACTTTAATAACTTTGGTAAAACAAATGTATAAATCAGATTTTTAAAGTCCATATTTTATATTTTAATAGCTGGATATTTTTTAGGTATAATCCAATATTTATAGCCCAATACAAGTTAAATTAAAAAAATATAAACAATAAATGTGAAACGCAAAATCAACAACGTCATTTCATAGCACAAGACGCTTCGATCCTTCACAATCGTCGGTCCAATATCGCCTGTCGGTTGTTGCCACCATCGATAATTTATTCTACTTTGTTAACTTTTTGAGCATTAAATAAAATATGTGGAAATTCTATTTTCAATTCCATGAGCATTAAATTCAGGGGCGGACGCAAGAATTTTCAGAAATAGTGGCATCATTTTTTTTCCAGATCAAATATAATAAAGTAAAAAAGATTAAAAGTACTAGTGCATTAAAAATAACAAACTAATAGTTCTAGAACTTACATTTTAAATTTGATATCTACATGTACATATTTTTATAAACGATCCATTACATGTTCGATTTTAACTTTTATAAGGGCTTTATTTTCAACATTCCAAATCATGATATCGTTCAAAAAATTATCACTTATTTTGTTATGCAAGTGTGTCTTTAAAAGCTTCATCACAGAAAAACATCTCTCGATTGTTGCGGTCGCGAAGGATAAAACCAAAACCAACTTTAACCACCTATGAACTATAACTATAGGACTAGAATGATGTTTCACCGTTTCCACCATCAAACGAGAAAGATCATAAATTCATAAATTCCCTTCAAACTAGTGAATTGGTCATCTATATAAAAAGAGTGATAATATATCTCAAATTCATCATCAAGTTGCATCCTCTCCGAATCATCATTTTTTTGTACAACTCACTTAACTTCAACAACTTTTTTTTTTAAACTTAGCAAATGAATCACAAGGACTCAAAGCTCCAATGTATTCTAGTAATTAGGTGCTAATTTCACTAAATTGGTCCCTGAATTCTATAATTTGCATATCCACAACCGTATTGAAAATTTCAACTTCAAAATGCTACAGATTAGTAACTTTGGTCCTACGACCTCTCTAAGTGACAAAATTTTCGGTCATACCCATAATATTAATATTATGTCTTTGACAAAAAGAGATGTAATGTCCCAAAAATACTAAGTAAAAATTTCATTTTTCAACCGCCAAAACCAATCTTTTATGTGTCAAAAAGCCAATCAAAGTATAATGTGTTGTCAAACATCAGAGCACAATCATATATCGATAGTGTGAAATAAGACTCCAAAGATGCGGTGCAATTCGGACCAGTCCATTTGGAAATATGAAAGCAAATACATATATGAATAGCATGTTGAAATGTTTAAACGTAGGAGGTTCCATATATGGAAATATTAAAGCAAGAAATGAAAAGATATTAGACCCTTGTAATAATGAGTCAAGTCCCATATGCTTTGGATATGGCATCGATCACATATGATATAATATTCAATTATTCTTATTTTCAAATGCTTTTAGCATTGTGTGAAAAGGATTATAAGTTCATGTGACTAAAGTTTTTAAACAATTGTTAATAACATTCTAAGGTTTACCAAAGACTGGATCATTGTGGACAGTTGGAAGTATGATATTATTTGTGAAGGAGTACAGTGACACGTTTTGGATTGAGATGACTTTTGGTCAGAATTGATGGTCATATGGAAATATGGAAATGTTTCCATAATGGGAGATGCTTGTAGAATCTACGTGTAAGTTGGATACTTTAATGCAAGAGAAGAGTTCAAGGAGTGTACTTTGAATTTGAGACTTCATAACCATGTAATTGTTTCTAGTAACAAGTTCTAATGGAACATTCTGTAATATCGAAGGCACGGTCTCTTGTGACTTTACAACCTCGACATCACATAAAGACAATTCCACTACATTTTAGTTATCGATAAGAATTTGGAATTTCGAAAGGAGTATCAATGGATTAATGTCCCGTCGATATGTTTATGGAGGAAGGGCCATCGAGAGGTATATCATGCATGTTTATAACATGAAATGGCTAATGTTATTTCATTCAAGTGATTAGTTGATTACTCGAAACATTATACAACAAATAAATTTTTAATTGCGATGATGATTAAATAATAGGGAATTATTTATAGACAAAACTTCAAAAATGGTCCCTGTGGTTTCAAAAAATCTGAAGTTTGGTCCTTAATTTACAAAAACCTCACGGATCATCCATGTGGTTTCAAAACTTTTAACATTTGGTCCTTCCGGCTAACTCCGTTACCATTTAGCCGTTAAGTCAGGGGCATTTTTGTCATTTCACTACACAGGGATCATTTATGAGGTTTTTAATTACTTTTTTTTAAAAAGAAAAAATGAAATATAAAAGGGTCTCTCTCTCTCTCTCGTTTTTCTAGGTTTGTTGTTCATCTTTCTTATTTTCTTGGTTTGTTAATCATAAGAACCATACTGTCTAAATCTCCATGAGAGCTCTACCGAACTAGTTCGTCCTTCACCACCATCGCCTTCGGCGGTTAATCCTAGGCAAACACCCCTTCACAAGTCGCCATATCGATTGCGACGACCTCATCTCTTCTCCTCTCTTCACCTTCTTCCCCTCCCATCAAGAAAGTATCCATCAAGAAGCCCTCCACTATTGCTGAAAAAGAAACAAGTGTGTCAGTTGTTGGTTCGATGTGAAAAAATAAACATGGGAAAAATCAGATACATTATTGCAACCACGATCAGAAAACATCACCCCATTCTTTTACCTTCATCTCCCAACAGTTACCTACCCTTATACAAACCAGTTTTGGAATCGATTTGTTCATATACAAAAGGGAAAACACCAATGGTCACCTCTAACCTAAAATCAAAATCAATCTTGAAATCTATAGTTGTTACACCCCCGAATCAGACGGCGGAAACGTCCGAGGGCTCGCGTGACTTAAATTGAAATATCATCACAATGAATATACATGAAACATAAAATAAACATCACCATGCATTAATACATTACAACTGACCTTGTTCACATCAAGTACATTGTCTAAATATTACATGTCCATAACATAAATTGTTTTAGAGTCACAAAACATAACATCCTAACACACTTGGTAATTTTCTTCAGCTTATCTGTTACCTGAGAATACAAGTTATTTTGAAAACGGTCAACATATATAATGTTGGTGAGTTCATAAGCATGTTTGATATGAAAATGTTTTGTGTAGTTTGTAAAACCCAGAAAATCCAATATTTTCTGAAACGGCAATTGTTTACCAAATAGGCATGATGATCCATAAGTATATGCGTGAATGATTTCAAAACGTGTAAAAGTAGTATGTATCTCGTAATGAATTCTTGTATTATAGTTTTCGAAAGTAAAAGTGAATAATGTTGTTCCCCCGGAGAACCCGATGTTTTCCGATATAAATAGTATGATCGTTTTGTTTTATTGTATCGTCACAACGAATGAATATGATTTCCCATGATTACTTAGATGGTATTGGATCTCTATGTGAGTCGTTATAACCATGCATAATGATAACTAGTTCGTCTGTCTTGGCATTCTTGCGAATGCCGGTATTGAATTAAGATTTTGTCACCCTAGACTGGCCGAGTCTAACTGTAGCGAATAGCTTAGGTGTGGGGGAGTCACCTCCGTCTAGATCTATACACAAACTCTCGTTCTCCCTCAAGGAGACTTTGGTTATAACTACAGACTACGACCGACACTTATTGGTGTCGCCCGTTATTACTCACTAAATCTAAATGAAATTGAATAACCTTGGTTAACGACCTGATTTTTGTTTACTTGAATAGAAGTTAAGCCTAACAGACGAAGAGAAAAGGACTACGGGGGCCCACTAATCACGTATGTTATTAAAGGCTTTCGAGTATGCAGAGGACACGTCAGCCCATCACGCATATGATTTATTTGGACCTTACTAGCAATGCAAATGGACCACTACGGCCCAATAGCATGTAAAAGCCATTGAGGGTCCATTAGGCATGTAACTGGGTCACCTGAGGCCCAATAAACATGTGTATTTATGTTGGACCCAAAAATCATGATATTGGGCCACAAAGGCCCAATAACACGAAAAGAAGGTATTTGAGTCCAACCATTGAATCGCTTATGTTTTATCGAGTTTAAGTTCGTATTGTTGATATTTTGTTGTCTACTAAATGTTTATTCACAATGTTTAAAAAAAATAACTTAACGTTCGAATTATAACGAAGCTTTAGTTATATATATATATATATATATATATATATATATATATATATATATATATATATATATATATATTTAAAATCATGCATTATAAACATGATATTTTTAACCCAAACATTTATAATTGTTTATTTGGCCCAAAAACATTTAGATTGATCATTGTGGCCCCTTTTTCTATAAAAATGGCACTTTTAGTCCCTTTTTATGAAAATTTACATTTTTGGTCCTTAAACCATATTTCTTGACATTTTCCACCCAAACTTTATTTGAATAGAAATTTTAGCCCAAAACTATTGCATTTGTCATTTCCAGCCTTTATTTGTAAAAAGTTTACATTTTTGGTCCAAATTCCGTAAGTTTTACAGTTTTGACCCCAAAATCAAAAACTTTGCATTTTTAGTCCAAATTTGGTGATAAACTCATTTTTTTTAACCCCTGAAAAAGTTTATTTACAGTTTTGACCCATAGTTTGTTAAATTTTCCAATTCAGCCAATCAAAACCTCATTTTTTGCAACCTTAGGCCCAAAACCCATTAGGCCCAATTTTAAGCCCATTAAGCTAAAATTTATGTTTTTGACCCTTTGAAAAGTGTTATTTTCATAAAAATCAGCTTTTATACAAATAAACAACTTATAACCCTCATAAAACCGACAATTTTCAATTTATACCCAATCTTTGTTATTTTTGCAAAAATGACACTTGTAAGGTTCTTTTGGTTTTGTTTTTCACTTTTTAAACTTAAGGACCCTTATATCTATGATGTATGTTGTTTATTATGTTTTTGTTTATGATTCTTTCACCCTTTTTGCTATAGATCTCGAAATATAACAAATATTACATATTATCACAACCAAAAACTAAAGAAATCACATATAGCATGCAAACACACATAGATCATCACATAATACTTGTATTCTCCCCCCAAAAACAAGTAGGAACCGAAAATAAGGGGATATGAACTCACCTTGCTTAGTTGTTTCGGTTTTGAAGAAGATGTGAAGAAGATTTTTGGTCTTAGCAAGCCTCCTTGAGTTGATTTCGAACTAAAGAAGCTTCTAAGGTGTTCATGGAGTAAAGTTTTGTAAGAAAGAATTCTAGATGTTGTAATGGAAGAAGATGTTTGTGTTTGATAGCACTTACCAAAGATTGACAACACTTGATGAAGATCCTTGAATCCAAGCTAAATTTTCGAGATTTCTTTAAAGGAAGAAGGAAGATGATCTTTTAGAGTAATAGAGAGAGTTTGTATAATGTGTGTGTGTGTGTTCCTTCCTTCGGCCGTAGATAAGAAGAGAGGGGAGAGGAGAGAAAGGATTGAAGTGACAAATGTGGATGTATGTTGGACCATGCATGTTTATTTGGTGTATAATAAGAAGGTGGCACATAAAAGTCAACCCTTCTTATTCTCCCTTTTTTTTAATTTTATTTGGGCCGAGAGGGAGAGGGAAGAGAAAGGATTTGGGCCTTTAGTGCTTGAGTTCCATAATGTGAAGCCCAAATTGATGGTTTTCAGCTCATTGGGCCCTTAAGAGGGTTTACGGCCCAATTTGCATAAAAGAATGAGTTTTATGGCCCATTAGGGCTTATTGGGTTTGTTATGGCCCAATAAGGCCCATTAAGGTAAACCAATTCATTTTGGATTCATTATGGCCCAAAATGTTAATTTTTATGAAAGTGGGTCCAATTAGGGCCCATTTAAGGGTCCTAAGCCCAAAATAGTCAAATTGGAAGCTTATTGGTCTATTAGGCCCAATAAGGAAATCCTAGTCCATAATGGACTTAAACCAGGATTTTTAGGGTTTCCAATCTTTTGTTGACCATTTGAAGTGTTTGTATAGAGTGTTTGATGGAATTTTGTTGTTATTGAATAAACATCATGCATACTTTCAAGTTTTAGTCACAAATGTTACTCTTGTTAATGTTTACAAAAATCTTAGAATTCCTAGTTGTGACAATAGTAAAATCCAAACCAAAATCAACATCAAACAATTCAAAACCAAAACTGATGAAATTAAAACCAAAACCAACATCAAACATGTATCAAAAGACCTGACATCATTTAAATGTCAAAGAGTTGGGTGTTGTCTTGTGAAATCGCACAAAGAGAATTCTACGACAGCTCCACCAATCGTTTACGTTCCTGTTGCAGATTTGGTCACCTCTGACCTAAAATCAAAATCAATCTTCGATCTCGTCTCCTCCAGCTCTGTTGACTGCTTCGACTTTTATAGTTTCTGCTTCGGTGCCTAGAAAGAAGAAGACTAGGGCAAAGAAGCACAATGCTTCGGTACCTGCACCAGTAATGGCATCATCACCTGCTCCCACCAAAGGACCTGGAACGGGCATCGATTCACCTTCTTTGTTCAAGTTCTCAAAAACGTAACCAAAAACTTCTCCCATGAAAATGAATTGGGTCGCAGTGGATTTGGGGTCGTTTACAAGGTCAATTACACGATGGAACAAAAATCGGAGAGAGAGAGAGAGAGAGAGAGAGAGAGAGAGAAATGGGGTGGGACCCCTTTCATATTAAATATTATTTATTTATTTATTTAAAAAAAAGTAATTAAAACCTCATAAATGGTCCCTGTGCAGTGAAATGACAAAAATGCCCCTGACTTAACGGCTAAATGGTAATTGAGTTTGCCGAAAGTACCAAATGTTAAAAGTTTTGAAACAACAAGGTCGATCCGTGAGGTTTTTGTAAATTAAGGACCAAACTTCAGATTTTTTGAAACCACAGGGACCATTTTTGAAGTTTTCTCTTATTGATATTCAATGCCATTGATACCACAGTTAATGAATTTATTATTGTGTTTCAATTTTCATGTTTTACTTCCCTAAGTAATTTAAATATTATTCAAAATTCCACAATCGTTCATACTTTTGGTAGTATGTAGTGAATTAAGACTATCATGAATCGATTGTAGATTGTCCATAGAGATTGAACATTGTATAGGACTGTTGCAATCATGAGTACCCTCAAAATAGGGATTTTAAGTATTGGATAAACCCACACTTATAGATTAATTCATGGATTTAATCTCAAGTAATTGCAAGACGATAATATCTTCTATTCTTCAAATATATATACATACATACATACATATATATATATATATATATATATATATATATATATATATATATATATATATATATATATATATATAAGTCATATTTTGCAAATCAGTTGTGCATTGGTTTATTCCAATGTATCTCATAACTGGGTGTTATAAAGTGTAATTTCATGCATGAGTTGATGAGTAAAATGAATGATTATATAGTCGAAGTTTATCAGTTCCTTTTGCCTTAACAAGAAAAGCGATATCTTTGGGGCCCTCAGTGATTTGAGTTGATCTATGAAAACGAGGCACCTGGTCCGGACTGAATTTATGAGTTCGATTTTATTGTCTGAATTTGATCAAAAATCAGGAAATTAGGAAACAAACAAATGAACATGATGTTGATTATGTAATCAATGACTCATTTCATACGATATCTTGTAGAACGATGAAATAGTTGATCACTTATCTTAGGGCGAACGTTGATTTGAACCAGAGTTCAACAATGACTTTGGAAAGCACACTTTGCTGCTTGGTTCAAGGTTATACTAGCGATTGTAGTTATAGATTTATCTAAGTGGGAGAGTGTTGGATTAAGGTGTCTAACGTCATAATTAAATTCATATATTCTTGTAAGTAGAAGCAAAATCCTTTTTGGGTTAACCTCATAACTAAAACTTGACTAGAATGACATTTGTAGAGAGAGGATGATTTATTAGATTATTATATGATTAATAAACTAATTTGAAATTATGAGGAAATGATTTGTTAGTATATTATATGATTAACATATTAATTGGAAATAGATAGTTGATTTGTTAATTTATTATGTGTGATTAATAATTAATATGAGATCAATTGTTAAATATTTGATTTGTTAATTTGTATGATTAATAAATTAATATGAAATCAATTAGGATTGATTAATTACTAATCGGAATTAATCCGGAATTAATTCGGGATTAATTGAAATTAATTAAAGGTGCAAGGGTTGAATTGTAATTGTTCATAATTAAGCAAGGAAATGCAATTCTAAAACCTACCATCATATGGACGGTTTTAGGAGCTCTTTTAGGATTTCCAGATGCCTCCTGGTAGTAGATAAGGAAATGATTTGAACCGAGATTAAATCTATTATGTAATCATTCAAATCTCGCTTTGTCCCTAAGTTACCTAAACTTTAAACAGGTCCCTTAAGGCACATGAATTTGTGGTTCTCACTTCCGAAAGGTTATGAACGAAATTTATACCTTCCTCCTATCTCCTCAATTGTCTTCTATTTCTAGGTTTTGGGTGTGAGCCATTAGAGGCATCATACTTTTGGTGTTAGCTTTCCAAGCTCTTCGAAGGAAGGATTGAAGTGATTTGGTTACTACAAAAAATCAAAGGTGTGTAACCCTAGTTCTTGTATTGTATTTTGATTATGTTAGGGTTAACCTAGTTTTTTTTCATAGTATGTTGCATTCAAAGTGTATGACATAGATCCTTTAGTTTGCATGTGACCTTAAGTGTAAAGTGAAATTCTACAAGCACATAGTTTTTGTAAACCATAAAACCCATAACTCACGACCTGTGCCACATGGACTAAAGGTATTCAACTAATTCCCACCAACTTGTAGGAGTCCAGTCAACATCCCTCTCAGCATTTGCCAAACACAACATGAGCCATATAATTCTATAACACATAATTCTTCCACAGTCCAGGCTGCTACTGACGCAAAATCAGGCAGAAACATGGTCGTACGCAACCAAAGAATAGATAGGTAGTTGTACGCTTGTTCTTATTCGAAAGCAATAAATAAAAAATGAACTATCCTATAAATCCGAACCAAGTGTTTTTAGGCTTTCTTTCTTAGTCCACATGTACCCCTCGTGACAATATTTGATGAACTACCACAATACACACCCCTAAGGGAAAACATAACCAACCTTAAATATGCCACATTCCTTCTCTGTAACACCTAGATTTTGTAACAGGTGTTATTTTAGGAGATGTGAATCTAATGAGATGACTAGATCAAATAAATCCTTGAGTTGCTTTAAGTTGATAAATTCTATTTAGGAAAAGATCATTGGGGAGTTTGTATATCTTGTTGAGAGGATTTCGTGGATATAAAGATCATCGAAAATGGAGTTTGTATGAGAAAGTTATGGCCAGTTGAAGTTGAGACGAAAGTACGTTGATATTTTCAGAAAGTGAACAGAAGTCAAAGTCAACGGTCAACTCTGGAATCACACAATGTGGATGAATGTTTTCCACGACTTATCATTGAGTATATCGCGGCGTGACAGTAAGAATGTCATGACGTGAAGAGTGATGAGTTATTGGAACATTCGAGATTTATGAAGTGATGAAAGATTCATCATGACGTGACATTAGATGCATGTTAAAACCGTCTATTGGTCATCACGAAGTGATGTGTATATGGCCACGATCTGGCATGAGTCAGATCATTGAGACACGTGATAGAAGATTACATCACTAGTCGACATCGGAGTGTGTAAGGTGATCAGGACATGACACTTATGTGGTCACGACGTGACGTGCGTCTGGCTATAAATATGAGTGTTTTCATGTCATTTGGGAAAGTTTGGCACACGATATTAGAGAAGATGCTTGGGAGTCGCTTTTGGGAGATTACTACGGTGAAGTTATACCATTGTACAAATGATACGGGGTTGAGTTACGAGATACATTGAGGTATCTTTTACCTATTAATTTGTAATTATGATATTTGATTATAATTTAGATTTGAGAGACCCGAGTATATTACAGGTATTCATGATATGGTTCTGTTACAAACCTGTTGGTAAGATTGTTACTAAATCTTACGATTAAAGATTTAGACGAGAGTATGAGGGTTATAAACCCTAATATCCAAGAGGTACTCATTATGAGAGATTCAACTAACGCCTTGCGAGTTAGGCCTATTATGATTATATAATGAGATTTGATTATTATTGTGACGAGTGGTCATAGAGTATACCTAGTAGTGAGTTGGGACAGGTTCTGAGCAACTTGTTATTTGATGACTAGGTGATACCATGTGACGAATTGATAGACATCAAAGGATGGAAACCTAGACTAGAATTAGTATGTCAAATAACTAGGTGAGTAAAACTATTCTAACCTCCATTGTGGGATAATTGTGTTTTCTATTATGTGAAATATATTATGATATATATGATTAATCATTGATTGTGTGATTGATGAATTAGTGACAAGAAATTGCGATTGAGAAATATACTATATTTGATAGATTGATTGTGATTGAGAGATGGATTAGTGAGAGAGTTGTTTATGATTGATGAGATAGATCTTTAACGAAAGAGATCTGATTGGGATAGATCGTGATTGAGAGATTTGATTTTGATTGAGAAAAAGAGAGATCATCATCGAGAGATAGATTATTTCTAAGTTTTAGATTACATCATATCTTGATGTACAGTTTACATGATTTAGATGATTTATATGATTATATGATCTACGTAATTTTTTGTTATTGTAGTTCTTATTCACTAAGTCGCGAGGCTTACGTTTTGTGATGATCTGTTTTGCAGGTAGATTATTTGTGACGCCCGACTCAATCCTGTACTTGTTGCTAGTACGATCCTTGTGATAACTTCTTGTATGCCAGTTCTCTAGTGTACACCACAATAAATTTTAAAATTTTAAATGAGAAATAAAATTTCTGGGGTGTACTTGGTATGAAATCCTGGGCATTACATTCTTCATTACAACTTTACCCAAAAGGTGAAGTGCCAGTGGATCTAACAAAATGACGAACCTCAGCTCTAAAAAAGTAGTTTCCTAAACAACCAAAACAAGATCCAATACCTTAAATGAATCTGAACATATTCCACCAATGCGAAACTAAGCCGATAATACTTCCAAATTTGAAGGAAAATTCCAAGATTTTCCAGAAAAATTGATAGAAAAACGGTCAGATCAACTCAATTACCAACCCTACTAATGTGACCTGCCAAAAATTGGATTCTGCATAGATCCAAGGTCACACCTAAAAACTGAACAATGCTACTGCGACATCTAAACTTCCTATAACCAAAGGACAACTTTCAAACTTGAGCCTACAATGACCAATAATTCCACAACCAACAATTTAGGGTATACATACCCAGAAACCAATTAGGGGTGTGTATGGGGCGGTTTGGTTCGGTTATTGGTTAAAACCGAACCATAACCATTATGATTGGTTAATGCATTTTGGTAACCATTGGGTATGGGTAATATTGGTTATGGTTAATGGTTTTTATCGGTTAACGGTTTTGGTTAATGGTTATTATTGGTTAACCATAATGTTGAAAATAATATAAATGACGGAAGTATATTAGCATAAAAAATGAAAATAGAATACCAAAAAGTCCTCGACGCCAATGTTTGTAACCTAGCTTATACTAATAGAATAAAATGTGTACCTTTAATATTTAGAGTGAGATAACACATAGTCACATTCAAAATAAAAAAGATTCAATAAAAATATAAAACATTAAAAAAAATTGACATTAATAATCTCATATATTTGATAATTGATAATTAATATTAAAATAAAGCCAAACATTCATACACGCTACGTTCAATACGATTAAATCAAAAACTATAAAATAAAAGAGTCAAACATTTATATTATGTGTTATTGGATAAAAAAAAGACAATCGCTCATATACATTCAATGTGATTAAGTCAAAAACAGGAATTAAAAAAAGCCAAAAAAATACATTCTTAATATATCACAGAGTCAAGAAGAACCAAAAACTTAACTTACCTAGAAGTCTTGATTATAAAGTTAAAAAATCATTCGAATAGGACTATAAAGTCAAAACAATCTTTGATTAGGATTAACGGTGTGAGAAGCCTTCGATTACGATTATGAGTGTAAAGATTAAACTACTTGTGAATAATGTTTATAAATTGTAGAATTAGCCGATTAGGAATTACAACATTAATCAATAATCTAACTCAATGCATGATTGGAAGATTGTGTGTGTCTCCGTGATCAGCCTTTGATGGTTTGATTGCTCATTCGTCTCCTGATAAGTGAGGATTAATGGATTATATTTTCAATATTTTAATGGATCTTAGATAAGTTTGACTATATTATTTTATGTATAATCTATAATTCTTATATATTAAAATATAAAGTTGGCGGTTTGGTTAATAATGGTTCGGTTAACCTATAAAACCATAATCGAACCGTTAGTTATCGGTTAACAAAAATTAGAAACCGAACCAACGGCTTTTATAATGGTTCGATTATTATGGTTCGGTTATATCGGTTAATTTGGTTTTGGTTCGGTTTATTGGTTATTATGCTCACCCCTAGAAACCAAGATATACACCGAACAGAACTTGATGAAAGTTTGACACATCCATAGCACCTTCAACTGATACAACTCAAAACCTTTAGACAAATTCAACAGTTGACAAGGAATGAAATAACCAACGGTCAAAAATGGGTCGACAAACTAAACCCAAGATCTTACACACTACTAAACAAAGCCTATGCAAATACACACATATCGAGCTCTAAAGTTGCTAAACAAAGACAAGCAACCAAATGATAGGAGGGATTTTGGTGTATCACACTATTGTGTTGTTGCAATAGTAGATCATTTACACAGTGTTGCGAAGTTTCATCAGTGTATGGTTCTATACACTTAATCATTAACCACTTTTATTTGAAGAATAATTTTGGAAAGAATGGTGTGATGCGTGTAATACATTTCAGTATAAAATGTACCCATTGACATAGAGTGTCAAACTTTTATTAGTGTCTGGCTTTTATAGTGAATCATAAAATTCTTTCTTAGAAGCTTTATGGGGTGTAAGTGTATGTAATATATCAAAATACATGATATACCCATTGGCACAAATTTTTCAAGTTCTCATTAGTGTCTAGTATTTGACACTGAATCACAAAGATTTTAAGAATAGTTTAAGGGCAAGAATGGATTGGTGCGTGTGATAAACTATGATACATAGCTTAACCATCGACACATATTTTTAAAGTTCTCATCAGCATTTGGTATTTAATGTTGAATCATAAAACTTTAAGAAGAATTTAAGGGCAAGAATGGGTTGGTGCATGTGATAGACTATGGTACATAGTCTAACCATCGAAACAAAATTTAGAACTTTTATCAGTGTGTGGTATTTCACAGTGAATCGTCAAGTTCTATAAAAGAAGAATTTTAGTGAGAGATATAGAATATCTCAATCACATTGATGTGAAAACAGTGTGAATCATAGACAACGAATAGCTCATCAATAGGAAGTGGTTTATCTTCCAGTATCAAAGAGTTAAGTTGTAGTCTAGAATCAAAGATTCACCATTAATTCCTTTAATACGGTACACCACAAAAATTAAAATAAAAGAAAAAGAAAATAAAAGAATTAGCCAAAAAGGAAACTATCAAAGTGAGAAACATGTAGCTTTTTCAGAAAAATCTTAAAGACCAAATTTGGCGAACCCTTTAAATTGAACGATCATTAATGACTTTCATATACACGGACCACAAGAGCCTAAGACACATCATGGATCAGTTGAACCTGAATATGAGACAGCACATGTGGATTGATGTAGTCAAGGACTACGACTGTGAGATCCTTTACCATCCTGGTAAAGCGAACGTGGTTGCGGACGCTCTGAGCCACAAGTCAGCTGGATCTTCTACCCCAGTGACATGTATGAGGATATCCGTGGATTCTACACTTGTGAGCTTGATCAGGGAAACCCAGGCAGAGGGTATGCGTCAGGAAAACTGGAAGATTGAGAGGATTAAGGGTGAGAACACACGGTTTGTGTAGGATAGTTGGGGATTATTGACCCGTTGCGGTCGGGTCTGGGTTCCGATGTTTGGAGGGGTCAGACAGACTATTTTGGAGGAGGCTCATAAGTCCCGCTTCTCTATTCACCCGTGGGCTACCAAGATGTACTGGGACTTGCGATTGAGTTACTCGTGGCCGTGCATGAAGCAGGAAATCGCTTGGTACGTAGAGAGGTGCCTGACCTGCAGGATGGTCAAGGCCAAGCACCAGAGGCCGCATGGCAAGCTGCAGCCTCTAGAGATTCCCATGTGGAAATTGGAGCAGATCACGATGGACTTTATCACCAAATTGCTGAGGACGAAAAAGGGGTTCGACGCCATATGGATCATCGTGGATCGATTGACCAAGAGTGCTCACTTTCTGCCCATTTGGGAGAGCTCATCGGCTGAGAAGCTGGCCGATGTGTATATATGTGAGATTGTCACTCGCCATGGGGTTCCGGTCTCTATCATTTGAGACCGTGATGTTCGGTTCACCTTCCGTTTTTGGAAGAAGTTTCATGAGGAACTGGGCACACAACTGCACTTCAGTACAACCTATCATCCGTAGACTCACGACCAGAATGAACGGACCATATAGACTCTCGAGGATATGTTGAGAGCCTGCGTTATTGAATTCGGTGGGAATTGGGACTCCTACCTACCCCTTGCAAAGTTCTCCTATAACAACAACTTTCACTCCAGCATTGGTGCTCCACCCTATGAGTTGTTGTATGGACGGAGATGTCGCACCCCAGTCTGTTGGGGCGAGGTTGGTCATAGGGTGATGGGTCAGACTGAGGTAGTCCTGCAGACTACCGAGATGATTCAGCATATTAGACAGCGACTGCAAACCGCACAGAGTCGGCAGAAGAGCTATGTCAACCGGCGCTGATCTGAGTTAGATTTCTAGGTCGGTGACATGGTACTCCTAAAGGTCTCACCCTGGAAGGGTGTAATTCGCTTCAAGAAGAGGGGAAAATTGGGTCCCTGATATATTGGACCATTCAGGATTGCCGCCAGGGTTGGCAATGTGGCGTATAGATTAGATCTCCCTGAGGAGCTTAGTCAGATCCACAGCACTTTCCATGTTTCACAGTTGCGGAAGTGTGTTCCGGATGAGGAGGCAGTAATGTCTACAGATGATATTCAGGTCGATGAGCGCCTGAATTACGTGGAGATGCCGGTGGTTGTTCTGGAGAGGAAAGTGAAGGTTCTACGGAACAAGGAAGTACCTTTGGTAAAGGTACAATGGGAGCACCGGAGGGGATCTGAGTGGACTTGGGAGCCAAAGGCTGAGATGCGGGAGCATTACCCAGAGTTGTTCACCGCAGCGGACTTCAAGGACGAAGTCTAGTTCAAGTGGGGGAGAATTGTAACACCCCGACTCTCAGGTATAAACTTTACAGCCTTGTATTCATTTTGAAAGGTCTACTCCACGATTTGGATGTCCTGACTCGTCGAGTAGGAACAAACTTGGCCGCGTGACTTAAGTGACCAAATCGACGAGTTGGAGGACACGACTCGACGAGTTGGAGCTGGAGGATGAAACCCTAATTTCCAAAGTTTTGCACCCTATTTAAAGGGTCATTAGCCTCCCTTAGCCTCCCTTACAACCCCCCTTGAGCTCAGAAACCCTAAATCGTGTTTACTCTCCATATTTGTGTGTTATTAAGCTTGGAAGGTGGATTTTGGTGAGAAGAGCTTGAAGTTCAAGGAGCTTGGAACAATGAGAAGTTGTAGATCCGAATTCTACTCCATCATAGCATCACTTTAAGGTAACAAGTCGTTACCTTGGCTCTCCATTAGCTAGATCTCTTCATTCATGGGTTTAGAACCCTTTTTAGTGTATTGTTGTGGTATTTCC
The DNA here is from genome assembly GCF_052849685.1 of Lactuca virosa. Taxonomy (NCBI): domain Eukaryota; kingdom Viridiplantae; phylum Streptophyta; class Magnoliopsida; order Asterales; family Asteraceae; genus Lactuca; species Lactuca virosa. Next base: position 115,509,062 of record NC_136431.1, read on the forward strand.
GGTTTTGGGGCAATATCTGAGGTTGTAACTTCAGATCTGGACTCCTTTAGCCCGTTATTGTCACAAAGTTCAAGTATTTGTCAAGCCATGGCCTTCTCTTTTCCTTAAGCTTCTTCTTTAGCTTAGTTTTGGCTCTTAAGACCTTGCATGCACGTAAAGTTTGCAACTTTACGTGGTAACTAGGCCCTACGAGTTTGGATCTACCAATTGGAGCGTTGGAGTAGCTTAAAAATCATTTGGACAAGAAATGGACTCCATGAACTTGACGAGTCGCATAGACGACTCGACGAGCCCGATGAAGGTTTACTGTGGTTGGGTTCTGCATGGACTCGGCGAGTCAGTAGGGGGACTCGATGAATCAATAGAGGTTTTCCCCAACTTCTGGACACACATGAACTCGACGAGTTGGTTGGAAACTCGGCTAGTCAGTTAGGGTTGCATGACTTCCTGAGTTCTTAAGGAACTCAACGAGTTGCTAGCTGCACTCGACGAGTCGAGTCAACATGGACCGTTGACTTTGACCAAGGGTTGACCAGTTGGACTTTGAGGGTATTTTGGTAATTAGGATTCCGATGGACTTGGTCCTATGGTGGTGATACGTGGTTGAGTTCGTGGCTGCGATTCGAGAGTCTTGCATTATCACTACAGTTCGACATCTGTGAGGTGAGTTTCGTCACTATACTCAAGGGTCTAAGGCACCAAGGCCGACCCTTTTGGATTGTTATCATGATATTTTATGCTAGTATGAGATGTTAAATTAGTATCCTGGTAGATAGGATGGTATTATGTTGCTATGATCTGTTAGATCAGTATCCTGATAGATAGGATGATGTTATGCTAGTATGATCGGTTAGATCGGTTTGTTTGTCTATAGACTGTTGTGTGATTATCTGATATATGTGCATATGTTTGATTGGTGGTTGAGGCTCATCTGCTTTATGCGAGAGCCAACAGGCCTGGGCATTCCAACCCGATGGTTGTACGCCGTGAGTATTCCATCCCGAGGATGATTGGACTCGTAGTATGAGGGAATTCCAACCCGATGGTTGTGGGCCTGGGGTATTCCATCTCGAGGATGACTGGACCTATAGTATGTTGGCATTCCAACCCGATGGTTGAGGGCCTGGGGTTTTCCAACCCGATGGTTGATTGGACCCATAGTATGCTGTTTGTGTTTATGTATATGTTGATTTGTGTATGGGTATTTTGGGGGAACTCACTAAGCTTCGGGCTTACAGTTGTTGATTTTGTTTCAGGTACTTCTGATGATCGCAGGAAAGCGAAGGCGTGATCGTACACCTCATATTGTTTATGATTTGATTCTGGGATACTTTGACACTGAACTATTTTGAAAACAAGTTTTATAATAATCATTGGTTTTGAAATGAATTAAAGAAGTTTAAATTTGACATGATTTTTATGGATGTTACATATGAAAGTCAGTAAGAGAAGACTCGAAGGAACAAAGCATTAAGAGCTTCATAATAAGCGACAAGAATCATTGCTTTTGCAATGGATTATTTGGATCTCATATGGGGATTGGTGTGGCAGTGAGAGCGTCTCTGGAAACTACACGTGCGATGCTTATTATATTCACCTGACAATGTATCAATGGGTTAGGGATGTCAACGGGACCAAACGGGAGCGAAAATAGCTACCCCCGCCCCTGCTCCCGAAATCAGTTGTTGCCCCTCCCCAGGTCCCGCCCCCGGTTACCTCCATTGCCCCCGGTCCCGCCCCGGTTCCCCCGGTTTATAGGCTTAAAATTCGATTTTTTTTGCTAAAAAACTGTTTTGTTTTAGGCTAAAAAAAACTATTTTTAATAACTTTAAAAGCTTAAAACCTAATCTTTTAGAAACTAAAAAATTAAAAATCCAACATTACAAAACGACAATTCCAACAATCATACAAATATAAAATACGACAAATCCAACATTACAAATATAAAATACTTACATGTCCAAAAATATATGATTAATTCGCTACATCTTCAACATCCATTAATTGGAAACGGGAAAGTGAAACGTACACTAAACCTAAAATTAGAAAATCTATTTTGTATATGTATTTTATATTAAATATATATTTTTTACATAAATGTTCAACCGGGTCCCCCGCGGGAGTACGTGACGGAAATACCGACTCCCGACCCCGGTCCCGAAAATAAATGGGGTTTAATTCTGCCCCCTCCCCCGCTCCCGCTCCCGCTCCCAGTTTTTTTAAAAATTTAGTCTCGTACGGTATCGGGGTCCCGCGGGAGCGGGGTCCAAGGGGGTTTTTGACATCCCTACAATGGGTTAAGGGTCCAAGGGAAGGCACAGTATGCATTCAGAACATTCAGTTCAGACATAGAAAAGGATGCCAACGTTGAAGAAAAAATGCAGAGCCACTGAGAATGGTATGTGATACCAATATTCATGATAAGACATTGAAATGAGTGGTTTGCAGGCTTAGGCGATAGGATATTTGTTTAAGGAGAAAGAGAGCAGGTCAACATTAAATTTTGAAGTTGAATAATCCTGAGATTGATAGAGAAGAAAAAACTAGTGATTAATAGGATATATATATATATATATATATATATATATATATATATATATATATATATATATATATATATATATATGAAATAAATGTATTTTTTGTAGCAGAAATCTAGATTGAATTACTTGAGTCAGTGATGTTTTCCTCCTTCTCGCTGAAGTAGACTTGGTAGCCAGCGTCACAAAGATTACTGATGGAGATGATGTTATATCATGAAACATAGGAAACATCCTTGAAATTAACTGACTTATACTGAATCGATACAAATCCCAAAGTTCTTCCTTCGCGATTATGTCCAACCCTTACCAAAGGGCTATCCTTTTCAACAAAATCATTCAGGAGATAATTACATCCTGTCATATGTCTCGAGCACTCACAATTTAGATACCAATCGTGCTCTTTACCCTATAAATATAAGATATAAATTCGGACACATTGGCCCATTTTTTAATGGGTTTATTAAAAATATTAAAACATGAAGAATGAAGAAATTTTAAAGAATTATACTTTTTGATCTTGTTTTCATTTCTTAAAGGAAGATTGTCAATTCTCTTAGCATTTCCATCAAAAGGGCACTTCTTATCTTATAAGAAGTGTCTCCACAATGATAACATATCCTTATCCCATGTTTTTTATTTCCATTTTTTCATAAATTTAGGTTTCCAATGAGACGAGACCTTTTTGTGAAAATCATGAATTTTAGAACAAGACCTAGAGATAAAAGATTTGTCAGAGTGACAGGGTGTGGAGGAGACGTGTGATGCTGATTTACAAAAAGATTCATCAGTGTCAAGAGAGTGGAAAGACTCAGTGTCATGGCTACTAATAGTACATTCTGGTGACTCACTAAGTATCTCAAGTATGGAGTGAAACTCTCCATTAGATATGGGAAATTTAAGATACATTTCAGTGGTAGTAGTGGTAATGTACAGGATGGGGTTACGAATGGTAGGATACATTCGGAGTTAGTAGTGCAATGTTTATCAATGATAGACTAATTTATGAAAGAGTGACTGATGAAACTAGTTTTAAAATCTTCATTCAGATCATTGAGAGAAGAAAATTTTGATTCAGTGTCAATTAGTTTATAAATGTTACAAGCTTCATCAATGTTTCCACTAAGTATTTTCTCACACTGACCAGGAATCTGAGCATCTATTATTTTATTGAGCTTTAGATGAGAATGATCCCAATTATTTATTATATTTGGAAGTTTATTATAATGTGCTTCAGCTCGATCCTTCTTCGAATGAATATTAGTGTTTGTAAGGGATAAGTTGGTGGCTTTAATGTTGGTGAAAGTAAGATTCCTTTTATTGTGAGACAAGTTGTTCATAAGTGTGTCAATATCTAAACTAAGTACATGTTTTTCTTGATTAAACTTGGAGAGATGATGACACAAGTAATCAAACATCATGTACTTTTCGTTATCAGTGTAAGTAATGTACTTATTTACCTGATACAAAGATGATGAATCCCAGTCTAGATGTTTTGAGTCCTTCAAAACTTTGGCAAGATCATATTTAAAGGATATAGCGCCTCTTTCCTTATCAATGACATGATCTTCAATACCTTTATCCTTACCTTATCTTCATCAGACACTTATTCTTACCTTTATCTTCATCAGACGATTCTTCTTCAGACACCCAATTTTCCGCTTCAGCAACCAGCACTTTGACATCGATGTTCTACCTTTTTAGAGAGGCCAATAGCTTCTTGTACTTTAATTCACAGTCTTCATCAGTGTCAACTTTCTTTAATTTGCAATCTCTAGCAAAATGATCAGCTACTCCATAGTTGAAACACTTGAAACCTTTCTTCTTGGCATCAATTTTTCTTTCAATGTCATAACCTTTAGATGTTAATGAGTCAGTATTTAATTGATATCTTTTAAACCCAGATGGTTTCTTGTCATTCTAGCTAATATAGCTTTTAAAAATCTGGGCTTCACCTTCAGATTTGTCAGAGAAGTCGTTGTTGCTTTCTTGAGACTTCTTGGAATATAAAGCAACAAACTTGTCTGATGAGTATCTCGCATGATCTCATTCCTAAAAATCTTTGTTTCTTCATGATTACGAAGATTACCAAATAGAGAGGCTAAATCCATGGTTTCAATTTTTCACTATTCTTCAAAACATCAACATGATGTTTCAAACTATCGTTCAGTGAATCAAGAAATTTAAGCACGAGAGAGTTTCTAGTTTTGTTCATATTTAATCGACATATATCATTTACCAAGCAAATGAAATGATTGAAGACATGGGTGAGGGTTTCATTCTTTTGCTCAAAGAATTGCTCATATTATCGATTCAAACAATTTTTATTAACAACCTTTACTTCATCAATTCCCTCGTACACTACAGTCAGCGTTTGCATCAACTCTTTGGCAGATCTGCAGTTTTGTACAAATTAATAAATATCATAGGGTAGAGTGTTCCTTATAGTAGCACGATCCTTCACATCAAGAAAAACAAGATTTGTGTCTTCATCGTCAAATTCATGGACATGTTTTTTTGACAATATCACCTTCTTTAACATTCTCCTTGATAGGTTGATACATAGGATCATGAGGACCATCATTGATGATGCTCAGCATAGAGGAGTCCATTGTTTCAAGTACCATCATTACTTTTGACTTCCACATTGTGAAATTCTTTTAATCAAATTGAGGTATTTTATGAAAGGGAGTGATTTTAGAATGATTTAATGAGGAAGAAGAAGACATTGTTAATCTAACAAGATAACCTGTTCTGATAACAGTTGTAGGATCCTTGATTTATAACTATTAACAAATAATAAGATTGAAAGAACACAAAGAGATATCACAAAGGATTTTTACTAATAAAAGGTTCTCACAAAGAGATTGATCACAAAGCTCTCTTGGGTTCGATGATCAACCAATGATCAGAATCCTAGTATATAACAAAAAGTAAAGACTTCATGAATCCCTACAAACCAGGGATACACTTAATCTCCATAATCAATAGAGTATATATGATATCCCTAAGATATAAGATCTATTAACTAACTACGTATCTATCCATATATACACGATATTACAGTTATATCGTTTACACACTGACATGGCATTGTAGATCGAGCTTCACGCTGGCGTTGGTGAGACACTGGCACTGATAAAAGTCAGCATGAAGGTTTTGCATTATCAGATTCTAAGTTTGTCCTCGTAACCAACCCATACCGCAATCTAACCACTTTCTCTATATCCGATACACAACTTGAGCGGCTCAAACTCTCTTCTAACAATATCCTGACACTTCTAAAAGGAACTAATTGACTACAACGAGTTCCTTTCCCAATGGCTTCCGATGTGAGGAAAACACATGTATCCCTAAAGACATAAACCCGGTGGTAACTTGCTCTGTGCTCACCATCTGAACAATCCTTGAATTCTCCATGACCATGAAAGACTCCGACGAATCCTTGAGAAACGCAACGAGAAAACTTCCTCACCAAGAGCACTTCGGTGGTATCCTACCTTCCTTATCTTGTGCAACAACGAACCATAACCAAAAGTCACAAACACCTGCTCTGCAGATCCCTCTGACCCATTGTACTGAAACCATAAGATCGAATAGGTGATTATCTTGCAACCATAATATCCATTTCTCCCCCACTTAGGGTTCGAAACATCACCAACTAACGTCGACAATCAACAAATCCTCATAACGGATCAACAAAAACATGCCAACCTAAGATGATTCTTCAGATAATAAGCATCCAATCGTAAGGAAACTCTGAATCTCAGATGGAGACCTCGGAAATCCTCGCCAATATTACCGCCTCTAAACATTTAGAATACAATGCAGATACACAAGAAATAACTACGACAGTCCTGACATAACAGTCATACCTTCCTTCTCGACTTAAGAAAAACTAGATGCTTCCTTGGAGGCACCTGATCTTCTCAAACTGGACCAAGCATTAGACTAGCGACATGGATTTCATCGTGGCCAACGAACCATATTTACAAACAAATCTCGAACACCCCTTTGTAGTGAGACAGAAATGATTCACAATGAACTTAAGCTTACACCCTCGCGAAAGAGATTTATACGAGAATTCCAACCATTTATTTTTAAAGGTAGATATGAATCTGATCTCTTTCCCCCTTGAACATAGGAGAATGCAAGAACATAAACTCGTTGTAGAGAACGATGTCCGAATCTATCGGCTGGCCATCCATCCTCATGCTACAATCATCGGGCCGATCATCACTACTTTGAACAAGGTCTTCGACACCTTAAGATCAACTAACTTGTACAGATCTATACCATTCAAGTCCAAATTGCTATGACCACTAAGGCCCAAACAAATACCATTATCATCTTCATCCCTGACAACCATAATCGAAATACCGATAAATACGGAAATACATTGCAACAAATCATGGTATAAAACCATTCTATCTGCCCTCAACCAACTCCTTAGAATCTGTAAGATTTTTCTAAATTCGAATATGGATCATATGCTTCTAGTAATACAAGCCCAATACTACCTTCAACACCTATCTGTAATTTCCTCAAGAATCATCTCAAATCCTCTAAGTCATTCCATTACGGAAACTCTCATAAGTCCTATACTAAACAACATACATAACTTACTACAAAACTTGCTAGGCTCTCCTAGGAATCCTCCTCTCACTTGCTTCCGCATTACTAGGAATCTCTACCAACACTCCTGGTGCCTCATACATGCAAATTGTACACAATACATGATCAAATAGATTGTTGAATAAATGATTATATTCTAAGCCCACAACCAAACAAGGAATAAGGAATAAGGGTAAATCAAACATTCTAAGGATATGTAATCCTAATCGTGTATAACTCTAAGATATACACTTAGCAATTAATGTTATCTATCTAGACATCAAGTAGTACATAACAAACAATTCCCTAGGATATAAGGCAGCACGGATGTCAGGAAATTCTATCATGTAATTCCTGAAGGGATCCAGATCCTTAGTCCTATCCTAGAATGCGGCTCACATAATAGCATACTAAAGCCTAACATCCATGTATGGATATTGAGGGAATCACTTACTTGAGCTCGGTTGAATAGACGCTTCACAACCCTATTCTTTATAAAAATATTTTCTTTTTAGAAAACATTTACAAATCCCCAGTTTGAGTCTATACACACCCAAAAGTGTATCTGAAACTTTCAAACCAAGGCTCTGATACCAACTTGTAACGTCCCAAAAATATTAAGTAAAAGTTTCATTCTTCAACCACCAAAACCGATCTTTTATTTGTTCAAATCCTAATCAGAGTATAATGTAATGTCAAATATCAAAGTAAAATCATATACTGAAACTGTAGAATAAAACTCCATGGGATGCAATGCGATCAAGTCGGAACCTTTCTTTTTAGAGACTCGATGGAAGCGAATGTAGTTGATTGTCTTATGTTAGTAGAGGAATCCATCTATTAAAACTTCATAAAATATGAAGGATAAACCTGTATACATACTTGACAAGAATTGTAGTCAATTGATTCCATATTGAAGAAAGAATCGAATATTCATTGATCAAACCATTCACTCCATAATCTGACAGATCTTTTAAAGAATTGATTAATTGGACAAGAATAAAGATAGAGTCACGTTCTAATGTCAATACTGAAAACAATGAAATTTATAGTAAGTGGAAAATCCATTGATTTAAAAAATTGTGGGGGTTCAAGTCCCTCTATCCCCAAAAAACCATTTGGCTCCCTAATTCTTTGTCGTATCCTTTTTTTTCTTTATACTTTTCTCGTTAGCGGTTCAAAACTCCTTATGGAATCGGAAGTAACTGGAAAATATTTAAACATGAAATCGTAATCATAAAGCTTAGTGAGTTCTTCAAAATACAATATACCATACATAACGTAACGGGTCTATTTCAACCACAAGTGAATGCTATAGGCCAAATCATAGTCTTACCACCACTTCCTAACATGGGCCAAATGTAATGTGCCAAAAATTATAAAGAGATTTTTAAATTTTAAAATATAATAACCAATTAAAATCTTTGTTTCAAAAACCATTAAGTAACATTCATTTGATTAAAACCATACATTATCATAGTTAAGTTTACAAAACTACGAAATGAACATCTTCGATGCATATGAACAGTCCCACTGAGCTCTTCTCAAGAATGATCTGCAAAATGTTTAATCCACAACTGTAAGCATAAAGTTTAGTTATTTCCCTAGTATACCACATATTCAATCATACATACTATGGATCCACACAAGGTCTCAACTCTAGCGTCGAGCAATCAAATCTCCTATCCACATACATATATCATGTATAACGGTCCTAACCCTAAGGATTATACTGGATTAGCCCTGAGTCTATTTCCATGGGCTGAACCCTGGTCTTACATACAATTGTTGTGTTCAAAGCACAATTTTCCGTATCAGTGTTATGATCCAACCATACTCTTTCCTATCAGTGTTGTGATCGAACCACAGTCTTTCCTATCAGTGTTGTGATCCATCTACAATATTTCCTTATCAGTGTTGAGATCCAACCACAGTCTTTCCTATTAGTGATGTGATACAAACACAATCTTTCATATCAGTTGCCAGGAGCCGGATCATGGTCTTTCATATAATTCATAAAGTCATATATAGTAAGAGATCACATAGACATTCGAATAGATGACCCACCCGAGAGCGAAGAATCAGACAAGAGCATCACAATCAGGTATCAGACCACGAGTTCTTAGGCTATCCAACTTAAAATACATTAAACCGTGGCTATCACTATCACATAATCATTTAACATAAACATATAGCAAAATACTAGTATATCCTTACCCTTAGCAACTAGCATTCCCTAGTTACCCTGCCATTGACCACTTCTCAATTAATTCCTTCGCTGATCCTGATAATTGTTCTGTTCCAGTTACCCTAACCAAACATAACTCCTAACATTACCATATGATCAACAGGCAAGACACTACCAGTCTAGCATGTCAAGACACCAAGTATCCTAAACTACACATGCATACAAAGGAGTTGTCCTAGCAGCTAACATACTTGTACTACAGCAACATATCTATCCTACCATTCAAAGAATATACAATGGGATATGTGTCATAGTGAGAAACTCACCTGAACTGCAAAACCGAAGAAGCAGAGCTACACTCTTACTCCTTATAGTGCACAATCTCGTAACCGATTAATCACTAAAAGAGATAAATCCTTAATCAACAACATAAATCCTCGAAGTTTGACCCCATGTCAAACTGGTCAAATGTGAATGGTCAAATGTCCACAAGATCAATAGTCAACTTAGTCAAAGGCAATGTCACATCGTGAGCATTCCTTGGTCACGTCGTGGGGAGGCAAAGAGAAAACAATCACGATTTTGGGCACCGCCACATCATGATAAATCCTATGTGACATCGTAACTTCTGGTTAGAAAGCCAAAATCTTCATTAAGTGCTTAATTCCTTCATACCAAGGCCCATAACTTCATATCTAATTCCTTTCACCGACATAATGTATAAAGTTTCCAACTGATGGGTTTTGCGTATTCTAACACTCCTAAGTGTACATGCAACCCTAAATACCTTGGATCTATGTTTTCTCTATTATACATGCAATTATGAACTTTCCAAGGTATTACCCTATCTAGCATACAATACTTGATACTTGGGTAATCAAATGGATAGAATACATACCTTTGTTTGATGTAGCTTGTCTCCATGAAGCTTGAGTGCCTAGTGCCCCAAGTGTGACACCTCAAATGGTTCACACAACACCAAATGCACATGGAATGACTTGAGAGAAATGGAACACTCCTTGAAATCGTCTAGCCCTCATATTCACACATTAGTGCACGATTTCTTGAGCCATGGGATTCTTTTATATGGTGGCTATTAGGGTTACACCATGTAACTCATAACTTTACCCATTCCTTATGCTCCATGGATTTTAACCTCCATGGAGTATCCATGGGTCACCCCATGGACTTAGTCCAACATAAGAAATCTTGGATCACAAGCCCACATATATAAGAATGAATGATTTACACAATCAACCCATATATTTAATTAGTCTCCTTTTGATCACTTAATTAATTCCAAATTAATTCTTGATCAATACTAATTAAATAACCTTATTAATATATTAGAACTTATAATATATTAACCAACCTTAAGTGTTATTTCTCTCATTATAGTCTATCCAAATGCATGATGCCATGCAACCCAAATGGACCATGCCGGGTCGGGTCAAGTCTTACCAATTATAGTTATGGACTTAGACATTAATCCAACAGTCTCCCACTTGGATAAGTCTAAAACTATTATTGCGTATGACTTCAGGAACCGATCAACAATCGTAGCTCTCAAAAGCTTCTGTCGAACTCTGACCTTGTCGATGAACTCTGACCTTTGTCAATGACTTGTCCATTAGATAAGGGATCATATATTCCTCCATTCTAGATATCATATGGACTGAGACATGGATTATCAATCATTCTCTCTTTCCATTTGTTGTTTCCTGATTTCCGATTCATGATGACTGACTGATTGAACAAATCAAATCAGTCCTGGCTTGGCGAAGCACTCACATGTATCATCTTTAAATCATCGAGGGGCCCACAGATATCGCTTTTATCCCGAAGGTAAAAGGAATGGATAAACTTCGACTCATATGGCTTGTTCTACTACTTGTTGAATCATACACAAAGGCACGTTTTATAACATCGAGTTACCGAATGCGTTTTCGTGCAATCAATGTACAACCAACTCATAGTAACAACTCATATCTCTAGGTTTGAAGAATATAAGATATTATCGTCTCATGATCACTCGTGATAAAATCCATGAAGTGATTCAAATGAGCGCGGGTTGAATCCAATACTCAGAACTTATGAGCACTCATGAGTGTTGTAGCACCACTTTGTCCACCAACTTGGACCTCTACAAACCAACCCATGACAGTCTTGATTCATATCTACTTCCAACATATGACCGACTGTGGATGGTTTGAATAACTTAATCATTCAGGAAGAGCGACTTAGTTATTCTGGAAGTCAAAACATGCAAAGTGAAACACAAGAATAAATGAATCAAATATGGTATCAAACCCTATGAATATAAATAAACACTTTTATTTATCACCATACTGATTACTCATTATTCATTGTTTCGGTTTTAGCAACTTTATACTTGAATTAAAAACACTAGTTGTCCCATGCTCCAAGCATGTACACTATGTTTTTCTTAAACAATAGCTTTGCCATACACCAAGTATGCACTCTATGTTTGTCTATGATCCTTACTTTGTGAAATAAACCAATTGAACATAATTTGAATGATTCTAGTTTCACACTCCCAAATCCTTATCGAAAAATGTGAGAATTTCAAATTCCTATCATTTATCGAAATCTGTTTAGATTTTAAACTTATATGCACTGACCCTCCTGTAATGAATATGTACAAAGTCACAAAGACTTGTCAACAGTCATTATAAGGTATTCCAATGGAGATCAACTCCATGGAAACTAAGTCTCATATTCAAAGTACATTGCTTTGGACATGCTTCTTGCATTAAGTTTTCTAATCTTACACAGATAACTTCCACCTATGAAGACAACTCCATATTCTCATTTTGACTATCACTTCTGAATAAGAGATGCCTCTTTTCAGAATATGTCAATATGGTCCTTCCAAAATTAGCACTATACTTCCAACTGTCCCTGAGCAACCAATCTTTGGTAAACCTCAGATTGTCCTCGATAATTGCTTAATCATTTTAGTCATATCCAATTCTAGACCTTTTCCCTTCTTAATGCCTCTGGGCATTTGGAAAAATTTAGAAATGACAAATATTATAGCACATGCAATCGATCCTGTACCCAAAGCAAATGGTACACGATTCATGATGTCTCACATAAAGACATGATTCTAGACCAGTCTTTTGCTACAATATTTTTATTTGCCATGTTTTCAAAATTTGACTATGAAGAGGGATGCCGTAATCATAATCGAATTTTGAGAACGCAATATATAGAATTTCCTTAAGTTGAACCAATCCAACATGAAATTCATATATATATTCTTGACTAAAGATGATTAAGGTCTCAATCTAAGCCTTTAGAACTGAAATGAAGTATATCCTCTCCCTTAATTATAGCAAAACAACTTTTTCAATCCCTGCAGCCTCACGAATTGAAACTTTTGTTTTCTATAATTAACATTGCTAACTTGCAACACTAACAATAATTATCATGCTCCCACTAACATGATGATTATTAGCATAACACTTATGCTCCCACTAGCTTTGACATGTACTCAGAAATCAGCTGGACTTCTAGAAATCAATACTTTATTGACTTCCTTACCAAAGTTCAGATTTCTGATACGAGATGCTTTGATAAAACTTTATCAAAATCATACACCTTTCCTTAGATAGCATGCATGTGTGTCTAAACAATTTCAGAACTATGAAAAGGGATGCCGTAATCATAGTCTCAATTGTTTAGACCTTTTGCCATCTGCTTCAAATCTACTTGGTGGAAGTGTTTCCTCACCATCATTTTCATGAATCGGAGAGAAACCTTATGACCCTTAGATTTTATGGTGTATGTGTTCTTATCCATGTGAATCGTCAAAACCATAGTCACAAGACAAGGATAATGACAAATCCAAACTCATATGAACTGAACTTATGCAATCTTAACTTCTTGCCACCTGGCAGTACAGGGCCTGCCATTGCTTCCAAGTTGTTATGCAACCAATTGAGAACTTTCAGAACTCCTATGCAAAGCCAACTTTAACTGGAATGGGCACAGAATATGTCAACATGATAGGTTATAAACCTCAAGTCGTGTGCTAGTGAAGAACCTCAGGTTTTATTCTTGATTAGTTCTTGAAATTCTTTTTAGGATCTTTAAGACTCCCACTGTCCTCTTGACATATAAGACTATCTTGCCAAATATTCAAGAGATAGTGCGGATTCTTTATCAAGACAAACACTTCACACAATTGGCCTTAGTTGGTCTTTGTTTAATCCAAAACATCACAACTTACCAACTTCAAATGTACAAGAGTAGGACACTTTTACTCTTACATTTGACAAGTGTTATAAACCTTTCTTTAAGATATGTCACTCAACTTATAGTCTTGGAGTATGACTCTAAGACTTGTTTTGAAACGAAGTATGACTCATCTTCTTGATTTAACCATTTCAACAATTCATGACTCCTCTTCTTAGTCATAAGAATGCACTAAGATGTCCTTAGAAGACCAATTGTGATATGGTTCTTTAATCATTAAGATGATCACAAAACATGATACTAAAGTACTCTCCCATCTTTTCAGATTTGAGAAACTTTTATCTGTCTGCCTAATTTGATTCTTCCCATTCGTTCTGCCATACATTGAGACTTTTCCAATGTTTCAGAATTATACTTAAACTTGTAAGTATAACCATATTTACTAAAATTTAGTAAATCATGACGAATAGTCTTAACGAGCTTTGTGGTGGACTTGACCAGTGCACAAGAATGTGTACTCGATCCCTTTAGTCCTTAACTTGACTCACACATCCATGTGAACAAGTCTTAATTTTCCAATGCTTGAAAGTTCTCATTCATCATACTATTCAACTTGCATGATTCCAAGTTTCTATCCAACTGAAGCCTTGGGAATGAAAATCTTTCCTTATTTGGTAATTATGAAACTACCATAAACGAAAGAATCAAGTCCATTTTTTTTTCAAATATTGCTATCAATGGAATCATATAAACAACCATTTTTCACAAATGCCACTTGTAAGGATATTTAAAATAAATATAAAATTAAAAACTTTTATTTTATTTCAAAACTTTGCGGAAAAAACTTATCCTTATAGTGCAAATGCATACGGAAAAACTTGTTGTTATCTATTCCTAAGCAATATATCATAACTCCTAAGTAACAGCTTCAAAATTCTGATGTGATCGAAATCCACCTACGCGATCAGAATCAGCATATACTTCCTTTAAGCTTTCTCTCTATTCTTTGATTCTTAAAACATCAACATGTGACCCAGTCACATCATGTAATGAGGATCTTAGAATAGAAACTTAACAGAGTTAGATAATGGGCTCTACCTGAAGTAGAGTCAGACTTATTGACTTTAACATCCTTAGGTAAACTTGGCAGCTTTGCAATCAACGCCCCTTCCTTTGGCAAAATAAACATATGGACCCTTTGGTAATGGGACTATCTCAGACTTAGCCTTTCTCCTTACCATTTGGTCAACCGGGTTGACTATGGCCAATCCCTTTCCATTGGGAAGAGAATGCTTTTTCTGGATTTCCAGTGTCACCATTGTCACTGTCCATAAAGTTTTTAGGAAGTTGATCTTCTAATCATATTTGCTTTACTATCGCTCCAAATCATTGTTGATTCAGCAGCACCAAGCAAATAGATATGATCATTAAGGTTCATGTCATAGTCTGTTTCATAGTAGTCCCAAAGGAACTCATTATGTGACTTAGAAAGTGATTGAACATCCAACGTTCTCAAGACTTTGACACCCAACTCTCCCAGCTTGTCAATATGTGACTTCATCTCTAAGATGTGATCACACATAGACCTTGCTTGCCATTAGGGCTTGAGTGACCTTGAACTTGTGGGTTAGGGAGAATAATTGGAGGAGGTGGAGGAAGTAAAGTTCCAAGAGATTTGGGAAGATCATAGATGTCTGAACTAGACATCTTTTGGGAGATATTCAAGATAGTTGATCTAAAGTCCTTAATATAACACCCAATATGAAATATTAAGGCTAGGATCCAACAACCTATTTATAACTGGAAGAGGGATGCCGTAATCCGAGTTATAAAATAGTTGAAGGTAGGTAAATGACGATTTACCAATTTCCACCATGAAAAACGAAATAACGTAATTAGGTTTTTAATTGGATTTGAAACTCCTAGATCTTTTGAGATTCATTGAACTTTTCAATGGCATGTTTCAATCTCGAGTGTGCCCTTCAGGTTTTGTGACTGGGATGCCGAGGATCACAAAACAAGGTGTGAAGTAACCATGCAAATATACTTGGTACCCTTAATATTTACCCCTCAATCGATGTGTCGGTTAACCACACGAGCTCCACCGATACTATGATAAATATTAAGTTACCCTTTGCCTACTTTGTTAAATCTAGGTTAGTGTGCCGATTAACCACACACGCTCCACTAACGGTTTAAACAAAGTGCAAAGTGTAATTTCATGGATTAGCACCTTATTCACATTTTCCTAAGTAACTAAGATTGGGAATTTATAAGTGTTTAGTTACTTAGTATTTATCATTAATACTTTTAATGAAGGGAGAATTATAGTCCTTGTCCTACCCGTTCGGCTAACGACCCTCCACCAGTCAAGGAAGCGGCGGGTGAGAGTGGACACCCATTAAACTGCCATTTTATAGGCAGTAACCTTATACCCCCCTTATAGACCGACTTCGTGAATGAGGCCTACTAACGGTAAGACTGACTTGCTCTTATACATATATTTATTATTAACTTATAATACTATAAAGTATAAGGGTTGAATTTTAACTTTTAAAATTCTAAGGGCTAACTTGGAATTAAAGTATTCATGGGGAAAACTTTACAAATTCCAAAACTTGAGGGCAAGTTTTGAAAATATTCAAAACTAATTAATTCCATAACTTATGTGTTTAAAGTAGTTTTAATTAAAAAAAAACTCTTCAAGTTCCATAACTTGAGGACAAGTTATGGAAGACTTTAAACTAATAAAAGAATGTAACTTTTCTTTATTTTTGTAACTTATGGAACTAATTAAGGTTACACATTTTATCATTTAATGAAGTGACTCTTGAACCTCCATAACTTGAGGACAAGTTATGGAGTCATAAAACCATTTAATGAGGACAACACTCTTCATTTTTGTAACCATTGCCAACTTTTTATGAGTTTTATGAAACTTAAATGTGACTTTTCATATAACTTGAGGACAAGTTACAAAAACACATTTTAGAATCAACTCTTAGATTAAAATGGATTGAAAACACATAATCAATTAACTTTTCTATTAATCTAATAAACTCATATGAACAAATATAATTCACATCAAATTTTTTTTCAAGTAATTAGCATAACTTTTAAACTAATACAATTCGATTTTTCAGCTAATTTTGCAAGTATAACAAGAAAACAAGCATTGGCTCTGATACCACTGATGGGTTTTCCGCATTCTAACACTCCTAAGTGTACATGCAACCCTAAATACCTTGGATCTATGTTTTCTCTATTATACATGCAATTATGAACTTTCCAAGGTATTACCCTATCTAGCATACAATACTTGATACTTGGGTAATCAAATGGATAGAATACATACATTTGTTTGATGTAGCTTGTCTCCATGAAGCTTGAGTGCCTAGTGCCCCAAGTGTGACACCTCAAATGGTTCACACAACACCAAATGCACATGGAATGACTTGAGAGAAATGGAACACTCCTTGAAATCGTCTAGCCCTCATATTCACACATTAGTGCACGATTTCTTGAGCCATGGGATTCTTTTATATGGTGGCTATTAGGGTTACACCATGTAACTCATAACTTTACCCATTCCTTATGCTCCATGGATTTTAACCTCCATGGAGTATCCATGGGTCACCCCATGGACTTAGTCCAACATAAGGAATCTTGGATCACAAGCCCACATATATAAGAATGAATGATTTACACAATCAACCCATATATTTAATTAGTCTCCTTTTGATCACTTAATTAATTCCAAATTAATTCTTGATCAATACTAATTAAATAACCTTATTAATATATTAGAACTTATAATATATTAACCAACCTTAAGTGTTATTTCTCTCATTATAGTCAATCCAAATACATTATGCCATGCAACCCAAATGGACCATGCCGGGTCTGGTCAAGTCTTACCAATTATAGTTATGGACTTAGACATTAATCCAACACCAACTTTATCCATTAGGACTCCATCCCAGAGCTAGATCTATAACCCTAAGTCCATTAAGTCCTTACTATGACTCTAACTTGCTCATGGACCTAAAATAGCTCCAAACATTGCTCTTTTCTCATCCTCAAAAACCTAAGGACCATTTGAGAGTCATGAAAAGCTCTAGAGTTCCTCAAACTCCAAGATCATTCACGGAAGGGAATAAAAACATCTAAATGAATCCAAACTTGAAACAATAAGAACAAGGATCAAGATGTGAATTTTATACCTCCAAAAACTCCAAAATATGAAGGGAATAAGGGATGAAAACTAGCTCCTTGCTTCCTTACACCACAATGATCTTCCTTCTTCTTCAATTTTAATCATAAGCCAAGAACAAGGCCATCAATCTATCAAACAAGTTCACAAACATGAAATCGGGCTAAGGTTTTCATTGAGGGAGGTTGGAGGCTAAAAAGGGTGCCCTAGATCATGAGTTAATGACTTTAAATATAGAGGAAACCCTAAAAATCATGGGCTTGTGCTTCAACTATTGTCATGTCATGAAACTTCATTTGTCACGTCATGACAACCATTCCAATCACACAGTCTTTAATTCTCATGCCACGTCGTGACATCCTTCATGTCACGTCGTGGCATATAGTTTTTCCTCAAAAGCCATGCCTTTGACTCCTTTATACCATCTAGTGATCCAATCTGGGAAATCGGTGTTACAACTCTTCCCATTTAAATTCGATTTCATCCTCGAAATGAGTCCTTTCCAAAAATTACCTAAACACCGTCTGAACCCCTTTTGGGTTTTCCCAAGCCCACTCCCTTTTACTCACGCCGATGCCACTCTTAATGCTGTCAGTTGATATCACCGAAACAAGCACTCCTCAAGCCAACCACATAAGCAAAATTGAGCGAAATTTCCAAAGGTTGAACCTTAACAAATGCAGTCGCGGTTTAACACCCCAACCGACTACCCTTTTTTCGACATTGATGCCGATTCAATCCCTGGCCAGAAACATGTTCCCCTTGAATAACAAATTCCGTAACAACTAATTAACAATGAGGATAGCTACTTCCTCATCTGAGTCTAAAAGATTCAAAATGATGCTTGACTTCCAGACAGATAGAGCCACTCAAATCTCAATCATGTTGACCAAGGCTTACATATCTGATTTGACGATGATACGACAGCTCGAACATTGCATCCAACCAACCTTGGGAGAAGCTAACTCTCACACTAATCTCAAAGGCTTTCAGGTTGTTCCCGACAACCTGGTGAATAAACCCATCCTATATTACAATCTTGTCGACCGGGAAACTCACGGTTCTAATCTAAATGAGATCCTTACCAACCTTGTTCCATCTAACGGATAGATAGAAGAATGAATTCGTCAACTAACTGTTGAAACCGATGCCCGCACTCACACATGCAAAATGAAGTCCAAACAAAATCCCAACTGGCAAAGGCTAACCTAGCCTACACCTCAACATGACCCTAACAACCCTTAAGTCTAAATAAAGGAACGAGTAAAACAACAACGGCGGGTCGGATTTAACCTATGTGAATTCTATGATCCAACCATAGTCTTACAATCACCATCGCTGCTACAACCCAACTACAGTCTTTTCTGCCATGATCCAACCATGGTCTTCTATATGTCAATGTCATGGTCTAACCATAGTCTTATAATCACTTTCGTTGCTATAGTCCATTTGTAGTCCTTCCTGCCACGATCCAACCATGGTCTTCCACATGTGAATTCTATGATCCAACCATAGTCTTACAATCACTTCTGTTGCTACAGCCCAACTGTAGTCTTTCCTACCATGATCAAACCATGTCCTTCCAGAAAAACCTACAAAGACAACAAGCAAAACTGACACGAGATAGTCCATGTGTTCGGTTCGTGCTTTGAACCCCAGAGCGTTCATCAGACAATAACAGGCAAAGAGGCCCTCACACAGCCCTCGACATGAACCTAGACACTAAACAAGAATTTGCATCGCTACCGA
Organism: Lactuca virosa; assembly: GCF_052849685.1. Classification (NCBI taxonomy): domain Eukaryota; kingdom Viridiplantae; phylum Streptophyta; class Magnoliopsida; order Asterales; family Asteraceae; genus Lactuca; species Lactuca virosa. The sequence continues at coordinate 115,528,587 of NC_136431.1, forward strand.
TGCTTTAACCTTCGAACGAGATAACTTGGAATCCTCACTATCTGCTTCCCTGATTGCATCTGACTGCTAAACATCATTCCTTGCATAAGCTTCAACTCGAACAACAACCAAAACCCGTTATCCTCCTACCCTTGAATATGAAGTTCTGGGATGACCAACACTCGAAAATACTTCCATCAGACGAAGCGATTCTCCCCCACTTGGAATTGGCAAAACTCTAACAACTCCATAAACATTCAAATTTCCAAGCCAATCAAATAACCCCACCACATGGTTCCTAAAAACCACACCTATCACTAGCAAGCATAAAGGAATCTGAATTCTTTAACAAAACTCAAGAGCTCCGAACAATTACTACAAGCCCTGAAAACAAAATCCAAAGAGTTCCAACACACATGTACAACCTCACGACAACAACAATCATACATACAGAAACCTTCATAATAGAACCAAAGTTGACTAAGAAAATATCATTTAGTAGATCATTCAAGATTGCAACTAAAACAACAAGGAAAAAAATAGAAGATATATTAATGACACCAACGAATGTTGCATCTAACCGAATTGAAGAAAACTACTAACTCAAACCCCGGCTCTTGGGACTCCAATTGTCCCATGCCGCCCATCTAATAGCTGCGAAGATAAAGGTGTCGCATCCAAAACCACACCATCGGCTCTCAGAGGACAATCGGCCTTAACATGGCCTGGCTAACAGCAAAAGAAACTTACCCTTGGCGAATCCCTCTAACTAAAGTCTCGATCGTAGTGACCCTCCTGACTAGACCTGAAACATATCGAAACATGCGTGCGACAATTTCCCCAATGAGTCTGACCACACCTCCCGTAAAGTCAGCGAGTCTCTTGATCTCCTCAGTGAATGCCCATCACTCGGGCCTTCTTGGTTTTTGTTGTAGATGCGTTAAGCTGTTCCTACCTCCTCTTTTATTGTTGAGTCTCCAACTCAACCTCCCTCTCCCTTGATACCTCCACCAAACTATAAAGATTCCTATGACTCGAGATACTCACGTGCTCCCAGATCTCCGTCCTCAACATGTCATGGTAGCGTGTCGTCCTCATCTCCTCTAAAGCCACATTTTGAGGATAAAACATCACTCTCTCTTTAAAATTGGTTATGATATCAACCACCAACTTTGTAGTCTTCTCAAGTACCAAAAACTCATGTGCCAACTACTAAACCTCAAATGTTGGCATCAACTCCTGACTCGGCTCCAAATAACCAACACAGAAGGTCACCATCCTTACTTTGAAAGATAAAAAAACACATCAAAACAAGGCGCGACGCAAACCTATACTATGCATACCCACCTACCGTTTCTTGATATTCCTGTAACACTCCCTGCCACATGTATGGATCCTATGCTTTCAGTAGTACGAGCCCCATACTACCATGCACACCTATCCATACTCATTCCAAGGAAAGTCCCAAGACTCCCAAATCACTTCGCAACACTTCGTTATACTCCTCACACGCATGCATATTGATAAACATATGCATAATACTACACTTCCTAGACTCTTTTTCTAGAATTCTTCCCTTCCAACTAGCTCCAGCATTACTAGAAATCCCTGTCAACACCTCTGGTTGCCTCGTGCATGAAAGTTATACACAATACAAAACCTTATAGACTGTCGAATGAGTGATTCTACCCTAATACCACAACTAGACAAGGAACATGAAATAAGGATAAACTATCATTCCAAGGCTATATAATCCCAATCGCATACAACTCTAAAAACATACACCTAGAAATTAACATTACCAATCTAGACTTCAAGCACCACAAAACAGACGATTATATAGGTTATAAATCATCACAGATGTTAGGCAGTTCTATCATGCAATTCCTGAGTATATCTACAACCTATATTTTAGCATGCATAACAATTCATAGCTCAATACAAGATCATATGGGTATATTAGGAATTACTTACTTCTTGAGCTCCGGCCGACTGTACGAATCACATCCTCCAATAAAATCTTTTTAGAAAATCATTTTCTTGAATGAAAGTATTATTTTTCAAAAACTAACTTAGAAAATCTCTTAGTCCTCAGTTTTAGTTCAGACACACTGCAAGGTGCACCCAAATCCCTCAACCCAAGGATCTGATAGCAACTTGTAACGTTCCAAAAATTATAAAAAGATTTTTCATTTTTAAAATATAATAACCAACTAAAACCTTTGTTTCAAAAACCATTAAGTAACATTCATTTCATTAGAACCATCCAATATCAAAGTTATGTTTAGAAAACTGCGGAAACGAGCATCTTCGATGCGTATGTACAGTCCCGCTGAGATCTTCTCACGAACGACCTGCAAAATGTTTAATCCAAAAATATAAGCATAAAGCTTAGTGAGTTCCTCACAATACCATATATTCCATCATACATACAATGGATCCGTACAAGGTCTCAGCTCTAGCGTCGAGCAATCGAATCTATTATCTACATACATATATCTTGTGTAACCAGCCCAACCCTAAGTAGTATACGGGCCTAGCCCTGACTCCATTGTCTTACATATGATTATTGTGATCAAACCATAGTCTTTTGTATCAGTGTTGTGATCCAACTACAATCTTTCATGTCAGCGTTGTAATCCAACCACAATCTTTCGTGTCAGTGTTGTGATCCAACCACACTCTTTTATATCAATCCAATGATCCAACCACAGTCTTTACTATCAGTGTTGTGATCCAACCAAAATATTTCATATCAGTTGCCAGGGGATAGATTCGTGTCTTTCATATAATGCACAAAGTCATATGTATTCAAGGATCAGATTGAGAGTCGAATAGATGACCTACCTGAGAGCAAATAATCAGACAACAACATCACAATCAGGTATTAGACCAAGATTTATCTGGCTATACAAATCAAACTACATAGAACCCAATCTATCACTATCATATAACCATGTAACACAAACACATAGCAAAATAGTAGTATGTCCATACCCTTAGCAAGTAGCATTCACTCGTTACATTGCCATCGACCAATTCTCAATTAAGTCTTTTGCTAGTCAGTTATATATAATCTTGATAATTGGTCTACACTAGTTACCCTAACCAAACATAACTCCTAACAGTACCATATGATCAACATGCAAAACCCTACTAGAGTAGTATTCCAAGACACTAAGTGTGCTAAACTGCACATACATACAAAGGAGTTCTCCTAACGACTAACATACTTGTACTCTAATAACATATCTATCCTACCATGCAAAGCATATACAAAGGGATGGGTGGCATATGTGAGAATGTCACCTGAACTTCATAACAGGAGAAGCACAAATGCACTCTAACTCCTTGCACTGTGCAATCCTACGAACCGACTAATCACCAAAAGAGATAAATCCTCAAATAACAACCCAAATCCTCCAAGTTTGACCCCAAGTCAAACTGGTCAAAGGTACACAAGATCAACGGTCTAGTTAGTTAAAGTCAACATCACATCGTGACCATTCCTTGGTCACGCCGTGAGGAGGCAAACACAAAACAATCACGATTCTGGGAACTGTCACGTCGTGTCAAATCCAATGTCATGTAGTGAATTTTAGTCAGAAAGCCAAAATCTTCATTAGGTGCTGAATTCCTTCAGACCAACGCCCATAACTTCAGATCTTGTTCCTTTCACCGACTAAATGGATAAAGTTTCTAAGGGGGTATGAGTGCCAACCCAAGAAAAATAAGGCCCGCCAAAAAACTTAACCTGATGAAAAGCCACAAAACGAATAAATGCAATACGGTATTCAACCTATCAAGGAATCACGACCATGTACATCAAGAATCACCCTACCTTTTGTATGTGACCTATAAAGCAATATCCCAGGAAACAGGTAAAAAGAAGGTTTAGTTTATTTTAAAAAGGTTCTTACCCTTATAACCTAATGACCAAAGCAAGGCCCAAATAAGAAGATCATAGACTATTTAAAAGCTAAACTATAAAACAAAGCTCCATTTATCCGGAAAAGGTAGGCAATCCCTAGCAATTCTATTCTACTCGAAGTAAATCCCCAAATATGACATCTAACTTAGGCATTGGAGAACAATATCGGGGTCCTCCCCCTAGTATAGCTTTCTAACCTAGTCTTATAAACCTTGTGCAACGTGTTATCGGGAACGCTCGTTGGAGGAAGCTTTCATTGGGATAGCCAACAACGCATCCAGGATTTTGCATAGCAACATTGGCTCAATCCATGAATAACCATGCAAGACAAGCAAAAAACCATGTGCCCTCTTACTGATACACCTTTTAGACCGATTAAATTAATAAAATCATTCATACCAGTCGCCACAACAACTCCAAACACCGAACCTATCAGATTATCCTCGTGCCAACGACACACACTACATACTACTTGACTAGATGAGCAACATGATGCAGTAGTCCACGACCAAAAAATAGGAAAAACCAAGAAAGTCAGACTAGGAATTTCAGTTACAATAGAAACATCTAGTAGTTCAAGCACGACCTGAGGAAATTTGTCTGGGAGACCTACAAAACCAAACCCTAGAAAAAATGACATGATGGTGCAAACATTACCACCTTTACTACAACAACATCTTATAAATACCGTAACTGCCCAACAGGACACACAACCATACATGTCGTTACCACAGTTTTTCTTGTACGCATATTATCAAGCATAATGGCCTCCTCAACATCAGCCAACATATGCTTTGCAACCCACACTAGGATGACAATCAACACCACATCAACAACAAGACACACAACTAGCAGACAACATAAAAAATAATACAAATGGAGATACAAGTAGTAGGCGAGTGTTAAGGTCAGATAAGTTACCTTTAGTTAGGAGTATATGCGAGTAACAACTACCAGTCAGAAAAAATATACTAGAAATCACAAAATATGATGGGACTAGAGACCTAGATGAGCATATCGAAAATTATAGATGGAAAATGGACTCTTACTATTTGGACGAAAAATACTGGTGCATATTATTTCCAACTACCTTATCTGGCGCAGCACGACTATGGTACAAAAGTTTACCAGCATAAAGCATACACAATTTTAAGCAGCTAAGGGAAGAATTAATCGGACATTTCATCCAACAAAGGAGATACACGCAAGACGCATAGACTAGTCCGGGATGTAGGCAACAAGAAGACAAACCTCTAAGCACCTTTGTTCGAAGACTCAACAAAGCTACACTAAATAGCACAGAAAGGTCATATAACATGGTGATCGCTGCTTTCACATATGAATTGCGCCTAGGGATTTTATTTAAAAAATTAGTGGGTAAACAACCGTCCTCGAGAAAAGAGATGATGGAAAGATTTCGTCAGTATATGAAGTAGGAAGACGCATCATCTAAGAAGTTCAAAACCGACCAGAGAGGAAAGGTGAGTCGAGCACCTTATGTCAGACACCATGTATTAGAAGGTACACAGTACCAAGGTATGAGATAGGCTTGCTCGCATTGCTTTTCGCATATAAACCACAACGCGTCAGCAATTAGACACGATCGTCGGAATGAGGTGGCCACGATAAGAGAAAATAAGAAGAACACATGAAGTAAAAGTGGAGAGAACCAAGGAATGATACTGTGAATGTACCATGTTACAACAGAAATTAGAAAATAAAATGCAATCATGACAGTTGACCGATCTAATTAAGAGCCTTCGATCTAAACACCTGGAAAGCATAGCTCTTACAGAACCAAAGGTAACGAATATAAGGAAGAACGAAATATTCATGGTGCAACACACTGACAGGAATGAGAAACTGGGTGAATGGGAACAGTGAATGTTTACATTCGACGAATGGGATTACAAAAACGACCACCATAAAGGGGATGAATAAATCATAATCGGAGGACTGATGGGAAAAAACAACGTCATTGACATCTATATCGATAGTGGAAGCTCCACAGATGTCATGTACATGCATTTTTTCAAGCAATTACCAGGAAAGATGCAAGAAAAAGTGGAGCCACCCAAGAATCACTTGATAAGTTTTGTAGGCCATAACATATGGCTAGAAGGGGCAATCACACTACCACTCACCCTTATTGATTATAACAACGGGAGGAACAATACCATGCTCGTACGTTTTTCTTCATAAATGCATCTTCTCCATACGATATCATCTTAGAAGGATGACAATGCACAAATTCAAATCCAAAACATCAAAAATCCATGGGGTAGTCAAGTTCCATAGAAGGTGAGGCGTAGGAGCAATACAATCCAAGATCAGACTGGTAAAAAGAGAAAAAAAATTAAGGATGAACACAACATCAACAGTAACCATAACCACCCTGAGGTCCTTAAAGAAAACATGATGGTGACAAATAAAGAAAACAAGAATACAAGTAGACACACACTGACCAACAAGAAAATGTTGGGCGATGATGTATTTGAAGAAAACAAGTGTTCGAAGAAGGCGCTACAACTATTAGCGTATATAACTCCATGGCATGTCACCAAAGGAAATATGTCTGTGGTTGTAAAAAATCGCAAATGGACAGTAAGAATCACACCAGCCACTGCACAGGAATTGAAGCAAGGAGCAGAACGGGAGCAAGGTGAAGTAGCGGAAAGAAGAGTCGCAGAAGTATTTAATACAAGCAATCCAAGTATGAAAAAGAATAGAGTGACACGAGCAGGAAGAAGTAAGAGAAGTTCACCTATGTTGTAGGATGTCAAAAAATTTGAATGAGATATACGAAGCAAGACAAAAGAACCTAAAGCTTCCAAAGAAACTAGAATAAAGAAAAGGCCAATAACGGAGCTACCATAATGGGGAATCAAGAAGGCTCGAATGGAAAGGTTGGAAGCAACACGACCCAAGACCAACATGTGAGGACACACACAGAAAGAGGAAGGGAAGGGCTTATCCAGCACAACTAATGATAGGCGAACGCATAAACCTACAAGGAGCACGTTGTAGGAAAAAATGTAAGAATACTTTTATCTTTAAAAACAATGTAGCTCGGTCAGTCGACTACATTCACAAAGGTCAAGTACCACACTCTGACCTAGGATATGTGCTTAGCCTAAGAATATTTTTATTCTTTAAAAACAATGTAGCTTGGTCAGGCAACTACATTCACAAAGGTCGAGTACCATACTCCGACCTAGGCTACCTGCTTAGCCTAAGAATACTTTTATTCTTTAAATATAATGTAACTCACTTAACCGGCTACATTCACAAAGGTCGAGTACCACACTCTGACGTAGGTTACCTGTTTAGCCTGAGAATACTTTTATTCTTTAAAAACAATGTAACTCGGTCAGCCGACTATACTCAAAAATGTCGAGTACCACACTCCGACCTAGGCTACCTGCTTAGCCCAAGTATAAATTTATTATTTAAAAACAATGTAGCTCAGCCAACCGACTACATTCATAAAGGCCGAGTACCACATTTTGACCTAGGCTACATACTTAGCCTAAAAATACCTTTATTCTTTTAAAAACAATGTAGCTCGGTCAACTGACTACATCCGCAAAGATCAAGTACAAGACTCTGACCTAGGCTACCTGCTTAGCCTAAGAATATTTGTATTCTTTAAAAGCAATGTACCTCGGTCACCCGACTACATTCACAAAGGACGAGTACCATATATCGACATGAGCTAGTTGCTCTGCCAAATGAATACCTTTATTTATAACGATTCAGAGAAATGTGGGGTAATCCTTCAGGCTGAGATTCGCTTATAAGGGGTTGTACTTTTGGCTCCTTGATTCTCACAACTAGGTTAGATTTCAATTACAAAGTACACCCACCAAATTTGGAAACTACCTTCTGACTCAATCTACTTGGTTCACCCAAAGATACATACTCCCTTGAATTAAATAGTTGGATCAGCACAAGTCGCAACCATATGCAAGGAAGAAACAATATCCTGGCTCGGGATGCTTATTCAGATTAAATAATACACCTATTTAAGCAAAACAAGGAAATCAGATTACACGAAAAGAAAATGAAAAAACTCCAACATGGGTTATTTAGGGCTAGAATGAAAATTAAATCCATAAGAAGTTAGGATAAGCAAGGAGGAGGATCAACCATACATTATCCAAGAAGCCACCACCATACATCAACTCCAGACAAAATAAAGGGATCATGGGAATATTACCAATATTCATACAAGGTCAGATTGTATAACTAGAAACAGAAAATAAAGTTTATAACCAAGCAACAACCATAAAACAAGTCAAACCATACAAAAACAACATCAAAAAACGATACACATCATTCAAAAAGAAAGAGCTAATATCTGATCCCTGACACCACCTTCAGCACTAGTAGTTACCACAAAAAAAGCATAAAATGCTACCTCTATCTTTTGGAAACGAGTAGGATCATAGAGGGGTATGTCGGTCGCATACAATCCCAAGTTGTGCTCTACGTTCATTATCTCACTACCTTCCCTCCTACCATAATCAACACAAATAGTCTGAAGATCCCTGTTTGCATCATAAAAGGAGGACTCAACTATAAGTTTATCTACCACTTTGGTCATCCCTCTAGACGAAAGCCATGACATATCCTCATTTGCCTTACGTATGCAATCCTTCAACCCTACCACGCTTGCCTGCAAATCCATGTTTTCCAAAGCAGAATCATTCAAATCATTCTTCAACTTTCGAACACCATGCACCAACATTGCTATTTTATCTAAGAATCCAGTTTTCTGCAATTCAAGAGATGCTATTGTAGCCTTCAATATGACAACTTCCTCCTGTACACCTCGATAACCTGCCAGCTTACTGTCACGGAAAGCCTTTTCACTCTGCAACAGAACCAACTCATTCTTTATCTTGTCTACTTCAGCTTCGGAAATCATACCAACACTAGAGGAAACCTTTTCTAATTCAACAACCTTTTCCATAAGACTCACATATTGATTATGGAAGGTTTGCCGATTACAAGAAGCGTCACCGGATAGAGCTACGTATGGTCATATAAGATCAGAAACCCTCCTAAATTCATCACATAAACCATGAGTTTCCAACTCCAGTGTATCATTCTCATCAAGCCATGACATAACCTCTTGCCCTAAAACCATGTTCTCTACAAGCTTGATTTTAAACATGTCTTGTATATGCTCCCTACATCCTTGACTTACGCTCAAACGAGTACTGAGTGAAGCAAAATTCTAAATAAAATGACATGGTGACCTTGGGTTCCATTAAACTTTGTTCCATCCTATATTCCCAATATGGAATAAACATAGCACCAGAAGGATGAGGAGCACTAGCATTGCGGCTATAAACAAAAGACTGGAAAGCACCAATATCTAAGAAATGAGATATTTTCACAACTCTACCACTACTACCCTCACCACCAGAAAGAACAACTGGTAGAGCTGCAGATGCAATGGAATCCCTATCCCTCTTACGGTGAACCAAGGGTTGTTCCTCACTCTCAACTTCACCGTCATCCACACAAACAATAACAGAGATACTAGAAGCATTTGGAGTTTGCACATTCATATCATCATCATATAAATCATGAACTTTAACTGAAGACTCCGAATCCTCTTCTTCCTTTTCCTCATTTTGTGAGTTACTACCTTCACTACAACTACCATCAACGCTATGATCAAGAATGGGAAGATCGAAAACGTTAGAGCCAAGATCATGAGCTACAATCTTACCCTCGACAAATTCAGAAAAAAGGAAAGGTAACCGAGTCCCATCTACAAAAGGGTACCGAGAAAAGATCAATACAAATAGAGATAAATGGTTACAAAATACACAAAGGAGTACCTGGTCCTCAAGCTAACAGAGAAGGAACCACACCCACTCGTAACCAGTAGGAATTCATATTAGCCTGAACCAAGACAACTTTAGGGAATTTTTTCGTCATAACATTAAAATGGTAGTTTTTTCTACGTCTTGATTTAAATCAGGAATTTTATCAGGCTTTCAATCGATAATCGTACCAGGAGCATGAAATTCATTACAATAAGGAAAGAGAGAGGCATTTAACCAATTAAATTATTCTTCGAATTCTTGATAGATTCAGAAAGACCCTCAATGAAACTCCGACCCCTAGAACGAAAGTAATACCAAGCACCATTGTTACAGATGAAAAAGAAATACTAGAACAAGTCGACGGTAGGAACAACGAGAGAGGCATGGCAAAGTAACTCCAAGAAAACAACATTCAAAATAGAATTAGGTTTCAAATGACAAGTTTTAATCTTATAAGCCTCAATGATGAAACCAAAAAAGGAAGAAGGTGGAACACGAAGGCAAACTTCAAAATAATAAAGGTAAAAACCAACTTTACCTTATAGAGGGTGGTCAATAACCGTTGAAGAACCAGGAAGAACGGCTTTGTCTTCCTCAACGAGATGATATTTCATGGAAATATGATCAAGGCGATCATGAGTAACAGAAGAATAAACTACAAGCATTATAGTACGAGACATTTTCTTGGTATGAAGAGAGAGAGAGAGAGAGAGAGAGAGAGAGAGAGAGAGAGAGAATCGAAGTAAGGAAGAACAAACAGAACAAAGGGAGAAAGAATCAAAAAGAAAAATGACAATCAGATGTGATAAGCATTTATGGAAAAAAGGGGTGGGAAAGCCAATCGCCACAAGAAATGATCGATTTCCTAAAAAACACAGATATTTAGGCACGTACACTACCCTACCCAGTACTCGACTAAATGAAAATTTGGGTAACAGCTTTTTAAGCCCGATTATTATAAACCAAAAGGCAACAATTTATAACAATTAGGCTGGGGGCTTAACGGGGTATAGGCGCTAGCCCACGTAAAATCAGTCCGTCCAACAAACCCGACCTGATGAAAAACCACAAAACAAATAAATGCAAGACAATATTCAACCTATCCAGGAATCCCGACCACCTACATCAAGAATCACCGTACCTTCTGTACGTTACCTATAAAGCAATAACCTAGGAAACATGGAAAAAAGCATGCTTAGTTTATTTTAAATAGGTTCTTACCCTTACAACCTAAGGACCGAAGCAAGGCCCGAAAGAAAAGAACATAGACAAGTTAAAACCTCAAACATAAAACAAAGCTCCATCTATCTAGAAAAGGTAGGCAATCCTTATAGATTCTACTCCACTCGAAGTTAAGCCCCAAATATGACATCTTACTTAGGCATCAGAGAGAAATACCAGGGTCCTGCTCCCGGAATAGCTTTCTAACCTAGTCTTGTCAACTTGTGTAGCATGTTATCGGGAATGCTCGTTGGAAGAAGCCTACCTTAGGATAGCCAGCAACGCATCCAAGATTTCACGTAGCAATAATTTCTAACTTTATCCATTAGGACTCCATCCTAAAGCTAGATCTACAACCCTAAGTCTATTAAGTCCTTAATATGACTCTAACTTCCTCATGGAACCAAAATAGCTCCAAACATGACTCTTTTATCATTCTAAGAAACCTAAGGACTATTTGAGAGTCATGACAAGCTCTGGAGTTCCTCAAACTCCAAGAGCATTCATGGAAGGGACGAAAAACATTTAAATAAGTCCAAACTTGAAACAAGAAAAAAAAGGATCAAGATGTGAACTTTATACCTCCAACAACTCCAAAATATGAAGGAAATGAGGGATCCAAGCTAGCTTCTTACTTCCTTTCACCACAGTTCACTTCCTTCTTCTTTAAGTGTCATCATAAGCTAAGAACAAGGAAACAGATATATCAAAAAAGCTTACAAACATGAAATGGGACTAGGTTTTCGTTGAGGGAGGTAGGAGGCTGAAATGGGTTCCCTAGATCATGAGTTAATGACTTTAAATATGGAGGAAACCCTAAAAATCATGGACTTAGGCTTTAGCTAATGTCACGTTGTGACACTCCATTTGTCACGCAGTGACGAACATCCTGGACACACAATTTTTAATTCTCATGCCACGTCGTGACACCCTTCATGTCACATCGTGAAATATGGTTTTTCCTTAAAAGGAATGCCTTTGACTCCTTTATACCATCCACTGATCCAATTTGGTAAATGAGTGTTACATCAAATCGTGGTCTTTATTTGTACAAGTGCCCGGGGCCAGATCCTGGTTTTCCATACAATTTCCAGTGGCCAAACCTTGGTCTTCTATACAAAATGCTAGGGGCCAAACACTATCTTCCATGAAAATCATAGGAGCCAAACCCTGGTCTTCCATGCAAGAAAAGACACCTAGAATCCTACAAAATATAGTTATAAGACTCACCTGAACTTTTCATACAACATTATCTTCTTTAGGACTTCTAATACATCATGTAAATGCTTGTCATGTTCATGTTGGCTCTTTGAGTAAAGTGAAAATGACTTAAATTGGCAACCAATTTAGGTCACTAAAATTTTAATTGTATCCAATAGAAACCAAATTTTTATTTTGGTTTTAAAATACCAATGATTATGATGTTTATCGATTAAAAGGACAAGGAAACTGCCATTTTCCTTGCCACATCTAACTAAAAGCCTCTTGTAATCATTTTTCTCAAACCACAACTGAAAACCATTAGCAACACCATATTTTTTTGTGACCTTTAAAAATCTATGTAGTTGAAGTAATGGTTTGAGGAAATGATTATAATAGATTATTAGTTATACGTGGCAAGGGAAATGAAGGTGATTATTGTCTTTTTAATCGATAAAAATCATAATCGTTGGTATTTTAAAACCAAAATAAAATGTTAGTTTCGTTATTGCATAAAATTTAATGTTTAGTGGCCAAAAGAACAAGTTTTATGTTATTAGTTGCCATTTTAAGTCATTTTCCCTTGAGTAAAGTAGAATATCGTCGATGAACACAATTATATAATCTATCAAGGAAAGGTTTATAAACTCGATTCATTAGATCCATAAATGTTGTTGGAGCATTGGTCAGTCCAAACAACATAACCAAAAATTCATAGTCTCCATATCTAATTATCAAAGTTGTCTTCTCAATGTCTTGTTCTCTCACCTTCAGTTGATAATACCATGACTTGAGATCAATCTTCGAAAAATAGCTTGCACCTTGCAGTTGATCAAACATGTCATCAATCCTAGGAAATAGGTATTTATTCTCCCACGTTGTTTTGTTCAGCTCTTTGTATTCGATGTACATCCTCATGCTTCCATCTTTTTTTCATAAATAGCACCGGAGCTCCCCAGGGTGAAGAACTAGGTCTAATGAAACCTTTGTCCAACAATTCCTAAAGTTGCATCATAAGTTCCTTCATCTCCGTCGTTGCTAATCGGTATGGTGCTTTTTCTATTTGTGTTGTTCCTGCCAACAAGTCTATTCGGAACACTACTTGTCTATCATAGGGCAATCCAGGAAGATCTTCGGGAAATACTTCTAGAAAGTCACACACCACTAGTATTCTCTACACTTCCTTTTTCTCCTTCTTTGCAACAATCACAAATGCCAGATATGATGTACATATCTTGGTCAAACACTTCTTGGCTTTCATCATATAAATGATTCCATAATTCACTTGGTGTTTGTCCCCATACACCGTAAATGGTTCTCTTCTAGGAGGGTCTATCTTTACTATCTTATTTCTACACTTTATATCTGCATCGTTTGCACTTAGCCAATCTATTCATTCTTTAATGTAGAAACTATATAACTCAATGGGCGAAAATTCCTCATGGAACTTATTCCCATTCAAGTCAATAACTATGATTCTCATACAATCACTAATAGGTACAATCATACCACTAGCAACTTCTGCTAGTAAGGCATTTTCTAGTTTGAATATAGGCAATGCAAGTTATTTACCAAATTTATGAGAAATAAAGGAGTAACTCACTCCAAAATCAAACAAAATATTGGCAGGCAAATAATTTACTATAAATATACCTTAAGCAACATATGCTTCCTCCTTCGCTGCCTCGAAAGTAATTTGAAATGCTCTTGCTTTTGGCTTTAGATGTATGTTTGGCTTTGCATCTCCTCTCTTATTTGGGCAGTTATGCTTGAAATTTCCTTCTTCACACACCCAAAGTAGGCTTCGTGCTTGGTCATGCATTCATTAGCATAGTGACCAGTCTTTCAACATTTAAAGCATGCCATTCCTAAATGCCTCTTTCAAAGTGTTTCTTTTTGCACTTGTCACACCACTTCACCTTGTTTCCCCTAGGCTTCTTTTCTTTTGGGGCTAGAATTTGAAAACCTACTCTTCTTATCAGGTCTCGAAGATCCTTCAAACTTCCTTTTCTCTAGGTCTCAACTCTCTCTAGACCCTTATCTCTTATTTGGGTTTCTATGTTCCTAGATGCCTAAATGGATGCTTTTAAAGTACTTGCTAGCTTCACCGTTGGACCAAAATCTACTGGTAGTCCATTAGCTAACTTATTTATCCTATAAATTTCAGTAGGAACCAAATAAGGTACTAATTTCATATTCTTAGTAAAAGCTGTAGCATACTTGCTGACAGTCATCTTGCCCTTCTTCAGATTCTGGAACTCATTGTTGATCTATAGAAGGTCTCTCTCAGAGTAGTAGTCTATTTTCAAATGCTCAAAGAAGTTCTCCCATGACATCTTTCTATTCAAGGAATAACATTCTAGGCAGGCAAGTTAAAGCATGCTATAACACAAATCATTTAACACATAACAACAAATTAGACATTTCTCCTAAAGTAAGCTAGTGTTTGTGTCAATTCAGGTATACAACCTAAAATATTTTAGACACACACCTCACAATCATCACTTAAGTTTAAATCTAGAATTTTCCAAATTCTTTTTTCGCTTAAAATAATGCTTTGATACCAACTGTGACATCCCTAATCTCACGGCCCGAAAAAAAGAACTTTTTCTTTATGCTTATTTAATTCACAATATTCTTTAAAAGAATATTAATGTGGAATCTGTCTTGAAAATATTTGTGATATAATATAATATCAATATCAAAGTGTTTCCGAAGAAATGTTTTTCATTAGATTTTAAAAAAACTTGGAATGTCATCGTCGATACAGAAACATAGGCATAAACTAGTCATTATAGGTTTTTCAGCAAATTCCTTAAATCTCTCAGCAAATTTAAACTCATCATCCTTGTGATTTCGTACTGCTACCTATGATACAAACAACTTAGTGGGTCGGGTTAGGAAACCTGGTGAGTACATAGGTTTTTCAAACCACAATAATTAAATCCTTTAATTATATATTTCACATCAAACAATTTAACCCAATTACCCATTCCCCTTATTCTCACTCCCTAATCCTAAAATACTAATCTCAAGGGACTTGTCCTAAGGATCATCATAAGCTACAATTAGACAATACCGGTTCGGGATTCCTTAGAAATATATGTCAATAAAGCAACCATGGTGGATAAAGTACATCGAATGGAAACATAATTCATTAACACCTATAAGTTGTGAGTCTGCCAATGTTCCACTAGATTGTCTAGAATAGTTTGTGGTCGTCATCTATATTCTGCTAGATGACTAACTCATCAATAGAATAGTACTATAATGGTCATGGCCTCTTATTATCATTTTCCTCTTTCGTAACCCTGCACTACCCAATATATTATATGTACGAAAAATACATATACGATCAAATAAAATCATGTCATATTATTTCATATAACACAAATATCTTGACCACAGATAATAAGCATGTAACATCCCAAGAATTGTCATTTATAGTCCCTGGGGATAGAAGGGTGAAGCCATGAAAGTCTAAGGGCTAAATTGCAAATATTGGGGTCAGGAGGAGTACGATGCGCGTACATAAGGGTATGATGAGCGTACTAGGCGCGCCCTAGTACGCTGGGCGTACACTTGTGTACACTAGGCGTACTCATGGCAGAAGGAAACCCTAATATTTAGGGTTTGGGTACTATATAAGCAACATTATGAGCACAAGACCCTCCCTTATCCCAGCCCCCACTGCTTTGAGTCGTTTTCCCCAAACACTAGACATTTCCTTGAGTGTTTGAGCTTTTTGAGTGTTTCTTGAGCATTTTAAGAAGAAGGTGTTGCATCAAGGAGTTGGAGAAGAAGATCAAGCTTGTAGATCTGAAGTCGGTTTGTGCCCTAGAAGCTCCAGAAGGTAAAAAGCTTGGAACTTTATACTTGTATGAGATAGATCTAGTCATTTTAGCTATATAGAAGCATTCTTGTCCCAAAAGTCCCAAAATGGTGCATGTTATGATATGGACAAAATGAGATGTCCTTTCAGACCTTAGAGGATGTCCTAAGTGATAAAAATGGTGTCCCAATAGCTAGATTTGTCTCATGCATGAAGTAGGATAGTCTAAGTGGATTAAGACCATGTGTTAAGAACTTTCTGGACGTCCAAAGTGATAAAGTTCGAGACTTTATAGTCCTATGGCACATTTGGTCGATGGATCTGGAATTTGGGCTTAAGTGCTTAAGCCATTAAGCACTTAATAGGGTTTTGGTGAAACCCCGAGTACGCCCAGCATAAATCCAGTATGCCCAGCGTACTGGGTCAACCACCCTGATGGAGGTCAACATTTGGACGAGTAAGCCCCGCGTACCAGAGGAGTACGCCCCGCGTACGTCCTCTGTTGGGCCTTTGATAATTGGGCTTCTGGTTTTGGGCTATTTATGGACTAGTTGGATTTGGGCCTTGCTGGACTTTATGAATATAATGTTTTGGGGCCAAGTTTTTGATGGGTTATGAGCACTACAACATTCTTATGGTGTACATGCAAACCCTAAAGCTTTGGATCTAGTTTGTCTAATGAACATGCAATAATCATCCAAAGCCATAAACCCTAGATCTAGCATGTGATAATCAAATAACATATGAATTAAGGTTTAGATCTTACCTTGATTGTTATGTAGCAATAACAATCTCAAATCCTTCTTGTAATTGGCTTTAGAAAGCTTAGTGTCACAAATGTCACACCTCTAATAGAGTCACAAACACCATAAGCAATAAGGATGAAGAAGGAGGAGAGAGAGAGAGAGAGAGAGAGAGAACACCAAAAACGTCTAGAAACCCCAAGGAATCAGTTGGCCATGTTTTTGGTGCCCTAGGGGTCCTTAAATATGTGTGGCTATTAGGGTTTTGAACAAGGAAACCCTAATTTGACTGCTTAGGCCCTAAGCAGCCCATGGACTCCCTCTTTAGAGGCCTTGGACGATTTCTAATGGGTTTTCCCATAGAATTCGTCCACTCCATCCTCTATGGAGTCCATTATCCAAATATCCAACTATCACACAATTGACAGTTCTAGTCCCCTTTATTTAATTAATGTCTTTTAGCCACAAAATTAATTCTTGACTATTATTAATTAAATAATATGATTTCTCTCTTAATATATTATTCATATAATATATTAATAAATCATATTAATCTATTTCTCCATAAATCATCCTATCAAGTTGCTTTGGTGAAGGCAACCCAAAAGGACCATGCTCGCAATCGGGTCAAGTACATACCAAAATAGTTATGGGCTTAGACACTAATCCAACAGTCTCCCACTTGGATAAGTTTAATAACTATTTTGCGTATGACTTCAGATCCTGATCAGCAATCGTAGCTTTCAAAAGCCGCTGTCAACTCTGATCTTATCAGATACGCGTCCTTTAGATAAGGGATCATATATTCCTCCATTCTAGATATCGTATAGACATGAGACATGGATTGAAATCATTCTCTCAGTCTATGTGTTGTTTCCCGATTTCCGATTTATGACGACTGACTAATTGAACAAATCAAATCAGTCCTGGCTCGGCCGAGCACTTTCCTTTGTCATCACTAAATCATCGAGGGGCCCACAGATATCGCTTTTATCCCACTTTGGGTAAAAGGAACGGATAAACTTCGACTCAATGCTCGCTTGTACTTACTCACCGAATTACACACAACAATATGTTTTATAACACCAAGTTACTGGTGTGTTTACATATTATCAATGTGTAACCGATTTGCAAGATACAACTCACACATCTCGGTTTCAAGAATATAAGATATTATCGTCTCACCAATCACTCGTGATAAAATCCATGAAGCGATCCAAGTGAGCGTGGGTTTAATCCAATGCTCTAATCATATTCATAAGCACTCATGAACATTGCAGCAAACCTTTGCTATGTCTAATACACTTCAGACAATCTACAACCAATTCATGACAATCTTCTTTCATACCTACTTCCAAAGTATAAGCGACTGTGGAACGTTCGAATAATCTTATTATTCAAGTCAAAACATGCAAATTGAAACACAAGAATAATACTAATCTTATATGGCCCCAAACTTTTGAGTATAAATAAAACACTTTTATTTAATCACCATATTGATTACTCATTATTTGTTGTTTCGGGTAATCAACTTCTTACTTGAATTATAACGACAATTGTCCCATGCTCTTAGCATGCACATTATGTTTACTTATGGTCCTTACTTTGTGAAATAGTATAATTGAATAACATTTTCAATCACACTCGTTTCATAATTCCCAATCCCTACCACAAGTGTGAGAATACCAAATTCTTGCCACTTAGAGAATATGTTAGATTCTAACATTTTATGCAATGGTTCTTTCGTAATATCACGGCACAAAAGTCACCAAGACTCGGCCAATGAAATTACAAAATGCTCTATTGGAGCTTGTTACAAGACAATTCCATAGATGTGAAGTCTCACATTCAAAGTACATTCCGTTGAACATCCTTCTTGCATAAAAGTTTCTAATCTAGACATAAATTCTTAACGTCCAACTCCTAATATGGAAACATTTCCATATTTTCTATATGACAACTCATTTTAAATAGAATCTTATCTATTCATAATAATGTCAATATGGTCCATCCATGACTATACTTCTAACTGTCCACAAGTGACTAATCCTTGGCGAACCTTAGATTATCCTTGACAGTTGTTTAACTAATTCAGTCAAATCCGATTCTAGTCCTATTTCCCTCTTAATGCCCTAGGCATTTGGAAAATTTTAGAACGGTCAAATATTACAACGACATGATACTTTACCAGTCTTTTGCTATAATATTTCTATTTCTATTTGCCATGTTCTCACGATTCGAACTATGAAGAGGGATGTCGTAATCATAATTGAGTGTGAGAACGCAACAATTATTTCCATATATAGAATTCTCTTACGTTGAATCCTTTCAACATAACATTCATATATCTTTTTGACTAAATTTGATCAAAATTTATCAATCTAAACCTTTAGATTTGAAATGAAGTATAATATTCTCTCCCTTAATTATAGCAAAACAACTTTTCAACCTATGCAACTTTGCAAAGTGAAACTTTTGTTTTCTATAATTAATATTGCTAACTTGCAATAATAATCATGCTCCCACTAACATGCTGATTATATCCATACCAGCATAACATTTATGCTCCCACTAGCTTTGACACGTATTCAGAAAAACAGTTGGACTTCTAAAAGACAATAGTTATTGACTTTCCAAAGTTCATATTTCCAATACGATGTGCTTCGATAGGCCTTTATCTAAGCTTCTCAAATTCAGAACTTATATTACTAAGTCCTAAATGTTCAGACTAACTGCCAAATCTCACAATTCGAACTATGAAGAGGGATGTCGTAATCATAATCGAATTTGAGAATGCAATTTACATAATCGCTATCTCCTTAAAATCTCTCTTAGTGAAAGCGTTTCCTCACACTCATTTTCATGAAGGAGAGAAACCTTATGACACTTAGATTTTATGGTGCATGTGTTCCTATCCATGCAAATTTGTCATAAGCATAATCGTAAGACAACGTTTGTGACAAATTCAAACTCTTATGGACAGAACTTGTTCATTCTTAATTTCTTGCCATCAAGGGTCCCACCATTGCTTCCAAGTTATTTAGCAGCTCACCTATGCCAGTCAATGTACTTTCATTGATCAAGGTATTTGCCCTTATGCATTCATATGAGAACTCGTAGAACTCATATGCATAATCACTCAACTGGATTGACACAGAAATAAAATTTTGTCAGCACGATAGGTTACAATCCTCAAGTCGTGTGCTAGTGTTTAATAGGTTTACTTCTTGATTTGTTCTTGAAACTTTTCAATATCTTTAGACTCCCACTGACCTCTTGACATATAAGATTCTCTTATCAAGAAACATTTCTTGACAAAACAAATATTCAAGAGTCAGTGTGTATCTTTATCAAGACAAACCTACACACAATTTGGTATTAGTTGGTCTTTATCTTATCCAAGACATCACAACTTACCAATTTCAAACGTGCAAGAGCAAGAAAACATTTTCCTACTTCACATTTGATGAGTGTGTTAAATTTCTTAAGGTGATGTCACTCAAATCACAATTTTGGAGTACGACTTTAAAACTTGATTTTGGAACGAAGTACGATTAATCTTATTGACTTAACCATTACAACAATTCATGATTCCTCTTCTTAGCCAAACTAGTGTACTAAGGTGTCCTTAGAGGATGAATTGTAATATGGTTCTTAAGACGATCATAAAACACGATACAAAAGTACTCTCCCTTCTTCTTAGATTGGAGAAACTTTTATCTTTCTGCCTAATTGATTCTTCTTATTCGTTCTGCCATTCATTGAAACTTTTCAATGATTCAGAATTACACTTAATCTTGTAAGTATAACCACATTTACTAGACTTTTAGTAATTATGACGAATAATATTATTGTTATTTATGGCGGACTTGACCAGTGCACAACATTGTGAATTCGATCTCCTAGTCCTTCACTTGACTCTTTGTCAAAGAATTGGCCTTAAAATTTCTAAGTACCAAGATTTCCATACATCACATGATTCAAATCATATGATTCCAAGCTTTTGTCTAATTGAAACTTGGGCGATGGGAATCTTTCCTTACTTATAAAATTGCGACGCTAACATAAATAACATAACTGAGAATCACATCCACTTAATATTGCTTATAATAGAAACATTCAAACACCAATTTTCATAAAATCCCTCGCAAGGAAACATAAATAAGATAAATCAAAATTTATTTTATTGCGGAAAAATATTGTCCTTACAATGCGATTACAAATGAAAACTATGTAAATATTACTTAGCAATTTATCCTAACTCTAAAGTAGTAGCTTAAATATCTGATCCTTGAATCATGCGATCAAAATCCATTTCTTCGTGATCAAACTCAGCTTGCTCCTTCCTTTAAGCTTCCCTTCCTTTCTTTGATCCTTCAAAACATCGAAATGTAATCTTATCACATCATGTATTAAGAATCTCCAAATAGGAACTTAATAGAGTTAGATAGTGAATATTACCTAAAGCAGAGTCATACATCTTGACTCTCCCATCTCTTAGATCTCTTAGGTAGTCAGGGCAGCTTCGTAACCAATGCCCCTTCTTTTGGCAGTAGAAACATATGGACTCTCTGGAATGGCACACGGGACTATCTCAGACTCAGCCTTTCTCTTGCATAGAGAAAACGTTTCTGGACTTCCAACGTTACCATTGCCCATATAGGGTTGGGATACTGATTTACCAGACAAATTTGCTGACCAGTGCGCCAAATCATTTCTGATTCAGCAGCAATAAGCAAATAAGTCAAATCATTAAAGGTCATGTCGTGGTCCATCATATAGTACTCTCTAACGAACTTACCATATGATTCGGGAAGTGACTGAAGAACCAAGTCAACAGCCAACTTCCTTTAAACATCGACACCTAACTATCCCAATCTATCAATATGTAGCCTTTTATCCAAGACATGAGCACATATAGACTTTCCATTTTCATGTCTTTTGCCAATAGAGCTTGAGTGACCTTGAACTTTTTCAAGTCTTCGAACATGTGGGTCAGGGAGAATTATTGGAGGAGGTGGAGGAAATGAAGCATGATTTCCATTTTCACAATACAATCGTGGAACATCATCTTCACGTGGGAAACCTTTTCCAAAGGATTTAGGAAGACCATAGTTGTCAGACTTTGATATCTATGAAACGGGAGAAAATTCAAGTTTAGTTGATTGAATCCTTAATAAAACACCCAAATGAGATATTAAGGCTAGGACCCAACACAATATCCTACAAATTGGAAGAGGGATGCCGTAATCCAACTCGCAGAACATTTGAAGGTAGGTAAATGACGATTTACCAATTTCCACCATGAAAAACGAAAAGAAGGTTAAGCTTTAAATGAATTGAAACTCCTAGATCTTTTGAGATTCATTGAACTTTTCAATGTCATGTTTAATCTCGATTATGCCCTTCATTTGTGACTGGGATGCCGAGGATCACAAATAAGGTGTGAATAACCATGCGAATGTACACGGTGCCCTCAATGTTACAGTCACCTAATCGACGTGCCGGTTAACCACACACGCTCCATCGATCTATGACAAACATCGAGTCACCCTTCGCTACCAATGCCAAACCCAACTTAGTGTGCCGGTTAACCACACACACTCCACTAATTGTCTCGAAAAGGGTACAAAGTGTAATTCCATGGAATTGCATCGGTTTCACTTTTTCCTAAAGTAACTAAGATTTGGGAATTTAGTAAACATTTAGTTACTTTAACTTTCATTATACTTTTAATGAGGAGAGGGTTTGCCCTATCCTACCCGTTCGGCTAACGACCCTCCACCAATCAAGGAAGCGGTGGGTGAGAGTGGACACCCATTAAACGGCTATTTTATAGGCCATAACCTTATACCCCCCCTTATAGATCGGCTTCGTGAATGAGGCCTACTAACGGTAAGACTAGCAATTTAAGTTATACATATATAATGTTAGACTTTTAATGTTATATATAGTATAGGGTGTATTTTACACTTTTAAAATACTATGTGGGTTAATTTAATAAATTACACCTTTTAATTTAATTAAACATAAACCATTTCATTATGAATTTATTAACTCTCTTTTAATTATACTTTTGATTATACTTTTAATTAAATTAATAAAACCATAAGGTTATAAATTGAACCTTTTCCAAAACTAGGGTTTTAGAATTTAAAATTTCAAAAATTAAACTTTTAATCAAAAAAATTTTAATTCCAAAACTTGAGGGCAAGTATTTGAAACATTTAAAAACATTAGGGTTTAGAATTTAAATATTTCCACATTAAACTTTTAATCAAAAATTTAAATTCCAATGTTAGGGTTTAACTATTTAAATTTCAAAACTAACACTTTTAAGGTTCAAATTTAAACTATAAAACCTAAGGGGTGTAAATTGAAACTTTTCAAGCTTACTAGGTCAAATTTTTGACTAATAATAATCCTATATTATCCATATTTAACCAAATCCATCAATTTTGATGAGGATAATCGTTCCAAACTTAAAAATTCGGATTTTGGCAAGAAAAACGAGTTGTGGCAATTATCCTCAACAAAATCTGGCAAAAAATTCGAAAATCCCGGCACCAGAGCCCTGGACTCGTCGAGTCCACAATGGAACTCGTCGAGTAGGACCTACTCGTCGAGTCTTCCAGTCAGAACCCAAAAAAAAAACGATTTTTCAAGCAATAAACGAGCAAATATGCATCAATTCATCAACAAACAGCCCTAGTCTCTGATACCACTGATGGGTTATGAGCACTACAACATTCCTATGGTGTACATGCAAACC
The DNA here is from genome assembly GCF_052849685.1 of Lactuca virosa. NCBI lineage: Eukaryota > Viridiplantae > Streptophyta > Magnoliopsida > Asterales > Asteraceae > Lactuca > Lactuca virosa. Next base: position 115,552,108 of record NC_136431.1, read on the forward strand.
CTAAAGCTTTGGATCTAGTTTGTCTAATGAACATGCAATAATCATCCAAAGCCATAAACCCTAGATCTAGCATGTGATAATCAAATAACATATGAATTAGGGTTTAGATATTACCTTGATTGTTATGTAGCAATAACAATCTCAATTCCTTCTTGTAATTGGCTTTAGAAAGCTTAGTGTCACAAATGTCACACCTCTAATGGAGTCACAAACACCATAAGCAATAAGGATGAAGAAGGAGGAGAGAGAGAAAACCAAAAACATCTAGAAACCCCAAGGAATCAGTTGGCCACGTTTTTGGTGCCCTAGGGGTCCTTAAATATGTGTGGCTATTAGGGTTTTGAACAAGGAAACCCTAATTTGACTGCTTAGGCCCTAAGCAGCCCATGGACTCCCACTTTAGAGGCCTTGGACGATTTCTAATGGGTTTCCCCATTGAATTCGTCCACTCCATCCTCTATGGAGTCCATTAGCCCAATATCCAACTATCACACAATTGACAGTTCTAGTCCCCTTTATTTAATTAGTGTCTTTTAGCCACAAAATTAATTCTGATTAATTCTTGACTATTATTAATTAAATAATATGATTTCTCTCTTAATATATTATTCATATAATATATTAATAAATCATAATTAATCTCTTTCTCCATAAATCATCCTATCAAGTTGCTTTGGTGAAGGCAACCCAAAAGGACCATGCTCGCAATCGGGTCAAGTACATACCAAAATAGTTATGGGCTTAGACACTAATCCAACAGTTTTGATAATGGATCTTGGAGTGAGGCCCAATGAGGGAGTTGGGCCCAATTTGGTAAGTTGGGCCAATAATGGGTTTTGCTTAAGGGCTTTCAAGGTTATGGATTGGCATTGGGCCTTGGCCCAATAAAGAGAATGGACATGATGGATTATGTGGACCCTTAGTCAAGATTTTTATGTTGTGTAATGACTTGGTATTTATTGTTTGGATAGTTCGAGATTTTGGTAAGGCATCGATTCGGGAGTTCGATTCTTCAGTTCGGATTGGCATTGCGAGGTGAGTTATCCTCACTATACTCAAGGTCTAAGGCACCAAGGCCGACCCTTTGGATTGTTATATGGGTATGTTATGCTATTATGATCTGTTAGATCGGTATCCTAGTAGGTAGGATAGTATTATGTGGTATGTGGTATTATATGTTAGATCGGTATCCTGGTAGATAGGATGGTATTATGTGCTATGTGGTATGATCCGTTAGATCAGTTGTTGTCTATAGACTGCTATGTGATTATCTGTTATATGTGCACATGTTTGTTTGGCGGTTGAGGCTTATCTGCTTTGTGCGAAAGCCAATAAACCTAGGCATTCCAACCTGTTGGTTGTGGGCCGTGAGTATTCCATCCCGAGGATGATTGGACTCATAGTATGTGGGCATTCCAACCTGTTGGTTGTGGGCCTGGGGTGTTCCATCCCAAGGATGATTGGACCCATAGTATGTTGACATCCCAATCGGATGGTTGAGGGCCTGGGGTATTCCAACCCGATGGTTGACTGGACCCATAGTATGTTGTTTATGATTATATGTGTATTGTTGTGGGTATGGGTATTTTGAGGGAACTCACTTAAGCTTTCGGGCTTATAGTTTTAGTTTATTGTTTCAGGTACATCAGGGGATCGTGGCAAGGCAAAGGCGTGATCGTACAGCTCCTCACTTTTTATGACTTTGTTTCTGGGATACTCTGATATGATACATTTTGAAAACAAGTTTTGTAATGGTTAATAGATTTGAAATGTTTTTTTAAAAGTTTAAATTTGTCATGATAAATATGAGTGTTACAAACCACATATAACATTTAATCATCTAAATAATTTGTATCTATGTGTAAGATGAATGTAACTATGCACTCACTTGTTAGAAGTGGATGACTTGTGGTTAGGGCAGCGCTTCGCCTAACACCTTGGTATTTCCTTTTGAAAGACCTTGATATGAATATTAATAAGTCTTAATCTTTGTTTCATTATTTTGCAACTATAATAGCGATAGTTTAGATTCCTTAATAACCCCAATGAATACGTCAAGATCTAGCTGATAAGGAAAAACCAGTTAAGATCACATCCTAGGTAGGATCTATTTGGTATATATAACATATATTGTTTGGAAAATTCACTTTAAATACCTCACTACATCTAGCCTAAATATTTCCCCTTTTAAGTAGATTAATCAATATTATGATTGGAATCACTGATAAATCTTATTTTAAAGTTCATAATAACGACTAGGACTATAAATATAAGTTACAGTTAAAGTAATATAAGTGCAGCTTAACTTACAGAGTTTTAAGGAAAAAGTCCAGAAAGTTTTCAAGAAGAATTCCGACCTGAAAGCTTCTAATTGCCGGGATCTATGATGCCGCAAAGCTCCATTAAAGACTCCTAAATAGTAGAGGAATTCATACTAAAGAGGTAGAAATTTTCAAAGGGAAATGGGATAGAAAGTGTGAGGAGAATGAGAAGCATTAGCTTCTATTAATAGACTGCTTTCATTGGAGGCACGCTATGCGACCAAGACAAGGTGTGTCACGCTCTGGGTTGGGGGCATGATCTCCTCTGAAATGCTGACATGTGGCACGAGTCCAGTGGGTTGACGTCGCAGGTGGTAGGTACGAATTTCAGTCTTCTAAAATTTGTATCTCTCTCATACAAGCTCCGTTTTTTATGTTCTTTATATCCACACGTAGGTATTTCCGAGTACTATAACTTTTATTTAGACTCCATCGAGTAATTCTAAATTCATTTTAATTTTAACAGTCTAGGAAGATTACACTACAAAATGTTAGAATTTGGGGTCTTAAGAATATCAATATACAAGGATATTTCATGAATTGTGATTCCAATCACTTTCCAAAATCTGTGATTTCGACCCTATATCTTAGGGTATCACGAAATCGAATTTGGGATAATCCAAAGAATTTCAATTTAGAAGTCATGCCACTTCTAAATCAGAAACACATAATATATCTTGCTGTTTTTATTTTTCTATAGAGAAAGAATCAATCAATATACGATTTTCGTGTATAAAAGTTCCAACCCTTTTTATGGAAAATGAATAATGTTCTTATACCAGAAGGAAAAGTGTTTATGAAGGTTTCCTCCATATTTTGTGCCAAAATGGTTAGTTAAAAGACATAACTAACGCTTGCATCATCAAGATGTCATCAAGTGAATTTTGGCTATGCCCCTTGGACCCCATTAAGGGCGCTGCCCCTAGACCCCGCTAATGGGTTGCATCCTCTTTGAACCCTGCACCCAGGCATTTTTCCCCCAGACCCTCGTATTCCTGAGTTCACATTTACCACACCAAGTGTGAATCCCTCACCTCCAAGCTCGGTTAGTTAATAAAGCTCGACCTATCTCATAAATAATAATAATTACACCAAAATATGTTGATAACACTAAAATCACCAACATTCCTCCTGTATTTTAGTGTAATCCTTAATTAACTAAAAGAAAACACAAAATCAAACTTAGGCATAAATGTAAATATCTTGAAGATTGAATTTTCACATTAGTATAATATACATGTCAAATGCTCGAGAATCATGGTGTCCTAAGGATTGAACCCATCAACTCATTTGGTTAACTGAAGATGCTATACACATAAGTCAAAGACAATATCTAATGTTTCATACATGACACTATTACATCTGTGTGTCTTATCCATTCATGAGTGCATAAAAGCCTAGCCTAAGGTTTCTGAAGCGACATCACTTCACACTCACATAGGTAGCCTTCTATATAAGGCACCTATAAATGCACTTTTTCAAATGAACTATTAAGAACTTAATCAACCTACTTTTACATTACGAGTTATAAGCACATACCTTGGGGTGTAGTATATAAATGTAGTTCAATCTCCATAAGCAAGCTTTCCACATTGAATTCAACTTCTAACATTGTATTAGAATGGAATTGGGTATCTCACCCATAGATATATCAAGTGGGCCTTGAACCCATCCCTATAACCAACTTCTTTACCAATTATCTAGCTAACCCCTTCTTCAAGTGATCAGCTAAGTTTTGTTGATATCGAACAAACTCAATAGAAATGATACCATGAGTTATAAGCTCACGTACCATGTTGTGCCTAACACCCAAATGTCATGAATTTCCATTATACACTTGACTGTATTCTTTTGCCAAGGTGACAACACTATCACAGTGTATAAAAATAGGTAATATAGGATTTGGCTACAAAGGAATTTCATAGATAAAACCCCTTAACCATTCTTCTTCTTTTCCAGCATCTGCAGGGGATACAAATTCACATTCCATAGTTGAATTTGTGATGCATGCTTGTTTCTTAGAAGCCCGTGAAATGGAATCTCCAACAAGAAAAAACAACCAACCACTTGTAGAAGAGTGGTTCGCAACATTAGCGATCCAACTAGCATCTGAATATTCTTCAATAACCGAAGGAAACCCTACATAAGTCAAACCAAAGTCCATGGTTTTCTTAAGATACCTTAGCACTCTCATTACTACTTGCTAGTGATGAGTACTAGGATTGCTAGTAAACCTACATAGCTTTCCTACAACAAATGCAATATCAGGCCTTGTGTTGTTCATAATATACATCAAAAACCCAATGATCTTTGAATAGTCAAGTTGTGAAACTGCATCACTAGTGTTTGGGATAAGTTTCATACTTGGGTCAAAAGGTGTACTCATAGGAGAACAATCAGAACAATTGAACTTCTCAAGCACTTTATCAATGTAATGAGACTGTGCAATTGGGATCCCTTGATGTTTACACTTGATTCATATTCCAAGAATCACTTCTGCCTCCCCAATATCCTTCATGGAAAACTGAGATGATAAAAACTCTTTGGTTATGTCAACGTGCCTTTGATCAGTACCAAATATGAACATATCATCTACATACACACTTGTCTGATTGATTCAGCTTGAAATCATGAGACAAGACAACATCAAAAAAAAATTGATGCTACTGTTTTGGTGCTTGCTTCAACCCATACAATGATTTAACCAATTTGTACAACTTATGCTCATTTCCAAGCATTATAAATCCCTCAGGTTGCTTCATATACACCTCTTCCTCTAAATCACCATTTAAGAAAGTTGTTTTCACATCCATTTGGTGAATCACCAAATTATAAATTGTTGCTAAGGTAATTGGCAGTCTAATGGTGGATATACGAGCGACTGGACCATAAGTGTCAAAATAGTCAATGCCAGGTTTTAGTCTAAAACCTTGAATAACCAATTGAGACTTAAACTTGTCAATTGATCCATCAACTTTCATCTTCCTTTGAATATCCCACTCCAATCCAAAGGTTTGCATCCAGGAAAAAGATCAGACGACACCCAAGTATTATTCCCCATGATGGAATCCATCTCATCATTTATTGCTACTTTCCAGAAAGCAATGTCTTGAGATTTCATTGCTTCATCAAATGTTTTAGGATCTTCTTCAACACTAAAACAATATGAATATTGATTTGTAATTTCATCTCTAGATTGAAAATCATTACCGAATGATTTAACTTTCCTTTGTCTTCACTGGAACTAGGAACCAAGCATTTTGGTCTAGGTATGGATGAAAAATGATTTTCATTAAATATTGGATCTTTAGATTTTATAATAGTTTTAAATAAGACAGAAGCATTAGGTTCTATAAAATAAAACCTATAAGCCTTGGAATGCTCAACATATCCAATAAAGATACAATCAACACCTCTTTCACCCAAAGTCTTCATTTTTTATTCATTCAGCCTCACACAACCCCAAACTTTAAGATATTATAAGTTTGGTTTCTTTTTGTACCCAAGTTCATAGTGGTTACATTGATCCTTTTTTGGAACTCTATTTAGAAGAAAACATGTAGTTAGCATAGCTTATCCCAGAAACCATCTCTCAAACTAGATTAAGACAACATAGAGTTCACCATTTCCTTTAGAACTTTATTTTTCCTTTCAGAAATCCCATTTTGCTTAGGAGTATATGGAGCAGTTATTTCATGTATAATACCAAAAGATTGGAAATACCATTTTGCTTAGGAGTATATGGAGCAGTTATTTCATCTAACAAATATACATAACAAAAACGAGAATAATCATCTATAAAAGTAACTATGTCTTTCTTATTTCCTAAGGATGGGGTGGAATGAAAATCACATAGATCACTATGAATTAATTCAAGCATAACGTAACTCCTTTTAACATTAGGAAAGGGTTGTCTAGTTATCTTAGTTAACATGCATGTTTTACATTTTTCTATGTTAACATCAAAATATGGTATTAATCCGTTTTTAGACATTTCAAGCATTCTTTTATAATGTACATGTCTTAAACGAGGGTGCCATAAAGAAGAATCATCAATACTAGAACAAGCCATGTATATAGAATCTACAACTTTATTGTTATTTACATTCAATCTAAACATACCATTATAACAATACCCAAACCCAACAAATGTACCACACTTAGTTAATACAAACTTGTCATATTCATAGACTTGTTTATATCCACATCTATTAATTACACCACCAGAAACTAAATTCTTTATAATCTTAGGAACATGAATAACATTCTTAAGAAGAAGAGTTTTTCCAGAACTAAGACATAAAAACACAGATCCACGACCCACCACAGGTGCTTTATGGTCTCCCATGTACAGCACCGATCCATCATTAACTACTTCATAATCCTTGAACTAAGAATGATCTTTACATACATGAGTCGTCGCCCCTGAGTCTATCCACCATGTATGATCATCATCCTGAACACAGAATGATTCAGGAATAAGTGTTACATGATATATAATAGCAGTAGTAGTATTTTCAGAAATCATATTCTGACCTTGTGGTTTTGGACCTTGATCATTAGATCCTTGTCCAGAAGTGCTTGTACCATATTTTTCTTCAAACGATAATCTCATTTCATGTGACCGGGTTTGTTGCAATCCCAACATACAAGTTTTGCTTTCTTCTTTGAATCCTTATAATAGTCATCTTTCTTCTTCCTTTTTGCTTAGTTATTTTTCTAATGTTTGTCATCTTCCACCATGTTCACTGAAGATCCAGGAACTTCTTTTTCTTTTCCCTTGCCACTTTCTTGATCCCGAAGACCCCTTTCAATTCTCAAGTGACTTCCAAATTGTACTAGATACAAATCTTCTTTATGGTGTTTCAATGTGTGTTTAAAGTCTTTCTAGGATGGGGTAATTTGTCAATAGCTCTTGAGACAGAAATGGATTCATCCATTTGCATTTTGTGTTGTTCAAATTGTCCCAAAATCCTCATGAGTTCATTGTATTATTCCATGAAAGGCCTTGAATCCACCATCTTGTAACTATAAAAATTACTGACAACGAATTTCTTACTTGAGGCGTCCTCTGCCAGTATTTGGATTCAAGGTCATCAAATAGATCTTTTGTAGATTCTTGATTTTGATAGATGTCAAAGAGAGAGTCAGACATACCATTTAAAATGTGACCACGACAAATGTAATCATCATTTTCCCATTTGCATCTTCTTCTAGTATGTTCAGGGTTTTCATCGTCCATTTGTTCTGGTGCAGGAGTTCTCAATGCGTGAACAAATTTCAGGGTATTATGAAGGAAATGCATATTCTTATACCAACGACAAAAATCAGTGCCTTTCAACTTATCCAACTTCCCAAATTTGGAATTCATGTCTTTAATAGATTCTGCCATTTATATTCTTTCATAGAAAATCACAGATTTTGAATGTTACAATTGGCGTCTTAAGAATATCAATATACTTGGATATTTCTTGGATTGTGATTGCAATCACTTTCCAAAATCTATGATTCAACCCTATAGCCTGAGGTATCACAAAATCAGATTTGGGAATATCCAAAGAATTTCAATTTAGAAGTCAGGCCAGTTCTAAAACAGAAACAAATAATATACCTTACTGTTTTTGTGTTCTAGAGAGATAAAATGAATCAACATATGATTTTTGAATATGACAGTTCCAACCCTTTTTCTGAGACGTGAAGAATGTTCTTATGCTAGAAGGAAAAGTGGTTATCGCGGTTGCCTCCATATTTGGTGCCAAAATGGTTAGTTATAAGACATAACTAACGCTTGCATCATCAAGATGTCATCAAGTGAGTTTTGGCGGGAAATTCATGCCAGGAGTCATACTCGACATAGATGTGATAGTGGCTCGGCCCCATGGACCCTGCTAGGGGAGCTGCCCCTAGACCTCACCATAGGGTTGCAGCCCCTTGGAACTCTGCACCCAGGGGGACTGCCCCCGAACCCCCGTATTCCTGAGTTCACATTTATCACATCGATTGTGCAACCCGCACCTCCAAGCTCAGTTAGTAAATAAAGCTCGGCCTATCTCATAATTAATAATAATTTGACGAAAATATGTTTATAACACTAAAATCGCCAACACAAAAGATAGTGTAAACTTCATAGCTTCTTCATAACAACTCTGTTTTCGACATTCTCTATATCGACAGGTTGGTATTTACGAGATCTTCAAGTATAGTTTACATTGTTTTGGCTAACAATCAACCGATTTTAATTTCCATTTCTGTGTCGCATACTGCTGCGTCGAAACTTCAAAAAATCATAACTTCTACATACGATGTCAGATTTTGGCGCTCTTTATATGTACGCTCTCGCTTTACGATTACAACGACTTTCGTTCAGATTACTTTGGCTAATAAGGAACCTATCTTCGATTCAATTTTTACGAAGCACTCTCTCGTATGGGGCTGAACACGAAACTTTGTAGAATCATAACTTATTTATATGAAGTTAGATTTAAGCGTTCCTTATATTCACGAGATCATCATCATGACTACTACAACTTTCATCAAGATTACTTATCCTAAATAATTTTATATTTTTTAATGTTTATTTTAGCCTTATTTATTAAATTTTAAAATAAGTTTTTTATACAAACATTATATATATATATATATATATATATATATATATATATATATATATATATATATATATATATATATATATATATATGCCTCTTTCATTTCTCCATAAAAGATTATAATTCTTGATCGACGTAAATACATATTTTATATTTATGTCTAGCGAGAAATGCGGGACTTATACAAATCATGGATGCAACTCTGAAATTCTAAGACACGTTTTTGTAGATTTTATAGTTTTGGTGCTTGTTATAGTTTTTGTAAATTATGCATTTAATGTGAGTTAATGCATAGTTAATTCATTTAATTTCTAATTAGCGAATACAGTTATAGATATCAGTATATAAAGAGACATTTGCTTCTCATTCCAAGACACTTGATTGGATACTCTCTTCTCCTTTTCTTTTCATACATTTTCCAAATAATTTTCAGGCAAGCAGTCAAATTCGATAGTGCACACTGCTTCGACAGTTGTATCCTTGGAACAGACGACGAATCTGTTTAAAGGAATCATGTCAAACACACTCATCAGTCAATTAGCGTTATTACTTACTAATGGTTTATTTTGTAGATTTATTAGCGAGAACTAGCAAGTGGTATTGGTTTAAACCAAGAAGTGGGTATCAAACGACCACCTCATGCTCTATGGTGTTCTTATTTTTTTTATCTCTATTAAAAATCAAGAACATATATTCTTCCATTTGTGAAGTACTTGTAGACATTGTTAAAAATAATAATGATAGTGATCATAAAGCTTAAGCAATTCACATCTTAAGGTTATTAAAGTCATTTGATTTTGTGTTTTTTCTACACTTTTAATATCTTGGAATTCACAAATCATTTGACTACTACAAAGAAAAGACCAAAACTTTGTAAATGTCATGAAAAAAGTAGGCACATCTAAAAAAACAATTCAAGAAATTAGGGATGCAGGATGAGAACCACTTTTAGTTTTTATGGACGATTAATTCTTTTGGACGTTAAATATTAGCGTGTTTTTGTTTTGATTTAAAAATACAACTATCTTGCTATTTTTGATTAAAAGTGCCTTCTTGGGTTAAAAAAGAAATTTTGCATCATTTACCGGGCAATCGTGTCATGTTTTTGTCTGCCATGACACGACACGATTGCTTGTTTTTATCATTGACACAAAAACAAACCAATTAAAATATGACAAACATGACATGACACGAAAAAGATAACATAACATAAACATTAGTTTGGTTTTATTTTTTGATTAAGCGATTAAACTGGTTTGAAGCCGGTCTTTTTGTATATTTCTATTATTTAATATTTAAAAAATAAACAACATATATCAAAATACATTAATTACCATAATTTTAAAATATATACCAATCGATGGTCACTAAGTATAGTAAAAAACATTTTGGGCCATAAAAAATTATTTACCACACTTTGTTGTCATCAACATTATAGTAAAATAAAAAATTCCCATGCAAATTTGTGTTTTTGTATGTTGAACCGAATATTGATAAACAAGAAAAATAGGAAACAAAATGGAAATCCCAAAAGAACAATTAAAACCAAATGACAACCTTAAAAATTAAATGTAAAAATGAAAGTCCTTTGCTCTGAAAGTAGAATGCTATAAATGTTTCTTTTTCGAAGTATAATGTTGTAACAGGAACATATGAAAGTAGGATGCTATAATAAAAAAAGAAACGAATGCAAATTGCTATTTTATCTCATTTCACAGCAACATATAAATACTTGACACTAAGAAAGATTGTACAATGCTATTTATTGCATTCGACAACATGGTTGTTGCTCAAAGTAGACTACCACAATAAGAAAAAACAACTGAAACCAAGATGTTGTAATAGAAAGAACTAATTCCGAAGAAAAAAAGTTAAATAGCTCGGTGAATAGCTTGACTGATCCCAAAAAGTTGATGCCTCAACAGTTTATTTATTGCATCATGGGGTCTTGATCATCAACTTGTTTTAGTTGAACCATGGAGCAACAAAAATGTTTTTCAACATTGATGGTAACATTTGTCCTTCCTGATACAAAATTTTTTAAAATTAAAAAAGCTATATTAGTTGCAGTAAGGTTACCAAATAATTGAAGTCTGATATATCTATTTAATTTAAATATAATTTTGCAACTAAAGTCTTTATATAATTATATAAGACAAAAGTACATAACAACAAAGTTTGAAAGGACAAATTATTTAAAAAAAATAAACACCAAACATAATAACAAAATAAACAAATATCACATATCTAGCAACCTTCTATTTCAGTATAAGAAATCATTCTGTATCCATGATCAACATGTCTTAAAAAGATTCAGAAAAAGTTAAAAATTAGAACTTAAAGTTTTTTTAAACGATAAATAATTTGATAAATTAAGAAGCCAACAGAGAGCTGGACAAATACAAAGTGTAGAAAAAAAGAGAAAAAAAAAACAAACACCTGAAGCCAAGGAGGGTAAAATGGTCAAAACATGAGAAGAGCACTCCCCGGCAGCCAAGTGTGCGGCAAGATATTTAAAAGAATTGGAAGCAGTCATCACACAAGGGCACAAAAACCACAGGAAGCCATAAACTCCATGCAGGGGTAAAACGGTCTATGTAAAGAAAAAACTTCCAAAACTTTTTTTTTTATCACCATCAGCAACCATGAACATAGCATTTTTTAACTTGGCAGAAAATTTCAAGCAAGGACACTAAAATAACATCAAATCAGCAAAGCTTAGTGTGGGTATAATGGTCAAATTTAGGACCACATCACATCTCCATATGCAATAACACACCAGTAGAGCAAAGCATATTCAACAAAAGAACATAGGGGCAAAAATGACCAACTCTCCAAAAACAGATAAAAAAACAGATATAACTAAGCCACACCAGCATCTACCACAGGGGCTAAACTCTCCATTCTCCACCACATGGGAAAAAGCATCAAAATCCCGAAAGTAGATGTTGTGCAACACAAACACAAGGCAAAACATATTCAATCTGCACCGAAAACTAACTGAGTTGTAGACTTGGCTGCACATACACTTAGAACCAAAAATCCTGAAATAAATCCCACCAAACCTCTATTTCCCACCCGACCTTGTGTTTACTTACTACATTCAATTATTGGATCATAACACCACTCCATCCATCTCAAGCTCCTATGTTTGCTTCTAGAATTTATCCATAAGTGCCACAATTCTTGGATTTTGTTTGACAAACATTTGTGTGTTTTGGTTTGACTTGAGTGAATCTTTGAGTTCCTGAATTTCCATATGACCTATATGTAGAACTGAAAGTTAGATGCTATAATTAAAAACTAAACTATATGTAGAAACAATCAAGATCAGGGAAACAAATAGCTATTAACCCGTAGTACACACAAAACAATGATTTGTTAAATCATGAGATTAATAGAATGCTAAAAAGCTCAAGAAAATCAACCGATGGGTTTAGGGTGACAGTGGATGGTGTAGATGCTGGTAAGAGCTACGGTTTCTAAAAAGCTCAAGAAAATCAAGACTGATTCTTTTATTGCGACGAATATGGGTGGCTGAAGATGGCTTTATAGAGCATTCCCACTTGATAAACCGATTCAATTGGAAAACATGAGGAATACCCATTTATCTATGACCAGTTCAATTTAAAGATAAAAAATGGAGACCTATTCAAATGTGTTTCATTCAATAACCTCTTGACCAGATAATATTAAGTACTCTTTTACTGCATAAATCGATTGTATATATCGTAATAAAGTTTGTATGTGTTAGAACGATTCAAGCGGGTGAAAGTGAGGTTTGACCAATTTAAGTGGCTGAGGAATACTAATTCAAACTTTAAAGGCCATCATCTATCAATTCTTATCTTGACTTTTTCCATTGTTGACCAGTGACATTTGGCGGCATCGATCTCCAGGGTGTGTGGGTGGCCGATGGAGGAGATAATGATGGTGGTTCTTTGAGATAAAGATCCATGGGGACTCAAATCCCCTACAAATCAATAAAAAAAATAAGCAATTAGGGTTCTACAAAGGGTTAAGTATCTAACTGATGGGAAATTATGATTCTTCTAAAAATACCTCATTGGTTGGATGGTGAAAGAAGCAATAGGCAGCGGTAAGTATAGGTGGTGGTGTCTAATGGCATTTAGAGAGAAACAGAGAGAAGCATCAGAGTGGGTTATTTCCACCTGCATAGAAAACAGAACTTGCAATAAACCTAGATGAAGAAAGTGTACCTTTTTTTCTCTTACCGTTCCAGACCGATGTGGATGGAAAATGATCCGATGGTGGTGGTGACTGGTTTCTCGGAAGCACAAAAAGATAAAATGAACTTGAAGATGCTTTTTTTCCAGCAGCAACAGGCGATGGAGACCAGGTGGTGAATGGAATCTCTTTGTGATCGAACTGAGAGAGTGAATGCAAATATAAATCATATTTAGAGTTTGACCTATTCAATTGGCTTTAAGATATGGGATAACCGATTCACTTGACATAGGAGTTTGTTCAGTTTGTTTAAAGTTTATTTGAATTTTTCAGTGGTTGACCGATATGAAGGAACAGATTGGGAATAAGTTTCATTTTGACCGATTCACATTAGTTATCGTTTAACTAAATAAGATTCAATGCATAAATCCATTGTACACCTTGCATTTGATCTTGTACCTCTTAAAATTCAGCAAAACATGCTAAATGCTTATTAAGGTATATATATATATATATATATATATATATATATATATATATATATATATATATATATATATATATATATATATATATATTCGCACCTCATATCAAGAGGAAGGGTAGCTTGTCAAGCTGGCATAAAATTTTAATTATTATTAATTATTATATATATAAATATATATAACTACTATATAAATAAAAACATTGTCTTTTAACCGGTTGTTCTTTTATTTATATATATATATATATATATATATATATATATATATATATATATATATATATATATATATATATATATATATATATATATGTTATTTTCTGGTTAACAAGTTGTACCAATATCACGTTGATGTATTTATCAAATAGGAGCATTTCATTCAACATAAAATCCTATAGAATGTTAAAATGGTAATTTTAATATTTAGTAATTCCATTTAGCAACATTATTAAACAATATGTTTTCATTTAAACCCAACTCCATCGATAACAAGTTTTCATTACGTTTTGGAAGCATTCAAACACTAAATTATTCTAGAATAAGTTTTCATTCGGTTGTTATTTCGTACAAATTGCTCTAAAATAAACTGTCATTGTTACACTTTTATTTGAATCTAATTTTAAACTAAGTGAAACTTACGATATATACCTCGAAGGAAAATGCAAATGAATATTTATATAATAATTAATTAATCACAATTGTGAAATAGAAAAGACAAATAAAATTTAAAACTTAAAGAAAATACTATTCCTGATAATAAGATTCAATAATTTATTTTAAAATTAATTACTTTTTAAAATTAAATTTGAAAAGCTAAGACCCACATTACCTAAAATAACTTGAGGCGGTGACTCACTACACAAGTGATTTTGTTGATCGTTAGGTTGCAATAATCAATTACAGTCTTATGTAATTCTTAGATTAATTTAATCCAAAAAACATTACTTTGTTTTTAATGACATGTTCATCTCATCTATGCTTCAAAACTCTTATATTTAGGCCTTTATCACATAAGAAATTGATCAAATCATTCATTTAAAATACTTGAGAATTATATTTCACTAATGGTTAGATGAACTTTATCCTATAAGTAAATATAAAACACTATGGACATTTTTTACAACCCAAATAGATAAGGTGATCCTAAAATCCACAAGAATTGCATAAAAATATTAAGTGGTTTTTAAGTGGATTGTATAGATTTGAAGTTTTGAAATAAGAGCTTTTATAAATGTTTTATTATTATAGCATTTTAAAATATTTTGTATCATGAATATATAATGCATAAAATATTTTATTGTACATTTTAAGGTGTTCCGAAATTTATAAAGTTGAATTTGATTTATATACAATTTTACTGGTTAAAATTTATATTCAATTTTAGTTTGACGTTATAATGATTGGAATCGGTTTTTAACTTTTTAATAAAACAACCTTTATTATAGATTTATGAAGTTTAGATTAAGTTTAAAAATCATTTTAAATATTTTCATATCTTTAAATGTTTGGCTATTTAATAGTTCAAAAAAAATTTAAAACTCTTTTTAACAAACTCATTTTTTGACATCTTGCGTTGGAAACTTTTATTTAAAACTCTAAACCCCAAGTTTGATGTTATTTTTGTCAAAATATTTTTAGCATGGGAAATACATTTACAAATATACAACATTTTATAGCAACCAAAAATAAACATCACAAACATGCATTTTAAAGTATATAAACAAAACCATTTTCTAATAATGTTTATTGCAAGTTATCACAACAAATATTAAGACATTTGCTAAAGGATTTAATAGGACACTTCAAGGTCTTCAAAAGGCTTCATGTATTCATAAGATCTTCATGCTCCATCTTATTATATTTTTATAAAAAATAAAATACAACTAGTCTAAAAACTAATTTATTACATATAAAATAAACAAATGAAATAATACATATTTATCTAGTACATCATCATATGAATAAATAAATAACAACCGCAAATGTCCTAATGGCTTGTTTATACACAACAAACATATCAAACATATCAATAAACAATATTTTTTTTTCTAATGCAACTTTTATATAACCAAAATGCATGGAAAAATGGTTATATAAAAAATAAACACTTTTAACAACAAGTTGCCAAAGAAAACAAATATAGACATTTCTTTAGCCAAAAAGAAATCTATGCTTGTTTTCCAAAAAAAACTAAAGATTATCATAACATGAAAATCCATTCTAACATTTAAAGATGGCTCTAATACCACCGATGGTTTTTGATACGTAAAGTAGAGAATTTTTTAATAAAAACCAATAACATAAGCTTTAAAATTTTATAACTATTTTCTAGTATATAACAAAACCAAACATCAAGGATGCTTTTAAAGATGTTAGAATGATATTAAAACAACAATATGATGTTTTAGAAATGACAACATTTGAAGCCTTTGGACCCTCTTGGATTTTGGGTGTTAAGTAGATGACAAGAACAAGAAGCTTTGTCTTCACTACAAGTAATCCACCAACAAGAATAAGGTACCCAAAATGTTAATTTTATTATTGTATTATTTTGTTCTTTAAGCGTTTAAGTGCTTAAACAATTAAGCACTAAAGGAATAGACAAAGTGAAGCACCAAAAGACCAAGAACCATACTTCAAAAGTGAGAGAAGTGGGAGCTAGAGAACTCACAACTTTTTGTTCAAAGATGAGAGAATTCTAAGTCTAAAAAACTAGCAACTTTTCATGCACAAGAGTCCCTTTTTATACCTCATGCAAGGTAAAGTCTTTCCATTAAAATACTCTAAAGTATTGGCTAGAAATAGGAGGATGGTCGACAAGAGGATAAAGGTTGACAAACAACCTTCATCCCTTTAAGAACTTTCGGCCATAAGGCCCTAATGAAGACAAAAATTGTCTGCTAGTTTTTTAATCACGGTAGAATAATTTACTAATTTAATCATGGTTAACCAAAATGTCTAAAACTTTGTACATGACTTATCATACCATATGATATAATGACTAATTTGTTGCTTCTTTCATTAATATTTTCATAAAATAATTATTATTCTCTATTTAAATACAAGAGTTGAATTTATTTGTTAATATCAAATACTTAATAAATATTCAATAACTACCAACTTGATTAAGGCGCGACCCTATAAGATCATATGTCACGAGCGATATAACTCAATAATGATTCTTAGGCATATAGATCCAATATACACCATACAAGGTATATAAGTTTATGTACTTAAATCCACCATATGTGCATTGTAATCATCCAAAAGTTTTAAAATCCAACTTCTAACTTGCTTACTTACAAGATTTTTAGAAATTTCACGAATATCTTCCTCTTACATAATTTTTATTTGCAATTATAATATCTATAGATTGAAAGGTGTTTGGCCGAAAGATATAATATAAGAAGAAGATAATATTGAAATTTCAAAAATCTTGGAAGTTAAAAAAAGTTAGGGGTTGAGTTTAAGAACCTTATACGATTAAAATGCATATATTTGATACGAAACAATATAGCATGATAGGTTTGTATACCTAAACTTATATACCTTATAGGGCACATTTACTTTATATATATATATATATATATATATATATATATATATATATATATATATATATATATATGTGTGTGTGTGTGTGTGTGTGTGTGTGTGTGTGTGTGATTTTTATGTATCCAAAGTAAAAAAATAATAAAGATTAGATATCTAAGTATTTTTTTGTATGTTTTTAAGTAAGTTTTCGGGTTTTTAGGAATTTTTGAGTTTAAAAAGATTCTCTCTTTTTCTCTTTTTGTGTGTGAGTGTGTGTGTGTGTGTGTGTGTGTGTGTGTATATATATATATATATATATATATATATATATATATATATATATATATATATATATATATATATATATATATATAGAAAGAGGTTAAAAATGATGAATATACATATTTTGAGATTTTTTTTCGATAGAAGATACACTATAAAATAAAGGTTGAAAAAATGATTTAATTTACCCTAAAAACATTAATGATCCTATTTAAACATAACACACACACACTCTCTCTCTCTCTCTCTCTCTCTCTCTCTCTATATATATATATATATATATATATATATATATATATATATATATATATATATATATATAGAGAGAGAGAGAGAGAGGTAAGTTCAATTGAAAAAATAAAAAAGGTTGAGAATGGGGAATCATTCTCAGCTAGGGATGAGATTTAGAACCGGAAAACTGGACCGGAACCGGAATCGGACCGGAACCGGAACCGTTAGAACCGGAATATATAGAACCGGTTCCGGGTTCAAAAATTGGCTTTATCCGGGTTTGGGTCCATCGGGTCCGGGTAAACCGGGTCTAAAAACCGGAACCTGTTTTTGGAACCGGAACCACTTTTAGGGCCAGAACCGGTTTTTTGTGAAACGTTTAAAAGATGCACATCTCATTCGTTTCAACTCCGATTGACATACGATTTTTTCCAACATGTAGTTTAGAGTTTGTACATGATTTTAGACTATAAATTTGCCATTTTTAGTTTTATATTCATTGACTTACAGTCCCCCAAAGTCGATATATCAAAGCTGGAAGTTTTTAATTTTTCAGTTTTTTTGTATTCGGTGAAAGTTTTTAAACACGCATATCTAATTCGTTTGAAGTCGGATTGACATGTGGTTTTTTCCAACTTGTAGTTTACAGTTTGTACATGATTTTAGACTATAATTTTGTCATTTTTGGTTTAACATTCAATGATTTACAGTCCTCCGAAGTCGGGATATCAAAACTAAAAATTTTCAACTTTTCAGCTATTTGTTTTTGTACTTTGTATTATGTGAAAATGTTAACATATGCATATCACATTCGTTTAAAGTCGGATTGACATGAGGTTTTTTCCAGAGTGTATTTTAGAGTTTGTACATGATATTTGACTATAATTTTGTTAATTTTGGTTTCATATTCAATGAGTTACAATCCCCCAAAGTCGGGATATCAATATGAAAATTTTCAAAGTTCAACCCACTAAGTAGTAAGTGATTACCAAAAAATTCCGGTTTTTCCGGGTTTTCCGGTTCTAAAACCACTTTATCCGGTTCCAACCTACCCACTTTGATGTTTCCGGGTTTTCCGGTTCTAGACCCACTTTACCCGGAACCGTACCCGGAACCGAACTGGAACCGGTTCCTATATACCGGTCCGGTTTCCGGTTCTATAAAATCCCGTTAACCGGTTCCGGGTTTTCCGGGTCCGGGTCCATCCGGTCCGGGTTTGGACCCACTTTCATCCCTATTCTCAGCCACTCATTTATTTTTGCCGCAAAAGACTCCGTCGTACCAGCGGAAATTGGAAAGGAATACACATATGTTTTCCAACAAAACATGTTTCCTTAAATTATGCTAATCATTACCTTAATATATATACAAAAACATAGTTTTTTTTTCGTTTTTTTAATTTTTAAGAATCTATTTTTATCGAAAAATGATTTTAAATATACCAAAATTCATGATTTTTTATTATCTACAAATAGACATCCATATTGATATAGTTTTAAGATATATTTTTTTTTTTGCTATCGTTATTCATAAGTGAATAAAAATGTATCAAATTTTTGCTATAGTACATTCGTTTTTCACTTATGAATAAAAATATATAATTAATTTTTTTACAGTTTAAATATCATTTATACTACTTATTCATATATAAATAACAAATTAACTGTAACAAAAATATGATAAATGTTTTATTCATATATGAATATAAAATATGACGACAACTAATACACGTTTTATTCATATATAAACACAATATATGACGAAAGATGATGTAAAAAATATATTTTAAGTAAGAAACTTTATTACGTGTCATATTCATATATGAACGATACTTAAACTAAAAAAAAATTAAGCATACGTTTTATTCATAAGTGAATAACGAATGTACACTAATAAAAATCTGTGAGATTTTTATTCACTTAGGCCTTCTGGTATACCAACGACGAAGAGGCTCGTGGTCTACGTGGCCACGAGCGTTGTTCGTGCACACCACCCCGACCTACCGTGGTCGGGCGTTTTCGTGGTGGTTTGTGGTGGGGAAGACGAACGACAACGCCCAATCAGGGCTTCTTCTTCTCTCAACTCTTCTTCTTTTCCCTATGTCTCTCTCTCTTCGTTCTTATGTTCGTGGTCGTGGAGGGTACTCCATGGCTTTGTGGTAGGTGGTGGTGATCGATCTGGAAGCTCTCCACGACCGTTGTCGTGGAGAGTATAACAGATGGCCTTATGAATAACGAGAGCTGAAACTTTAAAAAAAATAATTTTTTTATTTTATCTTAAAACTATATCAATATGGATGACTATTTATAGAGAATAAAAAATTATGAATTTTGATATATTTAAAATAATTTTTCGATAAAAATGACTTTCTAAACATCAAAAAAACAAAAAAAAAATGTTTTTGTATATATTAAGATAATGATTAACATAGTTTAAGGAAACATGATTGGTTAGAAAACACATGTTTATCCCTTATCCATTTCCGCCGATACGCCTAAGTGTTTTGCAGGAAAATAAATGTGTGGATTCTCTCATTCTCAACTTTTTTTTTCTCAATTGAATCATCCTCTATATATATATATATACTTTTGAATACTCGATAGTGAAAACACATAGGATGGAATTCTAACGGATTGGTTCATATTGGATTTTAATTTACTTCAAATTATTGAGACAAATATTCTAAAAAGACCAAAATTAATTTGAATTTAATGGATCAAATCGATACATTCAAATCAACTCGCCTTAAATATAGTAAATGAATTTCTAGTATGGATCAATTTTGAAATAAATTTAGTTATTGTATTTATGATGAATAATTTATAAAATACTTAAAAAAACTAATAATATTGTAGTGATAATGATTACATTTAGAAAGTAAAGAAATGGCAAATAAATTTGGAAAAATGAGATAAACAACTATTTTGATATAAATATTCTAAAAAATCATTTTTCAAAATAACGACAACTTTAATTTTACGAAAACATCTAATTGGTGTTTAAACTTATTTTTCTCCAAAGACGATCTCTTTAAAAATGACGTCAAGTTATTATTTAAGTTTCTTTTTCTCTAAAGATTATCTCTTTTATAATGACGTCTTGTTGTTGTAGAAACATTTTTAGTCTCTAAAGATGAATGCTTTAAGTTCACAATGACATCTCATTGTTGCTTAAAGTGTTTTATTTATTTATTTTATCCTTAGACGTCAAAAAATGAGTTATAAAAGTTGATATGTCTACAATTTTTTATTTTTTTGAATTTATTTACAAGAAATTTGATATATTAAAAGGCTTTAAAAGCATGACAATTGAAATATTGATTTTATATATATATATATATATATATATATATATATATATATATATAAGAGAGAGAGAGAGAGAGAGAGAGAGAGAGAGAGAGAGCTAGGTTATTTTGTTTCTTACATTTATTGTGTGCTAGAATGCACCAATAGGAATTTTAGTAAATTAAATATTTATTTAATTAAATAAATATAGATATTAAATGATTTCCATAATTATATGTATATTAAATGATATCCATAATTATAATTCTCTATTTATGGAAACAAATTACATCCGTTATTAATGTCAGTAATAACATTCTTTCAGAATGAATTCGCATCTAGGTTTTTATATATGAGTTCGTATTTTGTTTCAGGACTCACTCACTTAAAATACAATAAAGTTGCATGGAATATGAAGAACGAGAGTGTATTCTACTAGAATACACTCTTATTCTGCTGCAATACATTATCACTCTTCTAGATATGAATTCATTCTGAAAGAATATTATTGTTGACACTAATGACGAATTTAATTAGTTTCCATAGAAATGAGTTATAAGTATGGATAACATTTAATATACATATAATTATTACTAAATTCTTATTGGTGCATTCTAACACACAATAGATGTGAGAAACATTTGAACCTACCTCTCTCTCTCTCTCTCTCTCTCTATATATATATATATATATATATATATATATATATATATATATATATATATATATATATATATATATATATATATATATATATATATATATATATGAGATGGTTCACTTGAGATTTAAAACAATAAATAAATAAAGATCTTGAGATTCAACCTCAGGCACATAATTCTGATTTGCCGCTCTAACGTTCCAGCGTACCGACAACAACGAGGTATGCCTAATTATAAATGATTATATATCGGCAGCAACGGGGTATGCCTAATCACAAATGATTATATAGAAGAGAGTTATAATCATATATGATTACACATGTTTATATGTATATGCCTAATCATAAATGAATATACATATATGTTTATTCACCGATTGAGTAAGCATATATGATTATGGTGGTTGGTAACGGAGAAGGTGGTGGTGGCTGCAGATGTGGTGATAGTATAGGTGACCGAAGTGGCAATGGTGGGGTCGATTGGTGGCAAAGGTGGTGGTGGAGGTTGTGGTGTTGGGGAAGGTAGCGGGGCAAAAGGAAAAAAGCGGTGTTAAATAATCATTTATGACTATAACTCTCCCACCACGCTAGTACGGCGATGCCTAGAGCGACAAATAAGAAATACATGGTCGTGTTTGAATATCAAAATTTTTATTTTTTACGAAATCTCAACGGAACCTTCCTTTATATATATATATATAAGTTCAAATAAAGAGAACATAAAAATACTATGTTTATGTTATTATTCTGTAATGAATGTTGTATATGTATATTGTTGAAGTAATTATAATATGAATATTAACATTGGATTAGACATATATTCATTACAATGTTATTATTCTATGATAAACTTATGTATGTGTATTTTGTAGTAAATTTTAATTTTAGTTTTAAATGTGACTATTCATTTATTCATTGCTGAATAATAACATAAAAATAGTGTATTTACGTTCTCACACTATTTACTGTTTTTATTTGAATTATCTCATATATATATATATATATATATATATATATATATATATATATATATATATATATTTATATATATATATATATATATATATATATATATATATATATATATATATATACAAGTAGGTTCATGCGAAAACATAAATATTTTGCGAAAACGCGAAAACAGATTTTGTCTTATAAAAACCAAACACAAGTACTATAAAAATTAAATTTATTATGAATAAATTAAAGATAATAAGTTTACATTGGATTGTGTTATGATAATATAGAGTTAAAGGAGGTTTTAACAAGTATTATTTTTTCACGTCTTTAACCATTTTTAAATTCATGTTTTCATAATAAATATGTCAAAAATCATGCTTTGCTAATATGAAACAATTTCTCATATGTCATCGATTATCATGATGTAGTTCAAAGTTTGGATGACTTATTGTCCAAAATATAATAATGAGGTGGCACAATTTCATAGTTTTTTCTTGTTTTCGTGTTTTCGCAAATTATATGCATTTTCGCATTAACCCTCCCCTATATATATATATATATATATATATATATATATATATATATATATATATATATATATATATATATATATATATATATAAAAGAAGGTTCATGCGAAAATATAAAGTTGTTGTGAAAATGAAAACAACCAATAAGAAGATTACACATGTATATTAGAATTTTAATTATTATCTAATTATTTAAATGATTTATTTTAGTTATAAGGTTAAGATGGTAATTAGCTTATGGCGGTTAATTGCGGTGGTTCTAACCGGCAAATGGATTTAGGGTTATTTGGTAAAACCATGGAAATACTTCCCGGTACCTCTCAAATCCCACATAAAGATCATTCATAAGACTTTGAGCATCATTTTATTGGAAAATCACAAGAAAACAAAGATGCAAGGTGAGTTTAACCTCTCATATCTTCACAATCTGTCTAGTGGTTCTTGTAATCTCTATATTTTTATCTTCTATTATTTTTATTTTACATCTAGGTTTTTTATTTTATTTGAAATGGAACGAATTTCTAAGGATTTATTGTTGTTTCTGCAGTTTCTGTTTTGTGGGCTCGATCACACACACGAATTTGTAAGAAAACGTTAACAATGGCTTCAAGGACTCTAGATCAGAAAATGGATTTTGGATCTCTGGAGTCGATGAAGAAAGTTTGTAAGGGTAAGAAGTGATTACATGATTTTGGATCTCAGGGTCTGCAATGGTCTATGAGATCTTCAATCCTCTGTTGCATAATTGTAGATCAAGGTATCTTTTCGATTGCCTCAAAATGGCGTCTGTCTTCTTCCTCACACCACAACTATCCTTCTTTCATATTTCCAACCCCAAATTAATCAAAAAATCTGATTCTCCCTTTCTATCGATCGATGTCGGGTCTACTTTCATTACCAATTATTGGCTACCTAACTGGTGGTCTGAAATAGACTCCACCTTCATTGATATTTACCTATTATCTTCTCGAATTTCTCTCCAATGCCAAATAACACACATGGTAAATGTTTAATCCTTTTTAATGCTCTATTTTTTCAACTTAATCTATCTTTCAGTTTCATACATGTATCTTTCTATTTTCGTTAATGCAAGTCTTCTATTTTCGTTAATACATGTATTTTTCTATGTCCTCTTTTAGCCGATGAACTAGAGGATACATTAATCATCATTTAAAAATTTCACAAAATCATGTTCTATGTTGACTCTTCTACAACCGAAACAAATAAGCTACAACATGTTCAATCAGTTATATTATGTGTTCAAAGATTGGGCTCATGTAACGTTGGGGCTGGCTAGTTGCTCACAAAAGAGCTAGAATATTTCAGGGCTGATCCCTTGAATGATTCAGTCAACATACATCTGTCCCGTATGATATTATAGAGAATCAAATACGTTTCCTATTTCCAGTCATTCTGATGACAAGTAAGCATCTAATGTTATGTTTAAAAAGTAATCTCTATATATAAGGGTTTATGTCTCAACTTGGCAACAAACTACGTGCTTGCACTTCTGGCTATCGAGGGTGGTCGGGATTACATGGCTTTTTTTTGCCATCAATCACCATCACACCGTTAAAACTCTTGTCCAGTTCTATCGATGATCATGTGTAGCTGCTAAAGATTGGTCCAATGTGGCTAAAAAGGATTTGTAGATGTTGTGACTTACATTAGCGATGAGATATTTTACTTCCGAGAAAGGTATTTAATTAGATTTTGTGTTTCTATAGCTGCAAGAAATGTGATTTTTTGTGTGCTTGTTACAGGAACATGATACCCAAGAGCTCAACAGCAAGACAAATTCAAGAATGGCATTGTTCGGTTTCTTTCACTGTAGTCTTCTTGTCAGTGGCAGGTTTGAAAATATGGCATTTGAAGTCGTGTTTTGAGAATAAGAAGCTCATTTAAGTCCAAGACAAACATATTTTCTCAAGGCGTTTGATCGGAAAAGTAAAAGAGATGGAAAAGTAAAAGAGATGTATGCATCGGTAGATAATTTCTCATTGAAGTCCACCATGGACAAAATTATGAATTTGGCCTCTAGTACCCCATGCTTTCCACCTTGGTGATAAAGTTCTTAGATGTATCTCTCAACCACCGTAGAATTTGTCATGTTGTTTGAATTCAAATTTGAGTTGCAGGTTTTTGTGTATCGATTTTGGTTAATACAATTGTCTGTATCTTCTTAGCAAAGGGTAATTTAGATATTTTACTAATAGTTAAAGGGTCGTGGAAGAGCATGATAGTAGGGTGAGATGATACGATCTTAAGATATATAATGTATTCATAAAAACAAATTCCAATTTCTGAAAAGTCATTTAAAAAAAAAGTCAAACATGATTGAAGTTATTGACGAAGTGTGCCAAATTAAGAGATTCCGAAATTGAAAATTTTGTTAATTAAACATGGCATGTCAAGATAATTAATTATACTTATCATCAATTGCTGAGCATGTATGAATTTTTTTTCATTCTCTAATTGTACATGTACTTGTTTCATTCTTGTTAATTTAATAATACAAAATCGTAAGTACGTCCAGGAAATTTGTTTACGCACACTTATTTAATGCAAATAAAGAAATTGACTACATATAAAACAAGAAAAAACCAATTGATAAATTATAAGAAATTAATACTGCAACACGTGGTGGGATGCAATCATAATCAATGAAAGAAGGGTAATATGTTAAAAATCCAAATAAAAAACAAAACATGTTATTGAACTTCAAGTTACAAATGACGGTGAAAAACAATTGTGTGGAAGTTACAATGCAATGCGGTTAATATAGTGAGAAACTGATTTTGAAAGTTGGGTTGGAAAATTACATATATAACCTTTTATCATAATTATAATGTTTAATAATTAGATAAATAATAAGAATGATGTGGCAATGTATAATTCGATGATATGTGTTTTCGCGTTTTTGCAAATTATTTGCATTTGCGTATGAGCCTTCCCCTATATATATATATATATATATATATATATATATATATATATATATATATATATATATATATATATATATATATATATATATATATATATATATATATATATATATATAATGTACAATAAGTCGATGCATGAAGTGCAATTTCAATCCCTCAACTTTATATAATCTGTCACTTGTAACTCGTTTTGTTTTGTAAAATAATATTTTCCGTCCCTTCAATTTTAAAAATATCATTTTCACCCATCCACTTTCCACTTTGTAAAATATCACTTTCATCATTTGTTTTCTAAACTTTCGTGTTTATCTCGTAGTATATATAATACAATATTCACGCTTCTACTTTGTAAAATGTATTTTCCATCTGTCTCTTTTTTAAAAGCAATTAGTTAATGCGTGAAATACAATTGCAATCTCGCAACTTTATATAATCCGCCACTTTTAACCCTTCTATTTTGTAAAATGATATTTTCCATCATTTTACTTTTGAAAATATCAGTTTTACCTCTCCACTTTCAACTTTGTAAAATATCGCTTTCATTATTTCGTTTTCTAAACTTTCGTGTTTATCCTGCAGTATATATATAATACAATTTTCCCTCCTCTACCTTGTAAAATGCATGTTCCACCCCTCTCTTTTTTAAAATATTACTTTGACCATCTCAATTTTAAACTTTGTAAATCAGTTCTCCCTCTTCATACACAACAAAAACACATAAAAATTCGGCAAATTGTAGACTCAATTACTAATATTCTTCTATAATCTAAAAACATAGTTGGGCGGTGAACACTACTGGATTTATATCTTGCATAGGCCCGATCCAGTCGTCAACTGATCTTGGCCCCTACTTTCGAGGGGTCCAAACTCCAAATACGAGCCCAAATAGATATAATGTTTCTCGATGCCGCACTAAGCAGGTTTCCTCCCTCTTCCTGATATCTATAATCTATGCGCTTATCAAAAATTATTTCCAAAATCGAATCGATGATGGAAGACTTTGTATTCACAAGTCACAAAGGTCGAACGCTTTAAGGTCGTCTTCCTCAACGTTCAACTAAACCATCCCAACGTTCAGAAAGTTTTCTTGTCTTCTTGAATCATAGATAGCAAGAAAAATCCACATCTTAGTTTCTATTCGGTAACTCAAATTCGATTCTCTCCTTCTCTCATTATCTGATTTTTGCTTGTTTTAGTTTGTAAAAATCACAGGCTGTTTTTTTTTTTTACTCCTGGAATCTGGTTTTTCCTGATTTTTGTTAGAACTCAGAATTTAGATTTCGGTTTGGAATCTGATTTCCTTTTGAAATGACTATCTGTTTTCTGATTTCTGTTTGGATTTTGAACCCCCTTTCAAAATCAGTGTCTGTTTTTACGGTTTTTGTTTGGAATCTGGAATTTTTGGCTGTTGTCTTGACTTTGAGAATTTGGTTGTTGTTTTGAATTTGGATTTTTTTTTTTCATTCATTAGTGACTATTTGTTTTTCTGATATAGAGAAATATAATTTAGTACATCAAGAATTTTGGGAAGCAGATAAAAGGAAACATCATAAGACTTACCATATTCAACCTCTGCAAAAATTTGTTCCAAATTTGTTCCTAAAGAGTTCAATTTATCTAGTATTTCCTTGTCATTTTTTTACTTCTTTTTTTCATCACAATTCAAGTAATTCATAGAATCAACATTATCCTAAGTCCAAGGAGTAGGCTCTTCTCTAACCTTTTGTTTCGCAATCCTCTTCATTGCATTGAAAATTTTGAAACAATTACAAACAAATAACTTGTGAACTGATTGGAATTTTTTTAATTAAATATAGTATTAAATTGATGAAGAACTCTTACATTTTGTCACTAATGCCTTTAGAATTTGATTGAGAAACGTGATCTTTTGATTTTGTCAGCCTTGAGATGGAATAAGATATTGTTTGCTCTGATTATTTTATTTGCTTAAACGTACATCTTTATCATTGCTTATTTTGTCGACAGAGTTGACATTATCTATTAATACTTTTGGGGTTTTGCGGATTGGTTTCGTTGATTGGGGGTTTTTGTGGATTGGTTTGATGGTCTTTACCTTTAGTGCCTTTCCACCACGTTACTGTTCCTCAGCAACTTGACAAAATCAAGATCATAAAACCAATTGGGGATTTGAGGTTTTTTAGAATTATCAAGAATCTTAAGAATGTTTGAATTGGGGGTTTGATGGTAAAAGTAAAGATCATCAAACCAGTCCACAAAAAACCCTAATCCACAAAACTAATCCCTAAAACCCCCCTAATTCAAAAGCATCAATAGTGAATGTTGACTCTGTAAACAAAAAAAAAAACAGATAAAGATGTATGCTCAAGCAAAAAATTAGGGTCAACAATATCTTATTCCACCCCAAAGCCAATAAAATCAGAAGATCACAATTTCAAAATCTAATTCTAAAGGCATCAGTGCAAGGGTTCTTCATCAATTTAATATTACGTTTAATAACAAAAATATCAAATAATTCACGAGTTATTTATTTGTTTCAAAAGCTTCGGTGATGTATTAAAGAAGATTTTGAAACAAAAAGTTAGGGAAGAGCGTATTCCTTTGATTTCAGATAATCTTGATTCTATGCATTACTTAACTTGTGATGAAAAAGAAGAAGAAAAAGGTTGAAACGAAATACTGATAAGTGATAAGTTGAAAATCTATCAGTAGAGTTATTCCAACCACCAATTATAGTCGAGCTCCATGACTTCAGGTTCAACTATTCTAGCTTTTAACTTTTAAGTTGCTTTTTTTGATAATTTTATTACTGCTTATTTTTGTTAATAGTTATCAAAAATCATAATATTGCGATGTTTCCTAAAAAATCATTTATTCTGAAGCTGAAAGAGGAAAAAACACTAAGTTGTTGAAAATTTAATACAATCTCAAAAAGGATCTATGGATAGGTATGTTAAAAATTTTTGCTCTTCTATGTCAAAATAACATGATAATTTATATGAACAAGATAATAATTTCTATGATCAAGAAAAGAATTTGAATTTCTCAATGCATATAGAATTTTATAACTGTTCTTTTCGCCTTCCGTGTACATTATGCTTTTGCCTTTTGTGATAAGAAGTAGTATGCAACTCTGAAATTTGGTTTGGCCTAGTAACTTTGGGACCAAGTCTTCCATCACGAGCCCACATATGTAGGTGATGATAAAGGCCCATGGGCTCCAGTGTAGAAGAAGTTAGGTCAAAGTCCTTAAGCCTAACATAAGTTTCTTCCAATTTTGATGTGAAACATCATTTAACTGAGTGAAGCGCTCTTAATCGTAAGATACCAATTCTACTGATAAAGGTAATATAGTGCACGTCCCCAATAACTTTCCATTAATTTTATTTCAAAACTAAATTTGCACCGATGCTTGCTTTATGCATGTTTAAAGGGCCGAATAGACTGGATTTTTATGGTGGAAGGCTAGGATTACAAGGTTTACTTTAAAATAAAGGTTGAGTAATGAGTACTCTATAATGAAAAGATGTTAATGGACCTATTAAAGATAGCAAAAAGAAATTACGGATAACGAAGTAATTATTGAAGATCATGATGATCTTATGGGTATTGAAGGACTAATCATACATGGCAGATTGGCAAAAGTCAATCTCTCTATATGGTAAAAATATCATTGTAATAGTTTCTTCGTATCATGTTTGGTATTTATGAGTGTTGGTTACCAAAGTCCCTAATAAATACACCATAGAAATAAATATCTCACTTCCGTGTGGATACCTCCCTCTCTTCTTTCCTTTCGGTGTCACCGACTCTAGGGTTTCAATGGCAGAGCTTCACAACGATGTCCTTGAGGAAATAATGAAAAGATTGGATATGAGCAATCTAATCAAATGCAAAAGCGTATGTAAGTCATGGAAAACTTTCATCTCTAGCACTAGTTTTGTAAACTTCCATATGAATCTTAATTACCATCTTGATTGCAACGAAAGTTATATAGATAGGAGGATTGTTATGGGAAGGATCGCTTCTCCCTATGAGTCTCGTCACTATGAATTTGATGATAGATTCTTTGATCATCGTGATTGTCATCTTTTTGGTTCTTCCCTTGGCCTCGTATGCATCTCTCCATCCCCTTCTGAAATTTTAGTAGCCAATCCCGCAACTAGAGAGGCACAAAGAATAAAAGAGCATGATATCACTGACGCCAAGTTGTTATGTTGGGGTTTTGGCTATGATTCATCTGCAGATGATTTCAAGGTTATGATAGGATTCACTAAAGGTGATGGCTTGACTTGTTTTCAAGTATTAGCTTTGAAATCAAATGAATGGAAAGTAATTGGGGATGTGAACTATTCTATTGATAGTAGGATTGGTATCTTATGCAATGGAGCACTTCATTGGGTTATGAAACAAAATAACAAGAAAGTGATTCTTTCGTTTTGTTTATCCGAAGAGGAATTTAAAGAAATTCCTCAACCTGATAATGAGGAGTATGAATCTGAATCTAGTAATGCTAGCCTTCCAACTATGCGTTTAGGGGTTTTGGATGAATGTTTATGTGTATTTCATTATGATAAGGTTATTGATAAAATATGGATGATGACGAACTACAATGTAAAGCAGTCTTGGGGAATAGTTGGAAAGGATTGTGAGAGAAGAGTAGTTTTACACTCCTTGAAGACGTTGAAGCATTACATTCGTTACAAAAAGTCATGGTATCGTGATATTTTCCTTTTCAGGAATAGGGATTTTATTGGTGCCCCTATCTATGTGGAAACTCTTGTATCTCCTTATGTTAATGGGAGTCCAATGAAAAAGAGGCAATTAGGTGATATCAAGAAACGTTGTAAGGTATGTATCTACAAACTATAGACTTTGATGTTTCTTTCATTTATCACATAATACAAACTAAAGAGTTACATATGGTTTCTGAATTATTATTAATGTTTATGGTGATGTCTGTATTTATATAAAAAGTTTACTCATTTGATGCTTTCATTTTCATTTGCAACAGATGAGGGAATATCTATGTACTATATACTCTTTGCTTATAGTATAATATTTATTGTTTACTGACTTCCCATTTGATTTCTCAGTTGCTTAAGGGAGATCATTCAGTCCCAGGACCAAGTTCCAGAGTTTGAGGCTGTTGAAGATAATTTCTAATGGATTTTAGTATCTTTTGTTTTATGGTTCTGAATAATTTGCATTTGGTGGATTTCAAAAACTTATGTTTGATGGATCGTATAAGTGTTATTAACTGTTACTTTCTTGTGATATATTGTGTCTGATAGTGTTAATGTTTTAAATACTGCCGCTTTAAGTTTTAAGTATCTAGTTGGCCAGTTTTCAAAAAGAAAAAAAAAATACAAGTGTTTCTCATAAACGCCTATGTTTTCATTTAGATTTCAGTATTTCTTCATAACATATTGTTATAATTGCTGCTTGTCATTGGTATGATTCTTCTAGGTTCCTCCTTGTACTTCTACTTTTGTGTGCTTTATATGATTGAAATGGTTTGGCTAAATAACATTTTCCTCTTTATATCACATTGCACCTTTTCAGCAGTAACCGAGATTAATCTAAAGTAACTGCTACAGTTTCTCTTAAAATAAAACTTTGTGACATAATATAAGTACATGGTGTAGGAAGATTCTTCAAGATACTTCCACTATCTCCATAAGAACTCTTGAAATCTGTAGAAAGCTTTTGATGTGCATACAATACTCTAAAGTTTTGGGTCAATGCTGATGTATGACACTAGAGGTGCACAAGAAAATTGGTTTGTGGTGTGAAACCGGTTTTAGACCAATCCGAATTCGATAAACAAACCGGTCTGGTTTCGGTATAAACCGCTGGTTTATATCTGTTTTTCTGGCCGTTGAAACAGTTTGGAATCTGGTTCTTGCAACTACATGTTAGAATTATTTATTTATTTATTTATTTTGCATAAATGTGGTTTTGATCCTTTCGATGATGCCAAAAGTCGTTTTGATATACAATTTTATCTTGTTCTACTTTATTTATTATTTCTAATCTGGAAGTCACATTTTCCTTTCCTTGGGTGGTACCTCCCAAAAAGATTGATCCCATTGGATCTTGGTCCGTAAGGACCTTTTTATTGATTTTGATGATTGAATCTCTTTATGAATGGCAAAGGGGAGCTTCGGAGTAAACACTAGTTATATTACAGGGGAAAAATCGGGGGTAAAGGACAAAAGAAAGAAAGAACGACTTATGCCTACATTAAATCAATTAATTCATCATGGTAGAGAAGAAAAACGGCGCACGAACTCTACTTGCGCTACAGATCAATGTCCCCATAAGCAAAGAGTACGCCCGCGTGTACCAACGCCGACCCATTTACCTTCATTTGCTAATGTAAATATGTGTTGGATGTGTTAGCTTTGTCACACCACTCAAAAACTACTTACTAGCTTTTTTTATTTCTCCTTGTGACCAATAGCATCCTAATGTGTAACATCCATAAAATTCATGAAAAATTTAAACTTTTCAAACAATTTCACAAACCACCATTGTTTACAAAATAGTTTTCAAAACATGTTTATTATCACAGTTTTCCCAAAATCATAAAACAAAACACAAGGAGGTGCACGATCACGTCTTTGCCTTCCCGCGATCATCTGACGTACCTGAAACATAGCCCAAAGTTTAGTGAGTTCCCCCAAAATACCAACCCAACACAAAACCAAAATAATAACAATAAACAACATGTATATAGAGCCTTCAGTCTGACTGGAACGCCCCACCGGCCCGCAGTCTATCTGGTATGCTCACAGAACCTACAACATGATTGGCACGCCACACCGGGCCTTCAACCTATCTAGAACGTTCTCTGGTCAGTCTATCCGGGACGCCCTGGGTCTGTTGGCCTTCGGTACAAAGCCGGACCATCTCAACCCAACCACACATACACCGTATCGACACACATATATAACAAATAATCATACAATTAACCATCCAATAACAAGCGTACAGATCTTACAGATCACTAAGCATAGCATCATCCTATCTACCAGGATACCGATCTAACAGATCGGTACTGTACTCAATCATACGATAATCAAGATAACAATCCAAATGGTCGGCCTTGGTGCCTTCGACCCATAAGTATAGTGAGGAAAACTCACCTCACACTGCTGAATCAGACTGAAAGTCTCCGATTGCTGGCTCACTAAAATCTTCGCGCTATCACAACAAAATAATCATCCAATTAATAATTGGATTACAACCAAGGCTAATAGTCCATCATTAGGGTAAAAGGGCACTTTACCCTTTCCCTAGTTGGGCTAAGACCCAGGCCCAAATCTTGATCCAAAAGGCCTAAAACTAAGTAATCACTCAAGGCCCATAATCTGCCCAATTTACCAAATTGGGCCCAAACTCCTACTTGGGCCTTACCCTAAGGTCCATCTCTTCACTTAGCCCAAAACACCCATACTCAGATGGTCCAATAAGCGCCCAAGCATCCAAGCCTAAAAGGTGGCCCAAAACTTGAAGCCCAAACTCCTAAACCCAACAGAATGAGTATGCGGGGCGTACCTAGCTGTACACTCAATGTACTCCGTCAAGCCTTGACCAAGAACGCGATGCCGACCACCTACGCCCAACGTACGCCCTGGTACGCCCAGCGTACGTGGTGGCCATGCAAAACTTCAAAAAAGAGCTTATTCCATTCAGTCCAAACGTCCAATAACTAGATCCAAGTCCAAGAAGGTGCTCTTAACCATAAAGTTTCCAACGTTATGGTTATGTATGCATCATTAAGACCCAAAACCAACCTCTTAGTTGGTATTAACCACTAAGGACCTCTACACTTTGCATGCAAGCACTAAATAAGTCAAGATAGCATTTTATGACTTAACTCAACTCAAATTTTCTGAAAAGGTAGCTCATTTGGTCTTAGAGTAGCATTTACTCATCAAGTCCAAGAAAAGGGGACAAACTCATAAAACTCCATATGGCTAGATTTCTAAGAAATACAAGTAAAGTTCAAGACTTTATACCTTTTGGAGCTTCCCAAAGAGATGAAGATCTCAGATCTACAAGCTTAAATCCCACACCAAAGCTTATCAAAGAATCCCTTCTTCTTTCTTCAACACTAAGAACACATACACACACTTAAGCTCAACACACACAAGGGCTAGGGCTTTAAAAATCGACTCAAAGAGGGTGGAGGCTGAAAGGGTGAGGGAAATGAGGTTATAAGGGGGATTATATAGGGCTCAACCCTAAAAATTAGGGTTTTCAATGTCTGATGAGTACGCCATACGTACTAGGGCGCGCCCCAGTACGCTAAGCGTACACACGTACACATAGCGTACTCCTATCCTTTCAAAATTACGGTTTTGCCACTAAGGCTTCTCATGGCTACTTCTTCTATCACAAGGACCAAAATGACATTAAATAAAACCATAAGGATAACTTTGGAAGTACCTGAATATCAGGGTGTTACAACCCCCCTCCCCACACTTGAACTAGACTTCGTCCTCGAAGTCTGCTGCAGTGAACAACTCGGGATAATGCTCCCACATCTCAGCCTCCGACTCCCAGGTCCACCCAGAGCCCCTCCGGTGCTGCCATCGTACCTTTACCAAATGTACTTCCTTGCCATGAAAAACCTTTACCTTCCTTTCCAGGATAGCTACTGGCCTCTCAACATAGTTCATGCGCTCATCAACATGAATATCATCCAATGAAACCACCGCATCCTCATCCAATACGCACTTCCGCAGCTACGAAACATGGAAAGTGCTATGAATCTAACTGAGCTCATCAGGAAGATACAATCTATAAGCAAACTTGCCAACCCTGGCGATCATTCGAAACGACCCAATAAACCGGGGACCCAATTTTCCCCTCTTCCTGAAGCGTATCACACCTTTCCAAGGTGAGACCTTCAGTAACACCATGTCGCCGACCAGAAACTCCAACTCGGATCGGCGCCGGTCGGCATAGATCTTCTGCCAACTGCGAGCAGTCTACAATCTCTGTCTAATTCGCTGAACCATCTTCGTGGTCTGAAGGACCACTTCAGTCCGCCCCATAACCCTGTGACCACCCTCGCCCCCAGCAAACCGGGGTACGACATATCTGCCCATACAAGAGCTCAAAAGGCGGAGCACCAATGCTGGAGTGATAACTGTTGTTGTAGGAGAACTCCACAAGAGGTAGGTAGGAGTCCCAGCTCCCACCAAAATCGATAACACAGTCCCGCAATATATCCTCAAGGTTCTATATCGTCCACTCACTATGGTCATCGGTTTGCGGATGATAAGTTGTGCTGAAGTGCAACCTCGTGCCCAGTTCCTTATGGAACTTCTGCCAGAAAAAGGAAGTGAACCGAACATCACGGTCTGAAATAATGGAGACCGGAATCCCATGGCAAGCAACGATCTGGAAAACATACACATCGGCCGACTTCTCGGCCGAAGAACTCTCCCGTACCGCCAGAAAGTGGGCACTCTTGGTCAATCGATCCATCATGACCCATATAGTATCAAAACCCTTCGCCGTCTTCGGCAACTTGGTAATGAAATCCATCGAAATTTTCTCCTATTTCCACATGGGAACCTCCAGGGGCTGCAGCTTGTCATGCGGCCTCTGATGCTCATCCTTGACCATCTTGCACATCATGCATCTCTCCATATACCGAGCTATCTCCCTCTTCATACACGACCACCAATAGCTCAATCTCAGATCCCGGTACATCTTGGTGGCCCCCAGATGGATAGAAAAATGAGACTTATGAGCCTCCTCCAATACAATCTGTCTGACCCCACCACACATCGGAACCCAGACCCGACCACATCGGGTCAACAAGCCATGACCATCCGGAACAAATCTGGCAATCTCACCCCTGATCCTCTCTTTCTTCCAATTCTCTTCCCGAACACCCTCGGCCCGAGTCTACCTAATCAATCCCGAAAGCAGGGAATCCACTAATATCCTCATACACGATACCCCATCTGAGGACCCAACCAACTTGCGGCTCAAGGCATCCGCCACCACATTTGCTTTACCGAGATGGTAAAGGATCTAGCAGTCATAATCCTTAACTACGTCCAGCCACTTGCGCTGCCTCATGTTCAAGTTCGGCTGATCCATAATATGCCTCAGACTCTTGTGATCAGTGTAGATAGTAAAACGGACCCCATAAAGATAGTGCCTCCAAATCTTGAGGGCAAAAACCACTGTCCCCAACTCCAAATCATGCGTAGAATAATCACGTACGTGCGGCTTCAGCTGCCGCGAAGCATAAGCTATCACTCGTCCTCTCTACATGAGGACCGTCCCCAAACCAGTGATGGATGCATCACAGAATACCACAAAATCCTCAATTCCCTCTGGGAGGGTCAAAACCGGGGCCTCACATAATCTCTGCCGAAGGGTCTCAAATGTCGATTGCTGCTCAGGGCCCCATTGGAAATCCACCCCTTCCTCGTCAGACGAGTGAGGGGTACTGCAATCTTGGAGAAATCCTGAATGAATCTCCGATAGTACCCTGCCAAACCCATGAAACTCCTGATATTTGAGGGAGATTTTGGAACCTCCCACTGCATCACGGCCTCGATCTTGGCCGGATCGACCAATATCCCGTCCTGGTTATCGAGGTGTCCAAGGAACTGAACCTCTCGTAACCAAAACTCGCACTTCGAGAACTTAGCATAAAGTCGTTCTCACCTCAAAACCCCTAGGCGCTCTCGAAGATGCTCCTCATGCTGCTCTCTGGTCTTGGAATACACCAAAATATCATCAATGAACACAATAACAGAACGATCAAAAATCGTCCTACATACTCGATTCATCAAATCCATGAATACTGCAAGCGTATTGGTGAGCCCAAATAGCATCACCACAAACTCGTAATGCCCATAACGAGTCCAGAACGCGGTCTTCTCCACATCCTCTCTCCCACCATAACCTGATGATACCTAAACCTCATATCTATCTTGGAGAACCAAGATGCACCATGCAACTGATCAAAGAGGTCATCAATCTACAGAAGGGGATACCGGTTCTTCACCGTTAACTTGTTAAACTCCCGGTAATCCTTGCACATCGGGTGTGAACCATCCTTCTTCTTGACGAACAAAATCAGCGCTCCCCATGGAGAACTGCTCGGCCTGATGAACTGCTTGCCTAGCAGCTCCTGCAGCTGAGATGACAACTCCTGCATCTTAGGCGGTGCCAAGTGGCACGACGCCTTGGCAATTGGGGCCGCACCTGGCACAAGGTCAATCCTGAACTCGACCTGTACCATTCAAAATCAAAATGACATGACCACTAAGGCCCAAGCACTCACCAGAACCATCCTCAGTCTAAACAACTGTAACCGTTAAACCGAATAAGACAGGAACACAGTGCAATGAATCATGGTGCCAAACCATACAATCTACCCTCCACCAACTCCTTAGAATCCCCGAAATCCTCCTCGATTCGAGTACGGATCCTGTGCTTTTTTAGTAGTATGAGCCCAATACTAACTTCCACACATATCCATACTTTCCTCAAGAATTGTTCTGGATCTTCTAAGTAACTACTCCTGTCCACTACCGTTCGATCCAATCACATATACTCGCTTTCAAACGAATACACATTGCAAAACAACACACAAATTCCTTTGAAGCACTTCCTAGTCTTTCTTATGATTCCCACCTCACCCTGCCATCAGCTTTTGAAAAACCCCTACTAATATCAGCTAACTACTTCATGAATAAAATTACATGAAACAAAACTTAAACAATCTTTCAAATAAAAGACCCAACCCTACAACGGTTAGACTCAAACGAGAGCTACACAATAGGGCCAAATCAATCAATCTAGAATCATTTAACCTTCGCAACATGTAACTTAAGATATTCATTTAATAGTTAGCTCACATTAAAACATAAAAAGGCATCCTTGTGGTAACACTCTATAGGCCACAAAACATAAAAAGGCATCCTTCAACTAACTTGCTTCTGCGATGCTAGGAACTTCTACCAACACTGTTGGTTGCCTTTTGTATACAAATTATACACAAAACGGTATCACATAGACTGTCGAATGAATGATTCTACCCTAAGCCCACAACTAGACAATGCATAGGAAATAAGACTGTAACATCCCGAGATTTGCAGGTATTTCCGAATCCTCTCTTTTATTATTATTTTGTCATTTGTAGTCCCTGGGGTTGGAAGAGTGAAGCCATGAGAAGCCTAAGGGCTAAAGTTGCAACTTTGAGACCAAGAAGAGTACGCTAAGCGTACATACGGTACGCTGAGTGTACTAGGTGCGCCCTAGTATGGTGGGTGTACACTTGTGTACGCTGGGCGTACTCGCGACAAATGGAAATCCTAATATTTAGGGTTTGGGTGCTATATAAACGTCCTTATGAGCTCAAAACCCTTCATCATCTCAGCCTCCATAGCTTTGAGTCGTTTTCCCCAAACCCTAACCCCTTTATTGAGTTTGTGAGCTAAAATTGTGTGTTTTGAGTAGTTGGAGAAGAAGGTATTGCATCAAGAAGTTGGAGAAGGAAGACAAGCTTGTAGATCTGAGGTTACTTTATGCTCTAGAAGCTCTTGGAGGTAAAAAGCTCCAACCTTTATGCTTGTATGATGTAGATCTTGCCATATTAACTTTATGAAACCATTTCTTGTCCCAAAAGTCCCAAGTTGGTGCAAGTTATGTTTTGAACATAATAAGCTATCCTTTCAGACCCTAGAAAGGGTCCTAAGTGATAAAAATGATGTCCCAATGGCTAAAAGGGTCCCATGCATGTAGTAGAAAGGTCTTAATGGGTTAAGACCATGTATTAAGAGATTTCTGGACGTCCAAAGTCTTAAAGTTCGAGACTTTATGGTTCTAAGGCACATTTGGTCGATGGATCTGGAGTTTGGGCTTAAGTGCTTAAGTCATTAGGCACTTATTAGAGTTTTGGTAAAAATTGCGTATGCCCCGCGTAATTTCTGTACGCTAGAGTTTTGGTAAAAATTGCGTATGCCCCGCGTAATTTCTGTACGCCCAGCGTACTGAGTCAACCACCCCAATGGTGGTTAACGCAAAAGCGGAGTACACCCAACGTACCAGAGGAGTACGCCCTGCGTACGCCCTCTGTTGGGCTTTTGACGATTTGGGCTTCGGGGTTGGGCCACTTTTGGGCCAGTTTGACATGGTCCTTGCTAAAATTTCTGAATAGATGTGTTTTGGGCCCGTTTTGGTAACGAATCTTAAAATGAGGCCCAATTAAGGAGTTAGGCCCAATTGGTAAAATTGGGCCAATGATGGGCCTTGGATATGTGGACTTTTGGATAATGGATTTAGTATTGGGCTTCGACCCAAATTAGAGAAAAGGCAATAATGGAAAATTACCCTATGTGGGAACTTGGTCAAGATTGATATCCCAATTGTTAACTTAGTATTCGTTATTTTGGATAGTTCGGGATTTTCGGTGAGACAACGGTCGGAGACTTTCAGTCCAGTTTAATACTACTTATGAGGTGAGTTTTCCTCACTATACTTAAGGGTCTAAGGCACCAAGGCCGGCCCTTTGGATTGTTATCCTGCTTTATTACTATTGTGATTTGTTAGATCGGTATCCTGGTAGATAGGATGTTTCTATGTGGTTATGATCTGTTAGATCGGTATCCTGGTGGATAGGATGTTGCTATGCTTAGTGATATGTATATCGGTTTGACTGTCTGTAGACTATTATGTGATTATCTAATATATGTACACATGTTTGATTGGTGGTTGAGGCTTTTCTGCTTTGTACATGAGCCAACAGACCGGGGCATTCCAACCCGATGGTTGTGGGTCGAGGGTATACCATCCCGAGGATGATTGGACCCATAGTACATTGGCATTCCAACCCGATGGTTGAGGGCCTGGGGCATTCTAACCTGATGGTTGATTGAGCCCATAGTATGCTACTATTATATGTGTGTTATTAGTTGTGCGAGTATTTTGGGGGGAACTCACTAAGCTTCGGGCTTACAGTTGTTGATTTTGTTTCAGGTACTTCAGATGATCGTGGGAAGGCGAAGGCTTGATCGTGTACCTCCTCACATTTTATGATTTTGATTTCTGGGATACTCTGATATGAAACTATTTTGAAAACACTTTGTAATAAATAATGATTTTTGGATGTTTGAAAAAAGTTTTAAACTGGCTTGAATTTTATGGATGTTACAAAGGCCAAATCAGTTCTTCGAGGACCATGTGATCCTAATCGTATACAATTTTTAAAGCATACATTTGTCAATCAATTCCACAAACATAGATTCCAAATCTCACATAGCTATGTATTCCTTGGAGATTTTTCAGTAGTGGCATAGTGTGCTGGGAGGGCCTAGTAGGCGGTAATGAACTGTTCGACATGTTTATTCATGTAGATAGTTGCTTGTGCTTACTTGTTTACTTGATTGCTTGTTTGATCATATATGTCGACAAATCGTGGTGGGTTAGGTTGAGGCAGTCCTACTTTATGCTGTAGGCCAAGATACGAGGTGCGGGTCGACTCTAAGCTGTA
Organism: Lactuca virosa; assembly: GCF_052849685.1. NCBI lineage: Eukaryota > Viridiplantae > Streptophyta > Magnoliopsida > Asterales > Asteraceae > Lactuca > Lactuca virosa. The sequence continues at coordinate 115,592,657 of NC_136431.1, forward strand.
GGCATGAAGGCTAATGGGAGTGGTTGGGTTGAGGCGCTAGGCCAACATACCCGAGGGCAATCCAATCTGTGGTTATGGGCCCGAGGCAATCTAGTCTTTGTGACTGTTGGCTTGATGTGCATGCATTGTATGTGTATTGTGGTTTGTGGTATTTTGGAGGAACTCACTACCAGAGCTTTTGATGTGACCATTTTATGCTCAACTTTGAACATCTACATGTATTTTTATGATAAACAACCATAGTTGATGATGACGTAAAACTGCCCCTTAGTTTTCAAATATAACCTTACTTCCTATCTTCACAAATTGCAGTTTATCATATTCAATGATTAATCAAGGTTCCTCTAAAATTTTTTAATTAATTCCAAAGTTATCAATTGACCTACATTACAATAAATTTATAATTTCGTGTGCACAAAATAATCCGCAACCATAACAGAATTTATAGCCATAGTCGTTCTTCATTTTATTATTATTATTATTATTATTATTATTATTATTGATCTAGTTATTGTCTTATTTTTTCTTTTCTAAAACATGATGTGAAAAAAGCCAACAACTTTTCAGTCGGTCCATATATAATTAATAAAACCTTTTAATAATAATATAATAATAATAATAATAATAATAATATTAATAATTTAATAATAATAACAATAATATAATAATAATAATAATAATATAAAAAAAACCATGGTGAATGAAGAAAATAACAAGTGTGTATGAAGTAAATGAAAACAAAATAATAAAATATATGGGCCACGAAAAAATTTAGAAAAAGGAAGGGTATATGAACACCTTTGAAGAAATATAGATATTCTCCTATCTCGGGGAGCGATGTTGATGTTTATGTGTGACTCGTGAGTAATTTCAAACCCTATTTATGGTCGAAATCCGAGGCTCAGCACTAGAAACTACACAAAGTTACCTTGACGTTATGTTCATCCAGATGCTATATGCGATGGATGCCATTGAACTTCAGGACAAGTGTTTGATGAAAATCCGCACCCACTTACTTTGGATACACAAAGTTACCCTGACGCCATTGATCTCTGAGCCATGCATCTCTGATTTAAAGATGGTTATTAACGCCCAGGGGGGCAATTGGAGGCGCTTATTTATTGAATTAACTGCAACATGACAGGAGTTCCCTCAGTTTGTTTATGTCGTCTGAGTATGCACATCCAAACACCCCTTCATTCATCCTCGGGTGATACAGGTTAGATCGGTTTTATTCCGCCTCTGCAAATTTGTCACCAATTCAGGTAATTCCATTTATGTTTCGGATTGGATTATGTTGCATTTTAAATTCTTTCAAGTGCACTGTAAAAATTATAATAATCAATCCCCTCTTTACCTGGTGTATATGTAGTGATATATGAGACCGAATAGCCCGAAAACCTATAGAGTACGTTATGTACTTTGTACACTTTCTTCTCTTAAGCCTTTACTTCGAACCCTTGTGGTTGCTCAAGCCTCAATGTACACATCTTCATTCAGCTTACCATATAGAAACATAGATCTGACTTCTAGCTGGTAGATATTCCACCTTTTTTGAATCCAATTCCATAGTAGTTCCTACTGTTTCCACACGAAGTGCATAAACTTCAAAATAATCAATTCCATAGTCCATACCTCTATGAGTCTCTTTTTGCAATTAGTAAGGCCTTATGCTTCAGCTTGGTCTTATAGATTCACTAGTTTTAGCTCATTTTGGCAGCCCAACTAAGCTACATGATTGGTCTTCTTAATGGGCTTGATCTCATCTGTCATGGCAATTCTCAAATGCTTCATTTTAACAACTTCATTGTATGAATTTGGATCAGAATTTTATGCCACGGTCATGTTTTCTCAAACATCTTCAAGTTCCTTACCTGAGTCATAATCACTCATCCATGTAGGAGGTTGTCCGATTCGTTGCTTCTAGTATTAGCTTCAATAACATGATACGTCTTGCAAATTTGGACAAGTCTATAAGCATCCTAGAAACAAGTGAATTAACTAATAGGGAGATTTATATTTTTATCGTCTAAATAGGGGTTAGATTGGATTAGGTTTCTTGGCAAATTGGTATTCATATGTTCATGTGTTATTTTGATGAATAATGAGAATTTTCATTTGAGTCTAAGACTTCTAGAGACCTTCTTGTTTCTCGAATTATAGTAATTCTACCTGGTTCGTTTTAACTGGTTCGTTTTAACTAGTATCAGAGCACCAAGAAAGTGAACCATGGGATTGAAGAAAATCGACAACTTGGAAGTAGGGTTCATCAAATTTAGAAGTGAAGCCGAGGAAAAATAGAAAGAACACAACTAGAAGATTGAATAACTCCTCCGGGCCATCAACCACTTAACCACGAAGGTGGGTAACTTGCCCACCAAGGAAGAATGCGAGCGACACACGGCGAAAGACCGTCTCTACGATGATATGGGGTTTCCATTATCTGAGAACGAATCGAGTTGGGAAAAAGCAAGAAGGCGAAGGTGCAAAATGGGAATCGCATAAGAATAGGATGAAAGCAGAAGTTGGTTCGAAGGGGATCGAGTACATAAAGCAAAAAAGGTCCTTATTTGAAGGAGAAGATGTGTGTGTAAGTCTACCGCATTGAGCGTTCTTTTAATAGATTCAAGGCATCGAGGAAGTCGAACAACTCAAGGCTGCAACCTTATATATGGATGGAGCAACCTTGGTATCGTTGGAGTGAGGACACGTCACCGTTTTGATAATGAAGAGGACTGAAATGACATCTCCTTGATCATTCCAGCTATCGTATGAGGGTAGCGAATATGGGCAATTCATAGCTATCCGCCCAAGATTACGTTAGAAATTTTGGGAAAATGGTGGGTCCAACTACAGGGGGGTTGTTGGAGCAGGTCTTGGAAGGAACTTCCATCAAGCAGCTAAAATCGGAACTCTGAGGATTATACAACAACTTAGTCGTTGGTGAGGATCATACAACCTTAGGAACTTACCCACACAATGCGATTGGCGGTAATGAGAACTGTGTCGATGGAAGAGGGGCACGATAGGGGTGGGCTATTCCGATCAACAACACCACCAATGGGCTATGGAAGCAATGTTGAAGCAATATGAAGCATTGGAAACTGATATAGGAAGGAACTTCCATCAAGAAGCTAAAATCGAAACTCAGATCTTCGGTGAGGGTCATACAACCCTAGGGATTGACCCGCACAATGCGATTGGCGGTAACGAGAACCGTGTTGATGGGAGAGGGGTATGATCGGGGGTTGGCCATTCTGATCAACATATGGAGATATGGTAACCTCCTATAGGAAAGTTAGAGGTAGCATGGGGATAGCTGAGGACGTTCAAAAGATTTTCAAAGGATGAACTCGCAGCTAAAGGGCAAAAGGGTTATGCTTCAAATGTGACGCCAAGTTCGCACCAGGCCATCAAGTAGTGTAGTAGTGTACTGAGAGACGAAGATGAAGAAGAGGATCAGGAAGAACCGTCTAATACAAACTAGGATCATGCTCACTTAGATACAATGGAAGTCACATTAAACTCGGTTGTAGTGTTAACGCCCCCATAGACTATGAAACTACACAAAAACATGGGCGTTCTTGAAGTGGTGGTACTAATTGATGGCGGGTAACATCGTCTCACAAGGCATTGCATGAACTACTGGTAAAAAAAATTGATTCTCGTGTTTCACGATCTACTAGTCGTAGATGATTTCTTCCCTCCAGAGTTAGGTCACCGATGTAATATTAGGTATTAAATGGATGCAAACATGGGGGATATGATTGTAAATTCGAAAGATCTTACAATGTCATTATGGAAGGGAAACGGAGTGTTACATAGGTAGGAGATCTAAGCTTGTCTAGGAATCCAGTCTCTTTTAAATCATTCTTCAAGTCGTTATTACATTATGAACAAGATGCGTTTATAGTATCACCAAATTGATTAGCATCGGAGGTTACTGAATCGAGTGAGGCTTCCGAGGCCGTCAAGGCCCTTATCGCAAAATTTGAGGACATGTTTAATCTTCCAGGCGAACTAGTGCCCTATATGGACACATTCTTGTTTCTCGAATTACAGGAATTCTACCCATTTCTTATTATAAATCTCCGATGATGTATATCATCCTCAACCGTTCATCTTCTTTGTTGGTGTTGTCATCCTGGTTGGTATTGTTCTTAGTGCCGACCTTCTCTACTATGTGATTTGCTACAACACTATCCTTTATCTTCATAAAAAATGGCATTCATTGTAAATTTGATTTTGTTAATATTGGGATTGAGCAAATTATAGGCCTTAGATTCAATGAAAAATCCAATTCTAAGAGTATAGGATCCACGCTCCTGTCATGGAGTTTCATTCTCTATTGTTATGGTACATGAACATTTGTTAAACAACCAAATACACATAAATATGAAACATAGGGGCGATTACTACTCCACGCTTTTTCAAGATTGATATCTATCAAAGTTGTATTGGTAGATCTATCCATAAAATAATTTTGTAGTTGTTCTCTTCTTCCCGAAATCTATTTGGCATTCATTGTTAGATAAAACAACTCCTCGCCATTTTAATAATGATCGTTTTTTTTCGTTTAGAGATTCCATTTTGCTAGTCCATGTAAGCATTTGTATGCAAGTTGTATTTCTATTCCCTTTTCCTTACATGTTTCCTTAAATTCATCAAGTCGATTTCAACCCTATGTTATATCTTAGACACTTCACTAGAAAACATGTTCCCTTCTTAACTAATTTCTTGAAACATTTGAAGTAGTAGTGTGTCTTAATTTTTCTATATCAAAAAGATATGCCCAAAAATTTCTACTAAAATCATCAATAAAACAAAACTTGTAACTCTTATTATTGTTTGACGTGGTCTATAAAGGTCTACATGTACAAGTTCCATGTACAATTTAAGTTCCACAACCATCTGTGCCAAAGTTACATCTCAATTGTTATCCTTTTGTGAATGGTGATCAAGCGGTCTTCTTTGCGACCGGGTTGAGGTTGTGATTCAATAGACAACATAAACATGCTACTTGCACCCATTAAGGTCTTAGTAATCAAACCTTTGTTGGGATGAAAAATCTTACACATTCCTTTTGTCAAGATATCCTGACCACTTTCTTGTAGCCATGACATAGTAAGATTTGTTCCTCGACTACAAAACATTGTACATATCACAAACAATATGATTGATTCCATTCAATTTGATCTTAGCATTACCTTAAGCAGGCGCGTTTGTTATTATTTTGTTTCCAAGTTTAACTATGGTCGTGTGACTTTGAGAACCATGATCAATCTCCATTCATGTGGTTCGAATATCTCAATCATGTAACCATCCATATCCTTTCTTAACTTCTTCTATGTAGGCCACTAGAAGCAGTTCACTGTTAGGGTGTGAGCACTTGATCAAATTCAATGGAGCATCTAGATATTTCATTGGGGCATTTGGAATGTTAATGGAGCACTTAGATAGGGATGCCAAAAAGTCTCGTGGGACATCGATCCCATGTTTGAGGTATTTGTTTAAAAAAGTGGGGGCAAGGACGGGGGTGAGGGTAGAATTAACCATAGTCACAGGGATCGCCAATATAGCCACGATCCACGTTCCGGACGCCCCGTTCCCAAACGCGGTACAATTTCGTACCAGTTGCCAACCAAAACGCTCTTTGGTACGGCTTCCTTGCGATCCCTTCTATTCTCCGATTCGCCACTGGGAACGTGATTTTGGCAAATTTTATTGCACAGAAACGCGATTGGGATCGCCAATTTTGCGTCTGGAACGCCGATTTTGTATTTTGGCGGGAAATAGTTTTCCTGTGAAAAACATGTCGACGCTTGATTTAAGTCCATCGATTCCAGGTCTGATGCTTTTAGTTCCTACATCTGATTCCTCCAACATCCATCGATTCAATTTATTACATATGATGCTACTCAATTTCACCAACATCACAATCGATATCTGGTTTACCCTGTATTCTTCCAGTACGCTGTATTCATTCTTCCTTTTCTTTTTTTCTTTTTTCTTATACTATTCAGTATTCTTTTCTTCTTTGAAATGGTTTTTGGAAAGATTTTTACTCGTCCAGAAGACAGTGAAACAGAAGCCCTGAAAACTTTGTTGATCTTGGCAAGGATAATGATTTTGTTTAGCTTCTAAGGCTGAATGAATCTGTTTCTATTTTTCTAAGTGCTTGGAAGTTGGAATTCTATTTTTTATGTTTTAACATCAGGTTTAGGTTTATGACTAAAATTCTGGAATTTTTTTTTGAATTGTTTTTTAATATAATCTGTTTATGTTTTTTTCTAAGTGCACCAGAATTATGTTTTCAATTGGGTACACGCACCGGCTTATATGGTACACCGTACCGGAACGTACCGAAATGAGCCTACCCCCCACCGTACCGGATACGTGTAACCTAACGAATCGCGTTCCCGATCCTCGTTCCCGTACCGGAACGTACCGCGAACTATGTGACTATGGAATTAACCCCCGTTTTAACTTCGGGGCAGGGGTGGGGTGGGTAGTCCCGTCCTAAAAGTCCCATTGGGTCCCGTTAAGATATTATATATATATATATATATATATATATATATATATATATATATATATTATTTATATAAATATAATAAATAATAGCATGATTTTGAGCTGCCAAAATTCAGCAAAAAAAAAAAAGTTTTCAAGTTTCCATTCTAATGTTTTTGAGATGTCATAGCATTTTTGTTTTTAACGTGTAAAATTTTATTATAAAGAACTATTTTCTTTTCCAAAAAAATAGTTACGTTTAGCCCAAAAAAGACTTCATTTAGCGTAAAAAAAGCAACATAAAATCAATTGGGGGTGGGGGCGGGGCGTAATTCAGGAATTCGGGGGGTGGGGCGGGAGCGGGGAAACATGACAATTTTGGGGGCGGGGGCGGGGGATGCAACCCTCGACCCGTTTGCCCCCATTGAGATCCTTACACTTAGATATATGTGTGAGCATCAAGAATCAACATTGAGCAATTGGAGCTACTGGGTACATGGAGCATCTGGGATCAATAGAGCACATGGAAGCTTGGGTGAGCATCAGGGATCACGTGTGAGCATCAGGTGTCATATGTTGAAGATGCTCAAGGAGGATGCTCATAATTTGAAGATGCTCATCGACGATGCTTATGGATGATGGTCATGGATGATGAACTTAGGGTATCCCCTTCATGAACTAATTATGGATGAGCCATAATTAGCCAGACCCATCTGAATTAGGTTTTCCATGCTTGCCTATAAATAGGCTCATATCCTCATTCATTATTCCTTGCGTGATTGTGTGTGTACACAGTAATTTCAAGAGAGCAATCATTGTGAAGTTGAGCGCACATCTTTTGGAGCAGTTAGTAAGCAAGAAAGATTATTTTCTTTTGAAAGCTCAACTGAGATTTAATATTTATGTGTGATTATAATTGTTCTTGGAAGTTTAATAAAATCTTCTTTCTCTCGTTCGCCCGTGGACGTAGGTCATCTCAACCGAACCACATTAAATTTTCAAAAGTTTAATAAATATTGTGTTCAGTTTTGAATTAAGTTTTTTCAGAAGTTTTATTCTGCAAGTATCACTGAAGTTTGTTTGACATTTGTCTAAAGTGCTTAACTTGTTCTGTTGTTATCCCAACATTCACTTTCTCCTCCTTCCTCTTCATGATGGCGGTATAATTTGTCTCCCTTTTCCACAACCTCTACCAACTCATGATAAATACATGTTAGTGGACTTTTTAAAGGAAGCATAAGAGAAATATTCAAGAAAGAAGGTATGCCATTAACACTGATTTTAGTAGTTATAGCAAAGCAAGTATCAAAGATCATGATCTAGATGGCATTAGTAATCTTATGGGTATTGAAGTACTAATCATATATGGCAGGTTTGTAAAAGCCAGTAAATGAATCTCTCCAAATGGTAAAATATTGTGGTAATAATTTCATCATATCATGTTTTGCATTTATGAGTGTTGATAACTAAAATCCCTAATAAATACACCATAGAAATAAATTTCTCGCTATCGTGTGGGTACACACCCCCCCTTCTTTCCTTTCGGATTGCCGACTCTAGGGTTTCGATGGCAGAGCTTGACGGTGATGTCCTTCCGAATATACTGAAAAGATTGAATGTGAGGGATCTAATCCGATGCAAAAGTGTGTGTAAGTCTTGGGAAAAATTGATCTCTGACTCTGGTTTCATTAAATTCCATATGAACTGTAGTTACCAAATTGATTACAAAAACAATGATATAGATAGGAGGATTGTTATGTCAAGGGTCTCTTATCGCAACGGGTCGCGTGTTTGTAATGTTGATGACAGATTCTTTGATGACCGTGATTGTCATCTTCTTGGTTCTTCCAATGGACTTGTATGCATCTCTTCTTTTGCTTCTCAACTTGTAGTAGCTAATCCCTCAACTAGAGAGGTTCAAACACTACAAGACCCTCAAATTCATGATACCAAACATTTATGTTGGGGTTTTGGCTATGATTCATCTACGGATGATTACAAGGTTGTATTAGGGTTCCGTAAACGTGTTGGTTGGACATGTTTTCAAGTGTTCAGTTTAAAATCAAATGTTTGGAAACTAATTGGAGATGTTAAGTATTCGTTTCTTAGTAGGATTGGTATCTTATGCAATGGGGCACTTCATTGGATTATGAAAGATTCTTCATCTCCAAATAAGAAGAGAGTCATTACTTCGTTTCGGCTATCTGAAGAAAAATTTATCAAAATTCCCCAACCTGATGATGAGCGATATGAATCTGGTGTTGCTAGCCGCCCAAATATGAATTTAGGTATTATGGAAGATTGTTTATGCGTATTTCCTTGTGATGGGTTTAATGATAACTTATGGATGCTGAAGAACTACAATGGAAAGCTGTCTTGGGGTATGTTTGAAAAGGAGTGTGAGATGAACTTAGGTTTACAATGCTTGAAAGAGCAGAAACATTACATTCCTAACAAGAGAACTTTGTGTCGTGATATGCTGTTCTACAAGACTAGGGAGTATATTTGTGCCCCTATATATATGGAGAGTCTTGTATCTCCCTATGTTAATGGGAGGCCAAAGAGAAAGACACAAGAGAGTAATAGCATGAAGAGTTGTAAGGTGCGTTCATTTTGTTTATCAAATAATACAAACTGTGGAATTATATCTGGATTCTGAATTCTTATTAATGTTTATGATGATTCCTGTACATCCCTAAAAAACTGTGTTGATCTTGGCCTCATAGCTCACTTTTCATGTTTACTCATGGGATGCTTTCGTTTTCTTTTGTAATATATGAGGTCTGCAAATGGACATTATCTATAGTTTAAAGTTTTGATCATGGAGCATACTTAAGTTTACTAGCATTCAAGAGACTAGGAACTCTTCCTGAATTCACTTATATTCTGTTATGACCAAAGATACCAACTACTAACACTAACCACTCAACTAAGCCTACCTAACTGATCTAACAGTAAAAAGACCTTATTGCCCTCACTGCTCTACTTAAGCCACAACTGACAGGACTAAACGTAAACCTAATAAGAAGTGTAACAGACTCATTACCTTTACCCAGTATACATTTGGCCTTTATTCATTTGTATTCTTGCAATGCACTTCAACTGCAACTATTATTTACTCTGTGAGTCTAGTATATATAATGTTGACTGTTCACTGACTTCCCCTTTTGATTTCTCAGTTGATTAAGCGAGACCCTACGGTTCCAGGAGCAAGTGGCAATGTTTGAGGCCGTTGAAGCAGTTTGGAATTTGGATGATATGGCATTGGTTGTTCACTCTGCCATAAAGATAACTTCTGATAGTTTTTAGTATCTTATGTTAATAAATTGTGTTTGATGGATTTCAATAGCTTGTGCTTGATGGATTTCAGAAACGTATGTTTGATGTTTTTAAAGTGTGACGAACTCTTACTTTCTAGTAATATCGTGTCTGATGATGTTAAAAAATGCTTTGAATACCATCACTTTAGTTTTAACCATCTTGTGGAAAGCTTTTAACAAAAAATGTTGTGATAGACTTTCTCATAAAAGTGTATGCCTTCATTTAGATATCTATGTTTCTTTAGATCGCATTAGTATTATTGATGCATGTTACTATTTTGATTCTTAATTTTTTATGCAGGATGTACTCATGTTCATATGGTTACTGCATCCTGGTTCTTGATTGTCATGTCATTTCATTTTCTATATCTTCATTTTCTTAAATGTCTTATGGTTGATCTATTCATTTTCTGCAAGTATACCATCAATAAACCAGCTATGATACGCTCTTGCAGATATGTTCTCCGTCTTGTAATACTGTTGTGCTTGATATGATTGAATTTGTTAGGATGGTCACCATGCAACACTTGGTTCTCAATCAAAGGGCCACTTCACTCATTCTAACCTAGTGGACAAACAATGGAGATAATTTTTTGTTGAATAAAGTCCATTAATAAACAATATGTTGCATTTTTTAAATGTTGAGTTTTTGTAATGTTTTTTTCTACTTAATGTAGGTGGATCCCAAATGTAAAAACATGATATTAGTAGATTATCAAGATACTATTTTCATACAAAGTCTTGGAATCTATAGAATCGTTTTTACTCGTGTATAACATTCTAGAACTACGGCTCAACGTTCGTCTGTGACATATGGGTCATAGCACCAAGCTATTATAGGACAAAACCTTTATTTTTGGATTGCGGACACAGCTATTACTTTAAGTTAGATATATATATATATATATATATATATATATATATATATATATATATATATATATATATATATATATATATTACAATTGATGTTAAAGTATAAAACTCATTATGTGTAATTTTGGTTAAACTCATTCATTTCTTGAAAATCAAAATACTATTTCTTGAGATTCTATATGAGTAGGGCTGGGATTCACTTTGGTTCGACTGTGAATATTGATGGTCAATAAAATTTGGATATCAAATTAGATGGCGTTATACTCGATTTGTAAGTACTATTATGACCTGCAATGCAATTATCTGTGGCAAAATCTACTTGGGAATTGTTCACTAGAAAAACAACTTCAAGTTTGGCTGCAAAACAGGAAGTCGAGCACTAAACAAGCGTATGGCTAGTTTGTTTTAGAATGCAAGAGTTAGACCCTAGACTTACTGATCAAATCATGTATGTATACCAAAATTTTCATTAAAGTGGATCAGCAGTTTTGGATATTGGCAGCTTGCCTTAAAGCCATCAGTAGCAGCCTTCACTACCTACACTTTTGGCACCAATGTTTCATGACCTAGGCTTCAAAATCTACGCTTTTAGGGCTTAAATACCTACGCCTTTAGGACTTAGACTTCAAAGGCATCTTAAAGATCTGCGCTTGGAGTCCTTCACGACCCCTAGACCCTACCATTCGTTGTGTCCACGATCATACTAGTTTATATGAGTGTACACTGCATGCTCCCTAACTCTTACTTGAGCATAACCTAAATACCTTTTAGATATATGGGTAAATACCAATTACCTTAAATGCTTGATGACATTAAGTCTCCAACATAAACCATACACAACCCTTTTAGAATAGAATATGGAAAGTAACCAAAAAAACAGACAAAAGTAATAGGTTTTGGTGTTTTGGAACAGGTTTAGTCTCAAACTGAACCCTGAACTGAATACAAATTACACTTTTTCAAGTTGAAAAAACTGTATACATATAAAATGCTATTAGATAGATAGATAGATAGATAGAGAGAGATATGTAAACACTACTATATATAGTTGGTTTCATACCACTTGTAGAGGTGTGCTTGAGAGATGTAACATTGAGAGTCTTAGTGTGAGCTATTTATTTGTCTAGATCTAGTTTATACTTTTTTGTAACACCTTTCATGATCAAATATATCTCTTAGACACCAAAATCACGGTGTTCTTTGTGTTCATTTAATTCCGCATGCCAAATCAAATGCTCTTAATTCACATCAAAGGGCAGTATAGTCTTTTTAAGTAGTCAGGGGCCAAACGCGCAATAAAAACATATTATAGGGATGGTCCGAGTTAAAAAAACCATTAGGGACCAAGCACGTAGATTATCAAAAAGCACAGGGACCATTCATGTAATTTAGCCAAAACAAAACAATAAAATATGTGGGTCACGAAGAAATTTAGAAAAAGGAGGGGTAGTATTGCAACAGTTTAATTTGAAGAAATATAGATATTCTCGTATATTGGGCAGCGATGTTGATGTTTATGTGCGACTCCTGAGTAATTTCAAACCCTATTTATGGTTGAAATCCGGCGTTCATCATTAGAAGCTACACAAAGTAAGCTTCATGTTATGTCCTGATGCTCTATGCTATGGGTGCCATTGAACTGCAGTACAAGTGTTTGATGAAAATCTGCACCGCGCGACTTACTTTGGATACGCATTACTGGAGCTCTAGCTTACAGCTGTTGAGCTGTGTATAGCTGTATATAAGATGATACCTTTTTAATAATAAAATTGCTAGTGTTTCTTCGTAATCCTGCCTAAAGTTCTTCCTAATCGTCTCTTCATATTCGGCTGTACTTTTTTTCTTCTCTGTTTAATGTGTGAGCATAGCTCAGACGCCATTGGTTTTTGAGCCATGCATATCTGATTCAAAGATGGTTATTAACGCCTAGGGAGCAGTTGGAGGCACTTATTTATTTATTGAATTCACTGCCATCCCTCACTCAGTATGTTTGTGTGGTCTGAGCATGCACATCCAAACACCCCGTTCATTCCATCAACGGGTGATAGAGGTTTGGTCGGTTTTATTCTTCCTCTGCAAATCTGTCAATAACTCAGGTAATTCCATATATGTTTCGGATTGGATTATGTTGCATTTTAAATTCTTTGAACTGCATTGTAAAAATTATAATAATCAAACCCCTCTTTATCTGGAGTATGTAGTTATGCGTAGCTGGTAACTGACTAAATTTGAAGTGGCGAGTTTTGTTAGAGAATGTGATGGATATTCTTCCCTTTTAGTATTTACAGTCATCATCCTGATATATGTTCAAAATTTGAGTTCGAGTATTGAGTCCTGTTGGTATATGTTGGTTATTTTAATCTTGACAGGTTTGGTTTATTTTGATATTTGTTTTAATTAGTGAATTGAATAAATGGTAGGGTAGGTCGTAGGTTGAATGGGTCATTGGACCGGGTATTTTGGAGTCATTTAGATGGTTAGGATGTGGCTTGAAAACAGGAAACATGGGCGTCGTTTTGTTTAGGGTCGTTAGGTTTTTGTAGGCTATAAATGCCTTTTGAGTCACCACTACCTCTTCTTCTTCTACATATTTCTCACTAACAAACAGACGTTGAATCTTTGTTTTTGCAGTTGACAAAAGAGGACCTGATATCCAACAGTATAATGGCTGTCGTTGCAGGTCTCTGTACCACATGAGCCTTGATAACCCAAAAACCGATTGAACCATGCATGTGTGCTTGTTTGAACTGATAGAGCACTTTATGTACTTTGTACACTTTCTTCTCTGAAGCCTTTACTTTGAACCCTTGTGGTTTCTTGGTGTACACATCTTCATTCAGCTTTCCATCTAGAAACAGGGATTTGACTTCTAGCTGGTAGATGTTCCACTTTTTTGGAGAATCCAATGCCATAGTAGTTCCTATTGTTTCCATACGAGGTGCGTAAACTTCTAAATAATCAACTCCATACCTCTATGAGTATCTTTTTGCAACTAATAAGGCCTTATGCTTAGGCTTAGTCTTATAGAATCACTAGTTTTAGCTAATTTTGGCAGCGCAACTAAGCTCCATTAGTGGTCTTCTTAATGGACTTGATCTCATGCGTCCGTCACAACAATTCTTCAATGCTTCCTTTTAAAAACTTCATTGTATGAATTTGGATCAGAATTTTATGCCATAGTCATGTTTAATCCAACGTCTTCCATTTCATTACCCGAGTCATAATCACTCATCAGGAGGCTGTCTGGTTCGCCGTTTCTAGTGTTAGCTTCATTAACCTAATACATCTTGCAAATTTGGACTAGTCTATAAGCGTCATCAGAAACATGGAAATTAATTAATAGGGAGATTGAACTTTTTATTGTCTAAACGTCACTGTTTCAATATTTTTAGATATGAAGAGGACTGAAACAGCGTCTCCTTGATCGTTTCCGAAAGGAGGGGACATGTAACAAACCGTTATTTTAAACCTATGTAATAATGTAGGTCAATTTGTAGTTCTTTTTAAAATAATAAAGAGAAATTTTAGCATACTGTGTATATTTACATAATTGACCCTCAAAAATAAATTATTAAACAATCTCGATTGCGATGAACCAAGTGGTAGAGATTGTAACAAGGTTTCCAAAAACATAAAGAACACTAAAATCCGAGTTATAACGAAGAAGTTATGACCAATCGAAGATCCACGACAAAACCGGCAAAACACTGTTCAGTATAAAAATTGAATTTTCAATAAAAGGCTTTTTAGCCTTAACAATCTAACTGAAAGTTGTAGTTTATGTTAAACCGAGAACTTTCATAAAAAGAACGCCAAAATCTGACTTCGTATGAGGAAGTTATGATTTTTCTAAGTTTCAGTATAGCAGTGTACAGCTAAAAACTCGAAATAAAGATCGACTGATTTTTATCCAACACAACCTAAACGAGAATTGAAGGTCTCATCATTAGTAGTACAACGGTAAAAAGACAGACAAAAACGGACATCCGATGAAGAAGTTATGAATTTTTAACGGATTTTCCTGTCCCGGTCTGTTAAAAATAATAATATTAAAAATAAATCAAAATTAGCCGACAAAGTCCAAACAAAAGTCGTAGAGTATAATTTTACCTACGCGTGTATATAAAGAACGTCAAAAACGGAGTCCGTATGCAAAAGTTATGAATTTTAGAAGTTTTTGGCTCAAAAACCGAGAAAAATCGCATGGTCATCTTTCTGCCACGTCACCCTCGCATGCGAGCCTCCACGTGTCACCTTCTGATAGGACCGAAGTTCGCCGTGTCACCATCTGATTGGACCGCAACCGAGGTCCAGTAAGCAGCCGACACCTTCGCATGAGACACCCCCCGGACACCCCTCGGACACCCCCTCGGACACATGCCCTCTTCCCATTGGACCGAAGTTCGGCCCACTCAGAAGCCACCACGTCCGAAGTCTCGCCCCGTGTACCCTTCGCATGATCGACGCGTGTGCTGCTGACTCCTTCCTTCGCCACCTGTCCGAACACGTGGCAGCCTCGCACAGCCTCGCATAGCCTCGGATCCGAGGCTTCGGCCTATATAAGGCATGCGAGGGCTTCCGAGAATTTTACACTTTTCATCCCAAATTTCACACCCTTTCATATTTTTCACTTCCACAAACTTATATACAACCCCTAAAGCCCCGGTATCAAGTCTAAAACCCTAAGCAAGCCTCGAAGCCCCGAGATTCCCGAGAAGGTAACCTCTCTCCAGTCGAAAATATAGGATTTTCTGGAATAGTTTACATATACAAGATACAGAGATACTCTTTCAAACATAAACACTTATGTACTCACTCAACTTTATGTTGATACTCTCTTTTCAAATTACTTGTATTCTCAGGGAAATAATACACAGGTACTCCCCGAGCTTTTTGAGAAGATGGAGCTATGTTGAGTCATATCTTCTTTTGTATAACTATTTTGGTTCAATATACAATGATTGAACACATGTAAATACTTATACTTTTTAAATACAATGGTTGTTTGTACTTTGATTATTATGGTGCTTGTGTTGTGATACTACAATTGAAGTCCTCCACTCCCGGACGTTTCCGCCGTCTGGTTTGGGGGTGTGACAGATTGGTATCAGAGCATTGTTTATAGTGAACTCAGTATATCAATCCATAAAAGATATACAAACTATAAATATATCGGGGCTAGGAGCTCTGACTACAAGTATACTTTTTAAAGATTTAAGGATTTTTACAAGAAGTATACTAACACTCATACCTAAAAGTATAGTATCACAGTCATAAGAACTTAAAAGTATTTGGATGTTGAACACTATAGTCAAACCTGGGCAGCTATGTAATCATATCTGGAATTAATATAGCCTGATCAACTATATTGACTTGAGATATGACCAACATGTGTTTGGGAGTGATAGTAGTGTTGCGACATGTCTAAAACTTACCCTACATATTCAGACGAACTATAGAACAAAACACAAAGATTAAAAATACTACGGAGAGTATTTTACTAACCTTACTTCTAATACAGAACCTATGGCTGAACACAATTTACCGGGAGACCCCTACAATCCACAAAATGCAGGCTGGATCTCAGACTCAGATGAAGAACCTTTTGAGGACAGCGAATCAAGTGGTACGGATACAGAGCCACAAGTCTGTAACCCTGGGGAGTGTCTCCTGAGGCAAGAGGAAGCAGAACCCATACCCGAGTGGGGCCAATACATAAACCATTGGAGTCGACAAGACGGCCAACGCCCTCCTTACGGAATGACACGAGGTTTCTATAACGTCTCGAGAGGAGGAACAGTCGATAGAGCTCTTCCAGTTATAGTAAACCCAATAGACCGGCAATTCGATCAATCAAGGATGTCGATCAATCGAATCCTAGAAGTGAATACGGTTGCGCAGGCGAACACTACATATATCCTTCGTCTTGATGAAATGCAAGATGACACCGAGCACCATACTGAAGCCCTTCAAAGGCAACTTAATGCTGCTGAATCAGAGATAAGAGAATTGAGGGAGCATCAAGCTACCCAAGAAAGGCACTGGAAAGCACAAGACGAAGCGGAACCCAGCAACCATCGTAGCAACCGCCGCAAGTAGTGTTCGCACTTCTACTTTCTACTTTCTATATCGAATGTATATACTACTTTTCACGATATGTACAAAACCGAGTATCAATAAAACAATAAGCACTTTACTTCAACAAGAGTTAGTACAATTCTCATAAACATCCTATTCCAAAGTTTTGGATCACATAAATGTTCCAGTGTTATTTTTCATGCTTTTAATACGACCGCATAAATATTATTTTCGGTAGGTCGGTTTGATGTCGACACTTCCTCAGTATTGTGGAATATTATAGACCTGTTTTAAGGTCAAGTGTTCCAGATTACATACACTTAATATACCAATACAGTCGACATGTACATTCATACTCTTTGAAAAATAACCATTCAATTTCATATTATCCTGTTGCAAGTTGTACTTGCAGTGGATTTCTATTTCCAATTCTTTACGAAATTCATGTTGAATTAAGTGTTTAGTTCAGAGATATCAAATTCATATTCATTCTTGATATCTCACTATCTTTTTATCTATTGACTTTTATAGAAAAAGATGCCTCCTCGTAGAAATCCAAGACATATCAATATCAATGAAGCACCGACGCCACCCCCACCACCACCTCCTCAATTCGACCCCGCTATGTTCCAAGCGGCGGTCACGGCAGCTGTAGCTGCTGCCATGTCTCATATCCATACTCCTGGTGCTAGTGGGTCGGGAGTTGGTGCACATCCTTCTAACCATGGCGAAATTCATGGGCATTCGCGAGAGTGCACTTATAAGGATTTTTCTAATGCCAAACCCAGGACCTTTAACGAGACTGGGGGAGTTATGGCACTAAGGCAGTGGATAGAGAAGACAGAAGCAATTTTCGAAATTTGCTCATATCCGGAGGGTAGCAAAGTTAAATTTGCTTCCTGTACTTTTTCAGATAGGGCCCTAACATGGTGGAATGGCCACATTAAGTTACTTACTCTGCTAGTGGCTAACTCTATCAGCTGGGAGAGCCTAAAAGCCATGTTAATGCGGGAATACTGTCCGTGAGGGGAAATACAGAAACTGGAGCAAGAACTGTGGGCCCTTACAATGGTTGGTTCCGACATAACAACCTATACCAGTAGGTTCTGTGATCTGGCAATTCTTTGTCCGGATATCGTTCCTATGGAGAGCAAAAAGATTGAGAGATATATTTGGGGTATGTCGCCCCAAATTCAGTCAAGTGTTTTAGCTTCGAAGCCTATTACTTTTGACAGTGCCAAAGAGCTGGCACAATCTCTTATCGACCACGGAAATCGTCAAAATTATGTGGTTTCTGCTCCAGAACAACCCAAGGAGAACAACAACAACAACAAGAAGAAGGGTTAGAACAAGAGGAAGGGCAAATCTCCTCTGGAACCTGCAAAGAAGTAACAAGTAGTGGCAGTCCATGCTACTACTGTACCTGCTACCATACCCACTACTGTACCTGCTGCTGTCCCTAATAACCTTGCACCACCTAAGCCCTATGCTGGTACCCTCCCTAAATGAAACAAGTGCAATTTTCACCACAACGGAGATTGCCAAGAAATGCAGTGCCGTAACTGCAACAGGAAAGGGCATACTGCCCGATTCTGTAGAATACCACCGCAACCACTTAACCAGGTACCTGCCGCTAGAGTAGGCCGAGCGTGCTACCAATGCGGTGATTATAGGATTATATTATAAATTTCGGGAAAGACCTTCCATCAAGCAGCTAAAATCTGAACTTATGTAGTTGGTGAGGGTCATACAACCCTAGGGATTGACCCAGACAATGTGATTGGCGGTAATGAGAACCGTGTCAATGAGAGAGCGAACGATCGGGGTGTTGGCTATTCCGATCATCAACAACACCAATGGATTTTGCAAGCAATATGAAGCCTATGCAAACCCAAGGAGCTATGGAAACCCACGATAGGAAAGCTGGAGGAGGCATGAGGGATAGCCATGGACATTCGAAAGACTTACGAATGCTAAACTTGCTGCTAAAAGGGAAAAAAAGGTTATGCTTAAACTACGACGCAAGTTCGCAGGGGGCAATTGTTACCCTAGCGGGTCCTATAAATAGCCTAGTGGGAGAATAAGATGAAGAAGAGGACCAGGAAGAACCGTCCGATACATAGAGATGTAAAAGAGTCAAGCCGAATCGAGGTTCCCAATAATCAATCCATGCTCGTTTAAAGCTACTAAAGCTCAAGCTTGAGCTCGTAGAACATATATGAAGCTTGGGATCGGCTCTTTAAGGCTCATTAAGACTCGTTTGTCTGTAAAGCTCGTTAAAGGTCGGGATCAATTTGTTATTTTTCATATTTTATTAATATATAAGTAATATATAAAAATATATAAAATAAAAACATATTATACAAAACTCGTTTAAGCTCGCGAGCTCAAACGAGCTTATAAGTGCAGGCTCAAGATCAGGCTTGTTTGTTAAATGAGATTTATTCTAGGCTTGAGCTCAGGTTCGTTAAGGCTCGACTCGTTTCGAGTTTCTAACGATCCAATCCCGGGTAGCTTGCTAGTAGCTCGACTCAATTACATCGTTAAATACAAGCTAGAATCATGCTCACTTGGATGCGGTGGAAGTCACATTAAACTCAGTTATATTGTTAACGCCCCTATACATTATGAAAATACACGAAAACGTGGGCGGTCTCGATGTGGTGGTACTAATTGACAGTTGGGCAACTCATAACTTCGTGTCACAATGCTTGATGAGATGTTAAAGGCTATTAGTGTTAGGTAACAGTGTTAGGAGTAATGTTTGGTAATGGAATGGTGTCAGGAAGCAAGGGCATTTATAAAAAAATGATTCTCGCATTACATGAACTACTGTTCGTAGATGATTTCCTGCCACTAGAGTTACGCATCACCAATGTCATAATGTCATACCGGGTATTAAATGGCTGTGAAAACGAGGGATATGATTGTTAATTGGAAAGATCTTACCATGACATTGTGGAAAGGGAACAGAGTGTAAAGAGTGTTACACCGATGGGAGACCTGAGCTTGTCTAAGACTCCGGTCTCTTTCAAATCATTCTTCAGGTCGTTATTATAAGAACAATATGAGTTTATTGTACAGCCGAACCAATGTCATACCAGGTATTAAATGGCTGCGAAAACAAGGGATATGATTGTCAATTGGAAAGAACAAAGAGTGTTGCACCGATGGGAGATCTGAGCTTGTCTAAGACTCCGGTCTCTTTCAAATCATTCTTCAGGTCGTTATTATAAGAACACTATGAGTTTATTGTACAGCCAAACCGGTTAGCGCCTCTAGGTCACTGAACCGAGTAAGGTTTTCGAGGTAGCCAAGGCCCTGATCACATAACTAAAGAACGTGTTTAATCTACCAGCCGGACCACCGCCCTATCGTAGTAATGAACACACCATCATATTACAAGAAGGAACGATCCCAATAAGCATACAACCTTATTACTACCCCCAATGCGCAAAAGGACGAATTCAAGAGATTACTACATGCAATCACTACAAGAAATAAGAGTATTACCGGCGACAGATGTCGCCGCTAAAGATCCAACATGTCGCCGCTAAAGGTATTAGCGGCGACATGTCGCCGCTAAAGGGTCGTCGCTGTTGGCTCGTCGCTGATGCTCTATTGGTCGCCGCTAAAGTTGCGTCGCCGCTAATGCTCTCCGTCGCCACTAAAGGCGTCGCTGCTATTAATATGTATTTCTATTCATACAAATACATATATACATACATAATACACATACAAAATTCACATATACATACAAAAATACATACATATACATACGGAAATACATGTACATACATAATACACATACATATACATAAAAATACATATATACATAGGATTGTACATACAAAAACACATACACATACATAAAATATATTCAAAATACACATATACATACCAATACATATACAAATACACATCCATATCTACAAACACAAAATACACATATAAATACACATCAATGCTAGAAATTTAGTAAGGAGAAGTGAAAAGGAAAAGGAAAAGGAGAAAAATGGAGCAAAGATGGGTGAAATTGCGAAGTTCTTTGTGAAATTCCGATGAGGTCGACGACAATGGAGAGCAAGAAGGGAGAACACAGAAAAATGGAGCAGAGAGGGGTTTTCTTGTCGACGGCATTTAGCGGCGACGCGCACTCTTTAGCGGCGACACATGGGAGGGAAAACAACGCGGGGTTTTCTACTTCGTTGGATCATCTCTTAAATAGACGGATGGGATTGAAATGACGCGGATCGCCAAAATAAGCCTTTAGCGGCGACGCGCACTCTTTAGCGGCGACACATGGGAGGGAAAACAACGCGGGGTTTTCTACTTCGTTGGATCATCTCTTAAATAGACGGATGGGATTGAAATGACGCGGATCGCCAAAATAAGCCTTTAGCGGCGACACACACTCTTTAGCGGCGACACACCCGAGGGAAAACAACGCGGGATTTCTTATGTCATCCTAGTCGTAGGATCATCTCCTAAGTCGACGGATGCGATTGAAATGACGCGGATCGCCAAAATAAGCCTTTAGCGACGATGTCTTTAGCGGCGACAAAAAACGCGTTTGTTTTTTGTCGCCGCTAAAAGTCCCCGTCGCCGCTAAAGGCATCGCTGCTATTGCCGGTTATTCTTGTAGTGAATGCTGCAAATGATATCAGGACGATTGGGGCATAACCAATCCATGCCGATAATGACATCGAAACTCTTAATGGATACAAGCATAAGGTCGATGGGAAAGGAATGACCGTCTAGGGTAAGAGTACAGCCTATGAATATATCGTTAGTGCTCTCCTTCTTTCCGTTAGCCATCTCGACGGTAAATGTTTCGGTTAGAGGTTAAGATTTACATTTGATTAGATGTTTGAATGCATGACTAACAAAACTCCTTTCCGCATCAGAATCGAAAAGAATGCATGCATAAGAGTTGTCAAGGAGGAACGTACCCGTAACAACGGTAGGATCAGCGACTGTTTCCTCCTGGCCCATTGCCAGCACTCTTCCTGTATTGCCGCCCGTTGTCGCTTTGGGGCAGTTTCTTTTGAAATGCCCAACTTCTCCACATCCATAGCAGACTTGGCTGGCACCCGCTCCAGGAGTTGGATTGGTTGGTTGGGCTGGTGCTCTGCAGTATCGGGTCGTGTGTCCCCTCCTTCCACAGTTGTTACAATTCAAATCACGGCAAGGTCCGTGATGATGAAAGGTACACTTGTTGCACAGAGGTAATTTCCCTGAATAACCACCGGTAGGAGCTTGGGTGGTTGGAACAGCAGTGGGAGCAACAGTAGGAGTAGTAGCAGTGTGGACTGCCACTGTTTGTTGCTTCTTGGAGGGCTCCTGAGGAGACTGGCCCTTGCGTTTGTTCCAAAATTTCTTCTTCTTCTTCTCGCCACTCTCCTTTTGTGGCTCGGCGACCGCTGATGCCTCATCCAGATCGATCCCATGATCGATCAGAGTCTGTGCCAGATCCTTGGCGCTCTCAAACGTGGCCGGTCTAGCAGCCAAGACATTTCCTTTGGTTGGTTGTGTCAGTTCCCAGATGTACCTCTCGATTTTCTTGCTTTCCGGGGTGACCATTCCCGGACAGAGGAGAGCCAGATCACAGAATCTAGCGGTGTAGGCAGCGATGTCGGAACCCTTCATCTTCAAGTTCCAGAGTTCGTGCTCCAACTTTTGCACTTCGCCCCTCGGGCAGTATTCCGCAAGCATGAGTTCCCTCAATCTTTCCCAACCCATGGAATTAGCCACTGGCAGGGTTAGGGTTTTGACTCGACCATTCCACCAGGTCAAGGCTCTGTCGGTGAAGGTGCAGGCGGCGAACTTCACCTTGTTGGCTTCAGAACAGGTGCAAATTTCGAAGATGGATTCGGTCTTCTCGAACCATCGAGTCAGGGCGATAACGCCTCCGTTTCCGTAGAAGGGCTTGGGTTTTGCGGTCATGAAGTCCTTGTAGGAACACTCCTTTTGATGTCCCTGACTTCCGTCTTGCCGTCGGGGGTCAGTTCCACCTCCAGCCCCACCAGAGTTCACTTGTGCCATCGCTGCGGTTACGGCGGCGGTAATTGCTGCCTGGAACATGACGGGGTCGAAATTAGGGGGGGGGGGTGGTGGTGGAGTGTCGTCGTTTCTTCTGATGGGTCTTGGTCGGGGAGGCATCTTGTTCTAGAAACAATCAGGAAGAAGAGGATGGTAAGTCCTCGAGATATATAAAACAAGATATATCTCATCCTGATAATAAAAGTATACTACCGAGAGATAAGCACAGAGAGGTTACTAACGCAAGTAAGTTATCGCTTAAGAAGAAAGTGGTATCAACACTTGGAATGAATCTGTATACTGAATTTGGCTCTAGCTAAAATACTCCTATAGTATTTTTTGTTGGATGTTTTTGTTCTTGGTAAGTTTTAGGCTTGCTGTAGCACCACAGTCACTCCCAAGCACATGTTGGTCATGTCTCGAATGAATATAGTTGATCAGGCTATATTGACCCTAGACATGATTACATAACTGCCCAGGTTTAACCGCAGTGTCCCAACATCCAAATACTTTTGTTTCGTTCCATCTATGACTCTGGTTCTGTTATGTATGCGTACTAGTATACTCGTTACAAAATACTTTAAATTTTGAAAATATACTTTTAGTTTAGAGTACTTAGGCCCCTTAGTGTTTATAGTTGTATACCATGTAAGGTTCGGTATACTTAGTTCGTTATAAACAAGGGCTCTGATACCAATCTGTCACACCCCGTAAACCAGAATGACGGAATCGTTCCAGGGTGGAGGACGTCATGTATAGCATCACAACCAATGTATAATAGCAATCATAGCAACACAACCATTACAGTGAATACATATATGAAAAGGTTTTGCATCAGTTTGAAACTTGTTTGGATTACATCAAATAGTATGTAAAATATAAACATAAGACTCTTATTGCTCCAACTTCTCAAAATCCAGCAGGTACCTGTCTACTGATTTCCTGAGAATACAAGCAGTTTTGAAAGAATATCAGCATAAAGCTGGTGAGTTCATAGGTATTTAGTTTTGGTGGAAGAGGTTCTTTGATTCTTTTGAAAAGTATTCTTCAAGAAAATCCCATATTTTCTTATGAAAAGTAGTGTTGAAGGAGTATCTATTAGTAGAAGATAAATCAACAGTTTTAGAAATGCCAGTGTTATCCTGGGAAAATCCCATATTTTCCCTAAAAGCAAGTTATCCGTCCTAGAGGTAGAGATGTAAGTTTAGAAATCCCTGATTACTATCAGTGTATATGTGAAGGTAGTTTTATTATTAAAAATAAAACAAATGAAGAGTAGAGTCCGTAAAACAAAGTTAGTTTATACTTATTTGCGAGTCGTATAACCATACTTGATATGACCTAGAGACCTTTATAACGTTCTTCAGGCGTTAAGCTAAATGGCATTCGTTCACCCCAGGCGTGCCCGCCTAACTGTAGCTAGCAGTTCAGGTGTAGGATTGTCAGTCCCGAATAGATCTATTCACAAATCTCACGCTCTCCCTCCAGGAGACTCTGGTTATACTAAAATGATTTATCCCTGTACACCTAAGGGTACAGTATTGAAGTAGAGCCTCACAATTCTGTATAATCTTGTTTACCAGCTAGAAATAGTATAAAACAGTAATTATCCTTGAATAAATGTACTTTATACTTATGAGAAAACATATAACATAAACTAAATCTGCCATAGTTTATATATATTCATCCATGAAATCTGATTTGGTAGACACTGCCTAGAGGGTTATCCCAAACTATACCCATTATATTTTATTAGAGTTGTTATGGAAAATGCTTTGTAAAACCTTTCTGAAAGCTATGAGGTTAGATTTCCAAAATAACAGTTTCCCTTATGCTCAACATATTACAAAAGGGATGAAATATCCGAGTATTTTATTAAACATGGAAATCGTTGAATTGTATCAATAAGTTTAAAACTTAATAAAATACTTTGAGTTTGGCTTGTATTCCCCCCTGAACACATTAAAAATACGGAAAATGTAGGGGTATGAACTCACTGTGGTTGTGTGAAAACGTCCACCGGAAACGAAGATCCTCGGGTTGTTGTATGTGGCACTTAACGAAATCCTATTATCAAATAAATACATATATGTATCTAAATTAGCGATTTCGTTAGATAAAGTGTTATAGAAACACTTGCTTTCAGTTAAGGAATGTTACCGGGACTTGATCGAATTGGGAAAAGTGGGTTTTCGGACAACTGCACCACTTAAAAGGTGTTTACGGTCGACAGGCAGTTTACGGCCGTGAATCAGGGTTTACGGTCGTAAACTGAGTTTACGGCCTTTGAAGATCTGGTGAGTTTACGGTCAGAAATGGGTTTACGGTCTATGAAGATTGACCATAAACTCAAGAACAGTGATGCTGTTTTCGATGAAAACACGTTTTAGATGCTCTTAAACAACCTCCAGGAGTGTTTTCTGATGATTTTTAGAGAGAAAAGAGGGTGTTACGGAGTTTACGGCCAGAGGTTCTAGAGAGAGAATGAGAGAGTTTCCGGTCAGAAATGTTCAAATGAGGGTGGGGGTCTCATATTTATAGGGGTTTTGTGGTCGGTGGGTGGGGTCCACCCGACGCTGGCCGTAAACAGGTTTACGGCCGTGAACTCCAGTCAGGCCGTGAACATGATGATTTTCGAGGATATTTTGAGTTTCGCGCGGTTTTTGGTTCCGACTTACATATATAAGTTTAATTATATAATACCAGATGATTTTCTAAATCAAAGGTTCGACGGAAGATTAATAAAATTCAAATTTTATTAACGGAAATTGCATAATGGAAACATAAAAAGTTTCGGGTTGTCACATTGGTGCACATCCTTCTAACCATGGCGAAAGTCATGGGCATTCGCAAGAGTGCACTTATAAGGATTTTTCTAATGCCAAACCCAGAACCTTTAATGGGACTGGGGGAGTTATGACACTAAGGCAGTGGATAGAGAAGACATAAGCAATTTTCGAAATTTGCTCCTGTCCGGAGGGTAGCAAAGTTAAATTTGCTGCCTGTACTTTTTCAGATAGGGCCCTAACGTGGTGGAATGGCCACATTAAGTTACTTACTCTGCTAGTGGCTAACTCTATCAGCTGGGAGAGCCTAAAAGCCATGTTAATGCGGGAATACTATCCGTGAGGGGAAATACAGAAACTGGAGCAAGAACTGTGGGCCCTTACAATGGTTGGTTCCGACATAACAACCTATACCAGTAGGTTCTGTGATCTGGCAATTCTTTGTCCGGATATCATTCCTATGGAGAGCAAAAAGATTGAGAGATATATTTGGGGTATGTCGCCCCAAATTCAGTCAAGTGTTTTAGCTTCGAAGCCTATTACTTTTGACAGTGCCAAAGAGCTGGCACAATCTCTTATCGACCACGGAAATCGTCAAAATTATGTGGTTTCTGCTCCAGAACAACCCAAGGAGAACAACAACAACAGCAAGAAGAAGGGTTAGAACAAGAGGAAGGGCAAATCTCCTCTGGAACCTGCAAAGAAGTAACAAGTAGTGGCAGTCCATGCTACTACTGTACCTGCTACCATATCCGCTACTGTACCTGCTGCTGTCCCTAATAACCTTGCACCACCTAAGCCCTATGCTGGTACCCTCCCTAAATGAAACAAGTGCAATTTTCACCACAACGGAAATTGCCAAGAAATGCAGTGCCGTAACTGCAACAGGAAAGGGCATACTGCCCGATTCTGTAGAATACCACCCCAACCACTTAACCAAGTACCTGCCGCTAGAGTAGGCCGAGCGTGCTACCAATGCGGTGATTATAGGATTATATTATAAATTTCGGGAAAGACCTTCCATCAAGCAGCTAAAATCTGAACTTATGTAGTTGGTGAGGGTCATACAACCCTAGGGATTGACCCAGACAATGTGATTGGCGGTAATGAGAACCGTGTCAATGAGAGAGCGAACGATCGGGGCGTTGGCTATTCCGATCATCAACAACACCAATGGATTTTGCAAGCAATATGAAGCCTATGCAAACCCAAGGAGCTATGGAAACCCACGATAGGAAAGCTGGAGGAGGCATGAGGGATAGCCATGGACATTCGAAAGACTTACGAATGCTAAACTTGCTGCTAAAAGGGAAAAAAAGGTTATGCTTAAACTACGACGCAAGTTCGCAGGGGGCAATTGTTACCCTAGCGGGTCCTATAAATAGCCTAGTGGGAGAATAAGATGAAGAAGAGGACCAGGAAGAACCGTCTGATACATAGAGATGTAAAAGAGTCAAGCCGAATTGAGGTTCACAATAATCAATCCATGCTCGTTTAAAGCTACTAAAGCTCAAGCTTGAGCTCGTAGAACATATATGAAGCTTGGGATCGGCTCTTTAAGGCTCATTAAGACTCGTTTGTCTGTAAAGCTCGTTAAAGGTCGGGATCAACTTGTTATTTTTCATATTTTATTAATATATAAGTATTATATAAAAATATATAAAATAAAAACATATTATACAAAACTCGTTTAAGCTCGCGAGCTCAAACGAGCTTATAAGTGCAGGCTCAAGATCAGGCTTGTTTGTTAAATGAGATTTATTCTAGGCTTGAGCTCAGGTTCATTAAGGCTCGACTCGTTTCGAGTTTCTAACGATCCAATCCCGGGTAGCTTGCTAGTAGCTCGACTCAATTACATCGTTAAATACAAGCTAGGATCATGCTCACTTGGATGCGGTGGAAGTCACATTAAACTCGGTTATATTGTTAACGCCCCTATACATTATGAAAATACACGAAAACGTGGGCGGTCTCGATGTGGTGGTACTAATTGACAGTTGGGCAACTCATAACTTCGTGTCACAATGCTTGATGAGATGTTAAAGGCTATTAGTGTTAGGTAACAGTGTTAGGAGTAATGTTTGGTAATGGAATGGTGTCAGGAAGCAAGGGCATTTATAAAAAAATGATTCTCGCATTACATGAACTACTGTTCGTAGATGATTTCCTGCCACTAGAGTTACGCATCACCAATGTCATAATGTCATACCGGGTATTAAATGGCTGTGAAAACGAGGGATATGATTGTTAATTGGAAAGATCTTACCATGACATTGTGGAAAGGGAACAGAGTGTAAAGAGTGTTACACCGATGGGAGACCTGAGCTTGTCTAAGACTCCGGTCTCTTTCAAATCATTCTTCAGGTCGTTATTATAAGAACAATATGAGTTTATTGTACAGCCGAACCAATGTCATACCAGGTATTAAATGGCTGCGAAAACAAGGGATATGATTGTCAATTGGAAAGAACAAAGAGTGTTGCACCGATGGGAGATCTGAGCTTGTCTAAGACTCCGGTCTCTTTCAAATCATTCTTCAGGTCGTTATTATAAGAACACTATGAGTTTATTGTACAGCCAAACCGGTTAGCGCCTCTAGGTCACTGAACCGAGTAAGGTTTTCGAGGTAGCCAAGGCCCTGATCACATAACTAAAGAACGTGTTTAATCTACCAGCCGGACCACCGCCCTATCGTAGTAATGAACACACCATCATATTACAAGAAGGAACGATCCCAATAAGCATACAACCTTATTACTACCCCCAATGCGCAAAAGGACGAATTCAAGAGATTACTACATGCAATCACTACAAGAAATAAGAGTATTACCGGCGACAGATGTCGCCGCTAAAGATCCAACATGTCGCCGCTAAAGGTATTAGCGGCGACATGTCGCCGCTAAAGGGTCGTCGCTGTTGGCTCGTCGCTGATGCTCTATTGGTCGCCGCTAAAGTTGCGTCGCCGCTAATGCTCTCCGTCGCCACTAAAGGCGTCGCTGCTATTAATATGTATTTCTATTCATACAAATACATATATACATACATAATACACATACAAAATTCACATATACATACAAAAATACATACATATACATACGGAAATACATGTACATACATAATACACATACATATACATAAAAATACATATATACATAGGATTGTACATACAAAAACACATACACATACATAAAATATATTCAAAATACACATATACATACCAATACATATACAAATACACATCCATATCTACAAACACAAAATACACATATAAATACACATCAATGCTAGAAATTTAGTAAGGAGAAGTGAAAAGGAAAAGGAAAAGGAGAAAAATGGAGCAAAGATGGGTGAAATTGCGAAGTTCTTTGTGAAATTCCGATGAGGTCGACGACAATGGAGAGCAAGAAGGGAGAACACAGAAAAATGGAGCAGAGAGGGGTTTTCTTGTCGACGGCATTTAGCGGCGACGCGCACTCTTTAGCGGCGACACATGGGAGGGAAAACAACGCGGGGTTTTCTACTTCGTTGGATCATCTCTTAAATAGACGGATGGGATTGAAATGACGCGGATCGCCAAAATAAGCCTTTAGCGGCGACGCGCACTCTTTAGCGGCGACACATGGGAGGGAAAACAACGCGGGGTTTTCTACTTCGTTGGATCATCTCTTAAATAGACGGATGGGATTGAAATGACGCGGATCGCCAAAATAAGCCTCTAGCGGCGACGCACACTCTTTAGCGGCGACACACCCGAGGGAAAACAACGCGGGATTTCTTATGTCATCCTAGTCGTAGGATCATCTCCTAAGTCGACGGATGCGATTGAAATGACGCGGATCGCCAAAATAAGCCTTTAGCGACGATGTCTTTAGCGGCGACAAAAAACGCGTTTGTTTTTTGTCGCCGCTAAAAGTCCCCGTCGCCGCTAAAGGCATCGCTGCTATTGCCGGTTATTCTTGTAGTGAATGCTGCAAATGATATCAGGACGATTGGGGCATAACCAATCCATGCCGATAATGACATCAAAACTCTTAATGGATACAAGCATAAGGTCGATGGGAAAGGAATGACCGTCTAGGGTAAGAGTACAGCCTATGAATATATCGTTAGTGCTCTCCTTCTTTCCGTTAGCCATCTCGACGGTAAATGTTTCGGTTAGAGGTTAAGATTTACATTTGATTAGATGTTTGAATGCATGACTAACAAAACTCCTTTCCGCATCAGAATCGAAAAGAATGCATGCATAAGAGTTGTCAAGGAGGAACGTACCCGTAACAACGGTAGGATCAGCGACTGTTTCCTCCTGGCCCATTGCCAGCACTCTTCCTGTATTGCCGCCCGTTGTCGCTTTGGGGCAGTTTCTTTTGAAATGCCCAACTTCTCCACATCCATAGCAGACTTGGCTGGCACCCGCTCCAGGAGTTGGATTGGTTGGTTGGGCTGGTGCTCTGCAGTATCGGGTCGTGTGTCCCCTCCTTCCACAGTTGTTACAATTCAAATCACGGCAAGGTCCGTGATGATGAAAGGTACACTTGTTGCACAGAGGTAATTTCCCTGAATAACCACCGGTAGGAGCTTGGGTGGTTGGAACAGCAGTGGGAGCAACAGTAGGAGTAGTAGCAGTGTGGACTGCCACTGTTTGTTGCTTCTTGGAGGGCTCCTGAGGAGACTGGCCCTTGCGTTTGTTCCAAAATTTCTTCTTCTTCTTCTCGCCACTCTCCTTTTGTGGCTCGGCGACCGCTGATGCCTCATCCAGATCGATCCCATGATCGATCAGAGTCTGTGCCAGATCCTTGGTGCTCTCAAACGTGGCCGGTCTAGCAGCCAAGACATTTCCTTTGGTTGGTTGTGTCAGTTCCCAGATGTACCTCTCGATTTTCTTGCTTTCCGGGGTGACCATTCCCGGACAGAGGAGAGCCAGATCACAGAATCTAGCGGTGTAGGCAGCGATGTCGGAACCCTTCATCTTCAAGTTCCAGAGTTCGTGCTCCAACTTTTGCACTTCGCCCCTCGGGCAGTATTCCGCAAGCATGAGTTCCCTCAATCTTTCCCAACCCATGGAATTAGCCACTGGCAGGGTTAGGGTTTTGACTCGACCATTCCACCAGGTCAAGGCTCTGTCGGTGAAGGTGCAGGCGGCGAACTTCACCTTGTTGGCTTCAGAACAGGTGCAAATTTCGAAGATGGATTCGGTCTTCTCGAACCATCGAGTCAGGGCGATAACGCCTCCGTTTCCGTAGAAGGGCTTGGGTTTTGCGGTCATGAAGTCCTTGTAGGAACACTCCTTTTGATGTCCCTGACTTCCGTCTTGCCGTCGGGGGTCAGTTCCACCTCCAGCCCCACCAGAGTTCACTTGTGCCATCGCTGCGGTTACGGCGGCGGTAATTGCTGCCTGGAACATGACGGGGTCGAAATTAGGGGGGGGGGTGGTGGTGGAGTGTCGTCGTTTCTTCTGATGGGTCTTGGTCGGGGAGGCATCTTGTTCTAGAAACAATCAGGAAGAAGAGGATGGTAAGTCCTCGAGATATATAAAACAAGATATATCTCATCCTGATAATAAAAGTATACTACCGAGAGATAAGCACAGAGAGGTTACTAACGCAAGTAAGTTATCGCTTAAGAAGAAAGTGGTATCAACACTTGGAATGAATCTGTATACTGAATTTGGCTCTAGCTAAAATACTCCTATAGTATTTTTTGTTGGATGTTTTTGTTCTTGGTAAGTTTTAGGCTTGCTGTAGCACCACAGTCACTCCCAAGCACATGTTGGTCATGTCTCGAATGAATATAGTTGATCAGGCTATATTGACCCTAGACATGATTACATAACTGCCCAGGTTTAACCGCAGTGTCCCAACATCCAAATACTTTTGTTTCGTTCCATCTATGACTCTGGTTCTGTTATGTATGCGTACTAGTATACTCGTTACAAAATACTTTAAATTTTGAAAATATACTTTTAGTTTAGAGTACTTAGGCCCCTTAGTGTTTATAGTTGTATACCATGTAAGGTTCGGTATACTTAGTTCGTTATAAACAAGGGCTCTGATACCAATCTGTCACACCCCGTAAACCAGAATGACGGAATCGTTCCAGGGTGGAGGACGTCATGTATAGCATCACAACCAATGTATAATAGCAATCATAGCAACACAACCATTACAGTGAATACATATATGAAAAGGTTTTGCATCAGTTTGAAACTTGTTTGGATTACATCAAATAGTATGTAAAATATAAACATAAGACTCTTATTGCTCCAACTTCTCAAAATCCAGCAGGTACCTGTCTACTGATTTCCTGAGAATACAAGCAGTTTTGAAAGAATATCAGCATAAAGCTGGTGAGTTCATAGGTATTTAGTTTTGGTGGAAGAGGTTCTTTGATTCTTTTGAAAAGTATTCTTCAAGAAAATCCCATATTTTCTTATGAAAAGTAGTGTTGAAGGAGTATCTATTAGTAGAAGATAAATCAACAGTTTTAGAAATGCCAGTGTTATCCTGGGAAAATCCCATATTTTCCCTAAAAGCAAGTTATCCGTCCTAGAGGTAGAGATGTAAGTTTAGAAATCCCTGATTACTATCAGTGTATATGTGAAGGTAGTTTTATTATTAAAAATAAAACAAATGAAGAGTAGAGTCCGTAAAACAAAGTTAGTTTATACTTATTTGCGAGTCGTATAACCATACTTGATATGACCTAGAGACCTTTATAACGTTCTTCAGGCGTTAAGCTAAATGGCATTCGTTCACCCCAGGCGTGCCCGCCTAACTGTAGCTAGCAGTTCAGGTGTAGGATTGTCAGTCCCGAATAGATCTATTCACAAATCTCACGCTCTCCCTCCAGGAGACTCTGGTTATACTAAAATGATTTATCCCTGTACACCTAAGGGTACAGTATTGAAGTAGAGCCTCACAATTCTGTATAATCTTGTTTACCAGCTAGAAATAGTATAAAACAGTAATTATCCTTGAATAAATGTACTTTATACTTATGAGAAAACATATAACATAAACTAAATCTGCCATAGTTTATATATATTCATCCATGAAATCTGATTTGGTAGACACTGCCTAGAGGGTTATCCCAAACTATACCCATTATATTTTATTAGAGTTGTTATGGAAAATGCTTTGTAAAACCTTTCTGAAAGCTATGAGGTTAGATTTCCAAAATAACAGTTTCCCTTATGCTCAACATATTACAAAAGGGATGAAATATCCGAGTATTTTATTAAACATGGAAATCGTTGAATTGTATCAATAAGTTTAAAACTTAATAAAATACTTTGAGTTTGGCTTGTATTCCCCCCTGAACACATTAAAAATACGGAAAATGTAGGGGTATGAACTCACTGTGGTTGTGTGAAAACGTCCACCGGAAACGAAGATCCTCGGGTTGTTGTATGTGGCACTTAACGAAATCCTATTATCAAATAAATACATATATGTATCTAAATTAGCGATTTCGTTAGATAAAGTGTTATAGAAACACTTGCTTTCAGTTAAGGAATGTTACCGGGACTTGATCGAATTGGGAAAAGTGGGTTTTCGGACAACTGCACCACTTAAAAGGTGTTTACGGTCGACAGGCAGTTTACGGCCGTGAATCAGGGTTTACGGTCGTAAACTGAGTTTACGGCCTTTGAAGATCTGGTGAGTTTACGGTCAGAAATGGGTTTACGGTCTATGAAGATTGACCATAAACTCAAGAACAGTGATGCTGTTTTCGATGAAAACACGTTTTAGATGCTCTTAAACAACCTCCAGGAGTGTTTTCTGATGATTTTTAGAGAGAAAAGAGGGTGTTACGGAGTTTACGGCCAGAGGTTCTAGAGAGAGAATGAGAGAGTTTCCGGTCAGAAATGTTCAAATGAGGGTGGGGGTCTCATATTTATAGGGGTTTTGTGGTCGGTGGGTGGGGTCCACCCGACGCTGGCCGTAAACAGGTTTACGGCCGTGAACTCCAGTCAGGCCGTGAACATGATGATTTTCGAGGATATTTTGAGTTTCGCGCGGTTTTTGGTTCCGACTTACATATATAAGTT
This sequence comes from Lactuca virosa, assembly GCF_052849685.1. Lineage (NCBI taxonomy): Eukaryota > Viridiplantae > Streptophyta > Magnoliopsida > Asterales > Asteraceae > Lactuca > Lactuca virosa. Next base: position 115,626,319 of record NC_136431.1, read on the forward strand.
TAATTATATAATACCAGATGATTTTCTAAATCAAAGGTTCGACGGAAGATTAATAAAATTCAAATTTTATTAACGGAAATTGCATAATGGAAACATAAAAAGTTTCGGGTTGTCACATTGGTGCACATCCTTCTAACCATGGCGAAAGTCATGGGCATTCGCAAGAGTGCACTTATAAGGATTTTTCTAATGCCAAACCCAGAACCTCTAATGGGACTGGGGGAGTTATGACACTAAGGCAGTGGATAGAGAAGACATAAGCAATTTTCGAAATTTGCTCCTGTCCGGAGGGTAGCAAAGTTAAATTTGCTGCCTGTACTTTTTCAGATAGGGCCCTAACGTGGTGGAATGGCCACATTAAGTTACTTACTCTGCTAGTGGCTAACTCTATCAGCTGGGAGAGCCTAAAAGCCATGTTAATGCGGGAATACTATCCGTGAGGGGAAATACAGAAACTGGAGCAAGAACTGTGGGCCCTTACAATGGTTGGTTCCGACATAACAACCTATACCAGTAGGTTCTGTGATCTGGCAATTCTTTGTCCGGATATCGTTCCTATGGAGAGCAAAAAGATTGAGAGATATATTTGGGGTATGTCGCCCCAAATTCAGTCAAGTGTTTTAGCTTCGAAGCCTATTACTTTTGACAGTGCCAAAGAGCTGGCACAATCTCTTATCGACCACGGAAATCGTCAAAATTATGTGGTTTCTGCTCCAGAACAACCCAAGGAGAACAACAACAACAGCAAGAAGAAGGGTTAGAACAAGAGGAAGGGCAAATCTCCTCTGGAACCTGCAAAGAAGTAACAAGTAGTGGCAGTCCATGCTACTACTGTACCTGCTACCATATCCGCTACTGTACCTGCTGCTGTCCCTAATAACCTTGCACCACCTAAGCCCTATGCTGGTACCCTCCCTAAATGAAACAAGTGCAATTTTCACCACAACGGAAATTGCCAAGAAATGCAGTGCCGTAACTGCAACAGGAAAGGGCATACTGCCCGATTCTGTAGAATACCACCCCAACCACTTAACCAAGTACCTGCCGCTAGAGTAGGCCGAGCGTGCTACCAATGCGGTGATTATAGGATTATATTATAAATTTCGGGAAAGACCTTCCATCAAGCAGCTAAAATCTGAACTTATGTAGTTGGTGAGGGTCATACAACCCTAGGGATTGACCCAGACAATGTGATTGGCGGTAATGAGAACCGTGTCAATGAGAGAGCGAACGATCGGGGCGTTGGCTATTCCGATCATCAACAACACCAATGGATTTTGCAAGCAATATGAAGCCTATGCAAACCCAAGGAGCTATGGAAACCCACGATAGGAAAGCTGGAGGAGGCATGAGGGATAGCCATGGACATTCGAAAGACTTACGAATGCTAAACTTGCTGCTAAAAGGGAAAAAAGGTTATGCTTAAACTACGACGCAAGTTCGCAGGGGGCAATTGTTACCCTAGCGGGTCCTATAAATAGCCTAGTGGGAGAATAAGATGAAGAAGAGGACCAGGAAGAACCGTCTGATACATAGAGATGTAAAAGAGTCAAGCCGAATTGAGGTTCACAATAATCAATCCATGCTCGTTTAAAGCTACTAAAGCTCAAGCTTGAGCTCGTAGAACATATATGAAGCTTGGGATCGGCTCTTTAAGGCTCATTAAGACTCGTTTGTCTGTAAAGCTCGTTAAAGGTCGGGATCAACTTGTTATTTTTCATATTTTATTAATATATAAGTATTATATAAAAATATATAAAATAAAAACATATTATACAAAACTCGTTTAAGCTCGCGAGCTCAAACGAGCTTATAAGTGCAGGCTCAAGATCAGGCTTGTTTGTTAAATGAGATTTATTCTAGGCTTGAGCTCAGGTTCATTAAGGCTCGACTCGTTTCGAGTTTCTAACGATCCAATCCCGGGTAGCTTGCTAGTAGCTCGACTCAATTACATCGTTAAATACAAGCTACGATCATGCTCACTTGGATGCGGTGGAAGTCACATTAAACTCGGTTATATTGTTAACGCCCCTATACATTATGAAAATACACGAAAACGTGGGCGGTCTCGATGTGGTGGTACTAATTGACAGTTGGGCAACTCATAACTTCGTGTCACAATGCTTGATGAGATGTTAAAGGCTATTAGTGTTAGGTAACAGTGTTAGGAGTAATGTTTGGTAATGGAATGGTGTCAGGAAGCAAGGGCATTTATAAAAAAATGATTCTCGCATTACATGAACTACTGTTCGTAGATGATTTCCTGCCACTAGAGTTACGCATCACCAATGTCATAATGTCATACCGGGTATTAAATGGCTGTGAAAACGAGGGATATGATTGTTAATTGGAAAGATCTTACCATGACATTGTGGAAAGGGAACAGAGTGTAAAGAGTGTTACACCGATGGGAGACCTGAGCTTGTCTAAGACTCCGGTCTCTTTCAAATCATTCTTCAGGTCGTTATTATAAGAACAATATGAGTTTATTGTACAGCCGAACCAATGTCATACCAGGTATTAAATGGCTGCGAAAACAAGGGATATGATTGTCAATTGGAAAGAACAAAGAGTGTTGCACCGATGGGAGATCTGAGCTTGTCTAAGACTCCGGTCTCTTTCAAATCATTCTTCAGGTCGTTATTATAAGAACACTATGAGTTTATTGTACAGCCAAACCGGTTAGCGCCTCTAGGTCACTGAACCGAGTAAGGTTTTCGAGGTAGCCAAGGCCCTGATCACATAACTAAAGAACGTGTTTAATCTACCAGCCGGACCACCGCCCTATCGTAGTAATGAACACACCATCATATTACAAGAAGGAACGATCCCAATAAGCATACAACCTTATTACTACCCCCAATGCGCAAAAGGACGAATTCAAGAGATTACTACATGCAATCACTACAAGAAATAAGAGTATTACCGGCGACAGATGTCGCCGCTAAAGATCCAACATGTCGCCGCTAAAGGGTCGTCGCTGTTGGCTCGTCGCTGATGCTCTATTGGTCGCCGCTAAAGTTGCGTCGCCGCTAATGCTCTCCGTCGCCACTAAAGGCGTCGCTGCTATTAATATGTATTTCTATTCATACAAATACATATATACATACATAATACACATACAAAATTCACATATACATACAAAAATACATACATATACATACGAAAATACATGTACATACATAATACACATACATATACATAAAAATACATATATACATAGGATTGTACATACAAAAACACATACACATACATAAAATACATTCAAAATACACATATACATACCAATACATATACAAATACACATCCATATCTACAAACACAAAATACACATATAAATACACATCAATGCTAGAAATTTAGTAAGGAGAAGTGAAAAGGAAAAGGAAAAGGAGAAAAATGGAGCAAAGATGGGTGAAATTGCGAAGTTCTTTGTGAAATTCCGATGAGGTCGACGACAATGGAGAGCAAGAAGGGAGAACACAGAAAAATGGAGCAGAGAGGGGTTTTCTTGTCGACGGCATTTAGCGGCGACGCGCACTCTTTAGCGGCGACACATGGGAGGGAAAACAACGCGGGTTTTCTACTTCGTTGGATCATCTCTTAAATAGACGGATGGGATTGAAATGACGCGGATCGCCAAAATAAGCCTTTAGCGGCGACGCGCACTCTTTAGCGGCGACACATGGGAGGGAAAACAACGCGGGGTTTTCTACTTCGTTGGATCATCTCTTAAATAGACGGATGGGATTGAAATGACGCGGATCGCCAAAATAAGCCTTTAGCGGCGACGCACACTCTTTAGCGGCGACACACCCGAGGGAAAACAACGCGGGATTTCTTATGTCATCCTAGTCGTAGGATCATCTCCTAAGTCGACGGATGCGATTGAAATGACGCGGATCGCCAAAATAAGCCTTTAGCGACGACGTCTTTAGCGACGACAAGGACTTTTAGCGGCGACAAAAAACGCATTTGTTTTTTGTCGCCGCTAAAAGTCCTCGTCGCCGCTAAAGGCATCGCTGCTATTGCCGGTTATTCTTGTAGTGAATGCTGGAAGTGGGTATGATTCAACCTAGAACCGGTCCTAATTCCATCCCGGTACTATTGATTAGGAAGAAGGATGGTAGCCGAAGTTTTTGTGTGGATTATCAGGCCCTAAACAAAGCAATCGTACTTAGATAATGTTTGGATACATGTATTCGACGAATTACTAAATGGGTTGCACATGGGCACTATCATTTCGAAAGTCGATTTAAAAACCAGATATCATCAAATTCACATGAAAAAGAGGACGCACCCAAAATTGCTTTCTGTACCTACGAGGGACACTACGAATTCTTGGTAATGCCATTTGGGCTAACCAACACACAACACACAAACCACTTTCTAATCCTTGATGAATAATGTATTTGGACCATATTTACAAAAGTTCATTCTAGTATTTTTTGATAATATACTAGTATATAATCAAACCATGGAAGAACATTGAGAACACCTCGAAATCATTTTACATCGTTAAAAGAAACGTCACTTGTCGGCCAATAAAAAGAAGTGTTCACTCAAATAAGATCATAGTATAAGATCAAGGATCTAGGGCATATATTGTTTCAAGGGAGCCGGTGGATGTTGACCCGACCGAGGTCACAACGATGTTAGAGTGGTCAGCTCCCAAATCGTTGCATGTGTTTTGGGATTTTTTTTGACTGACTGGGTACTACAGAAACTTTGTACAAGGTTGAGTGGCCAGTAAAGTAACTGTAACTAACCGAGCAACTGAAGAAAGATAATTTTCATTGGATTAGGAGGCAACATGCAATTTTCTACAACTCCAAACAACAATGACTTAAGTACCGCTCTTGGTAATACTGTATTTTACCCAAGAAATTCATTGTGGAAACAGATGCATCATGCCTTGAGTTGGGGGCAGTCCTCATGCAAGGAGGAAGACCACTGGCCTAATACAGTTAGGTCCTTGGTACCAACTGTTGGCACAAGCCAGTTTATGAAAGAGAACTAATAGCTATAGTATTTGTGGAAAAGTTGCCTCCAAAATTAGCAAGTGGCAAATAGTTCAGGGGTTATTTCCGTAACTTATCATTTACTATTCATAGTTTGACTATGAATAGTAATCTAATATGAAATTGAAAATGAAATTGGACGGAATGGAGGCGCAGCAGTTTTTTGGACGGCATTTTTGTTTTCACATTAGATTTATATTCTCCTCTTTGGCTATAAATAGCCAGAGAGACTTAACCCACAAAATTAACCCAACAATCAAATATATATATATATATATATATATATATATATATATATATAGTAAAACTTTACATATATATATATATATACTGATACACCACCATATATTTTAGCCCTCTCACTCTATTTGTAATCTCTTTCATAATCCCTGTAAACACTGCAAATTATAGTGAATTGTTTCTCGGCTTCCTCCGCCCGTGGTTTTTTCCCGATTTGGGTTTCCACGTAAATTCCTGTGTCTCTATTCTATTTATTTTATTCGTATTTCGTTGTGATTATTACGCTTTGATAATTTTTGATCCCATTCCGCATTGAGCTAATATTATTTAAGTCTATTCGGATCCTTCGTATTTCACAACAATTGGTATCAGAGCATCCGGGTTGTAATATTAGCTCATTGGGATCATTTTATCAAGTAATTAATCATGTCTTCGGTAAAATACGATATTCCACTACTGGATCGTAACACACGATTTCCGTTGTGGCAAGTAAAGATGAGAGACATTCTCATTCAGATGGATTTACACAAGGCGCTATTGGGTTTCAATAAGATGCCCGATACATGGACCGAAGAAGAAAAGGAGATGAAAGATCTGAAGGCTTTATCCCAGATTCGTTTGCACTTGTCAAACGATGTTTTGCAAGATGTTCTAAAAGAAACGTCAGCGGCTTCTTTATGGCTAAAGTTGGAGCAACTGTTGATGACCAAGAGCTTACCAAACAAGTTGCATTTGAAGCAACGGTTGTTCAATCTCAAGATGATTGAAGGAGGCTCTTTAACTGAACATATATCCACATTTAAAGAGTTAGTAAATAACTTAGAGAATATGGATGTTCAGTATGAAGATGAAGACTTGCTTTATTCTTACTGTCGTCGTTGCCAGAATCCTATAGCCATTTTCGTGATACTATTATCTATAGCCGTGACACTTTAGTTTTAGATGAAGTCTATACAGCTTTGGATTCCAAAGAGAAGATGAAGCATATTACTGGTGGTGGTTCAAGTGATGCTAAAGCCGAAGGTTTGAATGCCAAAGGAAGACCAACAGAGAGAAGTAGAACTTCTCAATCTTCCAACAGAACCAGATCCAAATCAAAAGGCAAACGAAAGTTTTGCAACTATTGTCACAAGAAGGGACATGTGCTTGAAGAATGCTTCAAGTTGAAGAATAAAGAAAAAGAGAAGACGGCAGCAAATGGTAAACAAGCTAGCACTTCGGGTGAAGCCGATGTAGCTGAGGTGGAAGGTATTGGAGAACTTTTGACAGTTTATTCAGATAAACTGGATTCCACTGGTGATTGGATACTCGACTCTGGTTGTACTTTTCATATGTGTCACAACAAAAGTTGGGTTTACACATTTGAAAAGGTTAACCAGGGCTATGTGTTGATGGGTAACAATACTACATGTCCAGTTCTTGGACATGGTTCAGTCAGGATCCGTATGTTTGACGGAGTTATTCGAACCATGGGGGATGTTAAATATGTTCCTGACCTCAGAAGAAACTTGTTATCTCTCAGTTCCTTTGACAAAAGGGGATACGAGTTTGCTGGTAAAGGTGGAGTTCTCAGGGTATTCAAAGACGGCTCCGACAAACTGAGAGCCAAACGAAAAACCTCAGATCTTTACTTTCTTGACGGTCAAACAATTTCGAGTGATGCTGCTGTTGTTTCAAAGTCTCTTTCTGATCCAGATCAGTCCCGTCTTTGGCACCTTCGACTCGGCCATATGAGTTTTCAAGGCATGTCAGAATTGAGTCGAAGAGGCTTACTTGGTCAACAAAAGATTGTTGATTTGGATTTCTGTGAAGACTGTGTATATGGTAAGGCAAAACGAGTGAGGTTTGCAAGTGACATCCATACAACGAAAGGACCACTTGATTATGTTCACTCGGATTTGTGGGGACCGGCTCGAGTTGCTTCAAAAGGTGGAGCTATTTATATGCTCACTATTATTGATGATTTCTCCAGGAAGGTATGGTCTTTCTTCTTAAAACATAAAGGAGACGTTTTCTATACCTTCAGAAATTGGAAAGTTCAGGTTGAAAAGCAATCAGGTCTGGTGGTAAAGTATCTTCGTACGGATAATGGACTTGAGTTTTGCTCAGAAGAGTTTAATGTCTATTGTCAAAAGGAAGGCATTACTCGACATCGCACAGTAGTCCATTCACCTCAACAAAATGGTGTAGCTGAAAGGATGAATCGCACCATTATGGAGAAGGTCCGGTGTATGCTTTCTAATTCCAAATTGCCAAAGTCTTTTTGGGCGGAGGCTGCTTCGACTGCTTGCTATGTTATCAACCGATCACCGTCACGAGCAATCGAGAAGAAAACTCCGTTTGAGTTATGGTCCGGTAAACCTGCCAATTATTCAGATTTAAAACCATTCGGATGTCCAGCATATGCACGAGTTGACAATGGGAAGCTAGAACCAAGAGCAATCAAATGCGTTTTTCTTGGGTACAATCAAGGTGTAAAGGGTTACAAGTTATGGAGCTTTGATTTGAAGAAAATTATCATCTCAAGAGATGTTACTTTTGATGAGTCTGCTATGATTCAACCAGTTGCTGACTCTTCTAAAAGAACAGATGCATCAAATGTATCATCCGAAGCAAATAAAGAGTATGCTCAAATGGAGGTGGAGCTTCCTACTTCACCTACCACTAATCAGAGTACAAATCAGCATCAAGATTCTTCTTCGTCGGATGAGCATGTTGTTGGTGAAGATTCAACACCTTCACAACCACAAGCTACTACTCCAAGCATTGCAAGAGATAGACCGAGAAGACAGATTATTCCTCCGAAGAGGTATGCTGAATCTGATTTGGTTGCCTATGCTTTTATTGTTGCTGATAATATTGAGTACGCAACGGAGCCTGCGAATTATGACGAGGCTATCAAATCTGAAGACTCAAATGATTGGATGCTCGCTATGCAAAATGAGATGGAATCCTTGCAGCGAAACAGTACTTGGAATTTAGTTCCTATTCCGAAAAGGAAGAGACCAGTTAAATGCAAGTGGGTCTATAAGCTCAAGGAACCTGTCAACCCAAATGATAAACCAAGATACAAAGCTCGGTTAGTAGCTAAAGGCTACAGTCAGATTCCTGGTATTGATTACACTGACATTTATTCCCCAGTTGTCAAACATACTTCCATTCGTGTATTGTTGGGGTTGGTTGCTTCTAACGATTTTGAGTTAGAACAACTTGATGTCACTACGGCTTTCCTAAATGGTGAGCTTGAGGAAGAGATTTTTATGCAACAATCTGAAGGTTTTGTAGTTCCTGGAAAGGAGAACTACGTATGCAAGTTGAACAAATCTCTTTATGGCCTCAAGCAGTCTCCTAGACAATGGTACAAGAGGTTCGATTCTTTCATGACCAGTCACAAATTCAGCAGGTTCACCTATGATAGCTGCGTTTATTTCAAGAAAGGTGACAATGGTTCAAAGATCTACTTACTCTTGTACGTGGATGACATGTTGATTGCAGCAAAAGATATGAAGGAGATTCAGAAGTTAAAAGACCAGTTGAAAGCTGAATTTGAAATGAAGGACTTAGGAGCTGCCAAAAAGATTTTAGGTATGGAAATTATTCGTGACAGGAAGTCTAGGATCTTGCATCTTTCTCAGAAAAGTTATATTGAGAAAGTCCTAAGACGCTTCAATATGCACGAAGCAAAGTCTGTCAACACACCTTTTGCAGCTCATTTCAAGCTATCATCCGCTTTGAGTCCTACTAATGAGACTGATATGGCTTACATGACACGTGTTCTATACTCTAGTGCTGTTGGATCTTTAATGTATGCTATGATCTGCACACGCCCTGATTTGGCTTATGCTGTTAGCATGGTTAGTAGATACATGGCGAACCCGGGGAAAGAACACTGGAAAGCAGTACAGTGGATTTTTCGTTATTTACGAGGTACGTCTTCCATGTGTTTACGTTTTGGCAAATCTAACACTGGGGTGTTCGGATATGTTGATTCAGATTATGGAAAAGATTTGGATAAACGAAGATCAATTACAGGGTATGTGTTTACACTAAATGGTTGTGCTGTTAGTTGGAAAGCCCAGTTACAGTCTACAGTTGCCCTGTCTTCTACCGAGGCAGAGTACATGGCGATTACAGAAGCAGTTAAGGAAGATATCTGGTTGAAGGGGTTATTCGGAGAACTCGATGATAGAATAAAGGTGACCACAGTTTTCTGTGACAACCAGAGTGCTATCTTCTTGAGTAAAGATCAAATGTTTCATGACCGAACAAAGCATATTGATATTCGTTATCATTTTGTGAGGGATATCATTGAAAAAGGTGATTGTGTTGTGGACAAGATTCATACAGATTATAATCCCGTTGATATGTTCACTAAAAGTCTTCCTATAGCCAATTTCAAATTATGTTTGGACATGGTGGGTGTTTCTGATCGCAGTTGAGCCTGAAGGCTCGTGGTGGAGGAACTATTATTTATTTTTCCGGAAACAATTTTTCTCTATACAAAATTGCAGTTTTTTATGGAAGTTTTAGAGTTTGATGAGCTAAAGGTTTTGACTAATCGTAAAACATGACTTGCTTAATTTTGATGTCAAGGTGGAGATTATGGAAAAGTTGCCTCCAAAATTAGCAAGTGGCAAATAGTTCAGGGGTTATTTCCGTAACTTATCATTTACTATTCATAGTTTGACTATGAATAGTAATCTAATATGAAATTGAAAATGAAATTGGACGGAATGGAGGCGCAGCAGTTTTTTGGACGGCATTTTTGTTTTCACATTAGATTTATATTCTCCTCTTTGGCTATAAATAGCCAGAGAGACTTAACCCACAAAATTAACCCAACAATCAAATATATATATATATAGTAAAACTTTACATATATATATATATATATATATATATATATATATATATATATATATATATATATACTGATACACCACCATATATTTTAGCCCTCTCACTCTATTTGTAATCTCTTTCATAATCCCTGTAAACACTGCAAATTATAGTGAATTGTTTCTCGGCTTCCTCCGCCCGTGGTTTTTTCCCGATTTGGGTTTCCACGTAAATTCCTGTGTCTCTATTCTATTTATTTTATTCGTATTTCGTTGTGATTATTACGCTTTGATAATTTTTGATCCCATTCCGCATTGAGCTAATATTATTTAAGTCTATTCGGATCCTTCGTATTTCACAACAGTATTCACCATTCAAAAGTGGCATCCAAACTTGGTGGGAAAGTGTTTCATAGTTCAGGCAAACCAACGAAGATTTTAATGTATACTAGAACAACAAATCGTTACCGAGGGACATCAAAAGTGGATGTCCAAAACTGTTGGGATATAATATTAAAATTCAATATAGGCCCAAAAAAAAAAAAACACAACTGATATACATTCATGAAAGGGGACATCATCAACCTTGGGTACCGTTTCAGTACCGTGGGTAGTCTAATGGAATGAGGTTTTGTAAGAGCTGTCCTGGGCTCCAGAATTGTGGATAATAAGGCGGCAAGTTCGAGAAGGTACTTCCGCACCACCGAGTTTCTGTGATGAAGGTGACCGACTCCTGTATCAAAGTTGTTTAGTACTGCCTCGATCATTATCTTGGTTTCCTTGTCTATTTCATGAGTTAATGCGAGTGCAATTGAAGGACATTCAGGAGTACAAAAAGCTTACCAACAAATGGCAAAGGAAGTATATTGGGAGGGTATGTGTAAAGGCATAGCAAGAATGATGGCGGAGCGTGACGTGTGTCATCACCATAAATATTTGACAATGGCATCGGGAGGATTGTTGCAACCCTTAGAATTACCAAACAAAAGTGTGGGTGGATGTGACAATAGATTTTAAGACCGGGTTGCCAAGGTCGGAGGGATACAATGTCATTTTTGTCGTAGTGGACCGCTTGAGTAAGTATGTGCACTTTGTTCCATTGGACAAGTCTATAAGCATCACCAATAATATGAGAATTAATTAACGGGAGATTGATATTTTTATCGTCTAAGTAGGGTTGATATTTTATTGAAATTGTTAGTACTTATCTTTTATTTAAATGTTAGATTTGGATTAGGTTTGTTGGGAAACTGATATTTATAGGTTCCTGCATTATTTTGATGAATAATTAGAATTTTATTTTGAATCTAATACTTCTAGAGACCTTCCTGTTTCTTGAATTATATAAATTCTACCTAGGAATTCTACCTGGTTCTCATTATAACCCTCCTATGATGTGTATGAGTGTATCATCCTCAACAGAGTATCTTGTTTGTTGGTGTTGTCACCCTCATTGGTATTGTTCTTAGTGCTGACCATTTTCTCAATGTGCTTTGCTACAAGACTATCCTTTTTTCTTCTTCAAAAATGGCATCCATTGTAACTTTGATTTTTTTAGTCTTGGGATTGAGTAACTTATAGGCCTTAGATTCAATGCATAAAACAATCCTAAGAGTACATAATCCACACTCCTGTCATAAAGCTTCATTCTCTATTGTTGTGCACTTGTGGTACATGAAATATCACATACGGTTGAAACTTAGAAAATGTCTTCCAAAATCAAAATCTATTTTTTTTCTTTTTCGGAAAAAAAGGTTAAAAAGATTTTTTGTCTTTTGTCTTCGGAAAAACAAACAATATTTTTCTCAGATGTCTTTTTTCCGCCCGCAGACATAAAAGGTCAAAACGACTTTTTTGTTAGAAAACAAACACCACCTTATCCTTTGGTGAATGGTGATCGAACGGTCTTGTTTGTAGTTCAATAAACAACATAAACATGTTGCTTGCACCCATTATGGTCATAATAATCAGGCCTTTGTGGGGATGAAAAATCTTACATATTCCTTTTGTCAAGATGTTATGACCACTTTCTTGTAGTCGTGACATACTATTTGTTCCTCAACTATGGAACATAGTACATATCACAAACAATACGATTGATTCCATTCAATTTTGATCTTAGAATTATCGTAACCAGTCGTGTTCATTAGTTCATTATCATTTTGTTTCCAAGTTTCACTATGGTCGTGTTACTATGATACAGAGTACTTGAGAACCATGATTGATCTCCACTCATGTGGTTCACTCAAGTGGTTCAAACATCTTAGGGGGTGTTCGAGATTTCATTTAAAAAGAACTTATTGACTTATTTGCTTTTTGAAAAGTCAATAAATAAAAAAGAAAAAAAAGTGGTTGGTAATGTAATAAGGACTTTTAAAATAACCTCTCATAAGCCCTTCAAAAAGGAGATTTTAATAAATTAGGATTCTAACATTTAAAAACTTCTTATAACTTTTTGGTTGTAAAAGTCAAATTCTCCTTAAAACATGTATAAGCTAAGACAAATACTTTTTAATTTATTGACTTATTGATTTTCTCACCACAAAAAACTAATCCAAACACTTTTTAAAAAACTCATTTTCTCACCACCATAAGTCAATAAGTCTTTTTGCCTAAAAGTCCTTTTAAGGTTCAAAATGAAATCCTAAACACCTTCTCAAAATCAAGGAACCATCATATATTTTCTTAACTTCTTATGTGTAGTCCACTAGAAGCAGTTCACTTTCTCTTCCTTCCTCTTCAAGATGGCAGTATAATTAGTTTCCCTGTTCCACAACCTCTACCCTCATGATAATAAATACATATTAGTGGACTTGTTAACGGAAGCACAAGAGAAATACTTGAGAAAGAAGGTATGTTATTAACACTGATTTCAGTTGGTGTAGCAAAGCAATTATCGAAGATCATGATGTATTGATGGCATTAGTGATCTTATCGGTATTGACGTACTAATCATATATGGCAGGTTTGTAAAAGTCATTTCAGTAAATGAATCTCACTCTATGGTAAAATATCATGGTAATAATTTCTTCGTATCATGTTTCGCATTCATGAGTGTTGATAACTAAAATCCATAAAAAATACACCATAGAAATAAATTTCTTGCTATCGTGTGGGTACCCCCGCCCTTTCTTTCCTTTCGCGTTGCCGACTCTAGGGTTTCGATGGCAGAGCTTCACGGTGATGTCCTTCCGCATATACTGAAAAGATTGAATGCGAAGGATCTAATCCGATGCAAAAGTGTGTGTAGATCTTGGAAAAATTTGATCTCTGACTCTGGTTTCATTAAATTCCATATGAACTATAGTTACCAAATTGATTACAAAAATAATGATATAGATAGGAGGATTGTTATGTCAAGGGTCCCTGATCGCAACGGGTCGCGTGTTTGTGATGTTGATGACAAATTCTTTGATGATCGTGATTGTCATCTTCTTGGTTCTTCCAATGGACTTGTATGCATCTCTTCTTTTGCTTCTCAACTTGTAGTAGCCAATCCCTCAACTAGAGAGGTGCAAACACTACAAGAGCCTCCAATCCGTGATACCAAGTGTTTATGTTGGGGTTTTGGGTATGATTCATCTACGGATGATTACAAGGTTGTGTTAGGGTTCCGTAAACGTGTTGGTTGGACAAGTTTTCTAGTGTTAAGTTTGAAATCAAATGTTTGGAAAGTAATTGGAGATGTAAAGTATTCGTTTCTTAGTAGGATTGGTATCTTATGCAATGGGGCACTTCATTGGATTATGAAAGATTCTTCATCTCCAAATAAGAAGAGAGTCATTACTTCGTTTCGGCTATCTGCAGAAAAATTTATCAAAATTTCCCAACCTGATGATGAGCGATATGAATCTGGTGTTGCTAGCTGCCCAAATATGAATTTAGGTATTATCGAAGATTGTTTATGCGTATTTCCTTGTGATGGGTTTAATGATAACTTATGGATGCTGAAGAACTACAATGGAAAGCTGTCTTGGGGAATGTTTGAAAAGGAGTGTGAGATGAACTTAGGTTTACAATGCTTGAAAGAGCAGAAACATTACATTCCTAACAAGAGAGCTTTGTGTCGTGATATGCTGTTCTACAAGACTAGGGAGTATATTTGTGCCCCTATCTATATGGAGAGTCTTGTATCTCCCTATGTTAATGGGAGGCCAAAGAGAAAGACACAAGAGAGTAATAGCAAGAAGAGTTGTAAGGTGTGTTCTAAATATGAGTTATTTTGTTTATCATATAATACAAACTGTGGAATTATATCTGGATTCTGAATTCTTATTAATGTTTACGATGATTCCTCTACATCCCTAAAAAAGTGTGTTGATCTTGGCCTCGATCATAGCTCAAGCTTCATGTTTACTCATGGGATGCTTTCATTTTCTGTTGTAACATATGAGGTCTGCAAATGGACATTATCTATAGTTTAAAGTTTTGATCATGGAGCTTAGTTAATTTTATTCTTTCCTTATTCTCTTTACAATCAGGTAGTGTTTGGTATCATGGATTATGGGTAAGGAATGGAATGGTTCATTCCATAGGAATGAGAAAAGTCTGTTTGTCTTGCCCGGTGGAATGGAATGGGCAATTCTTGAAGGAATTTGATTTCTTCCATTTTGTTAATTTTCACTGTGTTTCCGTTTGGATGTTTTTCTTTCATTTTCATTATGGAGTGGAATGAAAATTTACTGTAGCCCATTTTTGTTTATGTAGTAATTAATGACAGTTTTCTGTTATTTTTACTAAATTATAGTTCTAAGAATAATTATTATTTAAGATAATGTATACAATAGAGTTAAAATTATGTATTATATTTACATATAACATAACAAATACCTATGAAAATTCAGGGCATTTTTCGGCATGACAACTATATTTAGATGACAATGATTGTGTAAAGATCTGCATGATTGACTTGAAATTGAAAGGATTACAAAAGGTTTTACTAGCATTCAAGAGGCTAGGAACTCTCCCTGAATTCACTTATATTCTGTTATGACCAAAGATACTAACTACTAACACTAACCACTCAACTAAGCCTTCCTAACTGATCTAACAGTAAAAAGACCTTATTGCCCTCACTGCTCTACTTAAGCCACAACTGACAGGACTAAACGTAAGCCTAATAAGAAGTGTAACAGACTCATAAGAGAGACTAGTATATATAATGTTGACTGTTCACTGACTTCCCATTTTGATTTCTCAGTTGATTAAGCGAGACCCTATGCTTCCAGGAGCAAGTGGCAAAGTTTAAGGCTGTTGAAGCAGTTTGGATGATATGGCATTGCTTGTTCTCTCTGCAATATTATAAAGATAACTTCAGATAGTTTTAGTATCTTATGTTAATAAATTGTGTTTGATGGATTTCAATGGCTTGTGCTTGATGGATTTCAGAAACGTATGTTTGATGTTTTTAAAGTGTGATGAACTCTTACTTTCTAGTAATATCGTGTCTGATGATGTTAAAAAATCCTTTGAATACCATCACTTTAGTTTTAACCATTTTGTGGAAAGCTTTTAACAAAAAAATGTTGTGATAGACTTTCTCATAAAAGTGTATGCCTTCATTTAGATATTTGTGTTTCTTTAAATCGCATTAGTATTATTGATGCATGTTACTATTTTGATTCTTAATTTTTTATGCAGGATCTACTCATGTTCATATGGTTACTACATCCTGCTTCTTGATTGTCATGTCATTTCATTTTCTATATCTTCATTTGCTTAAATTTCTTATGTTTGATATATTCGTTTTGTGCAAGTATACCATCAATAAACCAGCTATGATATGCTCTTGGGGATATGTACTTCTTCGTCTTGTTATACTGTTGTGCTTGATATGATTGAATTTGCTAGGATGGTCACCATGCAACACTTGGTTCTCAATCAAAGTGCCACGTCACTCATTCCAACCTAGTTGACAAACAATGAAGATAACTTTTTGTTGAATAAAGCCCATTAATAAACACTATGTTGCATTTTTTAAAGGGTTATTGACATAAAGGCACATCAAACTTTCAGGTTTGGTTTTAAATGGCCATTTAACTTTTTTTTAGACCTGTTAGACCATTAAACTCAAAAACTATCCGTTAAAAATACCATTTTGCTAAAAATTATCAGGTTTTCCGGTTACATTGTTGATGTGTAGATAATGGACATATCCACATGGACTTTGACATTAAGAAAGTCAAAGATATTGCCTATGATCCCGCCATTTCCATTACCAAGCCTTGCGCATGCCTTCAATGCTACTGTAAATGTGGAAGGTAAGAGTCCCGATCTTTGCAGCTTCACGTACTGAGCAAAGGCTTCTTGAAACCCACCATGGTTGTAGAAATATTGAATAGCAGATCTTGTCGAATTCACATCTGGTTGTTTTGAATGGTGAAGAATTAATCGAAGATAATGAGCATTACCTTGATAGTAATCGAATGGATAGCTTATAAGATGGCGGATTATCATCAACTCTTAGAACATGTTCCTTCCGCATCACCGCCACCATCAACTCTTACACAACAACCACCATCCTTTTTCCAGCACCATCCATCTTCCACCACCGCCACCATCCTTCTTCCACCCATTCTTATCTTCCACCACAGATTACAAGACTAAATTTTGAAAAGGAATTGAAGGTCCAAAGCACCATCTATTTCCCAGCAGGTCTAAATCTGCACCAGATCGTATGAAGAATGTGAATATCCAAATATGTTACCAAATCTTAGGAATTGTTGGGGTTATCTTGGTGTTCGAATTCTGCGTGTGTAGTTTTCAAAGTCTGCCTTCGTAGTCTCGATCTCATCTCTTTTTACGAACTATTGAATTGTGAAAAATACCCGTAGATGCGGATGAGCAAGGCAGCGGAGCAGTGAATGTCCTAGAATCGATGCAGTGTAAATTGTGAAAACGAAAAACACGTTGCTGCAGAGAAGAAGAAGCGACAAAACTGTAGCAGCGGATGTACTGTAGGGAAGACGACGACAATAGAATGTCGGAAAAGTGCTTGGTATCGGTAAAAAAATCCCGTAATAGGAGCCGATGGAAAAAAAATCAAGTTGATAGGCTCGAATAGCACGACCTATCTACTACATCTTCGATCATCCAACATCCATTGAGTCATTGTTAACCGACACTCACCAACTCGGACGCTATTAGCAAACCACAACAACCTCGTCTCTATCATCATCTCATTTGCAACCTGCTACTAGAGAAAGAAAGGGAAGAAGATGGGGCAATTTTTTAGACCTGTGATCGATAAGAGAGAAAAGGGAAATTCACACCTGTTCATGGATTGAGGAAAGAGTGTGGTTGTTTTTGTTCTTGTTTCTATTGTTTCTATTGGGAAGTACACAAAAGCAAAGAGAGTGAGATGCAAGAGGTGTATTCGACTGGGTCAAAGAAAAAGGGGTGGGTTATTTTACACATCAGCATTCAACAGTGTCAACAGTAATATGTAACCGGGAAACCTATTAACTTTGATAAAAATGATGTTTTAGACAGAAAAATTTTGGGTTTAATGGTCTAAAAAGTTCAAAAAAAAAAAGTTAAATGGTCATTTAAAACCAAACGTGAAAGTTTGATGTGCCTTTATGTCAATAACCCTTTTTTAAATGTTGAGTTTGTGTTATCTTTTTTTCTACTTAATGTAGGTGGATCCCAAATATAAATACATGATATTAGAAGATTATCAAGATACGATTTTCATACAAAGTCTTGGAATCTATAGAAACATTTTTTTCTCGTGTATAACATTCTAGAACTACGGCCCAAAGTTCATCTGTGACATATTGAACATAATGGGTCATAGCACCAAGCTATTATAGGACAAAACCTTTATTTTTGGATTTCGGACACAACTATTACTTTAACTTAGAGATATATATTACAATTGATGTTAAAGTATAAACTCGTTATGTGTAATTTTGGTTAAACTCATTCATTTCTTGATAATTACTATTTCTTGAGATTCTGTATGAGTAGGGCAGGGATTCACTTTGGCTCGACTTTGAATGATAGTCAATAAAACTTGGATATCAAATTAGATTGCGTTATACACGATTTGTAAGTACTATTATGACCTGTAATGCAATTATCTGTGGCAAAATCTACTTGGGAATTATTCTCTCAAATAACAACTTCAAGTTTGGCTGCAAAACAGGAAGTCGAGCACTAAACAAGAGTATGGCTAGTTTGTTTTAGAATGCAAGAGTTAGACCCTAGACTTACTGATCAAATCATGTATGTATGCCCAAAATTTCATTAAAGTGGATCAGCAGTTTTGGATATTGGCAGCTTGCCTTAAAGCCATCAGTAGCAGCCTTCACTACCTACACTTTTGGCATCAATGTTTCATGACCTAGGCTTCAAAATCTACACGTCTTTCAGGGCTTAAATACCTACGCCTTCAGGACCTAGACTTTAAAGGCATCTTAAGGATTTGCGTTTGGAGGTCTTCACGACCCCAACACCCTACCATTCGTTGTGTCCACGATCATACTAGTTTATATGAGTGTACACATTGCATGTTCCCTAACTCTTACTTGAGCATAACCTAATTAAATACCTTTTAGATATATGGGTAAACACCTATTAATTACCTTAAGTGCTTGATGACATTACATCTCCAACTTCAACCAAAAAACAGACCAATCTTAATGCGTTTTGGTGTTGTGGAACCGGTTTAGTCTCAAACTGAACCCTGAACTGAATACAAATTACACATTTTCAGGTTGAAAAAACTATATACATATAAAATTCTATTATTTCAAGTTTGAAAAATAAAAATAAAAATAAAAATAACTATTATGGTGTGGAACTCAATGCTACCTAGCCGTTTAAAATATATAAAACTGAACTGACTTTTAAAAGCTCTTAGAATATGAGATCCGGTGTTTTTTTTTAAAATTAGGAGTAGAGCTATTTGTAATATTGTTGCTTTGCAAAAATGCATATCAAGCGTTTGTAGTCCAACGGTTAGGATAATTGCCTTCCAAGCAATAGACCCGGGTTCGACTCCCGGCAAACGCATTCTTTTAATCTAGCAAAGATCTAGTAAAGAATCTGTATGGTCGTAATCTTATAATCCCATCAAACTGGAGCTCCTTGTTTTCTTTAACTTTTTAAACCAGAACCACCCAAGTCCTTGTGATATCCTTTTTTATTATCGTGCAGAACCCATCGAATAAGAAGGAGAATTTGTGATGCAAAATTGAATAGAGACCGCTTATGCCCCTGCATCAAGCAGTCTCCTAGACAATGGTACAAGAGGTTCGATTCTTTCATGACCAGTCACAAATTCAGCAGGTGCACCTATGATAGCTGCGTTTATTTCAAGAAAGGTGACAATGGTTCAAAGATCTACTTACTCTTGTACGTGGATGACATGTTGATTGCAGCAAAAGATATGAAGGAGATTCAGAAGTTAAAAGACCAGTTGAAAGCTGAATTTGAAATGAAGGACTTAGGAGCTGCCAAAAAGATTTTAGGTATGGAAATTATTCGTGACAGGAAGTCTAGGATCTTGCATCTTTCTCAGAAAAGTTATATTGAGAAAGTCCTAAGACGCTTCAATATGCACGAAGCAAAGTCTGTCAACACACCTTTTGCAGCTCATTTCAAGCTATCATCCGCTTTGAGTCCTACTAATGAGACTGATATGGCTTACATGACACGTGTTCCATACTCTAGTGCTGTTGGATCTTTAATGTATGCTATGATCTGCACACGCCCTGATTTGGCTTATGTTGTTAGCATGGTTAGTAGATACATGGCGAACCCGGGGAAAGAACACTGGAAAGCAGTACAGTGGATTTTTCGTTATTTACGAGGTACGTCTTCCATGTGTTTACGTTTTGGCAAATCTAACACTGGGGTGTTCGGATATGTTGATTCAGATTATGGAAAAGATTTGGATAAACGAAGATCAATTACAGGGTATGTGTTTACACTAAATGGTTGTGCTGTTAGTTGGAAAGCCCAGTTACAGTCTATAGTTGCCCTGTCTTCTACCGAGGCAGAGTACATGGCGATTACAGAAGCAGTTAAGGAAGATATCTGGTTGAAGGGGTTATTCGGAGAACTCGATGATAGAATAAAGGTGACCACAGTTTTCTGTGACAACCAGAGTGCTATCTTCTTGAGTAAAGATCAAATGTTTCATGACCGAACAAAGCATATTGATATTCGTTATCATTTTGTGAGGGATATCATTGAAAAAGGTGATTGTGTTGTGGACAAGATTCATACAGATTATAATCCCGCTGATATGTTCACTAAAAGTCTTCCTATAGCCAATTTCAAATTATGTTTGGACATGGTGGGTGTTTCTGATCGCAGTTGAGCCTGAAGGCTCGTGGTGGAGGAACTATTATTTATTTTTCCGGAAACAATTTTTCTCTATACAAAATTGCAGTTTTTTATGGAAGTTTTAGAGTTTGATGAGCTAAAGGTTTTGACTAATCGTAAAACATGACTTGCTTAATTTTGATGTCAAGGTGGAGATTATGGAAAAGTTGCCTCCAAAATTAGCAAGTGGCAAATAGTTCAGGGGTTATTTCCGTAACTTATCATTTACTATTCATAGTTTGACTATGAATAGTAATCTAATATGAAATTGAAAATGAAATTGGACGGAATGGAGGCGCAGCAGTTTTTTGGACGGCATTTTTGTTTTCACATTAGATTTATATTCTCCTCTTTGGCTATAAATAGCGAGAGAGACTTAACCCACAAAATTAACCCAACAATCAAATATATATATATATATATATATATATATATATATATATATATATATATATAGTAAAACTTTACATATATATATATATACTGATACACCACCATATATTTTAGCCCTCTCACTCTATTTGTAATCTCTTTCATAATCCCTGTAAACACTGCAAATTATAGTGAATTGTTTCTCGGCTTCCTCCGCCCGTGGTTTTTTCCCGATTTGGGTTTCCACGTAAATTCCTGTGTCTCTATTCTATTTATTTTATTCGTATTTCGTTGTGATTATTACGCTTTGATAATTTTTGATCCCATTCCGCATTGAGCTAATATTATTTAAGTCTATTCGGATCCTTCGTATTTCACAACAGTATTCACCATTCAAAAGTGGCATCCAAACTTGGTGGGAAAGTGTTTCATAGTTCAGGCAAACCAACGAAGATTTTAATGTATACTAGAACAACAAATCGTTACCGAGGGACATCAAAAGTGGATGTCCAAAACTGTTGGGATATAATATTAAAATTCAATATAGGCCCAAAAAAAAAAAAACACAACTGATATACATTCATGAAAGGGGACATCATCAACCTTGGGTACCGTTTCAGTACCGTGGGTAGTCTAATGGAATGAGGTTTTGTAAGAGGCTCCAGAATTGTGGATAATAAGGCGGCAAGTTCGAGAAGGTACTTCCGCACCACCGAGTTTCTGTGATGAAGGTGACCGACTCCTGTATCAAAGTTGTTTAGTACTGCCTCGATCATTATCTTGGTTTCCTTGTCTATTTCATGAGTTAATGCGAGTGCAATTGAAGGACATTCAGGAGTACAAAAAGCTTACCAACAAATGGCAAAGGAAGTATATTGGGAGGGTATGTGTAAAGGCATAGCAAGAATGATGGCGGAGCGTGACGTGTGTCATCACCATAAATATTTGACAATGGCATCGGGAGGATTGTTGCAACCCTTAGAATTACCAAACAAAAGTGTGGGTGGATGTGACAATAGATTTTAAGACCGGGTTGCCAAGGTCGGAGGGATACAATGTCATTTTTGTCGTAGTGGACCGCTTGAGTAAGTATTGGACAAGTCTATAAGCATCACCAATAATATGAGAATTAATTAACGGGAGATTGATATTTTTATCGTCTAAGTAGGGTTGATATTTTATTGAAATTGTTAGTACTTATCTTTTATTTAAATGTTAGATTTGGATTAGGTTTGTTGGGAAACTGATATTTATAGGTTCCTGCATTATTTTGATGAATAATTAGAATTTTATTTTGAATCTAATACTTCTAGAGACCTTCCTGTTTCTTGAATTATATAAATTCTACCTAGGAATTCTACCTGGTTCTCATTATAACCCTCCTATGATGTGTATGAGTGTATCATCCTCAACAGAGTATCTTGTTTGTTGGTGTTGTCACCCTCATTGGTATTGTTCTTAGTGCTGACCATTTTCTCAATGTGCTTTGCTACAAGACTATCCTTTTTTCTTCTTCAAAAATGGCATCCATTGTAACTTTGATTTTTTTAGTCTTGGGATTGAGTAACTTATAGGCCTTAGATTCAATGCATAAAACAATCCTAAGAGTACATAATCCACACTCCTGTCATAAAGCTTCATTCTCTATTGTTGTGCACTTGTGGTACATGAAATATCACATACGGTTGAAACTTAGAAAATGTCTTCCAAAATCAAAATCTATTTTTTTTCTTTTTCGGAAAAAAAGGTTAAAAAGATTTTTTGTCTTTTGTCTTCGGAAAAACAAACAATATTTTTCTCAGATGTCTTTTTTCCGCCCGCAGACATAAAAGGTCAAAACGACTTTTTTGTTAGAAAACAAACACCACCTTATCCTTTGGTGAATGGTGATCGAACGGTCTTGTTTGTAGTTCAATAAACAACATAAACATGTTGCTTGCACCCATTATGGTCATAATAATCAGGCCTTTGTGGGGATGAAAAATCTTACATATTCCTTTTGTCAAGATGTTATGACCACTTTCTTGTAGTCGTGACATACTATTTGTTCCTCAACTATGGAACATAGTACATATCACAAACAATACGATTGATTCCATTCAATTTTGATCTTAGAATTATCGTAACCAGTCGTGTTCATTAGTTCATTATCATTTTGTTTCCAAGTTTCACTATGGTCGTGTTACTATGATACAGAGTACTTGAGAACCATGATTGATCTCCACTCATGTGGTTCACTCAAGTGGTTCAAACATCTTAGGGGGTGTTCGAGATTTCATTTAAAAAGAACTTATTGACTTATTTGCTTTTTGAAAAGTCAATAAATAAAAAAGAAAAAAAAGTGGTTGGTAATGTAATAAGGACTTTTAAAATAACCTCTCATAAGCCCTTCAAAAAGGAGATTTTAATAAATTAGGATTCTAACATTTAAAAACTTCTTATAACTTTTTGGTTGTAAAAGTCAAATTCTCCTTAAAACATGTATAAGCTAAGACAAATACTTTTTAATTTATTGACTTATTGATTTTCTCACCACAAAAAACTAATCCAAACACTTTTTAAAAAACTCATTTTCTCACCACCATAAATCAATAAGTCTTTTTGCCTAAAAGTCCTTTTAAGGTTCAAAATGAAATCCTAAACACCTTCTCAAAATCAAGGAACCATCATATATTTTCTTAACTTCTTATGTGTAGTCCACTAGAAGCAGTTCACTTTCTCTTCCTTCCTCTTCAAGATGGCAGTATAATTAGTTTCCCTGTTCCACAACCTCTACCCTCATGATAATAAATACATATTAGTGGACTTGTTAACGGAAGCACAAGAGAAATACTTGAGAAAGAAGGTATGTTATTAACACTGATTTCAGTTGGTGTAGCAAAGCAATTATCGAAGATCATGATGTATTGATGGCATTAGTGATCTTATCGGTATTGACGTACTAATCATATATGGCAGGTTTGTAAAAGTCATTTCAGTAAATGAATCTCACTCTATGGTAAAATATCATGGTAATAATTTCTTCGTATCATGTTTCGCATTCATGAGTGTTGATAACTAAAATCCATAAAAAATACACCATAGAAATAAATTTCTTGCTATCGTGTGGGTACCCCCGCCCTTTCTTTCCTTTCGCGTTGCCGACTCTAGGGTTTCGATGGCAGAGCTTCACGGTGATGTCCTTCCGCATATACTGAAAAGATTGAATGCGAAGGATCTAATCCGATGCAAAAGTGTGTGTAGGTCTTGGAAAAATTTGATCTCTGACTCTGGTTTCATTAAATTCCATATGAACTATAGTTACCAAATTGATTACAAAAATAATGATATAGATAGGAGGATTGTTATGTCAAGGGTCCCTGATCGCAACGGGTCGCGTGTTTGTGATGTTGATGACAAATTCTTTGATGATCGTGATTGTCATCTTCTTGGTTCTTCCAATGGACTTGTATGCATCTCTTCTTTTGCTTCTCAACTTGTAGTAGCCAATCCCTCAACTAGAGAGGTGCAAACACTACAAGAGCCTCCAATCCGTGATACCAAGTGTTTATGTTGGGGTTTTGGGTATGATTCATCTACGGATGATTACAAGGTTGTGTTAGGGTTCCGTAAACGTGTTGGTTGGACAAGTTTTCTAGTGTTAAGTTTGAAATCAAATGTTTGGAAAGTAATTGGAGATGTAAAGTATTCGTTTCTTAGTAGGATTGGTATCTTATGCAATGGGGCACTTCATTGGATTATGAAAGATTCTTCATCTCCAAATAAGAAGAGAGTCATTACTTCGTTTCGGCTATCTGCAGAAAAATTTATCAAAATTTCCCAACCTGATGATGAGCGATATGAATCTGGTGTTGCTAGCTGCCCAAATATGAATTTAGGTATTATCGAAGATTGTTTATGCGTATTTCCTTGTGATGGGTTTAATGATAACTTATGGATGCTGAAGAACTACAATGGAAAGCTGTCTTGGGGAATGTTTGAAAAGGAGTGTGAGATGAACTTAGGTTTACAATGCTTGAAAGAGCAGAAACATTACATTCCTAACAAGAGAACTTTGTGTCGTGATATGCTGTTCTACAAGACTAGGGAGTATATTTGTGCCCCTATCTATATGGAGAGTCTTGTATCTCCCTATGTTAATGGGAGGCCAAAGAGAAAGACACAAGAGAGTAATAGCAAGAAGAGTTGTAAGGTGTGTTCTAAATATGAGTTATTTTGTTTATCATATAATACAAACTGTGGAATTATATCTGGATTCTGAATTCTTATTAATGTTTACGATGATTCCTCTACATCCCTAAAAAAGTGTGTTGATCTTGGCCTCGATCATAGCTCAAGCTTCATGTTTACTCATGGGATGCTTTCATTTTCTGTTGTAACATATGAGGTCTGCAAATGGACATTATCTATAGTTTAAAGTTTTGATCATGGAGCTTAGTTAATTTTATTCTTTCCTTATTCTCTTTACAATCAGGTAGTGTTTGGTATCATGGATTATGGGTAAGGAATGGAATGGTTCATTCCATAGGAATGAGAAAAGTCTGTTTGTCTTGCCCGGTGGAATGGAATGGGCAATTCTTGAAGGAATTTGATTTCTTCCATTTTGTTAATTTTCACTGTGTTTCCGTTTGGATGTTTTTCTTTCATTTTCATTATGGAGTGGAATGAAAATTTACAATGTAGCCCATTTTTGTTTATGTAGTAATTAATGACAGTTTTCTGTTATTTTTACTAAATTATAGTTCTAAGAATAATTATTATTTAAGATAATGTATACAATAGAGTTAAAATTATGTATTATATTTACATATAACATAACAAATACCTATGAAAATTCAGGGCATTTTTCGGCATGACAACTATATTTAGATGACAATGATTGTGTAAAGATCTGCATGATTGACTTGAAATTGAAAGGATTACAAAAGGTTTTACTAGCATTCAAGAGGCTAGGAACTCTCCCTGAATTCACTTATATTCTGTTATGACCAAAGATACTAACTACTAACACTAACCACTCAACTAAGCCTTCCTAACTGATCTAACAGTAAAAAGACCTTATTGCCCTCACTGCTCTACTTAAGCCACAACTGACAGGACTAAACGTAAGCCTAATAAGAAGTGTAACAGACTCATAAGAGAGACTAGTATATATAATGTTGACTGTTCACTGACTTCCCATTTTGATTTCTCAGTTGATTAAGCGAGACCCTATGCTTCCAGGAGCAAGTGGCAAAGTTTGAGGCTGTTGAAGCAGTTTGGATGATATGGCATTGCTTGTTCTCTCTGCAATATTATAAAGATAACTTCAGATAGTTTTAGTATCTTATGTTAATAAATTGTGTTTGATGGATTTCAATGGCTTGTGCTTGATGGATTTCAGAAACGTATGTTTGATGTTTTTAAAGTGTGATGAACTCTTACTTTCTAGTAATATCGTGTCTGATGATGTTAAAAAATCCTTTGAATACCATCACTTTAGTTTTAACCATTTTGTGGAAAGCTTTTAACAAAAAAATGTTGTGATAGACTTTCTCATAAAAGTGTATGCCTTCATTTAGATATTTGTGTTTCTTTAAATCGCATTAGTATTATTGATGCATGTTACTATTTTGATTCTTAATTTTTTATGCAGGATCTACTCATGTTCATATGGTTACTACATCCTGCTTCTTGATTGTCATGTCATTTCATTTTCTATATCTTCATTTGCTTAAATTTCTTATGTTTGATATATTCGTTTTGTGCAAGTATACCATCAATAAACCAGCTATGATACGCTCTTGGGGATATGTACTTCTTCGTCTTGTTATACTGTTGTGCTTGATATGATTGAATTTGCTAGGATGGTCACCATGCAACACTTGGTTCTCAATCAAAGTGCCACGTCACTCATTCCAACCTAGTTGACAAACAATGAAGATAACTTTTTGTTGAATAAAGCCCATTAATAAACACTATGTTGCATTTTTTAAAGGGTTATTGACATAAAGGCACATCAAACTTTCAGGTTTGGTTTTAAATGGCCATTTAACTTTTTTTTAGACCTGTTAGACCATTAAACTCAAAAACTATCCGTTAAAAATACCATTTTGCTAAAAATTATCAGGTTTTCCGGTTACATTGTTGATGTGTAGATAATGGACATATCCACATGGACTTTGACATTAAGAAAGTCAAAGATATTGCCTATGATCCCGCCATTTCCATTACCAAGCCTTGCGCATGCCTTCAATGCTACTGTAAATGTGGAAGGTAAGAGTCCCGATCTTTGCAGCTTCACGTACTGAGCAAAGGCTTCTTGAAACCCACCATGGTTGTAGAAATATTGAATAGCAGATCTTGTCGAATTCACATCTGGTTGTTTTGAATGGTGAAGAATTAATCGAAGATAATGAGCATTACCTTGATAGTAATCGAATGGATAGCTTATAAGATGGCGGATTATCATCAACTCTTAGAACATGTTCCTTCCGCATCACCGCCACCATCAACTCTTACACAACAACCACCATCCTTTTTCCAGCACCATCCATCTTCCACCACCGCCACCATCCTTCTTCCACCCATTCTTATCTTCCACCACAGATTACAAGACTAAATTTTGAAAAGGAATTGAAGGTCCAAAGCACCATCTATTTCCCAGCAGGTCTAAATCTGCACCAGATCGTATGAAGAATGTGAATATCCAAATATGTTACCAAATCTTAGGAATTGTTGGGGTTATCTTGGTGTTCGAATTCTGCGTGTGTAGTTTTCAAAGTCTGCCTTCGTAGTCTCGATCTCATCTCTTTTTACGAACTATTGAATTGTGAAAAATACCCGTAGATGCGGATGAGCAAGGCAGCGGAGCAGTGAATGTCCTAGAATCGATGCAGTGTAAATTGTGAAAACGAAAAACACGTTGCTGCAGAGAAGAAGAAGCGACAAAACTGTAGCAGCGGATGTACTGTAGGGAAGACGACGACAATAGAATGTCGGAAAAGTGCTTGGTATCGGTAAAAAAATCCCGTAATAGGAGCCGATGGAAAAAAAATCAAGTTGATAGGCTCGAATAGCACGACCTATCTACTACATCTTCGATCATCCAACATCCATTGAGTCATTGTTAACCGACACTCACCAACTCGGACGCTATTAGCAAACCACAACAACCTCGTCTCTATCATCATCTCATTTGCAACCTGCTACTAGAGAAAGAAAGGGAAGAAGATGGGGCAATTTTTTAGACCTGTGATCGATAAGAGAGAAAAGGGAAATTCACACCTGTTCATGGATTGAGGAAAGAGTGTGGTTGTTTTTGTTCTTGTTTCTATTGTTTCTATTGGGAAGTACACAAAAGCAAAGAGAGTGAGATGCAAGAGGTGTATTCGACTGGGTCAAAGAAAAAGGGGTGGGTTATTTTACACATCAGCATTCAACAGTGTCAACAGT
Organism: Lactuca virosa; assembly: GCF_052849685.1. Classification (NCBI taxonomy): domain Eukaryota; kingdom Viridiplantae; phylum Streptophyta; class Magnoliopsida; order Asterales; family Asteraceae; genus Lactuca; species Lactuca virosa. The sequence continues at coordinate 115,654,559 of NC_136431.1, forward strand.
AATATGTAACCGGGAAACCTATTAACTTTGATAAAAATGATGTTTTAGACAGAAAAATTTTGGGTTTAATGGTCTAAAAAGTTCAAAAAAAAAAAGTTAAATGGTCATTTAAAACCAAACGTGAAAGTTTGATGTGCCTTTATGTCAATAACCCTTTTTTAAATGTTGAGTTTGTGTTATCTTTTTTTCTACTTAATGTAGGTGGATCCCAAATATAAATACATGATATTAGAAGATTATCAAGATACGATTTTCATACAAAGTCTTGGAATCTATAGAAACATTTTTTTCTCGTGTATAACATTCTAGAACTACGGCCCAAAGTTCATCTGTGACATATTGAACATAATGGGTCATAGCACCAAGCTATTATAGGACAAAACCTTTATTTTTGGATTTCGGACACAACTATTACTTTAACTTAGAGATATATATTACAATTGATGTTAAAGTATAAACTCGTTATGTGTAATTTTGGTTAAACTCATTCATTTCTTGATAATTACTATTTCTTGAGATTCTGTATGAGTAGGGCAGGGATTCACTTTGGCTCGACTTTGAATGATAGTCAATAAAACTTGGATATCAAATTAGATTGCGTTATACACGATTTGTAAGTACTATTATGACCTGTAATGCAATTATCTGTGGCAAAATCTACTTGGGAATTATTCTCTCAAATAACAACTTCAAGTTTGGCTGCAAAACAGGAAGTCGAGCACTAAACAAGAGTATGGCTAGTTTGTTTTAGAATGCAAGAGTTAGACCCTAGACTTACTGATCAAATCATGTATGTATGCCCAAAATTTCATTAAAGTGGATCAGCAGTTTTGGATATTGGCAGCTTGCCTTAAAGCCATCAGTAGCAGCCTTCACTACCTACACTTTTGGCATCAATGTTTCATGACCTAGGCTTCAAAATCTACACGTCTTTCAGGGCTTAAATACCTACGCCTTCAGGACCTAGACTTTAAAGGCATCTTAAGGATTTGCGTTTGGAGGTCTTCACGACCCCAACACCCTACCATTCGTTGTGTCCACGATCATACTAGTTTATATGAGTGTACACATTGCATGTTCCCTAACTCTTACTTGAGCATAACCTAATTAAATACCTTTTAGATATATGGGTAAACACCTATTAATTACCTTAAGTGCTTGATGACATTACATCTCCAACTTCAACCAAAAAACAGACCAATCTTAATGCGTTTTGGTGTTGTGGAACCGGTTTAGTCTCAAACTGAACCCTGAACTGAATACAAATTACACATTTTCAGGTTGAAAAAACTATATACATATAAAATTCTATTATTTCAAGTTTGAAAAATAAAAATAAAAATAAAAATAACTATTATGGTGTGGAACTCAATGCTACCTAGCCGTTTAAAATATATAAAACTGAACTGACTTTTAAAAGCTCTTAGAATATGAGATCCGGTGTTTTTTTTTAAAATTAGGAGTAGAGCTATTTGTAATATTGTTGCTTTGCAAAAATGCATATCAAGCGTTTGTAGTCCAACGGTTAGGATAATTGCCTTCCAAGCAATAGACCCGGGTTCGACTCCCGGCAAACGCATTCTTTTAATCTAGCAAAGATCTAGTAAAGAATCTGTATGGTCGTAATCTTATAATCCCATCAAACTGGAGCTCCTTGTTTTCTTTAACTTTTTAAACCAGAACCACCCAAGTCCTTGTGATATCCTTTTTTATTATCGTGCAGAACCCATCGAATAAGAAGGAGAATTTGTGATGCAAAATTGAATAGAGACCGCTTATGCCCCTGCATCAAGCAGTCTCCTAGACAATGGTACAAGAGGTTCGATTCTTTCATGACCAGTCACAAATTCAGCAGGTGCACCTATGATAGCTGCGTTTATTTCAAGAAAGGTGACAATGGTTCAAAGATCTACTTACTCTTGTACGTGGATGACATGTTGATTGCAGCAAAAGATATGAAGGAGATTCAGAAGTTAAAAGACCAGTTGAAAGCTGAATTTGAAATGAAGGACTTAGGAGCTGCCAAAAAGATTTTAGGTATGGAAATTATTCGTGACAGGAAGTCTAGGATCTTGCATCTTTCTCAGAAAAGTTATATTGAGAAAGTCCTAAGACGCTTCAATATGCACGAAGCAAAGTCTGTCAACACACCTTTTGCAGCTCATTTCAAGCTATCATCCGCTTTGAGTCCTACTAATGAGACTGATATGGCTTACATGACACGTGTTCCATACTCTAGTGCTGTTGGATCTTTAATGTATGCTATGATCTGCACACGCCCTGATTTGGCTTATGCTGTTAGCATGGTTAGTAGATACATGGCGAACCCGGGGAAAGAACACTGGAAAGCAGTACAGTGGATTTTTCGTTATTTACGAGGTACGTCTTCCATGTGTTTACGTTTTGGCAAATCTAACACTGGGGTGTTCGGATATGTTGATTCAGATTATGGAAAAGATTTGGATAAACGAAGATCAATTACAGGGTATGTGTTTACACTAAATGGTTGTGCTGTTAGTTGGAAAGCCCAGTTACAGTCTACAGTTGCCCTGTCTTCTACCGAGGCAGAGTACATGGCGATTACAGAAGCAGTTAAGGAAGATATCTGGTTGAAGGGGTTATTCGGAGAACTCGATGATAGAATAAAGGTGACCACAGTTTTCTGTGACAACCAGAGTGCTATCTTCTTGAGTAAAGATCAAATGTTTCATGACCGAACAAAGCATATTGATATTCGTTATCATTTTGTGAGGGATATCATTGAAAAAGGTGATTGTGTTGTGGACAAGATTCATACAGATTATAATCCCGCTGATATGTTCACTAAAAGTCTTCCTATAGCCAATTTCAAATTATGTTTGGACATGGTGGATGTTTCTGATCGCAGTTGAGCCTGAAGGCTCGTGGTGGAGGAACTATTATTTATTTTTCCGGAAACAATTTTTCTCTATACAAAATTGCAGTTTTTTATGGAAGTTTTAGAGTTTGATGAGCTAAAGGTTTTGACTAATCGTAAAACATGACTTGCTTAATTTTGATGTCAAGGTGGAGATTATGGAAAAGTTGCCTCCAAAATTAGCAAGTGGCAAATAGTTCAGGGGTTATTTCCGTAACTTATCATTTACTATTCATAGTTTGACTATGAATAGTAATCTAATATGAAATTGAAAATGAAATTGGACGGAATGGAGGCGCAGCAGTTTTTTGGACGGCATTTTTGTTTTCACATTAGATTTATATTCTCCTCTTTGGCTATAAATAGCGAGAGAGACTTAACCCACAAAATTAACCCAACAATCAAATATATATATATATATATATATATATATATATATATATATATATATATATATATATAGTAAAACTTTACATATATATATATATATATATATATATACTGATACACCACCATATATTTTAGCCCTCTCACTCTATTTGTAATCTCTTTCATAATCCCTGTAAACACTGCAAATTATAGTGAATTGTTTCTCGGCTTCCTCCGCCCGTGGTTTTTTCCCGATTTGGGTTTCCACGTAAATTCCTGTGTCTCTATTCTATTTATTTTATTCGTATTTCGTTGTGATTATTACGCTTTGATAATTTTTGATCCTATTCCGCATTGAGCTAATATTATTTAAGTCTATTCGGATCCTTCGTATTTCACAACAGTATTCACCATTCAAAAGTGGCAACCAAACTTGGTGGGAAAGTGTTTCATAGTTCAGGCAAACCAACGAAGATTTTAATGTATACTAGAACAACAAATCGTTACCGAGGGACATCAAAAGTGGATGTCCAAAACTGTTAGGATATAATATTAAAATTCAATATAGGCCCAAAAAAAAAAAACACAACTGATATACATTCATGAAAGGGGACATCATCAACCTTGGGTACCGTTTCAGTACCGTGGGTAGTCTAATGGAATGAGGTTTTGTAAGAGCTGTCCTGGGCTCCAGAATTGTGGATAATAAGGCGGCAAGTTCGAGAAGGTACTTCCGCACCACCGAGTTTCTGTGATGAAGGTGACTGACTCCTGTATCAAAGTTGTTTAGTACTGCCTCGATCATTATCTTGGTTTCCTTGTCTATTTCATGAGTTAATGCGAGTGCAATTGAAGGACATTCAGGAGTACAAAAAGCTTACCAACAAATGGCAAAGGAAGTATATTGGGAGGGTATGTGTAAAGGCATAGCAAGAATGATGGCGGAGCGTGACGTGTGTCATCACCATAAATATTTGACAATGGCATCGGGAGGATTGTTGCAACCCTTAGAATTACCAAACAAAAGTGTGGGTGGATGTGACAATAGATTTTAAGACCGGGTTGCCAAGGTCGGAGGGATACAATGTCATTTTTGTCGTAGTGGACCGCTTGAGTAAGTATTGGACAAGTCTATAAGCATCACCAATAATATGAGAATTAATTAACGGGAGATTGATATTTTTATCGTCTAAGTAGGGTTGATATTTTATTGAAATTGTTAGTACTTATCTTTTATTTAAATGTTAGATTTAGATTAGGTTTGTTGGGAAACTGATATTTATAGGTTCCTGCATTATTTTGATGAATAATTAGAATTTTATTTTGAATCTAATACTTCTAGAGACCTTCCTGTTTCTTGAATTATATAAATTCTACCTAGGAATTCTACCTGGTTCTCATTATAACCCTCCTATGATGTGTATGAGTGTATCATCCTCAACAGAGTATCTTGTTTGTTGGTGTTGTCACCCTCATTGGTATTGTTCTTAGTGCTGACCATTTTCTCAATGTGCTTTGCTACAAGACTATCCTTTTTTCTTCTTCAAAAATGGCATCCATTGTAACTTTGATTTTTTTAGTCTTGGGATTGAGTAACTTATAGGCCTTAGATTCAATGCATAAAACAATCCTAAGAGTACATAATCCACACTCCTGTCATAAAGCTTCATTCTCTATTGTTGTGCACTTGTGGTACATGAAATATCACATACGGTTGAAACTTAGAAAATGTCTTCCAAAATCAAAATCTATTTTTTTTCTTTTTCGGAAAAAAAGGTTAAAAAGATTTTTTGTCTTTTGTCTTCGGAAAAACAAACAATATTTTTCTCAGATGTCTTTTTTCCGCCCGCAGACATAAAAGGTCAAAACGACTTTTTTGTTAGAAAACAAACACCACCTTATCCTTTGGTGAATGGTGATCGAACGGTCTTGTTTGTAGTTCAATAAACAACATAAACATGTTGCTTGCACCCATTATGGTCATAATAATCAGGCCTTTGTGGGGATGAAAAATCTTACATATTCCTTTTGTCAAGATGTTATGACCACTTTCTTGTAGTCGTGACATACTATTTGTTCCTCAACTATGGAACATAGTACATATCACAAACAATACGATTGATTCCATTCAATTTTGATCTTAGAATTATCGTAACCAGTCGTGTTCATTAGTTCATTATCATTTTGTTTCCAAGTTTCACTATGGTCGTGTTACTATGATACAGAGTACTTGAGAACCATGATTGATCTCCACTCATGTGGTTCACTCAAGTGGTTCAAACATCTTAGGGGGTGTTCGAGATTTCATTTAAAAAGAACTTATTGACTTATTTGCTTTTTGAAAAGTCAATAAATAAAAAAGAAAAAAAAGTGGTTGGTAATGTAATAAGGACTTTTAAAATAACCTCTCATAAGCCCTTCAAAAAGGAGATTTTAATAAATTAGGATTCTAACATTTAAAAACTTCTTATAACTTTTTGGTTGTAAAAGTCAAATTCTCCTTAAAACATGTATAAGCTAAGACAAATACTTTTTAATTTATTGACTTATTGATTTTCTCACCACAAAAAACTAATCCAAACACTTTTTAAAAAACTCATTTTCTCACCACCATAAGTCAATAAGTCTTTTTGCCTAAAAGTCCTTTTAAGGTTCAAAATGAAATCCTAAACACCTTCTCAAAATCAAGGAACCATCATATATTTTCTTAACTTCTTATGTGTAGTCCACTAGAAGCAGTTCACTTTCTCTTCCTTCCTCTTCAAGATGGCAGTATAATTAGTTTCCCTGTTCCACAACCTCTACCCTCATGATAATAAATACATATTAGTGGACTTGTTAACGGAAGCACAAGAGAAATACTTGAGAAAGAAGGTATGTTATTAACACTGATTTCAGTTGGTGTAGCAAAGCAATTATCGAAGATCATGATGTATTGATGGCATTAGTGATCTTATCGGTATTGACGTACTAATCATATATGGCAGGTTTGTAAAAGTCATTTCAGTAAATGAATCTCACTCTATGGTAAAATATCATGGTAATAATTTCTTCGTATCATGTTTCGCATTCATGAGTGTTGATAACTAAAATCCATAAAAAATACACCATAGAAATAAATTTCTTGCTATCGTGTGGGTACCCCCGCCCTTTCTTTTCTTTCGCGTTGCCGACTCTAGGGTTTCGATGGCAGAGCTTCACGGTGATGTCCTTCCGCATATACTGAAAAGATTGAATGCGAAGGATCTAATCCGATGCAAAAGTGTGTGTAGATCTTGGAAAAATTTGATCTCTGACTCTGGTTTCATTAAATTCCATATGAACTATAGTTACCAAATTGATTACAAAAATAATGATATAGATAGGAGGATTGTTATGTCAAGGGTCCCTGATCGCAACGGGTCGCGTGTTTGTGATGTTGATGACAAATTCTTTGATGATCGTGATTGTCATCTTCTTGGTTCTTCCAATGGACTTGTATGCATCTCTTCTTTTGCTTCTCAACTTGTAGTAGCCAATCCCTCAACTAGAGAGGTGCAAACACTACAAGAGCCTCCAATCCGTGATACCAAGTGTTTATGTTGGGGTTTTGGGTATGATTCATCTACGGATGATTACAAGGTTGTGTTAGGGTTCCGTAAACGTGTTGGTTGGACAAGTTTTCTAGTGTTAAGTTTGAAATCAAATGTTTGGAAAGTAATTGGAGATGTAAAGTATTCGTTTCTTAGTAGGATTGGTATCTTATGCAATGGGGCACTTCATTGGATTATGAAAGATTCTTCATCTCCAAATAAGAAGAGAGTCATTACTTCGTTTCGGCTATCTGCAGAAAAATTTATCAAAATTTCCCAACCTGATGATGAGCGATATGAATCTGGTGTTGCTAGCTGCCCAAATATGAATTTAGGTATTATCGAAGATTGTTTATGCGTATTTCCTTGTGATGGGTTTAATGATAACTTATGGATGCTGAAGAACTACAATGGAAAGCTGTCTTGGGGAATGTTTGAAAAGGAGTGTGAGATGAACTTAGGTTTACAATGCTTGAAAGAGCAGAAACATTACATTCCTAACAAGAGAACTTTGTGTCGTGATATGCTGTTCTACAAGACTAGGGAGTATATTTGTGCCCCTATCTATATGGAGAGTCTTGTATCTCCCTATGTTAATGGGAGGCCAAAGAGAAAGACACAAGAGAGTAATAGCAAGAAGAGTTGTAAGGTGTGTTCTAAATATGAGTTATTTTGTTTATCATATAATACAAACTGTGGAATTATATCTGGATTCTGAATTCTTATTAATGTTTACGATGATTCCTCTACATCCCTAAAAAAGTGTGTTGATCTTGGCCTCGATCATAGCTCAAGCTTCATGTTTACTCATGGGATGCTTTCATTTTCTGTTGTAACATATGAGGTCTGCAAATGGACATTATCTATAGTTTAAAGTTTTGATCATGGAGCTTAGTTAATTTTATTCTTTCCTTATTCTCTTTACAATCAGGTAGTGTTTGGTATCATGGATTATGGGTAAGGAATGGAATGGTTCATTCCATAGGAATGAGAAAAGTCTGTTTGTCTTGCCCGGTGGAATGGAATGGGCAATTCTTGAAGGAATTTGATTTCTTCCATTTTGTTAATTTTCACTGTGTTTCCGTTTGGATGTTTTTCTTTCATTTTCATTATGGAGTGGAATGAAAATTTACAATGTAGCCCATTTTTGTTTATGTAGTAATTAATGACAGTTTTCTGTTATTTTTACTAAATTATAGTTCTAAGAATAATTATTATTTAAGATAATGTATACAATAGAGTTAAAATTATGTATTATATTTACATATAACATAACAAATACCTATGAAAATTCAGGGCATTTTTCGGCATGACAACTATATTTAGATGACAATGATTGTGTAAAGATCTGCATGATTGACTTGAAATTGAAAGGATTACAAAAGGTTTTACTAGCATTCAAGAGGCTAGGAACTCTCCCTGAATTCACTTATATTCTGTTATGACCAAAGATACTAACTACTAACACTAACCACTCAACTAAGCCTTCCTAACTGATCTAACAGTAAAAAGACCTTATTGCCCTTACTGCTCTACTTAAGCCACAACTGACAGGACTAAACGTAAGCCTAATAAGAAGTGTAACAGACTCATAAGAGAGACTAGTATATATAATGTTGACTGTTCACTGACTTCCCATTTTGATTTCTCAGTTGATTAAGCGAGACCCTATGCTTCCAGGAGCAAGTGGCAAAGTTTGAGGCTGTTGAAGCAGTTTGGATGATATGGCATTGCTTGTTCTCTCTGCAATATTATAAAGATAACTTCAGATAGTTTTAGTATCTTATGTTAATAAATTGTGTTTGATGGATTTCAATGGCTTGTGCTTGATGGATTTCAGAAACGTATGTTTGATGTTTTTAAAGTGTGATGAACTCTTACTTTCTAGTAATATCGTGTCTGATGATGTTAAAAAATCCTTTGAATACCATCACTTTAGTTTTAACCATTTTGTGGAAAGCTTTTAACAAAAAAATGTCGTGATAGACTTTCTCATAAAAGTGTATGCCTTCATTTAGATATTTGTGTTTCTTTAAATCGCATTAGTATTATTGATGCATGTTACTATTTTGATTCTTAATTTTTTATGCAGGATCTACTCATGTTCATATGGTTACTACATCCTGCTTCTTGATTGTCATGTCATTTCATTTTCTATATCTTCATTTGCTTAAATTTCTTATGTTTGATATATTCGTTTTGTGCAAGTATACCATCAATAAACCAGCTATGATACGCTCTTGGGGATACGTACTTCTTCGTCTTGTTATACTGTTGTGCTTGATATGATTGAATTTGCTAGGATGGTCACCATGCAACACTTGGTTCTCAATCAAAGTGCCACGTCACTCATTCCAACCTAGTTGACAAACAATGAAGATAACTTTTTGTTGAATAAAGTCCATTAATAAACACTATGTTGCATTTTTTAAAGGGTTATTGACATAAAGGCACATCAAACTTTCAGGTTTGGTTTTAAATGGCCATTTAACTTTTTTTTAGACCTGTTAGACCATTAAACTCAAAAACTATCCGTTAAAAATACCATTTTGCTAAAAATTATCAGGTTTTCCGGTTACATTGTTGATGTGTAGATAATGGACATATCCACATGGACTTTGACATTAAGAAAGTCAAAGATATTGCCTATGATCCCGCCATTTCCATTACCAAGCCTTGCGCATGCCTTCAATGCTACTGTAAATGTGGAAGGTAAGAGTCCCGATCTTTGCAGCTTCACGTACTGAGCAAAGGCTTCTTGAAACCCACCATGGTTGTAGAAATATTGAATAGCAGATCTTGTCGAATTCACATCTGGTTGTTTTGAATGGTGAAGAATTAATCGAAGATAATGAGCATTACCTTGATAGTAATCGAATGGATAGCTTATAAGATGGCGGATTATCATCAACTCTTAGAACATGTTCCTTCCGCATCACCGCCACCATCAACTCTTACACAACAACCACCATCCTTTTTCCAGCACCATCCATCTTCCACCACCGCCACCATCCTTCTTCCACCCATTCTTATCTTCCACCACAGATTACAAGACTAAATTTTGAAAAGGAATTGAAGGTCCAAAGCACCATCTATTTCCCAGCAGGTCTAAATCTGCACCAGATCGTATGAAGAATGTGAATATCCAAATATGTTACCAAATCTTAGGAATTGTTGGGGTTATCTTGGTGTTCGAATTCTGCGTGTGTAGTTTTCAAAGTCTGCCTTCGTAGTCTCGATCTCATCTCTTTTTACGAACTATTGAATTGTGAAAAATACCCGTAGATGCGGATGAGCAAGGCAGCGGAGCAGTGAATGTCCTAGAATCGATGCAGTGTAAATTGTGAAAACGAAAAACACGTTGCTGCAGAGAAGAAGAAGCGACAAAACTGTAGCAGCGGATGTACTGTAGGGAAGACGACGACAATAGAATGTCGGAAAAGTGCTTGGTATCGGTAAAAAAATCCCGTAATAGGAGCCGATGGAAAAAAAATCAAGTTGATAGGCTCGAATAGCACGACCTATCTACTACATCTTCGATCATCCAACATCCATTGAGTCATTGTTAACCGACACTCACCAACTCGGACGCTATTAGCAAACCACAACAACTTCGTCTCTATCATCATCTCATTTGCAACCTGCTACTAGAGAAAGAAAGGGAAGAAGATGGGGCAATTTTTTAGACCTGTGATCGATAAGAGAGAAAAGGGAAATTCACACCTGTTCATGGATTGAGGAAAGAGTGTGGTTGTTTTTGTTCTTGTTTCTATTGTTTCTATTGGGAAGTACACAAAAGCAAAGAGAGTGAGATGCAAGAGGTGTATTCGACTGGGTCAAAGAAAAAGGGGTGGGTTATTTTACACATCAGCATTCAACAGTGTCAACAGTAATATGTAACCGGGAAACCTATTAACTTTGATAAAAATGATGTTTTAGACAGAAAAATTTTGGGTTTAATGGTCTAAAAAGTTCAAAAAAAAAAAGTTAAATGGTCATTTAAAACCAAACGTGAAAGTTTGATGTGCCTTTATGTCAATAACCCTTTTTTAAATGTTGAGTTTGTGTTATCTTTTTCTCTACTTAATGTAGGTGGATCCCAAATATAAATACATGATATTAGAAGATTATCAAGATACGATTTTCATACAAAGTCTTGGAATCTATAGAAACATTTTTTTCTCGTGTATAACATTCTAGAACTACGGCCCAAAGTTCATCTGTGACATATTGAACATAATGGGTCATAGCACCAAGCTATTATAGGACAAAACCTTTATTTTTGGATTTCGGACACAACTATTACTTTAACTTAGAGATATATATTACAATTGATGTTAAAGTATAAACTCGTTATGTGTAATTTTGGTTAAACTCATTCATTTCTTGATAATTACTATTTCTTGAGATTCTGTATGAGTAGGGCAGGGATTCACTTTGGCTCGACTTTGAATGATAGTCAATAAAACTTGGATATCAAATTAGATTGCGTTATACACGATTTGTAAGTACTATTATGACCTGTAATGCAATTATCTGTGGCAAAATCTACTTGGGAATTATTCTCTCAAATAACAACTTCAAGTTTGGCTGCAAAACAGGAAGTCGAGCACTAAACAAGAGTATGGCTAGTTTGTTTTAGAATGGAAGAGTTAGACCCTAGACTTACTGATCAAATCATGTATGTATGCCCAAAATTTCATTAAAGTGGATCAGCAGTTTTGGATATTGGCAGCTTGCCTTAAAGCCATCAGTAGCAGCCTTCACTACCTACACTTTTGGCATCAATGTTTCATGACCTAGGCTTCAAAATCTACACGTCTTTCAGGGCTTAAATACCTACGCCTTCAGGACCTAGACTTTAAAGGCATCTTAAGGATTTGCGTTTGGAGGTCTTCACGACCCCAACACCCTACCATTCGTTGTGTCCACGATCATACTAGTTTATATGAGTGTACACATTGCATGTTCCCTAACTCTTACTTGAGCATAACCTAATTAAATACCTTTTAGATATATGGGTAAACACCTATTAATTACCTTAAGTGCTTGATGACATTACATCTCCAACTTCAACCAAAAAACAGACCAATCTTAATGCGTTTTGGTGTTGTGGAACCGGTTTAGTCTCAAACTGAACCCTGAACTGAATACAAATTACACATTTTCAGGTTGAAAAAACTATATACATATAAAATTCTATTATTTCAAGTTTAAAAAATAAAAAAAAAAATAAAAATAACTATTATGGTGTGGAACTCAATGCTACCTAGCCGTTTAAAATATATAAAACTGAACTGACTTTTAAAAGCTCTTAGAATATGAGATCCGGTGTTTTTTTTTAAATTAGGAGTAGAGCTATTTGTAATATTGTTGCTTTGCAAAAATGCATATCAAGCGTTTGTAGTCCAACGGTTAGGATAATTGCCTTCCAAGCAATAGACCCGGGTTCGACTCCCGGCAAACGCATTCTTTTAATCTAGCAAAGATCTAGTAAAGAATCTGTATGGTCGTAATCTTATAATCCCATCAAACTGGAGCTCCTTGTTTTCTTTAACTTTTTAAACCAGAACCACCCAAGTCCTTGTGATATCCTTTTTTATTATCGTGCAGAACCCATCGAATAAGAAGGAGAATTTGTGATGCAAAATTGAATAGAGACCGCTTATGCCCCTGCATCAAGCAGTCTCCTAGACAATGGTACAAGAGGTTCGATTCTTTCATGACCAGTCACAAATTCAGCAGGTGCACCTATGATAGCTGCGTTTATTTCAAGAAAGGTGACAATGGTTCAAAGATCTACTTACTCTTGTACGTGGATGACATGTTGATTGCAGCAAAAGATATGAAGGAGATTCAGAAGTTAAAAGACCAGTTGAAAGCTGAATTTGAAATGAAGGACTTAGGAGCTGCCAAAAAGATTTTAGGTATGGAAATTATTCGTGACAGGAAGTCTAGGATCTTGCATCTTTCTCAGAAAAGTTATATTGAGAAAGTCCTAAGACGCTTCAATATGCACGAAGCAAAGTCTGTCAACACACCTTTTGCAGCTCATTTCAAGCTATCATCCGCTTTGAGTCCTATTAATGAGACTGATATGGCTTACATGACACGTGTTCCATACTCTAGTGCTGTTGGATCTTTAATGTATGCTATGATCTGCACACGCCCTGATTTGGCTTATGCTGTTAGCATGGTTAGTAGATACATGGCGAACCCGGGGAAAGAACACTGGAAAGCAGTACAGTGGATTTTTCGTTATTTACGAGGTACGTCTTCCATGTGTTTACGTTTTGGCAAATCTAACACTGGGGTGTTCGGATATGTTGATTCAGATTATGGAAAAGATTTGGATAAACGAAGATCAATTACAGGGTATGTGTTTACACTAAATGGTTGTGCTGTTAGTTGGAAAGCCCAGTTACAGTCTACAGTTGCCCTGTCTTCTACCGAGGCATAGTACATGGCGATTACAGAAGCAGTTAAGGAAGATATCTGGTTGAAGGGGTTATTCGGAGAACTCGATGATAGAATAAAGGTGACCACAGTTTTCTGTGACAACCAGAGTGCTATCTTCTTGAGTAAAGATCAAATGTTTCATGACCGAACAAAGCATATTGATATTCGTTATCATTTTGTGAGGGATATCATTGAAAAAGGTGATTGTGTTGTGGACAAGATTCATACAGATTATAATCCCGCTGATATGTTCACTAAAAGTCTTCCTATAGCCAATTTCAAATTATGTTTGGACATGGTGGGTGTTTCTGATCGCAGTTGAGCCTGAAGGCTCGTGGTGGAGGAACTATTATTTATTTTTCCGGAAACAATTTTTCTCTATACAAAATTGCAGTTTTTTATGGAAGTTTTAGAGTTTGATGAGCTAAAGGTTTTGACTAATCGTAAAACATGACTTGCTTAATTTTGATGTCAAGGTGGAGATTATGGAAAAGTTGCCTCCAAAATTAGCAAGTGGCAAATAGTTCAGGGGTTATTTCCGTAACTTATCATTTACTATTCATAGTTTGACTATGAATAGTAATCTAATATGAAATTGAAAATGAAATTGGACGGAATGGAGGCGCAGCAGTTTTTTGGACGGCATTTTTGTTTTCACATTAGATTTATATTCTCCTCTTTGGCTATAAATAGCGAGAGAGACTTAACCCACAAAATTAACCCAACAATCAAATATATATATATATATATATATATATATATATATATATATATATATATATATATATATATATATATATATATATATATATATAGTAAAACTTTACATATATATATATATATATACTGATACACCACCATATATTTTAGCCCTCTCACTCTATTTGTAATCTCTTTCATAATCCCTGTAAACACTGCAAATTATAGTGAATTGTTTCTCGGCTTCCTCCGCCCGTGGTTTTTTCCCGATTTGGGTTTCCACGTAAATTCCTGTGTCTCTATTCTATTTATTTTATTCGTATTTCGTTGTGATTATTACGCTTTGATAATTTTTGATCCCATTCCGCATTGAGCTAATATTATTTAAGTCTATTCGGATCCTTCGTATTTCACAACAGTATTCACCATTCAAAAGTGGCATCCAAACTTGGTGGGAAAGTGTTTCATAGTTCAGGCAAACCAACGAAGATTTTAATGTATACTAGAACAACAAATCGTTACCGAGGGACATCAAAAGTGGATGTCCAAAACTGTTGGGATATAATATTAAAATTCAATATAGGCCCAAAAAAAAAAAACACAACTGATATACATTCATGAAAGGGGACATCATCAACCTTGGGTACCGTTTCAGTACCGTGGGTAGTCTAATGGAATGAGGTTTTGTAAGAGGCTCCAGAATTGTGGATAATAAGGCGGCAAGTTCGAGAAGGTACTTCCGCACCACCGAGTTTCTGTGATGAAGGTGACCGACTCCTGTATCAAAGTTGTTTAGTACTGCCTCGATCATTATCTTGGTTTCCTTGTCTATTTCATGAGTTAATGCGAGTGCAATTGAAGGACATTCAGGAGTACAAAAAGCTTACCAACAAATGGCAAAGGAAGTATATTGGGAGGGTATGTGTAAAGGCATAGCAAGAATGATGGCGGAGCGTGACGTGTGTCATCACCATAAATATTTGACAATGGCATCGGGAGGATTGTTGCAACCCTTAGAATTACCAAACAAAAGTGTGGGTGGATGTGACAATAGATTTTAAGACCGGGTTGCCAAGGTCGGAGGGATACAATGTCATTTTTGTCGTAGTGGACCGCTTGAGTAAGTACGTGCACTTTGTTCCATTGGACAAGTCTATAAGCATCACCAATAATATGAGAATTAATTAACGGGAGATTGATATTTTTATCGTCTAAGTAGGGTTGATATTTTATTGAAATTGTTAGTACTTATCTTTTATTTAAATGTTAGATTTGGATTAGGTTTGTTGGGAAACTGATATTTATAGGTTCCTGCATTATTTTGATGAATAATTAGAATTTTATTTTGAATCTAATACTTCTAGAGACCTTCCTGTTTCTTGAATTATATAAATTCTACCTAGGAATTCTACCTGGTTCTCATTATAACCCTCCTATGATGTGTATGAGTGTATCATCCTCAACAGAGTATCTTGTTTGTTGGTGTTGTCACCCTCATTGGTATTGTTCTTAGTGCTGACCATTTTCTCAATGTGCTTTGCTACAAGACTATCCTTTTTTCTTCTTCAAAAATGGCATCCATTGTAACTTTGATTTTTTTAGTCTTGGGATTGAGTAACTTATAGGCCTTAGATTCAATGCATAAAACAATCCTAAGAGTACATAATCCACACTCCTGTCATAAAGCTTCATTCTCTATTGTTGTGCACTTGTGGTACATGAAATATCACATACGGTTGAAACTTAGAAAATGTCTTCCAAAATCAAAATCTATTTTTTTTCTTTTTCGGAAAAAAAGGTTAAAAAGATTTTTTGTCTTTTGTCTTCGGAAAAACAAACAATATTTTTCTCAGATGTCTTTTTTCCGCCCGCAGACATAAAAGGTCAAAACGACTTTTTTGTTAGAAAACAAACACCACCTTATCCTTTGGTGAATGGTGATCGAACGGTCTTGTTTGTAGTTCAATAAACAACATAAACATGTTGCTTGCACCCATTATGGTCATAATAATCAGGCCTTTGTGGGGATGAAAAATCTTACATATTCCTTTTGTCAAGATGTTATGACCACTTTCTTGTAGTCGTGACATACTATTTGTTCCTCAACTATGGAACATAGTACATATCACAAACAATACGATTGATTCCATTCAATTTTGATCTTAGAATTATCGTAACCAGTCGTGTTCATTAGTTCATTATCATTTTGTTTCCAAGTTTCACTATGGTCGTGTTACTATGATACAGAGTACTTGAGAACCATGATTGATCTCCACTCATGTGGTTCACTCAAGTGGTTCAAACATCTTAGGGGGTGTTCGAGATTTCATTTAAAAAGAACTTATTGACTTATTTGCTTTTTGAAAAGTCAATAAATAAAAAAGAAAAAAAAGTGGTTGGTAATGTAATAAGGACTTTTAAAATAACCTCTCATAAGCCCTTCAAAAAGGAGATTTTAATAAATTAGGATTCTAACATTTAAAAACTTCTTATAACTTTTTGGTTGTAAAAGTCAAATTCTCCTTAAAACATGTATAAGCTAAGACAAATACTTTTTAATTTATTGACTTATTGATTTTCTCACCACAAAAAACTAATCCAAACACTTTTTAAAAAACTCATTTTCTCACCACCATAAATCAATAAGTCTTTTTGCCTAAAAGTCCTTTTAAGGTTCAAAATGAAATCCTAAACACCTTCTCAAAATCAAGGAACCATCATATATTTTCTTAACTTCTTATGTGTAGTCCACTAGAAGCAGTTCACTTTCTCTTCCTTCCTCTTCAAGATGGCAGTATAATTAGTTTCCCTGTTCCACAACCTCTACCCTCATGATAATAAATACATATTAGTGGACTTGTTAACGGAAGCACAAGAGAAATACTTGAGAAAGAAGGTATGTTATTAACACTGATTTCAGTTGGTGTAGCAAAGCAATTATCGAAGATCATGATGTATTGATGGCATTAGTGATCTTATCGGTATTGACGTACTAATCATATATGGCAGGTTTGTAAAAGTCATTTCAGTAAATGAATCTCACTCTATGGTAAAATATCATGGTAATAATTTCTTCGTATCATGTTTCGCATTCATGAGTGTTGATAACTAAAATCCATAAAAAATACACCATAGAAATAAATTTCTTGCTATCGTGTGGGTACCCCCGCCCTTTCTTTCCTTTCGCGTTGCCGACTCTAGGGTTTCGATGGCAGAGCTTCACGGTGATGTCCTTCCGCATATACTGAAAAGATTGAATGCGAAGGATCTAATCCGATGCAAAAGTGTGTGTAGGTCTTGGAAAAATTTGATCTCTGACTCTGGTTTCATTAAATTCCATATGAACTATAGTTACCAAATTGATTACAAAAATAATGATATAGATAGGAGGATTGTTATGTCAAGGGTCCCTGATCGCAACGGGTCGCGTGTTTGTGATGTTGATGACAAATTCTTTGATGATCGTGATTGTCATCTTCTTGGTTCTTCCAATGGACTTGTATGCATCTCTTCTTTTGCTTCTCAACTTGTAGTAGCCAATCCCTCAACTAGAGAGGTGCAAACACTACAAGAGCCTCCAATCCGTGATACCAAGTGTTTATGTTGGGGTTTTGGGTATGATTCATCTACGGATGATTACAAGGTTGTGTTAGGGTTCCGTAAACGTGTTGGTTGGACAAGTTTTCTAGTGTTAAGTTTGAAATCAAATGTTTGGAAAGTAATTGGAGATGTAAAGTATTCGTTTCTTAGTAGGATTGGTATCTTATGCAATGGGGCACTTCATTGGATTATGAAAGATTCTTCATCTCCAAATAAGAAGAGAGTCATTACTTCGTTTCGGCTATCTGCAGAAAAATTTATCAAAATTTCCCAACCTGATGATGAGCGATATGAATCTGGTGTTGCTAGCTGCCCAAATATGAATTTAGGTATTATCGAAGATTGTTTATGCGTATTTCCTTGTGATGGGTTTAATGATAACTTATGGATGCTGAAGAACTACAATGGAAAGCTGTCTTGGGGAATGTTTGAAAAGGAGTGTGAGATGAACTTAGGTTTACAATGCTTGAAAGAGCAGAAACATTACATTCCTAACAAGAGAACTTTGTGTCGTGATATGCTGTTCTACAAGACTAGGGAGTATATTTGTGCCCCTATCTATATGGAGAGTCTTGTATCTCCCTATGTTAATGGGAGGCCAAAGAGAAAGACACAAGAGAGTAATAGCAAGAAGAGTTGTAAGGTGTGTTCTAAATATGAGTTATTTTGTTTATCATATAATACAAACTGTGGAATTATATCTGGATTCTGAATTCTTATTAATGTTTACGATGATTCCTCTACATCCCTAAAAAAGTGTGTTGATCTTGGCCTCGATCATAGCTCAAGCTTCATGTTTACTCATGGGATGCTTTCATTTTCTGTTGTAACATATGAGGTCTGCAAATGGACATTATCTATAGTTTAAAGTTTTGATCATGGAGCTTAGTTAATTTTATTCTTTCCTTATTCTCTTTACAATCAGGTAGTGTTTGGTATCATGGATTATGGGTAAGGAATGGAATGGTTCATTCCATAGGAATGAGAAAAGTCTGTTTGTCTTGCCCGGTGGAATGGAATGGGCAATTCTTGAAGGAATTTGATTTCTTCCATTTTGTTAATTTTCACTGTGTTTCCGTTTGGATGTTTTTCTTTCATTTTCATTATGGAGTGGAATGAAAATTTACAATGTAGCCCATTTTTGTTTATGTAGTAATTAATGACAGTTTTCTGTTATTTTTACTAAATTATAGTTCTAAGAATAATTATTATTTAAGATAATGTATACAATAGAGTTAAAATTATGTATTATATTTACATATAACATAACAAATACCTATGAAAATTCAGGGCATTTTTCGGCATGACAACTATATTTAGATGACAATGATTGTGTAAAGATCTGCATGATTGACTTGAAATTGAAAGGATTACAAAAGGTTTTACTAGCATTCAAGAGGCTAGGAACTCTCCCTGAATTCACTTATATTCTGTTATGACCAAAGATACTAACTACTAACACTAACCACTCAACTAAGCCTTCCTAACTGATCTAACAGTAAAAAGACCTTATTGCCCTTACTGCTCTACTTAAGCCACAACTGACAGGACTAAACGTAAGCCTAATAAGAAGTGTAACAGACTCATAAGAGAGACTAGTATATATAATGTTGACTGTTCACTGACTTCCCATTTTGATTTCTCAGTTGATTAAGCGAGACCCTATGCTTCCAGGAGCAAGTGGCAAAGTTTGAGGCTGTTGAAGCAGTTTGGATGATATGGCATTGCTTGTTCTCTCTGCAATATTATAAAGATAACTTCAGATAGTTTTAGTATCTTATGTTAATAAATTGTGTTTGATGGATTTCAATGGCTTGTGCTTGATGGATTTCAGAAACGTATGTTTGATGTTTTTAAAGTGTGATGAACTCTTACTTTCTAGTAATATCGTGTCTGATGATGTTAAAAAATCCTTTGAATACCATCACTTTAGTTTTAACCATTTTGTGGAAAGCTTTTAACAAAAAAATGTCGTGATAGACTTTCTCATAAAAGTGTATGCCTTCATTTAGATATTTGTGTTTCTTTAAATCGCATTAGTATTATTGATGCATGTTACTATTTTGATTCTTAATTTTTTATGCAGGATCTACTCATGTTCATATGGTTACTACATCCTGCTTCTTGATTGTCATGTCATTTCATTTTCTATATCTTCATTTGCTTAAATTTCTTATGTTTGATATATTCGTTTTGTGCAAGTATACCATCAATAAACCAGCTATGATACGCTCTTGGGGATATGTACTTCTTCGTCTTGTTATACTGTTGTGCTTGATATGATTGAATTTGCTAGGATGGTCACCATGCAACACTTGGTTCTCAATCAAAGTGCCACGTCACTCATTCCAACCTAGTTGACAAACAATGAAGATAACTTTTTGTTGAATAAAGTCCATTAATAAACACTATGTTGCATTTTTTAAAGGGTTATTGACATAAAGGCACATCAAACTTTCAGGTTTGGTTTTAAATGGCCATTTAACTTTTTTTTAGACCTGTTAGACCATTAAACTCAAAAACTATCCGTTAAAAATACCATTTTGCTAAAAATTATCAGGTTTTCCGGTTACATTGTTGATGTGTAGATAATGGACATATCCACATGGACTTTGACATTAAGAAAGTCAAAGATATTGCCTATGATCCCGCCATTTCCATTACCAAGCCTTGCGCATGCCTTCAATGCTACTGTAAATGTGGAAGGTAAGAGTCCCGATCTTTGCAGCTTCACGTACTGAGCAAAGGCTTCTTGAAACCCACCATGGTTGTAGAAATATTGAATAGCAGATCTTGTCGAATTCACATCTGGTTGTTTTGAATGGTGAAGAATTAATCGAAGATAATGAGCATTACCTTGATAGTAATCGAATGGATAGCTTATAAGATGGCGGATTATCATCAACTCTTAGAACATGTTCCTTCCGCATCACCGCCACCATCAACTCTTACACAACAACCACCATCCTTTTTCCAGCACCATCCATCTTCCACCACCGCCACCATCCTTCTTCCACCCATTCTTATCTTCCACCACAGATTACAAGACTAAATTTTGAAAAGGAATTGAAGGTCCAAAGCACCATCTATTTCCCAGCAGGTCTAAATCTGCACCAGATCGTATGAAGAATGTGAATATCCAAATATGTTACCAAATCTTAGGAATTGTTGGGGTTATCTTGGTGTTCGAATTCTGCGTGTGTAGTTTTCAAAGTCTGCCTTCGTAGTCTCGATCTCATCTCTTTTTACG
Organism: Lactuca virosa; assembly: GCF_052849685.1. NCBI lineage: Eukaryota > Viridiplantae > Streptophyta > Magnoliopsida > Asterales > Asteraceae > Lactuca > Lactuca virosa. Next base: position 115,675,404 of record NC_136431.1, read on the forward strand.
AACTATTGAATTGTGAAAAATACCCGTAGATGCGGATGAGCAAGGCAGCGGAGCAGTGAATGTCCTAGAATCGATGCAGTGTAAATTGTGAAAACGAAAAACACGTTGCTGCAGAGAAGAAGAAGCGACAAAACTGTAGCAGCGGATGTACTGTAGGGAAGACGACGACAATAGAATGTCGGAAAAGTGCTTGGTATCGGTAAAAAAATCCCGTAATAGGAGCCGATGGAAAAAAAATCAAGTTGATAGGCTCGAATAGCACGACCTATCTACTACATCTTCGATCATCCAACATCCATTGAGTCATTGTTAACCGACACTCACCAACTCGGACGCTATTAGCAAACCACAACAACTTCGTCTCTATCATCATCTCATTTGCAACCTGCTACTAGAGAAAGAAAGGGAAGAAGATGGGGCAATTTTTTAGACCTGTGATCGATAAGAGAGAAAAGGGAAATTCACACCTGTTCATGGATTGAGGAAAGAGTGTGGTTGTTTTTGTTCTTGTTTCTATTGTTTCTATTGGGAAGTACACAAAAGCAAAGAGAGTGAGATGCAAGAGGTGTATTCGACTGGGTCAAAGAAAAAGGGGTGGGTTATTTTACACATCAGCATTCAACAGTGTCAACAGTAATATGTAACCGGGAAACCTATTAACTTTGATAAAAATGATGTTTTAGACAGAAAAATTTTGGGTTTAATGGTCTAAAAAGTTCAAAAAAAAAAAGTTAAATGGTCATTTAAAACCAAACGTGAAAGTTTGATGTGCCTTTATGTCAATAACCCTTTTTTAAATGTTGAGTTTGTGTTATCTTTTTCTCTACTTAATGTAGGTGGATCCCAAATATAAATACATGATATTAGAAGATTATCAAGATACGATTTTCATACAAAGTCTTGGAATCTATAGAAACATTTTTTTCTCGTGTATAACATTCTAGAACTACGGCCCAAAGTTCATCTGTGACATATTGAACATAATGGGTCATAGCACCAAGCTATTATAGGACAAAACCTTTATTTTTGGATTTCGGACACAACTATTACTTTAACTTAGAGATATATATTACAATTGATGTTAAAGTATAAACTCGTTATGTGTAATTTTGGTTAAACTCATTCATTTCTTGATAATTACTATTTCTTGAGATTCTGTATGAGTAGGGCAGGGATTCACTTTGGCTCGACTTTGAATGATAGTCAATAAAACTTGGATATCAAATTAGATTGCGTTATACACGATTTGTAAGTACTATTATGACCTGTAATGCAATTATCTGTGGCAAAATCTACTTGGGAATTATTCTCTCAAATAACAACTTCAAGTTTGGCTGCAAAACAGGAAGTCGAGCACTAAACAAGAGTATGGCTAGTTTGTTTTAGAATGGAAGAGTTAGACCCTAGACTTACTGATCAAATCATGTATGTATGCCCAAAATTTCATTAAAGTGGATCAGCAGTTTTGGATATTGGCAGCTTGCCTTAAAGCCATCAGTAGCAGCCTTCACTACCTACACTTTTGGCATCAATGTTTCATGACCTAGGCTTCAAAATCTACACGTCTTTCAGGGCTTAAATACCTACGCCTTCAGGACCTAGACTTTAAAGGCATCTTAAGGATTTGCGTTTGGAGGTCTTCACGACCCCAACACCCTACCATTCGTTGTGTCCACGATCATACTAGTTTATATGAGTGTACACATTGCATGTTCCCTAACTCTTACTTGAGCATAACCTAATTAAATACCTTTTAGATATATGGGTAAACACCTATTAATTACCTTAAGTGCTTGATGACATTACATCTCCAACTTCAACCAAAAAACAGACCAATCTTAATGCGTTTTGGTGTTGTGGAACCGGTTTAGTCTCAAACTGAACCCTGAACTGAATACAAATTACACATTTTCAGGTTGAAAAAACTATATACATATAAAATTCTATTATTTCAAGTTTAAAAAATAAAAAAAAAAATAAAAATAACTATTATGGTGTGGAACTCAATGCTACCTAGCCGTTTAAAATATATAAAACTGAACTGACTTTTAAAAGCTCTTAGAATATGAGATCCGGTGTTTTTTTTTAAAATTAGGAGTAGAGCTATTTGTAATATTGTTGCTTTGCAAAAATGCATATCAAGCGTTTGTAGTCCAACGGTTAGGATAATTGCCTTCCAAGCAATAGACCCGGGTTCGACTCCCGGCAAACGCATTCTTTTAATCTAGCAAAGATCTAGTAAAGAATCTGTATGGTCGTAATCTTATAATCCCATCAAACTGGAGCTCCTTGTTTTCTTTAACTTTTTAAACCAGAACCACCCAAGTCCTTGTGATATCCTTTTTTATTATCGTGCAGAACCCATCGAATAAGAAGGAGAATTTGTGATGCAAAATTGAATAGAGACCGCTTATGCCCCTGCATCAGAGAGTATAATTACATGGCTGTCAGATTCATAAAAGGTGATGTTCACTACAATAGGGTTTTGCATTTCCTCACGAAAGCCATGGAGGAGTGTTAAGAATATGCTTTAGTCATGTCAAATAACTTTCTTTTTATTAGTTACTAAGGAAGCTAACTACTCATACTTGAATATTTAGGAAGTTGAATACTCCTGATTCTCTATAAATGTATTTCATGATTGGTATTCCGTCCTTAGTATACCATATGCCAAGGGTGTATTATGTTTCTCATGTATTTGTTTCATTTTTAAATGGATGGCAATGTTTAATTGTTTGATAAGTTTCTGATGGTATCTTCACTATTTTAGTACGTTGTTTATTGGTTCTTTATGTCCATCATACCCGTTTTAGACACACCATTGTACACTGATTAGATAAAATTAACGCTAAAATGGATTTGCAACTTGTTCTCTTATTAGTAGCTATAGTTCTCTTATTAGTAGCTTGAAAAGGACATGTATAGTTGGGGTTTCAAAGTAACTGATTCCACCACATTTCTTGGAATCAAGAGGAATACAAAAGAGCAGGGCGGGTCCATAGATATTTCATGCCCTGGGTGAAGACACTTAGAAATGCCCTTATATTTGTACCGAACTCAAAAAAGTTTAAATTTATTAAACAAAATTGAATCATATTCTTTTAGTGCTCAAAGAATAGACAAATTGTTTTCTCCAACAAGACCAGTCTACAAAAGAGGGCAGTCATGTAAATTTACAAATGGCATGAACAAAAATCTTGGTCAAACTTACATTGGCTAAATCTTAAGGTGCCATTTCTTGAAATCCATACCAGTTCTTCCATAACCCCAAGTATAACATGCAAGTTTTTATGCATTAACAAGAGATTTGCTTCATCATCAAATCCATATTAGAAAATTGCTAATGTAGCTCCAAAATCCTGAATCAAGAGAGAGACAAAAATAACAAATGTTGTGACTTTTGTTTGTTTATTTTCGTATTTACAAAAATACTCCAACAACTACACAAATCATACATCTCTGCACAAGCAATGCAATGAAGATTAAGATGAACACATAAAAGTGAGATTTGAGCTTTGACTTTCATGATTTGGTTGAATCCGTAAGTAAATAACTCATTTTCATGAGTATACACAAGCAATGAAGATTGAGACAATACTTCTGTAACAAAGTGTTTTAAAAAGTGACAAATCCTAATTCATATATAAATATAAATGTAAAAAAAAAACCCCAACTTATAATTCATTATTATAAACTTGTGTTTAAAGCCATTCATATCCTATATAAACATGAGATTTAAACAACAATGATAAAATAAACAAGGACCAACAACCAAAATATTGGACAGATTATAGAAATGCTTATATAAAATTTTCAGAACTTCAGAAAATATCAGACATGCTTATATCAGAATAAAAAACATAGAAACACGGACTTATATCAATAAATCTTATATGAAAATTTTGGAAAAGGGAATTGCATCAGTCCTTGAAGAATAGAAGTATCAGAAAAGCTTTCAGTCATGTGATTTTTAATGTTGTTTAGAAGAAAAAGATCAGAAAAACCTTAGTCCTAGCCTCCTCGATATGAAAGATAGAATTTGAAAAACCTCAACCCTCGCCTCTCTGTATGAAAGAAAGAATTAGAAATGTTTTGAACTTTTATTTCTGATGTAGAATAATATTACGAGTTATTGGGGATGAAAAAAAAAGAAAAAGAAATCAACATGTATTTTTTTTTCTTTAGAAGAAAATAATCAATCCTGGAATCTTTGGTATAAAAGACAGAACTAGAAATACTCAAATACCTCAGTCTTTCAAACTCCTCGGAGTTCTCACAGTCTCTTCATCTTCGCCATGATTTTTTTACCAATCGGGAATTGCCGCCCATTCCATTCATGTTTCAACATCCCTTCGGTCGTTCCCTTACCTTACCCATACGACTTGGACATAACCTGATACCCCTTGCTATATTGCTGCCCTGGGCGACGGCCCAACTCGCCCTGCCCTTGGGCCGGGCCTGGCCGTGAACAACCCAAGGGACGTGAACCCTCCTTCTTTGGCCGTGATCATCATTCAACCTCCCATTTTCAATTCTAACACTTCATTGAAAGTGTTTCCTACTTCCTAGGGTTGTTTCCCTTACATGTTAGTAGTTATATACACTAATTGTATGCCTATATATGTCAATATATGCCAAATAGGATCCATTTGTGCTCGGGACTTCACTTGGCATACCAATCATCCTATATCATATCTTCAATCGAAACACCAACATCAGGTGAGTTCATACCCCTATAATCTACTTTTTAAATGATTTTAAATGTTTTTTAAGGGGGGGAATATAAGTTGAACACGATCTAATTGTGTTAGTAAATACATGTGATATCAATCACATAAAAGATTTCCTTATTGTAACGACCCAAAAATCATGACTAAAAATTTCATTTTTAATACGTTACTTAACCCACATTTGTCAATCCATAACATAAATCATAACATAAAATCCGAGTGTTAATTCAAAACATATTCTTATTATCAGAGTAAAACATCCCAGGCTGACTGACTATGGTGTGTGCCATTCGATCATCCCGAGCTCTTCCCTCCGCTACCGGAAGTACCTGAAACCAAAACTGAAAACTGTAAGCACGAAGCTTAGTGAGTTCCCCAACCTACCACATACCATGCACATAATCGCATACTGCAAATACTGGGCCTCGCCCACTACCTCAGGCCCCGCCCGCTACAGCAGGCCCCGCCTACTCTAGGCCCCGCGTGGCTTCGAGCCCCGCTTGGTATACAGATCTGTTTCTCTTAGGCCCCGCCTGTCTCTGGACCCCGTCCGCTAACATATACTAACATACAATCATATCATAACACTTAAACTGAACATATACTACTGGATTCTTGTTCTAAGGCCTCTCCTATCTTGGGCCCCGCCCCTGTCCTACTACTGATGAGTCATGGAACCCCGTCCACGCTCCTACTGATAGTGAGATACGGGCCCAGCCCACACTCACTCCCTTCCTACCTTGGGCCTCGCCCCTGCTCTGCTGTTAATGAGATATGGAACACCGTCCACACTCTGGTATTGGTGAGATACGGGACCTCGCCCACACTCACCTCCCTACTAGGCACATACATGTATCACACAGACAACAAGTATAAACTATTACGTTAACCGTTCCTTGGGCACCCGCCCGCTAACATTGGACCTTGGTCCTGAATATCATACTAGCATACAATGCCTAGGGCTAACCCCTGGGTCTTCCTACTCATAACTACATGGGCCGGCATTGTGGCCGTAGACCCATCCACACAAAGGGAAAACTCACCTCGTACTGCTGATAACCTTCTGGCTGCTATCCAACAACTCTCCGAGCTGCTGCTCCTCTAGCTCCCCGAGCTATCAATACCAATAATAGTAACACTTAGCCTAACTTCCCTCAAGACGTCAACTAAGTCAACTCTGGTCAAAGTCCTTCCCAAGGTCAAAGTCCTGGTCAAAGTCAACCTTCCAGTTGACTCGACTTTTCGAGTTGTTCTACCAACTCGCCGAGTCCATGCTCCTCAAATCCCAAACAACCCCGACTTCACTCGTCGAGTCTAGAGAGAACACGACGAGTTCTCCTTCATCTAACACTTCAGGACTATCTTCAACCGACTCGCCGAGTTCACCCTTGAACTCGTCGAGTTCATCATCATCGTATGAATGTCTAGACCATGACTCGCCAAGTTGTATGAACAACTCGTCGAGTTCATCTTCATAACTAAGGAGATTGTCTTGGACTCGTCGAGTTCCTCCTCGAAGTCGTCGAGTACTATGATCTTCATGCCCGCCATGGACCCAGACTGACTGAGTCCCATACCAACTCAACTCATACCCTTTAACAGAAGGGTTTTAGGGCAAGAAGGCAGACTGACTCGCCGAGTCCCATAAGTGACTCGCCGAGCCCCTCTATGTCCCATTCTATTCAGACGATTTCTAAGCCAAACAGCTTCTCCCAAAGGTAGATCTAACCTCATAGAGCATGCTTTCCACGTAAAGTTGCAACCTTTACGTGTGAATAGCTCCCAAGGGCCAAAACTAAGCTACAAGGAAGGGTTTTACTATGGAGGAGGGCTTCAAGTCTTAAAAGCTTGAGACTTTAATGCATTAGGGACCTTGGGGAGTCCAGATCCGAAGTTTCAAACTTCGGATCGTGCCTCATGCAAGCACTAGCCACCAATGTGCTAAAAAAGGCCATGAAACTTAAGATGAAGAGATCTATCAAACGAATGCTCAAGGTAACAGCTTGTTACCTTCTATTAACTGTCAAAATGAAGTAGATGCTGGATCTAAACTCTCTTCCTCGTTCCTTGCCTCCAATTTTCCAAGAATTGCACCACAAAACAACCTTTATCTTCACAATGCTCAAGAAATGGAGTTGGATGGCTAGGGTTTTGGGTTTTGGACGAGAGAGGCTGCAAATGAACCCTAGGGGAGAGAATAAGATGCTTAAATAGGGTACCAAGTCCCGGAATTAGGGCTTCCTAACCCAGACCTGACTCGCCGAGTCCATTCGCCGACTCGTCGAGTCGGTCACTTAATCTTGCACACGGGTCCCACTCCGACTCGTCGAGTTCTTCCTTAGACTCGACGAGTTGACCCCTTTTTGACTTAGGCTTTTCTTTTCCTTTCTTGGCCTTTCTGATACTGGGTGTTACACTTATGCTTTGAATTGTTATTCTTACAATAAAGGATTTCCTAATACTTCCATAATGACTTAAAGTCATGTGATCTCTTTTCAAAATCACATAAACTCTTTTAAGATACCGTTAAACTCTTTAAAATATATAATAACTCTTTTAACTTATAATTGTCAAAATCATGTTCATATATGTATAAGTATATAAATAAGACTTAAAGGGCATAGGACTAATGAGTTGCCTTATTTCCTTTTCCTTGTTTGGATGTGGGCTTAAGGTGGGGTTATTTGTCCTAAAGTCGTTCCTTTCTTAATTATATACATTATACATATGGAAATATAAAAGGTTACTTCAGTCGGTATCATTACCTTTGTATCATGCTGAGCAAAGGGGTACACTCATGAGAAATCATGCTAATCAGATAAAACGTATAAATTATAATAGGTATAATTAATGAAACAAAAGAGAAATCTATTTTCTAGATAAGTATACGAGGTCTAAACTATTTTGTCAAGAAAATGGTATAATTCGATCTTTACTCAAACTAAAATGTGATGGTACGTCTTCAGGACATAGCAATATACTTGCTATGTTACATTCTTGTAACCAGAGTCTCCAGGAGGGAGAGCAGGCATTGTGTGTATAGATCTATACGGGATTGACAATCCCACATCCCGACTGTTAGCTACAGTCCGACAGACCAGCCATGGGGTGACAAATGTCACATATTCAGTTTCGACGCCAGTAGGTCATCGTGTTCATTCTAGTCCATCATGGTTACAACTTTATCACATTTTAACCCTAATTAACCAGTTTGATATTAGGGTAGTTATTCATCAGTAGTTTGTCTTTAAGATATACTACTGTATAAAACGAAACGGTTTTATGGGATTTAAAACTACTTAACGGAACGGTTTTATGGGATTTAAAACTACTTAACAGAACGATTTTATGGGATTTAAAACTACTTAACAGAACAGTTTTATGGGGATTTAAAACCACTTTTCACCAAAAAATAGGAAAATATCCTTCTTATAATTTTATGGATAGTTAAAATTATGATAAACTTTATTATAAGTACAGTAATACTTAAATAGAACGGTTTTATGGGATTAAAACTACTTATCAGTTGAAAAGCAGAAAATATAGGATTTTCTGGAACGTAATCAGTCACTTTCTCAAAACTGGTATAACATAAAGGACCTTTAATGGTTAATTCTATAATTCCTTAGTTTATAGAATAGAGTATATATAAGTAATATTCGATTGGCAGTGGAATGTGTGACTTCCGCCTTACTTCCTGTTCCTTGTTTGGTTGTGGGCTTAGGGCAGATGCATACATTTAATTGTCCGTTCGATATTAGGTTATATATAACTAGTATAAATTAAGTAATTGCAGAGGGAACTATTGTGGTTATCATTTTATCACATCAGAAAATATAGGATTTTCTGGAGGAACCGGCGAACTTTTCCAAGAACTTAGAGTATACTTTATATAACTAAAATACTTATGAACTCACCAGCTTAAATGCTGATCTACTCTTTCAAAATAACTTGTATTCTCAGGAATCCAGTAGACAGGTACACTCCCGGAGCTTTTGAGAAGACAGCCTAGTATCGTGCTGTGTCTTTTATCTTTACCATATCTACTCTGATGTTTGAATATGTAATGTTTAAACACTTATGTAAAACATATACTTATTAATGCAATGGTTGTTTGTACTTTGATTACTATAATGCATGTGTTGTGATACTTGACATGACGTCCTTCGCCCCCGAACGTTTCCGCCATTCTAGTTTGGGGGTGTGATAGATTGGTATCAGAGCAGTGTTTATAGTGAACTCAATATATCAGTCATAAAAGATATACAACCTATAAAAACATTGGGATAAAAACACTTTGACCAAGAATTATACTTTAAAATATAACAATATTTTATAAAAGTATAAGTACATGCAGAATCTACATATACTAGAACGAGTATCACAATAAGAACAAAACAAAAGTATTTGGATGTTGGACATTACAGTTAAACATAGAGAGTTATGTAATCATATCTAGTATCAATATAGCCTGATCAACTATATTCATTTGAGATATGACCAACATGTGTTTGGGAGTGATAGTGGTGTTGCAACAAGTCTAAAACTTACCTAGGTACCATAAGAATTCTAGAATCGAACATAAAGTTTAAAATACTATAGGAGTATTTTATGATGCTATAGTCACGAAACTGAAAACTTATCAACTTCTTATATCTGGAAGTTCAGGAATCAAACATATAATTAAAATACTATAAGAGTATTTTAGATACTATAAATAAACTTTTGGGAAATTTTAAAAGACCTTTTCTGGTAAGTCTATAATTACTAAGTGGATACATTAAAGTTATATATAGTTGAGATTTTATAGACTTAGAATAGGTGATTTTCACTCTACTTTCTTTTCCTTGTTTGGATGTGATTTTAGAGTAGGATCACTTATTCGAAGGTGTATTTGATCTGGATTATATATAATCGGTATACACTGTGTGATTACAGAAAGAACGGAATGGATCATCTTCGTAAAAATGTATTTGTAAAGAAAATGTTTTATGAAACTCATAGATTCTTTAAACATTTCCATTCTCGTATAAACCACTTAGATAGATGTAACCACTCCAACAACCACCGGAGGAATCAACGAAGATCCAGAAGGGATTCGTTAGGAAAATTTCGAGAAAGAAAACAGTTGAGGAGTAGTGATACTATAGATACCACCAAGTGCCTTTATCTTATTAAGGGTAATGATGAGGAGTTCGCATGAACTTCCGGAATCCAAACCCTCCATTATGAAGTAATGAAGGATCAGTGCCAAAACCTGGAGTATGACGGTACGAAAATTCAATATACCTACGAAGGAGAAGGACACGATATAGATACCAGGAGAGAACAATGGAGACCGGAACCCCATGGCGAGCAACGATCTGGAAAACATACACATCGGCCGACTTCTCGGCCGAAGAACTCTCCCGTACCACTAGAAAGTGGGCACTCTTGGTCAATCGATCCACAATGACCCATATAGTATCAAAACCCTTCGCTTTCTTCGGCAACTTGGTAATGAAATCCATCGAAATTTGCTCCCATTTCAACATGGGAACCTCCAGTGGCTGCAGCTTGTCATGCGGCCTCTGATGCTCATCCTTGACCATCTTGTACATCATTCATCTCTCCACATACCGAGCTATCTCCCTCTTCATACACGACCACCAATAGCTCAATCTCAGATCCCGGTACATCTTGGTGGCCCCCAGATGGATAGAAAAGCGAGACTTATGAGCCTCCTCCAATACAATCTGTCTGACCCCACCACACATCAAAACCCAGACCCGACCACATCGGGTCAACAACCCACGACCATCCGAAACAAATCTGGCAATCTCACCCCTAATCCTCTCTTTCTTCCAATTCTCTTCCCGAACACCCTCGGTCTGAGTCTCCCTAATCAATCCCGAAAGCGGGGAATCCATTATTATCCTCATACACGATACCCCATCTGAGGACCCAGCCAACTTGCGGCTCCAGGCATCCGCCACCACATTTGCTTTACCGGGATGGTAAAGGATCTAGCAGTCATAATCCTTAACTACGTCCAACCACTTGCGCTGCCTCATGTTCAAGTTCGGCTGATCCATAATATGCCTCAGACTCTTGTGATTAGCGTAGATAGTACAACGGACCCCATAAAGATAGTGCCTCCAAATCTTGAGGGCAAAAACCACTGCCCCCAACTCCAAATCATGCTTGGAATATCACGTCTCGTGCGGCTTCAGCTGCCGCGAAGCATAAGCTATCACCCATCCTCTCTGCATGAGGACCGCCCCCAAACCAGTGATGGATGCATCACAGAATACCATAAAATCCTCAATTCCCTCTGGGAGGGTCAAAATCGGGGCCTCACATAATCTCTACCAAAGGGTCTCAAATGTCGATTGCTGATCAAGGCCCCATCGGAAATCCACCCCCTTCCTCGTCAGACGAGTGAGGGGTACTGCAATCTTAGAGAAATCCTGAATGAATCTCCGATAGTACCCTGCCAAACCCATGAAACTCCTGATATCCGAGGGAGATTTTGGAACCTCCCACTGCATCACGGCCTCGATCTTGGCCGGATCGACCAATATCCCGTCCTGGTTAACGAGGTGTCCAAGGAACTGAACCTCTCGTAACCAAAACTCACACTTCGAGAACTTAGCATAAAGTTGTTCTCGCCTCAAAACCCCTAGGCGATCTCGAAGATGCTCCTCATGCTGCTCTCTGGTCTTGGAATACACCAAAATATCATCAATGAACACAATAACAAAACGATCGAAAATCGTCCTGCATACTCGATTCATCAAATCCATGAATACTGCAAGCGTATTGGTGAGCCCAAATTGCATCACCACGAACTCGTAATGCCCATAACGAGTCCAGGACGCAGTCTTTCCCACATCCTCTCTCCCACCCTGACCTGGTGATACCTAAACCTCATATCTATCTTGGAGAACCAAGATGCACCATGCAACTGATCAAAGAGGTCATCAATCTGCGGAAGGGGATACCAGTTCTTCACCGTTAACTTGTTCAACTCCCGGTAATCCTTGCACATCCGGTGTGAACCATCCTTCTTCTTGACGAACAAAATCGGCGCTCCCCATGGAGAACTGCTCGGCCTGATGAACTGCTTGCCTAGCAGCTCCTGCAGCTGAGATGACAACTCCTGCATATTAGGCGATGCCAAGTGGCACGACGCCTTGGCAATTGGGGCCGCACCTGGCAGAAGGTCAATCCTGAACTCGACCTGCACCATTCAAAATCAAACTGACATGGCCACCAAGGCCCAAGCACTCACCAGACCCATCCTCAGTCTGAACAACTATAACCATTAAACCGAATAAGACAGGAACACAGTGCAATGAATCATGGTGCCAAACGATACAATCTACCCTCCACCAACTCCTTAGAATCCCCGAAATCCTCCTCGATTCGAGTACGGATCCTGTGCTTTTTTAGTAGTATGAGCCCAATACTAACTTCCACACCTATCCATACTTTCCTCAAGAATTGTTCTGGATCTTCTAAGTAACTACTCCTGTCCACTACTGTTCAATCCAGTCACATATACTCGCTTTCAAATGAATACACACTGCAAAACAGCACACCAATTCCTTTGAAGCACTTCCTAGTCTTTCTTATGATTCCCACCTCACCTTGCCATCAGCTTTTGAAAAACCCCTACTAATATCAGTTAACTACTTCATGAATAAAATTACATGAAACAAAACTTAAACAATCTTTCAAATAAAAGACCCAACCCTACAACGGTTAGACTCAAACGAGAGCTACACAATATGGCCAAATCAATCAATCTAGAATCATTTAACCTTTGCAGCATGTAACTTAAGATATTCATTTAATAGTTAGCTCACATCAATATGGGTCTCACAAAGCACAAAGCAAGCAACATTCTGGCAGTAACACTCTATAGGCCACAAAACTTAAAAAGACATCCTTCAACTAACTTGCTTCTGCGATGCTAGGAACTTCTACCAACACTGTTGGTTGCCTTTTGTATACAAATTATACACAAAACGGGATCACATAGACTGTCAAATGAATGATTCTACCCTAAGCCCACAACCAGACAATGCATAGGAAATAAGGCTGTAACATCCCGAGATTTGCAAGTACTTTCGAATCCTCTCTTTTATTATTATTTTGTCATTTGTAGTCTCTGGGGTTAGAAGAGTGAAGCCATGAGAAGCCTAAGGGCTAAAGTTGCAACTTTGAGACCAAGAAGAGTACGCTAAGCGTACATACGGTACGCTGAGTGTACTAGGTGCGCCATAGTACGTTGGGCGTACACTTGTGTACGCTGGGCGTACTCGCGGCAGATGGAAACCCAAATATTTAGGGTTTGGTGCTATATAAACGTCCTTACGAGCTCAAAACCCTTCATCATCTCAACCTCCATAGCTTTGAGTCGTTTTCCCCAAACCCTAACCCCTTTATTGAGTTTGTGAGCTAAAAGTGTGTGTTTTGAGTTGTTGGAGAAGAAGGTATTGCATGAAGAAGTTGGAGAAGGAAGACAAGCTTGTAGATCTGAGGTTACTTTATGCTCTAGAAGCTCTTGGAGGTAAAAATCTCTAACCTTTATGCTTGTATGATGTAGATCTTGCCATATTAACTTTATGAAACCATTTCTTGTCCCAAAAGTCCCAAGTTGGTGCATGTTATGTTTTGAACGTAATAAGTTGTCCTTTCAGACCCTAGAAAGGGTCCTAAGTACACCCCGCGTACGCAAAAGCGGAGTACGCCCAGCGTACCAGAGGAGTACGCCCCGCGTACGCCCTATGTTGGGCTTTTGACGATTTAGGCTTCGGGGTTGGGCCACTTTTGGGCCAGTTTGACATGGTCCTTGCTAAACTTTCTGAATAGATTTGTTTTGGGCCCGTTTTGGTAACGGATCTTAAAATGAGGCCCAATTAAGGAGTTGGGCCCAATTGGTAAAATTGGGCCAATGATGGGCCTTGGATATGTGGACTTTTGGATAATAGATTTAGTATTGGGCTTTGGCCCAAATTAGAGAAAAGGCAATAATGGAAAATTACCCTATGTGGGATCCTTGGTCAAGATTGATATCCCAATTATTGACTTAGTATTTGTTATTTTGGATAGTTCGGGATTTTCAGTGAGACAACGGCCGGAGACTTTCAGTCCAGTTAACCACTACTTGTGAGGTGAGTTTTCCTCACTATACTCAAGGGTCTAAGGCACCAAGGCCGGCCTTTTGGATTGTTATCCTGCTTTATTACTATTATGATCTGTTAGATCGGTATCCTGGTAGATAGAATGTTTCTATGTGGTTATGATCTGTTAGATCGGTATCCTGGTAGATAGGATGTTGTTATGCTTAGTGATCTGTAGATCGGTTGACTGTCTGTAGACTATTATGTGATTATCTAATATATATACACATGTTTGATTGGTGGTTGAGGCTTTTCTGCTTTGTGCATGAGCCAACAGACCGGGGCATTCCAACCCGATGGTTGTGGGCCGAGGGTATACCATCCCGAGGATGATTAGACCCATAGTACATTGGCATTCCAACCCGATGGTTGAGGGCCTGGGGCATTCCAACCTGATGGTTGATTGGGCCCATAGTATGCTATTATTGTATGTGTGTTATTAGTTGTGCGGGTATTTTGGGGGGAACTCACTAAGGTTCGGGCTTACAGTTGTTGATTTTGTTTCAGGTACTTCAGATGATCATGGGAAGGCGAAGGCTTGATCGTGCACCTCCTCACATTTTATGATTTTGATTTCTGGGATACTCTGACATGAAACTATTTTGAAAACACTTTGTAATAAATAATGATTTTTGGATGTTTGAAAAAGATTTAAATTGGCTTGAATTTTATGGATGTTACAAAGGCCAAATCAGTCCTTCGAGGACCATGTGATCCTAATTGTATACAATTTTTAAAGCATACATTTGTCAATCAATTCCACAAACATGGATTCCAAATCTCACATAGCTATGTATTCCTTGGAGATTTTCCAGTAGTGGCATAGTGTGTTGGGAGGGCCTAGTAGGCGGTAATGAACTATTCGACATGTGTATTCATGTAGATAGTTGCTTGTGCTTACTTGTTTACTTGATTGGTTGTTTGATCATATATGTCGACAAATCGTGGTGGGTTAGGTTGAGGCAGTCCTACTTCATGCTGTAGGCCAAGATACGAGGTGCGGGTCGACTCTAAGCTGTAGGCATGAAGGCTAATGGGTTGAGGCTCTAGGTCAACATACCCGAGGGCAATCCAATCTGTGGTTATGGGTCCGGGGCAATCTAGTCTTTGTGACCGTGGGCCCGATGTGCATGAATTGTATGTGTATTGTGGTTTGTTGTATTTTGGAGGAACTCACTACCAGAGCTTTTGATGTGACCATTTTATGCTCAACTTTCAACATCTACATGTATTTTTATGAACAACCAGATAAACAACCATAGTTGATGATGACGTAAAAATGCTCCTTAGTTTTCAAATATAACCTTACTTCTTATCTTCACAAATTGCACTTTATCATATTCAATGATTAATCAAGGTTCCTCTAAATTTTTTTAATTAATTCCAAAGTTATCAATTGACCTACATTACAATAAATTTATAATTTCGTGTGCACAAAATAATCCGCAACCATAACAGAATTTATAGCCATAGTCGTTCTTCATTTTATTATTATTATTATTATTATTATTATTATTATTATTATTATTATTATAATTGTGTCAGATTGATCTAGTTATTGTCTTATTTTTTCTTTTCTAAAACATGATGTGAAAAAAGCCAACAACTTTTTAATCGGTCCATATATAATTAATAAAAACCTTTTAATAATAATAATAATATAATAATAATAATAATAGTACCAATAATATTAATAATTTAATAATAATAACAATAATATAATAATAATAATAATAATAATAATAATAATAATAATAATAATAATATAAAAAACCCTGGTGAATGAAGAAAATAACAAGTGTGTATAAAGTAAATGAAAACAAAATAATAAAATATATGGGTCACGAAGAAATTTAGGGGGTGTTTGGATAGGGAAAAAATGGCTGCTTATTAGCTTATTGCTTATTCTCACCACAATAAGCTAATTTAAGTGTTTGGATAGGATGCTTAAAAATCAGTTTATTGTGGTAGGAATAAGCAAAATAAGCTGATTTTAATAAGCAAAGGGGGGGGGGGGGGGAATGCTTATTGCTTATTGGTCATTTTACTCATATAAGCTGTTTTATTTTGCCAAACACTTAAATGCTTATTGCTTATTCCCACCACAATAAGCTAATCCAAACACATTTTAAAAAAATGGTTATTCCCACCACAATAAACAAATAAGCAATAAGCTAATAAGCTAAAAACTATTTATCCAAACACCCCCTTAGAAAAAGGAAGGGTATATGAACACCTTTGAAGAAATATAGATATTCTCCTATCTCGGGGAGCAATGTTGATGTTTATGTGCGACTCGTGAGTAATTTCAAACCCTATTTATGGTCGAAATCCGAGGTTCAGCATTAGAAACTACACAAAGTTACCTTGACGTTATGTTCATCCGGATGATATATGCGATGGATACCATTGAACTTCAGGACAAGTGTTTGATGAAAATCCGCACCCACTTACTTTGGATACACAAAGTTACCCTGACGCCATTGATTTCTGAGCCATGCATCTCTGATTTAAAGATGATTATTAACGCCCAGGGGGGCAATTGGAGGCGCTTATTTATTGAATTAACTGCAACATGACAGGAGTTCCCTCAGTTTGTTTATGTCGTCTGAGTATGCACATCCAAACACCCCTTCATTCATCCACGGGTGATACAGGTTAGATCGGTTATATTCCGCCTCTGCAAATTTGTCACCAATTCAGGTAATTCCATTTATGTTTCGGATTGGATTATGTTGCATTTTAAATTCTGTCAAGTGCACTGTAAAAATTATAATAATCAAACCCCTCTTTACCTGGTGTATATGTAGTTATATATGAGACCGAATAGCCCGAAAACCTATAGAGTACGTTGTGTACTTTGTACACTTTCTTCTCTTAAGCCTTTACTTCGAACCCTTGTGGTTGCTCAAGCCTCAACGTACACAATTTCATTCAGCTTTCCATCTAGAAACAGAGATTTGACTTCTAGCCGGTAGATATTCCACCTTTTTTGAGAATCCAATCCTGTAGTAGTTCCTAGTGTGGATGTTTCCACACGAGGTGCATAAACTTCAAAAGAATCAACTTCATACCTCTATGAGTCTCTTTTTGCAACTAGTAAGGCCTTATGCTTCAGCTTGGTCTTATAGATTCACTAGTTTTAGCTCATTTTGGCAGCCCAACTAAGCTACATTAATGGTCTTCTTAATGGGCTTGATCTCATCTGTCACGACAATTCTCAAATGCTTCATTTTAACAACTTCATTGTATGAATTTGGATCAGAATTTTATGCCACGGTCATGTTTTCTCAAACATCTTCCAGTTCCTTACCCGAGTCATAATCACTCATCCATGTAGGAGGTTGTCCGATTCGTTGCTTCTAGTATTAGCTTCAATAACATGATACGTCTTGCAAATTTGGACAAGTCTATAAGCATCCTAGAAACAAGTGAATTAATTAATAGGGAGATTTATCTTTTTATCGTCTAAATAGGGGTTAGATTGGATTAGGTTTCTTGGCAAATTGGTATTCATAGGTTCATGTGTTATTTTGATGAATAATGAGAATTTTCATTTGAGTCTAAGACTTCCAGATACCTTATTGTTTCTCGAATTATAGTAATTCTACCTGGTTCGTTTTAACAAGTATCAGGGCACCAAGAAAGCGAACCATGGGATTGAAGAAAATCGACAACTTGGAAGTAGAGTTCATCAAATTTAGAAGTGAAGCCGAGGAAAAATAGAAAGAACACAACTAGAAGATTGAATAACTCCTCCGGGCCATCAACCACTTAACCACGAAGGTGGGTAACTTGCCCACCAAGGAAGAATGCGAGCGACACACGACGAAAGACCGTCTCTACGATGATATGGGGTTTCCATTATCTGAGAACGAATCGGGTTGGGAAAAAGCAAGAAGGCGAAGGTGCAAAATGGGAATCGCATAAGAATAGGATGAAAGAAGAAGTTGGTTCGAAGGGGATCGAGTACATAAAGCAAAAAAGGTCCTTATTTGAAGGAGAAGATGTATTTATTTAAGTCTACCGCATTGAGCGTTCTTTTAATAGATTCAAGGCATCGAGGAAGTCTAACAACTCAAGGCTGCAACCTTATATATGGATGGAGCAGCCTTGGTATCGTTGGAGTGAGGACACGTCATCGTTTTGATAATGAAGAGGACTGAAATGACATCTCCTTGATCATTCCGGCTATCGTATGAGGGTAGCCGGTATGAGCAATTCATAGCTATCCGCCCACGATTACGTTAGAAATTTTGGGAAAATGGTGGGCCTAACTACAGGGCTGTTGGAGTAGGTCTTGGAAGGAACTTCCATCAAGCAGCTAAAATCGGAACTCTGAGGATCATACAACAACTTAGTCGTTGGTGAGGATCATACAACCTTAGGAACTTACCCACACAATGCGATTGGCGGTAATGAGAACTGTGTCGATGGAAGAGGAGCAGGATAGGGGTGGGCCATTCCAATCAACAACAACACCAATGGGCTGTGGAAGCAATGTAGAAGCAATATGAAGCATTGGAAACCGATATAGAAAGGAACTTCCATCAAGAAGCTAAAATCGAAACTCAGATCTTCGGTGAGGGTCATACAACCCTAGGGATTGACCCGCACAATGCGATTGGCGGTAACGAGAACCGTGTTGATGGGAGAGGGGCATGATCGGGGGTTGGCCATTCCGATCAACATATGGAGATATGGTAACCTCATATAGGAAAGTTAGAGGTAGCATGGGGATAGCTGAGTACGTTCAAAAGATTTTCAAAGGATGAACTCGCAGCTAAAGGGCAAAAGGGTTATGCTTCAAATGTGATGCCAAGTTCGCACCAGGCCATCAAGTAGTGTACTGAGAGACGAAGATGAAGAAGAGGATCAGGAAGAACCGTCTAATACAAACTAGGATCATGCTCACTTAGATACAATGGAAGTCACATTAAACTCGGTTATAGTGTTAACGCCCCCATAGACTATGCACTACACAAAAACATTGGCGGTCTTGAAGTGGTGGAACTAATTGATGGCGGGTAACTTCGTCTCACAAGGCATTGCATAAACTATTGGTAAAAAAAATTGATTCTAGTGTTTCACGATCTACTCGTCGTAGATGATTTCTTCCCTCTAGATTTAGGTCACCGATGTAATATTAGGTATTAAATGGATGCAAACATGGGGGATATGATTGTAAATTCGAAAGATCTTACAATGACATTATGGAAGGGAAACAGAGTGTTACATAGGTAGGAGATCCGAGCTTGTCTAGGAATCCAGTCTCTTTCAAATCATTCTTCAGGTCGTTATTACATTATGAACAAAATGCGTTTATAGTATCACCAAATTGGTTAGCATCAGAGATTACTGAATCGAGTGAGGCTTCCGAGGCCGTCAAGGCCCTTATCGCAAAATTTGAGGACGTGTTTAATCTTCCAGGCAAACTAGTGCCCCATATGGATACATTCTTGTTTCTCGAATTACAGGAATTCTACCAATTTCTTATTATAAATCTCTGATGATGTATATCATCCTCAACCGTTCATCTTCTTCGTTGGTGTTGTCATCCTCGTTGGTATTGTTGTTAGTGACGACCTTCTCTACTATGTGATTTGCTACAACACTATCCTTTATCTTCATAAAAAATGACATTCATTGTCAATTTGATTTTGTTAATATCAGGATTGAGCAAATTAGAGGCCTTAGATTCGATGAAAAATCCAATCCTAAGAGTATAGGATCCACGCTCCTGTCATGAAGCTTCATTCTCTATTGTTATGGTACATGAACATTTGTTAAACAACCAAATACACATAAATATGAAACATAGGGGCGATTACTACTCCACACTTTTTCAGGATTGATATATATCAAAGTTGTATTGGTAGATCTATCCATAAAATAGTTTTTTAGCTGTTTACTTCTTCCCAAAATCTATTTGGCATTCACTGTTAGATAAAACAACTCCTAGCCATTTTAATAATGATCGTTTATTTTTTTCGTTTAGAGATTCCATTTTGCTAGTCCATGTAAGCATTTGTACGCATGTTGTATTTCTATTCCCTTTTCCTTACATGTTTCCTTAAATTCATCAAGTCGATTTCAACCTTATGTTATATCTTAAACACTTCACTAGAAAACCTGTTCCCTTCTTAACTAATTTCTTGAAACATTTGAAGTAGTAATGTGTCTTAATTTTTCTATATCAAAAAGATATGCCCAAACGTTTCTACTAAAATCATCAATAAAACAAAACTTGTAACTCTTATTATTGTTTGACGTGGTCTGTAAAGGTCTACATGTACAAGTTCCATGTACAATTTAAGTTCCACAACCTTCTATGCCAAAGTTACATCTCAATTGTTATCCTTTTGTGAATGGTGATCAACCGGTCTTCTTTGCGATTGGGTTGAGGTTGTGATTCAATAGACAGCATAAACATGCTACTTGCACCCATTAAGGTCTTAATAATCAAACGTTTGTTGGGATGAAAAATTTTACACATTCCTTTTGTCAAGATATCTTGACCACTTTCTTGTAGCCGTGACATAGTAAGATTTGTTCCTCGACTACAAAACATTGTACATATCACAAACAATATGATTGATTCCATTCAATTTTATCTTAGCATTACCTTAAGGAGGCGCATTCGTTATTGTATTGTTTCCAAGTTTAACTATGGCCGTGTGACTTTGAGAACCATGATAAATCTCCATTCACGTGGTTCGAATATCTCAAATCATGTAACCATCCATATCCTTTCTTAACTTCTTCTATGTAGGCCACTAGAAGCAGTTCACTGTTAGGGTGTGAACACCTGATCAAATTCAATGGAGCATCTAGATATTTCATTGGGGCATTTGGAATGTTAATGGAGCACTTAGATAGGGATGTCAAAAAGTCTCGTGGGACACTGATCCCATGTTTGAGGTATTTGTTTAAAAAAGTGGGGGCAAGGACGGGTGTGAGGGTAGAATTAACCCCCGTTTTAACTTCGGGGCAGGGATGGGGTGGGTAGTCCCGTCCTGAAAGTCCCATGAGGTCCCGTTAATATATTATATATATATATATATATATATATATATATATATATATATATATATATATAATAATAATAATAATAATAATAATAATAATAGCATGATTCTGAGCTGCCAAAATTCAGAAAAAAAAAGTTTTTAAGTTTCCATTCTAATGTTTTTGAGATGTCATAGCATTTTTGTTTTTAACATGTTTTTGTTACAGAGAACTATTTTCTTTTCCAAAAAAATAGTTATGTTTAGCCCAAAAAAGAACTTTATTTAGCGTAAAAAAAGCAACATAAAATAAATTGGGGGTGGGGGTGGGGGTGGGGCGTAATTCAGGAATTCGGGGGGTGGGGGCGGGAGCAGGGAAACATGACAATTTTGGGGGCGGGGGCGGGGGATGCAATCCCCGACCCGTTTGCCCCCATTGAGATCCTTACACTTAGATATATGTGTGAGCATCAAGAATCAACATTGAGCACTTAGAGCTACTGGGTACATGGAGCATCTGGGATCAATAGAGCACAAGGAAGCTCGGGTGAGCATCAGTGTCATATGTTGAAGATGCTCATAATTTGAAGATGCTCATGGACGATGGTCATGGATGATGAACTTAGGGTATCCCCTTCATGAACTAATTATGGATGAGTCATAATTAGCCAGACCCATCTGAATTAGGGTTTTCCATGCTTGCCTATAAATAGGCTCATATCCTCATTCATTATTCCTTGCGTGATTGTGTGTACACAGTAATTTCAAGAGAGCAATCATTGTGAAGTTGAGCGCACATCTTTTGGAGCAGTTAGTAAGCAAGAAAGATTATTTTCTTTTGAAAGCTCAACTGAGATTTAACATTTATGTGTGATTATAATTGTTCTTGGAAGTTTAATAAAATCTTCTTTCTCTCGTTCGCCCGTGGACGTAGGTCATCTCAACCGAACCACATTAAATTTTCAAAAGTTTAATAAATATTGTGTTCAGTTTTGAATTAAGTTTTTTCAGAAGTTTTATTCTGCAAGTATCACTGAAGTTTGTTTGACATTTGTCTAAGTTTAATAAATATTGTGTTCAGTTTTGAATTAAGTGTTGATAACTAAAATCCCTAATAAATACACCATAGAAATAAATTTCTCGCTATCGTGTGGGTACACCCCCCTTCTTTCCTTTCGGATTGCCGACTCTAGGGTTTCAATGGCAGAGCTTCACGGTGATGTCCTTTCGAAAATACTGAAAAGATTGAATGTGAGGGATCTAATCTGATGCAAAAGTGTGTGTAAGTCTTGGGAAAAATTTATCTCTGACTCTGGTTTCATTAAATTCCATATGAACTATAGTTACCAAATTGATTACAAAAACAATGATATAGATAGGAGGATTGTTACGTCAAGTGTCTCTTATCGCAACGGGTCGCGTGTTTGTGATGTTGATGACAGATTCTTTGATGCTCATGATTGTCATTTTCTTGGTTCTTCCAATGGACTTGTATGCATCTCTTCTTTTGCTTCTCAACTTGTAGTAGCTAATCCCTCAACTAGAGAGGTTCAAACATGTGACACCAGTCAAACTGTGGTCAAAAATAAATTGATAAATAATCGTAATTGGGATGAACCAAGTGGTAGAGTTTGTAACAAGGTTTCCAAAATCATAAAGAACACTGAAATCCGAGTTATAACGAAGAAGTTATGACCAATCGAAAATCCGCGACAAAACCGGCAAAACACTGTTCAGTGTAAAAAGCGAATTTTCCATAAAAGGCTTTTTTGCCTTAACAATCTAAATGAAAGTTATAGAATATGTTAAACCGAGAACGTTCATAAAAAGAACGCAAAAATCTGACTTCGTATGAGGAAGTTATGATTTTTCGAAGTTTCGGTTTAACAGTAGACATCTAAAAATTCGAAATATAAATTGATCGATATTTAGCCGACGCAACTTAAACGAGAATCGAAGGTCTCGTCAAAAGTAGCACAACGGTAAAAAGACTGACGAAAACGGACGTCGGATGAAGAAGTTATGAATTTTTAACGGATTTCCTGTCTCGGTCTGTTAAAAATAATAATATTAAAAATAAATTCAAAATCAGCCGACGAAGTCTAAACGAAAGTCGTAGAGTATGATTTTACCTACGCGTGCATATAAAGAACGTCAAAAACGGAGCTCGTATGGGAAAGTTATGATTTTCGCAAGTTTTTTGCACAAAAATCAAGAAAATGTTGAAAACCGGGAAATTTCTCATGAGTCATCCTCAGACACGTCATCCCTCGCATGCGAGGCCTCCACGTGTCACCTCCTAATAGGACCGAGCCTCACCTATCGCATTCTGATTGGACCAAGTCCGCGGTCCACTAAGCTTCGGACACCATCGCATAAGACACCCCGCAGATGCTCCTCGGACCATCGTGCACTCCTCCCATTGGACCGAAGTCTGGTCCAATCCGAAACCTCCACGCCCGAAGCCTCGCCCCGTGTACACTTCGTATGTCCGACGCGTGGCTGCTGACTCCTCGCCTTCGCCAGCTGTCCGATGACTAACCTCCTTCGGCCGAACCCTCGCACCCCTATATAAAGGGTGCGAGCCTTCTCAGATTTGAAGGATTTTTCACCCCTAAATTTCCCATTTTACACCATTTCACCCCCTCGACTATCTCACGATCCCCCAAGGCCCCGATATCATGTCTAAAGCCCGAAGCAAGCCCTAGAGCCCCGAAATTCTCGAGAAGTTATCCTCTTTCCAGTCGAAACTCTGCCGGAATTGAGCCGGTTTTTCGTCAAATAAACTCCTTCCGGGAAACGAAACGCTGCCCGAATCACCGCTTATCAAAGTGAGTTCATACCCCTATAATTTACATTTTTAATTGTTTTTAAATGCTTTTTAGGGGGGAATACAAGTTTAACACAATATAAATTGTGTTAATAATTATGTGATAAAAATCACACAAAGGCTTTTCGTATATTTTTAATAATTACGAAATACTTCCAAAATGACTTAAAGCCATGTTAAATCTTTAAAGTCATGTAAACTCCGTTAAATTCCTTGAAAAATGTTTTATAAACTATTTCAAATTATAATTACCAAAATCATGTTTATATATGTATAAATATATAAATAAGATTTGAAGGACTTAGGACTAATGAATTATCTTAATTCCTTTTCTTTGTTTGGATGTGGAGTTAAGGTTGTGTTATTTGTCCGAAGGTCGTTTCCTTCTTAATTATATATATATTATACATATATGAGTATAAAAGGTTACTCCTTTTGGTATCATTACCTTTGTATCAGGCTGAGCAAAGGTGTTCATCCATGAGAAATCATGCTAATCAGA
Source organism: Lactuca virosa (assembly GCF_052849685.1). NCBI lineage: Eukaryota > Viridiplantae > Streptophyta > Magnoliopsida > Asterales > Asteraceae > Lactuca > Lactuca virosa. The sequence continues at coordinate 115,699,643 of NC_136431.1, forward strand.
TAGAACCTATAAATTATAATAGGTATAATTTATGATTCAAAACTAAATATACAAGTATGATTCACATTCCAAGGAAATTACCAACAATTCATTTACCTATACCAGGATATGTATAATACTTTTAGTATATGATAATATATTAAAGAAGTAATAATACATCATACCGAGTTTGCATTAACAAAGGTACTATACAGAGTACCAGGGTTAGCAAACACGGGGTAATAATACATCATACCGAGTTTGCGTTAACAAAGGTACTATACAGAGTACCAGGGTTAGCAAACATGGGGTAATAATACATCATACCGAGTTTGCATTAACAAAGGTACTATACAGAGTACCAGGGTTAGCAAACACGGGGTAATAATACATCATAAATCTCGTTGAAACACTAAATTTGTGAGGCCCTTCACGGTGTACTTATCTAAGTACGACTTTTAAGTCCTGACCTATTAACCAGAATCTCTTGTAGGGAGAGCGTGAATTTGTGTATAGATCTATATGGGACTGACAATCCCGCACCTCTACTGTTCGCTACAGTTTGGCCGGCAGGCCTAGGGTGTCAAATATCATACCATTCCGACGCCTGAAGAACGAGTGAATTACTAAGTAATATACTTCTCTTAAAACAGTAAGAAAAGATAATTACATCCCGACCAAATATACCTTCTGTAGTTTTTACTTACAGTAAAAGCTACGTATCATGAAATCAAGTATGGTAAATATACTTGTACTTCTGGTTTTGAACAATTAAAACCACAAGGCAGTATTATGGATAATATAATATTTTCCAGTATTAATACTAAGGTTTTTACTATAGAACATATATAACTAAGAATACTCTTTCAAAAGAAACGTTTTATGGGATTAAACCACTAATACAAAGGAAACGGTTTATGAGATTAAACCACTTTTACAAATGAAACAGTTTATGGGATTAAACCAGTTTTACAAATGAAACGGTTTATGGGATTAAACCACTTTTACAAATGAAACGGTTTATGGAATTAAACTACTTATCAAATGGAATTTAGTCATTCAATCTTTGTAAACTAGTATAACATAAAAGACCTTTAGTGGTTAATTCTATAATTCCTTAGTTTTTACATCAGAGTTATACATAAGTAATATTCGATTGAGAGTGAAATGTGTGACTTCCGCCTTACTTCCTGTTCCTTGTTTGGTTGTGGGCTTAGGGCAGATACACCCATTTAACTATCCATTCGATATTGGGTTACATATAATTAGTATAAACTAAGTAATTACAGAGGGAAACTATTGAGGTTATCAGTTAATCACCTCAGGAAATATAGGATTTTCTGGAGGAACCAATCCAAAGAACTTAGGGTATACTTAACAGAACTAAAATACTTATGAACTCACCAGCTTAAATGCTGATCTACTCTTTCCAAATAACTTGTATTCTCAGGAATCCAGTAGACAGGTACACTCCCAAAGCTTTTGAGAAGTCTACCTAGTACCGTACCGCGACTCTTGTCTTCTACTGTACCTACTTTGGTGTTTGAATATGTAATGTTTAAACACTTATGTAAAACTTATACTTATTAATGCAATGGTTGTTTGTACTTGGATTACTATAGTTCATGTGTTGTGATACTTACATGAAGTCCTCCGCCCCCGAACGTTTCCGCCGTTCTGGTTTGGGGGTGTGACAGATTGGTATCAGAGCAGTGTTTATAGTGAACTCAGTATATCAGTCATAAAAGATATACAACTATAAACCCATTGGGATAAAAACACTCTGACCAAGAATTATACTTTAAAAATATAATAATATTTTATAAAAGTATAAGTACATACAGAATGTATATACTAGAATGAGTGTCACAAGAAGAACAAAACAAAAGTATTTGGATGTTGGACATTACAGTTAAACCTAAACAGTGATGTAATCATATCTGGGATCAATATAGTCTGATCAACTATATTCATTCGAGATATGACCAACATGTGTTTGGGGAGTGATTGTAGTGTTGCAACAGGTCTAAAACTTACCTAAATACCAGAAGAATTCTAGAATCAAACATAAAGATTAAAATACTATGGGAGTATTTTAGGATGCTATAACAAGAAAACTAAAAACTTGTCAAGTTATTATATCTAGAAGTCCAAGAATCAAACTTATAATTAAAATACCATGGAGGTATTTTAGATACCATAAATAACCTTGGGGAAATATTAAAAAGATCTTTTCTGGTAAGTCTATAATTACTAAGTGGATACGGTAAGCTTATATATAGTTGAGATTTTATAGACTTAGAATATGTGATTTTCACTCTACTTCCTTTTCCTTGTTTGGATGTGGTTTTAGAGTAGGATTACTTATCCGAAAGTCTATTTGATCTGAATTATATATAATCGGTACACACCATGTGATTATAGAAGGACCAGAAAGGATCACCTTCGTAAAAATTTAAATTTTCTCAATAGATTCTTTAGACATTCACATTCTCGTATAAACCCCTTAGATAGATGTAGTCACTCCAACAATCAACAGAAGAGTCAAGGAGGATCCAATAGAATTTCATTAGGAAAATTCCGAGAAAGAAACAGATGATAGGTAAATAAACTATAGAAATCATTTAGTGCCCTTACCCTATTAAGGACACCAATGGGAGATTCACATGAACTTCTGAGATTCAAAATCTTCATTACGAAGTGATGAGGATCAATGTCAGAATCAGAAGTAAGACAGCTCAGGAATTCAATATACCTACAAAGGACAAGGACACCCTATAGATACGAGGAGGAAACAAATCATTACCACCCAGAATAGAACAGAGAACAAAAGAAAACCACGGGTGATTCATGTAAAGTGTTTGAGCACTTTTTCATCTAAGTAATAACTAGTAAATCGATTCAACCTAGTGAGTTAGTGAATTCATTACTCACATTAGGTTTTAAGCTTATCCTCTTTTCCTGTCACGGCTAATAACAATGAATCAGATCACGAAATTTTAATTGATAGTGATTACTTCTCAAATTCATAAGTCTATTTTATATAGACACTGTTATGAATTGTTTTCGAATATTTTCGAAAATTGGGAAACGATATTCACCAAACGAAGGTAACTTAGTTCGGATGATACTCGGTTCATAACCATTCTAGAAACTTATTTATGTTCCTTACCAGGACTGCATCATAGGGATGCAGGTCGAATCATTAAGACCAATATAACAAAACAATAAGAATTATACATAGATACAAATGGTTAGAATACATCTAGAGACAACTATTGTCGCTCATGAGCTCATTTTCTTATCATGTAACAGAATCATGCCTTCAAAGAAACGTAACCAACCCACCAGCGAAACACCAATCCTTCAGATAGATGCGGCTACGTTTCAAGCTGCGGCCACAGCAGCTGTAGCAGCTGTCATGGCACACCTTAATGATAACAATACAAATGTTAGTAGTAATGCTATCGGTAACCCCGATTGTGGTGATAGCCAAGTACAGCAACGAGCACCTACTTGTAAGAACACGTTGAACCTTAAGCCTAATATCCTGAAACGAAAGTTCGAGAACAAGAAAGGGAGTTGTTCAACTCAGGAACCTAACAGAGGGCGACGAACTGGGGCAGTCAATACCCCCATCAGGCCTGTTATTCTAGCACCAACCAAGCCGTACTTAGGAAACCTCCCACACTGCAGCAAGTGCAACTACCATCATCATGGAGTTTGCCGAGAGCTGCAATGCAATAGATGCAACATAAAGGGGCATACCGCCCGCATCTGTAGAACTCCGGTTGAGTTCATCACTTTAACTGCCAATGTTGGAACCATCACCATATGTCACCTTTGTGGTGAAATAGGACAATACAAGAGGGAATGTCCAACAGAGAAGAATGACGGGAGAGCAGGAGGAGTTTGACCCCAATACATGGGAAAGCATCAAAGAACCCTGCTATATTTTGGTACGCTTCCAAACCCCGATAATTATCTATAATTATGATTACTCGCCCGTTCAAATTAAATCGCAGCATTCGTATAAAATTTGAAACCCTAACAGGTAAGCTATGATGACTTAGTGTATACATAAGGGTCATTTATAATTAAGATTTGTAGAATTAGAATGAGTAATCCCGCCTCATTTCCTGTTCCTTGTTTGGTTGTGGATTTAGGGCAGGGTTGCTCAGTCAAAGGTCTTACCAATCTTAATTATACATGACTTGTATACACCAAGCGATTATAGAGAGACCTAGTAAGGATCGTTTCATGAAAGTTCATAATTTCAAATTATCAGAACCCTTGTATTGGTAGTACCCGCCAATTTCGAATCAAAAAGGGGTTCGTAGCGATAATAACAGAATAAAACTAGAAGCGCTGAAAACTTAGGTACATAGGATATCATCCTTGTAATCATTCCTCCCAGAACGACTTAATATCTATTTCGTCGAGAAAATTCCGACATCCTCATTCGACATGGTTTGGTCTAACCCTTACCATGTGAAAATTCTTATGTTGTATAAGAGAACTTATTCCTTAATCAGCCGTAAGATGAAATTCTTCCAATCCATAACGCAAAGCCCTTAGGTTGTCTCTCATTTCAAAACTTCAGAAGTACCCATGCGAAGGGTACCACGTCATTTTAGCCTACTCAGTAGACAGGAAAATTCAAACGAAAAACACCGAAGTAGTTTTAGAAGTCAGTAACTACCGAAGTACTCCAATAGATCTCATAGGAAAATCATTGTGCCGCAGGTCAAGTTCAAGAATAGAGACTAAGAACTCATTAAGTTAATCTATCGCTGTTAAGTGTATACACAAGGGTGGTATATAATTTAGACTTAAGAAGATTAAGGATGTGTGATTCCGCCCTATCTCCTGTTCCTTGTTTGGTTGTCGACCTAGGGCAGAGTCACCCATCCGGACGTTTTATAAAATCTAAATTATATACGACTTGTATACACGAGGTGATGGTGGATGAGCCAAGTATGAGTCTGATCATGAACTTCAGAGCAAAAGCCTGCATCATGTATTCTACCAGGTGGAATTCAACGTGAGACCACGACAGTGGGTCGAGCTACTAAATGACTACGAATTTGAAATTCGTTATCATCTCGACAAAGCCAATATAGTAGCTAACACCTAAGTCGGAAAGAGTATTCAGATCATAGAGCCAATCATTGACTGTGATAACCCATTCAAATCTCTCCACACAAAGTAAGGAGGCTCAACATGAAGCCCTGAAACCTGAAAATGTGGCAAGTAGAGAAGATAACTAGAACGTATGAGTGCACGATATTCCAATGTCTGTTATCTCCACTGAGATAATAGAATCATCTCCCAGTTCAGGCAGTCACTCAAAAATATCTAGGAACTAGAGTATTCATGAGCCTATGTGATCGACTATGGTAAAGAATGGGATACCCATTTACCAATTAGTCGAGTCCTTTATCACGCTAGCATTTAAGTTGCTCCATTCAAAACCTTCTATGATCACAAGTACAGATTCTATCTGCACTGGACTTAATTAGGTAATACACAACTAGCTAGAGATCCAATTTCCATACAGCACCTTCGCTGATATGGAATTCATCCGAGAAACTACCAAAAACAAAATACGAATCGGGAAGCGCCATAAAGCTTCCAGAGTTAATCAGAGAAGCTACGGCTTCGATAAAAGAAAACCCTTGGAATTCCAGGATTGATGACCTTGTCATATGAAGGTCTCACCCTGGAAGGATAAGATACGCTGGAGAAAGCGTGGAATACTAAATTCAAGGTACATAGGACCATTTGAGATTCTTACCAGAATCGGTCTTGTACTTTTAAACTTAAACCACCACAAAAACTTAATAACATTCATCCCATCTTTCACATATCTAATCTAAAGAGGTGTCTACCCGATGAAACACTTGTTATTTCACTCAATGAAATCAAGTTAGATAAAAGTCTACACTCTGTAGAAGAACCAATGAAAACCATGGATAGGGAAATCAAAAGAACCAAGCAAAGTCTCATCCCGTTAGTGAAGGTTCCCTGGATTACAAACCGGGGACCTGAATTCACTTGGGAAAGGGAAGATTAGACCTGGTCCATGAGTATCACTTTAGACTTAATTTCGGGACGAAATTCCCTCTAACGGGGGGATAATGTGACACCAGTCAAACTTTGGTCAAAAATAAATTGATCAATAATCGTAATTTGGATGAACCAAGTGGTAGAGTTTGTAACAAGGTTTCCAAAAATATAAAGAACACTGAAATCCGAGTTATAACGAAGAAGTTATGACCAATCGAAAATCCGCGAAAAAAGCGGCAAAACACTGTTCAGTGTAAAAAGCGAATTTTCGATAAAAGGCTTTTTAGCCTTAACAATCTAAATGAAAGTTGTAGAATATGTTAAACCGAGAACGTTCATAAAAAGAACGCAAAAATATTACTTCGTATGAGGAAGTTATTATTTTTCGAAGTTTCGGTTAAACAGTAGACAACTAAAAATTCGAATTATAAATTGATCGATATTTAGCCGACCCAACTTAAACGAGAATCGAAGGTCTCGTCAAAAGTAGCACAACGGTAAAAAGACTGACGAAAACGGACGTCGGATGAAGAAGTTATGAATTTTTAACGGATTTCCTGTCCCGGTCTGTTAAAAATAATAATATTAAAAATAAAATCAAAATCAGCCGACGAAGTCTAAACGAAAGTCGTAGAGTATAATTTTACCTACACGTGCATATAAAGAACGTCAAAAATGGAGCTCGTATGCGAAAGTTATGATTTTCGCAAGTTTTTGGCACAAAAATCAAGAAAATGTTGAAAACCGGGAAATTTCGCATGAGTCATCCTCGGACACGTCATCCCTCGCATGCGAGGCCTCCACATGTCACCTCCTGATAGGACCGAGCCTCGCATGTCGCCTTCTGATTGGACCAAGTCGCCGGTCCACTAAGCTTCGGACACCAACGCATAAGACACCCTGCAGATGCTCCTCGGACCCTCGTGCAATCCTCCCATTGGACTAAAGTCTGGTCCAATCCGAAACCTCCACGCCCGAAGCCTCGCCCCGTGTACACTTCGCATGTCTGACGCGTGGCTGCTAACTCCTCGCCTTCGCCATCTGTCCGACGACTAACCTCCTTCGGCCGAACCCTCGCACCCCTATATAAAGGGTGCGAGCCTTCTCGGATTTGAAGGATTTTTCACCCCTAAATTCCCCATTTTGCATCATTTCACCCCTTCGACTTTATCACGAACCCCCAAGGCCCCGGTATCGTGTCTAATGCCCGAAGCAAGCCCCGGAGCCCCGGAATTCTCGAGAAGTTATCCTCTCTCCAGTCGAAACTCTGCCCGAATTGAGTCGGTTTCTCGTCAAATAAACTCCTTCCGGGAAACGAAACGCTGCCCGAATCACCGTTTATCGAAGTGAGTTCATACCCCTATAATTTACATTTTTAATTGTTTTTAAATGCTTTTTAGGGGGGGAATACAAGTTTAACACAATATAAATTGTGTTAATAATTATGTGATAAAAATCACATAAAGGTTTTTCGTATATTTTTAATAATTACGAAATACTTCCAAAATGACTTAAAGCCATGTTAAATCTTTAAAGTCATGTAAACTCCGTTAAATTCCTTGAAAAATGTTTTATAAACTATTTCAAATTATAATTACCAAAATCATGTTTATATATGTATAAATATATAAATAAGATTTAAAGGACTTAGGACTAATGCATTATCTTAATTCCTTTTCCTTGTTTGGATGTGGAGTTAAGGTTGTGTTATTTGTCCGAAGGTCGTTTCCTTCTTAATTATATATATATTATACATATATGAGTATAAAAGGTTACTCCTTTTGGTATCATTACCTTTGTATCAGGCTGAGCAAAGGTGTTCATCCATGAGAAATCACGCTAATCAGATAGAACATATAAATTATAATAGGTATAATTTATGATTCAAAACTAAATATACAAGTATGATTCACATTCCAAGGAAATTACCAACAATTCATTTACCTATACCAGGATATGTATAATACTTTTAGTATATGATAATATATTAAAGAAGTAATAATACATCATACCGAGTTTGCATTAACAAAGGTACTATACAGAGTACCAGGGTTAGCAAACACGGGGTAATAATACATCATACTGAGTTTGCATTAACAAAGGTACTATACAGAGTACGAGGGTTAGCAAACACGGGGTAATAATACATCATACCGAGTTTGCATTAACAAAGGTACTTTGTGTCGTGATATGCTGTTCTACTAGACTAGGGAGTATATTTGTGCCCCTATCTATATGGAGAGTCTTGTATCTCCCTATGTTAATGGGAGGCCGAAGAGAAAGACAGAAGAGAGTAATAGCAAGAAGAGTTGTAAGGTGCGTTCATTCTGTTTATCATATAATACAAACTGTGGAATTATATCTGGATTCTGAATTCTTATTAATGTTTATGATGATTCCTGTACATCCCTAAAAAACAATGTTGATCTTGGCCTCATAGCTCAATCTTTATGTTTACTCATGGGATGCTTTCATTTTCTGTTGTAACATATGAGGTCTGGAAATGGACATTATCTATAGTTTAAAGTTTTGATCATGGAGCATACTTAAGTTTACTAGCATTCAAGAGGCTAGGAACTCTTCCTGAATTCACTTATATTCTGTTATGACCAAAGATAGCAACTACTAACACTAACCACTCAACTAAGCCTACCTAACAGATCTAACAGTAAAAAGACCTTATTGCCCTCACTGCTCTACTTAAGCCACAACTGTAAGGATGAAACGTAAGCCTAATAATAAGTGTAACAGACTCATTACCTTCACCCAGTATACATTTGGCCTTCATTTATTTGTATACTTGCAATGCACTTCAATTGCAACTATTATTTACTCTTTGAGTATAGTATATATAATGTTGACTGTTCAGTGACTTCCCATTTTGATTTCTCAGTTGATTAAGCGAGACCCTATGCTTCCAGGAGCAAGTGGCTAAGTTTGAGGCTGTTAAAGCAGTTTGGATGACATTACATAGCTTGTTCTCTCTGCCATAAAGATAGCTTCTGATAGTTTTTAGTATCTTATGTTAATAAATTGTGTTTGATGGATTTCAAAAGCTTCTGCTTGATGGATTTCAAAAACGTACGTTTGACGTTTTTTAAAGTGTCATGAACTCTTACTTTCTAGTAATATTGTGTCTGATGATGTTAAAAAATCCTTAGAATACTGTCACTTTAGTTTTAACCATCTTGTGGAAAGCTTTTAACAAAAAATGTTGTGATAGACTTTCTCATAAAAGTGTATGCCTTCATTTAGATATCTATGTTTCTTTAGATCGCATTAGTATTATTGATGCATGTTACTATTTTGATTCTTAATTTTTTATGCAGGATCTACTCATGGTCATATGGTTACTACATCCTGGTTCTTGATTGTCATGTCATTTCATTTTCTATATCTTCTTTTGCTTAAATTTCTTATGTTTGATCTATTCATTTTCTGCAAGTATACCATCAATAAACCAGCTATGATACGCTCTTGGGGATATGTACTTCTTCGTCTTGTTATACTGTTGTGCTTGATATGATTGAATTTGTTAGGATGGTCACCATGCAACACTTGGTTCTCAATCAAAGTGCCACGTCACTCATTCCAACCTAGTTGACAAACAATGAAGATAACTTTTTGTTGAATAAAGTCCATTAATAAACACTATGTTGCATTTTTTAAAAGGTTATTGACATAAAGGCACATCAAACTTTCACGTTTGGTTTTAAATGGCCATTTAACTTTTTTTTAGACCTGTTAGACCATTAAACTCAAAATACCTGTTAAAAATACCATTTTGCTAAAAATTATCAGGTTTTCCGGTTGCATTGTTGATGTGTAGATAATGGACATATCCACATGGAGTTTGACATTAAGAAAGTCAAAGATATTGCCTATGATCCCGCCATTTCCATTACCAAGCCTTGCACATGCCTTCAATGCTACTGTAAATGTGGAAGGTAAGAGTCCCGATCTTTGCAGCTTCACGTACTGAGCAAAGGCTTCTTGAAACCCACCATGGTTGTAGAAATATTGAATAGCAGATCTTGTCGAATTCACATCTGGTTGTTTTGAATGGTGAAGAATTAATCGAAGATAATGAGCATTACCTTGATAGTAATCGAATGGAGAGCTTATAAGATGGCGGATTACCATCAACTCTTAGAACATGTTCCTTCCGCATCACCGCCCCCATCAACTCTTACACAACAACCACCATCCTTTTTCCAGCACCATCCATCTTCCACCACCGCCACCATCCTTCTTCCACCACAGATTACAAGACTAAATTTGGAAAAGGAATTGAAGGTCCAAAGCACCATCTATTTCCCAGAAGGTGTAAATCTGCACCAGATCGTATGAAGAATGTGAATATCCAAATATGTACCAAATCTTAGGAATTTTTGGGGTTATCTTGGTGTCCGAATTCTGTGTGTGTAGTTTTCAAAGTCTGCCTTCGTAGTCTCGATCTCATATCTGCTCTCGATCTAGATCTCATCTCTTTTTAGGAACTATTGAATTGTGAAAAATACCCGTAGATGCGGATGAGCAAGGCAGCGGAGCAGTGAATGTCCTTGAATCGATGCATTGTAAATTGTGAAAACGAAAAACACGTTGCTGCAGAGAAGAAGCGACAAAACTGTAGCAGCGGATGTACTGTAGGGAAGACGACGACAATACAATGTCCGAAAAGTGCTTGGTATCGGTAAAAAAATCACGTAATAGGAGCCGATGGAAAAAAAATCATGTTGATAGGCTCGAAAAGCACGACCCTATCTACTACATCTTCGATCATCCAACATCCATTGAGTCATTGTTAGCCGACACTCACCAGCTCGGATGCTATTACCAAACCACAACAACCTCGTCTCTATCATCATCTCATTTGCAACCTGCTACTAGAGAAAGAAAGGGAAGAAGATGGGGCAATTTTTTAGACCTGTGATCGATAAGAGAGAAAAGGGAAATTCACACCTGTTCATGGATTGAGGAAAGAGTGTGGTTGTTTTTGTTCTTGTTTCTATTGGGAAGTACACAAAAGCAAAGAGAGTGAGATGCAAGAGGTGGATTCGACTGGGTCAAAGAAAAAGGGGTGGGTTATTTTACACATCAGCATTCAACAGTGTCAACAGTAATATGTAACTGGGAAACCTATTAACTTTGATAAAAATGATGTTTTAGACAGATAAATTTTGGGTTTAATGGTCTAAAAAGTTAAAAAAAAAGTTAAATGGTCATTTAAAACCAAACGTGAAAGTTTGATGTGCCTTTATGTCAATAACCCTTTTTTAAATGTTGAGTTTGTGTAATCTTTTTTTCTACTTAATGTAGGTAGATCCCAAATATAAATACATGATATTAGAAGATTATCAAGATACGATTTTCATACAAAGTCTTGGAATCTATAGAAACATTTTTTTCTCGTGTATAACATTCTAGAACTACGGCCCAAAGTTCATCTGTGACATATTGAACATAATGGGTCATAGCACCAAGCTATTATAGGACAAAACCTTTATTTTTGGATTTCGGACACAACTATTACTTTAACTTAGAGATATATATTACAATTGATGTTAAAGTATAAACTCGTTATGTGTAATTTTGGTTAAACTCATTCATTTCTTGATAATTACTATTTCTTGAGATTCTGTATGAGTAGGGCAGGGATTCACTTTGGCTCGACTTTGAATGATAGTCAATAAAACTTGGATATCAAATTAGATTGCGTTATACACGATTTGTAAGTACTATTATGACCTGTAATGCAATTATATGTGGCAAAATCTACTTGGGAATTATTCACTCAAAAAACAACTTCAAGTTTGGCTGCAAAACAGGAAATCGAGCACTAAACAAGAGTATGGCTAGTTTGTTTTAGAATGCAAGAGTTAGACCCTAGACTTACTGATCAAATCATGTATGTATGCCCAAAATTTCATTAAAGTGGATCAGCAGTTTTGGATATTGGCAGCTTGCCTTAAAGCCATCAGTAGCAGCCTTCACTACCTACACTTTTGGCATCAATGTTTCATGACCTAGGCTTCAAAATCTACACGTCTTTCAGGGCTTAAATACCTACGCCTTCAGGACCTAGACTTTATAGGCATCTTAAGGATCTGTCTTTGGAGGCCTTCAGGACCCCAACACCCTACCATTCGTTGTGTCCACGATCATACTAGTTTATATGAGTGTACACATTGCATGTTCCCTAACTCTTACTTGAGCATAACCTAATTAAATACCTTTTAGATATATGGGTAAATACCTATTACCTTAAGTGCTTGATGACATTACACCTCCAACTTCAACCATACAAAACCCTTTTAGAATAGAATATGGAATGTAACCAAAAAACAGACCAATCTTAATGCGTTTTGGTGTTTTGGAACAGGTTTAGTCTCAAACTGAACCCTGAACTGAATACAAATTACACATTTTCAGGTTGAAAAAACTAAATACATATAAAATTATATTATTTCAAGTTTGAAAAATAAAAATAAAAATAACTATTATGGTGTGGAACTCAATGCTACGTAGCCGTTTAAAATATATTAAACTGAACTGACTTAGAAAAGCTCTTAGAATATGAGATCCGGTGTTTTTTTTTTAAATTAGGAGTAGAGCTATTTGTAATATTGTTGCTTTGCAAAAATGCATATCAAGCGCCAACGGTTAGGATAATTGCCTGCCAAGCAATAGACCCGGGTTCGATTCCCGGCAAACGCATTCTTTTAATCTAGCAAAGATCTAGCAAAGAATGTGTATGCTCGTAATCTTATCATCTCATCAAATTGGAGCTCCTTGTTTTGTTTATCTTTTTAAACCAGAACCACCCAAGTCCATGTGATATCCTTTTGTGATGCAAAATTGAATAGAGACCGCTTATGCCCCTGCATCAGAGAGTATAATTACGTGGCTGTCAAATTCATAAAAGGTGATGTTCACTACAATAGGGTTTTGCATTTCCTCACGAAATCCATGGAGGAGTGTTAAGAATATGCTTTAGTCATGTCAAATAACTTTCTTTTTATTAGTTACTTAGTAAGCTAACTACTCATACTTGAATATTTAGGAAGTTGAATACTCCTGATTTGTCACACCCCCAAACCGGAACGACGGAAACGTTCGGGGGCGAAGGACGTCATGTAAGTATCACAACACATTCATTATACTAATCAAAGTACAGCCAACCATTGCATTAATAAGTATAAGTTTTACATAGGTATTTTAAATATCTCAAATTCGAACATCAAAGTAGATACAGAAGAAAACAGGAGTCGCAGTACGATACTAAGCAGTCTTCTCAAAAGCTTCGGGGGTGTACCTGTCTACTAGAGCCCTGAGAATACAAGTAAGTTTTGAAAGAGTATCAGCATAAAGCTGGTGAGTTCATAAGCATTTTGTTTTAGAAAGACGGTTTTCGGTTCTTTTGAAAAGTGCGATATCTTTCGCAGAAAACCTTATGCTATATGGTGTAATAGATGTATAAACCTTAAGTAAAATAATCTTTTGATATCTGTTGAAAGTGTTCCTCAAGAAAATCCCGTATTTTCTTATGGAAAGCATGATTAAACCCATTTCTTCTATGACTTCTTGGTTCATACTAGTCACGCATAAACCAAGGAGTTATGGAGGAAATATGAATATTCGTTAGTTCATTAATAAACCATCTGTTTATAAAATACTGATGTTTACCCTGGGAAATCCTGCATTTCCCTTAAGTGAAGGTTATTGAAATACTCGTTCTAAATCGGAAAGTTCAAGTATCTACCATACTTATATCGTTTAAGCATTATTCCTTTTGAAAACCCTGGTTACCCCCAGTGATGTATATTAGTCTTATTACATAAATAAAACTAATTGAAAACGTGGTGATCTGAATCCTGAAAGTATTACTAATACCCTTCGGTGATCACTTAGTTATTAACTCTTAAAGTTAGTTCGTTCGATTTATTATTACGTAAATACATCGTTGTTATCTACATTGCGAGCTTTATGACCATACATTAACTTGATATGGCGCGAATCGGGCACCAATATCCTTTATGACTTTGTCACCCGTAGACCTGCCGGTCCTACTGTAGCTAGCAGCAAGGTGCGGGATAGTCAGTCCCGTATAGATCTATACACAAAAATCACGCTCTCCCTCCAGGAGATTATTATTCTTAATGGGGTAGTCCCCCACTTAGTTAAGTTTGTAAGCGCCCAAGGACGTTTCTCCAATTAGATTAACGACTTTACGAATAATAATAATGGAAAACCCTTTTTGTTATTAACATGAATCCTTATAAAATAATATCTTTTGTTTCATGATTCATAAGTTCATTTCCTTAGTTTTGAAAACTACTTTTGCAAGGTTAGTATCTTAACACTTTCTGTAAAACTGATTTCTATATCTGATGTATCTTATTAATGGAAATATATTAAACAAAATAATATATTTGAACACAAGATTACTTGTGCTTTTACTTTTATTCCCCCCCTGAAAACATTAAAAACTCGGAAAATGTAGGGGTATGAACTCACTGTTGTTGTGTGAAAACGTCGACTGGAAACGAAGATCCTCGGGTTGTTGCACTGCACTTAATGGAATCCTAATAACCATCAAATACATAATGTATCTAAATTAGCGATTTCGTTAGATAAAGTGTTACATAAACACTAACTTTTGGTTAAGGAATGTTAGCGGGACTTGGTTGAATCGGGAAAACGAGTTTTTCACTGCTCAAGAGACGTGTACGGCCGTGAATAGGGGTTTACGGCCGCGAAGGGAGTTTACGGTCGACAGACAGTTTACGGCCGTGAACTAGGTTTACGGTCTTTGAAGATTCGAGGAGTGTACGGCCGTAAACTCAAGAACAGTGATTGCGGCATTTGAATATTTGAAGATCTGGAGTGTATACGGCCGTAAACTCAAGAACAAGGGTGCTTGATTTCGCAGAAAATGTGTTCCAGATGCTCCCAATCGACCCCAAATGATGATTTTTGATGTTTTTGGGAAGAAAAGAGGCGTTTTAGGTGTTTACGGCCAAGGGTTCCAGAGAGAGAATGAGAGAGTTTTCGGTCAAAGAGTGTTCAAATGACGGTGGGGGTCTCATATATATAGGGGTTTCGGGGTCGGTGGGTGGGGGGTCCACCCGACACTGGCCGTAAACGAGTGTACGGCCGGAACTTGTTTGATTTTTCGAGAGATTCGGGTTTTCGCGTGATTTGGTTCCGACTCGCATATATAAATTTAATTACATAAAACTAGATGATTTTCTAAATCATGAAGTTCGACGGAAAATTTAATAAGACTCAAATTTTTATTAACGGAAAACGTATAACGGAAACGGAAAAAGTTTCGGGTTGTCACATGATTCTCTATAAATGTATTTCATGATTGGTATTCCGTCCTTAGTATACCATATGCCAAGGGTGTATTATGTTTCTCATGTATTTGTTTCATTTTTAAATGGATGGCAATGTTTAATTGTTTGATAAGTTTCTGATGGTATCTTCACTATTTTAGTATGTTGTTTATTGTAGGGTGAGCATTTGGACCGAACCGGACCGGACCGGTTATGGAGAATATTGTGGACCGTGGACCGAGCCGGATGAGTCATGTCCGTATACGTGTCCGTGTCCGGGTCCGGGTCCAGGTCCGAATTTTCCGGTTCTTGGACCCGTTTGGACCGGTACAACTTTAATTGCATAGAGTACAAGTCGTTAAAATAAGATTTTGGGTTTGATAGAACTCGTTAAAACGAATATGTTGTTGGGTTTGATACGATACAACTTGTACAAATGATTACGTTTCTGTTTCATGCATAACTAATCTACCTTGATGTTATAATATTATAACTTGCAAAATTAATTTTCCAAATAAAAGAAACTATCATATAAATCATGTTCACCAAGATCTCTTTCATATAATTTATATGTCAAAGATACATAAAATTCAGAATTATAGTGTAAAATAATAGTTAAAAAGCTGAAATATTTCAGCTTTGATAGCTCAACTTAAAAGGATTGTAACTCACTGAATATAAATCCAAAATCAACAAAATTTTAGTCTAAATTCATCTAGAAACTGTAAACTAAATTTTGGAAAAAAAAACCGCAGGTCAATCCGACTTAAAACAAATGAGTTATGGTTGTTTAAAAAAATTCACAGATTACAAAATTTTAAAAATCTTTCTGAAAAGCTGAAAATTTTCACCTTTGATAGCTCAACTTTGAAAGACTGTAACTCATTCAATATAATACCAAAATCAATAAAATTATAGTCTAAATTTATCTACAAACTGTAAATTAAACGTTGGAAAAAACCGCGTGTGAATCCGACTTAAAACGAATGAGTTATGGTTTATTAAAAATTTCCACAGATTATAAAATTTTAAAAATGTTGCTGAAAAGCTGAAATTTTTCAGCTTTGATAGCTCAACTTTGAAAGACTGTAACTCATTGAATATAATATCAAAATCAACAAAATTATAGTCTAAATTCATCTACTAACTGTAGATTAAACGTTGGAAAAAACCACGTGTCAGTCTGACTTAAAATGAATGAGTTATGGTTGTTTAAAAATTTTCACAGATTACAATTTTTTTTAATCGGGTCCAACCGGTTCTAAACCCGGTAAAAACCGGACCGATTTTGATGGATTCCTAGAACCGAGAACCAGCCCGGGGGTCCAAAAAAATGGTCCGGTCCGGTCCGGTCCACCGGTCCAAATGCTTACCCCTAGTTTATTGGTTCTTTATGTCCATCATACTCGTTTTAGACACACCATTGTACACTGATTAGATAAAACGCTAAAATGGATTTGCAACTTGTTCTCTTATTAGTAGCTATAGTTCTCTTATTAGTAGCTTGAAAAGGACATGTATAGTTGGGGTTTCAAAGTAACTGATTCCACCACATTTATTGGAATCAAGAGGAATACAAAAAAGCTTCGTCAAAGCCTTAATGTTGATTGTTCAATTCTTTGTTTGTATATATGTTGCAAAATATGTTTTTGCAAGCTCATAGATTTTATTCAGCATAAAACAAAACAAAACAAAAGGGTGAAATGGTCATTTTCGACATTCAACACAGTCAGTCATATGTGTAATCAAACAATATTGTTTCAGCTTCTAACTCAATCAGGCTCTAGAAACTATCAAACAACTCGTTACTCCGTCTGTGGATCAAGCTTTGTATAAGATAACTGGAGGGTAAATAATGATATCCAAGGTGTACCAACATGCACGTGGGAGACTACTAATCATCTATAATTTGCCATTTTGAAAATTCGTACCGACAAATAATTTAACTGTAACGACATGCACAATAATTTAACAACTGTACCGACATACACAATACTACTAATCATCTATAATTTGCCATTTTGAAAACTCATTCGTAAAATTCTTTTTTTTCGACTCATCAAGTTATCATGCTACTTTATCATTCATCTCTAGAACCCCCAACCCTTATTCCATGTGCTTGCTTTGAAAGAGGAGTAAATTACACGAAGGGTCCCTATGGTTTAGGGTGATTTGAACGTTTGGTCCATAACTTATTTTTTTAACTCAGACGGTCCTTACTAATTGTTTTTGTTATACGTTTGGTCCCTGTCTTATATAAAAAGACTATTTTTCCCTTGATTTTTTTTATTTTATTTAAATAAACACACCCAACCCCACCCTCTCACCTTACCTTACCTATCCCATCATTTTTCACTATTTAAATACTAGTCATTTTAGGTAAGACAGGGACCAAGTGCGTAACATAAACTAATGGTATGACCAAGCGCGTAACAAAAACAAACAGTAGGGACCTTCGTGTAATTTACTCTTGAAAGAGATCCTTTTGTATACCGTATCCGATCTTTAGTTTTCATTATTTCCTTTTTTGCATCTTTGTTCCATATCGCTTTTTAATGTATTTGAGCTTTTTCATAACTCACCCCTCTCTCTTTCTAAACATATATTATGATAATGTGTTTTCAATTTCTTTTCCTTTTGCTAGTATTGTCGCCTTTACCTCATTAGAAAGTTCAAAAGAAAAAATTATATTAGATGGTGAGATATAGCTTGTTTCTTACCTATGATTTAACGATAATTACCCTTAGGATATCACAAAGATTGACAAACTTAGGTAAAAAGTAGTTTAATCTACGAAGATAGTAGAGTTGCTAAGGCTCCTATAGTTTAGGTTCCTTCTTTAAGCTTCTTATTTACAAGATGTATAAACACTTGTATTTGTGAAGAAGATGGTAGAGTTTGCAACTATAATCTGGGTACTTTTTTAAAGTTTTTTTTTAATATTTTGATATGCAAGATATAAACATCAGTCGAAATATATATGCAAGATGTAAACATTAATTGAAATATATGAATTGATTAATCAAATGTCTTGATTAGACTTTCTCTCATCTACTTACCTACCCTACATATGACTTGCCATTGACAAAACCATTTTGTTTAGAAATATTTAATGGTGACATTTCTTGCCATTACGTATAAACCTTGGTATAAATACAAAAACATGGTTGTTCCTAATCCATAAATTACTCAATAGCCTTGGCGTAACTATCTTTCAGGTTGTAGTCTTTTGGAATTTAATTTAGGTAGCTTTCGAATTTCGGGGGTTTGACTAGTCACGACACGATGGTAGAGACTTATCACGATGCGACCACTTCATTTAAATTTCGGCACGGTCAGGAGTCGGTGCGGTCTGGAGTTGGACCTCTGTGCAGTGGCAGTTGTGCACAAAACCATAAATCTCGGGCCTTGGCCCTATATAATGGTGCTAATTCTCTAAGGTTTCTCTCTACTGCAACCTCCATCCTCAGAAATGAAACCCAAACCCTAGTGTATGAAAACCTTTAGTGTTGTTTCCATTTTTGGTGTTTTGGTGGTCTCTTGGTGAAGAAGGTGGTCATCCCAGTGCTTGTTGAGGTCTTTGCTTTTGAGATATAATATTCTAAGTATTTTCCAGGCATCCTAAAGGCATAAATGTAACATCCTGTTTCCTACCATTTTTCAGCCATGGACCGGAAGTCGATTGTGTGAGGTTTTGGGCCGTACGAAGGCAAAGTTTAGTCCTTGTGGAAGGAGGCAATCGTAGTTAAGAGATTTTACCCTTGAATTTTGTTTAGGACCGAAGGGTAGAAAGGGAAAAGTCATAAACTGGATTCTTGCGTGAAATATGAATTTTTGTTCGAGAAGTTTTTAGTCCAAGATATTTAGATAACATAGTAGAGCTCTTCAATACCTTTCCGTGGATATAAAGAACGTCGAAAACGGAGTTTGAACGAAGAAATTATGGTCGTTTGTAGTTTGGACGACTTTTGGGTTAGCCGCGTATGTTGGGCGTAATTTGAGTACGTTGGGCATACTGAGTATGCCTGAGTATGCTGGGCATAGTTTGAGAACGTTGGGCGTACGCGATCAGTGCCCAGACCCTATTTTTGTGGTTTGATCCTTATTTAAGCTCCTTAACTCCCCCAAACGCATTTCATTCTCAGCCTCTACCTCTCCAACACCCTCTATTGAAACCCTAACCCTAGATTAAACTTTATGAGCAAAAAGAAGGTGTTTTTAGGTGCTTTGGAGTATTATTGGTGCACCTTGGAGAAGAAGGAACTTATTGAAGAAATATTAGTTGCATTGGGACTTGTTGATCTAGACTTTGTTCACCTTGATCTTTCTTCTAGAGGTATAAAGTTTGAATCTTGATGATGAAATTGTTAGATCAAGCTAGTTTTGGGTGTTATGAGCTTTTGGTCACTTTAAGTGCATAATGTTTAGATCTTGAAAGTCTGTGACCTTGTAATGGATAAAGTTGGAAACTTTATCCATCTAAACATCATTTTGATTCTGATATGAAGGTTAGAGACTTGGAATTAATGGATTAAGTTGAAAAGATGCACTTGTTGGGTCTCTTTGAGACTTAAAGACTAGATCTTGTTTGTTGGGACCATTCTAATGGATAAAGTTGGAAACTTTATCCATTATGGAGCTATTATGAACCATATAAATATGATCTTGAGTGTTGTATGTAACCCATGCATGTGTTAGATGGTTTTAATGGATTAAGAACATAGGGTTTTGGACATTAAGTACTTAATAGCCCTGCAAAGTCATAAATTTGGAAACTTTATGACTCAGGACATCGTTTTGCGCTTAGACCTGTGTTTTGGACGGAAGGGCTTAATGAAATAAGCTGTTAATGGAGTTTTGGGATTGGGTTGCGTATGTTGGGCATACCTGGAGGTACGCTGCGTATACGCGGTCAGCGCCCCGCTTTTTGGTGAACATCAGAGTACGTTGGGCGTACTCTCTTAGTATGCAGGGCGTACTCCGTTGGGAAGGGATATTGAATTTTGGGACCTTGACCATTGACTTTGATTTGACCAGGGTTGACAAAGTTTGACCTATGGGTATTTTAGGTATTTTTAGATTGTGTATGAGAATTTGTCATTTGGATGAATAAGTGACGGTAAGAGTTGAGATTCGGAGTCGGACCTCATCAGCTATTGTTCAAAATGAGAGGTGAGCTTTCCTCACTGTACTCATGGGTCTATGGCACCAAGGTCGACCCAGTGGATTGATATCCTAGCTTACCGTATGTTGCTATGTTGTAGTGATCGATTAGATCTATATCCTGGTATATAGGGTGTTGATATGATGTAGTGATCTATTAGATCTGCATGTTATCTGTTTATTGGCTATATGTTTATCGGTTGTATATGCCGACATAGTATGGTTGGGTTGAGATTGTACTGCTTTGTCATGTTAATCAACAAACCCGGTAATATTTATATTGATATGTTGTATGTGTATCCGTTATGTATATGTCGACATGTTGTGTGTGGTTGGGTTGAGGCGGACCAGTGTAGGCTAAAGGCCAAGAGCTGTAGGGAGTCCCAGATAGACCGCAGCATGAGAGGCATACCAGTCAGGCCGAAGGCTCAAAGAACGGTCCAGATAGGCTAAAGGCTCGGTGAGGCCTTCCAGCCATGCTGAAGATTCTATGAGCGTTCCAGATAGTCTGTAGGCCGGTGAGGCATTCCAGTCATGCTGAAGGCTCTATGAGCATTCCAGATAATCTGTAGACCGGTGTGGCGTTCCACTCAGGCTGAAGGCTTTGTATGCATGCTGTTGTTTGTTATATGTGTGTCGTGGTACTTTAAGGGTACTCCCTAAGCTTCGTGCTTACAGTTTCAGTTTATTGTTTCAGGTACTTTAGATGATTGTGGCAAGGCGAAGGCGTAACCATACACATCCTTAATTTTTTGACTAATTAGATCTTGGGAGACTCTGATATTAAATAATGTTTTGGAAACAATGGTTTTGTAAACACTTCTTTTAGTAAATGGGTTGTTTTGAAATGTTTAAAATTGATGTAATTTTTATGGATGTTACAAGTTAGTATCAGAGCCTTGGTTTGAGTGAATTGGAGGAACACTCATGTGAATCCAGTCTCAAACTAAGGAAAAACTTTTAAAAATGATTTTCAAATTAATCAAAAGAGGATGTGAAGTGTACGATCAGTCGGAGCCAATAAGTAGACCCCAAATTACCACACTGTTATTTGATATTGTGATATGTTAAAACAACATGCTAGTGATAGGCTAGGGATCTTCAGGAATTGCATGATAGAATTGTCTGATTATATGATGCATGATAGCCTAGGGTTTCCTTATATGAATTTGACATCATTACTGTAGTTGCTTTGTGCATGCATCAAAATTGTACATAACTAAGATCATATAGCCTGAGAATGTTTGATTTGGCCTTATTTCATGTTCCTTGTTTGGTTTTGGGCTTAAGGTAGAATCGAGTATTCGAATGTCTAAAGGATCCAGTGTTATGTATAATTAGCATACATAAGAGCTGCAGGGTTGGTGGAAGTTTCATGGATGAGTTTTGTGGGGTCAGCCGACCAGCTGAGGAAGCCAGATTATGCGTAGGGTCCAGAGGGTTCGGGAAAGAGGCCCACGGTTGTTGATTCGAGAGCGAAGGGCCGGCGGGGCCGATGCGATTGTGGCAAGTGCAGAAGGACGCATGACGGTGCGTGCAGGGAGGGTGGTTCTGGCTGCTTCAAGTGCGGTCGGACAGGTAATATCAGCAGGGATTATACTGCTACTACCACCACCACCCCGGTATCTTATTTGATTTGCTTTCATTACAACTAGAGGGGCCAGAAGAAGGCCCATTGTCCGAGTTTGACTGCAGCAGGACCAGTGTCAGCGCCCGCTCTTGCAACTCTACCGATTACTGATGGCCGCCAGGGCAAGGTGGATGCACCTGTGGTGAAGAGCAAGACTTTTCAGCTGACAGCCAAGGAGGCTTGTGCAGCTCCCGAAGTGGTGACGGGTATGTACATTCTTCTTATCTCTTTATTTATATTGAATTGCATGCTTATATGTATGTGTTTTAATTTAGGATCGTTCCTCATGAACGGTATTTCTGCACTAGTATTGTTTGATTCGGGGGCTACCCGATCTTTTGTGTCGCTTGTGCTTAGCAAGAGGTTTGTTGGAGCTCCGGGGGAGCTGGATTGTCCTTTAGATGTTGAGATTGCAAACGATCGATCTCTCCAGGCAGCGAGGGTTCATCGGGGTTGTACTCTAAAATTGTTCAGTGTGCAATATCTGGTCTATTTGGTTCTTATTCCTTTGCGTGAGAACAAGGTTATCGTGGGCATGGATTGGTTGAGCCCTAACGGGGCACTGATTGATTGTAAGAAGCAGTTAGTTCAGATTCTAATCCCAAGTGGGGGAGAGTTAGTGCTTTCGGGAAAGATAGCACAACGTAGGCCGATTTTGTGTTCAGTTGTGAGGGTCAGACTCTATACTCAAGGTTGTTTCAGATATGTCGCTTATGTTATGGATACCTGTGATAAGGGTAAGGCGACAGTGGATGACGTGCCTATCGTGCGGGAGTATCCGGATGTGTTTCCAGAGGATTTACCTGGGGTGCCTCCGGAGAGGCAGGTTGAGTTCAGGATTGATCTAGTTCCTGGTTCGACTCCGATTGCCAAAGCACCATATCGGTTAGCTCTTCCTGAGATGAAGGAGTTGTCTACACAGCTGTAGGAGCTGTTAGACAAGGGATTCATTCGACCGAGCAGTTCTCCATGGGGAGCACCGATCTTATTTTTGAAGAAGAAGAGTGGGACTCATCGTATGTGCATTGACTACCGGGAGCTGAACAAGGTAACGGTGAAAAACCATTATCCACTCCCGAGGATTGATGATCTGTTCGACCAGCTTTAGGGAGCATCTTCGTTCTCCAAGATTGACTTGTGTTAGGGTTATCATCAGATGAGGGTTAGAAATGAGGATGTGAAGAAGTTGGCATTCCGGACTCGTTATGGTCATTATGAGTTCATGGTGATGCCTTTTGGGCTCACCAATTCTCCAGTAGTGTTAATGGATCTCATGAACCGTGTGTGTAGGCCGATGATGGATCGGTTTGTGATTGTATTTATTGATGATATATTGGTCTAATCCATGACCCAGGAACAACACGAGGAGAATCTGAGGGAGGTGCTGGAGACCTTGAGGAGGGAGCGAATTTTCGCAAAGTTCTACAATATTGCAGTTTCTGGGGCAACTTGTGAACTGTCGCACCCCCAAACCAGAACGGCGGAAACGTTCGGGGGCGGAGGACTTTAGGTAAGTATCAAAACACATGCAATATTGTAATCAAAGTACAAACAACCATTGTATTAATAAGTATAAGTTTTACATAAGTATTTAAACATTACATATTCAAACACTAAAGTAAGTACATCAGAAGACAAGAGTCGCAGTACGGTACTAGGTAGTCTTCTCAAAAGCTTCGGGAGTGTACCTGTCTACTGGATTCCTGAGAATACAAGTTATTTGGAAAGAGTAGATCAGCATTTAAGCTGGTGAGTTCATAAGCATTTTAGTTCTGTTAAGTATACCCTAAGTTCTTTGAATAAGTTCACTGGTTTCTCCAGGAAATCCTATATTTCCTGAGGTGATTAACTGATAACCTCAATAGTTTCCCTCTATAATTACCTAGTTTATACTGATTATACATAACACAATATCGAATGGACAGTTAAATGGGTGTATCTGCCCTAAGCCCACAACCAAACAAGGAACAGGAAGTAAGGCGGAAGTCACACATTTCACTGTCAATCGGACATTACTTATGTACAACTCTGATGTAATAACTAAGGAATTATAGAATTAACCACTAAAGGTCTTTTATGTTTTACTAGTTTACAAAGATTGAATGACTAAGTTTCATTTGATAAGTGGTTTAATCCCATAAACCGTTTCCTTTGTATAAGTGGTTTAATCCCATAAACTGTTTCATTTGTAAAGGTGGTTTAATCCCATAAACCGTTTCATTTGTAAAAGTGTTCTTAGTTATATCTATTCTACAGTAAAAACCTTAGTATTAATCCTGGAGAGTATTGTGTTATCCATAATACTGCCTTGTGGTTTTAAATGTTCAAAACCAGAAGTACAATACTTGATTTCATGATACGTAGCTCTTACTGTAAGTAAAAGCTACTGAAGGTATATCTGGTCGGGATGTAATTAACTTTTCTTACTGTTATAAGAGAAGTATATTACTTTGTAATTCACTCGTTGTTTTATCCATGTGAGTTCTATTAACCATACTAATATGACGGATATGCCTGCGGCGACGTTCTTCAGGCTTCGGAATGGAATGATATTTGACACCCTAGGCCTGCCGGCCAAACTGTAGCGAACAGTAGAGGTGCGGGATTGTCAGTCCCATATACATCTATACACAAATTCACGCTCTCCCTACAAGAGATTTTGGCTAATAGTTCAGGACTTAAAAGGTCGTACTTAGATAAGTATACCGTGAAGGGTCTCACAAATTTATTGTTTCAACGAGATTTACAATGTATTATTATTACCCTGTGAATGCTAACTCGGGTACTTTGTATCGTACCCTTGGTTAATGCAAACCCGGTATAATGTATTATTACCTCGTGTTTGCTAACTCGGGTACTCTGTATAGTACCTTTGCTAATGCAAACCCGGCAGAATGTATTATTACCTCGTGTTTGCTAACTCGGGTACTCTGTATAGTACCTTTGCTAATGCAAACCCGGCAGGATGTATTATTACCTCGTGTTTGCTAACTCGGGTACTCTGTATAGTACCTTTGCTAATGCAAACCCGGCATTACCTCATGTTTGCTAACTCTGGTACTCTGTATAGTACCTTTGCTAATGTAAACCCGGTATGATGTATCTTTACTTCTTTAATATGTTGTTCGTATATTAAAGTATTATACATATCTTGTTATAGTTGAATGTATTTTGGTAATTTCCTTGGAAAGTATACAGTCGTGAATCATACTTGTATCTTTAGTTTTGAATCATAAGTTATACCTATTATAATTTATATGTTCTAACTGATTAGCATGGTTTCTCATGGATGAACACCTTTGCTCAGCCTGATACAAAGGTGATGATACCAAAAGGAGTAACCTTTTGTACTCATATATGCATAATATATATATAATTAAGAAGGAAACGACCTTCGGACAAATAATACAACCCTAATTTCACATCCAAACAAGGAAAATGATATAAGATAATTCATTAGTCCTAAGCCCTTCAAATCTTATTTATATATTTATACATATATAAACATGATTTTGGCATTTATACTTTGAAATAGCTTATAAAACATTTTTCAAAGAATTTAACAGAGTTTACATGACTTTTAAGATTTAACGTGGCTTTAAGTTATTTTGGAAGTATTTGATAATTCTTAAAAGCATACGGAAACTTTTTGTGTGATTATTATCACATACAGTTATTAACACAATTTATTATTGTGTTATACTTGTATTCCCCCCCACCCCCCTAAAAAGCATTTAAAATCCATTGAAAAGGTAAATTATAGGGGTATGAACTCACTTTGATAGGCGGTGATTCGGGCAGCGTTTCGTTTCCCGGAAAAGAGTTTGTTTGACGAAAAACCGGCTCAAAACGGGCAGAGTTTCGACAGGAGAGAGGATAACTTCTCGAGAATTCCGGGGCTCCGGGGCTTGCTTCGGGCTTTAGACACGATACCGGGACCTTGGGGGGTCGTGAGAAAGTCGAGGGGGTGAAAATGTGAATTTTGGGAAGTTTTGGGGTGAAAAAGTCCTTCCATCCGAGAAGGCTCCCACCCTTTATATAGGGGTGCGAGGGTTCGGCCGAAGCTGCTTAGTCATCGGACATGTGGCGAGGCGAGGGAAGAGTCAGCAGCCACGCGTCGGTCAGCAGCGAAGGGCACCTGCGAGGCTCGGACAGATGCGGTCTTCGGATTGGGCTAGGCTTCGGTCCAATAGGAGGAGTACACGTGCGAAGGGGGTATCCGAGGAGCGTGCGAGGGTGATGTCCGGTGTGTCTCATGCGAGGCTGTCCGAGTGGGATTGGACCGCGGAGTTGGTCGAATCAGGAAGTGCCATGCAAGGCTTCGGTCCAATCAGCAGCCGCCACGTGCGAGGGTGACGTGGCATGCGAAATTGCCCGGTTTTTCCTATTTTTCTTTATTTTTGTGCCAAAACTTGCGAAAATCATAACTTTCGCATACGAGCTCCGTTTTTGTCGTTCTTTATTTGCACGCGTAGGTAAAATCATACTCTACGACTTTCGTTTAGACTTCGTCGGCTAATTTTGACTTTATTTTTTATATTATTATTTTAAACAGATCGGGACGGGAATCCGTTAAAAATTCATAACTTCTTCATCCGACGTCCGTTTTCGTCTGTCTTTTTACCGTTGTGGTACTTTTGACGAGACCTTCGATTCTCGTTTAAGTTGCGTTGGCTAAATATCGATCGATTTATATTTCGAATTTTTAGCTATCTACTGCTAAACCGAAACTTCGAAAAATCATAACTTCCTCATACGAAGTCGGATTTTTACGTTCTTTTTATGAACGTTCTCGGTTTAACATATTCTACAACTTTCATTTAGATTGTTAAGTCTAAAAAGTCTTTTATCGAAAATTCGCTTCTTACACTAAACAGTGTTTTGCCGGTTTTATCGCGGATTTTCGATTGGTCATAACTTCTTCGTTATAACTCGGATTTCAGTGTTCTTTATGTTTTTGGAAACCTTGTTACAAACTATACCACTTGGTTCATCTCAATTATGATTATTGATCAATTTATTTTTTACCAAACTTTGACTGGTGTCACATGAACCATAATGGTATTCTGGTCGATCCGGCCAAGGTCGAGGCCATGATGCAGTGGGAGGTTCTGAGGTCTTCATCTAAGATTTGGAGTTTCCTTGGGTTAGCAAGTTACTATCGGAGATTCATCTAGGATTTCTCCAAGATAATTGTCCCTTTGAGTCGTTTGATAAAGAAGACTGTTACTTTTCGCTAGGGGCCGGAGCAGCACGCAACTTTTGAAACATTGAGACAACGGTTGTGCGAGGCACCGATTTTGATCCTACTGAAGGGAGTTGATGATTTTGTGGTTTATTGTGATGCGTCATTCACGAGTTTGGGGGCAGTGTTAATGAAGAGGGGTTACGTGATCGCTTATGCTTCGAGGCAGCTAAAGCCTCATGAAGCGAATTCTCTGACGCATGATTTGGAGCTGGGGCTGTGGTTTTTGCCCTTAAGATTTGGCAACATTACCTCTACGGGGTCTCCTGTACTATTTACACGAACCACAAGAGCCTGAGGTATTTGATGGATCAGCCGAATCTGAATATGAGGCAACGCTGATGGTTGGACGTGGTGAAGGATTATGACTGTGAGATCCTTTATCACCCGGCGAAGGCCAATGTGGTGGCCGATGCTCTCATCCGCAAGGCAGTCGCGACTTCGATAAGAGACATATGTTTGAGGATTGTTGACTCCGCTTTTGGAGCGGATTTGGGAGGCTCAGATAGAGGCTATGAAGGAAGAGCACCGGAAGAGTGAGAGTATTGTGGGTTACGTGGCTTCCTTTGATTATGATAATTGTGGATTGTTGACTCTTCATCAGAGAGTATGGGTTTCGTACTGGGGCGGTGTGCATCAGGTTCTAATGGAGAAGGCACACAAGTCTAGGTTCTTCATTCATCCTGGGGTGACGAAGATGTATAGAGATCTTCGTCCTGATTATTGGTTGCCCTGCATGAAGCAGGATGTGGCTTGGTATGTGGAGCGGTGCTTAACTTGCAGGAAAGTCAAGGTCGAGCATCGGCGACCTCATGGAAAGATGCAACCATTGGAGATTCACGTTTGGAAATGGGAGGAGATCACCATGGACTTCATTACGAAGTATCCCCAGACTGCACGTGAAGTGGATTCGATTTGGGTCATCGTGGATCGGTTGACCAAGAGCACGAATTTCATCCCAATCTACGAGAGTATCTCCTCGGAGAAGTTGGTGGAGGTATACGTCAAGGAGGTTGTGGCTCGGCATGGGGTGCCGTTTTCCGTGGTTTCAGACGGGGAAGTCAGGTTTACTTCCAGGTTTTAGAAGAGATTCCATCAAGAGTTGGGTACTCGTCTCCATTTCAGCTCAACCTTCCATCTGCAGACCGATGGTCAGAGCGAGCAGACCATTTATACCCTAGAGGATATGTTACAGGCATATGTTTTGGACTTTGGTGGGATTTGGGATATGTATTTTCCGTTAGCGGAATTTTCGTATACAAAAATTATCACGCCAACATAGATCAGCCACCTTTTGAGATGCTTTATAGGAGGAAATGTAGGACCTTGATATGTTGGGGTGAGGTCGTTCAACGGATTATGGAGAGTACCGAGGTACTTAAGACGACCGAGTTGATCCAGTAGGTTCGGAGTAGACTTCAGACAGCTCACAGTCGGTAGAAGAGCTATGCCGACAGGCGCCGATTAGATATAAAGTTCCAGCTGGGGGATATGGTTCTTCTGAAGGTGTATCTTTGGAAATGTGTCATCCGATTCAGGAAGAGGGGCAAGTTGGGCCCCAGGTACATCGGTCCTTTTAGGGTTTTGGCCCGGGTAGGCCGGGTTGCTTATCGTTTGGATCTTCCAGATGAGCTCAGTCAGATCCACAACACATTTCATGTCTCTCAGTTGCGGAAGTGTTTAGTGGATGATTCCGTAGTGGTTCCATTGGAGGATATTCAGGTGGATGACCGCCTGAACTATATTGAGAGACCAGTGATGATTCTTGACCGAAAGACGATAACCTTGAGGAACAAGGTCGTTGAGTAGGTGAAGGTCCAGTTGCAGCATCACAAGGGTTCAGAGTGGACTTAGGAGCCGGAAGATGAGATGAGGGAGCACTATCCGAAATTATTTGTAGCAACGGACTTCAAGGACGAAGTCTGATTCAGGTGGGGGAGAATTGTAACATTCAAACCTTGTAAGTTTCCATTTTAACCCTTGTTAAGCAAAATGTTTGTTTTTTTGGTCCTCTGGC
Organism: Lactuca virosa; assembly: GCF_052849685.1. Classification (NCBI taxonomy): domain Eukaryota; kingdom Viridiplantae; phylum Streptophyta; class Magnoliopsida; order Asterales; family Asteraceae; genus Lactuca; species Lactuca virosa. The sequence continues at coordinate 115,729,087 of NC_136431.1, forward strand.
TAGTACGCGGGGAGTACTCTATGAGGACGCTTGGCGTACTAGCTGAAATCTAATCACGAGAATCGACCACATAAGTTGGGCGTACGCTGGGTGTACGCTGGCTAGGGGCAAACCCTAATTTTTAGGGTTTGTGCCCTATTTAAGCATCATTAACCCATCTCTTGGACATTTTTAGACCAACCTCCACATCCTCAAACCCTAATTTCGTCCCATAGCCTTTGTGTGGTGCTTTTGAGCTCTAATGAAACATTTTTGGTGTGTTTTGTGCATCTTAAAGAGGAAGGAGAAGATTGAAGACTCATCCTTTGGATAAGAGCTTAGGGATCCAGATTTAACTTCTTCATTTAGTGACTTTTGGGCGCGGGGATTTGTCGGGCCAGCAGCCAGAGATTTATCAGTGTGATTCAGCAGTTCGAGGTGAGTCTCCTTACCAGGTTTAGCAGGTCTAAGGCACCAATGCCGACCAATGATCTGTTATGTTAGGATGCTAGATGTCTGTGCGACTCTTGCATGTGTTAGTGCTTGTATGCTTACTGGGCGGGGGCCCGATGGTTATTCTGTATACTATTATCTTGATATGCTTATTGTTAGATGCCATTTTATGCATCTTATAGGGTAGTTTTTATCATCATTTTAGCATCATATTTTGTACATTTGCATGTCATTTAGATAAATAATGTTCAGCTCATGTCTTTCGTTAGAATTCTCGTACTGCTCATGTTTTTATGTCAATTTCAGATAGTTCGAGTGGAGCAGTGCTTTGGGAGCAGTTGGATGCGTGTTTGGAGCTTAAAATGGAGCTTGGGACTTATGGAGTATGTTGAGGAATGTTTGGAAGATGCTTTGGTCAAGAAACATTCGATCGAATTGATCACACGAAGAAAGAATCTACAATCTAAAGATAAAGGATGTTACTGGCAGCTTTGACCCCCTGTCAGTATTTTGACCATATCTCGAGAACCGTAACTCCGATTGACGCGATTCAAAATGAGCTGAAAAGTAGACGAAATTTCGGACGTCATAGGCACAACCTGCGATTGCAGGTTGTCTCCTTGCGATCGCAGGTGACCCTTTTTGCGATCGCAGGTTTGGTCGCAGGTTGCCTTCGAGGTTCTTTTGTGCCCAAAATTCATCCGGGAGTGAAAACTCAATACCTGCGATCGCAGGTTGTGTACATGCGATCGCAGGTTGGATAAAAAGTGTCAAAATAGCATCCTACTTCATTAAAAAGGCATCAGACGCGTTTATTTCAAAACCTGCGATCGCATGTTGTGTACATGCGATCGCAGGTGCGCCGTTTTTGCTGCTGGACGTATAAATAGACCCTGATAGCATTCCTGTAACCTAAGTTGGAGATTCCAGAGGTACCAGATGATGAAAATACAATTTTGGAGGCGTTTCTTCTCCGATTTTAGCGATTTCTGAAGATCTGAAGACTGTGGATCATCTCCTACGTTTAGTTTAGGAAGATTTAGTAGTTTAATGTTTCTTTTTATTGTTTTAGATAAGATTTTAGCCATGCCTGGCTAAACCCTAGTTTTCAGTTTTGCAAAGATAAGTACTTTTCATGTGATTGATCATTAGATCTTGTTTTTGATTTGTGTTTCTATCTAGATTCTTCAGTTTTGTTCTTAATGAATGTTTGATTTTGATTCTTGTTAGTGTGATCACCAAGCTAGGGTTTTATCATTCCAATTAATCAGTTAATAGAATCCGTAATTGTTCTAATTAATTGGTAATAAGTAACAAGTAATAAATCGGTTCCGTGTTTGGGATTTGACTTTATTATAAACTGTAAAAATCATACCTTTACGCTTCCGAGCTTGTGAAAAGTATTGGGTATTGCTGGGAATTTTACAAAGAACTTAATGCAACTTTTCTGATCTTAATTAAGAGCTTGTTTGATTAGACAGTAAAAATTTATGGTTAATTGAAGAACTTGTTTTGGTTAACTAAATAAGGTAAAAGAGAAATTACTAGAGCTTGATAGTTTTTCTCAGTACCAGCTTAGATAGAACGCATCTCAAATAATCAGATCTGGATCAGTTGCATGAGTAGGAAAGTCACAGCAGAGCTGAAACCATTCTTATTATTGATTTTCGTTTACTTTATTATCACTGTATTTCTAGTTATTAGTTTTAATCAAAAACCCCCCCTTTTTTATATTCTGTTTCTTGACTAGATGTGCCTGATGCAAAAAGGCATTGACTTTTAGGCTGTGTCCCTGAGGATTCGACCCTGCTTCCCTGTGCTATATTTTTAGTGCAACCAGCAGTGATAAATTTATTTGTTTAATACGTGCGCGACAGCGTGTTAACACTTATATGATTTGTATGTTGGGCGGCACCCGTTATGCGAGTTAGGGTGAGGCCCGTTATACTCAGTGGGCGGGGCCTATTATGCGAGTTAGGGCGAGACCTGTTATACTCAGTGGGCGTAGCCCGTTATGCGAGTTAGGGCGAGGCCAGTTACACTAATCGGGCGAGGCCCAATATATGTTAGGCATGTGTAATATGTGGTATTTGGGGGAAAATCACTAAGCTTCGTGCTTACGGTTTTTAGTTTATGTTTCAGGTACTTCTGTTGCAAAAGGGAAGCGCTCAGGGTGATTACAGTACACACACGTTATTGTTCTGCATTTCATGATAACTTTGATATTTGTGATGTTTTGATACGTTTGTTCCATTTGGGATTTATGATGATGTTTTGAATATTGTTTTTATTAAAATTAAAAATGAAATTTTTGGGTCTTATTTTTGGGACTTTACAGAAGCCATGACAAGCACAACCAGCACTCGAGACACCCATCCCGCAGATTCCGTCCATTTGGTAAAGATGAGTCCCGAAGCCATCGAGCTGAGGTTCATGTTGTTGAGAAAACACCTCTAAAGGCGGACAAAGAGAAAGGGAAATACTATGAGTACCACAAGAGAAAAACTCACGATACCGGCGAGTGCACGGTTCTGAGGAAAGAAATAGATGAAGAACAACTAACAGGAGAACTCTCGGAAATCGCATAAGATTTAAGGTCCAAGTTTCACGCCGACCAGAGGAATGCCCGAGATCGGAAAGATGCCAGCAACCACCAAGTCAAAGAGGAGATCCTTACCATCACGAGGTGCTATAAGAGAAGCGAGTGCTGCAAAACAGATGAAGCCATTGAGGTACTCCCTTAAAACATCCTCAATATTAGTTTTTCGTTAGAAGATCCAAGGATGTCGGGATGGAACCCTAGGGACCCACTCTTTATAACTGCCCGCATACGTAAAATACAAATCAACCGTGTCTACATAGACAACAGTAGTGGTACCGAAATCCTTTACGAGCACCGTTTCCAATAATTTTCGACCTCCTGGAAGGAAAGCTTGGCACCTCAGCTATTAAAAATAAATGAAATGACCAACGATTGAGAATGCATTGAAAACTAATCCACTGATGCAATACATGACTGAACAAAGCCCATGTGGAACAACACATACCAAAATCTAAAGTTGATTGATAGATCAACAACTGCTTATCCTAAACTATACATAGCAATATATACAACGAGCTAACAAATACATTAACAACTGATACTTAACCTGAGCGACCCAAATGCCTCAAGACCTAATCATCAGTGATCCCGAAAAAAACCATTGGTTATAACGAGCTCCTTGTCCAATAACCTCCTACCGCGAAGACAACTCTGTTGAGCATCAACGCTACTGATTGATCTAAAACTAATTGGTGTTAGAAAGGGAACAACTTTACCCATATAGCACATTCAGCCCTCTAGGACCAGGCATTCGATTCCGACACTCCAGGCCATCGTGCAAGGACTTGGTGGATGCCATTTCTGATCTGTGACAACCGTCAATTTCCGGTCAAGTCAAAGTCAAATAAAGTCAACGAGTCAAACCGGTCAACTCATTTAACCCTTGTATATTAGGGTTTCCATTATGTTTCTTATTGTACAACTCGCAATCTTAATACAAAGTATCACTTAGAGTTTTCACGTGTTCGGAAAGTCTAAACCCTAATCAGGGCAAGTGATGAAACTACTCCATAAAACATTATTCATTAACCCTCGGGGGCATATAACAATCATATCGAGACTTAACGGGATGTACAAACCTTGCGTTGTGAAGCCGGACACTCAAAAAGGTCACAAAAGAAGCCTCTCCCAATCTCTTTCACTCTATCTCTCTCTATTAAAAATCTCTCCCAAATCTCTTCCAAATCTCTCTCAAAAGTTCCTTTAACTTTTTATAGTCTTTCGGGTCATCCCGACCCTTAACCGGGTCAAAAACCGCTTGAAACGTGGTAATATTTGGTAAAACAGCCTTAATAGACCGAAGCCTCCCTTTAGGAAGCGAACCCTCTTGGACCGAAAGTGCTTAGAACCGAAGGTCCCTATAGGGACCGAACTGCTGAAGAACCGAAACCATGCGAACCGAACCCGAAGCCTGCGAACCGAACCGAACCGAACCTCCCTTCGGACCGAACCTTCCTTTCTCCTTCGCCCCATTTCGCTCCTGACCACCTTCGCTCCATTTCGGCCCATTTCGCCTTCGGGCCCAACAGCAGTAGGGACCGAACCTCGGCCCAGTACCGAGAAGTCTCGCAGATAGGCCAAATTCACCCGGTTTTCGACTACGACTTCATTTTAGGCCAGTTTTACATGATTTTAACGCGGGATTTTCACCCAAAATCATATTTTAACATATAGAACCCCATATTTCATAATTAATCACGTTTTTGGGGTATAATCCTTATCCAAGAAGAGTGGGTGGGATATTATTGGTGGAGTGTTGACTTTACTTTAGTGTATGACACAAGCAACCACCCATGCCCACTCCATGACCAGCCCTTGTCCTTCCACCATACCTAGTCCTTTCATTGTACTCTTTCCATCATTTTTCCAGCCACATCCTTGATCAAAGGCTGGAAAACTCCCCTCTCTCCTCACATTTCTCTCATTTTCCACCAAAGAACAAACTTCATTCTCTCTCATTTTCTCTCTCTAAATTTCGAGTTTCAAGGCTATTCTCCAAGATTTTCTTCTACTTTTGGTAAGTATTATCATCATCCATATGATTATTTCACTCCTTTCTACTCAAATCATAGGTTTCTTACACAAACTTCATCATATTTGTGTTAGAACTTCGAATCTTCAAGCAATCTTCTAAGTGTTCTTGAGTTGAACACTTCCTTTCCTCAACATCCATCCACTGAAATCACAAAAGGTGAGTTCATACCCCTACATTTTCATGTTTTCTTCAAGTTTTAGGGGGGGGGGGGGAATACAAGTTAAAACACCAAAAACTTAACTAAACTCAAACAACAGCTTTCATCAGAAAAGTTGAGTCTTATTCACGGACTGTTTTGACTATCTTAAACTTAATATCTTTCAAAATTGTTTAATATGAAAATAGTTCAGGTTCATACCTTTACAATGACTACTTTCACATCTCCATACGTTTTTTCTACGATTTATGGTGATTTTTACAAAACTGCCTATCATTTCAGAAATGAATTCGGACCAGTCTGTGAATATGAACGTTTTCTCACAAGTTAAAGACTTCTAAAAATCATAATAAAAATTATGAATAAACTAGACACAATTCACGAACTCTCAGAATTTACGGATTTAGTTTTCGACTTCGTATGATTTTTCTATGATTTTTCTAAAACAGAGTAGAAAGGTCAAAGACTAGTTAACAGCTTATAACTTTCATCACACTTTGTAACATGTTGAGCAAAGTGTTAATCTTTGAGAATTTCATATTTTACATGAGTTTCTTGTTGTGGTATAATTATATAACAGAAAATACTCACTGAATTGTAAGAATCCTCCATCATTACCAATAGTACAAAACAAGGCATGATAAACATAGTTATATTTTTGCTATACATTCGACTTACATAGAAAAGGGTTCTTATACACCACAAATAAACATGCTAAACTATAATAGGTATAGTTAGGTTGCATATACATTACAAACATTTTGATAAACTATAATAGGTATAGTTAGGTTGCATATACATTACAAACATTTTGATAAACTATAATAGGTATAGTTTATGTTTCATTTACATTTCGAACTCATTACAAAGGACTTTCATTAACAGGGAACAAATACAAAGTACCGGGTTTACACAAAAAGGGATACATTACAAAGTACCGGGTTTACACAAAAGGGGTACATTACAAAGTACCGGGTTTACACAAAAAGGGGTACATTACAAAGTACCGGGTTTACACAAAAAGGTGTATATTACAAAGTACCGGGTTTTCATATAAACGGGGTACGAATACAAAATACCGGGTTTACACAAAATGGTTTTATGGTATTAAAACTACATATCATTAGAATTGTTAGTTTTCATCTATAATTGCTAAGTGTACATGTTAGAGTTATATAAAATTGAATTGAAATCGACTTAGAATTGGTGGGCCCGCCTTATCTCCTGTTCCTTGTTTGGTTGTGGACCTAGGGCAGACCCATTATATTCAACGGTTTATTTAACTTAAATTTATATAACTTATATACGCTGGGTGATTATAGAAGGAACCTACAGGTCTTTCTAGGGTTCATTATCGCATAACATAGGAGCATTTATTTTACACTTAACAAAGAAAATATTGAATTTTCTGGAATCATACTCTATCGCTTTTACAAAGAAAACAACTTCTTTCTCAAATAAAATTCTTATGAACTCACCAACTTAATTGTTGACACTTTTTCAAAACTACTTGTATTCTCAGGAAATCAGTGAAACAGGAAATCAACAACATTTTGAGGATGGGACGTTAAATCGTCAAACAGTTCATTTTGTCATCATAATGTAATTGATTTTGAAACATGTAAACATATACTATGGTGTAACCTTTTCAATTATATTTATGATGGTTGTATTTACTTTGAGCACTATTAAACTCGTTGTTGTGATACTTTACATGAAGTCCTCCACCCCCAGACGTTTCCGCCATCCTTGGTTTGGGGGTGTGACATGATCCCCAACAATCCCCCCCTCAGAAATTGCTCCCTGAGAGAATCGAACCCTCGCCACTGGCTCTGATACCACTTGTTGAACATCATCGCTACCGGTTGATCTAAAACCAATTGGTCTTAGAAAGGGTGCAACCTTACCCATATAGCACATTCATCCCTCCAGGAGCAGGCATTCGATTGTGACACTCCAGGCCATCGTGCGAGGACTTGGTCGATGCCATTTCTGACCCCCAACAAACTCATGCATTCCTGAGCACATACATCTGATGGCAACTTTCCCTGCACCCCGTTTTCACCAAATCTTGAACCAAAAACTCGCATACCCGAACCGCAGATATTTGTGACCCATTCTTCTAAAACCATAAACTCTAACAAATCGATGATCCTCCAAGCTGAATACCCAATTCTCTCCCACTTAGGAGTAGGATCAAATGAGAACACCTAAAAGGTTGAGAACGCGAGAACAGATCACAACCTTGTAAATAATTAGATCTATGGCTATTATTAACTGGACCATTTATGAATATTTATAAAACTAATGTGCTAAATATGTAACTTTGAAATGGAAAGAAGGGTACAATAGGAAATGCATATAATTTAATTAAATAGAAATTCCTATAATTTCTCTATCTCTCTCTCTCTACTTAACTAGAAAACCCTAATCTAATTATTTTGAAAAAACCGGCGGCACACCCCACCTTCTTCACCACTGTTTTCGTTCATCGTCTTCCGCCATCCTCCATCGTCGACCATCGTATAGCCACCATCGAGCCTCCTCCTTAGTCTAAACGTGGTCATTTACACGGTTGCTTCCCTCTTTGGATCTTCACGATTTCAACAACAATAGAGTTCATTTTCTCTTAAATGGGCAAACATAGGAGAGAGCACGAGGGGGATTCAGAGTGAGATCGAAAAGGGCGAGGGGATAACAGTGGTGTTAGAGTTGAAGCCCCTAACAATTAGTAGTGCTAGAGCTCAGGTACATGTTTCTGGCTCCCAAGACAATTCTTCTCCTTTTTTTATTCTTCTGATTGTGGTGCTTAATGATGATGATGATGATTTAATTAGGCTTCAGAGACGTATACCGGTCGAATTTCTTATGAACACTCGAAACATGGAACTGGTAACCAAAAGGACGAAATTTATGCGTTTGGAGTGTTGCTTTTGGAGATTTTGACCGGAAGGAAGCCGTTCGATGGGTATGTTACATTCATCTTCGTCTTTTTCCGATGAGATCTGTTTGTTTTTTTTTTTTTTTGAAAAAATAGAGATCCACTGAGAGACGAGAGTTCGCTAGTGCATTGGGCTTCTTCCAAACTTCATGATAGTGAATCATTGGATGGAATGGTTGAAGCAGGCATCAGGAAGACAAGTCCCCCAAAGGTTCTTTTGCGATTTGCTGATATTGTGTTGCTTTGTTCTCAGGTATTAACTGATGAATATATGATTATGAAGATGAACTAAAAGGAATTGATTTGTTTGTAAAAGACAGTTGATGATTGTTATAAAGTTATACGATTGATGATTGTTATAAATTTATAATCATTTATGATTATAAACATGGTTGTACATATCATTAGAAGACACCGATACTAATCATTTATAATTATAACTATCAGCAATATAAATGATTAGAAAATCGATTATAATCATATCATTTATGATTATAACACCACATGATTTTGCTACTAATCATTCATTTTAATATTTTATTGATCTTTTTATTGTATTTACATGTTATTGGCATTTTGTAGGTATTTATCAAAGAAAAAGAAATGATATGACTTTTTAGGTATCGTTGGTGCTCGTCACATAAGCAACCATTTGATCCAAGTAGAAGAAGGAGGTTACAACCGACTCAAGAAAATGGTCGGCATATGGATGAATTTTTCAATATTTGTTTTTCCTTTGGAGTGGTTTAATCATTGTTGAATATAATCATGTATAAATGTATGAAACTAGTATTTGCATATTCATTTATGAATATATTCCTTTGGAGTGAGTTAATCATTGTTGAATATAATCATGTATAAATGTATGAAACTAGTATTTGGCATATTCATTTATGAATATAAGTATATAATTGTATAAACTCGATCTTTAGAAATTCTATTTATGAATATAACAAAGTTTAATAATAAGTCGAGTTTTATTTTTATTTTTTTTATTTTTTTTTTATTGAATAAAACTCAATCTTTAAATTGTGTTTTCTTCATTTATGATTACAACTTTATAGTTTTATAATTACAAACATGTTTTACTCATTTATAATTAATAATATCTGATGAATGATAAATTATAAAAAACGACTTTTTAACAAAAAATTAATAAAATTTTTTTTGTCATATATTAATAAAATAATAAAATAAATATTGGTTAATCTGTTATTTTAAGTAACTGTAATTAATATTGCTAAAATTTAGGAGATTAAGATTTGTTATAATTTAAATTAAATACGCAGTTACTAATATACCCCTATAAAATGATTGGTCCATAACTGTTCTCGCGTTCTCAACATTTTAGGTGTTCTCATTTGATCCTTACCCTATATATATATATATATATATATATATATATATATATATATATATATATATATATATATATATATATATATATATATATATATCATCCCATACCTTTGGAATATATTACACAATGCAAGATGATCTTCCAGATGAAGATCATCAAATTCAAAGAGATTCCAAATCTCAGATGGGGACCTCGGAAACTCCCTAATCATAACTGCCTCTAACATTAAGAATCTCATGTAGACGCACTAGCAATAATTCTGAAAGTCCATTCATAACACTGATTCTCTATCTACAAACGAATGGACTAGCACACACCTTGCTTATAAATCCCCAACCATCAATTCATCGTGGGAATCATTCATAAATTCAAGAGGCATCATTCTCATAGGTAGGATACACATGGGACAACAAAAGTTTTTCGTTCCCGATTCACTTCCCTGCTTCCTAAAACAGTCAACTAGCACCTAACCTAACTATATCCGAAGAAAACAAACCCTTGACCTCATGTCTAGGCAACTATAACACAAGTATCCTTTTGTTCATTCCCACACTTCTATACATGTCGCCAAAGAAAACCGCAATAATCTAGACTCATGTTGGGTCTACACCCCAACTATGAAAATCAAATGTCTGATCTCTCTTTCCTCCAAACGCGGAAAACTGGAAGTACATAACCCCTGTCGAAAATAGTGACATCCCAATCCATCTGCCAATTATTCAGCCTGCGACTACAATCCTCGAGCCATTCATCACAATCGGTTCCTTCTTTAGTCCCGCGACTCAACTGCTACTACCTCGAGCAAGGCCCTCGAGACCTCAAAATCAATTAACTCATCTAGGTATGCACCATTCAAACTCAGACTGACATAACCACTAAGGCCCAAGCAATCACCAGACCCATCCCCAGTCTAAACAACTGTAACCGTTAAACCGAATAAGGCGGGAATACATTGCAATGAATCATGGTGCCAAACCATATAATCTACCCTCCATCAACTCCTTAGAATCCCCAAAGTCCTCCTCGATTTGACTACGAGTCCTGTACTTTCAGTAATACGAGCCGAATACTAACTTCGACACATATCCATACTTTCTTCAAGAATCTTTCTGGATCCTCTAAGTAACTACTCATATCCACTACCGCCTGATTCAATCACATATACCCTCTTTCAAACAAATACACACCGCAAAACAACACACCAATTCCTTTGAAGTACTTCCTAGTCCTTCTTAGGATTCCCACCTCACCCTGCCATCAGTTGTTGAAAACCCCCTACTAATATCAGCTAACTACTTCATGAATATAGTTACCTTTAACAAAACTCAAATAATATTTCAAATAAAATACCCAACCCTACAACGGTTAGACTCAAACAAGAGCTACAAAATAGGCCAAATCAATCATTCTAGAACTATTTCACCTTTGCAGCATGTAACTTAACATATTCATTTAATAGTTAGCTCACATCAATATGGGCCACACAAAGCATAAAGCAAGCAACATTATGGCAGTAACACTCTATAGGCCACAAAACATAAAAAGGCATCCTTCAACTAAATTGCTTCTATGATGCTAGGAACTTCTATCAACAATGTTGGTTGCCTTATGCATACAAATTATACACAAAACGGGATCACATAGACTGTCGAATGAATGATTCTACCCTAAGCCCACAACCAGACAATACATAGGAAATAAGGCCAAATCAGTCCTTTTAGGACTACATGATCCTAATCGTATACTATTTTTAAATCAGACACTTATCAATCAATTCCAGCAACATAGATTCCAAATCTGACATAGCTATGTATTCCTTGGAGATTTTCCGGTAGTGGCATAGTGTGCTGGGAGGGGCCTAGTAGGCGGTAATGAACTGTTCGACATGTATATTTATGTAGATAGTTGTTTGTGCTTACTTGTTTACTTGATTTCTTGTTTGATCATATATTTCGACAAATCATGGTGTGTTAGGTTGAGGCAGTCCTACTTCATGTTGTAGGCCAAGATACTAGGTGCGGGCCGACTCTAAGTTGTAGGCACAGAGGCTAATGTAAGTGGTTGGGTTGAGGCGCTAGGCCAACATACCCGAGGGCAATCCAATCTTTGTGGTTGTGGGCCCAGGGCACTCTAGTCTTTGTGACTGTGAGCCCGATGTACATGCATTGTATGTATATTATGATGTGTGGTATTTTGGAGGAACTAACTAGCAGAGCTATTAATATGACCATTTTATGCTGAACTTTGAACATCTACATGTATTTTTATGAACAACCAGATAAACAACCATAGTTGATGATGACGTAAAAATACCCCTTAGTTTTGAAATATAACCTTACTTCCTATCTTCACAAATTGTAGTTCTTCATCGTCGATGATTAATCAAGGTTCCTCCAAAAAATTTCAATTAATTCCAAAGTTATCAATTGACCTACATTAGAATAAATTTATAAATTCGTGTGCACAAAGTAATCCGCAACCATGACAAAATTGATAGCCATAGTAGGTTTTTTTTTTTTTTTTTTTTTTTTGTTTGTGTGTTAGTGTCAGATTGATCTAGTTATTGTTTTATTTTTTTCTGTTCTAAAACATGATGTAAAACAAAACCAACAACTTTTCAATCCGTTCATATATAATTAATAAAAACCTTTTAATAATAATATATTAATAATAATGATAGTAACAATAATATTAATATTAATAATTTAATAATAATAACAATAATATATTAAAATTAATAATATATGGGTCACGAAGAAATTTAGAAAAAGGAAGGGTATATGATCACCTTTGAAGAAATATAGATATTCTCCTATCTCGGGGAGCGATGTTGATGTTTATGTGCGACTCGTGAGTAATTTCAAACCCTATTTATGGTTGAAATCCGAGGCTCGGCATTACAAACTACACAAAGTTACCTTGACGTTATGCTCATCCAGATGCTATATGTTATGGATTCCACTGAACTGCAGGATAAGTGTTTGATGAAAATCCGCACCCACTTACGTTGGATACACAAAGTTACCTTCACGCCATTGATTTCTGAGCCATGCATCTTCGATTTAAAGATGGTTATTAACGCCCAGGGGGGAATTGGAGGCGCTTATTTATTGAATTAACTGCAACATGACAGGAGTTCCCTCCGTATGTTTATGTGGTCTGAATATGCACATCCAAACACCCCTTCATTCATCCACGGGTGATACACGTTAGATCGGTTTTATTCCGCCTCTTCAAATTTGTCACCAATTCAGGTAATTCCATTTATGTTTCGGATTGGATTATGTTGCATTTTAAATTCTTTCAAGTGCACTGTAAAAATTATAATAATCAATCCCCTCTTTACCTGGTGTATATGTAGTGATATATGAGACCGAATAGCCCGAAAACCTATAGAGTACGTTATGTACTTTGTACACTTTCTTCTCTTAAGCCTTTACTTCGAACCCTTGTGGTTGCTCAAGCCTCAACGTACACATCTTCATTCAGCTTTCTATCTAGAAACAGAGATTTGACTTCTAGCTGGTAGATATTCCACCTTTTTTGAGAATCCAATCCCATAGTAGTTCCTACTGTTTCCACACGAAGTGCATAAACTTCAAAATAATCAACTCCATACCTCTATGAGTCTCTTTTTGCAACTAGTAAGGCCTTATGCTTCAGCTTGGTCTTATAGATTCACTAGTTTTAGCTCATTTTGGCAGCCCAACTAAGCTACATTAATGGTCTTCTTAATGGGCTTGATCTCATCTGTCACGGCAATTCTCAAATGCTTCATTTTAACAACTTCATTGTATGAATTTGGATCAGAATTTTATGCCACGGTCATGTTTTCTCAAACATCTTCCGGTTCATTACCCGAGTCATAATCACTCATCCATGTAGGAGGTTGTCCGATTCGTTGCTTATAGTATTAGCTTCAATAACATGGTACGTCTTGCAAATTTGGACAAGTCTATAAGCAGTGGCGAGTTTAGAACATAAAACAACATGATTCACTTTTTAAATTAAACGATAAGAAAAAAAATAGTTGTGCGTCAAGATCGAATCGGATCGTATAAGCAAAAAAAGATTTGAAGTTCTTATAATTGTACCGGGATGTGCTCTTATATCTTGATATAGATTTTCATAATTCAACATAGTGAACTTAAATCAACTTTTATATGCTTATGTTCCTCATTATCCTTTTTTACTATTTTTTATCATTCTTTAAAAAAAAGTTGAATAAAGACAATTTTTTTATCCTAATTTCTGAAACAAACACCAAGTCACAAATCAACAATCAAAGCAAAGAAATAAGGAATTATCAATGAAACAATGATTTTGTTTTTGGTATGATATTTCTTATTTCGTTAGCTATGAGATTTCTTATTTCACAATTTTATTTTACAAACAACACTCAAAATATCAAATAATCAAACAAATGAACTACAATCAAATAATCAATTCATATTGTGACAAATAAAAAAACATAGTATACAATCATGGAACAATCAAAATTTATGTTGTTAAATCATTGAAGAATTCATAAATCACCCTTCAATATTCACTATTAGTAAGAAAAAAAAACCCGACTCTGGAATCGATAGTCTTATATTCACAATTCATTATTAACAAACATTTAATATCAATTATATTAGAATAAATGAACAATGATCCAATGAAGCAATAAGTTTAAAAAAATATATAATAATAAAAATTACATTCAGTGGAATTGTGATTTGTGAATTATGAATTATAGATCTTTGATGACTAATAAATCGATGGAATTAGAGTCTTGCCCTAGGAGTTCCTATTGAGCCGCTGCCCCTCCAAGTAGTCACTCACGTTTATTTTATTTTTTGTTTTGTTTTTAATTTAATTTTATATTGGGCTATTTAACTTTATATTGGACTATATATATTGACTTATATTTTAACTTTTTGGGCTATTAAAGTATAGAATACAGGCTTTAAAAATCTGAGTTGTATATCTTTTTCCAATAATATTAAGTAGTTCACTTAATTGTTTTTAGATAGGTCACATTTTTTTAATTATATATAAGCTATTATAAAAAAAAATAAAAAAAAAGTAGGTCAAGTGACCCACCTTCAACCTATGTAACATCGCCACTGTCTATAAGCATCCTAGAAACAAGTGAATTAATTAATAGGGAGATTTATCTTTTTATCATCTAAATAGGGGTTAGATTTGGATTAGGTTTCTTGGCAAATTGGTATTTATAGGTTCATGTGTTATTTTGATGAATAATGAGAAATTTCATTTGAGTCTAAGACTTCCAGAGACCTTCTTGTTTCTAGAATTATAGTAATTCTACCTGGTTCATTTTAACTAGCATCAGAGCACCAAGAAAGCGAACCATGGGATTGAAAAAAATCAACAAATTGGAAGTAGAGATCATAAAATTTAGAGGTGAAGCCGAGGAAAAATAGAAACAACACAACTAGAAGATTGAACAACTCCTCCGGGCCATCAACCACTTAACCACGAAGGTTGGTAACTTGCCCACCAAGGAAGAATGCGAGCGACACACGACGAAAGACCGTCTCTACGATGATATGGGGTTTCCATTATCTGACAACGAATCGGGTTGGGAAAAAGCAAGAAGGCGAAGGTGCAAAATGGGAATCGCATAAGAATAGGATGAAAGAAAAAGTTGGTTCGAAGGGGCTCAAGTACATAAAGCAAAAAAGGTCCTTATTTGAAGGAGAAGATGTATGTGTGTGTAAGTCTACCACATTGAGAGTTCTTTTAATAGATTCAAGGCATCAAGGAAGTCGAACAACTCAAGGCTGCAACCTTATATATGGATGGAGCAGCCTTGGTATCGTTGGAGTGAGGACACGTCACCATTTTGATAATGAAGAGGACTGAAACGGTATCTCCTTGATCATTCCAGCTATAGTATGAGGGTAGCCGATATGAGCAAGTCATAGCTATCCGAAAGGAGGGGACATCCCACGATTACGTTAGAAATTTTGGGAAAATGGTGGGTCTAACTACGGGGGCTGTCGGAATAGGTCTTGGAAGGAACTTCCATCAACCAGCTAAAATCGGAACTCTGAGGATCATACAACAACTCAGTCGTTGGTGAGGATCATACAACCCTAGGAACTTACCCACACAATGCGATTGGAGGTAATGAGAACTGTGTCGATGGAAGAGGGGTACGATAGGGGTGGGCCATTCCGATCAACAACAACACCAATGGGCTGTGGAAGCAATACGAAGCATTGGAAACCGGTATTGGAAGGAACTTCCATCAAGAAGATAAAATCAAAACTCAGATCTTCGGTGAGGGTCATACAACCCTAGGGATTGACCCGCACAATGCGATTGGCGGTAACGAGAACCGTGTTGATGGGAGAGGGGCATGATCGGGGGTTGGTCATTCCGATCAACATATAGAGATATGGTAACCTCCTATAGGAAATTTAGAGGTGCATGGGGATAGCTGAGGACGTTCGAAAGATTTTCAAAGGATGAACTCACAGCTAAAGGGCAAAAGGGTTATGCTTCAAATGCGATGCCAAGTTCGCACCAGGCCATCAAGTTGTGTACTGAGAGACGAAGATGAAGAAGAGGATCAGGAAGAACCGTCTAATACAAACTAGGATCATGCTCACTTAGATACAATGGAAGTCACATTAAACTCGGTTATAGTGTTAACGCCCCCATAGATTATGAAACTACACAAAAACATGGGCGGTCTTGAAATAATGGTACTAATTGATGGCAGATAACTTTGTCTCACAAGGCATTGCATGAACTACTGGTAAAAAAATGATTCTCGTGTTTCACGATCTACTAGTCGTAGATGATTTCTTCCCTCTAGAGTTAGGTCACTGATGTAATATTAGGTATTAAATGGATGCAAACATGGGGGATATGATTGTAAATTCGAAAGATCTTACAATGATAGTATGGAAGGGGAACGGAGTGTTACACAGGTAGGAGATCCGAGCTTGTCTAAGAATCCGGTCTCTTTCAAATCATTCTTCACGTCGTTATTACATTATGAACTAGATGCGTTTATAGTATCACCGAACTGGTTAGCATCGGAGTCAAGTGAGGGTTCCGAGGCCGTCAAGGCCCTTATCGTAAAATTTGAGGACATGTTTAATCTTCCAGGCGAACTACTGCCCCATATGGAGACATTCTTGTTTCTCGAATTATAGGAATTCTACCCATTTCTTATTATAAATCTCCCATGATGTATATCATCCTCAACCGTTCATCTTCTTCGTTGGTGTTGTCATCCTCATTGGTATTGTTCTTACTGACGACATTCTCTACTATGTGATTTGCTAAAACACTATCCTTTATCTTCATACAAAAATGACATTCATTGTAATTTTTATTTTGTTAATATTGGGATTGAGCAAATTATAGGCCTTAGATCCACGCTCCTGTCATGGAGCTTCATTCTCTATTGTTATGGTACATGAACATTTGTTAAACAACCAAATACACATAAATATGAAACATAGGGGCGATTACTACTCCACGCTTTTTCAGGATTGATATCAATCAAAGTTATATCGGTAGATCTATCCATAAAATAGTTTATTAGTTGTTTACTTATTCCCAAAATCTATTTGGCATTCATCGTTAGATAAAACAACTCCTAGCCATTTTAATAATGATCGTTTTTTTTTCGTTTAGATATTCCATTTTGCTAGTCCATGTAAGCATTTGTACGTAAGTTGTATTTCTATTCCCTTTTCCTTACATGTTTCCTTAAATTCATCAAGTCGATTTCAAACCTATGTTATATCTTAGACACTTCACTAGAAAACATGTTCCCTTCTTAACTATGGTCGTGTGAATTTGAGAACCATGATCAATCTCCACTCATGTGGTTCGAATATCTCAAATCATGTAACCATCCATATCCTTTCCTAACTTCTTCTATGTAGGCCACAAGAAGCAGTTCACTGTTAGGGTGTGAACACTTGATCAAATTCAATGGAGCATCTAGATATTTCATTGGGGCATTTGGAATGTTAATGGAACACTTAGATAGGGATGTCAAAAAGTCTCGTAAGACACCGATCCCATACGTGAGGTATTTGTTTAAAAAAAGTGGGGGCAAGGACGGGGGTAAGGGTAGAATTAACCCCGTTTTAACTTCAGGGCAGGGGTGGGGGTGGGTAGTCCCGTCCTGAAAGTCCCACGGGGTCCCGTTGAGCTGCCAAAATTCAGCAAAAAAAAAACGTTTTTAAGTTTCCATTCTAATGTTTTTGAGATGTCATAGCATTTTTGTTTTTAACATTTAAAATTTTGTTATAAAGAACTATTTTCTTTTCCAAAAAATTAGTTACGTTTAGCCCAAAAAGAACTTCATTTAGCGTAAAAAAAAGGCAACATAAAATCAATTGGGGGCGGGGGCGGGGCGTAATTCAGGAAATCGGGGGGTGGGGCGGGAGCGGGGAAACATGGCAATTTTGGGGGCGGGGGCGGGGGATGCAATCCCCTACCCGTTTTCCCCCATTGACATCCTTACACTTAGATATATGTGTGAGCATCAAGAATCAACATTGAGCACTTGGAGCTACGGGGTACATGGAGCATCTGGGATCAATAGAGCACATGGAAGCTCGGGTGAGCATCAGGGATCACGTATCACGTGTGAGCATCAGGTGGCATATGTTGAAGATGCTCAAGGGAGATGCTCATAAGTTGAAGATGCTCATCGACGATGCTCATGGACGATGGTCATGGATGATGATCATAGACAATGGTTATGGATGATGCTCATGGATGATGCTTATGAAGTCAAAGGTTCTAGAAGCTCCCACATGCATTCCGTGATTGATTGGAACTTAGGGCATCCCCTTCTTGAGCTAATTATGGATGAGCCAGACGCATCTGAATTAGGGTTTTCCATGCTTGCCTATAAATAGGCTCATATCCTCATTCATTATTCCTTGCGTGATTGTGTGTACACAGTAATTTCAAGAGAGCAATCATTGTGAAGTTGAGTGCACATCTTTTGGAGCAGTTAGTAAGCAAGAAAGATTATTTTCTTTTGAAAGCTCAAGTGAAATGTAACATTTATGTGTGATTATAATTGTTCTTGGAAGTTTAATAAAATCCTCTTTCTCTCGTTCGCTCGCGGACGTAGGTCATCTCAACTGAACCACATTAAATTTTCACAAGTTTAATAAATATTGTGTTCAGTTTTGAATTAAGTTTTTTCAGAAGTTTTATTCTGCAAGTATCACTGAAGTTTGTTTGACATTTGTCTAAAGTGCTTAACTTGTTCTATTGTTATCCCAACATTCACTTTCTCCTCCTGGCTCTTCATGATGGCGGTATAATTTGTCTCCCTGTTCCACAACCTCTACCAACTCATGATAAATACATGTCAGTTAACTTTTTAAAGGAAGCACAAGAGAAATACTCAAGAAAGAAGGTATGTTATTAACACTGATTTTAGTTGTTATAGCAAATCAATTATCAAAGATCATGATCTAGATCGCATTAGTGATCTTATGGGTATTGAAGTACTAATCATATATGACAGGTTTGTAACAGCCATCTCAGTAAATGAATCTCTCTAAATGGTAAAATATCGTGGTAATAATTTCATCATATCATGTTTTGCATTTATGAGTGTTGATAACTAAAATCCCTAATAAATACACCATAGAAATAAATTTCTCGCTATCGTCTACGTACAACCCCCCCCCCACCCCCCCCCCCCGGTTTCTTTCCTTTCGGATTGTCGACTCTAGGGTTTCGATGGCAGAGCTTCACGGTGATGTCCTTCCGAATATATTGAAAAGATTGAATGTGAGGGATCTAATCCGATGCAAAAGTGTGTGTAAGTCTTGGGAAAAATTGATCTCTGACTCTGGTTTCATTAAATTCCATATGAACTATAGTTACCAAATTGATTACAAAAACAATGATATAGATAGGAGGATTGTTATGTCAAGGGTCTCTTATCGCAACGGGTCGCGTGTTTATGATGTTGATGACAGATTCTTTGATGACCGTGATTGTCATCTTCTTGGTTCTTCCAATGGACTTGTATGCATCTCTTCTTTTGCTTCTCAACTTGTAGTAGCTAATCCCTCAACTAGATAGGTTCAAACACTACAAGACCCTCAAATTCATGATACCAAGCATTTATGTTGGGGTTTTGGCTATGATTCATCTACGGATGATTACAAGGTTGTATTAGGGTTCCGTAAACATGTTGGTTGGACATGTTTTCAAGTGTTAAGTATGAAATCAAATGTTTGGAAACTAATTGGAGATGTAAAGTATTCGTTTCTTAGTAGGATTGGTATCTTATGCAATGGGGCACTTCATTGGATTATGAAAGATTCTTCATCCCCAAATAAGAAGAGAGTCATTACTTCGTTTCGGCTATCTGAAGAAAAATTTATCAAAATTCCCCAACCTGATGATGAGCGATATGAATCTGGTGTTGCTAGCCGCCCAAATATGAATTTAGGTATTATGGAAGATTGTTTATGCGTATTTCCTTGTGATGGGTTTAATGATAACTTATGGATGCTGAAGAACTACAATGGAAAGCTGTCTTGGGGAATGTTTGAAAAGGACTGTGATATGAACTTAGCTTTACAATGCTTGAAAGAGCAGGAACATTACATTCCTAACAAGAGAACATTGTGTCATGATATGCTGGTCTACAAGACTAGGGAGTATATTTGTGCCCCTATCTACATGGAGAGTCTTGTATCTCCCTATGTTAATGGGAGTCCAAAGAGAAAGACAGAAGAGAGTAATAGCAAGAAGAGTTGTAAGGTGCATTCATTTTGTTTATCATATAATACAAACTGTGGAATTATATCTTGATTCTGAATTCTTATTAATGTTTATGATGATTCTTGTTCATCCCTAAAAAACTGTGTTGATCTAGGCCTCATAGCTCAATCTTCATGTTTAGTCATGGGATGCTTTCATTTTCTTTGGTAATATATGAGGTCTGCAAATGGACATTATCTATAGTTTAAAGTTTTGATCATGGAGCATACTTAAAGTTTTGATGATGGAGCATACTTAAGTTTACTAGCATTCAAGAGGCTAGGAACTCTTCCTGAATTCACTTATATTCTGTTATGACCAAAGATACCAACTACTAACACTAACCACTCAACTAAGCCTACCTAACTGATCTAACAGTAAAAATACCTTATTGCCCTCACCGCTCTACTTAAGCCACAACTGACAGGACTAAACGTAAGCCTAATAAAAAGTGTAACAGACACATTACCTTCACCCAGTATACATTTAGCCTTCATTCACTTGTATTCTTGCAATGCACTTCAATTGAAACTATTATTTACTCTTTGAGTCTAGTATATATAATGTTGACTGTTCACTGACTTCCCATTTTGATTTCTCAGTTGATTAAGCGAGACCCTACGGTTCCAGGACCAAGTGGCAAAGTTTGAGGCTGTTGAAGCAGTTTGGATGATATGGCATTGCTTGTTCTCTCTGCCATAAAGATAGCTTCTGATAGTTTTTAGTATCTTATGTTAATAAATTGTGTTTGATGGATTTCAAAAGCTTCTGCTTGATGGATTTCAAAAACGTATGTTTGATGTTTTTAAAGTGTGATGAAGTCTTACTTTCTAGTAATATTGTGTCTGATGATGTTAAAAAATCCTTTGAATACCGTCACTTTAGTTTTAACCATCTTGTGGAAAGCTTTTAACAAAAAATGTTGTGATAGACTTTCTCATAAAAGTGTATGCCTTCATTTAGATATCTACGTTTCTTTAGATCGCATTAGTATTATTGATGCATGTTACTATTTTGATTCTTAATTTTTTATGCAGGATCTACTCATGTTCATATGGTTACTACATCCTGGTTCTTGATTGTCATGTCATTTCATTTTCTATATCTTCATTTGCTTAAATTTCTTATGTTTGATCTATTCATTTTCTGCAAGTATACCATCAATAAACCAGCTATGATACGCTCTTGGGGATATGTACTTCTTCGTCTTGTTATACTGTTGTGCTTGATATGATTGAATTTGTTAGGATGGTCACCATGCAACACTTGGTTCTCAATCAAAGTGCCACGTCACTCATTCCAACCTAGTTGACAAACAATGAAGATAACTTTTTGTTGAATAAAGTCCTGAACACTATGTTGCATTTTTTAAAGGGTTATTGACATAAAGGCACATCAAACTTTCATGTTTGGTTTTAAATGGCCATTTAACTTTTTTTTAGACCTGTTAGACCATTAAACTCAAAAATTACCTGTTAAAAGTACCATTTTGCTAAAAATTACCAGGTTTTCCCGGTTACATTGTTGATGTGTAGATAATGGACATATCCACATGGACTTTGACATTAAGAAAGTCAAAGATATTGCCTATGATCCTGCCATTTCCATTACCAAGCCTTGCACATGACTTCAATGCTACTGTAAATGTGGAAGGTACGTAAGAGTCCCGATCTTTGCAGCTTCACGTACTGAGCAAAGGCTTCTTGAAACCCACCATGGTTGTAGAAATATTGAATAGCAGATCTTGTCGAATTCACATCTGGTTGTTTTGAATGGTGAAGAATTAATCGAAGATAATGAGCATTACCTTGATAGTAATCGAATGGAGAGCTTATAAGATGGCGGATTATCATCAACTCTTAGAACATGTTCCTTCCGCATCACCGCCACCATCAACTCTTACACAACAACCACCATCCTTTTTCCCGCACCATCCATCTTCCACCACTGCCACCATCCTTCTTCCACCCATTTTTATCTTCCACCACAGATTACAAGACTAAATTTTGAAAAGGAATTGAAGGTCCAAAGCACCATCTATTTCCCAGCAGGTCTAAATCTGCACCAGATCGTATGAAGAATGTGAATATTCAAATATGTACCAAATCTTAGGAATTTTTGGGGTTATCTTGATGTTTGAATTCTGCGTGTGTAGCTTTCAAAGTCTGCCTTCGTAGTCTTGATCTCATCTCTGCTCTCGATCTAGATCTCATCTCTTTTTACGAACTATTGAATTGTGAAAAATACCCGTAGATGCGGATGAGCAAGGCAGCGGAGCAGTGAATGTCCTAGAATCGATGCAGTGTAAATTGTGAAAACGAAAAACACGTTGCTGCAGAGAAGAAGAAGCGACAAAACTGTAGCAGCGGATGTACTGTAGGGAAGACGACGACAATACAATGTCGGAAAAGTGCTTGGTATCGGTAAAAAAAATCACGTAATAGGAGCCGATGGAAAAAAAATCATGTTGATAGGCTCGAAAGCACGACCCTATCTACTACATCTTCGATCATCCAATATCCATTGAGTCATTGTTAACCGACACTCACCAACTCGGATGCTATTACCAAACCACAACAACCTCGTCTCTATCATCATCTCATTTGCAACCTGCTACTAGAGAAAGAAAGGGAAGAAGATGGGGCAATTTTTTAGACCTGTGATCGATAAGAGAGAAAAGGGAAACTCACACCTGTTCATGGATTGAGGAAAGAGTGTGGTTGTTTTTGTTCTTGTTTCTATTGGGAAGTACACAAAAGCAAAGAGAGTGAGATGCAAGAGGTGGATTCGACTGGGTCAAAGAAAAAGGGGTGGGTTATTTTACACATCAGCATTCAACAGTGTCAACAGTAATATGTAACCGGGAAACCTATTAACTTTGATAAAAATGATGTTTTAGACAGATAAATTTTGGGTTTAATGGTCTAAAAAGTTCAAAAAAAAATTAAATGGTCATTTAAAACCAAACGTGAAAGTTTGATGTGCCTTTATGTCAATAACCCTTTTTTAAATGTTGAGTTTGTGTAATCTTTTTTTCTACTTAATGTAGGTAGATCCCAAATATAAATACATGATATTAGAAGATTATCAAGATACTATTTTCATACAAAGTCTTGGAATCTATAGAAACATTTTTTCTCGTGTATAACATTCTAGAACTACGGCTCAAAGTTCATCTGTGACATATTGAACTTAATGGGTCATAGCACCAAGCTATTATAGGACAGAACCTTTATTTTTGGATTTCGGACACAACTATTACTTTAAGTTAGAGATATATATTACAATTGATGTTAAAGTAGAAACTCGTTATGTGTAATTTTGGTTAAACTCATTCATTTCTTGAAAATTACTATTTCTTGAGATTCTATATGAGTATGGCAGAGATTCACTTTGGCTCGACTTTGAATGATAGTCAATAAAACTTTGATATCAAATTAGATTGCGTTATACACGATTTGTAAGTACTATTATGACCTGTAATGCAATTATATGTGGCAAAATCTACTTGGGAATTATTCACTCAAAAAACAACTTCAAGTTTGGCTGCAGAACAGGAAGTCGAGCACTAAACAAGAGTATGGCTAGTTTGTTTTAGAATGCAAGAGTTAGACCCTAGACTTACTGATCAAATCATGTATGTATGCCCAAAATTTCATTAAAGTGGATCAGCAGTTTTGGATATTGGCAGCTTGCCTTAAAGCCATCAGTAGCAGCCTTCACTACCTACACTTTTGGCATCAATGTTTCATGACCTAGGCTTCAAAATCTACACGTCTTTCAGGGCTTAAATACCTACGCCTTCAGGACCTAGACTTTAAAGGTATCTTAAGGATCTGTGTTTGGAGGCCTTCACGACCCCAACACCCTACCATTCGTTGTGTCCACGATCATACTAGTTTATATGAGTGTACACATTGCATGTTCCCTAACTCTTATTGAGCATAACCTAATTAAATACCTTTTAGATATATGGGTAAATACCTATTACCTTAAGTGCTTGATGACATTACACCTCCAACTTCAACCATACAAAACCCTTTTAGAATAGAATATGGAATGTAACCAAAAAACAGACCAATCTTAATGCGTTTTGGTGTTTTGGAACAGGTTTAGTCTCAAACTGAACCCTGAACTGAATACAAATTACACATTTTCAGGTTGAAAAAACTATATACATATAAAATTATATTATTTCAAGTTTGAAAAATAAAAATAAAAATAAAAATAACTATTATGGTGTGGAACTCAATGCTACCTAGCCGTTTAAAATATATTAAACTGAACTGACTTTTAAAAGCTCTTAGAATATGAGATCCGGTGTTTTTTTTTTTAAATTAGGAGTAGAGCTATTTGTAATATTGTTGCTTTGCAAAAATGCATATCAAGCGCCAACGGTTAGAATAATTGCCTTCCAAGCAATAGACCCGGGTTCGACTCCCGGCAAACGCATTCTTTTAATCTAGCAAAGATCTAGAAAAGAATGTGTATGCTCGTAATCTTATCATCTCATCAAATTGGAGCTCCTTGTTTTCTTTATCTTTTTAAACCAGAACCACCCAAGTCCATGTGATATCCTTTTGTGATGCAAAATTGAATAGAGACCGCTTATGCCCCTGCATCAGAGAGTATAATTACATGGCTGTCAGATTCATAAAAGGTGATGTTCACTACAATAGGGTTTTGCATTTCCTCACGAAAGCCATGGAGGAGTGTTAAGAATATGCTTTATTCATGTCAAATAACTTTCTTTTTATTAGTTACTTAGTAAACTAACTACTCATACTTGAATATTTAGGAAGTTGAATACTCCTGATTTGTCACACCCCCAAACCGGAACGGCGGAAACGTTCGGGGGCGAAGGACGTCATGTAAATATCACAACACATGCATTATAGTAATCAAAGTACAGCCAACCATTGCATTAATAAGTATAAGTTTTACATAAGTATTTTAAATATCTCAAATTCGAACATCAAAGTAGATACAGAAGAAAACAGGAGTCACAGTACGATACTAAGCAGTTTTCTCAAAAGCTTCGGGGTGTACCTGTCTACTAGAGCCCTGAGAATACAAGTAAGTTTTGAAAGAGTATCAGCATAAAGCTGGTGAGTTCATAAGCATTTTGTTTTAGAAAGACGGTTTTCGGTTTTTTTGAAAAGTGCGATATCTTTCCCAGAAAACCTTATGCTATATGGTGTAATAGATGTATAAACCTTAAGTAAAATAATCTTTTGATATCTGTTGAAAGTGTTCCTCAAGAAAATCTCGTATTTTCTTATGGAAAGCATGATTAAACCCATTTCTTCTATGACTTCTTGGTTCATACTAGTCACGCATAAACCAAGGAGTTATGGAGGAAATATGAATATTCGTTAGTTCATTAATAAACCATCTGTTTATAAAATACTAATGTTTACCCTGGGAAATCCTGCATTTCCCTTAAGTGAAGGTTATTGAAATACTCGTTCTAAATCGGAAAGTTCAAGTATCTACCATACTTATATCGTTTAAGCATTATTACTTTTGAAAACCCTGGTTACCCCCAGTGATGTATATTAGTCTTATTACATAAATAAAACTAATTGAAAACGTTGTGATCTGAATCCTGAAAGTACTACTAATACCCTTCGATGATCACTTAGTTATTAACTCTTAAAGTTAGTTCGTTCGATTTATTATTACGTAAATACATCGTTGTTATCTACATTGCGAGCTTTATGACCATACATTAAATTGATATGGCGCGAATCGGGCACCAGTATCCTTTATGACTTTGTCACCCGTAGACCTGCCGGTCCTACTATAGCTAGCCAGTAAGGTGCGGGATAGTCAGTCCCGTATAGATCTATACACAAAAATCACGCTCTCCCTCCAGGAGATTCTGGTTCATAATAGGGTAGTCCTCCACTTAGTTAAGTTTGTAAGCGCCCAAGGACGTGTCTCCAATTAGATTAACAACTTTACAAATAATAATAATGGAAAACCCCTTTTGTTATTAACATGAATCCTTATAAAATAATATCTTTTGTTTCATGATTCATAAGTGCATTTCCTTAGTTTTGAAAACTACTTTTGCAAGGTTAGTATCTTAACACTTTTTGTAAAACTGATTTCTATATCCGATGTATCTTATTAATGGAAATATATTAAACAAAATAATATATTTGAACATAGATTACTTGTGCTTTTACTTGTATTCCCCCCTGAAAACATTAAAAACTCGGAAAATGTAGGTGTATGAACTCACTGTTGTTGTGTGAAAACGTCGACTGGAAACGAAGATCCTCGGGTTGTTGCACTACACTTAACGGAATCCTAATAACCATCAAATACATAATGTATCTAAATTAGCGATTTTGTTAGATAAAGTGTTACATAAACACTTACTTTTGGTTAAGGAATGTTACCGAGACTTGGTTGAATCGGGAAAATGAGTTTTTCACTGCTCAAGAGACGTGTACGGCCGTGAACAGGGGTTTACGGCCGTGAAGGGAGTTTACGGTCGACATGCAGTTTACGGCCGTGAACTAGGTTTACGGCCTTTGAAGATTCGAGGAGTGTATGGCCGTAAACTCAAGAATAGTGATTACGGCCTTTGAAGATTTGAAGATCTGGAGTGTGTACAGCCGTAAACTCAAGAATAAGGGTGCTTGATTTCGCAGAAAATGTGTTCCAGATGCTCCCAATCGACCCCAAATGATAATTTTTGATGTTTTTCGGAAGAAAAGAGGCGTTTTAGGTGTTTACGACCAGGGGTTCCAGAGAGAGAATGAGAGAGTTTCCGGTCAAAGAGTGTTCAAATGGGGGTGGGGGTCTCATATATATAGGGGTTTCGGGGTCAGTGGGTGGGGGGTCCACCCGACACTGGCCGTAAACGAGTGTACGGCCCTACATGAGTTTACGGCCGTAAACTCGGTAAGGCCGGAACTTGTTTGATTTTTCGAGAGATTCGGGTTTTCGCGTGATTTGGTTCCGACTCGCATATATAAATTTAATTACATAAAACTAGATGATTTTCTAAATCATGAAGTTCGACGGAAAATTTAATAAAATTCAAATTTTTATTAACGGAAAACGTATAACGGAAACGGAAAAAGTTTCGGGTTGTCACATCATCCCCCCGTTAGAGGGAATTTCGTCCCGAAATTCAGACACAGAATACAAATCATGGACTCGGAAATAGATGCAGGTACTTCTGTTTCATTGAATCTTCGCGCTCCCAAGTGAATTCGGGTCCCCGCTTGGCATTCCAGCGAACCTTCACTATCGGGATACGACTTTGTTTCGTTCGTTTGACCTCCCGATCCATGATTTCGACTGGTTCTTCCACGAAATGTAAGCTCTCGTCTAGTTCGATTTCATCGAGAGGTATCACAAGTGTCTCATCGGACAGGCACTTCTTCAGGTTCGACACGTGGAAGACGGGATGTACATTGCTAAGCTCTCGTGGTAGGCGAAGTTTGTATGCTACGGGACCGATCCTAGCGAGGATCTCGAATGGTCCTATGTATCTTGGATTTAGCTTTCCACGCTTTCCAAAGCGTATCATGCCCTTCCAGGGTGAGACCTTCAAGAGAACATGGTCGCCAACCTGGAACTCCAAGGGTTTTCGTCTCTTATCGGCGTAGCTCTTTTGTCTATCTCTTGATGCTTTTAGCCGTTCCCGGATTTGTACGATCTTTTCAGTCGTCTCTCGGATAATTTCAGGGCTCGTGAGAGTGCTGTCGGGGACTTGCTCCTTGACTAGCTGCGTGTCGCCCACCTCAGCCCAGCACAGAGCGGATCTGCACTTATGACCATAGAGGGCTTCGAACGGCGCAACCTTGATGCTGGTATGGTAGCTGTTGTTGTAGGAAAATTCGAGCAAGGGAAAATGAGTGTCCCATGACATGCCAAAGTCGATGACACAGGCTCTCAACATATCTTCCAATGTTTGAATGGTTCTCTCATTCTCCCATCTGTTTGAGGATGGTAAGCTGTGCTCATATCCAGCTTAGTTCCAAGAGCCTTCTATAGTGACTGCCAGAATCTCGAGGTAAACCTGCTATCTCGATCGGAGATAATGGATGCAGGTACACCATGAAGGCGGACTATCTCTCGAATGTAGATTCGTGTCAGTCTCTCTATCTTGAAGTTTTCTTTGATTGGTAGGAAATGGGCGGACTTGATTAATCGATCGACAATTACCCAGATGGTATCGTGACCACTCGGAGATTTGGGCAAGTTGGTGATGAAATCCATCGTAATCCTTTCCCACTTCCACTCAGGTATTTCTGGCTGCTAGAGTAGACCTGAGGGCTTTTGATATTCCACCTTCACCTTGGCGCAAGTCAGGCACTTTCCCACGAAGGTAGCGATCTCTGCTTTCATGTTCGGCCACCAATAGAGTTGTTTGAGATCCAGATACATCTTATCTGAACCTGGGTGAATGAAGTATCTAGTCTTGCGAGCTTTATTCATCACAACCTCCCTGTAACCACCGCACTTTGGGGTCCAGATCCGGTTCATGAAATAGTAAACTATGTCTCCCTTTACTTCTAAGTTCTTTTCCATTCCTCTCAAGGCTTCATCCGACATGTTTTCTGGTTTCAAGGCTTCTAGCTGAGTCTCTCTGATCTGTGCGGATAGTTGGGAATGGATGGTCATTGTCAGTGCCTTCACTCTACGACCTGAATACTCCTTTCGGCTGAGGGCATACGCTACCACATTGGCTTTGCCGGGATGGTAGCGTATTTCACATTAGTAATCACTGAGTAGCTCTACCCATCGCCGCTGTCTCATGTTCAACTCTTTCTGATCAAATATATGTTGTAGGCTCTTATGGTCGGTGAAGACAGTGCACTTGGTTCCGTAGAGATAATGTCTCCAGATCTTTAACGTGAAGACCACTGCTCCTAACTATAGATCGTGAGTTGTGTAATTGACTTCGTGTGCTTTCAGCTGTCTCGAGGCATAGGCAATACCTTTCCTCGCTGCATGAGCACACAGCCTAGGCCCTGATTGGATGCATCACAGTAGACAACGAAGTCTTCCGTCCCTTCAGGCAGGGACAAGATTGGTGTGCTTCATAGGGCCTGCTTCAAGGTTTGAAACGCAGTGTCTTGCTTCTCTCCCCAACTAAAGGTTACACCTTTCTGTGTCAGGGTGGTTAAAGGCTTAGCGATTTTTGAGAAGTTCTGGATAAACTTGCGATAATAGCCAGCGAGACCCAAGAATTGACGGATTTTTGTGGGCGTCTTCGGTGCTGACCAATTCTCGATCGCTTTGATTTTGGAATGATCCACGTGTATGCCTTCCTCGCTAACCACGTGACTGAGGAATGTTACTTTCCTGATCCAGAATTCGCACTTTGAAAACTTTGCATAGAGTTTCTCCGCCCGCAGTGTTACCAACACCTGTCTCAAGTGCTGTTTATGATCTTCCTCACTCCGAGAGTAGACAAGTATATCGCCAATGAACACGATTACAAACGTTTCTAGGAAAGGGCGGCACACCCGATTCATCAGGTCCATGAATACCGCGGGTGCGTTGGTTAGACGAAAGGGCATTACTACAAACTCGTAGTGTCCGTAACGAGTTCGGAATGCTATTTTGGGAACATCATTCTCATGAACTCGCAACTGATGATACCCTGATCTTAGGTCTATTTTTGAGAAGTAACTGGCTCCCTGAAGTTGATCAAAGAGGTCATCGATTCTTCGTAAGGGATAATGGTTCTTGATGGTAAGCTTGTTCAGTTCTCGGTAATCAATGCACATCTGAAAGGATCCATCTTTCTTTTTCACGAATAAGATCGGGGCTCCCCAGGGTGAGGAACTCGGTCTTATGAATCCTTTGCTTATCAGCTCGTTGAGCTGGCTGGATAACTCTTGTATTTCTGCCGGCGCTAGACGATATGGGGATTTAGCTACATGAGTAGCTCCAGGAATTAAGTCGATACGAAACTCGACTTGGCGCTTGGGAGGGATCCCTGGAAGATCTTCGGTGAAGACATCAGGAAAGTTGCAGACTTCGGGGATGCTCTCGAGGTCCTTAACTTCCTGCTTTTCGTCAACGACGTGAGCTAGGAATGCATGGCACTCCTTTTGCAAATACTTCTGGGCTTTGATGCATGAAATGATACGAAGGTTCGAACTGAATTTATCCCCGTAAAGTATGAGAGCTTCGCCCGAGGGTAGGTTGAGACGGATGGCTTTTTCGTAACAAAGAATATCGGCACGATTGGGGCTCAACCAATCCATACCAATGATAACGTCAAAGCTTTTTATGGAAACTGGCATAAGATCGATGGGAAAGGAATGATTGTCTAGGGTTAGAGTACAGCCTATGAATATGTCGTTAGTGCTCTCTTTCTTTCCGTTAGCCATCTCGACGGTAAATGTTTCGGTTAAAGGTTGGGATTTAAATTTGAGTAGGTGTTTGAATGCATGACTCACAAAACTCCTCTCTGCACCAGAATCGAAAAGAATGCATGCATAAGAGTTGTCAAGGAGGAACGTACCCGTAACAACTATGGGATCAGCAACTGCCTCCTCCTGGCCCATCGCCATCACTCTTCCTGTGTTGCCCGCTGTTGTTGCCTTGGGGTAATTTCTTTTGAAGTGCCTAACTTCTCCACAGCCATAACAGGCCTGACCAGCGCCCGCTCCAGGATCCTGGTTGGTTGGTTGGACTGATGCCTTGCAGAATCGGGCTGTGTGTCCCTTCGTACCACAGCTATTGCACAACATTTCCTGGCACTGTCCTCGATGGTGGAAGTTGCACTTGTTGCACTTTGGAAGAGTACCAGCATATCTACTGGTAGGTGCTTGGGTGTTTGGAACAGCAGCAGGAGTAGTAGCAGCGTGGACTGCCACTATTTGCTGTTTCTTGGAGGACTCCTGCGATGACTGGCCCTTTCGTTTGTTCCAAAACTTCTTCTTCCCACCACTCGCCTTCGGTGGTTCAGGAGCGGCTGTCGTCCCATCAAGATCGACCCCGTGATCTATCACAGTCTGCGCCAGGCACTTGGCGCTGTCAAAAGTAGTGGGCCTAGCGGCCAAAACATTTCCTTGAGTTGGGGGCGTCAATCCCCAAATGTACCTCTCAATTTTCTTGCTTTCCGGGGTGACCATTACCGGACAGAGGAGAGCTAGATCGCAGAACCTAGCTGTGTAGGTAGCAATGTCGGAACCCTTCATCTTCAGGGTCCAAAGCTCATGTTCCAACTTCTGCATCTCGCCCCTTGGGCAGTACTCAACAAGCATGAGTTCCTTTAGATTCTCCCAACCCATGGCATTTGCTACCGGCAGGGTTAAGGATTTGACTCGACCGTTCCACCAGGTTAGTGCTCTGTCAGTGAAGGTGCAAGCTGCAAACTTCACCCTAGTTGCCTCAGAACAAGCACAGATTTCGAAGATGGATCCGATCTTCTCGAACCATCGGGTTAAGTTAATAACTCCTCCATTGCCGTCGAAGTATTTTGGTTTGGCATTCATGAAGTCCTTATAGGAACACTCTTTTTGATGTCCCTGACTTCCACCATAACTTTGAGAATCGGGTCCACCTCCAGATCCACCAGATCTGCCCTGATTTGTCTGCGACATAGCAGCAGCCACAACAGCCGTAACTGCCGCCTGGAACATAGTTGGGTCGAACTGAGGAGGTGGTGGCGTTGGATCAGGTGGGGGATTGTTGTTCTTCCTGACGGGTCTCTTTCTGGGAGGCATCTTCTTCTAAAATAATCAGGAATAAGAGGATGGTAAGTCCCCTAGATTTTTAGAAGCAAAAGATATATAAAACAGGATATATCTCAGGTTGATAGATAAAGTGTTCTACTAAGCGATAAACAGAGAATGGTTACTAATGCAAGTAAACTATCGCTAAGGAAGAATATGTAGCAACACTTGGAATGAATCCATGTACTGTATTCGGCTCTAGCTAAAATACTCCTATAGTATTTTAAGTTGTATGTTTTTGTTTTACCGATATCAGATGTATATATTCTTGGTAAGTTTTAGGCTTGCTGCAACATCACAATCACTCCCAAGCACATGTTGGTCATATCTCGAATAAATATAGTTGATCAGGCTATATTGAACCTAGACATGATTACATAACGGCCCAGGTTCAACCACAGTGTCCAACATCCAAATACTTTTGTTTTGTTCTACCCATGACTCTGGTTCTGGTATGTATGTATACTTGTATACTTCTTATAAAATACTTATATTTTAAAAGTATACTTTTAGTTCAGAGCGCTTCAGCCCCTTAGTGTTTATAGTTGTATACCATGTAAGGTTCGGTATACATAGTTCACTATAAATAATAGCTCTGATACCAATCTGTCACACCCCCAAACCGAAACGGCGGAAACGTTCGGGGGCGAAGGACGTCATGTAAGTATCACAACACATGCATTATAGTAATCAAAGTACAGCCAACCATTGCATTAATAAGTATAAGTTTTACATAGGTATTTTAAATATCTCAAATTCGAACATCAAAGTAGATACAGAAGACAACAGGAGTCGCAGTACGATACTAAGCAGTCTTCTCAAAAGCTTCGGGGGTGTACCTGTCTACTAGAGCCATGAGAATACAAGTAAGTTTTGAAAGAGTATCAGCATAAAGCTGGTGAGTTCATAAGCATTTTGTTTTAGAAAGACGGTTCTCGGTTCTTTTGAAAAGTGCAATATCTTTCCCAGAAAACCTTATGCTATATGGTGTAATAGATGTATAAACCTTAAGTAAAATAATCTTTTGATATCTGTTGAAAGTGTTCCTCAAGAAAAGCTTGTATTTTCTTATGGAAAGCATGATTAAACCCATTTCTTCTATGACTTCTTGGTTCATACTAGTCACGCATAAACCAAGGAGTTATGGAGGAAATATGGATATTCGTTAGTTCATTAATAAACTATCTGTTTATAAAATACTGATGTTTACCCTAGGAAATCCTGCATTTCCCTTAAGTGAAGGTTATTGAAATACTCGTTCTAAATCAGAAAGTTCAAGTATCTACCATACTTATATCGTTTAAGCATTATTCCTTTTGAAAACCCTGGCTACCCCCAGTGATGTATATTAGTCTTATTACATAAATAAAACTAATTGAAAACGTGGTGATCTGAATCCTGAAAGTATTAGTAATACCCTTCGGTGATCACTTAGTTATTAACTCTTAAAGTTAGTTCGTTCGATTTTATTATTACGTAAATACATCGTTGTTATCT
This sequence comes from Lactuca virosa, assembly GCF_052849685.1. Lineage (NCBI taxonomy): Eukaryota > Viridiplantae > Streptophyta > Magnoliopsida > Asterales > Asteraceae > Lactuca > Lactuca virosa. The sequence goes on from NC_136431.1 coordinate 115,762,613, forward strand.
ACATTGTGAGCTTTATGACCATACATTAACTTGATATGGCGCGAATCGGGCACCAGTATCCTTTATGACTTTGTCACCCGTAGACCTGCCGGTCCTACTGTAGCTAGCAGCAAGGTGCGGGATAGTTAGTCCCGTATAGATCTATACACAAAAATCATGCTATCCCTCCAGGAGATTCTTATTCTTAATGGGGTAGTCCTCCACTTAGTTAAGTTTGTAAGCGCCTAAGGACGTTTCTCCAATTAGATTAACGACTTTACGAATAATAATAATGGAAAACCCTTTTTGTTAATAACATGAATCCTTATAAAATAATATCTTTTGTTTCATGATTCATAAGTTCATTTCCTTAGTTTTGAAAACTACTTTTGCAAGGTTAGTATCTTAACACTTTTTGTAAAACTGATTTCTATATCCGATGTATCTTATTAATGGAAATATATTAAACAAAATAATATATTTGAACACAAGATTACTTGTGCTTTTACTTGTATTCCCCCCCTGAAAACATTAAAAACTCGGAAAATATAGGGGTATGAACTCACTGTTGTTGTGTGAAAACGTCGACTGGAAACGAAGATCCTCGGCTTGTTGTCATTTTCAACATTCAACACAGTCAGTCATATGTGTAATCAAACAATATTGTTTCAGCTTCTAACTCAATCAGGCTCTAGAAACTATCAAACAACTCGTTACTCCGTCTGTGGATCAAGCTTTCTATAAGATAACTGGAGGGTGAATAATGATATCCCAGGTGTACCAACATGCACGTGGGAGACTACTAATCATCTATAATTTTCCATTTTGAAAATTCGTACCGACAAATAATTTAACTGTAACGACATGCACAATAATTTAACAACTGTACCGACATGCACAATACTACTAATCATCTATAATTTGCCATTTTGAAAACGCATACGTAAAATTCTTTTTTTTTTCGCCTCATCAAGTTATCATGCTACTTTATCATTCATCTCTAGAACCCCAACCCTCATTCCACGTGCTTGCTTTGAAAGAGGAGTAAATTACACGAATGGTTCCTATGGTTTAGGGTGATTTGAACGTTTGGTCCATAACTTATTTTTTTAACTCGGAAGGTCCTTACTAATTGTTTTTGTTATACGTTTGGTCCCTGTCTTATATAAAAAGACTATTTTGCCCTTGATTTTTTTTATTTTATTTAAATAAACACACCCAACCCCAGCCTCTCACCTTACCTTACCTATCCCATCATTTTTCCCGATTTAAATACTAGTCGTTTTAGGTAAAAAAGGACCAAGTGCGTAACATAAACTAATGTTATGACCAAGCGCGTAACAAAAACAAACAGTAGGGACCTTCCGAGTAAAAAAAAAGCTAGGGACCAAGAGCGCAAATTATCCCAAAACATAGGGACCATTCGTGTAATTTACTCTTGAAAGAGATCCTTTTGTATCCTGTATCCGATCTTTAGTTTTCATTATTTCCTTTTTTGCATCTTTGTTCCATATCGTTTTTTCATGTATTTGAGCTTTTTCATAACTCACCCCTCTCTCTTTCTAAACAGATATTATGATAATGTGTTTTCAATTTCTTTTCCTTTTGCTAGTATTGTCGCCTTCACCTCATTAGAAAGTTCAAAAGAAAAAATTATATTAGATGGTGAGATATAGCTTGTTTCTTACCTATGATTTAACGATAATTACCCTTAGGATATCACAAAGATTGAAAAACTTAGGTAAAAGTAGTTTAATCTACGAAGATTGTAGAGTTGCTAAGGCTCCTATAGTTTAGGTTCCTTCTTTAAGTTTCTTATTTACAAGATGTATAAACACTTGTATTTGTGAAGAAGATGGTAGAGTTTGCAACTATAATCTGGGTACTTTTTTAAAGTTTTTTTTTTTTAATATTTTTATATGCAAGATATAAACATCAGTCGAATATATATGCAAGATGTAAACATTAATTGAAATATATGAATTGATTAATCAAATGTCTTGATTAGACTTTATCTCATCTACTTACCTACCCTACATATGACTTGCCATTGACAAAACCATTTTGTTTAGAAATATTTAATGGTGACATTTCTTGCCATTACGTATAAACCTTGGTATAAATACAAAAACATGGTTGTTCCTAATCCATAAATTACTCAATAGCCTTGGCGTAACTATCTTTCAGGTTGTAGTCTTTTGGAATTTAATTTAGGTAGCTTTCGAATTTCGGGGGTTTGACTAGTCACGACACGATGGTAGAGACTTATCACGATGCGACCACTTCATTTAAATTTCGGCACGGTCAGGAGTCGGTGCGGTCTGGAGTTGGACCTCTGTGCAGTGGCAGTTGTGCACAAAACCATAAATCTCGGGCCTTGGCCCTATATAATGGTGCTAATTCTCTAAGGTTTCTCTCTACTGCAACCTCCATCCTCAGAAATGAAACCCAAACCCTAGTGTATGAAAACCTTTAGTGTTGTTTCCATTTTTGGTGTTTTGGTGGTCTCTTGGTGAAGAAGGTGGTCATCCCAGTGCTTGTTGAGGTCTTTGATTTTGAGATATGATATTCTAAGTATTTTCCAGGCATCCTAAAGGCATAAATGTAACATCCTGTGTCCTACCATTTTTCAGCCATGGACCGGAAGTCTATTGTGTGAGGTTTTGGGCCGTACGAAGGCAAAGTTTAGTCCTTGTGGAAGGAGGTAATCGTAGTTAAGAGATTTTACCCTTGAATTGTGTTTAGGACCGAAGGGTAGAAAGGGAAAAGTCATAAACTGGATTCTTGCGTGAAATATGAATTTTTGTTCAAGAAGTTTTTAGTCCAAGATATTTATATAACATCGTAGAGCTCTTCAATACCTTTCCGTGGATATAAAGAACGTCGAAAATGGAGTTGGAACGAAGAAGTTATGGTCGTTTGTAGTTTGGATGACTTTTGGGTTAGCCGCGTATGCTGGGCGTAATTTGAGTACGTTGGGCATACTGAGTATGCCTGAGTATGCTGGGCATAGTTTGAGAACGTTGGGCGTACACGATCAGTGCCCAAACCCTATTTTTGTGGTTTGGTCCTTATTTAAGCTCCTTAACTCCCCCAAATGCATTTCATTCTCAGCCTCTACCTCTCCAACACCCTCTATTGAAACCCTAACCCTAGATTGAGCTTTATGAGCAAAAAGAAGGTGTTTTTAGGTGCTTTGGAGTATTCTTGGTGCACCTTGGAGAAGAAGGAACTTATTGAAGAAGTGTTAGTTGCATTGGGACTTGTAGATCCAGACTTTGTTCACCTTGATATTTCTTCTAGAGGTATAAAGTTTGAATCTTGATGATGAAATTGTTAGATCAAGCTAGTTTTGGGTGTTATGAGCTTTTGGTCACTTTAAGTGCATAAAGTTTAGATCTTGAAAGTCTGTGACCTTGTAATGGATAAAGTTGGAAACTTTATCCATCTAAACATCATTTTGATTCAGATCTGAAGGTTAGAGACTTGGAATTAATGGATTAAGTTGAAAAGATGCACTTGTTGGGTCTCTTTGAGACATAAAGACTAGATCTTGTTTGTTGGGACCATTCTAATGGATAAAGTTGGAAACTTTATCCATTATGGAGCTATTATGAACCATATAAATATGATCTTGAGTGTTGTATGTAATCCATGCATGTGTTAGATGGTCTTAATGGATTAAGAACATAGGGTTTTGGACATTAAGTACTTAATAGCCCTGCAAAGTCATAAATTTGGAAACTTTATGACTCAGGACATCGCTTTGGGCTTAGACCTGTGTTTTGGACGGAAGGGATTAATGGAATAAGCTGTTAATGGAGTTTTGGGATTGGGTTGCGTATGTTGGGCATACCTGGAGGTACGCTGCGTATACGCGGTCAGCGCCTCGCTTTTTGGTCAACATCAGAGTACGCTGGGCGTACTCTCTTAGTATGCAGGGTGTACTCCGTTGGGAAGGGATATTGAATTTTGGGACCTTGACCATTGACTTCGACTTTGACCAGGGTTGACTAAGTTTGACCTATGGGTATTTTAGGTATTTTTAGATTGTGTATGAGAATTTGTCATTTGGATGGATAAGTGACGGTAAGAGTTGAGATTCGGAGTCGGGACCTCATTAGCAATTGTTCAAAATAAGAGGTGAGCTTTCCTCAATGTACTCATGGGTCTATGGCACCAAGGCCGACCCAGTGGATTGATATCCTAGTTTACCGTATGTTACTATGTTGTAGTGATCGATTAGATCTATATCCTGGTATATAGGATGTTGATATGATGTAGTGATCTATTAGATCTGCGTGTTATCTGTTTATTGGCTATATGTTTATCGGTTGTATATGCCGACATAGTATGGTTGGGTTGAGATTGTACTGCTTTGTCTTGTTAATCAACAAACCCGGTAATGCTTATATTGATATGTTGTATGTGTATCCGTTATGTATATGTCGACATGTTGTGTGTGGTTGGGTTGAGGCGGACCAGTGTAGGCTAAAGGCCAAGAGCTCCAGGGAGTCCCAGATAGACTGCAACATGAGAGGCGTACCAGTCAGGCCGAAGGCTCAAAGAACGGTCCAGATAGGCTCAAGGATCGGTGAGGCCTTCCAGCCATGATGAAGATTCTATGAGCATTCCAGATAGTCTGTAGGCCGGTAAGGCATTCCAGTCATGCTGAAGGCTCTATGAGCATTCCAGATAATCTGTAGACCGGTGTGGCGTTCCACTCAGGCTGAAGGATCTATATGCATGATGTTGTTTGTTATATGTGTGTCGTGGTACTTTAAGGGTACTCCCTAAGCTTCGTGCTTACAGTTTCAGTTTATTGTTTCAGGTAGTTTAGATGATTGTGGCAAGGCGAAGGCGTAACCATACACATCCTTGATTTTCTGACTAATTGGATCTTGGGAGACTCTGATTTTAAATAATGTTTTGGAAACAATGGTTTTGTAAACACTTCTTTTAGTAAATGGGTTGTTTTGAAATGTTTAAAATTAATGTAATTTTTATGGATGTTACAAGTTAGTATCAGAGCCTTGGTTTGAGTGAATTGGAGGAACACTCATGTGAATCCAGTCTCAAACTAAGGAAAAACTTTTAAAAATGATTTTCAAATTAATCAAAAGAGGATGTGAAGTGTACGATCAGCCGGAGCCAATAAGTAGACCCCAAATTACCACACTGTTATTTGATATTGTGATATGTTAGAACAACATGCTAGTGATAGGCTAGGGATCTTCAGGAATTGCATGATAGAATTGCCTGATTATATGATGCATGATAGCCTAGGGTTTCCTTATATGAATTTGACATCATTATTGTAGTTACTTTGTGCATGCATCAAAATTATACATAACTAAGATCATATAGCCTGAGAATGTTTGATTTGGCCTTATTTCCTGTTCCTTGTTTGGTTTTGGGCTTAAGGTAGAATCGAGTATTCAAATGTCTAAAGGATCCAGTGTTATGTATAATTAGCATACATAAGTGTTGCAGGGTTGGTGGAAGTTTCATGGATGAGTTTTGTGGGGTCAGCCGACTAGCCGAGGAAGCCAGATTATGTGCAGGGTCCAGAGGGTTCGGGAAAGAGGCCCACGGTTGTTGATTCGAGAGCGAAGGGCCAGTAGGGCCAGGGCGATTATGGCAAGTGCAGAAGGACGCATGAAGGGGCATGCATGGAGGGTGGTTCTGGCTGCTTCAAGTGTGGTCGGACAGGTAATATCAGCAGGGATTGTACTGCTACTACCACCACCACCCCGGTATCTTATTCGATTTGCTTTCATTGCAACCAGAGGGGCCACAAGAAGGCCCATTGTCCGAGTTTGACTGCAGCAGGACCAGTGTCAGCGCCCGCTCCTGCAACTCTACCGATTACTGATGGCCGCCAGGGCAAGGCGGATGCACCTGTGGTGAAGAGCAATACTTTTCAGCTGACAGCCAAGGAGGCTTGTGCAGCTCCCGAAGTGGTGACGGGTATGCGCATTCTTCTTATCTCTTTATTTATATTGAATTGCATGCTTATATGTATGTGTTTTAATTTAGGATCGTTCCTCGTGAACGGTATTTCTGCACTAGTATTGTTTGATTTGGGGGCTACCCGATCCTTAGCAAGAGGTTTGCTGGAGCTCCGGGGGAGCTGGATTGTCCTTTAGATGTTGAGATTGCAGACGATCGATCTGTCCAGGCAGCGAGGGTTCATCGAGGTTGTACTCTAAAATTGTTCGGTGTGCAATATCTGGTCGATTTGGTTCTCATTCCTTTGCGTGAGAACAAGGTTATCGTGGGCATGGATTGGTTGAGCCCTAACGGGGCAGTGATTGATTGTAAGAAGCAGTTAGTTCGGATTCTAATCCCAAGTGGGGGAGAGTTAGTGCTTCAGGGAAAGAGAGCACAACGTAGGCCGATTTTGTATTCAGCTGTGAGGGTCAGACTCTATATTCAGCAAGGTTGTTTCAAATATGTCGCTTTATGTTATGGATACCTGTGATAAGGGTAAGGCGACAGTGGATGACGTGCCTATCGTGCGGGAGTATCCGGATGTGTTTCCAGAGGATTTACCTGGGGTGCCTCCGGAGTGGCAGGTTGAGTTCAAGATTGATCTAGTTCCTGGTTCGACTCCGATTGCCAAAGCACCATATCGGTTAGCTCTTCCTAAGATGAAGGAGTTGTCTACACAGCTGTAGGAGCTGTTAGACAAGGGATTCATTCGACCGAGCAGTTCGCCATGGGGAGCAGCGATCTTATTTTTGAAGAAGAAGAGTGAGACTCATCGTATGTGCATTGACTACCGGGAGCTGAACAAGGTAACGGTGAAAAACTGTTATCCACTCCCGAGGATTGATGATCTGTTCGACCAGCTTTAGGGAGCATCTTCGTTCTCCAAAATTTACTTGCGTTAGGGTTATCATCAGATGAGGGTTAGAAATGGGGATGTGAAGAAGATGGCCTTCCAGACTCGTTATGGTCATTATGAGTTCGTGGTGATGCCTTTTGGGCTCACCAATGCTCCAGTAGTGTTGATGGATCTCATGAACCATGTGTATAGGCCGATGATGGATCGGTTTTTGATTGTATTTATTGATGATATATTGGTCTAATCCATGACCCAGGAACAGCACGAGGACAATCTGAGGGAGGTGCTGGAGACCTTGAGGAGGGAGCGAATTTTCGCAAAGTTCTCCAAGTGTAAGTTCTGGTTGCGCGAGGTGCAGTTTCTGGGGCAACTTATGAACCATAATGGTATTCCGGTCGATCCGGCCAAGGTCGAGGCCGTGATGTAGTGGGAGGTTCCGAGGTCTTCATCTAAGATTTGGAGTTTCCTTGGGTTACCAAGTTACTATCGGAGATTCATCTAGGATTTCTCCAAGATAGTTGTCCCTTTGAGTCGTTTGATAAAGAAGACTGTTACTTTTCGCTGGGGGCCGGAGTAGCACGCAGCTTTTGAAACATTGAGACAACGGTTGTGCGAGGCACCGATTTTGATCCTACTGAAGGGAGTTAATGATTTTGTGGTTTATTGTGATGTGTCATTCACGAGTTTGGGGCAGTGTTGATGAAGAGGGGTCACGTGATCGCTTATGCTTCAAGGCAGCTAAAGCCTCATGAAGCGAATTATCCGACGCATGATTTGGAGCTGGGGCTGTGGTTTTTGCCCTTAAGATTTGGCAACATTACCTCTACGGGGTCTCCTGTACTATTTACACGAACCACAAGAGCCTGAGGTATTTGATGGATCAACCGAATCTGAATATGAGGCAACGCTGATGGTTGGACGTGGTGAAGGATTATGACTGTGAGATCCTTTATCACCCGACGAAGGCCAATGTGGTGGCCGATGCTCTCAGCCGCAAGGCGGTCGCGACTTCGATAAGAGACATATGTTTGAGGATGATAGTGGTTACTCCGCTTTTGGAGCGGTTTTAGGAGGCTCAGATTGAGGCTATGAAGGAAGAGCACCGAAAGAGTGAGCGTATTGTGGGTTACGTGGCTTCCTTTGATTATGATAACTGTGGATTGTTGACTCTTCATCAGAGAGTATGGGTTTCGTATTGGGGCGGTGTGAATCAGGTTCTAATGGAGAAGGCACACAAGTCTAGGTTCTTCATTCATCCTGGGGTGACGAAGATGTATAGAGATCTTTGTCGTGATTATTGGTTGCCCTGCATGAAGCAGGATGTGGCTTGGTATGTGGAGCGGTGCTTAACTTGCAGGAAAGTCAAGGTCGAGCATCGGCGACCTCATGGCAAGATGCAACCATTGGAGATTCACGTTTGGAAATGGGAGGAGATCACCATGGACTTCATTACGAAGTATCCCCAGACTGCACGTGAAGTGGATTCGATTTGGGTCATCGTGGATCGGTTGACCAAGAGCACGAATTTCATCCCAATCTACGAGAGTATCTCCTCGGAGAAGTTGGTGGAGGTATACATCAAGGAGGTTGTGGCTCGGCATGGGGTGCCGTTTTCCGTGGTTTCAGACGGGGAAGTCAGGTTTACTTCCAGGTTTTAGAAGAGATTCCGTCAAGAGTTGGGTATTCGTCTCCATTTCAGCACAACCTTCCATCTGCAGACCGATGGTCAGAGCGAGCAGACCATTCATACCCTAGAGGATATGTTACAGGCATATGTTTTGGACTTTGGTGGGAGTTGGGATATGTATCTTCCATTAGCAGAATTTTCGTATAACAACAATTATCACGCCAACATTGATCAACCACCTTTTGAGATGCTTTATAGGAGGAAATGTAGGACCTCGATATGTTGGGGTGAGGTCGTTCAGCGGATTATGGGGAGTACCGAGGTGGTACTTAAGACGACCGAGTTGATCCAGTAGGTTCGGAGTAGACTTCAGACAGCTCACAGTCGGTAGAAGAGCTATGCCGACAGGCGCCGATTAGATATAAAGTTCCAGCTGGGGGATATGGTTCTTCTGAAGGTGTATCTTTGGAAATGTGTCATCCGATTCAGGAAGAGGGGCAAGTTGGGCCCCAGGTACATCGGTCCTTTTAGGGTTTTGGCCCGGGTAGGCCGGGTTGCTTATCGTTTGGATCTTCCAGATGAGCTCAGTCAGATCCACAACACATTTCATGTCTCTCAGTTGCGGAAGTGTTTAGTGGATGATTCCGTAGTGGTTCCATTGGAGGATATTCAGGTGGATGACCGCCTGAACTATATTGAGAGACCAGTGATGATTCTTGACCGAAAGACGATAACCTTGAGGAACAAGGTCGTTGAGTAGGTGAAGGTCCAGTTGCAGCATCACAAGGGTTCAGAGTGGACTTAGGAGCCGGAAGATGAGATGAGGGAGCACTATCCGAAATTATTTGTAGCAACGGACTTCAAGGACGAAGTCTGATTCAGGTGGGGGAGAATTGTAACATTCAAACCTTGTAAGTTTCCATTTTAACCCTTGTTAAGCAAAATGTTTGTTTTTTTGGTCCTCTGGCTAGTACGCGGGGAGTACTCTATGAGGACGCCTGTCGTACTAGCTGAAATCTAATCGCGAGAATCGACCACATAAGCTGGGCGTACGTGGGTTACGCTGGGCAGGGGCAAACCCTAATTTTTAGGGTTTGTGCCCTATTTAAGCATCATTAACCCACCTCTTGGACATTTTTAGACCAACCTCCACATCCTCAAACCCTAATTTCGTCCCATAGCCTTTGTGTGGTGCTTTTGAGCTCTAATGAAACATTTTTGGTGTGTTTTGTGCATCTTAAAGAGGAAGGAGAAGACTGAAGACTCATCATTTGGAAAAGAGCTTAGGGATCTAGATTTAGCTTCTTCATTTAGTGACTTTTGGGCGCGGGGATTTGTCGGGCCAGCAGCCAGAGATTTATCAGTGTGTTTCAGCAGTTCGAGGTGAGTCTCCTTACTGGGTTTAGCAGGTCTAAGGCACTAATGCCGACCAATGATTTGTTATGTTAGGATGCTAGATGTATGTGCAACTCTTGCATGTGTTAGTGCTTGTATGCTTACTGGGCGGGGGCCCGATGGTTATTCTATATACTATTATCTTGGTATGCTTATATGATTTGTATGTTGGGCGGCACCCGTTATGCGAGTTAGGGTGAGACCCGTTATACTCAGTGGGCGGGGCCTGTTATGCGAGTTAGGGCGAGACCCGTTATACTCAGTGGGCGGGGCCCGTTATGCGAGTTAGGGCGGGGCCAGCTACACTCATCGGGCGAGGCCCAATATATGTTTGGCATGTGTAATATGTGGTATTTGGGGGAAACTTTTTAAGCTTCGTGCTTACGGTTTTTAGTTTATGTTTCAGGTACTTCTGTTGCAAAAGGGAAGCACCACTACAAGAAAAATGACTTACAGCACACCAAAAAAGTGTGACCATATGCGTATAGTGACATTTTATTTTTTCACTGAAAGTGTGACGGAAGGTGACGCCATCGTATGGCTCTTATGGTCACTTTAAAATGTAGTGTCCGTATGATATGAAAACATGTGGCCGTATTATAAAAGTGTGGCAAATGTGTACGGAATTTTGTTCCTTAAATATCCAATATTGTAGCGTTAAACCGTCAGTAGTCACATATATTTAGTAAACGTTGTGACTGTATATCACCAACTTGCGACATTCATGATGTTTTAGTGTAGTTGTTTTCTACTATATTGTCACACAGTTTAAATTTTATTAAGACTATTGTGTATCTTTTGTAAACATGTAATTATGGTGAGTGTGACCATGTTTGCTAAATGGCCACATGTAATTACTTCCATAAGTGGCGAATTGGTAATTATTAGTCACAAAAAACAATCAATTTTTGTGACTATAACTTATCATATAGAGACACACAATTAAGTGAAATACAATCATAAGTATTATAAAGACACACATTTTGTTAAAATTAAGGACTATTTGGTATCGTATTAAGACTATTGGGTATATTTTAGACACATATAATTACGGTGAACATGTCCATGTTCGGTAAATGGACACATATAATTAATGATGTAAGTGACGATTAGCTAGTATTTAGTCTCAACAACAATCAATTATGGTATTTATTTGCCACATAAATTGTTTTTCATGTTGTTATTGTTTAACTTAGTCACAAGAACTTTAGAATAAACATCATTTTAAATCAATTGTAGTCTCAAAATTCTTGTATATTATGGCTATTGTTAACCATTTAGCCACACGCTAAAAATTGATGTAAAGTAACCATTGTATATTTTTAGAGACATTAAAAACCTATAAAACATGGCAAAATTTATATTACAGCCACTTTAACTTACTATTTATTGTTACTTTTTATTCATTGTAGACACATCAAAATAATTTAAATTAAAGTAACGAAACCCAACAATATGAAACAAAAACAAAATTCATAATTTGATATTACTAATAATTGAAATCCAAATCCATACATTACATTCCAAATTAAAATATCAAAGAAAAGAAAATTGTCCTCATTTCAAGAATTTAAATAATTGTTAAAAAATCAAACACATCATAAACGAAAACCTAAACATAACTAGGCATTCATCTTGTTTGTATTGCTCCTTGTCTTCTTGAGAAGGGCATCAGATGAGGAAGCTTTGTGAACGGGTTGATAGCAATTAGGATGCTTCCTGTGTATGTCTAACATAAACACCAAGAACAGATTCAAAATGAAGCAATGCAAAAATCAAGGATAATGTGGTATGAAGTAAGGTAAAAGAACAAAGTTCACCAGCCTCACTAAGCAAATTAGCTGATCCCTTTGTGAAATAATTCACTTTACTCAACTGTCTTATGTATCACTATCTCCTACTCTAAAATGAAAGATAATCACGACATCTTGGGCAACTTTAAAGGAGAAGTATGTATGTATAACAAATAATAAAAATACATATAGAGTTATAAATGATAACTAGTCAAATGAATCTTCATAAATTTATTTGTATAAAAATACATATAGAGTTATAAATGATAACTGATTTTACCTTATCAGGGAATACCTTCTAATGGGTACCTTTTGGAAATCAATCAAGATAAAACTTCCTCTGTTTCATTCAGACCAGTATCAACTATCAACCAATTGTTTCATTCCTACAAAGTTTTAACAAGTGAGAAGGTTGGAATTTTCATAATTAAGAAAAAGAGTTGTGATGTGATAGCTACGTTTGGGAAACTTGCTGTAAGAGGAAGCGTAAGAGCAACACCATCCCTTGCAATATTTTTCCAGACACCACCACGCTTACCTTCCTGCATGGTAAACTAAGAAACACAACATATATACAATAAGGACAAAGGAATCCAAAAGGCAACTGAAATAATCAACAACAATGTTTTTACCTCGACAGTTATCCACCATGTTTTTACCTCGACAGTTATCCAACAGTGGTAAGGTCGATGAACCAAGATGCCCCACCAGTTTGAAAAGATGGAACCTTTTCCACCATGTTCTCAATCTGCACATTACTACTTACTCAAAACTTACAACACATTCCAAAAATGTAGTATTATATATTATTAAAAGATTGAAGCTGCCATTTGGGATATAATATGTTTTACTTACAGCAAGGAAAAAGCTGACAAAGACAGGGACTTGGATGAAAAGCCTGGTCAATTGAGTATACATAGCAGCGGAATACCTGCACAAATATTCAGTTCCAATTATAACATTATTATCATGCAAAAACAAAGGCTTAACATTGATCATGTCAAGCAGAAGCTCACACTAAGGAACAATGGAAAGTGCTTACTCCATATATACTCTCTTCTTTTGTGCCTCAACTTCAGCTACAGCCGTTGGACTCATGCTCTGAAAAGGTTACTAATAATTTTTAGTAATAAAAATAATCAAGGGCCAAAGAGTTTCATCTTCTTAAAAGGATAAGCATGTCGAATTCAATAAACAAACATTAAGATCACTGCACATGCAAGAAGTCCCCGGCCTTCTATTTGCATCAATAATTAATTATTCATGACCAAAAGTTATATGGTAGCATCAAATTAAGGATATTGATTCACAACATGTTATTCAATAGCTTTAACTTCCGTTTTGAAACAATATATTATAATTTAGACAAAGGTGGCTCTTTATACATAGTGCACCAGCATAAACATGAACTTTTCATCTATGTAACATGTAAGATGACAAATGACAGAAGAAGTTTGATGATGGGCATACCTTATCTTCCATCTTTTGTTGAATCTGCTCCAATTCTGGCCCCAAAATCTGTATGCAAAATGTCAACAAATCAATGCTACCTCTGAACAATATAACTCAATATACTATTATACTCAGGACTCAGGAGTCAGGTCACACACCCAGAGAGAGATGGGGACAGATGTTGACTGATATTTTACATATATTGGCTTTCAACTTCAAATGTATGAACTAATAAATATGTTAGGCAAATTAGTAGAGCTCACAGTTAACTTTGAGGCAACCTTGTGTTGATTAATCATGATTGGAGCCAACAAGGTTCTAATAGCAACAGTTGCTATTACTATGCTTGCCCACCTGAAAGTGACAGAAAATGAATTGATGTTAATTCTTTCAATAATCAATATACATATGCATCAGAAGTATAGCACATAACATGATCGATCATGGAACTGTAACAACTTCAACTAGGCATTCACACTTCATTGTTATACATGAGTCATGACATACAAACTACGAGCCAGCAGATGCCTCTGTCATTAAAAGCCTATTAATTACGTCAGAACAGAGTATAACATGGTGTTTGAATACTTCTACACCATAAAGGCACCCATTAGAAGGTATTACCTGATAAGGTAAAATCAATATTATTTAAAATCAATTAATCAAATGCTTTTAGAATGGAAGAAGAACTTACCTTCACAAATGACAATGATAGATGTTGGAGGGATTCCGGAGGAGCAGACGATGTTGGAGGATATCTGGAGGAGTAGAAGGCGTAGCATCGACTGGAAGGCGACCACGGAGAGCCAGAGAAGGTTGGTGAAGGTGGCTTCTATTCATCGGAGGTGGCAGAACAACAAATCTATATACCACCTCCTATCGGTCCGACAATAACTCATCGATAGAGCAAGTTGCTCTTGAATTTCTGGTGACAGACGGCCTAATTTTACCCGCGGTTCCTTGAAATTCACCTACATGTGCGCCGATTAAGCAAGAAATTAGGAAGGAAAACCTACACAATCTCGTTCAGCGGCTGAAATCAACTCAATCGAAGACTAATCACCGAGTCAGTAGCGTAGATCGTAGAGCAAAAGCAGATTTTGAGCGATTCTTGAGCGTAGAAACACATATGAGAGAACGACGATTCTTGAGCGTAGAAACAGATATAAGAGAACGGAGCCCTCGCCCTTGTATATTTGGGAAGAATTCGAATAAAAAAAAAGAAATTAAGAGAAAATAAAGATAAAATGCATTAATATTTGGGAGGGAGTTTAAATTTAATGTGTGTGAAAGTGAAGTTCAAATAAAATCTCGAGTGGGAAATTGAAATTTTCATTTGAAATTTTGAATGATGGTGTTTAATATATATATATATATATATATATATATATATATATATATATATATATATATATATATATATATATATATATATATATATATATATGTGTGTGTGTGTGTGTGTGTGTGTGTGTGTGTGTGTGTATAGAAAGGTTCGGAATTCTGAGAATCGTGTATAATACTTTCAAATTAAAGTATTTGGGTGGTACTCCCAATCTTTAATCGGATAAGACTCATAATTGAGAGAAAAAAACAGAAGAGAGAATGTTTTGATGTTATGAAGAAGAAGTGTACCAACAACAAATTTCGGATATGATCATATAACAAAAAAACTTCATGTCTTAAAACTGCCACATGACAGTTTTATGTCCTAAAACTGTCCACAAACGGTCATATACCAACTTAAATCCGGGTCTAGAATATGGATCACAAAACCGGGTACATTTATCAAAAACCGGGAACAAAACCGGGTCTAGAACTCGATCCCAGCCAGGGGCTCTGCCCCTTGGACCCCGCTCCCAGGGGCGCTGCCCCCGGGCCCCCGTTGGTTCAGGGGCTTCGCCCCTAAATAGCAGTATACTTTCAACAAAGACAAAATTAAACAATGTGCACTCCGTACTATACCGATTTGTTCAATGCTTAAGCCCTTAGTCCTATACATCAAGTCCTAACTCATAATAAATAATTCATACACCAAAAGTCATATGACTTAAACCCTAAGCCTTGGTACATAATCCATAAGCCATGAAATATGAGCCATAAGCCGTAAACCATAAGCAATATGCCCTAAACCCTGACTTATAAGCACTAAACCATAAGCCATGACATATGAGCCATAAGCCATAAGTCATAAGCCATAAGCCATGACATATGACCCATATGCCTTAATCACTTAAGCCCCAAGCCTTAAACCCTAAGTCATAAGCCTTAAGCGTTAAGTTATAAGCCATAAAACATAAGCCTTAAGCATTAAACCATAAGTTGTAAGCCATAAGTCTTTAAACACCATAAGCATAAGCACTTATCCTTAAGCCTTAAGCCCTAAGCCCTAAGTCATAAATCATAAGTTATAAGCCATAAGCCATAAGTTATAAGCCCTAAACCTTATCTCCTAAGCCATAAGCCTTATTCCCTAAGCCATACATCAGAAGCTACAAACCATATCCCCTAAGCCCTTAGCCCTAATACATAAACTATAAGCCTTAAGCCCTAAGCCATACCACCTTTAACTATAAGATATAAGCCACAAGCAATAAGCAACAAACCATAAGACGTAAGTTGTAAGCCCTAAGCGTTTAGTTACAAACCATAATCCCTAAGCCCTAAGCCCTAACACATAAAATATAAGCCTTAAGCCCTAATCTATACCACCTTTAACCATATGCTATAAGCCATGAGCGATATTCCATACATCATAAGATTTAAGTTGTAAGCACTAAGCCTTTAGCCATAAGCCATAATCTATAATCCTAAACCATAAAACCTAGGCCATAAGCATAATCCCTACACCTTACGCCTTATGCAAGGTGCCATAAGAAATATCTAGTAACCCATAAACCATAAACCATAAGCCAAAATCCCTAAGTCCTACAACATAATCCCTAAGTCGTACACCTTAAGCCTTAAACCATAAGTATTAATCTATAAGCAATATGTTATAAGCATTAACCAAACCCTAAACCATTAACCAAAAGCTACAAGTTTGGTCCAAAATAGGTTTGGCTTGCAAGGATGGTCCAATAGTTTCGTTTTGTTGCGAGTTTAGTCCAATGGCTTGTACACTTATTCCCACAAGCTCATAACTTCTCATGTATGAATTGGGGTTTTAGAGTTATATATGTCGTAAGGTTTATGACTTAGGGCTTCGCTTTAATTTATTTAATATTTCCATTTTTTTTTGCATCCAGAATGAATAGTCACAAAACACATCCTTTGTATCATAATATTGCATTGGTCTCAAAGAAACTCACACACACATACACGTACACACACACACACACACACATATATATATATATATATATATATATATATATATATATATATATATATATATATATATATATATATTCTAAACTATTTTAAATTTCTCCTCAAAATTTTAGTTTCCCGGTATAATTTCACTCTTTCCACAAAAAATTAAAAGCCCTAATTATATTTCCCACCTAAAAATTGGCTCTAACATTCCAATCAGTTCGTCGGCCTCTCCATACAAATCACTCGTCGCCGACATCTCCACCATACGATCTCCTGAGTGCTAGCACCTCTCTGTGAATCATCCGCCACCACTTCTCGCCTTATTGCAACCTGCATGTCTCTAAATACTGAAGCCATATACTACCTCCCATGCCCGTGTTCCCCTTTACGGATACTGATGGCCGACTCCACCTTCCTTACCAACGATTGACGTTTCTTGTAGTCACCCTACATGACGCCCATCGCCCTCACCTTCACCAGATGGCCCGTTACCCCGCCTCCTACCTTTTTCACATACATCTCCTTCAATAACCATAACTGTTCAAAATCAGATTGAAGCAATAGATTGCAATCGATATGTATATATTCGATTATTATAGATACTGTATTCACGGAATCACAAATCACTGTCTCATTACATCCTCAGTTCCTGTCTCTTCACGCAGCCATTGGCAAATCAATTTTATCTTCCTACTTCTGTATCACTACACCACCATAGCCCCACATCACAGTGACACCTGCCCCCAATTACAGTGGTGTAGCCACCATAGCAGCGGCACCAGGTACCACCTCCACCATTGCATTAGCTACAAGTTATTCTTTCTTTCCTTTCAGACTTTTAGTTGTGTTTTCTTGCTACTAGTCAATAGTTCACTTTGTATTTGGAGAATATCCATAATTGGGATGCTGAAAGTTGTGTTTTCTTTCTTTCTTTCCTTTCAGACTTACCATTTGTCGCCTCTCCATTTCAGGTATGCTTCTTGTTCTTAAGGTCTTTCTCTGTTTTTGTCTTGTTTGTCTCTATGTGACCTTATCTCTATTTTTTTAGTCTCATTGTTGCGATTTGAAGGGGCTAAAATGTAGATAGGAACTTGTGACAAGTTATTCTTGGTCTTATGGGATAGACTTGATACTTAGATTATTATAAAAAAACAATAGTTGCAAATTATTATTAGAATCTGGAATGATGTGTTTGATTGTAGAATTTCTTTACATGTAGTTAGCATATGGGAATTGTCTTGAAGAGGTCAAAAGCAATATGGTTTGGGAGAGATACACTTGGAAGGCAAAGCCTTCTTCTTTATTGGCCAAGTACAAAAGAGCCCTGATTCACACTTTCTTCTGAATCAACACCTGGAATTTGATGAACTGCATCGTTGGGAAGAACTACATGTAGGGCCTATAACCTGTCTATGAATTCACCAATAATGGATGATAATCTGATGGGTGAAGTCAAAAGGCATAATTGGGCGGACCCCTTGCTGGAAACTCATTGAGTGGGATAAAACTTTTGTTGAACCCAAAACTAAAGATTTTACCGAATATCTTTTTACCATATTATACCATCAAACTTTTCTGGTGTAATATTGTTATAACACAAAATTAATTTTTCAGTTTTTTACTGTAATGGTAGATGACATGTTATAACATAAACTACATATTATAGCAATGTACTTTCGTTATGCAATGTTAGACAAAGTTGTATTCTTTTCATTTATTTATCATACTTTTCTGTTAAAGAAAGTTGTATTATTTTCATTTTTTAATGGTGTATGATCTGGTGCAATTAAAAGAATAGATGACAAAAAGGGCAATTTGGTCCTTTCTTATAGCTGTTATTCAATACAACTATATTGTTATTTGTTTTTGTTTTTATTATTTTTTTTTTTGGTTTTTTCAGAAATTGTTTCTGTTGAGGTAACTTTACAAAACTGTCATTCAATTTTTTTCATTAATTTATACAACCCTTTAATTGCAAATAAAGCAATGTAATTTTGTAACATGGCGTGATTGACCTTTTTGTTCATTTTTAATTCTGCCAAATGATATCAAAGAAAAAAATAGTCAAATTTACGAGTCATCCAAAAAGTCTAAAATTGTCATTTTTTTGTATAATAACTTAACTAGGAAACAATTTCAATTTTACATCAACAAATTTTCATTTTATGAAGACTATTCATTAAACTGACAAATACAATAGTTCAACCAGAATGAACATTACATAAATATAGTAACATATTCAATAAACGACCCATAATTATACCGATAAGAAATTATTGTTCTTTTATAACTATATTTACATATAGACACATATAATAACTGTAATCATAACTAAATGCTACCTACACTCACAATATTTGTTTCTTCTCAAAGCCAATTCATCATATTTTGACACACCTAATAAAAACTAAATGACCATAAATAACCAATACTAACTTGTTTTCTTGCGTTTACTAAGTACAACTAATACATAACCGCAATATGGACACACAAATATTTAGTGTGACCATATATATCACCGTTTAGCTACTTTGTCTGTTATGTGGCTAAAAAGAAACCAGGTTATAGACACACATACAACTGACTCATGTGACAATACGTTTATCTATTGTCTCTCATAAAAAAGTATGACAATCTTGATCGATATCTGTGGCTGATTGTGACCTATGGCCTCAGTGTTCGAGTGTGACTAATATTTGTCACATTTAGTATAATTAAGTGTGGTTAAAGTTCTGATTATCTATATAATGGCCACACAAACTAATTTAAATGTATCCAAAAATAGTCTCTAAATTTTTTTAGTGACCTTTGGCCACACTTTTAATAAAAAGTGTCACAGGCCGTTTTTCGGAAAGTGTGACCGTAGGTCACTTTTGTACTAGTGCACTCAGGGTGATTACAATACACACACGTTATTGTTTTGCATTTCATGATAACTTTGATATTTGTGATGTTTTGATACGTTTGTTCCATTTGGGATTTATGATGATGTTTTGAATATTGTTTTTATTAAAATTAAAAATGAAATTTTTGGGTCTTATTTTTGGGACTTTACAGAAGCCATGACAAGCACAACTAGCACTCGAGACACCCATCCCGCAGATTCCGTCCATTTGGTAAAGATGAGTCCCGAAGCCATCGAGCTGAGGTTCATGTTGTTGAGAAAACACCTCTAAAGGCGGACAAAGAGAAAGGGAAATACTATGAGTACCACAAGAGAAAAACTCACGATACCGGCGAGTGCACGGTTCTGAGGAAAGAAATAGATGAAGAACAACTAACAGGAAAACTCTCGGAAATCGCATAAGATTTAAGGTCCAAGTTTCATGCCGACCAGAGGAATGCCCGAGATCGGAAAGATGCCAGCAAGCACCAAGTCAAAGAGGAGATCCTTACCATCACGAGGTGTTGTAAGAGAAGCGAGTGCTGCGAAATAGATGACGACATTGAGGTACTCCCTTAAAACATCCTCAATATTAGTTTTTTGTTAGAAGATCCAAGGATGTCGGGCTGGAACCCTAGGGACCCACTCTTTATAACTGCCCGCATACGTCAAATACAAATCAACCGTGTCTACATAGACAACAGTAGTGGTACCGAAATCCTTTACGCGCACCGTTTCCAATAATTTTCGACCTCCTGGAAGGAAAGCTTGGCACCTCAGCTATTAAAAATAAATGAAATGACCAACGATTGAGAATGCATTGAAAACTAATCCACTGATGCAATACATGACTGAACAAAGCCCATGTGGAACAACACATACCAAAATCTAAAGTTGATTGATAGATCAACAACTGCTTATCCTAAACTATACATAGCAATATATACAACGAGCTAACAAATACATTAACAACTGATAGTTAACCTGAGGGACCCAAATGCCTCAAGACCTAATCATCAGTGATCCCGAAAAAAACCATTGGTTATAACGAGCTCCTTGTCCAATAACCTCCTACCGCGAAGACAACTCTGTTGAGCATCAACACTACCGATTGATATAAAACTAATTGGTGTTAGAAAGGGAACAACTTTACCCATATAGCACATTCAGCCCTCTACGACCAGGCATTCGATTCTGACACTCCAGGCCATTGTGCAAGGACTTGGTGGATGCCATTTCTGATCCCCAACAATCCCCCCTCAGAAATCGCTCCCTGAGAGAATCGAACCCTCGCCACTGGCTCTGATACCACTTGTTGAGCATCATCGCTACCGGTTGATCTAAAACCAATTGGTCTTAGAAAGGGTGCAACCTTACCCATATAGCACATTCATCCCTCCAGGAGCAGGCATTCGATTGTGACACTCCAGGCCATCGTGCGAGGACTTGGTCGATGCCATTTCTGACCCCCAACAAACTCATGCATTCCTGAGCACATACATCTGATGGCAACTTTCCCTACACCCCGTTTTCACCAAATCTTGAACCAAAAACTCGCATACCCGAACCACAGATATTTGTGGCCCATTCTTCTAAAACCATAAACTCTAACAGATCGATGATCCTCCAAGCTGAATACCCAATTCTCTCCCACTTAGGGTTCGAGCTACCACCAACTGGCATTGCAAACATACCAAATCTCAAACCGGCTCAACCATACATATATATATATATATATATATATATATATGTATATATATATATATATACATATGTGTATATATATATATATATATATATATATGAGTAGGATCAAATGAGAACACTTAAAAGGTTGAGAACGCGAGAACAGATCACAACCTTGTAAATAATTAGATCTGTGGCTATTATTAACTAGACCATTGATGAATATTTATAAAACTAATGTGCTAAATATGTAACTTTGAAATGGAAAGAAGGGTACAATAGGAAATGCATATAATTTAATTAAATAGAAATTCCTATAATTTCTCTCTCTCTCTCTCTCTCTCTCTACTTAACTAGAAAACCCTAATCTAATTATTTTGAAAAAACCGGCCGCACACCCCACCTTCTTCACCACTGTTTTCGTTCATCGTCTTCCGCCATCCTCTATCGTCGACCATCGTATAGCCACCATCGAGCCTCCTCCTTAGTCTAAACGTGGTCATTTACACGGTTGCTTCCCTCTTTGGATCTTCACGATTTCAACAACAATAGAGTTCATTTTCTCTTAAATGGGCAAACATAGGGGAGAGCACGAGGGGGATTCAAAGTGAGATCGAAAAGGGCGAGGGGATAACTGTGGTGTTAGAGTTGAATCCCCTATCAATTAGCAGTGCTAGAGCTCAGGTACATGTTTCTGGCTCCCAAGACAATTCTTCTCCTTTTTTTATTCTTCTTATTGTGGTGCTTAATGATGATGATGATTTAATTATGCTTCAGAGACGTATACTGGTCGAATTTCTTATGAACACTCGAAACATGGAACTGGTAACCAAAAGGACGAAATTTATGCGTTTGGAGTGCTGCTTTTAGAGATTTTGACCGGAAGGAAGCCATTCGATGGGTATGTTACATTCATCTTCGTCTTTTTCTGATGAGATTTGTTTTGATTTTTTTTTTGAAAAAATAGAGATCCACTGAAAGACGAGAGTTCGCTAGTGCATTGGGCTTCTTCCAGACTTCATGATAGTGAATCATTGGATGGAATGGTTGAAGCAGGCATCAGGAAGACAAGTACCCCAAAGGTTCTTTTGCGATTTGCTGATATTGTGTTGCTTTGTTCTCAGGTATTAACTGATGCATATATGATTATGAAGATGAACTAAAAGGAATTGATTTGTTTGTAAAAGACAGTTGATGATTGTTATAAAGTTATACAATTGATGATTGTTATAAAGTTATAATCATTTATGATTATAAACATGGTTGTACATATCATTAGAAGACACCGATAGTAATCATTTATAATTATAACTATCAGTAATATAAATGATTAGAAAATCGATTATAATCATATCATTTATGATTATAACACCACATGATTTTGCTACTAATCATTCATTTTAATATTTTGTTGATCTTTTTATTGTATTTACATGTTATTGGCATTTTGTAGGTATTTATCAAAGAAAAAGAAATGATATGACTTTTTAGGTATCGTTGGTGCTCGTCACACAAGCAGCCATTTGATCCAAGTAGAAGGAGGTTACAACCGACTCAAGAAAATGGCCGGCATATGGATGAATTTTTCAATATTTGTTTTTCCTTTGGAGTGGTTTAATCATTGTGAATATAATCATGTATAAATGTATGAAACTAGTATTGGCATATTCATTTATGAATATATTCCTATGGAGTGAGTTAATCATTGTTGAATATAAATCATGTATAAATGTATGAAACTAGTATTTGGCATATTCATTTATGACTATAAGTATATAAATGTATAAACTCGATCTTTAGAAATTCTATTTATGAATATAACAAAGTTTAATAATAAGTCGAGTTTTTTTTTTTTTTTTTTTTTTTATTTTTTTTTTATGAATTAAACTCAATCTTTAAATTGTGTTTTCTTCATTTATGATTACAACTGTATAGTTTTATAATTACAAACATGTTTTACGCATTTATAATTAATAGTATCTGATGAATGATAAATTATAAAAATTGACTTTTTTAACAAAAAATTAATAAAAATTATTTTTGTCATATATTAATAAAATAATAAAATAAAAATTGGTTAATCTGTTATTTTAAGTAACTATAATTAATATTGCTAAAATTTAGGAGATTAAGATTTGTTATAATTTATATTAAATACGCAGTTACTAATATACCCCTATAAAATGATTGGTCAAGAACTGTTCTCGCGTTTCAACATTTTAGGTGTTCTCATTTGATACTTACCCTATATATATATATATATATATATATATATATATATATATATATATATATATATATATATATATATATATATACCTTTGGAATATATTACACAATGCAATATGATCTTCCAGATGAAGATCATCAAAATCAAAAAGATTCCAAATCTCAGATGGGGACCTCGAAAACTCCCTAATCATAACTGCCTCTAACATCAAGAATCTCATGTAGACGCACAAGCAATAATTCTGAAAGTCCATTCATAACACTGATTTTGTATCTGCAAACGAATGGACTACCACACACCTTGCTTATAAATCCCCAACCATCAATTCATCGTGGGAATCATTCATAAATTCAAGAGGCATCATTCTCATAGTTGGGATACACATGGGACAACAAAAGTTTTTCGTTCCCGATTCACTTCCCTGCTTCCTAAAACAATCAACTAGCACCTAACCTAACTATATCTGAAGAAAACAAACCCTTGACCTCATCTCTAGGCAACTATAACACAAGTATCCTCTTGTTCATTCCCACACTTCCATACATGTCGCCAAAGAAAACCGTAATAATCTAGACTCATGTTGGGTCTACACCCCAACTATGAAAATCAAATGTCTGATCTCTCTTTCCTCCAAACGCGGAAAACTGGAAGTACATAACCCCTGTCGAAAATAGTGACATCCCAATCCATCTGCCAATTATTCAGCCTGCGGCTACAATCCTCGAGCCACTCATCACAATCGGTTCCTTCTTTAGTCCCGCGACTCAACTGCTACTACCTCGAGCAAGGCCCTCGAGACCTCAAAATCAACTAACTCATCTAGGTATGCACCATTCAAACTCAGACTGACATAACCACTAAGGCCCAAGCAATCACCAGAACCATCCCCAGTCTAAACAACCGTAACCGTTAAACCGAATAAGGCGGGAATACATTGCAATGAATCATGGTGCCAAACCATATAATCTACCCTCCATCAACTCCTTAGAATCCCCGAAGTCCTCCTCGATTTGACTACGAGTCCTGTACTTTCAGTAATACGAG
Source organism: Lactuca virosa (assembly GCF_052849685.1). Taxonomy (NCBI): domain Eukaryota; kingdom Viridiplantae; phylum Streptophyta; class Magnoliopsida; order Asterales; family Asteraceae; genus Lactuca; species Lactuca virosa. Next base: position 115,786,871 of record NC_136431.1, read on the forward strand.
CCGAATACTAACTTCGACACATATTCGTACTTTCTTCAAGAATCTTTCTGGATCCTCTAAGTAACTACTCATATCCACTACCGCCTGATTCAATCACATATACCCTCTTTCAAACAAATACACACCGCAAAACAACACACCAATTCCTTTGAAGTACTTCCTAGTATTTCTTAGGATTCCCACCTCACCCTGCCATCAGTTGTTGAAAACCCCCTACTAATATCAGCTAACTACTTCATGAATATAGTTACCTTTAACAAAACTCAAATAATATTGCAAATAAAATACCCAACCCTACAACGGTTAGACTCAAATCAATATGGGCCAAATCAATCATTCTAGAACTATTTCACCTTTGCAGCATGTAACTTAACATATTCATTTAATAGTTAGCTCACATCAATATGGGCCACACAAAGCACAAAGCAAGCAACATTATGGCAGTAACACTCTATAGGCCACAAAACATAAAAAGGCATCCTTCAACTAACTTGCTTCTATGATGCTAGGAACTTCTATCATCAATGCTGGTTGCCTTATGCATACAATTTATACACAAAAGGGATCACATAGACTGTCGAATGAATGATTCTACCCTAAGACCACAACCAGACAATACACAGGAAATAAGGCCAAATCAGTCCTTTTAGTACTATATGATCCTAATCGTATACTATTTTTAAATCATACACTTATCAATCAATTCCAGCAACATAGATTCCAAATCTGACATAGCTATGTATTCCTTGGAGATTTTCCGGTAGTGGCATAGTGTGCTGGGAGGGGGCTAGTAGGCGGTAATGAACTGTTCGACATGTATATTTATGTAGATAGTTGTTTGTGCTTACTTGTTTACTTGATTTCTTGTTTGATCATATATTTCGACAAATCATGGTGTGTTAGGTTGAGGCAGTCCTACTTCATGTTGTAGGCCAAGATACCAGGTGCGGGCCGACTCTAAGTTGTAGGCACGGAGGCTAATGTAAGTGGTTGGGTTGAGGCGCTAGGCCAACATACCCGAGGGCAATCCAATCTTTGTGGTTGTGGGCCCAGGGCACTCTAGTCTTTGTGACTGTGAGCCCGATGTACATGCATTGTATGTATATTATGATGTGTGGTATTTTGGAGGAACTCACTAGCAGAGCTATTAATATGACCATTTTATGCTGAACTTTGAACATCTACATGTATTTTTATGAACAACCAGATAAACAACCATAGTTGATGATGACGTAAAAATGCCCCTTTATTTTCAAATATAACCTTACTTCCTATCTTCACAAATTGTAGTTCTTCATCTTCGATGATTAATCAAGGTTCCTCTAAAAATTTTCAATTAATTCCAAAGTTATCAATTGACCTACAATTTGTGTGCACAAAGTAATCCGCAACCATGAAAAAAAAGTTGATAGCCATAGTCGGCTTTTTTTTTTTGTGTTTGTGTGTTAGTGTCAGATTGATCTAGTTATTGTCTTATTTTTTTCTGTTCTAAAACATGATGTAAAACAAAACCAACAACTTTTCAATCCGTTCATATATAATTAATAAAAACCTTTTAATAATAATATATTAATTATAATAATAGTAACAATAATATTAATATTAATAATTTAATAATATTAACAATAATATATTAAAATTAATAATATATGGGTCACGAAGAAATTTAGAAAAAGGAAGGGTATATGATCACCTCTGAAGAAATATAGATATTCTCCTATCTCGGGGAGCGATGTTGATGTTTATGTGCGACTCGTGAGTAATTTCAAACCCTATTTATGGTCGAAATCCGAGGCTCGGCATTACAAACTACACAAAGTTACCTTGACGTTATGTTCAGCCAGATGCTATATGTTATGGATGTCACTGAACTGCAGGATAAGTGTTTGATGAAAATCCGCACCCACTTACGTTGGATACACAAAGTTACCTTCACGCCATTGATTTCTGAGCCATGCATCTCTGATTTAAAGATGGTTATTAACGCCCAGGGGGGCAATTGGAGGCGCTTATTTATTGAATTAACTGCAACATGACATGAGTTCCCTCAGTATGTTTATGTGGTCTGAGTATGCACATCCAAACACCCCTTCATTCATCCACGGGTGATACACGTTAGATCGGTTTTATTCCGCCTCTGCAAATTTGTCACCAATTCAGGTAATTCCATTTATGTTTCGGATTGGATTATGTTGCCTTTTAAATTCTTTCAAGTGCACTGTAAAAATTATAATAATCAAACCCCTCTTTACCTGGTGTATATGTAGTTTTATATGAGACCAAATAGCCCGAAAACCTATAGAGTACGTTGTGTACCTTGTACACTTTCTTCTCTTAAGCCTTTACTTCGAACCCTTGTGGTTGCTCAAGCCTCAACGTACACATCTTCATTCAGCTTTCTATCTAGAAACAGAGATTTGACTTCTAGCTGGTAGATATTCCACCTTTTTTGAGAATCCAATCCCATAGTAGTTCCTACTGTTTCCACACGAAGTGCATAAACTTCAAAATAATCAACTCCATACCTCTATGAGTCTCTTTTTGCAACTAGTAAGGCCTTATGCTTCAGCTTGGTCTGATAGATTCACTAGTTTTAGCTCATTTTGGCAGCCCAACTAGGCTACATTAATGGTCTTCTTAATGGGCTTGATCTCATCTGTCACGGCAATTCTCAAATGCTTCATTTTAACAACTTCATTGTATGAATTTGGATCAGAATTTTATGCCACGGTCATGTTTTCTCAAACATCTTCCGGTTCATTACCCGAGTCATAATCACTCATCCATGTAGGAGGTTGTCCGATTCGTTGCTTATAGTATTAGCTTCAATAACATGATACGTCTTGCAAATTTGGACAAGTCTATAAGCATCGTAGAAACAAGTGAATTAATTAATAGGGAGATTTATCTTTTTATCGTCTAAATAGGGGTTAGATTTGGATTAGGTTTCTTGGCACATTGGTATTTATAGGTTCATGTGTTATTTTGATGAATAATGAGAATTTTCATTTGAGTCTAAGACTTCCTGAGACCTTCTTGTTTCTAGAATTATAGTAATTCTACCTGGTTCATTTTAACTAGCATCAGAGCACCAAGAAAGCGAACCATGGGATTGAAGAAAATCAACAACTTGGAAGTAGAGATCATAAAATTTAGAAGTGAAGCCGAGGAAAAATAGAAACAACACAACTAGAAGATTGAATAACTCCTCCGGGCCATCAACCACTTAACCACGAAGGTTGGTAACTTGCCCACCAAGGAAGAATGCGAGCGACGCACGACGAAAGACCGTCTCTACGATGATATGGGTTTCCATTATCTGACAACGAATCGGGTTGGGAAAAAGCAAGAAGGCGAAGGTGCAAAATGGGAATCGCATAAGAATAGGATGAAAGAAAAGTTGGTTCGAAGGGGCTCAAGTACATAAAGCAAAAAAGGTCCTTATTTGAAGGAGAAGATGTATGTGTGTAAGTCTACCACATTGAGCGTTCTTTTAATAGATTCAAGGAATCAAGGAAGTCGAACAACTCAAGGCTGCAACCTTATATATGGATGGAGCAGCCTTGGTATCGATGGAGTGAGGACACGTCACCATTTTGATAATGAAGAGGACTGAAACGGTATCTCCTTGATCATTCCAGCTATAGTATGAGCGTAGCCGATATGAGCAATTCATAGCTATCCGAAAGGAGGGGACATCCCACGATTACGTTAGAAATTTTGGGAAAATGGTGGGTCTAACTACGGGGGTTGTCGGAACAGGTCTTGGAAGGAACTTCCATCAACCAGCTAAAATCGGAACTCTGAGGATCATATAACAACTCAGTCGTTGGTGAGGATCATACAACCCTAGGAACTTACCCACACAATACGATTGGTGGTAATGAGAACTGTGTCGATGGAAGAGGGGCACGTTAGGGGTGGGCCATTCCGATCAACAACACCAATGGGCTGTGGAAGCAATATGAAGCATTGGAAACCGGTATTGGAAGGAACTTCCATCAAGAAGCTAAAATCAAAACACAGATCTTCGGTGAGGGTCATACAACCCTAGGGATTGACCCGCACAATGCGATTGGCGGTAACGAGAACCGTGTTGATGGGAGAGGGGCATGATCGAGGGTTGGTCATTCCGATCAACATATAGAGATATGGTAACCTCCTATAGGAAATTTAGAGGTGCATGGGGATAGCTGAGGACGTTCGAAAGATTTTCAAAGGATGAACTCGCAGCTAAAGGGCAAAAGAGTTATGCTTCAAATGCGATGCCAAGTTCGCACCAGGCCATCAAGTTATGTACTGAGAGACGAAGATGAAGAAGAGGATCAGGAAGAACCGTCTAATACAAACTAGGATCATGCTCACTTAGATACAATGGAAGTCACATTAAACTCAGTTATAGTGTTAACGCCCCCATAGACTATGAAACTACACAAAAACATGGGCGGTCTTGAAATAGTGGTACTAATTGATGGCAGGTAACTTTGTCTCACAAGGCATTGCATGAACTACTAGCAAAAAAAATGATTCTCGTGTTTCACGATCTACTAGTCGTAGACGATTTCTTCCCTCTAGAGTTAGGTCACCGATGTGATATTAGGTATTAAATGGATGCAAACATGGGGGATATGATTGTAAATTCGAAAGATCTTACAATGATAGTATGGAAGGGGAACGGAGTGTTACACAGGTAGGAGATCCGAGCTTGTCTAAGAATCCGGTCTCTTTCAAATCATTCTTCACGTCGTTATTACATTATGAACTAGATGCGTTTATAGTATCACCGAACTGGTTAGCATCGGAGGTCACTGAATCGAGTGAGGGTTCCGAGGCCGTCAAGGCCCTTATCGCAAAATTTGAGGACATGTTTAATCTTCCAGGCGAACTACTGCTCCATATGGAGACATTCTTGTTTCTCGAGTTATAGGAATTCTACCCATTTCTTATTATAAATCTCCCATGATGTATATCATCCTCAACCGTTCATCTTCTTCGTTGGTGTTGTCATCCTCATTGGTATTGTTCTTAGTGACGACCTTCTCTACTATGTGATTTGCTACAACACTATCCTTTATCTTCATAAAAAAATGACATTCATTGTAATTTTTATTTTGTTAATATTGGGATTGAGCAAATTATAGGCCTTAGATCCACACTCCTGTCATGGAGCTTCATTCTCTATTGTTATGGTACATGAACATTTGTTAAACAACCAAATACACATAAATATGAAACATAGGGGCGATTACTACTCCACGCTTTTTCAGGATTGATATCAATCAAAGTTATATTGGTAGATCTATCCATAAAATAGTTTATTAGTTGTTTACTTATTCCCAAAATTCTTTTGGCATTCATCGTTAGATAAAACAACTCCTAGCCATTTTAATAATGATCGTTTTTTTTTCGTTTAGATATTCCATTTTGCTAGTCCATGTAAGCATTTGTACGCAAGTTGTATTTCTATTCCCTTTTCCTTACATGTTTCCTTAAATTCATCAAGTCGATTTCAAACCTATGTTATATCTTAGACACTTCACTAGAAAACATGTTCCCTTCTTAACTAATTTCTTGAAACATTTGAAGTAGTAATGTGTCTTCATTTTTCTATATAAAAAAGATATGCTCAAAAGTTTCTACTAAAATCATCAATAAAACAAAACTTGTAACTCTTATTATTGTTTGACGTGGTCTGCAAAGATCTGCATGTACAAGTTCCATGTACAATTTAAGTTCCACAACCATCTGTGCCAAAGTTACATCTCAATTGTTATCTTTTTGTGAATGGTGATCAAGCAGTCTTCATTTCGACTGGGTTGAGGTTGTGATTCAAAAGACAACATAAACATGCTACTTGCACCCATTAAGGTCTTAATAATCTAACCTTTGTTGGGATGAAAAATCTTACACATTCCTTTTGTCAAGATATCTTGACCACTTTCTTGTAGCCGTGACATATTAAGATTTGTTCCTCAACTACAAAACATTGTACATATCACAAACTATATGATTGATTCCATTCAATTTGATCTTAGCATTACCTTAAGCATGCACGTTCATTATCATTTTGTTTCCAAGTTTAACTATGGTCGTGTGAATTTGAGAACCATGATCAATCTCCACTCATGTGGTTCGAATATCTCAAATCATGTAACCATCCATATCCTTTCCTAACTTCTTCTATGTAGGCCATAAGAAGCAGTTCACTGTTAGGGTGTGAACACTTGATCAAATTCAATGGAGCATCTAGATATTTCATTGGGGCATTTGGAATGTTAATGGAACACTTAGATAGGGATGTCAAAAAGTCTCGTAAGACACCGATCCCATACGTGAGGTATTTGTTTAAAAAAAGTGGGGGCAAGGACGGGGGTAAGAGTAGAATTAACCCCGTTTTAACTTCAGGGCAGGGGTGGGGGTGGGTAGTCCCGTCCTGAAAGTCCCACGGGGTCCCGTTGAGCTGCCAAAATTCAGCAAAAAAAAAGTTTTTAAGTTTCCATTCTAATGTTTTTGAGATGTCATAGCATTTTTGTTTTTAACATTTAAAATTTTGTTATAAAGAACTATTTTCTTTTCCAAAAAATTAGTTACAGCCCAAAAAAGAACTTCATTTAGCGTAAAAAAAAGGCAACATAAAATCAATTAGGGGCGAGGGCGGGGCGTAATTCAGGAAATCGGGGAGTGGGGCGGGAGCGGGGAAACATGGCAATTTTGGGGGCGGGGGCAGGGGATGCAACCCCCTACCCGTTTTCCCCCATTGACATCTTTACACTTAGATATATGTGTGAGCATCAAGAATCAACATTGAGCACTTGGAGCTACTGGGTACATGGAGCATCTGGGATCAATAGAGCACATGGAAGCTCGGGTGAGCAACATGGATCACGTATCACGTGTGAGCATCAGGTGTCATATGTTAAAGATGCTCAAGGGGGATGCTCATAAGTTGAACATGCTCATCGACGATGCTCATGGACGATGGTCATGGATGATGATCATAGACAATGGTTATGGATGATGCTCATGGACGATGCTTATGAAGTCAAAGGTTTTAGAAGCTCCCACATGCATTCCGTGATTTATTGGAACTTAGGGCATCCTCTTCTTGAGCTAATTATGGATGAGCCAGACCCATCTGAATTAGGGTTTTCCATGCTTGCCTATAAATAGGCTCATATCCTCATTCATTATTCCTTGCGTGATTGTGTGTGTACACAGTAATTTCAAGAGAGCAATCATTGTGAAGTTGAGTGCACATCTTTTGGAGCAGTTAGTAAGCAAGAAAGATTATTTTCTTTTGAAAGCTCAAGTGAAATGTAACATTTATGTGTGATTATAATTGTTCTTGGAAGTTTAATAAAATCCTCTTTCTCTCGTTCGCTCGCGGACGTAGGTCATCTCAACTTAACCACATTAAATTTTCACAAGTTTAATAAATATTGTGTTCAGTTTTGAATTAAGTTTTTTCAGAAGTTTTATTCTGCAAGTATCACTGAAGTTTGTTTGACATTTGTCTAAAGTGCTTAACTTGTTCTATTGTTATCCCAACATTCACTTTCTCCTCCTGGCTCTTCATGATGGCGGTATAATTTGTCTCCCTGTTCCACAACCTCTACCAACTCATGATAAATACATGTCAGTTGACTTTTTAAAGGAAGCACAAGAGAAATACTCAAGAAAGAAGGTATGTTATTAACACTGATTTTAGTTGTTATAGCAAATCAATTATCAAAGATCATGATCTAGATCGCATTAGTGATCTTATGGGTATTGAAGTACTAATCATATATGACAGGTTTGTAACAGCCATCTCAGTAAATGAATCTCTCTAAATGGTAAAATATCGTGGTAATAATTTCATCATATCATGTTTTGCATTTATGAGTGTTGATAACTAAAATCCCTAATAAATACACCATAGAAATAAATTTCTCGCTATCGTCTAGGTACAACCCCCCCCCCCCCCCCCCGGTTTCTTTCCTTTCGGATTGTCGACTCTAGGGTTTCGATGGCAGAGCTTCACGGTGATGTCCTTCCGAATATATTGAAAAGATTGAATGTGAGGGATCTAATCCGATGCAAAAGTGTGTGTAAGTCTTGGGAAAAATTGATCTCTGACTCTGGTTTCATTAAATTCCATATGAACTATAGTTACCAAATTGATTACAAAAACAATGATATAGATAGGAGGATTGTTATGTCAAGGGTCTCTTATCGCAACGGGTCGCGTGTTTATGATGTTGATGACAGATTCTTTGATGACCGTGATTGTCATCTTCTTGGTTCTTCCAATGGACTTGTATGCATCTCTTCTTTTGCTTCTCAACTTGTAGTAGCTAATCCCTCAACTAGATAGGTTCAAACACTACAAGACCCTCAAATTCATGATACCAAGCATTTATGTTAGGGTTTTGGCTATGATTCATCTACGGATGATTACAAGGTTGTATTAGGGTTCCGTAAACGTGTTGGTTGGACATGTTTTCAAGTGTTAAGTATGAAATCAAATGTTTGGAAACTAATTGGAGATGTAAAGTATTCGTTTCTTAGTAGGATTGGTATCTTATGCAATGGGGCACTTCATTGGATTATGAAAGATTCTTCATCCCCAAATAAGAAGAGAGTCATTACTTCGTTTCGGCTATCTGAAGAAAAATTTATCAAAATTCCCCAACCTGATGATGAGCTATATGAATCTGGTGTTGCTAGCCGCCCAAATATGAATTTAGGTATTATGGAAGATTGTTTATGCGTATTTCCTTGTGATGGGTTTAATGATAACTTATGGATGCTGAAGAACTACAATGGAAAGTTGTCGTGGGGAATGTTTGAAAAGGACTGTGATATGAACTTAGCTTTACAATGCTTGAAAGAGCAAGAACATTACATTCCTAACAAGAGAACATTGTGTCATGATATGCTGTTCTACAAGACTAGGGAGTATATTTGTGCCCCTATCAATATGGAGAGTCTTGTATCTCCCTATGTTAATGGGAGTCCAAAGAGAAAGACAGAAGAGAGTAATAGCAAGAAGAGTTGTAAGGTGCGTTCATTTTGTTTATCATATAATACAAACTATGGAATTATATATGGATTCTGAATTCTTATTAATGTTTATAGTGATTCTTGTACATCCCTAAAAAACTGTGTTGATCTTGGCCTCATAGCTCAATCTTCATGTTTACTCATGCGATGCTTTCATTTTCTTTTGTAATATATGAGGTCTGCAAATGGACATTATCTATAGTTTAAAGTTTTGATCATGGAGCATACTTAAAGTTTTGATGATGGAGCATACTTAAGTTTACTAGCATTCAAGAGGCTAGGAACTCTTCCCGAATTCACTTATATTCTGTTATGACCAAAGATACCAACTACTAACACTAACCGCTCAACTAAGCCTACCTAACTGATCTAACAATAAAAAGACCTTATTTCCCTCACTGCTCTACTTAGGCCACAACTGACAGAACGAAACGTAAGCCTAATAAGAAGTGTAACAGACTCATTACCTTCACCCAATATACATTTGGCCTTCATTTATTTGTATTCTTGCAATGTACTTCAATTGCAACTATTATTTACTCTTTGGAAGCTAAAAGACCAAATCTATATTGGACACCATGTGCCGCACATTGCCTAGATTTGATGTTGGAAGATATTGACAAACAAGTTCTAAAGGTGAAAAGTGCATTAAAAAAGTCAATTTTAGCAATTGGGTATATATATATAGCCATGTGCCTCTTCTGAACATGATGAGAAAGTTCACAAACCAAAGATACTTACATAGGCCGACTATCACAAGATTTGCAACATCTTTCATCACTCTTGCCCAAATCCACAAATAGAGAGCCAATTTGAGGAATATGGTGGTTTCTAAAGAGTGGGAAGCATTTAAGTGGTCTTCAGACGGGAGGGGGATAAAAGTTAAAAGCTACTTTATGCAAGACATGTTTTGGAGAAATGTGCATTATGCTCTTAAGTTGACGGGTCCCCTAGTGACGGTTCTTAGGATTGTTGATGGAGAAAAATATCCGGCCATGGGCTTCATTTATGAGGCCATGGATAGGGCTAAGGAGGCCATTCGTGATAGCTTTTCCAGACTGGATGACTACAAGACAACTTTTGAAATTATAGATCGTAGGTGGGAATGTCAATTACATAGACCTTTGCATGCGGCGGGACACTTCTTGAACCCGGGAATCTTTTATAAAGATGTTAGTGGGGTAGGTTGTGAAGAAGTGGAAAAAGGTTTGTATGATTGCATTATGAGGCTTGTTCCCGAGCAACAAGTTCAAGACAAGATTTCGGAAGAGTTGGACAAATATCGGAATGCACAAGGACTCTTTGGTAATCCTATGGCTGTTAGACATAGGGAGACAAAATCACCAGGTAAATTCAAATTTCCAACATATTTTTTTCTTCTAAATTCTAATTTATAATCTGACTTTATGTTTTTGTTTTTGTTTTTTATAGCTGATTGGTGGGGAGCATATGGATCTTCAACTCGTAATCTAAAAAAATTTGCTATAAAGGTTCTTAGTCTCACTTGTAGTGCTACAAGTTGTGAAAGAAATTGGAGTGTTTTTCAACATGTAATTCTTTTTTTACATGTTTTTTAATTTTTACAAATTAATCTATTTTTTACAGGAAAACGTTTTTTATATAAAAAAAAGTTTTTTACAGAAAAACTGTTTTTTTTTACACAAAAACTGTTTTCTTTTTTTCAGAAAAACTGTTTTTTTTTGCTGGAATATGTTTATTATTAGTGGAAAATTCTGGAAAAAAAAGTTTTTTTTGCAGAAAAAATATTGTTTTACAGAAAAACTGTTTTTTTTTTTTTTCAGAAAATCTGTTTTTTTTTTGCTGGAATTTGTTTATTATTGCTGAAAAATCTGTTTTTTTTATAGAAATTCTGCTTTGTGTTCTTACTTTCTTTGATTCTCTTACTTGCAGCTTCATACAAAGAAACGAAATAGATTGGCACAAGAGAGATTGAATGACATGGTATTTGTCAAATTCAATCGGTCCTTGGAGCGACGGGCAAAAGACAAAGAGAACGATCACCTTATCCTACAAGAGATTGATGAAAGCAACGAGTGGTTGATGAGAAGAATGGAAGATGAGAGTGATGATGAGGCGGTATTTGTTGGTGAAGATTTAACTTGGAGAGATGTAGCTCATGCCTCAGGTGCTTATTAGCCTAGTTATCGAACTAGAGCATCAAGAGTACAAAATGATGGAAACGGAACATCGGCCGTTAATAAGGGAAAAACAACCGTTCAACCATCTCATAGACATTTGGTAGATGAAGATGTGGAAGAAGATAGCGGTATCTATAGTGATGATGGAGGAGGAGATGGTGTCGTCCAAGTTGACGACGAAGATGTTGATAGTTTAGACGATCTCTAGTTATAACTTATTAGTATTTAGGATCTAATATGATACTACGCAACTATGATTTTTGGATATTTTAAGTATTTACATACTTTTTTATATTTTTTTAAAATTCTTGGCGCATCATGTGCTCTAGGCGAGCGCTTTCGCTTAGCGCTTAGCGCATCGGCCCGCAAAGGCTTTTACGTTTTAGGGCGCATTACGCTTTTTAAAACCAAGGTATATATAATGTTGACTGTTCACTGAACTTCCCATTTTGATTTCTCAGTTGATTAAGCAAGACCCTTCGGTTCTAGGAGCAAGTGGAAAGTTTGAGGCTGTTGAAGCAGTTTGGATGATATGGCATTGCTTGTTCTCTCTGCCATAAAGATAGCTTCTGATAGTTTTTAGTATCTTATGTTAATAAATTGTGTTTGATGGATTTCAAAAGCTTGTGCTTGATGGATTTCAGAAACGTATGTTTGATGTTTTTAAAGCATCTTGTGGAAAGCTTTTAACAAGAAAAGTTGGGATAGACTTTCTCATAAAAGTGTATGCCTTCATTTAGATTTCTGTATTTCTTTAAATCGCATTAATATTATTGATGCATGTTGCTATTTTGATTCTTAATTTGTTATGCAGGATCTTCTCATTTTCATATTGTTACTACATCCTGGTTCTTGATTTTTATGTCATTTCATCTTCTAGATCTTCATTTTCTTAAATTTCTTATGTGTGATCTATTTATTTTCTGCAAGTATACTTGGTTTTCAACAAAAGTGGCCCTTCACTCATTTCCAGCCTAGTCAACAAACAATGGAGATTTTTTTTATTAAAAATAAGTCCATAAATAAAGAATATGTTTGATTTTTTAAATCTCGACTTTCATAGTTAATTTTGCACTAAGTTGTCTTATGATCTACCTTCTTTAAACAAGCAATTAAATAAACTTCAAAAGGAAAATTATTGTAGATTTGCATTTTTTTTTGTTACGTTAATGTATGTAATACTGTTTTAATTGTTATAAAATCTTTGGCTAGCTCAAACGGAGCAATGTATGGGGCAAATGTAAAATGTTTTTACATGCTTACCATGGAACACTTGGTTCTGAAGTTACCTAATCCTAATGTCGACCATTTTCGTAAAATAAAGCAAAGTATAAAAACTAAAGGAGTTGAATAGAAAAGAATATTACTCTATTTCTGGTGGAGAATGCTTTCATGGAAGAAAATTACACAAGTACGAAATGGTTTGATTAAATGAGGTTGTCCTCTTTAATAGGCTTTCACCTTTTCATTGGGAAGAATTTAACCCTTATAATAGAATTCCGTGACACATTGTAAATACATGATATAGGAAGATTCTCATGATATATACTATTTTCATATGAAGTCTTTATAATCCCTTTCACTACTACTGCTCTCCCCGCTAATCTCATCCTAGGCTTGCCCTAGGGTAATCACCAACCCACTCTCCGCCATCAGCTGCAATAAGAATTCCCTGCTACCTCTTGTGACAACCCGGAACTTCTATCTTGTTAAACTATTCAATTCAATCAATGTTAAACTCGTTTCTGTTATCTTTTAGCACTGTTTAAGGGTTCGTTTAAGTGTTCTAAGCTTGAGTACAACCAAGGTTGAGATTAGGGATGAGTTATCAAAGTCGTAATGTAGCATTTCGGGCCATACACTCCTTTAGGAGGAGTGTATGGCCGTACACATGGGTGTACGACCGTACACCCCCTCATGGCTGCACACCCAAGGTGGTGGGTCACCCACCCCTATATATATGAGTAGACCTCACTTCCTTCATTCCTTTCTTCCCTTGGCTGCACACCACTCCATTCTCTCTCAAGTTTCTTCAACCGTGAACGCTCCAAGGCTTCAGAAAACGTAAGTATTCCATCCTTTAGCTTGTTATACTTGAAAGACCTCTTGATTTAAGTTTGACTCTTTAAGTTTCATCATGTTCTTCATCCTTTGAAGGAGTACGGCCGCACACCTTCATAAGGTCATAAGGTTGGCCGTACACACCTTAAAGGCCCTCCAAAGTGAGAGTTTGACCCCTATCTTCTAGTTAGACATGGTCCTAGCCTTGATTCACCTTAAAGTCGATAAATTTGGCATGAACACGAAGGGTTAACGGCCGCACACCCCTTGTACGGCCGCACACACCTCTTAGGGCCGTAAACCCACTTTGATGATCATTTTAGGCCTCAAACTTGCATTACAACTAAGCTTGGTACCTAGAACACTTCTTGGGTGCTAGTTAGAACCGTGGAAACACCTCAAAAGCACACCTCTTCATGAGTGTACGTCCGTACACTCATGGGCCGCACACCCCATGGTCGTACACACCCTTAGGGTGGCAGTACACCTCCCTCACTCAATCACATATGGTTTTGACACTTAGTTCAAGTGTTTCCAAGTCCCTAAAGTGGTTTCCTATCATGTCTAGTAGTGAAATACCCTAATTTGACTCCTATATGTGTTACTACATGTTAAATAGGATCCAATTGTGTTCGAGGCTTCACTTGACATTCGGCATCTCATATCGATCTTTCATACTAACCACTCACTCGAGGTGAGTTCATACCTCTACATTTTTCCGAGTTTTTAATGTTTTCAGGGGGGGGAATACAAGTCAAACATAAATGATTTTATAAAAGTTATACAAAATGATTTCAATAAACTTAAAACGAATGCAATCATTAAAACACATAGTTTCTACAGTTTTACAAAATATTTAGATATTTTATCCCTTCTGTATTATGTTGAGCATAAGGGACGTTTGCAACTTACAAGTTAACCGCACAGTTTTTAGACCAAAACAATGTTATACATATAGAAACACACAAACTATAATAGGTATAGTTTGGGAATTTATACAAGGTTATACATATACAAACACACAAACTATAGTAGATATAGTTTGGAAATTCATACAAGGTTATACATATACAAACACACAAACTATAGTAGATATAGTGTGGGAATTCAATACAAGGTTATCCAAATACATACACGCATCTTTTATGAATAATATTTAATAAAAGGTTTTCTCATATTATTACATGAAATATCGTAAATCTAGCTTGAGAAACACGTCTTTAGGTACAATTACATGTACAAGTGGAAGACTACCCCTTCTGAACCAGAGTCTCCTCGAAGGAGAGCGTGATTTTTGTGTATAGATCTATACGGGACTGACTATCCCGCACCTTGCTGCTAGCTACAGTAGGACCGACAGGTCTACGGGTGACAAAGTCATAAAGGATACTGGTGCCCGATTCGCCCCTTATCAAGTTAATGTATGGTCATAAACTCGCAAATAGATAACAATGATTTACTTATGTAGTAATATACTATACATGAACAATGATTATTTTACATAAGTATGGACAAATACATGGTTTCTTTATGAGAAGTAAAACTACTATACATACTGGTAATAACCAGGGTTTTCAAATAGAACATTCAATACAGAGATTTTTCATACAAAATTTATCATACAATACATCTAGTAGTGATCCAATCATACAAACATTTTTACTAATACTACCTCACTTTTACTAAAGAAAATATTAGATTTTCTTGGAAACATACAAAACAATTTCACTGATTCATTAACATGTTTTTATTATAAAAGATGCTTATGAATTCACCAGCTTTATGCTGATACTCTTTGCAAAACTGCTTGTATTCTCAGGA
Source organism: Lactuca virosa (assembly GCF_052849685.1). NCBI lineage: Eukaryota > Viridiplantae > Streptophyta > Magnoliopsida > Asterales > Asteraceae > Lactuca > Lactuca virosa. The sequence goes on from NC_136431.1 coordinate 115,801,957, forward strand.
AATCATTAGACAGGTACCTCGACAGACTTTTGAGAAGACAGAGCACCTAGAGTCACGTCTTTTACTTTTATTATACTTTTGGATGTATAAGAATACGAAGCAAATTAATGTAAACACTTATTATATATATTTAATGTAATGGTTGTGTTTAATTTGATTACTATGATACAATTGTTGTGATACTATACATGAAGTCATCCGCCCCAAACGTTTCCGCCGTTCCGGTTTGGGGGTGTGACAGATTGGTAACAGAGCTATTGTTTTTAGTGAACTAAGTATACCGAACCTTACATGGTATACAACTATAAACACTAAGGGGCCGAAGTGCTCTGAACTAAAAGTATACTTCTAAAATACAAGTATTTTATAAAGAGTATACAAGTATCCGTAAGTACCAGAAACAATATCATAAGTAGAACAAAACAAAAGTATTTGGATGTTGAACGCTACGGTTAAACCTAGATAGTTATGTAATCATGTCTGGGATCAATATAGCCTGATCAATTATATTTATTTGAGACATGACCAACATGTGTGTGGGAGTGACTGTGATGTTGCAGCAAGCCAAAAACTTACCAAACCATATACATCAAGAGATCGATAGAACATAACATACAACATTAAAAATACTATAGGAGTATTTTAATTACTATAGGATAACAAGAAAGTATCAAGCATACAATTATAATACTATAGTAATATTATTATACTCGACATTTATTAACTATCCCTCTCACCTCTATTCTCGCGTAAATAGCATGGCTGGATTAAATCTTCCTGGCGACCCGTACTTTCCCAACCAAGGAAATAATGGATGGCTCGAGGAAGAGCCAGAAGAAAATCATGAAATTCCTTTGGACGATGACCTCGCAGAACAAATTCCTGAAGAGGCTGACTCAGAACCTGAAGTCGAAAACCTACCTCAAGTGGCCCCAATACCAAATCCTAACCACCGACTTGAGTTCCAAGGTCCAACGCCTATGTGGGTTAGGAGTTTGAATTGGTGGAGCCACGAGCAAGGCCAACCCCTCCCATACGACAGAAACCGCAACTTCTACAATCTGGACGAAGGAGGTCCTGCAGACAGGGCCCTTCCAATTCTGATACGCCGAATGGCTCGCAATGTTGAGCTGGGTGTGGCAACCCTTCAATGAACTGTGGAACTCGAAGCGGATTCAAGCGCCAGCATGGATCGCGTTCATCGCCTTGAAAATTTTCATGGGAGAGCTATGAGAGACAATGAAGCGCTGCAGCGACAGCTAGCTGCAACTCGAGCTGAAGTCATAGAGCTCCGAGCACGCCAATCAGTATACGAGAGACGCCTGCTTGGTGTGGAGCGTCAGCTGGCCGAATTAAGGATTCATCTGAGGGGTGCCCGTCGCCGATAGGAAATACCCTACTCATCCTTCCTTTTGGTTTAAAAAATAGCCTTCATATCTATGCTCTAAGTATCTCTTTTGCCTATAGACATTCCTGTCTTGCAAGTACTATTTCACTAGTTCTTTATGTTGTCAATTTTCCCTCTGTTGGTATGCTGTAGACCTACTCCTGGGTCAAATTTTCCGAACTCTTTGTAATCACAATACCAACTATAGTAACAACAATCTTATTTCAGTTAAGGATCATCATTATCAAAAATATATCTTAGATAGGTAACATGCAAACTAAGTAACTCTATCAAAGTCATACCACTACTTCATCTTCGAAACGTATATCTAGGAAATGCCATCTCACAAACGTCTCGACAGGAATTCATTCATGAACAGTCACTTCAAATCCAAAAGTTTATTTTATATAGACTTCCTTTACGGATGGTTATCAGAACACTATAGGAATCGGATTACAACACTCTCGGAAGCAAGTATAATATAGCTTAATTAACGCTCGTACAATACCCACTCCCATAGAATACACCTCAGGAATATTATCAGAACCATTCAGGGTAGTCCTCCAAGGCGTGAAATTTATAAGTATATAAATTCGTCAAATACAACTACCGATGACCATCGTTACTCACTAAATCGTTTCTCGTCATGCCACAGAACCATGTCTTCACAAGGAGGTAACCAACCAACTGGTGAGACACCAATTCTACAGATAGACTCCGCTACATTCCAGGTCGCGGTCACAGCAGTCGTAACAACTGTCATGGCACAATTCAACACCAATAACCCAAATGGGAATGGAAACAGTTTTAACACTTCGAACCGTAGCAACACACAAGGGAACCAACAGGGTCCTAGTCATGATGATACTCCAACTCACAAACCTAAGAACAATAAACGGAAATTCTGGAACAAAAATGAGCGCAAGTTATCTCAGAAACTTGCCAAGAGACAACAACCTGTGGCAACTTCTGCAGCCACGACATCTGCCACTCCAACACCAATGCCAGTACGGCGATACGCTAGAAATCTACCAGATTGCAAGAAATGCAACTTCCACCACGTAGGAAAGTGTTGCGAATTGTGATGTGAGAACTGCAACAGACAAGGACACACCACTCGTTTTTGTAGGGCACCGTCACGATCAATCACCCAAGCTCTTGATGTGAAAATGGGTCAGGTTTGTTATAGTTGTGGCGAATCTGGACATTTCAAAAGAAATTGTCCAAGGACTAAAAATGGAGACGAAGCTCGCTCCCATAGGACCCCGACTCAACACATCACTTCAACTTCCGATGCTAGTAAAATTCAAGTATGTCATGCATGTGGTGAAATGGGGCACTTCAAGAGAAACTGTCCGACGGAGAGAAATGACGGAGGAGAAGGAGGAGTGTAGCAGCATGACATATAAGAGCAACGAGGAACCCCTCTCCCTTTTTTTGAGGTTTTGGTAAGTCTTCTAAATAAAAATTTCCTCAAAGATTTAATCTATTTTAATATAAAAATTTGGGGAAATTAAGAAGTAATTATAAATAACTCACTCGTCCGAACAAGTCACGACATCCATATGAAAACTAAAGATCCGTTCAGGGAAGCTATGATGGCTTAGTTTATACATCAGGGTTGTGTATAGCCGAGATGTTGCAGACTTAGAGTGAGCAATTCCACCTTAATTCTTGTTGCTTGTCTGGTTTTGGATTTAGGGCAGAGTCGCTCAGTCGACCGTCTTATTCATCTTAACAATAAATAATTTGTATATGCCCAGCGATCATAGAGATACCAAAAAGAATCATAATTTGAAGTATCTTCACTAGTTATCCAAACACTTGCACTATTTGTACTCGCCCATCGCGGTACAAGTGTGATAGGGGTAGCATCAAAAAGAAAACAGAAAACACTAGAACGTTTACACAGAGTACATTTTCGAACACACTAAAGATACACCGTCGTATAGCAATCATTTCTTTCAAATCGGTCTAACTTTCGTCTCTGTAAAGAGTCCGCTATCATCATTCGTCATGGGTTGGTATGGTTCTCACCATACTAAATTCATACGTTTCCAACGTCTTGACCGTCAAATTCATGAAACCCTCTTCATTTATAAGGACAACCCGACATAGATCTCTGAATCGCCCTTCTCATATTCTAGACCCCGAAGTACTCATGCGAAGAGTACTTTACCCTCCGAGACCCTTCCGAAGCATACCCAGCGAACCCTCCAGAACTACCACTCGTCCGTGGGGTCGAGTTCAAGCTTAGAGACTAACACAAATCCATATTCAAAAGTTAGACAAGAGAGTCATGCTGATAAGAGACGAAAACCTTTTGGAGTTCCAAGTTGGTAACCGTGTTCTTTCGAAGGTCTCAACCAGGAAAGGCACGATACGCTTTGGAAAGCGTGAAACGTTGAATCAGAAATACATAGGGTCATTTAAGATTCCCACTAGGATCGGTCCCATAGCATACAAATTTCGTTACCCCGAGAACTTAGCTGTGTACATTCTTACTCCCACGTGTCGAACCTAAAGAAGTGTCTGTCCGATAAGACACTTGTAACTTCCCCTCGATGAGATCGAACTAGACGAGAACACTAACTTCGTGGGGGAACCAGTAGAGATCATGGACCGAGAGGTCAAACAAATGAAGTAAAGCCGTATCTTGATAGCGAAGGTTCGCTGAAATGCCAAGCCAGGACTTGAATTCACTTTAGAGCGTGAAAATTTAATGAAACAGAATTACCCTCATCTTTTTCCAAGTTCATAATTTGTATCTCTGTTCTTGAATTTCGGGACGAAATTCCCTCTAACGGGGGGGGGGGGGGGGGATGATGTTACAACTCGGAACTTCTATCTTGTTCAACTATTCAATTCAATCAATGTTAAATTCGTTTCTGTTATCTTTTAGCACTGTTTAAGGGTTCGTTAAAGTGTTCTAATCTTGAGTACAACCAAGGTTGAGATTAGGGATGAGTTATCAAACTCGTAAAGTAGCATTTCGGGCCTTACACTCCTTTAGGAGGAGTGTACGGCCGTACACATGGGTGTACGGCCGTACACCCCCTCATGGCCGCACACCCACGATGGTGGGTCACCCACCCCTATATATATATATGAGTAGACCTCACTTCCTTCATTCCTTTCTTCCCTTGGCTGCACACCACTCCATTCTCTCTCAAGTTTCTTCAACCGTGAACCCTCCATGGCTTCAAAAAACGTAAGTATTCCATCCTTTTGCTTGTTATACTTGAAAGACCTCTTGATTCAAGCTTTGACTCTTCAAGTTTCATCATGTTCTTCATCCTTTGAAGGAGTACGACCACACACCTTCATAAGGTTGTCCGTACACACCTTAAAGGCCCTCCAAAGTGAGACTTTGACCCTTATCTTCTAGTTGGACATGGTCCTAGCCTTGATTCACCTTAAAGTCGACAAATTTGGCATGAACATGAAGGGTATACGGCCGAACACCCCTTGTACGGCCGCACACACCTCATAGGGCCGTAAACCCACTTTGATGATCATTTTAGGCCTCAAACTTGCATTACAACTAAGCTTGGGACCTAGAACACTTCTTGGGTGCTAGTTAGAACCGTGGAAACACCTCAAGAGCACACCTCTTCGTGAGTGTACGGCCGTACACTCATGGGCCGTACAACCATGGCCGTACACACCCTTAGGGTGGCAGTACACCTCCCTCACTCAATCACATATGGTTTTGCACACTTAGTTCAAGTGTTTCCAAGTCCCTAGAGTGGTTTCCTATCATGTCTAGTAGTGAAATACCCTAATTTGACTCATATATGTGTTATTACATGTTAAATAGGTTCCAATTGTGTTCGAGGCTTCACTTGACATTCGGCATCTCATATCGATCTTTCATACTAACCGCACAGTTTTTAGACCAAAACAAAGTTATACATATACAAACACACAAACTATAATAGGTATAGTTTGGGAATTCATACAAGGTTATACATATACAAACACACAAACTATAGTAGATATAGTTTGGGAATTCATACAAGGTTATCTATATACAAACACACAAACTATAGTAGATATAGTTTGGGAATTCAATACATGGTTATACAAATACATACACACATATTTTATGAATAATATTTAATAAAAGGTTTTCTCGTATTATTACTTGTAATATCGTGAATCTAGCTAGAGAAACACGTCTTTGGGTACAATTACATATACTAGTGGAAGACTACCCCTTATGAACCAAAGTCTCCTCGAAGGAGAGCGTGATTTTTGTGTATAGATCTATACGGGACTGACTATCCCGCACCTTGCTGCTAGTTACAGTAGGACCGGCAGGTCTACGGGTGATAAAGTCATAGAGGATACTGGTGCTCGATTTGCGCCTTATCAAGTTAATGTATGGTCATAAAACTCGCAAATAGATACCAACGATTTACTTATGTAGTAATATACTATACATGAACAATGATTATTTAGCATAAGTATGGACAAATACATGGTTTCTTTATGAGAACTAAAGCTACTATACATACTGGTAATAACCAGGGTTTTCAAATAAAACATTCAATACAGAGATTTTTCATACAAAATTTATCATACAATACATGTAGTAGTGATCCAATCATACAAACATTTTTACTAATACTACCTCACTTTTACTAAAGAAAATATTGGATTTTCTTGGAAACATACAAAACAATTTCACTGATTCATTAACAGGTTTTTATTACAAAAGATGCTTATGAACTCATCAGCTTTATGCTGATACTCTTTTCAAAACTGCTTGTATTCTCAGGAAATCATTAGACAGGTACCTCGACAGACTTTTGAGAAGACGGAGCACCTAGAGCCACGTCTTTTACTTTTATTATACTTTTGGATGTATAAGAATACGAAGCAAAATAATGTAAACACTTATTATATATATTTAACGTAATGGTTGTGTTTACTTTGATTACTATGATACAATTGTTGTGATACTATACATGAAGTCATCCACCCCCGAACGTTTCCGCCGTTCCGGTTTGGGGGTGTGACAGATTGGTACCAGAGCTATTGTTTATAGTGAACTAAGTATACCGAACCTTACATGGTATACAACTATAAACATTAAGCGGCCGAAGTGCTCTGAACTAAAAGTATACTTCTAAAATACAAGTATTTTATAAAGAGATGAAGGAGTTGTCTACACAGCTGTAGGAGCTGTTAGACAAGGGATTCATTCGACCGAGCAGTTCTCCATGGGGAGCACCGATCTTATTTTTGAAGAAGAAGAGTGGGACTCATCGTATGTGCATTGACTACCGGGAGCTGAACAAGGTAACGGTGAAAAACCATTATCCACTCCCGAGGATTGATGATCTGTTCGACCAGCTTTAGGGAGCATCTTCGTTCTCCAAGATTGACTTGTGTTAGGGTTATCATCAGATGAGGGTTAGAAATGAGGATGTGAAGAAGTTGGCATTCCGGACTCGTTATGGTCATTATGAGTTCATGGTGATGCCTTTTGGGCTCACCAATTCTCCAGTAGTGTTAATGGATCTCATGAACCGTGTGTGTAGGCCGATGATGGATCGGTTTGTGATTGTATTTATTGATGATATATTGGTCTAATCCATGACCCAGGAACAACACGAGGAGAATCTGAGGGAGGTGCTGGAGACCTTGAGGAGGGAGCGAATTTTCGCAAAGTTCTACAATATTGCAGTTTCTGGGGCAACTTGTGAACTGTCGCACCCCCAAACCAGAACGGCGGAAACGTTCGGGGGCACAGGACTTTAGGTAAGTATCAAAACACATGCAATATTGTAATCAAAGTACAAACAACCATTGTATTAATAAGTATAAGTTTTACATAAGTATTTAAACATTACATATTCAAACACTAAAGTAAGTACATCAGAAGACAAGAGTCGCAGTACGGTACTAGGTAGTCTTCTCAAAAGCTTCGGGAGTGTACCTGTCTACTAGATTCCTGAGAATACAAGTTATTTGGAAAGAGTAGATCAGCATTTAAGCTGGTGAGTTCATAAGCATTTTAGTTCTGTTAAGTATACCCTAAGTTCTTTGAATAAGTTCACTGGTTTCTCCAGGAAATCCTATATTTCCTGAGGTGATTAACTGATAACCTCAATAGTTTCCCTCTATAATTACCTAGTTTATACTGATTATACATAACACAATATCGAATGGACAGTTAAATGGGTGTATCTGCCCTAAGCCCACAACCAAACAAGGAACAGGAAGTAAGGCGGAAGTCACACATTTCACTGTCAATCGGACATTACTTATGTACAACTCTGATGTAATAACTAAGGAATTATAGAATTAACCACTAAAGGTCTTTTATGTTTTACTAGTTTACAAAGATTGAATGACTAAGTTTCATTTGATAAGTGGTTTAATCCCATAAACCGTTTCCTTTGTATAAGTGGTTTAATCCCATAAACTGTTTCATTTGTAAAGGTGGTTTAATCCCATAAACCGTTTCATTTGTAAAAGTGTTCTTAGTTATATCTGTTCTACAGTAAAAACCTTAGTATTAATCCTGGAGAGTATTGTGTTATCCATAATACTGCCTTGTGGTTTTAAATGTTCAAAACCAGAAGTACAATAGTTGATTTCATGATACGTAGCTCTTACTGTAAGTAAAAGCTACTGAAGGTATATCTGGTCGGGATGTAATTAACTTTTCTTACTGTTATAAGAGAAGTATATTACTTTGTAATTCACTCGTTGTTTTATCCATGTGAGTTCTATTAACCATACTAATATGACGGATATGCCTGCGGCGACGTTCTTCAGGCTTCGGAATGGAATGATATTTGACACCCTAGGCCTGCCGGCCAAACTGTAGCGAACAGTAGAGGTGCGGGATTGTCAGTCCCATATACATCTATACACAAATTCACGCTCTCCCTACAAGAGATTTTGGCTAATAGTTCAGGACTTAAAAGGTCGTACTTAGATAAGTACACCGTGAAGGGTCTCACAAATTTATTGTTTCAACGAGATTTACAATGTATTATTATTACCCTGTGAATGCTAACTCGGGTACTTTGTATCGTACCCTTGGTTAATGCAAACCCGGTATAATGTATTATTACCTCGTGTTTGCTAACTCGGGTACTCTGTATAGTACCTTTGCTAATGCAAACCCGGCAGAATGTATTATTACCTCGTGTTTGCTAACTCGGGTACTCTGTATAGTACCTTTGCTAATGCAAACCCGGCAGGATGTATTATTACCTCGTGTTTGCTAACTCGGGTACTCTGTATAGTACCTTTGCTAATGCAAACCCGGCATTACCTCATGTTTGCTAACTCTGGTACTCTGTATAGTACCTTTGCTAATGTAAACCCGGTATGATGTATCTTTACTTCTTTAATATGTTGTTCGTATATTAAAGTATTATACATATCTTGTTATAGTTGAATGTATTTTGGTAATTTCCTTGGAAAGTATACAGTCGTGAATCATACTTGTATCTTTAGTTTTGAATCATAAGTTATACCTATTATAATTTATATGTTCTAACTGATTAGCATGGTTTCTCATGGATGAACACCTTTGCTCAGCCTGATACAAAGGTGATGATACCAAAAGGAGTAACCTTTTGTACTCATATATGCATAATATATATATAATTAAGAAGGAAACGACCTTCGGACAAATAATACAACCCTAATTTCACATCCAAACAAGGAAAATGATATAAGATAATTCATTAGTCCTAAGCCCTTCAAATCTTATTTATATATTTATACATATATAAACATGATTTTGGCATTTATACTTTGAAATAGCTTATAAAACATTTTTCAAAGAATTTAACAGAGTTTACATGACTTTTAAGATTTAACGTGGCTTTAAGTTATTTTGGAAGTATTTGATAATTCTTAAAAGCATACGGAAACTTTTTGTGTGATTATTATCACATACAGTTATTAACACAATTTATTATTGTGTTATACTTGTATTCCCCCCCCCCCTAAAAAGCATTTAAAATCCATTGAAAAGGTAAATTATAGGGGTATGAACTCACTTTGATAGGCGGTGATTCGGGCAGCGTTTCGTTTCCCGGAAAAGAGTTTGTTTGACGAAAAACCGGCTCAAAACGGGCAGAGTTTCGACAGGAGAGAGGATAACTTCTCGAGAATTCCGGGGCTCCGGGGCTTGCTTCGGGCTTTAGACACGATACCGGGACCTTGGGGGGTTGTGAGAAAGTCGAGGGGGTGAAAATGTGAATTTTGGGAAGTTTTGGGGTGAAAAAGTCCTTCCATCCGAGAAGGCTCCCACCCTTTATATAGGGGTGCGAGGGTTCGGCCGAAGCTGCTTAGTCATCGGACATGTGGCGAGGCGAGGGAAGAGTCAGTAGCCACGCGTCGGTCAGCAGCGAAGGGCACCTGCGAGGCTCGGACAGATGCGGTCTTCGGATTGGGCTAGGCTTCGGTCCAATAGGAGGAGTACACGTGCGAAGGGGGTATCCGAGGAGCGTGCGAGGGTGATGTCCGGTGTGTCTCATGCGAGGCTGTCCGAGTGGGATTGGACCGCGGAGTTGGTCGAATCAGGAAGTGCCACGCAAGGCTTCGGTCCAATCAGCAGCCGCCACGTGCGAGGGTGACGTGGCATGCGAAATTGCCCGGTTTTTCCTATTTTTCTTTATTTTTGTGCCAAAACTTGCGAAAATCATAACTTTCGCATACGAGCTCCGTTTTTGTCGTTCTTTATTTGCACGCGTAGGCAAAATCATACTCTACGACTTTCGTTTAGACTTCGTCGGCTAATTTTGACTTTATTTTTTATATTATTATTTTAAACAGATCGGGACGGGAATCCGTTAAAAATTCATAACTTCTTCATCCGACGTCCGTTTTCGTCTGTCTTTTTACCGTTGTGGTACTTTTGACGAGACCTTCGATTCTCGTTTAAGTTGCGTTGGCTAAATATCGATCGATTTATATTTCGAATTTTTAGCTATCTACTGCTAAACCGAAACTTCGAAAAATCATAACTTCCTCATACGAAGTCGGATTTTTACGTTCTTTTTATGAACGTTCTCGGTTTAACATATTCTACAACTTTCATTTAGATTGTTAAGTCTAAAAAGTCTTTTATCGAAAATTCGCTTCTTACACTAAACAGTGTTTTGCTGGTTTTATCGCGGATTTTCGATTGGTCATAACTTCTTCGTTATAACTCGGATTTCAGTGTTCTTTATGTTTTTGGAAACCTTGTTACAAACTATACCACTTGGTTCATCTCAATTATGATTATTGATCAATTTATTTTTTACCAAACTTTGACTGGTGTCACATGAACCATAATGGTATTCTGGTCGATCCGGCCAAGGTCGAGGCCATGATGCAGTGGGAGGTTCTGAGGTCTTCATCTAAGATTTGGAGTTTCCTTGGGTTAGCAAGTTACTATCGGAGATTCATCTAGGATTTCTCCAAGATAATTGTCCCTTTGAGTCGTTTGATAAAGAAGACTGTTACTTTTCGCTAGGGGCCGGAGCAGCACGCAACTTTTGAAACATTGAGACAACGGTTGTGCGAGGCACCGATTTTGATCCTACTGAAGGGAGTTGATGATTTTGTGGTTTATTGTGATGCGTCATTCACGAGTTTGGGGGCAGTGTTAATGAAGAGGGGTTACGTGATCGCTTATGCTTCGAGGCAGCTAAAGCCTCATGAAGCGAATTCTCTGACGCATGATTTGGAGTTGGGGCTGTGGTTTTTGCCCTTAAGAGTTGGCAACATTACCTCTACGGGGTCTCCTGTACTATTTACACGAACCACAAGAGCCTGAGGTATTTGATGGATCAGCCGAATCTGAATATGAGGCAACGCTGATGGTTGGACGTGGTGAAGGATTATGACTGTGAGATCCTTTATCACCCGGCGAAGGCCAATGTGGTGGCCGATGCTCTCATCCGCAAGGCAGTCGCGACTTCGATAAGAGACATATGTTTGAGGATTGTTGACTCCGCTTTTGGAGCGGATTTGGGAGGCTCAGATAGAGGCTATGAAGGAAGAGCACCGGAAGAGTGAGAGTATTGTGGGTTACGTGGCTTCCTTTGATTATGATAATTGTGGATTGTTGACTCTTCATCAGAGAGTATGGGTTTCGTACTGGGGCGGTGTGCATCAGGTTCTAATGGAGAAAGCACACAAGTCTAGGTTCTTCATTCATCCTGGGGTGACGAAGATGTATAGAGATCTTCGTCCTGATTATTGGTTGCCCTGCATGAAGCAGGATGTGGCTTGGTATGTGGAGCGGTGCTTAACTTGCAGGAAAGTCAAGGTCGAGCATCGGCGACCTCATGGAAAGATGCAACCATTGGAGATTCACGTTTGGAAATGGGAGGAGATCACCATGGACTTCATTACGAAGTATCCCCAGACTGCACGTGAAGTGGATTCGATTTGGGTCATCGTGGATCGGTTGACCAAGAGCACGAATTTCATCCCAATCTACGAGAGTATCTCCTCGGAGAAGTTGGTGGAGGTATACATCAAGGAGGTTGTGGCTCGGCATGGGGTGCCGTTTTCCGTGGTTTCAGACGGGGAAGTCAGGTTTACTTCCAGGTTTTAGAAGAGATTCCATCAAGAGTTGGGTACTCGTCTCCATTTCAGCTCAACCTTCCATCTGCAGACCGATGGTCAGAGCGAGCAGACCATTTATACCCTAGAGGATATGTTACAGGCATATGTTTTGGACTTTGGTGGGATTTGGGATATGTATTTTCCGTTAGCGGAATTTTCGTATACAAAAATTATCACGCCAACATAGATCAGCCACCTTTTGAGATGCTTTATAGGAGGAAATGTAGGACCTTGATATGTTGGGGTGAGGTCGTTCAACAGATTATGGAGAGTACCGAGGTACTTAAGACGACCGAGTTGATCCAGTAGGTTCGGAGTAGACTTCAGACAGCTCACAGTCGGTAGAAGAGCTATGCCGACAGGCGCCGATTAGATATAAAGTTCCAGCTGGGGGATATGGTTCTTCTGAAGGTGTATCTTTGGAAATGTGTCATCCGATTCAGGAAGAGGGGCAAGTTGGGCCCCAGGTACATCGGTCCTTTTAGGGTTTTGGCCCGGGTAGGCCGGGTTGCTTATCGTTTGGATCTTCCAGATGAGCTCAGTCAGATCCACAACACATTTCATGTCTCTCAGTTGCGGAAGTGTTTAGTGGATGATTCCGTAGTGGTTCCATTGGAGGATATTCAGGTGGATGACCGCCTGAACTATATTGAGAGACCAGTGATGATTCTTGACCGAAAGACGATAACCTTGAGGAACAAGGTCGTTGAGTAGGTGAAGGTCCAGTTGCAGCATCACAAGGGTTCAGAGTGGACTTAGGAGCCGGAAGATGAGATGAGGGAGCACTATCCGAAATTATTTGTAGCAACGGACTTCAAGGACGAAGTCTGATTCAGGTGGGGGAGAATTGTAACATTCAAACCTTGTAAGTTTCCATTTTAACCCTTGTTAAGCAAAATGTTTGTTTTTTTGGTCCTCTGGCTAGTACGCGGGGAGTACTCTATGAGGACGCTTGGCGTACTAGCTGAAATCTAATCGCGAGAATCGACCACATAAGTTGGGCGTACGCTGGGTGTACGCTGGCCAGGGGCAAACCCTAATTTTTAGGGTTTGTGCCCTATTTAAGCATCATTAACCCATCTCTTGGACATTTTTAGACCAACCTCCACATCCTCAAACCCTAATTTCGTCCCATAGCCTTTGTGTGGTGCTTTTGAGCTCTAATGAAACATTTTTGGTGTGTTTTGTGCATCTTAAAGAGGAAGGAGAAGATTGAAGACTCATCCTTTGGATAAGAGCTTAGGGATCCAGATTTAACTTCTTCATTTAGTGACTTTTGGGCGCGGGGATTTGTCGGGCCAGCAGCCAGAGATTTATCAGTGTGATTCAGCAGTTCGAGGTGAGTCTCCTTACCAGGTTTAGCAGGTCTAAGGCACCAATGCCGACCAATGATCTGTTATGTTAGGATGCTAGATGTCTGTGCGACTCTTGCATGTGTTAGTGCTTGTATGCTTACTGGGCGGGGGCCCGATGGTTATTCTGTATACTATTATCTTGGTATGCTTATTGTTAGATGCCATTTTATGCATCTTATAGGGTAGTTTTTATCATCATTTTAGCATCATATTTTGTACATTTGCATGTCATTTAGATAAATAATGTTCAGCTCATGTCTTTCGTTAGAATTCTCGTACTGCTCATGTTTTTATGTCAATTTCAGATAGTTCGAGTGGAGCAGTGCTTTGGGAGCAGTTGGATGCGTGTTTGGAGCTTAAAATGGAGCTTGGAACTTATGGAGTATGTTGAGGAATGTTTGGAAGATGCTTTGGTCAAGAAACATTCGATCGAATTGATCACACGAAGAAAGAATCTACAATCTAAAGATAAAGGATGTTACTGGCAGCTTTGACCCCCTGTCAGTATTTTGACCATATCTTGAGAACCGTAACTCCGATTGACGCGATTCAAAATGATCTGAAAAGTAGACGAAATTTCGGACGTCATAGGCACAACCTGCGATTGCAGGTTGTCTCCTTGCGATCGCAGGTGACCCTTTTTGCGATCGCAGGTTTGGTCGCAGGTTGCCTTCGAGGTTCTTTTGTGCCCAAAATTCATCCGGGAGTGAAAACTCAATACCTGCGATCGCAGGTTGTGTACATGCGATCGCAGGTTGGATAAAAAGTGTCAAAATAGTATCCTACTTCATTAAAAAGGCATCAGACGCGTTTATTTCAAAACCTGCGATCGCATGTTGTGTACATGCGATCGCAGGTGCGCCGTTTTTGCTGCTGGACGTATAAATAGACCCTGATAGCATTCTTGTAACCTAAGTTGGAGATTCCAGAGGTACCAGATGACGAAAATACAATTTTGGAGGCGTTTCTTCTCCGATTTTAGCGATTTCTGAAGATCTGAAGACTGTGGATCATCTCCTACGTTTAGTTTAGGAAGATTTAGTAGTTTAATGTTTCTTTTTATTGTTTTAGATAAGATTTTAGCCATGCCTGGCTAAACCCTAGTTTTCAGTTTTGCAAAGATAAGTACTTTTCATGTGATTAATCATTAGATCTTGTTTTTGATTTGTGTTTCTATCTAGATTCTTCAGTTTTGTTCTTAATGAATGTTTGATTTTGATTCTTGTTAGTGTGATCACCAAGCTAGGGTTTTATCATTCCAATTAATCAGTTAATAGAATCCGTAATTGTTCTAATTAATTGGTAATAAGTAACAAGTAATAAATCGGTTCCGTGTTTGGGATTTGACTTTATTATAAACTGTAAAAATCATACCTTTACGCTTCCGAGCTTGTGAAAAGTATTGGGTATTGCTGGGAATTTTACAAAGAACTTAATGCAACTTTTCTGATCTTAATTAAGAGCTTGTTTGATTAGACAGTAAAAATTTATGGTTAATTGAAGAACTTGTTTTGGTTAACTAAATAAGGTAAAAGAGAAATTACTAGAGCTTGTTAGTTTTTCTCAGTACCAGCTTAGATAGAACGCATCTCAAATAATTAGATCTGGATCAGTTGCATGAGTAGGAAAGTCACAGCAGAGCTGAAACCATTCTTATTATTGATTTTCGTTTACTTTATTATCACTGTATTTCTAGTTATTAGTTTTAATCAAAACCCCCCTTTTTATATTCTGTTTCTTGACTAGATGTGCCTGATGCAAAAAGGCATTGACTTTTAGGCTGTGTCCCTGAGGATTCGACCCTGCTTCCCTGTGCTATATTTTTAGTGCAACCAGCAGTGATAAATTTATTTGTTTAATACGTGCGCGACAGCGTGTTAACACTTATATGATTTGTATGTTGGGCGGCACCCGTTATGCGAGTTAGGGTGAGGCCCGTTATACTCAGTGGGCGGGGCCTATTATGCGAGTTAGGGCGAGACCTGTTATACTCAGTGGGCGTAGCCCGTTATGCGAGTTAGGGCGAGGCCAGTTACACTAATCGGGCGAGGCCCAATATATGTTAGGCATGTGTAATATGTGGTATTTGGGGGAAAATCACTAAGCTTCGTGCTTACGGTTTTTAGTTTATGTTTCAGGTACTTCTGTTGCAAAAGGGAAGCGCTCAGGGTGATTACAGTACACACACGTTATTGTTCTGCATTTCATGATAACTTTGATATTTGTGATGTTTTGATACGTTTGTTCCATTTGGGATTTATGATGATGTTTTGAATATTGTTTTTATTAAAATTAAAAATGAAATTTTTGGGTCTTATTTTTGGGACTTTACAGAAGCCATGACAAGCACAACCAGCACTCGAGACACCCATCCCGCAGATTCCGTCCATTTGGTAAAGATGAGTCCCGAAGCCATCGAGCTGAGGTTCATGTTGTTGAGAAAACACCTCTAAAGGCGGACAAAGAGAAAGGGAAATACTATGAGTACCACAAGAGAAAAACTCACGATACCGGCGAGTGCACGGTTCTGAGGAAAGAAATAGATGAAGAACAACTAACAGGAGAACTCTCGGAAATCGCATAAGATTTAAGGTCCAAGTTTCACGCTGACCAGAGGAATGCCCGAGATCGGAAAGATGCCAGCAACCACCAAGTCAAAGAGGAGATCCTTACCATCACGAGGTGCTATAAGAGAAGCGAGTGCTGCAAAACAGATGACGCCATTGAGGTACTCCCTTAAAACATCCTCAATATTAGTTTTTCGTTAGAAGATCCAAGGATGTCGGGATGGAACCCTAGGGACCCACTCTTTATAACTGCCCGCATACGTAAAATACAAATCAACCGTGTCTACATAGACAACAGTAGTGGTACCGAAATCCTTTACGAGCACCGTTTCCAATAATTTTCGACCTCCTGGAAGGAAAGCTTGGCACCTCAGCTATTAAAAATAAATGAAATGACCAACGATTGAGAATGCATTGAAAACTAATCCACTGATGCAATACATGACTGAACAAAGCCCATGTGGAACAACACATACCAAAATCTAAAGTTGATTGATAGATCAACAACTGCTTATCCTAAACTATACATAGCAATATATACAACGAGCTAACAAATACATTAACAACTGATACTTAACCTGAGCGACCCAAATGCCTCAAGACCTAATCATCAGTGATCCCGAAAAAAACCATTGGTTATAACGAGCTCCTTGTCCAATAACCTCCTACCGCGAAGACAACTCTGTTGAGCATCAACGCTACTGATTGATCTAAAACTAATTGGTGTTAGAAAGGGAACAACTTTACCCATATAGCACATTCAGCCCTCTAGGACCAGGCATTCGATTCCGACACTCCAGGCCATCGTGCAAGGACTTGGTGGATGCCATTTCTGATCTGTGACAACCGTCAATTTCCGGTCAAGTCAAAGTCAAATAAAGTCAACGAGTCAAACCGGTCAACTCATTTAACCCTTGTATATTAGGGTTTCCATTATGTTTCTTATTGTACAACTCGCAATCTTAATACAAAGTATCACTTAGAGTTTTCACGTGTTCGGAAAGTCTAAACCCTAATCAGGGCAAGTGATGAAACTACTCGATAAAACATTATTCATTAACCCTCGGGGGCATATAACAATCATATCGAGACTTAACGGGATGTACAAACCTTGCGTTGCGAAGCCGGACACTCAAAAAGGTCACAAAAGAAGCCTCTCCCAATCTCTTTCACTCTATCTCTCTCTATTAAAAATCTCTCCCAAATCTCTTCCAAATCTCTCTCAAAAGTTCCTTTAACTTTTTATAGTCTTTCGGGTCATCCCGACCCTTAACCGGGTCAAAAACCGCTTGAAACGTGGTAATATTTGGTAAAACAGCCTTAATATACCGAAGCCTCCCTTTAGGAAGCGAACCCTCTTGGACCGAAAGTGCTTAGAACCGAAGGTCCCTATAGGGACCGAACTGCTGAAGAACCGAAACCATGCGAACCGAACCGAACCGAACCTCCCTTGGGACCGAACCTTCCTTTCTCCTTCGCCCCATTTCGCTCCTGACCACCTTCGCTCCATTTCGGCCCATTTCGCCTTCGGGCCCAACAGCAGTAGGGACCGAACCTCGGCCCAGTACCGAGAAGTCTCGCAGATAGGACAAATTCATCCGGTTTTCGACTACGACTTCATTTTAGGCCAGTTTTACATGATTTTAACGCGGGATTTTCACCCAAAATCATATTTTAACATATAGAACCCCATATTTCATAATTAATCACGTTTTTGGGGTATAATCCTTATCCAAGAAGAGTGGGTGGGATATTATTGGTGGAGTGTTGACTTTACTTTAGTGTATGACACAAGCAACCACCCATGCCCACTCCATGACCAGCCCTTGTCCTTCCACCATACCTAGTCCTTTCATTGTACTCTTTCCATCATTTTTCCAGCCACATCCTTGATCAAAGGCTGGAAAACTCCCCTCTCTCCTCACATTTCTCTCATTTTCCACCAAAGAACAAACTTCATTCTCTCTCATTTTCTCTCTCTAAATTTCGAGTTTCAAGGCTATTCTCCAAGATTTTCTTCTACTTTTGGTAAGTATTATCATCATCCATATGATTATTTCACTCCTTTCTACTCAAATCATAGGTTTCTTACACAAACTTCATCATATTTGTGTTAGAACTTCGAATCTTCAAGCAATCTTCTAAGTGTTCTTGAGTTGAACACTTCCTTTCCTCAACATCCATCCACTGAAATCACAAAAGGTGAGTTCATACCCCTACATTTTCATGTTTTCTTCAAGTTTTAGGGGGGGGGGGGGGGAATACAAGTTAAAACACCAAAAACTTAACTAAACTCAAACAACAGCTTTCATCAGAAAAGTTGAGTCTTATTCACGGACTGTTTTGACTATCTTAAACTTAATATCTTTCAAAACTGTTTAATATGAAAATAGTTCAGGTTCATACCTTTACAATGACTACTTTCACATCTCCATACGTTTTTTCTACGATTTATGGTGATTTTTACAAAACTGCCTATCATTTCAGAAATGAATTCGGACCAGTCTGTGAATATGAACGTTTTCTCACAAGTTAAAGACTTCTAAAAATCATAATAAAAATTATGAATAAACTAGACACAATTCACGAACTCTCAGAATTTACGGATTTAGTTTTCGACTTCGTATGATTTTTCTATGATTTTTCTAAAACAGAGTAGAAAGGTCAAAGACTAGTTAACAGCTTATAACTTTCATCACACTTTGTAACATGTTGAGCAAAGTGTTAATCTTTGAGAATTTCATATTTTACATGAGTTTCTTGTTGTGGTATAATTATATAACAGAAAATACTCACTGAATTGTAAGAATCCTCCATCATTACCAATAGTACAAAACAAGGCATGATAAACATAGTTATATTTTTGCTATACATTCGACTTACATAGAAAAGGGTTCTTATACACCACAAATAAACATGCTAAACTATAATAGGTATAGTTAGGTTGCATATACATTACAAACATTTTGATAAACTATAATAGGTATAGTTAGGTTGCATATACATTACAAACATTTTGATAAACTATAATAGGTATAGTTTATGTTTCATTTACATTTCGAACTCATTACAAAGGACTTTCATTAACAGGGAACAAATACAAAGTACCGGGTTTACACAAAAAGGGATACATTACAAAGTACCGGGTTTACACAAAAAGGGGTACATTACAAAGTACCGGGTTTACACAAAAAGGGTTACATTACAAAGTACCGGGTTTACACAAAAAGGTGTATATTACAAAGTACCGGGTTTTCATATAAACGGGGTACGAATACAAAATACCGGGTTTACACAAAATGGTTTTATGGTATTAAAACTACATATCATTAGAATTGTTAGTTTTCATCTATAATTGCTAAGTGTACATGTTAGAGTTATATAAAATTGAATTGAAATCGACTTAGAATTGGTGGGCCCGCCTTATCTCCTGTTCCTTGTTTGGTTGTGGACCTAGGGCAGACCCATTATATTCAACGGTTTATTTAACTTAAATTTATATAACTTATATACGCTGGGTGATTATAGAAGGAACCTACAGGTCTTTCTAGGGTTCATTATCGCATAACATAGGAGCATTCATTTTACACTTAACAAAGAAAATATTGAATTTTCTGGAATCATACTCTATCGCTTTTACAAAGAAAACAGCTTCTTTCTCAAATAAAATTCTTATGAACTCACCAACTTAATTGTTGACACTTTTTCAAAACTACTTGTATTCTCAGGAAATCAGTGAAACAGGAAATCAACAACATTTTGAGGATGGGACGTTAAATCGTCAAACAGTTCATTTTGTCATCATAATGTAATTGATTTTGAAACATGTAAACATATACTATGGTGTAACCTTTTCAATTATATTTATGATGGTTGTATTTACTTTGAGCACTATTAAACTCGTTGTTGTGATACTTTACATGAAGTCCTCCACCCCCAGACGTTTCCGCCATCCTTGGTTTGGGGGTGTGACATGATCCCCAACAATCCCCCCCCTCAGAAATTGCTCCCTGAGAGAATCGAACCCTCGCCACTGGCTCTGATACCACTTGTTGAACATCATCGCTACCGGTTGATCTAAAACCAATTGGTCTTAGAAAGGGTGCAACCTTACCCATATAGCACATTCATCCCTCCAGGAGCAGGCATTCGATTGTGACACTCCAGGCCATCGTGCGAGGACTTGGTCGATGCCATTTCTGACCCCCAACAAACTCATGCATTCCTGAGCACATACATCTGATGGCAACTTTCCCTGCACCCCGTTTTCACCAAATCTTGAACCAAAAACTCGCATACCCGAACCGCAGATATTTGTGACCCATTCTTCTAAAACCATAAACTCTAACAAATCGATGATCCTCGAAGCTGAATACCCAATTCTCTCCCACTTAGGAGTAGGATCAAATGAGAACACCTAAAAGGTTGAGAACGCGAGAACAGATCACAACCTTGTAAATAATTAGATCTATGGCTATTATTAACTGGACCATTTATTAATATTTATAAAACTAATGTGCTAAATATGTAACTTTGAAATGGAAAGAAGGGTACAATAGGAAATGCATATAATTTAATTAAATAGAAATTCCTATAATTTCTCTATCTCTCTCTCTCTACTTAACTAGAAAACCCTAATCTAATTATTTTGAAAAAACCGGCCGCACACCCCACCTTCTTCACCACTGTTTTCGTTCATCGTCTTCCGCCATCCTCCATCGTCGACCATCGTATAGCCACCATCGAGCCTCCTCCTTAGTCTAAACGTGGTCATTTACACGGTTGCTTCCCTCTTTGGATCTTCACGATTTCAACAACAATAGAGTTCATTTTCTCTTAAATGGGCAAACATAGGAGAGAGCACGAGGGGGATTCAGAGTGAGATCGAAAAGGGCGAGGGGATAACAGTGGTGTTAGAGTTGAAGCCCCTAACAATTAGTAGTGCTAGAGCTCAGGTACATGTTTCTGGCTCCCAAGACAATTCTTCTCCTTTTTTTATTCTTCTGATTGTGGTGCTTAATGATGATGATGATGATTTAATTAGGCTTCAGAGACGTATACCGGTCGAATTTCTTATGAACACTCGAAACATGGAACTGGTAACCAAAAGGACGAAATTTATGCGTTTGGAGTGCTGCTTTTGGAGATTTTGACCGGAAGGAAGCCGTTCGATGGGTATGTTACATTCATCTTCGTCTTTTTCCGATGAGATCTGTTTGTTTTTTTTTTTTTTGAAAAAATAGAGATCCACTGAGAGACGAGAGTTCGCTAGTGCATTGGGCTTCTTCCAAACTTCATGATAGTGAATCATTGGATGGAATGGTTGAAGCAGGCATCAGGAAGACAAGTCCCCCAAAGGTTCTTTTGCGATTTGCTGATATTGTGTTGCTTTGTTCTCAGGTATTAACTGATGCATATATGATTATGAAGATGAACTAAAAGGAATTGATTTGTTTGTAAAAGACAGTTGATGATTGTTATAAAGTTATACGATTGATGATTGTTATAAAGTTATAATCATTTATGATTATAAACATGGTTGTACATATCATTAGAAGACACCGATACTAATCATTTATAATTATAACTATCAGCAATATAAATGATTAGAAAATCGATTATAATCATATCATTTATGATTATAACACCACATGATTTTGCTACTAATCATTCATTTTAATATTTTATTGATCTTTTTATTGTATTTATATGTTATTGGCATTTTGTAGGTATTTATCAAAGAAAAAGAAATGATATGACTTTTTAGGTATCGTTGGTGCTCGTCACATAAGCAACCATTTGATCCAAGTAGAAGAAGGAGGTTACAACCGACTCAAGAAAATGGTCGGCATATGGATGAATTTTTCAATATTTGTTTTTCCTTTGGAGTGGTTTAATCATTGTTGAATATAATCATGTATAAATGTATGAAACTAGTATTTGCATATTCATTTATGAATATATTCCTTTGGAGTGAGTTAATCATTGTTGAATATAATCATGTATAAATGTATGAAACTAGTATTTGGCATATTCATTTATGAATATAAGTATATAATTGTATAAACTCGATCTTTAGAAATTCTATTTATGAATATAACAAAGTTTAATAATAAGTCGAGTTTTATTTTTTATTTTTTTTATTTATTTTTTTTTATTGAATAAAACTCAATCTTTAAATTGTGTTTTCTTCATTTATGATTACAACTTTATAGTTTTATAATTACAAACATGTTTTACTCATTTATAATTAATAATATCTAATGAATGATAAATTATAAAAAACGACTTTTTAACAAAAAATTAATAAAATTTTTTTTGTCATATATTAATAAAATAATAAAATAAATATTGGTTAATCTGTTATTTTAAGTAACTGTAATTAATATTGCTAAAATTTAGGAGATTAAGATTTGTTATAATTTAAATTAAATACGCAGTTACTAATATACCCCTATAAAATGATTGGTCCATAACTGTTCTCGCGTTCTCAACATTTTAGGTGTTCTCATTTGATCCTTACCCTATATATATCTATATATATATATATATATATATATATATATATATATATATATATATATATATATATATATATATATATATCATCCCATACCTTTGGAATATATTACACAATGCAAGATGATCTTCCAGATGAAGATCATCAAATTCAAAGAGATTCCAAATCTCAGATGGGGACCTCGGAAACTCCCTAATCATAACTGCCTCTAACATTAAGAATCTCATGTAGACGCACTAGCAATAATTCTGAAAGTCCATTCATAACACTGATTCTCTATCTACAAACGAATGGACTAGCACACACCTTGCTTATAAATCCCCAACCATCAATTCATCGTGGGAATCATTCATAAATTCAAGAGGCATCATTCTCATAGGTAGGATACACATGGGAGAACAAAAGTTTTTCGTTCCCGATTCACTTCCCTGCTTCCTAAAACAGTCAACTAGCACCTAAACTAACTATATCCGAAGAAAACAAACCCTTGACCTCATCTCTAGGCAACTATAACACAAGTATCCTTTTGTTCATTCCCACACTTCTATACATGTCGCCAAAGAAAACCGCAATAATCTAGACTCATGTTGGGTCTACACCCCAACTATGAAAATCAAATGTATGATCTCTCTTTCCTCCAAACGCGGAAAACTGGAAGTACATAACCCCTGTCGAAAATAGTGACATCCCAATCCATCTGCCAATTATTCAGCCTGCGACTACAATCCTCGAGCCATTCATCACAATCGGTTCCTTCTTTAGTCCCGCGACTCAACTGCTACTACCTCGAGCAAGGCCCTCGAGACCTCAAAATCAATTAACTCATCTAGGTATGCACCATTCAAACTCAGACTGACATAACCACTAAGGCCCAAGCAATCACCAGACCCATCCCCAGTCTAAACAACTGTAACCGTTAAACCGAATAAGGCGGGAATACATTGCAATGAATCATGGTGCCAAACCATATAATCTACCCTCCATCAACTCCTTAGAATCCCCAAAGTCCTCCTCGATTTGACTACGAGTCCTGTACTTTCAGTAATACGAGCCGAATACTAACTTCGACACATATCCGTACTTTCTTCAAGAATCTTTCTGGATCCTCTAAGTAACTACTCATATCCACTACCGCCTGATTCAATCACATATACCCTCTTTCAAACAAATACACACCGCAAAACAACACACCAATTCCTTTGAAGTACTTCCTAGTCCTTCTTAGGATTCCCACCTCACCCTGCCATCAGTTGTTGAAAACCCCCTACTAATATCAGCTAACTACTTCATGAATACAGTTACCTTTAACAAAACTCAAATAATATTTCAAATAAAATACCCAACCCTACAACGGTTAGACTCAAACAAGAGCTACAAAATAGGCCAAATCAATCATTCTAGAACTATTTCACCTTTGCAGCATGTAACTTAACATATTCATTTAATAGTTAGCTCACATCAATATGGGCCACACAAAGCATAAAGCAAGCAACATTATGGCAGTAACACTCTATAGGCCACAAAACATAAAAAGGCATCCTTCAACTAAATTGCTTCTATGATGCTAGGAACTTCTATCAACAATGTTGGTTGCCTTATGCATACAAATTATACACAAAACGGGATCACATAGACTGTCGAATGAATGATTCTACCCTAAGCCCACAACCAGACAATACACAGGAAATAAGGCCAAATCAGTCCTTTTAGGACTACATGATCCTAATCGTATACTATTTTTAAATCATACACTTATCAATCAATTCCAGCAACATAGATTCCAAATCTGACATAGCTATGTATTCCTTGGAGATTTTCCGGTAGTGGCATAGTGTGCTGGGAGGGGCCTAGTAGGCGGTAATGAACTGTTCGACATGTATATTTATGTAGATAGTTGTTTGTGCTTACTTGTTTACTTGATTTCTTGTTTGATCATATATATCGACAAATCATGGTGTGTTAGGTTGAGGCAGTCCTACTTCATGTTGTAGGCCAAGATACTAGGTGCGGGCCGACTCTAAGTTGTAGGCACAGAGGCTAATGTAAGTGGTTGGGTTGAGGCGCTAGGCCAACATACCCGAGGGCAATCCAATCTTTGTGGTTGTGGGCCCAGGGCACTCTAGTCTTTGTGACTGTGAGCCCGATGTACATGCATTGTATGTATATTATGATGTGTGGTATTTTGGAGGAACTCACTAGCAGAGCTATTAATATGACCATTTTATGCTGAACTTTTAACATCTACATGTATTTTTATGAACAACCAGATAAACAACCATAGTTGATGATGATGTAAAAATACCCCTTAGTTTTGAAATATAACCTTACTTCCTATCCTCACAAATTGTAGTTCTTCATCGTCGATGATTAATCAAGGTTCCTCCAAAAAATTTCAATTAATTCCAAAGTTATCAATTGACCTACATTAGAATAAATTTATAAATTCGTGTGCACAAAGTAATCCGCAACCATGACAAAATTGATAGCCATAGTAGGTTTTTTTTTTTTTTTTTTTTTTTTTTTTTTTTTTTTGTGTGTTAGTGTCAGATTGATCTAGTTATTGTTTTATTTTTTTCTGTTCTAAAACATGATGTAAAACAAAACCAACAACTTTTCAATCCGTTCATATATAATTAATAAAAACCTTTTAATAATAATATATTAATAATAATGATAGTAACAATAATATTAATATTAATAATTTAATAATAATAACAATAATATATTAAAATTAATAATATATGGGTCACGAAGAAATTTAGAAAAAGGAAGGGTATATGATCACCTTTGAAGAAATATAGATATTCTCCTATCTCGGGGAGCGATGTTGATGTTTATGTGCGACTCGTGAGTAATTTCAAACCCTATTTATGGTTGAAATCCGAGGCTCGGCATTACAAACTACACAAAGTTACCTTGACGTTATGCTCATCCAGATGCTATATGTTATGGATTCCACTGAACTGCAGGATAAGTGTTTGATGAAAATCCGCACCCACTTACGTTGGATACACAAAGTTACCTTCACGCCATTGATTTCTGAGCCATGCATCTTCGATTTAAAGATGGTTATTAACGCCCAGGGGGGAATTGGAGGCGCTTATTTATTGAATTAACTGCAACATGACAGGAGTTCCCTCCGTATGTTTATGTGGTCTGAATATGCACATCCAAACACCCCTTCATTCATCCACGGGTGATACACGTTAGATCGGTTTTATTCCGCCTCTTCAAATTTGTCACCAATTCAGGTAATTCCATTTATGTTTCGGATTGGATTATGTTGCATTTTAAATTCTTTCAAGTGCACTGTAAAAATTATAATAATCAATCCCCTCTTTACCTGGTGTATATGTAGTGATATATGAGACCGAATAGCCCGAAAACCTATAGAGTACGTTATGTACTTTGTACACTTTCTTCTCTTAAGCCTTTACTTCGAACCCTTGTGGTTGCTCAAGCCTCAACGTACACATCTTCATTCAGCTTTCTATCTAGAAACAGAGATTTGACTTCTAGCTGGTAGATATTCCACCTTTTTTGAGAATCCAATCCCATAGTAGTTCCTACTGTTTCCACACGAAGTGCATAAACTTCAAAATAATCAACTCCATACCTCTATGAGTCTCTTTTTGCAACTAGTAAGGCCTTATGCTTCAGCTTGGTCTTATAGATTCACTAGTTTTAGCTCATTTTGGCAGCCCAACTAAGCTACATTAATGGTCTTCTTAATGGGCTTGATCTCATCTGTCACGGCAATTCTCAAATGCTTCATTTTAACAACTTCATTGTATGAATTTGGATCAGAATTTTATGCCACGGTCATGTTTTCTCAAACATCTTCCGGTTCATTACCCGAGTCATAATCACTCATCCATGTAGGAGGTTGTCCGATTCGTTGCTTATAGTATTAGCTTCAATAACATGGTACGTCTTGCAAATTTGGACAAGCCTATAAGCAGTGGCGAGTTTAGAACATAAAACAACATGATTCACTTTTTAAATTAAACGATAAGAAAAAAAATAGTTGTGCGTCAAGATCGAATCGGATCGTATAAGCAAAAAAAGATTTGAAGTTCTTATAATTGTACCGGGATGTGCTCTTATATCTTGATATAGATTTTCATAATTCAACATAGTGAACTTAAATCAACTTTTATATGCTTATGTTCCTCATTATCCTTTTTTACTATTTTTTATCATTCTTTAAAAAAAAGTTGAATAAAGACAATTTTTTTATCCTAATTTCTGAAACAAACACCAAGTCACAAATCAACAATCAAAGCAAAGAAATAAGGAATTATCAATGAAACAATGATTTTGTTTTTGGTATGATATTTCTTATTTCGTTAGCTATGAGATTTCTTATTTCACAATTTTATTTTACAAACAACACTCAAAATATCAAATAATCAAACAAATGAACTACAATCAAATAATCAATTCATATTGTGACAAATAAAAAAACATAGTATACAATCATGGAACAATCAAAATTTATGTTGTTAAATCATTGAAGAATTCATAAATCACCCTTCAATATTCACTATTAGTAAGAAAAAAAAACCCGACTCTGGAATCGATAGTCTTATATTCACAATTCATTATTAACAAACATTTAATATCAATTATATTAGAATAAATGAACAATGATCCAGTGAAGCAATAAGTTTAAAAAAATATATAATAATAAAAATTACATTCAGTGGAATTGTGATTTGTGAATTATGAATTATAGATCTTTGATGACTAATAAATCGATGGAATTAGAGTCTTGCCCTAGGAGTTCCTATTGAGCCGCTGCCCCTCCAAGTAGTCACTCACGTTTATTTTATTTTTTGTTTTGTTTTTAATTTAATTTTATATTGGGCTATTTAACTTTATATTGGACTATATATATTGACTTATATTTTAACTTTTTGGGCTATTAAAGTATAGAATACAGGCTTTAAAAATCTGAGTTGTATATCTTTTTCCAATAATATTAAGTAGTTCAGTTAATTGTTTTTAGATAGGTCACATTTTTTTAATTATATATAAGCTATTATAAAAAAAATAAAAAAAAAAGTAGGTCAAGTGACCCACCTTCAACCTATGTAACATCGCCACTGTCTATAAGCATCCTAGAAACAAGTGAATTAATTAATAGGGAGATTTATCTTTTTATCATCTAAATAGGGGTTAGATTTGGATTAGGTTTCTTGGCAAATTGGTATTTATAGGTTCATGTGTTATTTTGATGAATAATGAGAAATTTCATTTGAGTCTAAGACTTCCAGAGACCTTCTTGTTTCTAGAATTATAGTAATTCTACCTGGTTCATTTTAACTAGCATCAGAGCACCAAGAAAGCGAACCATGGGATTGAAGAAAATCAACAAATTGGAAGTAGAGATCATAAAATTTAGAGGTGAAGTCGAGGAAAAATAGAAACAACACAACTAGAAGATTGAACAACTCCTCCGGGCCATCAACCACTTAACCACGAAGGTTGGTAACTTGCCCACCAAGGAAGAATGCGAGCGACACACGACGAAAGACCGTCTCTACGATGATATGGGGTTTCCATTATCTGACAACGAATCGGGTTGGGAAAAAGCAAGAAGGCGAAGGTGCAAAATGGGAATCGCATAAGAATAGGGTGAAAGAAAAAGTTGGTTCGAAGGGGCTCAAGTACATAAAGCAAAAAAGGTCCTTATTTGAAGGAGAAGATGTATGTGTGTGTAAGTCTACCACATTGAGAGTTCTTTTAATAGATTCAAGGCATCAAGGAAGTCGAACAACTCAAGGCTGCAACCTTATATATGGATGGAGCAGCCTTGGTATCGTTGGAGTGAGGACACGTCACCATTTTGATAATGAAGAGGACTGAAACGGTATCTCCTTGATCATTCCAGCTATAGTATGAGGGTAGCCGATATGAGCAAGTCATAGCTATCCGAAAGGAGGGGACATCCCACGATTACGTTAGAAATTTTGGGAAAATGGTGGGTCTAACTACGGGGGCTGTCGGAATAGGTCTTGGAAGGAACTTCCATCAACCAGCTAAAATCGGAACTCTGAGGATCATACAACAACTCAGTCGTTGGTGAGGATCATACAACCCTAGGAACTTACCCACACAATGCGATTGGAGGTAATGAGAACTGTGTCGATGGAAGAGGGGTACGATAGGGGTGGGCCATTCCGATCAACAACAACACCAATGGGCTGTGGAAGCAATACGAAGCATTGGAAACCGGTATTGGAAGGAACTTCCATCAAGAAGATAAAATCAAAACTCAGATCTTCGGTGAGGGTCATACAACCCTAGGGATTGACCCGCACAATGCGATTGGCGGTAACGAGAACCGTGTTGATGGGAGAGGGGCATGATCGGGGGTTGGTCATTCCGATCAACATATAGAGATATGGTAACCTCCTATAGGAAATTTAGAGGTGCATGGGGATAGCTGAGGACGTTCGAAAGATTTTCAAAGGATGAACTCACAGCTAAAGGGCAAAAGGGTTATGCTTCAAATGCGATGCCAAGTTCGCACCAGGCCATCAAGTTGTGTACTGAGAGACGAAGATGAAGAAGAGGATCAGGAAGAACCGTCTAATACAAACTAGGATCATGCTCACTTAGATACAATGAAAGTCACATTAAACTCGGTTATAGTGTTAACGCCCCCATAGATTATGAAACTACACAAAAACATGGGCGGTCTTGAAATAATGGTACTAATTGATGGCAGATAACTTTGTCTCACAAGGCATTGCATGAACTACTGGTAAAAAAATGATTCTCGTGTTTCACGATCTACTAGTCGTAGATGATTTCTTCCCTCTAGAGTTAGGTCACTGATGTAATATTAGGTATTAAATGGATGCAAACATGGGGGATATGATTGTAAATTCGAAAGATCTTACAATGATAGTATGGAAGGGGAACGGAGTGTTACACAGGTAGGAGATCCGAGCTTGTCTAAGAATCCGGTCTCTTTCAAATCATTCTTCACGTCGTTATTACATTATGAACTAGATGCGTTTATAGTATCACCGAACTGGTTAGCATCGGATGTCACTGAATCAAGTGAGGGTTCCGAGGCCGTCAAGGCCCTTATCGCAAAATTTGAGGACATGTTTAATCTTCCAGGCGAACTACTGCCCCATATGGAGACATTCTTGTTTCTCGAATTATAGGAATTCTACCCATTTCTTATTATAAATCTCCCATGATGTATATCATCCTCAACCGTTCATCTTCTTCGTTGGTGTTGTCATCCTCATTGGTATTGTTCTTACTGACGACATTCTCTACTATGTGATTTGCTAAAACACTATCCTTTATCTTCATACAAAAATGACATTCATTGTAATTTTTATTTTGTTAATATTGGGATTGAGCAAATTATAGGCCTTAGATCCACGCTCCTGTCATGGAGCTTCATTCTCTATTGTTATGGTACATGAACATTTGTTAAACAACCAAATACACATAAATATGAAACATAGGGGCGATTACTACTCCACGCTTTTTCAGGATTGATATCAATCAAAGTTATATCGGTAGATCTATCCATAAAATAGTTTATTAGTTGTTTACTTATTCCCAAAATCTATTTGGCATTCATCGTTAGATAAAACAACTCCTAGCCATTTTAATAATGATCATTTTTTTTTCGTTTAGATATTCCATTTTGCTAGTCCATGTAAGCATTTGTACGTAAGTTGTATTTCTATTCCCTTTTCCTTACATGTTTCCTTAAATTCATCAAGTCGATTTCAAACCTATGTTATATCTTAGACACTTCACTAGAAAACATGTTCCCTTCTTAACTATGGTCGTGTGAATTTGAGAACCATGATCAATCTCCACTCATGTGGTTCGAATATCTCAAATCATGTAACCATCCATATCCTTTCCTAACTTCTTCTATGTAGGCCACAAGAAGCAGTTCACTGTTAGGGTGTGAACACTTGATCAAATTCAATGGAGCATCTAGATATTTCATTGGGGCATTTGGAATGTTAATGGAACACTTAGATAAGGATGTCAAAAAGTCTCGTAAGACACCGATCCCATACGTGAGGTATTTGTTTAAAAAAAGTGGGGGCAAGGACGGGGGTAAGGGTAGAATTAACCCCGTTTTAACTTCAGGGCAGGGGTGGGGGTGGGTAGTCCCGTCCTGAAAGTCCCACGGGGTCCCGTTGAGCTGCCAAAATTCAGCAAAAAAAAAAACGTTTTTAAGTTTCCATTCTAATGTTTTTGAGATGTCATAGCATTTTTGTTTTTAACATTTAAAATTTTGTTATAAAGAACTATTTTCTTTTCCAAAAAATTAGTTACGTTTAGCCCAAAAAGAACTTCATTTAGCGTAAAAAAAAGGCAACATAAAATCAATTGGGGGCGGGGGCGGGGCGTAATTCAGGAAATCGGGGGGTGGGGCGGGAGCGGGGAAACATGGCAATTTTGGGGGCGGGGGCGGGGGATGCAATCCCCTACCCGTTTTCCCCCATTGACATCCTTACACTTAGATATATGTGTGAGCATCAAGAATCAACATTGAGCACTTGGAGCTACGGGGTACATGGAGCATCTGGGATCAATAGAGCACATGGAAGCTCGGGTGAGCATCAGGGATCACGTATCACGTGTGAGCATCAGGTGTCATATGTTGAAGATGCTCAAGGGAAATGCTCATAAGTTGAAGATGCTCATCGACGATGCTCATGGACGATGGTCATGGATGATGATCATAGACAATGGTTATGGATGATGCTCATGGATGATGCTTATGAAGTCAAAGGTTCTAGAAGCTCCCACATGCATTCCGTGATTGATTGGAACTTAGGGCATCCCCTTCTTGAGCTAATTATGGATGAGCCAGACGCATCTGAATTAGGGTTTTCCATGCTTGCCTATAAATAGGCTCATATCCTCATTCATTATTCCTTGCGTGATTGTGTGTACACAGTAATTTCAAGAGAGCAATCATTGTGAAGTTGAGTGTACATCTTTTGGAGCAGTTAGTAAGCAAGAAAGATTATTTTCTTTTGAAAGCTCAAGTGAAATGTAACATTTATGTGTGATTATAATTGTTCTTGGAAGTTTAATAAAATCCTCTTTCTCTCGTTCGCTCGCGGACGTAGGTCATCTCAACTGAACCACATTAAATTTTCACAAGTTTAATAAATATTGTGTTCAGTTTTGAATTAAGTTTTTTCAGAAGTTTTATTCTGCAAGTATCACTGAAGTTTGTTTGACATTTGTCTAAAGTGCTTAACTTGTTCTATTGTTATCCCAACATTCACTTTCTCCTCCTGGCTCTTCATGATGGCGGTATAATTTGTCTCCCTGTTCCACAACCTCTACCAACTCATGATAAATACATGTCAGTTGACTTTTTAAAGGAAGCACAAGAGAAATACTCAAGAAAGAAGGTATGTTATTAACACTGATTTTAGTTGTTATAGCAAATCAATTATCAAAGATCATGATCTAGATCGCATTAGTGATCTTATGGGTATTGAAGTACTAATCATATATGACAGGTTTGTAACAGCCATCTCAGTAAATGAATCTCTCTAAATGGTAAAATATCGTGGTAATAATTTCATCATATCATGTTTTGCATTTATGAGTGTTGATAACTAAAATCCCTAATAAATACACCATAGAAATAAATTTCTCGCTATCGTCTAGGTACAACCCCCCCCCCCCCCCCGGTTTCTTTCCTTTCGGATTGTCGACTCTAGGGTTTCGATGGCAGAGCTTCACGGTGATGTCCTTCCGAATATATTGAAAAGATTGAATGTGAGGGATCTAATCCGATGCAAAAGTGTGTGTAAGTCTTGGGAAAAATTGATCTCTGACTCTGGTTTCATTAAATTCCATATGAACTATAGTTACCAAATTGATTACAAAAACAATGATATAGATAGGAGGATTGTTATGTCAAGGGTCTCTTATCGCAACGGGTCGCGTGTTTATGATGTTGATGACAGATTCTTTGATGACCGTGATTGTCATCTTCTTGGTTCTTCCAATGGACTTGTATGCATCTCTTCTTTTGCTTCTCAACTTGTAGTAGCTAATCCCTCAACTAGATAGGTTCAAACACTACAAGACCCTCAAATTCATGATACCAAGCATTTATGTTGGGGTTTTGGCTATGATTCATCTACGGATGATTACAAGGTTGTATTAGGGTTCCGTAAACATGTTGGTTGGACATGTTTTCAAGTGTTAAGTATGAAATCAAATGTTTGGAAACTAATTGGAGATGTAAAGTATTCGTTTCTTAGTAGGATTGGTATCTTATGCAATGGGGCACTTCATTGGATTATGAAAGATTCTTCATCCCCAAATAAGAAGAGAGTCATTACTTCGTTTCGGCTATCTGAAGAAAAATTTATCAAAATTCCCCAACCTGATGATGAGCGATATGAATCTGGTGTTGCTAGCCGCCCAAATATGAATTTAGGTATTATGGAAGATTGTTTATGCGTATTTCCTTGTGATGGGTTTAATGATAACTTATGGATGCTGAAGAACTACAATGGAAAGCTGTCTTGGGGAATGTTTGAAAAGGACTGTGATATGAACTTAGCTTTACAATGCTTGAAAGAGCAGGAACATTACATTCCTAACAAGAGAACATTGTGTCATGATATGCTGGTCTACAAGACTAGGGAGTATATTTGTGCCCCTATCTACATGGAGAGTCTTGTATCTCCCTATGTTAATGGGAGTCCAAAGAGAAAGACAGAAGAGAGTAATAGCAAGAAGAGTTGTAAGGTGCATTCATTTTGTTTATCATATAATACAAACTGTGGAATTATATCTTGATTCTGAATTCTTATTAATGTTTATGATGATTCTTGTTCATCCCTAAAAAACTGTGTTGATCTAGGCCTCATAGCTCAATCTTCATGTTTAGTCATGGGATGCTTTCATTTTCTTTGGTAATATATGAGGTCTGCAAATGGACATTATCTATAGTTTAAAGTTTTGATCATGGAGCATACTTAAAGTTTTGATGATGGAGCATACTTAAGTTTACTAGCATTCAAGAGGCTAGGAACTCTTCCTGAATTCACTTATATTCTGTTATGACCAAAGATACCAACTACTAACACTAACCACTCAACTAAGCCTACCTAACTGATCTAACAGTAAAAATACCTTATTGCCCTCACCGCTCTACTTAAGCCACAACTGACAGGACTAAACGTAAGCCTAATAAAAAGTGTAACAGACACATTACCTTCACCCAGTATACATTTAGCCTTCATTCACTTGTATTCTTGCAATGCACTTCAATTGAAACTATTATTTACTCTTTGAGTCTAGTATATATAATGTTGACTGTTCACTGACTTCCCATTTTGATTTCTCAGTTGATTAAGCGAGACCCTACGGTTCCAGGACCAAGTGGCAAAGTTTGAGGCTGTTGAAGCAGTTTGGATGATATGGCATTGCTTGTTCTCTCTGCCATAAAGATAGCTTCTGATAGTTTTTAGTATCTTATGTTAATAAATTGTGTTTGATGGATTTCAAAAGCTTCTGCTTGATGGATTTCAAAAACGTATGTTTGATGTTTTTAAAGTGTGATGAAGTCTTACTTTCTAGTAATATTGTGTCTGATGATGTTAAAAAATCCTTTGAATACCGTCACTTTAGTTTTAACCATCTTGTGGAAAGCTTTTAACAAAAAATGTTGTGATAGACTTTCTCATAAAAGTGTATGCCTTCATTTAGATATCTACGTTTCTTTAGATCGCATTAGTATTATTGATGCATGTTACTATTTTGATTCTTAATTTTTTATGCAGGATCTACTCATGTTCATATGGTTACTACATCCTGGTTCTTGATTGTCATGTCATTTCATTTTCTATATCTTCATTTGCTTAAATTTCTTATGTTTGATCTATTCATTTTCTGCAAGTATACCATCAATAAACCAGCTATGATACGCTCTTGGGGATATGTACTTCTTCGTCTTGTTATACTGTTGTGCTTGATATGATTGAATTTGTTAGGATGGTCACCATGCAACACTTGGTTCTCAATCAAAGTGCCACGTCACTCATTCCAACCTAGTTGACAAACAATGAAGATAACTTTTTGTTGAATAAAGTCCATTAATGAACACTATGTTGCATTTTTTAAAGGGTTATTGACATAAAGGCACATCAAACTTTCATGTTTGGTTTTAAATGGCCATTTAACTTTTTTTTAGACCTGTTAGACCATTAAACTCAAAAATTACCTGTTAAAAGTACCATTTTGCTAAAAATTACCAGGTTTTCCGGGTTACATTGTTGATGTGTAGATAATGGACATATCCACATGGACTTTGACATTAAGAAAGTCAAAGATATTGCCTATGATCCTGCCATTTCCATTACCAAGCCTTGCACATGACTTCAATGCTACTGTAAATGTGGAAGGTACGTAAGAGTCCCGATCTTTGCAGCTTCACGTACTGAGCAAAGGCTTCTTGAAACCCACCATGGTTGTAGAAATATTGAATAGCAGATCTTGTCGAATTCACATCTGGTTGTTTTGAATGGTGAAGAATTAATCGAAGATAATGAGCATTACCTTGATAGTAATCGAATGGAGAGCTTATAAGATGGCGGATTATCATCAACTCTTAGAACATGTTCCTTCCGCATCACCGCCACCATCAACTCTTACACAACAACCACCATCCTTTTTCCCGCACCATCCATCTTCCACCACTGCCACCATCCTTCTTCCACCCATTTTTATCTTCCACCACAGATTACAAGACTAAATTTTGAAAAGGAATTGAAGGTCCAAAGCACCATCTATTTCCCAGCAGGTCTAAATCTGCACCAGATCGTATGAAGAATGTGAATATTCAAATATGTACCAAATCTTAGGAATTTTTGGGGTTATCTTGATGTTTGAATTCTGCGTGTGTAGCTTTCAAAGTCTGCCTTCGTAGTCTTGATCTCATCTCTGCTCTCGATCTAGATCTCATCTCTTTTTACGAACTATTGAATTGTGAAAAATACCCGTAGATGCGGATGAGCAAGGCAGCGGAGCAGTGAATGTCCTAGAATCGATGCAGTGTAAATTGTGAAAACGAAAAACACGTTGCTGCAGAGAAGAAGAAGCGACAAAACTGTAGCAGCGGATGTACTGTAGGGAAGACGACGACAATACAATGTCGGAAAAGTGCTTGGTATCGGTAAAAAAAATCACGTAATAGGAGCCGATGGAAAAAAAATCATGTTGATAGGCTCGAAAAGCACGACCCTATCTACTACATCTTCGATCATCCAACATCCATTGAGTCATTGTTAACCGACACTCACCAACTCGGATGCTATTACCAAACCACAACAACCTCGTCTCTATCATCATCTCATTTGCAACCTGCTACTAGAGAAAGAAAGGGAAGAAGATGGGGCAATTTTTTAGACCTGTGATCGATAAGAGAGAAAAGGGAAACTCACACCTGTTCATGGATTGAGGAAAGAGTGTGGTTGTTTTTGTTCTTGTTTCTATTGGGAAGTACACAAAAGCAAAGAGAGTGAGATGCAAGAGGTGGATTCGACTGGGTCAAAGAAAAAGGGGTGGGTTATTTTACACATCAGCATTCAACAGTGTCAACAGTAATATGTAACCGGGAAACCTATTAACTTTGATAAAAATGATGTTTTAGACAGATAAATTTTGGGTTTAATGGTCTAAAAAGTTCAAAAAAAAATTAAATGGTCATTTAAAACCAAACGTGAAAGTTTGATGTGCCTTTATGTCAATAACCCTTTTTTAAATGTTGAGTTTGTGTAATCTTTTTTTCTACTTAATGTAGGTAGATCCCAAATATAAATACATGATATTAGAAGATTATCAAGATACTATTTTCATACAAAGTCTTGGAATCTATAGAAACATTTTTTCTCGTGTATAACATTCTAGAACTACGGCTCAAAGTTCATCTGTGACATATTCAACTTAATGGGTCATAGCACCAAGCTATTATAGGACAGAACCTTTATTTTTGGATTTCGGACACAACTATTACTTTAAGTTAGAGATATATATTACAATTGATGTTAAAGTAGAAACTCGTTATGTGTAATTTTGGTTAAACTCATTCATTTCTTGAAAATTACTATTTCTTGAGATTCTATATGAGTATGGCAGAGATTCACTTTGGCTCGACTTTGAATGATAGTCAATAAAACTTTGATATCAAATTAGATTGCGTTATACACGATTTGTAAGTACTATTATGACCTGTAATGCAATTATATGTGGCAAAATCTACTTGGGAATTATTCACTCAAAAAACAACTTCAAGTTTGGCTGCAGAACAGGAAGTCGAGCACTAAACAAGAGTATGGCTAGTTTGTTTTAGAATGCAAGAGTTAGACCCTAGACTTACTGATCAAATCATGTATGTATGCCCAAAATTTCATTAAAGCGGATCAGCAGTTTTGGATATTGGCAGCTTGCCTTAAAGCCATCAGTAGCAGCCTTCACTACCTACACTTTTGGCATCAATGTTTCATGACCTAGGCTTCAAAATCTACACGTCTTTCAGGGCTTAAATACCTACGCCTTCAGGACCTAGACTTTAAAGGTATCTTAAGGATCTGTGTTTGGAGGCCTTCACGACCCCAACACCCTACCATTCGTTGTGTCCACGATCATACTAGTTTATATGAGTGTACACATTGCATGTTCCCTAACTCTTATTGAGCATAACCTAATTAAATACCTTTTAGATATATGGGTAAATACCTATTACCTTAAGTGCTTGATGACATTACACCTCCAACTTCAACCATACAAAACCCTTTTAGAATAGAATATGGAATGTAACCAAAAAACAGACCAATCTTAATGCGTTTTGGTGTTTTGGAACAGGTTTAGTCTCAAACTGAACCCTGAACTGAATACAAATTACACATTTTCAGGTTGAAAAAACTATATACATATAAAATTATATTATTTCAAGTTTGAAAAATAAAAATAAAAATAAAAATAACTATTATGGTGTGGAACTCAATGCTACCTAGCCGTTTAAAATATATTAAACTGAACTGACTTTTAAAAGCTCTTAGAATATGAGATCCGGTGTTTTTTTTTAAAATTAGGAGTAGAGCTATTTGTAATATTGTTGCTTTGCAAAAATGCATATCAAGCGCCAACGGTTAGAATAATTGCCTTCCAAGCAATAGACCCGGGTTCGACTCCCGGCAAACGCATTCTTTTAATCTAGCAAAGATCTAGAAAAGAATGTGTATGCTTGTAATCTTATCATCTCATCAAATTGGAGCTCCTTGTTTTCTTTATCTTTTTAAACCAGAACCACCCAAGTCCATGTGATATCCTTTTGTGATGCAAAATTGAATAGAGACCGCTTATGCCCCTGCATCAGAGAGTATAATTACATGGCTGTCAGATTCATAAAAGGTGATGTTCACTACAATAGGGTTTTGCATTTCCTCACGAAAGCCATGGAGGAGTGTTAAGAATATGCTTTATTCATGTCAAATAACTTTCTTTTTATTAGTTACTTAGTAAGCTAACTACTCATACTTGAATATTTAGGAAGTTGAATACTCCTGATTTGTCACACCCCCAAACCGGAACGGCGGAAACGTTCGGGGGCGAAGGACGTCATGTAAATATCACAACACATGCATTATAGTAATCAAAGTACAGCCAACCATTGCATTAATAAGTATAAGTTTTACATAAGTATTTTAAATATCTCAAATTCGAACATCAAAGTAGATACAGAAGAAAACAGGAGTCACAGTACGATACTAAGCAGTTTTCTCAAAAGCTTCGGGGTGTACCTGTCTACTAGAGCCCTGAGAATACAAGTAAGTTTTGAAAGAGTATCAGCATAAAGCTGGTGAGTTCATAAGCATTTTGTTTTAGAAAGACGGTTTTCGGTTCTTTTGAAAAGTGCGATATCTTTCCCAGAAAACCTTATGCTATATGGTGTAATAGATGTATAAACCTTAAGTAAAATAATCTTTTGATATCTGTTGAAAGTGTTCCTCAAGAAAATCTCGTATTTTCTTATGGAAAGCATGATTAAACCCATTTCTTCTATGACTTCTTGGTTCATACTAGTCACGCATAAACCAAGGAGTTATGGAGGAAATATGAATATTCGTTAGTTCATTAATAAACCATCTGTTTATAAAATACTAATGTTTACCCTGGGAAATCCTGCATTTCCCTTAAGTGAAGGTTATTGAAATACTCGTTCTAAATCGGAAAGTTCAAGTATCTACCATACTTATATCGTTTAAGCATTATTACTTTTGAAAACCCTGGTTACCCCCAGTGATGTATATTAGTCTTATTACATAAATAAAACTAATTGAAAACGTTGTGATCTGAATCCTGAAAGTACTACTAATACCCTTCGATGATCACTTAGTTATTAACTCTTAAAGTTAGTTCGTTCGATTTATTATTACGTAAATACATCGTTGTTATCTACATTGCGAGCTTTATGACCATACATTAAATTGATATGGCGCGAATCGGGCACCAGTATCCTTTATGAATTTGTCACCCGTAGACCTGCCGGTCCTACTATAGCTAGCCAGTAAGGTGCGGGATAGTCAGTCCCGTATAGATCTATACACAAAAATCACGCTCTCCCTCCAGGAGATTCTGGTTCATAATGGGGTAGTCCTCCACTTAGTTAAGTTTGTAAGCGCCCAAGGACGTGTCTCCAATTAGATTAACAACTTTACAAATAATAATAATGGAAAACCCCTTTTGTTATTAACATGAATCCTTATAAAATAATATATTTTGTTTCATGATTCATAAGTGCATTTCCTTAGTTTTGAAAACTACTTTTGCAAGGTTAGTATCTTAACACTTTTTGTAAAACTGATTTCTATATCCGATGTATCTTATTAATGGAAATATATTAAACAAAATAATATATTTGAACATAGATTACTTGTGCTTTTACTTGTATTCCCCCCTGAAAACATTAAAAACTCGGAAAATGTAGGTGTATGAACTCACTGTTGTTGTGTGAAAACGTCGACTGGAAACGAAGATCCTCGGGTTGTTGCACTACACTTAACGGAATCCTAATAACCATCAAATACATAATGTATCTAAATTAGCGATTTCGTTAGATAAAGTGTTACATAAACACTTACTTTTGGTTAAGGAATGTTACCGAGACTTGGTTGAATCGGGAAAATGAGTTTTTCACTGCTCAAGAGACGTGTACGGCCGTGAACAGGGGTTTACGGCCGTGAAGGGAGTTTACGGTCGACATGCAGTTTACGGCCGTGAACTAGGTTTACGGCCTTTGAAGATTCGAGGAGTGTATGGCCGTAAACTCAAGAATAGTGATTACGGCCTTTGAAGATTTGAAGATCTGGAGTGTGTACAGCCGTAAACTCAAGAATAAGGGTGCTTGATTTTGCAGAAAATGTGTTCCAGATGCTCCCAATCG
Organism: Lactuca virosa; assembly: GCF_052849685.1. Taxonomy (NCBI): domain Eukaryota; kingdom Viridiplantae; phylum Streptophyta; class Magnoliopsida; order Asterales; family Asteraceae; genus Lactuca; species Lactuca virosa. The sequence goes on from NC_136431.1 coordinate 115,841,861, forward strand.
ACCCCAAATGATAATTTTTGATATTTTTCGGAAGAAAAGAGGCGTTTTAGGTGTTTACGACCAGGGGTTCCAGAGAGAGAATGAGAGAGTTTCTGGTCAAAGAGTGTTCAAATGGGGGTGGGGGTCTCATATATATAGGGGTTTCGGGGTCAGTGGGTGGGGGGTCCACCCGACACTGGCCGTAAACGAGTGTACGGCCCTACATGAGTTTACGGCCGTAAACTCGGTAAGGCCGGAACTTGTTTGATTTTTCGAGAGATTCGGGTTTTCGCATGATTTGGTTCCGACTCGCATATATAAATTTAATTACATAAAACTAGATGATTTTCTAAATCATGAAGTTCGACGGAAAATTTAATAAAATTCAAATTTTTATTAACGGAAAACGTATAACGGAAACGGAAAAAGTTTCGTGTTGTCACATCATCCCCCCGTTAGAGGGAATTTCGTCCCGAAATTCAGACACAGAATACAAATCATGGACTCGGAAATAGATGCAGGTACTTCTGTTTCATTGAATCTTCGCGCTCCCAAGTGAATTCGGGTCCCCGCTTGGCATTCCAGCGAACCTTCACTATCGGGATACGACTTTGTTTCGTTCGTTTGACCTCCCGATCCATGATTTCGACTGGTTCTTCCACGAAATGTAAGCTCTCGTCTAGTTCGATTTCATCGAGAGGTATCACAAGTGTCTCATCGGACAGGCACTTCTTCAGGTTCGACACGTGGAAGACGGGATGTACATTGCTAAGCTCTCGTGGTAGGCGAAGTTTGTATGCTACGGGACCGATCCTAGCGAGGATCTCGAATGGTCCTATGTATCTTGGATTTAGCTTTCCACGCTTTCCAAAGCGTATCATGCCCTTCCAGGGTGAGACCTTCAAGAGAACATGGTCGCCAACCTGGAACTCCAAGGGTTTTCGTCTCTTATCGGCGTAGCTCTTTTGTCTATCTCTTGACACTTTTAGCTGTTCCCGGATTTGTACGATCTTTTCAGTCGTATCTCGGATAATTTCAGGGCTCGTGAGAGTGCTGTCGGGGACTTGCTCCTTGACTAGCTGCGTGTCGCCCACCTCAGCCCAGCACAGAGCGGATCTGCACTTATGACCATAGAGGGCTTCGAACGGCGCAGCCTTGATGCTGGTATGGTAGCTGTTGTTGTAGGAAAATTCGAGCAAGGGAAAATGAGTGTCCCATGACATGCCAAATTCGATGACACAGGCTCTCAACATATCTTCCAATGTTTGAATGGTTCTCTCATTCTCCCATCTGTTTGAGGATGGTAAGCTGTGCTCATATCCAGCTTAGTTCCAAGAGCCTTCTATAGTGACTGCCAGAATCTCGAGGTAAACCTGCTATCTCGATCGGAGATAATGGATGCAGGTACACCATGAAGGCGGACTATCTCTCGAATGTAGATTCGTGTCAGTCTCTCTATCTTGAAGTTTTCTTTGATTGGTAGGAAATGGGCGGACTTGATTAATCGATCGACAATTACCCAGATGGTATCGTGACCACTCAGAGATTTGGGCAAGTTGGTGATGAAATCCATCGTAATCCTTTCCCACTTCCACTCAGGTATTTCTGGCTGCTAGAGTAGACCTGAGGGCTTTTGATATTCCACCTTCACCTTGGCGCAAGTCAGGCACTTTCCCACGAAGGTAGCGATCTCTGCTTTCATGTTCGGCCACCAATAGAGTTGTTTGAGATCCAGATACATCTTATCTGAACCTGGGTGAATGAAGTATCTAGTCTTGCGAGCTTTATTCATCACAACCTCCCTGTAACCACCGCACTTTGGGGTCCAGATCCGGTTCATGAAATAGTAAACTATGTCTCCCTTTACTTCTAAGTTCTTTTCCATTCCTCTCAAGGCTTCATCCGACATGTTTTCTGGTTTCAAGGCTTCTAGCTGAGTCTCTCTAATCTGTGCGGATAGTTGGGAATGGATGGTCATTGTCAGTGCCTTCACTCTACGACCTGAATACTCCTTTCGGCTGAGGGCATCCGCTACCACATTGGCTTTGCCGGGATGGTAGCGTATTTCGCATTAGTAATCACTGAGTAGCTCTACCCATCGCTGCTGTCTCATGTTCAACTCTTTCTGATCAAAGATATGTTGTAGGCTCTTATGGTCGGTGAAGACAGTGCACTTGGTTCCGTAGAGATAATGTCTCCAGATCTTTAACGTGAAGACCACTGCTCCCAACTATAGATCGTGAGTTGTGTAATTGACTTCGTGTGCTTTCAGCTGTCTCGAGGCATAGGCAATACCTTTCCTCGCTGCATGAGCACACAGCCTAGGCCCTGATTGGATGCATCACAGTAGACAACGAAGTCTTCCGTCCCTTCAGGCAGGGACAAGATTGGTGTGCTTCATAGGGCCTGCTTCAAGGTTTGAAACGCAGTGTCTTGCTTCTCTCCCCAACTAAAGGTTACACCTTTCTGTGTCAGGGTGGTTAAAGGCTTAGCGATTTTTGAGAAGTTCTGGATAAACTTGCGATAATAGCCAGCGAGACCCAAGAATTGACGGATTTTTGTGGGCGTCTTCGGTGCTGACCAATTCTCGATCGCTTTGATTTTGGAATGATCCACGTGTATGCCTTCCTCGCTAACCACGTGACTGAGGAATGTTACTTTCCTGATCCAGAATTCGCACTTTGAAAACTTTGCATAGAGTTTCTCCGCCCGCAGTGTTACCAACACCTGTCTCAAGTGCTGTTTATGATCTTCCTCACTCCGAGAGTAGACAAGTATATCGCCAATGAACACGATTACAAACGTTTCTAGGAAAGGGCGGCACACCCGATTCATCAGGTCCATGAATACCGCGGGTGCGTTGGTTAGACCAAAGGGCATTACTACAAACTCGTAGTGTCCGTAACGAGTTCGGAATGCTGTTTTGGGAACATCATTCTCATGAACTCGCAACTGATGATACCCTGATCTTAGGGTCTATTTTTGAGAAGTAACTGGCTCCCTGAAGTTGATCAAAGAGGTCATCGATTCTTCGTAAGGGATAATGGTTCTTGATGGTAAGCTTGTTCAGTTCTCGGTAATCAATGCACATCTGAAAGGATCCATCTTTCTTTTTCACGAATAAGATCGGGGCTCCCCAGGGTGAGGAACTCGGTCTTATGAATCCTTTGCTTATCAGCTCGTTGAGCTGGCTGGATAACTCTTGTATTTCTGCCGGCGCTAGACGATATGGGGATTTAGCTACATGAGTAGCTCCAGGGATTAAGTCGATACGAAACTCGACTTGGCGCTTGGGAGGGATCCCTGGAAGATCTTCGGTGAAGACATCAGGAAAGTTGCAGACTTCGGGGATGCTCTCGAGGTCCTTAACTTCCTGCTTTTCGTCAACGACGTGAGCTAGGAATGCATGGCACTCCTTTCGCAAATACTTCTGGGCTTTGATGCATGAAATGATACGAAGGTTCGAACTGAATTTATCCCCGTAAAGTATGAGAGCTTCGCCCGAGGGTAGGTTGAGACGGATGGCTTTTTCGTAACAAAGAATATCGGCACGATTGGGGCTCAACCAATCCATACCAATGATAACGTCAAAGCTTTTTATGGAAACTGGCATAAGATCGAGGGGAAAGGAATGATTGTCTAGGGTTAGAGTACAGCCTATGAATATGTCGTTAGTGCTCTCTTTCTTTCCGTTAGCCATCTCGACGGTAAATGTTTCGGTTAAAGGTTGGGATTTAAATTTGAGTAGGTGTTTGAATGCATGACTCACAAAACTCCTCTCTGCACCAGAATCGAAAAGAATGCATGCATAAGAGTTGTCAAGGAGGAACGTACCCGTAACAACTATGGGATCAGCAACTGCCTCCTCCTGGCCCATCGCCATCACTCTTCCTGTGTTGCCCGCTGTTGTTGCCTTGGGGTAATTTCTTTTGAAGTGCCTAACTTCTCCACAGCCATAACAGGCCTGACCAGCGCCCGCTCCAGGATCCTGGTTGGTTGGTTGGACTGATGCCTTGCAGAATCGGGCTGTGTGTCCCTTCGTACCACAGCTATTGCACAACATTTCCTGGCACTGTCCTCGATGGTGGAAGTTGCACTTGTTGCACTTTGGAAGAGTACCAGCATATCTACTGGTAGGTGCTTGGGTGTTTGGAACAGCAGCAGGAGTAGTAGCAGCATGGACTGCCACTATTTGCTGTTTCTTGGAGGACTCCTGCGATGACTGGCCCTTTCGTTTGTTCCAAAACTTCTTCTTCCCACCACTCGCCTTCGGTGGTTCAGGAGCGGCTGTCGTCCCATCAAGATCGACCCCGTGATCTATCACAGTCTGCGCCAGGCACTTGGCGCTGTCAAAAGTAGTGGGCCTAGCGGCCAAAACATTTCCTTGAGTTGGGGGCGTCAATCCCCAAATGTACCTCTCAATTTTCTTGCTTTCCGGGGTGACCATTACCGGACAGAGGAGAGCTAGATCGCAGAACCTAGCTGTGTAGGTAGCAATGTCGGAACCCTTCATCTTCAGGGTCCAAAGCTCATGTTCCAACTTCTGCATCTCGCCCCTTGGGCAGTACTCAACAAGCATGAGTTCCTTTAGATTCTCCCAACCCATGGCATTTGCTACCGGCAGGGTTAAGGATTTGACTCGACCGTTCCACCAGGTTAGTGCTCTGTCAGTGAAGGTGCAAGCTGCAAACTTCACCCTAGTTGCCTCAGAACAAGCACAGATTTCGAAGATGGATCCGATCTTCTCGAACCATCGGGTTAAGTTAATAACTCCTCCATTGCCGTCGAAGTATTTTGGTTTGGCATTCATGAAGTCCTTATAGGAACACTCTTTTTGATGTCCCTGACTTCCACCATAACTTTGAGAATCGGGTCCACCTCCAGATCCACCAGATCTGCCCTGATTTGTCTGCGACATAGCAGCAGCCACAACAGCCGTAACTGCCGCCTGGAACATAGTTGGGTCGAACTGAGGAGGTGGTGGCGTTGGATCAGGTGGGGGATTGTTGTTCTTCCTGACGGGTCTCTTTCTGGGAGGCATCTTCTTCTAAAATAATCAGGAATAAGAGGATGGTAAGTCCCCTAGATTTTTAGAAGCAAAAGATATATAAAACAGGATATATCTCAGGTTGATAGATAAAGTGTTCTACTAAGCGATAAACAGAGAAGGGTTACTAATGCAAGTAAACTATCGCTAAGGAAGAATATGTAGCAACACTTGGAATGAATCCATGTACTGTATTCGGCTCTAGCTAAAATACTCCTATAGTATTTTAAGTTGTATGTTTTTGTTTTACCGATATCAGATGTATATATTCTTGGTAAGTTTTAGGCTTGCTGCAACATCACAATCACTCCCAAGCACATGTTGGTCATATCTCGAATAAATATAGTTGATCAGGCTATATTGAACCTAGACATGATTACATAACGGCCCAGGTTCAACCACAGTGTCCAACATCCAAATACTTTTGTTTTGTTCTACCCATGACTCTGGTTCTGGTATGTATGTATACTTGTATACTTCTTATAAAATACTTATATTTTAAAAGTATACTTTTAGTTCAGAGCGCTTCAGCCCCTTAGTGTTTATAGTTGTAAACCATGTAAGGTTCGGTATACATAGTTCACTATAAATAATAGCTCTGATACCAATCTGTCACACCCCCAAACCGAAACGGCGGAAACGTTCGGGGGCGAAGGACGTCATGTAAGTATCACAACACATGCATTATAGTAATCAAAGTACAGCCAACCATTGCATTAATAAGTATAAGTTTTACATAGGTATTTTAAATATCTCAAATTCGAACATCAAAGTAGATACAGAAGACAACAGGAGTCGCAGTACGATACTAAGCAGTCTTCTCAAAAGCTTCGGGGGTGTACCTGTCTACTAGAGCCCTGAGAATACAAGTAAGTTTTGAAAGAGTATCAGCATAAAGCTGGTGAGTTCATAAGCATTTTGTTTTAGAAAGACGGTTCTCGGTTCTTTTGAAAAGTGCAATATCTTTCCCAGAAAACCTTATGCTATATGGTGTAATAGATGTATAAACCTTAAGTAAAATAATCTTTTGATATCTGTTGAAAGTGTTCCTCAAGAAAAGCTTGTATTTTCTTATGGAAAGCATGATTAAACCCATTTCTTCTATGACTTCTTGGTTCATACTAGTCACGCATAAACCAAGGAGTTATGGAGGAAATATGGATATTCGTTAGTTCATTAATAAACTATCTGTTTATAAAATACTGATGTTTACCCTAGGAAATCCTGCATTTCCATTAAGTGAAGGTTATTGAAATACTCGTTCTAAATCAGAAAGTTCAAGTATCTACCATACTTATATCGTTTAAGCATTATTCCTTTTGAAAACCCTGGCTACCCCCAGTGATGTATATTAGTCTTATTACATAAATAAAACTAATTGAAAACGTGGTGATCTGAATCCTGAAAGTATTAGTAATACCCTTCGGTGATCACTTAGTTATTAACTCTTAAAGTTAGTTCGTTCGATTTTATTATTACGTAAATACATCGTTGTTATCTACATTGTGAGCTTTATGACCATACATTAACTTGATATGGCGCGAATCGGGCACCAGTATCCTTTATGACTTTGTCACCCGTAGACCTGCCGGTCCTACTATAGCTAGCAGCAAGGTGCGGGATAGTTAGTCCCATATAGATCTATACACAAAAATCATGCTATCCCTCCAGGAGATTCTTATTCTTAATGGGGTAGTCCTCCACTTAGTTAAGTTTGTAAGCGCCTAAGGACGTTTCTCCAATTAGATTAACGACTTTACGAATAATAATAATGGAAAACCCTTTTTGTTAATAACATGAATCCTTATAAAATAATATCTTTTGTTTCATGATTCATAAGTTCATTTCCTTAGTTTTGAAAACTACTTTTGCAAGGTTAGTATCTTAACACTTTTTGTAAAACTGATTTCTATATCCGATGTATCTTATTAATGGAAATATATTAAACAAAATAATATATTTGAACACAAGATTACTTGTGCTTTTACTTGTATTCCCCCCTGAAAACATTAAAAACTCGGAAAATGTAGGGGTATGAACTCACTGTTGTTGTGTGAAAACGTCGACTGGAAACGAAGATCCTCGGCTTGTTGTCATTTTCAACATTCAACACAGTCAGTCATATGTGTAATCAAACAATATTGTTTCAGCTTCTAACTCAATCAGGCTCTAGAAACTATCAAACAACTCGTTACTCCGTCTGTGGATCAAGCTTTCTATAAGATAACTGGAGGGTGAATAATGATATCCCAGGTGTACCACCATGCACGTGGGAGACTACTAATCATCTATAATTTTCCATTTTGAAAATTCGTACCGACAAATAATTTAACTGTAACGACATGCACAATAATTTAACAACTGTACCGACATGCACAATACTACTAATCATCTATAATTTGCCATTTTGAAAACGCATACGTAAAATTCTTTTTTTTTCGCCTCATCAAGTTATCATGCTACTTTATCATTCATCTCTAGAACCCCAACCCTCATTCCACGTGCTTGCTTTGAAAGAGGAGTAAATTACACGAATGGTTCCTATGGTTTAGGGTGATTTGAACGTTTGGTCCATAACTTATTTTTTTAACTCGGAAGGTCCTTACTAATTGTTTTTGTTATACGTTTGGTCCCTGTCTTATATAAAAAGACTATTTTGCCCTTGATTTTTTTTATTTTATTTAAATAAACACACCCAACCCCAGCCTCTCACCTTACCTTACCTATCCCATCATTTTTCCCGATTTAAATACTAGTCGTTTTAGGTAAAAAAGGACCAAGTGCGTAACATAAACTAATGTTATGACCAAGCGCGTAACAAAAACAAACAGTAGGGACCTTCCGAGTTAAAAAAGCTAGGGACCAAGAGCGCAAATTATCCCAAAACATAGGGACCATTCGTGTAATTTACTCTTGAAAGAGATCCTTTTGTATCCTGTATCCGATCTTTAGTTTTCATTATTTCCTTTTTTGCATCTTTGTTCCATATCGTTTTTTCATGTATTTGAGCTTTTTCATAACTCACCCCTCTCTCTTTCTAAACAGATATTATGATAATGTGTTTTCAATTTCTTTTCCTTTTGCTAGTATTGTCGCCTTTACCTCATTAGAAAGTTCAAAAGAAAAAATTATATTAGATGGTGAGATATAGCTTGTTTCTTACCTATGATTTAACGATAATTACCCTTAGGATATCACAAAGATTGAAAAACTTAGGTAAAAGTAGTTTAATCTACGAAGATTGTAGAGTTGCTAAGGCTCCTATAGTTTAGGTTCCTTCTTTAAGTTTCTTATTTACAAGATGTATAAACACTTGTATTTGTGAAGAAGATGGTAGAGTTTGCAACTATAATCTGGGTACTTTTTTAAAGTTTTTTTTTTAATATTTTTATATACAAGATATAAACATCAGTCGAAATATATATGCAAGATGTAAACATTAATTGAAATATATGAATTGATTAATCAAATATCTTGATTAGACTTTATCTCATCTACTTACCTACCCTACATATGACTTGCCATTGACAAAACCATTTTGTTTAGAAATATTTAATGGTGACATTTCTTGCCATTACGTATAAACCTTGGTATAAATACAAAAACATGGTTGTTCCTAATCCATAAATTACTCAATAGCCTTGGCGTAACTATCTTTCAGGTTGTAGTCTTTTGGAATTTAATTTAGGTAGCTTTCGAATTTCGGGGGTTTGACTAGTCACGACACGATGGTAGAGACTTATCACGATGCGACCACTTCATTTAAATTTCGGCACGGTCAGGAGTCGGTGCGGTCTGGAGTTGGACCTCTGTGCAGTGGCAGTTGTGCACAAAACCATAAATCTCGGGCCTTGGCCCTATATAATGGTGCTAATTCTCTAAGGTTTCTCTCTACTGCAACCTCCATCCTCAGAAATGAAACCCAAACCCTAGTGTATGAAAACCTTTAGTGTTGTTTCCATTTTTGGTGTTTTGGTGGTCTCTTGGTGAAGAAGGTGGTCATCCCAGTGCTTGTTGAGGTCTTTGATTTTGAGATATGATATTCTAAGTATTTTCCAGGCATCCTAAAGGCATAAATGTAACATCCTGTGTCCTACCATTTTTCAGCCATGGACCGGAAGTCTATTGTGTGAGGTTTTGGGCCGTACGAAGGCAAAGTTTAGTCCTTGTGGATTGTGTTTAGGACCGAAGGGTAGAAAGGGAAAAGTCATAAACTGGATTCTTGCGTGAAATATGAATTTTTGTTCGAGAAGTTTTTAGTCCAAGATATTTATATAACATCGTAGAGCTCTTCAATACCTTTCCGTGGATATAAAGAACGTCGAAAATGGAGTTGGAACGAAGAAGTTATGGTTGTTTGTAGTTTGGATGACTTTTGGGTTAGCCGCGTATGCTGGGCGTAATTTGAGTACGTTGGGCATACTGAGTATGCCTGAGTATGCTGGGCATAGTTTGAGAACGTTGGGCGTACACGATCAGTGCCCAAACCCTATTTTTGTGGTTTGGTCCTTATTTAAGCTCCTTAACTCCCCCAAATGCATTTCATTCTCAGCCTCTACCTCTCCAACACCCTCTATTGAAACCCTAACCCTAGATTGAGCTTTATGAGCAAAAAGAAGGTGTTTTTAGGTGCTTTGGAGTATTCTTGGTGCACCTTGGAGAAGAAGGAACTTATTGAAGAAGTGTTAGTTGCATTGGGACTTGTAGATCCAGACTTTGTTCACCTTGATATTTCTTCTAGAGGTATAAAGTTTGAATCTTGATGATGAAATTGTTAGATCAAGCTAGTTTTGGGTGTTATGAGCTTTTGGTCACTTTAAGTGCATAAAGTTTAGATCTTGAAAGTCTGTGACCTTGTAATGGATAAAGTTGGAAACTTTATCCATCTAAACATCATTTTGATTCAGATCTGAAGGTTAGAGACTTGGAATTAATGGATTAAGTTGAAAAGATGCACTTGTTGGGTCTCTTTGAGACATAAAGACTAGATCTTGTTTGTTGGGACCATTCTAATGGATAAAGTTGGAAACTTTATCCATTATGGAGCTATTATGAACCATATAAATATGATCTTGAGTGTTGTATGTAATCCATGCATGTGTTAGATGGTCTTAATGGATTAAGAACATAGGGTTTTGGACATTAAGTACTTAATAGCCCTGCAAAGTCATAAATTTGGAAACTTTATGACTCAGGACATCGTTTTGGGCTTAGACCTGTGTTTTGGACGGAAGGGATTAATGGAATAAGCTGTTAATGGAGTTTTGGGATTGGGTTGCGTATGTTGGGCATACCTGGAGGTACGCTGCGTATACGCGGTCAGCGCCTCGCTTTTTGGTCAACATCAGAGTACGCTGGGCGTACTCTCTTAGTATGCAGGGTGTACTCCGTTGGGAAGGGATATTGAATTTTGGGACCTTGACCATTGACTTCGACTTTGACCAGGGTTGACTAAGTTTGACCTATGGGTATTTTAGGTATTTTTAGATTGTGTATGAGAATTTGTCATTTGGATGGATAAGTGACGGTAAGAGTTGAGATTCGGAGTCGGGACCTCATTAGCAATTGTTCAAAATAAGAGGTGAGCTTTCCTCAGTGTACTCATGGGTCTATGGCACCAAGGCCGACCCAATGGATTGATATCCTAGTTTACCGTATGTTACTATGTTGTAGTGATCGATTAGATCTATATCCTGGTATATAGGATGTTGATATGATGTAGTGATCTATTAGATCTGCGTGTTATCTGTTTATTGGCTATATGTTTATCGGTTGTATATGCCGACATAGTATGGTTGGGTTGAGATTGTACTGCTTTGTCTTGTTAATCAACAAACCCGGTAATGCTTATATTGATATGTTGTATGTGTATCCATTATGTATATGTCGACATGTTGTGTGTGGTTGGGTTGAGGCGGACCAGTGTAGGCTAAAGGCCAAGAGCTCCAGGGAGTCCCAGATAGACTGCAACATGAGAGGCGTACCAGTCAGGCCGAAGGCTCAAAGAACGGTCCAGATAGGCTCAAGGATCGGTGAGGCCTTCCAGCCATGATGAAGATTCTATGAGCGTTCCAGATAGTCTGTAGGTCGGTAAGGCATTCCAGTCATGCTGAAGGCTCTATGAGCATTCCAGATAATCTGTAGACCGGTGTGGCGTTCCACTCAGGCTGAAGGATCTATATGCATGATGTTGTTTGTTATATGTGTGTCGTGGTACTTTAAGGGTACTCCCTAAGCTTCGTGCTTACAGTTTCAGTTTATTGTTTCAGGTAGTTTAGATGATTGTGGCAAGGCGAAGGCGTAACCATACACATCCTTGATTTTCTGACTAATTGGATCTTGGGAGACTCTGATTTTAAATAATGTTTTGGAAACAATGGTTTTGTAAACACTTCTTTTAGTAAATGGGTTGTTTTGAAATGTTTAAAATTAATGTAATTTTTATGGATGTTACAAGTTAGTATCAGAGCCTTGGTTTGAGTGAATTGGAGGAACACTCATGTGAATCCAGTCTCAAACTAAGGAAAAACTTTTAAAAATGATTTTCAAATTAATCAAAAGAGGATGTGAAGTGTACGATCAGCCGGAGCCAATAAGTAGACCCCAAATTACCACACTGTTATTTGATATTGTGATATGTTAGAACAACATGCTAGTGATAGGCTAGGGATCTTCAGGAATTGCATGATAGAATTGCCTGATTATATGATGCATGATAGCCTAGGGTTTCCTTATATGAATTTGACATCATTATTGTAGTTACTTTGTGCATGCATCAAAATTATACATAACTAAGATCATATAGCCTGAAAATGTTTGATTTGGCCTTATTTCCTGTTCCTTGTTTGGTTTTGGGCTTAAGGTAGAATCGAGTATTCAAATGTCTAAAGGATCCAGTGTTATGTATAATTAGCATACATAAGTGTTGCAGGGTTGGTGGAAGTTTCATGGATGAGTTTTGTGGGGTCAGCCGACTAGCCGAGGAAGCCAGATTATGTGCAGGGTCCAGAGGGTTCGGGAAAGAGGCCCACGGTTGTTGATTCGAGAGCGAAGGGCCAGTAGGGCCAGGGCGATTATGGCAAGTGCAGAAGGACGCATGAAGGGGCATGCATGGAGGGTGGTTCTGGCTGCTTCAAGTGCGGTCGGACAGGTAATATCAGCAGGGATTGTACTGCTACTACCACCACCACCCCGGTATCTTATTCGATTTGCTTTCATTGCAAACAGAGGGGCCACAAGAAGGCCCATTGTCCGAGTTTGACTGCAGCAGGACCAGTGTCAGCGCCCGCTCCTGCAACTCTACCGATTACTGATGGCCGCCAGGGCAAGGCGGATGCACCTGTGGTGAAGAGCATTACTTTTCAGCTGACAGCCAAGGAGGCTTGTGCAGCTCCCGAAGTGGTGACGGGTATGCGCATTCTTCTTATCTCTTTATTTATATTGAATTGCATGCTTATATGTATGTGTTTTAATTTAGGATCGTTCCTCGTGAACGGTATTTCTGCACTAGTATTGTTTGATTTGGGGGCTACCCGATCCTTAGCAAGAGGTTTGCTGGAGCTCCGGGGGAGCTGGATTGTCCTTTAGATGTTGAGATTGCAGACGATCGATCTGTCCAGGCAGCGAGGGTTCATCGAGGTTGTACTCTAAAATTGTTCGGTGTGCAATATCTGGTCGATTTGGTTCTCATTCCTTTGCGTGAGAACAAGGTTATCGTGGGCATGGATTGGTTGAGCCCTAACGGGGCAGTGATTGATTGTAAGAAGCAGTTAGTTCGGATTCTAATCCCAAGTGGGGGAGAGTTAGTGCTTCAGGGAAAGAGAGCACAACGTAGGCCGATTTTGTATTCAGCTGTGAGGGTCAGACTCTATATTCAGCAAGGTTGTTTCAAATATGTCGCTTTATGTTATGGATACCTGTGATAAGGGTAAGGCGACAGTGGATGACGTGCCTATCGTGCGGGAGTATCCGGATGTGTTTCCAGAGGATTTACCTGGGGTGCCTCCGGAGTGGCAGGTTGAGTTCAAGATTGATCTAGTTCCTGGTTCGACTCCGATTGCCAAAGCACCATATCGGTTAGCTCTTCCTAAGATGAAGGAGTTGTCTACACAGCTGTAGGAGCTGTTAGACAAGGGATTCATTCGACCGAGCAGTTCGCCATGGGGAGCAGCGATCTTATTTTTGAAGAAGAAGAGTGAGACGCATCGTATGTGCATTGACTACCGGGAGCTGAACAAGGTAACGGTGAAAAACTGTTATCCACTCCCGAGGATTGATGATCTGTTCGACCAGCTTTAGGGAGCATCTTCGTTCTCCAAAATTTACTTGCGTTAGGGTTATCATCAGATGAGGGTTAGAAATGGGGATGTGAAGAAGATGGCCTTCCGGACTCGTTATGGTCATTATGAGTTCGTGGTGATGCCTTTTGGGCTCACCAATGCTCCAGTAGTGTTGATGGATCTCATGAACCATGTGTATAGGCCGATGATGGATCGGTTTTTGATTGTATTTATTGATGATATATTGGTCTAATCCATGACCCAGGAACAGCACGAGGACAATCTGAGGGAGGTGCTGGAGACCTTGAGGAGGGAGCGAATTTTCGCAAAGTTCTCCAAGTGTAAGTTCTGGTTGCGCGAGGTGCAGTTTCTGGGGCAACTTGTGAACCATAATGGTATTCCGGTCGATCCGGCCAAGGTCGAGGCCGTGATGTAGTGGGAGGTTCCGAGGTCTTCATCTAAGATTTGGAGTTTCCTTGGGTTACCAAGTTACTATCGGAGATTCATCTAGGATTTCTCCAAGATAGTTGTCCCTTTGAGTCGTTTGATAAAGAAGACTGTTACTTTTCGCTGGGGGCCGGAGTAGCACGCAGCTTTTGAAACATTGAGACAACGGTTGTGCGAGGCACCGATTTTGATCCTACTGAAGGGAGTTAATGATTTTGTGGTTTATTGTGATGTGTCATTCACGAGTTTGGGGCAGTGTTGATGAAGAGGGGTCACGTGATCGCTTATGCTTCGAGGCAGCTAAAGCCTCATGAAGCGAATTATCCGACGCATGATTTGGAGCTGGGGCTGTGGTTTTTGCCCTTAAGATTTGGCAACATTACCTCTACGGGGTCTCCTGTACTATTTACACGAACCACAAGAGCCTGAGGTATTTGATGGATCAACCGAATCTGAATATGAGGCAACGCTGATGGTTGGACGTGGTGAAGGATTATGACTGTGAGATCCTTTATCACCCGACGAAGGCCAATGTGGTGGCCGATGCTCTCAGCCGCAAGGCAGTCGCGACTTCGATAAGAGACATATGTTTGAGGATGATAGTGGTTACTCCGCTTTTGGAGCGGTTTTAGGAGGCTCAGATTGAGGCTATGAAGGAAGAGCACCGAAAGAGTGAGCGTATTGTGGGTTACGTGGCTTCCTTTGATTATGATAACTATGGATTGTTGACTCTTCATCAGAGAGTATGGGTTTCGTATTGGGGCGGTGTGCATCAGGTTCTAATGGAGAAGGCACACAAGTCTAGGTTCTTCATTCATCCTGGGGTGACGAAGATGTATAGAGATCTTTGTCGTGATTATTGGTTGCCCTGCATGAAGCAGGATGTGGCTTGGTATGTGGAGCGGTGCTTAACTTGCAGGAAAGTCAAGGTCGAGCATCGGCGACCTCATGGCAAGATGCAACCATTGGAGATTCACGTTTGGAAATGGGAGGAGATCACCATGGACTTCATTACGAAGTATCCCCAGACTGCACGTGAAGTGGATTCGATTTGGGTCATCGTGGATCGGTTGACCAAGAGCACGAATTTCATCCCAATCTACGAGAGTATCTCCTCGGAGAAGTTGGTGGAGGTATACATCAAGGAGGTTGTGGCTCGGCATGGGGTGCCGTTTTCCGTGGTTTCAGACGGGGAAGTCAGGTTTACTTCCAGGTTTTAGAAGAGATTCCGTCAAGAGTTGGGTATTCGTCTCCATTTCAGCACAACCTTCCATCTGCAGACCGATGGTCAGAGCGAGCAGACCATTCATACCCTAGAGGATATGTTACAGGCATATGTTTTGGACTTTGGTGGGAGTTGGGATATGTATCTTCCATTAGCAGAATTTTCGTATAACAACAATTATCACGCCAACATTGATCAACCACCTTTTGAGATGCTTTATAGGAGGAAATGTACGACCTCGATATGTTGGGGTGAGGTCGTTCAGCGGATTATGGGGAGTACCGAGGTGGTACTTAAGACGACCGAGTTGATCCAGTAGGTTCGGAGTAGACTTCAGACAGCTCACAGTCGGTAGAAGAGCTATGCCGACAGGCGCCGATTAGATATAAAGTTCCAGCTGGGGGATATGGTTCTTCTGAAGGTGTATCTTTGGAAATGTGTCATCCGATTCAGGAAGAGGGGCAAGTTGGGCCCCAGGTACATCGGTCCTTTTAGGATTTTGGCCCGGGTGGGCCGGGTTGCTTATCGTTTGGATCTTCCAGATGAGCTCAGTCAGATCCACAACACATTTCATGTCTCTCAGTTGCGGAAGTGTTTAGTGGATGATTCCGTAGTGGTTCCATTGGAGGATATTCAGGTGGATGACCGCCTGAACTATATTGAGAGACCAGTGATGATTCTTGACCGAAAGACGATAACCTTGAGGAACAAGGTCGTTGAGTAGGTGAAGGTCCAGTTGCAGCATCACAAGGGTTCAGAGTGGACTTAGGAGCCGGAAGATGAGATGAGGGAGCACTATCCGAAATTATTTGTAGCAACGGACTTCAAGGACGAAGTCTGATTCAGGTGGGGGAGAATTGTAACATTCAAACCTTGTAAGTTTCCATTTTAACCCTTGTTAAGCAAAATGTTTGTTTTTTTGGTCCTCTGGCTAGTACGCGGGGAGTACTCTATGAGGACGCCTGTCGTACTAGCTGAATCTAATCGCGAGAATCGACCACATAAGCTGGGCGTACGTGGGTTACGCTGGGCAGGGGCAAACCCTAATTTTTAGGGTTTGTGCCCTATTTAAGCATCATTAACCCACCTCTTGGACATTTTTAGACCAACCTCCACATCCTCAAACCCTAATTTCGTCCCATAGCCTTTGTGTGGTGCTTTTGAGCTCTAATGAAACATTTTTGGTGTGTTTTGTGCATCTTAAAGAGGAAGGAGAAGACTGAAGACTCATCATTTGGAAAAGAGCTTAGGGATCTAGATTTAGCTTCTTCATTTAGTGACTTTTGGGCGCGGGGATTTGTCGGGCCAGCAGCCAGAGATTTATCAGTGTGTTTCAGCAGTTCGAGGTGAGTCTCCTTACTGGGTTTAGCAGGTCTAAGGCACTAATGCCGACCAATGATTTGTTATGTTAGGATGCTAGATGTATGTGCAACTCTTGCATGTGTTAGTGCTTGTATGCTTACTGGGCGGGGGCCCGATGGTTATTCTATATACTATTATCTTGGTATGCTTATATGATTTGTATGTTGGGCGGCACCCGTTATGCGAGTTAGGGTGAGACCCGTTATACTCAGTGGGCGGGGCCTGTTATGCGAGTTAGGGCGAGACCCGTTATACTCAGTGGGCGGGGCCCGTTATGCGAGTTAGGGCGGGGCCAGCTACACTCATCGGGCGAGGCCCAATATATGTTTGGCATGTGTAATATGTGGTATTTGGGGGAAACTTTTTAAGCTTCGTGCTTACGGTTTTTAGTTTATGTTTCAGGTACTTCTGTTGCAAAAGGGAAGCACCACTACAAGAAAAATGACTTACAGTCACACCAAAAAAGTGTGACCATATGCGTATAGTGACATTTTATTTTTTCACTGAAAGTGTGACGGAAGGTGACGCCATCGTATGGCTCTTATGGTCACTTTAAAATGTAGTGTCCGTATGATATGAAAACATGTGGCCGTATTATAAAAGTGTGGCAAATGTGTACGGAATTTTGTTCCTTAAATATCCAATATTGTAGCGTTAAACCGTCAGTAGTCACATATATTTAGTAAACGTTGTGACTGTATATCACCAACTTGCGACATTCATGATGTTTTAGTGTAGTTGTTTTCTACTATATTGTCACACAGTTTAAATTTTATTAAGACTATTGTGTATCTTTTGTAAACATGTAATTATGGTGAGTGTGACCATGTTTGCTAAATGGCCACATGTAATTACTTCCATAAGTGGCGAATTGGTAATTATTAGTCACAAAAAACAATCAATTTTTGTGACTATAACTTATCATATAGAGACACACAATTAAGTGAAATACAATCATAAGTATTATAAAGACACACATTTTGTTAAAATTAAGGACTATTTGGTATCGTATTAAGACTATTGGGTATATTTTAGACACATATAATTACGGTGAACATGTCCATGTTCGGTAAATGGACACATATAATTAATGATGTAAGTGACGATTAGCTAGTATTTAGTCTCAACAACAATCAATTATGGTATTTATTTGCCACATAAATTGTTTTTCATGTTGTTATTGTTTAACTTAGTCACAAGAACTTTAGAATAAACATCATTTTAAATCAATTGTAGTCTCAAAATTCTTGTATATTATGGCTATTGTTAACCATTTAGCCACACGCTAAAAATTGATGTAAAGTAACCATTGTATATTTTTAGAGACATTAAAAACCTATAAAACATGGCAAAATTTATATTACAGCCACTTTAACTTACTATTTATTGTTACTTTTTATTCATTGTAGACACATCAAAATAATTTAAATTAAAGTAACGAAACCCAACAATATGAAACAAAAACAAAATTCATAATTTGATATTACTAATAATTGAAATCCAAATCCATACATTACATTCCAAATTAAAATATCAAAGAAAAGAAAATTGTCCTCATTTCAAGAATTTAAATAATTGTTAAAAAATCAAACACATCATAAACGAAAACCTAAACATAACTAGGCATTCATCTTGTTTGTATTGCTCCTTGTCTTCTTGAGAAGGGCATCAGATGAGGAAGCTTTGTGAACGGGTTGACAGCAATTAGGATGCTTCCTGTGTATGTCTAACATAAACACCAAGAACAGATTCAAAATGAAGCAATGCAAAAATCAAGGATAATGTGGTATGAAGTAAGGTAAAAGAACAAAGTTCACCAGCCTCACTAAGCAAATTAGCTGATCCCTTTGTGAAATAATTCACTTTACTCAACTGTCTTATGTATCACTATCTCCTACTCTAAAATGAAAGATAATCACGACATCTTGGGCAACTTTAAAGGAGAAGTATGTATGTATAACAAATACTAAAAATACATATAGAGTTATAAATGATAACTAGTCAAATGAATCTTCATAAATTTATTTGTATAAAAATACATATAGAGTTATAAATGATAACTGATTTTACCTTATCAGGGAATACCTTCTAATGGGTACCTTTTGGAAATCAATCAAGATAAAACTTCCTCTGTTTCATTCAGACCAGTATCAACTATCAACCAATTGTTTCATTCCTACAAAGTTTTAACAAGTGAGAAGGTTGGAATTTTCATAATTAAGAAAAAGAGTTGTGATGTGATAGCTACGTTTGGGAAACTTGCTGTAAGAGGAAGCGTAAGAGCAACACCATCCCTTGCAATATTTTTCCAGACACCACCACGCTTACCTTCCTGCATGGTAAACTAAGAAACACAACATATATACAATAAGGACAAAGGAATCCAAAAGGCAACTGAAATAATCAACAACAATGTTTTTACCTCGACAGTTATCCACCATGTTTTTACCTCGACAGTTATCCAACAGTGGTAAGGTCGATGAACCAAGATGCCCCACCAGTTTGAAAAGATGGAACCTTTTCCACCATGTTCTCAATCTGCACATTACTACTTACTCAAAACTTACAACACATTCCAAAAATGTAGTATTATATATTATTAAAAGATTGAAGCTGCCATTTGGGATATAATATGTTTTACTTACAGCAAGGAAAAAGCTGACAAAGACAGGGACTTGGATGAAAAGCCTGGTCAATTGAGTATACATAGCAGCGGAATACCTGCACAAATATTCAGTTCCAATTATAACATTATTATCATGCAAAAACAAAGGCTTAACATTGATCATGTCAAGCAGAAGCTCACACTAAGGAACAATGGAAAGTGCTTACTCCATATATACTCTCTTCTTTTGTGCCTCAACTTCAGCTACAGCCGTTGGACTCATGCTCTGAAAAGGTTACTAATAATTTTTAATAATAAAAATAATCAGGGGCCAAAGAGTTTCATCTTCTTAAAAGGATAAGCATGTCGAATTCAATAAACAAACATTAAGATCACTGCACATGCAAGAAGTCCCCGGCCTTCTATTTGCATCAATAATTAATTATTCATGACCAAAAGTTATATGGTAGCATCAAATTAAGGATATTGATTCACAGCAAGTTATTCAATAGCTTTAACTTCCGTTTTGAAACAATATATTATAATTTAGACAAAGGTGGCTCTTTATACATAGTGCACCAGCATAAACATGAACTTTTCATCTATGTAACATGTAAGATGACAAATGACAGAAGAAGTTTGATGATGGGCATACCTTATCTTCCATCTTTTGTTGAATCTGCTCCAACTCTGGCCCCAAAATCTGTATGCAAAATGTCAACAAATCAATGCTACCTCTGAACAATATAACTCAATATACTATTATACTCAGGACTCAGGAGTCAGGTCACACACCCAGAGAGAGATGGGGACAGATGTTGACTGATATTTTACATATATTGGCTTTCAACTTCAAATGTATGAACTAATAAATATGTTAGGCAAATTAGTAGAGCTCACAGTTAACTTTGAGGCAACCTTGTGTTGATTAATCATGATTGGAGCCAACAAGGTTCTAATAGCAACAGTTGCTATTACTATGCTTGCCCACCTGAAAGTGACAGAAAATGAATTGATGTTAATTCTTTCAATAATCAATATACATATGCATCAGAAGTATAGCACATAACATGATCGATCATGGAACTGTAACAACTTCAACTAGGCATTCACACTTCATTGTTATACATGAGTCATGACATACAAACTACGAGCCAGCAGATGCCTCTGTCATTAAAAGCCTATTAATTACGTCAGAACAGAGTATAACATGGTGTTTGAATACTTCTACACCATAAAGGCACCCATTAGAAGGTATTACCTGATAAGGTAAAATCAATATTATTTAAAATCAATTAATCAAATGCTTTTAGAATGGAAGAAGAACTTACCTTCACAAATGACAATGATAGATGTTGGAGGGATTCCGGAGGAGCAGACGATGTTGGAGGATATCTGGAGGAGTAGAAGGCGTAGCATCGACTGGAAGGCGACCACGAAGAGCCAGAGAAGGTTGGTGAAGGTGGCTTCTATTCATCGGAGGTGGCAGAACAACAAATCTATATACCACCTCCTATCGGTCCGACAATAACTCATCGATAGAGCAAGTTGCTCTTGAATTTCTGGTGACAGACGGCCTAATTTTACCCGCGGTTCCTTGAAATTCACCTACATGTGCGCCGATTAAGCAAGAAATTAGGAAGGAAAACCTACACAATCTCGTTCAGCGGCTGAAATCAACTCAATCGAAGACTAATCACCGAGTCAGTAGTGTAGATCGTAGAGCAAAAGCAGATTTTGAGCGATTCTTGAGCGTAGAAACACATATGAGAGAACGACGATTCTTGAGCGTAGAAACAGATATAAGAGAACGGAGCCCTCGCCCTTGTATATTTGGGAAGAATTCGAATAAAAAAAAAGAAATTAAGAGAAAATAAAGATAAAATGCATTAATATTTGGGAGGGAGTTTAAATTTAATGTGTGTGAAAGTGAAGTTCAAATAAAATCTCGAGTGGGAAATTGAAATTTTCATTTGAAATTTTGAATGATGGTGTTTAATATATATATATATATATATATATATATATATATATATATATATATATATATATATATATATATATGTGTGTGTGTGTGTGTGTGTGTGTATAGAAAGGTTCGGAATTCTGAGAATCGTGTATAACACTTTCAAATTAAAGTATTTGGGTGGTACTCCCAATCTTTAATCGGATAAGACTCATAATTGAGAGAAAAAAACAGAAGAGAGAATGTTTTGATGTTATGAAGAAGAAGTGTACCAACAACAAATTTCGGATATGATCATATAACAAAAAAACTTCATGTCTTAAAACTGCCACATGACAGTTTTATGTCCTAAAACTGTCCACAAACGGTCATATACCAACTTAAATCCGGGTCTAGAATATGGATCACAAAACCGGGTACATTTATCAAAAACCGGGAACAAAACCGGGTCTAGAACTCGATCCCAGCCAGGGGCTCTGCCCCTTGGACCCCGCTCCCAGGGGCGCTGCCCCCGGGCCCCCGTTGGTTCAGGGGCTTCGCCCCTAAATAGCAGTATACTTTCAACAAAGACAAAATTAAACAATGTGCACTCCGTACTATACCGATTTGTTCAATGCTTAAGCCCTTAGTCCTATACATCAAGTCCTAACTCATAATAAATAATTCATACACCAAAAGTCATATGACTTAAACCCTAAGCCTTGGTACATAATCCATAAGCCATGAAATATGAGCCATAAGCCGTAAACCATAAGCAATATGCCCTAAACCCTGACTTGTAAGCACTAAACCATAAGCCATGACATATGAGCCATAAGCCATAAGTCATAAGCCATAAGCCATGACATATGACCCATATGCCTTAATCACTTAAGCCCCAAGCCTTAAACCCTAAGTCATAAGTGTCACACCCCCAAACCAAGGATGGCGGAAACGTCTGGGGGTGGAGGACTTCATGTATAGTATCATAACAGCAATTGTAATAGTAATTTAAGCAAACACAACCAACATATATATAAAAAAATTTGCATCATTGTATGAATTACATGTTTACGAATAAATCACAATATGTTGATAAAATATGAAATAGTAGACGCCTTAGCGTCCCATCCTCAAAAGCACTTGATTACCTGTTTAATGATTTCCTGAGAATACAAGTTTTTGAAAAAGTGTCAACACAAAGGTTGGTGAGTTCATAAGCTTTTCGTTTGTAAAAGTAGTATTTGTGTTAGAAAAATCCAATATTTTCCTTAATGTGTAAATGTAGTCTTAAAACCCAAAGACCGAAATGTACAAGTAATTTGTCATATTTATAGTAAAACAATGCAAGTTTAAATCGACATAAACTCGTTAAATTTTAATGAAGTCCCCGTAAATTCCAATGTTTGTTAATACTTTATGTGAGTTTATTATAACCATACTATGACCAAGGTTGCCTAAAACGACGTTCTTCAGGCGTCGGAAATGTTATGACATTTGTCACCCCAGACCTATCGGTCTAACTGTTGCATGCAGTTTAGGTGTGGGTTTGTCAAACCCAATATAGATCTATACACAAGTATCACGCTCTCCCTCAAGGAGACTCTGGTTACAATACAGGACTTAATGGTAATTTGAAGCAGTTGTCTCACAAGTCATTAACGGAATTACGTGTTATGAAAACTTGGTACCGTATGGCCGTACCTTGCTTAATGAAAATATCCTTTGTATAAATGTACCCTTTTTAAATGTATGTGTTATGTAATGTATCATAAACTATACCTATTATAGTTTATCAACCAAGGGTAGTACGTGGTAATGTATGCAAACTATATTCAAAATAGTTTATTTAATGTTTGAATGTATCGATTGTACTTTGATTATAATCACTTGTTATTCTTTATATTTTTCATGACCAAATCCATTTGTAAACTGATGTGTGTCTAAATATTAAGATAAAATGTCATATGTTGCAGTAACATATAGTCACATAAAGATATACACCTTGCTCAACATGTTACAAGGTAAAATGAAATTAACAGCAACTTTTCGTTAAAAACAGTTTCTGTTACCTTTCTTAGAAAATTTATAGAAAAATCATCACAGCTCTAAATCCAAATCCGCAAATTTTGAGAGTTTGGGATATGAGTCTAGTTTGTTCGTAAATTTTCTCATGATTTTTAGTGATCTCTAACAGAGGTGAAAATGTTCATAATCACAGACTGGTCCGGGTTTGCCTCTGAAATGACAGGCAGTTTTGTAACAATCACTATTAATTGTAGAAAAATCATCTGGAGATGTGCAAGTAGTCATTTTAAAGCTAAGAGTTTGAACTACTTGCACCTGAAACAGTTTTGAAAACTAAAATTTTTAAGTTGACCAAAACAGTCTGTGATTAACGTCCATCTTTTCTGATGCAATCTGTTAGAAAAAGTTTAATTGTGTTCTTGATGATTTTACTTGTATTTCCCCCTTAAAACTTAAGAAAAAGATGTAAATGTATGGGTATGAACTCACCTTATGTGGTTTCAGTAGATGAAAGTGAGAGAGAGGAAGTGTTCAACTCAAGAACACTAAGAAGATGTATTGATGATTCGAGAATCTAACACCGAATAAGATGGAACTTGTGTAAGATATCAATGATTTGAGTAGAATGGAGTTTAATAATTATGTGAATGATGAAGATACTTACTAATTGAAGAAAGAAATCCCTGGAGAGGGTCTTGAAGTTTTTGAAGTTGAGAGAAAAGATGAGAGAATTTTGGAGAGTGTTCTTGGTTGCTAAGTGTAGAATGAAAGAGTTTTATGGAGGATGAGGAGAGAGGGTCAATCCTCCAGCTCTTAGAACGTGGGAAGAGCTGGAGATTGGCTGTAAAGGTCCACTAAGGAGACAAGGGGTAGTGGGAAGGAGTGGCTGGTCATAGAGTGAGGTGGTAGTGGGTTGCTTTTGCCATAAATTAAGGAAAAGCAAATATTCCCTCAATAATTAGTTCAATCACCAATTCTTTTAATATATTTTATAAAAACCCTGGAGATTTATATATTTTGGGGCCTTAGTTTATAAAATAAAGTTTTGGGTGAAAATCCCACGTTAAAATAATGAAAAACGGAGTTAAAACGAAGTCGTAGTCGAAAAACCGGTAAAAAGGGCCTGGCTTCGGACCTCGGACCTCGGACTTCGGACACTGGCTTCGGACCTCGGACTTCGGACACGGACACTTCGGACTTCGGACACGGACACTTCGGACTTCGGACCCTGGCTTCGGACACTTCGGATCCTTAAAGCTATTTTACTCGTTTTTACCCCGTTTCAAGCGATTTTTGACCCGGTTAAGGGTCGAGATGACCCAAATGATTACAAAAAGTTAAAGTAACTTTTGAGAGAGATTTGGGAGAGATTTCAAATAGAAAGAGATAGAGTGAAAACGATTTAGAGAGGTTTCGTTTGTGATTAATTTGAGTGTCCGGCTTCACAACGCAAGGTTCGTAAACCCCATTAAACCGTGTTTTAGTGTCGTACACAATCCCGATGATTGTGCAATAGTGTTTTATCGCTTTGGTTCGTTGTTTAGCACTGTTAAGGCTAAGGAAAATCAAACACATGAACTTTCCAAATGAGGATTTCTCATTAAAATAGCGAATTGTATAGTGATTACATAACGTAAACCCTAGCATACAAGGGTTATTGGAGTTGACTGGTTTGACTTGTTGACTTTGAATTGACCGAAATTTGACGGTTGTCACATCATCCCCCCGTTAGAAGGAATTTCGTCCCGAAATTTTCATTTTGACTGGGATTTCAAGAGTTTGGAAAGAGATGTGGATACTTTTGTTTCATCTGATCCTCGCGTTCCCAGGTGAATTCGGGTCCTCGTTTAGCGTTCCAACGTACTTTCACGATGGGAATACGACTTTGTTTCGTTCGTTTGATTTCCCGATCCATGATTTCGACTGGTTCCTCCACGAAGTGGAGATTTTCGTTAACTTTGATTTCGTCGAGTGGTATTACGAGTGTCTCATCAGACAAACACTTCTTTAGGTTAGACACGTGAAACGTGGGATGTACTTTGTCAAGTTCCTGAGGTAATCGAAGTTTGTATGCTACTGGCCCAATCCTAGCAAGGATTTCGAATGGCCCGATGTACCTTGGATTTAGTTTCCCGCGTTTGCCGAATCGTATCATTCCTTTCCAAGGGGAAACTTTTAGTAGTACCCGATCACCCACCTGGAATTCCAAGGGTTTGCGTCGTTTGTCTGCGTAACTCTTTTGCCGATCGCGAGACGCTTTCAGTCTCTCTCGAATTTGAACGATCTTTTCTGTGGTTTCCCTTATGATTTCAGGGCCAGTGAGGGTGCTATTAGAGACTTGCCCTCTAGCTAGCTGTGTATCCCCCACCTCAGCCCAACACGGGGGTGATCTGCATTTGCGACCGTAAAGAGCTTCGAATGGAGCGACTTTGATGCTAGTATGATAGCTGTTATTGTAGGAGAATTCGATAAGCGGTAGATGGGTATCCCATGCTTTACCGAAGTCTATCACACAAGCTCTTAACATGTCTTCCAACGTTTGAATGGTTCGTTCGCTCTGTCCGTCGGTTTGTGGGTGGTAGGCCGTACTCATGTCAAGCCTAGTTCCCAATGATTTTTGTAGAGACTGCCAAAACCGTGAGGTAAATCTACTATCTCTATCGGAGATAATGGATATCGGCACACCATGGAGTCGTACAATCTCTCTGATGTACGTCCTAGTCAGCTTCTCCATCTTGTCGGTTTCTTTTATTGGTAGAAAGTGTGCTGATTTGGTCAATCTGTCTACAATTACCCATATTGTGTCAAGACCGCCCGATGTCTTAGGCAGCTTGGTTATGAAGTCCATTGTTATTCGTTCCCACTTCCACTCAGGTATATCCGGCTGTTGTAATAGCCCGGATGGTTTCTGGTATTCTGTTTTGACCTTAGCGCAAGTCAGGCACTTGCTCACATAGGTAGCAATCTCAGCTTTCATGTTCGGCCACCAGTATAATTTCTTGAGGTCTAGATACATCTTATCCGACCCGGGATGGATGGAGTATCGAGTCTTGTGTGCTTCATTCATGACAACATCTCGGAGTCCACCGAACTTCGGTGTCCAAATCCGGTTCATGATATAACGTGCTCCATCCTCCTTGACTTCTAAGTTTTTATCCATTCCCCTTAATGTCTCTCCTGCCACCTTTTCTGGTTTCAAAGCTTCCAGTTGAGCTTCCTTGATTTGTATGGTCAGGTGGGAATGGATTGTCATTGTTAAGGATTTTACTCGGCGGCCCGAGTACTCCTTCCTGCTTAGAGCATCGGCCACTACATTGGCCTTGCCCGGATGATAACGAATTTCGCACTCGTAGTCATTCAGCAACTCCACCCATCTCCTCTGTCGCATGTTGAGCTCTTTCTGATTGAGGATATGCTGAAGACTTTTGTGATCAGTGAAGATAGTGCATTTCGTGCCGTAGAGGTAGTGTCTCCAGATCTTCAAAGCGAAAACCACTGCTCCTAATTCCAGGTCGTGCGTAGTATAATTAACCTCGTGCGTCTTAACCTGTCTTGATGCATACGCGATAACCTTCCCTCTCTGCATGAGCACACATCCGAGGCCTTGATTCGAAGCATCACAGTACACTACGAAGTCCTCGGTTCCCTCTGGGAGAGACAAGATCGGTGCGCTGCATAGGGCTTGTTTTAACGTTTGGAAAGCAGTTTCTTGTTTATTTTCCCACTTGAATATCACACCTTTCTGCGTCAAGGTGGTGAGTGGTTTCGCAATCTTGGAGAAGTTTTGTATAAATCTTCGATAGTAGCCAGCAAGCCCAAGGAATTGTCGAATTTCGGTTGGCGTCTTGGGTGCTGACCAATTCTCGATTGCCTTGATCTTGGAGGGGTCCACATGTATGCCTTTCTCACTTACCACATGTCCAAGGAAATCCACTTCTCTAATCCAGAATTCACACTTAGAGAACTTAGCATAAAGCTTCTCCGCTCTTAGCGTCTCTAGCACTTGGCGTAGATGTAGGCGATGCTCTTCTTCGCTTCGCGAGTAGATCAAGATATCGTCGATGAATACGATTACAAACTTGTCTAGGTAGGGTCGACACACTCTATTCATTAGGTCCATGAATACCGCAGGTGCGTTTGTTAAGCCGAAGGACATCACCACAAACTCGTAGTGCCCATAGCGAGTTCTGAATGCAGTTTTGGGAATATCTTCTTCTTGAACTCGTAGCTGATGGTAGCCTGACCTTAGGTCGATCTTTGAGAAGAAATTTGCTCCTTGGAGTTGGTCGAAAAGGTCGTCGATTCGGGGCAGAGGATATCGGTTTTTGATGGTGAGCTTGTTTAGTTCCCGATAGTCGATGCACATGCGAAAGGATCCGTCCTTCTTCTTTACAAAAAGGACTGGTGCTCCCCAAGGTGAGAAGCTTGGTCTGATGAACCCTTTGTTCAAAAGCTCGGTTAATTGACTGGACAACTCCTGCATTTCTGATGGTGCGAGGCGGTATGGAGCTCTGGCTACGGGGGTAGCTCCGGGTATTAAGTCAATTCTGAAATCGACTTGTCGTGCGAGTGGTACACCAGGAAGATCCTCTGGGAACACATCCGGGAAGTTACACACTTCGGGGATGTCCTTGATGTCTTTCACGTCTTGTTTCTTGTCTACTATATGGGCTAAGAAGGCGTGGTACTCCTTCCGGAGATACTTTTGGGCTTTGATGCATGAGATGATTTGTAAATTCGCACTAGGTTTGTCACCATAGATAAGAAGGGTTTCGTCATTTGGTAGATTGAGGCGAACGGCCCTTTCGTAACATAGAATGTCGGCACGGTGAGGAACTAACCAATCCATCTCGATGATTACGTCGAAGCTTTTTATGGTGACCGGCATCAGGTCAATTTTAAATGTATGGTTGTCTAGAGTGAGAGTACATTCTGAGTATATGTCGCTAGTGCGTTCTACTTTCCCATTTGCCATTTCTACTACATAAGTATCCTTTAGTGATTGGGGATTTTGTTCAAGTAAATGTTTATATTGGTGGCTCACGAAACTCCTCTCCGCTCCACTATCGAATAGTACGCATGCATAAGAGTTATTGAGGAGAAACGTACCGGTAACCACCGTGGGATCCTCGACTGCTTCCCCATGTCCTATTGCCAGGACTCTTCCTACTCCACCAGCATTAGGGGCTTGTGCTTTGGGGCAGTCTCTTTTGAAGTGACCTGCGTCTCCACAGTTGTAGCAGGTCCGGGTTGCCCCCGTACTGGCGACTTGGTTGATTGGTTGAGCCGGCGCTTTACAGAAACGAGCAGTGTGCCCCTTCCTGTCGCAGTTGTTATAGTGCATCTCCCTACAAGCACCATTGTGGTGAAAGTTGCACTTGTTGCACTTAGGTAGTTTTCCCGCATATGGCTTCGGTGGTGCTGGAGTGGTAGCAGTAGTGGCAGCATTAGTGGCAGCATGGACAGCAACAATTTGTTGCTTCTTAGCGGGGTCCTGTGCTGGTTGGCTCTTCTTTTCGTTCCAGAACTTCCTTTTGTTGTTTCCCCCTTTTGATTTATCAGTGGTGGTGGTTGTAGTATTATGACCGGCTCGGTGGTCAACAAGTTGTTGTGCCAGCTCCCTGGCACTGTCAAAAGTAGTTGGCCTTGAAGCTAGGACACTACTTTGCACGTGGAGAGACAGTCCCCAAAGGTATCGCTCCACCTTTTTCTCCTCCGGAGTAACCATTGTTGGGCAGAGGAGAGCCAATTCATTGAATCGGGTGGTGTAGGTTTCAAGGTCAGAGCCCGTCATCCTGAGGTTCCAGAGTTCTTGTTCCAGCTTTTGAATTTCACCTCTCGGGCAGTACTCCTTCATCATCAACGTTTTTAGTTCTGCCCAGGTTATGGAGCTAGCCACTTCGAGAGTAAGTGACTTAACCCGGCAGTTCCACCAAGTAAGGGCCCGGCCGGTGAAGGTTAAGGTTGCGAACTTAACTTTGCTCGCTTCGGGGCAGGAGCACACCTGAAAGACTACTTCGGTCTTTTCAAACCATTGCATCAACGTGATGACTCCCCCGCTTCCATTGAAGTTGTCGGGTTTACCATTTGTGAAGTCCTTGTATGAACACTCTTTTGCACGCCACGTACTGTCTCCGTGGATAGAGTGTGTAGCTCCCGATCCCGAACCACCAGCTCCGTTGGTCCCTATATGTGACATTGCAGCTGCTACGGCTGCTGTTACTGCAGCCTGGAACATCGCGGGATCAAACTGTGGAGGCGGCGGCGGAGGAGGTGTTGCTGTGTTGCTGGAAGGTCTTGGTCTTCTTCTTGGCGGCATGGTTCTGTCATAAGTCGTAAACCAATGTACTTTTAGTAAAAGTGTATTTATAGGGAGAGAAATCTTTTATACATAAAGTATATTATTACGTTGTTTTCCGGTATGTTTACGATACATACGATTTTATACTTTTTATTGACCCAATACATTGGGTTATGAGGTAAAATGAAAGTATAAAATATTTTTATTATAGTAACACAAAATACTCCTATAGTATTTGTAAATGTTTAGTTTTGAGTTCTTAAAGCATTTAGTTACTTTATAATATTCATCATACTTTTAATGAGAATTTATAAGTCCTTGTCTTACCCGTTCGGCTAACGACCCTCCACCGATCAAGGAAGCGGTGGGTGAGAGTGGACACCCATTAAATTGCCATTTTACAGGCAACAACCTTATACCCCCCTTATAGACCGGCTTCGTGAATGAGGCGTACTAGCGGTAAGACGAGTTTGTTAGATTTGTTGTCCATCCTGACCATCCCCCGGTATATGCAAGTCAATTCCCGGACAGATATAGTTGATCAGGCTATATCCTTCCCAGACTTGATTTACATATACCAAGGCATACCCATAATGTACAACTCCTCTTCTTTTATTTTATGTTCTTCTAGTTATGACACTATGTGAGCATGTATGCATGTATTTATACTTTTTAATAAAAAGAATCATTTATTTTCTAAAGGTATATTTATTTGAAAAATGCACAAATCAGAGACTATTAGTCCCAATTGTGTTTATAGTTTGTATATCTTGTGTGGTTTGATATACTTAATTCACTATAAACTGCGCTCTGATACCAATCTGTCACACCCCCAAACCAAGGATGGCGGAAACGTCCGGGGGTGGAGGACTTCATGTATAGTATCATAACAGCAATTGTAATAGTAATTCAAGCAAACACAACCAACATATATATAAAAAAATTTGCATCATTGTATGAATTACATGTTTACGAATAAATCACAATATGTTGATAAAATATGAAATAGTAGACGCCTTAGCGTCCCATCCTCAAAAGCACTTGATTACCTGTTTAATGATTTCCTGAGAATACAAGTTTTTGAAAAAGTGTCAACACAAAGGTTGGTGAGTTCATAAGCTTTTCGTTTGTAAAAGTAGTATTTGTGTTAGAAAAATCCAATATTTTCCTTAATGTGTAAATGTAGTCTTAAAACCCAAAGACCGAAATGTACAAGTAATTTGTCATATTTATAGTAAAACAATGCAAGTTTAAATCGACATAAACTCGTTAAATTTTAATGAAGTCCCCGTAAATTCCAATGTTTGTTAATACTTTATGTGAGTTTATTATAACCATACTATGACCAAGGTTGCCTAAAACGACGTTCTTCAGGCGTCGGAAATGTTATGACATTTGTCACCCCAGACCTATCGGTCTAACTATTGCATGCAGTTTAGGTGTGGGTTTGTCAAACCCAATATAGATCTATACACAAGTATCACGCTCTCCCTCAAGGAGACTCTGGTTACAATACAGGACTTAATGGTAATTTGAAGCAGTTGTCTCACAAGTCATTAACGGAATTACGTGTTATGAAAACTTGGTACCGTATGGCCGTACCTTGCTTAATGAAAATATCCTTTGTATAAATGTACCCTTTTTAAATGTATGTGTTATGTAATGTATCATAAACTATACCTATTATAGTTTATCAACCAAGGGTAGTACGTGGTAATGTATGCAAACTATATTCAAAATAGTTTATTTAATGTTTGAATGTATCGATTGTACTTTGATTATAATCACTTGTTATTCTTTATATTTTTCATGACCAAATCCATTTGTAAACTGATGTGTGTCTAAATATTAAGATAAAATGTCATATGTTGCAGTAACATATAGTCACATAAAGATATACACCTTGCTCAACATGTTACAAGGTAAAATGAAATTAACAGCAACTTTTCGTTAAAAACAGTTTCTGTTACCTTTCTTAGAAAATTTATAGAAAAATCATCACAGCTCTAAATCCAAATCCGCAAATTTTGAGAGTTTGGGATATGAGTCTAGTTTGTTCGTAAATTTTCTCATGATTTTTAGTGATCTCTAACAGAGGTGAAAATGTTCATAATCACAGACTGGTCCGGGTTTGCCTCTGAAATGACAGGCAGTTTTGTAACAATCACTATTAATTGTAGAAAAATCATCTGGAGATGTGCAAGTAGTCATTTTAAAGCTAAGAGTTTGAACTACTTGCACCTGAAACAGTTTTGAAAACTAAAATTTTTAAGTTGACCAAAACAGTCTGTGATTAACGTCCATCTTTTCTGATGCAATCTGTTAGAAAAAGTTTAATTGTGTTCTTGATGATTTTACTTGTATTTCCCCCTTAAAACTTAAGAAAAAGATATAAATGTATGGGTATGAACTCACCTTATGTGGTTTCAGTAGATGAAAGTGAGAGAGAGGAAGTGTTCAACTCAAGAACACTAAGAAGATGTATTGATGATTCGAGAATCTAACACCGAATAAGATGGAACTTGTGTAAGATATCAATGATTTGAGTAGAATGGAGTTTAATAATTATGTGAATGATGAAGATACTTACTAATTGAAGAAAGAAATCCCTGGAGAGGGTCTTGAAGTTTTTGAAGTTGAGAGAAAAGATGAGAGAATTTTGGAGAGTGTTCTTGGTTGCTAAGTGTAGAATGAAAGAGTTTTATGGAGGATGAGGAGAGAGGGTCAATCCTCCAGCTCTTAGAACGTGGGAAGAGCTGGAGATTGGCTGTAAAGGTCCACTAAGGAGACAAGGGGTAGTGGGAAGGAGTGGCTGGTCATAGAGTGAGGTGGTAGTGGGTTGCTTTTGCCATAAATTAAGGAAAAGCAAATATTCCCTCAATAATTAGTTCAATCACCAATTCTTTTAATATATTTTATAAAAACCCTGGAGATTTATATATTTTGGGGCCTTAGTTTATAAAATAAAGTTTTGGGTGAAAATCCCACGTTAAAATAATGAAAAACGGAGTTAAAACGAAGTCGTAGTCGAAAAACCGGTAAAAAGGGCCTGGCTTCGGACCTCGGACCTCGGACTTCGGACACTGGCTTCGGACCTCGGACTTCGGACACGGACACTTCGGACTTCGGACACGGACACTTCGGACTTCGGACCCTGGCTTCGGACACTTCGGATCCTTAAAGCTATTTTACTCGTTTTTACCCCGTTTCAAGCGATTTTTGACCCGGTTAAGGGTCGAGATGACCCAAATGATTACAAAAAGTTAAAGTAACTTTTGAGAGAGATTTGGGAGAGATTTCAAATAGAAAGAGATAGAGTGAAAACGATTTAGAGAGGTTTCGTTTGTGATTAATTTGAGTGTCCGGCTTCACAACGCAAGGTTCGTAAACCCCATTAAACCGTGTTTTAGTGTCGTACACAATCCCGATGATTGTGCAATAGTGTTTTATCGCTTTGGTTCGTTGTTTAGCACTGTTAAGGCTAAGGAAAATCAAACACATGAACTTTCCAAATGAGGATTTCTCATTAAAATAGCGAATTGTATAGTGATTACATAACGTAAACCCTAGCATACAAGGGTTATTGGAGTTGACTGGTTTGACTTGTTGACTTTGAATTGACCGAAATTTGACGGTTGTCACATCATCCCCCCGTTAGAAGGAATTTCGTCCCGAAATTTTCATTTTGACTGGGATTTCAAGAGTTTGGAAAGAGATGTGGATACTTTTGTTTCATCTGATCCTCGCGTTCCCAGGTGAATTCGGGTCCTCGTTTAGCGTTCCAACGTACTTTCACGATGGGAATACGACTTTGTTTCGTTCGTTTGATTTCCCGATCCATGATTTCGACTGGTTCCTCCACGAAGTGGAGATTTTCGTTAACTTTGATTTCGTCGAGTGGTATTACGAGTGTCTCATCAGACAAACACTTCTTTAGGTTAGACACGTGAAACGTGGGATGTACTTTGTCAAGTTCCTGAGGTAATCGAAGTTTGTATGCTACTGGCCCAATCCTAGCAAGGATTTCGAATGGCCCGATGTACCTTGGATTTAGTTTCCCGCGTTTGCCGAATCGTATCATTCCTTTCCAAGGGGAAACTTTTAGTAGTACCCGATCACCCACCTGGAATTCCAAGGGTTTGCGTCGTTTGTCTGCGTAACTCTTTTGCCGATCGCGAGACGCTTTCAGTCTCTCTCGAATTTGAACGATCTTTTCTGTGGTTTCCCTTATGATTTCAGGGCCAGTGAGGGTGCTATTAGAGACTTGCCCTCTAGCTAGCTGTGTATCCCCCACCTCAGCCCAACACGGGGGTGATCTGCATTTGCGACCGTAAAGAGCTTCGAATGGAGCGACTTTGATGCTAGTATGATAGCTGTTATTGTAGGAGAATTCGATAAGCGGTAGATGGGTATCCCATGCTTTACCGAAGTCTATCACACAAGCTCTTAACATGTCTTCCAACGTTTGAATGGTTCGTTCGCTCTGTCCGTCGGTTTGTGGGTGGTAGGCCGTACTCATGTCAAGCCTAGTTCCCAATGATTTTTGTAGAGACTGCCAAAACCGTGAGGTAAATCTACTATCTCTATCGGAGATAATGGATATCGGCACACCATGGAGTCGTACAATCTCTCTGATGTACGTCCTAGTCAGCTTCTCCATCTTGTCGGTTTCTTTTATTGGTAGAAAGTGTGCTGATTTGGTCAATCTGTCTACAATTACCCATATTGTGTCAAGACCGCCCGATGTCTTAGGCAGCTTGGTTATGAAGTCCATTGTTATTCGTTCCCACTTCCACTCAGGTATATCCGGCTGTTGTAATAGCCCGGATGGTTTCTGGTATTCTGTTTTGACCTTAGCGCAAGTCAGGCACTTGCTCACATAGGTAGCAATCTCAGCTTTCATGTTCGGCCACCAGTATAATTTCTTGAGGTCTAGATACATCTTATCCGACCCGGGATGGATGGAGTATCGAGTCTTGTGTGCTTCATTCATGACAACATCTCGGAGTCCACCGAACTTCGGTGTCCAAATCCGGTTCATGATATAACGTGCTCCATCCTCCTTGACTTCTAAGTTTTTATCCATTCCCCTTAATGTCTCTCCTGCCACCTTTTCTGGTTTCAAAGCTTCCAGTTGAGCTTCCTTGATTTGTATGGTCAGGTGGGAATGGATTGTCATTGTTAAGGATTTTACTCGGCGGCCCGAGTACTCCTTCCTGCTTAGAGCATCGGCCACTACATTGGCCTTGCCCGGATGATAACGAATTTCGCACTCATAGTCATTCAGCAACTACACCCATCTCCTCTGTCGCATGTTGAGCTCTTTCTGATTGAGGATATGCTGAAGACTTTTATGATCAGTGAAGATAGTGCATTTCGTGCCGTAGAGGTAGTGTCTCCAGATCTCCAAAGCGAAAACCACTGCTCCTAATTCCAGGTCGTGCGTAGTATAATTAACCTCGTGCGTCTTAACCTGTCTTGATGCATACGCGATAACCTTCCCTCTCTGCATGAGCACACATCCGAGGCCTTGATTCGAAGCATCACAGTACACTACGAAGTCCTCGGTTCCCTCTAGGAGAGACAAGATCGGTGCGCTGCATAGGGCTTGTTTTAACGTTTGGAAAGCAGTTTCTTGTTTATTTTCCCACTTGAATATCACACCTTTCTGCGTCAAGGTGATGAGTGGTTTCGCAATCTTGGAGAAGTTTTGTATAAATCTTCGATAGTAGCCAGCAAGCCCAAGGAATTGTCGAATTTCGGTTGGCGTCTTGGGTGCTGACCAATTCTCGATTGCCTTGATCTTGGAGGGGTCCACATGTATGCCTTTCTCACTTACCACATGTCCAAGGAAATCCACTTCTCTAATCCAGAATTCACACTTAGAGAACTTAGCATAAAGCTTCTCCGCTCTTAGCGTCTCTAGCACTTGGCGTAGATGTAGGCGATGCTCTTCTTCGCTTCGCGAGTAGATCAAGATATCGTCGATGAATACGATTACAAACTTGTCTAGGTAGGGTCGACACACTCTATTCATTAGGTCCATGAATACCGCAGGTGAGAATCTAACACCGAATAAGATGGAACTTGTGTAAGATATCAATGATTTGAGTAGAATGGAGTTTAATAATTATGTGAATGATGAAGATACTTACTAATTGAAGAAAGAAATCCCTGGAGAGTGTCTTGAAGTTTTTGAAGTTGAGAGAAAAGATAAGAGAATTTTGGAGAGTGTTCTTGGTTGCTAAGTGTAGAATGAAAGAGTTTTATGGAGGATGAGGAGAGAGGATCAATCCTCCAGCTCTTAGAACGTGGGAAGAGCTGGAGATTGGCTGTAAAGGTCCACTAAGGAGACAAGGGGTAGTGGGAAGGAGTGGCTGGTCATAGAGTGAGGTGGTAGTGGGTTGCTTTTGCCATAAATTAAGGAAAAACAAATATTCCCTCAATAATTAGTTCAATCACCAATTCTTTTAATATATTTTATAAAAACCCTGGAGATTTATATATTTTGGGGCCTTAGTTTATAAAATAAAGTTTTGGGTGAAAATCCCACGTTAAAATAATGAAAAACGGAGTTAAAACGAAGTCGTAGTCGAAAAACCGGTAAAAAGGGCCTGGCTTCGGACCTCGGACCTCGGACTTCGGACACTGGCTTCGGACCTCGGACTTCGGACACGGACACTTCGGACTTCGGACACGGACACTTCGGACTTCGACCCTGGCTTCGGACACTTCGGATCCTTAAAGCTATTTTACTCGTTTTTACCCCGTTTCAAGCGATTTTTGACCCGGTTAAGGGTCGAGATGACCCAAATGATTACAAAAAGTTAAAGTAACTTTTGAGAGAGATTTGGGAGAGATTTGGGAGAGATTTCAAATAGAAAGAGATAGAGTGAAAACGATTTAGAGAGGTTTCGTTTGTGATTAATTTGAGTGTCCGGCTTCACAACGCAAGGTTCGTAAACCCCATTAAACCGTGTTTTAGTGTCGTACACAATCCCGATGATTGTGCAATAGTGTTTTATCGCTTTGGTTCGTTGTTTAGCACTGTTAAGGCTAAGGAAAATCAAACACATGAACTTTCCAAATGAGGATTTCTCATTAAAATAGCGAATTGTATAGTGATTACATAACGTAAACCCTAGCATACAAGGGTTATTGGAGTTGACTGGTTTGACTTGTTGACTTTGAATTGACCGAAATTTGACGGTTGTCACAATAAGCCTTAAGCGTTAAGTTATAAGCCATAAAACATAAGCCTTAAGCATTAAACCATAAGTTGTAAGCCATAAGTCTTTAAACACCATAAGCATAAGCACTTATCCTTAAGCCTTAAGCCCTAAGCCCTAAGTCATAAATCATAAGTTATAAGCCATAAGCCATAAGTTATAAGCCCTAAACCTTATCTCCTAAGCCATAAGCCTTATTCCCTAAGCCATACATCAGAAGCTACAAACCATATCCCCTAAGCCCTTAGCCCTAATACATAAACTATAAGCCTTAAGCCCTAAGCCATACCACCTTTAACCATAAGATATAAGCCACAAGCAATAAGCAACAAACCATAAGACGTAAGTTGTAAGCCCTAAGCGTTTAGTTACAAACCATAATCCCTAAGCCCTAAGCCCTAACACATAAAATATAAGCCTTAAGCCCTAATCTATACCACCTTTAACCATATGCTATAAGCCATGAGCGATATTCCATACATCATAAGATTTAAGTTGTAAGCACTAAGCCTTTAGCCATAAGCCATAATCTATAATCCTAAACCATAAAACCTAGGCCATAAGCATAATCCCTACACCTTACGCCTTATGCAAGGTGCCATAAGAAATATCTAGTAACCCATAAACCATAAACCATAAGCCAAAATCCCTAAGTCCTACAACATAATCCCTAAGTCTAACACCTTAAGCCTTAAACCATAAGTATTAATCTATAAGCAATATGTTATAAGCATTAACCAAACCCTAAACCATTAACCAAAAGCTACAAGTTTGGTCCAAAATAGGTTTGGCTTGCAAGGATGGTCCAATAGTTTCGTTTTGTTGCGAGTTTAGTCCAATGGCTTGTACACTTATTCCCACAAGCTCATAACTTCTCATGTATGAATTGGGGTTTTAGAGTTATATATGTCGTAAGGTTTATGACTTAGGGCTTCGCTTTAATTTATTTAATATTTCCATTTTTTTTGCATCCAGAATGAATAGTCACAAAACACATCCTTTGTATCATAATATTGCATTGGTCTCAAAGAAACTCACACACACATACACGTACACACACATATATATATATATATATATATATATATATATATATATATATATATATATATATATTCTAAACTATTTTAAATTTCTCCTCAAAATTTTAGTTTCCCGGTATAATTTCACTCTTTCCACAAAAAATTAAAAGCCCTAATTATATTTCCCACCTAAAAATTGGCTCTAACATTCCAATCAGTTCGTCGGCCTCTCCATACAAATCACTCGTCGCCGACATCTCCACCATACGATCTCCTGAGTGCTAGCACCTCTCTGTGAATCATCCGCCACCACTTCTCGCCTTATTGCAACCTGCATGTCTCTAAATACTGAAGCCATATACTACCTCCCATGCCCGTGTTCCCCTTTACGGATACTGATGGCCGACTCCACCTTCCTCACCAACGATTGACGTTTCTTGTAGTCACCCTACATGACGCATATCGCCCTCACCTTCACCAGATGGCCCGTTACCCCGCCTCCTACCTTTTTCACATACATCTCCTTCAATAACCATAACTGTTCAAAATCAGATTGAAGCAATAGATTGCAATCGATATGTATATATTCGATTATTATAGATACTGTATTCACGGAATCACAAATCACTGTCTCATTACATCCTCAGTTCCTGTCTCTTCACGCAGCCATTGGCAAATCAATTTTATCTTCCTGCTTCTGTATCACTACACCACCATAGCCCCACATCACAGTGACACCTGCCCCCAATTACAGTGGTGTAGCCACCATAGCAGCGACACCAGGTACCACCTCCACCATTGCATTAGCTACAAGTTATTCTTTCTTTCCTTTCAGACTTTTAGTTGTGTTTTCTTGCTACTAGTCAATAGTTCACTTTGTATTTGGAGAATATCCATAATTGGGATGCTGAAAGTTGTGTTTTCTTTCTTTCTTTCCTTTCAGACTTACCATTTGTCGCCTCTCCATTTCAGGTATGCTTCTTGTTCTTAAGGTCTTTCTCTGTTTTTGTCTTGTTTGTCTCTATGTGACCTTATCTCTATTTTTCTAGTCTCATTGTTGCGATTTGAAGGGGCTAAAATGTAGATAGGAACTTGTGACAAGTTATTCTTGGTCTTATGGGATAGACTTGATACTTAGATTATTATAAAAAAACAATAGTTGCAAATTATTATTAGAATCTGGAATGATGTGTTTGATTGTAGAATTTCTTTACATGTAGTTAGCATATGGGAATTGTCTTGGAGATGTCAAAAGCAATATGGTTTGGGAGAGATACACTTGGAAGGCAAAGCCTTCTTCTTTATTGGCCAAGTACAAAAGAGCCCTGATTCACACTTTCTTCTGAATCAACACCTGGAATTTGATGAACTGCATTGTTGGGAAGAACTACATGTAGGGCCTATAACCTGTCTATGAATTCACCAATAATGGATGATAATCTGATGGGTGAAGTCAAAAGGCATAATTGGGCGGACCCCTTGCTGGAAACTCATTGAGTGGGATAAAACTTTTGTTGAACCCAAAACTAAAGATTTTACCGAATATCTTTTTACCATATTATACCATCAAACTTTTCTGGTGTAATATTGTTATAACACAAAGTTAATTTTTCAGTTTTTTACTGTAATGGTAGATGACATGTTATAACATAAACTACATATTATAGCAATGTACTTTCGTTATGCAATGTTAGACAAAGTTGTATTCTTTTCATTTATTTATCATACTTTTCTGTTAAAGAAAGTTGTATTATTTTCATTTTTTAATGGTGTATGATCTGGTGCAATTAAAAGAATAGATGACAAAAAGGGCAATTTGGTCCTTTCTTATAGCTGTTATTCAATACAACTATATTGTTATTTGTTTTTGTTTTTATTATTTTTTTTTTTTGGTTTTTTCAGAAATTGTTTCTGTTGAGGTAACTTTACAAAACTGTCATTCAATTTTTTTCATTAATTTATACAACCCTTTAATTGCAAATAAAGCAATGTAATTTTGTAACATGGCGTGATTGACCTTTTTGTTCATTTTTAATTCTGTCAAATGATATCAAAGAAAAAAATAGTCAAATTTACGAGTCATCCAAAAAGTCTAAAATTGTCATTTTTTTGTATAATAACTTAACTAGGAAACAATTTCAATTTTACATCAACAAATTTTCATTTTATGAAGACTATTCATTAAACTGACAAATACAATAGTTCAACCAGAATGAACATTACATAAATATAGTAACATATTCAATAAACGACCCATAATTATACCGATAAGAAATTATTGTTCTTTTATAACTATATTTACATATAGACACATATAATAACTGTAATCATAACTAAATGCTACCTACACTCACAATATTTGTTTCTTCTCAAAGCCAATTCATCATATTTTGACACACCTAATAAAAACTAAATGACCATAAATAACCAATACTAACTTGTTTTCTTGCGTTTACTAAGTACAACTAATACATAACCGCAATATGGACACACAAATATTTAGTGTGACCATATATATCACCGTTTAGCTACTTTGTCTGTTATGTGGCTAAAAAGAAACCAGGTTATAGACACACATACAACTGACTCATGTGACAATACGTTTATCTATTGTCTCTCATAAAAAAGTATGACAATCTTGATCGATATCTGTGGCTGATTGTGACCTATGGCCTCAGTGTTCGAGTGTGACTAATATTTGTCACATTTAGTATAATTAAGTGTGGTTAAAGTTCTGATTATCTATATAATGGCCACACAAACTAATTTAAATGTATCCAAAAATAGTCTCTAAATTTTTTTAGTGACCTTTGGCCACACTTTTAATAAAAAGTGTCACAGGCCGTTTTTCGGAAAGTGTGACCGTAGGTCACTTTTGTACTAGTGCACTCAGGGTGATTACAATACACACACGTTATTGTTTTGCATTTCATGATAACTTTGATATTTGTGATGTTTTGATACGTTTGTTCCATTTGGGATTTATGATGATGTTTTGAATATTGTTTTTATTAAAATTAAAAATGAAATTTTTGGGTCTTATTTTTGGGACTTTACAGAAGCCATGACAAGCACAACTAGCACTCGAGACACCCATCCCGCAGATTCCGTCCATTTGGTAAAGATGAGTCCCGAAGCCATCGAGCTGAGGTTCATGTTGTTGAGAAAACACCTCTAAAGGCGGACAAAGAGAAAGGGAAATACTATGAGTACCACAAGAGAAAAACTCACGATACCGGCGAGTGCACGGTTCTGAGGAAAGAAATAGATGAAGAACAACTAACAGGAGAACTCTCGGAAATCGCATAAGATTTAAGGTCCAAGTTTCATGCCGACCAGAGGAATGCCCGAGATCGGAAAGATGCCAGCAAGCACCAAGTCAAAGAGGAGATCCTTACCATCACGAGGTGTTGTAAGAGAAGCGAGTGCTGCGAAATAGATGACGACATTAAGGTACTCCCTTAAAACATCCTCAATATTAGTTTTTTGTTAGAAGATCCAAGGATGTCGGGCTGGAACCCTAGGGACCCACTCTTTATAACTGCCCGCATACGTCAAATACAAATCAACCGTGTCTACATAGACAACAGTAGTGGTACCGAAATCCTTTACGCGCACCGTTTCCAATAATTTTCGACCTCCTGGAAGGAAAGCTTGGCACCTCAGCTATTAAAAATAAATGAAATGACCAACGATTGAGAATGCATTGAAAACTAATCCACTGATGCAATACATGACTGAACAAAGCCCATGTGGAACAACACATACCAAAATCTAAAGTTGATTGATAGATCAACAACTGCTTATCCTAAACTATACATAGCAATATATACAACGAGCTAACAAATACATTAACAACTGATAGTTAACCTGAGGGACCCAAATGCCTCAAGACCTAATCATCAGTGATCCCGAAAAAAACCATTGGTTATAACGAGCTCCTTGTCCAATAACCTCCTACCGCGAAGACAACTCTGTTGAGCATCAACACTACCGATTGATATAAAACTAATTGGTGTTAGAAAGGGAACAACTTTACCCATATAGCACATTCAGCCCTCTACGACCAGGCATTCGATTCTGACACTCCAGGCCATTGTGCAAGGACTTGGTGGATGCCATTTCTGATCCCCAACAATCCCCCCTCAGAAATCGCTCCCTGAGAGAATCGAACCCTCGCCACTGGCTCTGATACCACTTGTTGAGCATCAT
Source organism: Lactuca virosa (assembly GCF_052849685.1). Classification (NCBI taxonomy): domain Eukaryota; kingdom Viridiplantae; phylum Streptophyta; class Magnoliopsida; order Asterales; family Asteraceae; genus Lactuca; species Lactuca virosa. Next base: position 115,883,542 of record NC_136431.1, read on the forward strand.
CGCTACCGGTTGATCTAAAACCAATTGGTCTTAGAAAGGGTGCAACCTTACCCATATAGCACATTCATCCCTCCAGGAGCAGGCATTCGATTGTGACACTCCAGGCCATCGTGCGAGGACTTGGTCGATGCCATTTCTGACCCCCAACAAACTCATGCATTCCTGAGCACATACATCTGATGGCAACTTTCCCTACACCCCGTTTTCACCAAATCTTGAACCAAAAACTCGCATACCCGAACCACAGATATTTGTGGCCCATTCTTCTAAAACCATAAACTCTAACAGATCGATGATCCTCCAAGCTGAATACCCAATTCTCTCCCACTTAGGGTTCGAGCTACCACCAACTGGCATTGCAAACATACCAAATCTCAAACCGGCTCAACCATACATATATATATATATATATATATATATATATATATATATATATATATATATGTATATATATATATATATACATATGTGTATATATATATATATATATATATATATATATATATGAGTAGGATCAAATGAGAACACCTAAAAGGTTGAGAACGCGAGAACAGATCACAACCTTGTAAATAATTAGATCTGTGGCTATTATTAACTAGACCATTGATGAATATTTATAAAACTAATGTGCTAAATATGTAACTTTGAAATGGAAAGAAGGGTACAATAGGAAATGCATATAATTTAATTAAATAGAAATTCCTATAATTTCTCTCTCTCTCTCTCTCTCTCTCTCTCTCTCTACTTAACTAGAAAACCCTAATCTAATTATTTTGAAAAAACCGGCCGCACACCCCACCTTCTTCGCCACTGTTTTCGTTCATCGTCTTCCGCCATCCTCTATCGTCGACCATCGTATAGCCACCATCGAGCCTCCTCCTTAGTCTAAACGTGGTCATTTACACGGTTGCTTCCCTCTTTGGATCTTCACGATTTCAACAACAATAGAGTTCATTTTCTCTTAAATGGGCAAACATAGGGGAGAGCACGAGGGGGATTCAAAGTGAGATCGAAAAGGGCGAGGGGATAACTGTGGTGTTAGAGTTGAAGCCCCTATCAATTAGCAGTGCTAGAGCTCAGGTACATGTTTCTGGCTCCCAAGACAATTCTTCTCCTTTTTTTATTCTTCTGATTGTGGTGCTTAATGATGATGATGATTTAATTATGCTTCAGAGACGTATACTGGTCGAATTTCTTATGAACACTCGAAACATGGAACTGGTAACCAAAAGGACGAAATTTATGCGTTTGGAGTGCTGCTTTTGGAGATTTTGACCGGAAGGAAGCCATTCGATGGGTATGTTACATTCATCTTCGTCTTTTTCCGATGAGATTTGTTTTGATTTTTTTTTTGAAAAAATAGAGATCCACTGAAAGACGAGTGCATTGGGCTTCTTCCAGACTTCATGATAGTGAATCATTGGATGGAATGGTTGAAGCAGGCATCAGGAAGACAAGTACCCCAAAGGTTCTTTTGCGATTTGCTGATATTGTGTTGCTTTGTTCTCAGGTATTAACTGATGCATATATGATTATGAAGATGAACTAAAAGGAATTGATTTGTTTGTAAAAGACAGTTGATGATTGTTATAAAGTTATACAATTGATGATTGTTATAAAGTTATAATCATTTATGATTATAAACATGGTTGTACATATCATTAGAAGACACCGATAGTAATCATTTATAATTATAACTATCAGTAATATAAATGATTAGAAAATCGATTATAATCATATCATTTATGATTATAACACCACATGATTTTGCTACTAATCATTCATTTTAATATTTTGTTGATCTTTTTATTGTATTTACATGTTATTGGCATTTTGTAGGTATTTATCAAAGAAAAAGAAATGATATGACTTTTTAGGTATCGTTGGTGCTCGTCACACAAGCAGCCATTTGATCCAAGTAGAAGGAGGTTACAACCGACTCAAGAAAATGGCCGGCATATGGATGAATTTTTCAATATTTGTTTTTCCTTTGGAGTGGTTTAATCATTGTGAATATAATCATGTATAAATGTATGAAACTAGTATTGACATATTCATTTATGAATATATTCCTATGGAGTGAGTTAATCATTGTTGAATATAAATCATGTATAAATGTATGAAACTAGTATTTGGCATATTCATTGATGAATATAAGTATATAAATGTATAAACTCGATCTTTAGAAATTCTATTTATGAATATAACAAAGTTTAATAATAAGTCGAGTTTTTTTTTTTTTTTTTTTTTTTTTTTTTTTTTTTTTTATGAATTAAACTGAATCTTTAAATTGTGTTTTCTTCATTTATGATTACAACTGTATAGTTTTATAATTACAAACATGTTTTACGCATTTATAATTAATAGTATCTGATGAATGATAAATTATAAAAATTGACTTTTTTAACAAAAAATTAATAAAAATTATTTTTGTCATATATTAATAAAATAATAAAATAAAAATTGGTTAATCTGTTATTTTAAGTAACTATAATTAATATTGCTAAAATTTAGGAGATTAAGATTTGTTATAATTTATATTAAATACGCAGTTACTAATATACCCCTATAAAATGATTGGTCAAGAACTGTTCTCGCGTTTCAACATTTTAGGTGTTCTCATTTGATACTTACCCTATATATATATATATATATATATATATATATATATATATATATATATATATATATATATATATATATATATATATATATATATATATACCTTTGGAATATATTACACAATGCAATATGATCTTCCAGATGAAGATCATCAAAATCAAAAAGATTCCAAATCTCAGATGGGGACCTTGAAAACTCCCTAATCATAACTGCCTCTAACATCAAGAATCTCATGTAGACGCACAAGCAATAATTCTGAAAGTCCATTCATAACACTGATTCTGTATCTGCAAACGAATGGACTACCACACACCTTGCTTATAAATCCCCAACCATCAATTCATCGTGGGAATCATTCATAAATTCAAGAGGCATCATTCTCATAGTTGGGATACACATGGGACAACAAAAGTTTTTCGTTCCCGATTCACTTCCCTGCTTCCTAAAACAATCAACTAGCACCTAACCTAACTATATCTGAAGAAAACAAACCCTTGACCTCATCTCTAGGCAACTATAACACAAGTATCCTCTTGTTCATTCCCACACTTCCATACATGTCGCCAAAGAAAACTGTAATAATCTAGACTCATTTTGGGTCTACACCCCAAGTATGAAAATCAAATGTCTGATCTCTCTCTCCTCCAAACGCGGAAAACTGGAAGTACATAACCCCTGTCGAAAATAGTGACATCCCAATCCATCTGCCAATTATTCAGCCTGCGGCTACAATCCTCGAGCCACTCATCACAATCGGTTCCTTCTTTAGTCCCGCGACTCAACTGCTACTACCTCGAGCAAGGCCCTCGAGACCTCAAAATCAACTAACTCATCTAGGTATGCACCATTCAAACTCAGACTGACATAACCACTAAGGCCCAAGCAATCACCAGAACCATCCCCAGTCTAAACAACCGTAACCGTTAAACCGAATAAGGCGGGAATACATTGCAATGAATCATGGTGCCAAACCATATAATCTACCCTCCATCAACTCCTTAGAATCCCCGAAGTCCTCCTCGATTTGACTACGAGTCCTGTACTTTCAGTAATACGAGCCGAATACTAACTTCGACACATATTCGTACTTTCTTCAAGAATCTTTCTGGATCCTCTAAGTAACTACTCATATCCACTACCGCCTGATTCAATCACATATACCCTCTTTCAAACAAATACACACCGCAAAACAACACACCAATTCCTTTGAAGTACTTCCTAGTATTTCTTAGGATTCCCACCTCACCCTGCCATCAGTTGTTGAAAACCCCCTACTAATATCAGCTAACTACTTCATGAATATAGTTACCTTTAACAAAACTCAAATAATATTGCAAATAAAATACCCAACCCTACAACGGTTAGACTCAAATCAATATGGGCCAAATCAATCATTCTAGAACTATTTCACCTTTGCAGCATGTAACTTAACATATTCATTTAATAGTTAGCTCACATCAATATGGGCCACACAAAGCACAAAGCAAGCAACATTATGGCAGTAACACTCTATAGGCCACAAAACATAAAAAGGCATCCTTCAACTAACTTGCTTCTATGATGCTAGGAACTTCTATCATCAATGCTGGTTGCCTTATGCATACAATTTATACACAAAACGGGATCACATAGACTGTCGAATGAATGATTCTACCCTAAGCCCACAACCAGACAATACACAGGAAATAAGGCCAAATCAGTCCTTTTAGTACTATATGATCCTAATCGTATACTATTTTTAAATCATACACTTATCAATCAATTCCAGCAACATAGATTCCAAATCTGACATAGCTATGTATTCCTTGGAGATTTTCCGGTAGTGGCATAGTGTGCTGGGAGGGGCCTAGTAGGCGGTAATGAACTGTTCGACATGTATATTTATGTAGATAGTTGTTTGTGCTTACTTGTTTACTTGATTTCTTGTTTGATCATATATTTCGACAAGTCATGGTGTGTTAGGTTGAGGCAGTCCTACTTCATGTTGTAGGCCAAGATACCAGGTGCGGGCCGAGGTGCGGGCCGACTCTAAGTTGTAGGCACGGAGGCTAATGTAAGTGGTTGGGTTGAGGCGCTAGGCCAACATACCCGAGGGCAATCCAATCTTTGTGGTTGTGGGCCCAGGGCACTCTAGTCTTTGTGACTGTGAGCCCGATGTACATGCATTGTATGTATATTATGATGTGTGGTATTTTGGAGGAACTCACTAGCAGAGCTATTAATATGACCATTTTATGCTGAACTTTGAACATCTACATGTATTTTTATGAACAACCAGATAAACAACCAGAGTTGATGATGACGTAAAAATGCCCCTTTGTTTTCAAATATAACCTTACTTCCTATCTTCACAAATTGTAGTTCTTCATCTTCGATGATTAATCAAGGTTCCTCTAAAAATTTTCAATTAATTCCAAAGTTATCAATTGACCTACAATTTGTGTGCACAAAGTAATCCGCAACCATGAAAAAAAAGTTGATAGGCATAGTCGGCTTTTTTTTTTTTTTCTGTTTGTGTGTTAGTGTCAGATTGATCTAGTTATTGTCTTATTTTTTTCTGTTCTAAAACATGATGTAAAACAAAACCAACAACTTTTCAATCCGTTCATATATAATTAATAAAAACCTTTTAATAATAATATATTAATTATAATAATAGTAACAATAATATTAATATTAATAATTTAATAATATCAACAATAATATATTAAAATTAATAATATATGGGTCACGAAGAAATGTAGAAAAAGGAAGGGTATATGATCACCTCTGAAGAAATATAGATATTCTCCTATCTCGGGGAGCGATGTTGATGTTTATGTGCGACTCGTGAGTAATTTCAAACCCTATTTATGGTCGAAATCCGAGGCTCGGCATTACAAACTACACAAAGTTACCTTGACGTTATGTTCAGCCAGATGCTATATGTTATGGATGCCACTGAACTGCAGGATAAGTGTTTGATGAAAATCCGCACCCACTTACGTTGGATACACAAAGTTACCTTCACGCCATTGATTTCTGAGCCATGCATCTCTGATTTAAAGATGGTTATTAACGCCCAGGGGGGCAATTGGAGGCGCTTATTTATTGAATTAACTGCAACATGACAGGAGTTCCCTCAGTATGTTTATGTGGTCTGAGTATGCACATCCAAACACCCCTTCATTCATCCACGGGTGATACACGTTAGATCGGTTTTATTCCGCCTCTGCAAATTTGTCACCAATTCAGGTAATTCCATTTATGTTTCGGATTGGATTATGTTGCATTTTAAATTCTTTCAAGTGCACTGTAAAAATTATAATAATCAAACCCCTCTTTACCTGGTGTATATGTAGTTTTATATGAGACCGAATAGCCCGAAAACCTATAGAGTACGTTGTGTACCTTGTACACTTTCTTCTCTTAAGCCTTTACTTCGAACCCTTGTGGTTGCTCAAGCCTCAACGTACACATCTTCATTCAGCTTTCTATCTAGAAACAGAGATTTGACTTCTAGCTGGTAGATATTCCACCTTTTTTGAGAATCCAATCCCATAGTAGTTCCTACTGTTTCCACACGAAGTGCATAAACTTCAAAATAATCAACTCCATACCTCTATGAGTCTCTTTTTGCAACTAGTAAGGCCTTATGCTTCAGCTTGGTCTGATAGATTCACTAGTTTTAGCTCATTTTGGCAGCCCAACTAGGCTACATTAATGGTCTTCTTAATGGGCTTGATCTCATCTGTCACGGCAATTCTCAAATGCTTCATTTTAACAACTTCATTGTATGAATTTGGATCAGAATTTTATGCCACGGTCATGTTTTCTCAAACATCTTCCGGTTCATTACCCGAGTCATAATCACTCATCCATGTAGGAGGTTGTCCGATTCGTTGCTTATAGTATTAGCTTCAATAACATGATACGTCTTGCAAATTTGGACAAGTCTATAAGCATCGTAGAAACAAGTGAATTAATTAATAGGGAGATTTATCTTTTTATCGTCTAAATAGGGGTTAGATTTGGATTAGGTTTCTTGGCACATTGGTATTTATAGGTTCATGTGTTATTTTGATGAATAATGAGAATTTTCATTTGAGTCTAAGACTTCCTGAGACCTTCTTGTTTCTAGAATTATAGTAATTCTACCTGGTTCATTTTAACTAGCATCAGAGCACCAAGAAAGCGAACCATGGGATTGAAGAAAATCAACAACTTGGAAGTAGAGATCATAAAATTTAGAAGTGAAGCCGAGGAAAAATAGAAACAACACAACTAGAAGATTGAATAACTCCTCCGGGCCATCAACCACTTAACCACGAAGGTTGGTAACTTGCCCACCAAGGAAGAATGCGAGCGACGCACGACGAAAGACCGTCTCTACGATGATATGGGTTTCCATTATCTGACAACGAATCGGGTTGGGAAAAAGCAAGAAGGCGAAGGTGCAAAATGGGAATCGCATAAGAATAGGATGAAAGAAAAAGTTGGTTCGAAGGGGCTCAAGTACATAAAGCAAAAAAGGTCCTTATTTGAAGGAGAAGATGTATGTGTGTAAGTCTACCACATTGAGCGTTCTTTTAATAGATTCAAGGAATCAAGGAAGTCGAACAACTCAAGGCTGCAACCTTATATATGGATGGAGCAGCCTTGGTATCGATGGAGTGAGGACACGTCGCCATTTTGATAATGAAGAGGACTGAAACGGTATCTCCTTGATCATTACAGCTATAGTATGAGCGTAGCCGATATGAGCAATTCATAGCTATCCGAAAGGAGGGGACATCCCACGATTACGTTAGAAATTTTGGGAAAATGGTGGGTCTAACTACGGGGGTTGTCGGAACAGGTCTTGGAAGGAACTTCCATCAACCAGCTAAAATCGGAACTCTGAGGATCATATAACAACTCAGTCGTTGGTGAGGATCATACAACCCTAGGAACTTACCCACACAATACGATTGGTGGTAATGAGAACTGTGTCGATGGAAGAGGGGCACGTTAGGGGTGGGCCATTCCGATCAACAACACCAATGGGCTGTGGAAGCAATATGAAGCATTGGAAACCGGTATTGGAAGGAACTTCCATCAAGAAGCTAAAATCAAAACTCAGATCTTCGGTGAGGGTCATACAACCCTAGGGATTGACCCGCACAATGCGATTGGCGGTAACGAGAACCGTGTTGATGGGAGAGGGGCATGATCGGGGGTTGGTCATTCCGATCAACATATAGAGATATGGTAACCTCCTATAGGAAATTTAGAGGTGCATGGGGATAGCTGAGGACGTTCGAAAGATTTTCAAAGGATGAACTCGCAGCTAAAGGGCAAAAGAGTTATGCTTCAAATGCGATGCCAAGTTCGCACCAGGCCATCAAGTTGTGTACTGAGAGATGAAGATGAAGAAGAGGATCAGGAAGAACCGTCTAATACAAACTAGGATCATGCTCACTTAGATACAATGGAAGTCACATTAAACTCAGTTATAGTGTTAACGCCCCCATAGACTATGAAACTACACAAAAACATGGGCGGTCTTGAAATAGTGGTACTAATTGATGGCAGGTAACTTTGTCTCACAAGGCATTGCATGAACTACTACCAAAAAAAAATGATTCTCGTGTTTCACGATCTACTAGTCGTAGACGATTTCTTCCCTCTAGAGTTAGGTCACCGATGTAATATTAGGTATTAAATGGATGCAAACATGGGGGATATGATTGTAAATTCGAAAGATCTTACAATGATAGTATGGAAGGGGAACAGAGTGTTACACAGGTAGGAGATCCGAGCTTGTCTAAGAATCCGGTCTCTTTCAAATCATTCTTCACGTCGTTATTACATTATGAACTAGATGCGTTTATAGTATCACCGAACTGGTTAGCATCGGAGGTCACTGAATCGAGTGAGGGTTCCGAGGCCGTCAAGGCCCTTATCGCAAAATTTGAGGACATGTTTAATCTTCCAGGCGAACTACTGCTCCATATGGAGACATTCTTGTTTCTCGAGTTATAGGAATTCTACCCATTTCTTATTATAAATCTCCCATGATGTATATCATCCTCAACCGTTCATCTTCTTCGTTGGTGTTGTCATCCTCATTGGTATTGTTCTTAGTGACGACCTTCTCTACTATGTGATTTGCTACAACACTATCCTTTATCTTCATAAAAAAATGACATTCATTGTAATTTTTATTTTGTTAATATTGAGATTGAGCAAATTATAGGCCTTAGATCCACACTCCTGTCATGGAGCTTCATTCTCTATTGTTATGGTACATGAACATTTGTTAAACAACCAAATACACATAAATATGAAACATAGGGGCGATTACTACTCCACGCTTTTTCAGGATTGATATAATCAAAGTTATATTGGTAGATCTATCCATAAAATAGTTTATTAGTTGTTTACTTATTCCCAAAATTCTTTTGGCATTCATCGTTAGATAAAACAACTCCTAGCCATTTTAATAATGATCGTTTTTTTTTCGTTTAGATATTCCATTTTGCTAGTCCATGTAAGCATTTGTACGCAAGTTGTATTTCTATTCCCTTTTCCTTACATGTTTCCTTAAATTCATCAAGTCGATTTCAAACCTATGTTATATCTTAGACACTTCACTAGAAAACATGTTCCCTTCTTAACTAATTTCTTGAAACATTTGAAGTAGTAATGTGTCTTCATTTTTCTATATAAAAAAGATATGCTCAAAAGTTTCTACTAAAATCATCAATAAAACAAAACTTGTAACTCTTATTATTGTTTGACGTGGTCTGCAAAGGTCTGCATGTACAAGTTCCATGTACAATTTAAGTTCCACAACCATCTGTGCCAAAGTTACATCTCAATTGTTATCTTTTTGTGAATGGTGATCAAGCAGTCTTCATTTCGACTAGGTTGAGGTTGTGATTCAAAAGACAACATAAACATGCTACTTGCACCCATTAAGGTCTTAATAATCTAACCTTTGTTGGGATGAAAAATCTTACACATTCCTTTTGTCAAGATATCTTGACCACTTTCTTGTAGCCGTGACATATTAAGATTTGTTCCTCAACTACAAAACATTGTACATATCACAAACTATATGATTGATTCCATTCAATTTGATCTTAGCATTACCTTAAGCATGCACGTTCATTATCATTTTGTTTCCAAGTTTAACTATGGTCGTGTGAATTTGAGAACCATGATCAATCTCCACTCATGTGGTTCGAATATCTCAAATCATGTAACCATCCATATCCTTTCCTAACTTCTTCTATGTAGGCCATAAGAAGCAGTTCACTGTTAGGGTGTGAACACTTGATCAAATTCAATGGAGCATCTAGATATTTCATTGGGGCATTTGGAATGTTAATGGAACACTTAGATAGGGATGTCAAAAAGTCTCGTAAGACACCGATCCCATACGTGAGGTATTTGTTTAAAAAAAGTGGGGACAAGGACGGGGGTAAGAGTAGAATTAACCCCGTTTTAACTTCAGGGCAGGGGTGGGGGTGGGTAGTCCCGTCCTGAAAGTCCCACGGGGTCCCGTTGAGCTGCCAAAATTCAGCAAAAAAAAAGTTTTTAAGTTTCCATTCTAATGTTTTTGAGATGTCATAGCATTTTTGTTTTTAACATTTAAAATTTTGTTATAAAGAACTATTTTCTTTTCCAAAAAATTAGTTACAGCCCAAAAAAGAACTTCATTTAGCGTAAAAAAAAGGCAACATAAAATCAATTAGGGGCGAGGGCGGGGCGTAATTCAGGAAATCGGGGAGTGGGGCGGGAGCGGGGAAACATGGCAATTTTGGGGGCGGGGGCAGGGGATGCAACCCCCTACCCGTTTTCCCCCATTGACATCTTTACACTTAGATATATGTGTGAGCATCAAGAATCAACATTGAGCACTTGGAGCTACTGGGTACATGGAGCATCTGGGATCAATAGAGCACATGGAAGCTCGGGTGAGCATCAGGGATCACGTATCACGTGTGAGCATCAGGTGTCATATGTTAAAGATGCTCAAGGGGGATGCTCATAAGTTGAAGATGCTCATCGACGATGCTCATGGACGATGGTCATGGATGATGATCATAGACAATGGTTATGGATGATGCTCATGGACGATGCTTATGAAGTCAAAGGTTTTAGAAGCTCCCACATGCATTCCGTGATTTATTGGAACTTAGGGCATCCCCTTCTTGAGCTAATTATGGATGAGCCAGACCCATCTGAATTAGGGTTTTCCATGCTTGCCTATAAATAGGCTCATATCCTCATTCATTATTCCTTGCGTGATTGTGTGTGTACACAGTAATTTCAAGAGAGCAATCATTGTGAAGTTGAGTGCACATCTTTTGGAGCAGTTAGTAAGCAAGAAAGATTATTTTCTTTTGAAAGCTCAAGTGAAATGTAACATTTATGTGTGATTATAATTGTTCTTGGAAGTTTAATAAAATCCTCTTTCTCTCGTTCGCTCGCGGACGTAGGTCATCTCAACTGAACCACATTAAATTTTCACAAGTTTAATAAATATTGTGTTCAGTTTTGAATTAAGTTTTTTCAGAAGTTTTATTCTGCAAGTATCACTGAAGTTTGTTTGACATTTGTCTAAAGTGCTTAACTTGTTCTATTGTTATCCCAACATTCACTTTCTCCTCCTGGCTCTTCATGATGGCGGTATAATTTGTCTCCCTGTTCCACAACCTCTACCAACTCATGATAAATACATGTCAGTTGACTTTTTAAAGGAAGCACAAGAGAAATACTCAAGAAAGAAGGTATGTTATTAACACTGATTTTAGTTGTTATAGCAAATCAATTATCAAAGATCATGATCTAGATCGCATTAGTGATCTTATGGGTATTGAAGTACTAATCATATATGACAGGTTTGTAACAGCCATCTCAGTAAATGAATCTCTCTAAATGGTAAAATATCGTGGTAATAATTTCATCATATCATGTTTTGCATTTATGAGTGTTGATAACTAAAATCCCTAATAAATACACCATAGAAATAAATTTCTCGCTATCGTCTAGGTACAACCCCCCCCCCCCCCCCCCCCCCCCGGTTTCTTTCCTTTCGGATTGTCGACTCTAGGGTTTCGATGGCAGAGCTTCACGGTGATGTCCTTCCGAATATATTGAAAAGATTGAATGTGAGGGATCTAATCCGATGCAAAAGTGTGTGTAAGTCTTGGGAAAAATTGATCTCTGACTCTGGTTTCATTAAATTCCATATGAACTATAGTTACCAAATTGATTACAAAAACAATGATATAGATAGGAGGATTGTTATGTCAAGGGTCTCTTATCGCAACGGGTCGCGTGTTTATGATGTTGATGACAGATTCTTTGATGACCGTGATTGTCATCTTCTTGGTTCTTCCAATGAACTTGTATGCATCTCTTCTTTTGCTTCTCAACTTGTAGTAGCTAATCCCTCAACTAGATAGGTTCAAACACTACAAGACCCTCAAATTCATGATACCAAGCATTTATGTTGGGGTTTTGGCTATGATTCATCTACGGATGATTACAAGGTTGTATTAGGGTTCCGTAAACGTGTTGGTTGGACATGTTTTCAAAAGTTAAGTATGAAATCAAATGTTTGGAAACTAATTGGAGATGTAAAGTATTCGTTTCTTAGTAGGATTGGTATCTTATGCAATGGGGCACTTCATTGGATTATGAAAGATTCTTCATCCCCAAATAAGAAGAGAGTCATTACTTCGTTTCGGCTATCTGAAGAAAAATTTATCAAAATTCCCCAACCTGATGATGAGCTATATGAATCTGGTGTTGCTAGCCGCCCAAATATGAATTTAGGTATTATGGAAGATTGTTTATGCGTATTTCCTTGTGATGGGTTTAATGATAACTTATGGATGCTGAAGAACTACAATGGAAAGTTGTCGTGGGGAATGTTTGAAAAGGACTGTGATATGAACTTAGCTTTACAATGCTTGAAAGAGCAAGAACATTACATTCCTAACAAGAGAACATTGTGTCATGATATGCTGTTCTACAAGACTAGGGAGTATATTTGTGCCCCTATCAATATGGAGAGTCTTGTATCTCCCTATGTTAATGGGAGTCCAAAGAGAAAGACAGAAGAGAGTAATAGCAAGAAGAGTTGTAAGGTGCGTTCATTTTGTTTATCATATAATACAAACTATGGAATTATATATGGATTCTGAATTCTTATTAATGTTTATAATGATTCTTGTACATCCCTAAAAAACTGTGTTGATCTTGGCCTCATAGCTCAATCTTCATGTTTACTCATGCGATGCTTTCATTTTCTTTTGTAATATATGAGGTCTGCAAATGGACATTATCTATAGTTTAAAGTTTTGATCATGGAGCATACTTAAAGTTTTGATGATGGAGCATACTTAAGTTTACTAGCATTCAAGAGGCTAGGAACTCTTCCCGAATTCACTTATATTCTGTTATGACCAAAGATACCAACTACTAACACTAACCGCTCAACTAAGCCTACCTAACTGATCTAACAATAAAAAGACCTTATTTCCCTCACTGCTCTACTTAGGCCACAACTGACAGAACGAAACGTAAGCCTAATAAGAAGTGTAACAGACTCATTACCTTCACCCAATATACATTTGGCCTTCATTTATTTGTATTCTTGCAATGTACTTCAATTGCAACTATTATTTACTCTTTGGAAGCTAAAAGACCAAATCTATATTGGACACCATGTGCCGCACATTGCCTAGATTTGATGTTGGAAGATATTGACAAACAAGTTCTAAAGGTGAAAAGTGCATTAAAAAAGTCAATTTTAGCAATTGGGTATATATATATAGCCATGTGCCTCTTCTGAACATGATGAGAAAGTTCACAAACCAAAGATACTTACATAGGCCGACTATCACAAGATTTGCAACATCTTTCATCACTCTTGCCCAAATCCACAAACAGAGAGCCAATTTGAGGAATATGGTGGTTTCTAAAGAGTGGGAAGCATTTAAGTGGTCTTCAGACGGGAGGGGGATAAAAGTTAAAAGCTACTTTATGCAAGACATGTTTTGGAGAAATGTGCATTATGCTCTTAAGTTGACGGGTCCCCTAGTGACGGTTCTTAGGATTGTTGATGGAGAAAAATATTCGGCCATGGGCTTCATTTATGAGGCCATGGATAGGGCTAAGGAGGCCATTCGTGATAGCTTTTCCAGACTGGATGACTACAAGACAACTTTTGAAATTATAGATCGTAGGTGGGAATGTCAATTACATAGACCTTTGCATGCGGCGGGACACTTCTTGAACCCGGGAATCTTTTATAAAGATGTTAGTGGGGTAGCTTGTGAAGAAGTGGAAAAAGGTTTGTATGATTGCATTATGAGGCTTGTTCCCGAGCAACAAGTTCAAGACAAGATTTCGGAAGAGTTGGACAAATATCGGAATGCACAAGGACTCTTTGGTAATCCTATGGCTGTTAGACATAGGGAGACAAAATCACCAGGTAAATTCAAATTTCCAACATATTTTTTTCTTCTAAATTCTAATTTATAATCTGACTTTATGTTTTTGTTTTTGTTTTTTATAGCTGATTGGTGGGGAGCATATGGATCTTCAACTCGTAATCTAAAAAAATTTGCTATAAAGGTTCTTAGTCTCACTTGTAGTGCTACAAGTTGTGAAAGAAATTGGAGTGTTTTTCAACATGTAATTCTTTTTTTACATGTTTTTTAATTTTTACAAATTAATCTATTTTTTACAGGAAAACGTTTTTTATATAAAAAAAAGTTTTTTACAGAAAAACTGTTTTTTTTTACACAAAAACTGTTTTCTTTTTTTCAGAAAAACTGTTTTTTTTTGCTGGAATATGTTTATTATTAGTGGAAAATTTTGGAAAAAAAAGTTTTTTTTGCAGAAAAAATATTGTTTTACAGAAAAACTGTTTTTTTTTTTTTTTTCAGAAAATCTGTTTTTTTTTTTGCTGGAATTTGTTTATTATTGCTGAAAAATCTGTTTTTTTATAGAAATTCTGCTTTGTGTTCTTACTTTCTTTGATTCTCTTACTTGCAGCTTCATACAAAGAAACGAAATAGATTGGCACAAGAGAGATTGAATGACATGGTATTTGTCAAATTCAATCGGTCCTTGGAGCGACGGGCAAAAGACAAAGAGAACGATCACCTTATCCTACAAGAGATTGATGAAAGCAACGAGTGGTTGATGAGAAGAATGGAAGATGAGAGTGATGATGAGGCGGTATTTGTTGGTGAAGATTTAACTTGGAGAGATGTAGCTCATGCCTCAGGTGCTTATTAGCCTAGTTATCGAACTAGAGCATCAAGAGTACAAAATGATGGAAACGGAACATCGGCCGTTAATAAGGGAAAAACAACCGTTCAACCATCTCATAGACATTTGGTAGATGAAGATGTGGAAGAAGATAGCGGTATCTATAGTGATGATGGAGGAGGAGATGGTGTCGTCCAAGTTGACGACGAAGATGTTGATAGTTTAGACGATCTCTAGTTATAACTTATTAGTATTTAGGATCTAATATGATACTACGCAACTATGATTTTTGGATATTTTAAGTATTTACATACTTTTTTATATTTTTTTAAAATTCTTGGCGCATCATGTGCTCTAGGCGAGCGCTTTCGCTTAGCGCTTAGCGCATCGGCCCGCAAAGGCTTTTACGTTTTAGGGCGCATTACGCTTTTTAAAACCAAGGTATATATAATGTTGACTGTTCACTGAACTTCCCATTTTGATTTCTCAGTTGATTAAGCAAGACCCTTCGGTTCTAGGAGCAAGTGGAAAGTTTGAGGCTGTTGAAGCAGTTTGGATGATATGGCATTGCTTGTTCTCTCTGCCATAAAGATAGCTTCTGATAGTTTTTAGTATCTTATGTTAATAAATTGTGTTTGATGGATTTCAAAAGCTTGTGCTTGATGGATTTCAGAAACGTATGTTTGATGTTTTTAAAGCATCTTGTGGAAAGCTTTTAACAAGAAAAGTTGGGATAGACTTTCTCATAAAAGTGTATGCCTTCATTTAGATTTCTGTATTTCTTTAAATCGCATTAATATTATTGATGCATGTTGCTATTTTGATTCTTAATTTGTTATGCAGGATCTTCTCATTTTCATATTGTTACTACATCCTGGTTCTTGATTTTTATGTCATTTCATCTTCTAGATCTTCATTTTCTTAAATTTCTTATGTGTGATCTATTTATTTTCTGCAAGTATACTTGGTTTTCAACAAAAGTGGCCCTTCACTCATTTCCAGCCTAGTCAACAAACAATGGAGATTTTTTTATTAAAAATAAGTCCATAAATAAAGAATATGTTTCATTTTTTAAATCTCGACTTTCATAGTTAATTTTGCACTAAGTTGTCTTATGATCTACCTTCTTTAAACAAGCAATTAAATAAACTTCAAAAGGAAAATTATTGTAGATTTGCATTTTTTTTTGTTACGTTAATGTATGTAATACTGTTTTAATTGTTATAAAATCTTTGGCTAGCTCAAACGGAGCAATGTATGGGGCAAATGTAAAATGTTTTTACATGCTTACCATGGAACACTTGGTTCTGAAGTTACCTAATCCTAATGTCGACCATTTTCGTAAAATAAAGCAAAGTATAAAAACTAAAGGAGTTGAATAGAAAAGAATATTACTCTATTTCTGGTGGAGAATGCTTTCATGGAAGAAAATTACACAAGTACGAAATGGTTTGATTAAATGAGGTTGTCCTCTTTAATAGGATTTCACCTTTTCATTGGGAAGAATTTAACCCTTATAATAGAATTCCGTGACACATTGTAAATACATGATATAGGAAGATTCTCATGATATATACTATTTTCATATGAAGTCTTTATAATCCCTTTCCCTACTACTGCTCTCCCCGCTAATCTCATCCTAGGCTTGCCCTAGGGTAATCACCAACCCACTCTCCGCCATCAGCTGCAATAAGAATTCCCTGCTACCTCTTGTGACAACCCGGAAATTCTATCTTGTTAAACTATTCAATTCAATCAATGTTAAACTCGTTTCTGTTATCTTTTAGCACTGTTTAAGGGTTCGTTTAAGTGTTCTAAGCTTGAGTACAACCAAGGTTGAGATTAGGGATGAGTTATCAAAGTCGTAATGTAGCATTTCGGGCCATACACTCCTTTAGGAGGAGTGTATGGCCGTACACATGGGTGTACGACCGTACACCCCCTCATGGCTGCACACCCAAGGTGGTGGGTCACCCACCCCTATATATATGAGTAGACCTCCTTTCCTTCATTCCTTTCTTCCCTTGGCTGCACACCACTCCATTCTCTCTCAAGTTTCTTCAACCGTGAACGCTCCAAGGCTTCAGAAAACGTAAGTATTCCATCCTTTAGCTTGTTATACTTGAAAGACCTCTTGATTTAAGTTTGACTCTTCAAGTTTCATCATGTTCTTCATCCTTTGAAGGAGTACGGCCGCACACCTTCATAAGGTCATAAGGTTGGCCGTACACACCTTAAAGGCCCTCCAAAGTGAGAGTTTGACCCCTATCTTCTAGTTAGACATGGTCCTAGCCTTGATTCACCTTAAAGTCGATAAATTTGGCATGAACACGAAGGGTTAACGGCCGCACACCCCTTGTACGGCCGCACACACCTCTTAG
Source organism: Lactuca virosa (assembly GCF_052849685.1). Taxonomy (NCBI): domain Eukaryota; kingdom Viridiplantae; phylum Streptophyta; class Magnoliopsida; order Asterales; family Asteraceae; genus Lactuca; species Lactuca virosa. The sequence goes on from NC_136431.1 coordinate 115,900,803, forward strand.
GGCCGTAAACCCACTTTGATGATCATTTTAGGCCTCAAACTTGCATTACAACTAAGCTTGGTACCTAGAACACTTCTTGGGTGCTAGTTAGAACCGTGGAAACACCTCAAAAGCACACCTCTTCATGAGTGTACGTCCGTACACTCATGGGCCGCACACCCCATGGTTGTACACACCCTTAGGGTGGCAGTACACCTCCCTCACTCAATCACATATGGTTTTGACACTTAGTTCAAGTGTTTCCAAGTCCCTAAAGTGGTTTCCTATCATGTCTAGTAGTGAAATACCCTAATTTGACTCCTATATGTGTTACTACATGTTAAATAGGATCCAATTGTGTTCGAGGCTTCACTTGACATTCGGCATCTCATATCGATCTTTCATACTAACCACTCACTCGAGGTGAGTTCATACCTCTACATTTTTCCGAGTTTTTAATGTTTTCAGGGGGGGGAATACAAGCCAAACATAAATGATTTTATAAAAGTTATACAAAATGATTTCAATAAACTTAAAACGAATGCAATCATTACAAACACATAGTTTCTACAGTTTTACAAAATATTTAGATATTTTATCCCTTCTGTATTATGTTGAGCATAAGGGACGTTTGCAACTTACAAGTTAACCGCACAGTTTTTAGACCAAAACAATGTTATACATATAGAAACACACAAACTATAATAGGTATAGTTTGGGAATTTATACAAGGTTATACATATACAAACACACAAACTATAGTAGATATAGTTTGGGAATTCATACAAGGTTATACATATACAAACACACAAACTATAGTAGATATAGTGTGGGAATTCAATACAAGGTTATCCAAATACATACACGCATCTTTTATGAATAATATTTAATAAAAGGTTTTCTCATATTATTACATGAAATATCGTAAATCTAGCTTGAGAAACACGTCTTTAGGTACAATTACATGTACAAGTGGAAGACTACCCCTTCTGAACTAGAGTCTCCTCGAAGGAGAGCGTGATTTTTGTGTATAGATCTATACGGGACTGACTATCCCGCACCTTGCTGCTAGCTACAGTAGGACCGACAGGTCTACGGGTGACAAAGTCATAAAGGATACGGGTGCCCGATTCGCCCCTTATCAAGTTAATGTATGGTCATAAACTCGCAAATAGATAACAATGATTTACTTATGTAGTAATATACTATACATGAACAATGATTATTTTACATAAGTATGGACAAATACATGGTTTCTTTATGAGAAGTAAAACTACTATACATACTGGTAATAACCAGGGTTTTCAAATAGAACATTCAATACAGAGATTTTTCATACAAAATTTATCATACAATACATCTAGTAGTGATCCAATCATACAAACATTTTTACTAATACTACCTCACTTTTACTAAAGAAAATATTAGATTTTCTTGGAAACATACAAAACAATTTCACTGATTCATTAACATGTTTTTATTATAAAAGATGCTTATGAATTCACCAGCTTTATGCTGATACTCTTTGCAAAACTGCTTGTATTCTCAAGAAATCATTAGACAGGTACCTCGACAGACTTTTGAGAAGACAGAGCACCTAGAGTCACGTCTTTTACTTTTATTATACTTTTGGATGTATAAGAATACGAAGCAAATTAATGTAAACACTTATTATATATATTTAATGTAATGGTTGTGTTTAATTTGATTACTATGATACAATTGTTGTGATACTATACATGAAGTCATCCGCCCCAAACGTTTCCGCCGTTCCGGTTTGGGGGTGTGACAGATTGGTAACAGAGCTATTGTTTTTAGTGAACTAAGTATACCGAACCTTACATGGTATACAACTATAAACACTAAGGGGCCGAAGTGCTCTGAACTAAAAGTATACTTCTAAAATACAAGTATTTTATAAAGAGTATACAAGTATCCGTAAGTACCAGAAACAATATCATAAGTAGAACAAAACAAAAGTATTTGGATGTTGAACGCTACGGTTAAACCTAGATAGTTATGTAATCATGTCTGGGATCAATATAGCCTGATCAATTATATTTATTTGAGACATGACCAACATGTGTGTGGGAGTGACTGTGATGTTGCAGCAAGCCAAAAACTTACCAAACCATATACATCAAGAGATCGATAGAACATAACATACAACATTAAAAATACTATAGGAGTATTTTAATTACTATAGGATAACAACAAAGTATCAAGCATACAATTATAATACTATAGGAATATTATTATACTCGACATTTATTAACTATCCCTCTCACCTCTATTCTCGCGTAAATAGCATGGCTGGATTAAATCTTCCTGGCGACCCGTACTTTCCCAACCAAGGAAATAATGGATGGCTCGAGGAAGAGCCAGAAGAAAATCATGAAATTCCTTTGGACGATGACCTCGCAGAACAAATTCCTGAAGAGGCTGACTCAGAACCTGAAGTCGAAAACCTACCTCAAGTGGCCCCAATACCAAATCCTAACCACCGACTTGAGTTCCAAGGTCCAACGCCTATGTGGGTTAGGAGTTTGAATAGGTGGAGCCACGAGCAAGGCCAACCCCTCCCATACGACAGAAACCGCAACTTCTACAATCTGGACGAAGGAGGTCCTGCAGACAGGGCCCTTCCAATTCTGATACGCCGAATGGCTCGCAATGTTGAGCTGGGTGTGGCAACCCTTCAATGAACTGTGGAACTCGAAGCGGATTCAAGCGCCAGCATGGATCGCGTTCATCGCCTTGAAAATTTTCATGGGAGAGCTATGAGAGACAATGAAGCGCTGCAGCGACAGCTAGCTGCAACTCGAGCTGAAGTCATAGAGCTCCGAGCACGCCAATCAGTATACGAGAGACGCCTGCTTGGTGTGGAGCGTCAGCTGGCCGAATTAAGGATTCATCTGAGGGGTGCCCGTCGCCGATAGGAAATACCCTACTCATCCTTCCTTTTGGTTTAAAAAATAGCCTTCATATCTATGCTCTAAGTATCTCTTTTGCCTATAGACATTCCTGTCTTGCAAGTACTATTTCACTAGTTCTTTATGTTGTCAATTTTCCCTCTGTTGGTATGCTGTAGACCTACTCCTGGGTCAAATTTTCCGAACTCTTTGTAATCACAATACCAACTATAGTGACAACAATCTTATTTCAGTTAAGGATCATCATTATCAAAAATATATCTTAGATAGGTAACATGCAAACTAAGTAACTCTATCAAAGTCATACCACTACTTCATCTTCGAAACGTATATCTGGGAAATGCCATCTCACAAACGTCTCGACAGGAATTCATTCATGAACAGTCACTTCAAATCCAAAAGTTTATTTTATATAGACTTCCTTTACGGATGGTTATCAGAACACTATAGGAATCGGATTACAACACTCTCGGAAGCAAGTATAATCTAGCTTAATTAACGCTCGTACAATACCCACTCCCATAGAATACACCTCAGGAATATTATCAGAACCATTCAGGGTAGTCCTCCAAGGCGTGAAATTTATAAGTATATAAATTCGTGAAATACAACTACCGATGACCATCGTTACTCACTAAATCGTTTCTCGTCATGCCACAGAACCATGTCTTCACAAGGAGGTAACCAACCAACTGGTGAGACACCAATTCTACAGATAGACTCCGCTACATTCCAGGTCGCGGTCACAGCAGTCGTAACAACTGTCATGGCACAATTCAACACCAACAACCCAAATGGGAATGGAAACAGTTTTAACACTTCGAACCGTAGCAACACACAAGGGAACCAACAGGGTCCTAGTCATGATGATACTCCAACTCACAAACCTAAGAACAATAAACGGAAATTCTGGAACAAAAATGAGCGCAAGTTATCTCAGAAACTTGCCAAGAGACAACAACCTGTGGCAACTTCTGCAGCCACGACATCTGCCACTCCAGCACCAATGCCAGTACGGCGATACGCTAGAAATCTACCAGATTGCAAGAAATGCAACTTCCACCACGTAGGAAAGTGTTGCGAATTGTGATGTGAGAACTGCAACAGACAAGGACACACCACTCGTTTTTGTAGGGCACCGTCACGATCAATCACCCAAGCTCTTGATGTGAAAATGGGTCAGGTTTGTTATAGTTGTGGCGAATCTGGACATTTCAAAAGAAATTGTCCAAGGACTAAAAATGGAGACGAAGCTCGCTCCCATAGGACCCCGACTCAACACATCACTTCAACTTCCGATGCTAGTAAAATTCAAGTATGTCATGCATGTGGTGAAATGGGGCACTTCAAGAGAAACTGTCCGACGGAGAGAAATGACGGAGGAGAAGGAGGAGTGTAGCAGCATGACATATAAGAGCAACGAGGAACCCCTCTCCCTTTTTTTGAGGTTTTGGTAAGTCTTCTAAATAAAAATTTCCTCAAAGATTTAATCTATTTTAATATAAAAATTTGGGGAAATTAAGAAGTAATTATAAATAACTCACTCGTCCGAACAAGTCACGACATCCATATGAAAACTAAAGATCCGTTCAGGGAAGCTATGATGGCTTAGTTTATACATCAGGGTTGTGTATAGCCGAGATGTTGCAGACTTAGAGTGAGCAATTCCACCTTAATTCTTGTTGCTTGTCTGGTTGTGGATTTAGGGCAGAGTCGCTCAGTCGACCGTCTTATTCATCTTAACAATAAATAATTTGTATATGCCCAGCGATCATAGAGATACCAAAAAGAATCATAATTTGAAGTATCTTCACTAGTTATCCAAACACTTGCACTATTTGTACTCGCCCATCGCGGTACAAGTGTGATAGGGGTAGCATCAAAAAGAAAACAGAAAACACTAGAACGTTTACACAGAGTACATTTTCGAACACACTAAAGATACACCGTCGTATAGCAATCATTTCTTTCAAATCGGTCTAACTTTCGTCTCTGTAAAGAGTCCGCTATCATCATTCGTCATGGGTTGGTATGGTTCTCACCATACTAAATTCATACGTTTCCAACGTCTTGACCGTCAAATTCATGAAACCCTCTTCATTTATAAGGACAACCCGACATAGATCTCTGAATCGCCCTTCTCATATTCTAGACCCCGAAGTACTCATGCGAAGAGTACTTTACCCTCCGAGACCCTTCCGAAGCATACCCAGCGAACCCTCCAGAACTACCACTCGTCCGTGGGGTCGAGTTCAAGCTTAGAGACTAACACAAATCCATATTCAAAAGTTAGACAAGAGAGTCATGCTGATAAGAGACGAAAACCTTTTGGAGTTCCAAGTTGGTAACCGTGTTCTTTTGAAGGTCTCAACCAGGAAAGGCACGATACGCTTTGGAAAGCGTGAAACGTTGAATCAGAAATACATAGGGTCATTTAAGATTCCCACTAGGATCGGTCCCATAGCATACAAATTTCGTTACCCCGAGAACTTAGCTGTGTACATTCTTACTCCCACGTGTCGAACCTAAAGAAGTGTCTGTCCGATAAGACACTTGTAACTTCCCCTCGATGAGATCGAACTAGACGAGAACACCAACTTCGTGGGGGAACCAGTAGAGATCATGGACCGAGAGGTCAAACAAATGAAGTAAAGCCGTATCTTGATAGCGAAGGTTCGCTGAAATGCCAAGCCAGGACTTGAATTCACTTTAGAGCGCGAAAATTTAATGAAACAGAATTACCCTCATCTTTTTCCAAGTTCATAATTTGTATCTCTGTTCTTGAATTTCGGGACGAAATTCCCTCTAACGGGGGGGGGGGGGGGGGGGATGATGTTACAACTCGGAACTTCTATCTTGTTCAACTATTCAATTCAATCAATGTTAAATTCGTTTCTGTTATCTTTTAGCACTGTTTAAGGGTTCGTTAAAGTGTTCTAATCTTGAGTACAACCAAGGTTGAGATTAGGGATGAGTTATCAAACTCGTAAAGTAGCATTTCGGGCCTTACACTCCTTTAGGAGGAGTGTACGGCCGTACACATGGGTGTACGGCCGTACACCCCCTCATGGCCGCACACCCACGATGGTGGGTCACCCACCCCTATATATATATATGAGTAGACCTCACTTCCTTCATTCCTTTCTTCCCTTGGCTGCACACCACTCCATTCTCTCTCAAGTTTCTTCAACCGTGAACCCTCCATGGCTTCAAAAAACGTAAGTATTCCATCCTTTTGCTTGTTATACTTGAAAGACCTCTTGATTCAAGCTTTGACTCTTCAAGTTTCATCATGTTCTTCATCCTTTGAAGGAGTACGACCACACACCTTCATAAGGTTGTCCGTACACACCTTAAAGGCCCTCCAAAGTGAGACTTTGACCCTTATCTTCTAGTTGGACATGGTCCTAGCCTTGATTCACCTTAAAGTCGACAAATTTGGCATGAACATGAAGGGTATACGGCCGAACACCCCTTGTACGGCCGCACACACCTCATAGGGTCGTAAACCCACTTTGATGATCATTTTAGGCCTCAAACTTGCATTACAACTAAGCTTGGGACCTAGAACACTTCTTGGGTGCTAGTTAGAACCGTGGAAACACCTCAAGAGCACACCTCTTCGTGAGTGTACGGCCGTACACTCATGGGCCGTACAACCATGGCCGTACACACCCTTAGGGTGGCAGTACACCTCCCTCACTCAATCACATATGGTTTTGCACACTTAGTTCAAGTGTTTCCAAGTCCCTAGAGTGGTTTCCTATCATGTCTAGTAGTGAAATACCCTAATTTGACTCATATATGTGTTATTACATGTTAAATAGGTTCCAATTGTGTTCGAGGCTTCACTTGACATTCGGCATCTCATATCGATCTTTCATACTAACCGCACAGTTTTTAGACCAAAACAAAGTTATAAATATACAAACACACAAACTATAATAGGTATAGTTTGGGAATTCATACAAGGTTATACATATACAAACACACAAACTATAGTAGATATAGTTTGGGAATTCATACAAGGTTATCTATATACAAACACACAAACTATAGTAGATATAGTTTGGGAATTCAATACATGGTTATACAAATACATACACACATATTTAATGAATAATATTTAATAAAAGGTTTTCTCGTATTATTACTTGTAATATCGTGAATCTAGCTAGAGAAACACGTCTTTGGGTACAATTACATATACTAGTGGAAGACTACCCCTTATGAACCAAAGTCTCCTCGAAGGAGAGCGTGATTTTTGTGTATAGATCTATACGTGACTGACTATCCCGCACCTTGCTGCTAGTTACAGTAGGACCGGCAGGTCTACGGGTGATAAAGTCATAGAGGATACTGGTGCTCGATTTGCGCCTTATCAAGTTAATGTATGGTCATAAAACTCGCAAATAGATACCAACGATTTACTTATGTAGTAATATACTATACATGAACAATGATTATTTAGCATAAGTATGGACAAATACATGGTTTCTTTATGAGAACTAAAGCTACTATACATACTGGTAATAACCAGGGTTTTCAAATAAAACATTCAATACAGAGATTTTTCATACAAAATTTATCATACAATACATGTAGTAGTGATCCAATCATACAAACATTTTTACTAATACTACCTCACTTTTACTAAAGAAAATATTGGATTTTCTTGGAAACATACAAAACAATTTCACTGATTCATTAACAGGTTTTTATTACAAAAGATGCTTATGAACTCATCAGCTTTATGCTGATACTCTTTTCAAAACTGCTTGTATTCTCAGGAAATCATTAGACAGGTACCTCGACAGACTTTTGAGAAGACGGAGCACCTAGAGCCACGTCTTTTACTTTTATTATACTTTTGGATGTATAAGAATACGAAGCAAAATAATGTAAACACTTATTATATATATTTAACGTAATGGTTGTGTTTACTTTGATTACTATGATACAATTGTTGTGATACTATACATGAAGTCATCCACCCCCGAACGTTTCCGCCGTTCCGGTTTGGGGGTGTGACAGATTGGTACCAGAGCTATTGTTTATAGTGAACTAAGTATACCGAACCTTACATGGTATACAACTATAAACACTAAGCGGCCGAAGTGCTCTGAACTAAAAGTATACTTCTAAAATACAAGTATTTTATAAAGAGATGAAGGAGTTGTCTACACAGCTGTAGGAGCTGTTAGACAAGGGATTCATTCGACCGAGCAGTTCTCCATGGGGAGCACCGATCTTATTTTTGAAGAAGAAGAGTGGGACTCATCGTATGTGCATTGACTACCGGGAGCTGAACAAGGTAACGGTGAAAAACCATTATCCACTCCCGAGGATTGATGATCTGTTCGACCAGCTTTAGGGAGCATCTTTGTTCTCCAAGATTGACTTGTGTTAGGGTTATCATCAGATGAGGGTTAGAAATGAGGATGTGAAGAAGTTGGCATTCCGGACTCGTTATGGTCATTATGAGTTCATGGTGATGCCTTTTGGGCTCACCAATTCTCCAGTAGTGTTAATGGATCTCATGAACCGTGTGTGTAGGCCGATGATGGATCGGTTTGTGATTGTATTTATTGATGATATATTGGTCTAATCCATGACCCAGGAACAACACGAGGAGAATCTGAGGGAGGTGCTGGAGACCTTGAGGAGGGAGCGAATTTTTGCAAAGTTCTACAATATTGCAGTTTCTGGGGCAACTTGTGAACTGTCGCACCCCCAAACCAGAACGGCGGAAACGTTCGGGGGCGCAGGACTTTAGGTAAGTATCAAAACACATGCAATATTGTAATCAAAGTACAAACAACCATTGTATTAATAAGTATAAGTTTTACATAAGTATTTAAACATTACATATTCAAACACTAAAGTAAGTACATCAGAAGACAAGAGTCGCAGTACGGTACTAGGTAGTCTTCTCAAAAGCTTCGGGAGTGTACCTGTCTACTAGATTCCTGAGAATACAAGTTATTTGGAAAGAGTAGATCAGCATTTAAGCTGGTGAGTTCATAAGCATTTTAGTTCTGTTAAGTATACCCTAAGTTCTTTGAATAAGTTCACTGGTTTCTCCAGGAAATCCTATATTTCCTGAGGTGATTAACTGATAACCTCAATAGTTTCCCTCTATAATTACCTAGTTTATACTGATTATACATAACACAATATCGAATGGACAGTTAAATGGGTGTATCTGCCCTAAGCCCACAACCAAACAAGGAACAGGAAGTAAGGCGGAAGTCATACATTTCACTGTCAATCGGACATTACTTATGTACAACTCTGATGTAATAACTAAGGAATTATAGAATTAACCACTAAAGGTCTTTTATGTTTTACTAGTTTACAAAGATTGAATGACTAAGTTTCATTTGATAAGTGGTTTAATCCCATAAACCGTTTCCTTTGTATAAGTGGTTTAATCCCATAAACTGTTTCATTTGTAAAGGTGGTTTAATCCCATAAACCGTTTCATTTGTAAAAGTGTTCTTAGTTATATCTGTTCTACAGTAAAAACCTTAGTATTAATCCTGGAGAGTATTGTGTTATCCATAATACTGCCTTGTGGTTTTAAATGTTCAAAACCAGAAGTACAATACTTGATTTCATGATACGTAGCTCTTACTGTAAGTAAAAGCTACTGAAGGTATATCTGGTCGGGATGTAATTAACTTTTCTTACTGTTATAAGAGAAGTATATTACTTTGTAATTCACTCGTTGTTTTATCCATGTGAGTTCTATTAACCATACTAATATGACGGATATGCCTGCGGCGACGTTCTTCAGGCTTCGGAATGGAATGATATTTGACACCCTAGGCCTGCCGGCCAAACTATAGCGAACAGTAGAGGTGCGGGATTGTCAGTCCCATATACATCTATACACAAATTCACGCTCTCCCTACAAGAGATTTTGGCTAATAGTTCAGGACTTAAAAGGTCGTACTTAGATAAGTACACCGTGAAGGGTCTCACAAATTTATTGTTTCAACGAGATTTACAATGTATTATTATTACCCTGTGAATGCTAACTCGGGTACTTTGTATCGTACCCTTGGTTAATGCAAACCCGGTATAATGTATTATTACCTCGTGTTTGCTAACTCGGGTACTCTATATAGTACCTTTGCTAATGCAAACCCGGCAGAATGTATTATTACCTCGTGTTTGCTAACTCGGGTACTCTGTATAGTACCTTTGCTAATGCAAACCCGGCAGGATGTATTATTACCTCGTGTTTGCTAACTCGGGTACTCTGTATAGTACCTTTGCTAATGCAAACCCGGCATTACCTCATGTTTGCTAACTCTGGTACTCTGTATAGTACCTTTGCTAATGTAAACCCAGTATGATGTATCTTTACTTCTTTAATATGTTGTTCGTATATTAAAGTATTATACATATCTTGTTATAGTTGAATGTATTTTGGTAATTTCCTTGGAAAGTATACAGTCGTGAATCATACTTGTATCTTTAGTTTTGAATCATAAGTTATACCTATTATAATTTATATGTTCTAACTGATTAGCATGGTTTCTCATGGATGAACACCTTTGCTCAGCCTGATACAAAGGTGATGATACCAAAAGGAGTAACCTTTTGTACTCATATATGCATAATATATATATAATTAAGAAGGAAACGACCTTCGGACAAATAATACAACCCTAATTTCACATCCAAACAAGGAAAATGATATAAGATAATTCATTAGTCCTAAGCCCTTCAAATCTTATTTATATATTTATACATATATAAACATGATTTTGGCATTTATACTTTGAAATAGCTTATAAAACATTTTTCAAAGAATTTAACAGAGTTTACATGACTTTTAAGATTTAACGTGGCTTTAAGTTATGTTGGAAGTATTTGATAATTCTTAAAAGCATACGGAAACTTTTTGTGTGATTATTATCACATACAGTTATTAACACAATTTATTATTGTGTTATACTTGTATTCCCCCCCCCCTAAAAAGCATTTAAAATCCATTGAAAAGGTAAATTATAGGGGTATGAACTCACTTTGATAGACGGTGATTCGGGCAGCGTTTCGTTTCCCGGAAAAGAGTTTGTTTGACGAAAAACCGGCTCAAAACGGGCAGAGTTTCGACAGGAGAGAGGATAACTTCTCGAGAATTCCGGGGCTCCGGGGCTTGCTTCGGGCTTTAGACACGATACCGGGACCTTGGGGGGTTGTGAGAAAGTCGAGGGGGTGAAAATGTGAATTTTGGGAAGTTTTGGGGTGAAAAAGTCCTTCCATCCGAGAAGGCTCCCACCCTTTATATAGGGGTGCGAGGGTTCGGCCGAAGCTGCTTAGTCATCGGACATGTGGCGAGGCGAGGGAAGAGTCAGCAGCCACGCGTCGGTCAGCAGCGAAGGGCACCTGCGAGGCTCGGACAGATGCGGTCTTCGGATTGGGCTAGGCTTCGGTCCAATAGGAGGAGTACACGTGCGAAGGGGGTATCCGAGGAGCGTGCGAGGGTGATGTCCGGTGTGTCTCATGCGAGGCTGTCCGAGTGGGATTGGACCGCGGAGTTGGTCGAATCAGGAAGTGCCACGCAAGGCTTCGGTCCAATCAGCAGCCGCCACGTGCGAGGGTGACGTGGCATGCGAAATTGCCCGGTTTTTCCTATTTTTCTTTATTTTTGTGCCAAAACTTGCGAAAATCATAACTTTCGCATACGAGCTCCGTTTTTGTCGTTCTTTATTTGCACGCGTAGGTAAAATCATACTCTACGACTTTCGTTTAGACTTCGTCGGCTAATTTTGATTTTTATTTTTTATATTATTATTTTAAACAGATCGGGACGGGAATCCGTTAAAAATTCATAACTTCTTCATCCGACGTCCATTTTCGTCTGTCTTTTTACCGTTGTGGTACTTTTGACGAGACCTTCGATTCTCGTTTAAGTTGCGTTGGCTAAATATCGATCGATTTATATTTCGAATTTTTAGCTATCTACTGCTAAACCGAAACTTCGAAAAATCATAACTTCCTCATACGAAGTCGGATTTTTACGTTCTTTTTATGAACGTTCTCGGTTTAACATATTCTACAACTTTCATTTAGATTGTTAAGTCTAAAAAGTCTTTTATCGAAAATTCGCTTCTTACACTAAACAGTGTTTTGCCGGTTTTATCGCGGATTTTCGATTGGTCATAACTTCTTCGTTATAACTCGGATTTCAGTGTTCTTTATGTTTTTGGAAACCTTGTTACAAACTATACCACTTGGTTCATCTCAATTATGATTATTGATCAATTTATTTTTTACCAAACTTTGACTGGTGTCACATGAACCATAATGGTATTCTGGTCGATCCGGCCAAGGTCGAGGCCATGATGCAGTGGGAGGTTCTGAGGTCTTCATCTAAGATTTGGAGTTTCCTTGGGTTAGCAAGTTACTATTGGAGATTCATCTAGGATTTCTCCAAGATAATTGTCCCTTTGAGTCGTTTGATAAAGAAGACTGTTACTTTTCGCTAGGGGCCGGAGCAGCACGCAACTTTTGAAACATTGAGACAACGGTTGTGCGAGGCACCGATTTTGATCCTACTGAAGGGAGTTGATGATTTTGTGGTTTATTGTGATGCGTCATTCACGAGTTTGGGGGCAGTGTTAATGAAGAGGGGTTACGTGATCGCTTATGCTTCGAGGCAGCTAAAGCCTCATGAAGCGAATTCTCTGACGCATGATTTGGAGCTGGGGCTGTGGTTTTTGCCCTTAAGATTTGGCAACATTACCTCTACGGGGTCTCCTGTACTATTTACACGAACCACAAGAGCCTGAGGTATTTGATGGATCAGCCGAATCTGAATATGAGGCAACGCTGATGGTTGGACGTGGTGAAGGATTATGACTGTGAGATCCTTTATCACCCGGCGAAGGCCAATGTGGTGGCCGATGCTCTCATCCGCAAGGCAGTCGCGACTTCGATAAGAGACATATGTTTGAGGATTGTTGACTCCGCTTTTGGAGCGGATTTGGGAGGCTCAGATAGAGGCTATGAAGGAAGAGCACCGGAAGAGTGAGAGTATTGTGGGTTACGTGGCTTCCTTTGATTATGATAATTGTGGATTGTTGACTCTTCATCAGAGAGTATGGGTTTCGTACTGGGGCGGTGTGCATCAGGTTCTAATGGAGAAGGCACACAAGTCTAGGTTCTTCATTCATCCTGGGGTGACGAAGATGTATAGAGATCTTCGTCCTGATTATTGGTTGCCCTGCATGAAGCAGGATGTGGCTTGGTATGTGGAGCGGTGCTTAACTTGCAGGAAAGTCAAGGTCGAGCATCGGCGACCTCATGGAAAGATGCAACCATTGGAGATTCACGTTTGGAAATGGGAGGAGATCACCATGGACTTCATTACGAAGTATCCCCAGACTGCACGTGAAGTGGATTCGATTTGGGTCATCGTGGATCGGTTGACCAAGAGCACGAATTTCATCCCAATCTACGAGAGTATCTCCTCGGAGAAGTTGGTGGAGGTATACATCAAGGAGGTTGTGGCTCGGCATGGGGTGCCGTTTTCCGTGGTTTCATACGGGGAAGTCAGGTTTACTTCCAGGTTTTAGAAGAGATTCCATCAAGAGTTGGGTACTCGTCTCCATTTCAGCTCAACGTTCCATCTGCAGACCGATGGTCAGAGCGAGCAGACCATTTATACCCTAGAGGATATGTTACAGGCATATGTTTTGGACTTTGGTGGGATTTGGGATATGTATTTTCCGTTAGCGGAATTTTCGTATACAAAAATTATCACGCCAACATAGATCAGCCACCTTTTGAGATGCTTTATAGGAGGAAATGTAGGACCTTGATATGTTGGGGTGAGGTCGTTCAACGGATTATGGAGAGTACCGAGGTACTTAAGACGACCGAGTTGATCCAGTAGGTTCGGAGTAGACTTCAGACAGCTCACAGTCGGTAGAAGAGCTATGCCGACAGGCGCCGATTAGATATAAAGTTCCAGCTGGGGGATATGGTTCTTCTGAAGGTGTATCTTTGGAAATGTGTCATCCGATTCAGGAAGAGGGGCAAGTTGGGCCCCAGGTACATCGGTCCTTTTAGGGTTTTGGCCCGGGTAGGCCGGGTTGCTTATCGTTTGGATCTTCCAGATGAGCTCAGTCAGATCCACAACACATTTCATGTCTCTCAGTTGCGGAAGTGTTTAGTGGATGATTCCGTAGTGGTTCCATTGGAGGATATTCAGGTGGATGACCGCCTGAACTATATTGAGAGACCAGTGATGATTCTTGACCGAAAGACGATAACCTTGAGGAACAAGGTCGTTGAGTAGGTGAAGGTCCAGTTGCAGCATCACAAGGGTTCAGAGTGGACTTAGGAGCCGGAAGATGAGATGAGGGAGCACTATCCGAAATTATTTGTAGCAACGGACTTCAAGGACGAAGTCTGATTCAGGTGGGGGAGAATTGTAACATTCAAACCTTGTAAGTTTCCATTTTAACCCTTGTTAAGCAAAATGTTTGTTTTTTTGGTCCTCTGGCTAGTACGCGGGGAGTACTCTATGAGGACGCTTGGCGTACTAGCTGAAATCTAATCGCGAGAATCGACCACATAAGTTGGGCGTACGCTGGGTGTACGCTGGCCAGGGGCAAACCCTAATTTTTAGGGTTTGTGCCCTATTTAAGCATCATTAACCCATCTCTTGGACATTTTTAGACCAACCTCCACATCCTCAAACCCTAATTTCGTCCCATAGCCTTTGTGTGGTGCTTTTGAGCTCTAATGAAACATTTTTGGTGTGTTTTGTGCATCTTAAAGAGGAAGGAGAAGATTGAAGACTCATCCTTTGGATAAGAGCTTAGGGATCCAGATTTAACTTCTTCATTTAGTGACTTTTGGGCGCGGGGATTTGTCGGGCCAGCAGCCAGAGATTTATCAGTGTGATTCAGCAGTTCGAGGTGAGTCTCCTTACCAGGTTTAGCAGGTCTAAGGCACCAATGCCGACCAATGATCTGTTATGTTAGGATGCTAGATGTCTGTGCGACTCTTGCATGTGTTAGTGCTTGTATGCTTACTGGGCGGGGGCCCGATGGTTATTCTGTATACTATTATCTTGGTATGCTTATTGTTAGATGCCATTTTATGTATCTTATAGGGTAGTTTTTATCATCATTTTAGCATCATATTTTGTACATTTGCATGTCATTTAGATAAATAATGTTCAGCTCATGTCTTTCGTTAGAATTCTCGTACTGCTCATGTTTTTATGTCAATTTCAGATAGTTCGAGTGGAGCAGTGCTTTGGGAGCAGTTGGATGCGTGTTTGGAGCTTAAAATGGAGCTTGGAACTTATGGAGTATGTTGAGGAATGTTTGGAAGATGCTTTGGTCAAGAAACATTCGATCGAATTGATCACACGAAGAAAGAATCTACAATCTAAAGATAAAGGATGTTACTGGCAGCTTTGACCCCCTGTCAGTATTTTGACCATATCTTGAGAACCGTAACTCCGATTGACGCGATTCAAAATGATCTGAAAAGTAGACGAAATTTCGGACGTCATAGGCACAACCTGCGATTGCAGGTTGTCTCCTTGCGATCGCAGGTGACCCTTTTTGCGATCGCAGGTTTGGTCGCAGGTTGCCTTCGAGGTTCTTTTGTGCCCAAAATTCATCCGGGAGTGAAAACTCAATACCTGCGATCGCAGGTTGTGTACATGCGATCGCAGGTTGGATAAAAAGTGTCAAAATAGCATCCTACTTCATTAAAAAGGCATCAGACGCGTTTATTTCAAAACCTGCGATCGCATGTTGTGTACATGCGATCGCAGGTGCGCCGTTTTTGCTGCTGGACGTATAAATAGACCCTGATAGCATTCCTGTAACCTAAGTTGGAGATTCCAGAGGTACCAGATGACGAAAATACAATTTTGGAGGCGTTTCTTCTCCGATTTTAGCGATTTCTGAAGATCTGAAGACTGTGGATCATCTCCTACGTTTAGTTTAGGAAGATTTAGTAGTTTAATGTTTCTTTTTATTGTTTTAGATAAGATTTTAGCCATGCCTGGGTAAACCCTAGTTTTCAGTTTTGCAAAGATAAGTACTTTTCATGTGATTGATCATTAGATATTGTTTTTGATTTGTGTTTCTATCTAGATTCTTCAGTTTTGTTCTTAATGAATGTTTGATTTTGATTCTTGTTAGTGTGATCACCAAGCTAGGGTTTTATCATTCCAATTAATCAGTTAATAGAATCCGTAATTGTTCTAATTAATTGGTAATAAGTAACAAGTAATAAATCGGTTCCGTGTTTGGGATTTGACTTTATTATAAACTGTAAAAATCATACCTTTACGCTTCCGAGCTTGTGAAAAGTATTGGGTATTGCTGGGAATTTTACAAAGAACTTAATGCAACTTTTCTGATCTTAATTAAGAGCTTGTTTGATTAGACAGTAAAAATTTATGGTTAATTGAAGAACTTGTTTTGGTTAACTAAATAAGGTAAAAGAGAAATTACTAGAGCTTGTTAGTTTTTCTCAGTACCAGCTTAGATAGAACGCATCTCAAATAATCAGATCTGGATCAGTTGCATGAGTAGGAAAGTCACAGCAGAGCTGAAACCATTCTTATTATTGATTTTCGTTTACTGTATTATCACTGTATTTCTAGTTATTAGTTTTAATCAAAACCCCCCTTTTTATATTCTGTTTCTTGACTAGATGTGCCTGATGCAAAAAGGCATTGACTTTTAGGCTGTGTCCCTGAGGATTCGACCCTGCTTCCATGTGCTATATTTTTAGTGCAACCAGCAGTGATAAATTTATTTGTTTAATACGTGCGCGACAGCGTGTTAACACTTATATGATTTGTATGTTGGGCGGCACCCGTTATGCGAGTTAGGGTGAGGCCCGTTATACTCAGTGGGCGGGGCCTATTATGCGAGTTAGGGCGAGACCTGTTATACTCAGTGGGCGTAGCCCGTTATGCGAGTTAGGGCGAGGCCAGTTACACTAATCGGGCGAGGCCCAATATATGTTAGGCATGTGTAATATGTGGTATTTGGGGGAAAATCACTAAGCTTCGTGCTTACGGTTTTTAGTTTATGTTTCAGGTACTTCTGTTGCAAAAGGGAAGCGCTCAGGGTGATTACAGTACACACGCGTTATTGTTCTGCATTTCATGATAACT
The DNA here is from genome assembly GCF_052849685.1 of Lactuca virosa. NCBI lineage: Eukaryota > Viridiplantae > Streptophyta > Magnoliopsida > Asterales > Asteraceae > Lactuca > Lactuca virosa. The sequence continues at coordinate 115,917,888 of NC_136431.1, forward strand.
TTGATATTTGTGATGTTTTGATACGTTTGTTCCATTTGGGATTTATGATGATGTTTTGAATATTGTTTTTATTAAAATTAAAAATGAAATTTTTGGGTCTTATTTTTGGGACTTTACAGAAGCCATGACAAGCACAACCAGCACTCGAGACACCCATCCCGCAGATTCCGTCCATTTGGTAAAGATGAGTCCCGAAGCCATCGAGCTGAGGTTCATGTTGTTGAGAAAACACCTCTAAAGGCGGACAAAGAGAAAGGGAAATACTATGAGTACCACAAGAGAAAAACTCACGATACCGGCGAGTGCACGGTTCTGAGGAAAGAAATAGATGAAGAACAACTAACAGGAGAACTCTCGGAAATCGCATAAGATTTAAGGTCCAAGTTTCACGCCGACCAGAGGAATGCCCGAGATCGGAAAGATGCCAGCAACCACCAAGTCAAAGAGGAGATCCTTACCATCACGAGGTGCTATAAGAGAAGCGAGTGCTGCAAAACAGATGACGCCATTGAGGTACTCCCTTAAAACATCCTCAATATTAGTTTTTCGTTAGAAGATCCAAGGATGTCGGGATGGAACCCTAGGGACCCACTCTTTATAACTGCCCGCATACGTAAAATACAAATCAACTGTGTCTACATAGACAACAGTAGTGGTACCGAAATCCTTTACGAGCACCGTTTCCAATAATTTTCGACCTCCTGGAAGGAAAGCTTGGCACCTCAGCTATTAAAAGTAAATGAAATGACCAACGATTGAGAATGCATTGAAAACTAATCCACTGATGCAATACATGACTGAACAAAGCCCATGTGGAACAACACATACCAAAATCTAAAGTTGATTGATAGATCAACAACTGCTTATCCTAAACTATACATAGCAATATATACAACGAGCTAACAAATACATTAACAACTGATACTTAACCTGAGCGACCCAAATGCCTCAAGACCTAATCATCAGTGATCCCGAAAAAAACCATTGGTTATAACGAGCTCCTTGTCCAATAACCTCCTACCGCGAAGACAACTCTGTTGAGCATCAACGCTACTGATTGATCTAAAACTAATTGGTGTTAGAAAGGGAACAACTTTACCCATATAGCACATTCAGCCCTCTAGGACCAGGCATTCGATTCCGACACTCCAGGCCATCGTGCAAGGACTTGGTGGATGCCATTTCTGATCTGTGACAACCGTCAATTTCCGGTCAAGTCAAAGTCAAATAAAGTCAACGAGTCAAACCGGTCAACTCATTTAACCCTTGTATATTAGGGTTTCCATTATGTTTCTTATTGTACAACTCGCAATCTTAATACAAAGTATCACTTAGAGTTTTCACGTGTTCGGAAAGTCTAAACCCTAATTAGGGAAAGTGATGAAACTACTCGATAAAACATTATTCATTAACCCTCGGGGGCATATAACAATCATATCGAGACTTAACGGGATGTACAAACCTTGCGTTGCGAAGCCGGACACTCAAAAAGGTCACAAAAGAAGCCTCTCCCAATCTCTTTCACTCTATCTCTCTCTATTAAAAATCTCTCCCAAATCTCTTCCAAATCTCTCTCAAAAGTTCCTTTAACTTTTTATAGTCTTTCGGGTCATCCCGACCCTTAACCGGGTCAAAAACCGCTTGAAACGTGGTAATATTTGGTAAAACAGCCTTAATAGACCGAAGCCTCCCTTTAGGAAGCGAACCCTCTTGGACCGAAAGTGCTTAGAACCGAAGGTCCCTATAGGGACCGAACTGCTGAAGAACCGAAACCATGCGAACCGAACCGAACCGAACCTCCCTTCGGACCGAACCTTCCTTTCTCCTTCGCCCCATTTCGCTCCTGACCACCTTCGCTCCATTTCGGCCCATTTCACCTTCGGGCCCAACAGCAGTAGGGACCGAACCTCGGCCCAGTACCGAGAAGTCTCGCAGATAGGCCAAATTCACCCGGTTTTCGACTACGACTTCATTTTAGGCCAGTTTTACATGATTTTAACGCGGGATTTTCACCCAAAATCATATTTTAACATATAGAACCCCATATTTCATAATTAATCACGTTTTTGGGGTATAATCCTTATCCAAGAAGAGTGGGTGGGATATTATTGGTGGAGTGTTGACTTTACTTTAGTGTATGACACAAGCAACCACCCATGCCCACTCCATGACCAGCCCTTGTCCTTCCACCATACCTAGTCCTTTCATTGTACTCTTTCCATCATTTTTCCAGCCACATCCTTGATCAAAGGCTGGAAAACTCCCCTCTCTCCTCACATTTCTCTCATTTTCCACCAAAGAACAAACTTCATTCTCTCTCATTTTCTCTCTCTAAATTTCGAGTTTCAAGGCTATTCTCCAAGATTTTCTTCTACTTTTGGTAAGTATTATCATCATCCATATGATTATTTCACTCCTTTCTACTCAAATCATAGGTTTCTTACACAAACTTCATCATATTTGTGTTAGAACTTCGAATCTTCAAGCAATCTTCTAAGTGTTCTTGAGTTGAACACTTCCTTTCCTCAACATCCATCCACTGAAATCACAAAAGGTGAGTTCATACCCCTACATTTTCATGTTTTCTTCAAGTTTTAGGGGGGGGGGGGAATACAAGTTAAAACACCAAAAACTTAACTAAACTCAAACAACAGCTTTCATCAGAAAAGTTGAGTCTTATTCACGGACTGTTTTGACTATCTTAAACTTAATATCTTTCAAAACTGTTTAATATGAAAATAGTTTAGGTTCATACCTTTACAATGACTACTTTCACATCTCCATACGTTTTTTCTACGATTTATGGTGATTTTTACAAAACTGCCTATCATTTCAGAAATGAATTCGGACCAGTCTGTGAATATGAACGTTTTCTCACAAGTTAAAGACTTCTAAAAATCATAATAAAAATTATGAATAAACTAGACACAATTCACGAACTCTCAGAATTTACGGATTTAGTTTTCGACTTCGTATGATTTTTCTATGATTTTTCTAAAACAGAGTAGAAAGGTCAAAGACTAGTTAACACCTTATAACTTTCATCACACTTTGTAACATGTTGAGCAAAGTGTTAATCTTTGAGAATTTCATATTTTACATGAGTTTCTTGTTGTGGTATAATTATATAACAGAAAATACTCACTGAATTGTAAGAATCCTCCATCATTACCAATAGTACAAAACAAGGCATGATAAACATAGTTATATTTTTGCTATACATTCGACTTACATAGAAAAGGGTTCTTATACACCACAAATAAACATGCTAAACTATAATAGGTATAGTTAGGTTGCATATACATTACAAACATTTTGATAAACTATAATAGGTATAGTTAGGTTGCATATACATTACAAACATTTTGATAAACTATAATAGGTATAGTTTATGTTTCATTTACATTTCGAACTCATTACAAAGGACTTTCATTAACAGGGAACAAATACAAAGTACCGGGTTTACACAAAAAGGGATACATTACAAAGTACCGGGTTTACACAAAAAGGGGTACATTACAAAGTACCGGGTTTACACAAAAAGGGATACATTACAAAGTACCGGGTTTACACAAAAAGGGGTACATTACAAAGTACCGGGTTTTCATATAAACGGGGTACGAATACAAAATACCGGGTTTACACAAAATGGTTTTATGGTATTAAAACTACAAATCATTAGAATTGTTAGTTTTCATCTATAATTGCTAAGTGTACATGTTAGAGTTATATAAAATTGAATTGAAATCGACTTAGAATTGGTGGGCCCGCCTTATCTCCTGTTCCTTGTTTGGTTGTGGACCTAGGACAGACCCATTATATTCAACGGTTTATTTAACTTAAATTTATATAACTTATATACGCTGGGTGATTATAGAAGGAACCTACAGGTCTTTCTAGGGTTCATTATCGCATAACATAGGAGCATTCATTTTACACTTAACAAAGAAAATATTCAATTTTCTGGAATCATACTCTATCGCTTTTACAAAGAAAACAGCTTCTTTCTCAAATAAAATTCTTATGAACTCACCAACTTAATTGTTGACACTTTTTCAAAACTACTTGTATTCTCAGGAAATCAGTGAAACAGGAAATCAACAACATTTTGAGGATGGGACGTTAAATCGTCAAACAGTTCATTTTGTCATCATAATGTAATTGATTTTGAAACATGTAAACATATACTATGGTGTAACCTTTTCAATTATATTTATGATGGTTGTATTTACTTTGAGCACTATTAAACTCGTTGTTGTGATACTTTACATGAAGTCCTCCACCCCCAGACGTTTCCGCCATCCTTGGTTTGGGGGTGTGACATGATCCCCAACAATCCCCCCCTCAGAAATTGCTCCCTGAGAGAATCGAACCCTCGCCACTGGCTCTGATACCACTTGTTGAACATCATCGCTACCGGTTGATCTAAAACCAATTGGTCTTAGAAAGGGTGCAACCTTACCCATATAGCACATTCATCCCTCCAGGAGCAGGCATTCGATTGTGACACTCCAGGCCATCGTGCGAGGACTTGGTCGATGCCATTTCTGACCCCCAACAAACTCATGCATTCCTGAGCACATACATCTGATGGCAACTTTCCCTGCACCCCGTTTTCACCAAATCTTGAACCAAAAACTCGCATACCCGAACCGCAGATATTTGTGACCCATTCTTCTAAAACCATAAACTCTAACAAATCGATGATCCTCGAAGCTGAATACCCAATTCTCTCCCACTTAGGAGTAGGATCAAATGAGAACACCTAAAAGGTTGAGAACGCGAGAACAGATCACAACCTTGTAAATAATTAGATCTATGGCTATTATTAACTGGATCATTTATGAATATTTATAAAACTAATGTGCTAAATATGTAACTTTGAAATGGAAAGAAGGGTACAATAGGAAATGCATATAATTTAATTAAATAGAAATTCCTATAATTTCTCTATCTCTCTCTCTCTACTTAACTAGAAAACCCTAATCTATTTATTTTGAAAAAACCGGCCGCACACCCCACCTTCTGCACCACTGTTTTCGTTCATCGTCTTCCGCCATCCTCCATCGTCGACCATCGTATAGCCACCATCGAGCCTCCTCCTTAGTCTAAACGTGGTCATTTACACGGTTGCTTCCCTCTTTGGATCTTCACGATTTCAACAACAATAGAGTTCATTTTCTCTTAAATGGGCAAACATAGGAGAGAGCACGAGGGGGATTCAGAGTGAGATCGAAAAGGGCGAGGGGATAACAGTGGTGTTAGAGTTGAAGCCCCTAACAATTAGTAGTGCTAGAGCTCAGGTACATGTTTCTGGCTCCCAAGACAATTCTTCTCCTTTTTTTATTCTTCTGATTGTGGTGCTTAATGATGATGATGATGATTTAATTAGGCTTCAGAGACGTATACCGGTCGAATTTCTTATGAACACTCGAAACATGGAACTGGTAACCAAAAGGACGAAATTTATGCGTTTGGAGTGCTGCTTTTGGAGATTTTGACCGGAAGGAAGCCGTTCGATGGGTATGTTACATTCATCTTCGTCTTTTTCCGATGAGATCTGTTTGTTTTTTTTTTTTTTTTGAAAAAATAGAGATCCACTGAGAGACGAGAGTTCGCTAGTGCATTGGGCTTCTTCCAAACTTCATGATAGTGAATCATTGGATGGAATGGTTGAAGCAGGCATCAGGAAGACAAGTCCCCCAAAGGTTCTTTTGCGATTTGCTGATATTGTGTTGCTTTGTTCTCAGGTATTAACTGATGCATATATGATTATGAAGATGAACTAAAAGGAATTGATTTGTTTGTAAAAGACAGTTGATGATTGTTATAAAGTTATACGATTGATGATTGTTATAAAGTTATAATCATTTATGATTATAAACATGGTTGTACATATCATTAGAAGACACCGATACTAATCATTTATAATTATAACTATCAGCAATATAAATGATTAGAAAATCGATTATAATCATATCATTTATGATTATAACACCACATGATTTTGCTACTAATCATTCATTTTAATATTTTATTGATCTTTTTATTGTATTTACATGTTATTGGCATTTTGTAGGTATTTATCAAAGAAAAAGAAATGATATGACTTTTTAGGTATCGTTGGTGCTCGTCACATAAGCAACCATTTGATCCAAGTAGAAGAAGGAGGTTACAACCGACTCAAGAAAATGGTCGGCATATGGATGAATTTTTCAATATTTGTTTTTCCTTTGGAGTGGTTTAATCATTGTTGAATATAATCATGTATAAATGTATGAAACTAGTATTTGCATATTCATTTATGAATATATTCCTTTGGAGTGAGTTAATCATTGTTGAATATAATCATGTATAAATGTATGAAACTAGTATTTGGCATATTCATTTATGAATATAAGTATATAATTGTATAAACTCGATCTTTAGAAATTCTATTTATGAATATAACAAAGTTTAATAATAAGTCGAGTTTTATTTTTTATTTTTTTTATTTATTTTTTTTTATTGAATAAAACTCAATCTTTAAATTGTGTTTTCTTCATTTATGATTACAACTTTATAGTTTTATAATTACAAACATGTTTTACTCATTTATAATTAATAATATCTGATGAATGATAAATTATAAAAAACGACTTTTTAACAAAAAATTAATAAAATTTTTTTTGTCATATATTAATAAAATAATAAAATAAATATTGGTTAATCTGTTATTTTAAGTAACTGTAATTAATATTGCTAAAATTTAGGAGATTAAGATTTGTTATAATTTAAATTAAATACGCAGTTACTAATATACCCCTATAAAATGATTGGTCCATAACTGTTCTCGCGTTCTCAACATTTTAGGTGTTCTCATTTGATCCTTACCCTATATATATATATATATATATATATATATATATATATATATATATATATATATATATATATATATATATATATATATATCATCCCATACCTTTGGAATATATTACACAATGCAAGATGATCTTCCAGATGAAGATCATCAAATTCAAAGAGATTCCAAATCTCAGATGGGGACCTCGGAAACTCCCTAATCATAACTGCCTCTAACATTAAGAATCTCATGTAGACGCACTAGCAATAATTCTGAAAGTCCATTCATAACACTGATTCTCTATCTACAAACGAATGGACTAGCACACACCTTGCTTATAAATCCCCAACCATCAATTCATCGTGGGAATCATTCATAAATTCAAGAGGCATCATTCTCATAGGTAGGATACACATGGGACAACAAAAGTTTTTCGTTCCCGATTCACTTCCCTGCTTCCTAAAACAGTCAACTAGCACCTAAACTAACTATATCCGAAGAAAACAAACCCTTGACCTCATCTCTAGGCAACTATAACACAAGTATCCTTTTGTTCATTCCCACACTTCTATACATGTCGCCAAAGAAAACCGCAATAATCTAGACTCATGTTGGGTCTACACCCCAACTATGAAAATCAAATGTCTGATCTCTCTTTCCTCCAAACGCGGAAAACTGGAAGTACATAACCCCTGTCGAAAATAGTGACATCCCAATCCATCTGCCAATTATTCAGCCTGCGACTACAATCCTCGAGCCATTCATCACAATCGGTTCCTTCTTTAGTCCCGCGACTCAACTGCTACTACCTCGAGCAAGGCCCTCGAGACCTCAAAATCAATTAACTCATCTAGGTATGCACCATTCAAACTCAGACTGACATAACCACTAAGGCCCAAGCAATCACCAGACCCATCCCCAGTCTAAACAACTGTAACCGTTAAACCGAATAAGGCGGGAATACATTGCAATGAATCATGGTGCCAAACCATATAATGTACCCTCCATCAACTCCTTAGAATCCCCAAAGTCCTCCTCGATTTGACTACGAGTCCTGTACTTTCAGTAATACGAGCCGAATACTAACTTCGACACATATCCGTACTTTCTTCAAGAATCTTTCTGGATCCTCTAAGTAACTACTCATATCCACTACCACCTGATTCAATCACATATACCCTCTTTCAAACAAATACACACCGCAAAACAACACACCAATTCCTTTGAAGTACTTCCTAGTCCTTCTTAGGATTCCCACCTCACCCTGCCATCAGTTGTTGAAAACCCCCTACTAATATCAGCTAACTACTTCATGAATACAGTTACCTTTAACAAAACTCAAATAATATTTCAAATAAAATACCCAACCCTACAACGGTTAGACTCAAACAAGAGCTACAAAATAGGCCAAATCAATCATTCTAGAACTATTTCACCTTTGCAGCATGTAACTTAACATATTCATTTAATAGTTAGCTCACATCAATATGGGCCACACAAAGCATAAAGCAAGCAACATTATGGCAGTAACACTCTATAGGCCACAAAACATAAAAAGGCATCCTTCAACTAAATTGCTTCTATGATGCTAGGAACTTCTATCAACAATGTTGGTTGCCTTATGCATACAAATTATACACAAAACGGGATCACATAGACTGTCGAATGAATGATTCTACCCTAAGCCCACAACCAGACAATACACAGGAAATAAGGCCAAATCAGTCCTTTTAGGACTACATGATCCTAATCGTATACTATTTTTAAATCATACACTTATCAATCAATTCCAGCAACATAGATTCCAAATCTGACATAGCTATGTATTCCTTGGAGATTTTCCGGTAGTGGCATAGTGTGCTGGGAGGGGCCTAGTAGGCGGTAATGAACTGTTCGACATGTATATTTATGTAGATAGTTGTTTGTGCTTACTTGTTTACTTGATTTCTTGTTTGATCATATATTTCGACAAATCATGGTGTGTTAGGTTGAGGCAGTCCTACTTCATGTTGTAGGCCAAGATACTAGGTGCGGGCCGACTCTAAGTTGTAGGCACAGAGGCTAATGTAAGTGGTTGGGTTGAGGCGCTAGGCCAACATACCCGAGGGCAATCCAATCTTTGTGGTTGTGGGCCCAGGGCACTCTAGTCTTTGTGACTGTGAGCCCGATGTACATGCATTGTATGTATATTATGATGTGTGGTATTTTGGAGGAACTCACTAGCAGAGCTATTAATATGACCATTTTATGCTGAACTTTGAACATCTACATGTATTTTTATGAACAACCAGATAAACAACCATAGTTGATGATGACGTAAAAATACCCCTTAGTTTTGAAATATAACCTTACTTCCTATCTTCACAAATTGTAGTTCTTCATCGTCGATGATTAATCAAGGTTCCTCCAAAAAATTTCAATTAATTCCAAAGTTATCAATTGACCTACATTAGAATAAATTTATAAATTCGTGTGCACAAAGTAATCCGCAACCATGACAAAATTGATAGCCATAATAGGTTTTTTTTTTTTTTTTTTTTTTTTTTTTTTTTTTTTTGTTTGTGTGTTAGTGTCAGATTGATCTAGTTATTGTTTTATTTTTTTCTGTTCTAAAACATGATGTAAAACAAAACCAACAACTTTTCAATCCGTTCATATATAATTAATAAAAACCTTTTAATAATAATATATTAATAATAATGATAGTAACAATAATATTAATATTAATAATTTAATAATAATAACAATAATATATTAAAATTAATAATATATGGGTCACGAAGAAATTTAGAAAAAGGAAGGGTATATGATCACCTTTGAAGAAATATAGATATTCTCCTATCTCGGGGAGCGATGTTGATGTTTATGTGCGACTCGTGAGTAATTTCAAACCCTATTTATGGTTGAAATCCGAGGCTCGGCATTACAAACTACACAAAGTTACCTTGACGTTATGCTCATCCAGATGCTATATGTTATGGATTCCACTGAACTGCAGGATAAGTGTTTGATGAAAATCCGCACCCACTTACGTTGGATACACAAAGTTACCTTCACGCCATTGATTTCTGAGCCATGCATCTTCGATTTAAAGATGGTTATTAACGCCCAGGGGGGAATTGGAGGCGCTTATTTATTGAATTAACTGCAACATGACAGGAGTTCCCTCCGTATGTTTATGTGGTCTGAATATGCACATCCAAACACCCCTTCATTCATCCACGGGTGATACACGTTAGATCGGTTTTATTCCGCCTCTTCAAATTTGTCACCAATTCAGGTAATTCCATTTATGTTTCGGATTGGATTATGTTGCATTTTAAATTCTTTCAAGTGCACTGTAAAAATTATAATAATCAATCCCCTCTTTACCTGGTGTATATGTAGTGATATATGAGACCGAATAGCCCGAAAACCTATAGAGTACGTTATGTACTTTGTACACTTTCTTCTCTTAAGCCTTTACTTCGAACCCTTGTGGTTGCTCAAGCCTCAACGTACACATCTTCATTCAGCTTTCTATCTAGAAACAGAGATTTGACTTCTAGCTGGTAGATATTCCACCTTTTTTGAGAATCCAATCCCATAGTAGTTCCTACTGTTTCCACACGAAGTGCATAAACTTCAAAATAATCAACTCCATACCTCTATGAGTCTCTTTTTGCAACTAGTAAGGCCTTATGCCTCAGCTTGGTCTTATAGATTCACTACTTTTAGCTCATTTTGGCAGCCCAACTAAGCTACATTAATGGTCTTCTTAATGGGCTTGATCTCATCTGTCACGGCAATTCTCAAATGCTTCATTTTAACAACTTCATTGTATGAATTTGGATCAGAATTTTATGCCACGGTCATGTTTTCTCAAACATCTTCCGGTTCATTACCCGAGTCATAATCACTCATCCATGTAGGAGGTTGTCCGATTCGTTGCTTATAGTATTAGCTTCAATAACATGGTACGTCTTGCAAATTTGGACAAGTCTATAAGCAGTGGCGAGTTTAGAACATAAAACAACATGATTCACTTTTTAAATTAAACGACAAGAAAAAAAATAGTTGTGCGTCAAGATCGAATCGGATCGTATAAGCAAAAAAAGATTTGAAGTTCTTATAATTGTACCGGGATGTGCTCTTATATCTTGATATAGATTTTCATAATTCAACATAGTGAACTTAAATCAACTTTTATATGCTTATGTTCCTCATTATCCTTTTTTACTATTTTTTATCATTCTTTAAAAAAAAGTTGAATAAAGACAATTTTTTTATCCTAATTTCTGAAACAAACACCAAGTCACAAATCAACAATCAAAGCAAAGAAATAAGGAATTATCAATGAAACAATGATTTTGTTTTTGGTATGATATTTCTTATTTCGTTAGCTATGAGATTTCTTATTTCACAATTTTATTTTACAAACAACACTCAAAATATCAAATAATCAAACAAATGAACTACAATCAAATAATCAATTCATATTGTGACAAATAAAAAAACATAGTATACAATCATGGAACAATCAAAATTTATGTTGTTAAATCATTGAAGAATTCATAAATCACCCTTCAATATTCACTATTAGTAAGAAAAAAAAACCCGACTCTGGAATCGATAGTCTTATATTCACAATTCATTATTAACAAACATTTAATATCAATTATATTAGAATAAATGAACAATGATCCAGTGAAGCAATAAGTTTAAAAAAATATATAATAATAAAAATTACATTCAGTGGAATTGTGATTTGTGAATTATGAATTATAGATCTTTGATGACTAATAAATCGATGGAATTAGAGTCTTGCCCTAGGAGTTCCTATTGAGCCGCTGCCCCTCCAAGTAGTCACTCACGTTTATTTTATTTTTTATTTTGTTTTTAATTTAATTTTATATTGGGCTATTTAACTTTATATTGGACTATATATATTGACTTATATTTTAACTTTTTGGGCTATTAAAGTATAGAATACAGGCTTTAAAAATCTGAGTTGTATATCTTTTTCCAATACTATTAAGTAGTTCAGTTAATTGTTTTTAGGTAGGTCACATTTTTTTAATTATATATAAGCTATTATAAAAAAAATAAAAAAAAAAGTAGGTCAAGTGACCCACCTTCAACCTATGTAACATCGCCACTGTCTATAAGCATCCTAGAAACAAGTGAATTAATTAATAGGGAGATTTATCTTTTTATCATCTAAATAGGGGTTAGATTTGGATTAGGTTTCTTGGCAAATTGGTATTTATAGGTTCATGTGTTATTTTGATGAATAATGAGAAATTTCATTTGAGTCTAAGACTTCCAGAGACCTTCTTGTTTCTAGAATTATAGTAATTCTACCTGGTTCATTTTAACTAGCATCAGAGCACCAAGAAAGCGAACCATGGGATTGAAGAAAATCAACAAATTGGAAGTAGAGATCATAAAATTTAGAGGTGAAGTCGAGGAAAAATAGAAACAACACAACTAGAAGATTACACAACTCCTCCGGGCCATAACCACTTAACCACGAAGGTTGGTAACTTGCCCACCAAGGAAGAATGCGAGCGACACACGACGAAAGACCGTCTCTACGATGATATGGGGTTTCCATTATCTGACAACGAATCGGGTTGGGAAAAAGCAAGAAGGCGAAGGTGCAAAATGGGAATCGCATAAGAATAGGATGAAAGAAAAAGTTGGTTCGAAGGGGCTCAAGTACATAAAGCAAAAAAGGTCCTTATTTGAAGGAGAAGATGTATGTGTGTGTAAGTCTACCACATTGAGAGTTCTTTTAATAGATTCAAGGCATCAAGGAAGTCGAACAACTCAAGGCTGCAACCTTATATATGGATGGAGCAGCCTTGGTATCGTTGGAGTGAGGACACGTCACCATTTTGATAATGAAGAGGACTGAAACGGTATCTCCTTGATCATTCCAGCTATAGTATGAGGGTAGCCGATATGAGCAAGTCATAGCTATCCGAAAGGAGGGGACATCCCACGATTACGTTAGAAATTTTGGGAAAATGGTGGGTCTAACTACGGGGGCTGTCGGAATAGGTCTTGGAAGGAACTTCCATCAACCAGCTAAAATCGGAACTCTGAGGATCATACAACAACTCAGTCGTTGGTGAGGATCATACAACCCTAGGAACTTACCCACACAATGCGATTGGAGGTAATGAGAACTGTGTCGATGGAAGAGGGGTACGATAGGGGTGGGCCATTCCGATCAACAACAACACCAATGGGTTGTGGAAGCAATACGAAGCATTGGAAACCGGTATTGGAAGGAACTTCCATCAAGAAGATAAAATCAAAACTCAGATCTTCGGTGAGGGTCATACAACCCTAGGGATTGACCCGCACAATGCGATTGGCGGTAACGAGAACCGTGTTGATGGGAGAGGGGCATGATCGGGGGTTGGTCATTCCGATCAACATATAGAGATATGGTAACCTCCTATAGGAAATTTAGAGGTGCATGGGGATAGCTGAGGACGTTCGAAAGATTTTCAAAGGATGAACTCACAGCTAAAGGGCAAAAGGGTTATGCTTCAAATGCGATGCCAAGTTCGCACCAGGCCATCAAGTTGTGTACTGAGAGACGAAGATGAAGAAGAGGATCAGGAAGAACCGTCTAATACAAACTAGGATCATGCTCACTTAGATACAATAAAAGTCACATTAAACTCGGTTATAGTGTTAACGCCCCCATAGATTATGAAACTACACAAAAACATGGGCGGTCTTGAAATAATGGTACTAATTGATGGCAGATAACTTTGTCTCACAAGGCATTGCATGAACTACTGGTAAAAAAATGATTCTCGTGTTTCACGATCTACTAGTCGTAGATGATTTCTTCCCTCTAGAGTTAGGTCACTGATGTAATATTAGGTATTAAATGGATGCAAACATGGGGGATATGATTGTAAATTCGAAAGATCTTACAATGATAGTATGGAAGGGGAACGGAGTGTTACACAGGTAGGAGATCCGAGCTTGTCTAAGAATCCGGTCTCTTTCAAATCATTCTTCATGTCGTTATTACATTATGAACTAGATGCGTTTATAGTATCACCGAACTGGTTAGCATCGGAGGTCACTGAATCAAGTGAGGGTTCCGAGGCCGTCAAGGCCCTTATCGCAAAATTTGAGGACATGTTTAATCTTCCACGCGAACTACTGCCCCATATGGAGACATTCTTGTTTCTCGAATTATAGGAATTCTACCCATTTCTTATTATAAATCTCCCATGATGTATATCATCCTCAACCGTTCATCTTCTTCGTTGGTGTTGTCATCCTCATCGGTATTGTTCTTACTGACGACATTCTCTACTATGTGATTTGCTAAAACACTATCCTTTATCTTCATACAAAAATGACATTCATTGTAATTTTTATTTTGTTAATATTGGGATTGAGCAAATTATAGGCCTTAGATCCACGCTCCTGTCATGGAGCTTCATTCTCTATTGTGGTACATGAACATTTGTTAAACAACCAAATACACATAAATATGAAACATAGGGGCGATTACTACTCCACGCTTTTTCAGGATTGATATCAATCAAAGTTATATTGGTAGATCTATCCATAAAATAGTTTATTAGTTGTTTACTTATTCCCAAAATCTATTTGGCATTCATCGTTAAATAAAACAACTCCTAGCCATTTTAATAATGATCGTTTTTTTTTTCGTTTAGATATTCCATTTTGCTAGTCCATGTAAGCATTTGTACGTAAGTTGTATTTCTATTCCCTTTTCCTTACATGTTTCCTTAAATTCATCAAGTCGATTTCAAACCTATGTTATATCTTAGACACTTCACTAGAAAACATGTTCCCTTCTTAACTATGGTCGTGTGAATTTGAGAACCATGATCAATCTCCACTCATGTGGTTCGAATATCTCAAATCATGTAACCATCCATATCCTTTCCTAACTTCTTCTATGTAGGCCACAAGAAGCAGTTCACTGTTAGGGTGTGAACACTTGATCAAATTCAATGGAGCATCTAGATATTTCATTGGGGCATTTGGAATGTTAACGGAACACATAGATAGGGATGTCAAAAAGTCTCGTAAGACACCGATCCCATACGTGAGGTATTTGTTTAAAAAAAGTGGGGGCAAGGACGGGGGTAAGGGTAGAATTAACCCCGTTTTAACTTCAGGGCAGGGGTGGGGGTGGGTAGTCCCGTCCTGAAAGTCCCACGGGGTCCCGTTGAGCTGCCAAAATTCAGCAAAAAAAAAAAACGTTTTTAAGTTTCCATTCTAATGTTTTTGAGATGTCATAGCATTTTTGTTTTTAACATTTAAAATTTTGTTATAAAGAACTATTTTCTTTTCCAAAAAATTAGTTACGTTTAGCCCAAAAAGAACTTCATTTAGCGTAAAAAAAAGGCAACATAAAATCAATTGGGGGCGGGGGCGGGGCGTAATTCAGGAAATCGGGGGGTGGGGCGGGAGCGGGGAAACATGGCAATTTTGGGGGCGGGGGCGGGGGATGCAATCCCCTACCCGTTTTCCCCCATTGACATCCTTACACTTAGATATATGTGTGAGCATCAAGAATCAACATTGAGCACTTGGAGCTACGGGGTACATGGAGCATCTAGGATCAATAGAGCACATGGAAGCTCGGGTGAGCATCAGGGATCACGTATCACGTGTGAGCATCAGGTGTCATATGTTGAAGATGCTCAAGGGAGATGCTCATAAGTTGAAGATGCTCATCGACGATGCTCATGGACGATGGTCATGGATGATGATCATAGACAATGGTTATGGATGATGCTCATGGATGATGCTTATGAAGTCAAAGGTTCTAGAAGCTCCCACATGCATTCCGTGATTGATTGGAACTTAGGGCATCCCCTTCTTGAGCTAATTATGGATGAGCCAGACGCATCTGAATTAGGGTTTTCCATGCTTGCCTATAAATAGGCTCATATCCTCATTCATTATTCCTTGCGTGATTGTGTGTACACAGTAATTTCAAGAGAGCAATCATTGTGAAGTTGAGTGCACATCTTTTGGAGCAGTTAGTAAGCAAGAAAGATTATTTTCTTTTGAAAGCTCAAGTGAAATGTAACATTTATGTGTGATTATAATTGTTCTTGGAAGTTTAATAAAATCCTCTTTCTCTCGTTCGCTCGCGGACGTAGGTCATCTCAACTGAACCACATTAAATTTTCACAAGTTTAATAAATATTGTGTTCAGTTTTGAATTAAGTTTTTTCAGAAGTTTTATTCTACAAGTATCACTGAAGTTTGTTTGACATTTGTCTAAAGTGCTTAACTTGTTCTATTGTTATCCCAACATTCACTTTCTCCTCCTGGCTCTTCATGATGGCGGTATAATTTGTCTCCCTGTTCCACAACCTCTACCAACTCATGATAAATACATGTCAGTTGACTTTTTAAAGGAAGCACAAGAGAAATACTCAAGAAAGAAGGTATGTTATTAACATTGATTTTAGTTGTTATAGCAAATCAATTATCAAAGATCATGATCTAGATCGCATTAGTGATCTTATGGGTATTGAAGTACTAATCATATATGACAGGTTTGTAACAGCCATCTCAGTAAATGAATCTCTCTAAATGGTAAAATATCGTGCTAATAATTTCATCATATCATGTTTTGCATTTATGAGTGTTGATAACTAAAATCCCTAATAAATACACCATAGAAATAAATTTCTCGCTATCGTCTAGGTACAACCCCCCCCCCCCCCGGTTTCTTTCCTTTCGGATTGTCGACTCTAGGGTTTCGATGGCAGAGCTTCACGGTGATGTCCTTCCGAATATATTGAAAAGATTGAATGTGAGGGATCTAATCCGATGCAAAAGTGTGTGTAAGTCTTGGGAAAAATTGATCTCTGACTCTGGTTTCATTAAATTCCATATGAACTATAGTTACCAAATTGATTACAAAAACAATGATATAGATAGGAGGATTGTTATGTCAAGGGTCTCTTATCGCAACGGGTCGCGTGTTTATGATGTTGATGACAGATTCTTTGATGACCGTGATTGTCATCTTCTTGGTTCTTCCAATGGACTTGTATGCATCTCTTCTTTTGCTTCTCAACTTGTAGTAGCTAATCCCTCAACTAGATAGGTTCAAACACTACAAGACCCTCAAATTCATGATACCAAGCATTTATGTTGGGGTTTTGGCTATGATTCATCTACGGATGATTACAAGGTTGTATTAGGGTTCCGTAAACGTGTTGGTTGGACATGTTTTCAAGTGTTAAGTATGAAATCAAATGTTTGGAAACTAATTGGAGATGTAAAGTATTCGTTTCTTAGTAGGATTGGTATCTTATGCAATGGGGCACTTCATTGGATTATGAAAGATTCTTCATCCCCAAATAAGAAGAGAGTCATTACTTCGTTTCGGCTATCTGAAGAAAAATTTATCAAAATTCCCCAACCTGATGATGAGCTATATGAATCTGGTGTTGCTAGCCGCCCAAATATGAATTTAGGTATTATGGAAGATTGTTTATGCGTATTTCCTTGTGATGGGTTTAATGATAACTTATGGATGCTGAAGAACTACAATGGAAAGTTGTCGTGGGGAATGTTTGAAAAGGACTGTGATATGAACTTAGCTTTACAATGCTTGAAAGAGCAAGAACATTACATTCCTAACAAGAGAACATTGTGTCATGATATGCTGTTCTACAAGACTAGGGAGTATATTTGTGCCCCTATCAATATGGAGAGTCTTGTATCTCCCTATGTTAATGGGAGTCCAAAGAGAAAGACAGAAGAGAGTAATAGCAAGAAGAGTTGTAAGGTGCGTTCATTTTGTTTATCATATAATACAAACTATGGAATTATATATGGATTCTGAATTCTTATTAATGTTTATAATGATTCTTGTACATCCCTAAAAAACTGTGTTGATCTTGGCCTCATAGCTCAATCTTCATGTTTACTCATGCGATGCTTTCATTTTCTTTTGTAATATATGAGGTCTGCAAATGGACATTATCTATAGTTTAAAGTTTTGATCATGGAGCATACTTAAAGTTTTGATGATGGAGCATACTTAAGTTTACTAGCATTCAAGAGGCTAGGAACTCTTCCCGAATTCACTTATATTCTGTTATGACCAAAGATACCAACTACTAACACTAACCGCTCAACTAAGCCTACCTAACTGATCTAACAATAAAAAGACCTTATTTCCCTCACTGCTCTACTTAGGCCACAACTGACAGAACGAAACGTAAGCCTAATAAGAAGTGTAACAGACTCATTACCTTCACCCAATATACATTTGGCCTTCATTTATTTGTATTCTTGCAATGTACTTCAATTGCAACTATTATTTACTCTTTGGAAGCTAAAAGACCAAATCTATATTGGACACCATGTGCCGCACATTGCCTAGATTTGATGTTGGAAGATATTGACAAACAAGTTCTAAAGGTGAAAAGTGCATTAAAAAAGTCAATTTTAGCAATTGGGTATATATATAGCCATGTGCCTCTTCTGAACATGATGAGAAAGTTCACAAACCAAAGATACTTACATAGGCCGACTATCACAAGATTTGCAACATCTTTCATCACTCTTGCCCAAATCCACAAACAGAGAGCCAATTTGAGGAATATGGTGGTTTCTAAAGAGTGGGAAGCATTTAAGTGGTCTTCAGACGGGAGGGGGATAAAAGTTAAAAGCTACTTTATGCAAGACATGTTTTGGAGAAATGTGCATTATGCTCTTAAGTTGACGGGTCCCCTAGTGACGGTTCTTAGGATTGTTGATGGAGAAAAATATCCGGCCATGGGCTTCATTTATGAGGCCATGGATAGGGCTAAGGAGGCCATTCGTGATAGCTTTTCCAGACTGGATGACTACAAGACAACTTTTGAAATTATAGATCGTAGGTGGGAATGTCAATTACATAGACCTTTGCATGCGGCGGGACACTTCTTGAACCCGGGAATCTTTTATAAAGATATTAGTGGGGTAGCTTGTGAAGAAGTGGAAAAAGGTTTGTATGATTGCATTATGAGGCTTGTTCCCGAGCAACAAGTTCAAGACAAGATTTCGGAAGAGTTGGACAAATATCGGAATGCACAAGGACTCTTTGGTAATCCTATGGCTGTTAGACATAGGGAGACAAAATCACCAGGTAAATTCAAATTTCCAACATATTTTTTTCTTCTAAATTCTAATTTATAATCTGACTTTATGTTTTTGTTTTTGTTTTTTATAGCTGATTGGTGGGGAGCATATGGATCTTCAACTCGTAATCTAAAAAAATTTGCTATAAAGGTTCTTAGTCTCACTTGTAGTGCTACAAGTTGTGAAAGAAATTGGAGTGTTTTTCAACATGTAATTCTTTTTTTACATGTTTTTTAATTTTTACAAATTAATCTATTTTTTACAGGAAAACGTTTTTTATATAAAAAAAAGTTTTTTACAGAAAAACTGTTTTTTTTTACACAAAAACTGTTTTCTTTTTTTCAGAAAAACTGTTTTTTTTTGCTGGAATATGTTTATTATTAGTGGAAAATTTTGGAAAAAAAAGTTTTTTTTGCAGAAAAAATATTGTTTTACAGAAAAACTGTTTTTTTTTTTTTTTCAGAAAATCTGTTTTTTTTTTTGCTGGAATTTGTTTATTATTGCTGAAAAATCTGTTTTTTTATAGAAATTCTGCTTTGTGTTCTTACTTTCTTTGATTCTCTTACTTGCAGCTTCATACAAAGAAACGAAATAGATTGGCACAAGAGAGATTGAATGACATGGTATTTGTCAAATTCAATCGGTCCTTGGAGCGACGGGCAAAAGACAAAGAGAACGATCACCTTATCCTACAAGAGATTGATGAAAGCAACGAGTGGTTGATGAGAAGAATGGAAGATGAGAGTGATGATGAGGCGGTATTTGTTGGTGAAGATTTAACTTGGAGAGATGTAGCTCATGCCTCAGGTGCTTATTAGCCTAGTTATCGAACTAGAGCATCAAGAGTACAAAATGATGGAAACGGAACATCGGCCGTTAATAAGGGAAAAACAACCGTTCAACCATCTCATAGACATTTGGTAGATGAAGATGTGGAAGAAGATAGCGGTATCTATAGTGATGATGGAGGAGGAGATGGTGTCGTCCAAGTTGACGACGAAGATGTTGATAGTTTAGACGATCTCTAGTTATAACTTATTAGTATTTAGGATCTAATATGATACTACGCAACTATGATTTTTGGATATTTTAAGTATTTACATACTTTTTTATATTTTTTTAAAATTCTTGGCGCATCATGTGCTCTAGGCGAGCGCTTTCGCTTAGCGCTTAGCGCATCGGCCCGCAAAGGCTTTTACGTTTTTGACTGTTCACTGAACTTCCCATTTTGATTTCTCAGTTGATTAAGCAAGACCCTTCGGTTCTAGGAGCAAGTGGAAAGTTTGAGGCTGTTGAAGCAGTTTGGATGATATGGCATTGCTTGTTCTCTCTGCCATAAAGATAGCTTCTGATAGTTTTTAGTATCTTATGTTAATAAATTGTGTTTGATGGATTTCAAAAGCTTGTGCTTGATGGATTTCAGAAACGTATGTTTGATGTTTTTAAAGCATCTTGTGGAAAGCTTTTAACAAGAAAAGTTGGGATAGACTTTCTCATAAAAGTGTATGCCTTCATTTAGATTTCTGTATTTCTTTAAATCGCATTAATATTATTGATGCATGTTGCTATTTTGATTCTTAATTTGTTATGCAGGATCTTCTCATTTTCATATTGTTACTACATCCTGGTTCTTGATTTTTATGTCATTTCATCTTCTAGATCTTCATTTTCTTAAATTTCTTATGTGTGATCTATTTATTTTCTGCAAGTATACTTGGTTTTCAACAAAAGTGGCCCTTCACTCATTTCCAGCCTAGTCAACAAACAATGGAGATTTTTTTATTAAAAATAAGTCCATAAATAAAGAATATGTTTCATTTTTTAAATCTCGACTTTCATAGTTAATTTTGCACTAAGTTGTCTTATGATCTACCTTCTTTAAACAAGCAATTAAATAAACTTCAAAAGGAAAATTATTGTAGATTTGCATTTTTTTTTGTTACGTTAATGTATGTAATACTGTTTTAATTGTTATAAAATCTTTGGCTAGCTCAAACGGAGCAATGTATGGGGCAAATGTAAAATGTTTTTACATGCTTACCATGGAACACTTGGTTCTGAAGTTACCTAATCCTAATGTCGACCATTTTCGTAAAATAAAGCAAAGTATAAAAACTAAAGGAGTTGAATAGAAAAGAATATTACTCTATTTCTGGTGGAGAATGCTTTCATGGAAGAAAATTACACAAGTACGAAATGGTTTGATTAAATGAGGTTGTCCTCTTTAATAGGATTTCACCTTTTCATTGGGAAGAATTTAACCCTTATAATAGAATTCCGTGACACATTGTAAATACATGATATAGGAAGATTCTCATGATATATACTATTTTCATATGAAGTCTTTATAATCCCTTTCACTACTACTGCTCTCCCCGCTAATCTCATCCTAGGCTTGCCCTAGGGTAATCACCAACCCACTCTCCGCCATCAGCTGCAATAAGAATTCCCTGCTACCTCTTGTGACAACCCGGAACTTCTATCTTGTTAAACTATTCAATTCAATCAATGTTAAACTCGTTTCTGTTATCTTTTAGCACTGTTTAAGGGTTCGTTTAAGTGTTCTAAGCTTGAGTACTACCAAGGTTGAGATTAGGGATGAGTTATCAAAGTCGTAATGTAGCATTTCGGGCCATACACTCCTTTAGGAGGAGTGTATGGCCGTACACATGGGTGTACGACCGTACACCCCCTCATGGCTGCACACCCAAGGTGGTGGGTCACCCACCCCTATATATATGAGTAGACCTCACTTCCTTCATTCCTTTCTTCCCTTGGCTGCACACCACTCCATTCTCTCTCAAGTTTCTTCAACCGTGAACGCTCCAAGGCTTCAGAAAACGTAAGTATTCCATCCTTTAGCTTGTTATACTTGAAAGACCTCTTGATTTAAGTTTGACTCTTCAAGTTTCATCATGTTCTTCATCCTTTGAAGGAGTACGGCCGCACACCTTCATAAGGTCATAAGGTTGGCCGTACACACCTTAAAGGCCCTCCAAAGTGAGAGTTTGACCCCTATCTTCTAGTTAGACATGGTCCTAGCCTTGATTCACCTTAAAGTCGATAAATTTGGCATGAACACGAAGGGTTAACGGCCGCACACCCCTTGTACGGCCGCACACACCTCTTAGGGCCGTAAACCCACTTTGATGATCATTTTAGGCCTCAAACTTGCATTACAACTAAGCTTGGTACCTAGAACACTTCTTGGGTGCTAGTTAGAACCGTGGAAACACCTCAAAAGCACACCTCTTCATGAGTGTACGTCCGTACACTCATGGGCCGCACACCCCATGGTCGTACACACCCTTAGGGTGGCAGTACACCTCCCTCACTCAATCATATATGGTTTTGACACTTAGTTCAAGTGTTTCCAAGTCCCTAAAGTGGTTTCCTATCATGTCTAGTAGTGAAATACCCTAATTTGACTCCTATATGTGTTACTACATGTTAAATAGGATCCAATTGTGTTCGAGGCTTCACTTGACATTCGGCATCTCATATCGATCTTTCATACTAACCACTCACTCGAGGTGAGTTCATACCTCTACATTTTTCCGAGTTTTTAATGTTTTCAGGGGGGGAATACAAACCAAACATAAATGATTTTATAAAAGTTATACAAAATGATTTCAATAAACTTAAAACGAATGCAATCATTACAACACATAGTTTCTACAGTTTTACAAAATATTTAGATATTTTATCCCTTCTGTATTATGTTGAGCATAAGGGACGTTTGCAACTTACAAGTTAACCGCACAGTTTTTAGACCAAAACAATGTTATACATATAGAAACACACAAACTATAATAGGTATAGTTTGGGAATTTATACAAGGTTATACATATACAAACACACAAACTATAGTAGATATAGTTTGGGAATTCATACAAGGTTATACATATACAAACACACAAACTATAGTAGATATAGTTTGGGAATTCAATACAAGGTTATCCAAATACATACACACATCTTTTATGAATAATATTTAATAAAAGGTTTTCTCATATTATTACATGAAATATCATAAATCTAGCTTGAGAAACACGTCTTTAGGTACAATTACATGTACAAGTGGAAGACTACCCCTTCTGAACCAGAGTCTCCTCGAAGGAGAGCGTGATTTTTGTGTATAGATCTATACGGGACTGACTATCCCGCACCTTGCTGCTAGCTACAGTAGGACCGACAGGTCTACGGGTGACAAAGTCATAAAGGATACTGGTGCCCGATTCGCCCCTTATCAAGTTAATGTATCGTCATAAACTCGCAAATAGATAACAATGATTTACTTATGTAGTAATATACTATACATGAACAATGATTATTTTACATAAGTATGGACAAATACATGGTTTCTTTATGAGAAGTAAAACTACTATACATACTGGTAATAACCAGGGTTTTCAAATAGAACATTCAATACAGAGATTTTTCATACAAAATTTATCATACAATACATCTAGTAGTGATCCAATCATACAAACATTTTTACTAATACTACCTCACTTTTACTAAAGAAAATATTAGATTTTCTTGGAAACATACAAAACAATTTCACTGATTCATTAACATGTTTTTATTATAAAAGATGCTTATGAATTCACCAGCTTTATGCTGATACTCTTTTCAAAACTGCTTGTATTCTCAGGAAATCATTAGACAGGTACCTCGACAGACTTTTGAGAAGACAGAGCACCTAGAGTCACGTCTTTTACTTTTATTATACTTTTGGATGTATAAGAATACGAAGCAAATTAATGTAAACACTTATTATATATATTTAATGTAATGGTTGTGTTTAATTTGATTACTATGATACAATTGTTGTGATACTATACATGAAGTCATCCGCCCCAAACGTTTCCGCCGTTCCGGTTTGGGGGTGTGACAGATTGGTAACAGAGCTATTGTTTTTAGTGAACTAAGTATACCGAACCTTACATGGTATACAACTATAAACACTAAGGGGCCGAAGTGCTCTGAACTAAAAGTATACTTCTAAAATACAAGTATTTTATAAAGAGTATACAAGTATCCGTAAGTACCAGAAACAATATCATAAGTAGAACAAAACAAAAGTATTTGGATGTTGAACGCTACGGTTAAACCTAGATAGTTATGTAATCATGTCTGGGATCAATATAGCCTGATCAATTATATTTATTTGAGACATGACCAACATGTGTGTGGGAGTGACTGTGATGTTGCAGCAAGCCAAAAACTTACCAAACCATATACATCAAGAGATCGATAGAACATAACATACAACATTAAAAATACTATAGGAGTATTTTAATTACTATAGGATAACAACAAAGTATCAAGCATACAATTATAATACTATAGGAATATTATTATACTCGACATTTATTAACTATCCCTCTCACCTCTATTCTCGCGTAAATAGCATGGCTGGATTAAATCTTCCTGGCGACCCGTACTTTCCCAACCAAGGAAATAATGGATGGCTCGAGGAAGAGCCAGAAGAAAATCATGAAATTCCTTTGGACGATGACCTCGCAGAACAAATTCCTGAAGAGGCTGACTCAGAACCTGAAGTCGAAAACCTACCTCAAGTGGCCCCAATACCAAATCCTAACCACCGACTTGAGTTCCAAGGTCCAACGCCTATGTGGGTTAGGAGTTTGAATAGGTGGAGCCACGAGCAAGGCCAACCCCTCCCATACGACAGAAACCGCAACTTCTACAATCTGGACGAAGGAGGTCCTGCAGACAGGGCCCTTCCAATTCTGATACGCCGAATGGCTCGCAATGTTGAGCTGGGTGTGGCAACCCTTCAATGAACTGTGGAACTCGAAGCGGATTCAAGCGCCAGCATGGATCGCGTTCATCGCCTTGAAAATTTTCATGGGAGAGCTATGAGAGACAATGAAGCGCTGCAGCGAGAGCTAGCTGCAACTCGAGCTGAAGTCATAGAGCTCCGAGCACGCCAATCAGTATACGAGAGACGCCTGCTTGGTGTGGAGCGTCAGCTGGCCGAATTAAGGATTCATCTGAGGGGTGCCCGTCGCCGATAGGAAATACCCTACTCATCCTTCCTTTTGGTTTAAAAAATAGCCTTCATATCTATGCTCTAAGTATCTCTTTTGCCTATAGACATTCCTGTCTTGCAAGTACTATTTCACTAGTTCTTTATGTTGTCAATTTTCCCTCTGTTGGTATGCTGTAGACCTACTCCTGGGTCAAATTTTCCGAACTCTTTGTAATCACAATACCAACTATAGTGACAACAATCTTATTTCAGTTAAGGATCATCATTATCAAAAATATATCTTAGATAGGTAACATGCAAACTAAGTAACTCTATCAAAGTCATACCACTACTTCATCTTCGAAACGTATATCTGGGAAATGCCATCTCACAAACGTCTCGACAGGAATTCATTCATGAACAGTCACTTCAAATCCAAAAGTTTATTTTATATAGACTTCCTTTACGGATGGTTATCAGAACACTATAGGAATCGGATTACAACACTCTCGGAAGCAAGTATAATCTAGCTTAATTAACGCTCGTACAATACCCACTCCCATAGAATACACCTCAGGAATATTATCAGAACCATTCAGGGTAGTCCTCCAAGGCGTGAAATTTATAAGTATATAAATTCGTGAAATACAACTACCGATGACCATCGTTACTCACTAAATCGTTTCTCGTCATGCCACAGAACCATGTCTTCACAAGGAGGTAACCAACCAACTGGTGAGACACCAATTCTACAGATAGACTCCGCTACATTCCAGGTCGCGGTCACAGCAGTCGTAACAACTGTCATGGCACAATTCAACACCAACAACCCAAATGGGAATGGAAACAGTTTTAACACTTCGAACCGTAGCAACACACAAGGGAACCAACAGGGTCCTAGTCATGATGATACTCCAACTCACAAACCTAAGAACAATAAACGGAAATTCTGGAACAAAAATGAGCGCAAGTTATCTCAGAAACTTGCCAAGAGACAACAACCTGTGGCAACTTCTGCAGCCACGACATCTGCCACTCCAGCACCAATGCCAGTACGGCGATACGCTAGAAATCTACCAGATTGCAAGAAATGCAACTTCCACCACGTAGGAAAGTGTTGCGAATTGTGATGTGAGCACTGCAACAGACAAGGACACACCACTCGTTTTTGTAGGGCACCGTCACGATCAATCACCCAAGCTCTTGATGTGAAAATGGGTCAGGTTTGTTATAGTTGTGGCGAATCTGGACATTTCAAAAGAAATTGTCCAAGGACTAAAAATGGAGACGAAGCTCGCTCCCATAGGACCCCGACTCAACACATCACTTCAACTTCCGATGCTAGTAAAATTCAAGTATGTCATGCATGTGGTGAAATGGGGCACTTCAAGAGAAACTGTCCGACGGAGAGAAATGACGGAGGAGAAGGAGGAGTGTAGCAGCATGACATATAAGAGCAACGAGGAACCCCTCTCCCTTTTTTTGAGGTTTTGGTAAGTCTTCTAAATAAAAATTTCCTCAAAGATTTAATCTATTTTAATATAAAAATTTGGGGAAATTAAGAAGTAATTATAAATAACTCACTCGTCCGAACAAGTCACGACATCCATATGAAAACTAAAGATCCGTTCAGGGAAGCTATGATGGCTTAGTTTATACATCAGGGTTGTGTATAGCCGAGATGTTGCAGACTTAGAGTGAGCAATTCCACCTTAATTCTTGTTGCTTGTCTGGTTGTGGATTTAGGGCAGAGTCGCTCAGTCGACCGTCTTATTCATCTTAACAATAAATAATTTGTATATGCCCAGCGATCATAGAGATACCAAAAAGAATCATCATTTGAAGTATCTTCACTAGTTATCCAAACACTTGCACTATTTGTACTCGCCCATCGCGGTACAAGTGTGATAGGGGTAGCATCAAAAAGAAAACAGAAAACACTAGAACATTTACACAGAGTACATTTTCGAACACACTAAAGATACACCGTCGTATAGCAATCATTTCTTTCAAATCGGTCTAACTTTCGTCTCTGTAAAGAGTCCGCTATCATCATTCGTCATGGGTTGGTATGGTTCTCACCATACTAAATTCATACGTTTCCAACGTCTTGACCGTCAAATTCATGAAACCCTCTTCATTTATAAGGACAACCCGACATAGATCTCTGAATCGCCCTTCTCATATTCTAGACCCCGAAGTACTCATGCGAAGAGTACTTTACCCTCCGAGACCCTTCCGAAGCATACCCAGCGAACCCTCCAGAACTACCACTCGTCCGTGGGGTCGAGTTCAAGCTTAGAGACTAACACAAATCCATATTCAAAAGTTAGACAAGAGAGTCATGCTGATAAGAGACGAAAACCTTTTGGAGTTCCAAGTTGGTAACCGTGTTCTTTTGAAGGTCTCAACCAGGAAAGGCACGATACGCTTTGGAAAGCATGAAACGTTGAATCAGAAATACATAGGGTCATTTAAGATTCCCACTAGGATCGGTCCCATAGCATACAAATTTCGTTACCCCGAGAACTTAGCTGTGTACATTCTTACTCCCACGTGTCGAACCTAAAGAAGTGTCTGTCCGATAAGACACTTGTAACTTCCCCTCGATGAGATCGAACTAGACGAGAACACCAACTTCGTGGGGGAACCAGTAGAGATCATGGACCGAGAGGTCAAACAAATGAAGTAAAGCCGTATCTTGATAGCGAAGGTTCGCTGAAATGCCAAGCCAGGACTTGAATTCACTTTAGAGCGCGAAAATTTAATGAAACAGAATTACCCTCATCTTTTTCCAAGTTCATAATTTGTATCTCTGTTCTTGAATTTCAGGACGAAATTCCGTCTAACGGGGGGGGGGGGGGATGATGTTACAACTCGGAACTTCTATCTTGTTCAACTATTCAATTCAATCAATGTTAAATTCGTTTCTGTTATCTTTTAGCACTGTTTAAGGGTTCGTTAAAGTGTTCTAATCTTGAGTACAACCAAGGTTGAGATTAGGGATGAGTTATCAAACTCGTAAAGTAGCATTTCGGGCCTTACACTCCTTTAGGAGGAGTGTACGGCCGTACACATGGGTGTACGGCCGTACACCCCCTCATGGCCGCACACCCACGATGGTGGGTCACCCACCCCTATATATATATATGAGTAGACCTCACTTCCTTCATTCCTTTCTTCCCTTGGCTGCACACCACTCCATTCTCTCTCAAGTTTCTTCAACCGTGAACCCTCCATGGCTTCAAAAAACGTAAGTATTCCATCCTTTTGCTTGTTATACTTGAAAGACCTCTTGATTCAAGCTTTGACTCTTCAAGTTTCATCATGTTCTTCATCCTTTGAAGGAGTACGACCACACACCTTCATAAGGTTGTCCGTACACACCTTAAAGGCCCTCCAAAGTGAGACTTTGACCCTTATCTTCTAGTTGGACATGGTCCTAGCCTTGATTCACCTTAAAGTCGACAAATTTGGCATGAACATGAAGGGTATACGGCCGAACACCCCTTGTACGGCCGTACACACCTCATAGGGCCGTAAACCCACTTTGATGATCATTTTAGGCCTCAAACTTGCATTACAACTAAGCTTGGGACCTAGAACACTTCTTGGGTGCTAGTTAGAACCGTGGAAACACCTCAAGAGCACACCTCTTCGTGAGTGTACGGCCGTACACTCATGGGCCGTACAACCATGGCCGTACACACCCTTAGGGTGGCAGTACACCTCCCTCACTCAATCACATATGGTTTTGCACACTTAGTTCAAGTGTTTCCAAGTCCCTAGAGTGGTTTCCTATCATGTCTAGTAGTGAAATACCCTAATTTGACTCATATATGTGTTATTACATGTTAAATAGGTTCCAATTGTGTTCGAGGCTTCACTTGACATTCGGCATCTCATATCGATCTTTCATACTAACCGCACAGTTTTTAGACCAAAACAAAGTTATACATATACAAACACACAAACTATAATAGGTATAGTTTGGGAATTCATACAAGGTTATACATATACAAACACACAAACTATAGTAGATATAGTTTGGGAATTCATACAAGGTTATCTATATACAAACACACAAACTATAGTAGATATAGTTTGGGAATTCAATACATGGTTATACAAATACATACACACATATTTTATGAATAATATTTAATAAAAGGTTTTCTCGTATTATTACTTGTAATATCGTGAATCTAGCTAGAGAAACACGTCTTTGGGTACAATTACATATACTAGTGGAAGACTACCCCTTATGAACCAAAGTCTCCTCGAAGGAGAGCGTGATTTTTGTGTATAGATCTATACGGGACTGACTATCCCGCACCTTGCTGCTAGTTACAGTAGGACCGGCAGGTCTACGGGTGATAAAGTCATAGAGGATACTGGTGCTCGATTTGCGCCTTATCAAGTTAATGTATGGTCATAAAACTCGCAAATAGATACCAACGATTTACTTATGTAGTAATATACTATACATGAACAATGATTATTTAGCATAAGTATGGACAAATACATGGTTTCTTTATGAGAACTAAAGCTACTATACATACTGGTAATAACCAGGGTTTTCAAATAAAACATTCAATACAGAGATTTTTCATACAAAATTTATCATACAATACATGTAGTAGTGATCCAATCATACAAACATTTTTACTAATACTACCTCACTTTTACTAAAGAAAATATTGGATTTTCTTGGAAACATACAAAACAATTTCACTGATTCATTAACAGGTTTTTATTACAAAAGATGCTTATGAACTCATCAGCTTTATGCTGATACTCTTTTCAAAACTGCTTGTATTCTCAGGAAATCATTAGACAGGTACCTCGACAGACTTTTGAGAAGACGGAGCACCTAGAGCCACGTCTTTTACTTTTATTATACTTTTGGATGTATAAGAATACGAAGCAAAATAATGTAAACACTTATTATATATATTTAACGTAATGGTTGTGTTTACTTTGATTACTATGATACAATTGTTGTGATACTATACATGAAGTCATCCACCCCCGAACGTTTCCGCCGTTCCGGTTTGGGGGTGTGACAGATTGGTACCAGAGCTATTGTTTATAGTGAACTAAGTATACCGAACCTTACATGGTATACAACTATAAACACTAAGCGGCCGAAGTGCTCTGAACTAAAAGTATACTTCTAAAATACAAGTATTTTATAAAGAGATGAAGGAGTTGTCTACACAGCTGTAGGAGCTGTTAGACAAGGGATTCATTCGACCGAGCAGTTCTCCATGGGGAGCACCGATCTTATTTTTGAAGAAGAAGAGTGGGACTCATCGTATGTGCATTGACTACCGGGAGCTGAACAAGGTAACGGTGAAAAACCATTATCCACTCCCGAGGAT
This sequence comes from Lactuca virosa, assembly GCF_052849685.1. Taxonomy (NCBI): domain Eukaryota; kingdom Viridiplantae; phylum Streptophyta; class Magnoliopsida; order Asterales; family Asteraceae; genus Lactuca; species Lactuca virosa. The sequence goes on from NC_136431.1 coordinate 115,948,264, forward strand.
TGATGATCTGTTCGACCAGCTTTAGGGAGCATCTTCGTTCTCCAAGATTGACTTGTGTTAGGGTTATCATCAGATGAGGGTTAGAAATGAGGATGTGAAGAAGTTGGCATTCCGGACTCGTTATGGTCATTATGAGTTCATGGTGATGCCTTTTGGGCTCACCAATTCTCCAGTAGTGTTAATGGATCTCATGAACCGTGTGTGTAGGCCGATGATGGATCGGTTTGTGATTGTATTTATTGATGATATATTGGTCTAATCCATGACCCAGGAACAACACGAGGAGAATCTGAGGGAGGTGCTGGAGACCTTGAGGAGGGAGCGAATTTTCGCAAAGTTCTACAATATTGCAGTTTCTGGGGCAACTTGTGAACTGTCGCACCCCCAAACCAGAACGGCGGAAACGTTCGGGGGCGCAGGACTTTAGGTAAGTATCAAAACACATGCAATATTGTAATCAAAGTACAAACAACCATTGTATTAATAAGTATAAGTTTTACATAAGTATTTAAACATTACATATTCAAACACTAAAGTAAGTACATCAGAAGACAAGAGTCGCAGTACGGTACTAGGTAGTCTTATCAAAAGCTTCGGGAGTGTACCTGTCTACTAGATTCCTGAGAATACAAGTTATTTGGAAAGAGTAGATCAGCATTTAAGCTGGTGAGTTCATAAGCATTTTAGTTCTGTTAAGTATACCCTAAGTTCTTTGAATAAGTTCACTGGTTTCTCCAGGAAATCCTATATTTCCTGAGGTGATTAACTGATAACCTCAATAGTTTCCCTCTATAATTACCTAGTTTATACTGATTATACATAACACAATATCGAATGGACAGTTAAATGGGTGTATCTGCCCTAAGCCCACAACCAAACAAGGAACAGGAAGTAAGGCGGAAGTCACACATTTCACTGTCAATCGGACATTACTTATGTACAACTCTGATGTAATAACTAAGGAATTATAGAATTAACCACTAAAGGTCTTTTATGTTTTAGTAGTTTACAAAGATTGAATGACTAAGTTTCATTTGATAAGTGGTTTAATCCCATAAACCGTTTCCTTTGTATAAGTGGTTTAATCCCATAAACTGTTTCATTTGTAAAGGTGGTTTAATCCCATAAACTGTTTCATTTGTAAAAGTGTTCTTAGTTATATCTGTTCTACAGTAAAAACCTTAGTATTAATCCTGGAGAGTATTGTGTTATCCATAATACTGCCTTGTGGTTTTAAATGTTCAAAACCAGAAGTACAATACTTGATTTCATGATACGTAGCTCTTACTGTAAGTAAAAGCTACTGAAGGTATATCTGGTCGGGATGTAATTAACTTTTCTTACTGTTATAAGAGAAGTATATTACTTTGTAATTCACTCGTTGTTTTATCCATGTGAGTTCTATTAACCATACTAATATGACGGATATGCCTGCGGCGACGTTCTTCAGGCTTCAGAATGGAATGATATTTGACACCCTAGGCCTGCCGGCCAAACTGTAGCGAACAGTAGAGGTGCGGGATTGTCAGTCCCATATACATCTATACACAAATTCACGCTCTCCCTACAAGAGATTTTGGCTAATAGTTCAGGACTTAAAAGGTCGTACTTAGATAAGTACACCGTGAAGGGTCTCACAAATTTATTGTTTCAACGAGATTTACAATGTATTATTATTACCCTGTGAATGCTAACTCGGGTACTTTGTATCGTACCCTTGGTTAATGCAAACCCGGTATAATGTATTATTACCTCGTGTTTGCTAACTCGGGTACTCTGTATAGTACCTTTGCTAATGCAAACCCGACAGAATGTATTATTACCTCGTGTTTGCTAACTCGGGTACTCTGTATAGTACCTTTGCTAATGCAAACCCGGCAGGATGTATTATTACCTCGTGTTTGCTAACTCGGGTACTCTGTATAGTACCTTTGCTAATGCAAACCCGGCATTACCTCATGTTTGCTAACTCTGGTACTCTGTATAGTACCTTTGCTAATGTAAACCCAGTATGATGTATCTTTACTTCTTTAATATGTTGTTCGTATATTAAAGTATTATACATATCTTGTTATAGTTGAATGTATTTTGGTAATTTCCTTGGAAAGTATACAGTCGTGAATCATACTTGTATCTTTAGTTTTGAATCATAAGTTATACCTATTATAATTTATATGTTCTAACTGATTAGCATGGTTTCTCATGGATGAACACCTTTGCTCAGCCTGATACAAAGGTGATGATACCAAAAGGAGTAACCTTTTGTACTCATATATGCATAATATATATATAATTAAGAAGGAAACGACCTTCGGACAAATAATACAACCCTAATTTCACATCCAAACAAGGAAAATGATATAAGATAATTCATTAGTCCTAAGCCCTTCAAATCTTATTTATATATTTATACATATATAAACATGATTTTGGCATTTATACTTTGAAATAGCTTATAAAACATTTTTCAAAGAATTTAACAGAGTTTACATGACTTTTAAGATTTAACGTGGCTTTAAGTTATTTTGGAAGTATTTGATAATTCTTAAAAGCATACGGAAACTTTTTGTGTGATTATTATCACATACAGTTATTAACACAATTTATTATTGTGTTATACTTGTATTCCCCCCCCCCCCCTAAAAAGCATTTAAAATCCATTGAAAAGGTAAATTATAGGGGTATGAACTCACTTTGATAGGCGGTGATTCGGGCAGCGTTTCGTTTCCCGGAAAAGAGTTTGTTTGACGAAAAACCGGCTCAAAACGGGCAGAGTTTCGACAGGAGAGAGGATAACTTCTCGAGAATTCCGGGGCTCCGGGGCTTGCTTCGGGCTTTAGACACGATACCGGGACCTTGGGGGGTTGTGAGAAAGTCGAGGGGGTGAAAATGTGAATTTTGGGAAGTTTTGGGGTGAAAAAGTCCTTCCATCCGAGAAGGCTCCCACCCTTTATATAGGGGTGCGAGGGTTCGGCCGAAGCTGCTTAGTCATCGGACATGTGGCGAGGCGAGGGAAGAGTCAGCAGCCACGCGTCGGTCAGCAGCGAAGGGCACCTGCGAGGCTCGGACAGATGCGGTCTTCGGATTGGGCTAGGCTTCGGTCCAATAGGAGGAGTACACGTGCGAAGGGGGTATCCGAGGAGCGTGCGAGGGTGATGTCCGGTGTGTCTCATGCGAGGCTGTCCGAGTGGGATTGGACCGCGGAGTTGGTCGAATCAGGAAGTGCCACGCAAGGCTTCGGTCCAATCAGCAGCCGCCACGTGCGAGGGTGACGTGGCATGCGAAATTGCCCGGTTTTTCCTATTTTTCTTTATTTTTGTGCCAAAACTTGCGAAAATCATAACTTTCGCATACGAGCTCCGTTTTTGTCGTTCTTTATTTGCACGCGTAGGTAAAATCATACTTTACGACTTTCGTTTAGACTTCGTCGGCTAATTTTGACTTTATTTTTTATATTATTATTTTAAACAGATCGGGACGGGAATCCGTTAAAAATTCATAACTTCTTCATCCGACGTCCGTTTTCGTCTATCTTTTTACCGTTGTGGTACTTTTGACGAGACCTTCGATTCTCGTTTAAGTTGCGTTGGCTAAATATCGATCGATTTATATTTCGAATTTTTAGCTATCTACTGCTAAACCGAAACTTCGAAAAATCATAACTTCCTCATACGAAGTCGGATTTTTACGTTCTTTTTATGAACGTTCTCGGTTTAACATATTCTACAACTTTCATTTAGATTGTTAAGTCTAAAAAGTCTTTTATCGAAAATTCGCTTCTTACACTAAACAGTGTTTTGCCGGTTTTATCGCGGATTTTCGATTGGTCATAACTTCTTCGTTATAACTCGAATTTCAGTGTTCTTTATGTTTTTGGAAACCTTGTTACAAACTATACCACTTGGTTCATCTCAATTATGATTATTGATCAATTTATTTTTTACCAAACTTTGACTGGTGTCACATGAACCATAATGGTATTCTGGTCGATCCGGCCAAGGTCGAGGCCATGATGCAGTGGGAGGTTCTGAGGTCTTCATCTAAGATTTGGAGTTTCCTTGGGTTAGCAAGTTACTATCGGAGATTCATCTAGGATTTCTCCAAGATAATTGTCCCTTTGAGTCGTTTGATAAAGAAGACTGTTACTTTTCGCTAGGGGCCAGAGCAGCACGCAACTTTTGAAACATTGAGACAACGGTTGTGCGAGGCACCGATTTTGATCCTACTGAAGGGAGTTGATGATTTTGTGGTTTATTGTGATGCGTCATTCACGAGTTTGGGGGCAGTGTTAATGAAGAGGGGTTACGTGATCGCTTATGCTTCGAGGCAGCTAAAGCCTCATGAAGCGAATTCTCTGACGCATGATTTGGAGCTGGGGCTGTGGTTTTTGCCCTTAAGATTTGGCAACATTACCTCTACGGGGTCTCCTGTACTATTTACACGAACCACAAGAGCCTGAGGTATTTGATGGATCAGCCGAATCTGAATATGAGGCAACGCTGATGGTTGGACGTGGTGAAGGATTATGACTGTGAGATCCTTTATCACCCGGCGAAGGCCAATGTGGTGGCCGATGCTCTCATCCGCAAGGCAGTCGCGACTTCGATAAGAGACATATGTTTGAGGATTGTTGACTCCGCTTTTGGAGCGGATTTGGGAGGCTCAGATAGAGGCTATGAAGGAAGAGCACCGGAAGAGTGAGAGTATTGTGGGTTACGTGGCTTCCTTTGATTATGATAATTGTGGATTGTTGACTCTTCATCAGAGAGTATGGGTTTCGTACTGGGGCGGTGTGCATCAGGTTCTAATGGAGAAGGCACACAAGTCTAGGTTCTTCATTCATCCTGGGGTGACGAAGATGTATAGAGATCTTCGTCCTGATTATTGGTTGCCCTGCATGAAGCAGGATGTGGCTTGGTATGTGGAGCGGTGCTTAACTTGCAGGAAAGTCAAGGTCGAGCATCGGCGACCTCATGGAAAGATGCAACCATTGGAGATTCATGTTTGGAAATGGGAGGAGATCACCATGGACTTCATTACGAAGTATCCCCAGACTGCACGTGAAGTGGATTCGATTTGGGTCATCGTGGATCGGTTGACCAAGAGCACGAATTTCATCCCAATCTACGAGAGTATCTCCTCGGAGAAGTTGGTGGAGGTATACATCAAGGAGGTTGTGGCTCGGCATGGGGTGCCGTTTTCCGTGGTTTCAGACGGGGAAGTCAGGTTTACTTCCAGGTTTTAGAAGAGATTCCATCAAGAGTTGGGTACTCGTCTCCATTTCAGCTCAACGTTCCATCTGCAGACCGATGGTCAGAGCGAGCAGACCATTTATACCCTAGAGGATATGTTACAGGCATATGTTTTGGACTTTGGTGGGATTTGGGATATGTATTTTCCGTTAGCGGAATTTTCGTATACAAAAATTATCACGCCAACATAGATCAGCCACCTTTTGAGATGCTTTATAGGAGGAAATGTAGGACCTTGATATGTTGGGGTGAGGTCGTTCAACGGATTATGGAGAGTACCGAGGTACTTAAGACGACCGAGTTGATCCAGTAGGTTCGAAGTAGACTTCAGACAGCTCACAGTCGGTAGAAGAGCTATGCCGACAGGCGCCGATTAGATATAAAGTTCCAGCTGGGGGATATGGTTCTTCTGAAGGTGTATCTTTGGAAATGTGTCATCCGATTCAGGAAGAGGGGCAAGTTGGGCCCCAGGTACATCGGTCCTTTTAGGGTTTTGGCCCGGGTAGGCCGGGTTGCTTATCGTTTGGATCTTCCAGATGAGCTCAGTCAGATCCACAACACATTTCATGTCTCTCAGTTGCGGAAGTGTTTAGTGGATGATTCCGTAGTGGTTCCATTGGAGGATATTCAGGTGGATGACTGCCTGAACTATATTGAGAGACCAGTGATGATTCTTGACCGAAAGACGATAACCTTGAGGAACAAGGTCGTTGAGTAGGTGAAGGTCCAGTTGCAGCATCACAAGGGTTCAGAGTGGACTTAGGAGCCGGAAGATGAGATGAGGGAGCACTATCCGAAATTATTTGTAGCAACGGACTTCAAGGACGAAGTCTGATTCAGGTGGGGGAGAATTGTAACATTCAAACCTTGTAAGTTTCCATTTTAACCCTTGTTAAGCAAAATGTTTGTTTTTTTGGTCCTCTGGCTAGTACGCGGGGAGTACTCTATGAGGACGCTTGGCGTACTAGCTGAAATCTAATCGCGAGAATCGACCACATAAGTTGGGCGTACGCTGGGTGTACGCTGGCCAGGGGCAAACCCTAATTTTTAGGGTTTGTGCCCTATTTAAGCATCATTAACCCATCTCTTGGACATTTTTAGACCAACCTCCACATCCTCAAACCCTAATTTCGTCCCATAGCCTTTGTGTGGTGCTTTTGAGCTCTAATGAAACATTTTTGGTGTGTTTTGTGCATCTTAAAGAGGAAGGAGAAGATTGAAGACTCATCCTTTGGATAAGAGCTTAGGGATCCAGATTTAACTTCTTCATTTAGTGACTTTTGGGCGCGGGGATTTGTCGGGCCAGCAGCCAGAGATTTATCAGTGTGATTCAGCAGTTCGAGGTGAGTCTCCTTACCAGGTTTAGCAGGTCTAAGGCACCAATGCCGACCAATGATCTGTTATGTTAGGATGCTAGATGTCTGTGCGACTCTTGCATGTGTTAGTGCTTGTATGCTTACTGGGCGGGGGCCCGATGGTTATTCTGTATACTATTATCTTGGTATGCTTATTGTTAGATGCCATTTTATGCATCTTATAGGGTAGTTTTTATCATCATTTTAGCATCATATTTTGTACATTTGCATGTCATTTAGATAAATAATGTTCAGCTCATGTCTTTCGTTAGAATTCTCGTACTGCTCATGTTTTTATGTCAATTTCAGATAGTTCGAGTGGAGCAGTGCTTTGGGAGCAGTTGGATGCGTGTTTGGAGCTTAAAATGGAGCTTGGAACTTGTGGAGTATGTTGAGGAATGTTTGGAAGATGCTTTGGTCAAGAAACATTCGATCGAATTGATCACACGAAGAAAGAATCTACAATCTAAAGATAAAGGATGTTACTGGCAGCTTTGACCCCCTGTCAGTATTTTGACCATATCTTGAGAACCGTAACTCCGATTGACGCGATTCAAAATGATCTGAAAAGTAGACGAAATTTCGGACGTCACAGGCACAACCTGCGATTGCAGGTTGTCTCCTTGCGATCGCAGGTGACCCTTTTTGCGATCGCAGGTTTGGTCGCAGGTTGCCTTCGAGGTTCTTTTGTGCCCAAAATTCATCCGGGAGTGAAAACTCAATACCTGCGATCGCAGGTTGTGTACATGCGATCGCAGGTTGGATAAAAAGTGTCAAAATAGCATCCTACTTCATTAAAAAGGCATCAGACGCGTTTATTTCAAAACCTGCGATCGCATGTTGTGTACATGCGATCGCAGGTGCGCCGTTTTTGCTGCTGGACGTATAAATAGACCCTGATAGCATTCCTGTAACCTAAGTTGGAGATTCCAGAGGTACCAGATGACGAAAATACAATTTTGGAGGCGTTTCTTCTCCGATTTTAGCGATTTCTGAAGATCTGAAGACTGTGGATCATCTCCTACGTTTAGTTTAGGAAGATTTAGTAGTTTAATGTTTCTTTTTATTGTTTTAGATAAGATTTTAGCCATGCCTGGCTAAACCCTAGTTTTCAGTTTTGCAAAGATAAGTACTTTTCATGTGATTGATCATTAGATCTTGTTTTTGATTTGTGTTTCTATCTAGATTCTTCAGTTTTGTTCTTAATGAATGTTTGATTTTGATTCTTGTTAGTGTGATCACCAAGCTAGGGTTTTATCATTCCAATTAATCAGTTAATAGAATCCGTAATTGTTCTAATTAATTGGTAATAAGTAACAAGTAATAAATCAGTTCCGTGTTTGGGATTTGACTTTATTATAAACTGTAAAAATCATACCTTTACGCTTCCGAGCTTGTGAAAAGTATTGGGTATTGGTGGGAATTTTACAAAGAACTTAATGCAACTTTTCTGATCTTAATTAAGAGCTTGTTTGATTAGACAGTAAAAATTTATGGTTAACTGAAGAACTTGTTTTGGTTAACTAAATAAGGTAAAAGAGAAATTACTAGAGCTTGTTAGTTTTTCTCAGTACCAGCTTAGATAGAACGCATCTCAAATAATCAGATCTGGATCAGTTGCATGAGTAGGAAAGTCACAGCAAAGCTGAAACCATTCTTATTATTGATTTTCGTTTACTTTATTATCACTGTATTTCTAGTTATTAGTTTTAATCAAAACCCCCCTTTTTATATTCTGTTTCTTGACTAGATGTGCCTGATGCAAAAAGGCATTGACTTTTAGGCTGTGTCCCTGAGGATTCGACCCTGCTTCCCTGTGCTATATTTTTAGTGCAACCAGCTGTGATAAATTTATTTGTTTAATACGTGCGCCACAGCGTGTTAACACTTATATGATTTGTATGTTGGGCGGCACCCGTTATGCGAGTTAGGGTGAGGCCCGTTATACTCAGTGGGCGGGGCCTATTATGCGAGTTAGGGCGAGACCTGTTATACTCAGTGGGCGTAGCCCGTTATGCGAGTTAGGGCGAGGCCAGTTACACTAATCGGGCGAGGCCCAATATATGTTAGGCATGTGTAATATGTGGTATTTGGGGGAAAATCACTAAGCTTCGTGCTTACGGTTTTTAGTTTATGTTTCAGGTACTTCTGTTGCAAAAGGGAAGCGCTCAGGGTGATTACAGTACACACACGTTATTGTTCTGCATTTCATGATAACTTTGATATTTGTGATGTTTTGATACGTTTGTTCCATTTGGGATTTATGATGATGTTTTGAATATTGTTTTTATTAAAATTAAAAATAAAATTTTTGGGTCTTATTTTTGGGACTTTACAGAAGCCATGACAAGCACAACCAGCACTCGAGACACCCATCCCGCAGATTCCGTCCATTTGGTAAAGATGAGTCCCGAAGCCATCGAGCTGAGGTTCATGTTGTTGAGAAAACACCTCTAAAGGCGGACAAAGAGAAAGGGAAATACTATGAGTACCACAAGAGAAAAACTCACGATACCGGCGAGTGCACGGTTCTGAGGAAAGAAATAGATGAAGAACAACTAACAGGAGAACTCTCGGAAATCGCATAAGATTTAAGGTCCAAGTTTCACGCCGACCAGAGGAATGCTCGAGATCGGAAAGATGCCAGCAACCACCAAGTCAAAGAGGAGATCCTTACCATCACGAGGTGCTATAAGAGAAGCGAGTGCTGCAAAACAGATGACGCCATTGAGGTACTCCCTTAAAACATCCTCAATATTAGTTTTTCGTTAGAAGATCCAAGGATGTCGGGATGGAACCCTAGGGACCCACTCTTTATAACTGCCCGCATACGTAAAATACAAATCAACCGTGTCTACATAGACAACAGTAGTGGTACCGAAATCCTTTACGAGCACCGTTTCCAATAATTTTCGACCTCCTGGAAGGAAAGCTTGGCACCTCAGCTATTAAAAATAAATGAAATGACCAACGATTGAGAATGCATTGAAAACTAATCCACTGATGCAATACATGACTGAACAAAGCCCATGTGGAACAACACATACCAAAATCTAAAGTTGATTGATAGATCAACAACTGCTTATCCTAAACTATACATAGCAATATATACAACGTGCTAACAAATACATTAACAACTGATACTTAACCTGAGCGACCCAAATGCCTCAAGACCTAATCATCAGTGATCCCGAAAAAAACCATTGGTTATAACGAGCTCCTTGTCCAATAACCTCCTACCGCGAAGACAACTCTGTTGAGCATCAACGCTACTGATTGATCTAAAACTAATTGGTGTTAGAAAGGGAACAACTTTACCCATATAGCACATTCAGCCCTCTAGGACCAGGCATTCGATTCCGACACTCCAGGCCATCGTGCAAGGACTTGGTGGATGCCATTTCTGATCTGTGACAACCGTCAATTTCCGGTCAAGTCAAAGTCAAATAAAGTCAACGAGTCAAACCGGTCAACTCATTTAACCCTTGTATATTAGGGTTTCCATTATGTTTGTTATTGTACAACTCGCAATCTTAATACAAAGTATCACTTAGAGTTTTCACGTGTTCGGAAAGTCTAAACCCTAATCAGGGCAAGTGATGAAACTACTCGATAAAACATTATTCATTAACCCTCGGGGGCATATAACAATCATATCGAGACTTAACGGGATGTACAAACCTTGCGTTGCGAAGCCGGACACTCAAAAAGGTCACAAAAGAAGCCTCTCCCAATCTCTTTCACTCTATCTCTCTCTATTAAAAATCTCTCCGAAATCTCTTCCAAATCTCTATCAAAAGTTCCTTTAACTTTTTATAGTCTTTCGGGTCATCCCGACCCTTAACCGGGTCAAAAACCGCTTGAAACGTGGTAATATTTGGTAAAACAGCCTTAATAGACCGAAGCCTCCCTTTAGGAAGCGAACCCTCTTGGACCGAAAGTGCTTAGAACCGAAGGTCCCTATAGGGACCGAACTGCTGAAGAACCGAAACCATGCGAACCGAACCGAACCGAACCTCCCTTCGGACCGAACCTTCCTTTCTCCTTCGCCCCATTTCGCTCCTGACCACCTTCGCTCCATTTCGGCCCATTTCGCCTTCGGGCCCAACAGCAGTAGGGACCGAACCTCGGCCCAGTACCGAGAAGTCTCGCAAATAGGCCAAATTCACCCGGTTTTCGACTACGACTTCATTTTAGGCCAGTTTTACATGATTTTAACGCGGGATTTTCACCCAAAATCATATTTTAACATATAGAACCCCATATTTCATAATTAATCACGTTTTTGGGGTATAATCCTTATCCAAGAAGAGTGGGTGGGATATTATTGGTGGAGTGTTGACTTTACTTTAGTGTATGACACAAGCAACCACCCATGCCCACTCCATGACCAGCCCTTGTCCTTCCACCATACCTAGTCCTTTCATTGTACTCTTTCCATCATTTTTCCAGCCACATCCTTGATCAAAGGCTGGAAAACTCCCCTCTCTCCTCACATTTCTCTCATTTTCCACCAAAGAACAAACTTCATTCTCTCTCATTTTCTCTCTCTAAATTTCGAGTTTCAAGGCTATTCTCCAAGATTTTCTTCTACTTTTGGTAAGTATTATCATCATCCATATGATTATTTCACTCCTTTCTACTCAAATCATAGGTTTCTTACACAAACTTCATCATATTTGTGTTAGAACTTCGAATCTTCAAGCAATCTTCTAAGTGTTCTTGAGTTGAACACTTCCTTTCCTCAACATCCATCCACTGAAATCACAAAAGGTGAGTTCATACCCCTACATTTTCATGTTTTCTTCAAGTTTTAGGGGGGGGGGGAATACAAGTTAAAACACCAAAAACTTAACTAAACTCAAACAACAGCTTTCATCAGAAAAGTTGAGTCTTATTCACGGACTGTTTTGACTATCTTAAACTTAATATCTTTCAAAACTGTTTAATATGAAAATAGTTCAGGTTCATACCTTTACAATGACTACTTTCACATCTCCATACGTTTTTTCTACGATTTATGGTGATTTTTACAAAACTGCCTATCATTTCAGAAATGAATTCGGACCAGTCTGTGAATATGAACGTTTTCTCACAAGTTAAAGACTTCTAAAAATCATAATAAAAATTATGAATAAACTAGACACAATTCACGAACTCTCAGAATTTACGGATTTAGTTTTCGACTTCGTATGATTTTTCTATGATTTTTCTAAAACAGAGTAGAAAGGTCAAAGACTAGTTAACAGCTTATAACTTTCATCACACTTTGTAACATGTTGAGCAAAGTGTTAATCTTTGAGAATTTCATATTTTACATGAGTTTCTTGTTGTGGTATAATTATATAACAGAAAATACTCACTGAATTGTAAGAATCCTCCATCATTACCAATAGTACAAAACAAGGCATGATAAACATAGTTATATTTTTGCTATACATTCGACTTACATAGAAAAGGGTTCTTATACACCACAAATAAACATGCTAAACTATAATAGGTATAGTTAGGTTGCATATACATTACAAACATTTTGATAAACTATAATAGGTATAGTTAGGTTGCATATACATTACAAACATTTTGATAAACTATAATAGGTATAGTTTATGTTTCATTTACATTTCGAACTCATTACAAAGGACTTTCATTAACAGGGAACAAATACAAAGTACCGGGTTTACACAAAAAGGGATACATTACAAAGTACCGGGTTTACACAAAAAGGGGTACATTACAAAGTACCGGGTTTACACAAAAAGGGTTACATTACAAAGTACCGGGTTTACACAAAAAGGTGTATATTACAAAGTACCGGGTTTTCATATAAACGGGGTACGAATACAAAATACCGGGTTTACACAAAATGGTTTTATGGTATTAAAACTACATATCATTAGAATTGTTAGTTTTCATCTATAATTGCTAAGTGTACATGTTAGAGTTATATAAAATTGAATTGAAATCGACTTAGAATTGGTGGGCCCGCCTTATCTCCTGTTCCTTGTTTGGTTGTGGACCTAGGGCAGACCCATTATATTCAACGGTTTATTTAACTTAAATTTATATAACTTATATACGCTGGGTGATTATAGAAGGAACCTACAGGTCTTTCTAGGGTTCATTATCGCATAACATAGGAGCATTCATTTTACACTTAACAAAGAAAATATTCAATTTTCTGGAATCATACTCTATCGCTTTTACAAAGAAAACAGCTTCTTTCTCAAATAAAATTCTTATGAACTCACCAACTTAATTGTTGACACTTTTTCAAAACTACTTGTATTCTCAGGAAATCAGTGAAACAGAAAATCAACAACATTTTGAGGATGGGACGTTAAATCGTCAAACAGTTCATTTTGTCATCATAATGTAATTGATTTTGAAACATGTAAACATATACTATGGTGTAACCTTTTCAATTATATTTATGATGGTTGTATTTACTTTGAGCACTATTAAACTCGTTGTTGTGATACTTTACATGAAGTCCTCCACCCCCAGACGTTTCCGCCATCCTTGGTTTGGGGGTGTGACATGATCCCCAACAATCCCCCCCCTCAGAAATTGCTCCCTGAGAGAATCGAACCCTCGCCACTGGCTCTGATACCACTTGTTGAACATCATCGCTACCGGTTGATCTAAAACCAATTGGTCTTAGAAAGGGTGCAACCTTACCCATATAGCACATTCATCCCTCCAGGAGCAGGCATTCGATTGTGACACTCCAGGCCATCGTGCGAGGACTTGGTCGATGCCATTTCTGACCCCCAACAAACTCATGCATTCCTGAGCACATACATCTGATGGCAACTTTCCCTGCACCCCGTTTTCACCAAATCATGAACCAAAAACTCGCATACCCGGACCGCAGATATTTGTGACCCATTCTTCTAAAACCATAAACTCTAACAAATCGATGATCCTCGAAGCTGAATACCCAATTCTCTCCCACTTAGGAGTAGGATCAAATGAGAACACCTAAAAGGTTGAGAACGCGAGAACAGATCACAACCTTGTAAATAATTAGATCTATGGCTATTATTAACTGGACCATTTATGAATATTTATAAAACTAATGTGCTAAATATGTAACTTTGAAATGGAAAGAAGGGTACAATAGGAAATGCATATAATTTAATTAAATAGAAATTCCTATAATTTCTCTATCTCTCTCTCTCTCTACTTAACTAGAAAACCCTAATCTATTTATTTTGAAAAAACCGGCCGCACACCCCACCTTCTTCACCACTGTTTTCGTTCATCGTCTTCCGCCATCCTCCATCGTCGACCATCGTATAGCCACCATCGAGCCTCCTCCTTAGTCTAAACGTGGTCATTTACACGGTTGCTTCCCTCTTTGGATCTTCACGATTTCAACAACAATAGAGTTCATTTTCTCTTAAATGGGCAAACATAGGAGAGAGCACGAGGGGGATTCAGAGTGAGATCGAAAAGGGCGAGGGGATAACAGTGGTGTTAGAGTTGAAGCCCCTAACAATTAGTAGTGCTAGAGCTCAGGTACATGTTTCTGGCTCCCAAGACAATTCTTCTCCTTTTTTTATTCTTCTGATTGTGGTGCTTAATGATGATGATGATGATTTAATTAGGCTTCAGAGACGTATACCGGTCGAATTTCTTATGAACACTCGAAACATGGAACTGGTAACCAAAAGGACGAAATTTATGCGTTTGGAGTGCTGCTTTTGGAGATTTTGACCGGAAGGAAGCCGTTCGATGGGTATGTTACATTCATCTTCGTCTTTTTCCGATGAGATCTGTTTGTTTTTTTTTTTTTTGAAAAAATAGAGATCCACTGAGAGACGAGAGTTCGCTAGTGCATTGGGCTTCTTCCAAACTTCATGATAGTGAATCATTGGATGGAATGGTTGAAGCAGGCATCAGGAAGACAAGTCCCCCAAAGGTTCTTTTGCGATTTGCTGATATTGTGTTGCTTTGTTCTCAGGTATTAACTGATGCATATATGATTATGAAGATGAACTAAAAGGAATTGATTTGTTTGTAAAAGACAGTTGATGATTGTTATAAAGTTATACGATTGATGATTGTTATAAAGTTATAATCATTTATGATTATAAACATGGTTGTACATATCATTAGAAGACACCGATACTAATCATTTATAATTATAACTATCAGCAATATAAATGATTAGAAAATCGATTATAATCATATCATTTATGATTATAACACCACATGATTTTGCTACTAATCATTCATTTTAATATTTTATTGATCTTTTTATTGTATTTACATGTTATTGGCATTTTGTAGGTATTTATCAAAGAAAAAGAAATGATATGACTTTTTAGGTATCGTTGGTGCTCGTCACATAAGCAACCATTTGATCCAAGTAGAAGAAGGAGGTTACAACCGACTCAAGAAAATGGTCGGCATATGGATGAATTTTTCAATATTTGTTTTTCCTTTGGAGTGGTTTAATCATTGTTGAATATAATCATGTATAAATGTATGAAACTAGTATTTGCATATTCATTTATGAATATATTCCTTTGGAGTGAGTTAATCATTGTTGAATATAATCATGTATAAATGTATGAAACTAGTATTTGGCATATTCATTTATGAATATAAGTATATAATTGTATAAACTCGATCTTTAGAAATTCTATTTATGAATATAACAAAGTTTAATAATAAGTCGAGTTTTATTTTTTATTTTTTTTATTTATTTTTTTTTATTGAATAAAACTCAATCTTTAAATTGTGTTTTCTTCATTTATGATTACAACTTTATAGTTTTATAATTACAAACATGTTTTACTCATTTATAATTAATAATATCTGATGAATGATAAATTATAAAAAACGACTTTTTAACAAAAAATTAATAAAAATTTTTTTGTCATATATTAATAAAATAATAAAATAAATATTGGTTAATCTGTTATTTTAAGTAACTGTAATTAATATTGCTAAAATTTAGGAGATTAAGATTTGTTATAATTTAAATTAAATACGCAGTTACTAATATACCCCTATAAAATGATTGGTCCATAACTGTTCTCGCGTTCTCAACATTTTAGGTGTTCTCATTTGATCCTTACCCTATATATATATATATATATATATATATATATATATATATATATATATATATATATATATATATCATCCCATACCTTTGGAATATATTACACAATGCAAGATGATCTTCCAGATGAAGATCATCAAATTCAAAGAGATTCCAAATCTCAGATGGGGACCTCGGAAACTCCCTAATCATAACTGCCTCTAACATTAAGAATCTCATGTAGACGCACTAGCAATAATTCTGAAAGTCCATTCATAACACTGATTCTCTATCTACAAACGAATGGACTAGCACACACCTTGCTTATAAATCCCCAACCATCAATTCATCGTGGGAATCATTCATAAATTCAAGAGGCATCATTCTCATAGGTAGGATACACATGGGACAACAAAAGTTTTTCGTTCCCGATTCACTTCCCTGCTTCCTAAAACAGTCAACTAGCACCTAAACTAACTATATCCGAAGAAAACAAACCCTTGACCTCATCTCTAGGCAACTATAACACAAGTATCCTTTTGTTCATTCCCACACTTCTATACATGTCGCCAAAGAAAACCGCAATAATCTAGACTCATGTTGGGTCTACACCCCAACTATGAAAATCAAATGTCTGATCTCTCTTTCCTCCAAACGCGGAAAACTGGAAGTACATAACCCCTGTCGAAAATAGTGACATCCCAATCCATCTGCCAATTATTCAGCCTGCGACTACAATCCTCGAGCCATTCATCACAATCGGTTCCTTCTTTAGTCCCGCGACTCAACTGCTACTACCTCGAGCAAGGCCCTCGAGACCTCAAAATCAATTAACTCATCTAGGTATGCACCATTCAAACTCAGACTGACATAACCACTAAGGCCCAAGCAATCACCAGACCCATCCCCAGTCTAAACAACTGTAACCGTTAAACCGAATAAGGCGGGAATACATTGCAATGAATCATGGTGCCAAACCATATAATGTACCCTCCATCAACTCCTTAGAATCCCCAAAGTCCTCCTCGATTTGACTACGAGTCCTGTACTTTCAGTAATACGAGCCGAATACTAACTTCGACACATATCCGTACTTTCTTCAAGAATCTTTCTGGATCCTCTAAGTAACTACTCATATCCACTACCACCTGATTCAATCACATATACCCTCTTTCAAACAAATACACACCGCAAAACAACACACCAATTCCTTTGAAGTACTTCCTAGTCCTTCTTAGGATTCCCACCTCACCCTGCCATCAGTTGTTGAAAACCCCCTACTAATATCAGCTAACTACTTCATGAATACAGTTACCTTTAACAAAACTCAAATAATATTTCAAATAAAATACCCAACCCTACAACGGTTAGACTCAAACAAGAGCTACAAAATAGGCCAAATCAATCATTCTAGAACTATTTCACCTTTGCAGCATGTAACTTAACATATTCATTTAATAGTTAGCTCACATCAATATGGGCCACACAAAGCATAAAGCAAGCAACATTATGGCAGTAACACTCTATAGGCCACAAAACATAAAAAGGCATCCTTCAACTAAATTGCTTCTATGATGCTAGGAACTTCTATCAACAATGTTGGTTGCCTTATGCATACAAATTATACACAAAACGGGATCACATAGACTGTCGAATGAATGATTCTACCCTAAGCCCACAACCAGACAATACACAGGAAATAAGGCCAAATCAGTCCTTTTAGGACTACATGATCCTAATCGTATACTATTTTTAAATCATACACTTATCAATTAATTCCTGCAACATAGATTCCAAATCTGACATAGCTATGTATTCCTTGGAGATTTTCCGGTAGTGGCATAGTGTGCTGGGAGGGGCCTAGTAGGCGGTAATGAACTGTTCGACATGTATATTTATGTAGATAGTTGTTTGTGCTTACTTGTTTACTTGATTTCTTGTTTGATCATATATTTCGACAAATCATGGTGTGTTAGGTTGAGGCAGTCCTACTTCATGTTGTAGGCCAAGATACTAGGTGCGGGCCGACTCTAAGTTGTAGGCACAGAGGCTAATGTAAGTGGTTGGGTTGAGGCGCTAGGCCAACATACCCGAGGGCAATCCAATCTTTGTGGTTGTGGGCCCAGGGCACTCTAGTCTTTGTGACTGTGAGCCCGATGTACATGCATTGTATGTATATTATGATGTGTGGTATTTTGGAGGAACTCACTAGCAGAGCTATTAATATGACCATTTTATGCTGAACTTTGAACATCTACATGTATTTTTATGAACAACCAGATAAACAACCATAGTTGATGATGACGTAAAAATACCCCTTAGTTTTGAAATATAACCTTACTTCCTATCTTCACAAATTGTAGTTCTTCATCGTCGATGATTAATCAAGGTTCCTCCAAAAAATTTCAATTAATTCCAAAGTTATCAATTGATCTACATTAGAATAAATTTATAAATTCGTGTGCACAAAGTAATCCGCAACCATGACAAAATTGATAGCCATAATAGGTTTTTTTTTTTTTTTTTTTTTTTTTTTTTTGTGTTTGTGTGTTAGTGTCAGATTGATCTAGTTATTGTTTTATTTTTTTCTGTTCTAAAACATGATGTAAAACAAAACCAACAACTTTTCAATCCGTTCATATATAATTAATAAAAACCTTTTAATAATAATATATTAATAATAATGATAGTAACAATAATATTAATATTAATAATTTAATAATAATAACAATAATATATTAAAATTAATAATATATGGGTCACGAAGAAATTTAGAAAAAGGAAGGGTATATGATCACCTTTGAAGAAATATAGATATTCTCCTATCTCGGGGAGCGATGTTGATGTTTATGTGCGACTCGTGAGTAATTTCAAACCCTATTTATGGTTGAAATCCGAGGCTCGGCATTACAAACTACACAAAGTTACCTTGACGTTATGCTCATCCAGATGCTATATGTTATGGATTCCACTGAACTGCAGGATAAGTGTTTGATGAAAATCCGCACCCACTTACGTTGGATACACAAAGTTACCTTCACGCCATTGATTTCTGAGCCATGCATCTTCGATTTAAAGATGGTTATTAACGCCCAGGGGGGAATTGGAGGCGCTTATTTATTGAATTAACTGCAACATGACAGGAGTTCCCTCCGTATGTTTATGTGGTCTGAATATGCACATCCAAACACCCCTTCATTCATCCACGGGTGATACACGTTAGATCGGTTTTATTCCGCCTCTTCAAATTTGTCACCAATTCAGGTAATTCCATTTATGTTTCGGATTGGATTATGTTGCATTTTAAATTCTTTCAAGTGCACTGTAAAAATTATAATAATCAATCCCCTCTTTACCTGGTGTATATGTAGTGATATATGAGACCGAATAGCCCGAAAACCTATAGAGTACGTTATGTACTTTGTACACTTTCTTCTCTTAAGCCTTTACTTCGAACCCTTGTGGTTGCTCAAGCCTCAACGTACACATCTTCATTCAGCTTTCTATCTAGAAACAGAGATTTGACTTCTAGCTGGTAGATATTCCACCTTTTTTGAGAATCCAATCCCATAGTAGTTCCTACTGTTTCCACACGAAGTGCATAAACTTCAAAATAATCAACTCCATACCTCTATGAGTCTCTTTTTGCAACTAGTAAGGCCTTATGCCTCAGCTTGGTCTTATAGATTCACTACTTTTAGCTCATTTTGGCAGCCCAACTAAGCTACATTAATGGTCTTCTTAATGGGCTTGATCTCATCTGTCACGGTAATTCTCAAATGCTTCATTTTAACAACTTCATTGTATGAATTTGGATCAGAATTTTATGCCACGGTCATGTTTTCTCAAACATCTTCCGGTTCATTACCCGAGTCATAATCACTCATCCATGTAGGAGGTTGTCCGATTCGTTGCTTATAGTATTAGCTTCAATAACATGGTACGTCTTGCAAATTTGGACAAGTCTATAAGCAGTGGCGAGTTTAGAACATAAAACAACATGATTCACTTTTTAAATTAAACGACAAGAAAAAAAATAGTTGTGCGTCAAGATCGAATCGGATCGTATAAGCAAAAAAAGATTTGAAGTTCTTATAATTGTACCGGGATGTGCTCTTATATCTTGATATAGATTTTCATAATTCAACATAGTGAACTTAAATCAACTTTTATATGCTTATGTTCCTCATTATCCTTTTTTACTATTTTTTATCATTCTTTAAAAAAAAGTTGAATAAAGACAATTTTTTTATCCTAATTTCTGAAACAAACACCAAGTCACAAATCAACAATCAAAGCAAAGAAATAAGGAATTATCAATGAAACAATGATTTTGTTTTTGGTATGATATTTCTTATTTCGTTAGCTATGAGATTTCTTATTTCACAATTTTATTTTACAAACAACACTCAAAATATCAAATAATCAAACAAATGAACTACAATCAAATAATCAATTCATATTGTGACAAATAAAAAAACATAGTATACAATCATGGAACAATCAAAATTTATGTTGTTAAATCATTGAAGAATTCATAAATCACCCTTCAATATTCACTATTAGTAAGAAAAAAAAACCCGACTCTGGAATCGATAGTCTTATATTCACAATTCATTATTAACAAACATTTAATATCAATTATATTAGAATAAATGAACAATGATCCAGTGAAGCAATAAGTTTAAAAAAATATATAATAATAAAAATTACATTCAGTGGAGTTGTGATTTGTGAATTATGAATTATAGATCTTTGATGACTAATAAATCGATGGAATTAGAGTCTTGCCCTAGGAGTTCCTATTGAGCCGCTGCCCCTCCAAGTAGTCACTCACGTTTATTTTATTTTTTGTTTTGTTTTTAATTTAATTTTATATTGGGCTATTTAACTTTATATTGGACTATATATATTGACTTATATTTTAACTTTTTGGGCTATTAAAGTATAGAATACAGGCTTTAAAAATCTGAGTTGTATATCTTTTTCCAATAATATTAAGTAGTTCACTTAATTGTTTTTAGATAGGTCACATTTTTTTAATTATATATAAGCTATTATAAAAAAAAATAAAAAAAAAGTAGGTCAAGTGACCCACCTTCAACCTATGTAACATCGCCACTGTCTATAAGCATCCTAAAAACAAGTGAATTAATTAATAGGGAGATTTATCTTTTTATCATCTAAATAGGGGTTAGATTTGGATTAGGTTTCTTGGCAAATTGGTATTTATAGGTTCATGTGTTATTTTGATGAATAATGAGAAATTTCATTTGAGTCTAAGACTTCCAGAGACCTTCTTGTTTCTAGAATTATAGTAATTCTACCTGGTTCATTTTAACTAGCATCAGAGCACCAAGAAAGCGAACCATGGGATTGAAGAAAATCAACAAATTGGAAGTAGAGATCATAAAATTTAGAGGTGAAGTCGAGGAAAAATAGAAACAACACAACTAGAAGATTACACAACTCCTCCGGGCCATCAACCACTTAACCACGAAGGTTGGTAACTTGCCCACCAAGGAAGAATGCGAGCGACACACGACGAAAGACCGTCTCTACGATGATATGGGGTTTCCATTATCTGACAACGAATCGGGTTGGGAAAAAGCAAGAAGGCGAAGGTGCAAAATGGGAATCGCATAAGAATAGGATGAAAGAAAAAGTTGGTTCGAAGGGGCTCAAGTACATAAAGCAAAAAAGGTCCTTATTTGAAGGAGAAGATGTATGTGTGTGTAAGTCTACCACATTGAGAGTTCTTTTAATAGATTCAAGGCATCAAGGAAGTCGAACAACTCAAGGCTGCAACCTTATATATGGATGGAGCAGCCTTGGTATCGTTGGAGTGAGGACACGTCACCATTTTGATAATGAAGAGGACTGAAACGATATCTCCTTGATCATTCCAGCTATAGTATGAGGGTAGCCGATATGAGCAAGTCATAGCTATCCGAAAGGAGGGGACATCCCACGATTACGTTAGAAATTTTGGGAAAATGGTGGGTCTAACTACGGGGGCTGTCGGAATAGGTCTTGGAAGGAACTTCCATCAACCAGCTAAAATCGGAACTCTGAGGATCATACAACAACTCAGTCGTTGGTGAGGATCATACAACCCTAGGAACTTACCCACACAATGCGATTGGAGGTAATGAGAACTGTGTCGATGGAAGAGGGGTACGATAGGGGTGGGCCATTCCGATCAACAACAACACCAATGGGCTGTGGAAGCAATACGAAGCATTGGAAACCGGTATTGGAAGGAACTTCTATCAAGAAGATAAAATCAAAACTCAGATCTTCGGTGAGGGTCATACAACCCTAGGGATTGACCCGCACAATGCGATTGGCGGTAACGAGAACCGTGTTGATGGGAGAGGGGCATGATCGGGGGTTGGTCATTCCGATCAACATATAGAGATATGGTAACCTCCTATAGGAAATTTAGAGGTGCATGGGGATAGCTGAGGACGTTCGAAAGATTTTCAAAGGATGAACTCACAGCTAAAGGGCAAAAGGGTTATGCTTCAAATGCGATGCCAAGTTCGCACCAGGCCATCAAGTTGTGTACTGAGAGACGAAGATGAAGAAGAGGATCAGGAAGAACCGTCTAATACAAACTAGGATCATGCTCACTTAGATACAATGAAAGTCACATTAAACTCGGTTATAGTGTTAACGCCCCCATAGATTATGAAACTACACAAAAACATGGGCGGTCTTGAAATAATGGTACTAATTGATGGCAGATAACTTTGTCTCACAAGGCATTGCATGAACTACTGGTAAAAAAATGATTCTCGTGTTTCACGATCTACTAGTCGTAGATGATTTCTTCCCTCTAGAGTTAGGTCACTGATGTAATATTAGGTATTAAATGGATGCAAACATGGGGGATATGATTGTAAATTCGAAAGATCTTACAATGATAGTATGGAAGGGGAACGGAGTGTTACACAGGTAGGAGATCCGAGCTTGTCTAAGAATCCGGTCTCTTTCAAATCATTCTTCACGTCGTTATTACATTATGAACTAGATGCGTTTATAGTATCACCGAACTGGTTAGCATCGGAGGTCACTGAATCAAGTGAGGGTTCCGAGGCCATCAAGGCCCTTATCGCAAAATTTGAGGACATGTTTAATCTTCCAGGCGAACTACTGCCCCATATGGATACATTCTTGTTTCTCGAATTATAGGAATTCTACCCATTTCTTATTATAAATATCCCATGATGTATATCATCCTCAACCGTTCATCTTCTTCGTTGGTGTTGTCATCCTCATTGGTATTGTTCTTACTGACGACATTCTCTACTATGTGATTTGCTAAAACACTATCCTTTATCTTCATACAAAAATGACATTCATTGTAATTTTTATTTTGTTAATATTGGGATTGAGCAAATTATAGGCCTTAGATCCACGCTCCTGTCATGGAGCTTCATTCTCTATTGTGGTACATGAACATTTGTTAAACAACCAAATACACATAAATATGAAACATAGGGGCGATTACTACTCCACGCTTTTTCAGGATTGATATCAATCAAAGTTATATTGGTAGATCTATCCATAAAATAGTTTATTAGTTGTTTACTTATTCCCAAAATCTATTTGGCATTCATCGTTAGATAAAACAACTCCTAGCCATTTTAATAATGATCGTTTTTTTTTCGTTTAGATATTCCATTTTGCTAGTCCATGTAAGCATTTGTACGTAAGTTGTATTTCTATTCCCTTTTCCTTACATGTTTCCTTAAATTCATCAAGTCGATTTCAAACCTATTTTATATCTTAGACACTTCACTAGAAAACATGTTCCCTTCTTAACTATGGTCGTGTGAATTTGAGAACCATGATCAATCTCCACTCATGTGGTTCGAATATCTCAAATCATGTAACCATCCATATCCTTTCCTAACTTCTTCTATGTAGGCCACAAGAAGCAGTTCACTGTTAGGGTGTGAACACTTGATCAAATTCAATGGAGCATCTAGATATTTCATTGGGGCATTTGGAATGTTAATGGAACACATAGATAGGGATGTCAAAAAGTCTCGTAAGACACCGATCCCATACGTGAGGTATTTGTTTAAAAAAAGTGGGGGAAAGGACGGGGGTAAGGGTAGAATTAACCCCGTTTTAACTTCAGGGTAGGGGTGGGGGTGGGTAGTCCCGTCCTGAAAGTCCCACGGGGTCCCGTTGAGCTGCCAAAATTCAGCAAAAAAAAAAAAACGTTTTTAAGTTTCCATTCTAATGTTTTTGAGATGTCATAGCATTTTTGTTTTTAACATTTAAAATTTTGTTATAAAGAACTATTTTCTTTTCCAAAAAATTAGTTACGTTTAGCCCAAAAAGAACTTCATTTAGCGTAAAAAAAGGCAACATAAAATCAATTGGGGGCGGGGGCGGGGCGTAATTCAGGAAATCGGGGGGTGGGGCGGGAGCGGGGAAACATGGCAATTTTGGGGGCGGGGGCGGGGGATGCAATCCCCTACCCCGTTTTCCCCCATTGACATCCTTACACTTAGATATATGTGTGAGCATCAAGAATCAACATTGAGCACTTGGAGCTACGGGGTACATGGAGCATCTAGGATCAATAGAGCACATGGAAGCTCGGGTGAGCATCAGGGATCACGTATCACGTGTGAGCATCAGGTGTCATATGTTGAAGATGCTCAAGGGAGATGCTCATAAGTTGAAGATGCTCATCGACGATGCTCATGGACGATGGTCATGGATGATGATCATAGACAATGGTTATGGATGATGCTCATGGATGATGCTTATGAAGTCAAAGGTTCTAGAAGCTCCCACATGCATTCCGTGATTGATTGGAACTTAGGGCATCCCCTTCTTGAGCTAATTATGGATGAGCCAGACGCATCTGAATTAGGGTTTTCCATGCTTGCCTATAAATAGGCTCATATCCTCATTCATTATTCCTTGCGTGATTGTGTGTACACAGTAATTTCAAGAGAGCAATCATTGTGAAGTTGAGTGCACATCTTTTGGAGCAGTTAGTAAGCAAGAAAGATTATTTTCTTTTGAAAGCTCAAGTGAAATGTAACATTTATGTGTGATTATAATTGTTCTTGGAAGTTTAATAAAATCCTCTTTCTCTCGTTCGCTCGCGGACGTAGGTCATCTCAACTGAACCACATTAAATTTTCACAAGTTTAATAAATATTGTGTTCAGTTTTGAATTAAGTTTTTTCAGAAGTTTTATTCTGCAAGTATCACTGAAGTTTGTTTGACATTTGTCTAAAGTGCTTAACTTGTTCTATTGTTATCCCAACATTCACTTTCTCCTCCTGGCTCTTCATGATGGCGGTATAATTTGTCTCCCTGTTCCACAACCTCTACCAACTCATGATAAATACATGTCAGTTGACTTTTTAAAGGAAGCACAAGAGAAATACTCAAGAAAGAAGGTATGTTATTAACACTGATTTTAGTTGTTATAGCAAATCAATTATCAAAGATCATGATCTAGATCGCATTAGTGATCTTATGGGTATTGAAGTACTAATCATATATGACAGGTTTGTAACAGCCATCTCAGTAAATGAATCTCTCTAAATGGTAAAATATCGTGGTAATAATTTCATCATATCATGTTTTGCATTTATGAGTGTTGATAACTAAAATCCCTAATAAATACACCATAGAAATAAATTTCTCGCTATCGTCTAGGTACAACCCCCCCCCCCCCCCGGTTTCTTTCCTTTCGGATTGTCGACTCTAGGGTTTCGATGGCAGAGCTTCACGGTGATGTCCTTCCGAATATATTGAAAAGATTGAATGTGAGGGATCTAATCCGATGCAAAAGTGTGTGTAAGTCTTGGGAAAAATTGATCTCTGACTCTGGTTTCATTAAATTCCATATGAACTATAGTTACCAAATTGATTACAAAAACAATGATATAGATAGGAGGATTGTTATGTCAAGGGTCTCTTATCGCAACGGGTCGCGTGTTTATGATGTTGATGACAGATTCTTTGATGACCGTGATTGTCATCTTCTTGGTTCTTCCAATGGACTTGTATGCATCTCTTCTTTTGCTTCTCAACTTGTAGTAGCTAATCCCTCAACTAGATAGGTTCAAACACTACAAGACCCTCAAATTCATGATACCAAGCATTTATGTTGGGGTTTTGGCTATGATTCATCTACGGATGATTACAAGGTTGTATTAGGGTTCCGTAAACGTGTTGGTTGGACATGTTTTCAAGTGTTAAGTATGAAATCAAATGTTTGGAAACTAATTGGAGATGTAAAGTATTCGTTTCTTAGTAGGATTGGTATCTTATGCAATGGGGCACTTCATTGGATTATGAAAGATTCTTCATCCCCAAATAAGAAGAGAGTCATTACTTCGTTTCGGCTATCTGAAGAAAAATTTATCAAAATTCCCCAACCTGATGATGAGCTATATGAATCTGGTGTTGCTAGCCGCCCAAATATGAATTTAGGTATTATGGAAGATTGTTTATGCGTATTTCCTTGTGATGGGTTTAATGATAACTTATGGATGCTGAAGAACTACAATGGAAAGTTGTCGTGGGGAATGTTTGAAAAGGACTGTGATATGAACTTAGCTTTACAATGCTTGAAAGAGCAAGAACATTACATTCCTAACAAGAGAACATTGTGTCATGATATGCTGTTCTACAAGACTAGGGAGTATATTTGTGCCCCTATCAATATGGAGAGTCTTGTATCTCCCTATGTTAATGGGAGTCCAAAGAGAAAGACAGAAGAGAGTAATAGCAAGAAGAGTTGTAAGGTGCGTTCATTTTGTTTATCATATAATACAAACTATGGAATTATATATGGATTCTGAATTCTTATTAATGTTTATAATGATTCTTGTACATCCCTAAAAAACTGTGTTGATCTTGGCCTCATAGCTCAATCTTCATGTTTACTCATGCGATGCTTTCATTTTCTTTTGTAATATATGAGGTCTGCAAATGGACATTATCTATAGTTTAAAGTTTTGATCATGGAGCATACTTAAAGTTTTGATGATGGAGCATACTTAAGTTTACTAGCATTCAAGAGGCTAGGAACTCTTCCCGAATTCACTTATATTCTGTTATGACCAAAGATACCAACTACTAACACTAACCGCTCAACTAAGCCTACCTAACTGATCTAACAATAAAAAGACCTTATTTCCCTCACTGCTCTACTTAGGCCACAACTGACAGAACGAAACGTAAGCCTAATAAGAAGTGTAACAGACTCATTACCTTCACCCAATATACATTTGGCCTTCATTTATTTGTATTCTTGCAATGTACTTCAATTGCAACTATTATTTACTCTTTGGAAGCTAAAAGACCAAATCTATATTGGACACCATGTGCCGCACATTGCCTAGATTTGATGTTGGAAGATATTGACAAACAAGTTCTAAAGGTGAAAAGTGCATTAAAAAAGTCAATTTTAGCAATTGGGTATATATATATAGCCATGTGCCTCTTCTGAACATGATGAGAAAGTTCACAAACCAAAGATACTTACATAGGCCGACTATCACAAGATTTGCAACATCTTTCATCACTCTTGCCCAAATCCACAAACAGAGAGCCAATTTGAGGAATATGGTGGTTTCTAAAGAGTGGGAAGCATTTAAGTGGTCTTCAGACGGGAGGGGGATAAAAGTTAAAAGCTACTTTATGCAAGACATGTTTTGGAGAAATGTGCATTATGCTCTTAAGTTGACGGGTCCCCTAGTGACGGTTCTTAGGATTGTTGATGGAGAAAAATATCCGGCCATGGGCTTCATTTATGAGGCCATGGATAGGGCTAAGGAGGCCATTCGTGATAGCTTTTCCAGACTGGATGACTACAAGACAACTTTTGAAATTATAGATCGTAGGTGGGAATGTCAATTACAGAGACCTTTGCATGCGGCGGGACACTTCTTGAACCCGGGAATCTTTTATAAAGATGTTAGTGGGGTAGCTTGTGAAGAAGTGGAAAAAGGTTTGTATGATTGCATTATGAGGCTTGTTCCCGAGCAACAAGTTCAAGACAAGATTTCGGAAGAGTTGGACAAATATCGGAATGCACAAGGACTCTTTGGTAATCCTATGGCTGTTAGACATAGGGAGACAAAATCACCAGGTAAATTCAAATTTCCAACATATTTTTTTCTTCTAAATTCTAATTTATAATCTGACTTTATGTTTTTGTTTTTGTTTTTTATAGCTGATTGGTGGGGAGCATATGGATCTTCAACTCGTAATCTAAAAAAATTTGCTATAAAGGTTCTTACTCTCACTTGTAGTGCTACAAGTTGTGAAAGAAATTGGAGTGTTTTTCAACATGTAATTCTTTTTTTACATGTTTTTTAATTTTTACAAATTAATCTATTTTTTACAGGAAAACGTTTTTTATATAAAAAAAAGTTTTTTACAGAAAAACTGTTTTTTTTTACACAAAAACTGTTTTCTTTTTTTCAGAAAAACTGTTTTTTTTTGCTGGAATATGTTTATTATTAGTGGAAAATTTTGGAAAAAAAAGTTTTTTTTGCAGAAAAAATATTGTTTTACAGAAAAACTGTTTTTTTTTTTTTTTTCAGAAAATCTGTTTTTTTTTTTGCTGGAATTTGTTTATTATTGCTGAAAAATCTGTTTTTTTATAGAAATTCTGCTTTGTGTTCTTACTTTCTTTGATTCTCTTACTTGCAGCTTCATACAAAGAAACGAAATAGATTGGCACAAGAGAGATTGAATGACATGGTATTTGTCAAATTCAATCGGTCCTTGGAGCGACGGGCAAAAGACAAAGAGAACGATCACCTTATCCTACAAGAGATTGATGAAAGCAACGAGTGGTTGATGAGAAGAATGGAAGATGAGAGTGATGATGAGGCGGTATTTGTTGGTGAAGATTTAACTTGGAGAGATGTAGCTCATGCCTCAGGTGCTTATTAGCCTAGTTATCGAACTAGAGCATCAAGAGTACAAAATGATGGAAACGGAACATCGGCCGTTAATAAGGGAAAAACAACCGTTCAACCATCTCATAGACATTTGGTAGATGAAGATGTGGAAGAAGATAGCGGTATCTATAGTGATGATGGAGGAGGAGATGGTGTCGTCCAAGTTGACGACGAAGATGTTGATAGTTTAGACGATCTCTAGTTATAACTTATTAGTATTTAGGATCTAATATGATACTACGCAACTATGATTTTTGGATATTTTAAGTATTTACATACTTTTTTATATTTTTTTAAAATTCTTGGCGCATCATGTGCTCTAGGCGAGCGCTTTCGCTTAGCGCTTAGCGCATCGGCCCGCAAAGGCTTTTACGTTTTAGGGCGCATTACGCTTTTTAAAACCAAGGTATATATAATGTTGACTGTTCACTGAACTTCCCATTTTGATTTCTCAGTTGATTAAGCAAGACCCTTCGGTTCTAGGAGCAAGTGGAAAGTTTGAGGCTGTTGAAGCAGTTTGGATGATATGGCATTGCTTGTTCTCTCTGCCATAAAGATAGCTTCTGATAGTTTTTAGTATCTTATGTTAATAAATTGTGTTTGATGGATTTCAAAAGCTTGTGCTTGATGGATTTCAGAAACGTATGTTTGATGTTTTTAAAGCATCTTGTGGAAAGCTTTTAACAAGAAAAGTTGGGATAGACTTTCTCATAAAAGTGTATGCCTTCATTTAGATTTCTGTATTTCTTTAAATCGCATTAATATTATTGATGCATGTTGCTATTTTGATTCTTAATTTGTTATGCAGGATCTTCTCATTTTCATATTGTTACTACATCCTGGTTCTTGATTTTTATGTCATTTCATCTTCTAGATCTTCATTTTCTTAAATTTCTTATGTGTGATCTATTTATTTTCTGCAAGTATACTTGGTTTTCAACAAAAGTGGCCCTTCACTCATTTCCAGCCTAGTCAACAAACAATGGAGATTTTTTTATTAAAAATAAGTCCATAAATAAAGAATATGTTTCATTTTTTAAATCTCGACTTTCATAGTTAATTTTGCACTAAGTTGTCTTATGATCTACCTTCTTTAAACAAGCAATTAAATAAACTTCAAAAGGAAAATTATTGTAGATTTGCTTTTTTTTTTTTGTTACGTTAATGTATGTAATACTGTTTTAATTGTTATAAAATCTTTGGCTAGCTCAAACGGAGCAATGTATGGGGCAAATGTAAGATGTTTTTACATGCTTACCATGGAACACTTGGTTCTGAAGTTACCTAATCCTAATGTCGACCATTTTCGTAAAATAAAGCAAAGTATAAAAACTAAAGGAGTTGAATAGAAAAGAATATTACTCTATTTCTGGTGGAGAATGCTTTCATGGAAGAAAATTACACAAGTACGAAATGGTTTGATTAAATGAGGTTGTCCTCTTTAATTGGCTTTCACCTTTTCATTGGGAAGAATTTAACCCTTATAATAGAATTCCGTGACACATTGTAAATACATGATATAGGAAGATTCTCATGATATATACTATTTTCATATGAAGTCTTTATAATCCCTTTCACTACTACTGCTCTCCCCGCTAATCTCATCCTAGGCTTGCCCTAGGGTAATCACCAACCCACTCTCCGCCATCAGCTGCAATAAGAATTCCCTGCTACCTCTTGTGACAACCCGGAACTTCTATCTTGTTAAACTATTCAATTCAATCAATGTTAAACTCGTTTCTGTTATCTTTTAGCACTGTTTAAGGGTTCGTTTAAGTGTTCTAAGCTTGAGTACAACCAAGGTTGAGATTAGGGATGAGTTATCAAAGTCGTAATGTAGCATTTCGGGCCATACACTCCTTTAGGAGGAGTGTACGGCCGTACACATGGGTGTACGACCGTACACCCCCTCATGGCTGCACACCCAAGGTGGTGGGTCACCCACCCCTATATATATGAGTAGACCTCACTTCCTTCATTCCTTTCTTCCCTTGGCTGCACACCACTCCATTCTCTCTCAAGTTTCTTCAACCGTGAACGCTCCAAGGCTTCAGAAAACGTAAGTATTCCATCCTTTAGCTTGTTATACTTGAAAGACCTCTTGATTTAAGTTTGACTCTTCAAGTTTCATCATCTTCTTCATCCTTTGAAGGAGTACGGCCGCACACCTTCATAAGGTCATAAGGTTGGCCGTACACACCTTAAAGGCCCTCCAAAGTGAGAGTTTGACCCCTATCTTCTAGTTAGACATGGTCCTAGCCTTGATTCACCTTAAAGTCGATAAATTTGGCATGAACACGAAGGGTTAACGGCCGCACACCCCTTGTACGGCCGCACACACCTCTTAGGGCCGTAAACCCACTTTGATGATCATTTTAGGCCTCAAACTTGCATTACAACTAAGCTTGGTACCTAGAACACTTCTTGGGTGCTAGTTAGAACCGTGGAAACACCTCAAAAGCACACCTCTTCATGAGTGTACGTCCGTACACTCATGGGCCGCACACCCCATGGTCGTACACACCCTTAGGGTGGCAGTACACCTCCCTCACTCAATCACATATGGTTTTGACACTTAGTTCAAGTGTTTCCAAGTCCCTAAAGTGGTTTCCTATCATGTCTAGTAGTGAAATACCCTAATTTGACTCCTATATGTGTTACTACATGTTAAATAGGATCCAATTGTGTTCGAGGCTTCACTTGACATTCGGCATCTCATATCGATCTTTCATACTAACCACTCACTCGAGGTGAGTTCATACCTCTACATTTTTCCGAGTTTTTAATGTTTTCAGGGGGGGAATACAAACCAAACATAAATGATTTTATAAAAGTTATACAAAATGATTTCAATAAACTTAAAACGAATGCAATCATTACAAACACATAGTTTCTACAGTTTTACAAAATATTTAGATATTTTATCCCTTCTGTATTATGTTGAGCATAAGGGACGTTTGCAACTTACAAGTTAACCGCACAGTTTTTAGACCAAAACAATGTTATACATATAGAAACACACAAACTATAATAGGTATAGTTTGGGAATTTATACAAGGTTATACATATACAAACACACAAACTATAGTAGATATAGTTTGGGAATTCATACAAGGTTATACATATACAAACACACAAACTATAGTAGATATAGTTTGGGAATTCAATACAAGGTTATCCAAATACATACACACATCTTTTATGAATAATATTTAATAAAAGGTTTTCTCATATTATTACATGAAATATCATAAATCTAGCTTGAGAAACACGTCTTTAGGTACAATTACATGTACAAGTGGAAGACTACCCCTTCTGAACCAGAGTCTCCTCGAAGGAGAGCGTGATTTTTGTGTATAGATCTATACGGGACTGACTATCCCGCACCTTGCTGCTAGCTACAGTAGGACCGACAGGTCTACGGGTGACAAAGTCATAAAGGATACTGGTGCCCGATTCGCCCCTTATCAAGTTAATGTATCGTCATAAACTCGCAAATAGATAACAATGATTTACTTATGTAGTAATATACTATACATGAACAATGATTATTTTACATAAGTATGGACAAATACATGGTTTCTTTATGAGAAGTAAAACTACTATACATACTGGTAATAACCAGGGTTTTCAAATAGAACATTCAATACAGAGATTTTTCATACAAAATTTATCATACAATACATCTAGTAGTGATCCAATCATACAAACATTTTTACTAATACTACCTCACTTTTACTAAAGAAAATATTAGATTTTCTTGGAAACATACAAAACAATTTCACTGATTCATTAACATGTTTTTATTATAAAAGATGCTTATGAATTCACCAGCTTTATGCTGATACTCTTTGCAAAACTGCTTGTATTCTCAGGAAATCATTAGACAGGTACCTCGACAGACTTTTGAGAAGACAGAGCACCTAGAGTCACGTCTTTTACTTTTATTATACTTTTGGATGTATAAGAATACGAAGCAAATTAATGTAAACACTTATTATATATATTTAATGTAATGGTTGTGTTTAATTTGATTACTATGATACAATTGTTGTGATACTATACCGAACCTTACATGGTATACAACTATAAACACTAAGGGGCCGAAGTGCTCTGAACTAAAAGTATACTTCTAAAATACAAGTATTTTATAAAGAGTATACAAGTATCCGTAAGTACCAGAAACAATATCATAAGTAGAACAAAACAAAAGTATTTGGATGTTGAACGCTACGGTTAAACCTAGATAGTTATGTAATCATGTCTGGGATCAATATAGCCTGATCAATTATATTTATTTGAGACATGACCAACATGTGTGTGGGAGTGACTGTGATGTTGCAGCAAGCCAAAAACTTGCCAAACCATATACATCAAGAGATCGATAGAACATAACATACAACATTAAAAATACTATAGGAGTATTTTAATTACTATAGGATAACAACAAAGTATCAAGCATACAATTATAATACTATAGGAATATTATTATACTCGACACTTATTAACTATCCCTCTCACCTCTATTCTCGCGTAAATAGCATGGCTGGATTAAATCTTCCTGGCGACCCGTACTTTCCCAACCAAGGAAATAATGGATGGCTCGAGGAAGAGCCAGAAGAAAATCATGAAATTCCTTTGGACGATGACCTCGCAGAACAAATTCCTGAAGAGGCTGACTCAGAACCTGAAGTCGAAAACCTACCTCAAGTGGCCCCAATACCAAATCCTAACCACCGACTTGAGTTCCAAGGTCCAACGCCTATGTGGGTTAGGAGTTTGAATAGGTGGAGCCACGAGCAAGGCCAACCCCTCCCATACGACAGAAACCGCAACTTCTACAATCTGGACGAAGGAGGTCCTGCAGACAGGGCCCTTCCAATTCTGATACGCCGAATGGCTCGCAATGTTGAGCTGGGCGTGGCAACCCTTCAATGAACTGTGGAACTCGAAGCGGATTCAAGCGCCAGCATGGATCGCGTTCATCGCCTTGAAAATTTTCATGGGAGAGCTATGAGAGACAATGAAGCGCTGCAGCGAGAGCTAGCTGCAACTCGAGCTGAAGTCATAGAGCTCCGAGCACGCCAATCAGTATACGAGAGACGCCTGCTTGGTGTGGAGCGTCAGCTGGCCGAATTAAGGATTCATCTGAGGGGTGCCCGTCGCCGATAGGAAATACCCTACTCATCCTTCCTTTTGGTTTAAAAAATAGCCTTCATATCTATGCTCTAAGTATCTCTTTTGCCTATAGACATTCCTGTCTTGCAAGTACTATTTCACTAGTTCTTTATGTTGTCAATTTTCCCTCTGTTGGTATGCTGTAGACCTACTCCTGGGTCAAATTTTCCGAACTCTTTGTAATCACAATACCAACTATAGTGACAACAATCTTATTTCAGTTAAGGATCATCATTATCAAAAATATATCTTAGATAGCTAACATGCAAACTAAGTAACTCTATCAAAGTCATACCACTACTTCATCTTCGAAACGTATATCTGGGAAATGCCATCTCACAAACGTCTCGACAGGAATTCATTCATGAACAGTCACTTCAAATCCAAAAGTTTATTTTATATAGACTTCCTTTACGGATGGTTATCAGAACACTATAGGAATCGGATTACAACACTCTCGGAAGCAAGTATAATCTAGCTTAATTAACGCTCGTACAATACCCACTCCCATAGAATACACCTCAGGAATATTATCAGAACCATTCAGGGTAGTCCTCCAAGGCGTGAAATTTATAAGTATATAAATTCGTGAAATACAACTACCGATGACCATCGTTACTCACTAAATCGTTTCTCGTCATGCCACAGAACCATGTCTTCACAAGGAGGTAACCAACCAACTGGTGAGACACCAATTCTACAGATAGACTCCGCTACATTCCAGGTCGCGGTCACAGCAGTCGTAACAACTGTCATGG
The DNA here is from genome assembly GCF_052849685.1 of Lactuca virosa. Taxonomy (NCBI): domain Eukaryota; kingdom Viridiplantae; phylum Streptophyta; class Magnoliopsida; order Asterales; family Asteraceae; genus Lactuca; species Lactuca virosa. Next base: position 115,982,827 of record NC_136431.1, read on the forward strand.
CACAATTCAACACCAACAACCCAAATGGGAATGGAAACAGTTTTAACACTTCGAACCGTAGCAACACACAAGGGAACCAACAGGGTCCTAGTCATGATGATACTCCAACTCACAAACCTAAGAACAATAAACGGAAATTCTGGAACAAAAATGAGCGCAAGTTATCTCAGAAACTTGCCAAGAGACAACAACCTGTGGCAACTTCTGCAGCCACGACATCTGCCACTCCAGCACCAATGCCAGTACGGCGATACGCTAGAAATCTACCAGATTGCAAGAAATGCAACTTCCACCACGTAGGAAAGTGTTGCGAATTGTGATGTGAGAACTGCAACAGACAAGGACACACCACTCGTTTTTGTAGGGCACCGTCACGATCAATCACCCAAGCTCTTGATGTGAAAATGGGTCAGGTTTGTTATAGTTGTGGCGAATCTGGACATTTCAAAAGAAATTGTCCAAGGACTAAAAATGGAGACGAAGCTCGCTCCCATAGGACCCCGACTCAACACATCACTTCAACTTCCGATGCTAGTAAAATTCAAGTATGTCATGCATGTGGTGAAATGGGGCACTTCAAGAGAAACTGTCCGACGGAGAGAAATGACGGAGGAGAAGGAGGAGTGTAGCAGCATGACATATAAGAGCAACGAGGAACCCCTCTCCCTTTTTTTGAGGTTTTGGTAAGTCTTCTAAATAAAAATTTTCTCAAAGATTTAATCTATTTTAATATAAAAATTTGGGGAAATTAAGAAGTAATTATAAATAACTCACTCGTCCGAACAAGTCACGACATCCATATGAAAACTAAAGATCCGTTCAGGGAAGCTATGATGGCTTAGTTTATACATCAGGGTTGTGTATAGCCGAGATGTTGCAGACTTAGAGTGAGCAATTCCACCTTAATTCTTGTTGCTTGTCTGGTTGTGGATTTAGGGCAGAGTCGCTCAGTCGACCGTCTTATTCATCTTAACAATAAATAATTTGTATATGCCCAGCGATCATAGAGATACCAAAAAGAATCATAATTTGAAGTATCTTCACTAGTTATCCAAACACTTGCACTATTTGTACTCGCCCATCGCGGTACAAGTGTGATAGGGGTAGCATCAAAAAGAAAACAGAAAACACTAGAACGTTTACACAGAGTACATTTTCGAACACACTAAAGATACACCGTCGTATAGCAATCATTTCTTTCAAATCGGTCTAACTTTCGTCTTTGTAAAGAATCCGCTATCATCATTCGTCATGGGTTGGTATGGTTCTCACCATACTAAATTCATACGTTTCCAACGTCTTGACCGTCAAATTCATGAAACCCTCTTCATTTATAAGGACAACCCGACATAGATCTCTGAATCGCCCTTCTCATATTCTAGACCCCGAAGTACTCATGCGAAAAGTACTTTACCCTCCGAGACCCTTCCGAAGCATACCCAGCGAACCCTCCAGAACTACCACTCGTCCGTGGGGTCGAGTTCAAGCTTAGAGACTAACACAAATCCATATTCAAAAGTTAGACAAGAGAGTCATGCTGATAAGAGACGAAAACCTTTTGGAGTTCCAAGTTGGTAACCGTGTTCTTTTGAAGGTCTCAACCAGGAAAGGCACGATACGCTTTGGAAAGCGTGAAACGTTGAATCAGAAATACATAGGGTCATTTAAGATTCCCACTAGGATCGGTCCCATAGCATACAAATTTCGTTACCCCGAGAACTTAGCTGTGTACATTCTTACTCCCACGTGTCGAACCTAAAGAAGTGTCTGTCCGATAAGACACTTGTAACTTCCCCTCGATGAGATCGAACTAGACGAGAACACCAACTTCGTGGGGGAACCAGTAGAGATCATGGACCGAGAGGTCAAACAAATGAAGTAAAGCCGTATCTTGATAGCGAAGGTTCGCTGAAATGCCAAGCCAGGACTTGAATTCACTTTAGAGCACGAAAATTTAATGAAACAGAATTACCCTCATCTTTTTCCAAGTTCATAATTTGTATCTCTGTTCTTGAATTTCGGGACGAAATTCCCTCTAACGGGGGGGGGGGGGGATGATGTTACAACCCGGAACTTCTATCTTGTTCAACTATTCAATTCAATCAATGTTAAATTCGTTTCTGTTATCTTTTAGCACTGTTTAAGGGTTCGTTAAAGTGTTCTAATCTTGAGTACAACCAAGGTTGAGATTAGGGATGAGTTATCAAACTCGTAAAGTAGCATTTCGGGCCTTACACTCCTTTAGGAGGAGTGTACGGCCGTACACATGGGTGTACGGCCGTACACCCCCTCATGGCCGCACACCCACGATGGTGGGTCACCCACCCCTATATATATATGAGTAGACCTCACTTCCTTCATTCCTTTCTTCCCTTGGCTGCACACCACTCCATTCTCTCTCAAGTTTCTTCAACCGTGAACCCTCCATGGCTTCAAAAAACGTAAGTATTCCATCCTTTTGCTTGTTATACTTGAAAGACCTCTTGATTCAAGCTTTGACTCTTCAAGTTTCATCATGTTCTTCATCCTTTGAAGGAGTACGACCACACACCTTCATAAGGTTGTCCGTACACACCTTAAAGGCCCTCCAAAGTGAGACTTTGACCCTTATCTTCTAGTTGGACATGGTCCTAGCCTTGATTCACCTTAAAGTCGACAAATTTGGCATGAACATGAAGGGTATACGGCCGAACACCCCTTGTACGGCCGCACACACCTCATAGGGCCGTAAACCCACTTTGATGATCATTTTAGGCCTCAAACTTGCATTACAACTAAGCTTGGGACCTAGAACACTTCTTGGGTGCTAGTTAGAACCGTAGAAACACCTCAAGAGCACACCTCTTCGTGAGTGTACGGCCGTACACTCATGGGCCGTACAACCATGGCCGTACACACCCTTAGGGTGGCAGTACACCTCCCTCACTCAATCACATATGGTTTTGCACACTTAGTTCAAGTGTTTCCAAGTCCCTAGAGTGGTTTCCTATCATGTCTAGTAGTGAAATACCCTAATTTGACTCATATATGTGTTATTACATGTTAAATAGGTTCCAATTGTGTTCGAGGCTTCACTTGACATTCGGCATCTCATATCGATCTTTCATACTAACCGCACAATTTTTAGACCAAAACAAAGTTATACATATACAAACACACAAACTATAATAGGTATTGTTTGGGAATTCATACAAGGTTATACATATACAAACACACAAACTATAGTAGATATAGTTTGGGAATTCATACAAGGTTATCTATATACAAACACACAAACTATAGTAGATATAGTTTGGGAATTCAATACATGGTTATACAAATACATACACACATCTTTTATGAATAATATTTAATAAAAGGTTTTCTCGTATTATTACTTGTAATATCGTGAATCTAGCTAGAGAAACACGTCTTTGGGTACAATTACATATACTAGTGGAAGACTACCCCTTATGAACCAAAGTCTCCTCGAAGGAGAGCGTGATTTTTGTGTATAGATCTATACGGGACTGACTATCCCGCACCTTGCTGCTAGTTACAGTAGGACCGGCAGGTCTACGGGTGATAAAGTCATAGAGGATACTGGTGCTCGATTTGCGCCTTATCAAGTTAATGTATGGTCATAAAACTCGCAAATAGATACCAACGATTTACTTATGTAGTAATATACTATACATGAACAATGATTATTTAGCATAAGTATGGACAAATACATGGTTTCTTTATGAGAACTAAAGCTACTATACATACTGGTAATAACCAGGGTTTTCAAATAAAACATTCAATACAGAGATTTTTCATACAAAATTTATCATACAATACATGTAGTAGTGATCCAATCATACAAACATTTTTACTAATACTACCTCACTTTTACTAAAGAAAATATTGGATTTTCTTGGAAACATACAAAACAATTTCACTGATTCATTAACAGGTTTTTATTACAAAAGATGCTTATGAACTCATCAGCTTTATGCTGATACTCTTTTCAAAACTGCTTGTATTCTCAGGAAATCATTAGACAGGTACCTCGACAGACTTTTGAGAAGACGGAGCACCTAGAGCCACGTCTTTTACTTTTATTATACTTTTGGATGTATAAGAATACGAAGCAAAATAATGTAAACACTTATTATATATATTTAACGTAATGGTTGTGTTTACTTTGATTACTATGATACAATTGTTGTGATACTATACATGAAGTCATCCACCCCCGAACGTTTCCGCCGTTCCGGTTTGGGGGTGTGACAGATTGGTACCAGAGCTATTGTTTATAGTGAACTAAGTATACCAAACCTTACATGGTATACAACTATAAACACTAAGCGGCCGAAGTGCTCTGAACTAAAAGTATACTTCTAAAATACAAGTATTTTATAAAGAGTATACAAGTTTCCGTAAGTACTAGAAACAACATCATAAGTAGAACAAAACAAAAGTTTTTGGATGTTGAATGCTGCGGTTAAACCTGGATAGTTATGTAATCATGTCTGGGGTCAATATAGCCTGATCAACTATATTTATTTGAGACATGACCAACATGTGTGTGGGAGTGATTGTGATGTTGCAGCAAGCCTAAAACTTACCAAACCATATACATCAAGAGATCGATAGAACAGAACATACAACATTAAAAATACTATAGGAGTATTTTAATTACTATAAGATAACAACAAAGTATCGAGCATACAATTATAATACTATAGGAATATTATTACACTCGACGTTTATTAACTATCCCCCTCACCTCTATTCTCACGTAGATAGCATGGCTGGATTCAATCTTCCTGGCGAACTGTACTTTCCCAACCAAGGAAATAATGGATGGCTCAAGGAAGAGCCAGAAGAAAATCATGAAATTCCTTTGGACGATGACCTCGCAGAACAAATTCCTGAAGAGGCTGACTCAGAACCTGAAGTCGAAAACCTACCTCAAGTGGCCCCAATACCAAATCCTAACCACCGACTTGAGTTCCAAGGTCCAACGCCTATGTGGGTTGGGAGTTTGAATAGGTGGAGCCACGAGCAAGGCCAACCCCTCCCATACGACAGAAACCGCAACTTCTACAATCTGGATGAAGGAGGTCCTGCAGACAGGGCCCTTCCAATTCTGATACGCCGAATGGCTCGCAATGTTGAGCTGGGTGTGGCAACCCTTCAATGAACTGTGGAACTCGAAGCGGATTCAAGCACCAGCACGGATTGCGTTCATCGCCTTGAAATTTTTCATGGGAGAGCTATGAGAGACAATGAAGCGCTGCAGCGAGAGCTAGCTGCAACTCGAGCTGAAGTCATAGAGCTCCGAGCACGCCAATCAGTATACGAGAGACGCCTGCTTGGTGTGGAGCGTCAGCTGGCCGAATTAAGGATTCATCTGAGGGGTGCCCGTCGCCGATAGGAAATACCCTACTCATCCTTCCTTTTGGTTTAAAAAATAGCCTTCATATCTATGCTCTAAGTATCTCTTTTGCCTATAGACATTCCTGTCTTGCAAGTACTATTTCACTAGTTCTTTATGTTGTCAATTTTCCCTCTGTTGGTATGCTGTAGACCTACTCCTGGGTCAAATTTTCCGAACTCTTTGTAATCACAATACCAACTATAGTGACAACAATCTTATTTCAGTTAAGGATCATCATTATCAAAAATATATCTTAGATAGGTAACATGCAAACTAAGTAACTCTATCAAAGTCATACCACTACTTCATCTTCGAAACGTATATCTGGGAAATACCATCTCACAAACGTCTCGACAGGAATTCATTCATGAACAGTCACTTCAAATCCAAAAGTTTATTTTATATAGACTTCCTTTACGGATGGTTATCAGAACACTATAGGAATCGGATTACAACACTCTCGGAAGCAAGTATAATCTAGCTTAATTAACGCTCGTGCAATACCCACTCCCATAGAATACACCTCAGGAACATTATCAGAACCATTCAGGGTAGTCCTCCAAGGCGTGAAATTTATAAGTATATAAATTCGTGAAATACAACTACCGATGACCATCGTTACTCACTAAATTGTTTCTCGTCATGCCACATAACCATGTCTTCACAAGGAGGTAACCAACCAACTGGTGAGACACCAATTCTACAGATAGACTCCGCTACATTCTAGGTCGCGGTCACAGCAGTCGTAACAGCTGTCATGGCACAATTCAACACCAACAACCCAAATGGGAATGGAAACAGTTTTAACACTTCGAACCGTAGCAACACACAAGGGAACCAACAGGGGCCTAGTCATGATGATACTCCAACTCACAAACCTAAGAACAATAAACGGAAATTCTGGAACAAAAAGGAGTGCAAGTTATCTCAGAAACTTGCCAAGAGACAACAACCTGTGGCAACTTTTGCAGCCACGACATCTGCCACTCCAGCACCAATGCCAATACGACGATACGCTGGAAATCTACCAGATTGCAAGAAATGCAACTTCCACCACGTAGGAAAGTGCCGTGAATTGCGATGTGAGAACTGCAACAGACAAGGACACACCACTCGTTTCTGTAGGGTACCTTCACGATCAATCACCCAAGCTCTTGATGTGAAAATGGGTTAGGTTTGTAATAGTTATGGCGAATCTGGACATTTCAAAAGAAATTGTCCAAGGACTAAAAATGGAGAAGAAGCTCGCTCCCATAGGACCCCGACTCAACACATCACTTCAACTACCGATGCTAGTAAAATTCAAGTATGCCATGCATGTGGTGAAATGGGGCACTTCAAGAGAAACTGTCCGACGGAGAGAAATGACGGAGGAGAAGGAGGAGTGTAGCAGCATGGCATATAAGAGCAACGAGGAACCCCTCTCCCCTTTTTTTTGAGGTTTTGGTACGTCTTCTAAATAAAAATTTCCTTAAAGATTTAATCTATTTTAATATAAAAATTTGGGGAAATTAAGAAGTAATTATAAATAACTCACTCATCCGAACAAGTCACAACATCCATAAGAAAACTAAAGATCCGTTCAGGGAAGCTATGATGGCTTAGTTTATACATCAGGGTTGTGTATAGCCGAGATGTTGCAGACTTAGAGTGAGCAATTCCGCCTTAATTCTTGTTCCTTGTCTGGTTGTGGATTTAGGGCAGAGTCACTCAGGCGACCTTCTTATTCATCTTAACTATACATAATTTGTACTTGCCCATCGTGGTACAAGTGTGACAGGGGTAGCATCAAAAAGAAAACAGAAAACACTAGAACGTATACACAGAGTACATTGTCGAACACACTAAAGATACACCGTCGTATAACAATCATTTCTTTCAAATCGGTCTAACTTTTGTCTCTGTAAAGAGTCCGCTATCATCATTCGTCATGGGTTGGTATGGTTCTCACCATACTAAATTCGTACGTTTCCAACGTCTTGACCGTCAAATTCACGAAACCCTCGTCATTTATAAAAACAACCCGACATAGATCTCTGAATTGCCCTTCTCATATTCTAGACCCCGAAGTACTCATGCAAAGTGTACTTTACCCTCCGAGACCTTTCCGAAGCATACCCAGAAAACCCTCCAGAACTACCACTCGTCCGTGGGGTCGAGTTCAAGCTTAGAGACTAACACAAATCCATATTCAAAAGTTAGACAAGAGAGTCGTGCTGATAAGAGACAAAAACGTTTTGGAGTTCTAAGTTGGTAACCGTGTTCTTTTGAAGGTCTCAACCAGGAAAGGCATGATACGCTTTGGAAAGCGTGAAAAGTTGAATAAAAAATACATAGGGTCATATAAGATTCCCACTAGGATCGGTCCCATATCATACAAATTTCGTTACCCTGAGAACTTAGCTGCGTACATTCTGCCTCCCACGTGTCGAACCTAAAGAAGTGTATGTCCGATAAGACACTTGTAACTTCCCCTCGATGAGATCGAACTAGACGAGAACACCAACTTCGTGGGGGAACCAATAGAGATCATAGACCGAGAGGTCAAACAAATGAAGTAAAGCCGTATCTTGATAGCGAAGGTTTGCTGAAATGCCAAGCCAGGACTTGAATTCACTTTAGAGCGCGAAAATTTAATGAAACAGAAATACCCTCATCTTTTTCCAAGTTCATGATTTGTATATCTGTTCTTGAATTTCGGGACAAAATTCCCTCTAACGGGGGGGGGGGGGATGATGTGACAACCCGGAACTTCTATCTTGTTCAACTATTCAATTCAATCAATGTTAAACTCGTTTCTATTATCTTTTAGCACTGTTTAAGGGTTCGTTAAAGTGTTCTAAGCTTGAGTACAACCAAGGTTGAGATTAGGGATGAGTTATCAAACTCGTAAAGTAGCATTTCAGGACATACACTCCTTTAGGAGGAGTGTACGGTCGTACACATGGGTGTACGGCGGTACACCACCTCATGGCCACACACCCACGGTGGTGGGTCACCCACCCCTATATATATGAGTAGACCTCACTTCCTTCATTCCTTTCTTCCCTTAGCTGCACACCACTCCATTCTCTCTCACGTTTCTTCAACCGTGAACCCTCCAAGGCTTCAAAAAACGTAAGTATTCCATCCTTTAGCTTGTTATACTTGAAAAACCTCTTGATTTAAGCTTTGACTCTTCATGTTTCATCATGTTGTTCATCCTTTGAAGGAGTACGGCCGCACACCTTCATAAGGTTGGCCGTACACACCTTAAAGGCCCTCCAAAGTGAGAGTTTGACCCCTATCTTCTAGTTGGACATGGTCCTAGCATTGATTCACCTTAAAGTAAACAAATTTGGCATGAACATGAAGGGTGTACGGCCGCACACCCCTTGTACGGCCGCACACACCTCTTAGGGCTGTAAACCCACTTTGATGATCATTTTAGGCCTCAAACTTGCATTACAACTAAGGTTGGGACCTAGAACACTTCTTGGGTGCTAGTTAGAACCGTGGAAACACCTCAAAAGCACACCTCTTCATGAGTGCACGGCCGTACACACCCTTAGGGTGGCAGTACACCTCCCTCACTCAATCACATATGGTTTTGACACTTAGTTCAAGTGTTTCCAAGTCCCTAGAGTGGTTTCCTATCATGTCTAGTAGTGAAATGCCCTAATTTGACTCCTACATGTGTTATTACATGTTAAATAGGATCCAATTGTGTTCGAGGCTTCACTTGACATTCGGCATCTCATATCGATCTTTCATACTAACCACTCACTCAAGGTGAGTTCATACCCCTACATTTTTCCGAGTTTTTAATGTTTTCAGGGGGGGAATACAAGCCAAACATAAGTGATTTTATAAAAGTTATACAAAAGGATTTCAGTAAACTTAAAATGGATGCAAACAATACAAACACATAGTTTCTACAGTTTTACAAAATATTTAGATATTTAATCCCTTCTATATTATGCTGAGCATAAGGGATGTTTGCAACTTACAAGTTAACCGCACAGTTTTTTGACCAAAACAAAGTTATACATATACAAACACACAAACTATAATAGGTATAGTTTGGGAATTCATACAAGGTTATACATATACAAACACACAAACTATAGTAGATATAGTTTGGGAATTCATACAAGGTTATCTATATACAAACACACAAACTATAGTAGATATAGTTTGGGAATTCAATACATGGTTATACAAATACATACACACATCTTTTATGAATAATATTTAATAAAAGGTTTTCTCATATTATTACTTGTAATATCTTAAATCTAGCTTGAAAAACACGTCTTTGGGTACAATTACATGTACTAGTGGAAGACTACCCCTTATGAACCAGAGTCTCCTCGAAGGAGAACGTGATTTTTGTGTATAGATCTATACGGGACTAACTATCCTGCACCTTGCTGCTAGCTACAGTAGGACCGGCAGGTCTACGGGTGACAAAGTCATAAAGGATACTGGTGCCCGATTCGCGCCCTATCAAGTTAATGTATGGTCATAAAACTCGCAAATAGATAACAACAATTTACTTATGTAGTAATATACTATACATGAACAATGATTATTTAGCATAAGTATGGACAAATACATGGGTTCTTTATGAGAACTAAAACTACTATACATACTGGTAATAACCATGATTTTTAAATAGAACATTCAATACAGAGATTTTTCATACAAAATTTATCATACAATACATCTAGTAGTGATCCAATCAAACAAACATTTTTACTAATACTACCTCACTTTTACTAAAGAAAATATTGGATTTTCTTGGAAACATACAAAACAATTTCACTGATTCATTAACAGGTTTTTATTACAAAAGATGCTTATGAACTCACCAGCTTTATGCTGATACTCTTTTCAAAACTGCTTGTATTCTCAGGAAATCATTAGACAGGTACCTCGACAGACTTTTGAGAAGACGGAGCACCTAGAGTCACGTCTTTTACTTTTATTATACTTTTGGATGTATAAGAATACGAAGCAAACTAATGTAAACACTTATTATATATATTTAATGTAATGGTTGTGTTTACTTTGATTACTATGATACAATTGTTGTGATACTATACATGAAGTCATCCGCCCCCGAACGGTTCCGCCGTTCCGGTTTGGGGTGTGACACCTCTCCCTAACTAGCTCGCGAATACCATTACATATTACTGAGACCAGATAATTCTTCAAATGAGGGGTCTCTCCTTACATGTATGGGTATCTTGGGGAAAACTTACTTGAGCTCAGCTGATTGCACGCATTACACCTCTTGTTCTTTGTCAAAACACTTAATTTTAATTTTAGAAAAATTATTTTTCTTATAAAAATCTTTCAAACCCTAGATTTGAGTCGAAACAAACCCAAGAGTGTGTCCGAATCCCTCAAACTAGGGCTCTGATACCAACTTGTAACATCCCAAAATTCAAGACCAAAAATTTCATCTTCAATTAAGTTATTATAAAACCAATAGTATAAAAGCATCCATAGTTCATCCTATATCAAAACCAGTGTGTCAATAATCAAAACATGTCATCATAAAACAACATCAGAGTATAATCCCAAAGATCTCATGTGTGGAAATCATTGTGTGATGCGCTACAATCATGTCGGCTCCTTTCCTCTCGAATAAGAAGTACCTGAAACCAAAATTGTAAACCGTAAGCACGAAGCTTAGTGAGTTCCCCCATCATACCACTTAACCACATACTGTCAGGCATATCTGGGTGCCCAACCTACCCCTTCGGTCTGTCTGATCGTATACTACTGAGCATATCTGGGTGCTGGCCTCCCCTTCGGCCTATCTGACCGGCTACTGCCGAGCATATCTGGGTGTTCGCCTCCCCTTCGATCTATCTGAACGGATACTGCCGAGCATATCTGGGTGCTGGCCTCCCCTTCGGTCTATCCGACCAGATACGGGGTCTATTTCACCCCTACTACTACCACACAATATCATAACATACTAGCACCTAAAACATAACAGATAGTGGCATACCAGACAATTATCATGCAGACAATCATCTAACTAAAAACAACTACTAGTGGGCCGGCCTTGGTGCCGTAGACCCATAGCTACCGGGAAGGTAACTCACCTCAAATTTAGTAAAGTAGCTGAATAGTCCGTAGCTCGGAATATCAACCAAACTCAATGCCTACATTTGCCAAGTGATTAAACCATTAAAATCCCGAAATTACCAAAATACCCACCAAGAGTCAAACTTGGTCAATGTCAAAGTCAACAGTCAAGTCAAAGTCAAGGTCAACACCCGAGTTGACTTAACTCGTCCAGTTATCCTTCAACTCGGCGAGTTTCCATAAACCACAGATTGCGACATCCCGAGTCAACTCTTCGAGTTTTCCCTTCAACTCGTCAAGTTCTCGTAAATCCTAAAATCATGAAATTGCGATCCAACTCGTCGAGGTTTCCCCCAACTCGCCGAATTCTTCCTTAACTCTCAAAATCGCGATATCCCGGGTCGACTCGTCGAGTTTTCCCCAACTCGCCGAGTTTGCCCTTATAGCAGAATCGAGACAATTCCAGAACAACTCGTCGAGTTCTCTTATGTAATCGTCGAGTTCTTCATAGTTCTTAATCTATTAAGCTCTTTTCTTAGATCCAGAGTTCCTAAACATAGATCTTGGTTTTTTCCAGCGTCCACATCCATAAAGTCGACATTTTTATGGCTTTGCATGCCTCAAATAGATCTAAACTCGAAGTATAACAACCTACTTTCATGGAAATGGCCTTTTCTTATGCATGGAAGGATTTCAATCCAACACATGACCTTTTTATGAATCAAGGGGCCAAATGACACTGGAAATGGCGAATTTCCCGCATCACAACCATGAGGCTTATCATATTTCATCAATGGGACTCAAAAAGGTCCATCATTCAAAACCAAGAGATCTAAGCTACTAGGTATCAAGTTTGAGACTTTATACCTCAGAAAGTTGCCAAAAATGGGTGAGATTTCAGATCTAGTGCTTCCCATCTAGCTAGATGATCTTCAAGTTCCTCCAAATCCTTCACCAAGAACTAAAAGCACATAAAATCCTCTCAAAATCTCAAGTTCCTCCACAAATGGCTCACAATACGATTTAGGGTTCAATGAGGCTGATGAGGGGCTGGACAAGGAAGTTTATGACATTTAAATACGGTGCAAAACCCTGAAAATTAGGGTTTCATCCACCGCTGTCAACTCGTCGAGTTGGCTCATTAATCCACGCGGCCCAAAACGTCTCTACTCGACGAGTTTGGGGATTCCACCTCGTCGAGTTGTCTTATAAAAATGAACAAATTGTAAGTTTAAATGCATACCAGGAACCAGACGTTACACTTTATGGCTGTGGGCCCGGGGCAATCTAGTCTTTATGACTGTGAGCCCGATGTGCATGCATTGTATGTGTATTGTGGTGTGTGTTATTTTGGAGGAACTCACTACTAGAGCTTTTGATGTGACCAATTTATGCTCAACTTTGAACATCTACATGTATTTTTATGAACAATCAGATTAACAACCATAGTTGATGATGATGTAAAAATGCCACTTAGTTTTCAAATATAACCTTACTTCCTATCTTCACAAATTGTAGTTCATCATCTTCAATGATTAATCAAGGTTCCTCCAAAAAATTTTCAATTAATTCAAAAGTTATCAATTGACCTACATTAGAATAAATTTATAATTTCGTGTGCACAAACTAATCCGCAACCATGACAAAATTGATAGCCATAGTCGTTCTTCTTCTTCTTTTTTTTTCTTTTTTTTTGTGTGTGTATGTGAGATTGATCTACTTCTTGTCTTATTTTTTTTCTTTTCTAAAACATGATGTGAAACAAAACCAACAACTTTTCAATCCGTTCATATATAATTAATAAAAACCTTTTAATAATAATAATAATAATAATAGTAATAATTTAATAATAATAATAATAATCATTAAAAAAAATCTTAGGTGAATGAAGAAATAACAAGTGTGTACAAAGTAAATGAAAACAAAATTATAAAATATATGGGTCACGAAGAAATTTAGAAAAAGGAAGGGTATATGAACACTTTTGAAGAAATATAGATATTCTCCTATCTCGGGGAGCGATGTTGATGTTTATGTACGACTCGTGAGTAATTTCAAACCCTATTTATGGTCGAAATCCGAGGCTCAGCATTACAAACTACACAAAGTTACCTTGACGTTATGTTCCTCCAGATGCTATATGTTATGGATGCCACTGAACTGCAGGATAAGTGTTTGATGAAAATCCGCACCCACTTACGTTGGATACACAAAGTTACCTTCACGCCATTGATTTCTGAGCCATGCATCTCTGATTTAAAGATGGTTATTAAAGCCCAGGGGGGCAATTGGAGGCGCTTATTTATTGAATTAACTGCAACATGACAGGAGTTCCCTCAGTATGTTTATGTGGTCTGAGTTTGCACATCCAAACACCCCTTCATTCATCCACGGGTGATACAGGTTAGATCGGTTTTATTCCGCCTCTGCAAATTTGTCACCAATTCAGGTAATTCCGTTTATGTTTCGGATTGGATTATGTTGCATTTTAAATTCTTTCAAGTGCACTGTAAAAATTATAATAATCAAACCCCTCTTTACCTGGTGTATATGTAGTTATATATGAGACCGAATAGCCTGAAAACCTATACAGTACGTTATGTACTTTGTACACTTTCTTCTCTTAAGCCTTTAATTCAAACCCTTGTGGTTGCTCAAGCCTCAACGTACACATCTTCATTCAGCTCTCCATCTAGAAACAGGGATTTGACTTCTAGCTGGTAGATATTCCACCTTTTTTGAGAACCCAATCCCATAGTAGTTCCTGCTGTTTCCACACGAAGTGCATAAACTTCAAAATAATCAACTCCATACCTCTATGAGTCTCTTTTTGCAACTAGTAAGGCCTTATGCTTCAGCTTGGTCTTATAGATTCACTAGTTTTAGCTCATTTTGGCAGCCCAACTAAGCTACATTAATGGTCTTCTTAATGGGTTTGATCTCATCCGTCACGGCAATTCTCAAATGCTTCATTTTAACAGCTTCATTGTATGAATTTGGATCAGAATTTTATGTCATGGTCATGTTTTCTAAAACATCTTCCAGTTCCTTACCCTTACCCGAGTCATAGTCACTCATCCATGTAGGAGGTTGTCCGATTCGTTGCTTCTAGTATTAGTTTCAATAACATGATACGTCTTGCAAATTTGGACAAGTCTATAAGCATCCTAGAAACAAGTGAATTAATTAATAGGGAGATTTATCTTTTTATCGTCTAAATAGGGGTTAGATTGGATTAGGTTTCTTGGCAAATTGTTATTCATAGGTTCATGTGTTATTTTGATGAATAATGAGAATTTTCATTTGAGTCTAAGACTTCCAGAGACCTTGTTGTTTCTCGAATTATAGTAATTCTACCTGGTTTGTTTTAACTAGTATCAGAGCACCAAGAAAGCGAACCATGGGATTGAAGAAAATCGACAACATGGAAGTAGAGTTCATCAAATTTAGAAGTGAAGCCGAGGAAAAATAGAAAGAACACAGCTAGAAGATTGAATAACTCCTCCGGGCCATCAACCACTTAACCACGAAGGTGGGTAACTTGCCCACCAAGGAAGAATGCGAGCGACAGACGATGAAAGACCGTCTCTACGATGATATGGGGTTTCCATTATCTGAGAACGAATCGGGTTGGGAAAAAGCAAGAAGGCGAAGGTGCAAAATCGGAATCTCATAAGAATAGGATGAAAGAAGAAGTTGGTTCAAAGGGGCTCGAGTACATAAAGCAAAAAAGGTCCTTATTTGAAGGAGAAGATGTGTGTGTGTAAGTCTACCACATTGAGCGTTCTTTTAATAGATTCAAGGCATTGAGGAAGTCGAACAACTCAAGGCTGCAAACTTATATATGGATGGAGCAGCCTTGGTATCGTTGGAGTGAGGACACGTCACCGTTTTGATAATGAAGAGGACTGAAATGACATCTCCTTGATCATTCCAGCTATCGTATGAGGGTAGCCGATATGAGCAATTCATATCTATCCGCCCACGATTACGTTAGAAATTTTGGGGAAATGGTGGGTCCAACTACAAGGGCTGTTGGAGCAGGTCTTGGAAGGAACTTCCATCAAGCAGCTAAATCGGAACTCTGAGGATCATACAACAACTTAGTCTTTGGTGAGGATCATACAAGCTTAGGAACTTACCCACACAATGCGATTAGCGGTAATGAGAACCGTGTCGATGGAAGAGGGGCACGATAGGGGTGGGCCATTCCGATCAACAACAACAATAATGGGTTGTGGAAGCAATATGAAGCAATGGAAACCGATATAGGAAGGAACTTCCATCAAGAAGCTAAAATCGAAACTCAGATCTTCGGTGAGGGTCATACAACCCTAGGGATTGACCCGCACAATGCGATTGGCGGTAACGAGAAGAGTGTTGATGGGAGAGGGGCATGATCGGGGGTTGACCATTCCGATCAACATATGGAGATATGGTAACCTCCTATAGGAAAGTTAGAGGTAGCATGGGGATAGCTGAGGACGTTCAAAAGATTTTGAAAGGATGAACTCGCAGCTAAAGGGCAAAAGGGTTATGCTTCAAATGTGATGCCAAGTTCGCACCAGGCCATCAAGTAGTGTACTGAGAGACGAAGATGAAGAAGAGGATCAGGAAGAACCGTCTAATACAAACTAGGATCATGCTCACTTAGATACAATGGAAGTCACATTAAACTCGATTATACTCTTAACGCCCCCATAGACTATGAAACTACACAAAAACATGGGCGGTCTTGAAGTGGTGGTACTAATTGATGGCGGGTAACTTCGTCTCACAAGGAATTGCATGAACTACTGGTAAAAAAATTGATTCTCGTGTTTCACGATCTACTAGTCGTAGATGATTTCTTCCCTCTAGAGTTAGGTCACCGATGTAATATTAGGTATTAATTGGATGCAAACAAGGGGGATATGATTGTAAATTCGAAAGATCTTACAATGACATTATGGTAGGGAAACGGAGTGTTACATAGGTAGGAGATCCGAGCTTGTCTAAGAATCCAGTCTCTTTCAAATCATTCTTCAGGTCGTTATTACATTATGAACAAGATGCGTTTATAGTATCACCGAATTGGTTAGCATCAGAGGTTACTGAATCGAGTGAGGCTTCCGAGGACGTCAAGGCCCTTATCGTAAAATTTGAGGACATGTTTAATCTTCCAGTCGAACTAGTGCCCCATATGGACACATTCTTGTTTCTCGAATTACAGGAATTCTACCTGTTTCTTATTATAAATCTCCCATGATGTATATCATCCTTAACCGTTCATCTTCTTCGTTGGTGTTGTCATCCTCATTGGTATTGTTCTTAGTGCCGACCTTCTCTACTATGTGATTTGCTAACACACTATCCTTTATCTTCATAAAAAATGACATTCATTGTAAATTTGATTTTGTTAATATTGGGATTGAGCAAATTATAGGCCTTAGATTCAATGAAAAATCCAATCCTAAGAGTATAGGATCCACGCTCCTGTCATGAAGCTTCATTCTCTATTGTTATGGTACATGAACATTTGTTAAACAACCAAATACACATAAATATGAAACATAGGGGCGATTACTACTCCACGCTTTTTCAGGATTGATATCTATCAAAGTTGTATTGGTAGATCTATCCATAAAATAGTTTTTTAGTTGTTTACTTCTTCCCAAAATCTATTTGGCATTCATTGTTAGATAAAACAACTCCTAGCCATTTTAATAATGATCGTTTTTTTTTGTTTAGAGATTCCATTTTGCTAGTCCATGTAAGCATTTGTACGCAAGCTGTATTTCTATTCCCTTTTCCTTACATGTTTCCTTAAATTCATCAAGTCGATTTCAACCCTATGTTATATCTTAGACACTTCACTAGAAAACCTGTTCCCTTCTTAACTAATTTCTTGAAACATTTGAAGTAGTAATGTGTCTTAATTTTTCTATATCAAAAAGATATGCCTAAAAGTTTCTACTAAAATCATCAATAAAACAAAACTTGTAACTCTTATTATTGTTTGACGTGGTCTGTAACGGTCTACATGTACAAGTTCCATGTACAATTTAAGTTCCACAACCATGTGTGCCAAAGTTACGTCTCAATTGTTATCCTTTTGTGAATGGTGATCAAGCGGTCTTCTTTGTGACTGGGTTGAGGTTGTGATTCAATAGACAGCATAAACATGCTACTTGCACCCATTAAGGTCTTAATAATCAAACGTTTGTTGGGATGAAAAATCTTACACATTCCTTTTGTCAAGATATCTTGACCACTTTCTTGTAGCCGTGACATAGTAAGATTTGTTCCTCGACTACAAAACATTGTACATATCAAAAACAATATGATTGATTCCATTCAATTTGATCTTAGCATTACCTTAAGCAGGCACGTTAGTTATTATTTTGTTTCCAAGTTCAACTATGGTCGTGTGACTTTGAGAACCATGATCAATCTCCATTCACGTGGTTCGAATATCTCAAATCATGTAACCATCCATATCCTTTCTTAACTTCTTCTATGTAGGCCACTAGAAGCAATTCACTGTTAGGGTGTGAACACTTGATCAAATTCAGTGGAGCATAGTTATTTCATTGGGGCATTTGGAATGTTAATGGAGCACTTAGATAAGGATGTCAAAAAGTCTCTTGAGACACCGATCCTATGTTTGAGGTATTTGTTTAAAAAAGTAGGGGCAAGGACGGGGGTGAGGGTAGAATTAACCCCGTTTTAACTTCGGGGCAGGGGTGGGGTGGGTAGTCCCGTCCTGAAAGTCCCATGGGGTCCCGTTAAGATATTTTATATATACATATATATATATATATATATATATATATATATATATATATATATATATATACATATATATATATATACCAACTCGTGATAAATACATGTTAGTTGACTTTTTAAAAGAAGCATAAAAGAAATACTCAAGAAAGAAGGTATGTCATTAACACTGATTTTAGTAGTTATAGCAAAGCATGTATCAAAGATCATGATCTAGATGGCATTAGTGATCTTATGGGTATTGAAGTACTAATCATATATGGCAGGTTTGTAAAAGCCATCTCAGTAAATGAATCTCTCTAAATGGTAAAATATTGTGGTAATAATTTCATCATATCATGTTTTGCATTTATGAGTGTTGATAACTAAAATCCCTAATAAATACACCATAGAAATAATTTTCTCGCTATCGTCTAGGTACACCCCCTCGGTTCCTTTCCTTTCGGATTGCCTACTCTAGGGTTTCGATGGCAGAGCTTCACTGTGATATCCTTCGGAATATACTCAAAAGATTGAATGTGAGGGATCTAATCCGATGCAAAAGTGTGTGTAAGTCTTGGGAAAAATTGATCTCTGACTCTGGTTTCAATAAATTCCATATGAACTATAGTTACCAAATTGATTACAAAAACAATGATATAGATAGGAGGATTGTTATGTCAACGGTCTCTTATCGCAACGGGTCGCGTGTTTGTAATGTTGATGACAGATTCTTTGATGACCGTGATTGTCATCTTCTTGGTTCTTCCAATGGACTTGTATGCATCTTTTCTTTTGCTTCTCAACTTGTAGTAGCTAATCCCTCAACTAGAGAGGTTCAAACACTACAAGACCCTCAAATTCGTGATACCAAGCATTTATGTTGGGGTTTTGGCTATGATTCATCTACGGATGATTACAAGGTTGTATTAGGGTTCCGTAAACATGTTGGTTGGACATGTTTTCAAGTGTTAAGTTTGAAATCAAATGTTTGGAAACTAATTGGAGATGTAAAGTATTCGTTTCATAGTAGGATTGGTATCTTATGCAATGGGGCACTTCATTGGATTATGAAAGATTCTTCATCCCCAAATAAGAAGAGAGTCATTACTTCGTTTCGGCTATCTAAAGAAAAATTTATCAAAATTCCCCAACCTGATGATGAGCGATATGAATCTGGTGTTGCTAGCCGCCCAAATATGAATTTAGGTATTATGGAAGATTGTTTATGCGTATTTCCTTGTGATGGGTTTAATGATAACTTATGGATGCTGAAGAACTACAATGGAAAGCTGTCTTGGGGAAGGTTTGAAAAGGAGTGTGATATGAGCTTAGCTTTACAATGCTTGAAAGAGCAGGAACATTACATTCCTACCAAGAGAACATTGTGTCGTGATATGCTGTTCTACAAGACTAGGGAGTATATTTGTGCCCCTATCTATATGGAGAGTCTTGTATCTCCCTATGTTAACGGGAGGCCAAAGAGAAAGATAGAAGAGAGTAATAGCAAGAAGAGTTGTAAGGTACGTTCATTTTGTTTATCATATAATACAAACTGTGGAATTATATCTTGATTCTGAATTCTTATTAATGTTTATGATGATTCTTGTTCATCCCTAAAAAACTGTGTTGATCTTGGCCTCATAGCTCAATCTTCATGTTTACTCATGGGATGCTTTCATTTTCTTTTGTAATATATGAGGTCTGCAAATGGACATTATCTATAGTTTATAGTTTTGATCATTGAACTTACTTAAGTTTATTTTTTCCTTATTCTGTTTACATTTAGATAGTGTTTGGTATCATGGAGTATGGTAAGGAATGGAATGGTTCATTCCATAGGAATGAGAAAAGTCTGTTTGTCTTGTCCGGTGGAATGGAATGGGCAATTCTTGAAGGAATTTGATTTCTTCCATTTTGTTAATTGTCACTGCGTTGTCGTTTGGATGTTTTTTTAAATTTCCATTATGGAGTGGAAAGAAACTAAACCTAGCTAACTGATCTAACAGTAAAAAGACCTTATTCCCCTCACTGCTCTACTTAAGCCACAACTAACAGGACTAAACGTAAACCTAATAAGAAGTGTAAAAGACTCATTAACTTCACCCAGTATACATTTGGCCTTTATTCATTTGTATTCTTGCAATGCACTTCAATTGCAACTATTATTTACTCTTTGAGTCTAGTATATATAATGTTGACTATTCACTGACTTCCCATTTTGATTTCTCAGTTGATTAAGCGAGACCCTTCGGTTCCAGGAGCAAGTGGAAAAGTTTGAGGCTGTTGAAGCAGTTTGGATGATATGGCATTTCTTGTTCTCTCTGCCATAAAGATAGCTTCTGATAGTTTTTAGTATCTTATGTTAATAAATTGTGTTTGATGGATTTCAAAAGCTTGTGCTTGATGGATTTCAGAAACGTATGTTTGATGTTTTTAAAGTGTGATGAACTCTTACTTTCTAGTAATATTGTGTCTGATGATGTTAAAAAATCCTTTGAATACCGTCACTTTAGTTTTAACCATCTTGTGGAAAGCTTTTAACAAAAAATGTTATGATAGACTTTCTCATAAAAGTGTATGCCTTCATTTAGATATCTATGTTTCTTTAGATCGCATTAGTATTATTGATGCATGTTACTATTTTGATTCTTAATTTTTTATGCAGGATCTACTCATGTTCATATGGTTACTACATCCTGGTTCTTGATTGTCATGTCATTTCATTTTCTATATCTTCATTTGCTTAAATTTCTTATGTTTGATCTATTCATTTTCTGCAAGTATACCATCAATAAACCAGGTATGATACGCTCTTGCGGATATGTTCTCCGTCTTGTAATACTGTTGTGCTTAATATGATTGAATTTGTTAGGATGGTCACCATGCAACACTTGGTTCTCAATCAAAGTGCCACTTCACTCATTCCAACCTAGTGGACAAACAATGGAGATAATTTTTTGTTGAATAAAGTCCATTAATAAACAATATGTTGCATTTTTTAAATGTTGAGTTTGTGTAATGTTTTTTTCTACTTAATGTAGGTGGATCCCCAATGTAAATACATGATAGTAGAAGATTATCAAGATACTATTTTCATACAAAGTCTTGGAATCTATAGAAACGTTTACTCGTATATAGCATTCTAGAACTACGGCTCAACGTTCGTCTGTGACGTATTGAACTTAATGGGTCATAGCACCAAGCTATTATAGGACAAAACCTTTATTTTTGGATTGCGGACACAACTATTACTTTAAGTTAGCGATATATATTACAATTGATGTTAAAGTATAAACTCATTATGTGTAATTTTGGTTAAACTCATTTATTTCTTGAAAAATACTATTTCTTGAGATTCTATATGAGTAGGGCAGGGATTCACTTTGGCTCGACTGTGAATGATAGTCAATAAAACTTGGATATCAAATTAGATTGCGTTATACACGATTTGTAAGTACTATGATGACCTGTAATGCAATTATTTGTGGCAAAATCTACATGGGAATTATTCACTTGAAAAACAACTTCAAGTTGGGCTGCAAAACTGGAAGTCAAGCATTAAACAAGAGAATGGCTAGTTTGTTTTAGAATGCAAGAGTTAGACCCTAGACTTACTGATCAAATCATGTATGTATACCAAAAATTTCATTAAAGTGGATCAGCAGTTTTGGATATTGGCAGCTTGCCTTAAAGCCATCAGTAGCAGCCTTCACTACCTACACTTTTGGCATCAATGTTTCATGACCTAGGCTTCAAAATCTACACGTCTTTCAGGGCTTAAATACCTACGCCTTCAGGACCTAGACTTTAAAGGCATCTTAAGGATCTACGTTTGGAGGCCTTAAATACCTACGCCTTCACTACAATAGGGTTTTGCATTTCCTCACGAAAGCCATGGAGGAGTGTTAAGAATATGCTTTAGTCATGTCAAATAACTTTCTTTTTATTAGTTACTTAGGAAGCTAACTACTCATACTTGAATATTTAGGAAGTTGAATACTCCTGATTCTCTATAAATGTATTTCATGATTGGTATTCCGTCCTTAGTATACCATATGCCAAGGGGGTATTATGTTTCTCATGTATTTGTTTCATTTTTAAATGGATGACAATGTTTATGAAACATCCCAAAAACACAACCCAAAAATTCTGTTTGAAAGCATTACTAAACCATAATATCAAATATCAAAAGATAGAAACCATGAATCGTGTATCTCAAATGTCATAATAAATTATCATTTCAAAACTAATATCAAGATCATGTCAAAATATCAGAGTCAATCTCCCAGGCTAAATTATGGTGTGTGCCATGCCATCATCCCGAGCACTTCCCTTTGCTAGCTGAAGTACCTGAAACCAAAACTGAAACTGTAAGCACGAAGCTTAGTGAGCGCCCCTAAACTACCACATACCATACAATAACAAATAAAGCACATATTGGGCCTTGCCCACTGCATCGGACCGAAGTCCGGACTAACTGGGGCCTTGCCCCTGCATCGGACCGAAGTACGGACTACCTGGGTCCTTGCCCCCTGCATCGGACTGAAGTCCGGACTAACTGGGGCCTTGCCCCCTGCATCGGACCGAAGTCCGGACTAACTGGGGCCTTGCCCCCTGCATCGGACCGAAGTACGGACTACCTGGGTCCTTGCCCCCTGCATCGGACTAAAGTCCAGACTAACTGGGGCCTTGCCCCCTGCGTCGGACCGAAGTTCGGACTAACTTGGGCCTTGCCCACTGCATCAGACCGAAGTCCGGACTAACTG
This sequence comes from Lactuca virosa, assembly GCF_052849685.1. Classification (NCBI taxonomy): domain Eukaryota; kingdom Viridiplantae; phylum Streptophyta; class Magnoliopsida; order Asterales; family Asteraceae; genus Lactuca; species Lactuca virosa. Next base: position 116,005,834 of record NC_136431.1, read on the forward strand.
GGGCCTTGCCCCCTGCATCGGACCGAAGTCCGGGCTAACTGAACATAGCATAACATGATCATAGCATATAACATAAGCACATATACTGCATACTGCATCGGACCGAAGTCCGGAACACATAACACAAAGACATGCTTGAATCAAAAAGTCATCAAGCACACTGAACTACTGCATCGGACCGAAGTCCGGAACTACTGCTGACTAAACGGGTCGGCCTTGTGGCCGTAGACCCGTTCCTACGGGGAAGGAAACTTACCTCGTAACGCTGGCTGCTGAGGTGCTAAATCTGAGACTGTCTGACTGCTGCTCCGGAACTCCCCGGCTACAAATCCCATAAACACTAAATCAAATACTGATAACTCATCTCAGGGTAAAATGACTATTTTACCCCTGGTTAAAGTCAACATCCTGATCAAAGTCAACTTCCAGGTTGACTCTACTCGCTGAGTCCTACTATGAACTCGCCGAGTTCCCGAACTCACAATTCTCTAACTCGCGACTCGACTCGCCGAGTCGGGGCGTAGACTCGTCGAGTCCCTCTACTTCCAGATCCTTGTTCTAACTCACTGATTCCTCTTCCACTCACTTATTCAACTCACAACTCTAAAATTGGAGAAATCGGGAGTTTACGGTCTGACTCGCCGAGTCCAATGAACCACTCGTCGAGTCCTATGCATGTCTTCACTAAACAATTGATTCTAATTGATTCCAGTGCATCCAATTCATAGATCTGAGCTTCTAGGGCCGATGTAACACATAAAGTTGCCAAATTTATGTACATGCATAGAGGTATGAAGCTAAAACACCAAAATAAGCTAGAAATGGGAACCTAGGGTTTGGAACAAGGCCTTATTTTGCATAAAGGTAGCTACTTTGAGCTCCTGGAGCTCAATGATGTCCAGATCTATAGCTCACTACCCTAAGGGGGCTCCAATCTCGAGTTTGGACCTTGAAATGTCCCAAAAGTGGCAAAACAAGCATATATGAAGATCTACTAGGAAAATTAACAAGGTAGAGGATTTATTACCAGATGTAGTAGCAAATGGAAGCTAGCTTTTGGATCTCCTTTTTCTCCTTTGCACGTTCTCTCTTTCCTTCTCTTCTACACTTCCAAGAAGACACCAAAACACTCAAAATCAAGAAGGAATCACTCAAACTTACCAATGGAGGCTAGGGTTTTGAGGAGGAACGCTCTAAGGGTGCTGGAGGCTGGGATGGGGGCTATAAGGATGTTTAAATAGGGTACAAACCCTTAGGATTAGGGTTTCATCCAGATTGGCCTACTCGTCGAGTCCAGGCGCGGACTCGCCGAGTAGATCACTTCAAACCCGCGTCCAAACCTGGCATCTACTCGACGAGTTAGGGCTACTACTCGTCGAGTAGCTCTTTATAAAAGACTTTTAATAAATTAATACATACCAGGAACGGGGCGTTACAATTCTCCCCCACTTATCTTAGACTTCGTCCTCGAAGTCTGCTGTCTCTGGAAACAACTCTGGGTAGTGATCCCTCATCTCTTCCTCGGCCTCCCACGTCCACTCCGAACCCTTGCGGTGTTGCCACTGCACCTTAACTAACTCTACTGTCTTGTTCCTCAGCTTTTTCACCTTGCGATCTAGAATCGCCACTGGTCTCTCGATATAATTCAGGTTGCTATCAACCTGAATATCCTCCAATGGTACCACTGCTGACTCATCCACCAAACACTTCCATAATTGAGAAACGTGGAAAGTGTTGTGGATCGGGCTAAGCTCTGCTGGAAGATCCAAACGGTAGGCAACCCGGCCTACCCGGGCTAAACCCCTAAAGGGACCAATGAACCTGGGGCCCAGCTTGCCCCTCTTCTGGAATCTGATGACACCCTTCCAAGGGGACACTTTCAGGAGGACCATGTCGCCAATCTGAAACTCCAAGTCCGAACGCCTCCTGTCGGCGTAACTCTTCTGCCGACTCTGCGCAGTCTGCAATCTGCTACGGACCTGCTGGATCAACTCTGTGGTCTTGAGCACCACCTCAGTGCTCCCAATGACCCTCTGACCGACCTCACCCCAACAAATCGGGGTCCTACACTTCCTACCGTAAAGCATCTCGAAAGGAGGGCGATCAATACTGGCGTGGTAACTGTTTTTATACGAAAATACCGCTAATGGAAGATACGTATCCCAACTGCCACCAAAATCTAGAACACATGCCCGCAGCATGTCCTCGAGAGTCTGAATCGTGCTCTCGCTCCGCCTGTCCGTCTGAGGGTGGAATGCGGTGCTGAAGTGAAGACGAGTCCCCATCTCGTCATGAAACCGCTTCCAAAACCTGGAAGTGAATCGGACGTCTCGATCTGATACTACTAATACAGGCACTCCATGCCGTGCCACTACCTCGCGCACATAAATATCGGCTAGCTTTTCGGCCGATATGCTCTCCTGAATCGGTATGAAATGCGCGCTCTTGGTCAGCCGATCCACTATGACCCAATTCGAATCAACTCCACGTGCGGTCCTGGGAAGCTTAGTGATGAAATCCATAGTGATATCCTCCCACTTCCACACGGGAATGTCTAACGGCTGTATCTTGCCGTGGGGCCTCTGATGTTCCGCCTTGACCTTCCTGCAGGTCAGGCATCTCTCCACATACCAAGCTACGTCCCGCTTCATGCAGGGCCACCAATAATCGGGTCGAAGATCTCTGTACATCTTTGTCGCCCCTAGGTGGATGGAGAACCGAGACTTGTGGTCCTCATCCATCAGCACTTGCCGTACTCCTCCCCAGTACGGTACCCAAACTCTCCCATGAAGGGTCAACAATCCTCGACTGCCATAGTCAAAGGAAGCTACTCGGCCAACAATCCTTTCACACTTCTGCCTCTCCTCCTTCAGGCCCTCAACCTGTGTCTCTCTAATCTGCTCCAACAATGGAGTAATCACTGTCATCCTCAAACAAGTATCCCTGATCGGGGCAGCTACCGCCTAACGGATCAGGGCATCGGCCACTACGTTGGCCTTGCCCGGATGATAAAGGATCTCATAGTCATAATCCTTTACCACGTCTAACCATCGGCGCTGCCTCATGTTCAGGTTCGACTGATCCATGAGGTACGTCAAACTCTTGTGATCCGTGTAAATGGTACAGCGGACCCCATAGAGGTAATGTCGTCAAATCTTGAGGGCAAACACTACTGCCCCCAACTCTAAATCATGTGTTGGATAGTTAGCCTCGTGAGGCTTCAACTGTCTAGTGGCGTAAGCTATCACATGGCCTCGCTGCATCAAAACTGCTCCCATACCTGTGATCGAAGCGTCACAGTAGACTACAAAATCCTCTACTCCCTCTGGCAGGGTAAGAATCGGCGCCTCGCACAATCTCTGTCTAAGGGTCTCAAATGCCGCCTGCTGCTCAGGCCCCCAGCGAAACACCACCGACTTCTTGGTCAGTCGGGTGAGCGGAACTGTTATCTTGGAGAAATCCTGGATGAATCTCCTGTAGTACCCTGCCAGTCGTAGGAAGCTTCGAATCTCAGATGGAGATCTCGGGACCTCCCACTGCATCACGACCTCTATCTTGGCCGGATCTACTAGTATACCCTTCTGATTGACGAGGTGTCCAAGGAACTGCACCTCGCGCAACCAGAACTCGCACTCGGAGAACTTTGCGAACAGTCTCTCCCTCCTCAGCGTCTCTAGCACCTCTCTCAGGTGCTCCTCCTGCTGCTCCTGAGTCTTGGAATAAACCAAGATGTCATCAATGAACACTATCACAGACCGATCCAACATCGGTCTGCATACGTGGTTCATGAGATCCATGAACGCGGCTGGAGCGTTGGTGAGCCCGAACGGCATCACCACAAACTCATAATGACCATAGCGGGTCCTAAAAGCGGTCTTCTGCACATCCTCATCCCTGACCCGCATCTGGTGATATCTTGACCGTTGATCAATCTTGGAGAACCAAGATGCTCCCTGAAGCTGGTCAAACAAATCGTCTATCCTCGGGAGTGGGTAACGGTTCTTCACCGTTACCTTGTTCAGCTCCCGGTAATCTATGCACATACGATGTGACCCATCCTTCTTCCTCACGAACAGGATCGGGGCTCCCCATGCTGAACTACTCGGCCTGATGAAACCCTTGTCTAGCAGCTCCTGCAGCTGCGTAGACAACTCCTGCATCTCTGGAGGAGCCAACCGATATGGTGCCTTGGCTATCGGGGCCGCACCCGGAACCAGGTCAATCCGAAACTCGACCTGTCTTTCCAGAGGTATCCCAGGTAAGTCCTCCGGGAATACGTTCGGATACTTTCGCACTACTGGTACATCGTCAACTGCCGCCTTACCCTTTTCCCGGGCATCTATAACATAGGCGACGTACCCTGCGCAACCCTGCTGAACGTAGCGTCTCGCTCTCGCTGCTGAACAAAGGACTGGTCCGCGCTGTGGCCTCTCGCCGTGAATCACTAACTCTCCCCCACTGGGAGTGCGAACCCTCACTAATTGCAGCTCACAATCAATCACTGCCCCATTGGGGCTCAGCCAATCTATACCCACTATAACCTTATTCCCTCGCAGGGGAATAGGAACCAAGTCCACTAAAAACTGCTCATCATATAACTGCAGCGAACACCCCCTATGTACTCTCGCGACCCTGACAGTCCTGTCATCAGCTATCTCAACCTCGAGTGGATAATCCAGCTCCCCCAGAGCTCTGCTAAACCTCTTGCTAAGTGCAACCGAAACAAATGATCGGGTAGCCCCCGAGTCAAACAATATTGTAGCTGAAATGTCGTTCACTAAGAACGACCCTATACGAAACATATAACCATGAGAAACAATCAATATCAATAAAGAGACATGAGGAAAATACATACCCGTCACCACATCAGGAGTCGCTCGCGCCTCCTCTGCTGTCATCTGGAAAGCTCTACTCTTCACCACTGGCGTCTCACCCCGGCCCTGACGGTCGTTTGTAATCCTCAATGTAGCAGGGGCAGGTGCCGCCACCTTCCCTGCTGCTGCCAAACTCGGATACTGGGACTTTTTATGTCCCTTCTGATTGCAATGGAAGCAAATCAGATCAGATGCTGTGGTGGTGGTGGTAGTAGCTGTACAATCTCTGCTCATATGCCCGGTCCGGCCGCACTTGTAGCAACCGGGACTCCCTGCTTTGCACGCCCCATCGTGCAATCTCCCACACTTGCCACACCTACTGTGGCTCTGCTGTCCTCTGGATCTGTGATCCGATACCTTGGGCTTTTTGCCCGAACTCCCTGTACTAGAAGCCACCTCTGGCTTCCTCTTCCTCTCCATCTCCAGATTTATCTCCCTATCACGAGCCCTCGCAATCATATCATCCAGCGTCTTACAGCTGGACCGGCTCACAAACTGGCAGATATCACTCCGCAACATCTCATGATAACGGGCCTTCTTCATCTCCTCATCAGCTACGTACTGAGGAATGAGAAGAGCCCTCTCCCTGAACTTGGCGGTAATCTCCGCCACTGTCTCTGTAGTCTGAGTGAGATCCTGAAACTCCCTAGCTCACTGTTGCACCTCAATAACCGGTGCAAACTCAGCTCTGAACCTAGTAGTAAAATCAGCCCAGGTCATCGCATCAAGAGCTGCGTCATCTCCAATGACATACCCGATCTCCTCCTACCAATCTCGTGCCCTGTCCTTCAGAAGACATGATGCTAGTCTGACCTTGTCCCCCTCGGGATATCTGCTGGTGCGGAACGCATTGGCGACATCCGCCAACCACCTGGTACTCGCAATGGGATCCCGTGCCCCATGGTAGTCTGGAGCTCCACAAGCCCGGAACTCCCTGAAGGTGAGTGTGCATGACCTCATCATGGCCGCCACCTCAGCACGGAATGTGCTCAACCTCTCGTCCATCAGCTCTAAAATACCCTCCTTGATCGAACCGAAGATCACAGGAGTCTGCTCAAGTATGGTGCGAGTAACCTCTAAAGAGAGGAACTCCCTGGTCTGCTCATCTAGATGCTCGGCCCCCGAGCCTGATCCTGATTCCTCGTCGGCTCCTGAAATGCCGACCGCTGGCCTACGGCGTAAAACCACCATTCTTAAAACACATCATGACAAACGTCAGAAACACTGCTATATCTCGAGGGATCGCTACTACTACAAGTTTCCTGATCTCATCTCAGCCTCCCTCGATTCAAGTACGGATCCTCTGCTTTCAGTAGTACGGGCCCATACTACCTTCCACATCTATCCGTACTATCCTCAAGAACTGCCTTGACTCCACCAAGTCACTTCTACTGCTACTGATCTCTGCTACTCTCATCCTAGGCTTGCCCTAGGGAAATCTCTGACTCGACCCAACCCAGTTCTCAGCTGCTGAAGGCCTCCTTGTAATGCCAATTAGCCATCACCTGAATACCATCACATGTGACGAGGCTCAGATAATCCTTCGAGTAAAAGACTCGTCCCTACAACGGTTAGACTCAAACAAGAGCTGCCTAATAGGGCCAAATCCAGCACTCTGAGATTATTCAACCCTGATCACATGTGACGTGACGGATTCACCTAATGGCTAACTCCCATCACTTAGAGTCCCACAAAGCACAAAGCAAGCAGCATTCAGACACAGGAAACTACTCAAGCAATTCTATCCTCATAACAAGAAACTGTATTAGCATACAATGTTAAGCTCATACTATCAGGCATAACCTAAACAGGCTATCCTACTACTGTCTACTCAATACTAGCATGCAATTCTCATTAAGCTGAAATACATATAGCAGGCACATAAGGCATCCTCCTTGATCCTTAGTCCTATTCTAGCATGTTGTTATACTGAAACTGAAACTGATAATCATAACATAAACTTGTATGGGTAATTTGGGAGTACTTACTTGAGCTCGGCTGATCGCATGCACCACACCCTTTTTCTCGTTTTCAAAAACTCTTTTCTTTTTAAGTTTTCTTTTTCAAAACTTCTTTCGAAAACATTTTTCTTTTGAAAATCTTTTTACCATTTCCTTAGTTTGAGTCCAGTCACACCCGACAGTATGCCTGAATCCCTCAAACCAAGGCTCTGATACCAACTTGAAACATCCCAAAAACACAACCCAAAAATTTTGTTTGAAAGCATTACTAAACCATAATATCAAATATCAAAAGATAGAAACCATGAATCGTGTATCTCAAATATCATAATAAATTATCAATTCAAAACTAATATCAAGATCATGTCAAAATATCAGAGTCAATCTCCTAGGCTAAATTATGGTGTGTGCCATGCCATCATCCCGAGCCCTTCCCTTTGTTAGCTGAAGTACCTGAAACCAAAACTGAAACTGTAAGCACGAAGCTTAGTGAGCTCCCCCAAACTACCACATACCATATAATAACAAATAAAGCACATACTGGGCCTTGCCCACTGCATCGGACCGAAGTCCGGACTAACTGGGGCCTTGCCCCTGCATCAGACTGAAGTCTGGACTAACTGGGGCCTTGCCCCCTGCATCGGACCGAAGTCTGGACTAACTGGGGCCTTGCCCCCTGCATCGGACCGAAGTCCGGACTAACTTGGGCCTTACCCACTGCATCGGACCGAAGTCCGGACTAACTGGGGCCTTGCCCCCTGCATCAGACCGAAGTCCGGGCTAACTGAACATATCATAACATGATCATAGCATATAACATAAGTACATATACTGCATACTGCATCGGACCGAAGTACGGAACACATAACACAAAGACATGCTTGAATCACAAAGACATCAAGCACACTGAACTACTGCATCGGACCGAAGTGTGGAACTACTGCTGACTAAACGGGCCGACATTGTTGCCGTAGACCCGTTCCTACCGGAAGGAAACTCACCTTGTAACGTTGGCTTGTGAGGTGCTAAATCTGAGACTGTCTGACTGCTGCTCCGGAACTCCCTGGTTACAAATCCCATAAACACTAAATCAAATATTGATAACTCATCTTAGGGTAAAATGACTATTTTACCCCTGGTCAAAGTCAAAATCCTGATCAGAGTCAACTTCCAGGTTGACTATACTCGCCGAGTCCTACTATGAACTCACCGAGTTCCCGAACTCACAATTCTCTAACTCGCGACTCGACTCGCCGAGTCGGGGCGTAGACTCGTCGAGTCCCTCTACTTCCATATCCTTGTTCTAACTCACTGATTCCTCTTCCACTCACTGATTCAACTCACAACTCTAAAATAGGAGAAATCGGGAGTTTACGGTCCGACTCGCCGAGTCCAATGAACGACTTGTCGAGTCCTATGCATGTCTTCACTAAACAGTTGATTCTAATCGATTCCAGTGCATCCAATTCATAGATCTGAGCTTCTAGGGCCGATATAACACGTAAAGTTGCCAACTTTACGTACATGCATAGAGGTATGAAGCTAAAACACCAAAAGCTAGAAATGGGAACCTAGGGTTTGGAACAAGGACTTGTTTTGCATAAAGGTAGCTACTTTGAGCTCCTGGAGCTCAAGGATGTCCAGATATATAGCTCACTACCCTAAGGGGGCTCCAATCTCGACTTTGGACCTTGAAATGTCCCAAAAGTGGCAAAACAAGCATATATGAAGATCTACTAGGAAAATTAACAAGGTAGAGGCTTTATTACCAGATGTAGTAGCAAATGGAAGCTAGCTTCTGGATCTCCTTTTTCTCCTTTGCACCTTCTCTCTTTCCTTCTCTTTTACACTTCCAAGAATACAACAAAACACTCAAAATCAAGAAGGAATCACTCAAACTCACCAATGGAGGCTAGGGTTTTGAGGGGGAACGCTCTAGGGGTGCTGGAGGCTGGGATGGGGGCTATAAGGACGTTTAAATAGGGTACAAATCCTAAGGATTAGGGTTTCATCCAGACTGGCCTACTCGTCGAGTCCAGGCGCGGACTCGCCGAGTAGATCACTTAAAACCCGCGTCCAAACCTGGCATCTACTTGACGAGTTAGGGCTACTACTTGTCGTGTAGCTCTTTATAAAAGACTTTTAATAAATTAATACGTACCAGGAAGGGGGCGTTACAGTTTAATTGGTTGATAAGTTTCTGATGGTATCTTCACTATTTTAGTATGTTGTTTATTGGTTCTTTATGTCCATCATACCCGTTTTAGACACACCATTGTACACTGATTAGATAAAACGCTAAAATGGATTTGCAACTTGTTCTCTTATTAGTAGCAATAGTTCTCTTATTAGTAGCTTGAAAAGGACATGTATAGTTGGGGTTTCAAAGTACCTGATTCCACCGCATTTCTAGGAATCAAGAGGAATATAAAAGAGCTTCGTCAAAGCCTTAATGTTGATTGTTCAATTCTTTGTTTATATATATGTTGCAGAATATGTTTTTGCAAGCTCATAGATTTTATTCAGCATAAAACAAAACAAAACAAAAGGGTAAAATGGTCATTTTTAACATTCAACACAGTCAGTCATATGTGTAATCAAACAATATTGTTTCAGCTTCTAACTCAATCACGCTCTAGAAACTATTAAACAACCGTTACTCCGTCTGTGGATCAAGCTTTGTATAAGATAACTGGAGGGTAAATAATGATATCCCAGGTGTACCAACATGCACGTGGGAGACTACTAATCATCTATAATTTGCCATTTTGAAAATTCGTACCGACAAATAATAATTTAACAACTGTACCGACATGCACAATACTACTATTCATCTATAATTTGCCATTTTGAAAACTCATACGCAAAATTCTTTTTTTTTTCGCCTCATCAAGTTATCATGCTACTTTATCATTCATCTCTAGAACGCCAACCCTCATTCCACGTGCTTGCTTTGAAAGAGGAGTAAATTACACGAATGGTCCCTATGGTTTAGGGTGATTTGCACGTTTGGTCCATAACTTATTTTTTTAACTCGGAAGGTTCCTACTGTTTGTTTTTGTTACGCGTTTGGTTCATATCTTATATAAAAAGACTATTTTGCCCTTGATTTTATTTATTTTATTTAAATAAACACACCCAACACCACCCCCTCACCTTACCTTACCTGTCCCATCATTTTTCCCTATTTAAATACTAGTCGTTTTAGGTAAGACAGGACCAAGTGCGTAACATAAACTAACAGTAGCGACCAAGCGCGTAACAAAAACAAACAGTAGGGACCTTCCGAGTCAAAAAAATAAGTTAGGGACCAAGAGCGCAAATTATCCCAAAACATAGGGACCATTTGTGTAATTTACTCTTGAAAGAGATCCTTTTGTATCCCTATCCGATCTTTAGTTTTCATTATTTCCTTTTTTTGCATCTTTGTTCCATATCGTTTTTTCATGTATTTGAGCTTTTACATAACTCACCCCTCTCTCTTTCTAAACGGACATTATGATAATGTGTTTTCAATTTCTTTTCCTTTTGCTAGTATTGTCGCCTTTACCTCATTAGAAAGTTCAAAAGAAGAAATTATATTAGATGGTGAGATATAGCTTGGTTCTTACCTATGATTTAACGATAATTACCCTTAGGAAATCACAAAGATTGACAAACTTAGGTAAAAGTAGTTTAATCTACGAAGATTGTAGAGTTGCTAAGGCTCTTATAGTTTAGGTTCCTTCTTTAAGCTTCTTATTTACAAGATGTATAAACACTTGTATTTGTGAAGAAGATGGTAGAGTTTGCAACTATAATCTGGGAACTTTTTTAAAGTTTTTTTCTTAATATTTTGATATGCAAGATATAAACATCAGTTAAAATATATATGCGAGATGTAAACATTAATTGAAATATATGAATTGATTAATCAAATGTCTTGATTAGACTTTCTCTCATATACTTACCTACCCTACATATGACATGCCATTGACAAAACCATTTTGTTTAGAAATATTTAATGGTGACATTTCTTTCCATTACGTACAAACCTTGGTATAGATAAAAAAACATGGTTGTTCTTAATCCATAAATTACTCAATATAGCGTTGGTGTAACTATCTTTCAGGTTGTAGTCTTTTGGAATTTAATTTAGGTAGCTTTCGAATTTCGGGGGTTTGACTGGTCACGACACAATGGTGGAGACCTATGTCACACCCCCAAAACGAAACGGCGGAAACGTTCGGGGCAGAGGACGTCATGTATAGTATCACAACAATTGAATAATAGTAATCAAAACAACAACAACCATTGTATTAATAGTATAGTGTTTACATTACATTTGAATCATACATGATTGACTCCAAAAGTAAATAACAAATCAAGACTCGAACTACGACGCTCCATCTTCATGAACCCGGTGCGTGTACCTGTCTACTACTGTCCTGAGAATACAAGTAGGTTTTGAAAGAGTATCAACATAAAGCTGGTGAGTTCATAAGCATTTTGTTTTAGAAAACTATTCTTTGCTCTTTCGAAAGTAAGTTATGTTTCTCCTGAAATCCTTATATTTTATGTTGTAATAAATGTTAAGTAAAAATGATTCTTTGATGTCTGTTGAAAGTGTTTCTCAAGAAAATCCAATATATTATTATGTAAAGCATGATTAACCCATTCCTTCTATGACTTCTTAGTTCATACTAGTTATGTATCAACCAATATCAGATAGACAATTAACTGTGTGGATCTGCCCTAAACCCACAACCAAACAAGGAACAGGGAATGAGGCGGAACCACACATTCCACGGTCTATCCGGTATTCTTCATACGGAACCTGGATGCATAAACTAAGGAGCCATGGAATTAATAATGAATATTTGTTAGTTGAATAATGACCCAACTATTTATAAAGTATGGATGTTTACCCTGGAAAATCCTATATTTTCCCTAAGTGTAAGTTGTTGAATTGTCTGTTTGAAAACCTTTGCATGAAAGCCTTTGTATGAAAAACCTTTGTATGAAAACCGTGGTGTGAATACCGTAGTGTGAATACTGTGGTGTGAATACCCTCATGCGATCACTTAGCACATACGAGTTATAGAAATCTAGATCGGACAGACAGTCGATTGGGTGATTCCGCCCTAAGACCACAACGAAACAAGGAATAGGAAATGAGGCGGAGATCACACATCCCACTGAAAGTTGGATGTTAATTTCATATTACCCTAGTGTATATACTAAGTGATCACATGATCACTAACCCTAATGTCTGTTTGTTAGGAGTATTATTATGTGAACGAGTCGTTGTTTCACCTGTGGATTCTCATAACCATACTATGGACGCTCAACAACACCACGTACTCGGACGTACGTCGATGAAAATGACGTTTGTCACCCTCGGTTGACTGTAGCTAATAGTCAGGGTGCAGGATTATCACTCCCGTATAGATCTATACACAAACTCACGCTCTCCCTCCAGTAGATTCTGGTTACAAGGCGTCTCACACTGTAGTTCTCTCAACGAATTCACTAATAATACTATGAAAACCCTTTATGTTATTAATATGAATCCTTATAAAATAATATCTTTTATTTCATTGTTTATAAGTTTGTTTCCGTTGTTTCTGAAAACTGTTTTCTCCATATTTGTATCTTAATATGTTTTGTAAAAACTGATTTCAAGTCTAGTAGTAACTATGTTCATCATGTTTAGTAAATTCTATGTTCAATGTATACTATCGAGAGAAAAATATAATAAACCAAATTATATTTTTAACACAAGATTACTTGTGCTTTTACTTGTATCCCCCCCTGAAAACATTAAAAACTCGGAAAATGTAGGGGTATGAACTCACTTGCAGTGAGTGGTACGAATGAAAGTTCGGTTTGTAGGATGCTAAGTACCAAGTGAAGACTCGAGCACAACGGATCCTAATAAGCATATATTGGCACATATAAGTCTATAATTAGTCTTTGTACAACTAATAAAGAAAAGAAAACACCCTAGGACTTAGAAAACACTTAGATTGAAGTGTTAGAAGCACTAAAGGTTGCATATAGTGGGTGTATGGCCACACAGGGGCGTGTGTGGCCACCAGGTGTGCTGCCCATTGGGTGTGCGGCCTAGTGTGTGCGGCCATTGAGTGTTCGGCCGCACACTCCTAGGAAAAATGGTCAAAAACATAATTCCAAGGTCATATCTTGCATCCCCTAAGTGTCCTTGATCATGTGCTAGCATACAACTTGAGTTTGAGGCCCTTAAGCACTAAAATAAAGGGTGTACGGCCACATGGGTGTGTGCGGCCACACACTCCTTGATGATCATGTTCTGGATGTTTTGTAAGGCTCAAATCTAGCAAATAACATGCAGGAGGAGGGTACTTACGATGTAGAAGCGTTTTAGGGGTGTTTGGGGCCCAAGAACTTAGTAGGTGTTCTTGGTGTTCTTAGTGAAACTGAAGAACACTTGAAGATCTACCAAAATGGAGTGATTTCATGGATGAAATTAGTGATTTACACTAGATGGAGTAAGGAATCAACAAATCATAGGAAAGAAACACTTACCACTTGAAGATCTAGTTGAAAAAGCAGGAGCTACTTGAGAGAAAACGAGTTCTGGTCTAGGAGGGTGAAAAGGGTTGAATGAAGGCCAAGTCTTAACTTTATAGTCGTGAGTGTGCTGCCAGAGGAGGGGTGTGCGGCCGCACACCCAAGTGTACGGCCGTACACTCCTCATATTGGAGTGTTTGGCCATTTTTGGGTAGGGGTGAACTCGTGGAACCCAAATCTAGACTCTAACATGAAGATAATAGGTTTAGAACACTCAAATCGACTCAAAACAATGCTAGAAGGTAGCAGAAACGAGTCTGACTCTAATTGGTTTGAATAACAGTACAAGATAGAAATTTCGGGTTGTCACATCATCCCCCCGTTAGAGGGAATTTCGTCCAGAAATTCAAACATGGAATAAAATCCCTGGACTTGGAAAAAGACGAAGGTATCACGAGTGTCTCGTCGGACAGACGATTCTCTAGGATCGGTAGAGCCCTTAGGTTTCATACAACCCTTGCGTTCTCTAGTGAATTCAAATCCTCGCTGGATGGTTCAGCGGATTGTCACTGTTGTATTTGATGTTCTGATCTGTGAATGATGTGTAGGTTTGACTTGCCTGACCACGTTCATCTAACTGGTAGGATGTTCTTTCGTAGTTCTGAGCAACCTTTGTCCTTGAGTTCATGGTAGGACTCATACCTGGTCCATCTACCATTGCCTCATGTACACAAGTCGTATATAATTAAGACTAATAAGACGGTCGGATGGGTGACCCTGTCCCAGGTCCACAACCAAACAAGGAACAGGAGGTAGGTCAGAATCACACATCCTAACTCCGTAGGATCTTAATTATATACCACCCTCGCGTGCACATCTAACATTGATAGGCTAACCGTATCTGTCCCTAGCCTCTGCGCTTGAACTCGACTTGCTGCACGAGTGGTGTTTCCAAAATGGTCTGCTGAGGGTGCTTAAGGAAGGTTACGGGTGGATACCATACTCCTTTGTCATACCCCAAAACCGGAACGGCGGAAACGTTCGGGGGTGGAGGACGTCATGTTTAGTATCACAAGACATGTGTCATAGTAATTAAGTAAAGAACAACCATTTCATTAGAAAGAAAGTGTTTAGAATGTGTGTGTTCACAAAACATAGAATACATAAGCAAATAACAAAAAAAGACATGAAGCTATTATGCTCCATCTTCTGAATTCCCAACACGAGTACCTGTCTAATAGTCTCCTGAGAATACAAGTTATTTGAAAGAGTTGATCAGCAATTAAGCTGGTGAGTTCATAAGATTTTAGTGATGTAAGTAAGTTGTATAAAGTTGTTGTAAAATGTAGTTGAAAATGTAGTAAGTTGTAAGTTCTGTTTAGAAAAGTTCGCCTGTTCCTCTAGAAAATCCTATATTTCCAACTTTAATGAAAGATAAGTAAAAATGACTCTATAATCCCTTCTATGAGTACTAAGTGGATACAAGTTATATAAAACTCAGAGTAAACAAACAATCGATTGTGTGCATCTGGCCTATGGTGCAAAACACGCATCCCATTGTTTGTTTGATCATTGTGGTATATAACCCTGGTGTATTCACTTGTTACTCATGGAGTTAATTGTAATAGTTCCTTTATATTTAATGAAAAAATTCTTTAAGAAAACCCTTATTTCTTATAATAAAATGGTGACCACAGTGATTACTTCTATAATCACTTAGTTTATACTGGCTATATATGATCTAATATCGAATAGATAGTTAATTGGGTGAATCTGCCCTAAGCCCACAACCAAACAAGGAACAGGAAGTAAGGCGGAAAACACACATCCAACTACCTGTTGGGTATTAATGATATATAACCGTGATGTATAAACTAAGGTATTATAGAGTTAATCACCTAAGGTCCTTTAAGTTTATACTGGTTTAATAAAATGGATTAAACCCTTTACTGGGAAGTTTCTAGTTTTGAATACCAAAAGTTCTGATTTGGAAAGTATGTTTTGTACTAGAAAACTGTGCTTTGACTTTGTGTCCTATGACCTGAGCCATACTTGGTACCCTTATGATGACTTAATGTATACTGAACATATATATATCTAAAATCGAATAGATAATAGATTGGGTGAATCCGTTCCAAGCCAACAACCAAACAAGGAACAGGAAGTGAAGCGGAGAGCACACATCCTATTATCTGTCGGATCCTATTATATATATATATATATATATATGTCCTTTGATGTATACACTAAGGAATCATAAGGTTAGCATTATGGTCCCTTTCTACTGAATGTACCAGACTCGACTGTTCTGTTTGTCGTTAGTAAAATGTAAGTTTTCCCTAGTTTATAACTATCTTAACTTGAAAATAGTTTGCATTTGACTTTCAAATGGTACTGTCACTTTATGAAAGTAATGGGAAATGTAAGTATACAGTTGTCGTTTATAATGACATATGGATGTACTGATGACCTTAAAACATGTTTGTTTTATACTGGTCATAATGTGAAGGCTAGTACCCCTACTATACATTCTCCCTGTCTGGAGATTAAGGGAACCAAACACGACGTCTGCAATTTTGCAAGCCGTGTAATTCACATTAAAGTTATATGATCATGTATACCCAATATAACTATCACCTTTTGTTTAGAACAATGAGTTAGTGATTCATTAGTATAATTAGATCCTGTAGTAGTTCCATGCTATAGCAACTTAATATGTTTTGTATGTATTAGCTGTATTGTATGTTCTCTCTGTCTAGTATGTATGTATGTTCTGTTTGTTTCTCATCATAGTATGTTTGACTCTTGTATGAACTGACTCTTTGTATGCTTCATTGTACTAGAAGTAATGAATAGTATCTTCCTAAACTATACCTATTATAGTTTACTAATGTTTTACTTGAACTGTTATTGAAAAGAGTCATTTATCTACTAAGTTATGCTTGTACTTCAAAAACGGAGTTTTTGTAAAACTATAAAGTAACATAACTTTAAAAGAGTTTTTGAAATGATTTGATCACTTATAAAAGACATAAGCAATATTTTGAAAGATGTTTATAACAAACAATTACACAATTATCATTGTGTTCAACTTGTATTCCCCCCCTTAAAAGCATTTAAAACAGTTTAAAAGATTCATTACGGGGTATGAACTCACCTGATGTGGGTGATTCAACGAATACGTGCGTAAGGATGAGAAGTTCCAAGAATGAAGTCCCGAGACACAATAAGTCCTAAATGACATATATTGGCATGAATATAGTGTTCATAAGCAACTATATGAAATGAAACACCTTCCGGGACTAGGAAACACTTTGACCAAGTGTTAGAATCACATGTGATTCATCAAAGGAAAGTGGAATGGCAAGACCATGAGTTTACTACCATGGGTTTACGGCCAAAGGGAGTTTACGGTCGTAAACTCATGGTCAAACATGCATAAGTGTGGTTTTGAATGCTAGGGAAGCTTGAGGGACTTTTGCTCTACACAAGGATGAGAAAGACCAACTCAATGGAGGCTCTTGATGACTTTACAGCCCAAAGGAGTTTACAGCCGTAAACTCATGGTCATTATGCATTTGAGAGTAGTTTAAGGTCTTATTTCCATCAAGGAAGGGTTCTAGGTCACAAGCTTTGCATCTAGGAGGGTTTATGGCCAAAATGGCACCCTTATAGGGGTTTACGACCATGGGAGATGGCTTGGCCGTAAACTCCTTTTGTTCTTGTGTTTTTGATGTCTTCAAGGTCCTAAGCATGAGTCCTAACTAGATATCAAGTGTAGGGAAGAGTACTTACGATGTAAAGGCTTGAAATGGTTGATTTTGGCCAAGAACACTAGTGTGTGTTCTTGGTGTTGTTGGTGTTTCTTGAAGATCTAAGAAAAGATGATTTCTATGGATGAAATCAATGGATGAAGCTAGTTTAAGATATGTATCAACTAATCAAGGATAGAATACTTACATATATGAAGATCTTGGATGAAAAGTTGGATGATACTTGAGAGGATTTGAAGAAAATCGGCCAAGGAAAGAAGGAATGGGAAAAATGGCCAAGTTTTATATATGTAGAGGTGAGTTTACGACCCCCTTGAGTTTACGGCCGTAAACTGTTGGTAACTTGGCCGTAAACTCCTCTTGATGGAGTTTAAGGCTTGCATGCTATACTGTGGTTCTAGCAGGTACTTCCTAACACTCATTCCTTAAGTGTATTAGGCTTAAAACTCCTTAGAATGACCTTTAACCAGGCTAGAACTCATTACCAATGAGTCTGACGCTCAGTTGAGTTGACTGACTGAGCTTTTAAAACAAAAATTTTTCGGGTTGTCACATCATCCCTCTATTAGATGGAATTTCGTCCCGAAATTAGCTTTCTTAGCAGTACTACTGGGGTTGCGCTCCTCCGATTGGCAGAATACCTACTCGTAGACCTGGAAACTTTGCCCTGGTGTTCATGATAGGATTCATACTTGGTCCATATATCATTGCCTCGTGCATACAAGTCGTATATAATTAGGATTAGTAAGACGGTCCGATGTGCGACTCTGCCCCAGGTCCACAACCAAACAAGGAACAGGAGATAGGGCGGAAACACACATACTAAATCTGCGTAATCATAATCATATACCACCCTCGCGTATACACTGAATAGCAATAGGTGGGCTGTATTCGTCCTTAGCCTCTGTGCTTGAACTTGGTCTGCTGGACGAGTGGTATTTCGTGACGGTCTGCGGACATCTGACGATAAGGCTTCGGAGGACAAAGTACTCTTCGCACGAGTACTTCGGGTTTAGAATACGAAAGATAAAACTGAGGTTTAGGTCGGACTGTCGATACGAATGACGAAAGTTTCGAGAACTTGCCGATCGAGGCAATAGAAACATATGAACTTAGTATGGTGAGGACCACGCCAATTCATGACGAATGATAGTAAGGGACTCTTTACTGAACAAAGTTTTGGCCAATTTGAAAGAAACGTCCGTTATACGATGATGTATCCCTAGTATGTTCGATAATGTAAACTTTGTAAATGATCCAGGGCTTTCTGTTTTCCCTTTGATGTTAACACTCCTACATATCGTACCGCTATGTGCACATACATACAAAAGAGAGTGCTTTGATAACTGGTGATGATACTTTATATCATGATCCTCCTCGGTACCACTATGATCGCCTGTCATATACAAGTTATGAATATTTAAGTTGAATAAGACAGTCGACTGAGTAACTCTGGCTCAAACCCTCCATCAAATAAGGAACAGGGATTAAGGCGGAATCACTCACTCTAAGCCTACAGCCTCTTAGTTATTCACAACCATGATGTATATGCTAAGCCATCATAGCTTCTCTAAACGGATCTTGTAGTTCTCTTGAATACAGTGATCTATCTCAATATGTGAGTTATTATAATTACTTTTTAAGTGTTTTCCCCAAGTTTTAATCTTATATGAATATAAATTAATTTTCAAAGTAATTACTATTTCGAAAACGTATCGCTGCTCGTCGCCGACTCCGGGGTTGATTCTCCTGCGGTGATCATCAGAATTCGTCCATTCGCTCCTGAGTTCTTTGTTATCGGGCAGTCCCTCTGATAGTGACCAGTCTCACCACAGCCATAACAGGCTTGGTTTTCTTCAGCTCCGGGGACTTGGGAGATCGGTTGAGCCGGTGCCCTGCATAAACGGACTGTGTGTCCCTTTCTGT
The DNA here is from genome assembly GCF_052849685.1 of Lactuca virosa. Classification (NCBI taxonomy): domain Eukaryota; kingdom Viridiplantae; phylum Streptophyta; class Magnoliopsida; order Asterales; family Asteraceae; genus Lactuca; species Lactuca virosa. Next base: position 116,024,899 of record NC_136431.1, read on the forward strand.
GGCAGTTCAGACACTGCATTTCCCGGCATACTCCGGTATGGTGATAGTTGCACTTTCCACACTTCGGGAGTGTTCCAGCATATCGACTGGCAGGTGCTGGAGCAGCAGGCATTGTAGCGGCGTACATAGTACTTGCTTGTTGCTCTTGCGGGGGTTCCTGTGTTTTTTGCTTCTTCTTCCTCTTGTTCCCCGACTTCTAATTATAGTCCTTTCCCTTTGATGGCTCGGGAACGAGGACTTTTACACCATGGCGGACTCCATGGTAGATGAGTCGCTGGGCCAGGCGTTTGGCACTATCGAATGTGGCTGGGTTAGAAGACAACGCATCTCATTGGGTCGGAGCAGTCAGACCCCAAATGTATCGTTCTATCTTCTTGCTCTCCGGGGTAACCATCACGGGGCATAGTGCTGCCAGGTCACTAAACCTGTCAGTGTAGGCTACTATGTCTGAGCCGAACCTCTTGAGCTCCCATAGTTCTTGTTCTAGCTTTTGTACTTCGCCCCTTGGCAGTACTCTTCCAGCATTAACTCTTTTAGGTTTTCCCAACCTATTGAGTTAGCCACTGATAGGGTCAGTGACTTAACATGGCTGTTCCACCATGTCAGGGCTCTGTTGGAGAAGGTGAAGGCAGCAAACTTCACTTTGCTCCCTTCTGGGCATGAACAGATTTCCAAGACTGAATCTGTTTTCTTGAACCATCGCATCAGAGCGATGACTCCACCTTTTCCATTAAAGGAAAGGGGTTTGCAGTTGGTGAAGTCCTTGTAGGAGCACTCTCTCGAGCGCACAGGGACCTCACCTTGAGTAGAATGAACAGGTGTTCCACCTCCGCTGGAACTGGTAGGATGATATCGAGCCATGGTTGTTGCCACAGCCGCAGCTACTGCAGCATTTAGAGATGCCGCATCGATTCGTGGAGAAGGAGTTGGAGTTATCGGAGTAGTGCGTCTGTTTGATCTGCGAGGAGGCATTTTTGCTAAAAGAATATAGAGATGAGATGGGAATAAGTCTAAAGCAATGGACACAAGCCGATAGCTGAAAAGACAAGGTTATCCTAGTTCTGGGTGTATCGGGTCCTGACTTCCACAGGGTTCTACAAACAATTCATAAAAGAGTCTATACCTAATAAACTCTATGAATTTGAAATGGCTATCCTCGAATGAATATCTGTTACCTGAATAACTGTTACCAGCTGCATGTAAGAAAATAATCCTAAAACGTAATGTGAGCAGTGTTTCCACTAACTCATTAAGTTAACCAAGATTATTATTTATTAGATTGACGCATATGATGTTCTGGTTACTTCGGCTGATCCTTCCTTGAAAACTTCTCTTGACTGCTTATGAGGAAGCGGTTACATCTATCTGGGTTGTCGTGCGAGAATGGAAGTGTCTAAAGAATCTATGAGATTTAGGGTAACTTTATGGGGTGATCCTTATAGAGTCCTTCTATAATTGTACAATGTATACAAGTTGTATATAATTCAAGATTAAATAGACCTTCGAATAAGTGATCCTACTATAAAACCACAACCAAATAAGGAATGGGTAGTGAAGCGTAGATCACAAATTCTAAGTCTATAAGATCTCAATTTATATAAAACCTTGGGAATATGCATTGTAAGATTATAGACCTATCCGTAAGGGTCTTTTAAGTTATCACATAAGTTATTTATATGGTGCCTAAAATACTCCTATAGTATTTTAACGTGATGTACTTGGTATGTTTTAAACTTGTTATCGCGTTATGGTATCATAGAATACTCCTATAGTATTCTAACTCTAACGTACTTGATCTAGTATTCTCTTGACTGGTGTTTAGGTAAGTTTTAAGACTGTTGCAACACCACATCGCTCCCAAACACATGTCGGTCACATCTCGAATGAATATAGTTGATCAGGCTATATTGATCCTAGCTATGATTACATAACTGTTCAGGTTTGACGACAATGTTCAACCTTTAAATACTTCAGTTTTGTTCCTCTTATGATACTTGTTCTACATGTATAAGCAAGTAGGTATATTTTTATAACTTGTCATTATACTCTTAAAATATATCATTATCCAGAGCACTTAAGCCCCATTGTATTTATAGTTGTATATCTTTTATCGGTTGATATACTTAGTTCACTATAAACAATGCTCTGATACCAATCTGTCACACCCCAAAACCGGAACGGCGTAAACGTTCGGGGGTGGAGGACGTCATGTTTAGTATCACAAGACATGTGTCATAGTAAGCAAGTAAAGAACAACCATTTCATTAGAAAGAAAGTGTTTACAATGCGTGTGTTCATAAAACATAGAATACATAAGCAAATAACAAAACAAGACTTGAAGCTATTATGCTCCATCTTCTGAATTCCCAACTCGAGTACCTGTCTAATAGTCTCCTGAGAATACAAGTTATTTGAAAGAGTTCATCAGCAATTAAGCTGGTGAGTTCATAAGATTTTAGTGATGTAAGTAAGTTGTAGAAAGTTGTGGTAAAATGTAGTAAGTTGTAAGTTCTGTTTAGAAAAGTTCGCCTGTTCCTCTAGAAAATCCTATATTTCCTACTTTAATGAAAGATAAGTAAAAATGACTCTACAATCCCTTCTATGAGTACTAAGTGGATACAAGTTATATAATACTCAGAGTAAACAAACAATCGATTGTGCGCATCTGCCCTAAGGCGGAAAACACGCATCCCATTGTTTGTTTGATCATTATGGTATATAACCCTGGTGTATTCACTTGTTACTCATTGAGTTAATTGTAATAGTTCCTTTATATTTAATGAAAAGATTCTTTAAGAAAACCCTTATTTCTTATAATAAAATGGTGACCACAGTGATTACTTCTATAATCACTTAGTTTATACTGGCTATATATGATCTAATATCGAATAGATAGTTAATTGGGTGAATCTGCCCTAAGCCCACAACGAAACAAGGAACAGGAAGTAAGGCGGAAAACACACATCCAACTACTTGTTGGGTATTAATGATATATAACCGTGATGTATAAACTAAGGTATTATAGAGTTAATCACCTAAGGTCCTTTAAGTTTATACTGGTTTAATAAAATAGATTAAACCCTTTACTGGGAAGTTTCTAGTTTTGAATACCAAAAATTCTGATTTGGAAAGTATGTTTTGTACTAGAAAACTGTGCTTTGACTTTGTGTCCTATGACATGATCCATACTTGGTACCCTTATGATGACTTAATGTATGTTGAACATATATATATCTAAAATCGAATAGATAATAGATTGGGTGAATCCGTTCCAAGCCCAGAACCAAACAAGGAATAGGAAGTGAAGCGGAGAGCACACATCCTATTATCTGTCGGATCCTATTATATATATATATATATATATATATTTATATATATATATATATATATATATATATATATATATATATATATATATATATATGCCCTTTGATGTATACATTAAGGAATCATAAGGTTAGCATTATGGTCCCTTTCTACTGAATGTACTAGACTCGACTGTTCTGTTTGTCGTTTGTAAAATGTAAGTTTTCCCTAGTTTATAACTATCGTAACTTGAAAATAGTTTGCATTTGACTTTCAAATTGTACTGTCACTTTATGAAAGTAATGGGAAATGTAAGTACACAGTTGTCGTTTATAATGACATACGGATGTACTGATGACCTTAAAACATGTTTTTTTTATACTGGTCATAATGTGAAGGCTAGTACCCCTAATATACGCTCTCCCTGTCTGGAGATTAAGGGAACCAAACGCGACCTCTACAATTTTGCAAGCCGTGTAATTCACATTAAAGTTATATGATCATGTATACCCAATATAACTATCACCTTTTGTTTAGAACAATGAGTTAGTGATTCATTGGTATAATTAGATCCTGTAGTAGTTCCATGCTATAGCAACTTAATATGTTTTGTATGTACTAGCTATATTGTATGTTCTCTCTGTCTAGTATGTATGTATGTTTTGTTTGTTTCTCATCATAGTCTGTTTGAATCATGTATGAACTGACTCTTTGTATGCTTCATTGTACTAGAAGTAATGAATAGTATCTTCCTAAACTATACCTCTTATAGTTTACTAATGTTTTACTTGAACTGTTATTGAAAGGAGTCATTTATCTACTAAGTTATGCTTGTACTTTAAAAACGGAGTTTTTGTAAAACTATAAAGTAACATAAATTTAAAAGAGTTTTTGAAATGATTTGATCACTTATAAAAGACATAAGCAATATTTTGAAAGATGTTTATAACAAAAAATTACACAATTATCATTGTGTTGAACTTGTATTCCCCCCCCCCCCCTTAAAAGCATTTAAAACAGTTTAAAAGATTCATTACGGGGTATGAACTCACCTGATGTGGGTGATTCAACGAATACGTGCGTAAGGATGAGAAGTTCCACGAATGAAGTCCCGAGACACAATAAGTCCTAAATGACATATATTGGCATGAATATAGTGTTTATAAGCAACAATATGAAAGGAAACACCTTCCGGGACTAGGAAACACTTTGACCAAGTGTTGGAATCACATGTGATTCATCAAAGGAAAGTGGAATGGCAATACCATGAGTTTACTACCATGGGTTTACGGCCAAAGGGAGTTTATGGCCGTAAACTCATGGTAAAACATGCATAAGTGTGGTTTTGAATGCTAGGGAAGCTTGAGGGACTTTTGCTCTACACAAAGATGAGAAAGACCAACTCAATGGAGGCACTTGATGAGTTTACGGCCCGAAGGAGTTTACAGCCATAAAATCATGGTCATTATGCATTTGAGAGTAGTTTAAGGTCTTATTTCCATCAAGGAAGGGTTCTAGGTCACAAGCTTTGCATCTAGGAGGGTTTGTGGCCAAAATGGCACCCTTATAGGGGTTTACGGCCATGGGATATGGCTTGGCCGTAAACTCCTTTTGTTCTTGTGTTTTTGATGTTTTCAAGGTCCTAAGCATGAGTCCTAACTAGATATCAAGTGTAGGGAAGAGTACTTACGATGTAGAGGCTTGAAATGGTTGATTTTGGCCAAGAACACTAGTGGGTGTTCTTGGTGTTTCTTGAAGATCTAAGAAAAGATGATTTCTATGGATGAAATCAATGGATGAAGCTAGTTTAAGAGATGTATCAACTAATCAAGGATAGAATACTTACATATATGAAGATCTTGGATGAAAAGTTGGATGATACTTGAGAGGATTTGAAGAAAATCGGCCAAGGAAAGAAGGAATGGGAAAAATGGCCAAGTTTTATATATGTAGAGGTGAGTGTATGGCCCCCTTGAGTTTACGTCCGTAAACTCTTGGTAACTTGGCCGTAAACTCCTCTTGATGGAGTTTAAGGCTTGCATGCTATACTGTGGTTCTAGCAGGTACTTCCTAACACTCATTCCTTAAGTGTATTAGGATTAAAACTCCTTAGAATGACCTTTAACCAGGCTAGAACTCATTACCAATGAGTATGACGCTCAGTTGAGTTGACTAACTGAGCTTTTAAAACAAAAAATTTTCGGGTTGTCACATCCTTGCATGAGTATTTTCGAGAGTTTGAGGCGAGATGAAATTCTTGGGTTCGCATCTAGTTTATCGTTATGAATTACGAGAGTTGTGTTATTCGGTTGATTTAAGGCAAAGGGTCTCCTCGGTGACACGTGGGTTTGGTATAACGCAGAATCAGTCGAACTCAGTGGGAAGACGTCGTGGAATTTCGGGTTAAGTTAGTTTGGAAAGAGCGCTTCGTTAGAACATCGGTGCATCTGGGTGTATATTCTCGGTGCTTTCTGTTTTGATTCGAAAATTACTACCACGATAGTTTTGCATTGCCTTACGTGTGTATTAACTGAAAGATTTTTCTGGTGAGTGCTACTTGATATTATGATCCCTATCCAGTCTCTTTATAATCGCTTGGTGTCTACAAGTTATATATAATTAAGACGGATAAGACAGTCGACTGAGTGACTCTGCCCTAAATCCACAACCAGACAAGGAACAGGAGATAAGGCGGAATCACGCACTCTAAGTCTATTGGTTCCTGATTATATATAGCCCTAATGTTTACACCAAGCCATTATAGATTACCAGAAAGAGTATTTAGGTTCTATGTATAAACTATGTGCTTAGTTTAGACGAGGAAGAAACTATTATAGTTAGAACTTAGTCGTGAAACGGTTTCCTTGGAAATGTAGGTTTGGGAAAAGATTCGATTTGGAAGACGTATTGCTGCTCTCGGGGGTCTCCAGGGTAGACTCTCCTGCGGTGATCATTAACACTCTTCCATCTTTACCAGGGTTTCTGACCAAAGGACAATCTCTCCTGAAGTGTCCCGATTCACCACATTCGTGGCAGGTCTGACTTGCTTCCTCAAATGGGACCTAAGAGATTTGTCGTGCCGGTGCCCTACTGAAGCGAATGGTGTGTCCCCTTTGGAGGCATTTCTTGCAATACAACTTCTGACACCTTCCGATATGATGGAAGTTGCACTTACAACATTTAGGGAGGGTTCCAGCATAATGACTGCCAGGTGCTGAGGTGGTTGGCGTCGGGGCAGCATAGGCTGCACCTGTCTGTTGTTCCTCGGAGGGTTCTTGTGTTGACTGCCTCTTCTCTCTGCTCTTGGACCCTTGATTATCATCGCCTCCTTTTTTTGTCCTATGAACGGGTCTATTATGCCTTGGAGGATCCCATAGTCCACCAAGGTCTGAGCCAGGCGTTTGGTACTGTCGAACGTAAGAGGTTTTGCCGCTATTACGTTTCCTTAGATTGGAGAAGGTACTCCCCAAATGAATCTTTCGACCTTCTTACTTTACGGGGTAACCATCCCTGGGCGTAGTGCAGCTAAGTCGCTGAATTTGTCGGTGTAGGCTTCTATGTCTGAGCCTGCCATGGTGAGGTTCCACAACTCATGCTCTAGTTTTTGCACTTTGCCCCTCGGGTAGTACTCTTCTAGCATCATCTGTTTCAGGTTTTCCCAGCCCATTGCGTTTGCGATCGGAAAAGTCAGTGACTTGACATGACTATTCCACCATGTAAGGGCTCTGTCAGAGAAAGTGCAGGCAGCAAACATCACTTTGCTCCCTTTTGGACACCCGCAGAGCTCAAAAATCGATTCTGTCTTTTCGAACCATCACATTAGAGCAATGACTCCCCCACTTCCATCGAAGGATTTGGGTCCGCAAATCATGAAGTCTTTGTATGAGCACTCCCTTGTGCGTCCGTGGTTAGAGTTGTTGGTTCCACTACCCGATCCACCAGTGCCACTTGCATTGATGTGAGTCATGGCAGCTGTCACTGCGGCTGTTAGTGCCGCTTGAAAGGCGACCAGGTCATACGGAGGAGGTGGCAGTGGAGGTGCGTTGTTCTTGTTTCTGTTCAACTTCTTAGGTGGCATCTTTCTGCTATTAAGACGAAACGAGGGTAAGTCCTTAGTGGCTACGAATCGAGTGTTATACGAATCAAAATGTTCTTGGTTTTGAATGTATCATGTTTTTTCCTTCAAAGCAATTCATAACAGAGGTCTATGTAACATAGATTTATGAATTTGATGGTGACTACCCTGTTAATGAAGTTATGGAATCTGGTTTACTGTTACTTAACTGATATGATAAAGGCAATAAGCCTGACACATAGTGTGAGCAGTGTAATTACTAATTCACTAGATCATATTAGTTAGTTACTTATTAGTATGACGTATATGGTGCTCTACCACCCTGTGCGCCTTTGGAGGGGTTCCTATTCCAGTTATGATGGTCCTGAATCCAACTACGGGGATTTGTTGTATCTGAACTTTCCTATAGTTTTTCTTATTCACCGCAACTCCTGCTTCGGGTTCTACTACAGGTCTCTATCACCTCTCTGATGGAAGAATCGCCTCCCCGTATGATTCCTTCTAGGGACCCTCTTTATGAATCCTCTCTAGTTCCTCCTTGATTCTTCTGTTGTCGGTTGGAGTGGCTATCTATATCTAGGGGGTTCGTGCGAGAATGGGGATGTCTAGAGAATCCTATGAGGTTAAGTAAACATTTCTTCTTTAGTTATTGATGATCCCAACTGGGTCCTCCTATGGTCAAGCAGTGCACGCAAGCTGTATATAACCAAGATCAAATAGACCTTCGAATAGGTGATCCTACTCCAAAACCACAACCAAACAAGGAACAGGTAGTAGAGCGTAGATCACCAATTCTGAGTCCATAAGATCCCAATTATACATAACCCTGGAAGCATGCACTTCGCAACCATAGACCTGCCAGTAAAGGTCTTTTAGTTCTTATTCAAGCTTGTTATAATGCCTAAAATACTCCTATAGTATTTTATCTTTATGTTTTGTCCTAAGGATACCTTTGTGTATGGGGTTAGGTAAGTTTTAGACTCGTTGCAGCACCACCATCACTCCCAAACACATGTTGGTCGTATCTCGAATAAATATAGTTGATCAGGTTATATTTATTCCAGATATGATTGCATAACTGCTTAGGTTTGACTGTAGCGTTCAACATCTAAATACTTTTATTCGTTTTGTTCTTACTTGTTCTTATTGTGATACTTGTTCTTAATGTGTATGCTTATTAGTATACTTACCGTAAAATACTTATATTTTAAAAGTATACTTTTAGTCAGAGCACTCCGGCCCCATTGTATTTATAGTTGTATATCTTTTACTGGTTGATATACCAAGTTCACTATAAACAATGCTCTGATACCAATCTGTCACACCCCCAAACTGAAACGGCGGAAACGTTCGGGGGCGGAGGACGTCATGCATAGTATCACAACAATTGAATAATAGTAATCAAAGTATCAACATAAAGCTGGTGAGTTCATAAGCGTTTTGTTTTAGAAAACTATTCTTTGTTCTTTCGAAAGTACGTTATGTTTCTCCTGAAAGCCTTATATTTTCTGTTGCAATAAATGTTAAGTAAAAATGATTCTTTGATGTCTGTTGAAAGTGTTTCTCAAGAAAATCCAATATTTTCTTATGTAAAGCATGATTAACCCATTCCTTCTATGACTTCTTAGTTCATACTAGTTATGTATCAACCAATATCGGATGGACAGTTAATTGTGTGGATCTGCCCTAAACCCACAACCAAACAAGGAACAGGGAATGAGGCAGAACCACACATTCCACGGTTTATCCGGTATTCTTCATACGTAACCTGGATGCATAAACTAAGGAGCCATGGAATTAATAATGAATATTCGTTAGTTGAATAATGAACCAACTGTTTATAAAGTACGGATGTTTACCCTGGAAAATCCTATATTTTCCCTAAGTGTAAGTTGTTGAATTGTCTGTTTGAAAACCTTTGCATGAAAGCCTTTGTATGAAAAACCTTTGTATGAAAACCGTAGTGTGAATACCGTGGTGTGAATACCCTCATGCGATCACTTAGCACATACGAGTTATAGAAATCTAGATCGGACAGACAGTCGATTGGGTGATTCCGCCCTAAGCCCACAACCAAACAAGGAACAGGAAATGAGGCTGAGATCACACATCCCACTGAAAGTTGGATGTTAATTTCATATTACCCTAGTGTATATACTAAGTGATCACATGATCACTAACCCTAATGTTTGTTTGTTAGGAGTATTATTATGTGAACGAGTCGTTGTTTCACCTGTGGATTCTCATAACCATACTATGGACGCTCAACAATACGACGTACTCGGACGTACGTCGATGAAAATGACGTTTGTCACCTTCGGATGACTGTAGCTAATAGTCAGGGTGCGGCATTGTCACTCTCGTATAGATCTATACACAAACTCACGCTCTCCCTCCAGGAGACTCTGGTTTACAAGGCGTCTCACACAGTAGTTCTCTCAACGAATTCACTAATAATACTATGAAAACCCTTTATGTTATTAATATGAATCCTTATAAAATAATATCTTTTATTTCATAGTTCATAAGTTTGTTTCCGTTGTTTCTGAAAACCGTTTTCTCCATATTTGTATCTTAATATGTTTTGTAAAAACTGATTTCAAGTCTAGTAGTAACTATGTTCATCATGTTTAGTAAATTCTATGTTCAATGTATACTATCGATAGAAAAATATAATAAACCAAATTATATCTTTAACAAAAGATTACTTGTGCTTTTACTTGTATCCCCCCTGAAAACATTAAAAACTCGGAAAATGTAGGGGTATGAACTCACCTGCAGTGAGTGGTACGAATGGAAGTTCGGTTTGTAGGATGCTAAGTGCCAAGTGAAGAATCAAGCACATCTATCACACCCCGGCCGTCAGCGGAAACACCGGGCGGTGTAACGTCATTTCTCGTATCATAGTTATCAACTTCCTAAAAACACATGCAATTTAAAATACGTCAACATAAAGTTCGTGAGTCCACAGGTTTTGACTCCATAAAATAATAAATTTTCCAAGTTCAAAAGTATAGTTTTGACAGTATCATTTTGACTCTTCAACGTTTAGTATATATATCCTAGGTATAATGGTTTACTTACAAAATAAGTATATACCTATAAGTCTCATATATTATAAATATAAATCTTTGTAATTCCATACAAACGAAAGTTGCTACGTATAAATCTTATTTGAATTCTATACGAGTAAAACCGCTACGTATAAATCTATTTCAATTCTATATGAGTATGTGTGTTAGGTATAATTATCTACTTAGTATACAAGTAGTACCTAGGGTATAAGTAAGGGGAAACTTATACTTAACATTAATACTTGTATACCGACGAAGTATAATGTTTCTAACAAGTTGTTACCATGAGTCTGTAACCGCTGCTTGACAACAAAACCTCTAACAAAACACACTCATGATTTACCATGAGAAACAATACACTCATGATTTACCATGAGAAACAATACCGCACGCTTCATCGATGCCGGAACAATAACAAATAAATGGAACGAATCGTCACTCGCTTGTCTTGGGTTGTAATTTACAACCACGAGTGGGGTCGTCAACCCGTATCTTATTCATACACGACTTCCTTGCTCACACAGGATTAACGGTTACAGGTCAGAGGACTTCCACTAAGATCCCCAATCTTAGTTGATGAATGAGGTAGCACATGTAGACTTTGACGGCGTTCTATAGTCCTAACAACAAAAGCATTTTCATGTCTAAAACCCTAAGTTACTAGACTATGCTTTTAAACAGTACTCCTAACTTCATAACATTTAGGCAGTATAACAGCTATAATTTGAAGTAAAACCAGGTTTTATCTTGACATAAAACGAATAACAACAACATATAACATACCAAGTTTTATCTTGACATAAAACTAACAATATCAACATACTTTATAAATTAACATATAGAACTTCCGAATATAACTTCGAAACTATATCGCACACAACATATATGTAGAATCCTAAGTATAACTCAAGATTCACATTAGTATACTACTATAACAATAACATGCTAACAACTTTACGATAGTTGTATACTTTCAAATACAAAATAACTATATCCCGGTTATTATAACTATCAACGTTGATACTAATATACTATCATATAGATATAATAATAACATATATATAATATTTAGCATACGTGTTCCCTCGAAATATTAGAAAGTGGGGCCGTGAAACTCACCTTAGTAGTGTGATTATAGAATCTAAACAATCAGAGGCTCGTCGTTGTCAAGCTCGGGAAGGGAAAACGGCCTTCGGAAACGAGAGAGAATGAAAGGAGAAGGTGTAAGGATTGAATGAGTTTTGATCGCTATTTAGAGGGTGTTTTGGGGCCATTCACATCGTGAACATGATAGGTTCACGTTGTGAACTTCCATGAGTCATCCCATAGCCTTAACGCGTGTTTTCTAGCTCCGATTAGTGTCTGTTGACTCCTCACGTCGTGAATTTTTGATGCTCACGTCATGAGTTCAGTCAAATTAGGGTTTCTGACAGCTGCATCTTCGGAAGGCCATAACTTTTGCATACGAACTCCGTTTTCGGCGTTCTTTATATGCAGGCATAGGTAATTCCGAGTACTACGAATTTCGTTTAGACTCAAATAGCTAATTCTAAGTCTATTTTAAATTCATTTTGTTATAAGGCATTATAGCGTTAGAATTTATCATAACTTCTTCACGCGAAGTCAGATTTAGATGTTCTTTATATTTTTCGAATCGTATGGACGTATACTTTGAGTTGTATCATAAAAGTTCATACTTGTATTAGAATTTATCACGAATTACATAGTAAGTTTGTCACTTTACTAGTTTAACAAAATCACATTACATGATTGGCATAATCACATGTGATTGTTATTGACCTAATTTTGACGGGTGTTACATTCTCCCCCCGTTAGAATAATTTCGTCCCGAAGTTTATCTTATGGATGGGGTTTTGTTAAATATTTGGGGGTATTTTTTTTGTTTAATCTGATCTTCACATTCCCAAGTAAATTCCGGTCCTCGTAAATAGTTCCATCGAACTTTCACTATGGGAATACGGCTTTGTTTTAATCGTTGGCGTATCAATCCATGATTTCGACAGGTTCTTCTACAAATTTGAGCTTGGTATTGACTTGTATCTCGTCGAGAGGTACAACAAGAGTGTCATTGGAAAGACATCTTTTGAGATTTGATACGTGAAAAACATCGTGCACATTACTTAGCTCTTGAGGCAACTTGAGTTGGTATGCGACAGAACCAATTCTTGCTAGAATTTCAAAAGGTCCTATATACCGTGGGTTTAGTTTGCCTCGTTTCCCAAATCGAATTACGCCTTTCCAAGGAGAGACCTTCAACATTACTTTATCTCTAACTTGGAATTCTAAAGGCTTACGTCTTACGTCAGCATAGCTCTTCCGACGATCACGTGCTGCCTTTAATCGATCCTTAATTTGCACGATCTTTTCAGTTGTCTCGTGGATTATTTCTGGTCCAGTACGTAAGGTATCGCCTGTACATTCTCTGGGCATCTGCGTATCTCTAACTTCTGCCGAACATATAGGGGAACGACATTTTCGTCCATAAAGAGCCTCAAACGGTGCAGCCTTGATGCTCGTGTGATGACTATTGTTGTAGAAAAACTTAATTAACGGTAAATAAGTATCCCACACATTTTCAAAGTCAATAACACTGGCTCGGAGCATATCTTCTAAAGTCTGAATGGTTCTCTCACTCTGACCATCAGTCTGTGGATGGTAAGCTGTAATCATATCTTGACGTGTTCCTAAGGATTTTTGTAGAGATTGCCAATATCGTGAAGTGAATCTACTATCTCAGTCAGAAATAATAGATATTAGAACTCCATGCAATCTGACAATTTCCTTAAGATAAACTCTAGTCAGCTTCTCCATCTTGTCGTTCTCCTTAATTGGTAAGAAATGGGCGGACTTAGTCAATCTATCAACTATTACCAAAATAGTGTCGAACCTACTAGGAGTTTTGGGTAACTTAGTGATGAAGTCCACTGATATCTGCTCCCATTTACATTAAGGTATTTCCGATTGTTGAAGTAAACCTGAAGGCTTTTGATGTTCTGCCTTTACTCTAGAACAAGTCAAACATTTGCTCACATAAGTAGCAATTTCTGCCTTCATGTTTGGCCACCAATAATGTACTTTTAAATCTAAGTGCATTTTGTCAGAGCCTGGATGCACGAAATATCTGGACTTGTGGGCTTCTTCTAAGACCAAGTCCCTGACTCCACCGAACTTAGGCGTCCAAATTCGGTTCATAAAGTGTCGCGTTCCGTCATCTTTTTGTATAAGTTGCTTTTCCATTCCTCGCAAAGCTTCGTTCTTGATGTTTTCTTCTTTCAGAGCCTCAAGTTGAGCTTCTCTAATTTGTGTGGCAAAGTTAGAATGGATAGTTATGGTTAATGCTCGTACCCGACGGGGTTTAATATATTCTTTCCGGCTCAAGGAATCTGCTACCACGTTTGCCTTTCCGGGATGAAAACGAATCTCACATTCGTAATTTTATAAAATTGTTGCACTTTAACAAGGACTTTATTCTTGCAATCTTTTAGTAGTTCAATGTCTTCAGATTTTTAGTGCAAAAAACTACAGCTCCCAATTCAATATCATGGGTAGTGTAATTATTCTTATACACCTTAAGTTGTCGTGATGTGTAGGCGATAACTTTTCCTCTTTGCATCAACACACATACCAATCCTTGTTTTGATGCGTCGCAGTATACGACGAAATCATCTGCCCCATCTGGAAGGGATAGGATTGGTGCACTACACAACATTTGCTTTAGTTTCTGAAAAGCAGCTTCTTGTTTGTCTTCCCAGTTGAACTTCATTTCCTTCTGGGTTAGTGTTGTAAGTGGCTTGGCTATTTTGGAGAAATTCTCTATGAATCTTTGGTAATAGCCATCAAGTCCTAAGAATTGACGCACTTCTGTTGGCGCCTTTGGTGCTTCCCAATTCCTGATTGCTTCAACTTTGGATGGGTCAATATGAATTCCTTCGTTGCTAACTACATGACCTAAAAATTGTACTTCTCTAATCCAAAACTCAGATTTGGAGAATTTGGCGTACAACTTTTCTTTTCTTAGTAGTTCCCAGATTGTTTGCACGTGTTGACCTTGTTCTTACTTGGTTTGTGAATATATCAATATATCATCGATAACTACTATCACAAATTTATCCACGTACGGTTTGCAAACACTATTCATGAGGTCCATGAACATTGTTGGAGCGCTGGTCAATCCAAATGCTTAACTAGGAACTTATATTGACCATACTGAGTCCTAAATGTTGTCTTCGAAATATCGGCTTCTTGTACTCTGAGTTGATGGTATCCTGATCTGAGATCTATCTTAAATCTTCTAAAATCTTCAAGTGTTTTAGTCTATCAACCACCGTATCCAAGTTTAGTTGTGCATCGGTCTGACCATAATTAAACATAGGTGATCAGTCTACGTTTAGTTGTGGTTCGGCCCATGTACAATAAAACTCGACTAAGGAGTTTAACCTAAAGCCTTGCGTTGAATTCTTATCGAGGGTTTGGGTTTTCTATATTTTTACGTTATACATGTGTTCTCATCGCGGGACTGAGTTCATACATAACTCTATATCTTTGTGTTCGTTGTATTCACGGGTATTATTAATTATTGTTTGTTACTTCAGGTCTAGCTGATAAGGCACCGGCCAGTCAGGACAGTCGGTGGGCAGGATCATTTTAGCATATAGCCGTTCTGAAATCCAGCAACCCAAATCGACATGTTTATCCTTGTCACCGCTCCTGTAAATAGTCCTTCAGTAGTATAATTTAATAATACTTTTTATTTGTAGGTTAAGGGATATACCTAAACCTAA
This sequence comes from Lactuca virosa, assembly GCF_052849685.1. NCBI lineage: Eukaryota > Viridiplantae > Streptophyta > Magnoliopsida > Asterales > Asteraceae > Lactuca > Lactuca virosa. The sequence goes on from NC_136431.1 coordinate 116,040,156, forward strand.
CAGAGTAAGCCCTGAACTATAGTCGTGCTTTCCTAAGAAAGTACTAATTCACTATAGTTAATAGCTCTGATACCAATCTGTCACACCCCGGCCGTCGGCGGAAACACCGGGCGGTGTAACGTCATTTCTCGTATCATAGTTATCAACTTCCTAAAAACACATGCAATTTAAAATACGTCAACATAAAGTTGGTGAGTCCACAGGTTTTGACTCCATAAAATAATACATTTTCCAAGTTCAAAAGTATAGTTTTGACAGTATCATTTTGACTCTTCAACGTTTAGTATATATATCCTAGGTATAATGGTTTACTTACCAAATAAGTATATACCTATATGTCTCATATATTATAAATATAAATGTTTGTAATTCCATACAAACGAAAGTTGCTACGTATAAATCTTATTTCAATTCTATACGAGTAAAACCGCTACGTATAAATCTATTTCAATTCTATACGAGTATGTGTGTTAGGTATAATTATCTACTTAGTATACAAGTAGTACCTAGGGTATAAGTAAGGGGAAACTTATACTTAACATTAATACTTGTATAACGACGAAGTATAATGTTTCTAACAAGTTGCTACCATGAGTCTGTAACCACTGCTTGACAACAAAACCTCTGACAAAACACACTCATGATTTACCATGAGAAACAATACACTCATGATTTACCATGAGAAACAATACACTCATGATTTACCATGAGAAACAATACCGCACGCTTCATCGATGCCGGAACAATAACAAATAAATGGAACGAATCGTCACTCGCTTGTCTTGGGTTGTAATTTACAACCACGAGTGGGGTCGTCAACCCGTATCTTATTCATACACGACTTCCTTGCTCACACAGGATTAACGGTTACAGGTCAGAGGACTTCCACTAAGATCCCCAATCTTAGTTGATGAATGAGGTAGCACATGTAGACTTTGACGGCGTTCTATAGTCCTAACAACAAAAGCATTTTCATGTCTAAAACCCTAAGTTACTAGACTATGCTTTTAAACAGTACTCCTAACTTCATAACATTTAGGCAGTATAACAGCTATAATTTGAAGTAAAACCAGGTTTTATCTTGACATAAAACCAATAACAACAACATATAACATACCAAGTTTTATCTTGACATAAAACTAACAATATCAACATACTTTATAAATTAACATATATAACTTCCGAATATAACTTCGGAACTATATCACACACAACATATATATAGAATCCTAAGTATAACTCAAGATCTACATTAGTATACTACTATAACAATAACATGCTAACAACTTTACAAGAGTTGTATACTTTCAGATACAAAATAACTATATCCCGGTTATTATGACTATCTACGTTGATACTAATATACTATCATATAGATATAATAATAACATATATATATATATATATATATATATATATATATATATATATATATATAATATTTAGCATGCGTTTTCCCCCGAAATATTAGAAAGTGGGGCCGTGAAACTCACCTTAGTAGCGTGATTATAGAATCTAAACGGTCAGAGGCTCGTCGTTGTCAGGCTCGGGAAGGGAAAACGGCCTTCGGAAACGAGAGAGAATGAAAGGAGAAGGTGTAAGGATTGAATGAGCTTTGATCGCTATTTAGAAGGTGTTATGGGGCCATTCACGTCGTGAACATGATAGGTTCACGTCGTGAACTTCCATGAGTCATCCCATAGCCTTAACGCGTGTTTTCTAGCTCTGATTAGTGTCTGTTGACTCCTCACGTCGTGAATTGTTGATGCTCACGTCGTGAGTTCAGTCAAATTAGGGTTTCTGACAGTTGCATCTTCGAAAGGCCATAACTTTTGCATACGAACTCCGTTTTCGGCGTTCTTTATATGCACGCATAGGTAATTCCGAGTAATACGACTTTCATTTAGACTCCAATAGCTAATTCTAAGTCTATTTTAAATTCCTTTTGTTATAAGGCATTATAGCGTTAGAATTTATCATAACTACTTCACGCGAAGTCAGAATGAGATGTTCTTTATATTTTTCGAATCGTATGGACGTATACTTTGAGTTGTATCATAAATGTTCATACTTGTATTAGAATTTATCATGAATTACATAGTAAGTTTGTCACTTTACTACTTTAACAAAATCACATTACATGATTGACATAATCACATGTGATTGTTATTGACCTAATTTTGACGGGTGTTATAACAACGGATCCTAATAAGCATATATTGGCCCATATATGTCTATAATTAGTCTTTATACAACTAATAATGAAAGGAAAACACCATAGGACTTAGAAAACACTTAGATTGAAGTGTTAGAAGCACTAAAGGTTGCATATAGTGGGTGTATGGCCACACAGGGGCGTATGCGGCCACCAGGTGTGCTGCCCATAGGGTGTGCGGCCTAGTGTGTGCGGCCATGGAGTGTGCGGCCGCACACTCCTAGGAAAAATGGTCAAAAACGTTATTCCAAGGTCATATCTTGCATCCCCTAAGTGTCCATGATCATGTGCTAGCATACAACTTGAGTTTGAGGCCCTTAAGCACTAAAATAAGGGGTGTACGGCCACATGGGTGTGTGCGGCCGCACACTCCTTGATGATCATGTTCTGGACGTTTTCTAAGGCTCAAATCTAGAAAATAACATGCAGGAGGAGGGTACTTACAATGTAGAAGCGTTTTAGGGGTGTTTGGAGCCCAAGAACTTAGTAGGTGTTCTTGGTGAAACTGAAGAACACTTGAAGATCTACCAAAATGGAGTGATTTCAATGATGAAATCAGTGATTTACACTAGATGGAGTAAGGAATCAACAAATCATAGGAAAGAAACACTTACCACTTGAAGATCTAGTTGAAAAAATCGGGAGCTACTTGAGAGAAAACGAGTTCTGGTCTAGGAGGGTGAAAAGGGTTGAATGAATGCCAAGTCTTAACTTTATAGTCGTGAGTGTGCTGCCAGAGGAGGGGTGTGCGGCCGCACACCCAAGTGTACGGCCGTACACTCCTCATATTGGAGTGTTTGGCCATTTTTTGGTAGGGGTGAACTCGTGGAACCCAAATCTAGACTCTGACTTGAAGATAATAGGTTTAGAACACTCAAATCGACTCAAAGCAATGCTAGAACATAGCAGAAACGAGTCTGACTCTGATTGGTTTGAATAACAGTACAAGATAGAAATTTTGGGTTGTCACAACCTATCACGATGCGACCACTTCATTTAAATGTCGGCGCGGTCAGAAGTCAGTGCGGTCTGGAGTTGGACCTCTGTGCAGTGGCAGTTGTGCACAAAACCATAAATCTCGGGCCTTGGCCCTATATAATGGTGCTAATTCTCTAAGGTTTCTCTCTACTGCAACCTCTATCCTCATAAATGAAACCCTAACCCTAGTGTATGAAAACCTTGAGTGTTGTTGCCATTTTTGGTGTTTTGGTGGTCTTTTCGTGAAGAAAGTGGTCATCCCAGTGCTTGTTGAGGTCATTGCTTTTGAGATATGATATTCTAAGTATTTTCCAGCCATCCTAAAGGCATAAATGTAACATCCTTTTTCCTACCATTTTTCAGCCATGGACCGGAAGTCGATTGTGTGAGGTTTTGGGCCGTACGAAGGCAAATTTTAGTCCTTGTGGAAGGAGGTAATCGTAGTTAAGAGATTTTACCCTTGAATTGTGTTGAGGACCGAAGGTTAGAAAGGGAAAAGTCATAAACTGGATTCTTACGTGAAATATGGATTTTTGTTCGAGAAGTTTTTAGTCCAAGATATTTAGATAACATTGTAGAGCTCTTCAATACCTTTCCGTGGATATAAAGAACATCGAAAACGGAGTTGGAACAAAGAAGTTATGGTCGTTTGAAGTTTAGACGACTTTTTGGTTAGCCGCGTATGCTGGGCGTAATTTGAGTACGTTGGGCGTACTGAGTATGCTTGAGTACGTCGGGTATAATTTGAGAACGTTGGGCATACGCGATCAGTGCCCATACCCTATTTTTGTGGTTTGATCCCTATTTAAGCTCCTTAACTCCCCCACACACATTTCATTCTCAGCCTCCACCTCTCCAACACCCTCTCTTGAAACCCTAACCCTATATTGAGCTTTATGATAAAAAAGAAGGTGTTTTTAGGTGCTTTGGAGTATTCTTGGTGCACCTTGGAGAAGAAGGAACTTATTGAAGAAGTGTTAGTTGCATTGGAACTTGTAGATCCAGACTTTGTTCACCATGATCTTTCTTTTAGAGGTATAAAGTTTGAATCTTGATGATGAAGTTGTTAGATCAAGCTAGTTTTGGGTGTTATGAGCTTTTGGTCACTTTAAGTGCATAAAGTTTAGATCTTGAAAGTCTGTGACCTTGTAATGGATAAAGTTGGAAACTATATCCATCTAAACATCATTTTGATTCAGATCTGAAGGTTAGAGACTTGGAATTAATGGATTAAGTTGAAAAGATGCACTTTTTGGGTCTCTTTGAAACTTACAGACTAGATGTTGCTTGTTGGGACCATTCTAATGGATATAGTTGGAAACTTTATCCATTATGGAGTTATTATGAACCATATAAATATGATCTTGAGTGTTGTATGTAATCCATGCATGTGTTAGATGGTCTTAATGGATTAAGAACATAGGGTTTTAGACATTAAGTACTTAATAGCCATGCAAAGTCATAAATTTGGAAACTTTATGACTTAGGACATCATTTTGGGCTTGGACTTGTGTTTTGGACGGAAGGGCTTAATGGAATAAGCTGTTAATGGAGTTTTGGGATTGGGTTGCGTATGTTGGGCATACCTGGAGGTACGCTACATATACGCGGTCGGCGCCCCGCTTTTTGGTCAACATCAGAGTACGTTGGGCGTACTCTCTTAGTATGCAGGGCGTAGTCCGTTGGGAAGGGATGTTGACTTTTGGGACCTTGACCATTGACTTTGACTTTGACCAGGGTTGACTAAGGGGTCGTTTGTTAGTTGTTGTCTGGGTTAGAACTGACTGGGTTAGAAGCTGACTGAGTTAGAAACTTGACTGAGTTAACTTCTGACTGAAACTTGTTGTTTGATTTTACATTTGACCGACTGTGCAAAATGACTATATTACCCTCAAACAATATGTTTTTATAAAAACATTCATAAGATATAAAAATCATTCTTCCCGGTTTTTGTTTTCTGTTTTTACACAAACATACACACATTTTTTTGCATACTCACAAATATAAACACAACCATTCATCTGTTTTTATTGTAGTTTTGACCTCAATGGACCTCCAATGGCTGCCATTGTAGTGACTGAGCTTACAATTTCTTCTCATGAGTTAACCAGCTCCTTACACTGAATTGGAATCTTTAATCACAAAGAATTCCCAAATCAAGGGACATATGAACTGTATAATAAAAAAGATGTCATCAGTTTCATATAACAATGAACATTATCCCATAATAATTACTATAACTAGAATCATATTATTAATGAATGTTTTATCAATTGAAAGGTGATTAATTTTATCTTCATAAAACAGAGAGAACCATGAAATTAAGACAACTTATTTTATCATATGTTAGCACCATTACAGGTAGCCAAAAGGTAAGAGAAAACTTATTTTATCAGAAATAGAAAGCAACTTTTATACTGGAAAATACTAATCTCCATATATTATTGGTGCCAAAATTTTCTGAGCTACTTTTTAGGGAAGATAAGTTTCTTGTTGCTGATACTAGAACGACAATCTAATGATTATGAATAATCAAATAAATTGATGAATGTGGTAGGAAATTAAACTTGTACAGACCCCTTCAATCATTCAATTATATTAAACTTGTACATATCCTATCTTCTAATTGATTAATTGATGAATGTGGCATAGAGTTAATCACCACCAACATCAGAAAATCGATTTCAGAAAAGAAAAAAAAGACGAAGAAATACATATGCAGCATATCGGTGATTGCAATGTGATTAAGGAGTTTTGCCAGCGATTGCAGAAGTTCTGATGCGGAGGCGATGCGAGGGACGAGGTTGGTCGATTGAAAAATGCGTGAATAGAGGTGAAGGGTAAATACGTGAGAGTTCAAAAAGACCGAGTCGGCTAGGTTTTATTGGAGGACCGAATCAACACAAAATTGAGGACCCAGTCTCTAATTTGGACCGAGTCCAAGGATACAGAAGGCAAAACAAACAACCTAACTGTGGATTGAAGATTGGGTCCAAACTTTGGACCGAGTTAGAAGCAATCAAACAACCCCTAAGTTAGACCTATAGGTATTTTAGGTATTTTTAGATTGTGTATGAGAATTTGTCATTTGGATGGATAAGTGACGGTAAGAGTTGAGATTTGGAGTCGGGACCTCATCAGCTATTGTTCAAAATAAGAGGTAAGCTTTCCTCACTGTGCTCATGGGTCTAAGGCACCAAGGCCGACCCAGTGGATTGATATCCTAGTTTACCGTATGTTACTATGTTGTAGTGATCGGTTAGATCTATATCCTGGTATATAAGACGTTGTTATGATGTAGTGATCTGTTAGATCTATGTGTTATCTGTTTGTTGGCTATATGTTTATCGGTTGTATATGTCGACATAATATGGTTGGGTTGAGATTGTACTGCTTTGTCCTGTTAATCAACAAACCCAATAATGTTTATATTGATATGTTGTATGTGTATCCGTTATGTATATGTCGACATGTTGTGTGTGGTTGGGTTGAGGCGGACCAGTCAGGCCGAAGGCTCAAAGAACGGTCCAGGTAGGCTGAAAGCTCGGTGAGGCCTTCCAGCCATGCTGAAGATTCTGTGAGCGTTCCAGATAGTCTGTAGGCCAGTGAGGCATTCCAGTCATGCTGAAGGCTCTATGAGCATTCCAGATAATCTATAGACCGGTGTGGCGTTCCAGTCAGGCTGAAGGCTCTGTATGTATGTTGTTGTTTGTTATGTGTGTGTGGTGGTACTTTAAGGGTACTCCCTAAGCTTCGTGATTACAGTTTCAGTTTATTGTTTCATGTACTTTAGATGATTGTGGAAAGGCGAAGGCGTAACCATACACATCCTTGATTTTCTGACTAATTGGATCTTGGGAGACTCTGATTTTAAATAATGTTTTGGAAACAATGGTTTTGTAAACACTTCTTTTAGTAAATGGGTTCTTTTGAAATGTTTAAAATTAATGTAATTTTTATGGATGTTACAAGTTAGTATCAGAGCCTTGGTTTGAGTGAATTGGAGAAACACTCATGTGAATCCAGTCTAAAACTAAGGAAAAACTTTTAAAAATGATTTTCAAATTGTTTTCAAATTAATAAAAAGAGGATGTGAAGTGTACGATCAGCCGGAGACAGTACGTAGACCCCAAATTACCACACTGTTATTTGATATTGTGATAAGTTAGAATAACATGCTAGTGATAGGCTAGAGATCTTCAATAATTGCATGATAGAATTGTCTGATTATATGATGCCTGATAGCCTAGGGTTTCCTTATACGAATTTGACATCATTATTTTAGTTGCTTTGTGCATGCATCAAAATTGTACATAACTAAGATCATATAGCCTGAGAATGTTTGATTTGGCCTTATTTCATGTTCCTTGTTTGGTTTTGGGCTTAGGTAAGAATCAAGTATTCGAATGTCTAAAGGATCCAGTGTTGTGTATAATTAGCATACATGAGTGCTGCAGGGTTGGTGGAAGTTTCATGGATGAGTTTTGTGGGGACAGCCGACCAGCCGAGGAAGCCAGATTATGTGCAGGGTCCAGAGGATTCGGGAAAGAGGCCCACGATTGTTGATTCGAGAGCGAAGGGCCAGCAGGGCCGGGGCGATTGTGGCAAGTGCGGCAGGACGCATGACGGGGCGTGCAGGGAGGGTGGTTATGGCTGCTTCAAGTGCGGTCGGACAGGTCATATCAGCAGGGATTGTACTGCTACTACCACCACCACCCTGATATCTTATTTGATTTGCTTTCATTGCAACCAGAGGGGCCACAAGAAGGCCCACTGTCCGAGTTTGACTTTAGCAGGACCGGTGTCAGTACCCGCTACTGCAACTCTACCGATTACTGATGGCCGCCAGGGCAAGGCGGATGCACCTGTGGTGAAGAGCAGGACTTTTCAGCTGACAGCCAAGGAGGCTTGTGTAGATCCCAAAGTGGTGACGGGTATGTGCATTCTTCTTATCTCTTTATTTATATTGAATTGCATGCTTATATGTATGTGTTTTAATTTAGTATCGTTCCTCGTGAACGGTATTTCTGCACTAGTATTGTTTGATTCGGGGGCTACCCGATCCTTTGTGTTGCTTGCGCTTTGCAAGAGGTTTGTTGGAGCTCCGGGGGAGCTGGATTGTCCTTTAGATGTTGAGATTGCAGACGATCTATCTGTCGAGGCAGCGAGGGTTCATCGGGGTTGTACTCTCTAATTGTTCAGTGAGAAATATCTGGTCGATTTGGCTATCATTCCTTTGCGTGAGAACAAGGTTAGCGTGGGCATGGATTGGTTCTGCCCTAACGGGATAGTGATTGATTGTAAGAAATAGTTAGTTCGGATTCTAATCCCAAGTGGGGGAGAATTAGTGCTTCAGGGAAAGAGAGCACAACATAGGCCGATTTTGTGTTCAGCTGTGAGGGTCAGACTTTATATTCAGCAGGGTTGTTTCAGATATGTCGCTTATGTTATGGATACCTGTGATAAGGGTAAGGTGACAGTGGATGACGTGCCTATCGTGTGGGAGTATCTGGATGTGTTTCTAGAGGATTTACCTGGGTTGCCTCCGGAGAGGCAGGTTGAGTTCAGGATTGATCTAGTTCCAGGTTCGACTCCGATTGCCAAAGCACCATATCGGTTAGCTCCTCTTGAGATGAAATAGTTGTCTACACAGCTGTAGGAGCTGTGAGAAAAGGGATTCATTCGACCGAGCAGTTCACCATGGGGAGCACCGATCTTATTTTTGAAGAAGAAGAGTGGGACTCATCGTATGTGCATTGACTACCGGGAGCGGAATAAGGTAACGGTGAAGAACCGTTATCCACTCCCGATGATTGATGATCTGTTCGACCAGCTTTAGGGAGCATCTTCGTTCTCCAAGATTGACTTGCGTTCGGGTTATCATCAGATGAGGGTTAGAAATGTAGATGTGAAGAAGATGGCCTTCCGGACTTGTTATAGTCATTATGAGTTCGTGGTGATGCCTTTTGGGCTCACCAATGCTTTAGTAGTGTTCATGGATCTCATAAACCGTGTGTGTAGGCCGATGATGGATCGGTTTGTGATTATATTTATTGATGATATATTGGTCTACTCCAAGACCCAGGAACAGCATGAGGAGAATCTGAGGGAGGTGCCGGAGACCTTGAGGAGGGAGCGACTTTTCGCAAAGTTCTCCAAGTGTGAGTTCTGGTTGCGCGAGGTGCAGTTTCTGGGGCAACTTGTGAACCATAATGGTATTCTGGTCGATCCGGCCAAGGTTGAGGCCGTGATGCAGTGGGAGGTTCCGAGGTCTTCATCTAATATTTGGAATTTCCTTGGGTTAGCAAATTATTATCGGAGATTCATCTAGGATTTCTCCAAGATAGTTGTCCCTTTGATTCGTTTGATAAAGAAGACTGTTACTTTTCGCTGGGGGTCGGAGCAGCACGCAACTTTTGAAACATTGAGACAGCGGTTGTACGAGACACCGATTTATATCCAACTGAAGGAAGTTGATGATTTTGTGGTTTATTGTGATGCGTCAATCACAAGTTTGGGGGCAGTGTTGATGCAGAGGGGTCGCGTGATCGCTTACGCTTCGAGGCAGCTAAAGCCTCATGAATCGAATTATCCGACGCATGATTTGGAGCTGGGGCTGTGGTTTTGCCCTTAAGATTTGGCAACATTACCTCTATGGGGTCTCCTGTACTATTTATATGAACCACAAGAGCCCGAGGTATTTGATGGATCAGCCGAATCTGAATATGAGGCAACACTGATGGTTGGACGTGGTGAAGGATTATGACTGTGAGATCCTTTATCACCCGGCGAAGGCCAATGTGGTGGCCGATGATCTCATCCGCAAGGCAATCGCGACTTTGATAAGAGACATATGTTTGAGGATGATAGTGGTTACTCCGCTTTTGGAGCGGATTTGGGAGGCTCAGATCGAGGCTATGAAGGAAGAGCACCGAAAGAGTGAGCGTATTGTGGGCTAGGTGGCTTCCTTTGATTATGATAACTGTGGATTGTTGACTCTTCATCGGAGAGTATGGGTTTCGTACTGGGGCGGTGTGCATCAGGTTCTAATGGAGAAGGCACACAAGTCTAGGTTCTTCATTCATCCTGGGTGACGAAGATGTATAGAGATCTTCGTCTTGATTATTGCTTGCCCTGCATGAAGCAGGATATGGCTTGGTATGTGGAGCGGTGCTTGACTTGCAGGAAAGTCAAGGCTGAGCATCAACGGTCTCACGGCAAGATGCAACAATTGGAGATTCCCGTTTGGAAATGGGAGGAGATCACCATGGACTTCATTACGAAGTTGCCCCAGACTGCGCGCGAAGTGGATTCGATTTCGGTCATCATGGATCAGTTGACCAAGAGCACGAATTTCATCCCGATCTACGAGAGTATCTCCGCGGAGAAGTTGGTGGAGGTATACATCAAGGAGGTTGTGGCTCGGCACGGGGTGTAGATAGTTGCTTGTGCTTACTTGTTTACTTGATTTCTTGTTTGATTATATATGTCGACAAATCATGGTGGGTTAGGTTGAGGGAGTCCTACTTCATGTTGTAGGCCAAGATACCAGGTGCGGGCCGACTCTAAGTTGTAGGCACAGAGGTTAATGTGAGTGGTTGGGTTGAGGTGCTAGGCCAACATACCCGAGGGCAATCCAGTCTTTGTGGTTGTGGTCCCAGGGCACTCTAGTATTTGTGACTGTGAGCCCGATGTACATGCATTGTACGTATATTATGATGTGTGGTATTTTGGAGGAACTCACTAGCAGAGCTATTAATATGACCATTTTATGCTGAACTTTGAACATCTACATGTATATTTATGAACAACCAGATAAACAACCATAGTTGATGATGACGTAAAAATGCCCCTTAGTTTTCAAATATAACCTTACTTCCTATCTTCACAGATTGTAGTTCTTCATCTTCGATGATTAATCAAGGTTCCTCCAAAAATTTTCAATTAATTCCAAAGTTATCAACTGACCTACATTAGAATAAATTTATAATTTCATGTGCACAAACTAATCCGCAACCATGACAAAATTAATAGCCATAGTCGGTTTTTTTTGTGTGTGTGTGTGTGTTAGTGTCAGATTGATCTAGTTATTGTCTTATTTTTTTCTGTTCTAAAACACGATGTAAAACAAAACCAACAACTTTTCAATCCGTTCATATATAATTAATAAAAACCTTTTAATAATAATACATTAATAATAATAATAATAGTAACAATAATATTAATAATTTAATAATAAGAACAATAATATATTAAAATTAATAATATATGGGTCATGAAGAAATTTAGAAAAAGGAAGGGTATATGAACACCTTTGAAGAATTATGGATATTCTCCTATCTCGGGGAGCGATGTTGATGTTTATGTGCGACTCGTGAGTAATTGCAAACCCTATTTATGGTCGAAATCCGAGGCTCAGCATTACAAACTACACAAATTTACCTTGACGTTATGTTCATCCAGATGCTATATGTTATGGATGCCACTGAACTACAGGATAAGTGTTTGATGAAAATCCGCACCCAACTTACTTTGGATACACAAAGTTACCTTCACGCCATTGATTTCTGACCCATGCATCTCTGATTTAAAGATGGTTATTAACGCCCAAGGGGGCAATTGGAGGCGCTTATTTATTGAATTAACCGCAACATGACATGAGTTCCCTCAGTTTGTTTATGTCGTCTGAGTACGCACATCCAAACACCCCTTCATTCATCCACGGGTGATACACGTGAGATCGGTTTTATTCCGCCTCTGCAAAATTGTCACCAATTCAGGTAATTCCATTTATGTTTCGGATTGGATTATGTTGCACTTTAAATTCTTTCAAGTGCACTGTAAAAATTATAATAATCAAACCCCTCTTTACCTGGTGTATATGTAGTTTTATATGAGACCGAATAGCCCGAAAACCTATAGAGTACGTTGTGTACCTTGTACACTTTCTTCTCTTAAGCCTTTACTTCGAACCCTTGTGGTTGCTCAAGCCTCAACGTACACATCTTCATTCAGCTTTCAATCTAGAAACAGAGATTTGACTTCTAGCTGGTTGATATTCCACCTTTTTTGAGAATCCAATCCCATAGTAGTTCCTACTGTTTCCACACGAAGTGCATAAACTTCAAAATAATCAACTCCATACCTCTATGAGTCTCTTTTTGCAACTAGTAAGGCCTTATGCTTCAGCTTGGTCTTATAGATACACTAATTTTAGCTCATTTTGGCAGCCCAACTAAGCTACATTAATGGTCTTCTTAATGGGCTTGATCTCATCCGTCACGGCAATTCTCAAATGCTTCATTTTAACAACTTCATTGTATGAATTTGGATCAGAATTTTATGCCACGGTCATGTTTTCTCAAACATCTTCCAGTTCATTACCCGAGTCATAATCACTCATCCATGTAGGAGGTTGTCCGATTCGTTGCTTCTAATATTAGCTTCAATAACATGATACGTCTTGCAAATTTGGACAAGTCTATAAGCATCCTAGAAACAAGTGAATTAATTAATAGGGAGATTTATCTTTTTATGGTCTAAATAGGGGTTAGATTTGGATTAGGTTTCTTGGCAAATTGGTATTTATAGGTTCATGTGTTATTTTGGTGAATAATGAGAATTTTCATTTGAGTCTAAGACTTCAAAAGACCTTCTTGTTTCTAGAATTATAGTAAATCTACCTGGTTCGTTTTAACTAGCATCAGAGCACCAAGAAAGCGAACCATGGGATTGAAGAAAATTGACAACTTGGAAGTAGAGTTCATCAAATTTAGAAGTGAAGCCGAGGAAAAATAGAAAGAACACAACTAGAAGATTGAATAACTCCTCCAGGCCATCAACCACTTAATTACGAAGGTGGGTAACTTGCCCACCAAGGAAGAATGCGAGCGACACACGACGAAAGACCGTCTCTACGATGATATGGGGTTTCTATTATCTGAGAACGAATCGGGTTGGGAAAAAGCAAGAAGGCGAAGGTGCAAAATGGGAATCGCATAAGAATAGGATGAAAGAAGAAGTTGGTTCGAAGGGGCTCGAGTACATAAAGAAAAAAAAGGTCCTTATTTGAAGGAGAAGATGTGTGTGTGTAAGTCTACCGCATTGAGTGTTCTTTTAATAGATTCAAGGCATCGAGGAAGTCGAACAACTCAAGGCTGCAACCTTATATATGGATGGAGCAGCCTTGGTATTGTTGGAGTGAGGACACGTCACCGTTTTGATAATGAAGAGGACTGAAATGGCATCTCCTTGATCATTCCAGCTATCGTACGAGGGTAGCCGATATGAGCAATTCATATCTATCCGCCCACGATTACGTTAGAAATTTTGGGAAAATGGTGGGTCCAACTATAGGGGCTGTTGGAGCAGGTCTTGGAAGGAACTTCCATAAAGCAGCTAAAATCGGAACTCTGAGGATCATACAACAACTTAGTCGTTGGTGAGGATCATACAACCTTAGGAACTTACCCACACAATGCGATTGGCGGTAATGAGAACCGTGTCGATGGAAGAGGGGCACGATAGGGGTGGGCCATTCCGATCAACAACAATACCAATGGGGCTGTGGAAGCATTATGAAGCATTGGAAACCGATATAGGAAGGAACTTCCATCAAGAAGCTAAAATCGAAAGTCAGATCTTCGGTGAGGGTCATACAACCCTAGGGATTGACCCGCACAATGCAATTGGCGGTAACGAGAACCGTGTTGATGGGAGAGGGGCATGATCGGGGGTTGGCCATCTCTATAGACTATGAAACTAATTGATGGCGGGTAACTTCATCTCACAAGGCATTGCATGAACTACTAGTAAAAAAAATTGATTCTCGTGTTTCACGATCTACTAGTCGTAGATGATTTCTTCCCTCTAGAGTTAGGTCACCGATGTAATATTAGGTATTAAATGGATACAAACATGGGGGATATGATTGTAAATTCGAAAGATCTTACAATGACATTATGGAAGGGAAACGAAGTGTTACATAGGTAGGAGATCCGAGCTTGTCTAAGAATCCAGTCTCTTTCAAATCATTCTTCAGGTCGTTATTACATTATGAACAAGATGCGTTTATAGTATCACCGAATTGGTTAGCATCGGAGGTTACTGAATCGAGTGAGGCTTCCGAGGCCGTCAAGGCCCTTATCGGAAAATTGGAGGACATGTTTAATCTTCCAGGCAAACTAGTGCCCCATATGGACACATTCTTGTTTCTCGAATTACAGGAATTCTACCCGTTTCTTATTATACATCTCCCATGATGTATATCATCCTTAACCGTTCATCTTCTTCGTTGGTGTTGTCATCCTCATTTGTATTGTTCTTAGTGCTGACCTTCTCTACTATGTGATTTGCTACAACACTATCCTTTATCTTCATAAAAAATGACATTTATTGTAAATTTGATTTTGTTAATATTGGGATTGAGCAAATTATAGGCCTTAGATTCAATGAAAAATGCAATCCTAAGAGTATAGGATCCACGCTCCTGTCATGAAGCTTCATTCTCTATTGTTATGGTACATGAACATTTGTTAAACAACCAAATACACATAAATATGAAACATAGGGGCGATTACTACTCCACACTTTTTCAGGATTGATATCTATCAAAGTTGTATTGGTAGATCTATCCATAAAATAGTTTTTTAGTTGTTTACTTCTTCCCAAAATCTATTTGGCATTCATTGTTAGATAAAACAACTCCTAGCCATTTTAATAATGATCGTTTTTTTTTTTCGTTTAGAGATTCCATTTTGCTAGTCCATGTAAGCATTTATACGCAAGTTTTATTTCTATTCCCTTTTCCTTACATGTTTCCTTAAATTCATCAAGTCGATTTCAACCCTATGTTATATCTTAGACACTTCACTAGAAAACCTGTTCCCTTCTTAACTAATTTCTTAAAACATTTGAAGTAGTAATGTGTCTTAATTTTTCTATATCAAAAAGATATGCCTAAAAGTTTCTCCTAAATTCATCCATAAAATAAAACTTGTAACTCTTATTATTGTTTGACGTGGTCTGTAAAGGTCTACATGTACAAGTTCCATGTACAATTTAAGTTCCACAACCATGTGTGCCAAAGTTACGTCTCAATTGTTATCCTTTTGTGAATGGTGATCAAGCGGTCTTCTTTGCGACTGGGTTGAGGTTGTGATTCAATAGACAGCATAAACAGGCTACTTGCACCCATTAAGGTCTTAATAATCAAACGTTTGTAGGAATGAAAAATCTTACACATTCCTTTTGTCAAGATATCTTGACCACTTTCTTGTAGCCGTGACATAGTAAGATTTGTTCCTTGACTACAAAACATTGTACATATCAAAAACAATATGATTGATTCCATTCAATTTGATCTTAGCATTACCTTAAGCAGGCACGTTAGTTATTATTTTGTTTCCAAGTTTAACTATGGTCGTGTGACTTTGAGAACCATGATCAATCTCCATTCACGTGGTTCGAATATCTCAAATCATGTAACCATCCATATCCTTTCTTAACTTCTTCTATGTAGGCCACAAGCTGTTCACTGTTAGGGTGTGAACACTTGATCAAATTCAATGGAGCATAGATATTTCATTGGGGCATTTGGAATGTTAATGGAGCACTTAGATAGGGATGTCAAAAAGTCTCGTGGGACACCGATCCCATGTTTGAGGTATTTGTTTAAAAAAGTAGGGGCAAGGACGGGGGTGAGGGTAGAATTAACCCCCGTTTTAACTTCGGGGCAGGGGTGGGGTGGGTGGTCCCGTCCTGAAAGTCCCATGGGGTCCCGTTAAGATATTATATTATATATATATATATATATATATATATATATATATATATATATATATATATATATATACCAACTCATGATAAATACATGTTAGTTGACTTTTTAAAGGAAGCATAAGAGAAATACTCAAGAAAGAAGGTATGTCATTAACACTGATTTTAGTAGTTATAGCAAAGCAAGTATCAAAGATCATGATCTAGATGGCATTAGTGATCTTATGGGTATTGAAGTACTAATCATATATGGCAGGTTTGTAAAAGCCATCTCAGTAAATGAATCTCTCTAAATGGTAAAATATTGTGGTAATAATTTCATCATATCATGTTTTGCATTTATGAGTGTTGATAACTAAAATCCCTAATAAATACACCATAGAAATAAATTTCTCGCTATCATGTGGTTACCCCCCCCCCCCCACCCTTCTTTCCTTTCGGATTGCCGTCTCTAGGGTTTCGATGGCAGAGCTTCACGGTGATGTCCTTCCAAATATACTGAAAAGATTGAATGTGAGGGATCTAATCCGATGCAAAAGTGTGTGTAAGTCTTGGGAGAAATTGATCTCTGACTCTGGTTTCATTAAATTCCATATGAACTATAGTTACCAAATTGATTACAAAAACAATGATATAGATAGGAGGATTGTTATGTCAAGGGTCTCTTATCGCAACGGGTCGCGTGTTTGTGATGTTGATGACAGATTCTTTAATGATCGTGATTGTCATCTTCTTGGTTCTTCCAATGGACTTGTATGCATCTCTTCTTTTTCTTCTCAACTTGTAGTAGCTAATCCCTCAACTAGAGAGGTTCAAACACTACAAGACCCTCAAATTCATGATACCAAGCATTTATGTTGGGGTTTCGGCTATGATTCTTCTACGGATGATTACAAGGTTGTATTAGGGTTCCGTAAACGTGTTGGTTGGACATGTTTTCAAGTGTTAAGTTTGAAATCAAATGTTTGGAAACTAATTGGAGATGTAAAGTATTCGTTTCTTAGTAGGATTGGTATCTTATGCAATGGGGCACTTCATTGGATTATGAAAGATTCTTCATCTCCAAATAAGAAGAGAGTCATTACTTCGTTTCGGCTATCTGTAGAAAAATTTATCAAAATTCCCCAACCTGATGATGAGCGATATGAATCTGGTGTTGCTAGCCGCCCAAATATGAATTTAGGTATTATGGAAGATTGTTTATGCGTATTTCCTTGTGATGGGTTTAATGATAACTTATGGATGCTGAAGAACTACAATGGAAAGCTGTCTTGGGGAATGTTTGAAAAGGAGTGTGATATGAGCTTAGCTTTACAATGCTTGAAAGAGCAGGAACATTACATTCCTAACAAGAGAACATTGTGTCGTGATATGCTGTTCTACAAGACTAGGGAGTATATTTGTGCCCCTATCTATATGGAGAGTCTTGTATCTCCCTATGTTAACGGGAGGCCAAAGAGAAAGACAGAAGAGAGTAATAGCAAGAAGAGTTGTAAGGTGCGTTCATTTTGTTTATCATATAATACAAACTGTGGAATTATATCTTGATTATGAATTCTTATTAATGTTTACGATGATTCTTGTTCATTCCTAAAAAACTGTGTTGATCTTGGCCTCATAGCTCAATCTTCATGTTTACTCATGGGATGCTTTCATTTTCTTTTGTAATATATGAGGTCTGCAAATGGACATTATCTATAGTTTATAGTTTTGATCATTGAACTTAATTAAGTTTATTTTTTCCTTATTCTATTTCCATTTAGATAGTGTTTGGTATCATGGAGTATGGTAAGGAATGGAATGGTTCATTCCATAGGAATGAGAAAAGTCTGTTTGTCTTGCCCGGTGGAATGGAATGGGCAATTCTTGAAGGAATTTGATTTCTTCCATTTTGTTAATTGTCACTGCGTTGTCGTTTCGATGTTTTTTTAAATTTACATTATGGAGTGGATAGAAACTAAGCCTAGCTAACTGATCTAACAGTAAAAAGACCTTATTCCCCTCACTGCTCTACTTAAGCCACAACTGACAGGACTAAACGCATTTGGCCTTTATTCATTTGTATTCTTGCAATGCACTTCAATTGCAACTATTATTTACTCTTTGAGTCTAGTATATATAATGTTGACTGTTCACTGACTTCCCATTTTGATTTCTCAGTTGATTAAGCGAGACCCTTCGGTTCCAGGAGCAAGTGGAAAAGTTTGAGGCTGTTGAAGCAGTTTGGATGATATGGCATTGCTTGTTCTCTCTGCCATAAAGATAACTTCTGATAGTTTTTAGTATCTTATGTTAATAAATTATGTTTGATGGATTTCAATAGCTTGTGCTTGATGGATTTCAGAAACGTATGTTTGATGTTTTTAAAGTGTGACGAACTCTTACTTTCTAGTAATATCGTGTCTGATGATGTTAAAAAATGCTTTGAATACCATCACTTTAGTTTTAACCACCTTGTGGAAAGCTTTTAACAAAAAATGTTGTGATAGACTTTCTCATAAAAGCGTATGCCTTCATTTAGATATCTATGTTTCTTTAGATCGCATTAGTATTATTGATGCATGTTACTATTTTGATTCTTAATTTTTTATGCAGGATCTACTCATGTTCATATGGTTACTACATCCTGGTTCTTGATTGTCATGTCATTTCATTTTCTATATCTTCATTTGCTTAAATTTCTTATGTTTGATCTATTCATTTTCTGCAAGTATACCATCAATAAACCAGCTATGATACGCTCTTGCGAATATGTTCTCCGTCTTGTAATACTGTTGTGCTTGATATGATTGAATTTGTTAGGATGGTCACCATGCAACACTTGGTTCTCAATCAAAGTGCCACTTCACTCATTCCAACCTAGTGGACAAACAATGGAGATAATTTTTTGTTGAATAAAGTCCATTAATAAACAATATGTTGCATTTTTAAAATGTTGAGTTTGTGTAATGTTTTTTTCTACTTAATGTAGGTGGATCCCCAATGTAAATACATGATAATAAGATTATCAAGATACTATTTTCATACAAAGTCTTGGAATCTATAGAAACGTTTACTCGTGTAGAGCATTCTAGAACTACGGCTCAACGTTCGTCTGCGACGTATTGAACGTAATGGGTCATAGCACCAAGCTATTATAGGACAAAACCTTTATTTTTGGATTGTGGACACAACTATTACTTTAAGTTAGAGATATATATTACAATTGATGTTAAAGTATAAACTCATTATGTGTAATTTTGGTTAAACTCATTCATTTCTTGAAAAATACTATTTCTTGAGATTCTATATGAGTAGGGCAGGGATTCACTTTGGCTCGACTGTGAATGATAGTCAATAAAACTTGGATATCAAATTAGATTGACCTGTAATGCAATTATATGTGGCAAAATCTACTTGGGAATTATTCACTCAAAAAACAACTTCAAGTTTGGCTGCAAAACAGGAAGTCGAGCACTAAACAAGAGTATGGCTAGTTTGTTTTAGAATGCAAGAGTTAGACCCTAGACTTACTGATCAAATCATGTATGTATGCCCAAAATTTCATTAAAGTGGATCAGCAGTTTTGGATATTGGCAGCTTGCCTTAAAGCCATCAGTAGCAGCCTTCACTACCTACACTTTTGGCATCAATGTTTCATGACCTAGGCTTCAAAATCTACACGTCTTTCAGGGCTTAAATACCTACGCCTTCAGGACCTAGACTTTAAAGGTATCTTAAGGATCTGTCTTTGGAGGCCTTCACGACCCCAACACCCTACCATTCGTTGTGTCCACGATCATACTAGTTTATATGAGTGTACACATTGCATGTTCCCTAACTCTTATTGAGCATAACCTAATTAAATACCTTTTAGATATATGGGTAAATACCTATTACCTTAAGTGCTTGATGACATTACACCTCCAACTTCAACCATACAAAACCCTTTTAGAATAGAATATGGAATGTAACCAAAAAACAGACCAATCTTAATGCGTTTTGGTGTTTTGGAACAGGTTTAGTCTCAAACTGAACCCTGAACTGAATACAAATTACACATTTTCAGGTTGAAAAAACTATATACATATAAAATTATATTATTTCAAGTTTGAAAAATAAAAATAAAAATAACTATTATGGTGTGGAACTCAATGCTACGTAGCCGTTTAAAATATATTAAACTGAACTGACTTAGAAAAGCTCTTAGAATATGAGATCCGGTGTTTTTTTTTAAATTAGGAGTAGAGCTATTTGTAATATTGTTGCTTTGCAAAAATGCGTATCAAGCGTTTGTAGTCCAACGGTTAGGATTATTGCCTTCCAAGCAATAGACCCGGGTTCGACTCCCGGCAAACGAATTATTTTAATCTAGCAAAGAATGTGTATGCTCGTAATCTTATCATCCCATCAAACTGGAGCTCCTTGTTTTCTTTATCTTTTTAAACCAGAACCACCCAAGTCCTTGTGATATCCTTTTTTATTATCGTGCAGAACCCATCGAATAAGAAGGAGAATTTGTGATGCAAAATTGAATAGAGACCGCTTATGCCCCTGCATCAGAGAGTATAATTACATGGCTGTCAGATTCATAAAAGGTGATGTTCACTACAATAGGGTTTTGCATTTCCTCACGAAAGCCATGGAGGAGTGTTAAGAATATGCTTTAGTCATGTCAAATAACTTTCTTTTTATTAGTTACTAAGGAAGCTAACTACTTATACTTGAATATTTAGGACGTTGAATACTCCTGATTCTCTATAAATGTATTTCATGATTGGTATTCCGTCCTTAGTATACCATATGCCAAGGGTGTATTATGTTTCTCATGTATTTGTTTCATTTTTAAATGGATGGCAATGTTTAATTGTTTGATAAGTTTCTGATGGTATCTTCACTATTTTAGTACGTTGTTTATTGTAGGGGTGAACATTTGGACCGAACCGGACCGGACCGGATGAGTCGTGTCCGTGTTCGTGTCCGTGTCCGTGTCCGGGTATTCTGGTTCTTGGACCCTTTTGGACCGGTACAACTTTAATTGCATAGAGTACAAGTCGTTAAAATAAGATTTTAGATTTGATAGAACTCGTTAAAACGAATATGTTGTTGGGTTTGATACGATACAACTTGTAAAAATGATTACGTTTCTGTTTCATGCATAACTAATTTACCTTGATGTTATAATATTAGAACTTGCAAAATTAATTTTGCAAATAAAAAACTAACATATAAATCAAGTTCACCAAGATCCTTTTCATATAATTTATCTGTCAAAGATACATAAAATTCAGAATTATAGTCTAAAATAATAGTTAAAAAGCTGAAATATTTCAGCTTTGATAGCTCAACTTTGAAGGGTTGAAACTCACTGAATATAATACCAAAATCAACAAAATTATAGTCTAAATTCATCTACAAACTGTAAACTAAATTTTGGAAAAAACCGCAGGTCAATCCGACTTAAAACAAATGAGTTATGGTTGTTTAAAAAAATTCACAGATTACAAAATTTTAAAAATCTTGCTGAAAAGCTGAAAATTTTCACCTTTGATAGCCCAACTTTGAAAGACTGTAACTCATTCAATATAATACCAAAATCAACAAAATTATAGTCTAAATTCATCTACAAACTATAAATTAAACGTTGAAGAACACTTCAAGTGTTCTTCATGTTCTTGGGCCGTGAACAACCCAAGGGCCGTGAACCCTCCTTCTTTGGTCGTGATCATCATTCAACCTCCCATTTTCAATTCTAACACTTCATTGAAAGTGTTTCCTACTTCCTAGAGTTGTTTCCCTTACATGTTAGTAGTTATATACACTAATTGTATGCCTATATATGTCAATATATGCCAAATAGGATCCATTTGTGCTCGAGACTTCACTTGGCATGCCAATCATCTTATATCATATTTTCAATCGAATCACCAACATCAGGTGAGTTCATACCCTATAATCTACTTTTTAAATGATTTTAAATGCTTTTTAAGGGGGGGAATACAAGTTGAACACGATCTAATTGTGTTAGTAAATACATGTGATATCAATTACATAAAAGATTTCCTTATGCTTTGAATTATTATTCTTACAATAAAGGATTTCCTAATACTTCCATAATGACTTAAAGTCATGTGATCTCTTTTCAAAATCACATAAACTCTTTTAAGATACCGTTAAACTCTTTAAAATGTATTAGTAACTCTTTTAACTTATAATTGTCAAAATCATGTTCATATATGTATAAGTATATAAATAAGACTTAAAGGGCTTAGGACTAATGAGTTGCCTTATTTCCTTTTCCTTGTTTGGATGTGGGCTTAAGGTGGGGTTATTTGTCCGAAAGCCGTTTCTTTCTAAATTATATACATTATACATATGGAAATATAAAAGGTTACTTCAGTCGGTATCAATACCTTTGTATCATGCTAAGCAAAGGGGTACACTCATGAGAAATCATGCTAATCAGATAGAACAAATAAATTATAATATGTATAATTTATGAAACAAACGAGAAATCTATTTTCTAGATAAGTATACGAGGTGGAAACTACTTTGTCAAGAAAAGGTTATAATTCGATCTTTATTGAAACTAAAATGTGATGGTACGTCTTCAGTACATAGCAATATACTTGCTATGTTACATTCTTGTAACCAGAGTCTCCTGGAGGGAGAGCGGACATTGTGTGTATAGATCTATATGGGATTGACAGTCCCACATCCCGACTGTTAGCTACAGTCCGGCAGACCAGCCATAGGGTGACAAATGTCACATATTCAGTTTCGACGCTAGTAGGTCGTCGTGTTCATTCTAGTCCAGCATGGTTACAACTTTATCACATTTTAACCCTAATTAACCAGTTTGATATTTGGGTAGTTATTCATTAGTAGTTTGTCTTTAAGATATACTACTGTATAAACGGAACGTTTTATGGGATTTAAAACTACTTAACGGAACGGTTTTATGGGATTTAAAACTACTTAACGGAACGGTTTTATGGGGATTTAAAACCACTTTTCACCAACAAAAAGGAAAATATCCTTCTTATAATTTTATGGATAGTTAAAATTATGTTAAACTTTATTATAAGTACAGTAATACTTAAATAGAACAGTTTTATGGGATTAAAACTACTTATCAGTTGTAAAGCAGAAAATATAGGATTTTCTGGAACGTAATCAGTCACTTTCTCAAAACTGGTATAACATAAAGGACCTTTAATGGTTAATTCTATAACTCCTTAGTTTATATAATAGAGTTATATATAAGTAATATCTGATTGACAGTGGAATGTGTGACTTCCGCCTTACTTCCTATTCCTTGTTTGGTTGTGGGCTTAGGGCAGATTCATACATTTAATTGTCCGTTCGATATTAGGTTATATATAATTAGTATAAACTAAGTAATTGCAGAGGGAACTATTGTGGTTATCATTCTATCAGATCAGAAAATATAGGATTTTCTAGAGGAACCGGTGAACTTTTCCAAGAACTTAGAGTATACTTTATATATCTAAAATACTTATGAACTCACCAGCTTAAATGCTGATCTACTCTTTCAAAATAACTTGTATTCTCAGGAATCCAGTAGACAGGTACACTCCCGGAGCTTTTGAGAAGACAGCCTAGTACCATGTTGTGTCTTTTGTCTTTACCATATCTACTCTGATGTTTGAATATGCAATGTTTAAACACTTATGTAAAACTTATACTTATTAATGCAATGATTTTTTGTAGTTTGATTACTATAATGCATGCGTTGTGATACTTGAAATGACGTCCCCCCCCCTTTCTTTCCTTTTGGGTTGCCGACTCTAGGGTTTCGATGGCAGAGCTTCACCGTAACGTCCTTCCGCATATACTGAAAAGATTGAATGTTTGGGATCTAATCCGATGCAAAAATGTGTGTAAGTCTTGGGAAAACATGATCTCTGACTCTGGTTTCATTGAATTCCATATGAACTATAGTTCCCAAATTGATTACAAAAACAATGATATAGATAGGAGGATTGTTATGTCAAGGGTCCCTGATCGCAACGGGTCGCGTGTTTGTGATGTTGATGACAGATTCTTTAATGATCGTGATTGTCATCTTCTTGGTTCTTCCAATGGACTTGTATGCATCTCTTCTTTTGCTTCTCAACTTGTAGTAGCTAATCCCTCAACTAGAGAGGTTCAAACACTACAAGACCCTCAAATTCATGATACCAAGCATTTATGTTGGGGTTTTGGCTATGATTCATCTACGGGTGATTACAAGGTTGTATTAGGGTTCCGTAAACATGTTGGTTGGACATGTTTACAAGTGTTATGTTTGAAATCAAATGTTTGGAAACTAATTGGAGATGTAAAGTATTCGTTTCTTTGTAGGATTGGTATCTTATGAAATGGGGCACTTCATTGGATTATGAAAGATTCTTCATCTCCAAGTAAGAAGAGATTCATTACTTCGTTTCGGGTATCTGAAGAAAAATTTATCAAAATTCCCCAACCTGATGATGAGCGATATGAATCTGGTGTTGCTAGCTGCCCAAATATGAATTTAGGTATTATGGAAGATTGTTTATGCGTATTTCCTTGTGATGGGTTTAATGATAACTTATGGATGCTGAAGAAGTACAATGGAAAGCTATCTTGGGGAATGTTTAAAAAGGAGTGTGAGATGAACTTAGCTTTACAATGCTTGAAAGAGCAGAAACATTACATTCCTAACAACAGAACTTTGTGTCGTGATATGCTGTTCTACAAGACTAGGGAGTATATTTGTGCCCCTATCTATATGGAGAGTCTTGTATCTCCCAATGTTAAAGGGAGGCCAAAGAGAAATACACAAGAGAGTAATAGCAAGAAGAGTTGTAAGGTTCGTTCATTTTGTTTATCATATAATACAAACTGTGGAATTATATATGGATTCTGAATTCTTATTAATGTTTATAATGATTCTTGTACATCCCTAAAAAATGTGTTGATCTTGGCCACATAGCTCAATCTTCATGTTTACTCATGGGATGCTTTCATTTTCTTTTGTAATATATGAGGTCTGCAAATGGACATTATCTATAGTTTAAAGTTTTGATCATGGAGCATACTTAAAGTTTTGATGATGGAGCATACTTAAGCTTACCAGCATTCAAGAGGCTAGGAACTCTTCCCGAATTCACTTATATTCTGTTATGACCAAAGATACCAACTACTAACACTAACCGCTCAACTAAGCCTACCTAACTGATCTAACAGTAAAAAGACCTTATTTCCCTCACTACTCTACTTAAGCCACAACTGACAGAACGAAACGTAAGCCTAATAAGAAGTGTAACAGACTCATTACCTTCACCCAGTATACATTTGGCCTTCATTTATTTGTATTCTTGCAATGCACTTCAATTGCAACTATTATTTACTCTTTGGAAGCTAAAAGACCAAATCTATATTGGACACCATGTGCCGCACATTGCCTAGATTTGATGTTGGAAGATATTGACAAACAAGTTCTAAAGGTGAAAAGTGCATTAAAAAAGTCAATTTTAGCAATTGGGTATATATATATAGCCATGTGCCTCTTGTGAACATGATGAGAAAGTTCACAAACCAAAGATACTTACATAGGCCGACTATCACAAGATTTGCAACATCTTTCATCACTCTTGCCCAAATCCACAAACAGAGAGCCAATTTGAGGAATATGGTGGTTTCTAAAGAGTGGGAAGCTTTTAAATGGTCTTCAGACGGGAGGGGGATAAAAGTTAAAAGCTACTTTATGCAAGACATGTTTTGGAGAAATGTGCATTATGCTCTTAAGTTGACGGGTCCCCTAGTTACAGTTCTTAGGATTGTTGATGGAGAAAAATATCCGGCCATGGGCTTCATTTATGAGGCCATGGATAGGGCTAAGGAGGCCATTCGTGATAGCTTTTCCAGACTGGATGACTACCAGACAACTTTTGAAATTATAGATCGTAGGTGGGAATGTCAATTACATAGACCTTTGCATGCGGCGGGACACTTCTTGAACCCGGGAATCTTTTATAAAGATGTTAGTGGGGTAGCTTGTGAAGAAGTGGAAAAAGGTTTGTATGATTACATTATGAGGCTTGTTCCCGAGCAACAAGTTCAAGACAAGATTTCGGAAGAGTTGGACAAATATCGGAATGCACAAGGACTCTTTGGTAATCCTATGGCTGTTAGACATAGGGAGACAAAATCACCAGGTAAATTCCAAATTTCCAACTTATTTTTTTCTTCTAAATTCTAATTTATAATCTGACTTTATGTTTTTGTTTTTGTTTTTTATAGCTGATTGGCGGGGAGCATATGGATCTTCAACTCCTAATCTAAAAAAATTTGCTATAAAGGTTCTTAGTCTCACTTGTAGTGCTACAAGTTGTGAAAGAAATTGGAGTGTTTTTCAACATGTAAGTCTTTTTTTACATGTTTTTTAATTTTTACAAATTAATCTGTTTTTTTACAGGAAAAAGTTTTTTATATAAAAAAAAGTTTTTTACACAAAAACTGTTTTTTTTTTTTTCAGAAAAACTGTTTTTTTTGCTGGAATATGTTTATTATTAGTGGAAAATGCTGGAAAAAAAAAGTTTTTTTGCAGAAAAAATATTGTTTTACAGAAAAACTGTTTTTTTTTTATTCTTTTCAGAAGATCTGTTTTTTTTTGCTGGAATTTGTTTATTATTTCTGAAAAATCTGTTTTTTTTATAGAAATTATGCTTTGTGTTCTTACTTTCTGTTGGGTCAAAAATATGGTTTATACTTTGCTTTTCTAAACATTTATTGTTTTTATTATTTGGGCCGAAAATAGTATAGGATTAATTGTAGCTTGGACCGAAAACCCATGTGTTTTCGGTCTAGCATTGGATTATTTGTATTTTGGGCTTGGCCTTAGGTCCATATATATATATATATATATATATATATATATATATATATATATATATATATATATATATATATATATATATATATATATATAGGGTGAGGAGTGCATGTGAGGGCAAGAGCCAAGGAGCTTAAGTGTGTGTATTCTAAGGTGTGAGAGAAACAAGAGAGAAGAGTGTGTGTGAATCTTGTGTATTGTTCATCATTCCAATCTTGAATACATCATAGATTCATCTTCTTCTTCTCCCTCTATTCTATTAGATCTGAAATCATCCGTTTGATTGGGATTCCGCACCATCAAACGGATCTGATTGCTACACAAACAGATTTGGGGACTTTCACTTTCTTTGATTCTCTTACTTGCAGCTTCATACAAAGAAACGAAATAGATTGGCACAAGAGAGATTGAATGACATGGTATTTGTTAAATTCAATCGGTCCTTGGAGCGACGGGCAAAAGACAAAGAGAACGATCACCTTATCCTACAAGAGATTGATGAAAGCAACGAGTGGTTGATGGGAAGAATGGAAGATGAGAGTGATGATGAGGCGGTATTTGTTGGTGAAGATTTAACTTGGAGAGATGTAGCTCATGACTCTGGTGCTTATGAGCCTAGTTATCGAACTAGAGCATCAAGAGTACAAAATGATGGAACCGTAACATCGGGCGTTAATAAGGGAAAAACAACCGTTCAACCATCTCATAGACATTTGGTAGATGAAGATGTGGAAGAAGATATCGGTGTCTATAGTGATGATGGAGGAGGAGATGGTGTCGTCCAAGTTGACGACGAAGATAATGATAGTTTAGACGATCTCTAGTTATAACTTATTAGTATTTAGGATCTAATATGATACTACTATGAAACTATGATTTTTGGATATTTTAAGTATTTACATATTTTTTTATATTTGTTTTAAATTCTTGGCGCATCATGTGCTCTAGGGAGCGCTTTCGCTTAGCGCTTAGCGCATCGGCCCGCAAAGGCTTTTGCGCTTTAGGGCGCATTACGCTTTTTAAAACCAAGGTATATATAATGTTGACTGTTCACTGACTTCCCATTTTGATTTCTCAGTTGATTAAGCGAGACCCTTCGGTTCTAGGAGCAAGTGGAAAGTTTGAGGCTGTTGAAGCAGTTTGGATGATATGGCATTGCTTGTTCTCTCTGCCATAAAGATAGCTTCTGATAGTTTTTAGTATCTTATGTTAATAAATTGTGTTTGCTGGATTTCAAAAGCTTGTGCTTGATGGATTTCAGAAACGTATGTTTGATGTTTTTAAAGCATCTTGTGGAAAGCTTTTAACAAGAAAAGTTGGGATAGACTTTCTCATAAAAGTGTATGCGTTCATTTAGATTTCTGTATTTCTTTAAATCGCATTAATATTATTGATGCATGTTAATATTTTGATTCTTAATTTGTTATGCCATCTTCTCATTTTCATATTGTTACTACATCCTGGTTCTTGATTTTTATGTCATTTCATCTTCTAGATCTTCATTTTCTTAAATTTCTTATGTGTGATCTATTTATTTTCTACGAGTATACTTGGTTTTCAACAAAAGTGGCCCTTCACTCATTTCCAGCCTAGTCAACAAACAGTGGAGATTTTTTTATTAAAAATAAGTCCATAAATAAACAATATGTTTCATTTTTTAAATCTCGAGTTTCATAGTTAATTTTGCACTAAGTTGTCTTATGATCTACCTTCTTTAAACAAGCAATTAAATAAACTTCAAAAGGAAAATTATTGTAGATTTGCATTTTTTTTGTTACGTTAATGTATGTAATACTGTTTTAATTGTTATACAATCTTTGGCTAGCTCAAACCGAGCAATGTATGGGGCAAATGTAAGATGTTTTTACATGCTTACCATGGAACACTTGGTTCTGAAGTTACCTAATCCTAATGTCGACCATTTTCGTAAAATAAAGCAAAGTATAAAAACAAAAGGAGTTGAATAGAAAAGAATATTACTATATTCCTGGTGGAGAATGCTTTCATGGAAGAAAATTACACAAGTACGAAATGGTTTGATTAAATGAGGTTGTCCTCTTTAATAGGCTTTCACCTTTTCATGGGGAAGAATTTAACCCTTATAATAGAATTCCGTGACACATTGTAAATACATGATATATGAAGATTCTCATGATATATACTATTTTCATATGAAGTCTTTATAATCCCTTTCACTACTACTGCTCTCCCCGCTAATCTCATCCTAGGATTGCCCTAGGGTAATCACCAACCCACTCTCCGCCATCAGCTGCAATAAGAATTCCCTGCTACCTCTTGTGACAACCCGGAATTTCTATCTTGTTCAACTATTCAATTCAATCAATTTTAAACTCGTTTCTGTTATCTTTTAGCACTGTTTAAGGGTTCGTTTAAGTGTTCTAAGCTTGAGTACAACCAAGGTTGAGATTACGGATGAGTTATCAAAGTCGTAATGTAGCATTTCGGGTCATACACTCCTTTAGGAGGAGTATACGGCCGTACACATGGGTGTACGGCCGTACACCCCCTCATGGCTGCACACCCAAGGTGGTGGGTCACCCACCCCTATATATATATGAGTAGACCTCACTTCCTTCATTCCTTTCTTCCCTTGGTTGCACACCACTCCATTCTCTCTTAAGTTTCTTCAACCGTGAACCCTCCAAGGGTTCAGAAAACGTAAGTATTCCATCATTTAGCTTGTTATACTTGAAAGACCTCTTGATTTAAGCTTTGACTCTTCAAGTTTCATCATGTTCTTCATCCTTTGAAGGAGTACGGCTGCACACCTTCATAAGGTTGGCCGTACACACCTTAAAGGCCCTCCAAAGTGAGAGTTCGACCCCTATCTTCTAGTTGGACATGGTCCTAGCCTTGATTCACCTTAAAGTCGATAAATTTCGCATGAACATGAAGGGTTTAGGGCCGCACACCCCTTGTACGGCCGCACACACCTCTTAGGGCCATGAACCCACTTTGATGATCATTTTAGGCCTCAAACTTGCATTACAACTAAGCTTGGGACGTAGAACACTTCTTGGGTGCTAGTTAGAACCGTGGAAACACCTCAAAAGCACACCTCTTCATGAGTGTACGACCGTACACTCATGGGCCACACACCCATGGCCGTACATACCCTTAGGGTGGCAGTACACCTCCCTCACTCAATCACATATGGTTTTGACACTTAGATCAAGTGTTTCCAAGTCCCTAAAGTGGTTTCCTATCATGTCTAGTAGTGAAATACCCTAATTTGACTCCTATATGTGTTATTACATGTTAAATAGGATCCAATTGTGTTCGAGGCTTCAATTGACATTCGGCATCTCATATCGATCTTTCATACTAACCACTCACTCGAGGTGAGTTCATACCTCTACATTTTTCCGAGTTTTTAATGTTTTCAGGGGGGGGGGGGAATACAAGCCAAACTTAAATTATTTTATAAAAGTTATACAAAAGGATTTCAATAAACTTAAAACGGATGCAATCAATACAAACATATAGTTTCTACAGTTTTACAAAATATTTAGATATTTTATCCCTTCTGTATTATGCTGAGCATAAGGGACGTTTGCAACTTACAAGTTAACCGCACAGTTTTTAGACCAAAACAAAGTTATACATATACAAACACACAAACTATAATAGGTATAGTTTGGGAATTCATACAAGGTTATACATATACAAACACACAAACTATAGTAGATATAGTTTGGGAATTCATACAAGGTTATACATATACAAACACACAAACTATAGTAGATATAGTTTGGGAATTCAATACATGGTTATACAAATACATACACGCATCTTCTATGAATAATATTTAATAAAAGGTTTTCTCGTATTATTACTTGTAATATCGTAAATCTAGCTTGAGAAACACGTCTTTGGGTACAATTACATGTACTAGTGGAAGACTACCCCTTATGAACCAGAGTCTCCTCGAAGGAGAGCGTGATTTTTGTGTATAGATCTATATGGGACTGACTATCCCACACCTTGCTGCTAGCTACAGTAGGACCGACAGGTCTATGGGTGACAAAGTCATAAAGGATATTGATGCCTGATTCGCGCCTTATCAAGTTAATGTATGGTCATAAAACTCGCAAATAGATAACAATGATTTACGTATGTAGTAATATACTATACATGAACAATGATTATTTTACATAAGTATGGACAAATACATGGTTTCTTTATGAGAACTAAAACTACAATACATACTGGTAATAACCAGGGTTTTCAAATAGAACATTCAATACAAAGATTTTTCATACAAAATTTATCATACAATACACCTAGTAGTGATCCGATCATACAAACATTTTTACTAATACTACCTCACTTTTACTAAAGAAAATATTGGATTTTCTTGGAAACAGACAAAACAATTTCACTGATTCATTAACATGTTTTTATTACAAAAGATGTTTATGAACTCACCAGCTTTATGCTGATACTCTTTTCAAAACTGCTTGTATTCTCAGGAAATCATTAGACAGGTACCTCGACAGACTTTTGAGAAGACGGAGCACCTAGAGTCACGTCTTTTACTTTTATTATACTTTTGGATGTATAAGAATACGAAGCAAACTAATGTAAACACTTATTATATATATTTAATGTAATGGTTGTGTTTACTTTGATTACTATGATACAATTGTTGTGATACTATACATGAAGTCATCCGCCCCCGAACGTTTCCGCCGTTCCGGTTTGGGGGTGTGACAGATTGGTAATAGAGCTATTGTTTATAGTGAACTAAGTATACCGAACCTTACATGGTATACAACTATAAACACTAAGGGGCCGAAGTGCTCTGAACTAAAAGTATACTTCTAAAATACAAGTATTTTATAAAGAGTATACAAGTTTTCGTAAGTTCCAGAAACAACATCATAAGTAGAACAAAACAAAATTATTTGGATGTTGAACGCTACGGTTAAACCTGGATAGTTATGTAATCATGTCTGGGATCAATATAGCCTAATCAACTATATTTATTTGAGACATGACCAACATGTGTCTGGGAGTGACTGTGATGTTGCAGCAAGCCTAAAACTTACCAAACCATATACATCAAGAGATCGATAGAACAGAACATACAACATTAAAAATACTATAGGAGTATTTTAATTACTATAAGATAACAACAAAGTATCGAGCATACAATTATAATACTATAGGAATATTGTTATACTCGACGTTTATTAACTATCCCTCTCACCTCTATTCTCGCGTAGATAGCATGGCTGGATTCAATCTTCCTGGCGACCCGTACTTTCCCAACCAAGGAAATAATGGATGGCTCGAGGAACAGCCAGAAGAAAATCATGAAATTTCTTTGGACGATGACCTCACAGAACAAATTCCCGAAGAGGCTGACTCAGAACCTGAAGTCGAAAACCTACCTCAAGTGGCCCCAATACCAAATCCTAACCACCAACATGAGTTCCAAGGTCCAACGCCTATGTGGGTTGGGAGTTTGAATAGGTGGAGCCACGAGCAAGGCCAACCCCTCCCATACAACGGACACCGCAACTTCTACAATTAGGACGAAGGAGGTCCTGCAGACAGGGACCTTCCAATTCTGATACGCCTAGTGGCTCACAATGTTGAGCTGGGTGTGGAAACCCTTTAGTGAACTGTGGAACTCGAAGCTGATTCAAGCGCCAGCACGGATCGCGTTCATCGCCTTGAAATTTTTCATGGGAGAGCTTTGAGAGACAATGAAACGTTGCAGCGAGAGCTAGCTGCAACTCGAGATGAAGTCATAGAGCTCCGAGCACGCCAGTCATTATACGAGAGACACCTGGTTGGTGTGGAGCGTCAGCTGGCCGAATTAAGGATTCATCTGAGGGGTGCCCGTCGCCGATAATAAATACCCTACTCATCCTTCCTTTTGGTTTAAAGAATAGCCTTCATATATATGCTCTAAGTAGCTCTTTTCCCTGTAGACATTCCTGTCTTGCAAGTACTATTTCACTAGTTCTTTATGTTTTCAATTTTCCCTCTGTTGGTATGCTGTAGACCTAGTACTCCTAGGTCAAATTTTCCGAACTCTGTGTAATCTCAATACCAACTATAGTGACAACAATCTTATTTCAGTTAAGGATCATCATTATCAAAAATATATCTTAGATCGGTAACATGCAAACTAAGTAACTCTATCAAAGTCATACCACTATTTCATCTTCGAAACGTATATCTGGGAAATGCCACCTCACAAACGTCTCGACAGGAATTCATTCATGAACAGTCACTTCAAATCCAAAAGTTTATTTCATATAGACTTCCTTTACGGATGGTTATCAGAACACTATAGGAATCGGATTACAACACTCTCGGAAGCAAGTATAATCTAGCTTAATTAACGCTCGCACAATACCCACTCCCATAGAATACACCTCAGGAACATTATCAGAACCATTCAGGGTAGTCCTCCAAGGCGTGAAATTTGTAAGTATATAAATTCGTGAAATACAACTACCGATGACCATCGTTACTCACTAAATCGTTTCTCGTCATGCCACAGAACCATGTCTTCACAAGGAGGTAACCAACCAACTGGTGAGACACCAATTCTACAGATAGACTCCGCTACATTCTAGGCCGCGGTCACAACAGCCGTAACAACTGTCATGGCACAATTCAACACCAACAACCGAAATGGGGGTGGAAACAATATTAACACTTCGAACCGTAGCAACACACAAGGGAACTAACAGGGGCCTAGTCATGATGATACTCCAACTCACAAACCTAAGAACATAAACGGAAATTCTGGAACAAAAAAGAATGCAAGTTATCTCAGAAACTTGCCAAGAGACAACAACTTGTGGCAACTTCTGCAGCCACGACATCTGCCACTCCAGCACCAATGCCAGTACGGCGATATGCTGGAAATCTACCAGATTGCAAGAAATGCAACTTCCACCACGTAGGAAAGTGTCGCGAATTGCGATGTGAGAACTGCAACAGACAAGGACACACCACTCATTTCTGTAGGGCACCGTTACGATCAATCACCCAAGCTCTTGTTGTGAAAATGGGTCAGGTTTGTTATAGTTGTGGCGAATCTGGACATTTCAAAAGAAATTGTCCAAGGACTAAAAATGGAGAAGAAGCTCGCTCCCATAGGACCCCGACTCAACACATCACTTCAACTACCGATGCTAGTAAAATTCAAGTATGCCATGCATGTGGTGAAATGGGGCACTTCAAGAGAAACTATCCGACGAAGAGAAATGACGGAGGAGAAGGAGGAGTGTAGCAGCATGACATATAAGAGCAACGAGGAACCCCTCTCCCCTTTTTTTTTGAGGTTTTGGTACGTCTTCTAAATAAAAATTTCCTTAAAGATTTAATCTATTTTAATATAAAATTTTGGAGAAATTACGAAGTAATTATAAATAACTCAGTCGTCCGAACAAGTCACGACATCCATAAGAAAACTAAAGATCCGTTCAGGGAAGCTATGATGGCTTAGTTTATACATCATGGTTGTCTATAGCCGAGATGTTGCAGACTTAGAGTGAGCAATTCCGCCTTAATTCTTGTTCATTTTCTGGTTGTGGATTTAGGGCAGAGTCACTCAGTCGAACGTCTTATTCATCTTAACTATACATAATTTGTATATGCCCAACGATCATAGAAATACCAAGAAGAATCATAATTTGAAGTATCTTCACTAGTTATCCAAACACTTGCACTGTTTGTACTCGCCCATCGCGGTACAAGTGTTACAGGGGTAGCATCAAAAAGAAAACAGAAAACACTAGAACGTTTACACATAGTACATTGTTGACCACACTAAAGATACACCGTCGTATAACAATCATTTCTTTCAAATCGGTCTAACTTTTGTCTCTGTAAAGAGTCCGCTATCATCATTCGTCATGGGTTGGTATGGTTCTCACCAAACTAAATTCATACGTTTCCAACGTCTTGACCGTCAAATTCACGAAACCCTCGTCATTTATAACGAGAACCCGACATAGATCTCTGAAACGCCCTTCTCATATTCTAGACCCCGAAGTACTCATGCGAAGAGTACTTTACCCTCCGAGACCCTTCCGAAGCATACCCAGCAAAGCCTCCAGAACTACCACTCGTCTGTGGGGTCGAGTTCAAGCTTAGAGACTAACACAAATCCATATTCAAAAGTTAGACAAGAGATTCGTGCTGATAAGAGATAAAAACGTTTTGGAGTTCCAAGTTGGTAACCGTGTTCTTTTGAAGGTCTCAACCAGGAAAGGCACGATACGCCTTGGAAAACGTGAAAAGTTGAATCAGAAATACATAGGGTCATTTAAGATTCCCACTAGGATCGGTCCCATAGCATACAAATTTCGTTACCCCGAGAACTTAGCTGCGTACATTCTGCCTCCCACATGTCGAACCTAAAGAAGAGTCCGTCCGATAAGACACTTGTAACTTCCCCTCGATGAGATCGAACTAGACGAGAACACCAACTTCGTGGGGGAACCAGTAGAGATGATGGACGGAGAGGTCAAACAAATGAAGTAAAGTCGTTTCTTTATAGCGAAGGTTCGCTGAAATGCCAAGCCAGGACTTGAATTCACTTAGAGCGCGAAAATTTAATGAAACAGAAATACCCTCATCTTTTTCCAAGTTCATGATTTGTATCTCTGTGCTTGAATTTCGGGACGAAATTCCCTCTAAAGGGGGGGGGGATGATGTGACAACCCGGAACTTCTATCTTGTTCAACTATTCAATTCAATCAATGTTAAACTCGTTTCTGTTATCTTTTAGCACTGTATAAGGGTTCGTTTAAGTGTTCTAAGCTTGAGTACAACCAAGGTTGAGATTAGGGATGAGTTATCAAACACGTAAAGTAGCATTTCGGGCCATACACTCCTTTAGGAGGAGTGTACGGCCGTACACATGGGTATGCGTCCGTACACCCCCTCATGGCCGCACACCCAGGGTGGTGGGTGACCCACCCCTATATATATATGAGTAGACCTCACTTCCTTCATTCCTTTCTTCCCTTGGCTGCACACCACTCCATTCTCTCTAAAGTTTCTTCAACCGTGAACCCTCCATGGCTTCAAAAAACGTAAGTATTCCATCCTTTAGCTTGTTATACTTGAAAGACCTCTTAATTTAAGCTTTGACTCTTCAAGTTTCATCATGTTCTTCATCCTTTGAAGGAGTACGGACGCACACCTTCATAAGGTTGGCCGTACACACCTTAAACGCCCTCCAAAGTGAGAGTTTGACCCCTATCTTCTAGTTAGACATGGTCCTAGCCTTGATTCAAACCTTAAAGTCGACAGATTTGGCATGAACATGAAGGGTGTACGGCCGCACACCCCTTGTACGGCCGCACACACCTCTTAGGGCCGTAAACCCACTTTGATGATCATTTTAGGCCTCAAACTTGAATTACAACTAAGCATGGGACCTAGAACACTTCTTGGGTGCTAGTTAGAACCGTGGAAACACCTCAAAAGGCCGCACACCCATGGACGTACATACCCTTAGGGTGGCAGTACACTTCCCTCACTCAATCACATATGGTTTTGACACTTAGTTCAAGTGTTTCCAAGTCCCTAGAGTGGTTTCCTATCATGTCTAGTAGTGAAATACCCTAATTTGACTCCTATATGTGTTATTACATGTTAAATAGGATCCAATTGTGTTCGAGGCTTCACTTGACCTTCGGCATCTCATATCGATCTTTCATACTAACCACTCACTCGAGGTGAGTTCATACCCCTACATAGGGTCATTTAAGATTCCCACTAGGATCGGTCCCATAGCATACAAATTTCGTTACCCCGAGAACTTAGCTGCGTACATTCTGCCTCCCACATGTCGAACCTAAAGAAGAGTCTGTCCGATAAGACACTTGTAACTTCCCCTCGATGAGATCGAACTAGACGAGAACACCAACTTCGTAGGGGAACCAGTAGAGATCATGGACCGAGAGGTCAAACAAATGAAGTAAAGTCGTATCTTGATAGCGAAGGTTCGCTGAAATGCCAAGCCAGGACTTGAACTCACTTTAGAGCGCGAAAATTTAATGAAACAAAAATACCCTCACCTTTTTTCAAGTTCATGATTTGTATCTCTGTGCTTGAATTTCGGGACGAAATTCCCTCTAACGGGGGGGATGATGTGACAACCCGGAACTTCTATCTTGTTCAACTATTCAATTCAATAAATGTTAAACTCGTTTCTATTATCTTTTAGCATTGTTTAAGGGTTCGTTAAAGTGTTCTAAGCTTGAGTACAACCAAGGTTGAGATTAGGGATGAGTTATCAAACTCGTAAAGTAGCATTTCGGGCCATACACTCCTTTAGGAGGAGTGTACGGCCGTACACATGGTTATACGGCCGTACACATGGTTGTACGGCCGTAAACCCCCTCATCGCCGCACACCCACGGTGGTGGGTCACCCACCCCTATATATATATATGAATAGACCTCACTTCCTTCATTCCTTTCTTCCCTTGGCTACACACCACTCCATTATCTCTCAAGTTTCTTCAACCGTGAACCCTCCATGGCTTCAAAAAACGTAAGTATTCCATCCTTTTGCTTGTTATACTTGAAAGACCTCTTGATTTAAGCTTTGACACTTCAAGTTTCATCATGTTCTTCATCCTTTGAAGGAGTACGACAGCACACCTTCATAAGGTTGGCCGTACACACCTTAAAGGCCCTCCAAAGTGAGAGTTTGACCCCTATCTTCTAGTTGGACATGGTCCTAGCCTTGATTCACCTTAAAGTCGACAAATTTGGCATGAACATGAAGGGTTTATGGCCGCACACCCCTTGTACGGCCGCACACACCTCTTAGGGCCGTAAACCCACTTTGATGATCATTTTAGGCCTCAAACTTGCATTACAACTAAGCATGGGACCTAGAACACTTCTTGGGTGCTAGTTAGAACCGTGGAAACACCTCAAAAGCACACCTCTTCATGAGTGTACGGTCGTACACTCATGGGCCGCACACCCACGGCCGTACACACCCTTAGGGTGGCAGTACACCTCCCTCACTCAATCACATATGGTTTTGACACTTAGTTCAAGTGTTTCCAAGTCCCTAGAGTGGTTTCCTATCATGTCTAGTAGTGAAATACCCTAATTTGACTCCTATATGTGTTATTACATGTTAAATAGGATCCAATTGTGTTCGAGGCTTCACTTGACCTTCGGCATCTCATATTGATCTTTCATACTAACCACTCACTCAAGGTGAGTTCATACCCCTACATAGGGTCATTTAAGATTCCCACTAGGATCGGTCCCATAGCATACAGATTTCGTTACCCCGAGAACTTAGCTGTGTACATTCTGCCTCCCACATGTCGAACCTAAAGAAGAGTATGTCCGATAAGACACTTGTAACTTCCCCTCGATGAGATCGAACTAGACGAGAACACCAACTTCGTGGGGGAACCATTAGAGATCATGGACCGAGAGGTCAAACAAATGAAGTAAAGTCGTATCTTGATAGCGAAGGTTCGCTGAAATGCCAAGCCAGGACTTGAATTCAATTTAGAGCGCGAAAATTTAATGAAACAGAAATACCCTCATCTTTTTCCAAGTTCATGATTTGTATCTCTGTGCTTGAATTTCGGGACGAAATTCCCTCTAACGGGGGGGATGATGTGACAACCCGGAACTTCTATCTTGTTCAACTATTCAATTCAATAAATGTTAAACTCGTTTCTATTATCTTTTAGCATTGTTTAAGGGTTCGTTAAAGTGTTCTAAGCTTGAGTACAACCAAGGTTGAGATTAGGGATGAGTTATCAAACTCGTAAAGTAGCATTTCGGGCCATACACTCCTTTAGGAGGAGTGTACGGCCGTACACATGGTTGTACGGCCGTACACCCCCTCATCGCCGCACACCCACGGTGGTGGGTCACCCACCCCTATATATATATGAGTAGACCTCACTTCCTTCATTCCTTTCTTCCCTTGGCTACACACCACTCCATTCTCTCTTAAGTTTCTTCAACCGTGAACCCTCCATGGCTTCAAAAAACGTAAGTATTCCATCCTTTTGCTTGTTATACTTGAAAGACCTCTTGATTTAAGCTTTGACACTTCAAGTTTCATCATGTTCTTCATCCTTTGAAGGAGTACGGCAGCACACCTTCATAAGGTTGGCCGTACACACCTTAAAGGCCCTCCAAAGTGACAGTTTGACCCCTATCTTCTAGTTGGACATGGTCCTAGCCTTGATTCACCTTAAAGTCGACAAATTTGGCATGAACATGAAGGGTTTATGGCCGCACACCCCTTGTACGGCCGCACACACCTCTTAGGGCCGTAAACCCACTTTGATGATCATTTTAGGCCTCAAACTTGCATTACAACTAAGCATGGGACCTAGAACACTTCTTGGGTGCTAGTTAGAACCGTGGAAACACCTCAAAAGCACACCTCTTCATGAGTATACGGCCGTACACTCATGGGCCGCACACCCATGGCCGTACACACCCTTAGGGTGGCAGTACACCTCCCTCACTCAATCACATATGGTTTTGATACTTAGTTCAAGTGTTTCCAAGTCCCTAGAGTGGTTTCCTATCATGTCTAGTAGTGAAATACCCTAATTTGACTCCTATATGTGTTATTACATGTTAAATAGGATCCAATTGTGTTCGAGGCTTCACTTGACCTTCAGCATCTCATATCGATCTTTCATACTAACAACTCACTCGAGGTGAGTTCATACCCCTACATAGGGTCATTTAAGATTCCCACTAGGATCGGTCCCATAGCATACAGATTTCGTTACCCCGAGAACTTAGCTGTGTACATTCTGCCTGCCACATGTCGAACCTAAAGAAGGGTATGTCCGATAAGACACTTGTAACTTCCCCTCGATGAGATCGAACTAGACGAGAACACCAACTTCATGGGGGAACCATTAGAGATCATGGACCGAGAGGTCAAACAAATGAAGTAAAGTCGTATCTTGATAGCGAAGGTTCGCTGAAATGCCAAGCCAGGACTTGAATTCACTTTAGAGCGTGAAAATTTAATGAAACATAAATACCCTCATCTTTTTCCAAGTTCATGATTTGTATCTCTGTGCTTGAATTTCGGGACGAAATTCCCTCTAACGGGGGGGATGATGTGACAAGCCGGAACTTCTATCTTGTTCAACTATTCAATTCAATAAATGTTAAACTCGTTTCTATTATCTTTTAGCATTGTTTAAGGGTTCGTTAAACTGTTCTAAGCTTGAGTACAACCAAGGTTGAGATTAGGGATGAGTTATCAAACTCGTAAAGTAGCATTTCGGGCCATACACTCCTTTAGGAGGAGTGTACGGCCGTACACATGGTTGTACGGCCGTACACACCCTCATCGCCGCACACCCACGGTGGTGGGTCACCCACCCCTATATATATATGAGTAGACCTCACTTCCTTCATTCCTTTCTTCCCTTGGCTACACACCACTCCATTCTCTCTTAAGTTTCTTCAACCGTGAACCCTCCATGGCTTCAAAAAACGTAAGTATTCCATCCTTTTGCTTGTTATACTTGAAAGACCTCTTGATTTAAGCTTTGACACTTCAAGTTTCATCATGTTCTTCATCCTTTGAAGGAGTACGGCAGCACACCTTCATAAGGTTGGCCGTACACACCTTAAAGGCCCTCCAAAGTGAGAGTTTGACCCCTATCTTCTAGTTGGACATGGTCCTAGCCTTGATTCACCTTAAAGTCGACAAATTTGGCATGAACATGAAGGGTTTATGG
Organism: Lactuca virosa; assembly: GCF_052849685.1. Lineage (NCBI taxonomy): Eukaryota > Viridiplantae > Streptophyta > Magnoliopsida > Asterales > Asteraceae > Lactuca > Lactuca virosa. The sequence continues at coordinate 116,080,752 of NC_136431.1, forward strand.
CCGCACACCCCTTGTACGGCCGCACACACCTCTTAGGGCCGTAAACCCACTTTGATGATCATTTTAGGCCTCAAACTTGCATTACAACTAAGCATGGGACCTAGAACACTTCTTGGGTGCTAGTTAGAACCGTGGAAACACCTCAAAAGCACACCTCTTCATGAGTGTACGGCCGTACACTCATGGGCCGCACACCTATGGCCGTACACACCCTTAGGGTGGCAGTACACCTCCCTTACTCAATCACATATGGTTTTGACACTTAGTTCAAGTGTTTCCAAGTCCCTAGAGTGGTTTCCTATCATGTCTAGTAGTGAAATACCCTAATTTGACTCCTATATGTGTTATTACATGTTAAATAGGATCCAATTGTGTTCGAGGCTTCACTTGACCTTCAGCATCTCATATCGATCTTTCATACTAACAACTCACTCGAGGTGAGTTCATACCCCTACATAGGGTCATTTAAGATTCCCACTAGGATCGGTCCCATAGCATACAGATTTCGTTACCCCGAGAACTTAGCTGTGTACATTCTGCCTCCCACATGTCGAACCTAAAGAAGAGTATGTCCGATAAGACACTTGTAACTTCCCCTCGATGAGATCGAACTAGACGAGAACACCAACTTCATGGGGGAACCATTAGAGATCATGGACCGAGAGGTCAAACAAATGAAGTAAAGTCGTATCTTGATAGCGAAGGTTCGCTGAAATGCCAAGCCAGGACTTGAATTCACTTTAGAGCGTGAAAATTTAATGAAACAGAAATACCCTCATCTTTTTCCAAGTTCATGATTTGTATCTCTGTGCTTGAATTTCGGGACGAAATTCCCTCTAACGGGGGGGATGATGTGACAAGCCGGAACTTCTATCTTGTTCAACTATTCAATTCTATAAATGTTAAACTCGTTTCTATTATCTTTTAGCATTGTTTAAGGGTTCGTTAAACTGTTCTAAGCTTGAGTACAACCAAGGTTGAGATTAGGGATGAGTTATCAAACTCGTAAAGTAGCATTTCGGGCCATACACTCCTTTAGGAGGAGTGTACGGCCGTACACATGGTTGTACGGCCGTACACCCCCTCATCGCCGCACACCCACGGTGGTGGGTCACCCACCCCTATATATATATGAGTAGACCTCACTTCCTTCATTCCTTTCTTCCCTTGGCTACACACCACTCCATTCTCTCTTAAGTTTCTTCAACCGTGAACCCTCCATGGCTTCAAAAAACGTAAGTATTCCATCCTTTTGCTTGTTATACTTGAAAGACCTCTTGATTTAAGCTTTGACACTTCAAGTTTCATCATGTTCTTCATCCTTTGAAGGAGTACGGCAGCACACCTTCATAAGGTTGGTCGTACACACCTTAAACGCCCTCCAAAGTGAGAGTTTGACCCCTATCTTCTAGTTGGACATGGTCCTAGCCTTGATTCACCGTAAAGTCGACAAATTTGGCATGAACGTGAAGGGTTTATGGCCGCACACCTCTTGTACGACCGCACACACCTCTTAGGGCCGTAAACCCACTTTGATGATCATTTTAGGCCTCAAACTTGCATTACAACTAAGCTTGGGACCTAGAACACTTCTTGGGTGCTAGTTAGAACCGTGGAAACACCTCAAAAGCGCACCTCTTCATCAGTGTACGGCCGTACACTCATGGGCCGCACACCCATGGCCGTACACACCCTTAGGGTGGCAGTACACCTCCCTCACTCAATCACATATGGTTTTGACACTTAGTTCAAGTGTTTCCAAGTCCCTAGAGTAGTTTCCTATCATGTCTAGTAGTGAAATACCCTAATTTGACTCCTATATGTGTTATTACATGTTAAATAGGATCCAATTGTGTTCGAGGCTTCACTTGACATTCGGCATCTCATATCGATCTTTCATACTAACCACTCACACGAGGTGAGTTCATACCCCTACATTTTTCCGAGTTTTTAATGTTTTCATGGGGGAATACAAGCCAAACATAAATGATTTTATAAAAGTTATACAAAAGGATTTCAATAAACTTAAAACGGATGAAATCAATATAAACACATAGTTTCTATAGTTTTACAAAATATTTAGATATTTTATCCCTTCTGTATTATGCTGAGCATAAGGGACGTTTGCAACTTACAAGTTAACCGCACAGTTTTTAGACCAAAACAAAGTTATACATATACAAACACACAAACTATAATAGGTATAGTTTGGGAATTCGTACAAGGTTATACATATACAAACACACAAACTATAGTAGATATAGTTTGGGAATTCATACAAGGTTATACATATACAAACACACAAACTATAGTAGATATAGTTTGGGAATTCAATACATGGTTATACAAATACATACACACATCTTTTATGAATAATATTTAATAAAAGGTTTTCTCGTATTATTACTTGTAATATCGTAAATCTGGCTTGAGAAACACGTCTTTGGGTACAATTACATGTACTAGTGGAAGACTACCCCTTATGAATCAGAGTCTCCTCGAAGGAGAGCGTGATTTTTGTGTATAGATCTATACGGGACTGACTATCCCGCACCTTGCTGCTAGCTACAGTAGGACCGGCAGGTCTACGGGTGACAAAGTCATAAAGGATACTGGTGCCCGATTCGCGTCTTATCAAGTTAATTTATGGTCATAAAACTCGCAAATAGATAACAACTATTTACTTATGTAGTAATATACTATAAATGAACAATGATTATTTAGCATAAGTATGGACAAATACATGGTTTCTTTATGAGAACTAAAACTACTATACATATTGGTAATAACCTAGGTTTTCAACTAGAACATTCAATACAGAGATTTTTCATACAAAATTTATCATACAATAAATCTAGTAGTGATCCAATCATACGAACATTTTTACTAATACTACCTCCCTTTTACTAAAGAAAATATTGGATTTTCTTGGAAACATACAAAAAAATTTCACTGATTCATTAACAGGTTTTTATTACAAAAGATGCTTATGAACTCACCAGCTTTATGCTGATACTCTTTTCAAAACTTCTTGTATTCTCAGGAAATCATTAGACAGTTACCTCGACAGACTTTTGAGAAGACGGAGCACCTAGAGTCACGTCTTTTACTGTTATTATACTTTTGGATGTATAAGAATATGAAGCAAACTTATGTAAACACTTATTATATATATTTAATGTAATGGTTGTGTTTACTTTGATTACTATGATACGATTGTTGTGATACTATACATGAAGTCATCCGCCCCCGAACGTTTCCGCTGTTCCGGTTTGGGGGTGTGACAGATTGGTAACAAAGCTATTGTTTATAGTGAACTAAGTATACCGAACCTTACATGGTATACAACTATAAACACTATGGGGCCGAAGTGCTCTGAACTAAAAGTATACTTCTAAAATACAAGTATTTTATAAAGAGTATACAAGTTTTCGTAAGTTCCAGAAACAGCATCATAAGTAGAACAAAACAAAAGTATTTGGATGTTGAATGCTGCGGTTAAACCTGGATAGTTATGTAATCATGTCTGGGGTCAATATATCCTGATCAACTATATTTATTTGAGACATGACCAACATGTGTCTGGGAGTGACTGTGATGTTGCAGCAAGCCTAAAACTTACCAAATTATATACATCAAGAGATCGATAGAACAGACCATACAACATTAAAAATACTATAGGAGTATTTTAATTACTATAAGATAACAACAAAGTATCGAGCATACAATTATAATACTATAGGAATATTATTAGACTCGACGTTTATTAACTATCCCTCTCACCTCTATTCTCGCGTAGATAGCATGGCTGGATTCAATCTTCCAGGTGACCCGTACTTTCCCAACCAAGGAAATAATGGATGGCTCGAGGAACAGCCAGAAGAAAATCATGAAATTCCTTTGGATGATGTCCTCACAGAACAAATTCCTGAAGAGGCTGACTCAGGACCTGAAGTCGAAAACCTACCTCAAGTGGCCCCAATAACAAATCCTAACCACCGACTTGAGTTCCAAGGTCTAACGCCTATGTGGGTTGGGAGTTTGAATAGGTGGAGCCACGAGCAAGGCCAACCCCTCCCATACGACGAAAACCGCAACTTCTATAATCTGGACGAAGGAGGTCCTGCAGACAGGGACCTTCCAATTCTGATACGCCGAATGGCTCGCAATGTTGAGCTGGGTGTGGCAACCCTTCAGTGAACTGTGGAACTCGAAGCGGATTCAAGCTCCAGCACGGATCGCGTTCATCGCCTTGAAATTTTTCATGGGAGAGCTATGAGAGACAATGAAGCACTGCAGCGAGAGCTAGCTGCAACTCGAGCTGAAGTCATAGAGCTCCGAGCACGCCAGTCATTATACGAGAGACACCTGGTTGGTGTGGAGCGTCAGCTGGCCGAATTAAGGATTCATCTGAGGGGTGCCCGTCGCCGATAATAAATACCCTACTCATCCTTCCTTTTGGTTTAAAGAATAGCCTTCATATATATGCTCTAAGTAGCTCTTTTCCCTGTAGACATTCCTGTCTTGCAAGTACTATTTCACTAGTTCTTTATGTTTTCAATTTTCCCTCTGTTGGTATGCTGTAGACCTAGTACTCCTAGGTCAAATTTTCCGAACTCTGTGTAATCTCAATACCAACTATAGTGACAACAATCTTATTTCAGTTAAGGATCATCATTATCAAAAAAATATCTTAGATCGGTAACATGCAAACTAAGTAACTCTATCAAAGTCATACCACTATTTCATCTTCGAAACGTATATCTGGGAAATGCCACCTCACAAACGTCTCGACAGGAATTCATTCATGAACAGTCACTTCAAATCCAAAAGTTTATTTCATATAGACTTCCTTTACGGATGGTTATCAGAACACTATAGGAATCAAATTACAACACTCTCGGAAGCAAGTATAATCTAGCTTAATTAACGCTCGTGCAATTCCCACTCCCATAGAATACACCTCAGGAACATTATCAGAACCATTCAGGGTAGTCCTCCAAGGCGTGAAATTTATAAGTATATAAATTCATGAAATACAACTACCGATGACCATCGTTACTCACTAAATCGTTTCTCGTCATGCCACAGAACCACGTCTTCACAAGGAGGTAACCAACCAACTGGTGAGACACCAATTCTACAGATAGACTCCGTTACATTCCAGGTCGCGGTCACAACAGCCGTAACAGCTGTCATGGCACAATTCAACACCAACAACCCAAATGGGAATGGAAACAGTTTTAACACTTCGAACCGTAGCAACACACAAGGGAACCAACAGGGGCCTAGTCATGATGATACTCCAACTCACAAACCTAAGAACAATAAACGGAAATTCTGGAACAAAAAGGAGCGCAAATTATCTCAGAAACTTGCCAAGAGACAACAACTTGTGGCAACTTCTGCAGACTCGACATCTGCCACTCCAGCACCAATGCCAGTACGACGATACGGTGGAAATCTACCAGATTGCAAGAAATGCAACTTCCACCATGTAGGAAAGTGCCGCAAATTGCGATGTGAGAACTGGAACAGACAAGGACACACCACTCGTTTGTGTAGGGCACCGTCACGATCAATCACCCAAGCTCTTGATGTGAAAATTGGTCAGGTTTGTTATAGTTGTGGCGAATCTGGACATTTCAAAAGAAATTGTCCAAGGACTAAAAATGGAGAAGAAGCTCGCTACGATAGGACCCTGACTCAACACATCACTTCAACTACCGATGCTAGTAAAATTCAAGTATGCCATGCATGTGGTGAAATGGGGCACTTCAAGAGAAACTGTGACAACCGTCAAAAATTGAGTCAAGTCAAAGTCAAACAAAGTCAACAAGTCAAAACCAATCGACTCAATTAACCCTTGTATATTAGGGTTTACACTATGTAATTACTGTACAATGCAATATCTTAATGAGAGAAACATCATTTGGAAAGTTCGTGTGTTGAATTTCCTAAGTAAACATTGAACCAAAACGATAAAACATTATTGCACACTCATCGGGAGTGTGTACGACACTGAAACACGGTTTAACGGGGTTTACGAACCTTGCGTTGTGAAGCCGGACACTCAAATTAATCACAAATGAAACCTCTCTAAATCGTTTTCACTCTATCTCTTTCTATTTGAAATCTCTCCCAAATCTCTCCCAAATCTCTCTCAAAAAGTTACTTTAACTTTTTGTAATCATTTGGGTCATATCGACCCTTAACCGGGTCAAAAATCGCTTGAAACGGGGTAAAAACAGGTAAAATAGCCTTAAGGACCGAAGCCTCTCAGGACCGAAGCCTCTCAGGACCGAAGCCTCTCATGAGAAGCCTCTCAGGACCGAAGCCTCTCATTAGAAGCCTCTCAGGACAGAAGCCTCGCATGAGAAGCCTCTCAGACAGCCCATGCGAGAGGTCTCGCAGACGGCCCCTTTTTACCGGTTTTTCGACTACGACTTCGTTTTAACTCCGTTTTTCATTATTTTAACGTGGGATTTTCACCCAAAACTTTATTTTATAAACTAAGGCCCCAAAATATATAAATCTCCAGGGTTTTTATAAAAATATATTAAAAGAATTAGTGGTTGAACTAATTATTGAGGGAATATTTGCTTTTCCTTAATTTATGGCAAAAGCAAACCACCACCACCTCACTCTATGATTAGCCACTCTTTCCCACTACCCCTTGTCACCTTAGTGGACCTTTACACCCAATCTCCAGCTCTTCCCACGTTCTAAGAGCTGGAGAATTGGTCATCTCTCCTCATTCTCATTAACTTCTTTCATTCTACACTTAGCAACCAAAGAACACTCTCCAAAATTCTCTCATCTTTTCTCTCAACTTCAAGAACTTCAAGGCTTTCTCCAGGGATTTCTTTCTTCAATTAGTAAGTATCTTCATCATTCATATAATTATTACACTCCATGCTACTCAAATCATTGATATCTTACACAAATTCCATCTTATTCGGTGTTAGATTTTCGAATCATCAAGACATCTTCTTAGTGTTCTTGGGTTGAACACTTCCTCTCTCTTACTTTCATCTACTGAAACCACATAGGGTGAGTTCATATCCCTACATTTACATGTTTTTCTTAAGTTTTAAGGGGGGAATACAAGTAGAATCATCAAGAACACAATTAAACTTTTTCTATCAGATTACATCAGAAAAGATGAACTTCGATCACGGACTGTTTTGGTCAACTTAAATATTTTAGTTTTCAAAACTGTTCCAGGTGCAAGTAGTTCAAACTCTTAGCTTTAAAATGGCTACTTGCACATCTCCATATGATTTTTCTAAAATTTATGGTGATTTTTACAAAACTGCCTGTCATTTCAGAGGCAAACCCGGACCAGTCTGTGATTATGAACATTTTCACCTCTGTTAGAGATCACTAAAAATCATGATAAAATTTACGAACAAACTACACTCATATTCCAAACTCTCAGAATTTGCGGATTTGGATTTAGAGCTTTGATGATTTTTCTATAAATTTTCTAAGAACAGTAACATAAACTGTATTCAACGAAAAGTTGCTGTCAATTTCATTTCACCTTGTAACATGTTGAGCAAGGTGTATATCTTTATGTGATTATATGTTATTGCAATATATGACATTTCATCTTAATATTTAGACACACATCAGTTTACAAATGGATTTGGACATATAAAATATAAAGAATAACAAGTGATTATAATCAAAGTACAACCGATACATTCAAACATTTAATAAACTATTTTGAATATAGTTTGCATACATTACTACGTACTACCCTTGGTTGATAAACTATAATAGGTATAGTTTATGATACATTACATAACACATACATTTAAAAAAGGATACATTTATACAAAGGATATTTTCATTAAGCAAGGTATGGCCATACGGTACCAAGTTTTCATTACACTACACGTAAATTCGTTAATGACTTTGTGAGACATTTACTTCAAACTACCATTAAGTCCTGTATTGTAACCAGAGTCTCCTTGAGGGAGAGCGTGATAGTTGTGTATAGATCTATATTGGGTTTGACAAACCCACACCTAAACTGCATGCAACAGTTAGACCGATAGGTCTGGGGTGACAAATGTCATAACATTTCCGACGCCTGAAGAACGTCGTTTCAGGCTAACTAGGTCATAGCATGGTTATAATAACTCACATGTGGTATTAACAAACATAGAATTTACGGGGATTTCACTAAAATCAAACGAGTTTATGTCGATTTAAACTTGCATTGTTTTACTATAAGGAACGAACACTACTTGTACATTTCGGTCTTTGGGTTTTAAGACTACATTTACACATTAAGGGAAAATATTGGATTTTCTGGAACGAACACTACTTTTACAAGAAAAGGCTTTAATAAACTCACATAAAGTATTAATGAATATTGGAATTTACGGGAACTTCATTAAAATTAAATGAGTTTACGTCGATTTAAACTTACATTATTTATTATAAGTAAGAAAAGTTACTTATATATTTCGGTCTGTGGATTTAAGACTACATATACATTTTAAGGAAAATATTGGATTTTTCTAAAACAAATACTACTTTTACAAACGAAAGGCTTTTAATAATACCAAACAAAAGCTTATGAACTCACCAACCTTTGTGTTGACACTTTTTCAAACAACTTGTATTCTCAGGAAATCATTAAACAGGTAACCAAGTGCTTTTGAGGATGGGACGCTAAGGCGTCTACTATTTCATATTTTGTCAACATATTGTAATTGATTCGTAAACATGTAATTCATACAATGATGTAACCTTTTCAATTATATATATGTTGGTTGTGTTTGCTTGAATTACTATTACAATTGTTGTTATGATACTATACATGAAGTCCTCCACCCTCGGACATTTCCGCCATCCTTGGTTTGGGGGTGTGACAGATTGGTATCAGAGCACAATTTATAGTGAATTAAGTATATCAAACCACATAAGATATACAAACTATAAACACAATTGGGACTAATAGTCTCTGATTTGTGCATTTTCCAAATAAATATACTTTTAGAAAATGAATGGTTTCTTATTAAAAGTATAAATACATGCATACATGCTCACATAGTGTCATAACTAGAAGAACATAAAGTAAAAGAAGAGGAGTTGTACATTATGGGTATGCCTTGGTATATGTAAATCAAGTCTGGGAAGGATATAGCCTGATCAACTATATCTGTCCGAGGAGTGACTTGCATATATTGGGGGATAGTCATAATGGGCAACAAATCTAACAACCTAACTACACCCTACAGGGAATACTTTAAGAATCGAATCTAAACACCTAAAAATACTATAGGAGTATTTGGTGATACTATAACCAACTTATGTGAAAACTAAAGACCTCTATTAGTAGGCCTATGATAACTGAGTGCATACGCCAAGGTTATACATAATTAAAGATATTATAGACTCAGAATCTATGACTATTGCTCTACTTCCGGTTCCTTGTTTGGTTGTGGACTTAGAGTAGAGTCATTTATTAGAAAGTCTATTCTATCTCAAATTATGTATAACTGATATGCACTACGTGATTATAGACGTAATTAATAAGGATCACCCCTATAAGTAATTATAGGATTAGGCGTCTATTAATTATCTCTTCTACCCCTATTCTCGCACGAGCAACATGATGTGTAAATTTTAACGCCCGTACAAAACCTACTTCTACCCACTACCATAACTCCGTCTCCAAGACGTTAACAGAAACACCAAGAATAGTTCACTAAAGTGCGAAATTATACATGTGTATATAAATGGTAAGGATATTTACTAAAAGGTTTATCAATGAAATAGGCATGCATTTTATTTCATTAAATCTCACTACTTGGTATTACAAACAATTTACAACTGGTAACTCTAAGATTCTTTAGGTGTACCTCGAAGTTATGTGTAATTAAGGAATGATTGACCTAGAAATGGTGAGTCCGCCTTAGGACCTGTTCCTTGTTTGGTTGTGGACTTAGGGTAGACTCATTAGGATCAACAGTCTAATAAAATTTTAATTACACATAACTGGAGGCATGTCAAGTGAATCTTAGGGGTGGATCAGACATGGAACAAATCACAAGATTATAATCAAGTTATTCCTACTAAATTCATAAGTCTATTTATATAGACCTCTGGTATAGAGTCGGCGGCGTAGTCGTGTCGGCAATCTAGAATATGGCTAAATACATAATACAAACTATAATACCCAAATTATACAAAATTTTCTGCATTAAAAATCAATAGACAAATACATAAAATGAAACTAAAAAGGGTATCAAACTATCAAGAGAAAAACACATACAATGTAGATTAAAATCCACTAATTATAACAAAATGGCTAAGGATTGTTAAGTCCTCTCTTCTTATAAATAGCTTTGAAGCAAGCTTGCCTAAGCTTCTTTGTTCTTTCTGTCAATTCCATACCTGGCAATTTCTCCATCATCTTCTTGTGCCCTTCTAACGTCTCTATCTCCTCCTTTAATCCCAACTCCTAATTTTTTTTAAAAGGTAGATGCAATATATTTTTCATGTGAGTTCACAAAATTTACAATGAGTTAAGTTTATATAAATATAAATCAGGAAATCGTAGTAAATCAATTGATTTGATGTGGCATATGCCTAGGACCTATGTTTAGTTATAAAGAAACTAACAATTAAAATTTTAGAAAATACCAAAACTACTTTGGTTACCAAGTGCATGAGTAATGTATAGAAGGTTATTATCATAATTTACCTTGGCATTTTCAATGAGGGATTGAAGGCTCTTAAGTTTTCTATAAGGCCATCTGTTTATGTTTAGCTCTCTGCACCTTTTCTTCAACACTGTTAAACTTATCCCTAGTTCCTTTGCTGCTATGATTATCGGCATCTCAAAGTACTTCTCTATCTCTTCAAACTCCAATGGTCTCAATCTCTTTGCCACCTTCCGGCCACCGTGATCAGTGGTGGCAGCACTAGAACTACATGTAGCCTCACCACCGGATTTACAGTCTTCACTGAAACTAACCAATGGTAAATTACCATCCTCCCAACAATCCCATAAGCTTATATCTTCAAGGGGATCAAGATCGTGAAACTCATTTCTAGAAATGATGTTTTGATCTTTGTTAAGTACTGTGGAAACGTTCTGATCGAGCACTTCATGCAATTTTTCCGACAACTCGTAATCATGATGGTTGAGCATGTCACCACTGCAAAAATCCAAAAAAAAAACTCAAGATAATCAAATCCAACACGATGAAAGACTCTTTTTGATCACTACAAATCCAAAACAAGTTTTGATCAATGTCGACAAAATCACTTTTCTGTGCGTAAGATGGTGTAATGAGTGACGTTTATATATACCTGAAAAGATCTTGATGATCAAAGTACTGAAACCAATCGAGGTCATCTATGGGGTTTTGATGATCTGCAGGTGGATCCATTTGTGAGGGAGAAGTTAAAAGTCGCAGTAAGAATGTGATAAATATATAAGTAAAGTGGGAGAAGTAATTAATAGCAAATTGTTGGGAATGCAACAAAACAAGTTAAACACTTCTGAAAAATTGATAAATGATTTCGGTAACACTCGCGGAATATAAACTAGTGAAAATTACAAATGAAATGGAATATATATAGTCTATGATGTTATGGTTATTGTGTATCTAACAAATGAAGAGAAAATGAATATATATATATTATTTGAGCCGTAACCTTCTTCTTCAATTCACACACATATACGTATATGTTGCTGCAAATTATGATTTGTGTGCCTCATGCATTTAATGCATCACATGCCTACTGCATATTCTTGACTTTGAAGCTACGTACCAGTTTCCAATTTCCCCAGTAGCACAATTTTCATTAGAAAGTACTCCAAGTCTTCACACATGAACCAGTTAGAAAGTACTCCAAGTCTTCACACATGAACCAGTTAGAAAGTACTCCAAGTCTTCACACATGAACCAGTTAGAAAGTGCTCCAAGTCTTCACACATGCAAATTATGACTTGTGTGTCGCTATAGGTATGTCGTTGGCTCTTGTTAAAAACCTATAGCGACAACAAGTCATCGTAATAGATTAAACCTGTGGTGACGACAAGTCGTCGCTATAGGTAACTAATAAAACTTTATTTTTTTTTAACCCCGAAAATATGATTGACAAAATCTATCCGACGAGACCCTCGTAATACCACTCGACGAAATCGAAGTTAACAAAAATCTCCACTTCGTGGAGGAACCAGTCAAAATCATGGATCGGGAAATCAAACGAACGAAACAAAGTCGTATTCCCATCGTGGAGGTCCGTTGGAACGCTAAACGAGGGCCTGAGTTCACCTGGGAACGCGAAGATCAAATGAAACAAAAATACCCACATCTTTTCCCAAACTCTTGATGTCCCAGTCAAATGCAAATTTCGGGACGAAATTCCTTCTAACGGGGGGATGATGTGACAACCGTCAAAAATTGAGTCAAGTCAAAGTCAAACAAAGTCAACAAGTCAAAACCAATCGACTCAATTAACCCTTGTATATTAGGGTTTACACTATGTAATTACTGTACAATGCAATATCTTAATGAGAGAAACATCATTTGGAAAGTTCGTGTGTTGAATTTCCTAAGTAAACATTGAACCAAAACGATAAAACATTATTGCACACTCATCGGGAGTGTGTACGACACTAAAACACGGTTTAACGGGGTTTACGAACCTTGCGTTGTGAAGCCGAACACTCAAATTAATCACAAACGAAACCTCTCTAAATCGTTTTCACTCTATCTCTTTCTATTTGAAATCTCTCCCAAATCTCTCCCAAATCTCTCTCAAAAAGTTACTTTAACTTTTTGTAATCATTTGGGTCATATCGACCCTTAACCGGGTCAAAAATCGCTTGAAACGGGGTAAAAACAGGTAAAATAGCCTTAAGGACCGAAGCCTCTCAGGACCGAAGCCTCTCATGAGAAGCCTCTCAGGACCGAAGCCTCTCAGGACCGAAGCCTCTCATGAGAAGCCTCTCAGGACCGAAGCCTCTCATTAGAAGCCTCTCAGGACAGAAGCCTCGCATGAGAAGCCTCTCAGACAGCCCATGCGAGAGGTCTCGCAGACGGCCCCTTTTTACCGGTTTTTCGACTATGACTTCGTTTTAACTCCGTTTTTCATTATTTTAACGTGGGATTTTCACCCAAAACTTTATTTTATAAACTAAGGCCCCAAAATATATAAATCTCCAGGGTTTTTATAAAAATATATTAAAAGAATTAGTGGTTGAACTAATTATTGAGGGAATATTTGCTTTTCCTTAATTTATGGCAAAAGCAAACCACCACCACCTCACTCTATGATTAGCCACTCTTTCCCACTACCCCTTGTCACCTTAGTGGACCTTTACACCCAATCTCCAGCTCTTCCCACGTTCTAAGAGCTGGAGAATTGGTCATCTCTCCTCATTCTCATTAACTTCTTTCATTCTACACTTAGCAACCAAAGAACACTCTCCAAAATTCTCTCATCTTTTCTCTCAACTTCAAGAACTTCAAGGCTTTCTCCAGGGATTTCTTTCTTCAATTAGTAAGTATCTTCATCATTCATATAATTATTACACTCCATTCTACTCAAATCATTGATATCTTACACAAATTCCATCTTATTCGGTGTTAGATTTTCGAATCATCAAGACATCTTCTTAGTGTTCTTGGGTTGAACACTTCCTCTCTCTTACTTTCATCTACTGAAACCACATAGGGTGAGTTCATACCCCTACATTTACATGTTTTTCTTATGTTTTAAGGGGGGGAATACAAGTAGAATCATCAAGAACACAATTAAACTTTTTCTATCAGATTACATCAGAAAAGATGAACTTCGATCACGGACTGTTTTGGTCAACTTAAATATTTTAGTTTTCAAAACTGTTCCAGGTGCAAGTAGTTCAAACTCTTAGCTTTAAAATGGCTACTTGCACATCTCCATATGATTTTTCTACAATTTATGGTGATTTTTACAAAACTGCCTGTCATTTCAGAGGCAAACCCGGACCAGTCTGTGATTATGAACATTTTCACCTCTGTTAGAGATCACTAAAAATCATGATAAAATTTACGAACAAAGTAGACTCATATTCCAAACTCTCAGAATTTGCGGATTTGGATTTAGAGCTTTGATGATTTTTCTATAAATTTTCTAAGAACAGTAACATAAACTGTATTCAACGAAAAGTTGCTGTCAATTTCATTTCACCTTGTAACATGTTGAGCAAGGTGTATATCTTTATGTGTTTATATGTTATTGCAATATATGACATTTCATCTTAATATTTAGACACACATTAGTTTACAAATGGATTTGGACATATAAAATATAAAGAATAACAAGTGATTATAATCAAAGTACAACCGATACATTCAAACATTTAATAAACTATTTTGAATATAGTTTGCATACATTACTACGTACTACCCTTGGTTGATAAACTATAATAGGTATAGTTTATGATACATTACATAACACATACATTTAAAAAAGGATACATTTATACAAAGGATATTTTCATTAAGCAAGGTACGGTCATACGGTACCAAGTTTTCATTACACTACACGTAAATTCGTTAATGACTTTGTGAGACATTTACTTCAAACTACCATTAAGTCCTGTATTGTAACCAGAGTCTCCTTGAGGGAGAGCGTGATAGTTGTGTATAGATCTATATTGGGTTTGACAAACCCACACCTAAACTGCATGCAACAGTTAGACCGATAGGTCTGGGGTGACAAATGTCATAACATTTCCGACGCCTGAAGAACGTCGTTTCAGGCCAACTAGGTCATAGCATGGTTATAATAACTCACATGTGGTATTAACAAACATAGAATTTACGGGGATTTCACTAAAATCAAACGAGTTTATGTCGATTTAAACTTGCATTGTTTTACTATAAGGAACGAACACTACTTGTACATTTCGGTCTTTGGGTTTTAAGACTACATTTACACATTAAGGGAAAATATTGGATTTTCTGGAACGAACACTACTTTTACAAGAAAAGGCTTTAATAAACTCACATAAAGTATTAATGAATATTGGAATTTACGGGAACTTCATTAAAATTAAATGAGTTTACGTCGATTTAAACTTACATTATTTATTATAAGTAAGAAAAGTTACTTATATATTTCGGTCTGTGGATTTAAGACTACATATACATTTTAAGGAAAATATTGGATTTTTCTAAAACAAATACTACTTTTACAAACGAAAGGCTTTTAATAATACCAAACAAAAGCTTATGAACTCACCAACCTTTGTGTTGACACTTTTTCAAACAACTTGTATTCTCAGGAAATCATTAAACAGGTAACCAAGTGCTTTTGAGGATGGGACGCTAAGGCGTCTACTATTTCATATTTTGTCAACATATTGTAATTGATTCGTAAACATGTAATTCATACAATGATGTAACCTTTTCAATTATATATATGTTGGTTGTGTTTGCTTGAATTACTATTACAATTGTTGTTATGATACTATACATGAAGTCCTCCACCCCCGGACATTTCCGCCATCCTTGGTTTGGGGGTGTGACAGAAACTGTCCGACGGAGAGAAATGACGAAGGAGAAGGAGGAGTGTAGCAGCATGACATATAAGAGCAACGAGGAAACCCTCTCCCCTTTTTTTTGAGGTTTTGGTACGTCTTCTAAATAAAAATTTCCTTAAAGATTTAATCTATTTTAATATAATAATTTGGGGAAATTACGAAGTAATTATAAATAACTCACTCGTCCGAACAGGTCACGACATCCATAAGAAAACAAAAGATCCGTTCAGGGAAGCTATGATGGCTTAGTTTATACATTAGGGTTGTGTATAGCCGAGATGTTGTAGAATTAGAGTGAACAATTCTGCCTTAATTCTTGTTGCTTGTCTGGTTGTGGATTTAGGGCAGAGTCACTCAATTGAACATCTTATTCATCTTAACTATACATAATTTGTATATGCCCAACGATCATAGAGATACCAAGAAGAATCATAATTTGAAGTATCTTCAGTAGTTATCCAAACACTTGCACTGTTTGTATTCGCCCATCGCAGTACAAGTGTTACAGGGGTAGCATCAAAAAGAAAACAGAAAACACTAGAACGTTTACACAGAGTACATTGTCGAACACGCTAAAGATACACCGTCGTATAGCATTTATTTCTTTCAAATCGGTCTAACTTTTGTCTCTGTAAAGAGTCTGCTATCATCATTCGTCATGGGTTGGTATGGTTCTCACCATACTAAATTCATACGTTTCCAACGTCTTGACCGTCAAATTCACGAAACCCTCGTCATTTATAACGAGAACCCGACATAGATCTCTGAATCGCCCTTCTCATATTCTAGACCCCGAAGTACTCATGCGAAGAGTACTTTACCCTCCGAGACCCTTCCGAAGCATACCCAGCAAACCCTCCAGAACTACCACTCGTCCGTGGGGTCGAGTTCAAGCTTAGAGACTAACACAAATCCATATTCAAAAGTTAGACAAGAGAGTCGTGCTGATAAGAGACGAAAACGTTTTGGAGTTCCAAGTTGGTAACCGTATTCTTTTGAAGGTCTCAACCAGGAAAGGCACGATATGCTTTGGAAAGCGTGAAAAGTTGAATCAGAAATACATAGGGTCATTTAAGATTCCCACTAGGATCGGTCCCATATCGTACAAATTTCGTTACCCCGAGAACTTAGCTGCGTACATTCTGCCTCCCACATGTCGAAACTAAAGAAGTGTCTGTCCGATAAGACACTTGTAACTTCCCCTCGATGAGATCGAACTAGACGAGAACACCAACTTCATGGGGGAACCAATAGAGATCATGGACCGAGAGGTCAAGCAAATGCAGTAAAGCCGTATCTTGATAGCGAAGGTTCGCTGAAATGCCAAGCCAGGACTTGAATTCACTTTAGAACGCGAAAATTTAATGAAACAGAACTACCCTTATCTTTTTCCAAGTTCATGATTTGTATATCTGTTCTTGAATTTCGGGACAAAATTCCCTCTAACAGGGGGGGGATGATGTGACAACCCGGAACTTCTATTTTGATCAACTATTCAATTCAATTAATATTAAACTCGTTTCTGTTATCTTTTAGCACTGTTTAAGGGTTCGTTTAAGTGTTCTAAGCTTGAGTACAACCAAGGTTGAGATTAGGGATGAGATATAAAACTCGTAAAGTAGCATTTCGGGCCTTACACTCCTTTAGGAGGAGTGTATGGCCGTACACATGGGTGTACGGTCGTACACCCCCTCATGGCCGCATACCCACGGTGGTGGGTCACCCACTGTAACAAACCGTTATTTCAAACCTATGTAATAATGTAGGTCAATTTGTAATTCTTTTTAAAATAATAAAGAGAAATTTTAGCATACTTTGTATCTTTACATAATTGACCCTCAAAATTAAATTATTAAACAATATCGATTGGGATGAACCAAGTGATAGACATTGTAACAAGGTTTCCAAAAACATAAAGAACACTAAAATCCGAGTTATAACGAAGAAGTTATGACCAATCGAAGATCCACGACAAAACCGGCAGAACACTTTTCAGTGTAAAAACTGAATTTTCAATAAAAGGCTTTTTAGCCTTAACAATCTAAATGAAATTTGTAGTTTATGTTAAACCGAGAACTTTCATAAAAAGAACGTCAAAATCTGACTTCGTATGAAGAAGTTATGATTTTTCTAAGTTTCAGTATAGAAGTGTACAGGTAAAAACTCAAAATATTGATCAAGTGATTTTTAGCCGACACAACCCAAACGAGAATTGATGGTCTCGTCATTAGTAGTACAACGGTAAAAAGACAGACAAAAACGGACATCAGATGAAGAAGTTATGAATTTTTAACAGATTTTTCTGTCCCGGTCTGTTAAAACTAATAATATTAAAAATAAATTCAAAATCAGCCGACGAAATCTAAACAACAGTCGTAGAGTATAATTTTACCTACGCGTGTATATAAAGAACGTCAAAAACGGAGTTCGTATGCAAAAGTTATGAATTTTAGAAGTTTTTGGCTCAAAAACCGAGAAAAATCGCATAGTCATCCTTCTGCCACGTCACCCTCGCATGCGAGCCTCCACGTGTCACCTTCTGATAGGACCGAAGTTCGCCGTGTCACCATCTGATTGGACCGAGACCGAGGTCCAATAGGCAGCTGACATCTTCGCATGAGACACCCCGCAGACGCCCCTCGGACACCCCCTCGGACACCTGCCCTTTTCCCATTGGACCGAAGTCCGGTCCAGTCCGAAGCCCCCACCTCCGAGCCACCTGTCCGAGCCTCGCACGTGGACCTTGCTGTTGATGACGCATGTGCTTCTGACTCATACTTCGGACCGCCCCTCGCACCCTATATAAAGGGTGCGAGACTTCTCAGATTTTGACACTTTTTCACCCCATTTTCCATATCTTTTCATATATTTCACTTCCATAAGCTCACATACAACCCCTAAAGCCCCGGTATCTTAGTTCAAACCCTAAGCAAGCCTCGAAATCCCGAGATTCCCAAGAAGTTAACCTCTCTCCAGTCGAAACTCTGCCCAATTTGAGCCGGTTTCTCGTCAAATAAACTCCTTTCCGGGAAACGAAACGCTGCCCAAATCCCCATCTAACAAGTGAGTTCATACCCCCGTATTTTCATAATTTCTACTGTTTTAAGGGGGGGAATACATGCATAACACAAGAACTTTGTGTTATAAATACATGATTTCAAATCATGATAAAACGACATTAAATCATCAAAATATACTCCAAACATTAAACTCTTTTATAAACTTATATTTTTCCCCAAAATTCATATTTATATATATATATATATATATATATATATATATATATATATATATATAAGATTTAAAAGGCTTAGGACTGATAACTCATTCTGGGTCCTTTTCCTTGTTTGGATGTGGGCTTATAGTACCGGTTATTTGTCCGAGTGTCATTTAAATTTTACTTATATATAAAATTATGTATGTATATAAATATAAAAGTTATTTCATCAGTTCAAATACCTTTGTAACATGTTGAGCAAGGGGTTCCATGCTAAAAACAGTTAAATACTGATTCAGAAAGTACATATAAATTATAATAGGTATAATTTATGATACATAGAACAATCATTAATGATTCAAGCATACTAGAATACACTGTTTTACAAGAAACAAGGGTTTTGATTCAGAACAAATCAAGGGTTTACACTTATCAAATACATGTTCGGAATACTAATTCAAGAACATACTGTCAATCATTTATTTCAGAATGATTGGGTTTTCATGACTAATATACATGTAACGTTTATATGCTTTTTATGAGACATTAAATTCAGGTTGTTTAATTCATTTTAGACAACCAAGGTAAAGTCCTGACATTATAACAAGAATCTCCAGCCCGGGGATCGAAACAAGTTGTGTGTTGATCTATATCGGGATTGACAACCCCGCACTCAGGCTGCTAGCTACAGTCAGGCATACACGCCAATGAGTGGCAATTGTTATCAACAGTTTAAACGCCCACAAAGCGTTTGTTTCAGGCCATCCGTCATAGTATGGTTATAATAACTCATTAAAAAGATATTAACAATACGTTAATGTATAAACAACTAAACGAAAATACACCTTCAAAGTACCAGTTTACAGAATACATACTACAATGGTTCAATACAGTTTTCAATAACAGCTGGTGGAGCCAGGCACACTCTCAGTTACTAGTTTTCATAAAGGAATACAAATACAAAACTTTGATACAAAGAGAACGGTTTTATGGGAATAAAACTACTTTTCATATACAACAGAAAATATAGGATTTTCTGGAACAGTTTACATATACAAGATACAGAGATACTCTTTCAAACATAAACACTTATGCACTCACCCAACTTTATGTTGATACTCTCTTTTCAAATTACTTGTATTCTCAGGGAAATAATACACAGGTACTCCCCAAGCTTTTTGAGAAGATGAAGCTATGTTGAGTCATATCTTCTTTTGTATAACTATTTTGGTTCAATATACAATGATTGAACACATGTAAATACTTATACTTTTTAAATACAATGGTTGTTTGTACTTTGATTACTATGATACATGTGTTGTGATACTACATTTGAAGTCCTCCACCCCCGGACGTTTCCGCCGTCTGGTTTGGGGGTGTGACACCCACCCCTATATATATATATATGATTAGACCTCACTTCCTTCATTCCTTTCTTCCCTTGGCTGCACACCACTCCATTCTCTCTCAAGTTTCTTCAACCGTGAACCCTCCAAGGCTTCAAAAAACATAAGTATTCCATCCTTTAGCTTGTTATACTTGAAAGACCTCTTGATTTAAGCTTTGACTCTTCAAGTTTCATCATGTTCTTCATCCTTTGAAGGAGTATGGCCTCACACCTTCATAAGGTTGGCCGTACACACCTTAAAGGCCCTCCAAAGTGAGAGTTTGACCCCTATCTTCTAGTTGGACATGGTCCTAGGCTTGATTCGCCTTAAAGTCGACAAATTTGGCATGGATATGAAGGGTGTACGGCCGCATACCCCTTGTACGGCCGCACACACCTCTTAGGGCCGTAAACCCACTTTGATGATCATTTTACGCCTCAAACTTGCATTACAACTAAGCTTGGGACCTAGAACACTTCTTGGGTGCTAGTTAGAACCGTGGAAACACCTCAAAATCACACCTCTTCATGATTGTACGGTCGTACACTCATGGGCCGCACACCCATGGCCGTACACGCCCTTAGGGTGGCAGTACACCTCCCGCACTCAATCACATATGGTTTTGACACTTAGTTCCAGTGTTTCCAAGTCCCTAGAGTGGTTTCCTATCATGTCTAGTAGTGAAATACCCTAATTTGACTCCTATATGTGTTATTACATGTTAAATAGGATCCAATTGTGTTCAAGGCTTCACTTCACATTCGGCATCTCATATCGATCTTTCATACTAACCACTCACTCGAGGTGAGTTCATACCCCTACATTTTTCCGAGTTTTTAATGTTTTCAGGGGGGGGGGGACTACAAGCCAAACATAAATGATTTTATAAAAGTTATACAAAAGGATTTCAGTAAACTTAAAACGGATGCAATCAATACAAACACATAGTTTCTACAGTTTTACAAAATATTTAGATATTTTATCCCTTCTGTATTATGCTGAGCATAAGGGATGTTTGCAACTTACAAGTTAACCGCACAGTTTTTAGACCAAAACAAAGTTATACATATACAAACACACAAACTATAATAGGTATAGTTTGGGAATTCATACAAGGTTATACATATACAAACACATAAAATATAGTAGATATAGTTTGGGAATTCATACAAGGTTATACATATACAAACACACAAACTATAGTAGATATAGTTTGGGAATTCAATACATGGTTATACAAATACATACACACATCTTTTATGAATAATATTTAATAAAAGGTTTTCTCATATTATTACTTGTAATATCGTAAATCTAGCTTGAGAAACACGTCTTTGGGTACAATTACATGTACTAGTGGAAGACTACCCCTTATGAACCAGAGTCTCCTCGAAGGAGAGCGTGATTTTTGTGTATAGATCTATACATGACTGACTATCCTGCACCTTGCTGCTAGCTACAGTAGGATCGGCAGGTCTACTGGTGACAAAGTCATAAAGGATACTGGTGCCCGATTCGCGCCTTATCAAGTTAATGTATGGTCATAAAACTCGCAAATAGATAACAACAATTTACTTATGTAGTAATATACTATACATGAACAATGATTATTTAGCATAAGTATGGACAAATACATGGTTTCTTTATGAGAACTAAAACTACTATACATACTGGTAATAACCAGGGTTTTCAAATAGAACATTCAATACAGAGATTTTTCATACAAAATTTATCATACAATACATCTAGTAGTGATCCAATCATACAAACATTTTTACTAATACTACCTCACTTTTACTAAAGAAAATATTGGATTTTCTTGGAAACATACAAAACAATTTCACTGATTCATTAACAGGTTTTTATTACAAAAGATGTTGATAAACTCACCAGCTTTATGCTGATACTCTTTTCAAAACTGCTTGTATTCTCAGGACATCATTAGACAGGTACCTCGACAGACTTTTGAGAAGACGGAGCACCTAGAGTCACGTCTTTTACTTTTATTATACTTTTGGATGTATAAGAATACGAAGCAAACTAATGTAAACACTTATTATATATATTTAATGTAATGGTTGTGTTTACTTTGATTACTATGATACAATTGTTGTGATACTATACATGAAGTCATCCGCCCCCGAACGTTTCCGCCGTTCCGGTTTGGGGGTGTGACACCTCTCCCTAACTAGCTCTCGAATACCATTACATATTACTGAGACCAGATAATTCTTCGAATGAGGGGTCTCTCCCTACAACGGTTGGACTCAGACAAGAGTTGTACAATAGGGCTAAACCTAACCTTCTGAAATTATTCGGTCCTCATAATATGTAACTTAGCGTATTCGTTCACTAGTTAGTTAAAGGTAACTAGGACTCCTAGAGGCACAAAGCAAGCAGCATTCGAGCATTGAGTAACCAAAACCAAGCATATCCTAATCAGGCCATCATATCACTAACTAATCAGTACTAGCTGCAGTTCAACAAGCACATACAATAGGCATATAAGGCATCCTTCCCAGATCCTTAGCCCTAATCTAGCATGCAATTCACATATTCACATTTCATATCATAACATAACATGTATGGGTATCTTGGGGAAAACTTACTTGAGCTCAGCTGATTGCACGCATTACACCTCTTGTTCTTTGTCAAAACCCTTAATTTTAATTTTAGAAAAATTATTTTTCTTGTAAAAATCTTTCAAACCCTAGATTTGAGTCCAAACACACCCAAGAATGTGTCCGAATCCCTCAAATTAGGGCTCTGATACCAACTTGTAACATCCCAAAATTCAAGACCAAAAATTTCATCTTTAATTAAGCTATTATAAAACCAATAGTATAAAAGCATCCATAGTGTCATCCTATATCAAAACCAGTGTGTGAATAATCAAAACATGTCATCATAAAACAACATCAGAGTATAATCCCAAAGATCTAATGTGTGGAAATCATAATGTGATGCGCTACAATCATGTCGGCTCCTTTCCTTTCGAAGAAGAAGTACCTGAAACCAAAATTATAAACCGTAAGCACGAAGCTTAGTGAGTTCCCCCATCATACCACTTAACCACATACTGTCAGGCATATCTGGGTGTCCAACCTACCCCTTCGGTCTGTCTGACCGTATACTACTGAGCATATCTGGGTGCTGGCCTCCCCTTCGGCCTATCTGACCGGATACTGCCGAGCATATCTGGGTGTTCGCCTCCCCTTCGCTCTATCTGAACGGATACTGTCGAGCATATCTGGGTGCTGGCCTCCCCTTCGATCTATCCGACCAGATACGGGGTCTATTTCACCCCTACCACTACCACACAATATCATAACATACTAGCACCTAAAACATAACAGATAGTGGCATACCAGACAATTATCATGCAGACAATCATCTAACTAAAAACAACTACTAGTGGGCCGGCCTTGGTGCTGTAGACCCATAGCTACCGGGAAGGTAACTCACCTCGAATTTAGTAAAGTAGCTGAATAGTCCGTAGCTCGGAATATCAACCAAACTCAATGCCTACATTTGCCAAGTGATTAAACCATTAAAATCCTGAAATTACCAAAATACCCACCAAGAGTCAAACTTGGTCAAAGTCAAAGTCAACACCCGAGTTGACTTAACTCGTTGAGTTATCCTTCAACTCGGCGAGTTTCCATAAACCACAAGATTGCGACATCCTGAGTCAACTCTTCGAGTTTTCCCTTCAACTCGTCAAGTTCCAGGTAAATCCTAAAATCATGAAATTGTGATCCGACTCGTCGAGGTTTCCCCCAACTCGCCGAATTCTTTCTTAACTCTCAGAATCGCGATATCCCGGGTCGACTCGTTGAGTTTTCCCCAACTCGCCGAGTTTGCCCTTATTGCAGAATCGAGACAATTCCAGAACAACTCGTCGAGTTCTCTTATGAAATCGTCGAGTTCTTCATAGTTCTTAATCTATTAAGCTCTTTTCTTAGATCCAGAGTTCCTAAACATAGATCTAGGTTGTTTCCAGCGTCCACATCCATAAAGTCGACATTTTGATGGCTTTGCATGCCTCAAATAGATATAAACTCTAAGTATAACAACCTACTTCCATGGAAATGGCCTTTTCTTATGCATGGAAGGATTTCAATCCAACATATGACCTTTTTATGAATCAATTGGCCAAACGACACTGGAAATGGCGAATTTCCAGCATCACAACCATGAGGCTTATCATATTTCATCAATGGGACTCAGAAAGGTCCATCATTCAAAACCAAGAGATCTAAGCTACTAGGTATCAAGTTTGAGACTTTACACCTCAGAAAGTTGCCAAAGATGGGTGAGATTTCAAATCTAGTGCTTCCCATCCAGCTAGATGATCTTCAAGTTCCTCCAAATCCTTCACCAAGAACTAAAAGCACATAAAATCCTCTCAAAATCTCAAGTTCCTCCACAAATGGCTCACAATACGATTTAGGGTTCAATGAGGCTGATGAGGGGCTGGACAAGGAAGTTTATGACATTTAAATACGGTGCAAAACCCTGAAAATTAGGGTTTCATCCATCGCCATCAACTCGTCGAGTTGGCTCATTAATCCACGCGGCCCAAAACGTCTCCACTCGACGAGTTTGGGGATTCCACCTCGTCGAGTTGTCTTATAAAAATGAACAAATTGTAAATTTAAATGCATACCAGGAACCAGACGTTACACTTTATGGCTGTGGGCCCGGGGCAATCAAGTCTTTATGACTGTGAGCCCGATGTGCATGCATTGTATGTGTATTGTGGTGTGTGTTATTTTGGAGGAACTCACTACTAGGGCTTTTGATGTGACCAATTTATGCTCAACTTTGAACATCTACATGTATTTTTATGAACAACCAGATTAACAACCATAGTTGATGATGATGTAACAATGCCACTTAGTTTTCAAATATAACCTTACTTCCTATCTTCACAAATTGTAGTTCATCATCTTCAATGATTAATCAAGGTTCCTCCAAAAATTTTCAATTAATTCCAAAGTTATCAATTGACCTACATTAGAATAAATTTATAATTTCTTGTGCACAAACTAATCCGCAACCATGACAAAATTGATAGCCATAGTCGTTCTTCTTCTTCTTCTTCTTTTTTTTATGTGTGTATGTGAGATTGATCTACTTCTTGTCTTATTTTTTTCTTTTCTAAAACATGATGTGAAACAAAACCAACAACTTTTCAATCCGTTCATATAAAATTAATAAAAACCTTTTAATAATAATAATAATAATAATAATAATAATAATAATAATAATAATAATAATTTAATAATAATAATAATAATAATAATAATAATAATAATATACTAAAATTAATAATAATAATAATAATAATTAAAAAAAAATCTAAGGTGAATGAAGAAATAACAAGTGTGTACAAAGTAAATGAAAACAAAATTATAAAATATATGGGTCACGAAGAAATTTAGAAAAAGGAAGGGTATATGAACACCTTGAAGAAATATAGATATTCTCCTATCCCGGGGAGCGATGTTGATGTTTATGTGCGACTAGTGAGTAATTTCAAACCCTATTTATGGTCGAAATCCGATGCTCAGCATTACAAATTACACAAAGTTACCTTGACGTTATGTTCCTCCAGATGCTATATGTTATGGATGCCACTGAACTGCAGGATAAGTCTTTGATGAAAATCCGCACCCACTTACGTTGTATACACAAAGTTACCTTCACGCCATTGATTTCTGAGCCATGCATCTCTGATTTAAAGATGGTTATTAAAGCCCAGGGGGGCAATTGGAGGCGCTTATTTATTGAATTAACTGCAACATGACAGGAGTTCCCTCAGTATGTTTATGTGGTCTGAGTATGCACATCCAAACACCCCTTCATTCATCCACGGGTGATACAGGTTAGATCGGTTTTATTCCGCCTCTGCAAATTTGTCACCAATTCAGGTAATTCCGTTTATGTTTCGGATTGGATTATGTTGCATTTTAAATTCTTTCAAGTGCACTGTAAAAATTATAATAATCAAACCCCTCTTTACCTGGTGTATATGTAGTTATATATGAGACCGAATAGCCTGAAAACCTATAGAGTACGTTATGAACTTTGTACACTTTCTTCTCATAAGCCTTTACTTCAAACTCTTGTGGTTGCTCAAGCCTTAATTACGAAGATTGAAGCCGAGGAAAAATAGAAAGAACACAACTAGAAGATTGAATAACTCCTCCGGGCCATGAACCACTTAATTACGAAGGTGGGTAACTTGCCCACCAAGGAAGAATGCGAGCGACACACGACGAAAGACCGTCTCTACGATGATAGGGGGTTTCCATTATCTGAGAACGAATCGGGTTGGGAAAAAGCAAGAAGGCGAAGGTGAAAAATGGGAATCGCATAAGAATAGGATGAAAGAAGAAGTTGGTTCGAAGGGGCTCGAGTACATAAAGCAAAAAAGGTCCTTATTTGAAGGAGAAGATGTGTGTGTGTAAGTCTACCGCATTGAGTGTTCTTTTAATAGATTAAAGGCATCGAGGAAGTCGAACAACTCAAGGCTGCAACCTTATATATGGATGGAGCAGCCTTGGTATCGTTGGAGTGAGGACACGTCACCATTTTGATAATGAAGAAGACTGAAATGACATCTCCTTGATCATTCCAGCTATCGTACGAGGGTAGCCGATATGAGCAATTCATATCTATCCGCCCACGATTATGTTAGAAATTTTGGGAACATGATGGGTCCAACTACAGGGGCAGTTGGAGCAGGTCTTGGAAGGAACTTCCATCAAGCAGCTAAAATTGGAACTCTGAGGATCATACAACAACTTAGTCGTTGGTGAGGATCATACAACCTTAGGAACTTACCCACACAATGCGATTGGCGGTAATGAGAACTGTGTCGATGGAAGAGGGGCATGATAGGGGTGGGCCATTCCGATCAACAACAATACCAATGGGCTGTGGAAGCAATGTGGAAGCAATATGAAGCATTGGAAACCGATATAGGAAGGAACTTCCATCAAGAAGCTAAA
Organism: Lactuca virosa; assembly: GCF_052849685.1. NCBI lineage: Eukaryota > Viridiplantae > Streptophyta > Magnoliopsida > Asterales > Asteraceae > Lactuca > Lactuca virosa. Next base: position 116,107,941 of record NC_136431.1, read on the forward strand.
ATCGAAAGTCAGATCTTCGGTGAGGGTCATACAACCCTGGGGATTGACCCGCACAATGCGAATGGCGGTAACGAGAACCGTGTTGATGGGAGAGGGGCATGATCGGGGGTTGGCCATTCCGATCAACATATGGAGATATGGTAACCTCATATGGGAAAGTTAGAGGTAGCATGGGGATAGCTGAGGACGTTCAAAAGATTTTCAAAGGATGAACTCGCAGCTAAAGGGCAAAAGGGTTATGCTTCAAATGTGATGCCAAGTTCGCACCAGGCCATCAAGTAGTGTACTGAGAGACGAACATGAAGAAGAGGATCAGGAAGAACCGTCTAATACAAACTAGGATCATGCTCACTTAGATACAATGGAAGTCACATTAAACTCGTTTATAGTGTTAACGCTCCATAGACTATGAAACTACACAAAAACATGGGCGGTCTTGAAGTGGTGGTACTAATTGATGGCGGGTAACTTCGTTTCACAAGGCATTGCATGAACTACTGGTAAAAAAAATTGATTCTCGTGTTTCACGATCTACTAGTCGTAGATGATTTCTTCCCTCTAGAGTTAGGTCACCGATGTAATATTAGGTATTAAATAGATGCAAACATGGGGGATATGATTGTAAATTCCAAAGATCTTACGATGACATTATGGAAGGGAAACGGAGTGTTACATAGGTAGGAGATCCGAGCTTGTCTAAGAATCCAGTCTCTTTCAAATCATTCTTCAGGTCGTTATAGTATCACCGAATTGGTTAGCATCGGAGGTTACTGAATCGAGTGAGGCTTCCGAGGCCGTCAAGGCCCTTATCGCAAAATTTTAGGACATGTTTAATCTTCCAGGTGAACTAGTGCCCCATATGGACACATTCTTGTTTCTCGAATTATAGGAATTCTACCCGTTTCTTATTATAAATCTCCCATGATGTATATCATCCTTAACCGTTCATCTTCTTCGTTGGTGTTGTCATCCTCATTGGTATTGTTCTTAGTGTCGACCTTCTCTACTATGTGATTTGCTACAACACTATCCTTTATCTTCATTAAAAATAACATTCATTGTAAATTTGATTTTGTTAATATTGGGATTGAGCAAATTATAGGCCTTAGATTCAATGAAAAATCGAATCCTAAGAGTATAGGATCCACGCTCCTGTCATGAAGCTTCATTCTCTATTGTTATGGTACATGAACATTTGTTAAACAACCAAATACACATAAATATGAAACATAGGGTCGATTACTACTCCACGCTTTTTCAGGATTGATATCTATCAAAGTTGTATTGGTAGATCTATCCATAAAATAGTTTTTTAGTTGTTTACTTCTTCCCAAAATCTATTTGGCATTCATTGTTAGATAAAACAACTCCTAGCCATTTTAATAATGATCGTTTTTTTTTTTTCGTTTAGAGATTCCATTTTGCTAGTCCATGTAAGCATTTGTACGCAAGTTGTATTTCTATTCCCTTTTCCATACATGTTTCCTTAAATTCATCAAGTCGATTTCAACCCTATGTTATATCTTAGACACTTCACTAGAAAACATGTTCCCTTCTTAACTAATTTCTTGAAACATTTGAAGTAGTAATGTGTCTTAATTTTTCTATATCAAAAAGATATGCCTAAAAGTTTCTACTAAAATCATCAATAAAACAAAACTTGTAACTCTTATTAGTGTTTGACGTGGTCTGTAAAGGTCTACATGTACAAGTTCCATGTACAATTTAAGTTCCACAACCAAGTGTGCCAAAGTTACGTCTCAATTGTTATCCTTTTGTGAATGGTGATCAAGCGGTCTTCTTTGCGACTGGGTTGAGGTTGTGATTCAATAGACATCATAAACATGCTACTTGCACCCATTAAGGTCTTAATAATCAAACGTTCGTTGGGATGAAAAATCTTACACATTCCTTTTGTCAAGATATCTTGACCACTTTCTTGTAGCCGTGACATAGTAAGATTTGTTCCTCGACTACAAAACATTGTACATATCAAAAACAATATGATTGATTCCATTCAATTTGATCTTAGCATTACCTTAAGCAGGCACGTTAGTTATTATTTTGTTTCCAAGTTTAACTGTGGTCGTGTGACTTTGAGAACCATGATCAATCTCCATTCACGTGGTTCGAATATCTCAAATCATGTAACCATCCATATCATTTCTTAACTTCTTCTATGTAGGCCACTAGAAGCAATTCACTGTTAGGGTGTGAACACTTGATCAAATTCAATGGAGCATAGATATTTCATTGGGGCATTTGGAATGTTAATGGAGCACTTAGAGAAGGATGTCAAAAAGTCTCGTGGGACATCGATCCCATGTTTGAGGTATTTGTTTAAAAAAGTAGGGGCAAGGACGGGGGTGAGGGTAGAATTAACCCCCGTTTTAACTTCGGGGCAGGGGTGGGGTGGGTAGTCCCGTCCTGAAAGTCCCATGGTGTCCCGTTATATATATATATATATATATATATATATATATATATATATATATATATATATATATATATATATATATATATATATATATATATATATATATATATATATATATATATATATATATATATATATATATAGGGAAAAGGGAATATACATTACAGCCCCACCTAAGCTTAGGTACTAAACCTCTTGAAAATACATTGTTTTACTATATAAAGATTACGGTTAATGGATTCACGATTAATACTTCAAGATGTAAATTCAAGATCGACAGAATAGGGTTTAGGGTTTAGGGTTTAGGGTTTAGGGTTTAGGTTTAGGGTTTAGGGTTTAGAGTTTAGGTTCAGGTTTAGGGTTTAGGGTTTACGATTTAGGGTTAGGGTTTAGGGTTTAAGGTTTAGAGTTTAAGGTTTAGGTTTAGGATTTAGGGTTTAGGGTTTAGGTTTAGGGGTTAGGGTTTAGGGTTTAGGTTTAGGGTTTAGTAATGTTCACTTGGGTAAAGTAATAAACGATAATGGAGGAAAGAAAACAGAGATGGTAAAACGATAATGAAATAAAGAAATGTTATGGAGGATGATATATTTACCAAGTGAAACCAAACCGGGTATATTTAGCAAGTTAAAACGACATATTTTAGAGGTTTAGTACCTAAGCTTAGGTGGGGCTGTAATGTATATTCCGTATCCCCATATATATATATATATATATATATATATATATATATATATATATATATATATATATATATATATATATATGTATATATATATATATATATATATATATATATATATATATTTATATATATATAGAGCTAGGTTCATTTGTTTAAACTAATTATTGTGTTATTGTATGCATAAATATGGGTCAATCAAAATTAAATAAAAAATTAAATAATTAAATAAATTAATAAGGGTAATTTAGTAATATGATTAATAACTTCCAAAAATAATCCGTATAATCATGGTATTGACTTTTAACCTAATTTCTCCAGGTTTATATTTAATTGACTTTTTCTAACCCTAAATTTATCCCCCTCATAAAACCCTCCGATCACTCGCTAGATTCATGTATAATCAAATCGGCAGACACGTGATCGAAGAAGATGGCCGGCAGGGCTCCTCCGTTACCTCTCCGGCCGACACGTAACGTCGGTGGTTTGTTGTTTATCATTCTCGTGCACTGCACTCTGTTTTTGTTCTGTAGGAGTTCTTCAATTCCAGACTGCCGTCTATCCTCAACTGGAGCCTCTGCGAATAGCCCGATATGGTACTCTTTCTCCCTATATTTCATATATCGTGGTTGTTTTTGCTATTGCTGTTGTAGATCGTAATTTATTACGGTGTTTATGTTCCTAATTGATTTAGAATCAACTTTGGCATGATTAGTCAACCAAACTGTTCTGGATTCACCACAATGTTCGTTGTTAGAGAGCTAGCAGCAATAATTTCTGCATATCATGAACACCTATACATCTGTTTAGCAATAGTTTAGCAGCAATAGTTTCTGTACTCCATGTCACTAAATTCCCTGCATCAGAATTGACCAGTTTTTGGTATACTACAAGTACAGGTGAGTACCTATAATAAAATAGGAAAAATGTTGTTTCAAAAAGCTCCAAGTCTATCTAGAACCATTTTATCCAGGTAATAAATGCATCTGATAGGCTGCTGTCACATATTTCATACTTTTCCACTAAATTGGATTATCTTTCAATCAGGACAGTGCAAGTCCTGATTTTTCTATCCATGACAAAAAATCTAAAAACGCAGATGATGCTTCCTGCCTTAAACGTGGTTTTAGTATGTTGGATGCAGAGTTCTTCAATGACAACAAGGTAATGTTTACCTTTTTGTGTGTAATGTTGTTTCAAAAACGTGGTTTTAGTATGCTTCGTGCCTTATATTACTGTGATTTAATTTTTGATGTGGTGTTCGCACTTATTTCTTTTCAAATAGATTATGCTTTTGATTTCTATTCTGATTTCTGAAACAGAGTAGAAATGGTCATTGGATAGTTCTTGATGAATTTAATCTAGCCCATTATGATATTCTAGAACCATTAAATCGGTGTGTGTATTTTATACCATTCCAATTCTATCGGAATGGAGTCACGAATTCAAATTCTATCGAAATGGAAACACGAATTCTAATTCTGTTGGAATGGAATATGGATATTTTCTCATTGATTATACATGTTCTACAATTTTTGGTTATTGGTTTTGGTGCAGTTAACAAGTCCGCATATTTTTCCAAAGGAATATAGTTTTTTATTTATCATTTGCTAATGCGTTATTGGATTCTAAGCTACAATTGGATTTGTTTTCACAGAAGTTGATGCTTGAAGAAGTTGATGTTTGAAGAACGGACAACAAAATTAAAAGTGTTTTTTAGCAACATTATTCTTTTAGAATGAATTAGTGTATTTGTTAGATTTTGATGTTTTTTTTCCCGATTGGAAAGTTTTTTAGTTTTATTCTTTAACAATAAATGTAATTCTTTACAATTGTTACATGTATTCTATAAGAATTAATGTAATTTTTGTTTTAATTCTTCAATTGTTGGTTCGAGAATTTGTTATACTACAAGAAATTTTTAAAGTCATGATCAATAAATATGTTCAAGAATATTTTTATTATTTTATTGTTCTAGAATATTTTTATTTTTGAATATAGTCAAACATATTCTATTAGAATGTTCGAATTAAAAACCTTATAATCAGTAAAAAATCGGATTTTTAAAATTAATAAAATCTATGATCCCTTAAAATATGAAAATTTCCTTTATTAAATCTGTATTAATTGACTAAAATACTCTTCTAGTTAAATTAGATCGTATTTTTCAATTATATTTAATTCAATAATATGTATTAATCACTTTTTTAAAATAAGTAAAATGATTGGCCCACATTTATGCATATAATAACACAATAATTACTTTGAATAGAATAACCTAGGCCTTTATATATATATATATATATATATATATATATATATGTATATATATATATATATATATATATATATATATATATATATATATATATATACCAACTCATGATAAATACATGTTAGTTGACTTTTTAAAGGAAGCATAAGAGAAATACTCAAGAAAGAAGGTATGTCATTAACACTGATTTTAGTAGTTATAGCAAAGCAAGTATCAAAGATCATGATCTAGATGGCATTAGTGATCTTATAGGTATTGAAGTACTAATCATATATGGCAGGTTTGTAAAAGCCATCTCAGTAAATGAATCTCTCTAATTTCATCATATCATGTTTTGCATTTATGAGTGTTGATAACTAAAATCCCTAATAAATACACCATAGAAATAAATTTCTCGCTATGGTGTGGGTACCCCCCCCCACCCTTCTTTCCTTTCGGATTGCCGACTCTAGGGTTTCGATGGCAGAGCTTCACGGTGATCTCCTTCCAAATATACTGAAAATATTGAATGTGACGGATCTAATCTGATGCAAAAGTGTGTGTAAGTCTTGGGAAAAATTGATCTCTGACTCTGGTTTCATTAAATTCCATATGAACTATAGTTACCAAATTGATTACAAAAACAATGATATAGATAGGAGGATTGTTATGTCAAGGCTCTCTTATCGCAACGGGCCGCGTGTTTGTGATGTTGATGACAGATTCTTTGATGATCGTGATTGTCATCTTCTTGGTTCTTCCAATGGACTTGTATGCATCTCTTCTTTTTCTTCTCAACTTGTAGTAGCTAATCCCTCAACTAGAGAGGTTCAAACACTACGAGACCCTCAAATTCATGATACCAAGCATTTATGCTGGGGTTTCGGCTATGATTCATCTACGGATGATTACAAGGTTGTATTAGGGTTCCGTAAACGTGTTGGTTGGACATGTTTTCAAGTGTTAAGTTTGAAATCAAATGTTTGGAAACTAATTGGAGATGTAAAGTATTCGTTTCTTAGTAGGATTGGTATCTTATGCAATGGGGCACTTCATTGGATTATGAAAGATTCTTCATCTCCAAATAAGAAGAGAGTCATTACTTCGTTTCGGCTATCTGAAGAAAAATTTATCAAAATTCCCCAACCTGATGATGAGCAATATGAATCTGGTGTTGTTAGCCGCCCAGATATGGATTTAGGTATTATGGAAGATTGTGTGGTGATATGCTGTTCTACAAGACTAGGGAGTATATTTGTGCCCCTATCTATATGGAGAGTCTTGTATCTCCCTATGTTAACGGGAGGCCAAAGAGAAAGACAGAAGAGAGTAATAGCAAGAAGAGTCGTAAGGTGCATTCATTTTGTTTATCATATAATACAAACTGTGGAATTATATCTTGATTCTGAATTCTTATTAATGTTTATGATGATTCTTGTTCATCCCTAAAAAACTGTGTTGATCTTGGCCTCATAGCTCAATCTTCATGTTTACTCATGGGATGCTTTCATTTTCTTTTGTAATATATGAGGTCTGCAAATGGACATTATCTATAGTTTATAGTTTTGATCATTGAACTTACTTAAGTTTATTTTTTTCTTATTCGATTTACATTTAGATAGTGTTTGGTATCATGGAGTATGGTAAGGAATGGAATGGTTCATTCCATAGAAATGGGAAAAGTCTGTTTGTCTTGTCCGGTTGAATGGAATGGGCAATTCTTGAAGGAATTTGATTTCTTCCATTTTGTTAATTGTCACTGCGTTGTCGTTTGGATGTTTTTTTAAATTTCCATTATGGAGTGGAATGAAACTAAGCCTAGCTAACCTATCTAACAGTAAAAAGTCCTTATTGCCCTCACTACTCTACTTAAGCCACAACTGACAGGACGAAACGTAAGCCTAATAAGAAGTGTAACAGACTCATTACCTTCACCCGGTATAAACATAGCTTCTGTCTGCTATAAAGATAGCTTCTGATAGTTTTTAGTATCTTATGTTAATAAATTGTGTTTGATGGATTTCAATAGCTTGTGCTTGATGGATTTCAGAAACGTATGTTTGATGTTTTTAAAGTGTGACGAACTCTTACTTTCTAGTAATATCGTGTCTGATGATGTTAAAAAATGCTTTAAATACCATCACTTTAGCATCTTGTAGAAAGCTTCTAACAAAAAAATGTTGTTATAGACTTTCTCATAAAAGTGTATGCCTTCATTTAATTATCTGTGTTTCTTTAAATCACATTAGTATTATTGATGTATGTTACTATTTTGATTCTTAATTTTTTATGCAGGATCTACTCATGTTCATATGGTTACTACATCCTGGTTCTTGATTGTCATGTCATTTCATTTTCTATATCTTCATTTGCTTAAATTTGTTATGTTTGATCTATTCATTTTCTGTAAGTATACCATCAATAAACCAGCTATGATACGCTCTTGCGGATATGTTCTCCGTCTTGTAATACTGTTGTGCTTGATATGATTGAATTTGTTAGGATGGTCACCATGCAACACTTGGTTCTCAATCAAAGTGCCACTTCACTCATTCCAACCTAGTGGACAAACAATGAAGATAATTTTTTGTTGAATAAAGTCCATTAAAAAACAATATGTTGCATTTTTTAAATGTTGAGTTTGTGTAATGTTTTTTTTCTACTGAATGTAGGTGGATCGCAAATGTAAATACATGATATTAGAAGATTATCAAGATACTATTTTCATACAAAGTCTTGGAATCTATAGAAACGTTTTTACTCGTGTATAACATTCTAGAACTATGGCTCAACGTTTGTCTGTGACGTATTGAACTTAATGGGTCATAACACCAAGCTATTATAGGACAAAACCTTTATTTTTGGATTGCGGACACAACTATTACTTTAAGTTAGAGATATATACTACAATTGATGTTAAAGTATAAACTCATTATGTGTAATTTTGGTTAAACTCATTCATTTCATGAAAATACTATTTCTTGAGATTCTATATGAGTAGGGCAGGGATTCACTTTGGCTCGACTGTGAATGATAGTCAATAAAACTTGGATATCAAATTAGATTGCGTTATACACGATTTGTAAGTACTATTATGACCTGTAATGCAATTATCTGTGGCAAAATCTACATGGGAATTATTCACTTGAAAAACAACTTCAAGTTGGGCTGCAAAACAGGAAGTCAAGCATTAAACAAGAGAATGGCTAGGTTGTTTTAGAATGCAAGAGTTAGACCCTAGACTTACTGATCAAATCATGTATGTATACCAAAAATTTCATTAAAGTGGATCAGCAGTTTTGGATATTGGCAGCTTGCCTTAAAGCCATCAGTAGCAGCCTTCACTACCTACACTTTTGGCATCAATGTTTCATGACCTAGGCTTCAAAACCTACATGTCTTTCAGGGCTTAAATACCTACGCCTTCAGGACCTAGAATTTAAAGGCATCTTAAGGATCTGCGTTTGGAGGCCTTAAATACCTACGCCTTCACTACAATAGGGTTTTGCATTTCCTCACGAAAGCCATGGAGGAGTGTTAAGAATATGCTTTAGTCATGTCAAATAACTTTCTTTTTATTAGTTACTTAGGAAGCTAACTACTCATACTTGAATATTTAGGAAGTTGAATACTCCTGATTCTCTATAAATGTATTTCATGATTGGTATTCCGTCCTTAGTATACCATATGCCAAGGGTGTATTATGTTTCTCATGTATTTGTTTTATTTTTAAATGGATGGCAATGTTTAATTATTTGATAAGTTTCTGATGGTATCTTCACTATTTTAGTACGTAGTTTATTGGTTCTTTATGTCCATCATACCCGTTTTAGACACACCATTGTACACTGATTAGATAAAATGCTAAAATGGATTTGCAACTTGTTCTCTTATTAGTAGTTATAGTTCTCTTATTAGTAGCTTGAAAAGTACATGTATAGTTGGGGTTTCAAAGTAACTGATTCCACCGCATTTCTAGGAATCAAGAGGAATACAAAAGAGCTTCGTCAAAGCCTTAATGTTGATTGTTCAATTCTTTGTTTGTATATATGTTGCAGAATATGTTTTTGCAAGCTCATAGATTTTATTCAGCATAAAACAAAACAAAACAAAAGGGTAAAATGGTCATTTTTTCAACATTCAACACAGTCAGTCATATGTGTAATCAAACAATATTGTTTCAGCTTCTAACTCAATCAGGCTCTAGAAACTATCAAACAACCCGTTACTCCGTCTGTGGATCAAGCTTTGTATAAGATAACTGGAGGGTAAATAATGATATCCCAGGTGTACCAACATGCACATGGGATACTACTAATCATCTATAATTTGCCATTTTGAAAATTCGTACCGACAAATAAAAATTTAACAACTGTACCGACATGCACAATACTACTAATCATCTATAATTTGCCATTTTGAAAACTCATATGCAAAATTCTTTTTTTTTTCGCCTCATCAAGTTATCATGCTGCTTTATCATTCATCTCTAGAACCCCAACCCTCATTCCACGTGCTTGCTTTGAAAAAGGAGTAAATTACACGAATGGTCCCTATGGTTTAGGGTGATTTGAACGTTTGGTCCATAACTTATTTTTTTAACTCGGAAGGTTCCTACTGTTTGTTTTTGTTACGCGTTTGGTCCATATCTTATATAAAAAGACTATTTTTCCCTTGATTTTATTTATTTTATTTAAATAAACACACCCAACCCCACCCCTCACCTTACCTTACCTATCCCATCATTTTCCCTATTTAAATACTAGTCGTTTTAGGTAAGACAGGACCAAGCGCGTAACATAAACTAATAGTAGGGACCAAATGCTTAACAAAAACAAACAGTAGGGACCTTCCGAGTCAAAAAAATAAGTTAGGGACCAAGAGCGCAAATTATCCCAAAACATAGGGACCATTCGTGTAATTTACTCTTGAAAGAGATCCTTTTGTATCCCGTATCCGATCTTTAGTTTTCATTATTTCCTTTTTTTGCATCTTTGTTCCATATCTTTTTTTTCATGTATTTGAGCTTTTACATAACTCACCCCTCTCTCTTTCTAAACGGACATTATGATAATGTGTTTTCAATTTCTTTTCCTTTTGCTAGTATTGTCGCCTTTACCTCATTAGAAAGTTCAAAAGAAGAAATTATATTAGATGGTGAGATATAGCTTGGTTCTTACCTATGATTTAACGATAATTACCGTTAGGAAATCACAAAGATTGACAAACTTAGGTAAAAGTAGTTTAATCTACGAAGATTGTAGAGTTGCTAAGGCTCCTATAGTTTAGGTTCCTTCTTTAAGCTTCTTATTTACAAGATGTATAAACACTTGTATTTGTGAAGAAGATGGTAGACTTTGCAACTATAATCTGGGTACTTTTTTAAAGTTTTTTTTAATATTTTGATATGCAAGATATAAACATCAGTCGAAATATATATGCAAGATGTAAACATTAATTGAAATATATGAATTGATTAATCAAATGTCTTGATTAGACTTTCTCTCATCTACTTACCTACCCTACATATGACTTGCCATTGACAAAACCATTTTGTTTAGAAATATTTAATGGTGACATTTCTTGCCATTACGTACAAACCTTGGTATAGATACAAAAACATGGTTGTTCTTAATCCATAAATTACTCAATATAGCCTTGGTGTAACTATCTTTCAGGTTGTAGTCTTTTGGAATTTAATTTAGGTAGTTTTCGAATTTTGGGGGTTTGACTGGTCACGACACGATGGTGGAGACCTATGTCACACCCCCAAACCGAAACGGCAGAAACGTTCGGGGGCGGAGGACGTCATGTATAGTATCACAACAACTGAATAATAGTAATCAAAACAACAACAACCATTGTATTAATAGTATAGTGTTTACTTTACATTTGAATCATACATGATTGACTCCAAAAGTAAATAACAAATCAAGACTCGAACTACGACACTCCATCTTCATGAACCCGGTGCGTGTACCTGTCTACTACTGTCCTGAGAATACAAGTAGGTTTTGAAAGAGTATCAGCATAAAGCTGGTGAGTTCATAAGCATTTTGTTTTAGAAAACTATGCTTTGTTCTTTCGAAAGTACGTTATGTTTCTCCTGAAAGCCTTATATTTTATGTTGCAATAAATGTTAAGTAAAAATGATTCTTTGATGTCTGTTGAAAGTGTTTCTCAAGAAAATCCAATATTTTCTTATGTAAAGCATGATTAACCCATTCCTTCTATGACTTCTTAGTTCATACTAGTTATGTATCAACCAATATCGGATGGACAATTAATTGTGTGGATCTGCCCTAAACCCACAACCAAACAAGGAACAGGGAATGAGGCAGAACCACACATTCCACGATCTATCCGGTATTCTTCATACGTAACCTGGATGCATAAACTAAGGAGCCATGGAATTAATAATGAATATTCGTTAGTTGAATAATGAACCAACTGTTTATAAAGTACGGATGTTTACCCTGGAAAATCCTATATTTTCCCTAAGTGTAAGTTGTTGAATTGTCTGTTTGAAAACCTTTACATGAAAGGATTTTTTATGAAAAACCTTTGTATGAAAACTGTAGTGTGAATACCGTGGTGTGAATACCCTCATGCGATCACTTAGCACATACGAGTTATAGAAATCTAGATCGGACAGACAGTCGATTAGGTGATTCCGCCCTAAGCCCACAACCAAACAAGGAACAGGAAATGAGGCGGAGATCACACATCCCACTGAAAGTTGGATGTTAATTTCATATTACCGTAGTGTATATACTAAGTGATCACATGATCACTAACCCTAATGTCTGTTTGTTAGGAGTATTATTATGTGAACGAGTCGTTGTTTCACCTGTGGATTCTCATAACCATACTATGGACGCTCAACAATACGACGTACTCGGACGTACGTCGATGAAAATGACGTTTTTCACCCTCGGTTGACTGTAACTAATAGTCAGGGTGCGGGATTGTCACTCCTGTATAGATCTATACACAAACTCACTCTCTCCCGTCAGGAGACTTTGGTTACAAGGCGTCTCACACTGTAGTTCTCTCAACGAATTCACTAATAATACTATGAAAACCCTTTATGTTATTAATATGAATCCTTATAAAATAATATCTTTTATTTCATAGTTCATAAGTTTGTTTCCGTTGTTTCTGAAAACTGTTTTCTCCATATTTGTATCTTAATATGTTTTGTAAAAACTGATTTCAAGTCTAGTAGTAACTATGTTCATCATGTTTAGTAAATTCTATGTTCAATGTATACTATCGATAGAAAAATATAATAAACCAAATTATATCTTTAACACAAGATTACTTGTGCTTTTACTTGTATCCCCCATGAAAACATTAAAAACTCGGAAAATGTAGGGGTATGAACTCACCTGCAGTGAGTGGTACGAATGAAAGTTTGGTTTGTAGCATGCTAAGTGCCAAGTGAAGACTCAAGCACAACAGATCCTAATAAGCATATATTGGCACATATATGTCTATAATTAGTCTTTATACAACTAATAATGAAAGGAAAACACCCTAGGACTTAGAAAATACTTAGATTGAAGTGTTAGAAGCACTAAAGGTTGCATATAGTGGGTGTATGGCCACACAGGGGCATGTGCGGCCACCAGGTGTGCTGCCCATTGGGTGTGCGGCCTGGTGTGTGCGGCTATGGAGTGTGCGGCCGCACACTCCTAGGAAAAATGGTCAAAAACGTTATTCCAAGGTCATATCTTGCATCCCCTAAGTGTCCTTGATCATGTGCTAGCATACAACATGAGTTTGAGGCCCTTAAGCACTAAAATAAGGGGTGTACGACCACATGGGTGTGTGCGGCCGCACACTCCTTGATGATCATGTTCTGGATGTTTTCTAAGGCTCAAATCTAGCAAATAACATGCAGGAGGAGGGTACTTACGAAGTAGAAGCGTTTTAGGGGTGTTCGGAGCCCAAGAACTTAGTAGGTGTTCTTGGTGTTCTTGGTGAAACTAAAGAACACTTGAAGATCTACCAAAATGGAGTGATTTCATGGATAAAATCAGTGATTTACACTAGATGGAGTATGGAATCAACAAATCATAGGAAATAAACACTTACCACTTGAAGATCTAGCTGAAAAAATCAGGAGCTACTTGAGAGAAAACGAGTTATGGTCTAGGAGGGTGAAAAGGGTTGAATGAAGGCCAAGTCTTAACTTTATAGTCGTGAGTGTGCTGCCAGAGGAGGGGTGTACGGCCGCACACCCAAGTGTACAGCCGTACACTCCTCATATTGGAGTGTTTGGCCATTTTTGGGTAGGGGTGAACTCGTGGAACCCAAATCTAGACTCTAACTTGAAGATAATAGGTTTAGAACACTCAAATCGACTCAAAACAATGCTAGAAGGTAGCAGAAACGAGTCTGACTCTGATTGGTTTGAATAACAGTACAAGATAGAAATTTCGGGTTGTCACATCATCCCCCCGTTAGAGGGAATTTCGTCCCGAAATTCAAACATGGAATAAAATCCCTGGAATTGGAAAAAGACGAAGGTATCACGAGTGTCTCGTCGGACAGAGGATTCTCTAGGATCAGTAGAGCCCTTGGGTTTCATACAACCCTTGCGTTCTCCAGTGAATTCAAATCCTCGCTGGATGGTTCAGCGGATTGTTACTGCTGTATTTGATGTTCTGATCCGTGAATGATGTGTAGGTTTGACTTGCCTGACCACGTTCATCTAACTGGTAGGATGTTCTTTTGTAGTTCTGAGCAACCTTTGTCCTTGAGTTCATGGTAGGACTCATACATGGTCCATCTACCATTGCCTCATGTACACAAGTCGTATATAATTAAGACTAATAAGACGGTCGGATGGGTGACCCAGCCCCAGGTCCACAACCAAACAAGGAACAGGAGATAGGTCGGAATCACACATCCTAAGTCCGTAGGATCTTAATTATATACCACCCTCGCGTGTACATCTAACATTGATAGGCTAACCGTATCTGTCCCTAGCCTCTACGCTTGAAATCGACTTGCTGCACGAGTGGTGCTTCCAAAATGGTCTGCTGAGGGTGCTTAAGGAAGGTTACGGGTGGATACCATACTCCTTGCATGAGTATTTTCGAGAGTTTAAGGCGAGATGAAATTTCGGGGTTTGCATCTAGTTTATCGTTATGAATGACGAGAGTTGTGTTATTCGGTCGGTTTAAGGCAAAGGGTCTCCTTGGTGACACATTGTCATGCCCCCAAACCAGAACGGCGGAAACGTTCGGGGGCGGAGGACTTCAGGTAAGTATCACAACACATGAAATATAGTAATCAAAGTACAAACAACCATTGCATTAATAAGTATAAGTTTTACATAAGTGTTTAAACATTGCATATTCAAACACCAAAGTAGGTACAGTAGAAGACAAGAGTCGCGGTACGGTACTAGGTATTAAGAGCTTCGGGAGTGTACCTGTCTACTGGATTCCTGAGAATACAAGTTATTTGGAAAGAGTAGATCAGCATTTAAGCTGGTGAGTTCATAAGTATTTTAGTTCTGTTAAGTAACCCCTAAGTTCTTTGGATAAGTTCACTGGTTCCTCCAGAAAATCCTATATTTCCTAAGGTAATTAACTGATAACCTCAATAGTTTCCCTCTGTAATTACTTAGTTTAGACTAATTATATATAACCTAATATCGAATGGACAGTTAAATGGGTGTATCTGCCCTAAGCCCACAACCAAATAAGGAACAGGAAGTAAGGCGGAAGTCACACATTTCACTGTCAATCGAATATTACTTATGTATAACTATGATGTAGAAACTAAGGAATTATAGAATTAACCACTAGAGGTCCTTTATGTTATACTTGTTTACAGAAAATTAATGACTAAGTTCCCATTTGTAAAAGTGGTTTAATCCCATAAACCATTTCATTTGTAAAAGTGGTTTAATCCCATAAACCGTTTCATTTGTAAAAGTAGTTTAATTCCATAAACCGTTTCATTTGTAAAAGTGGTTTAATCCCATAAACCGTTTCCTTTGTAAAAGTGGTTTAATCCCATAAACCGTTTCATTTGTAAAAGTATTCTTAGTTTTATCCGTTCTACAGTAAAACATTAGTATTAATCCTGGAAAATATTATATTATCCATAATACTGCCTTGTGGTTTTAAATGTTCCAAAACCAGAAGTACAAGTATATTTACCATACTTGATTTCATGATACGTAGCTTTTACTGTAAGTAAAAACTAACAGAAGGTATATTTGGTCAGGATGTAATTATCTTTTCTTACTGTTTTAATAGAAGTATATTACTTAGTAATTTACTCGTTGTTTTATCCATGTGAGTTCTATTAACCATACTAATATGACTGATATGCCTGATGCGACGTTCTTCAGGCGTCGGAAACGGTATGACATTTGACACCCTAGGCCTGCCGGCCAAACTGTAGCGAGCAGCAAAGGTGCGGGATTGTCAGTCCCATATAGATCTATACACAAATTCACGCTCTCCCTACAAAAGATTCTGGTTAATAAGTCAGGACTTAAGGTCGTACTTAGATAAGTACACCATGAAGAGTCTCACAAATTTATTGTTTCAACGAGATTTACGATGTATTATTACCCCGTGATTGCTAACCCTGGTACGTTGTATTTGTACCTTTGTTAATGCAAACCCGATATGATGTATTATTACCCCGTGATTGCTAACCCTGGTACGTTGTATTTGCACCTTTGTTAATGTAATCCTGGTATGATGTATTATTACCTCGTGATCGCTAACCCTGGTACTCTGTATCGTACCTTTGTTAATGCAATCCCGGTATGATGTATTATTACTTCTTTAATATGTTGTTCATATATTAAAGGTATTATACATATCCTGGTATATGTTGTTCAACCGGAGTTTTACAGATGCGGGAGGTGTGCCCCTTCAGGTTGCATCTATTGGAATGCAGCTCTCGGCAAACTCCATGATGATGGTAGTTGCACTTACTGCAGTGTGGGAGGTTTCCTAAGTACGACGTGGTCGGTGATAGAATAACAGGGCTGGTTGGGGTATTGACTGCCCCAGTTCGTTGCCCTCTGTTAGGTTTTTGAGTTGAACAACTCCCTTTCTTGTCCTCGAACTTTTGTTTCAGGATATTAGGCTTAAAGTTCGAAGTGTCCTTACAAATAGGTACTCGTTGTTGTACTTGGTCATCACCACGATCGGGGTTACCGATAGCATTACCACTAACATTTACGTTGTTCGCATTAAGGTGTGCCATGACAGCTGCTACAGCTGCTGTGACTGCAGCTTGAAACGTAGCCGCATCTATTTAAAGGATTGGTGTTTTGCCGGTGGGTTGGTTACGTTTCTTCGGAGGCATGATTCTGTTACATGATAAGAAAATGAGCTCGTGAGCGACTATTGTTTGCTCTAGATGTATTCTAACCATTTGTATCTATGTATAAATCTTTCGTTTTGTTATATTGTTCTCAATGATTCGACCTGCATCCCTATGATGCAGTCCTGGTAAGGAACAGTAATAAGTTTCTAGAATGGTTATGAACCGAGTATCATCCGAACTAAGTTACTTTTGATTGGTGGATATCGTTTTCCAACTTTCGAAAATATTCGAAAATAATTCATAACAGTGTCTACATAAAATAGACTTATGAATTTGAGAAGTAATTACTATCAATTAAGATATCGTGATCTGATTTATTGTTATTAGCCGTGACAGGAAAAGAGGATAAGCTCAAAACCTAATGTGAGTAATGAAATCACTAACTCGCTAGGTTGAATCGATTTACTAGTTATTACTTAGATGAAAAGGTGCTCAAACACTTCACATGAATTACACGTGGTTTTCCTTTGTTCTCTGTTCTATTATGGGTGGTAATGATTTGTTTCCTCCTGGTATATATAGGGTGTCCTTCTCCTCTGTAGGTATATTGAATTCTCGAGCTGTCTTACTTCCGATTCTGACACAGATCCCCATTACTTCGTAATGAAGATTTTGAATCTCGGAAGTTCATGTGAATCTCTCATTGGTGTCCTTAATAGGGTAAGGGCACTAAATGATTTCTATAGTTTATTTACTTATCATCTGTTTCTTTCTCGGACTTCTCCTAATGAAATTCTGTTGGATCCTCCTTGACTCTTCTATTGATTGCTGAAGTAACTACATTTATCTAAGGGGTTTACACGAGAATGGGAATGTCTAAAGGATCTATGAGAAAATTTAAATTTTTACGAAGGTGATCCTTTCTGGTCCTTCTATAATCACATGGTGTGTACTGATTATATATAATCCAGATCAAATAGACCTTCGAATAAGTAATCCTACTCTAAAACCACATCCAAACAAGGAGAAGGAAGTAGAGTGAAAATCAAATATTCTAAGTCTATAAAATCCCGGGTATATATAACCTTAACGTATCCACTTAGTAATTATAGACTTATCATAAAAGATCTTTTTAATATTTCCCCAAAGGTATGCAAAATACCTCCATGTTATTTTAGTTATGAGTTTGATTCTTGGACTTCTAGATATAAGAACTTGACAAGTTTTCAGTTTTCTTGTTATGGCATCCTAAAATACTCCCATAGTATTTTAATCTTTATGTTTGGTTCTAGAATTCTTCTGGTACTTAGGTAAGTTTTAGACTTATTGCAACACTACAATCACTCCCAAACACATGTTGGTCATATCTCAAATGAATATAGTTGATCAGGCTATATTGATCCCATATATGATTACATAACTGTCCAGGCTTAACTATAATGTCCAACATCCAAATACTTTTGTTTTGTTCTTCTTGTGATACTCATTCTAGTATATATATTCTGCCTGTACTTATACTTTTATAAAATATTGTTATATTTTTAAAGTATAATTCTTGGTCAGAGTGTTTTTATCCCACCGGGTTTATAGTTGTATATCTTTTATGACTGATATACTGAGTTCACTATAAACACTGCTCAGATACCAATCTGTCACACCCCTAAACCAGAACGGCGGAAACGTTCGGGGGCGGAGGACTTCAGGTAAGTATCACAACACATGCAATATAGTAATCAAAGTACAAACAACCATTGCATTAATAAGTATAAGTTTTACATAAGTGTTTAAACATTACATATTCAAACACCAAAGTAGGTACAGTAGAAGACAAGAGTCGCGGTACGGTACTAGGTAGTCTTCTCCAGAGCTTCGGGAGTGTACCTGTCTACTGGATTCTTGAGAATACAAGTTATTTGGAAAGAGTATATCAGCATTTAAGCTGGTGAGTTCATAAGTATTTTAGTTCTGTTAAGTAACCCCTAAGTTCTTTGGATAAGTTCACTGGTTCCTCCAGAAAATCCTATATTTCCTGAGGCAATTAACTGATAACCTCAATAGTTTCCCTCTGTAATTACTTAGTTTATACTAATTATATATAACCTAATATCGAATGGACAGTTAAATGGGTGTATCTGCCCTAAGCCCACAACCAAACAAGGAACAGGAAGTAAGGCGGAAGTCACACATTTCACTGTCAATCGGATATTACTTATGTATAACTATGATGTAGAAACTAAGGAATTATAGAATTAACCACTAAAGGTCCTTTATGTTATACTAGTTTACAGAAAATGAATGACTAAGTTCCCATTTGTAAAAGTGGTTTAATCCCATAAACCATTTCATTTGTAAAAGTGGTTTAATCCCATAAACCGTTTCATTTGTAAAAGTAGTTTAATTCCATAAACCGTTTCATTTGTAAAAGTGGTTTAATCCCATAAACCATTTCCTTTGTAAAAGTGGTTTAATCCCATAAACCGTTTCATTTGTAAAAATATTCTTAGTTTTATCCGTTCTACAGTAAAACATTAGTATTAATCCTAGAAAATATTATATTATCCATAATACTGCCTTGTGGTTTTAAATGTTCCAAAACCAGAAGTACAAGTATATTTACCATACTTGATTTCATGATACGTAGCTTTTACTGTAAGTAAAAACTAACAGAAGGTATATTTGGTCAGGATGTAATTATCTTTTCTTACTGTTTTAAGAGAAGTATATCACTTAGTAATTTACTCGTTGTTTTATCCATGTGAGTTCTATTAACCATACTAATATGACTGATATGCCTGATGCGACGTTCTTCAGGCGTCGGAAACGGTATGACATTTGACACCCTAGGCCTGCCGGCCAAACTGTAGCGAACAACAAAGGTGCGGGATTGTCAGTCCCATATAGATCTATACACAAATTCACGCTCTCCCTACAAGAGATTCTGGTTAATAAGTCAGGACTTAAGGTCGTACTTAGATAAGTACACCATGAAGAGTCTCACAAATTTATTGTTTCAACGAGATTTACGATGTATTATTACCCCGTGATTGCTAACCCTGGTACGTTGTATTTGTACCTTTGTTAATGCAAACCCGGTATGATCTATTATTACCTCGTGATTGCTAACGGTACGTTGTATTTGTACCTTTGTTAATGCAATCCTGGTATGATGTATTATTACCTCGTGATCGCTACCCTTGGTACTCTGTATCGTACCTTTGTTAATGCAATCCCGATATGATGTATTATTACTTCTTTAATATGTTGTTCATATATTAAAGGTATTATACATATCCTGGTATACTTAAATAAATTTTGGTACTTTCCTTGGAATGTGAATCATACTTGTATATTTAGTTTTGAATCATAAATTATACCTATTATAATTTATATGTTCTATCTGATTAACATCATTTCTCATGGATGAACACCTTTGCTCAGCATGATACAAAGGTAATGATACCGAATGATGTAACCTTTTATATTCATATATGTATAATATATATATATATATATATATATATATATATATATATATATATATATATATATATATATATAATTAAGAAGGAAACGACCTTCAGACAAATAACACCACTTTAGTACCACATCCAAACAAGGAAAAGGAAATAAGATAATTCATTAGTCCTAAGTCCTTCAAATCTTATTTATATATTTATACATATATAAACATGATTTTGGTAATTATAATTTGAAATAGTTTATAAAACCTTTTTCAAAAAATTTAACGGAGTTTACATGACTTTAAAGATTTAACATGGCTTTAAGTCATTTTGGAAGTATTTGGTAATTCTTAAAAGCATACGAAAAGCCTTCGTGTGATTATTATCACATAATTTTTAACACAATTTATATTGTGTTAAACTTGTATTCGCCCCCTAAAAAGCATTTAAAAACCATTAAAAAGGTAAATTATAGGGGTATGAACTCACTTTGATAAGTGATGATTTGGGCAGCGTTTCGTTTCTATAGATGATCTTTCTCGAAGAAACCGCGAGTTTTTGATTAAAACCCGAGCTTTATGCGGGCAGCACTTCGACTGGAAAGAGGTTATCTTCTCGAGAATCCCAAGGCTTCGGGGCTTCCTTCGGGTTTTAGACACGATACCGGGGCCTTGGGGGGTCGTGAGAAAGTTTAGGAGGTGAAAAGGTGAAAAATGGTGAATTTTGGGGTGAAAAACCTCTCAAATCCGAGAAGTCTCGCACCCTTTATATAGGGGTGAGAGGGTTCGGCCGAGGGAGGTGAGTCATCGGACAGGTGGCAAGGGTTCGGACATCTGGCGAGGCGAAGGCGAGTCAGCAGACACGCGTCAGAAGGAGAAGCGAGGAGGGTGGCCGCCTCGGATGCGTGTCGGACCAAGAGAGGACCGGACTTCGGTCCAATCAGGAGGCGCCTATGACGACTTCGGACCAATCAACGGGTGACACGCGAGACTATGGTCCAATCAGTAGCGAACACGTGTCCTATAAGTGGAAGCCTCGCATGCGAGGGTGACGTGGCCGAAGAGGGTCCATGCGATATTTCCCGGTTTTCCACATTTTCTTGATTTTTGTGCCAAAAACTTGCGAAATTCATAACTTTCGCATACGAGCTCCGTTTTTGGCGTTCTTTATATGCACGCGTACGTAAAATTATACTCTACAACTTTCGTTTAGACTTCGTTGGCTAATTCTGACTTTATTTTTAATATTATTATTTTTAACAAACCGGGACAGGAAATCCGTTAAAAATTCATAACTTCTTCATCCGATGTCCGTTTTTGTCTGTCTTTTTACCGTTGTACTACTAATGATGAGAACTTCAATTATTGTTTAGGTTGTGTCGGCTAAAAATCACTCTATCAATATTTCGTGTTTTTAGCTGTACATTGCTATACTGAATCTTAGAAAAATCATAACTTCTTCATACGAAGTCAGATTTTGACGTTCTTTTTATGAAAGTTCTCGGTTTAACATAAACTACAACTTTAATTTAGACTGTTAAGGCTAAAAAGCCTTTTATTGAAAATTCAGTTTTTACACTGAACAGTGTTTTGTCGCGGATCTTCGATTGGTCATAACTTCTTCGTTATAACTCGGATTTTAGTGTTCTTTATGTGTTTGGAAACCTTGTAACAATCTCTACCACTTTGTTCATCCCAATTACGATTATTGATCAATTTATTTTTGACCTAAATTTGACTGGTGTCACACACGTGGGTTTGGTATAATGCAGAATCAGTCGGACTCAGTGGGAAGACGTCGTGGAATTTCGGGTTAAGTTAGTTTGGAAAGAGCGCTTCGTTAGAACATCGGTGCATCTGGGTGTATATTCTCGGTGCTTTCTGTTTTGATTCGGAAATTACTACCACGATAGTTTTGCATTGCCTTACGTGTGTATTAACTGAAAGATTTTTCTGGTGAGTGCTACTTGATATTATGATCCCTATCCAGTCTCTTTATAATCGCTTGGTATCTACAACTTATATATAATTAAGAGGGATAAGACAGTCGACTGAGTGACTCTGCCCTAAATCCACAACCAGACATGGAACATGAGATAAGGCGGAATCACGCACTCTAAGTCTATTGGTTCCTGATTATATATAGCCCTAATGTTTACACCAAGCCATTATAGATTACTAGAAAGAGTATTTAGTTTCTATGTATAAACTATGTGCTTAGTTTATACGAGTAAAAAACAATTATAGTTAGAACTTAGTCGTGAAACGGTTTCCTTAGAAATGTAGGTTTGGGAAAAGATTCGAGTTGGAGGACGTACCGCTGCTCTCGGGGGTCTCCGGGGTAGACTCTCCTGTGGTGATCATTAACACTCTTCCATCTTTACCAGGGTTCCTGACAAAAGGGCAATCTCTCCTGAAGTGTCCCGATTCACCACATTCGTGGCAGGTCTGACTTGCTTCCTCAAATGGGACCTGAGAGATTTGTCGTGCCGGTGCCCTACAGAAGCGGATGGTGTGTCCCCTTTGGAGGCATTTCTTGCAATACCACTTTTGACACCTTACGATATGATGGAAGTTGCACTTACTACATTTAGGGAGGGTTCCAGCATAATGACTGCCAGGTGCTGAGGTGGTTGGCGTTGGGGCAGCATAGGCTGCACCTGTCTGTTGTTCCTCGGAGGGTTCTTGTGTTGACTGCCTCTTCTTTCTGCTATCGGACCCTTGATTATCATCACCTCCTTTTGTTTTCCGATGAACGAGGTCCATTATGCCTTGGAGGATCCCATAGTCCACCAAGGTCCGAGCCAGGCGTTTGGTACTGTCGAACGTAAGAGGTTTTGCCGCTATTACGCTTCCTTGGATTGGAGAAGGTAGTCCCAAAATGAATTTTTCTACCTTCTTACTTTCCGGGGTAACTATCCCCGGGCATAGTGCAGCTAAGTCGCTGAATCTGTCGGTGTAGGCTTCTATGTCTGAGCCTGCCATGGTGAGGTTCCACAACTCATGCTCTAGTTTTTGCACTTCGCCCTTCGGGCAGTACTCTTCTAGCATCATCTGTTTCAGGTTTTCCTAGCCCATTGCGTTTGCGATTGGAAGAGTCAGTGACTTGACATGACTATTCCACCATGTAAGGGCTCTGTCAGAGAAAGTGCAAGCAGCAAACTTCACTTTCTCCCTTCTGGACACCCGCAGAGCTCAAAAATCGATTCTGTCTTTTCGAACCATCGCATTAGAGCGATGACTCCCCCACTTCCATCGAAGGATTTGGGTCCGCAAATCATGAAGTCTTTGTATGAGCACTCCCTTGTGCGTCCGTGGTTAGAGTTGTTGCTTCCACTACCCGATCCACCAGTGCCACTTGCATTGATGTGAGTCATGGCAGCTGTCACTGCGGCTGTTACTGCCGTTTGAAAGGCGACCGGGTCATATGGAGGAGGCGGCAGTGGAGGTGCGTTGTTCTTGTTTCTGTTCGACTTCTTAGGTGGCATCTTTCTGCTAATAAGACGAAACGAGGGTAAGTCCTTAGTGGCTACGAATCGAGTGTTATCCGAATCAAAATGGTCTTGGTTTTGAATGTATCATGTTATGTCCTTCAAAGCAATTCATAATAGAGGTCTATGTAACATAGACTTATGAATTTGATGGTGACTACCCTCTTAATGAAGTTATGGAATCTGGTTTACTGTTACTTAGCTGATATGATAAAGGCAATAAGCCTGACACATAGTGCGAGCACTGTAATTACTAATTCACTAGATCATATTAGTTAGTTACTTATTAGTATGACGTATATGGTGCTCTACCACCCTGTGCGCCTTTGGAGGGGTTCCTGTTCCAGTTATGATGGTCCTGAATCCAACTGCGGGGATTTGTTGTCTCTGAACTTTCCTATAGTTTTTCTTATTCACCGCAACTCCTGCTTCGGGTTCTACTACAGGTCTCTATCACCTCTCTGATGGAAGAATCGCCTCCCCGTATGATTCCTTCTAGGGACCCTCTTTATGAATCCTCTCTAGTTCCTCCTTGATTCTTCTGTTGTCGGTTGGAGTGGCTATCTATATCTAGGGGGTTCGTGCGAGAATGGGGATGTCTAGAGAATCCTATAAGGTTAAGTAAACATTTCTTCTTTAGTTATTGATGATCCAAACTGGGTCCTCCTCTGGTCAAGCAGTGCACGCAAGCTGTATATAACCAAGATCAAATAGACCTTCGAATAGGTGATCCTACTCCAAAACCACAACCAAACAAGGAACAGGTAGTAGAGCGTAGATCACCAATTCTGAGTCCATAAGATCCCAATTATACATAACCCTGGAAGCATGCACTTCGCAATCATAGACCTGCCAGTAAAGGTCTTTTAGTTCTTATTTAAGCTTGTTATAGTGCCTAAAATACTCCTATAGTATTTTATCTTTATGTTTTCTCCTAAGGATACCCTTGTGTATGGGGTTAGGTAAGTTTTAGACTCGTTGCAGCACCACTATCACTCCCAAACACATGTTGGTCGTATCTCGAAGAAATATAGTTGATCAGGTTATATTTATTCCAGATATGATTGCATAACTGCTTAGGTTTGACTGTAGCGTTCAACATCTAAATACTTTTATTCGTTTTGTTCTTACTTGTTCTTATTGTGATACTTGTTCTTAGTGTGTATGCTTATTAGTATACTTACCGTAAAATACTTATATTTTAAAAAGTATACTTTTAGTCTGAGCACTCCGGCCCCATTGTATTTATAGTTGTATATCTTTTACTGGTTGATATAGCAAGTTCACTATAAACAATGCTCTGATACCAATCTGTCACACCCCCAAACCGAAACGGCAGAAACGTACAGGGGCGGAGGATGTCATGTATAGTGTCACAACAATTGAATAATAGTAATCAAAGCAACAACAACCATTGTATTAATAGTATAGTATTTACATTACATTTGAATCATACATGATTGACTCCAAAAGTAAATAACAAATCAAGACTCGAACTACGACGCTCCATCTTCATGAACCCGGTGCGTGTACCTGTCTACTACTGTCCTGAGAATACAAGTAGGTTTTGAAAGAGTAGCATCATAAAGCTGGTGAGTTCATAAGCGTTTTGTTTTAGAAAACTATTCTTTGTTCTTTTGAAAGTACATTATGTTTCTCCTGAAAGCTTTATATTTTCTGTTGCAATAAATGTTAAGTAAAAATGATTCTTTGATGTCTGTTGAAAGTGTTTCTCAAGAAAATCCAATATTTTCTTATGTAAAGCATGATTAACCCATTCCTTCTATGACTTCTTAGTTCATACTAGTTATGTATCAACCAATATCGGATGGACAGTTAATTGTGTGGATCTACCCTAAACCCACAACCAAACAAGGAACAGGGAATGAGGCGGAAGCACACATTCCACGGTCTATCCAGTATTCCTTATACGTAACCTGGATGCATAAACTAAGGAGCCATGGAATTAATAATGAATATTCGTTAGTTGAATAATGAACCAACTATTTATAAAGTACGGATGTTTACCGTGGAAAATCCTATATTTTCCCTAAGTGTAAGTTGTTGAATTGTCTGTTTGAAAACCTTTGCATGAAAGCCTTTGTATGAAAAACCTTTGTATGAAAACCGTAGTGTGAATGCCCTCATGCGATCACTTAGCACATACGAGTTATAGAAATCTAGATCGGACAGACAGCCGATTGGGTGATTCCGCCCTAAGCCCACAACCAAACAAGGAACAGGAAATGAGGCAGAGAACACACATCCCACTGAAAGTTGGATGTTAATTTCATATTACCCTAGTGTATATACTAAGTGATTACATGATCACTAACCCTATTGTCTGTTTGTTAGGAGTATTATTATGTGAACGAGTCGTTGTTTCAACTGTGGATTCTCATAACCATACTATGGACGCTCAACAATACGACGTACTCGGACGTACGTCGATGAAAATGACGTTTTTCACCCTCAGTTGACTGTAGCTAATAGTCAGGGTGCGGGATTGTCACTCCCCTATAGATCTATACACAAACTCACGCTCTCCCTCCAGGAGACTCTGGTTACAAGGTGTCTCACATTGTAGTTCTCTCAACGAATTCACTAATAATACTATGAAAACCCTTTATGTTATTAATATGAATCCTTATAAAATAATATCTTTTATTTCATAGTTCATAAGTTTGTTTCCGTTGTTTCTGAAAACTGTTTTCTCCATATTTGTATCTTAATATGTTTTGAAAAAACTGATTTCAAGTCTAGTAGTAACTATGTTCATCATGTTTAGTAAATTCTATGTTCAATGTATACTATCGATAGAAAAATATAATAAACCAAATTATATCTTTAACACAAGATTACTTGTGCTTTTACTTGTATCCCCCCCTGAAAACATTAAAAACTCAGAAAATGTAGGGGTATGAACTCACCTGCAATGAGTGGTAGGAATGAAAGTTCGGTTTGTAGGATGCTAAGTGCCAAGTGAAGACTCAAGCACAACGGATCCTAATAAGCATATATTGGCACATATATGTCTATAATTAGTCTTTATACAACTAATAATGAAAGGAAAACACCCTGGGACTTAGAAAACACTTAGATTGAAGTGTTAGAAGCACTAAAGGTTGCATATAGTGCGTGTATGGCCACACAGGGGCGTGTGCGGCCACCAGGTGTGCTGCCCATTGGGTGTGCGGCCTGATTTGTGCGGCCATGGAGTGTGCGGCCGCACATTCCTAGGAAAAATGGTCAAAAACGTTATTCCAAGGTCATATCTTGCATCCCCTAAGTGTCCTTGATCATGTGCTAGCATACAACTTGAGTTTGAGGCCCTTAAGCACTAAAATAAGGGGTGTACGGCCACATGGGTGTGGGCGGCCGCACACTCCTTGATGATCATGTTCTGGACGTTGTCGAAGGCTCAAATCTAGCAAATAACATGCAGGAGGAGGGTACTTACGATGTAGAAGCGTTTTAGGGGTGTTTGGAGCCCAAGAACTTAGTAGGTGTTCTTGGTGTTCTTGGTGAAACTGAAGAACACTTGAAGATCTACCAAAATGGAGTGATTTCATGGATAAAATCAGTGATTTACACTAGATGGAGTAAGGAATCAACAAATCATAGGAAAGAAACACTTACCACTTGAAGATCTAGCTGAAAAAATCGGGAGCTACTTGAGAGAAAATGAGTTCTGGTCTAGGAGGGTGAAAAGGGTTGAATGAAGGCCAAGTCTTAGCTTTATAGTTGTGAGTGTGATGCTAGAGGAGGGGTGTGGAACCCAAATCTAGACTCTAACTTGAAGATAATAGGTTTAGAAAACTCAAATCGACTCAAAACAATGCTAGAAGGTAGCAGAAACGAATCTGACTTTGATTTGTTTGAATAACAGTATAAGATAGAAATTTCGGGTTGTCACAACCTATCACGATGCGACCACTTCATTTAAATGTCGGCGTGGTCAGAAGTCGATGCGGTCTGGAGTTGGACCTCTGTGAAGTGGCAGTTGTGCACAAAACCATAAATCTCGGGCCTTGGCCCTATATAATGGTGCTAATTCTCTAAGGTTTCTCTCTACTGCAACCTCTATCCTCAGAAATGAAACCCTAACTCTAGTGTATGAAAACCTTGAGCGTTGTTGCCATTTTTGGTGTTTTGGTGGTCTCTTCGTGAAGAAGGTGGTCATCCCAGTGCTTGTTGAGGTCTTTGCTTTTGAGATATGATATTCTAAGTATTTTCCAGGCATCCTAAAGGCATAAATGTAAGATCCTGTTTCCTACCATTTTTCAGCCATGGACCGGAAGTCGATTGTGTGAGGTTTTGGGCCGTACGAAGGCAAAGTTTAGTCCTTGTGGAAGGAGGTAATCGTAGTTAAGAGATTTTACCCTTGAATTATGTTTACGACCGAAGGTTAGAAAGGGAAACGTCATAAACTGAATTCTTGCGTGAAATATGGATTTTTGTCCGAGAAGTTTTTAGTCCAAGATATTTAGATAACATTGTAGAGCTCTTCAATACCTTTCCGTGGATATAAAGAACGTCGAAAATGGAGTTGGAACAAAGAAGTTATGGCCGTTTGAAGTTTGTACAACTTTTGGGTTAACCGCGTATGCTGGGCGTAATTTGAGTACGTTGGGCGTACTGAGTATGCCTGAGTATGCTGGGTATAATTTGAGAACGTTGGGCATACGCGATCAGTGCCCATACCCTATTTTTGTGGTTTGATCCCTATTTAAGCTCCTTAACTCCCCCACACGTATTTCATTCTCTGCCTCCTCCTCTCCAACACCCTCTCTTGAAACCCGAACCCTAGATTGAGCTTTATGAGCAAAAAGAAGGTGTTTTTAGGTGCTTTGGAGTATTCTTGGTGCACCTTGGAGAAGAAGGAACTTATTGAAGAAGTGTTAGTTGCATTGGAACTTGTAGATCCAGACTTTGTTCACCATGATCTTTCTTCTAGAGGTATAAAGTTTGAATCTTGATGATGAAGTTGTTAGATCAATCTAGTTTTGGGTGTTATGAGCTTTTGGTCACTTTAAGTGCATAAAGTTTAGATCTTGAAAGTCTGTGACCTTGTAATGGATAAAGTTGGAAACTTTATCCATCTAAACATCATTTTGATTCAGATCTGAAGGTTAGAGACTTGGAATTAATGGATTAAGTTGAAAAGATGCACTTTTTGGGTCTCTTCGAGACTTACAGACTAGATCTTGTTTGTTGGGACCATTCTAATGGATAAAGTTGGAAACTTTATCCATTATGGAGCTATTATGAACCATATAAATATGATCTTGAGTGTTGTATCTAATCCATGCATGTGTTAGATGGTCTTAATGGATTAAGAACATAGGGCTTTGGACATTAAGTACTTAATAGCCATGCAAAGTCATAAATTTGGAAACTTTATGACTTAGGACATCATTTTGGGCTTGGACTTGTGTTTTGGACGGAAGGGCTTAATAGAATAAGCTATTAATGGAGTTTTGGGATTGGGTTGCGTATGTTGGGCATACCTGGAGGTACGCTACGTATACGCGGTCAGCGCCCCGCTTTTTGGTCAACATCAGAGTACGCTGGGCGTACTTTCTTAGTATGCAGGGCGTACTCCGTTGGGAAGGGATATTGACTTTTGGGACCTTGACCATTGACTTTGACTTTGACCAGGGTTGACTAAGGGGTCCTTTGATAGTTGCTGTCTGGGTTAGAACTGACTGGGTTATAAGCTGACTGAGTTAGAAGCTTGACTGAGTTAACTTCTGACTGAAACTTGTTGTTTGATTTTACATTTGACCGACTGTGCAAAATGACTATATTACCCTCAAACAATATTTTTTTATAAAAACATTCATAAGATATAAAAATCATTCTTCCCTCGTTTTTGTTTTCTGTTTTTACACAAAATTGAGGACACAATCTCTAATTTGGACCGAGTCCAAGGATGCAGAAGGCAAAACAAACAACCTAAATGTGGATTGAAGATTGGGTCCAAACTTTGGACCGAGTTAGAAGCAAATCAAACAACCCCTAAGTTTGACCTATGGGTATTTTAGGTATTTTTAGATTGTGTATGAGAATTTGTCATTTGGATGGATAAGTGACGGTAAGAGTTGAGATTCGGAGTCGGGACCTCATCAGCTATTGTTCAAAATGAGAGGTAAGCTTTCCTCACTGCGCTCATGGGTCTAAGGCACCAAGGCCGACCCAGTGGATTGATATCCTAGTTTACCGTATGTTACTATGTTGTAGTGATCGGTTAGATCTATATCCTGGTATATAAGATGTTGCTATGATGTAGTGATCTGTTAGATCTGCGTGTTATCTGTTTATTGGCTATATGTTTATCGGTTGTATATGTCGACATAGTATGGTTGGGTTGAGATTGTACTGCTTTGTCCTGTTAATCAACAAACCCAATAATGTTTATATTGATATGTTGTATGTGTATCCGTTATGTATATGTCGACATGTTGTGTGTGGTTGGGTTGAGGCGGACCAGTGTAGGCTAAAGACCAAGAGCTCCAGGGAGTCCCAGATAGACTGCGACATGAGAGGCGTACCAGTCAGGCCGAAGGATCAAAGAACGATCCAGATAGGCTGAAAGCTCGGTGAGGCCTTCCAGCCATGCTGAAGATTAAGTGAGCGTTCCAGATAGTCTGTAGGCCAGTGAGGCATTCCAGTCATGCTGAAGACACTATGAGCATTCCAGATAATCTGTAGACCGGTGTGGCGTTCCAGTCAGGCTGAAGGCTCTGTATGTATGTTATTGTTTGTTATGTGTGTGTGGTGGTACTTTAAGGGTACTCCCTAAGCTTCGTGATTACAGTTTCAGTTTATTGTTTGAGGTACTTTAGATGATTGTGGCAAGGCGAAGGTGTAACCATACACATCCTTGATTTTCTGACTAATTGGATCTTGGGAGACTCTGATTTTAAATAATGTTTTGGAAACAATGGTTTTGTAAACACTTCTTTTAGTAAATGAGTTGTTTTGAAATGTTTAAAATTGATGTAATTTTTATGGATGTTACAAGTTAGTATCAGAGCCTTGGTTTGAGTGAATTGGAGGAACACTCATGTGAATCCAGTCTCAAACTAAGGAAAAACTTTTAAAAATGATTTTCAAATTGTTTTCAAATTAATAAAAATAGGATGTGAAGTGTACGATCAGCCGGAGCCAGTAAGCAGACCCCAAATTACCACACTGTTATTTGATATTGTAATATGTTAGAACAACATGCTAGTGATAGGCTAGAAATCTTCAATAATTGCATGATAGAATTTCCTGATTATATGATGCCTGATAGCCTAGGGTTTCCTTATATGAATTTGACATCATTATTTTAGTTGCTTTGTGCATGCATCAAAATTGTACATAACTAAGATCATATAGCCTGAGAATGTTTGATTTGGCCTTATTCCATGTTCCTTGTTTGGTTTTGGGCTTAGGTTTGAATCGAGTAGTCGAATGTCTAAAGGATCCATTGTTATGTATAATTAGCATACATAAGTGCTGCAGGGTTGGTGGAAGTTTCATGGATGAGTTTTGTGGGGACTGCCGACCAGCCGAGGAAGCCAGATTATGTGCAGGGTCCAGAGGATTCGGGAAAGAGGCCCACGATTGTTGATTCAAGAGCGAAGGGCCAGCAGGGCCGGGGCGATTGTGGCAAGTGCGGCAGGACGCATGACGGGGCGTGCAGGGAGGGTGGTTCTGGCTGCTTCAAGTACGGTCGGACAGGTCATATCAGCAAGGATTGTACTGCTACTACCACCACCACCCCGATATCTTATTTGATTTGCTTTCATTGCAACAAGAGGAGCCACAAGAAGGCCCACTGTCCGAGTTTGACTTTAGCAGGACCGGTGTCAGTACCCGCTCCTGCAACTCTACCGATTACTGATGGCCGCCAGGGCAAGGCGGATGCACCTGTGGTGAAGAGCAGGACTTTTCAGCTGACAGCCAAGGAGGCTTGTGCAGATCCCAAAGTGGTGACGGGTATGTGCATTCTTCTTATCTCTTTATTTATATTGAATTGCATGCTTATATGTATGTGTTTTAATTTAGTATCGTTCCTCGTGAACGGTATTTCTGCACTAGTATTGTTTGATTCGGGGGCTACCCGATCCTTTGTGTCGCTTGCGCTTTGCAAGAGGATTGTTGGAGCTCCGGGGGAACTGGATTGTCCTTTAGATGTTGAGATTGCAGACGATCGATCTGTCCAGGCAACGAGGGTTCATCAGGGTTGTACTCTCCAATTGTTCAGTGAGAAATATCTGGTCGATTTGGTTATCATTCCTTTGCGTGAGAACAAGGTTAGCGTGGGCATGGATTGGTTGAGCCCTAACGGGGCAGTGATTGATTGTAAGAAATAGTTAGTTTGGATTCAAATTCCAAGTGGGGGAGAGTTAGTGCTTCAGGGAAAGAGAGCACAACATAGGCCGATTTTGTGTTCAGCTGTGAGGGTCAGACTCTATATTCAGCAGGGTTGTTTCAGATATGTCGCTTATGTTATGGATACCTGTGATAAGGGTAAGGCGACAGTGGATGACGTGTCTATCGTGTGGGAGTATCCGGATGTGTTTCCAGAGGATTTACCTGGGTTGCCTCCGGAGAGGCAGGTTGAGTTCAGGATTGATCTAGTTCCAGGTTCGACTCCGATTGCCAAAGCACCATATCGGTTAGCTCCTCTTGAGATGAAATAGTTGTCTACACAGCTGTAGGAGCTGTGAGACAAGGGATTCATTCGACCGAGCAGTTCACCATGAGGAGCACCGATCTTATTTTTGAAGAAGAAGAGTGGGACTCATCGTATGTGCATTAACTACCGGGAGCGGAAAAAGGTAACAGTGAAGAACCGTTATCCACTCCCGAGGATTGATGATCTATTCGACCAGCTTTAAGGAGCATCTTCGTTCTCCAAGATTGACTTGCGTTCGAGTTATTATCAGATGAGGGTTAGAAATGAGGATGTGAAGAAGATGGCCTTCCGGACTCGTTATAGACATTATAAGTTCGTGGTGATGCCTTTTGGGCTCACTAATGCTCTAGTAGTGTTCATGGATCTCATGAACCGTGTGTGTAGGCCGATGATGGATCGGTTTGTGACTATATTTATTGATGATATATTGGTCTACTCCAAGACCAAGGAACAACATGAGGAGAATCTGAGGGAGGTGCTGGAGACCTTGAGGAGGGAGCGACTTTTCGCAAAGTTCTCCAAGTGTGAGTTCTGGTTGCGCGAGGTACAGTTTCTGGGGCAACTTGTGAACCAGAATGGTATTCTGGTCGATCCGGCCAAGGTTGAGGCCGTGATGCAGTGGGAGGTTCCGAGGTCTTCATCTAAGATTTGGAGTTTCCTTGGGTTAGCAAGTTACTATCGGAGATTCATCTAGGATTTCTGCAAGATAGTTGTCCCTTTGATTCGTTTTATAAAGAACACTGTTACTTTTCGTTGGGGGCCGGAGCAGCACGCAGCTTTTGAAACATTGAGACAGCGGTTGTGCGAGGCACCGATTTTTATCCTACTGAAGGGAGTTGATGATTTTGTGGTTTATTGTGATGCGTCAATCATGAGTTTGGGGGCAGTATTGATGCAGAGGGGTCGCGTGATCGCTTACGCTTCGAGGCAGCTAAAGCCTCCTGAATCGAATTATCCGACGCATGATTTGGAGCTGGGACTGTAGTTTTTGCCCTCAAGATTTGGCAACATTACCTCTAATGGGTCTCCTGTACTATTTATACGAACCACAAGAGCCCGAGGTATTTGTTGGATCAGCCGAATCTGAATATGAGGCAACGCTGATGGTTGGACGTGGTGAAAGATTATGACTGTGAGATCCTTTATCTCCCGGCGAAGGCCAATGTGGTGGCCGATGATCTCATCCGCAAGGCAATCGCAACTTTGATAAGAGACATATGTTTGAGGATGATAGTGGTTACTCCGCTTTTGGAGCGGATTTGGGAGGCTCAGATCGAGGCTATGAAGGAAGAGCACCGAAAGAATGAGCGTATTGTGGGCTAGGTGGCTTCCTTTGATTATGATAAATGTGGATTGTTGACTCTTCATCAGAGAGTATGGGTTTCGTACTGGGGCGGTGTGCATCAGGTTCTAATGGAGAAGGCACACAAGTCTAGGTTCTTCATTCATCCTGGGTGACGAAGATGTATAGAGATCTTCGTCTTTATTATTGCTTGCCCTGCATGAAGCATGATATGGCTTGGTATGTGGAGCGGTGCTTGACTTGCAGGAAAGTCAAGGCTGAGCATCAACGACCTCACGGCTAGATGCAACCATTCGAGATTCTCGTTTGGAAATGGGAGGAGATCACCATGGACTTCATTACGAAGTTGCCCCAGACTGCGCGTAAAGTGAATTCGATTTCGGTCATCATGGATCGGTTAACCAAGAGCACGAATTTCATCCCGATCTACGAGAGTATCTCCGCGGAGAAGTTGGTGGAGGTATACATCAAGGAGGTTGTGGCTCGGCACGGGGTGTCATTTTCCGTGGTTTTAGACAGGGAAGTCAGGTTTACGTCCAGGTTTTAGAAGAGATTCCATGAAGAGTTGGGTACTCGTCTCCATTTCAGCACAGCCTTCCATCTGCAGACCGATGGTCAGAGCGAGCAGACCATTCATACCCTAGAGGATATGTTACACGTATATGTTTTGGACTTTGGTGGGAGTTGGGATATGTATCTTCCGTTAGCGGAATCTTCGTACAACAACAATAATTACACCAACATTGATAAACCACCTTTTGAGATGATTTATAGGAGGAAATGTAGGACCTCAATATGTTGGGGTGAGTTCGTTCAGCGGATTATGGGGAGTACCGAGATGGTACTTAAGACGATCGAGTTGATCCAACAGGTTCGGAGTAGACTTCAGACAGCTCAGAGTCGGTAGAAGAGCTATGCCGACAAGCACCGATTAGATATAGAGTTCCAGCTGGGTGATATGGTTCTTCTGAAGGTGTATCTTTGGAAATGTGGCATCCGATTCAGGAAGAGGTGCAAGTTGGGCCCCAGGTACATCGGTCCTTTTAGGGTTTTGGCACGGGTAGGCCGGGTTGCTTATCGCTTGGATCTTCTAGATGGGCTCAGTCAGATCCACATCACATTTCATGTCTCTCAGTTGCGGAAGTGTTTAGTGGATGATTCCATAGTGGTTCCATTCGAGGATATTCAGGTGGATGACCACCTGAACTATAGAGAGAGACCAGTGATGATTCTTCATCGAAAGACGAAAACCTTGAGGAACAAGGTCGTTGAGTTGGTGACGGTCCAGTTGCAGCATCACAAAGGTTTAGAGTGGACTTAGGAGCTGGAAGATGAGATGAGGGAGCACTATCCGAAATTATTTGGAGCAACGGACCTCAAGGACGAAGTCTGATTCAGGTGGGGGAGAATTGTAACATTCAAACCTTGTAAGTTTCCATTTTAACCCTTGTTAAGCAAAATGTTTGTTTTTTTAGTCCTCTGGCTAGTACGCGGGGAGTACTCTATGAGTACGCTCGGCGTACTAGCTGAAATCTAATCGCGAGAATAGGACCACATAAGCTGGGCGTACGTGGCTTACGCTGGGCGTACACTGGCCAGGGGAAAACCCTAATTTTCAGGATTTAAGCCCTATTTAAGCATCATTAACCCACCTCTTGGACATTTTTAGAGCAACCTCCACATCCTCAAACCCTAATTTCGTCCCACAGCCTTTGTGTGGTGCTTTTGAGCTCTTATGAAACATTTTTGGTGTGTTTTGTGCATCTTGAAGAGGAAGGAGAAGATTGAAGACTCGTCCTTTGGAGAATAGCTTAGGGATCCAAATTTAGCTTCTTCATTTAGTGACTTTTAGGCGTAGGGATTTGTCGGGCCAGCAGCTAGAGATTTATCAGTGTGATTCAGCAGTTCGAGGTGAGTCTCCTTACTGGGTTTAGCAGGTCTAAGGCGCCAATGCCGACCAATGATCTGTTATGTTAGGATGCTAGATGTTTGTGTGACTCTTGTATGTGTTTGTGCTTGTATGCTTACTAGGCGGGGGTCCGATGGTTATTCTGTATACTATTATCTTGGTATGCTTATATGATTTGTATGTTGGGCAGCACCCGTTATGCAAGTTAGGGTGAGGCCCGTTATGCGAGTTAGGGCGAGACCCGTTATACTGAGTGGGTGGGGCTCGTTATGCGAGTTAGGCCGGGGCCAGTTACACTCATCGGGCGAGGCCCAGTATATGTTTGGCATGTGTAATATGTGGTATTTGAGGGAAACTCACTAAGCTTCGTGCTTACGGTTTTTAGTTTATCTTTCAGGTACTTCTGTTGCAAAAGGGAAGCGCTCAGGGTGATTACAGTGCACACACGTTATTGTTATGCATTTCATGATAACGTTGATATTTGTGGTGTTTTGATACGTTTGTTCCATTTGGTATTTATGATGATGTTTTGAATATTGTTTTTATTAAAATTAAAAATGAAATTTTTGGGTCTTATTTTTGGGACTTTACAGAAGCCATGAAAAGCACAACCAACACTCGAGACACCCATCCCGGAGATTCCGTCATTTGGTAAAGATGAGCCCCGAAGCCATCGAGCTGAGGTTCACGTTGCTGAGAAAACACCTCTAAAGGCGGACAAAGAGAAAGGGAAATACTATGAGTACCACAAGAGAAAAACTCACGATACCGGCGAGTGCACCGTTCTGAGGAAAGAAATAGATGAAGAACAACTAACAGGAGAACTCTCAGAAATCGCATAGGATTTAAGGTCCAAGTTTCACGCCGACTAGAGGAATGCCTGAGATCGGAAAGATGCCAGCAAGCACCAAGTCAAAGAGGAGATCCTTAGCATCACGAGGCGCTGTAAGAGAAGCGAGTGCTGCGAAACAGATGACGGCATTGAGGTACTCCCTTAAAAAATCCTCAATATTAGTTTTTTCGTTAGAAGATCCAAGGATGTCGGGCTGGAACCCTAGGTACCCACTCTTTATAACTTCCCGCATACGTCAAATACAAATCAACCGTGTCTACATAGACAACAGTAGTGGTACCGAAATCCTTTACGAGCACCGTTTCCAATAATTTTCGACCTCCTGGAAGGAAAGCTTGGCACCTCAGCTATTAAAAATAAATGAAATGACCAACGATTGAGAATGCATTGAAAACTAAT
The DNA here is from genome assembly GCF_052849685.1 of Lactuca virosa. NCBI lineage: Eukaryota > Viridiplantae > Streptophyta > Magnoliopsida > Asterales > Asteraceae > Lactuca > Lactuca virosa. The sequence goes on from NC_136431.1 coordinate 116,144,728, forward strand.
CCACTAATACAATACATGACTAAACAAAGCCCATGTGGAACAACACATACCATAATCTAAAGTTGATTGACAGATCAACAACTGCTTATCCTCAACTATAGATAGCAATATATACAACGAGCTAACAAATACCTTAACAACTGATACTTAACCTGAGCAACCCAAATGCCTCAAGACCTAATCATCAGTGATCCCGAAAAAAAACCACTGGATATAATGAGCACCTTGTCCAATAACCTCCTACCGCGAAGACAACTCTGTTGAGCATCAACGCTACCTGTTGATCTAAAACTAATTGGTGTTAGAAAGGGCGCAACTTTACCCATATTGCACATTCAGCCCTCTAGGACCAGGCATTCGATTCCGACACTCCGGGCCATCGTACAAGGACTTGGTCGATGCCATTTTGAGCCCCCAACAATCCCCCCCCCCTCAGAAATTGCTCCCTGAGAGAATCGAACCCTCGCTCTGATACCAGTTGTTGAGCATCATCGCTACCGGTTGATCTAAAACCAATTGGTGTTAGAAAGGGTGGAACCTTACCCATATAGCACATTCATCCCTCCAGGACTAGGCATTCGATTGCGGCACTCCAGGCCATCGTGCGAGGACTTGGTCGATGCCATTTCTGACCCCCAGCAAACTCATGCATTCCTGAGCACATACATCTGATGGCAACTTTCCCTACACCCCGTTTTCACCAAATCTTGAACCAAAAACTTGCATACCCGAACCGCAGATATCTGTGACCCATTCTTCTAAAACCATAAACTCTAACAGATCGATGATCCTCCAAGCTGAATACCCAACTCTCCCACTTAGGGTTCGAGCTACCACCAACTGGCATTGCAAACATACCAAATCTCAAACCGGCTCAACCAGATATATATATATATATATATATATATATATATATATATATATATATATATATATATCATCCCATACCTTTGGAATATATTACACAATGCAAGATGATCTTCCAGATGAAGATCGTCAAAATCAAAGAGATTCCAAATCTAAGATGGTGACCTCAGAAACTCCCTAATCATAACTGCCTCTAACATCAAGAATCCCATGTAGACGCACTAGCAATAATTCTGAAAGTCCATTCATAACATTGATTATCTATCTACAAACGAATGGACTAGCACACACCTTGCTTATAAATCCCCAACCATCAATTCATGGTGGTAATCATTCATAAATTCAAGAGGCATCATTCTCATAGTTGGGATACACATGGGACAACAAAAGTTTTTCGTTCCCGATTCACTTCCCTGCTTCCTAAAACAATCAACTAGCACCTAACCTAACTTTATCTGAAGAAAACAAACCCTTGACCTCATCTCCAGGAAACTATAACACAAGTATCCTCTTGTTCATTCCCACACTTCCACACATGTCGCCAAAGAAAACCGTAATAATCTTGACTCATGTTGGGTCTACACCCCAACTATGAAAATCAAATGTATGATCTCTCTTTCCTCCAAATGCGGAAAACTGGAAGTACATAAACCCTGTCGAAAATAGTGACATCCCAATCCATCTGCCAATTATTCAGCCTGCGGCTACAATCCTCGAGCCATTCATCACAATCGGTTCCTTATTTAGTCCCGCGACTCAACTGGTACTACCTCGAGCAAGGCCCTCGAGACCTCAAAATCAACTAACTCATCTAGGTCTGCACCATTTAAACTCAGACTGACATAACCACTAAGGCCCAAGCAATCACCAGACCCATCCCCAGTCTGAACATCCATAACCGTTAAACCAATTAACGCAGGAATACATTGCAATGAATCATGGTGCCAAACCATATAATCTACCCTCCATCAACTCCTTAGAATCCCCGAAGTCCTCCTCGATTTGAATACAGTTCCTGTACTTTCAGTGGTATGAGCCGAATACTAACTTCCACACCTATCCGTACTTTCTTCAAGAATCTTTTTGGATCCTCTAAGCAACTACTCATATCCACTACCGCCCGATTCAATCACATATACCCTCTTTCAAAAAAATACACGCCGCAAAACAACACACCAATTCCTTTGAAGTACTTCCTAGTCTTTCTTAGGATTCCCACCTCACCCTGCCATCAGTTGCTGAAAAACCCCTACTAATATCAGCTAACTACTTCATGAATACAATTACCTTTAACAAAACTCAAATAATCTTTCAAATAAAAGACCCAGCCCTACAATGGTTTGACTCAAACAAGAGCTACACAATAGGCCAAATCAATCATTCTAGAACTATTTAACCTTTGCAGCATGTAACTTAACATATTCATTTAATAGTTAGCTCACATTTAATAGTTAGCAACATTATGGCAGTAACACTCTATAGGCCACAAAACATAAAATGCATCCTTCAACTAACTTGCTTCTATGATGCTAGGAACTTCTATCAACACTGCTGGTTGCCTTATGCATACAAATTATACACAAAACGGGATCACATAGACTGTCGAATGAATGATTCTACCCTAAGCCCACAACCAGACAATACACATGAAATAAGGCCAAATCAGTCCTTCTAGGACTATATGATCCTAATCGTATACTATTTTTAAAGCATACACTTATCAATCAGTTCCAGCAACACAGATTCCAAATCTGACATAGCTATGTATTCCTTGGAGATTTTCCGGTAGTGGCATAGTGTGCTGGGAGGGGCCTAGTAGGCGGTAGTGAACTGTTCGACATGTATATTTATGTAGATAGTTGCTTGTGCTTACTTGTTTACTTGATTTCTTGTTTGATTATATATGTCGACAAATCATGGTGGGTTAGGTTGAGGGAGTCCTACTTCATGTTGTAGGCCAAGATACCAGGTGCGGGCCGACTCTAAGTTGTAGGCACAGAGGTTAATGTGAGTGGTTGGGTTGAGGCGCTAGGCCAACATACCCGAGGGCAATCCAGTCTTTGTGGTTGTGGTCCCAGGGCACTCTAGTCTTTGTGACTATGAGCCCGATGTACATGCATTGTACGTATATTATGATGTGTGGTATTTTGGAGGAACTCACTAGCAGAGCTATTAATATGACCATTTTATGCTGAAATTTGAACATCTACATGTATTTTTATGAACAACCAGATAAACAACCATAGTTGATGATGACGAAAAATGCCCCTTAGTTTTCAAATATAACCTTACTTCCTATCTTCACAAATTGTAGTTCTTCATCTTCGATGATTAATCAAGGTTCCTCCAAAAATTTTCAATTAATTCCAAAGTTATCAATTGACCTACATTAGAATAAATTTATAATTTCATGTGCACAAAGTAATCCGCAACCATGACAAAATTGATAGCCATAGTCGGGTTTTTTTTTTTTTTTGTGTGTGTGTGTGTTAGTGTCAGATTGATCTAGTTATTGTCTTATTTTTTTCTGTTCTAAAACATGATGTAAAACAAAACCAACAACTTTTCAATCCGTTCATATATAATTAATAAAAACCTTTTAATAATAATACATTAATAATAATAATAATAATAGTAACAATAATATTAATAATTTAATAATAATAACAATAATATATTAAAATTAATAATATATGGGTCACGAAAAAATTTAGAAAAAGGAAGGGTATATGAACACCTTTGAAGAATTATAGATATTCTCCTATCTCGGGGAGCGATGTTGATGTTTATGTGCGACTCGTGAGTAATAGCAAACCCTATTTATGGTCGAAATCCGAGGCTCAACATTACAAACTACACAAAGTTACCTTGACGTTATGTTCATCCAGATGCTATATGTTATGGATGCCACTGAACTACAGGATAAGTGTTTGATGAAAATCCGCACCCAACTTACTTTGGATACACAAAGTTACCTTCACGCCATTGATTTCTGACCCATGCATCTCTGATTTAAAGATGGTTATTAACGCCCAGGGGGCAATTGGAGGCGCTTATTTATTGAATTAACCGCCACATGACAGGAGTTCCCTCAGTTTGTTTATGTCGTCTGAGTATGCACATCCAAACACCCCTTCATTCATCCACGGGTGATACACGTGAGATCGGTTTTATTCCGCCTCTTCAAAATTGTCACCAATTCAGGTAATTCCATTTATGTTTCGGATTGGATTATGTTGCACTTTAAATTCTTTCAAGTGCACTGTAAAAATTATAATAATCAAACCCCTCTTTACCTGGTGTATATGTAGTTTTATATGAGACCGAATAGCCCGAAAACCTATAGAGTACGTTGTGTACCTTGTACACTTTCTTCTCTTAAGCCTTTACTTCGAACCCTTGTGGTTGCTCAAGCCTCAACGTACACATCTTCATTTAGCTTTCAATCTAGAAACAGAGATTTGACTTCTAGCTGGTAGATATTCCACCTTTTTTGAGAATCCAATCCCATAGTAGTTCCTACTGTTTCCACACGAAGTGCATAAACTTCAAAATAATTAACTCCATACCTCTATGAGTCTCTTTTTGCAACTAGTAAGGCCTTATGCTTCAGCTTGGTCTTATAGATACACTAGTTTTAGCTCATTTTGGCAGCCCAACTAAGCTACATTAATGGTCTTCTTAATGGGCTTGATCTCATCCGTCACGGCAATTCTCAAACGCTTCATTTTAACAACTTCATTGTATGAATTTGGATCAGAATTTTATGCCACGGTCATGTTTTCTCAAACATCTTCCAGTTCATTACCCGAGTCATAATCACTCATCCATGTAGGAGGTTGTCCGATTCGTTGCTTCTACCTGGTTCGTTTTAACTAGCATCAGAGCACCAAGAAAGCGAACCATGGGATTCAAGAAAATCGACAACTTGGAAGTAGAGTTCATCAAATTTAGAAGTGAAGTCGAGGAAAATAGAAAGAACACAACTAGAAGATTGAATAACTCCTCCGGGCCATCAACCACTTAATTGCGAAGGTGGGTAACTTGCCCACCAAGGAAGAATGCGAGCAACACACGACGAAAGACCGTCTCTACGATGATAGGGGGTTTCCATTATCTGAGAACGAATCGGGTTGGGAAAAAGCAAGAAGGCGAAGGTGCAAAATGGGAATCGCATAAGAATAGGATGAAAGAAGAAGTTGGTTCGAAAGGGCTCGAGTACATAAAGCAAAAAAGGTCCTTATTTGAAGGAGAAGATGTGTGTGTGTAAGTCTACCGCATTGAGTGTTCTTTTAATAGATTCAAGGCATCGAGGAAGTCGAACAACTCAAGGCTGCAACCTTATATATGGATGGAGCAGCCTTGGTATCGTTGGAGTGAGGACACGTCACCGTTTTGATAATGAAGAGGACTGAAATGACATCTCCTTGATCATTCCAGCTATCATACGAGGGTAGCCGATATGAGCAATTCAAATCTATCCGCCCACGATTACGTTAGAAATTTTGGGAACATGGTGGGTCCAACTACAGGGGCTGTTGGAGCAGGTCTTGGAAGGAACTTCCATCAAGCAGCTAAAATCGGAACTCTGAGGATCATACAACAACTTAGTCGTTGGTGAGGATCATACAACCTTAGGAACTTACCCACATAATGCAATTGGCGGTAATGAGAACTGTGTCGATGGAAGAGCGGCACGATAGGGGTGGGCCATTCCGATCAACAACAATACCAATGGGCTATGGAAGCAATGTGGAAGCAATATGAAGCATTGGAAACCGATATAGGAAGGAACTTCCATCAAGAAGCTAAAATCGAAAGTCAGATCTTCGGTGAGGGTCATACAACCCTAGGGATTGACCCACACAATGCGATTGGCGGTAACGAGAACCGTGTTGATGGGAGAGGGGCATGATCGGGGGTTGGCCATTCCGATCAACATATGGAGATATGGTAACCTCCTATGGGAAAGTTAGAGGTAGCATGGGGATAGCTGAGGACGTTCAAAAGATTTTCAAAGGATGAACTCGCAGCTAAAGGGCAAAAGGGTTATGCTTCAAATGTGATGCCAAGTTCGCACCAGGCCATCAAGTAGTGTACTGAGAGACGAACATGAAGAAGAGGATCAGGAAGAACCGTCTAATACAAACTAGGATCATGCTCACTTAGATACAATGGAAGTCACATTAAACTCGGTTATAGTGTTAACGCTCCATAGACTATGAAACTACACAAAAACATGGGCGGTCTTGAAGTGGTGGTACTAATTGATGGCGGGTAACTTCATCTCACAAGGCATTGCATGAAGTACTGGTAAAAAAAATTGATTCTCGTGTTTCACGATCTACTAGTCGTAGATGATTTCTTCCCTCTAGAGTTAGGTCACCAATGTAATATTAGGTATTAAATGGATGCAAACATGGGGGATATGATTGTAAATTCGAAAGATCTTACAATGACATTTTGGAAGGGAAATGGAGTGTTACATAGGTAGGAGATCCGAGCTTGTCTAAGAATCCAGTCTCTTTCAAATCATTCTTCAGGTCGTTATTACATTATGAACAAGATGCGTTTATAGTATCACCGAATTGGTTAGCATCGGAGGTTACTGAATCGAGTGAGGCTTCCGAGGCCGTCAAGGCCCTTATCGCAAAATTGGAGGGCATGTTTAATCTTCCAGGCGAACTAGTGCCCCATATGGACACATTCTTGTTTCTCGAATTACGGGAATTCTACCCGTTTCTTATTATAAATCTCCCATGATGTATATCATCCTTAACCGTTCATCTTCTTCGTTGGTGTTGTCATCCTCATTTGTATTGTTCTTAGTGCCGACCTTCTCTACTATGTGATTTGCTACAACACTATCCTTTATCTTCATAAAAAATGACATTCATTGTAAATTTGATTTTTTTTAATATTGGGATTGAGCAAATTATAGGCCTTAGATTCAATGAAAAATCCAATCCTAACAGTATAGGATCCGCGCTCCTGTCATGAAGCTTCATTCTCTATTGTTATGGTACATGAACATTTGTTAAACAACCAAATACACATAAATATGAAACATAGGAGCGATTACTACTCCACACTTTTTCAGGATTGATATCTATCAAAGTTGTATCGGTAGATCTATCCATAAAATAGTTTTTTAGTTGTTTACTTCTTCCCAAAATCTATTTGGCATTCATTGTTAGATAAAACAACTCCTAGCCATTTTAATAATGATCGTTTTTTTTTCGTTTAGAGATTCCATTTTGCTAGTCCATGTAAGCATTTGTACGCAAGTTTTATTTCTATTCCCTTTTCCTTACATGTTTCCTTAAATTCATCAAGTCGATTTCAACCCTTTGTTATATCTTAGACACTTCACTAGAAAACATGTTCCCTTCTTAACTAATTTCTTGAAACATTTGAAGTAGTAATGTGTCTTAATTTTTCTATATCAAAAAGATATGCCAAAAAGGTTCTCCTAAATTCATCAATAAAACAAAACTTGTAACTCTTATTATTGTTTGACATGGTCTGTAAAGGTCTACATGTACAAGTTCCATGTACAATTTAAGTTCCACAACCATGTGTGCCAAAGTTACGTCTCAATTGTTATCTTTTTGTGAATGGTGATCAAGCGGTCTTCTTTGCGACTGGGTTGAGGTTGTGATTCAATAGACAGCATAAACATGCTACTTGCACCCATTAAGGTCTTAATAATCAAACGTTTGTTGGGATGAAAAATCTTACACATTCCTTTTGTCAAGATATCTTGACCACTTTCTTGTAGCCGTGACATAGTAAGATTTGTTCCTCGACTACAAAACATTGTACATATCAAAAACAATATGATTGATTCCATTCAATTTGATCTTAGCATTACCTTAAGCAGGCACGTTAGTTATTATTTTGTTTCCAAGTTTAACTATGGTCGTGTGACTTTGAGAACCATGATCAATCTCCATTCACGTGGTTCGAATATCTCAAATCATGTAACCATCCATATCCTTTCTTAACTTCTTCTATGTAGGCCACTAGAAGCAGTTCACTGTTAGGGTGTGAACACTTGATCAAATTCAATGGAGCATAGATATTTCATTGGGGCATTTGCAATGTTAATGGAGCACTTAGATAGGGATGTCAAAAAGTCTCGTGGGACACCGATCCCATGTTTGAGGGATTTGTTTAAAAAAGTAGGGGCAAGGACGGGGGTGAGGGTAGAATTAACCCCCGTTTTAACTTCGGGGCAGGGGTGGGGTGGGTAGTCCAGTCCTGAAAGTCCCATGGGGTCCCGTTAAGATATTATATATATATATATATATATATATATATATATATATATATATATATATATATACCAACTCATGATAAATACATGTTAGTTGACTTTTTAAAGGAAGCATAAGAGAAATACTCAAGAAAGAAGGTATGTCATTAACACTGATTTTAGTAGTTATAGCAAAGCAAGTATCAAAGGTCATGATCTAGATGGCATTAGTAATCTTATGGGTATTGAAGTACTAATCATATATGGCAGGTTTGTAAAAGCCATCTCAGTAAATGAATCTCTCTAAATGGTAAAATATTGTGGTAATAATTTCATCATATCATGTTTTGCATTTATGAGTGTTGATAACTAAAATCCCTAATAAATACACCATAGAGCTTCACGGTGATGTCCTTCCAAATATACTGAAAAGATTGAATGTGAGGGATCTAATCCGATGCAAAAGTGTGTGTAAGTCTTGGGAAAAATTGATCTCTGACTCTGGTTTCATTAAATTCCATATGAACTATAGTTACCAAATTGATTACAAAAACAATGATATAGATAGGAGGATTGTTATGTCAAGGGTCTCTTATCGCAACGGGTCGCATGTTTGTGATGTTGATGACAGATTCTTTGATGATCGTGATTGTCATCTTCTTGGTTCTTCCAATGGACTTGTATGCATCTCTTCTTTTTCTTCTCAACTTGTAGTAGCTAATCCCTCAACTAGAGAGGTTCAAACACTACAAGACCCTCAAATTCATGATACCAAGCATTTATGTTGGGGTTTCGGCTATGATTCATCTACGGATGATTACAAGGCTGTATTAGGGTTCCGTAAACGTGTTGGTTGGACATGTTTTCAAGTGTTAAGTTTGAAATCAAATGTTTGGAAACTAATTGGAGATGTAAAGTATTCGTTTCTTAGTAGGATTGGTATCTTATGCAATGGGGCACTTCATTGGATTATGAAAGATTCTTCATCTCCAAATAAGAAGAGAGACATTACTTCGTTTCGGTTATCTGAAGAAAAATTTATCAAAATTCCCCAACCTGATGATGAGCGATATGAATCTGGTGTTGCTAGCCGCCCAAATATGAATTTAGGTATTATGGAAGATTGTTTATGCGTATTTCCTTGTGATGGGTTTAATGATAACGTATGGATGCTGAAGAACTACAATGGAAAGCTGTCTTGGGGAATGTTTGAAAAGGAGTGTGATATGAGCTTAGCTTTACAATGCTTGAAAGAGCAGGAACATTACATTCCTAAAAAGAGAACATTGTGTCGTGAGATGCTGTTCTACAAGACTAGGGAGTATATTTGTGCCCCTATCTATATGGAGAGTCTTGTATCTCCCTATGTTAACGGGAGGCCAAAGAGAAAGACAGAAGAGATTAATAGCAAGAAGAGTTGTAAGGTGCGTTCATTTTGTTTATCATATAATACAAACTGTGGAATTATATCTTGATTCTGAATTCTTATTAATGTATATGATGATTCTTGTTCATCCCTAAAAAACTGTGTTGATCTTGGCCTCATAGCTCAATCTTCATGTTTACTCATGGGATGCTTTCATTTTCTTTTGTAATATATGAGGTCTGCAAATGGACATTATCTATAGTTTATAGTTTTGATCATTGAACTAACTTAAGTTTGTTTTTTCCTTATTCTATTTACATTTAGATAGTGTTTGGTATCATGGAGTATGGTAAGGAATGGAATGGTTCATTCCATAGGAATGAGAAAAGTCTGTTTGTCTTGCCCGGTGGAATGGAATGGGCAATTCTTGAAGCAATTTGATTTCTTCCAGTTTTTTAATTGTCACTGCGTTGTCGTTTGGATGTTTTTTTAAATTTCCATTATGGAGTGGATAGAAACTAAGCCTAGCTAACTGATCTAACAAGAAAAAGACCTTATTCCCCTCACTCCTCTACTTAAGCCACAACTGACAGGACTAAACGTAAACCTAATAAGAAGTGTAACAGACTCATTAACTTCACCCAGTATACATTTGGCCTTTATTCATTTGTATTCTTGCAATGCACTTCAATTGCAACTATTATTTACTCTTTGAGTCTAGTATATATAATGTTGACTGTTCACTGACTTCCCATTTTGATTTCTCAGTTGATTAAGCGAGACCCTTCGGTTCCAGGAGCAAGTGGAAAAGTTTGAGGCTGTTGAAGCAGTTTGGATGATATGGCATTGCTTGTTCTCTCTGCCATAAAGATAGCTTCTGATAGTTTTTAGTATCTTATGTTAATAAATTGTGTTTGATGGATTTCAAAAGCTTGTGCTTGATGGATTTCAGAAACGTATGTTTGATGTTTTTAAAGTGTGATGAACTCTTACTTTCTAGTAATATTGTGTCTGATGATGTTAAAAAATCCTTTGAATACCGTCACTTTAGTTTTAACCATCTTGTGGAAAGCTTTTAACAAAAAATGTTATGATAGACTTTCTCATAAAAGTGTATGCCTTCATTTAGATATCTATGTTTCTTTAGATCGCATTAGTATTATTGATGCATGTTACTATTTTGATTCTTAATTTTTTTATGCAGGATCTACTCATGTTCATATGGTTACTACATCCTGGTTCTTGATTGTCATGTCATTTCATTTTCTATATCTTCATTTGCTTAAATTTCTTATGTTTGATCTATTCATTTTCTGCAAGTATACCATCAATAAACCAGCTATGATACGCTCTTGCGGATATGTTCTCCGTCTTGTAATACTGTTGTGCTTGATATGATTGAATTTGTTAGGATGGTCACCATGCAACACTTGGTTCTCAATCAAAGTGCCACTTCACTCATTCCAACCTAGTGGACAAACAATGGAGATAATTTTTTGTTGAATAAAGTCCATTAATAAACAATATGTCACATTCTTTAAATGTTGAGTTTGTGTAATGTTTTTTTCTACTTAATGTAGGTGGATCCCCAATGTAAATACATGATAGTAGAAGATTATCAAGATACTATTTTCATACAAAGTCTTGGAATCTATAGAAACGTTTACTCGTGTATAGCATTCTAGAACTACGGCTCAACGTTCGTCTGTGACGTATTGAACTTAATGGGTCATAGCACCAAGCTATTATAGGACAAAAACCTTTATTTTTGGATTGTGGACACAACTATTACTTTAAGTTAGAGATATATATTACAATTGATGTTAAAGTATAAACTCATTATGTGTAATTTTGGTTAAACTCATTCATTTCTTGAAAAATACTATTTCTTGAGATTCTATATGAGTAGGGCGGGGATTCACTTTGGCTCGACTGTGAATGATAGTCAATAAAACTTGGATATCAAATTAGATTGCGTTATACACGATTTGTAAGTACTATTATGACCTGTAATGCAATTATATGTGGCAAAATCTACTTGGGAATTATTCACTCAAAAAACAACTTCAAGTTTGGCTGCAAAACAGGAAGTCGAGAACTAAACAAGAGTATGGCTTGTTTGTTTTAGAATGCAAGAGTTTGACCCTAGACTTACTGATCAAATCATGTATGTATACCCAAAATTTCATTAAAGTGGATCAGCAGTTTTGGACATTGGCAGCTTGCCTTAAAGCCATCAGTAGCAGCCTTCACTACCTACACTTTTGGCATCAATGTTTCATGACCTAGGCTTCAAAATCTACATGTCATTCAGGGCTTAAATACCTACGCCTTCAGGAACTAGACTTTAAAGGCATCTTAAGGATCTGCGTTTGGAGGCCTTCACGACCCCAACACCCTACCATTCGTTGTGTCCATGATCATACTAGTTTATATGAGTGTACACATTGCATGTTCCCTAACTCTTACTTGAGCATAACCTTATTAAATACCTTTTAGATATATGGGTAAATACCTATTACCTTAAGTGCTTGATGACATTACATCTCCAACTTCAACCATACAAAACCCTTTTAGAATAGAATATGGAATGTAACCAAAAAACAGATCAATCTTAATGCGTTTTGGTGTTTTGGAACAGGTTTAGTCTCAAAATGAACCCTGAACTGAATACAAATTACACATTTTGAGGTTGAAAAAACTATATACGTATAAAATTCTATTATTTCAAGTTTGAAAAATAAAAATAAAAATAAAAATAACTATTATGGTGTGGAACTCAATGCTACCTAGCCGTTTAAAATATATTAAACTGAACTGACTTTTAAAAGTGATACGCCCCGGGATTTAGATCTCGTGACAGGTCCTGTGGTTGTGCTTCCTGCAGCCGTGAATACTGTTAAGACCTAATCTCCCTGGAGAGGAGACTAGGTTAAACTATTCTAAGAGATTAAAATAATTGATTTCAAGCATACTTTATTTCTCCCAAAAACCCCCTTTAAATAGGGCTAGAAAATCTTTTAAACATGGAAACTAAAAACTCAATCCTAACAGAATCCTTAAATGATTCCAACACCAAAAAGTAAATAATTTTCTTAACTTATTTAAATTAAAAATTCTAAATCGCAGATGCTTCTTTCTTCTTCCTGTGATACACCTTACCATATTTAGGATTGACACCCTCAGTATCCATAACATTACTCCCTCCCTCCAATTTGAGCTTGTCCTCAAGCTCATAATCAGGATAAGCTTCTAGAAATATCTCCCGCCTTTCCCAGGTCGCACTATTTTCATCTCCTTTAGACCACTGAACCAGTAACTCAGGCACTCCTTCATACCAACGAGCACGCAACACCTTGTAAGGTTTAAGCAGGGTTTTACCATCAACCAGATGTGGTAAAGCAGTAAAAAATTCTGGTGGCGCTCCTTGGTGGGGTTTTAACAGTGATATGTGAAACACATTGTGGATGCGGCTACCCTCTGGAAGGGCTAAACGATATGCGACGGATCCAATTCGTTGCACCACTCGAAATGGTCCATAAAACTTTGGAGAAAGCTTTGTGAACTTCGACTTAGCCACAGTGAGTTGTCGATAGGGTTGGAGTTTCAACCAAACCCAATCGCCTTCTTGAAATTCCAACTGTCTGTGGTGACTATCATAAGTCAATTTCATGCGTTGTTGAGCTTCAGCAAGTCTGACTTTGGCCACAGCTAAAAATTCTGACCGATCAATAAGCATTTGATCCACTGCTTCGACTTTAGAACGACCTGCAACATAATTAAGTAATTTGGGAGGATCACGCCCATAAACCAATTTAAATGGTGTATTCTTCAACGTTGTATGATAAGAAGTGTTATAACAGTACTCTGCCCATGGTAACCAGGCCAACCATGTGCGGGGTTTATCTCCCACCAAGCATCGTAGATACATTTCAATGGTGCGGTTGACTACCTCTGTTTGACCATCACTTTGAGGATGGCATGCTGTGGAAAAAGCTAACTGAGATCCAGATAGGCGAAACAATTCTTTCCAAAAAGCACTTTGAAATACTTTGTCCCTGTCTGAAACTATCGTTTCCGGCAGACCATGCAAGCGAAAAACCTCCGTAAAGAAGGCTTTAGCGACAGACTCGGCAATGTAGGGATGGCCGAAGGGAATAAAGTGACCAGACTTAGAAAATCGATCTATTATCACCAGCAAGACTGATTTACCCGACACCTTGGGTAATGCCTCGACAAAATCCATTGAAATATCCGACCATACGGACTTTGGAATGGGTAAGGCTGAAGAAGACCGGCTGGTTGGAGGGTTTCCCACTTATTTCGTTGGCACACGACACACTCTCGGATAAAAACTTGGATGGTAGCCTTCCAACCCTTCCAATAAAAATCACTGCGTATCCGCTCCATCGTCTTCTGTACCCCTTCATGAGTGGCATTAGGAACTGCCGAGACCACCTCATCAACCAGCGGAGAGCTGGATTTTAAATACACCCGTCCATCACGAATGATCAGCCCGTCTTTAACAGCCCACCTGCTATCCTCGATTCCGTCAATTATCCTTCTTCGCAATTCCCGAAGTTCATCATCCGTTTCAATTTCAACGCGTAGAGTGTCGAGTATTTTTGGTTACAAATCTGACATCAAAAAGAGTTCTCCGGTCTCGATTTGGTCCTCTCTCCTTGACAGCGCATCAGCTGCTCGGTTTAACGATCCCGCTCGATATTCGACCGTAAAATCAAAACCAAGTAATTTGCTAACCCAATGTTGTTGTGGGGATGTGGTTAGCCGTTGGTCCAGCAAGAATTTGAGGCTGTAGTGGTCGGTTTTGATCAAAAAGTGTCGACCCCATAAGTAGGGCCGCCAATGAGCCACGGCTTTAGCCAACCCAATTAGCTCTCGTGCATATGCCGGAAGCTTGTGATGTCGATCAGCCAATTTCCGACTAAAGAAAGCCACCGGATGATTGTTTTGTTGCAAGATGGCCCCAATTCCACTACCTGATGCATCGCACTCAATAATAAAAACTGCTGTGAAATCTGGTAATGCAAGAACTGGGGAGTTGGAGAGCGTGTCTTTCAACTGAGTAAAGGCGAGTTCGGACTCAGGGCCTCACACAAAACTGTTACGACGTAACATACCCGTCAATGGACCCGCGATGATCCCGTAATCCTTGATAAACTTACGATAGTATCCCGTTAATCCAAGAAACCCACGCAAGGTTCGAACGTTGTGTGGTTTTGGCCAATCAAGAATAGCTTCTATCTTCGTTTGATCGACTACTACTCCGTTTCCGTGAACAATGTGCCCCAAATAAACTACTTCTCGGCTCCCAAATGTGCATTTAGTTCGCTTTAAAAATAATTTGTGTTCCCGCAACAGCTCAAAAACGATTCGAAGGTGAGCCACATTGTCAGACATAGAGGGGCTATAGACTAAAATATCATCAAAAAAACGAGGACACACTTTCGTAGATATGCATGAATGACTTCGTTCATCAAGCTTTGGAATGTGGACGGGGCATTGGACAACCCGAAAGGCATCACGAGAAATTCAAAGTGTCCATGGTGAGTGCGAAAAGCAATTTTCTCGATATCAGGTTGGAACATGCGTACCTGATGATATCCCGACGTAAGATCTAACTTGGTGAAGACCGACGCACCATGCAGCTCATTGAGGAGCTCTTCAACCATAGGTATCGGAAATTTATCCTTCACAGTTTTTGCGTTGAGCTCCCTATAATCTACACAGAAACGCCACGTTTTATCTTGTTTTTTGACTAGTAGTACAGGTGAGGAAAATGGTGATTGGCTAGGTCTGATAGTCCCGCTTCTTAACATCTCTGTGCATTGCTTTTCGATTTCATCCTTAAGAAGATGAGGGTAACGGTAAGGATGGACAGCCACCGGTTCGGTGTTGACTTTGAGGCGGATTCGGTGGTCATACGGCCGAGAGGGGGGTAACCCCTGTGGTGTTTTAAATATATCATCAAATTCCTCCAAAAGATCGTCTAGATTTGGTGCTAGGCTATCATTCTTAGTGAGCACGGCCAAGCTTGCC
Organism: Lactuca virosa; assembly: GCF_052849685.1. Lineage (NCBI taxonomy): Eukaryota > Viridiplantae > Streptophyta > Magnoliopsida > Asterales > Asteraceae > Lactuca > Lactuca virosa. The sequence goes on from NC_136431.1 coordinate 116,160,279, forward strand.
GTGTCAGGGGACTCGCCAAACCACTTAATATTCTTCCCGTTAACCGTGAACTCCATTTCCCGGACCGTAAAATCCCATAATATCTTTCCTAGTTGTTGTAGCCATCGGATACCTAATACGATATCAAAACCTTCTAAAGGAATAGAAAACATATCAGCCTGGAATTTATATCCTTGTACCTCTACTGGTAAGTTTTTGTTGGTTCCGATGCTGGCCATTCTGCCCCCATCTGGAAGTGCGACCCGTAGTCCTGGTCGGTGTTGAATGGTTACCCCAAGTTGTTCAGCTACCCTTGTTGCTATGAAATTGTGGGTAGTTCCACTATCCAAAGGCACCCACGCAACTCCATTCCCAATCTTGGCCCGGACTTGAAAGGTTTGCTCCGTCTTCTCATCCTTGATTGCATTTAGCGATATTGTGGGGGTGTCTTCCTCATAATCATCATTTTCTTCCTCGTCTGCCATCATGATGCAAAACAGTTTAGCACATTCGTGACCAATAGAGAACATCTCATCACAATTGAAACAAAGGCCTTTAGCCCGTCTCTCTGCCATCTCTACTATTGTGAGGCGTTTAAAAGTTGGGTTGCGAGTTTCTGACTTCGTGGTTCCGGTCCCACCCGTGGTTGCCTCTCGGTGCATGTTCCTGTTTGATAAGGGTGCCCTAAAACTTCTTGGGCGACCTTCTTCTGCTAGTTTGAGCTCAATTTGTCGGGCGAGATTCATGGCATAGTACAACGTAGTGGGTCTAGCAAATTCTACCTCGTAGCGGAAAGCATTGATCAAACCCGCACAGAAATGTCATATGCTTTGGTCAGGAGTTACTCCTGTCGTCCTTCCCAGCAAGGACTCGAAATTCTCGCAGTAGTCTTCCACTGAACCGGACTACCTTAAACGGGTAATTTCACCCAACGGGTTCATACTCATTGGTAGACCGAATCTAATTTTGCATTCTTCTGAAAACTCAAACCAGTTCAAGCGTGTCTTCATCCGTCTCAGGTTGTGGTACCACCCGCTAGCTTTTCCTTGTAGTGAAAAGGTGGCCTGTCTCACCCAAGCCTCCGTAGGAGTCTGTTGCTCTTCAAAAAAATCTTCACACCTTTGCAGCCATTCGATTGGATTACCCTTTCCATCGTAGGTCGGAAACTCCATCTTGGCGAACCTTGGAATCCTCCCCCCGCGGTATCCTGTATCCCCACTATCGTTCCCTTCTTTTGGTGACTCTAGTCCCCGACGCTTGGATCCCTCAGGTTTAGCCGACTGCCAATTGGTTTTGAAGGGTTGTTGTCCTCCGGTGCGCCAGGACTCAAAATTCTTTCCTAATCCTCGTCCCATTCCTTCTTCGACCTGCCCTCTGCCCCTTCCGATCGATCCTGTACAGTAAGTCCACTTGCTGTTTGGATCAGTGCCAAAAGTCCACCCTCGGCCCCTTCCTCGACCGTGTTCTGGTGGATCCTCGAATTTCTCCCCCTCGAAACACATCTCTTCACTGTCTTGATCCTCCCCTTGTTTGTATGTCTTGTTCTGACTTTGTGCTTGTAATCCATCTTCTATCGCAGCTTGCTTGGACTGCAGGGTTTCAACAGCCGCCTTCAGATCATTGGTGCTGGTCTTTAATTCATTGGTGTTTTGTGTTTGTTGGATCATAAACTCTTCCAATTTCTTCATCAATTCATCGTTTGAGACAGACATCACGAGATTTGGCTCTGATACCAAACTTGATACGCCCCGGGATTTAGATCTCGTGACAGGTCCTGTGGTTGTGCTTCCTGCAGCCGTGAGTACTATTAAGACCTAATCTCCCTGGAGAGGATACTAGGTTAAACTATTCTAAGAGATTAAAATAATTGATTTCAAGCATACTTTATTTCTCCCAAAAACCCCCTTTAAATAGGGCTAGAAAATCTTTTAAACATGGAAACTAAAAACTCAATCCTAACAGAATCCTTAAATGATTCCAACACCAAAAAGTAAATAATTTTCTTAACTTATTTAAATTAAAAATTCTAAATCGCAGATGCTTCTTTCTTCTTCCTGTGATACACCTTACCATATTTAGGATTGACACCCTCAGTATCCATAACAAAAAGCTCTTAGAATATGAGATCCGGCGTTTTTTTTTTAAATTAGGAGTAGAGCTATTTGTAATATTGTTGCTTTGCAAAAATGCATATCAAGCGTTTGTAGTCCAACGGTTAGGATAATTGCCTTCCAAGCAATAGACCCGGGTTCGACTCCCGGCAAACGCATTATTTTAATCTAGCAAAGAATGTGTATGCTCGTAATATTATCATCCCATCAAACTGGAGCTCCTTGTTTTCTTTATCTTATTAAACCAGAACCACCCAAGTCCATGTGATATCCTTTTTTATTATCGTGCAGAACCCATCGAATAAGAAGGAGAATTTTTGATGCAAAATTGAATAGAGACCGCTTAGGCCCCTGCTGCATCAGAGTATAATTACATTGTTGTCAGTTTCATAACAGGTGATGTTCACTACAATAGGGTTTTGCATTTCCTAACGAAAGCCAAGGAGGAGTGTTAAGAATATGCTTTAGTCATGTCAAATAACTTTCTTTTTATTAGTTACTTAGGAAGCTAACTACTCATACTTGAATATTTAGGAAGTTGAATACTCCTGATTCTCTATAAATGTATTTCATGATAGGTATTCCGTCCTTAGTATACCATATGTCTAGGGTGTATTATGTTTCTCATGTATTTGTTTCATTTTTAAATGGATGGCAATGTTTAATTGTTTGATAAGTTTCTGATGGTATCTTCACTATTTTAGTACGTTGTTTATTGTAGGGGTGAGCATTTGGACCGAACCGGACCGGACCGGACCAGTTATGGAGAATATTGTGGACCGTGGACCGGACCGGATGAGTCGTGTCCGTGTCCGTGTCCGTGTCCGGGTTTTCCGGTTCTTGGACCCTTTTGGACCGGTACAACTTTAATTGCATAGAGTACAAGTCGTTAAAATAAGATTTTTGGTTTGATAGAACTCGTTAAAACGAATATGTTGTTGGGTTTGATACGATACAACTTGTACAAATGATTACGTTTCTGTTTCATGCATAACTAATTTACGTTGATGTTATAATATTAGAACTTGCAAAATTAATTTTGCAAATAAAAGAAACTAACATATAAATCAAGTTCACCAAGATCCCTTTCATATAATTTATCTGTCAAAGATACATAAAATTCAGAATTATAGTCTAAAATAATAGTTAAAAAGCTGAAATATTTCAGCTTTGATAGCTCAACTTTGAAGGATTGTAACTCACTAAATATAATACCAAAATCAACAAAATTATAGTCTAAATTCATCTACAAACTGTAAACTAAATTTTGGAAAAAAACCGAAGGTCAATCCGACTATGGTTTTTTAAAAAAATTCACAGATTACAAAATTTTAAAAATCTTGCTGAAAAGCTGAAAATTTTCACATTTGATAGCTCAACTGTGAAAGACTGTAACTCATTCAATATAATACCAAAATCAACAAAATTATAGTCTAAATTCATCTACAAACTGTAAATTAAACGTTGGAAAAAACCGCGTGTCAATCCGACTTAAAACGAATGAGTTATGGTTGATTAAAAATTTTCACAGATTATAAAATTTTAAAAATGTTGCTGAAAAGCTGAAATTTTTCAGCTTTGATAGCTCAACTTTGAAAGACTGTAACTCATTGAATATAATACCAAAATCAACAAAATTATAGTCTAAATTCATCTACAAACTGTAAATTAAACGTTAGAAAAAACGACGTGTCAATCCGACTTAAAATGAATGAGTTATGGTTGTTTAAAAAATGTCACAGATTACAATTTTTTTTTAAATCGGGTCCAACCGGTTCTAAATCCGGTAAAAACCGGACCGGACCAGGAAAAAAACCGGACCGGTTTTGACGAATTCCTAGAACCCGAGAACCGGCCCGGGGGTCCAAAAAAATGGTCCGGTCCGGTCCACCGGTCCAAATGCTCACCCCTAGTTTATTGTTTCTTTATGTCCATCATACTCGTTTTAGACACACCATTGTACACTGATTAGATAAAATGCTAAAATGGATTTGCAACTTGTTCTCTTATTAGTAGCTATAGTTCTCTTATTTGTAGCTTGAAAAGGACATGTATAGTTGGGGTTTCAAACTAACTGATTCCACAACATTTCTTGGAATCAAGGGTGTGTTTGGTACAGAGAAATGGAATTGCTGCGGAGAATGGAAATGTAGAGAAAGAGAATTAAGCTAGAGAAAGAGAATTGACTCCCCTGTTTGGTAGAACGGAGAATCCACTAGAGAAATGTTTTTGAGAATCATTTCTCTTGTTTGGTTATATTAATCAATGAAATGTAAATGAGTGTTTTTACCTTGTTTATTCATTTTCAACTAACATATTTTTTATAAAAATGCATTATGATGTACATCTTAATTAGTCAAAATATGCATCTTTTATGTTTTTTATTATTTTTTTATATTAATTGTTACTAAATAATTTATTTTCTAAACAATTAATACTATTTTTTATAAATATTGTTTTGGAAAACATATTTCTAATATAAAGGAATAACTTACAAATAGATTATAAGGATATATGAAAATCATACTATTCAAAAACTATGTCCAATGAAGGATATGCAAAAAGAATAATTCAATATTTCTAACAACTAAAAAAACATAACTATGTCCGATACACAATGTGCAAAGAGTCAACTTCAATATTCGTAAAAACTAAACAAAAAACATAACTTAAAATAACCTAATCATGATATTGATCCATCCCCTATCATTTCCATGTAACAAATCTTTTCTTCTTCTGTCATCTTAAAAAACGCCCGGGCACGAAATTGATCTTTGCTAAACATGTCAATCGCCTTAATTCGCTGTTTGACATTGATATTTGGCATGCGTTGTATATCTTCGATAACTTTATCTATCATATCACATGCTTCCTTATTTTCTTGCCTTCCTATATTGTATATTGTTTCATTAAGTTTTTCACCAACCTCCTTGAAAGTCTCTTTCATTTCTTTCGCAGCATCCTTATAAGAGCTTTCGGTGTCATCCGTTGGAGGCTTTTTGCGTTTATTATTGCCACGAGCAATTTGTTGCGTCTCTTCAACAATATCTTCCAACCCTTCCACGTCAATAGGTGAGTTTCTTTGTGTCTCTTCAGTCGCATCTTCGCCAAGATCAGTAGCTCCATGACCGGTAGCTCTATCCTTACCGAAGATTTTACATAGATTATCGAATTGTGGAAATGGTTTATCGTGAAAACATGCAACACCTTTATGACTCTACAAGAATGACACAAAATTAATTGGTTACTATTCATTTACAATATGTTTTAATGATGCAAAAAATACTACAAACATAATCATTATAGTACCTTTATGTACTCATTCCAAACTTCAGCATCAGCGGTAACACAACATTTATCCGTATCCCAGCCGAATCCACTCGTGTTTGTTCCGTATACCATGTCGTGTACGATGTTGAAATGGTTTTTCCATGTCTTCATCCTTGATTTAATATGAGGCTCTGCTTTCAAACCCGAGTTAGGAAGACTTACATCTAATAGTTGTTGCACGGCCTTCAAATAGCCGGGTTTGAATCCGTTTTCAGCACCACCATACTTTCCGGATACATGTAGCTCCAACAATGCTTCAATCAACTTTGCATCCTCTTCGGTAGTCCATGTGTGTTTGTTTCGGCCTGCCATGCCTACAAAAAATGTTTACAAGATAGATGCTTGAAAGAGTAATTCAACCATTAAACATAATATTATCACACCACAATGAATTAGAAAATATTATACAACAATCCTAATAGCCCCTGTTTATGGTTGTATAACTTAGTCATAACTTAACCAATTAAACTATTTTTTAATTCTAAAACGTAAACAAGACAGAAGACTACAATTTGGAAAAAAAATCGCCTAATTACGAGGTCGTATGAAACTTTTATGATGGTTCAAAGTTTGACAAAAATTATAAAAAATGTTGTCATTATATACAACAGTCGTAACAGCCCCTGTTTAAGGCTGTACAACTCAGCCATATCTTAACCAATTAAGCTGTTTTATTATCCTAAAGCGTAGAAAAAACAGAGGACTACAATTTGGAAAAAAAATCGCCTAATTCCGAGGTCGTATGAAACTTTTATGATGGTTCAAAGTTTGACAAAAATTATAAAAAATGTTGTCATTATATACAACAGTCGTAATAGCCCCTGTTTTGAGGCTGTATAACTCAGCCATATCTTAACCAATTAAGCTGTTTTATTATCCTAAAGCGTAGACAACACAGAGGACTACAATTTGGAATAAACATTGCCTAATTTCGAGGTTGTATGAAACTTTTATGATGGTTCAAAGTTTGACAAAAATTATAAAAAATGTTGTCATAACATACAACAGTCGTAACATCCCCAGTTTAAGGCTATATAACTCAGCCATATCTTAACCAATTAAGTTGTTTTATTATCCTAAAGCATAGAAAACACAGAGGACCACAATTCGGAAAAAAATTGCCTAATTCCGAGCACATATGAGACTTTTATGATGGTTCAAAGTTTGACAAAAATTATAAAAAATACTGTAACAATGTAGAACAATCCTAACAGCCCCTATTTAAGGGTGTGTAACTCAGTAATATATTAACCAATTAAGTTGTTTTTTGAGCCTACATTGTAGCCAATATAGAGGACTACAATCTTGGAAAAAAATCTGCTTATTTCGAGCTAGTATGAAGATTTTATTGTTATTCAAAGTAGGGTAAAAATTCCCAAAAAAAAAAAAAAAAAAACTACAACAGTAAAGCAAATTTCCATTGTACATACATAACATGTTAACAAATTGCAATCAATGAAAGGATTCATTGCTTTCTTTTTGACAGTCAAGACTTATCTAGTGACAAACAATTGCTTGTAACGTAGTATAAATCAATTTTAACATCAAAAACCTTATACAAACTTGTATAAAGAATCAATTTGTAGCAAGATGTTAACAAATTTTAAAAACAGATAGGAAGATTACCTTGAATTGGAAGATGACGGTTCCAAAATCGACTAAGAAGGAGCTACAAAGAAGGCATGAATCGAGTAACACAGCAGTCGTGAATGATTTTTCCATATGTATCGGCTTATGTATGGCAAACGAGATTGAGTATGTTGACGTACGTGGGCCGATTGCATGGATATCCTTGAAAAAGAGTGATCGATTGTATGTAGTAGGGTTCGAATGGGGGGCAAATTGATTTCTCCGCTTTTTTGTTTTTGATTCTCGGTCACGCCCTCTCTTTTGTTTTCTCCCTTTTCTCTTTTAAAAATAGAGAATGGATTTAATGGAAAAGGAATTGATTTATTTCCCAATTCCTTAATTTTTGTATTAACCAAACAAGAGAAAAGGAATCAATTCCTTTTCCCAGCTTTTATTTCCCTGTACCAAACACCCCCAAGAGGAATACAAAAGAGCTTCGTCAAAGCCTTAATGTTGATTGTTCAATTCTTTGTTTGTATATATGTTGTAGAATATGTTTTTGCAAGCTCATAGATTTTATTCAGCATAAAACAAAACAATACAAAAGGGTAAAATGGTCATTTTCAACATTCAACACAGTCAGTCATATGTGTAATCAAACAATATTGTTTCAGCTTCTAACTCAATCAGGCTCTAGAAACAACAAGCCGTTACTCCGTATGTGGATCAAGCTTTGTATAAGATAATTGGAGGGTAAATAATGATATCCCAGGTGTACCAACATGCACGTGGGAGACTACTAATCATCTATAATTTGCCATTTTTGAAAATTCGTACTGACAAATAATTTAACTGTACCGACATGCACAATAATTTAACAACTGTACCGACATGCACAATACTACTAATCATCTATAATTTGCCATTTTGAAAACTCATACGCAAAATTCTTTTTTTTTTCGCCTCATCAAGTTATCATGCTACTTTATCATTCATCTCTAGAACCCCAACCCTCATTCCACGTGTTTGCTTTGAAAGAGGAGTAAATTACATGAATGGTCCCTATGGTTTAGGGTGATTTGAACGTTTGGTCCATAACTTATTTTTTTAACTCGGAAGGTCCTTACTAATTGTTTTTGTTATGCGTTTGGTCCCTGTCTTATATAAAAAGACTATTTTGCCATTGATTTTTTTTATTTTATTTAAATAAACACACCCAACCCCACCCTCTCACCTTACCTTACCTATCCCATCATTTTTCCCTATTTAAATACTAGTCGTTTTAGGTAAGACAGGGACCAAGTGCGTAACATAAACTAACAATAGGGACCAAGCGTGTAACAAAAACAAACAGTAGGGACATTCCGAGTCAAAAAAATAAGCTAGGGACCAAGAGCGCAAATTATCCCAAAACATAGGGACCATTCGTGTAATTTACTCTTGAAAGAGATCCTTTTGTATCCCGTATCCGATCTTTAGTTTTCATTATTTCCTTTTTTGCATTTTTGTTCCATATCGTTTTTTCATGTATTTGAGCTTTTACATAACTCACCCCTCTCTCTTTCTAAACAGATATTATGATAATGTGTTTTCAATTTCTTTTCCTTTTGCTAGTATTGTCGCCTTTACCTCATTAGAAAGTTCAAAAGAAGAAATTATATTAGATGGTGAGATATAACTTGTTTCTTACCTATGATTTAACGATAATTACCCTTAGGATATCACAAAGATTGACAAACATAGGTAAAAGTAGTTTAATCTACGAAGATTGTAGAGTTGCTAAGGCTCCTATAGTTTAGGTTCCTTCTTTAAGCTTCTTATTTACAAGATGTATAAACACTTGTATTTGTGAAGAAGATGGTAAAGTTTGCAACTATAATCTGGGTACTTTTTAATTTTTTTTTTAATATTTTGATATGAAAGATATAAACATCAGTCGAAATATATATGCAAGATGTAAACATTAATTGAAATATATGAATTGATTAATGAAATGTCTTGATTAGACTTTCTCTCATCTACTTACCTACCCTACATATGACTTGCCATTGACAAAACAATTTTGTTTAGAAATATTTAATGGTGACATTTCTTGCCATTACGTATAAACCTTGGTATAGATACAAAAACATGGTTGTTCTTAATCCATAAATTACTTAATAGCCTTGGTGTAACTATCTTTCAGGTTGTAGTCTTTTGGAATTTAATTTAGGTAGCTTTCGAATTTCGGGTGTTTGACTGGTCACGACACGATGGTGGACACGATGGTGGAGACCTATCACGATGCGACCACTTCATTTAAATGTCGGCGCGGTCAGGAGTCGGTGCGGTCTGGAGTTGGACCTCTGTGCAGTGGTAATTGTGCACAAAACCATAAATCTCGGGACTTGGCCCTATATAATGGTGCTAATTCTATAAGGTTTCTCTCTACTGCAACCTCTATCCTCATAAATGAAACCCTAACCCTAGTCTATGAAAACCTTTAGTGTTATTTCCATTTTTGGTGTTTTGGTGGTCTCTTGGTAAAGAAGGTGGTCATCTCAGTGCTTGTTGAGGTCTTTGCTTTTGAGATATGATATTCTAAGTATTTCGAGGCATCCTAAAGGCAAAAATGTAACATCCTATTTCCTACCATTTTCACCCATGGACCGGAAGTCGATTGTGTGAGGTTTTGGGCCGTACGAAGGCAAAGTTTAGTCCTTGTGGAAGGAGGTAATCATAATTAAGAGATTTTACCCTTGAATTCTGTTTAGGACCGAAGGGTAGAAAGGGAAAAGTCATAAACTGGATTCTTACGTGAAATATGGATTTTTGTTCGAGAAGTTTTTAGTCCAAGATATTTAGATAACATTGTAGAGCTCTTCAATACCTTTCTGTGGATATAAAGAACGTCGAAAACGGAGTTGGAACGAAGAAGTTATGGTCGTTTGAAGTTTGGATGACTTTTGGGTTAGTCGCGTATGCTGGGCGTAATTTGAGTACGTTGGGCGTACTGAGTATGCCTGAGTACGCTGGGCATAATTTGAGAACGTTGGGCGTACGCGATCAGTGCCCATACCCTATTTTTGTGGTTTGATCCCTATTTAAGCTCCTTAACTCCCCCAAACGCATTTCATTCTCAGCCTCCACCTCTCCAACACGCTCTCTTGAAACCCTAACCCTAGATTGAGCTTTATGAGCAAAAAGAAGGTGTTTTTAGGTGCTTTGGAGTATTCTTGGTGCACCTTGGAGAAGAAGGAACTTATTGAAGAAGTGTTAGTTGCATTGGAACTTGTAGATCCAGACTTTGTTCACCTTGATCTTTCTTCTAGAGGTATAACGTATGAATCTTGATGATGAAATTGTTACATCACGCTAGTATTGGGTGTTATGAGCTTTTGGGCACTTTAAGTGCATAAAGTTTAGATTTTGAAAGTCTGTGACCTTGTAATGGATAAAGTTGGAAACTTTATCCATCTAAACATCATTTTGATTCAGATCTGAAGGTTAGAGACTTGGAATTAATGGATTAAGTTGAAAAGATGCACTTTTTGGGTCTCTTTGAGGCTTAAATAGTAGATCTTGTTTGTTGGGACCATTCTAATGGGTAAAGTTGGAAACTTTATCCATTATGGAGCTATTATGAACCATATAAATATGATCTTGAGTGTTGTATACAATCCATGCATGTGTTAGATGGTCTTAATGGATTAAGAACATAGGGTTTTGGACATTAAGTACTTAATACCCATGCAAAGTCATAAATTTGGAATTTTTATTACTCAGGACATCGTTTTGGGCTTAGACCTGTGTTTTGGACGGAAGGGCTTAATGGAATAAGTTGTTAATGGAGTTTTAGGATTGGGTTGCGTATGTTGGGCATACTTGAAGGTACGCTGCGTATACGCGGTCAGCGCCCCGCTTTTTGGTCAACATCAGAGTACGATGGGCGTACTCTCTTAGTATGGGATATTAAATTTTGGGACCTTGACCATTGACTTTGACTTTGACCAGGTTTCACTAAGTTTGACCTATGGGCATTTTAGGTATTTTTAGATTGTGTATGAGAATTTGTCATTTGGATAGATAAGTAACTGTAAGAGTTGAGATTCAGAGTCGGGACCTCATCAGCTATTGTTCAAAATGAGAGGTGAGCTTTCCTTACTGTATTCATGGGTTTAAGGCACCAAGGTCGACCCAGTGGATTGATATCCTAGTTTACCGTATGTTACTATGTTGTAGTAATCGATTAGATCTATATCCTGGTATATAGGATGTTGCTATGATGTAGTGATCTGTTAGATATGCATGTTATCTGTTTATAGGCTATATGTTTATCGGTTGTATATGCCGACATAGTATGGTTGGGTTGAGATTGTACTGCTTTGTCATGTTAATCAACAAACCCGGTAATGTTTATATTGATATGTTGTATGTGTATCTATTATGTATATGTCGACATGTTGTGTGTGGCTGGGTTGAGGCGGAACAGTGTAGGCTAAAGGCCAAGAGCTCCAGGGAGTCCCAGATAGACTGCAGCATGAGAGGCGTACCAGTGAGGCTGAAGGCTCAAAGAACGGTCCTGATAGGCTGAAAGCTCGGTGAGGCCTTCCAGCCATGCTGAAGATTCTGTGAGCGTTCCAGATAGTCTGTAGGTCGGTGAGGCATTCCAGTCATGCTGAAGGCTCTATGAGCATTCCAGATAATCTGTAGACCGGTGTGGCGTTCCAGTCAGGCTGAAGGCACTGTATGCATGCTGTTGTTTGTTATGTGTTTGTGGTCGTACTTTAAGGGTACTCCCTAAGCTTCGTGCTTACAGTTTCAGTTTATTGTTTCAGGTACTTTAGATGATTGTGGCAAGGCGAAGGCGTAACCATACACATCCTTGATTTTCTGACTAATTAGATCTTAGGAGACTCTGATTTTAAATAATGTTTTGGAAACATTGGTTTTGTAAACGCTTCTTTTAGTAAATGGGTTGTTTTGAAGTGTTTAAAATTGATGTAATTTTTATGGATGTTACAAGTTAGTATCAGAGCCTTGGTTTGAGTGAATTGGAGGAACACTCATGTGAATCTAGTCTCAAACTAAGGAAAAACTTTTAAAAATGATTTTCAAATTGTTTTCAAATTAATCAAAAGAGGATGTGACGTGTACGATCAGCCGGAGCCAGTAAGTAGACCCCAAATTACCACACTGTTATTTGATATTGTGATATGTTAGAACAACATGCTAGTGATAGGCTAGAGATCTTCAAGAATTGCATGATAGAATTGCCAGATTATATGATGCCTGATAGCTTAGGGTTTCCTTATATGAATTTGACATCATTATTTTAGTTGCATTGTGCATGCATCAAAATTGTATAACTAAGATCATATAGCCTGATAATGTTTGATTTCGCCTTATTTCCTGTTCCTTTTTTGGTTTTGGGCTTAGGTTAGAATCGAGTATTCGAATAGCTAAAGGATCCAGTGTTATGTATAATTAGCATACATAAGTGATGCAGGATTGGTGGAAGTTTCATGGATGAGTTTTGTGGGGACAGCCGACCAGCCGAGGAAGCCAGATTATGTGCAGGTTCCAGAGGGTTCGGGAAAGAGGCCCACGATTGTTGATTCGAGAGCGAAGGGCCAGCAGGGCCGGGGCGATTGTGGCAAGTGCGGCAGGACGTATGACGGGGCGTGCAGGGAGGGTGGTTCTGGCTATTTCAAGTGCGGTCGGACAGGTCATATCAGTAGGGATTGTATTGCTACTACCACCACCACCCCAGTATCTTATTTGATTTGCTTTCATTGCAACCAGAGGGGCCACAAGAAGGCCCATTGTCTGAGTTTGACTGCAGCAGGACCGGTGTCAGCACCCGCTCCTGCAACTCTACCGATTACTGATGGCCGCCAGGGCAAGGCGGATGCACCTGTCTTATTTTTGAAGAAGAAGAGTGGGACTCATCGTATGTGCATTGACTACCAGGAGCTCAATAAGGTAACGGTGAATAACCGTTATCCACTCCCGAGGATTGATGATCTGTTCGACCAGCTTTAGGGAGCATCTTCCTTCTCCAAGATTGACTTGCGTTAGGGTTATCATCAAATGAGGGTTAGAAATGAGGATGTGAAGAAGATGGCCTTCCGGACTCGTTATGGTCATTATGAGTTCGTGGTGATGCCTTTTGGGCTCACCAATGCTCCAGTAGTGTTCATGGATCTCATGAACCGTGTGTGTAGGCCGATGATGGATTGGTTTGTGATTGTATTTATTGATGATATATTGGTCTACTCCAAGACCCTGGAACAATGCGAGGAGAATCTGAGGGAGGTGTTGGAGACTTTGAGGAGGGAGCGACTTTTCGCAAAGTTCTCCAAGTGTGAGTTCTGGTTGCGCGAGGAGCAGTTTCTGGGGCAACTTGTGAACCAGAATGGTATTCTGGTCGATCCGGCCAAGGTCGAGGCCGTGATGTAGTGGGAGGTTCCGAGGTCTTCATCTAAGATGTGGAGTTTCCTTGGGTTAGCAAGTTACTATCGGAGATTCATCTAGGATTTCTCCAAGATAGTTGTCCCTTTGAGTCTTTTGATAAAGAAGACTGTTACTTTTCGCTGGGGGCCGGAGCAGCACGCAACTTTTGAAACATTGAGCCAGCGGTTGTGCGAGGCACCGATTTTGATCCTACTGAAGGAGTTGATGATTTTGTGGTTTATTGTGATGCGTCATTCACGGGTTTGGGGGCAGTGTTGATGCAGAGGGGTCGTGTGATCGCTTACGCTTCGAGGCAGCTAAAGCCTCATGAAGCGAATTATCTGACGCATGATTTGGAGCTGGGGCTGTAGTTTTTGCCCTTAAGATTTGGCAACATTACCTCTACGGGGTCTCCTGTACTATTTACACGAACCAAAAGAGCCCGAGGTATTTGATGGATTAGCCGAATCTGAATATGAGGCAACGCTGATGGTTGGACGTGGTGAAGGATTATGACTGTGACATCCTTTATCACCTGGCGAAGGCCAATGTGGTGGGTGATGCTCTCAGCCGCAAGGCAGTCACGACTTCGATAAGAGACATATGTTTGAGGATGATAGTGGTTACTCCGCTTTTGGAGCAGATTTGGGAGGCTCAGATCGAGGCTATGAAGGACGAGCACCGGAAGAGTGAGTGTATTGTGGGTTAGGTGGCTTCCTTTTATTATGATAATTGTGGATTGTTGACTCTTCATTAGAGAGTATGTGTTTCGTACTGGGGCGATGTGCATCAGGTTCTAATGGATAAGGCACACAAGTCTAGGTTCTTCATTCATCCTGGGGTGACGAAGATGTATAGAGATCTTCGTCCTGATTATTGGTCGCCCTGCATGAAGCAGGATGTGGCTTGGTATGTGGAGCGGTGCTTGACTTGCAGGAAAGTCAAGGCCAAGCATCAGCGATCTCACGGCAAGATGCAACCATTAGAGATTCACGTTTGGAAATGGGAGGAAATCTTCATGGACTTCATTACGAAGTTTCCCCAGACTGCGCGTGAAGTGGATTCGATTTGGGTCATCGTGGATCGGTTGACCAAGATCACGAATTTCATCCCGATCTACAAGAGTATCTCCGCGGAGAAGTTTGTGGAGGTATACATCAAGGAGGTTGTGGCTCGGCATGGGGTGTCGTTTTCCATGGTTTCAGACGGGGAAGTCAGGTTTACTTCCAGGTTTTAGAAGAGATTCCATGAAAAGTTGGGTACTCGTCTCCATTTCAGCACAACCTTCCATCTGCAGACCGATGGTCAGAGCGAGCAGACCATTCATACCCTAGAGGATATGTTACATGCATATGTTTTGGACTTTGGTGGGAGTTGGGATATGTATCTTCCATTAGCAGAATTTTCGTATAACAACAATTATCACGCCAACATTGATCAACCACCTTTTGAGATGCTTTATAGGAGGAAATGTAGGACCTCGATATGTTGGGGTGAGGTCGTTCAGCGGATTATGGGGAGTACCGAGGTGGTACTTAAGACGACCGAGTTGATCCAGCAGGTTCGGAGTAGACTTCAGACAGCTCAGAGTCGGTAGAAGAGCTATGCCGACAGGCGCCGATTAGATATAGAGTTCCAGCTGAGGGATATGGTTCTTCTGAAGGTGTATCTTTGGAAATGTGTCATCCGATTCAGGAAAAGGGGCAAGTTGGGCCCCAGGTACATCGGTCCTTTTAGGGTTTTGGCCCAGGTAGGCCAGGTTGCTTATCGCTTGGATCTTCCAGATGGGCTCAGTTAGATCCATAACATATTTCATGTCTCTCAGTTGCGGAAGTGTTTAGTGGATGATTCCGTAGTGGTTCCATTGGAGGATATTCAGGTGGATGACCGCCTGAACTATATAGAGAGACCAGTGACGATTCTTGACCGAAAGACGAAAACCTTGAGGAACAAGGTCGTTGAGTTGGTGAAGGTCCAGTTGCAGCATCACAAGGGTTCAGAGTGGACTTAGGAGCCGGAAAATAAGATGAGGGAGCATTATCCGAAATTATTTGGAGCAACGGACTTTGAGGACAAAGTCTGATTCAGGTGGGGGAGAATTGAAACATTTAAACCTTGTAAGTTTCCATATTAACCCTTGTTAAGCAAAATGTTTGTTTTTTTGGTCCTCTGGCTAGTACGCGGGGAGTACTCTATGAGTACGCTTGGCGTACTAGCTGAAATCTAATCGCGAGAATCGACCACATAAGCTGGGCATACATGGGTTACGCTGGGCGTACGCTGGCCAGGGGCAAACCCTAATTTTTAGGGTTTGTGCCCTATTTAAGCATCATTAACCCACCTTGTGGACATTTTTAGACCAACCTCCACATCCTCAAACCCTAATTTCGTCCCATAGCCTTTGTGTGGTGCTTTTGAGCTCTTATGAAACATTTTTGGTGTGTTTTGTGCATCTTGAAGAGGAAGGAGAAGATTGAAGACTCATCCTTTGGAAAAGATCTTAGGGATCCAAATTTAGCTTCTTCATTTAGTGACTTTTGGGCGCGGGGATTTGTCGGGCCAGCAGCCAGAGATTTATCAGTGTGATTCAGCAGTTCGAGGTGAGTCTCCTTACCGGGTTTAGCAGGTCTAAGGCACCAATGCCGACCAATGATCAGTTATGTTAGGATGCTAGATGTCTGTGCGACTCTTGCATGTGTTTGTGCTTCTATGCTTACTGGGCGGGGGCCCGATGGTTATTCTGTATACTATTATCTTGGTATGCTCATATGATTTGTATGTTGGGCGGCACCCGTTAGGCGAGTTAGGGTGAGGCCTGTTATACTCAGGGGGCGGGGCCCGTTATGCGAGTTAGGGCGAGACCCGTTATACTCAGTGGGTGGGGCCCGTTATGCGAGTTAGGGCGGGGCCAGTTACACTCATCGGGCGAGGCCCAATATATGTTTGGCATGTGTAATATGTGGTATTTGGGGGAAACTCACTAAGCTTCATGCTTACGGTTTTTAGTTTATGTTTCAGGTACTTCTGTTGCAAAAGGGAAGCGCTCAGGGTGATTATAGTGCATAACGTTATTGTTCTACATTTCATGATAACTTTGATATTTATGATGTTTTGATACGTTTGTTGCATTTGGGATTTATGATGATGTTTTGAATATTGTTTTTATTAAAATTAAAAATGAAATTTTTGGGTCTTATTTTTGGGACTTTACAGAATCCATGACAAGTACAACCAGCACTCGAGACACCCATCCCGCAGATTCCGTCCATTTGGTAAAGATGAGCCCCGAAGCCATCGAGCTGAGGTTCATGTTGTTGAGAAAACACCTCTAAAGGCGGACAAAGAGAAAGGGAAATACTATGAGTACCACAAGAGAAAAACTCACGATACCGGCGAGTGCATGGTTCTGAGGAAAGAAATAGATGAAGAACAACTAACAGGAGAACTCTCGGAAATCGCATAGGATTTAAGGTCCAAGTTTCACGCCGACCAGAGGAATGCCCGAGATCGGAAAGATGCCAGCAAGCACCAAGTCAAAAAGGAGATCCTTACCATCACGAGGCGCTGTAAGACAAGCGAGTGCTGCGAAATAGATGACGACATTGAGGTACTCCCTTAAAACATCCTCAATATTAGTTTTTCGTTAGAAGATCCAAGGATGTCGGGCTGGAACCCTAGGGACCCACTCTTTATAACTGCCTACGTCAAATACAAATCAACCGTGTCTACATAGACAACAGTAGTGGTATCGAAATCCTTTATGAGCACTATTTCCAATAATTTTCGACCTCCTGGAAGGAAAGCTTGGCAACTCAGCTATTAAAAATAAATGAAATGACCAACGATTGAGAATGCATTGAAAATTAATCCACTGATGATCCCGAAAAAAAATCATTGGATATAACAAGCTCCTTGTCCAATAACCTCCTACCGCGAAGACAACTCTGTTGAGCATCAATGCTACCGGTTGATCTAAAACTAATTGGTGTTAGAAAGGGCACAACATTACCTATATAGCACATTCAGCCCTCTAGGACCAGGAATTCGATTCCGACACTCCAGGCCATCGTGCAAGGACTTGGTCGATGCCATTTCTGACCCCCAACAATCCCCCCCTCAGAAATTGCTCCCTGAGAGAATCAAACCCTTGCCACTGGCTCTGATACCACTTGTTCAGCATCATCGCTACCGGTTGATCTAAAACTAATTGGTGTTAGAAAGGGTGCAACCTTAACCATATAGAACATTCATCCCTCCAGGACCAGGCATTCGATTGCGGCACTCCAGGCCATCGTGCGGGAACTAGGTCGATGCCATTTATGAACCCCAACAAACTCATGCATTCCTGAGCACATACATCTGATGGCAACTTTCCCTGCACCCCGTTTTCACCAAATCTTGAACCAAAAACTCGCATACCCAAACCGTAGATATCTGTGACCCATTCTTCTAAAACCATGAACTCTAACAGATCGATGATCCTCCAAGCTGAATACCCTATTCTCTCCCACTTAGGGTTCGGGTCACCACCAACTGGCATTGCAAACATACCAAATCTCCCACTTAGGGTTCTAGATGAAGATCATCAAAATCAAAGAGATTCCAAATCTCAGATGGGGACCTCGGAAACTCCCTAATCATAACTGCCTCTAACATCAAGAATCCCATGTAGACGCACTAGCAATAATTCTAAAAGTCCATTCATAACACTGATTCTCTATCTACAAACGAATGGACTAGCACACACCTTGCTTATAAATCCCCAACCATCAATTCATTGTGGGAATCATTCATAAATTCAAGCGGCATCATTCTCATAGTTGGGATACACATGGAACAACAAAAGTTTTTCGTTCCCGATTCACTTCCCTGCTTCCTAAAACAATCAACTAGCATCTAACCTAACTATATCTGAAGAAAACAAACCCTTGACCTCATCTCTAGGCAACTATAACACAAGTATCCTCTTGTTCATTCACACACTTCCATACAGGTCGCCAATGAAAACCGCAATAATCTAGACTCATGTTGGGTCTACACCCCAACTATGAAAATCAAATGTCTGATCTCTCTTTCCTCCAAACGCGGAAAACTGGAAGTACATAACCCCCGTCGAAAATAGTGACATCCCAATCCATCTTCCAATTATTCAGCCTACGGCTACAATCCTCGAGCCATTCATCACAATCGGTTCCTTCTTTAGTCCCGCGACTCAACTGGTACTACTTCGAGCAAGGCCCTCGAGACCTCAAAATCAACTAACTCATCTAGGTATGCACCATTCAAACTCAGACTGACATAACCATTAAGACCCAAGCAATCACCAGACCCATCCCTAGTCTAAACAACCGTAACCGTTAAACCGAATAAGGCGGGAATACATTGCAATGAATCATGGTGCCAAACCATATAATCTACCCTCCATCAACTCCTTAGAATCCCCGAAGTCCTCCTCGATTTGACTACGGGTCCTACACTTTCAGTAGTACGAGCGGAATATTAACTTCCACACCTATCCGTACTTTCTTCAAGAATCTTTCTGGATCCTCTAAGTAACTACTCATATCCACTACCGCACGATTCAATCACATATACCCTCTTTCAAACAAATACACACCGCAAAACAACACACCAATTCCTTTGAAGTACTTCCTAGTCTTTCTTAGGATTCCCACCTCAGCCTGCCATCAGTTATTGAAAAACCCCTACTAATATCAGCTAACTACTTCATGAATACAATTACCTTTAACAAAACTCAAATAATCTTTCAAATAAAAGACCCAACCCTACAACGGTTAGACTCAAACAAGAGCTACACAATATGCCAAATCAATCATTCTAGAACTATTTAACCTTTGCAGCATGTAACTTAACATATTCATTTAATAGTTAGCTCACATCAATATGGGCCACACAAAGCACAAAGCAAGCAACATTATGGCAGTAACACTCTATAGGCCACAAAACATAAAAAGGCATCCTTCAACTAACTTGCTTCTATTATGCTAGGAACTTCTATCAACACTGCTGGTTGCCTTATGCATACAAATTATACACAAAACGGGATCACATAGACTGTCGAATGAAAGATTCTACCCTAAGCCCACAACCAGACAATACACAGGAAATAAGGCCAAATCAGTCCTTCTTGGACTATATGATCCTAATCGTATACTATTTTTAAAGCACACACTTATCAATCAATTCCAGCAACATAGATTCCAAATCTGACATAGTTATGTATTCCTTGGAGATTTTTCGGTAGTGGCATAGTGTGCTGGGAGGGGCCTAGTAGGCGGTAATGAACTGTTCGACATGTATATTTATGTAGATAGTTGCTTGTGCTTACTTGTTTACTTGATTTCTTGTTGATCATATATGTCGACAAATCATGGTGGGTTAGGTTGAGGTAGTCCTACTTCATGTTGTAGGCCAAGATACCAGGTGCGGGCCGACTCTAAGTTGTAGGCACGGGGGCTAATGTGAGTGGTTGGGTTGAGGCGCTAGGCCAACATACCAGAGGGCAATCCAGTCTTTGTGGTTGTGGGCCCAGGGTACTCTAGTCTTTTGTACTGTGAGCCCGATGTACATGCATTGTATGTATATTATGATGTGTGGTATTTTGGAGGAACTCACTAGCAGAGCTATTAATATGACCATTTTATGCTGAACTTTGAACATCCACATGTATTTTTATGAACAACCAGATAAACAACCATAGTTGATGATGACGTAAAAATGCACCTTAGTTTTCAAATATAACCTTAATTCCTATCTTCACAAATTGTAGTTCTTCATCTTCGATGATTAATCAAGGTTCCTCCAAAAATTTTCAATTAATTCCAAGTTTTTTTTTTTTTTTTTTTTTTTGTGTTAGAGTTAGTGTCAGATTGATCTAGTTATTGTCTTATTTTTTTTTGTTCTAAAACATGATGTAAAACAAAACCAACAACTTTTCAATCCGTTCATATATAATTAATAAAAACCTTTTAATAATAATATATTAATAATAATAATAGTAACAGTAATATTAATAATTTAATAATAATAACAATAATATATTAAAATTAATAATATATGGGTCACGAAGAAATTTAGAAAAGGAAGGGTATATGAACACCTTTGAAAAAAAATAGATATTCTCCTATCTCGGGGAGCGATGTTGATGTTTATGTGCGACTCGTGAGTAACTTCAAACCCTATTTATGGTCGAAATCCGAGGCTCGGCATTACAAACTACACAAAGTTACCTTCACGTTATGTTCATCCAGATGCTATATGTTATGGATGCCACTGAACTGCAGGATAAGTGTTCGATGAAAATCCGCACCCACTTACGTTGGATACACAAAGTTACCTTCACGCCATTGATTTCTGAGCCATGCATCTCTGATTTAAAGATGGTTATTAACGCCCAGTGGGGCAATTGGAGGCGCTTATTTATTGAATTAACTGCAACATGACAGGTGTTCCCTCAGTTTGTTTATGTCGTCTGAGTATGCACATCCAAACACCCCTTCATTCATCCACGGGTGATACACGTTAGATCGGTTTTATTCCGCCTCTGCAAATTTGTCACCAATTCAGGTAATTCCATTTATGTTTCGGATTGGATTATGTTGCATTTTAAATTCTTTGAAGTGCACTGTAAAAATTATAATAATCAAACCCCTCTTTACCTGGTGTATATGTAGTTTTATATGAGACCGAATAGCCCGAAAACCTATAGAGTACGTTGTGTACCTTGTACACTTTCTTCTCTTAAGCCTTTACTTCGAACCCTTGTGGTTTCTCAAGCCTCAACGTATACATCTTCATTCAGCTTTCTATCTAGAAACAGAGATTTGACTTCTAGCTGGTAGATATTCCACCTTTTTTGAGAATCCAATCCCATAGTAGTTCCTACTGTTTCCACACGAAGTGCATAAACCTCAAAATAATCAACTCCATACCTCTATGAGTCTCTTTTTGCAACTAGTAAGGCCTTATGCTTCAGCTTGGTCTTATAGATTCACTAGTTTTAGCTCATTTTGGCAGCCCAACTAAGCTACATTAATGGTCTTCTTAATGGGCTTGATCTCATCGGTCACGGCAATTCTCAAATGCTTCATTTTAACAACTTCATTGTATGAATTTGGATCAGAATTTTTTTCCACGGTCATGTTTTCTCAAACATCTTCGGTTCATTACCCGAGTCATAATCACTCATCCATGTAGGAGGTTGTCCGATTCGTTGCTTATAGTATTAGCTTCAATAACATGATACGTCTTGCAAATTTGGACAAGTCTATAAGCATCCTAGAAACAAGTGAATTAATTAATAGGGAGATTTATCTTTTTATCGTCTAAATAGGGGTTAGATTTGGATTAGGTTTCTTGGCAAATTGGTATTTATAGGTTCATGTGTTATTTTGATGAATAATGAGAATTTTCATTTGAGTCTAAGACTTCCAGAGACCTTCTTGTTTCTAGAATTATAGTAATTCTACCTGGTTCGTTTTAACTAGCATCAGAGCACCAAGCAAGCGAACCATGGGATTGAAGAAAATCGACAAGTTGGAAGTAGAGTTCATAAAATTTAGAAGTGAAGCCGAGGAAAAATAGAAACAACACAACTAGAAGATTGAATAACTCCTTCGGGCCATCAACCACTTAACCACGAAGGTTGGTAACTTGCCCACCAAGGAAGAATGTGAGCGACACACGACGAAAGACCGTCTCTACGATGATATGGGGTTTCCATTATCTGACAACGAATCAGGTTGGGAAAAAGCAAGAAGGCGAAGGTGCAAAATGGGAATCGCATAAGAATGGGATGAAAGAAGAAGTTGGTTCGAAGGGGCTCAAGTACATAAAGCAAAAAAGGTCCTTATTTGAAGGAGAAGATGTATATGTGTGTAAGTCTACCACATTGAGTGTTCTTTTAATAGATTCAAGGCATCAAGGAAGTCGAACAACTCAAGGCTGCAACCTTATATATGGATGGAGCAGCCTTGGTATCTTTGGAGTGAGGACACGTCACCATTTTGATAATGAAGAGGACTGAAACGGCATCTCCTTAATCATTCCAGCTATCGTATGAGGGTAGCCGATATGAGCAATTCATAGCTATCCGAAAGGAGGGGACATCCCACGATTACGTTAGAAATTTTGGGAAAATGGTGGGTCTAACTACGGGGGCTGTCGGAACAGGTCTTGGAAGGAGCTTCCATCAACCAGCTAAAATCGGAACTCTGAGGATCATACAACAACTCAATCGTTGGTGAGGATCATACAACCCTAGGAACTTACTGTGGAAAAGTTGCCTCCAAAATTAGCAAGTGGCAAATAGTTCAGGGGTTATTTCCGTAACTTATCATTTACTATTCATAGTTTGACTATGAATAGTAATCTAATATGAAATTGAAAATGAAATTGGACGGAATGGAGGCGCAGACATTATTATATGTGTATAATAATATGCAATATGAATTTGAAGATTGTAGGCGCAGCAATTTTGTCTTGGACGGCATTTTTGTTTTCTTCTTTCATTTGTATTCTCCTCTTTGGCTATAAATAGCCAGAGAGATTTAACCCATGAATAACCCAACAATCAAAATATATATATATATATATATATATAGTAAAACATTACATATATATATATATATATATATATATATATATATATATATATATATATATATATATATATATATATATATATACTGATACACCACCATATATTTTAGCCCTCTCACTCTATTTGTAATCTCTTTCATAATCCCTGTAAACACTGCAAATTATAGTAAATTGTTTCTCGGCTTCCTCCGCCCGTGGTTTTTTCCCGATTTGGGTTTCCACGTAAATTCCTGTGTCTCTATTCTATTTATTTTATTCGTATTTCGTTGTGATTATTACGCTTTGATAATTTTTGATCCCATTCCGCATTGAGCTAATATTATTTAAGTCTATTCGGATCCTTCGTATTTCACAACAATTGGTATCAGAGCATCCGGGTTGTAATATTAGCTCATTGGGATCATTTTATCAATAAATTAATCATGTCTTCGGTAAAATACGATATTCCACTACTGGATCGTAACACACGATTTCCGTTGTGGCAAGTAAAGATGAGAGACATTCTCATTCAGATGGATTTACACAAGGCGCTTTTGGGTTTCAATAAGATGCCCGATACATGGACCGAAGAAGAAAAGGAGATGAAAGATCTGAAGGCTTTATCCCAGATTCGTTTGCACTTGTCAAACGATGTTTTGCAAGATGTTCTAAAAGAAACGTCAGCGGCTTCTTTATGGCTAAAGTTGGAGCAACTGTTGATGACCAAGAGCTTACCAAACAAGTTGCATTTGAAGCAACGGTTGTTCAATCTCAAGATGATTGAAGGAGGCTCTTTAACTGAACATATATCCACATTTAAAGAGTTAGTAAATAACTTAGAGAATATGGATGTTCAGTATGAAGATGAAGACTTGGCTTTATTCTTACTGTCGTCGTTGCCAGAATCCTATAGCCATTTTCGTGATACTATTATCTATAGCCGTGACACTTTAGTTTTAGATGAAGTCTATACAGCTTTGGATTCCAAAGAGAAGATGAAGCATATTACTGGTGGTGGTTCAAGTGATGCTAAAGCCGAAGGTTTGAATGCCAGAGGAAGAACAACAGAGAGAAGTAGAACTTCTCAATCTTCCAACAGAACCAGATCCAAATCAAAAGGCAAACAAAAGTTTTGCAACTATTGTCACAAGAAGGGACATGTGCTTGAAGAATGCTTCAAGTTGAAGAATAAAGAAAAAGAGAAGACGGCAGCAAATGGTAAACAAGCTAGCACTTCGGGTGAAGCCGATGTAGCTGAGGTGGAAGGTATTGGAGAACTTTTGACAGTTTATTCAGATAAACTGGATTCCACTGGTGATTGGATACTCGACTCTGGTTGTACTTTTCATATGTGTCACAACAAAAGTTGGTTTTACACATTTGAAAAGGTTAACCAGGGCTATGTGTTGATGGGTAACAATACTACATGTCCAGTTCTTGGACATGGTTCAGTCAGGATCCGTATGTTTAACGGAGTTATTCGAACCATGGGGGATGTTAGATATGTTCCTGACCTCAGAAGAAACTTGTTATCTCTCAATTCCTTTGACAAAAGGGGATACGAGTTTGCTGGTAAAGGTGGAGTTCTCAGGGTATTCAAAGACGGCTCCGACAAACTGAGAGCCAAACGAAAAACCTCAGATCTTTACTTTCTTGACGGGCAAACAATTTCGAGTGATGTTGCTGTTGTTTCAAAGTCTCTTTCTGATCCAGATCAGTCCCGTCTTTGGCACCTTCGACTCGGCCATATGAGTTTTCAAGGCATGTCAGAATTGAGTCGAAGAGGTTTACTTGGTCAACAAAAGATTGTTGATTTGGATTTCTGTGAAGACTTGTATATGGCAAGGCAAAACGAGTGAGGTTTGCAAGTGGCATCCATACAACGAAAGGACCACTTGATTATGTTCACTCGGATTTGTGGGGACCGGCTCGAGTTGCTTCAAAAGGTGGAGCTATTTATATGCTCACTATTATTGATGATTTCTCCAGGAAGGTGTGGTCTTTCTTCTTAAAACATAAAGGAGACGTTTTCTATACCTTCAGAAATTGGAAAGTTCAGGTTGAAAAGCAATCAGGTCTGGTGGTAAAGTATCTTCGTACGGATAATGGACTTGAGTTTTGCTCAGAAGAGTTTAATGTCTATTGTCAAAAGGAAGGCATTACTCGACATCGCACAGTAGTCCATTCACCTCAACAAAATGGTGTAGCTGAAAGGATGAATCGCATCATTATGGAGAAGGTCCGGTGTATGCTTTCTAATTCCAAATTGCCAAAGTCTTTTTGGGCGGAGGCTGCTTCGACTGCTTGCTATGTTATCAACCGATCACCGTCACGAGCAATCGAGAAGAAAACTATGTTTGAGTTATGGTCCGGTAAACCTGCCAATTATTCAGATTTAAAACCATTCGGATGTCCAGCGTATGCACGAGTTGACAATGGGAAGCTAGAACCAAGAGCAATCAAATGCGTTTTTCTTGGGTACAATCAAGGTGTAAAGGGTTACAAGTTATGGAGCTTTGATTTGAAGAAAATTATCATCTCAAGAGATGTTACTTTTGATGAGTCTGCTATAATTCAACCAGTTGCTGACTCTTCTAAAAGAACAGATGCATCAGATGTATCATCCGAAGCAAATAAAGAGTATGCTCAAATGGAGGTGGAGCTTCCTACTTCACCTACCACTAATCAGAGTACAAATCAGCATCAAGATTCTTCTTCGTCGGATGAGCATGTTGTTGGTGAAGATTCAACACCTTCACAACCACAAGCTACTACTCCAAGCATTGCAAGAGATAGACCGAGAAGACAGATTATTCCTCCGAAGAGGTATGCTGAATCTGATTTGGTTGCCTATGCTTTTATTGTTGCTGATAATATTGAGTACGCAACGGAGCCTGCGAATTATGACGAGGCTATCAAATCTGAAGACTCAAATGATTGGATGCTCGCTATGCAAAATGAGATGGAATCCTTGCAGCGAAACAGTACTTGGAATTTAGTTCCTATTCCGAAAAGGAAGAGACCAGTTAAATGCAAGTGGGTCTATAAGCTCAAGGAACCTGTCAACCCAAATGATAAACCAAGATACAAAGCTCGGTTAGTAGCTAAAGGCTACAGTCAGATTCCTGGTATTGATTACACTGACATTTATTCCCCAGTTGTCAAACATACTTCCATTCGTGTATTGTTGGGGTTGGTTGCTTCTAACGATTTTGAGTTAGAACAACTTGATGTCACTACAGCTTTCCTAAATGGTGAGCTTGAGGAAGAGATTTTTATGCAACAACCTGAAGGTTTTGTAGTTCCTGGAAAGGAGAACTACTTATGCAAGTTGAACAAATCTCTTTATGGCCTCAAGCAGTCTCCTAGACAATGGTACAAGAGGTTCGATTCTTTCATGACCAGTCACAAATTCAGCAGGTGCACCTATGATAGCTGCGTTTATTTCAAGAAAGGTGACAATGGTTCAAAGATCTACTTACTCTTGTACGTGGATGACATGTTGATTGCAGCAAAAGATATGAAGGAGATTCAGAAGTTAAAAGACCAGTTGAAAGCTGAATTTGAAATGAAGGACTTAGGAGCTGCCAAAAAGATTTTAGGTATGCAAATTATTCGTGACATGAAGTCTAGGATCTTGCATCTTTCTCAGAAACGTTATATTGAGAAAGTCCTAAGACGCTTCAATATGCACGAAGCAAAGTCTGTCAACACACCTTTTGCAGCTCATTTCAAGCTATCATCCGCGTTGAGTCCTACTAATGAGACTGATATGGCTTACATGGCACGTGTTCCATACTCTAGTGCTGTTGGATCTTTAATGTATGCTATGATCTGCACACGCCCTGATTTGGCTTATGCTGTTAGCATGGTTAGTAGATACATGGCGAACCCGGGGAAAGAACACTGGAAAGCAGTACAGTGGATTTTTCGTTATTTACGAGGTACGTCTTCCATGTGTTTACGTTTTGGCAAATCTAACACTGGGGTGTTCGGATATGTTGATTCAGATTATGGAAAAGATTTGGATAAACGAAGATCAATTGCAGGGTATGTGTTTACACTAAATGGTTGTGCTGTTAGTTGGAAAGCCCAGTTACAGTCTACAGTTGCCCTGTCTTCTACCGAGGCAGAGTACATGGCGATTACAGAAGCAGTTAAGGAAGATATCTGGTTGAAGGGGTTATTCGGAGAACTCGATGATAGAATAAAGGTGACCACAGTTTTCTGTGACAACCAGAGTGCTATCTTCTTGAGTAAAGATCAAATGTTTCATGACCGAACAAAGCATATTGATATTCGTTATCATTTTGTGCGGGATATCATTGAAAAAGGTGATTGTGTTGTGGACAAGATTCATACAGATTATAATCCCGCTGATATGTTCACTAAAAGTCTTCCTATAGCCAAGTTCAAATTATGTTTGGACATGGTGGGTGTTTCTGATCGTAGTTGAGCCTGAAGGCTCGTGGTGGAGGAAGTATTATTTATTTTTTCGGAAACAATTTTTCTCTATACAAAATTGCAGTTTTTTATGGAAGTTTTAGAGTTTGATGAGCTAAAGGTTTTGACTAATCGTAAAGCATGACTTGCTTAATTTTGATGTCAAGGTGGAGATTGTGGAAAAGTTGCCTCCAAAATTAGCAAGTGGCAAATAGTTTAGGGGTTATTTCCGTAACTTATCATTTACTATTCATATTTTGACTATGAATAGTAATCTAATATGAAATTGAAAATGAAATTGGACGGAATGGAGGCGCAGACATTATTATATGTGTATAGTAATATGCAATATGAATTTGAAGATTGTAGGCGCAGCAATTTTGTCTTGGACGGCATTTTTGTTTTCTTCTTTCATTTGTATTCTCCTCTTTGGCTATAAATAGCCAGAGAGATTTAACCCACGAATAACCCAACAATCAAAATATATATATATATAGTAAAACATTACATATATATATATATATATATATATATATATATATATATATACTGATACACCACCATATATTTTAGCCCTCTCACTCTATTTGTAATCTCTTTCATAATCCCTGTAAACACTGCAAATTATAGTGAATTGTTTCTCGGCTTCCTCCGCCCGTGGTTTTTTCCCGATTTGGGTTTCCACGTAAATTCCTGTGTCTCTATTCTATTTATTTTACTCGTATTTCGTTGTGATTATTACGCTTTGATAATTTTTGATCCCATTCCGCATTGAGCTAATATTATTTAAGTCTATTCGGATCCTTCGTATTTCACAACACTTACCCACACAATGCGATTGGTGGTAATGAGAACTGTGTCGAAGGAAGAGGGGCACGATAGGGGTGGGCCATTCCGATCAACAACAACACACCAATGGGCTGTGGAAGCAAAATGAAGCATTGGAAACTGGTATTGGAAGGAACTTCCATCAAGAAGCTAAAATCAAAACTCAGATCTTCGGTGAGGGTCATACAACCCTAGGGATTGACCCGCACAATGCGATTGGCGGTAACGAGAACCGTGTTGATGGGAGAGGGGCATGATCGGGGGTTGGCTATTCCGATCAACATATAGAGATATGGTAACCTCCTATAGGAAAGTTAGAGGTGCATGGGGATAGCTGAGGACGTTCAAAAGATTTTGAAAGGATGAACTCGCAGCTAAAGGGCAAAAGGGTTATGCTTCAAATGCGATGCCAAGTTCGCACCAGGCCATCAAGTAGTGTATTGAGAGACGAAGATGAAGAAGAGGATCAGGAAGAACCGTCTAATACAAATCAGGATCATGCTCACTTAGATACAATGGAAGTCACATTAAACTCGGTTATAGTGTTAACACCCCCATAGACTATGAAACTACACAAAAACATGGGCAGTCTTGAAATAGTGGTACTAATTGATGGAAGGTAACTTTGTCTCACAAGGCATTGCATGAACTACTGGTAAAAAAAATGATTATCGTGTTTCACGATCTACTAGTCGTAGATGATTTCTTCCCTCTAGAGTTAGGTCACCGATGTAATATTAGGTATTAAATGGATGCAAACATGGGGGATATGATTGTAAATTCGAAAGATCTTACAATGACAGTATGGAAGGGGAACGGAGTGTTACACAGGTAGGAGATCCGAGCTTGTCTAAGAATCCGGTCTCTTTCAAATCATTCTACTATGTGATTTGCTACAACACTATCCATTATCTTCATAAAAAAATGACATTCATTGTAATTTTGATTTTGTTAATATTGGGATTGAGCAAATTATAGGCCTTAGATCCACGCTCCTGTCATGGAGCTTCATTCTCTATTGTTATGGTACATGAACATTTGTTAAACAACCAAATACACATAAATATGAAACATAGGGGCGATTACTACTCCACGCTTTTTCAGGATTGATATCAATCAAAGTTGTATTGGTAGATCTATCCATAAAATAGTCTATTTGGCATTCATCGTTAGATAAAACAACTCCTAGCCATTTTAATAATGATCGTTTTTTTTTTCGTTTAGAGATTCCATTTTGCTAGTCCATGTAAGCATTTGTATGCAAGTTATATTTATATTCCTTTTTCCTTACATGTTTCCTTAAATTCATCAAGTCGATTTCAAACCTATGTTATATCTTAGACACTTCGCTAGAAAACCTGTTCCCTTCTTAACTAATTTCTTGAAGCATTTGAAGTAGTAATGTGTCTTAATTTTTCTATATCAAAAAGATATGCCCAAAAGTTTCTACTAAAATCATCAATATAATAAAACAAAACTTGTAACTCTTATTATTGTTTGACGTGGTCCGTAAAGGTCTGCATGTACAAGTTCCATGTACAATTTAAGTTCCACAACAATCTGTGCCAAAGTTACATTTCAATTGTTATCCTTTTGTGAATGGTGATCAAGCAGTCTTCATTTCAACTGGGTTGAGGTTGTGATTCAATAGACAACATACACATGCTACTTGCACCCATTAAGGTCTTAATAATCAAACCTTTGTTGGGATGAAAAATATTACCCATTCTTTTTGTCAAGATATCTTGACCACTTTCTTGTAGCCGTGACATATTAAGATTTGTTCCTCGACTACAAAACATTGTACATATCACAAACTATATGATTGATTCCATTCAATTTGATCTTAGCATTACCTTAAGTAGGCGTGTTCATTATCATTTTGTTTCCAAGTTTAACTATGGTCGTGTGACTTTGAGAACCATGATCAATCTCCACTCATGTGGTTCGAATATCTCAAATCATGTAACCATCCATATCCTTTCCTAACTTCTTCTATGTAGGCCACTAGAAGCAGTTCACTGTTAGGGTGTGAACACTTGATCAAATTCAATGGAGCATCTATATTTCATTGGGGCATTTGGTATGTTAATGGAACACTTAGATAGGGATGTCAAAAAGTCTCGTAGGACACCGATCCCATACGTGAGGTATTTGTTTTAAAAAAGTGGGGGCAAGGACGGAACCCCGTTTTAACTTCAGGGCAGGGGTGGGGGTGGGTAGTCCCGTCCTGAAAGTCTCATGGGGTCCCGTTGAGCTGCCAAAATTCAGCAAAAAAAAAAAGTTTTTAAGTTTCCATTCTGATGTTTTTGAGATGTCATAGCATTTTTGTTTTTAACATTTACAATTTTGTTATAAAGAACTATTTTCTTTTCCAAAAAATTATTTACGTTTAGCCCAAAAAAGAACTTCATTTAGCGTAAAAAAAAGGTAACATAAAATCAATTGGGGGCGGGGGCGGGGCGTAATTCAGGAATTCAGGGGGTGGGGTGGGAGCGGGGAAACATGGCAATTTTGGGGGCGGGGGCGGGGGATGCAACCCTCTACCCGTTTGCCCCCATTGACATCCTTACGCTTAGATATATGTGTGAGTATCAAGAATCAACATTGAGCACTTGGAGCTACCGGGTACATGGAGCATCCGGGATCAATAGAGCACATGGAAGCTCGGGTGAGCATCAGGGATCACGTATCACGTGTGAGCATCAGGTGTCATATGTTGAAGATGCTAAAGGGGGATGCTCATGAGTTGAAGATGCTCATCGACGATGCTCATGGATGATGATCATAGACAATGGTTATGGATGATGCTCATGGACGATGCTTATGAAGTCAAAGGTTCTAGAAGCTCCCACATGCATTCCGTGATTGATTGGAACTTAGGGCATCCCCTTCTTGAGCTAATTATGGATGAGTCAGACCCATCTGAATTAAGGTTTTCCATGCTTGCCTATAAATAGGCTCATATCCTCATTCATTATTCCTTGCGTGATTGTGTACACAGTAATTTCAAGAGAGCAATCATTGTGAAGTTGAGTGCACATCTTTTGGAGCAATTAGTAAGCAAGAAAGATTATTTTCTTTTGAAAGCTCAAGTGAAATGTAACATTTATGTGTGATTATAATTGTTCTTAGAAGTTTAATAAAATCCTCTTTCTCTCGTTCGCCCGTGGACGTAGGTCATCTCAACTGAACCACATTAAATTTTCACAAGTTTAATAAATAATGTGTTCAGTTTTGAATTAAGTTTTTTCAGAAGTTTTATTCTGCAAGTATCACTGAAGTTTGTTTGACATTTGTCTAAAGTGCTTAACTTGTTCTATTGTTATCCCAACATTCACTTTCTCCTCCTTCCTCTTCATGATGGCGGTATAATTTGTCTCCCTGTTCCACAACCTCTACCAACTTATGATAAATACATGTTAGTGGACTTTTTAAAGGAAGCACAAGAGAAATACTCAAGAATGAAGGTATGTCATTAACACTTATTTTAGTTGTTATAGCAAAGCAATTATCAAAGATCATGATCTAGATCGCATTAGTGATCTTATGGGTATTGAAGTACTAATCATATATGACAGGTTTGTAAAAGCCATCTCAGTAAATGAATCTCTCTAAATGGTAAAATATCGTGGTAATAATTTCATCATATCATGTTTTGCATTTATGAGTGTTGATAACTAAAATCCCTAATAAATACACCATAGAAATAAATTTCTCGCTATCGTCTAGGTACACCCCCCCCCCCCGTTTCTTTCCTTTCGGATTGCCGACTCTAGGGTTTCGATGGCAGAGCTTCATGGTGATGTCCTTCCGAATATACTGAAAAGATTGAATGTGAGGGATCTAATCCGATGCAAAAGTGTGTGTAAGTCTTGGGAAAAATTGATCTCTGACTCTGGTTTCATAAAATTCCATATGAACTATAGTTACCAAATTGATTACAAAAACAATGATATAGATAGGAGGATTGTTATGTCAAGGGTCTCTTATCGCAACGGGTCGCGTGTTTGTTATGTTGATGACAGATTCTTTGATGATCGTGATTGTCATCTTCTTGGTTCTTCCAATGGACTTGTATGCATCTCTTCTTTTGCTTCTCAACTTGTAGTAACTAATCCCTCAACTAGAGAGGTTCAAACACTACAAGACCCTCAAATTCATGATACCAAGCATTTCTGTTGGGGTTTTGGCTATGATTCATCTACGGATGATTACAAGGTTGTATTAGAGTTCCGTAAACGTGTTGGTTGGACATGTTTTCAAGTGTTAAGTTTGAAATCAAATGTTTGGAAACTAATTGGAGATGTAAAGTATTCGTTTCTTAGTAGGATTGGTATCTTATGCAATGGGGCACTTCATTGGATTATGAAAGATTCTTCATCTCCAAATAAGAAGAGAGTCATTACTTCGTTTCGGCTATCTGAAGAAAAATTTATCTAAATTCCCCAACCTGATGATGAGCGATATGAATCTGGTGTTGCTAGCCGCCCAAATATGAATTTAGGTATTATGGAAGATTGTTTATGCGTATTTCCTTGTGATGGGTTTAATGATAACTTATGGATGCTGAAGAACTATAATGGAAAGCTGTCTTGGGGAATGTTTGAAAAGGACTGTGATATGAACTTAGCTTTACAATGCTTGAAAGAGCAGGAACATTACATTCCTAACAAGAGAACATTGTGTCGTGATATGCTGTTCTACAAGACTAGGGAGTATATTTGTGCCCCTATCTATATGGAGAGTCTTGTATCTCCCTATGTTAACGGGAGGCCAAAGAGAAAGACAGAAGAGAGTAATAGCAAGAAGAATTGTAAGGTGCGTTCATTTTGTTTATCATATAATACAAACTGTGGAATTATATCTTGATTCTGAATTCTTATTAATGTTTATGATGATTCTTGTTCATCCCTAAAAAATTGTGTTGATCTTGGCCTCATAGCTCAATCTTCATGTTTACTCATGGGATGCTTTCATTTTCTTTTGTAATATATGAGGTCTGCAAATGGACATTATCTATAGTTTATAGTTTTGATCATTGAACTTACTTAAGTTTATTTTTTCCTTATTCTATTTACATTTAGATAGTGTTTGGTATCATGGAGTATGGTAAGGAATGGAATGGTTCATTCCATAGGAATGAGAAAAGTCTGTTTGTCTTGCCCGGTGGAATGGAATGGGCAATTCTTGAAGCAATTTGATTTCTTCCAGTTTGTTAATTGTCACTGCGTTGTCGTTTGGATGTTTTTTTAAATTTCCATTATGGAGTGGAATGAAACTAAGCCTGGCTAACTGATCTAACAGTAAAAAGACCTTATTTCCCTCACTGCTCTACTTAAGCCACAACTGACAGGACGAAACGTAAGCCTAATAAGAAGTGTAACAGACTCATTACCTTCACCCAGTATACATTTGGCCTTCATTTATTTGTATTCTTGCAATGCACTTCAATTGCAACTACTATTTAGTCTTTGAGTCTAGTATATATAATGTTGACTGTTCACTGACTTCCCATTTTGATTTCTCAGTTGATTAAGCGAGACCCTTCGGTTCCAGGAGCAAGTGGAAAAGTTTGAGGCTGTTGAAGCAGTTTGGATGATATGGCATTGCTTGTTCTCTCTGCCATAAAGATAGCTTCTGATAGTTTTTAGTATCTTATGTTAATAAATTGTGTTTGATGGATTTCAATAGCTTGTGCTTGATGGATTTCAGAAACGTATGTTTGATGTTTTTAAAGTGTGACGAACTCTTACTTTCTAGTAATATCGTGTCTGATGATGTTAAAAAATGCTTTGAATACCATCACTTTAGCATCTTGTGGAAAGCTTTTAACAAAAAAATGTTGTGATAGACTTTCTCATAAAAGTGTATGCCTTCATTTAATTATCTGTGTTTCTTTAAATCTGCATGTTACTATTTTGATTCTTAATTTTTTATGCAGGATCTACTCATGTACATATGGTTACTACATCCTGGTTCTTGATTGTCATGTCATTTCATTTTCTATATCTTCATTTGCTTAAATTTCTTATGTTTGATCTATTCATTTTCTGCAAGTATACCATCAATAAACCAGCTATGATACGCTCTTGGGGATATGTACTTCTTCGTCTTGTTATACTGTTGTGCTTGATATGATTGAATTTGTTAGGATGGTCACCATGCAACACTTGGTTCTCAATCAAAGTGCCACTTCACTCATTCTAACCTAGTGGACAAACAATGGAGATAATTTTTTGTTAAATAAATTCCATTAATAAACAATATGTTGCATTTTTTAAATGTTGAGTTTGTGTAATGTTTTTTTCTACTTAATGTAGGTGGATCCCAAATGTTAAATACATGATATTTGAAGATTATCATATTAGATTGCGTTCGTCTGTGACGTATTGAACTTAATTAATGGGTCATAGCACCAAGGTATTATAGGACAAAACCTTTATTTCTGGATTGCAGGCACAATTATTACTTGAAGTTAGAGACATATTTATTAGAATTGATGTTAAAGTATAAACTCATTATGTGTAATTTAGGTTAAACTCATTCATTTCTTGAAAAATACTATTTCTTGAGATTCTATATGAGTAGGGCTGGGATTCACTTTGGCTCGACTGTGAATGATAGTCAATAAAACTTGGATATCAAATTAGATTGCGTTATACACGATTTGTAAGTACTATTATGATCTGTAATGCAATTATCTGTGGCAAAATCTACTTGGGAATTATTCACTTGAAAAACAACTTCAAGTTGGGCTGCAAAACAGGAAGTCGAGCACTAAACAAGAGTATGGCTAGTTTGTTTTAGAATGCAAGAGTTAGACCCTAGACTTACTGATCAAATCATGTATGTAAACCAAAATTTTCATTAAAGTGGATCAGCAGTTTTGGATATTGGCAGCTTGCCTTAAAGCCATCAGTAGCAGCCTTCACTACCTACACTTTTGGCAATGTTTCATGACCTAGGCTTCAAAATCTACGCCTTTCAGGGCTTAAATACCTACACCTTCAGGACCATTTGTTGCGTCCACGATAATACTAGTTTATATGAGTGTACACTGCATGCTCCCTAACTCTTACTTGAGCATAACCTAAATACCTTTTAGATAGATGGGTAAATACCAATTACCTTAAATGCTTGATGACATTAAGTCTCCAACATAAACCATACAAAACCCTTTTAGAATAGAATATGGAAAGTAACCAAAAAAACAGACCAATCTTAATTGGTTTTGGTGTTTCGGAACAGGTTTAGTCTCAAACTGAACCCTGAACTGAATACAAATTACACATTTTCAAGTTGAAAAAACTATATACATATAAAATGGTATTATTTCAAGTTTGAAAAATAAAAATAAAAATAACTATTATGGTGTGGAACTCAATGCTACCTAGCTGTTTAAAATATATTAAACTGAACTGACTTTTAAAAGCTCTTAGAATATGAGATCCAGTGTTTTTTTTTTAAATTAGGACTACAGATATTTGTAATACTGTTGGTTTGCAAAAATGCATATCAAGCGTTTGTAGTCCAACGGTTAGGATAATTGCCTTCCAAGCAATAGACCCGGGTTCGACTCCCGGCAAACGCACTTTTTAATCATAGCAAAGAATGTGTATGATGCTCGTAAATGTGTATGCTCGTAATCTTATCATCCCATGAAATTGGACTTCCTTGCTTTCTTTAACTTTTTAAACCAGAACCACCCAAGTCCATGTGATATCCTTTTTATTTATCGTGCAGAACCCATCGAATAAGAAGGAGAATTTGTGATGCAAAATTGAATACAGACAGCTTATGCCCCTGCATCAGAGTATAATTACATGGCTGTCAGATTCATAACAGGTGATGTTCACTACAATAGGGTTTTGCATTTCCTCACAAAAGCCAAGGAGGAGTGTTAAGAATATGCTTTAATTAGTCATGTCAAATAACTTTCTTTTTATTAGTTACTTAGGAAGCTAACTACTCATACTTGAATATTTAGGAAGTTGAATACTCCTGATTCTCTATAAATGTATTTCATGATTGCTAACCATACTTGAATATTTAGGAAGTTGAATACTCCTGATTCTCTATAAATGTATTTCATGATTCTCTATAAATGTATCTACTAACCATACTTGAATATTTAGGAAGTTGAATACTCCTAATCATCTATAATTTGCCATTATGAAAACTCGTACGCAAAGGTTTTTTTGTTTTTGTTTTTGTTTTTTTTGTTTTTTGTTTTTTTTTTTCGCCTCAAGTTATTATGCTACTTTATCATTCATCTCTAGAACCCCAACCCTCATTTCACGTGCTTGCTTTGAAAGAGATCATTTTGTATTCCGTACCCGATCTTTAGTTTTCATTATTTCCTTTTTTGCATCTTTGTTCCATCTCGTTTTTTCATGTATTTGAGCTTTTACATAACTCACCCCTCTCTCTTGCTAAACGGATATTGTGAGAATGGGTTTTCAATTTCTTTTCCTTTTGCTAGTATTAATTGTCGCCTTTACTTCATCAGAAGCCCTACATATTTAACTGTTTCAACATAATACATATTAGAATGATTCTGGTTTTAGAATTTTTAACTTTTTGAATCAATAAAAGGATCAATGGTATGATAAAATCTCTCATTCATTTCCAACTATCAAATTTTCGATGGATTTTGACGTTTATATTACCCCTAGTAAAGTCTTGATCCAAATAATTATGTTTTGATCCAAATAATTATGCATGCAAAAGAAAGGCCAAAATAAAGTTTGAAAGTATATATTGCTTCCAATACCATAAATGAAAATTAAATAATAAAATATAATAATAAATATTAATATTAATAAAAGCAAAAACTCTAAATTCAAATTATGTACGGACAAAAAATGTAACTATAAAAATATAGTAAGGATTGAAACCGCAACTTCTAAAATACCAATCATTTAACTTTAAAATTACCAGAGATGAAACTATAACATCAAAATTAATTGAGGGGAAAAAATGTAAATATGATAATT
Organism: Lactuca virosa; assembly: GCF_052849685.1. Classification (NCBI taxonomy): domain Eukaryota; kingdom Viridiplantae; phylum Streptophyta; class Magnoliopsida; order Asterales; family Asteraceae; genus Lactuca; species Lactuca virosa. The sequence goes on from NC_136431.1 coordinate 116,197,573, forward strand.
ATTATTTCGAGAGATTCTTATTTTGCATCTTGTATTATATTGTATTATATGTGGTAAAACTTGTAACTTGATCTTGATGTAGTTATTTTTGATTTTAGAAATAAATAAACAAAATGAACAATAACTTTGACTTTGGATATATATATATATATATATATATATATATATATATATATATATATATATATATATATATATATATTCTATTTTTCTTTAGAAAAAAAATTAGAAAGTTCAAGAGAATAAATTATATTAAATGGTGAGATATAGGCGGGTTCTTTATGATTTAACGATAATTATCTTTAGGATATCACAAAGGTTGACAAACATAGGTAAAAATAGTTTAATCTACGAAGATTGTAGAGTTGCTAAGGCTCCTATGGTTTAGGTTCCTTCTTTAAGCTTTCTTTTTTACAAGATGTATACACACTTGTATTTGTGAAGAAGATGGTAAATATTATTATATTCAAGCCAGACGAAATATATATGCAAGATATAAACATTAACTGAAATATATGAATTGATTAATCAAATGTCTTGATTAGAATTTCTTTCATCTACTTACCTACCCTGCATACGACTTGCCATAAACAAAACCATTTTGTTTAGAAATATTTATCGGTGACATTTCTTGCCATTACTTACAAACCTTGGAATAGATAAAAAACATGGTTGTTCCTAATCCATAAATTACTCAATAGCCTTTGTGTAACTTTCTTTCAAGTTATAGTCTTTCGGAATTTAATTTATTCATCTTTCGAATTTCAGTGGTCGCGACGTGATGGTGGAGACCTATCGTGACGTGGTGAGGAGGTGGACCCTAGATAATAGTGCTAACTCTCTAGGGTTTCTCTCTGCTGCAACCTCCATCTTCAAAAATGAAACCCTAACCCTGGAGTGTGAGAACCTTGAGTGTTGTTGCCATTTTTGGTGTTTTGATGGTCTCTTGGTGAAGAAGGTGGTCATCCCAGTGCTTGTAGAGGTCTTTGCTTTTGAGATATGATATTCGAAGTATTTTCCAGGCATCCTAGAGGCATAAAGTTCATGCATTTACATTGTTTTATTGATTATTCATTCCTTATAGTCCTTTGTTGAGCATTTGAGGTTTGTTCTTAGCGTTTAAGCAACTCCAGGACCATTAGTTGGACCTTGGGTGATTTCTGGACCTTTTGATCCCACAAAGTTGAAAGCTTAATGTCATTTCCAAGCCATGCATCAGTTTTGGGTCACTTTGGCCCCTTAGAGAATTAGGGTTCTAAATCTAGGTTGTTTGGGGTTAAGAAATGGATAAAGTTGGAAACTTTATTCATATATGACATTAATCAATCCAAAACTTAGCTTTAAAGCTCTGAGTTTGAAGATTAAGAGTTTAATGTATTAAGATATGAAGGACATTGACCACAACGCGGTGGGTTGTAGGTCGTGACACGGGTTGCAAATTCCAATCGCAATTGTTTTGTCTTAATAAATCAAAGAAAAACATTCCTTTGAAAATATTTTATGGGACAAATTCTGCATTTACAAATGAAAAATATGATTTTAAAATAAGCATAAAATGGTCTTTTCAGGCCGTAAAAATGGGGATGTCACATACTTATGCAGAGAGGTCATGTGATGACATACGCTTTGAAGCAGCCGAAGCCTCACGAGACGAATGATCCTACTCATGACTTGGAGCTGGGAACGGTGGTTTTTTCCCCAAGCTTTGGTGTTACTCCTTATATGGGGTTCGATGTATTATTTTTACAAACCATAAGAGCTTAAGGTACTTGATGGACCAACCAATCCTCAACATGAGACCATGTTGGTGGTTAGATCTTCTGAAGGATTATGGCTGTGAAATTCTTTTCCACCCATACAAGGCCAACATGGTGGCTGACGTATTGTATCAGAAGACTACTTGTGACAACCCGATATTTCGAATCAATGTAATGACCTAAAAGCCAAGAATTGTAATCTATTTTGATACATTGGAAATAGCGTCAAAAATAAAATATTTAAAAGTCTCAGTTGGGTTACATAAAATGATTGATATCATGAAAAGGTTTACAGAAATATAAAGAACACTCAAATCTGAGTTATAACAAAGAAGTTATGACCAAGCAAAGATTCGTGTCAAAACCGGTAAAACACTGTTAAACGTAAAAAGTGAAATTTCAATAAAGTACTTTTTAGCCTTAAGTATCTAAACAAAAGTCGTAGATAATAACAAACCATGTGCGTACATAAAAAGAACGTCCAAATCTGACTTCGTATGAAGAAGTTATGATTTTTCTAAGTTTCGGGACAACAGTAGATAGCTAAAAACTCGAAACAGTGATCGAGTGATTTTTAGCCGACGCAACCTAAACGAGAATTGAGGATCTCGACAATAGTAGTACAACGGTAAAAAGACAGACGAAAAAGGTCATCGGATGAAAAAGTTATGAATTTTTAACGGATTTATCCTGTCCCGGCCTATTAAAAATATAATATTAAAAATTGAAGTCAAAATTTGCCGACGAAGTCTAAACGAAAGTTATAGAGTATAATTTCACCTACGCGTGGATATAAAGAACGTCGAAAACGGAGCTCGTATGCGAAAGTTACGGATTTTCAAAGATTTGGGCACACACTTCGAAGCTTATCCGAAGGATTACGCCCCGCGTACTTCGGAGTACGCCCAGCATACCCAATGCACGGCCTCGGATCAGCCAACTCGCCCCTATGCCTCTACTTCCGTCCCATCCGAAGACCGGCGACCGGTGACGTCATCGCTGACGTACACCCCGCATACGAGGGTACGCCCAGCGTACGAGGTACGCCCCGCGTACTTCGGTGTACGCCCAGCGTACGAAGCCTGGCAGCCCTCCTATAAATAGGATGCAAGGGTTCCGGCTTTTGTTGCAATTCTATCATCCTCTCTCCCCAAATTTCATACTTCTACCCCCTCGAGGCTATCCCGACATCCCGGTTTCATATCCAAGCTCTGACGGAAGTTCGAAGCTCCGAGATTCCCGAAAAACTCACCACTTCCCGGTCGAAGTGTTGCCCAAGGAAAAATCCCGTTTTCTTCAAATCACCTCACTTTCCAGGAGAGTTCATACCCCTATATTTTCCAGTTTTCTTTAGTTTTCAGGGGGGGAATACACGTTAAAACACCAAAACATATTTGAAAACTTAACTTGACAGCTTACAACAGAAAAGTTGTGACCTGTTCACGAACTGTTTTACCCAACTTAAACTTAATATTTTTCAAAACTGTTTAATATGCAAATAGTTTAGGTTATACCTTTAAAATGACTACTTGCACATCTCCATACGATTTTTCTATAAATATTCTAAAATAGTGCCAGTTAAGGGTAAATTTGTCAAACACAAGTTAAAGAGTTATTCACACCTTGTAACACGCTGAGCAAGGTGTGTAAGATTTACACTTAGTAGTTTCAAAGTTATTTTCATTGAAACACAAAGTCATGCATATCAAGGTTTCATTAAATCATAGCACACAACTGATAAACTATAATAGGTATAGTTTGAACACCTCATCTAACAAAGGAATGGTAATACTATCGATTTACAAAACGAGTATTTCAAAGCAAACGACGTGAACTTGTTAATGAATAAATTTGTGAGACATTCACCTTCGGGGTACTCTTAAGTACCACAGAAAAGTCCTGTAGTTATAATCAGAATCTCTTGGAGGGAGAGCGTGATAGTTGTGTATAGATCTATATTGCGACTGACAAACCCGCACCTAAGCTGCTTGCAACAGCTAGACCGGCAGGTCTGGGGTGACAAGTGTCATATCATTTCGACGCCTGAAGAACGTCGAGTACGAGGTCTTCGAGTTTTAGCATGGTTATAACAACTCACATGGGGAATTAACAAAACACACAGTTCACGGGAATTTAAGGATTTCACAAAAAGGAGTTTTATTTAAATATAAAACCACACATAAGTATGACGATTTACTTACATATATTAAGTCTCGGTTCAGTTAAGACTACAATAAACCTTTTAGAAAATATTGGATTTTCTGGAAACAAACTTGTAACAAACTTCAAAGAACATCATTCATTTTTCATTCATAAACTGCTTATGAACTCACCAGCTTTAATGCTGATATTCTTTCGAAAACAACTTGTATTCTGAGGTATTCAGTAACACATGTAACCACAAGATTTTTGAAGGCAAGACGCTTAGGCGTAGATTTCTTTTGAGCTATTTTGGCATCATATGTAATTTATGTGGAAACATGTATTTTTGCAACGATGTAACCTTTTAAATTATATTTATGATGGTTGTGTTTACTTTCTTTACAAATACTCAACTGTTATGATGCTACATGAAGTCATCCGCCCCCGAACGTTTCCGCCGTTCCGGTTTGGGGGTGTGACAGATTGGTATCAGAGCATTGTTTATAGTGAACTAAGTATATCGAATCGCATAAGATATACAAACTATAAATGCAAAGGGAGTAAAACTCTCTGACTAAATGTTTTCACACAAACTATACTTTTAAAATTAAAATGCTAGTTTTATAAAAGTATAAGTACATGCATGCACAGCGGTCTAGTATCATAGTCAAAACTATACAAAAGTATTAAGACAAGTTGGACACTATGATTAGGCCTCAGAATATGTAATCAGATCTACGATAAATATAGCCTGATCAACTATATCTATCCGAGATGTGACCAACATATGTTGGGGAATAGTCATAGTGAGCAACAACTCGAAAACTTACCAAAGAAAACACTAGAATCAAACTTACAAATTTAAAATACTATAGGAGTATTTTGTGTTGCTATAATTACTTAATTAAGAACAAAAAGGTCTTTATTAGTAGGTTAATAGTTGCTGAGTGCATACGCTAAGGTTATATGTGTCACACCCCCAAACCAGAACGACAGAAACGTTCGGGGGCGGAGGACTTCATGTAAGTATCACAACACATGCAATATAGTAATCAAAGTACAAACAACCATTTCATTAATAAGTATAAGTTTTACATAAGTGTTTAAACATTACATATTCAAACACCAAGACAAGAGTCGCGGTACGGTACTAGGTAGTCTTCTCAAAAGCTTCGGGAGTGTACCTGTCTACTGGATTCCTGAGAATACAAGTTATTTGGAAAGAGTAGATCAGTATTTAAGCTGGTGAGTTCATAAGTATTTTAGTTCTGTTAAGTATACCCTAAGTTCTTTGAATTGGTTCCTCCAGAAAATCCTATATTTCCTGAGGTGATTAACTGATAACCTCAATAGTTTCCCTCTGTAATTACTGAGTTTATACTAATTATATATAACCTAATATCGAATGGACAGTCAAATGGGTGTATCTGCCCTAAGCCCACAACCAAACAAGGAATAGGAAGTAAGGCGGAAGTCACACATTTCACTGTCAATCGGATATTACATATGTATAATTCTGATGTAAAAACTAAGGAATTATAGAATTAACCACTAAAGGTCTTTTATGTTATACTAGTTTACAGAGATTGAATGACTAAATTCCATTTGATAAGTAGTTTAATTCCATAAACCGTTTCATTTGTTAAAGTGGTTTAATCCCATAAACCGTTTCTTTTGTAAAAGTGGTTTAATCCCATAAACCGTTTCCTTTGAATAAGTGGTTTAATCCCATAAACCGTTTCTTTTGAAAGAGTGATTTCATTCCATAAACTGTTTCATTTGTAAAAGTATTCTTAGTTATATTTGTTCTTTAGTAAAAACCTTAGTATTAATCCTGGAAAATATTATATTATCCATAATACTGCCTTGTGGTTTTAAATGTTCAAAACCAGAAGTACAAGTATATTTACCATACTTGATTTCATGATACGTAGCTTTTACTGTAAGTAAAAACTACAGAAGGTATATTTGGTCGGGATGTAATTATCTTTTCTTACTGTTTTAAGAGAAGTATATTACTTAGTAATTCACTCGTTGTTTTATCCATGTGAGTTCTATTAACCATACTAATATGACGGATACGCCTGCAGCGACGTTCTTCAGGCGTCGGAATGGTATGATATCTGACACCCTAGGCCTGCCGGCCAAACTGTAGCGAACAGTAGAGGTGCGGGATTGTCAGTCCCATATAGATCTATACACAAATTCACGCTCTCCCTACAAGAGATTTTGGTTAATAGGTCAGGACTTAAAGTCGTACTTAGATAAGTACACCGTGAAGGGCCTCACAAATTTATTGTTTCAACGAGATTTACGATGTATTATTACCCCGTGTTTCCTAACCCTGGTACTCTGTATAGTACATTTGTTAATGCAAACTCGGTATGATGTATTATTACCCAGTGTTTGCTAACCCTGGTACTCTGTATAGTACCTTTGTTAATGCAAAATCGGTATGATGTATTATTACCCCGTGTTTGCTAACCCTGGTACTCTGTATAGTACCTTTGTTAATGCAAACTCGGTATCATGTATTATTACCCCGTGTTTGCTAACCCTGGTACTCTGTATAGTACCTTTGTTAATGCAAACCCGGTATGATGTATTTTTACTTCTTCAATATGTTATTCATATATTAAAGGTATTATACATATCATGGTATAGTTAAATGAATTCTTGGTAATTTCCTTGGAAATTATACAATCGTGAATCATACTTGTGTATTTAGTTCTGAATCATAAATTATACCTATTATAATTTATATGTTCTATCTGATTATCATGATTTCTCATGGATGAACATCTTTGCTCAGCCTGATACAAAGGTAATGATACCAAAAGGAGTAATCTTTTATACTCATATATATATATATATATATATATATATATATATATATATATATATATATATATATATAATTAAGAAGGAAACGACCTTCGGACAAATAACATCACCTTAATTTCACATCCAAACAAGGAAAGGGAAATAAGATAATTCATTAGTCCTAAGTCCTTCAAATCTTATTTATATATTTATACATATATAGACATGATTTTGGTAATTATAAATTGAAATAGTTTATAAAACATTTTTCAAAGAGTTTAACGGAGTTTACATGACTTCAAAGATTTAACATGGCTTTAAGTCATTTTTGAAGTATTTCGTAATTTTTAAAAGTATACGAAAAGCCTTTGTGTGATTTTTATCACATAATTATTAACACAATTTATATTGTGTTAAACTTGTATTCCCCCCCCCCCCCCTAAAAAGCATTTAAAAACCATTAAAAATGTAAATTATAGGGGTATGAACTCACTTCGATAATCGGTGATTCGGGCAGCGTTTCATTTCCCGGAAGGAGTTGATTTGACGAGAAACCGGCTCAAATCGGGCAGAGTTTCGACTGGAGAGAGGATAACTTCTCGAGAATTCCGGGGCTCCGGGGCTTGCTTTGGGCTTTAGACACGATACCGGGGCCTTGGGGGTCGTGAGAAAGCCGAGGGGGTGAAATGGTGCAAAATGGGGAATTTAGGGGTGAAAAACCCTTCAAATCCGAGAAGGCTCGCACCCTTTATATAGGGGTGTGAGGGTGCGGTCCGAAGGGTGAGTCAGCAGCCACCTGGCGAGACGAGGAGGTGAGTCAGCAGGACACGCGGCAGCTCCTGCGAAGGCGGTGCGGATTTGGACCCGGTGCGAGGCACGTGCTTCGGACAGATGGAGGCTTCTAAGTGGACCGAACTTCGGTCCAATGGGGAAGGAGGGTGACGACTTCGGACCAATCAGCGGGTGCCACGCGAGGCTGTGGTCCAATGAGAAGCGAACACGTGTCTGATACGTGGAAGCCTCGCATGCGAGGATGACATGTCCGAGGATGACTCATGCGAAATTTCCCGGTTTTCAACATTTTCTTGATTTTTGTGCCAAAAACTTGCAAAAATCATAACTTTCGCATACGACCTCCGTTTTTGACGTTCTTTATATGCCCGCGTAGGTAAAATCATACTCTACGACTTTCGTTTAGACTTCGTTGGCTGATTTTGAATTTATTTTTAATATTATTATTTTTAACAGATCGGGACAGGAAATTCGTTAAAAATTCATAACTTCTTCATTCGACGTCCGTTTTCGTCTGTCTTTATACCGTTGTGCTACTTTTGACGAGACCTTCGATTCTTGTTTAAGTTGTGTCGGCTAAATATCGATCGATTTATATTTCGAATTTTTAGCTGTCTACTGCTAAACCGAAACTTAGAAAAATCATAACTTCCTCATACAAAGTCAGATTTTTACGTTCTTTTTATGAACGTTCTCGGTTTAACATATTCTACAACTTTCATTTAGATTGTTAAGGCTAAAAAGCCTTTTATCGAAAATTCACTTTTTACACTGAACAGTGTTTTGTCGGTTTTGTCGCGGATTTTCGATTGGTCATAACTTCTTCGTTATAACTCGGATTTCAGTGTTCTTTATATTTTTGGAAACCTTGTTACAAACTCTACCACTTGGTTCATCCCAATTACGATTATTGATCAATTTATTTTTGACCAAAATTTAACTGGTGTCACATTATCCCCCCCCCCCCCCGTTAGAGGGAATTTCGTCCCGAAATTAAGTCTAAAGTGATACTCATGGATCAGGTCTAATCTTTCCTTCCCAAGTGAGTTCAGGTCCCTGATTTGTAATCCAGCGAACCTTCACTAACGGGATGAGACTTTGCTTGGTTCTTTTGATATCCCTATCCATGGTTTTCATTAGTTCTTCTACAGAGTGTAGACTTTTATCTAACTTGATTTCATTGAGTGAAATAACAAGTGTTTCATCGGGTAGACACCTCTTTAGATTAGATATGTGAAAGATGGGATGAATGTTATTAAGTTTTTGTGGTGGTTTAAGTTTAAAAGTACAAGACCGATTCTGGTAAGAATCTCAAATGGTCCTATGTACCTTGAATTTAGTATTCCACGCTTTCTACAGCGTATCTTATCCTTCCAGGGTGAGACCTTCATATGACAAGGTCATCAATCCTGGAATTCCAAGGGTTTTATTTTATCGAAGCCGTAGCTTCTCTGATTAACTCTGGAAGCTTTATGGCGCTTCCCGATTCGTATTTTGTTTTTGGTAGTTTCTCGGATGAATTCCATATCAGCGAAGGTGCTGTGTGGAAATTGGATCTCTAGCTGGTTGCGTATTACCTAATTTAGTCCAGTGCAGATAGAATCTGTACTTGTGACCACAGAAGGTTTTGAATGGAGCAACTTAAATGCTAGCGTGATAAAGGACTCGACTGATTGGTAAATGGGTATCCCATTCTTTACCATAGTCGATCACATAGGCTCATGAATACTCTAGTTCCTAGAGATTTTTGAGTGACTGCCTGAACTGGGAGATATTCTATTATCTCAGTGGAGATAACAGACATTGGAATACCGTGCACTCATACGTTCTAGTTATCTTCTCTACTTGCCATATTTTCAGGTTTCAAGGCTTCATGTTGAGCCTCCTTACTTTGTGTGGAGAGATTTGAATGGGTTATCACAGTCAATGATTGGCTCTATGATCTGAATACTCTTTCCGACTTAGGTGTTAGCTACTATATTGGCTTTGTCGAGATGATAACGAATTTCAAATTCGTAGTCATTTAGTAGCTCGACCCACTGTCGTGGTCTCACGTTGAATTCCACCTGGTAGAATACATGATGCAGGCTTTTGCTCCGAAGTTCATGATCAGACTCATACTTGGCTCATCCACCATCACCTCGTGTATACAAGTCGTATATAATTTAGATTTTACAAAACGTCCGGATGGGTGACTCTGCCCCAGGTCCACCACCAAACAAGGAACAGGAGATAGGGCGGAATCACACATCCTTAATCTTGTTAAGTCTAACTTATATACCACTCTCGTGTATATACTTAGCAGCGATAGATTAACTTAATGAGTTCTTAGTCTCTATTCTTGAACTTGACCTGCGGCACAATGATTTTCCTATGAGATCTATTGGAGTACTTCGGTAGTTACTGACTTCTAAGACTACTTCAGTGCTTTTCGTTTGAAGTTTCATGTCTACTGAGTAGGCTAGAATGATGTGGTACCATTCGCATGGGTACTTATGGAGTTTTGAAATGAGAGACAACCTAAGGGCTTTGCGTTATGGATTGGAAGAATTTCATCTTACGGCTGATTAAGGAAAAAGTTCTCTTATACAGCATAAGAATTTTCACATGGTAAGGGCCAGGCCAAACCATGTCGAATGAGGATGTCAGAATTTTCTCGATGAAATAGATATTAAGTCATTCTGGGAGGAATGATTACTAGGATGATATCCTATGTACCTAAGTTTTCAGCGCTTCCGGTTTTATTTTGTTATTATCGCTACGAACCCCTTTTTGATTCGAAATTGGCGGGTACTACCAATACGAGGGTTCTGATAATTTGAAATTATGAACTTTCATGAAAGGATCCTTACTAGGTCTCTCTATAATCGCTTGGTGTATACAAGTCATGTATAATTAAGATTGGTAAGACCTTTGACTGAGCAACCCTGCCCTAAATCCACAACCAAACAAGGAACATGAAATGAGGCGGGATTACTCACTCTAAGTCTACAAATCTTAATTATAAATGACCCTTATGTATACACTAAGTCATCATAGCCTCCTGTTAGGGTTTCAAATTTTATATAATTTGTTGTGATTTAATTTGAACGGGAGAGTAATCATAATTATAGATAATTATCGGGGTTTGGAAGCGTACCAAAATATAGTAGGGTTCTTTGATGCTTTCCCATGTATTGGGATCAAACTCCTCCTGCTCCCCCGTCGTTCTTCTCTGTTGGGCAGTCCCTCTTGTAATGTCCTATTTCACCACAAAGGTGACATATGGGAATGGTTCCAACATCGGTAGTTGAAGTGATGAACTCAACCGGAGTTCTACAGATGCGGGCGGTATCCCCCTTCAAATTGTATCTATTGCAATGCAGCTCTTGGCAAACTCCATGATGATGGTAGTTGCACTTGCTGCAGTGTGGGAGGTTTCCTAAGTATGGCTTGGTCGGTGCTAGAATAACAGGGCTGATGGGGGTATTGACTGCCCCAGTTCGTTGCCCTCTGTTAGGTTCCTGAGTTGAAAAACTCCCTTTCTTGTTTTCGAACTTTCGTTTTAGGATATTAGGCCTAAGGTTCGAAGTGTCCTTACAAATAGGTACTCGTTGCTGTACTTGGTCATCACCACGATCGGGGTTACCAATAGCATAACCACTAACATTTGCATTGTTAGCATTAAGGTGTGCCATGACAGCTGCTACAGCTGCTGTAAGCGCAGCTTGAAACGTAGCCGCATCTATCTGAAGGATTGGTGTTTTGCTGGTGGGTTGGTTACATTTCTTTGGAGGCATGATTCTGTTACATGATAAGAAAATGAGCTCGTGAGCGACTATCGTGTCTCTAGATGTATTCTAACCATTTGTATCTATGTATAAATCTTTCGTTTTGTTATATTGTTCTCAATGATTCGACATGTATCCCTATGATGCAGTCCTGGTAAGGAACATAATTAAGTTTCTAGAATGGTTATGAACCGAGTATCATCCGAACTAAGTTACCTTCGTTTGGTGAATACCGTTTCCCAACTTTCGAAAATATTCGAAAACAATTCATAACAGTGTCTACATAAAATAGACTTGTGAATTTGAGAAGTAATCACTATCAATTAAGATATTGTGATCTGATTTATTGTTATTAGCCATGACTGGAAAAAAGGATAAGCTCAAAACCTAATGTGAGTAATGAGATCACTAACTCACTAGGTTGAATCGATTTACTAGTTATTACTTAGATGAAAAGGCGCTCAGCACTTCACATGAATCACACGTGGTTTTCTTTTGTTCTCTGTTATATTCTGGGTGGTAATGATTTGTTTCCTCCTGGTATCTATTGGGTGTCCTTCTCCTCTGTAGGTATATTGAATTCCCGAGCTGTCTTACTTCCGATTCTGACACTGATCCCCATTACTTCGTAACGAAGTTTTTGAATCTTGGAAGTTCATACGAATCTCTCATTGGTGTCCTTAATAAAGTAAGGACACTAAATGATTTCTATAGTTTATTTACTTCTCATCTGTTTCTTTCTCGGAATTCTCTTAATGAAATTTTGTTGGATCCTCCTTGACTCTTCTATTGATTGTTGGAGTAACTACGTTTATCTAAAGGGTTTACACGAGAATGGGAATGTCTAAAGAACGTATGAGAAAATTTAAATTTTTACGAAGGTGATTCTTTCTGGTCCTTCTATAATCACATGGTGTGTACTGATTATATATAATCCAGATCAAATAGACCTTCGAATAAGTAATCCTACTCTAAAACCACATCCAAACAAGGAGAAGGAAGTAGAGTGAAAATCAAATATTCTAAGTCTATAAAATCCCGGGTATATATAACCTTAACGTATCCACTTAGTAATTATAGACTTATCATAAAAGATCTTTTTAATATTTCCCCAAAGGTATGCAAAATACCTCCATGTTATTTTAGTTATGAGTTTGATTCTTGGACTTCTAGATATAAGAACTTGACAAGTTTTCAGTTTTCTTGTTATGGCATCCTAAAATACTCCCATAGTATTTTAATCTTTATGTTTGGTTCTAGAATTCTTCTGGTACTTAGGTAAGTTTTAGACTTGTTGCAACACTACAATCACTCCCCAAACACATGTTGGTCATATCTCGAATGAATATAGTTGATCTGGCTATATTGATCCCAGATAAGGGTGCGAGGGTGCGGTCCGAAGGGTGAGTCAGCAGCCACCTGGCGAGGCAAGGAGGTGAGTCAGCAGGACACGCGGCAGCTCCTGCGAAGGCGGTGCGGATTTGGACCCGGTGCGAGGCACGTGCTTCGGACAGATGGAGGCTTCTAAGTGGACCGAACTTCGGTCCAATGGGGAAGGAGGGTGACGGCTTCGGACCAATCAGCGGGTGCCACGCGAGGCTGCGGTCCAATGAGAAGCGAACACGTGTCTGATATGTGGAAGCCTCGCATGCGAGGATGACGTGTCCGAGGATGACTCATGCGAAATTTCCCGGTTTTTGACGTTCTTTATATGCACGCGTAGGTAAAATCATACTCTACGACTTTCGTTTAGACTTCGTTGGCTGATTTTGACTTTATTTTTAATATTAATATTTTTAACAGATCGGGACAGAAAATTCGTTAAAAATTCATAACTTCTTCATCCGACGTCTGTTTTCGTCTGTCTTTTTACCGTTGTGCTACTTTTGACGAGACCTTCGATTCTCGTTTAAGTTGCGTCGGCTAAATATCAATCGATTTATATTTCGAATTTTTAGCTGTCTACTGCTAAGCCGAAACTTAGAAAAATCATAACTTCCTCATACGAAGTCAGATTTTTACGTTCTTTTTATGAACGTTCTCGGTTTAACATATTCTACAACTTTCATTTAGATTGTTAAGGATAAAAATCCTTTTATCGAAAATTTACTTTTTACACTGAACAGTGTTTTGCCGGTTTTGTCGCGGATTTTCGATTGGTCATAACTTCTTTGTTATAACTCGGATTTCAGTGTTCTTTATATTTTTGGAAACCTTGTTACAAACTCTACCACTTGGTTCATCCCAATTACGATTATTGATCAATTTATTTTTGACCAAAATTTGACTGGTGTCACAATATGTTACTAGGGTGTCATAGACTCAGAATTTGTGATCTTTGCTTTACTTCCTGTTCCTTGTTTGGTTGTGGACTTAGAGTTAGGGTCACTTATTCGAAGGTCTATTTTATCTTGATTACATATGGTTGGTATGCACTACGCAAGTATTGAAGTAACTAGTAAGGATCATCCTAAAATTATCTAAGTTATACGTCTATTAGATATTTCGTACATCCCTTTTCTCGCTTAGATTTCATGACTGGACCCCATCTCCCCGGCGACCCGTACTTTCCCAACCAAGATAATGGTGGACGGACCGATGCGGAGCCAGAAGAGAATCATGCAATTCCAGTGGATGACGATTTCGTAGAAAATTTCCCAGAAGATTCAGACTCCGAGCTAGAAGCCAATAATCTACCCCTGGTGGCTCCTATCCCAAATCCTAACCCTCGACCAGGATTTCAAGGCCCCACACCCCTGTGGGCAGCAAACTTGAACAGATGGAGTCACGAGCAAGGTCAACCCTTACCCTACAACGGAGACCGAAGCTTCTACAATCTGAGCGAGGGGGGCTCAGCAGACAGAATTCTACCTGTTCTGGTTCGCAGGGTTGCTCGTAATGAGGAACAGGGAAGGACAGCCATCAACCGGGTCATGGAGGTTGATGCCGATGCGGGAGTCAATACAGTTCGCATTCGCCATCTAGAGGCTGCTCACAGAAGAACCCTGAACCAGAATATGACCCTGCAGAGAGAACTAACTACAACCCAAGCTGAATTCAGGGAACTTCGAGGTCACCAGGCAACGTTTGAAAGACGCATGTTGGACATGGAGCGTCGTCTGGAAGAATCAAGGACTCATTCGAGCGGTTCTCGCCGCAAGTAGAGTCTACTCTACTCTCTCTTTTGGATATAAAATAGGTCTATGTATAGACTCTAGTATTAATTTCATGCTTATGTTAAGACCTTGAACTTTCAGTCAGTTAGGTCTATGTACTGGCAAAATTTTCTCAATTCTGGTGTGATGTAAGACCTACTCCAAGGTCAATTTTTCCCGAACTTATCACATATTTGCTACCAATGACATCGGCAAACGTCTAATCTCCTAGGGAAATCTTTTTCCAAATACTTTCATCCTTCTATTGTTAGAACTCTACCAAAAATCACACCCTCATGTAATGGTTAAACTATGGTGATTCAGTTCATGGATCACTTTCGTTATTCTCACTCTTGAATTCTTAACATTATCTCCATCTTCGCAAACTTAGTTGATAGATGCTGCCTCTGAAATTAACACCGTCTGTACTCGCAACCAAGAGAAAACTATAGAAACCACAACATGCCGTTACCTTGTTAAAGACACCGAGGAAAAATTTGCGTGAACTTTCGGGATTCGAACTCTCCGTTATGAAGTAATGGGGATCAGTGTTAGAATCAGAAGTAAGACGGCACAAAAATTCCATGTATATACAGGGGAGAAGGACACCATGTAGATACCAAGGGAGAATGAACCATTACCGCTCGGATTAAATCATAGAACCAAGGAAAAACCACGCGTGTTCCATATGAAGTACATGAATGCCCCCTTCGTCATAGTAATGACTATTCATGCCACCTAGTGATTTAGTGATTACATTTCTCGCGTTAGGTTTTAAGCTTATCGTCTTTCCGTTAGCAATATATCGGATCACAGAATTCCAGTCAAGAGTGAATGATTCTCAAACTCATAAGTCTACCTTATGTAGACTCCATCATGTATCACTTTCAAATCTTTTCGAAAGTGGAAAGCATAATACCTCTAATCAAAGATGATTTAGTTGGATAAACACTCATCTTGAAACCATTTTAGAAACTTACTCCTACTCTTTACTAGGACTGCATCATAGGGATGTAGGTCGAAGCATCGAGAACAGTATAACAAAACGAAAAACTTACGTTCGCATGAATAATCAGAATACATCAAGAGCCAACCATAACCGCTCACAAACTCATTTTCTTATCGTATAATAGAATTATGCCTCCAAAGAAACGTAACCAAACCGCTGGCAAAGCACCAACTCTTCAGATAGATTTGGCTACTTTTCAAGCTGCGGTCACAGCTACTGTAGCAGCTGTCATAACTCACCTAAATGTTAACAACACAAATGTTAGTAGAAATGTTATCGACAACCCCAATCACGGGGATAACCAAGTACAACAACGAGTGCCTGTTTGTAAAGACACTCGAGACCTCAACCCTAATATCCTGAAACGAAAGTTCGAGAGCGAGAAAGGGAGCAGTTCAACTCAAGGGCCTTCGGAAGAGTATCAAGTTGGGGCAGTCAATATCCCCATCAACCCTGCTATCCCAACACCGACCACACCGTACCTAGGAAACCTCCCACACTGCAGTAAGTGCAACTACCATAATTATGGAGTCTGCTGAGTGTTGCATTGCAATAGATGCAACAGGAAGGGGCACACAGCCCGTTGCTGTAGGACCCCGGTCGAGCTCATCACTTCAACCACCAATGTGGGCGCCAGTCTAATATGACACCTTTGTGGTGAAATAGGACACTTCAAAAGGGACTGCCCAACGGAGAGGAATGACGGGGAACGGGGGGGGGGGGGGGTGTAACAACGGATCATGAAAAGGCAACAAGGAACTCTACTAAGAAGTTCTGGTACGTATCTAAACCTCAAATATTAGACCCCTGAAATTTTACAGAATTTTACACGTTACCTTCTTGCATACACCGGACGATAATAGAAAAACCTAGTAGGGATTACTTCACGAAAGTTCATTATTTCAAATTATTAGAACCCTCGTTTAGTTTGTACTTGTAATTTGTGATATAATAGGGATCAAGGTTAATTCTTCATCCTAGTAATCATTTCTTCTTCCAGACCAACATAATATTAAAATCATTAAGAAGTTACGTCATCATCATCCGACATGGTTTGGCTTGGTTCTTACCATGAAAAGTCTATGTGCTAGATGAAAAGAACTCTTCCCTTAAACAACCGTTAGATGAAATTTTTTTTTCACGACCCATAACGCAAAACCCTTCAGAAGTACCCATGTGAGGGGTACCACGCCCTTCTAACCTACCCAATAGTTTTTAGACTTAAAGCGAAGAACACCAAATAATATTCCAGAAGTGCGCGACCTTCCCGACGAATGATCATGATTTTCACCACAACGTCAAGCCGAGTTTCGAATCAACTTAATTCTAGGAACTACCCCTGTAGCTAAATCGCCTTACCGTCCAGCTCCAACAGAGATGCAGGAACGCTCCGGTCAACTTAACGAACCTCTCAGTAAAGGATTTATTAGACCAAGCTTCTCCCCATAAGGAGCACTGATCTTGTTCGTCAAGAAGAAAGACGGATCGTTTCGTATGTACATCGACTATCGAGAACTGAACAAGCATACCATTAAGAATAGTTACCCATTACCTCACGTAGATGACTAACCTGATCAACCAACCGACGAAACCCTGATCCTACACATAGAATCCGCTACATTCCAAGCCGCCGTAACGGCTGCAGTGGCAGTTGTCATGGCGCAATTCAACCCTAACAACACAAAAAAAAAAATGAAAGTGGAGTCGACACTTCGAACCCTAATGACAATCAAGGAAACCAGCAAAAACCTCCAACGAAGTAGTCACGTAAGGAGCACCAAATTTTCTATAACTTTGCTCAAGTTCTGCCAACAAAGACCCCAAAAATTTATAACTTTCCAGGAATACTACTCGCACAGAAAGTCAAGTTCACCTACAAAGACCCCAAAAATTTATGCGGTTGATCTAATATTATCAAATGTATACATAAGAGTAGTACGTAATTAAGATTCTACAGGCTTAGAATTGATGAGTCCACTTTGACTCCTTTTCCTTGTCAGGATGTGGGCTTAGAGATGAATCATTTATTCGACTGCCTTTTCAATCTTAACTATATACGACTCGTATACACGGAACTATATTAGATGAATCAGGCATAATCCATGCAATGATTTTCATAACTATGATACCCAAGCGAACGGTTGGTTATGATACCATTTGGGGTGATTGTCGATAGATTGACCAAATCCACACTTTCTACCAATAAAAGAAACCGATAAGATGGAGAAGTTAACAAGAACTTACCTCAAAGAGATTTTTTTTGACTGCACAGTGTACCAATATCTATTATCTCAGTCCGAGATAGCAGATTCACCCCTCGTTTCTGACAATCTTTACAAAAATCTCTGGGAACTAGGCTAGACATGAGTACCACCTACCACCCACAAACCGACGGCCAGAGCGAGAGAACCATTCAAACCTTAGAAGATATGCTAAGAGCTTGCATGATCGATGTTGTTAAGGCTTGGGAAACTAAATCCAAGACATATCGGACCATTCGAGATCCGTGCCAGGATTGGCCCAGTAGCATACAAACTTCGATTACCACAGGAACTAAATAACATACATCCTACCTTTCATGTGTCAAACTTAAAAGAAGTGCTTATCCGATGAGACCCTCGTTGTCCCTCCGGACGAAATCGAAATCAACGAGAGTCTCCACTTCGTAGAATAACCGGTAGAAATGATGGATAGGGAAACAAAAAGAACAAAACAAAGTCGCATACCTATTGTGAAGGTCCGCTGGAATGCAAAGCGAGGACCTGAATACACGAGCGCGAAGATTAGATGAAACAAATAACATCATCTTTTCCCTAGTCCATAAATACTTTTCTGATACTAAAATTTCGGGACGAAATTCCCTCTAACGGGGGGATGATGTGACAACCCGACATTTCGAATCAATGTAATGACCTAAAAGCCAAGAATTGTAATCTATTTTGATACATTGGAAATAGCGTCAAAAATAAAATATTCAAAAGTCTCAATTGGGTTACATAAAATGATTGATATCATGACAAGGTTTACAGAAATATAAAGAACACTCAAATCTGAGTTATAACGAAGAAATTATGACCAATCAAAGATTAGTGTCAAAACCGGTAAAACACTGTTAAACGTAAAAAGTGAAATTTCAATAAAGTACTTTTTAGCCTTAAGTATCTAAACGAAAGTCGTAGATAATAACAAACCATGAGCGTACATAAAAAGAACGTCCAAATCTGACTTCGTATGAAGAAGTTATGATTTTTCTAAGTTTCGGGACAGTAGTAGACAGCTAAAAACTCAAAACAGTGATCGAGTGATTTTTAGCCAACGCAACCAAAACGAGAATTGAAAATCTCGACAATAGTAGTACAACAGTAAAAAGACAGACGAAAATGGCCATCGGATGAAGAAGTTATGAATTTTTAACGGATTTATCCTGTCCTGGCCTATTAAAAATATAATATTAAAAATTGAAGTCAAAATTTGCCGACGAAGTCTAAACGAAAGTTGTAGAGTATAAATTCACCTACGCGTGGATATAAAGAACGTCGAAAACGGAGCTCGTATGCGAAAGTTACGAATTTTCAAAGATTTGGGCACACACTTCGAAGCTTATCCGAAGGGTTACGCCCCGCGTACTTCGGAGTACGCCCAACGTACCCAATGCACGGCCTCGGATCAGCCACGTTGCCCCTATGCCTCTACTTCCGTCCCATCCGAAGACCGGCGACCGGTGACGTCATCGCTGACGTACGCCCCGCGTACGAGGGTACGCCCAGCGTACGAGGTACGCCCTACATACTTCGGTGTACGCCCAGCGTACAAAGCCTGGAAGCCCTCCTATAAATAGGATGCGAGGGTTCCGACTTTTTTTGCAATTCTACCATCCTCTCTCCCCAAATTTCATACTTCTACCCCCTCGAGGCTATCCCGACATCCCGGTTTCATATCCAAGCTCTGACGGAAGTTCGAAGCTCCGAGATTCCCGAAAAACTCACCACTTCCCGGTCGAAGTGCTGCCCGAGGAAAAATCCCGTTTTCTTCAAATCACCTCACTTTCCAAGTGAGTTCATACCCCTATATTTTCTACTTTTCTTTAGTTTCAGGGGGGGATACAAGTTAAAACACCAAAACATATTTGAAAACTTAACTTGACAGCTTACAACAGAAAAGTTGTGACCTATTCACGAACTGTTTTACCCAACTTAAACTTAATATTTTTCACAACTGTTTAATATGCAAATAGTTCAGGTTATACCTTTAAAATGACTACTTCCACATCTCCGTACGATTTTTCTATAAATATTCTAAAACAGTGTCAGTTAAGGGTAAATTTGTCAAACACAAGTTAAAGAGTTATTCACACCTTGTAACACGCTGAGCAAGGTGTGTAAGATTTACACTTAGTAGTTTCAAAGTTATTTTCATTGAAACACAAAGTCATGCATATCAAGGTTTCATTAAATCATAGCACACAACTGATAAACTATAATAGGTATAGTTTGAACACCTCATCTAACAAAGGAATGGTAATACTATCGATTTACAAAACGATTATTTCAAAGCAAACGACGTGAACTTGTTAATGAATAAATTTGTGAGACATTCACCTTCGGGGTACTCTAAAGTACCATAGAAAAGTCCTGTAGTTATAAGCAGAATCTCTTGGAGGGAGAGCGTGATAGTTGTGTATAGATCTATATTGGGTCTGACAAACCCGAACCTAAGCTGCTTGCAACAGCTAGACCAGCAGGTCTGGGGTGACAAGTGTCATATCATTTCGACGCCTGAAGAACGTCGCATACGAGGTCTTCGAGTTTTAGTATGGTTATAACAACTCACATGGGGAATTAACAAAACACACAGTTCACGGGAATTTAAGGATTTCACAAAAAGGAGTTTTATTTAAATATAAAACCACACATAAGTATGACGATTTACTTACATATATTAAGTCTCGGTTCAGTTAAGACTACAATAAACCTTTTAGAAAATATTGGATTTTCTGGAAACAAACTTGTAACAAACTTCAAAGAACATCATTCATTTTTCATTCATAAACTGCTTATGAACTCACCAGCTTTAATGCTGATACTCTTTCGAAAACAACTTATATTCTCAGGTATTCAGTAATACAGGTAACCACAAGATTTTTGAAGGCAAGACGCTTAGGCGTAGATTTCTTTTGAACTATTTTGGCATCATATGTAATTTATGTGGAAACATGTATTTTTGCAACGATGTAACCTTTTAAATTATATTTATGATGGTTGTGTTTACTTTCTTTACAAATACTCAACTGTTATGATACTACATGAAGTCATCCACCCCCGAACGTTTCCGCCGTTCCGGTTTGGGGGTGTGACACTACTAGTGCACCTACTCGGGATTTATGTTTAGCATTGCCTGCCATTTCTCCACTATTGCACCTTATAAAAGTGGCTTAGCTGATGTCATCAAGGAAGAGAATAGGAAGAGTGAGAAGATTATGGGTTAGAGTTATGCTTTTGACATCAATAGTCGTGGGTTGTTGACTCTTCATGGTAGGGTTTAAATTTAATATTCGGGAGGGGAACGACATGTATTGATGGAGGAGGCGTGCAAGTCCAAGTTTTCGATTCATCCTGGTGCGACTAAGATGTACCGAGATTTGAGACACAACTAGAGCTGGCCCTATGTGAAGAGGGATATAACTTGGTATGTGGAGTGGTGCTTGACGTGTCGGAAATCAAGGACAAATATCACCGGCCTCATGACAAGCTACGACTATTGGACATTCCATTGTTGAAATATGAGTAGATCACCATGGATTTCATCACTAAGTTACTGAAAACAATGAGGGGATTCAATGATATTTGGGTCATCATGGACCAATTGACTAAGAGTGCCCACTTTATTGCTATCAAGGACAATTATTTGGCTGAGAAATTGGCCAACATCAACATTCAGCAAGTGGTTACTCGTCAAAGTGTGCCGATTTTAATGGTTTTGAATCGAGATGTTCATGTTACTTCTGATTTTGAAAGAGTTTCCATCACTATTTGGGTACTCGATTACATTTCAACACTGCTTATCATCCACAAATAGACGGTCAACGAGCGAACTATTTTGACCTGGAGGATTTTAGTGGGAGTTGAGATTCATATCTTTTTTAATAGATTTCTCCTACAACAAAAGTTACCATGTCAATACTGATATGCCTCCCTTCGAGTTGCTCTATGGAATGAAGTGTCAGACACTGATTTGTTGGGGTGCGGTCGGTAAGTGAGTTATGGGAAGCACTGAGGTTGTGCTCAAGACTAAAGAGTCGCACCATCATGTGCATAGGAGACTACAGACTGCATAGAGTCGAAAAATAGCTACTCAGATCGAGGTCGGTCCATTCTAGAGTTTTAGGTTGGGAATTTGTACTTTTGAAGGTGTCACCCTAGAGGGGTATCATCCGATTTCGGAAACGGGGCAATTTAGATCTCAAATTTATCGGATCATTGAAAGTGGTTGCTAGGGTGGTCAAGGTTTCCTATCGGTGGGATTTACCTGAGGAGCATAGCCAGATCCACAACACTTTCCATGTTTTTCAGCTACGGAGGTGTTTAGTAGATGACTCATCAATGGTACAATTGGTCGATATTCAGGTGGACGAGCGTCTGAATTATTTGGAGAGACCAGTCGTAACCTTCGATAGGAAGATGAGGACCTTGCACAGCAAGGTGGTTTGTTTCGTAAACGTGCAATGGAAACAATAGAATCGTTCTCAGTAGACTTGGGAACTTGAGGAACACTATCCAAAGCTGTTTACTGCAACGGATTTCAAGGACGAAATCTAGTTCACATGGGAGAGAGTTCAAACATTTGTATTTCAGGTACTAGTCTTTTGACATTTAACTTATTTAACTTTGGAATTTTGGAGTTTTTACTGGTCACGGCTCGACTACGTCATTTAAGTGGTGGCACAGTCAGGAGTTGGACTGCGGCGCAGTGGCGGCTGGGCATAAAATCCTAAATCCCGGACCTTGGGCCCTATATAATGTTGCTAACTCTCCAGGGTTTCTCTCTACTACAACCTGTATCCTCGTTGATGATTTTGCTATTGAGATCCGATCATCTATGCATTTTCCAGGTATCCTAGAGGGATAAATTTCTTGCCTTTATACTGTTTTATTGGTTATACATTCATTATAGTCCTTTCTTGAGCATTTGACGTTGGTTCTTGGAGCTTAACCAACTCTAGGACCATTGGTTGGACCTTGGCTGATTACTAGACCTTTTGGTCCCATAAAGTTGAAAGCTTGATATCATTTCCAAGTCATGCATGAGTTTTTGGTCACTTTGGTTTCTTACAAAATTAGGGTTCTAAATCTAGGTTGTTTGGCGTTAAGAAATGGACAAAGTTGTATTAATGAAAACTTTATCCATGTATGGTATTAATCGATTCATATCTGAGCTTTAGAGCTCTGGATTTGAGGATTAAGAGCATAATGTATTAAGTTATCATGGACGTTGACCACGATGCGATGGGTTGTAGGTCGCAACGCGGGTCATGAGATCCAACCACAACTGTTTTGTCTTTTTGCGAGCACGACACAACCAAAGAGCTAGTCGCGGCATGGTGGTCGGTGGTGGTTGACCGTTGACTTTGACCATTATTTGTTGGCTTTTGACTAGTTTGACTTTTGGTCAAACTTGAGGGGTTCTGAGTTTTAGACTCAGGTGTGAGCTATGATTTGGTTTATGTCACACCCCAAAACCAGAACGGCGGAAACGTTCGGGGGTGGAGGATGTCATGTTCAGTATCACAACAATGCAAAGTAGTAAACAAGCAACAACATCATCCATTGCATTAATAATATAATTTCATACAAGTGTGTTCTGTCAAGTTATATAGACACCAAAAATATACATCAAAATAAAAGATGAGTCTTGAACGAGCTCCATCTTCTCAAAAACCTGGCTCCGGTACCTGTCTACTGGCGACCTGAGAATACAAGTTATTTAGAAAGAGTTTATCAGCTTTAAAGCTGGTGAGTTCATAAGTATATTAGTGTCTGTATTTGTATGAAAGTGTTTGTAAGTCTGTAATGTATAAGTTTTGTAAAAGTTTGTAATTGTTTGAACTCTCCTAGAAAACCCTATGTTTCCTACTAAAAGTAGCCTTCTACCAAGGCATCTAGTGTCTGTGTGTGTCTCTTGTAAGAGTATGTATTTTCCCAAAACTGACTATCATTAACCAAAAATATAGTTTTTACATTATTGTTTATTGTGTGAATATCACAAAGTAAATGCAAAGGGAAAATGAAATAGTACTGTAGTGTTGTATTAAGTAACTACTGCTGTACTAATTACTTTAAATCAATTGTTATTTTAAAGTACCATGTGATCGGCCTGTATCCTGCTACCAACTCTATAGAAAAACGACGATGTAAGACGTTGTAAGAAATGACGTTTGGCACCCGTAGACTTACAAGTCCCACTGTAGCGAGCAGCAAGGTGTAGGATAGTCAATCCAGTATAGATCTATACACAAACTCATACGCTCTCCAATTAAGGAGATTCTGGATACAAAACGGGTCATGATAGGTAGTGTCATGCCCCCGTTAAGTGGCTCACATAACTGTAAGTAATGTATATGTATATGTATATGTATGTGCTAGCTGTATTATGTGTTCTTTGTCTGTCTAGCTTGTATGTTTTGTTTCTCATCACTGTGTATTATGTTTGTTTCTCGTCACTATGTATTATGTTTGTTTCTCATCACTATGTATTATGTTTGTTTCTCATCACTATGTATTACTCATGAATGAACTGACTCATTGTATGTTTCATTGTTCTAGTAATAGTATCTTCCTAAACTATACCTATTATAGTTTACTAGTAATGTTGTTTGTGTATATGAACATGTTTTATACCTTTGCTACCCAAAGGCATTGAACTGAATGAAAGAAGTAACCTTTTGTATCTATACACATATACATGATATATAACTAGGATTCAAACGACCTTCGGACAAATAACCCAAATACCCTAAGTCCACAACCAAACAAGGAACAGGAAGTAAGGTGAGCTATCAGTCCTAAGTCCTTTCAATCCTACTTATATAATTATATCCATATAGATACACAGAATATAAGTTAAAAGAGTTTAATAAAAGTATTTGACATGTAAAAGAGTTTGTAAAACAGTTTGAAGTAAAACAGTTTGATAACACAGTTTGAAAAGTAAGAAATCCACTTGTTTGGTAGTTATTAATCACATGTGATTGATATAATAACTATAATAGTTCAACTTGTATTCCCCCCCATAAAAGCATTTAAAAACATTTAAAAGGTTAATTAAGGGGTATGAACTCACCTGTAGTGAGTGGTTTGGATGAACGGAATGTATAGGATGCTAGGTGTCAAGTGAAGACTTGTACACACACGATGATCCTAGTTAACATATAATATCACATATATGTATCCAATTAGTCTTTAAACAACTAATTAACAAAGTTAAGACATCCTAGGACTTGTAAAACACCTTATTTAAGTGCTATAAGTCCTAAGGATTGCATCTAAGTGTTGTAGGACATTGCTATTGAGTTTAGGGTTCAAGGGAACCCTTTATTGGAGTTTACGGTTTTGTGACCATAACTCATTGAGTTTACGGTCGTAAACCCATGAGTTTACGGCCGTAAACTCATGTTTCTTTGACCATCTTGTGTTTTGAAGCCTTAAAGATCACAAGGAGCATTCCTACTTCATGTTTAAGCCTTAGGAAGAGATTAGGGCACCATTTCACTCCTTTTAGGAGTTTACAGTCCTTGGACCATTTCTCTTTGGGTTTATGGCCGTAAACCCAAATGGTTTATGGTTTTTGATGTTTTCAAGTACTAATCACATCAAGGAAGGGATCTAGGCTAGTTTCCAAGGCTTAGAAGGGACTAGGGCACACTTTGGCACCCTTTTTGGGGTTTGCGGTCCAAGAACATCTTGGACCGTAAACACCTTTGATCCTTGGTTTCTTGGGTGTTTTCTTGATGTTTAGAAGTGTAACAAGCTCTATAATACTCTAGGATAGAAGTACTTACTAGGTAGAAGCTTGAAAAGGTGCTAAAAGTCCAAGAACACTAGTGTGTGTTCTTGGTGTTCTTGGTGAAACTTGAAGATCTACACTTTTGGAATGATTTCACGGATGGAATCATGTTAGATCACTAGATTAAGTAAGATATCAACTTTTTAGGGCTAGAAACACTTACAATGTTGAAGATCAAGAAGAAAAGTCGATGATACTTGAGAGAGAATTGAGTTTTGGATCTTGAAATTGTGAAAAGTGATAAATAATGACTAAGTGTCATATTTATACCCTCTTTTAGGGTTTACGGACGTAAACACCTTTGTTTAGGCCGTAAACTCCAAACTCTTGGAGTTTTGGGACATTATTGTTGCACAATAAACCCTAGGGAATCCTCTCTCCTATTATCTCCTGAAGTACTAATCTTAAAATACTCAAACTTATTCCAAAAAGCTTGAAAATTAGCAGAAACAGTTTTGACTCCTATTGAAGTGAATGGTTGTACAGAATAGAAATTTCGGGTTGTCACAGTTTAGGAGACTCATGTAGCTATTGTTATGAGACTTACAGCGGTTGATATGCAACTTTTGATTTAGGTGAATCTTCTCACTATACTATGTAGGACACTAGGTGTCAATGCATGCATGCTGCTGGTATGCTTGATTGTGTTTCTGACTCATTCTTGAATGATTACATGCTTGTTGGGCCATCTTAATTGAAACACAACTGTTGGACTAGGCTTGTTATCTTGTATGGTATGTGGTATTTTGGGGAACTCACTAAGCTTTGTGCTTATGGTCTTAAGTTTAAATGTTTTTAGGTGCTTCTCGCATCGTGATTGCATTGCATCTTCTGTTATGTGTTAGATATTTTCCGTACTCTTAACTTTATTCCTATAACTCTAATTTTATGTTAACAAAACTATTAGATGTTTACTTTTGAGATTGAAATTGGTATGCTTTTCTTAGGTTTTAAAAATAAAAAAATGTTTGAAATTCGGGACATTACACTTGCTACCCTAATAAGACCATCCACCTTCAAAAATCTAAAAAACGTGAGTCTCTTACCTAATTTTGATAACAATTCATGCTATCTAAACGCCATAATTTGTATCCACAATAACATATATCTTTCGTAATTTTCCTAATTTCCATAGTCGCAAGAAAAATACTGACATAAATTGATATTGACATCTTCTCCACCAATTCCTTATTTCTTTTTCTCGGTTTCACATTGATCCATATACTTTCATCTATGATGTTTCCTTGTCCAGCTATGTCATTCTTCGAATTTCCAAAGATCCATACCCATTCTGCATGTGATTGTTTAGGCTTAATATACCTCTCATGACTTAAGCTATATGTTATACTCTACTTGAAATTATGTCATCGATCATTACATGTACAAGTAGAAGCAATTTGATCTAAAAAAAAACCCCTAAACCCTCCCTATCCTCGTCGATTTCAAATTCTAATCGGAAGGTTCCCTAATACTATTCATTATCGATATTTCTATTTTCTCCCCTGGTACTTCTGTTTTGCTAAGATCAAATAAAATCTCCTAGGTAAGAAACATAACTCAAGAGAGATGATTATGCCCCCAGTTACTAGACGTATTAAATAACACTTTCGAAAAGAAAGATTTTGCGAAATTTCTTCACGTTATTCTAGAACGGAAAACTTCGAAAAATTAGTTGTACTTTTACCATTTTACATAGTTAGTGATTTAACCATTATATGTTTCTTGAGTGGTAAAAAAATGTGTTTGCCATTTGCATGGTTTTGATATTAGGGCAAAATGCAAATAGAAAAAGCATGACATATATTTCCCATTTTATCGTTTTAACTACTTCACTATTATTTTTCTTTTATCAAATGTGACACCAAATTATTGTTATAATAATCATAAAAAATCATCATTCAATGGTTAAATAAATTCACTAGGGGGTTGATTCATAGTTGTTAATTTAGCCGGATCTAACTAAGTCAGATCTACTGATTCAAACCTGATTAGGTCTAATGTTTGACAAAGTCTACATCCGACTAAAACCATGTTGTTTGATTATATATGACTGACTATGCTGAAAGATGAAAATAACAATTTTATCCTTTTGTTAAGTTTAAACCACGTTATGTATTTTCATAGTTCTACTTTTTCAGTTTCTCATTTAGTTTTTACATATTAATTTTTATAATTGTTACATACCATTTTGCTAAATGCAAAACATAACAATGTACTTCCTTCATGTACATATTGTTAAGTTGAAAACATAAAAACATACTTTCCTTCATATACATATTGCTAAATGTAAACATAACGATGTACTTTCATTACCATTTCCATATTATCTAGAAAAGATTATGAAAAATCAAAATTTGAACTCCTAATTTTCCTTTCTACTTTTTAATTGTTACCAAATTGCATCAAATATCATATAATTATAATTACAATATGCCTCGATTTCATAATATTACAACAACCAATTTCAAATGTATGTATGTAAATCAGTAAATGTAATGTAAAAAGAGGACATTGAGAGTTTTCCAAAATTATTACTCTTCTTCTAATTCATTCATACAAGATAAAATTCAAAATCCACTCCTACACCAAGGATCATCATAAGAAGGGAGTAGGGGTATTTATACAAATTGGATATGATACTTGAGAAAAGAACATACAAATTACCTGATCATACGTACAACAGCCCCTTCATCAGATTTATGATATCACACATATGGTTTCACGCTTAATTCACACATAAGTGCATCTAATTTCCGAACCAAAAAACAGATTTCAGAAAACAACAAAGAAATTACCATATATCAGAATATATATATATATATATATATATATATATATATATATATATATATATATATATATATATATATATATATATATATATATATATATCAAAGAACCCCTTCATCAAATTTCCGTTTTTTACAGGTAAAATGAAGAAGTTCAAGTACCTGAAAAGGCCGGCAACTGCAGTTAGGGTAGGAGAAGAGGAGGTTGGCGACTCTACTTGAGGCGCCAACGACAAACATGGTGGGTGATGGGAAGAACCTGAAACAGTGATTCATCATTATGAGGAAGGAGGAAGGAGCTGTTCGTCATTTTAGAGAGTAGGCGTGTTTGTTCTTTTATTTTGGGGCATAAATGTCTTTAACTGAAACAAATATCGGTCAACACATTTTTTGTAGTACCGAGTCATGAATTCACTGAGAAGGAGATATATAGGAAACAGGGACGACGGACGCATGCATACATAGTAGGTATTGCCGGTGCAGGAAAAATAGGTAAAAAAATCAAAAAAAATTTCACTGCAGGAAAAGTAGGTGTTGCCGATGCCACACCGGAGCACCAAGCAAAACCGTCCCTGATAGGAAAACCCTTAAACATTGTGCTTTTATTTTTATGTATTTTCTATTTTTTAAAACTATAACCGGAGAACATGATATTTTTTAACGGGTACGAAACTATAAGGATTTAACCACTATATCGAAAATAGCTAAGTGTTTGAATCAATAAACTTATGCACTTAAATTATGGCTTCATCAAATTCTCATTATGATATCTAGTAATACTTATAACATTCGCCTAAACTCGATTATCAAGTTCTTCTTGCAATTGCTCTATAATCTTCTCCTTTTCGATTACAATGCCTCTAAGTTTTTCATTTTCTTCTTTAAGCAACTCAAACTGACACAATATACTCGTTATTTGCACTTCAATAGCAGCATCACTCAACTCAAAGACACTCTCAACAACTCTCAAAACCCGCCACAAGCTCACTACAACAATCAACCCCATCCCCACCCTTTCCATCAAAACCTCACAGACCAACGCCCCAATTAAAACCACGCCATCGGCCACCAACCCCGGGCGTTTAAAAAATGACCTCCCACACCCCACCACTAGTGCCACACTTTTGGTAGCAAGAATCACCAAGATTCCAATTCCTACCCAGTGGTACCACACATCTACTTTCTTGTTTATTCTTTTGCTCTTAGGGCAAGAAACCAAAGTTTTTGAGAGTTCGAGAACTACCATAACAAGGTCAGCAAGGAGTAATATGATGGCGATTATGTGAACTGGGGTTGATTCTAGAAAACTTGTTAAGTGGTTTCTCCATGGGGGTTTGTTGTTGGAAGATTGTTTGGTTGATCCCGAGAAAAACTCCCATTTTTGCCTTGTTTTGTAGGATTTGATGAGATTTTGGATGGATATTTCAATGGATTCGGTTGACGTTATTGAAGTGGAGGGAGGTTGTGGTTTATGGGCTTGAATTTGAGATGACTCCATGGATGGGAATTAGTGTGGTGAATGGTATTGGTGGGGTTTGATAGTTGTTATTTGTATGGAAAGTTTAATATAAGGTTAGCATAATTGAAAGCAAGCATGAAACGTAAGTCTTGGATGGATGGGCTTTTAAGTCAAGTTGAGAACAGAGAACTTATTATTAAATTATTGGGGGAATTTCCTCCTGTAATTTTTAGATTCTTTTTTTATTATAAAAATGCAAGAGCAGCCGTACTTAACTTTTTTCTTATGTCTTTTTTTTTTTTTTTTTTTTTTTTTTTTTTTTTTAAATTCTTTCAATGTATCATGGATACCTAATTATACAAAAACTCTAAAGCCATATGTAACATTATTTATTTACAAATTACAAATTGCAAATTGCATGCTCCAAAAGACCAAAAACAACCGTTGATTTCAAACATTATAAAACATTCATAATTATCAATCAAACAAGAAAAATATACCAGTTTGTAAAATTGTATTATCTTTTCTTTAGAATGGTATATAATTAAAAATTAATATTTATAAAAAATTAATTTTTTAATAAAACAGTATAAAAAGTTACGGACGTTTTTTTATTTGAAAAAAAAAAGTTACGAACACTTAACCATCCTTAAACGTTGTAACCTATTTTCTTGATGGCTAAAATTTTAATTTCTGTTATATAACCCATTAAAAATAAATATAAGATACATTAATTCATATAAATGTAATAAAATGAGGTGGTTCAAATATAATATTACAAATATAAGAAAATTCCGCGAACCAGTCCCGCCAAAACATACCTAAGACAAACTGAATCAGTTCTCAATGCGCTGAGGTCAGCACTGACTTCATCATCTTCCCTTTCGTTGATTTAGGAATCAAACTAAGCTTTCTCTTGTGCGATCTTTAATTTAAACAACCCAGATAGTATTTAAAGCTCATTAGTCATTAGGATTCAAGCAAATACCATCTACTAACAACAATGGCGTCAGTTATTCCAAGAGTAAAATTAGGTTCACAAGGTTTAGTTGTATCAGCACAGGGATTGGGATGTATGGGTATGTCAGGTAACTACGGACTCCCAAAACCCGAAGCCGATATGATCAAGCTCATCCACCATTCCATTGACTCTGGCGTCACCTTCCTTGACACTTCCGACTTTTATGGCCCTCACACCAATGAAATCCTTATCGGGAAGGTAAGTAACTGTGTTCTGATTAAAGATGAATCTATCTGATTTCTTTGTTAGGGTTTTCGATTATGGTTTTAATTTAGAGAATCTGAAATGTTGTGTAGGCTTTGAAAGGAGGACTGAGAGAGAAAGTTCAAATTGCTACAAAATTTGGAATCCAATGGATCAATGGAAAGCCAGATGTCTGTGGTGATCCAGCCTATGTCCGATCAGCTTGTGAAGCTAGCTTGAAAAGACTTGATATTGATTATATTGATCTCTACTATATTCATAGGATTGATACTACTGTCCCAATCGAAGTCACGGTTGGTCTCTCTTTCCTTTCTTTGTGGTCTAGTTTTGAATACCATTTTCCATGGCTCTCATAACTTGTTTGCTACTGCTTAGTTTTGTTGCTTTTGAAATTTTAATCATATATGATAGCCATGATAAGGTTGAGCTGTGCTTAACACTTTTATATGTTACAAACTTCATTAAAAAGATGGGAGAGATCAAGAAACTGGTAGAGGAAGGCAAAGTGAAGTATGTAGGATTATCAGAAGCATCTGCTTCGACAATTAGAAGGGCTCATGCTGTTCATCCAATTACAGCAGTACAAAATGAATGGTCTATATGGACAAGAGATTTGGAGGATGAAATTGTTCCTACTTGCAGGTGATCTTTTGTGGTTTTCATGTTCTTTTAGGGTTATCTGAGTATAACACAATCTATATCTACATTAATTTAATTACTTTGATTGATGTTGATTCGTATTTTCTCTTTTGCAGAGAACTTGGCATTGGGATTGTTCCTTACAGTCCTATTGGGAGGGGATTCTTGGCAGTCGGCCCTAAGGTGGTCGAAAACATGATAGAGGGATACTTCAGGAAGGTACGTATATGTACATTTTTATCGCGTTATCACTTGAAACGTGCATGGTTGAGTTTTACTGAAACCACAAGCCGAAAGTTGGATGACGTGTATTTATATCCTTTACACAGAGGAATACAACCTTAGATTCATGTTAATGTTATTGCAGCTTTATCCAAGGTTTCAGAACATGGAGCAAAATAAGACGGTTTTTGAGCGAGTGAATGAGATGGCAACAAGCAAAGGATGCACCCCCGCACAGCTGGCACTCGCATGGGTACATCATCAAGGAAGCGACGTGGTTCCGATAGCAGGAACCACCAAACTTGAGAACTTCGACCAAAACATTGGAGCTTTGTCTGTAAAGCTAACACCAGACGATATGGCAGAACTGGAATTTATTGCTTCAAGTGACATGGTAAAGGGTGAAAGGAGTGCGTTCATGCAGATGACCTGGTTAAACTCAGAGACTCCTCCATTATCTTCGTGGAAAGGTAATTAAGCTATGGTTTGATAAGACCCATCGAACGAGAAAAATGGTGACCAATTTAGGGATTTAAAGACTCTTTCTATGATTGATGTCCGACGAAAAACTAGTGTTCAATATTAGTATATCTTGTAATTTTTGGTAATACATCTTGTATCGGTATACATCTTTTAATTTATGAAATAAATGTGATATTTCCTCTTTGTTTAGGCTATTGTTTCAAAGCTACTTCTAGATCATAACAATACTACACTTTGTTGAAAGGGAAGGAAAGAACAATTGAGAGAAATAATTGATTGAGGGAATTTTCGTTGTTATTTCATAACATTACTAGGATGACATATATACATGAACAAAATTGAAAATATCTTCTAACTAACTAAGTAACACAACTATAAAGATTGATGATGCGAAAAACTTCTAACAATTGAAGTGTTGACTTTATACTCCAATACCCCATCAAGTTGGTGGACATGTAGTGAGACCAAGCTTGGATGCACCCTGTATATGATCAATGATCAGATCTTGATAGAGACTTTTTTAACACATTTGTTGGTTGATCTTTGGTCGATATATACAGGACAAAGTGATAAGACCATCTTGAAGCTTTTCCCTAACAAAATGGCAATCAAGTTCTATATGCTTAGTTCTTTCGTGAAAACAGGATTCTTGGTTATGTAAATTGCAATCTTATTATCACATTTTAAAGGAATTGGATCAATATCAGGAGCTTCAAACTCCTTTAATAATCTGCTAAACCATGCAAGTTTAGATTCTGTATTCTGCTTCTCCAGAAGATAAGGACATAGTTGTTTGCATCTTTGATTTCCAAGATATGGGACTACCTCCCATAGTGATAAAGAAGCCACTCATAGATCTTCTAGTTTTTAGACATGCAACTAAGTCAGAATCACAAATAGCTTCAACTTCAAAATCTTGTTTATTGTTGATAAAAAAATCCTTGAAAAATTACACCTTTTAAATATTTGAGAACATGAATTGTGGCATCCATATGACTTTTACATGGACTACTGTTGAACTGACATAGAAACTGAGTTGTAAATGCTATATATGGATGAGTATGCAACAAAAAATTTGATTTCCCCACAAGTTGTCTATAACTTGTTGGATCAGATAACAACTCGAATTTGAAATATAAATCTTTTAACTTAGTAGGCAATGGTGATGAAACAGATTTTCGATCTTAAGGCAAGTAAGATTTCAGCAACTCCTTGATGAATGTCTTCCATTAGGATTACTAATGAATTCCAAACCCAAAAAGAAATTACTAGTGCCAAGATCTTTAATCTTGAACTGATTATCTAAAAATACCGTTAGAGCAGTCATATCTTCATTATTGTTACAACTTACTAATACATCATCAACATATATTAGAACTATGTTGATGGAAGATTCATTTTTCTTTATAAACAATGTAAGGTCATTTGAAGATTTGTGATAAACTTTGGTGATAAGAGTAGTTGACAACTTTTCATACCAATGTCTTAATGCTTGCTTCAAGCCATATAATGATTTCTTTAACTTGCACACAAAATTAGAAGGTGAATTATCCATTCTAGGTGGTATTTTCATATACAACTCTTCATGAAATTTTCTATGCAGGAATGATTGTTTACATCAAATTGTTGAACCTTCCAATTTACCTTGACTGCTAAAGCTACTAAACTTCTAACAATGTTGAACTTGTTGCAGGAATGCATTGTTTACACCTCTTCCATGCAACACCTTCTTTTTTAGTAAAACTGTAACATCCGGATTTCTAGGTACTGTATTTATCTAATTATTTTTGAGTTTTGGAGAGGGACTCGGCAAGTAGGCGCTTAGACTCGCCGAGTAGAGCCGCGCATTTTTGGACTGGATTAATGACTGGACTCGGCGAGTCCACGCTGTTTAATGAAACCCTAATTTCTTGGGTTTGGGACCTATTTAAAGGCCCTTAGGGCCGTCACTTGCGGCTACCAAACCCCAGAGAGAAACCCTAAAAGAGCTAGAGCGTTTGTGAGAGGAAAGGAGCCATTTCTTGATCTTTGTGATTGATTCTTACAAGAAGGAGGTGATTCCAGCTTGGAGGGGACCAAGGAGGTTGTGCATCTGGGGATTTCGAGCAAAAGACTTCATCTTTGAGGTATTATGTCGCCCCTTTATCTGTTTTGTTGAAGGAATCCATAGATGTAGAGTTTTTATGTCTTTTATTGGAAGGAGTTGTGAGAATATGGCCCCTATTCACTTTGAGACTTCGGATCTGGACCCATAGTGGTCTAAAGAGCTTATTCCAGCTTGCTTTATGTTGAGCTATGGAGGCAATGAGCTCAGGTTGTTGTTTTTGGGGCTAAATCACCAAGTAAAGCCTCCTAGGCGTCACATGAGTGTCAAGATCCAAGCTTTACGTGATTATCAGGCTTGGGAAGGTCAGATCTATGGTTCTAAGGAACAGATCTGACCTCAGGAGGTCAATTGAGTTTGTGCATGACATGAACTCGCCGAGTCCAAGGACAGACTCGGCGAGTAGGGTTAGGGTTTCCCGTGAATCACACAGTGAGTGACTTGCCGAATTGGGGGAATGACTCAGTGAGTCAGAAGGGGGATAGAGGACTCGAGTTCACGACTGAACTCGCCGAGTCACATTTGTGCACTCGGCGAGTCTGGTCAAGGGTTGACCGTTGACTTTTGTTGACTTTTTGGGTTTGGTCAACAATGGAACTTGTGGACTGTTTGAAGGGTAAAATAGCCTTTTAGCCTTCTTAGAGGACATGTGAGAGTCTAGTCTAGCCTAGAGAGTCGTGATTGATTGAGATGATTATGTTATGTGTATAGGCAGAGGCTAGATCAGTATATACACGGGCGGGATATTATCCGAGACATCCGAGGTGAGTCTTCTCACTATACATTACCTAGAGTGGTATTTATGTGTAGACCAGAAGGTCTTGTATGCTATGTGTATGTATGAGATTATGTGCATTGTGTTATATGTAAGCTATGTTTTGTATAGATCGGACCGAAGGGTCCAACGATATAGACCGGACCGAAGGGTCCAACGATATAGACCGGACCGAAGGGTCCAACGATATAGACCGGACCGAAGGGTCCAACGATACAGATCGGACCGAAGGGTCCAACGAGCTATGACCGGACCAGAGGGTCCAACGAGCTACGGGACTGGAGGGTCCCGCTGAGACACATCGGACCGGAGGGTCGTATTGTAGCCTCGAGTGGCGTATGTGTTGTATGTGGTATATTGGGGAACTCACTAAGCTTTTATGTTTACAGTTGTTGTGTGATGTGTTTCAGGTACTAGTGAGGATCGCGGGAAGGCGTCGGCATGATTCGTACACACGAGAGAGGATTTATTTATATGAGATCTTGGGACATGTTTTGTGATGATACAAAGATTTATTATGATTTTGTGATTTTTATGTGGTGGAAAGTATGTTTTGAAATGAAAAATTGTTTTGAAAATTTGGGTGTTACAAGTTGGTATCAGAGCCTTGGTTTGAGGGATTCGGGTGCATCTTCGGATGAATCCGAACTCAAACTGAGGAGATGAGTAAGTTTTCATAAAATAAACAATTTTTCTAAAAGAATAAAAGATTTTGAGAAAGGCAGAAGGAAGCAGTGTGTACGATCAGCCAGCGCCCGAACGGTGATTTCCCAAAATACCCTTACCTTATGTGTTATGAGATATTATGAGATATTATGCATGCTAGAGTAGGCTAGGTGATCATATTAGGACTAGAGTGGCCTGATCTGTGATGCCTTAGCCTAGGAATGATTTTGCTGCTATATGATGCTTGAGAGCGAATAGGTAGCAGTGAGGAGCTGTTGGGAGGCCTACCGAAGGGTAGCCTATGCCAGTGAGATGTAGTGTACTTGTGATCTGGAATCCAAGGAGGAGGACTTAGAGTGAATGCTGATGCGGTGTGGACGGTAGTATAGGGCCCGTACTACTGAAGACACCGGAGCAGTGTGCACCCTAAGTAAGAATCCATTGGGTACTAAGGAGCAAGTAGGGTTGAGTTATCGAGTGCGAGTATACTCGAGCGAGTCTCTGATATCTTGTGTTGTATTTCAGAGAGACATCATGGTTGGGACGCGCCACCGGCCAGGGGCTAGCGAGCGGGTTGTGAGCGATGAGAAGCTCCGCCAAATGATTCATGATGAGGTGGCTGCTGCCATCCGCGCTGAGATTCCAGAGATGTTCGGGTTTATCAAGACCACGATGATGGAGGCTTTTGATGAGCGGTACGCCGCTCTTACTGATGCAGCTGTTGCTGCGGCCACCGCAGCCGTTGCTGCTGCCAGGCCGCAGGGGGGGTGACTCGTTGCTGTACAGAGAGTTCAGCAACACGAAGCCACCAGAGTTTGATGGGACGCAGGATCCGATTGCTGCTATGAGATGGATTACCGATGTTGAGGGTTGTTTCTATAGCTGCTCGTGTCCAGAGCATCTGAGGGTTCGGTTTGCGCTGAACCAGCTTCGCTTGGGAGCGAAGGACTGGTGGAAGTTTGTGACGGCAGACTTCACTACTGCAGAGCTGACTGCGGTGACCTGGGAG
Source organism: Lactuca virosa (assembly GCF_052849685.1). NCBI lineage: Eukaryota > Viridiplantae > Streptophyta > Magnoliopsida > Asterales > Asteraceae > Lactuca > Lactuca virosa. The sequence goes on from NC_136431.1 coordinate 116,234,451, forward strand.
AGGTTCACCATGATGTTTCGAGATGAGTATGTTCCTCCGGTGGAGAGGGAGCGATTGGCTCAGGAGTTCTTGACCCTCAAACAGGGTACTGATTCGGTTACTGTGGTTACCCGGAAGTTTCATGAGAGGGCGATGTTCTGCCTTGAGCAGGTGTCTACTGAGCAGGAACGTATGAGCCGGTACTTGGGTGTTTTGAGGAGGGATATACGGGAGTTCGTGTCGAACTCGACTTATCGGACATTTGCTGAGCTCCAGGCAAATGCCCGGAAGAGGGAGATTGAGCTGGAGACGTAGGCCAGGGAGGAGGCCGAGTCTCAGAGGGTGGATCGGCGACCGGCACAGTCTCAGCCGGCAGCCAAGCGGGCAAAGCCCGCTGATTCGAGATCTGGGGGTCCGAAGGGCCGCACTTGTGGAAAGTGTGGCAAGAGCCACGAGGGGACATGCAGAGCTGGGGTGTGTTATAAGTGTGGGAAGGAGGGGCATTATGCGAGGGACTACCCCAAGGGATTCACGGTTTGCTTTCATTGCAACCAGACCGGCCATCGGAAGGCCGAGTGCCCACAGCTACTGCAGAGATCAGCGTAGGGATCTGCGCCTGCTGTTCGAGCTACAGAGAGTCGGCCGATGAAGGCCGAGGCGCCGAAGGCTCGCGGGAGAGCCTTCCAGTTGACAGCGGAGGAGGTCTGCGCAGCACCCGATGTGGTAGCTGGTATGTATTCTTTCCTCGGTTTATATTGAGTTTGTGATATTATGCTTATTTTGAGGTATGCATAGGTACATTTCTTGTGTGTTCTGTACCTGCTTTGGTGTTGTTTGACTCGGGTGCGAGTCGGTCATTTGTGTCGATAGCGTTTAGTCGACACATCAGTGTTCAGCGAGAGGCGTTGAGTCGACCTCTACGAGTTTCTATAGCCGACAAGCGAGCAGTGTATGCTACTGATGTGATTCGAGGATGTGTACTCGAGATCTTCGGTGTCGAGTTCCCGATAGATCTGGTCCCGATTGCTATGGGGGACGTATGTGTCATAGTAGGCATGGATTGGTTGAGCCGATTTGGGGCTGTGATAGACTACTTACGGTGTACGGCAAGGGTACCCGTTCTGGCTCAGCATTTTGTTCGGCCGCTATAGCGAGGCAGAGTCTACAGCAGGGCTGTAGTGGGTTTGTGGCTTATGTGGTGGATACGAGAGTAGATGCAGAGAGACCGAGGTCAGTCGATGAGGTTCCGATAGTGCGTGAGTTCCCGGATGTTTTCCCCGAGGAGTTGCCGGGTGTACCTCCCGAGAGGCAGGTAGAGTTCCGTATTGACTTGGTTCCGGGGGCAGCACCTATCGCCAAGGCGCCCTATCGCCTTGCGCCACCAGAGATGCAGGAGTTATCCTCGCAGCTTCAGGAGCTGCTGGGGAAGGGGTTTATACGGCCGAGTAGCTCGCCGTGGGGAGCGCCGATCCTTTTTGTCAAGAAAAAGGATGGTTCACACCGGATGTGCATTGATTACCGGGAACTGAACAAACTGACGGTCAAAAACCGTTACCCCTTACCGAGGATCGACGATTTATTCGATCAGTTGCAGGGAGCGTCTTGGTTTTCCAAGATCGACTTGAGGTCTGGATATCATCAGATGAGAGTATGAGATGAGGATATCCAGAAGACAGCATTCAAGACTCGTTACGGGCATTACGAGTTCGTGGTGATGCCTTTCGGGCTCACCAATGCACCGACGGCATTCATGGATCTCATGAACAGAGTATGCAGACCGATGTTGGATCGTTCGGTGATCGTGTTCATCGATGACATATTGGTGTATTCGAGATCCAGAGAGCAGCATGAGGAGCATTTGAGAGAGTTACTTGGAGTTTTGAGATCGGAGAGGCTTTATGCCAAATTCTCCAAGTGTGATTTCTGGTTACGAGAGGTCCGGTTCCTAGGGCACCTCGTTAACCAGAATGGGATTTTGGTCGATCCGGCCAAGATTGAGGCAGTGATGAGTTGGGAGGTGCCGAGATCCCCCACCGAGATCAGGAGTTTCCTCGGGTTGGCCGGCTATTATAGGAGATTTATCAGGGATTTCTCCAAGATCGCCGTGCCACTCACAAGATTGACCCGGAAGGGTGTTGCTTTTTCATGGGGCCCAGAGCAGCAGGCCTCCTTTTAGACACTTCGCCAGAGACTGTGCGAAGCCCCGGTGTTAGCCCTTCCGGAGGGAATGGAGGACTTTGTGGTGTATTGTGACGCATCGATATCGGGGCTGGGAGCGGTGCTAATGCAGTGAGGGCATGTGATAGCATACGCATCGAGACAGCTGAAGCCTCACGAGGCGAGGTATCCCACCCACGATCTGGAGCTGGGGGCAGTAGTGTTCGCCCTCAAGATCTGGCGTCACTACATGTACGGGGTTCAGTGTACCATATACACGGACCATAAGAGCTTGAAGTATTTGATGGATCAGCCCAACCTGAACATGCGTCAGAGGAGATGGTTGGATGTGGTGAAGGACTATGATTGCGAGATCCTGTACCACCCGGGCAAAGCTAATGTTGTAGCTGATGCCCTGAGTCGCAGGGCGGAGAGTGCCCCGATACGAGATGTTTGTATGAGATTGACAGTGATGACTCCGGTGTTGGACACCATTCGAGGGGCGCAGGCTGAGGCCATTAGGCCGGAGAACCGGAAGAGAGAGCGGGTTATCGGACAGGTATCGGAGTTCGTTACCGATGGTCGAGGACTTATGACCTTTCAGGGTCGGATTTGGGTACCGTTCGTGGGTGGAACGCGTACCATCTTGATGGAGGAGGCGCATAGATTGAGGTTCTCGATCCATCCCGGGGCCACTAAGATGTATTTAGACCTGAAGAGAGAGTATTGGTGGCCCTGTATGAAGAGGGATATTGCATGGTTCGTAGAGAGGTGCTTGACCTGTCGCAGAGTTAAGGCCGAGCACCAGAGAGCGCATGGTAAATTGCAGCCGTTGGAGGTTCCCGAATGGAAATGGGAACATATTACCATGGATTTTATCACCAAATTGCCGAGGACTGCTAGGGGCGTCGATGCAATTTGGGTGATTGTGGACAGGTTGACGAAGAGCGCTCACTTCCTTGCTATCAGTGAGAGCTTTTCCGCTGAGAGGTTGGCAGAGTTGTACGTGAGGGAGGTGGTATCACGGCATGGAGTGCCGATCTCGATCATCTCAGATCGAGATGTGCGTTTCACTTCCAGATTCTGGAAGAAGTTTCATGAGGAGTTTGGTACGAGGCTGCATTTTAGTACCGCATACCACCCACAAACAGACGGGCAGAGTGAGCGGACGATTCAGACGCTCGAGGACATGCTTCAGGCATGTGTATTGGACTTTGGAGGGAGTTGGGACACATATTTACCCTTGGCAGAGTTTTCCTACAACAACAGCCATCATTCGAGCATCGGTATGCCACCCTTTGAGCTGTTGTATGGGAGGAGGTGTCGGACTCCCATTTGTTGGGGTGAGGTCGGGCAACGTGTGATTGGTAGTACGGAGATTGTGCTTCAGACGACCGAGCAGATTCAGCAGGTCAGGCAGAGGTTACTGACGGCCCAGAGCCGTCAGAAGAGTTATGCGGATAGACGACGGTCCGAGCTCGAATTTCAGGTTGGTGACTTCGTCCTCCTGAAGGTATCTCCTTGGAAAGGAGTGATCCGATTCAGGAAGAGAGGCAAGTTGGGGCCTCGGTATATTGGTCCTTTCAGGGTGATCGCCAGGGTGGGCAGAGTAGCGTATCGTTTGGAACTACCTGCGGAGTTGAGTCAGATTCATGATACCTTCCACGTATCTCAGTTGAGGAAGTGTATCGTCGATGAGTCGGCAGTGGTTCCCCTTGAGGACATTCAGGTGGATGCGAGCCTGAACTATGTTGAGAGGCCGATCGCGATTCGGGATAGGAGGATCAAGGTTTTGAGAAACAAGGAGGTGTCATTGGTTCAGGTCCAGTGGCAACATCAGAAGGGGTCCGAGCTGACTTGGGAGCCGGAGTTAGAGATGCGTGAACAGTACCCAGAGTTATTTGCTGAGAGAGACTTCGAGGGCGAAGTCTGATTCTAGTGGGGGAGAATTGTAACATCCGGATTTCTAGGTACTGTATTTATCTAATTATTTTTGAGTTTTGGAGAGGGACTCGGCGAGTAGGCGCTTAGACTCGCCGAGTAGAGCCGCGCTTTGTTGGACTGGATTAATGACTGGACTCGGCGAGTCCATACGTGGACTCGGCGAGTCCACGCTGTTTAATGAAACCCTAATTTCTTGGGTTTGGGACCTATTTAAAGGCCCTTAGGGCCGTCACTTGCGGGTACCAAACCCCAGAGAGAAACCCTAAAAGAGCTAGAGCGTTTGTGAGAGGAAAGGAGCCATTTCTTGATCTTTGTGATTGATTCTTACAAGAAGGAGGTGATTCCAGCTTGGAGGGGACCAAGGAGGTTGTGCATCTTGGGATTTCGAGCAAAAGACTTCATCTTTGAGGTATTATGTCGCCCCTTTATCTGTTTTGTTGAAGGAATCCATAGATGTAGAGTTTTTATGTCTTTTATTGGAAGGAGTTGTGAGAATATGGCCCCTATTCACTTTGAGACTTCGGATCTGGACCCATAGTGGTCTAAAGAGCTTATTCCAGCTTGCTTTATGTTGAGCTATGGAGGCAATGAGCTCAGGTTGTTGTTTTTGGGGCTAAATCACCAAGTAAAGCCTCCTAGGCGTCACATGAGTGTCAAGATCCAAGCTTTACGTGATTATCAGGCTTGGGAAGGTCAGATCTATGGTTCTAAGGAACAGATCTGACCTCAGGAGGTCAATTGAGTTTGTGCATGACATGAACTCGTCAAGTCCAAGGACAGACTCGGCGAGTAGGGTTAGGGTTTCCCGTGAATCACACAGTGAGTGACTTGCCGAATTGGGGGAATGACTCAGTGAGTCAGAAGGGGGATAGAGGACTCGAGTTCACGACTGAACTCGCCGAGTCACATTTGTGCACTCGGCGAGTCTAGTCAAGGGTTGACCGTTGACTTTTGTTGACTTTTTGGGTTTGGTCAACAATGGAACTTGTGGACTGTTTGAAGGGTAAAATAGCCTTTTAGCCTTCTTAGAGGACATGTGAGAGTCTAGTCTAGCCTAGAGAGTCGTGATTGATTGAGATGATTATGTTATGTGTATAGGCAGAGGCTAGATCAGTATATACACGGGCGGGATATTATCCGAGACATCCGAGGTGAGTCTTCTCACTATACATTACCTAGAGTGGTATTTATGTGTAGACCAGAGGGTCTTGTATGGTATGTGTATGTATGAGATTATGTGCATTGTGTTATATGTATGCTATGTTTTGTATAGACCGGACCGAAGGGTCCAACGATATAGACCGGACCGAAGGGTCCAACGATATAGACCGGACCGAAGGGTCCAACGATACAGACCGGACCGAAGGGTCCAACGAGCTATGAGCGGACCAGAGGGTCCAACGAGCTACGGGACTGGAGGGTCCCGCTGAGACACATCGGACCGGAGGGTCGTTTTGTAGCCTCGAGTGGCGTATGTGTTGTATGTGGTATATTGGGGAACTCACTAAGCTTTTATGCTTACAGTTGTTGTGTGATGTGTTTCAGGTACTAGTGAGGATCGCGGGAAGGCGCCGGCATGATTCGTACACACGAGAGAGGATTTATTTATATGAGATCTTGGGACATGTTTTGTGATGATACAGAGATTTATTATGATTTTGTGATTTTTATGTGGTGGAAAGTATGTTTTGAAATGAAAAATTGTTTTGAAAATTTGGGTGTTACAAAAACCATTTGCTATAAGCCTACCTTTATATCTTTTGTATATCCATTTGCTCTATATTTCACTTTGTAAACCCATTTGCAAGCAATTGGTCCTTTGCCTTTAGAAAGTTTGAGAATTTCCCATGTGTTGTTAGCATTCAAAGCATCCTTTATCATTTATTTTTCCCACATAGGATCTCCTTTTTCTAGATTATAGAATAATGGTTCAACAATTTTGGGAGCATCATGGTTAATTACTCCTAGATTGTTTGAAAAGTGGGAATTTTGACTTGAGTCATTGTGAACAAATTAGTAATTGTATAAGAAAATCATTGATATTATTATGTTGGTTAATTACATTATAACAAATGTAAATTGTCAAGCAAGTAGAAGGAGTAACAGTTCTTGTACATCTTCTAATAGGAGAATGAGGAACTTCATTAACAGGACCATGAGGAACTTCAATATTAATTAGAGAAGAAAGATCATTAACGGTCTTCGGAATTTTATCAACATTGTTTGGGATTTTATCATTAATTAGGAAAGAATGATCATTAATATCATTGAAGGCATTTGGAAGATGTGAATCATGAATTTTGTAAGGTCACTCCTTATAATCTGATGAGTCAAACACTCTACATGTTAGATATTAAGTAATGATATAGATAAGTATAGAATAGATAGCAGATCTGATATCCTTTTGATGATGGTCGATACCTAGTATAGATTACATGTAATCCCTTCAATCAAGGGATATACTTGTATAGATTAGTATATAATCTACATTAGTGTAAACCCTAATGTAGATAGTTCGTATTTGTGACAACTCGTCTCCTTGGTGAAGACAAAACCCTTTCTTGGTGAAAGATAATTTAGAGAACTCCATGTGTTATTTATTTTCTGTTCTTTGTTTTCTTAGATTAGTTTACTTTTGTTCTTTACACTTGAAGTGTATCCGATAGATACAAACTTTCAATTGGTATCAGAGAAGGTTTTTGATACACTCAAGTTACCATGTCGACTTCCAATAATCCTAAATCCTTTGGTCTTAACAAAATTCCTCCCTTCGATGAACACAATTTCGCTATGTGGAAAACAAAAGCCATGGTTGTTCTTGAAACCATAGACTATGAGATGCGCAAGATTATTGAAAAAGGTTTTCACATTCCTATGTATCAACCCATGGTCAATAATGCTCCGTTTGGCTCCTTGAAGCAAAAGTCGGAGACAAGTTATGATGACGATGACAACAGACTGCTTAGTCCTAATGTGAAATCCAGGGCCGCAATTGGAAACTCTCTTCCCTATCACGTATATCATCACTTACAAAATTGTGAGTCGGCTCAAGAAATTACGGACATGCTGACAGTAGCTTATGAAGGCACCGTAGAAGTCCAGACCACAACCATCAACAACCTCAATCGGAGATATGAGCATTTCTTTGCTCAACAAGGTGAGTCACTTACCTAAACCTTCAATAGGTTTAACTGCTTGGTTAATGATATGTGCAAGATGGGAATCGTCAACCATTCGTCTCAGTTGGTTCTGAAGTTTCTCGACTCTCTCGGGAAAAGTTGGTAACATCACGCTGATGTCCTTAAGAATAGTGAAAAGATCGATGTCATGGATCTAAACTCCTTGTTTGGAAATCTGCAAAATTATGAAGAGACCAAATCTCTTCATAAAGATATCATGAAGGATTCAAGCAAGGGAAAGTCTGTAGCATTGGTTTCTCGAAAGGAAGCAATGAAGCACATCAACGACTCAGATAACTCAGATCAGGGTGAATAAATTTTTGAAGATCTCACTGATGAACTTGTTGCCAGTGTTGCTCTTATTGTCAAAGGCTATGAAGAAAACAGATCAAACGGAGTTTGACGAGCTCAGTTTAAAGGAAGCAGTTCAGTAAGGAGATCCTCTTCAGAGAATAGAAACTAAGGGAATTGTTTTCACTGTGGTAGCCTTGACCATTTTGCCAGGAATTGCAAAGAGAAGAAAGAAGCTCAAAGTCCTAAGAACTATGAAGTGTTATACAAGAAGCTGGTGGCCCATTTGAAGAAGAAAAACATCTCTCTGCCAAAAGCTTTCATTTCAAAACAATAGGATCTTGAAGAATGTGTTGAAGAAGAGGAGACATCCGAAGATGAGGGTTTGAATGTTAAGGGTCTAATGGCTCTTATCAATGATTCCCCTGATGGCATGAGTGACGCTGATACTTGTCATGCTGTCAGAGGATCAAGTCTAAATCTAGGACAAACTTGATACCTAGACAGTGGAAGCTGTAGACACATGATTGGTTTCAAGTTCCTCCTAACATAATTTGCTGAGAAGGACGGTCCAATGGTGGTATTTGGTGAAAATAGTGGAAGAGTCGTTACAGGTGTTGGAACTTTTAAATACAGGACGATCAAGCTGAAGGATGTGTTTTATGTCAAGGGTCTAAAAGGCAATATCATCTCCATCAGTCAAATTTGTGACACTGGTTATATAGTTCTTTTCAATTGCGATGAAGGAAACGTATTTGATTCTGAGAACAAAATTGCGCTTATTTCACTCAGGGAAAACGACATTTATATGGTTTGATTTTGTTTATTTAGACATTAATACTTTATTTGTTGCTTTGCCACTTTAGTTTTACTTTATGCTTTGCTATTTTTAAACTGATGAACATAAGCTGCTATTTTCTTTTATTTGCTATAACTTTCTGGTTCAAAAAATTATTTTTAACTTTTATTTTACCAAAGGAGTATACATTGTACATATATATTTTGCTACTAACATTGCCAATGTTCATCCTTCTCTTTCCATATGTATGTGTCAGGACCTTCTGTCTTCATCTCGATATTGATCTTAATTGTTTAGATCATTTTGTCACTCCTTGAGTGCATCACCTTCCTTATAAGATCTAGTTGATGCTGACTCTGCATCTTTTCTTTAGCACCAACTACCCTCTCACTGACGCTGATGCTGATGCTAATTCATCAGTTGCATCCTGTTGATAAGACCAGATGGGGGATAACTGTGCCACTAAGTGTTCTTCTAGACACATATCTCTTTTTTCTTGAACAGTTTATTCTAATTGTAGTAGGATGCAGTGAAGTTAGTTGAGAGAGCATGTCTAATTTCCACTGACGTTGTCACTACCACTCCATCACCTCAAAGATCCAAAGGCGTCTTCAACAAGACAACAATCCCACCTTCTCTTCCTTCATGGATTGCAATGAATGGAACCTTTGAATATTGTCATGGTGACTCTCATAACTCAAAGTTTACAAAGATTGGATCCCTCTAACTCGTTGGTTACAAAGAATGGTTCATGTTCGTCTTTTGTTCTTCGTGAACATGAAGCTTGGAATCAATCCGCAAAATCTTAACGATTAAAGGCATTCTCTCTCTTTGTTTACTATGAATTGTGTTTCTTGTTTGATATATTTGATCTTGTTTGCTCTCTCTTATAGCCAAAATTCAAGGGGTAGATATCTCAAAAAATGGAAGTTCATTTATGACCTTTCAAATCAAAGGATTTGATGAATCGAGTCTTTATTAGGTTTCTGCAAAAGCTGCAAATATATCGCCTTTTAGAATATTTCCTTGTTTGACTAAATCTTTTGCTTGTATTCTTATATTATTTATTATTTTTACCATTTTTTAAAAGGGTCTGGCGAAGGCTTTTCTAAGCCTAGTATGTAAGTTTTGACAAATCATCGTCGCTAGAAGCATGCTGCTTTGTGTGACTAAATCTCTCTAAGTCTCTCATTAGCGAGACCATCTTCCGAGAACATTGAGTCACCCCCTCACGCTGACTATCTAACATTGCCTAAACCTTCTAAGTGATATTTCCTGGTCCAAATAAAATATTGATAGAAAGGCTTGGGTGTTTATTCTTAGTTAACTATCTTACCTGACCTTATCCGTGGAAGCTTGCTTGCCGTATGCATCAAGTTTCACGTTCTTCAGAAACAATGAGCATTACCTAATGGCTTACATTATTTGCACAGTCATCAGTGTAATAGATACTTGTCTGGTCCTTAAATGACAAAGGATTATTCATGTCCTTGACCTCCTAGTATGACGTATGACATTGTACCATTATGTGTTAACGGAGAATCTCTGATTGTAGACTACAACTAAAACTCTATGATGCAAGAATTAAACCATTTCTTGCTAATGGGTTATATTCGTTTATGATTCATGCTGATTCTACCTCAGCATGACTGAAACAATTCATTATTTCCTTCATTTCTACTAAATGAAACTTGACGATTCACTATGATATACCACACACTGATAAAAGTTTGAAACTTTGTGTCGATGGTCAGTCTATGTACCGTAGGCTATCACACGCACCAACCTATTCTTGTCGTACCATACGCTGATGAGAGCTTGAAAAAAACTATGCCGATGGTTAAGCTAAAACACCACAACTTATTACACGCATCATACCACTCTTTCCTTTTTTCTAATAAAAGTGATTATTGAGTCAATTTATGAAACCACACGCTGATGATATCTCGCAATACTATGTCAGTGAATGGTAGTTCAAACCTATAATATCAAGATACATCACAATCTTACTGGATTACAAGCTAAGAATCTAATACGTTGATTGTTTCCACTGATATTTATTGCAGCTAATGATATGCCACTGATGTAACTTTCTTATCTCAATGGTAACTTTTTGGATGACGACTAAAAGGTCCATCATTATCTTGGGATATGAGATTTTTATGGCGAAGATCTCTTCAATCATTATTATGTAAAAAGGAAGAAACTTTTTGACATAAATTGGGGATTCTCCATCTTCGGCCACTTTAACAAGCTATTCAAGCAATTGACTCCCTCTCTCTTGAAAAAGGCTCTCACCATTTCGAAATCTCTGTATGAGTTTTCCCCCAATGTTAATGTCGTCAAAGGTTCTCATGCCCCTGACTCTCCAATCAATATTCAAGAAACCAATGTGTTGAGAGAAAAACTTAATAAGAGTTAGTAACGAGATAATAAGTTGCGGAATAATAAGTTAATCTCAATGGATCTTGTTAGCTCAAAAATAAAAGTTAGATAAGTTAGATTGCAGAAATGTAAGGAAGGCAAATAGCAGCAAGTTTATATCGATAAGCATTAAACAAGTAAACACTTAGTTGAATCGTAACATGGTTTGCATGCAAACAAAAGTTAGCATATTATGAACAATATAAGAAAAGAGGGATTCGGTTGAAGTATGAGTAAGATAACTTTGAGATATAGAGATGAAAGATCTTATATTGATAAGCTATGAGTTGGTAAGTAAACATGAAGTGGGAAACTCTATTTAAAGAGTCCCAAAAGTTAGATGAAAAACAGTCTTCAATTGTCTTTTCTTCGGTTTACAAGGAATTGGGGTCTTCGAGTCCATCTTAGCTGAATAGGGTCACTTTCTTGTTTTAAAAATTTCCCCCAAAGTGACCTCTTGCGAAACTTGATGATGATCCACCAGGATTTTCTGACTTCAAAAAGCCATTTGATCCTCCTTGAAATTTCAAACTTCACCTCTTCAGTGTTGTGTTTGGATCTTTGCACCAAGGTCAAGGTGATCTCCAGTTGCTTCTTAGTTAAGCAATGAATGGTTGTGACTGGAATGAAGAATTTCGGACTTGTTTGAGAGTTCTTGTACACGATCTTCGAGCTCTTGAAAGCTTGTTGCACCAAGGTTCATCTCTTGAAATCCCTCAGGAATAGTTGGAACATGATCAAACGGAGGAAAATCAAACTTTTGAGCAAGAATAGGATGAATATTTGCGTCTATCTTTCAAAAGTCACACACCAGGGATTTGAGGAATTCACACGCCCTTTCGAAAGCAATCTTCATTTTGGGGTACTTTTCTGCCTTTAGTTGGAACACCCGAGCAATCAAGAAAATTTCTTCAGGATTCATACATAAAAGGTCTCCTTGTGATCTGACGTAAGCACATCCTCTCTGGGACAAAGTTTATTGAAAGAATTCACTCTTCATGAATTTTCCAACCTTGTAATTTTTAACCCCTTCTAGTTTATCGTTTGACCAGATATCTTTAAATTTCCCACCGTGTTTGGCATGGAAAAGGTTCAGTCGCTCAAACTCCATGGAGAGCCTTCTATATTCGAGAATAGTGAGCTCAAAAGATTGAAATACTGGGAAGTATTTGGAGTTTAGATAGATTGGAATATCCCAGTAGCCATCTGAAGGAGTTTCTGCATATTAAACAACTGGAAAGTAATCTGAGTCTAGTTGTCTTCGGGTAGGGTTTACCCATGAATTGATTAGAGTTTCATCGAAGGTGGTATCAAACCATTGTGCTTTCCAAATCTCATATGCGAATTTCACAACCCTCCAGTCGTGTTTCTTTTGAGCCGTGGATGGGGATTCATCAGAGTGATATGATGACATATCTTTCTCTAGATTATGCAGGTGAGGAGGAGTTGGATTCCGAGGAGAAGAATATATGAGGTGTTGGCTGCCGAGGAGAACCTTGAGGAGTTGGGTCTTTGAGGTTCTCTGAAGAGGGTGGATCCTGAGGAGGAGTGATGGATTGGTTATCTGAGGGAGTCTTTGACTTGGACGATTCATAAGATGAAAATGTTTCAATCCTTATACCCTAGTTTTCACTACAAGAAAAATGGGCATTTGTGACTAATATATTAGAGACTGAAGAATCATTCTTAAATACCATGTATTTGGGACTGATGAATCAGTCCTAAATAATATTTAGGACTGATTTGAATGTGTGAATTATTAGGGACTGACCACACCTATTCGGGACTGAAATCCAGCCCTTGATACATTTGCGCCAAAATAAGTTTGGAGGGAAACATATTAGGGACTGAATTTTAGTCTCGGATAAACTCACAAAAATTATGATTTTAAAGGGAAACTTATCAAGGACTGAATTTCACTCACTAATAGACTTGTGACTGTTTTTTATTTTGTTGATAACTTATTAAGGACTAAATTTCAGTCTCTCGTAGAATGCACCAATTTTTCCTTTGGAGGGAAACTTGTTAAAGACTGAAATTTAGTATTTAAGACTAATTATTTAGTAGTTGATATCATATAATAGAGAATGATGAATCAATCATAAATAATATTTGGAAGAAAACAACTTGGGGGCTGATTTTCAGTCTCGGATAAATTATCATATATTTTTAATTTTGAAGGAAACTTATTAACGATTGGATTTGAGTCCTTGATATAGTTGTGCCAGTTTTGATTTTGTAGGGAACTTATTAGGGACAAAATTTCAGTGTCTAATATAATTGCATCAAATTTTCATTTTAAGGAAAACTTATTAAAGACTGAATTTTATTATATAAGACTAATTGTTTAGTCATAGATATCATATATCAAATATCGATAAATCAATAACATATACTATATAGAAGGAAACTTATTAGAGACTAAACTAGACTAGCACCAATTTTGATTTTGGAGGGAAACTAACAAATGAATTTCAGCCTCTCATAGAATTATGCGAATTTTGATTTTGCAAGCAATTTAGTAAGGACTAAATTTTAGACCAAGTAGACATGTGTCATCCAGATTTGAACGGACATTAATCATGGACTGAATTTATCCAAAACATATTAATAAGTCATGTATACCATGTCATGAATATTATTTTAATGGACAGATACTTAATCTCTGCTAAACATATATAACTTTAGGCCTGACAATCGTGTCGTGTTCGGGTTGGCGTGTCGCGGGTTGGCGGGTCAAAATATGCCAACCCAAACACGACCCATTTAAATATACAAGTCACGGGTTGGCGGGTTTGGAACATAAACTCATATATGACCCGCCAACCCATTTATTTATACAGGTTTACAGGTTGGCGGGTTCGTGAATTAGATTTGGGTTCGTGGGTCAGATTCCATAAATAAAATTGACAATTAAACATGAATAAATTCTTGATGGTTGATGAAAATATATCCGAATTTTAGACACTTAAGTCTTAAACATCCAAATGAAGATTTAAAACATTCATAAAAACATGTTCAAACTAAACATTAATACAAACATAGATAATTCAAGTGCTAAAGTAATTTATTATATAATACATATTAAATATTAATATTTGATACATAAATACATTTAAAAATAAAATAACTTTTTTTTATTAAAAATATAAACGGGTTGGCGGGCCAACCCATTTATTTTTTGAAAAACCCATATATTACCCGTTTAATAAACGGGTTGGCGGGTTAGTGGTTTGGCGGGTTGAAAACTCAACCCAAACCCATTTATTTCGTGTCGTGTGCGGGTCGTGTCGAGAATTGTCAGCCCTATATAACTTTTTATTAATGCTAAATAATTTTAATTTTATGATTGATGGCTTGGTCAACCATAATTCGAACACGAATGATATATGTATGTCTTAAGTAAATATATATCATAATATAAATACTTTTTTTACTAATTTTAGTGGGATACGAATACTCAAACTATTATCGAATTAATATCTAACAAAAAATTGTTATATCAAATAGATTAATATGCAATATTCTAATTTAGTTTATATAAAAAAATTACTTACAAAATATGATCTTTAAATTATTTTTAAATTATATAAAATATAAAATATATATATAATTTTAAAGATAAATACAAATGACAAATATTTATATAGTTATTTTAAAGTAAAATTTAGGGGGTGTTTGGGAAAACTTTTTAAGGTTCAAAGTCCCTTTTGGAAAAGGACATTTTGTTTAGTAATTTTTTCCAAAAAAAAATCTTTAAAAAGTGTTTGTATTTGTTTTTGGCATAAAAGTTAACTTTTCAGTTAAAAGTCTCAAAAGTCACAAAAAAATAGGATTTATGACTTTTGAAACACTCTCTTTTCATTCGATACAAAAATTCATTTTTAAAAGATCTTTTTCAATAGTCAAACATCTTTTGACTGTTTTTCAACTTTTTGGAAAAGTTAAAAGCCAAAGATGTTTTAAAAGCAATGTACAACACCCTCTTAGATTATTAGTCATAAATTCAAAATCCCTTAAAATCAGTAAAAAAATCCCCAAATCATGGTTAACTTTCAGTTTCGAAACCTCCATACGATTCGCTTTCTATCTCGCCGTTCACTTACCGTCGGCTCCTCTCTCCTGCTTTGTGTATTCATCTATGAATGCCACATCGTTTTTGTTCCTGTAATCAATTGAGAAAAATCTTCCTCCTACTCTCTTTACTACAATCGATGGGAGCAAAATAGGTATCCTAATCTACCGTGTTTGTAAAAATCCCGACCCCCTAAAATCATGGTTTACAAATCATAGAATCACAGTCTCTCTTCCTTACCATCACTCTGACTGTTCTTAAAGACCATCGACCTCCTCCAAACTATTGCGCCTTCTCTATCCGTGGTCGTTGCAACTTCTCCGTCCCCGCCACAGGTTGTTCCAACAGGTCTCTCCTCTCTGTTATAACCGACTGCAAAAAAAAATTATAATTAGTTTGCTAACTTCTCTGTTACAACAGGTTGTTCTTTTTGTTTTTTTGTCTATTCTTCCAATAACTACTCAATGAAATGCCTAGGAGAATTTGTAATTAGTTTCCAGTGATAGGGCTTATCTGGGAAGCAAAAGAGATTAGTTATATGTTTTTTTGAAATAGACTCGATTTTTTATAGATGTTTGGTTACAGTTTTTTTCTTGTACTACTTTTTGATAGATGTTCGGTTATAATTTTTTTCATGTACAGAGTATAGTTTTAACTTTGGGTGATAGATCTGAAGTGAATACGTTACGCTGACATCGTTTACCTTGTTGAAGTAGATATGTATTTCTAATTTACTTGTTAGCATGTATCTTTTATAAAATTTTATTGATATTTCATGTCCATGCAAAACAAATGACACAGGGGACAGGAGCAGGGGGAAGAGTGGAAGACCCGACTTTCATTAGAGGTATTTTCATTGAATATATTGATGCAGATATCGAGTGAAAGATACTTTCCTCCTTATATCAACAATTACTCCCTTCAAGTCATTGATGTATGAAATCGATACTAGAAACCTGTTTCATAGGTTGTTGAAGCTTCGAAGGAGGTAACGAATATAGAGCTCCCCTTATTGTATCCCTAGTGTTATTTTGTTTACACATCGTATCAACAATAGATTCAATTAACATTAGTTTGTCTTGCAACTAGTTTGGGATGAAAGGATCATTGTTTTTGTGGTGTAAGTTTTTTTTATATTTTCCTTCATTTATTCTTTTGTTTGGAAACGAATTCCATTTATTTTGTTTGCAACAACCCAACAGCATGATATTCATAGAGAATAAGTCCCATTGTTTGTTAACTTTTTAAAGTTGCAGTACTTTGTCATCCCTGCCTTTTACCATATATTACTAACATATGTATTCAATGCAGGAAATATTTAAATGATCGCATGTAGATAAAGTTGTGATGTAACACAAAGATGATTGACTACAATGGCAATGAAATCGCATATGAAATACCTTGAAAGATTACTGGAAGAGAAATATGAAAAAGAATCTCGATATTTATAATTTTGGAGTTTCCCAATTTTCAAAGCATAAAATGCCTACTTGATAAAGGGAGAACCTAGACACTACGACATAACACATCTATCATAACCAGAATGTTAGTCAAGAACCTCTAACCAAAATTTTGGTTTTTTTTTCATATATTGTTTAGTTATTACTCATTAGGTACATATTTGTTAGTATTTTCTTGTTTATTGTTAATAAAATAATGATGTATTAACTTCTATTCATTGGTTTACTATTATGATCGGTTGTTTTGTTTACAAATTGTTAATTTTGTGCATCTAAAAGATATCCATTGTATTTTTGATTTATCCGTCTGAAAAATGAAAGATGTATGGGACTGAAATGTTGCATCTGAGAAACATTTTTGGTCCCTAAAAAACATATTATGCATTAATGTGACATAAAATGGGACTTCGAGGAAACTAAATGGAGGCTGCATGAGGTAATATCTAAGACTGATAATCAGTCTTTGAAAGATAGTATCAAGACCCATGTGACGTAAAATTGGCATCCGAAGGGAACATGTTGGAGACTAAATGTGATAGTATCAAAGACTGATATTTAGTCTCTAGAGGATAGTATTAGGGACTGACATAACATAAAATCGGGAACCAAAATGAAATATATTGGAGACTGAATGGAAGTCTATCAAAGACTGATTTTTAGTCTTTGTTACCGTCATGTATTAAGGACTGATTTTCAGTCCTAAATACTTCAAAAAATGACTATCTAGGACTAGGTATCTGGGACTAGCCAGAGACTAGCTAAATCTGTCCCGAATGTTAATCTAAGACTGATTATTGATCATCCGAGACTGATCTTGTCGGTCTTTGATAACCATTTTTCTTGTAGTGTTTGATCACTTCCCCCTTTTGAGAAAGCAGACTCCATCTGCTCCTCAAACCAAGTCTTTAAGACATTAAGCTTTTGAAAGGTAGTGTTGAACTAAGTTGCCATCTAATCACACACAACCTTGTTGGTTGGAATCTCCAGGTTGAAAATTGTTTGATAAATCCCTTTTGTGAGACGAAGGATTTCATCAACACTTTCTTTTGCGGTTAAGGATCTCCTCAACCCTTTGATGGTATCTTGAAGGACCGAAAACCCTAATTCATAAGCAGTGTCAGTTTCATCGATGAGTTGCTTTGATTTTCTTTCTTGAGCCTGTAGGGTTTGTCGAAGTTGGGTCTTGAGCTCTTTCACCTATTCGATAAGATCTTTTTCCTTGGAGATAAGGTCCTTATGATCAGACATCCTTTGATTATCAAGTTGGTGAATACTCATTTGTATGCATAGAAGCATCCTCTCTTTAGTGAATTTCTCCCTGGTTTCTAGAACTTTGATCGGATCAAATAGAGATTGTGGAGTGGGGCTTTAGTGGTCTTCGGGGTTGCAGAAGTGACTGCAGCCAAAATCTGATCAACTTTGGACTGAAGATCGAGGAATTCTTTTCATGATAAAGCTAATTTCTTGTTCTTCTTCTGTTTGGGCTTAGAGGTTGAATGTTAGGAACCACTTGATTATTCATCGTCAAGTACCATGATTTATCTTCCAAGCCGAAGGTTGGTGCAGAGCTGATTTCAATCGCAGTGCCTTCTTCATTGGAGTCATGGTCTTCAGTCTTGGGGAGACGAGACTTTGAAGTATCAGTAATATCTTCCATATCTTGAAGGGGTATTGTTTGTCATCTGACGTCTTAGACCTGAATGGGTCAGTTCGTTGGTATGGAAAGGACCGAGAGACGCATGGAACTAATGAGTAGTAGACGACAGAGGTCGAGGATGAGACGATTTTAGTTGAGATTTTAGTGTTCGTTTGGGGTAAAGCTGTAGCACCGGGTTCCTGGTAAGTATTCTATTTAAGTAATTTTTGCATTTTGGCCTTGGACTCGGCGAGTTGAAGGACCAACTCGCCGAGTATAAGCGGGATGAGGCGCGAGATTTAAGTGATGGACTCCTTGAGTCGGGTCCCAGACTCGACGAGTAGGCTCTGACTGGACAAAAGCCTAATCTAAGGGTTTGTACCCTATTTAAACAACCTTATGCAGCCTCCATCGCCCCTTTATGCTCCCAGAAACCCTCGATAGCAAACCCTAAGTGTTTTGGTGCAAGATCTAAGGCTTTTGAGTGATTTTGGTGGTTTTGTTCACAAGGAAGAAGGAAGAGCATAGAAGGCTCAAGAGGGAACTGAAGGATTCGAGTTTGGTTCATCAATTGCAGTTCTTGAGAGGTATAAAGTATGTACCTTGCTCTTTCATTTGATAAATCCCCTTTTGGGGAGATTTAGGGCTTTTATAAGCTATTTTTGGTAACCAACCATGATTGCAAACATGGTTGGGGGTTGAGGCTTTGGAATCAGGTCTTTAAAGGGGTCACAAGGCAGATTTGGGTTGCTTTTGCACCCAAGGAAGGCTCCATGCAGCACTAGAGCCATTTTAGAGCATTTTTTGGCTCAAAAGCCCCATGCATGCACGTAAAGTTCGTCACTTTACGTGCTAGATCGAGCTTAGGGGCTTGGATCTATCATTTGGTCAAGTGTTGTACATCAGAAATCAAGGATTTAGGGTGTGGATGTTATCGACTCGGCGAGTCCGTTCTTGGGACTCAACGAGTCCAAGGCTTTGAGTCTCATATCTGTTGAGGGTCAAAAGGACTCAGTTGGGTGTTAGAAGGGTTGTAGCAGGACAGAAAGAGTGAGCCAACGCATTGGACTTAATTTTAGACCTGGAGTTCATGGGACTCGACGAGTGCTAGAACAGACTCGGCGAGTCCAAGGCAATCTTCTTATGTTTGAAGATGAACTCGACGAGTTGTTCATACAACTCGGCGAGTCAAGGTCAAGACTTGTTCATCAGTTGAAGGTGAACTCGACGAGTGTTCATCCGACTCGACGAGGTCCATTGATGTTCGTGAAGAAGGGGAACTCGTCGAGTCGTTGCCAAACTCGACGAGTCAAGTCGTGGATAAGGATGAGTAAAGGGAAAGGACTCGACGAGTTGACGGCCCAACTTGGCGAGTCGGGTCAACTGGAAGTTGACTTTGACTTGGACTTGGTTGGGGGTAAAATGGTCATTTTACCCTAAGAGTAGATATCAGACTCTGATTAAGTATTTTGTGGGGATTGTAGCCGGAGGATTTCCGGAGCGGCAGCAAATAGAGGTTTCCCGCACAGATTATCAGCAGCTACTTGTACGAGGTGAGTTACCTTACAGTAGCGGTGGGTCTACGACCACAATGCCGGCCCACCAGTAGGAGTTGTATGATTGGATGATTGTCTTTGTGATATTCATCTAGGTTTGCTACCACCTGATATGTTATATGCTAGCACGATATGTATATGTGACAGTAGTAGAGTCCGGTTGTTAGGACCGGAGGGTAGGCCGGACACCCCAGATATGTCTGACAGTATGTGATGATATGATTATATGCTGGCATGTTATGTTATATGCGATAGTGGTAGTAGGGAGGGAATAGTCCTCAAGTTCGGTTGTTAGGACCGAAGGGTAAGTCGGACACCCCAGAAACGTCTGACAGTATGTTTACGTTATGATATATGTGATAGTAGCAGTAGGGGGTGGAATAGTCCCCGAGGTTTGGTTGATAGGACCGAAGGGTAGGTCAGCACCCCAGAATGGCTTGACATGGTAGGTCAGCACCCCAGAATGGCTTGACACGGGTAGGTCGGCACCCCAGAATGGCCGTACTGGGTAGGTCGGGCACCCCAGAATTGTCCGGCAGTATGAATGCGATATGTCTGTATGGTATGTGGATGGGGGAACTCACTAAGCTTTGTGCTTACAGTTTTAGTTTTGGGTTTCAGGTACCTCTTTGTCTAAGGGGAAGGAGCCGGCAGTGTAGCAGCGCATCACACACACACATGATTTCTGCATGGAGTCTTCTGGGATTGTACTCTGATATGTTACTATTTTATGACTTGGGTTTTTAGACATGATACATTGTTTTATGAGATGTTGTGTTTTCACAGTATTTTCTTATGAATGTTTTTATGAGACAATTAATTAAAAAGAAATTTTTGGACTTGAAAATTGGGATGTTACAAGTTGGTATCAGAGCCCTAGTTTGAGGGATTCAGACACACCCTCGGGAGTGTCTGGACTCAAATCGAGGGATTTAAAAGATTTTTACAAAGAAAATGGTTTTCTAAAATCTGAGTCAAAGGTTTTTTAGAAAGAACAAGGTGTGTGATGCGTGCGATATGACTCTGAGAACTGCATGCTAGATGAGGGCTAAGGATCTAGGAGGATGCCTTGTATGCCTGTTGTATGAGCTGTATGCTAGGACTGTTTAGTCAGCAGTAGGATAGCCTGATTAGGTTATGACTGATGCGGTTACTCGATGCACGAATGTTGCTTGCTTTGTGCTTAAGGGGTCCTGGCTAACTTTAACTAACTAGTGAGCGGTTATTTAACAGTACTCGCAAGCTAGTTAGGGAAGGGAAGTAGGGACTCCTAGTGCAGCTGATGGCGGAGAGTAGGTCAGAGAGTGCCCTAGGAAAGCTTGGGATGAGACTAGATGGAAAGGGATATTGGTTAAGGGGCCTGGTGAAGTCGAGACAATCCTTGAGGAAAGTACGGATAGATGTGGAAGGTAGTATGGGCCCGTACTACTGGAAGCAGAGGATCCGTACTCGAATCAAGGAAGGTTGAGACAGAACCGGGAAACTTGGAGAGTGTGTAAGACCTCTCGAGAGTATGTATAATCCTGACATTTATGCGTGTATTTTTCAGCATGGTGACCACGCGACATGGAGCAGGAGGTTCCGGATCAGGATCAGGATCAGGCTCGGGTGCAGGATCCGAGCAGGTTGATGACGGGCTGCGCGAGTTCATCGCGTCTGAGATCACGAGAGGCATTCTTGAATCGACCCCGGTCATTTTCGGGTCGATCAAGGAAGGGATTGTTGAGCTGATGGAGGATCGCCTCCGGGCATTCAGGAGTGATATGGCGTCTAGCCAGACGAGTACGCACACAATGTCCTTTAAGGACTTCCGTGGGAGTGGTGCGCCGGATTATCACGAGGTGAAAGACCCCATCGCTGCCAGGAGATGGATCACAGACATTAAGTCTGCGCAGTTGACGAGCTTCTGCCCGGAAGGGTCGAAGGTCCGCTTTGCTGTGGGATGTTTGAGGGATAGAGCTAGAGACTGGTGGGAGTCGATTGGTGACTCATTGGGAGCCCCAGCCGTCGAGGCTATGACATGGTCAAATTTCGTGACCAGATTCAGAGCTGAGTTTGCGCCGGCTGTAGAGCTTCAGCAGCTGGCCAGAGAGTTTTTGGATATGAGGCAGACTACGGAGACTGTGGCGGAGATCACCGCCAAGTTCCAGGAGAGAGCATTGTTGGCACCCCAGTATGCGGGGGATGAGGAGATGCGGAAGACCCGCTACCATGATATGTTGAGGGCTGATATTCGGGAGCATGTCAGCTACTCTGCCTGCCCGACCCTGGAGTCCATGATTGCCAGGGCGCGGGAGAGGGAGCTCGATTTGGAGTATGTGAGGAAGAGGAAAGCTGAGTCTGAGCAGGTTACAGGGGTTTCGGGGAAGAAACCCAAGGGATCCGACGTTAGGTCGAAGGGCCAGCCGGGCCAGAGCCGCTGCAGGAAGTGCGGCAGGCCGCATGAGGGAGCTTGTAGAGCAGGATCGTCAGGCTGCTACAAGTGCGGAAAGACAGGGCACTTTGGCAGGGATTGTACTGCCCCCGCCCCCACAGTACAGATGACAGACCTGATTTGCTTCCATTGCAATCAGAGGGGCCACAAAAAGGCCAATTGCCCGAGGTTGACAGCAGCGTCAGCAGCGGTGCCGGTTTCAGCGACAGTGCGGGTTACAGATGGCCGGAAGGCCAAGACAGAGGCTCTAGTGGTGCGGAGCCGGGCATTTCAGTTGACAGCCGAGGAGGCACGCGTTGCACCCGATGTGGTGACGGGTATGACTTCTTGTTTATGCTTTTATGATATGCTGCTGTGATTTTGATATGTTATGTATGTGCTCTGTTTAGGATCGTTCCATGTGAACGGTATCCCAGTTCAGGTATTGTTTGATTCGGGTGCTACCCGATCGTTTGTCTCTCTTGCGCTTAGCAAGAAATTTCCGGAGTCGTCGGGCACGTTGGATTGCCCTCTAGAGGTCGAGATTGCGGACGACCGGTCAGTGCGAGCATCAGAGGTCTACCGAGATTGCGTCCTGCGACTGTTTGAGGAGCGTTATCTGGTAGATCTGGTTCCCATACCTTTGCGGGGGAACAAGGTTATTATCGGTATGGATTGGCTAAGCCCCAATGGGGCAGTGATTGACTGTGCGCAGCAGTTGGTGCGGATCAGGACCCCAAGTGGGGGAGAGCTGGTGATTCAGGGCGAGAGGCCACAGCAAGGACCAGCTTTATGTTCAGCAGCGAGAGCTAGGCGTTACCTTCAGCAGGGTTGCGCAGGATTTGTTGCCTATGTGATGGATACCCGGGAGATGGGTAAGGCAACGATGAGCGATGTGCCCGTGGTACGAGAGTTTGCGGACGTGTTCCCCGAGGAGTTGCCTGGGATACCTCCAGAGAGGCAGGTAGAGTTCAGGATTGAACTAATCCTTGGTGCGGCTCCGATAGCCAAGGCACCGTATCGGTTGGATCCTCCTGAGATGCAGGAGTTGTCTACACAGCTGCAGGAGCTGTTAGGCAAGGGTTTCATTAGACCGAGCAGTTCACCCTGGGGAGCCCCGATTCTATTTGTGAAGAAGAAGGACGGGTCGCATCGGATGTGTATAGATTATAGGGAACTGAATAAGGTAACGGTGAAGAACCGTTACCCACTCCCGAGGATTGATGACCTCTTTGACCAGCTACAGGGAGCATCTTGGTTCTCCAAGATTGATTTGCGATCAGGGTATCATCAGATGAGGGTCAAAGAGGAGGATGTATAGAAGACTGCGTTTTGGACGCGCTATGGCCACTATGAGTTTGTGGTGATGCCTTTCGGGCTCACCAATGCTCCTGCCGCGTTCATGGACCTCATGAATCGCGTGTGTAGACCGATGTTAGACCGGTCTGTGATAGTGTTTATTGATGATATCTTGGTTTACTCCAAGACGCGAGAGCAGCATGAGGAGCATCTACGAGAGGTTCTAGAGACTTTGAGAAGGGAGAGCTGGTATGCTAAGTTCTCCAAGTGTGAGTTCTGGTTGCGCGAGGTGCATTTTCTCGGGCACCTTGTCAACTAGAACGGGATATCAGTGGACCCGGCCAAGGTTGAGGCCGTGATGAGGTGGGAAGTTCCGAGGTTTCCATCTGAGATTCGGAGCTTTCTTGGATTCACAGGCTACTATCGGAGATTCATTCAGGACTTCTCCAAGATAGTCGTGCCCCTAACCAGGCTGACGAGGAAAGCCGTGGTCTTTCGCAGGGGGCCTGAGCAGCAGGCCGCATTCGAGACGCTGAGACAGAGATTGTGCGAGGCGCCAATATTAGCCCTGCCAGAGGGCATGGAGGATTTTGTTGTATATTGTGATGCGTACATCTCAAGTTTGGGCGCAGTATTGATGCAGAGAGGGCATGTCATTGCTTACGCCTCGAGGCAGCTGAAGCCTCACGAGGCGAACTACCCGACGCATGATTTGGAGCTGGGGGCTGTGGTGTTCACCCTCAAGATTTGGCGTCATTACCTCTATGGTGTTCGTTGTACCATCTACACGGACCATAAGAGCCTGAGGTATCTCATGGACCAGCCAAATCTGAACATGAGGCAGCGTCGGTGGTTGGATGTGGTGAAGGATTACGATTGCGAGATCCTTTACCACCCGGGGAAGGCCAATGTGGTGGCCGACGCGCTTAGCCGCAAGGCAGCGCCGATCAGGGATATCTGTCTGAGGATGACAGTGGTGACTCTGCTGTTGGAGCAGATTCGGGAGGCCCAGCAGGAGGCCATGAAGGAGGAACATTGGAAGAGCTAGCGGATTGTGGGGCAGGTTTCCTCCTTCGACTATGATAGCCGAGGGTTATTGACTCTTCACCATAGGGTGTGGGTCCCTTATCATGGAGGCGTGCGCCAGATCCTGATGGAGGAGGCACACAAATCCAAATTTTCTATCCATCCCGGAGCGACGAAGATGTATAGAGATCTTCGTCCTGATTATTGGTGGCCCTGCATGAAGCGGGACGTAGCATGGTATGTGGAGCGGTGCTTGACCTGCAGGAAGGTCAAGGCTGAGCACCAGAGGCCACACGGCAAGATGCAGCCGTTGGATATCCCGCTGTGGAAATGGGAACACATTACGATGGATTTTATCACAAAGCTTCCCAGGACCGCGCGGGGAGTGGATTCGATTTGGGTCATCATCGATCGATTGACCAAGAGCGCCCATTTTATCCCGATTCAGGAAAGTATTTCGGCCGAAAGGTTGGCCGATATCTATATCAGGGAGGTAGTGGCGTGGCACGGGGTGCCAGTATCGGTGATTTCAGACAAGGATGTGCGGTTTACTTCCAGGTTTTGGAAGAAGTTTCATGACGAACTGGGTACTCGTCTGCATTTTAGCACCGCCTTTCACAGAGCGAGCGGACCATCCAGAAATTAGAGGATATGTTGCGGGCATGTGTTTTAGACTTCGGAGGTAGCTGGGATACCTACCTTCCGTTGGCGGAGTTCTCGTATAATAATAGATATCATGCGAGTATTGACCGTCCTCCCTTCGAGATGTTATACGGGAGGAAGTGCAGAACCCCGATATGTTGGGGTGAGGTTGGTCAGAGGGTCATGGGGAGCACCGAAGTGGTGCTCAAGACGACAGAGAGAATTCAGCAGGTTCGGAGCAGACTTCAGACTGCTCAGAGTCGGCAGAAAAGTTATGCCGACAAGCGCCGATCGGACCTGGAGTTTCAGGTCGGGGATATGGTTCTCCTGAAGGTGTCTCCATGGAAGGGCGTCATCCGATTCAGGAAACGGGGCAAGTTGGGTCCCAGGTATATTGGACCCTTCAGGGTTATAGCCCGGGTGGGCAAGGTGGCATATAGGTTGGATCTGCCAGCCGAACTCAGCCAGATCCACAACATTTTCCACGTCTCTCAGTTGCGGAAGTGCTTGATAGACGACTCAGCAGTGGTACCCTTAGAGGATATTCAGGTCGATGACAGCCTGAATTATATTGAGCGGCCAGTGGCGATCCTCGACCGGAAGTCGAAGGATCAGAGGAAAAAAAAGGTGGAACTAGTGAAGGTGCAATGGCAGCACCGGAAGGGCTCGGAGTGGACTTGGGAGCCGATGGATGAGATGATGGAGCATTACCCAGAGCTATTCCAGGATCGAGTAGCAGACTTCGAGGACGAAGTCTAAAATAAGTGGGGGAGATTTGTAGCACCCGGTTCCTGGTAAGTATTTTATATAAGTAATTTTTGCATTTTGGCCTTGGACTCGACGATTTGAAGGACTAACTCGCCGAGTATAAGCGGGATGAGGCGCAGGATTTAAGTGATGGACTCGTCGAGTCGGGTCCCGGACTCGACGAGTAGGCTCTGACTGGACAAAAGCCTAATATGAGGGTTTGCACCCTATTTAAACAACCTTATGCAGCCTCCATCGCCCCTTTATGCTCCCAGAAACCCTCGATAGCAAACCCTAAGTGTTTTGGTGCAAGATCTAAGGCTTTTGAGTGATTTTGGTGGTTTTGTTCACAAGGAAGAAGGAAGAGCATAGAAGGATCAAGAGGGAACTAAAGGATTCAAGTTTGGTTCATCAATTGCAGTTCTTGAGAGGTATAAAGTCTGTACCTTGCTCTTTCATTTGATAAATCCCTTTTTGGGGAGATTTAGGGCTTTTATAAGCTATTTTTGGTAACCAACCATGATTGCAAACATGGTTGGGGGTTGAGGCTTTGGAATCAGGTCTTTAAAGGGGTCACAAGGCAGATTTGGGTTGCTTTTGCACCCAAGGAAGGCTCCATGCAACACTAGAGCCATTTTAGAGCCTTTTTGGCTCAAAAAGTCCCATGCATGCATGTAAAGTTCGTAACTTTACGTGCTAGATCGAGCTTAGGGGCTTGGATCTATCATTTGGTCAAGTGTTGTACATCAGAAATCGAGGATTTAGGGTGTGGATGTTATCGACTCGGCGAGTCCGTTCTTGGGACTCGACGAGTCCAAGGCTTGGAGTCCCATATATGTTGAGGGTCAAAAGGACTCAGTTGGGTGTTAGAAGGGTTGTAACAGGACAGAAAGAGTGACCCAACGCATTGGACTTAATTTTAGACCTGGAGTTCATGGGAATCGGCGAGTGCTAGAACAGACTCGGCGAGTCCAAGGCAATCTTCTTATGTTTGAAGATGAACTCGATGAGTTGTTCATACAACTCGGCGAGTCAAGGTCAGGACTTGTTCATCAGTTGAAGGTGAACTCGACGAGTGTTCATCCGACTCGGCGAGTCGGATGAAGGTCCATTGATGTTCATGAAGAAGGGGAACTCGTCGAGTCGTTGCCAAACTCGACGAGTCAAGTCGTGGATAAGGACGAGTAAAGGGAAGGGACTCGACGAGTTGACGGCCCAACTCGGCGAGTCGGGTCAACTGGAAGTTGACTTTGACTTGGACTTGGTTGGGGCTAAAATGGTCATTTTACCCTAAGAGTAGATATCAGACTCTGATTAAGTATTTTGTGGGGATTGTAGCCGGAGGATTTCCGGAGCGGCAGCAGACAGAGGTTTCCCGCACAGATTATCAACAGCTACTTGTACGAGGTGAGTTACCTTACAGTAGCGGTGGGTCTATGACCACAATGCCGGCCCACCAGTAGGAGTTGTATGATTGGATGATTGTCTTTGTGATATTCATCTAGGTTTTCTACCACCTGATATGTTATATGCTAGCACGATATGTATATGTGACAGTAGTAGAGTCCGGTTGTTAGGAACGGAGGGTAGGCCAACACCCCAGATATGTCTGACAGTATGTGATGATATGATTATATGCTGGCATGTTATGTTATATGTGATAGTGGTAGTAGGGAGGGAATAGTCCTCAAGTTCGGTTGTTAGGACCGAAGGGTAAGTCGGACACCCCAGAAACGTCTGACAGTATGTTTACGTTATGATATATGTGATAGTAGCAGTAGGGGGTGGAATAGTCCCCGAGGTTTGGTTGATAGGACCGAAGGGTAGGTCAGCACCCCAGAATGGCTTGACATGGTAGGTCAGCACCCCAGAATGGCTTGACACGGGTAGGTCGGCACCCCAGAATGGCCGTACTGGGTAGGTCGGGCACCCCAGAATTGTCCGGCAGTATGAATGCGATATGTCTGTATGGTATGTGGATGGGGGAACTCACTAATCTTTGTGCTTATAGTTTTAGTTTTGGGTTTCAGGTACCTCTTCGTCTAAGGGGAAGGAGCCGACAGTGTAGCAGCGCATCACACACACACATGATTTCCGCATGGAGTCTTCTGGGATTGTACTATGATATGTTACTATTTTATGACTTGGGTTTTTAGACATGATACATTGTTTTATGAGATGATGTGTTTTCACAGTATTTTCTTATGAATTTTTTTATGAGACAGTTAATTAAAAAGAAATTTTTGGACTTGAAAATTGGGATGTTACAAAAGCAGACTTCGTAACTCGTGTGGCAGAGTGGGCCGAGATAGTTAATGTGAGAAGGAAGCCAATGAGATGTTTTGGGTAACCTTTGAAGGTTCAACTGTTGGGTCGGGAGTTGACCTGGTACTCAAGTGGTGAATGAAATAATTGAAAGGAAGCTAGGGCTTATGATTATAGATATCAGAGGATACTTCCGAGCGAGCATGATCATTTTCTTGTGTCCGAGGACAGGGTGTTGAGAGTTCATTGTTCAATTAGGTTTTAATTGCAGTATCGTGGAGGGGTCCCTGGTGTGATGTGATCCTTTTATTTTGGAGTATGACCTGGATTGTTTAATACATCTGGTTTAAGTGATCGGAAGCCTATTTTTGGGGCGTTGACTTGTTTTATCAGCCGCAACGAAAGGATCAGAAGGGTAGTGAGTTATCGGGGTCTGTTATTTGAGAAGCAAATAACATGGTGATATCTTGAGAGGGTGGACTGGCAATGAGACAGGACACTAGGGTATCCAGTTTATGGAGAGTCAGAGAGAGTATCGCGACGGCAGAGGGGTCTGACCTTTTCTGGATTTGGAAGTTCTGGTTCGGATTCAGGTGTCCAGGGAGGAGGATAGATGTGTGGCATGAGATCCTTTCGGTGGTGCTTTTCGGGTTATTTGTTTCGATTTATGTGTTGTTGAGAAGCGATTTCGAGGGGGAAATCTAATTCAAGTGGGGGAGAATTGTAACATCCGGACTTTCAGGTACATTATTGTATGTTTAAATTGTTTGAAGAATTATGGAGTGACTCGGCGAGTTGTGAGTCCAAATCGTCGAGTAGAGTCGAGTTGTCCGCGTGGCTTTAATGAATGGACTTGGCGAGTCAGAGAGCCAACTCGCCGAGTAGGTGATGGGCAGAGAAAACCTAATTTTCCGGGTTTGTGTCCTATTTAAAGGGCCTTAAGCCCTCAGTTCCATCCATTGTGAGAGAGAAAGTGGCTAATTTGGTTGTTCTTGTGCAACTTTGAGAGGGGATTTGGAGAGCATCTTGGCTTGGATCAAGAGAAGGCTTTTGGATCCAGAGATTCTTCAGAGTTTTGCTTCAGTTAGAGGTAAAAAGATGTTAGCTTGATCATTTCCCTATGAGATATTGTTTTAGGGAACTTTTAGGGCTTTCTTCCATTTATCTTGTGTCATGGAGTGATTTGTGTATGGTTTGAGGTTGGAACCTCAGATCTGGACTATGAGTGGCCTTGTGAGTCCAGAGACCCGAGCTTTATTGTGTTGGAAGCAATCTCTTGTGCATCTAGCCCTTGTTGGAGCATGTTTGGCATTATGAGCCTTATATGTCATACATGAACGTAAAGCTTGCAGCTTTACGTGCTATTCGAGCCTTAGGAGGATAGATCTGGAGTGTGGGGTTGTAGATCTGCTTAGAATCGTCTGAATGAGGATTGGGTTTGAATGAACTCGTCGAGTCAATGAGACGACTCGATGAGTCGGTGAGGGTTTGTCCCGATGAATTGATCATGCGATAACTCGGCGAGTTGGGGATCAAATCGAAGAGCTGAGTTGGACCTTCACGAGACTTCTGAGGAACGAGTAGGCTCGACGAGTCACATGGGTGCACTCGGCGAGTCGGGTCAAACATGGATTGTTGACTCGAGTTTGACTTCTGTTGACTTTAGGGTTTGGTCAACATGAGTAATGGAGACCATGGAGAGGTAAAATAGTCTTTTACCCAATTCAAGAGTTAGAGAGAGAAGAATAACATTTGGTTATTGAGAATCGAGAATCGAGTATTAATTAGAGATATTTACCCTATGTGTTAGGCAGTGGCTAGTTCGAGATTCAAGTTCGAGGATGATTGCTTGCTGCTTGCAAGGTGAGTCTTCTCACTATACTTTACCTAGAGTGGTACTTATGTGTGACCGGAGGGTCTTATGTGCTTACATTGAGTATTATGTTATCCTGTCTTATGTTTTATGTTGTGCATTATGTCTTTGTGATTTATGCTATGCGGAGCTTTACAGACCGGACCAGAGGGTCCAACGAACCGTGGGACTGGAGGGTCTCACTGAGACACATTGACCGGAGGGTCTTACAGTGATATAGCCTCGAGTGGCTAATGAGTTATGTGTGTGGTATTTTGGGGAACTCACTAAGCTTCGTGCTTACCGTGTTATGTGTTATGTGTTTCAGGTTTCCTCAGGATCGCGGGAAGGCACCGGCTTGATTGTACACACCAGTGAAAGAGTTATGTTTTGAAGATCCTAGATTTTAATCAAACAATTATGGAGTTGTGTTTTGTAAATTAAATAAATGAGATTTTTGTGAAATGTGTTATGAGAATTATGCAATTTGAAATGAAAATTTAATTTGAAAATTTACGGTGTTACACCATGAATCATCTTATGCATATCCATCAAATCCTTGTTGCACCGAGGTGTCCCTCAGGTTCATGGATCCTTGCACATTGGTGATCACCATTCCTAAACCGCTTGAATGTAGTGTTGGCGACACAGGATTTCCAGAGCTTCCTCGGTCTCCTTGGTCTAAAACAAAATCTGGCCTCGGCTCTGTTCTGGCTAGGGCCTCTAAAAAAGGACATTGCAGTGCGACTGGTGTTTGTGTTGTTTGTGTGACACGAAAGAGAATGCAGTTCAGCTCCTCAGGAGAGAGAAAGTGCAGACGTGAAGCCCTGGAGACCTTAGGGTGGACACCGACATCCGGATCTACTTGGGATCTAGATTGGGCCTTGTCTCAATGTTTTAATGAAACTGATACACCTTCTATATCATAGCAGTTAGATTGGGTTGCTACACGTGATTCAACATGGACTCGAATGGTTGCGGAAGTCTTTTGAGAGACTTCGGCATCGGCATTGTTTCGCTTTTGGCCATGACTTGGGGTAAGTTTCAATTTCATTCTTCTAAATATGTCTCCGGAATCCGAAGACTCATTCAAACTGTCATCAATGACGTTAACTGACGGATCATGAGCCTTGGATGGAGAAAGTTAAACCTGAGGAGTGGACTCTACGGGAGTTGCTTTTCTCTTCGTTGAAGCACTCGCACCCTTGGATACAACATTTAAGGGTGTTCGTTTGATAGCCGGGGATTTGACCCTTTTAGGCTTGGGTTGCGGGTCTTGGACTTTGGTTGACTGAGGGGGGCTTGGAGGGTTAGAGCGGTATGGGGCAGTATCGCTCGTATCCACAATGTGGTCATCCACCAAAAGTCTAGTGAGTCCAACAGTTTGAAGAATATGAGAGGGAAGAGGTCTAGTAAGACCGAAGATAGATTGGTCTTTGGATGGAATGTACCTTTTGAGATCTCTTGCAGAGAAGAGATTGGTGTCGTTGCCAAGACTGAGGTTTGCGTCTTTGTCAAGATCCACCAAGCATAAAGACCAAAATCTTGCAGATATAAGTTCAGTCATCCCTTGCTTAGGGGCTCCTTTCAAACATATTGAAGAAAATCCTCCCAGAGGATGTGCCTATAGTTCATTGGGTTGCCTGTAAAGATGCTCCAAACGATGTCAAGAAGAGGCTTTCCTATATTGTATGTTCCTCCAGTTCTTCCTGATAAGCACCTAATCACATAATGACATACATATTGCCAGCTCAGCAACTCCTTTGTGCTTCGCTTGATACACCATCTGGTATAGTGTAGAGAAGACATCGTTGGTACCGGGAGAGTAGAACTCCATTGAAGGTAAAACCCTTAAATTGATGGCTTCCAGAAAATTTTCCTTGGTCAGAACAACCACAGAATCATCGATTAATCGGAGATGGATTTCTTGAGGTTTGTTGAGTGGCCTAAAAGCAAAGAAGGCACACTTGAACAGAATGGCTTGAGGAACAGTTTCAGTGAATAAATCAAAAACACCAAAAAGAGGATGAGTGGGAAGAAACTTGATCATGATCTTGATAGAGTCACTATAGCTTTCATGATCGTAGAAGATGCCTCTGTAGTTACTTGTTGCAATCGAAGGAGTTAAATCCTTGACTATTGACCCAGATCCAGTGGGTTTAGCAGATCAAGATGTCTTGGATTGTTTCTTTGATATTCCAGATTTCACCATTGTTGCAGAAAATGGTTTTGAAGAACTTGCACAAAAATGTTTTTTTGCAATAAAGTTGAAGAAGAAGGAGATCATCTGTAAGAGTTCAGAAAGTGTAAAGCTTTCTTGGGGAAGAAGAGAGGTTTTTATACCTCCGAATTTCAAATTTAATTAACATCAGTTTAATTACAGCTGTTAACACAAAAACCTCTGGGTTTTTAAAATTATCAGTTAAAACTAGATCAATAATATTTTCCGAGAAAAAAGGAGCATTTAATGTGTTTTCAGGCACATGATGACGGATGTGACACCAACGGTTGTTTGATGTGACTGGTTGAGTGAAAAGATTTTCAAAAAGGATTTCTTTTAGGGGAAATCAATATGTTTATCCTTTATCCGAAAATAAGCATGATTGAGGAAAGTCTTTTGAAAGGTAACTGAATTTTCATATCCGACAAATTGAATTTTGAAGAATGTTTCAACTTCATTAGGTAGCACACAATGAAATTTAATGCGTCTGAGAAATGATGACTTTGGGTTTTTTGATACGTCTATAGGAGATGATACATAGGATTAACTTACTCACAGAGGTTAGAAATACAAAAAAATAAAGAGACCCGATGAGTATATAGATCATAAATGGCTTTAGTATGCAGAGTATACCGAGGAGCAACCTATGAAGTATGTACTACATCAGTTATTCTAGAAATAGATAAGATGAGTAAAATTCTTCAAGAGTTTGTTTGATAAAAAGAAAAGAAGCAATTTAATCACACCCGAAGACAATGAGATCTTCGGTAGTAATCCTTTCAAGAAGAACTGAGGGTTTGGATTCATCATTCCTATCATTTCTGAAAATCCATTTAGTTTTGTGGAATCAAGTGCCTTGGTGAAAACATTAGCTATTTCCTCATGAGTTGGGACTTGGGACAAAGATGAGTTGAATGTTACCTTTGAGGATATGGTCCTTAATGAAGTGATACCGTAGCTCTATGTGTTTCATCTTCGATTGATGAATAGGATTGTGTGAAATGGCTATTGCACTCTCTGAATCACAATAGATAGGTACCCGCAACATCCTATACGTGTAGTCCAAAAGTTGTGTCTTCATCCAGAGGACCTAAGAGCATCAACTGGCTGCGACCACATATTCAACCTCTGCGGTTGAGAGTGAAACATAATTCTGTTTCCTTGAGGACCAACTTACTAATCTTCTACCCAGATACTGACATCATCCCGAAGTGCTCTTCCTATCAAATCTGCACCCTTCATGATCTGCGTCAGTGAAATCATGTAGAATGAATTCGTTCCCCACTGGGTACCAGAGACCCAAGGCCTTACTCCCTTTGAGATACCTAAAGATCTGCTTGACTGCGGTCAAGTGGGATACTTTGGGATCGGCCTGGTATCTAGCACTTAAACCCGTAGCAAAAACAATATACGGTCGGCTTGTAGTGAGATACATCAATGAAGCAATCATTCCTCGATATATCTTATGATCAACTAAGTCTCCGGCAGGATCAGCTGAGATATTATACCTGATGGCCATAGGAACCTTTGCCAAGGAGCAATTATCCATTGAGAATTTATTAAATAGCTCGGTTGTATATTTTTCCTAATGGATGAAAATTCATTGAGCAATCTGTTTGACCTGAAGACCTAGAAAGAAGTTAATCTCTCTATTCTTGCTCATTTGAAATTTGTTGGTCATGAGTTTGGCAAAATCATCCACCATTCCTTGATCTGTTGAGTCGAAAATGATATCATCCACATAGATTTGAACGAGCATCAAGTGTTTATCATTTACTCGTTTGAAAAGAGTGTGACCTATCACACCTTGTTTGTACCCGGTGTTGACAATAAACTCTGAAAGAGTCTCATACCAAGCTCTAGGTGTCTGATTTAACTCGTAGACTGCTTTCTCCAGCTTCTAACAATGGTTTGGAAACTCTGAACTTTCAAAGCCTGGAGGTTGTTGCAGATACATTTCTTCTTTCAGTTCACCATTAAGGAAAGCACTCTTCACATCCATTTGATGGACCTTGATGTTCTTATGAGCTGCATACGCTAGAGAAATACGTATGGCTTCCATCCTTGCAATGGGCGCATATGTTTCATCATAGTCAACACTCTCTAGTTGACTGTACCCTTTTGCAACCAAACGAGCCTTATTGCGAACCACCGCACCCGATTTATCTAACTTGTTCTTATAAACCCATATGGTTCCAACTATAGTGTGGCCATTAGGCGTCGGTACCAGCTTGCAAACCTGTTTCTTTCAAACTCAACCAATTCTTCTTGCATTTCTATTATCCAATAAGGCTCCAAAAGAGCTTATTTCGTGGTTCGGTGTTCGATCGAAGACATAAAAGCTGCATAATGACAATGATTAGTTAAGTCGTAGAGGAACGAGTTTGAATACTTGCAAATGGATTCCCGATGATCTGGCCTGGTGGGTTATCTTTCGTCCAGATATGTAGACGAGATTATTCATGATCTGCAGCTGCACTAGAGGGAACATCCTCTACTTCAGAAGAGTCTTCAGATCTAATTGATGAAGATTGTTCCCCCTCGGTTTGAGATTATCCTGCAGATGAGTCTGGACTATTAAGATTGGCTCTGCAGCTAAATCTAAATGTTCCCCCTAAACTGATGACGGGTCCCCCGGGACCAATGATGGTTCCCTCTGAACTGATGATTGAGTTACTATCCTTGGATCCTCTTCGGTATCAATATTTTCAACTTCTTCATACTCTGAATCTTCGGAGACAGTTGATTGATTTTTCACTTTGTGTATGGATACCAGAGCAACATCTTCAAGTACTGGAACCACGATGGTTGCAACTTCTAAAGGATTTAAGTTTTCCCCCTCAACCGGTAAGGTGGAAGTATTGAATGAGGTTCCTTCAGAAATGGTTGATCCAGATACGTCTAAATGTTGTTTTTGTGCTACCGGAGACACCAATATCTCTGAGAGATGTGCAGTCACTGCGGGATCAACGAGATCATCATAGTTAGCTTCAACTAAGTTTAACTGTCCAGAGGATGGTAGAATTTTGTTTTCAAGGATGAACTTGGTTTCATTGGTGAGAATTGTGATGCGGACATAATAGTCATTGAATTTGACGTCGAAGCTTTCGACTATTAGTCTTGTTCTCCGGATGAGAGCACGATATGCAACCTTGTTCGTTGAGTAACCAAAAAAGATGCATTCATCATATTTTTGTGCAAATTTGTTGAGATGATCCTTGTTGTTGACCACAAAACACCTGCAACGAAAAATGTGAAAGAAACATACATTGGGTTTTATGTTGTTAAGTCCTTCATATGGAGTTTTGTTAAGGACTTTGCAAATGATACTACAATTTTGAACAAAACATGCAGTTGCCCCTGCTTCAGCCCAAAAGTAGAGAGGTAACTTGGCAAAGTTGAGCATTGATCTAGCAGCTTCGACCAACGTTCTGTTCCTCCTCTCCACTACACCATTCTGTTGTGGTGTGTAAGGTGCCAAGAAGTTATCGTTGATTCCTTTTGATACTAAAAAGCTATTCAACAGCTAATTAGTGAACTTGGTACCATTGTCGCTTCTTATCCGTCTGACATGCAACTTGATCTGTAGCTCTATTTCTTTTATGAAGTTAATTAGAATCTATGGTGTTCTGACTTCAGTCTTAGAAAGAAGACCCAAGTGAAACGAGTGTAGTCATCAACTATGACCATAATGTATCTTTTGTGATGAAGACTGGCTACAGTTGAAGGACCGTAAAGGTCTATGTGAAGAAGCTCCAGAGGTTCAACAATTAACGAATCAACTATTAGAGGATGTCTTCCTTTGGTTTGTTTGCCACACTCACATGCTGGACACAAGGTATCATTTTTGAATTTCAGAATCGGTAGTCCTCGGACTAGATCTCTAGTCACCAAGTTGTTGATGTATCTGAAATTGAGATGTGCAAGCTTTCAATGCGATAACCAACTTGCTTTGGACACAACCTATGACAAGAAACATAGTTACGGTTTTCCAATAATTAGAGACACATCTATGGGATACATTGTCCCTTCGGCTTTGGGCTTGATCAAGCACTTGTTTCTGTCATTTGTCATGATCTAGCAAATTCACTGTCGAACTCCACCCGATGACCAGCTTAACACAATTGACCAACACTGATCAAGTTATGTTTTTGACCCTCAATGTAAGCTACTCGTTGAATGGAGAAGGTGCTCGTAGTTAACACACCATATCCCCTGATTATTCTGTTTGCATTATTCCTAAAGGTGACATGTCTGCCACCACTGATCGGCATGAAATATCGAAGGTAGTCTAACCTTCTAGTCATGTGCAAGGAGTAGGCACTATCAATTAACCATTCTTCCTCATGGTCCTCTTTGCACATAGCCTGCATGATCAACTGCTTATTTTGGGCACCCAAACTAGTTTGGAGCCTGTGGTAACATGGGAAACATTTCTATTAAAAGTATGCATATGGGAGTCAAGAAGAGATTTCTTTTTCCATGTTTGTCTGTGTCCATGATGTTCGACTTTCTTTTGAACATTTAGAGGTGGGATTTGACGTTTCTCTTTTGATAGTGGATAGAAACAAAAGGTGAGATTCTTTTCACTAATCCATAGTCCATAGTTTGTCAACGGT
The DNA here is from genome assembly GCF_052849685.1 of Lactuca virosa. Classification (NCBI taxonomy): domain Eukaryota; kingdom Viridiplantae; phylum Streptophyta; class Magnoliopsida; order Asterales; family Asteraceae; genus Lactuca; species Lactuca virosa. The sequence continues at coordinate 116,271,035 of NC_136431.1, forward strand.
CTGGAGGGTGTGATCTTCTTCTTTGGACTGGTCCTTGGGTTGTGTTTTATAAAGGTGTCCTTTGAGTTTGTAAAAGACTTGTTAAAAGGCATGGACGTAGGTTTTGACTTTCTGATTCATTGATGGGTTTTCGAAGAATGTGAAGTGTGTAAAATACAGTTTATTTTTGATTCTTTTAAGGAATTTTGTGAGAGTGACTTGACTTCTTTTTGAAAGGATACAGTGATGTTGGTTTCAAAAGATTTTTTCACTATACATGCTTTTTTGCAAGATCCATCGACTGCAGTGTGATTTTGAAAAGTTTTTGCAATTATGGGTTTTTCAAAATTCCTTTTGTTTGAAAATTTGGCTTGAGTTTTGAAAGTTTTGTTCCTTAAATCAGCTTCCTACTTTGCAAGTTGGGATCTGTCTTCATTTTTCAAAGCCAATTTTGCCTCAACTTTTGGTGGAACAACATCAGAAGCATTCAAATGAGGTTTATTGAAATTCTTTGATCTAGGTATTAACCTAGGAGTTGAAACATTAGAACTAGAGTGTTCATGATTCTGGAAACACTGTCCAAACTCAAAATTATCGATGGGAAGTTCATGAAAAATAGGCTAGAGAGTGGACGTGGACTTGACTGGGGTCTGCAGTAATGAGGACTGGAGTACCGTAGAGTAGGTTAAGGGAAAATCTTTGTTGGGACTTTATCTTTGTTTCAGGTTCTTCCATAACAATTCCTTTGTCCACTACCGAACTGCACTGAGAACTGGGACTAATTGTACCGATGACAGGCAAGAAACTTCCTAAGTTTCCCGAGGATTCAGGATGAATTTTCTCGATGACATAATTATTACTGAGATCATAAAGTCTACCGAAGTGGCACCGAATCTCTTCGAGAAAGGTCTTGTCATTGACTGGATAATGAAAGGCCCAGTCTGGTGGGACATAAGGACGTTCGGCATCAAACCGAGGAGGAGAGTTCTCTTCGGTAGAGTACCCATTGTACCATCCCCAATTATATGTGTTATCAACAATCCCATTATTAACTAGGTCTTCGATAACCTCACTTTCATTAAACAATTTTTCAATTAAATGATTTAAACGTACAATTTCTTTTCGGGCAAGATCCCGTTGATTGAAAGAAACTTCTAACTGAGCCTCACTAAGTAACCTAACATCTTTTTCTAACATAGTGACCTTAAGCTTATTATCTTCTAGTCTTCCTCTCAAGTGATACAGCTCTTGGGTCACTATGTTCTTTTCATCTACGGCTTTGTTGCAATCTGTAATGATTGCAACACATGTTTCATTAAGTTTTTCTAAGTGAGATTCACAATCATGCATGCTATAATCATTAGACTGAATCATAAATTTTACCCGTTCGACGATGTAGAGGGTCCCTTCCCTTGCCATGTAGTAGTAGTTCCTCTACAGATTGGTAGATCCATCTTTATCACTTGTTGCTACCATGCATATCTTTCCTCTTTTCCTTTTGTTGTCAGGCTCCTTGTCTTCATTACCTGAAGACCAAACCTGATGATCCCTTCGAACTTGAGCAACACATGCCTTTGCTTCTTCTTTCTCCTTATCCTCCATTTCCTGAGCCATTCTAAGATATAATGATTTGTCTTTCACCGCATTTGCTTTACAGTCCCGTGCAAAGTGATTTTCTTAGTGACATTTGTGACAGAAAAGAACTCCATCTTTGTTGTCTTCGGTAGCAATACTAGAGTCTGGTGATTTGTTAGTCTATGGGGTTTCCTTTGTCTGAGGAGCATTCTGAGGCTGAGGTTGGTGATGAGGGTTTTTGGGATATTGGTGATGATTGTTCTGTAGGTTGAAGTTTCGGTTTAAAGCTGGTTTAGTGAACTGTTAGTTTTTACGAAAAGTGGGTGGTGGGAGTCGATTGAACTATTGACTGACGAGGGCTACGACATTTTGGAATTCTTCCACATCATCTAGTTCGACATCAGCTTCATATGAGTGCAGTGAGTTGTCATATGATTGTTGATATGATGACTCTCTAGGATAGGGATATTGGGTGCTTTATGGCATACTGAGCAGTTTGAGCCATTAAAGCAAATGATCCACCCAAGTCTACACATTCTTTTAACACCATGGATTCTTGAGCCTGAAGTTCACCGTAGAGTTTGAAAAGTGAAAGAGTTTGGATCTTCTTGTCTCCTTGGACTATCTTTTTTGCAATCGTCATACGTCTTTGTTGTTCGTATGAATCGAGTGATAAGAACAGAATCAAAGTACAGATTGAATTAAGAACACGAATGTAAATATAATTTGTTTGGCTCTTTAATTGTTTCTGAATGAGTACAAGAGTTTAAAAGAGTAAATTTCTCTCGTTCTCACAAGAATACAAAAGTTACCCTCACTCTTATACCTACCCCTATTTATAGGCTCTTACAGACACGAACAAAAAAACATAAGGACTAGACATTCTTGCTTCGAACTCTAAACAGTGCCTTATGTAATACATATATTCGAAATACAAAACACGGACTTCGAAACTAATCAGGACCAACTGCACTTCGACACCTTACAACATACTTCAAACTCTACAATCTCCCCATTTGTGAAAAGTGTTGAATCTATGTCATTGCCATCTTCATGGCCTGATGAAGTACTCTACGAACCTCAGTGTACCAAATGATCATCTTTCGGATCTCAGCCTTATCTTCTGCTATATTCCTCTTGTAATTATTAAGATGAACAAGAAGATTCGTATACTGTGAGTTCGTATACCTCTCCATATCACAAACTTGGTCACCTTGTTATTCTTGTTCTTTCCAACAAAAACAACACCCAATAGTTTAAGAATAATCTCCTCATCCTCAAAACTCTTGAGACTGCCTTGACCTTTCAGCAACGATTGAGGCACTGTCATCGTTCTACTCATTTCCAAAGCAAGTTCGACATTCGTCATAGCTAGGCAATCATAGTAATTTTCTATGAACAAATTGATATGTGCAAAACCCAGCAAGAAATCTTGTTTGTTGTTTACTTGCAGTTTCGACACATCGACAGAACTCAATATTTTCGCCATATTGATAAGATCATTGAGGTTCATAAGAGGAAAGTCTACCATGGAGAAGTCACAAGCAACATTGTTAGCTCCGAACACATGGTATCGAAAGTTCTATAATAAGCCTTTGAATAATGTATCTTTGGAAATATTCCAAACCTTGACAATCTTAACCAAAGACCATACTTCCTCTTTCTTCTTACCCTGAATTGCATGAAACCTCAACTTCAATCTCTTGAACTCTTCTTTATCCTCAAACTTATCAACCAATTGATACTGAGAAGAGATGAACATCATGTGCTTAATCGGAAAATCCAACTGATTAAAATCAATATTTTCAATTTCATAGCTCTTCTTTGGAATCTTCTCAAAATCATGCATAACACCAGAAAATACAATTTGCTCTATTGTCTCATAACAATATTGCTTGCATGGATCACCTTTGTCTAATCTTCTTCGATCACTTTGTCTTTGACGTATTATACAGTTTATTTGTCTATGCTTCTCAATCTCCTTCTCCAAAGCTTTCTTCTTTTCTTCTTCAGAAGGATTGATCTCGATCCCCTTCCCTTTATTATTTTTTTCATCTTTCGAAGGTGGTGGCTTCGAACTCGAACTTGATCCCCCTACACTTTGTCCTATGACAATGCCTTTAGTCAGTGGTTTCGAAGTTGTTTTAGTTGAATTGGTTGTTAATGAAACAGGAAGTGATGTTGGAATTTGCATCGATTGAATTGGTTGTTAATGAAACAGGAAGTGATGTTGGAATTTGCATCGACATCACCTTCCCCACAACCTTTCCTGGATCTGAATACTTCAAAGCGCCAACCCCCTTATCTCCCCCTTTGCACCACTTGTTTGATAGGTGGGGCATTCGTTGGCAGAAGAGACACGAGCTAAAGAAGAGGAGCAAGGTCAACTTTGAGATTTGTTTCTAATGAAGAAACCATATTCGATAGTGACTCTTGAGAAATAGAAGATGTATGAGAAGTATCGATCTTCGAGATTGAATCCTTCAAGCTCCCCAAAAATTCCTTCATTTTAGCAAACACCTTCGAATATGAATCAGTCTTGGCATCAAACTTGGTAGTAAAAGAAGTATAATACTCCACAAATTTCTTGATAGCATCTGCAACAACATCTATCTTGTCATGAATATTCGAATGATTCTGTTTCAATCTTGACCACCTCCTTCAACATTTCAGACTTGAGTGCCTCGGGTGGTATGACTACTGTCTTCTCAGGGATGGTAGTTGTTGTAGGATCACCCAAATTAGTGGTTGTGTCTGTATTAGATACTTCACAGAGCCACTAAGACTTCCAGTCTCCTCGAAATTCGACTTAACTAGAGAATCTCTTTGTGGTGATGAGGAGCCAATATCTTCATTGCTAATGGGAGAACGATCACTTCCACTTTCGAAATCTATTTCCATAACAACCTCATCAAGAGGATCTTGCAAATGCAACTTTTTCTTCTTAAATCACCATTGCATGTGCTTTGTGTTTCTTCGAACCTGGTAAAACGGGAGCTGGAACCTCATGAATTATCACACCCCTTCGATTGAGCTGGGGTTTTCGAATTTTCTTGATCTTCGAAATAGAACCCTCCTTTGGTGAAGAGAGAGACCCAACGGGAAGCTCTTCATCGATTGGTCGTTCTGGTGAGTGACGAGGTCGATGTGATGGCTTCTTGGTTCGTTTAAGAACACCTGTTTTCGAGGGAACAACTTTCTTTTGAACATCTTTTGCAACAGGTTCTTGAACTGATTGGACAACCTCCTTCTCAATTGGCTCAGGAACGGTCTTAGGTTGTTTAGACTTCTTAGATTTCTTGGAAGTTTTACCAACCTTCGAAGTACCTTACGCCCCTTTTGGTTACAAAACCCCTACTTGTTCATTAGGGGTTATTATTGCTAAATAAATAACAAGAACAAGATGAGCCAGATCAACTTTTCGTAACAAAGCATCTGGGATTTGAGCCACTATAAACGCTGCCTTCGGAACATCAGTTGGAACCAGAATGCCTTCTTTCTCATACACTGCTTGCAGAATCAAGCTCCAATACCTCACACAAGAGATACCATTTGTAATGTTGGTGTGAGAAATACTTGTTGGAAACTCCTCCCACAACTGAGTGACATAGTCTACGTTGAGATCATAGTATAACCCTGCAACCATTGCATATATTTCTAATTTTGCTTTGTCAAGACCAGGCTACGACCTGTTAGACACCGTAGAAAAATCCCAAACAAAAAGTTCCAGATAGAAGGTAAGGCAGCCTTTCGAAACTGGATGAGTCCAATGAGTGGGGGTTGATGACCCATCTCATTGAACATATGAACCACTGGTAACCTCGTAAAACGGACATGTATTTGGAAGCTTCAAGATTTGGACAAACTGCTTCTTCGTGAGTTTGTACTTCTTGTCATTCGTTAGTTGAAACGTCACCACCTTGGATGTTTTGTTAAACTCTGCTGTAGAACCAGACAATGATAACCAAATCATGGGCACAGAGGAAGAAGAAGACATAACTGTTTATGAGTGAAAACAGGTAATCGTTTTGAGAAAAATTGACCAAACTGTAACCAAATTGATATTAATTTTGCATGCAGATGAACAAGGTTTGATATCAATGATGAAATTTATCTCACTGTATGCATTTACAAGTTGCACCATATTACGATTCTTACGACATATGATTTCGTCGGTATTCATTCCGACTAAAAAAACAAATTGAAAATGAAACACAACTCCACACTAAGAGGAAAACCAATTCTCAAGCTAACATGACTAGGCGTACAATTACTCAACCGAAGTATATAATGTGCAATTTCATAAACCCTATGAATTAATAAAAGAAAATTTCCCCGGTAAGCGAAGAATTCAATAATGGCATAAGTAGCAGGAGTTACCTTGAGAACTGCATCGAAATTGGTGATGGTCAAATCAACGACCAAACTAGGTCAAAATTTGATAACCTGGTCAAAATTGTCATAACATAACATACTTTACTACAAGCAAAATTAGTTTTTTATAATCGCCATTCTAAAATTCGAAATTATAGATTTGTACCTTGATATCAGGGAAGACGAGAGCTTCTGCAGCGCCGACGAGGAGCATCGCCAATGAGGGGGGTAGGGCGGACGAGAGACGAATTGAGACGACAAATTGTCGACTTCACTATTTAAAAAAAAATCTATCTTCAAAATTTTCAAGTGACAGAACATGTTTTTGACTTTTTTCCCCTCTTTAAAATTTCGGGAACGTAAATACGGAAACGAGGGGGGAACGAAAATTAATCCGATAAAATTTATAGTGGCATATAATTGGTAACTTGTTAATTCAAAAGAAAACATTTAGTGGAACATAACAAATTGTACGATTCAAAATCAAAATAATTTAGTGGCATTTTATATCATTACGCCACAATTAAAAATAAGTATTAGTGGCATAAAATACTAAGTGCCATTAAGTTTATAAATTTTTATTGTGGCATATAAGAGATATCACTAAAAATGCCACATAGTGGCACAAATGTATTATGTCATTCAAAATGTATGCAACTAAATGTCATTTTGTATGTATTGAGTATATGGCATATGTATGTGCATTGTAAAGTAAATCTATATCTACTAAGATGACATTTTGTATATGTACATGACATATGTACACATATATGTATGATGTATAATGCAATGCATATTACATATATCTATATTTATGTCGACAATATATATGAAATTTGCATTCTTGCATGACATTAATAGAAAAAGAAACAATTTTCGTTTCGGGAAAGTGATAAAGTATAAAGCTTTTCTTCCATATTTTTCAAGGAACAATTAAACGGTTTCTTTAATGGAATATTCGTGAATTTTTTTAATGGAAAATTTTAAACAAAAATGGTTTCTTTACAGGTGTTCAATATACAAAGGTTTTCACGACGTGTTAGTTAATGAAAATGTTTGCAATATTAATAGATTTGGTTACTTTTCCTAATATATATATATATATATATATATATATATATATATATATATATATATATATAAGCCAAGAGCATTGAAATAGACAGAGATAAAAGCTACTTCTGTTTTGCATTTTAAATTCCTGTAATACATGGAGCAATTGTTGAAGATGGTGTTCTTCTTCATGTTATTGGTTTCCCTCTCTGTACTTTTTTTCACTATTATAGTTCTGGTTCCTGACATATTTGTTTATCTCTAACGAATTGACATGCTTTTTAGGTATGCAAATCTCAAGTGTTTAGGGTGACAGAGGTGTCGGTGTGAATATTTGGTGTGACGAAGATAGTGATTGCCATATTCATTGTCGCATTGGTAGGCCAGGATGTATTCTCAATTTTTGCACGTGTATACAGTAAATTTTAATTCTTATATTTCCTATAAAATGATGTTGTGTTTTTGTTCCCTGTTAAATTTGTGAGAGGATTAACATATTATTCAATAAATTGTAATATGCTGAAGGCTTCTTATTTTATAGCACATTTAATATGTTATGTAATATGTAATAGCATTTGCTTCTAGGTTACTAATATGAATTAGGGATAAAAGCTCTCGTTGTCACTAGTCGAAATTTTGAATGCCAAATGAAAATATTCTTCCTAATTTATGAGAAAGTTAGGGTGGTCATTAGTTTAGCCTCAACCATCGCTTCCAATTTTTTTACTAACAACAAAAGTAGTTACTTATTTGATGATATTAGCGACTAACTAATATACCAAACAGTCTTTCAGACAATCAATAAGTAACAGGAATATGAAAAACACTTATTTTTGGTTGAATGGAAAAAATACATTTTATAATGGAAGAATATTGAGGGGTACTAACCTTCAGGCTCCAATTCACCCTAATATGCAGTTGGCAAAGTCTTCTCATCAAGTGAGACATTCAGGAAGATTAACGTGTCACCTGAAACACAAAAATCAATCGGGCTTTCTAAATTGTGAGCTAGAAGAAGAGGTGTATGTCGCTTGTTGGTTTGGCAAAGCTGAAACACTTTAAGAGCACACATGGAGGGTTCAACTAGCTAACTCGCACTAAGGCAGATATTAAATTTCCAATCAACAAGGTTTCAAGGTTTATGCACAGTCAATTTAGTGGTCTATGTTTCCAACATACCAGTACAAGTGCCTTGCTTTTAGATTTTTTTTTTCAGTTTATTTATTTGGCTACTTATATGTACCTGTACTATTCCTAGTAACGAACTAATACAGAAGAAATTTAACATCTCTATGTTTTCCTCTTGCTCATTGTTTATATTTTACTTTCCTAACAGTAATTAATTGGCAAAATCATGTGGGTTTTAGCAATTATGGGATAAAAAGTATTTTCAAAAAGATTACATGGTCACAGGGCAGCCCATCAGATTCAAATCAAGATCTAGTTAAAGAAGAGTAAATCACTATTTGGTCTCTGTACACCGATCAAAATAAGATACTAGTCGATACAACACAATACAACCACTTATGTAAGTACCAAAGCGTCTACTTGTGAATAAGGGGAAATAACTGATTTTTTAAGCATTTCCTCCCTTACACAGGTGATAACTGATCATATGTTAGACGATGTATCTGTCATTGAGAGCTGCAAGTGTATTGGGGAACAGATTTTGCACATAAAAACATAAAAGCGTATACACATCATTTTAAACAACACTAAATCTATATCTTTATGCCCAACTTGTGCGTTTTGTTAGTAATAGAGCAAGTTCATCAAACCAATAAGAATTAGGTCAAACACAAAAAGAATGGGAAACGTAGAATGATCAATAATGACACAGGAATCGAGAAGGAGAGAGATGAATTGGCAGCGGAGGCTTCGGCTTTTCCATGTCCTCACCTCGCTGATGGTGACGACAGGTAGGGTTTAGGAACGCGATTGACGAGGAAGGTATCATGAAAAAAGAATGGATCATTGATAAAATTGGTCAACGAAGTTTTGGCACTGTCAACATTATTCCACATCCACAACATCAAAACATGCTAAATTAAACCTTAAGCTTTTGTGAATATCACGATTTAGCCCTTAGAATCGGTTATATCCTCTTTGCCCGATTGCAAAATGCCTCGTGGATATGATATGGCAAAAAAGAAATCTTGCCGATTTTTAAAAAATACGTCATCACTTTGCCTAACCTGTTAAAAGATCTAGAAAATGTTCTTTCTTTGTCCTCAAAATCACGAAAGATCCTGGTTTCCTCTCTTATCCAAAATCAAGATCGCAGAGTGTTCAATATATCATTGTCTTCTTATCACAACACTAGTAATCGCAACCAAGATATAAACTTACATTGTGGGTGTAGATTTAAAGTGAAAATTAAGAAATAGTGGACCTAGTTAGTTAAACCATGACAGGAGGTTTATGTTTTGCTCTAACTCCATGGTAAGTAATTTTGTAAGCGAAGGTACTGTTTAGATTTTTATGTTATTTGCTTGTATTTATATAAGGAAGAGGTTATTGTGATTTTTGACTAAGTTGACCCCAAATTACCTTATAAGTTGTATGAAATCCACATGATTAAGATGCATAAGAAATCGGTGGAATGTAATCCTAAAAAAGGATCAAGCTTTAATGAGGAAGCGAAAGAGAAGTATTGGTGGAAGATGTTTAATCACATTCTTGTGGTGGTTATAGTATTTTTAAGTTCCCTTTTAGTCTTTCGAACAATGTGATGATGTAATGTATTTTGTATTACTTGTGGTATCGTATTTTGTAGTAGGTTTATTAGATTTAGTATTGTAATAGGTTCGTGTAGTTTGGTATTGTAATAGTCATTTGACAATTTTGTTGTGTTCCAACCTCCAAAGGTATAGTAGCCATTTTTGTTAACAAAAGAGAACCTAGGGTGGCAAGTTTTTCTTCCCCTATGGTGAACACATTAAATGAAAGTCGGAGAAATGATGGCTACCATGATTATATATAGAGGCTTCACCTTCAGTTGAAATGCATCCCAAACTCAGAGAGTTTAAGCATAACACTTAGAGTGAGAGTGTTAGAAAGAGAGTTAGTTTTTTGTAATAGTTGAGTGAGAGAGTTACTCCTCTGTTGTAATTCTGTTATTGTGTTGAATAAAATAATTTTCCAATCCCAACAACCGGTATGAGAGCCTCATTTGGTGTTTGGGGAATTTTTCAAGAATTTCTATATTTTGGGTTTAAAAAAATTTGTCTCAAAATCACAGCACACCATTGGAAAGGTCTTGATTCAAGGATTCGGAAAATATATTTTTCAGAATTCTTCGACCACAGGAAGACCTCTAAATCGTCGATTAAAGGTTAGTCGGAAAAACCAGCTCGTCGGAGAAGGAGTGACGTCATCTTTGACCAGCTTTTTGAAAAATTGCATTTTGGCCCCTGAAGTTCTAGAAAGTTGCAAACAAGTCACTTTGCTTATGAAAAACTACATTTCGGTCTGTATTGTTCTGAAAGTTACCGTTTTGGTTCCTGTACTTCTGAAAACTATCAGAAAGGTCTCTATGTGGTTGAAATTATTCAGTTTGGTGCCTATAAATTTGTAAATTACATATTTGCCGGTATTTTTTTGAAAATTTACAAATTGGTCCATAACTTTTCCAAAAAGTACATTTTGATCCCGAAAAAGTCTACCCTACCATTTTTTACGCTTTCGAATCCAACCGAGAGATTGGTTTTATCTAATTATTCCTCAAAAAAATTGTAAAAACAATTTGCAAGTATTTTCGATGGAATCTACAAGTACGATTACGATGGTTCGACTTACGCCCACAAATTACAACCTGTGGAAGCCAAGGATGGAAGATTTGTTGAATCTGAAGGATTAAGCGGAGCCTTTAGAAATTAAAGATGTCAAACACGACTAGAAATTAAAGACGTAAAACCTGACACAAAGACAGACAAAGCACTAGTAGAAAGCAGTCCATTAATGACGCGCGAACTATGATACGCACTGAAGGGTGTCATAAAGAAAATGTCATCCTTTATAAAATTTGAAGGATTTAGGACAGGCATTTTTGTGTGTCCTAAAATTACATGTCGTTTTATAATTTTTTTTAAGCAAACAAGCGTCTCATCGTTAGTATCTAGCGGGAGAAAAGAAATCCCCAAAATCAGAAAACCCCTCCTTGGGATATTTAGGGTTAATTTGTTCCATCTCCCTCATTTATTTGTGGCCACTTATTTCATACCCCCGACTAGCAGCGGAAGCGTCAGGTTAGCGACGTAATGAATAGATCATAGATATAACATATATTGAACAGAATAAGCATAATATTACAACTTCTAATATTATCAGTATAGTCTTACATCATTGTGTGCATCGAAGCACATTGTCAAATATAAAAACAGTTGTCTTATAGCATATGCAACATCAAAAGAACAATTTAATAGTTCCATGAAATCCATGGAAGTGAACTCCAACTCTTTAAATACCTGAGAATACATGTTATAAGGATACATCAACAAAAATTTGTTACTGAGTTCTACAATTTTTGACACATTTTACTTTTATGACCAAAAGTGTATTTTATATAAATAAACATAATTATCCAATTATATAAAACAAAAGGTACTCTTTCTAAAACAAAAAAGTATAAAAACAATTTCTTAATCCCTTTGCAATCTCGTGCAAGTAAAAATGTTTGTTTATGTAGATAACTTATTAGTGATAAGTTTATAAACAATAAAAGTCGTGTCGAATGGGGATTTATTAAGTAATATTCTACTTAATCCATTAACTTGCACTTATCTGTTTGAGCAAAACATTCCCCACTACATATAGTCTTATTTCAACTCGTATGAGTATATAAATCACGTATAAATACTATTTCAATTGTATACATGCAATAAAACAAACTTTAGGGTCTATACTGAGCCTATAACCGAACAGTGGACGCGTAAACCTCTGAAAAAGCACTACAAGTGGCATGGTGAGAACATCACCGACGCTTCATCAACGTCGTGAAACAATAAGAGACTGAACATTTATGCTTGTTATGATTTTTCAGACGTAGGTTGTAGCTAGCAACCATAGGTCGGGTAGTCAACCCGTATAGATCTATACCAAATAATTTCTCGTACCTTGTAGATTAATGATTATAACACATATGATTTTACTAATTTTTACGTTCTTAGTGGATGAAGAGTACATCTCATATAGAAAATCCCAAGTTTAGTAGTTCAACAATGAGTACGAGCAATTTAGTCTTAGACTTTGGTTCAAATTTTATTAGACTCTTATTTGTTCACTCGTTAAAATTGAAAATTAAGTCTTAACACTTGGATTTCAAGGTTACCAGACTTATAATTTATAATTCATATAAAATTTTCCTGGCAAAAGTCAGGCAGCATAACGGCTGCATTTTGACCAAAAACCAGGTTTCATCGAACGTGTTTCTATATTGATGATGACATCCTAATGTTTTAATATAAATAAAAATACATTTCTTCGGAAATATTTTGATAATATTATTATCATGTTTTTATGGGAACAAATTCCACAATACTATTTTTCAAAAATGATACTCTGATTCTTAAATAAGCATAAACAAATCGGTCTTTTCTGACCATGAAAATGGGGATCTGATAGTTGGTATCAGAGTATTAGTTTAAGAGAACTAGGAATTTTAGGAAATTTCTAGACTTAAACTTATAATGCTAAGCAATGATTGTGAGATGAGTGTCTGTTATATTGACGAAGTATGCCTAAATAGACACGAGTACTAGCTTATTTAGGGAAGATGACTAAATTGCTTTTATGTGCTAAATGATTTATCCTATAAGCTGTCTTATGTTGGGTGCAAAGTCATCCATGTATGACTTTGTAAATGAGTTGAATTTTGTAGACCCACTTGCATGTGGTGCATTAGCCTTATGACTTATGAGATAGAGAGAAGAGAGAGAGAGAGAGAGAGAGAGAGAGATGTAAACACCTCTATATAAGGTGGGTTCATACCACTTGTAGAGGTGTGCTTGAGAGATGTAACATTCAGAGTGTTAGTGTGTGTTAATTATGTAGATTTAGATCTAGATCTTTTTTTGTAAACATCTTTCATAATCGAATGCATCTCTTAAACACTGAAATCACCGTGTTCTTTGTGTGTTTTTTAATTTCGCATGCCAAATAAATGTTTATAATTCACATCAATTGGTATCAGAGCGGGTCTTCGAAGATTGAAGTAATTTTTAAAGAAACGGTTCTTGATTTGGCAACAATTATCACAATTGGAACATTTATGGCGAGTCTCTCGATGATCTCTCTAAATCTCTTTGATTCGTGCGTTGTGTTCTTGAATTTTTGATCATTTTGACTCGTTGGATCAATTTTTTTTTTTGAAAACCCAACTTGTTATGATCCAATAAATTTTTTCATTGATCAAATCCTATCAAATCCAATATTCTTTTGTTCAGTTCGATTCTAAATTTGCAAACATACATTTGAATCAAAATCCAGCCCAATTATCTTTTGTTCAGCCCAAATAAATCGTGATTAGATATTGTGCATAGAAATTCACATTTTGATCCAATTTATCACTGTTCATATTCGATTCGTAATCTTTTGGCCCAAGTAATCTCATGTTCCGATTACTATTCATCTAATCCAATTTTTGAGCCCAATAATTCATTAAATCCATTAAATACAAATCAGCTATTGATCGTCTTTATATTGGGTCAATCCTCGTGTTTGGGTTAGCCCAAGTTTAGTTGAGTCTGCTAGAAATAAGGCCCATGCCAAGAGTCGAAGACTTAGTAACCCGTATTACTTGGTCTCACCCTTCTTCTTTGTGTTGAACGCAGAATTAGGGAACGTTGCAATTCCGTTTGTTTTTTCAGTATTTCCAGTTGTTTCTGTTGTTTATTTTCAGCTTGTAATGCCTATAAAAGGCCTCATTATTCTTGAATAAGATTATCAGAAATTGTGAGTCTATTTTTGTTATCACTTGTTTCAACAAGTGGTATCAGAGCATTATTCCTTTCACGAGAGTTTCTGAGAGGAAACAAGAAATCGCTGCCATGGGGGAGGAAACAGGACAGTTCCATGGCCCTAGCGTACCCAAGTTCGACGGAGACTACGACCATTGGATTATGGTAATGGAGAATATTCTCCGATCGAAAGAATACTGGCGAGTGGTGGATGAAGGGTACCAAGTGATCAAACCTGGAGAGCAGGCAACAACGACACAGCAGAAAAATTATGAAGAAAACAAGCTTAAAGACTTAAAGGCTTGTAATTATCTATTCCAATCGATAGACAAATCGATCCTGAAGACAATTCAGCAGAAAGAAACGGCAAAACAGATATGGGATGCCATGAAGCTCAAATTCCGAGGAAACGCCAGAGTAAAGCGAGCTCAATTACAACGACTCCGAAGGGATTTCGAGACGTTAGAGATGAAAGATGGAGAAACAGTCACCGATTACCTTGGACGTGTCATGGTGATTGCAAACGATATGTGGAATGCAGGGAAAGACATGAGCGACGTGAAGATTGTAGAGAAGGTGCTAAGAACCATGACAGAAAACTTCAATTTTGTGGTTTGTACCATTGAAGAATCAAAGGACATCGATAGCATGACAGTAGATGAACTCCAAAGCCCACTACTGATCCACAAACATAAGATTAGAAGAAAGGTGAATGATGAACAGGTGCTAAAAGTTGAAAGTGATCACAACTCTGGTCGAGGAAAAGGTCGAGGTAGAGGAAATCCAACCAGAGGAAGAGGACGTGGATGAGGTAGATCACAAGGCGATAACAGGGCTCCATTCGATAAGTCCCAAATTGAATGTTATAAGTGTCACCAGTTTGGACATTTCCAATACGAATGTCCAAACGACACTCGACAAGTGAATTACGTGGAATTCGAAGACAATGAAGAACTGTTGTTGATGGCGGCTGTCGATATCGAAGCATATGAAAAGGAAACTGAAAGGCTGATGATGACAATGAAAGAAGATAAAAACAATAAAAAGGCTTTCTGGTTCCTTGACCCAGCCTTCTCGAATCATATGACGAGTATCAAGGAGTGGTTCATTCATCTTGATGAGACGTATCAACACAAGGTCAGACTCGGTAATGATCACAAATTGGAAGTCAAAGGAAAGGGAGACATTCGTATCACTGTGGGCGATATAACACAGGTGATCACAAATGTCTATTTTGTACCGTCTTTAACATCAAATCTCTTGAGTGTTGGCCAGCTCCAGGAAAAGTCGTTAACTTTTGTTATTCAAGGAAACGTATGTAGAGTTTTCCATCCTACAAAGGGTTTGATTATATCATCAAATATGACAAAGAATAGGATGTTTCCTGTCTATGTCACATCTCAGTCTCACCAAGCGGAGTGTATGCAAGTGAGTGTTGAGTCTCACACTCAACTGTGGCACAAGAGGTTTGGACACGTCAACCACAAAGCCATTAGAACCATGTTGTACAAACAAATGGTGATCGGACTCCCATCAATTGCAGAGAAGCATGGTGTATGTGAAATATGCGCCATAGGAAAACAACACAGAAACCCAATACCCAAGAAGAGTTACTGGCGTACAACAGAGAAACTGGAATTAATACACACAGATCTGTGTGGTCCCATCACTCCAGCTTCTACCAGTGGAAAGAGGTACATACTCGTATTCATAGATGACTACACTAGAAAAACTTGGGTTTATTTTCTGTCACAGAAAGATGAAAGCTTTGAAATATTTAAAAGCTTTAAAAAATATGTTGAAATGGAAACTGGCATAAAGATTAAATGTTTGAGAAGTGACAGAGGAGGGGAGTTCACCTCAAATATTTTTAATGAGTATTGTGAAACTCAAGGAATTAAAAGACAGCTTACAGCTGCCTACACCCCACAGCAAAATGGGGTTGCAGAGAGACGAAACTGAACCTTAGAAAACATGGTTCGATGTTTACTAACTGAGAAATCTATGCCTAAGTTTTTCTGGCCAGAAGCCACTAGATGGGCATGTCATGTGATAAACAGGTGCGCGAGCAGGAGTCTAGATGAGAAGGTACCTGAAGAACTCTGGACAGGATCAAAGCCAAGTGTTGAACACTTCAAGATATTTGGTTGTATAGGACATGTCCATGTGCCTGCTCAACTACGAAAGACGTTGGATGCAAGAAGCCACAAGTGTGTATTTTTTGGTGTCAGTCAAGAATCAAAAGCTTACAGATTGTATGACCCAACAAACAAAAAGATTGTGATCAGCAGAAATGTCATATTTGATGAAGATGCATCGTGGAATTGGTCTAAAGAAAATCAAGTACAACAAGAACTAATTGTAGAAGATGATGAAGTTCAAGAAAGTCAACAGGAAGATGAGAACAGAGAAGGTCATCAGACTCTGTTACATTCACTTCCAACACCAAACTCTGGAGAAACAAACCCACAAATTCAAAGCATGTCTCAAACTGAAGAAACAAGTGAAGTCTCAAACAGTCCTGTCTCACCTGATTCTGAAAATTCACGTGTTCACAATACACCGATTCCTCAAATTGGGTCACCTGTTCGTAATAGAAGGCCACCTGCATGGACAAATGATTACTACATGAGTGAAGACATGTTTAATGAAGATGAAGCCGGATTCACTATGTATAGTGCCATGGATGATCCAACAACGTATGAAGAGGCCTGTAAAGAAGACAAGTGGGTGCAAGCCATGAATGCCGAGATAACAGCCATATAAAGAAATCACACATGATAATTGGTAGATCCTCCTACTGGAACCAAACCCATGGGAGTAAAGTGGGTATACAAGACAAAGATAAATGAACTGGGCAAGGTTGACAAGTATAAGGCGAGATTAGTAGTAAAGGGATATGCACAACGTGAAGGAGTAGACTACGACGAAGTGTTTGCTCCAGTGGCTCGTTGGGACACAATCAGAACTCTCATAGCAGTGGCAGCACAAAGGAAGTGGACTGTTTACTAATTAGATGTTAAAAGCACCTTCTTAAATGGTGAGCTCAAGGAGGTCGTACACGTCACTCAACCAAAGGGGTTTGTAAAGAAATGAGAAGAAACCAAGGTGTACAGGCTGAAACGTGCATTGTATGGGTTGAAGCAAGCTCCCCGAGCCTGGTTCAATCGAATTGAAGGCTACTTCATACGAGAAGGGTTTAAGAAAAGTAGCTATGATCATAATCTGTTTATAAAGAAAATGCAGGAGAAAATCATCATTGTTAGCTTGTACGTTGACGATTTGATCTATACTGGTAATGATTCTGCATTATGTGAATCTTTTAAAAGGTCCATGCAAAATGAATTTGAAATGACAGATCTGGGACAGATGAAGTTTTTCCTTGGAGTAGAGGTAAATCAAAACTCAGAAGGAATTACACTATGTCAGTCACAATACGCACAGGAAGTATTAAAGCATTTTAAAATGTGGGAAGCAAATGGTGTGAAGAATCCAATTGTTCCAGGTACTAAACTCGTGAAGCTCACACCAGGGAAGGATGTGGATAGCACTAAGTACATGAGCCTCATTGGAAGTCTCATGTACCTGACAGTGACACGCCCAGATCTAATGTATGTAGTTAGTTTGTTAGCAAGGTTTATGGGACAGCCCAAGGAAGAACACATGGTTGTGGCAAAACGAGTCTTAAGATATATAAAAGGAATTATAAGATATGGCCTACACTATGGGAAGGATAAAAAACAGAAGTTAAAGGTGTTCACTTATAGCAACTACACACGTGATCTAGAGGACCGGAAAAGTACTTCTGGATATGTGTGTTTGTTCGGTGGAGGTGCGATATGCTGGAGCTCTCGGAAACAAGAAGTGGTCACCTTGTCATCAACAGAAGCGGAATACGTTGCGGCTACAAATTGTGCTTGTCATTGTGTATGGATGAAAGGACTCTTTGAGGAACTTGAAGAAAAGGTTGGAACAGTGGAGATAATGTGTGACAATTGTTCAGCCATAAAGTTGTCAAAAAATCCGGTAATGCATCGAAGAACAAAACATATAGATGTTCGTTTTCACTATATTAGAGAACTGGTGAATAGTGAAGTAATTCGACTGAAGTTTTGTGGAACAAAGGAGCAACTAGCAGACATGATGACTAAGCCTCTATCATTGGTTGCCTTTGAGTTTATAAGAGAAGAAATCGGAGTGAGAAATGTTAAACAAGAAGCTTAAAGCTTGCTGGTTTAAGGGAAGGAATTTATTGGGTCAATCCTCGTGTTTGGGTTAGCCCAAGTTTAGTTGAGTCTGCTAGAAATAAGGCCCATGCCAAGAGTCGAAGACTTAGTAACCCGGATTACTTGGTCTCACCCTTCTTATTTGTGTTGAACGCAGAATTAGGGAACATTGCAATTCCGTTTGTTTTTTCAGTAGGGATAATGACTTAAAAGGGTAATATATTTTTCGATTTTTACACATTTGGTCACTGAGTTTTTTTTTCGTCCACATTTACCCCTTCAACTTGTTAAACTGTATACATTCAGTCCTTATGACCGGCTACTCCAGGTTACCCGGTAAAAATAACTTAATAGGGTAATATATTTCTCATTTTGTACACATTAAGTCCTTAATATTTTTGTACACATTTAGTCCTTAATATTTTTGTACACATTTAGTCCTTTTTTTTTGCAAAATAAGTCATTTTTTTGTACACATTCAGTACTTATGAATGATTTTTTAGTTTTTTCTCACGAAATTTTACGTGGGACATTCATTAATGAGGTGTATGGGGCTTTTAATGCTTATATCCATCGCGATCTCGACTACTTGGTTGCTTAGGTCATGTGTTCTGAACGTCATAACTTCTTTATATGATCTCGGATTTTAACGATCTTTATATCCATGCGTTCGTATTTTAGTCTACTACAACTTTCATTTAGATTACTCCCATTAAAAAATAATATATTTTTACTTACGATTTTTATATCCATACGCAGTGGCGGATTTAGTATAGTCTCGGTGTTGCACCGACAACACCTGTTTTTTCTGTTCGCAGTGGAAAACTTTTCGCATTATTTTTTACGTTTATACCTATTTTCCATGTATCGGCAACACCTATTTCATCTCGGCAACACCTACTATGTATTACTGCATCTTCCCCTGTCCATACGTTTTTTATGAATGCATGTATGTATGTTTTTTTTATAATATCGTTAGTAAAAATATATTACATTTTAACGGGAGTAATCTTAATGAATGTTGTAGTAGACTCAAAAAATGAACACGTGGATAAAGATCCTTAAAATCTGATATCGTATGAAGAAGTTACGATGTTCAAAATACAAGACCTAAGTCAAACCACAAGACTTACGCAACCAATCAGTCGAGATCGCATTGGACATAAACATCAACAACCCCAAGCACCTCATCAATGATTGTCTCACGTAAGATGTCGTGAAAAAAACCTAAAGAAATCATTCATAAGTACTGAATGAGTACAAAAAAAGGACTTATTTTGAAACAAAAAAAAATGTTAAGGACTAAATATGTATAAAAATATTAAGGACTAAATGTGTACAAAATGAA
The DNA here is from genome assembly GCF_052849685.1 of Lactuca virosa. Taxonomy (NCBI): domain Eukaryota; kingdom Viridiplantae; phylum Streptophyta; class Magnoliopsida; order Asterales; family Asteraceae; genus Lactuca; species Lactuca virosa. The sequence goes on from NC_136431.1 coordinate 116,290,546, forward strand.
AAATATATTACCCTATCAAATCATTTTTCCCGGCTAACCTGGAGTAACAGGTCATAATGAATGAATGTGTACAGTTTAACAAGTTTAAGGGGTAAATGTGGACGAAAAAAAAACTTAGTGACCAAATGTGTACAAATCGAATAATATGTTACCCTTTTAAGTCATTATCCCTTTTCAGTATTTCCAGTTGTTTCTGTTGTTTATTTTCAGCTTGTAATGCCTATAAAAGGCCTCATTATTCTTGAATAAGATTAGGGAGCTGATAAATCCACGTTAATTTTTTATCCTTCCACTGATAATTATATCTATTGACATTTATACCCTTATTTAAATTATATTTTTGAAGAAAGAGAAAAGCCCATTCCATTTACTGTAAACCCACGACTACTCCTCCTCTCTCTCTCTCTCTCTCACATACTGGCACACATATCTCTTCTTCATAACCATTCCATTCACTGTAAAAAATAATCTCTTCCCTCCTTCGATCAAATGACAATAACTAGAAAGAGTCGATTATCTCTCTCTTTACAATTTGAATAAGTTCTAGGTTTGCTTTAAGCCATAGAAAACCCATATTAATTTTTCTGCAAACTCCATCTTCAATCAAACCACCACAACCATGGAGTATCGGCTACATCTACAATTTTGATATCGATTGGAAAAAACACTCAAGGTCAAAAGCCTCATTAAACCAAAGTCTTCATGAGGGAACCAAACAGAAATCTATGAGGCATCTTTGGATACACTTTGCTCGGTATCCTTCTCTTACCCCTTATTGGTGGTTTGGTGGCTCTACGGGGCATCGTGAGAGATTGAGAGATTTGGCTTCAATAGCAGTTGCAATCTGCTAATTTGATCGATTCATCACATATACGATTCAAATATCTTTCTGGTTATCCCGTAATTTTCCCTATTTTCGTTTTCCTTTTTGTTGTTTACATATTTTGATCGCATGAAATCAGTAGTAAATTAGAAGCTAATGGGGGTGAAGCGGTTCGTCCTCCAAGAAAAAAAATACTCAAAGAAAAAGAGTCTGAAGGTCTCCTCCGAGGTTTTTCAAATTTACAAGTTTCTAGCTCTAGGGCTTTGGCTTCTTGTATGATTTTCTCAATAAGTTAATCTCCGTTGACATTTTTTTGATGTTCTATTATTAAAATGCAAAATTTTAGTCGTTTCTGTTTCTCAACTTGATAACCAATTTTTTGGATTTACACATGTTGATAATTTAAACTATTCGAATTTAGTTGCACATAAAAATGGGTTCTTAAAATGAAATTATAGATTGTGTTGCTGTGTGTGTGTTTGTGTTTATGTGTGTGAGAGGGTGAGAGGACGCAGGTTTGGTAAAAAAAGGGTATAGTTAAAGTGAGGGTATAAGGGTATAAATGTCAACAAATTTAAATATTGTGGATGGATAATAAACCACCAGTGGAAGAATCAGCTCCCATAAGATTATTGTGAGTCTATTTTTGTTATCACTTGTTTCAACACTTTATCGTATGCTTCATTAGTTGTACATTCTGATGCAATTGTCTCGACTTTTATTCGTGATGTTCTTGCGTTTTCTTTTTCGTCTATGTAATGTTTGAAAATCGATCAATGATTCATGATTCTGAACTTGTGAATCGACTTTATTTGATTTGGTTATTATCAATCGATTATGATCAAGTTGTAGTTGAAAAATCGACAATTGAGTTTTTGATTTTGATGAAATTGATCAAGAACTTTGAATATTTTGTGAAGAACATGTGAAGAACAGTTGGTTTATCACGTTTTTGATCTGAAATTGGGCACTAGAATCATCAATTTGGTGTTATTTGATCTTTGACTTCGAAAAGTCAAAGACTGTGAAAAAGTCAAAGTCGAGATTTAAGCGATGAATTGATGAATTGGATTTTGAAATTGGAAGATACAAGTTGTGTATGGGCTATAGATGTCGAAATTATGATTGATTTGGGGTTCAATTTCGAAAATTGTTTGGAAATAGATTTTTGATATCGAACGTTTTAAGGATTGAGAACGATCGTGTTTGTGGTCAACAGGAATTTTTGAGGCAACATTGATTGTTTGGGTTAGTTGAAGATTGAACAGATTTCAAAATTAGGTCATTTACTTAAAAGCGAAGGCTGTGATTTTGAGATAGAAGGTTTGGGTTACATTTTTGATACTCGGCAGTTGATTTTGAATGTATGGAGAACGAACAAATGGTCGATGATAAGTTGTAAAAGCAAAGTCTTAAATGTCGACTTGCATATTTTGGCTATTGCTTGAATACTTACTTATGAAGGTTTGGATTGGTTGTTGATTTCGAAAGAAGGATATCGACTGGGAAGTAAATTGATTTTTAAAGCGAATAAATCAAAAAGCTAAGGTTTGGTTATTTGATTTTGAAGGGTTATATTCGTGAGTCATGACTGGGATAACGAGTTGGGAAGTCGACTTTTGAAGATTTTGAGTCAATAGTCAAAAATTTTAGATCGAGAAGGGCGAAGATATTTGATGGCGAAGATTTTTGCCTTACTGTCGAAAATTGAGCATCGATGTTGACTAACGAAAGTTTTGCGTTCAGGGTAACAAATGGAGAAGCTAATGGAAAAGTTTCGAAATTGAACCTTAAAGTTTCGAAAGCTTGACAGCTTTTACCCACCTTCGAAATGAGGCTTAATTTTCGACATATTGAAAGAAAAAGGCATAGTTTCGAAATTGGTCTTTAATGTTTCGAAAGATTGACAGTTTGCACCTACTTTCGAAATACGGACTAAACTTTCAAAAGTTTGAAGAAGTGTGCAGAAGCTTCGAAAGTAGTACCTGATGTTTTGAAATTTTGGCAGAAAATACCCAATTTCAAAAATGAATTTACAAAGCTGAGAAATTGAAGAATATTCATTTCTGGACCCTACAGTTTGTGTGAATTTACGCTTTCTACCCAGTTTCGCAAAAGGAGGAGAGTTTCGCATTTTTGGCTGTTTTGGGCTCACCGGGTCACTGCAGAATTTTGAAATTGACAATTTCTACCCATTTTTGAGAAATTTTGTCAAAGGCGGTCCGTGAACGAAACTAAAAATTGAAGATTTTTTCGGTTTTCCGGATTGAAGCTAAAAGTTTATGCCACATGTTAAGGGGGAGTTTTGGCTAGAAAAATTCTGAATAGAGCACGTTTTCTTTCCTTGTTGGTTTTATAATCAAAATTCGATTATAAAAAGGGGGAGAAATTTATATGGAAATTCGAAAGTTGAATTTTTCATATTACGCGGACTTGAAGACCGAAGTGACCTTGAGTTTTTGAAGTTTATGAAATGATTAGATTGGAGATTCGGAAGTGATTTCGGTTCATGATGGGTTTGGAATTATTGAAGATTTTTGGGGTGTGTTTTTATGCTCAACTTTAGGGTGATTATTTGGAGTTTGAGAAGCTCTTGATCATTCGTTGATGCTCGGTTCGTATGGTCTCACATCCTAGAACCCAAATTGAAGAATCATGGAAGAATTAAAGATTTGAATTTCATCTCTACATGTGTCCCGCTTGAGGCTCGGATCGCGTAGTTGCTTGATTTTGGAAGATTTGAAGTGGGTCATCCATTCCTAACTTTGAGGAGGAGAATGTTGGGTGCAAAGTTATCCATGTATGACTTTGTAAATGGGTTGACATTTGTAGACCCACTTGCATGTGGTGCATTAGCCTTATGACTTATGAGATAGATAGATAGAGAGAGAGAGACATGTAAACACCTCTATATAAGGTGGGTTCATACCACTTGTAGAGGTGTACTTGAGAGATGTAACATTGAGAGTGTTAGTATGTGTTAATTATGTAGATTTAGATCTAGATCCTTTTTTGTAAACACCTTTCATAATCGAATGCATCTCTTAAACACCGAAATCACCGTGTTCTTTGTGTGTTCTTTAATTCCGCATGCCAAACCAATATTCATAATTCACATCACCATATATGATTTATGATGCTATTGTTTGACCAGATGTATGGCCTATTGCCGATCAGATCTGGAAATTTTATGTGTTCAGGTTTCTAAACGTTTAATTATGGTATTAGAACCGGCATGTAACTTTTCAGAGTAATAAAGAGGATTACACATCTAAACCTTCTCTATCTATATCCTCATCCTGATACGTTGAACGCCTGCTTCGGTGTACAAAACGTCATGGTGAAGACTCGTAACGGACTAGGAAATATCAACGGAAGACGACAACCTGAGCATAAGCATGTGAGGGGTCATGCACCAGTCGTTGCACTTGCACCCAAACCTATCACAACGGAAGAGGTTTAGGAAATGATGTGAACCATGCTAGACTGAGAAAATGAAAGAAATAAGGAGGCTTACGATAGTGAATGATACCTAATGGAAGATATCGTAAAGTAATTGTTGGATTAGGTGTCTAAGCCCATAACTATAATTGGTATGTAGTCGACCCGATAATAGCATGGTCCATTTGGGTTGTAACACTCTGGAACAATTTGATAGGATGGATACTTGAGGAAGATCTTATTGTGGTTTATTAATATATTATAAGTATAATATATTAATTGAGAAATCACATTATTTAATTAGTATTGAGCAAGAATTAATTTGATATTAATGTAGTGATCAAAAGAAACTAATTAAAGATACATGGACTGATTAAGTAAATCAGTAATACTTCTAGTTGGACTCATGACTCATGTTGATTAGAGTTGGACTAAACCTATGTGAAAGTCCAAAAAGGTTTAGCCCAAAAGACTAAGAAATATGAAGAGTCATTAGGGTTTTCATGGTTGTAATCCTAAGATATAAAATAAATCCCTAACACCTAAAATCGACACTCATGCACACTATAGTGGTTGCTAGCAGATTTTGATCTCCCAAACCTCTCTCTCAAGTCCATTCTCTTGTTCTTGATTTGTTATAAGACATTTGAGGCATCACACTTGAGGTGTTAGGCTCCTAAAGGTCAAAGACAAGCAAGCTAATACACAAGGTAATCTTCTAACTGCTTTTTATGATTCAAATGTTGCCTTGCATTCTAGTTTAGGCTTTATGCTTTGGAAAAACAATGTTGCATGTATAATTAGAGAAACTTAGATCCAAAGCATTAGGGTTGTCTGTGCACCATAGGAATGTTAGAGTACATAAAACCCATCAGTGGTATCAAAGCCTAGGATTGTTTTATATTATATTGATGCATTGGTAATTTTTCAAAGCAAGAAAAATCGTTATATTGGAATCTAACTGGTGACCACGACGTGGTCAATGTTACCATAACGTGTTGACTGTTCAGTGGACGATGTTTTCAGTTTTTGGCCAAGTTTTGGATTAGAATCATTACCACAAACTGTTTTGGTTCATAAAATTTGATTTTACTAATATGGTAATGTTTATCCCCATCCAAAACATGAAGTTTGTAAAATTTTAAGATAATTACTTGATTTTGTAAAAAACTAATTTTTGGTAAATTTTGAAACTATCTTGAATATGAACTAGGTCAAATTGGTAAATGATGAATTATATGATAATTGGATTAGTTTAATTTGATCTATATGTTTATTGAAAAGTTCCATAACTTGTGCTCAAGTTATGGAAGATGAAAAGTCATTATTTGTGAAACTATTAACTATTGTAAGTTATAGAATTCAAGAGATCTTGAAAGGTTTCATAACTTTTCCTCAAGTTTGGAATTTGAAAGGTCTCATTCATGGAACTTTAAAAATCCATAAGTTATGGAAATCAAAAGTTTTGACAAGTTACAAAACTTTCCCTCAAGTTTTGGAACTTGAATAGTCTCATTTATGAAACTTAAATTCCAAACCATAGAATTTTAAAAGTTTAAAATTCAACCCTTATACTATTATAATATTAAAGTTTAATACTTGTATATATATATATATATATATATATATGTGTGTGTGTGTGTGTGTGTGAGTGTGTGTGTTTGTATAAGACATGTCAGTCTTACCGTTAGTAGGCCTCATTCACGAAGCCGGTCTATAAGGGGGTATAAGGTTACTGCCTATAAAATGGTGGTTTAATGGGTGTCCACTCTCACCCACCGCTTCCTTGACTGGTGAAGGGTCGTTAGCTGAACAGGTAGAATAGGACATTAATTCTCATTAATAAGTATAATGATAATTAGTAAAGTAACTAAACTTTCATAAATTTCCAATCTTAGTTACTTTAGGAAAAATGTGAAAATGGTGTTGTTCCATGAAATTGCACTTTGCACCTTGTTAAGTCATTAGTGGAGCGTGTGTGGTTAACCGACACACTAATTTAGGACTGACAATGTGTAGCAAATGGTAGCTTGATGTTAATCATGGATCAATGGAGCGTGTGTGGTTAACCGGCACATTGATTGGATGATTTGTAACAATAAGTTTACCAAGCTAATTTACATGGTTATTCACACCTTGTTTGTGATCCTCGGCATCCCAGTCACAAACTTGATGGGAATAATCGAGATTTAAACATGTCATTGAAAATTTCAATGAATCTCAAAAGAATCTAGGAATTTCAATTCATTTAAAACTAAATAATCAATTTCGTTTTTCATGGTGGAAATAGGTAAATCGTCATTTACCTACCTTCAAATTTTTTGCAATTGGATTACGACATCCCTCTTCCGAATTGTAAAATATTGTGTTGGGTCCTACCCTTAATATTTCATTTAGGTGCTATATTAAGGATCATTATCTAATATAAACTTTGTCTTTCCTTTCAGATGTCTTCCAACACTGCTTCAAACCCAAACCCTTCAGGCTCTTTCTCCCTCATGAACCTATGTGGGAGGGCCATATTTGATGGATCGAACTTCAATGATTGCATTCGAAATATCCGAATGGCCATTCGCTATGAGGACAAATAATATGTCCTAGATAAAGAGCTTAAGGAAATTGATGAATATACCGCTACTCCCGAACAGATTGTTGAATACAAGTCCCATGAGAGGGACGCGACCAAAGTGTCGTGTATTATGATTGCTACCATGACTGCTGAGCTTCAAAAGTCCTATGAGGACTTTTGGTCTTATGAAATGCACCAAGACTTCATGGAAAGGTACCATAAAAGTGCTAGGAAGGAAATGTATGAAATCATAGCCTCCATGATTACAACCAAAATGAAGGATGAAGATTCTATCGCGGCCCACTTGCAAAAGATGCAAAGGTTTGTGGACCGCTTGCTGAAGCTGAATGTCAACTTCGATGAAGAGTTGGCCATATATATTATTCCACATTCTTTACCTACTTGTTATGATCAGTTTTGTATGACCTATCATATGAACAATGAGGAGGTCACTCTAAGCAAGCTTCAAGGCCTTTTAAGGATTGATGAAAGTAGTCTTAAAGGAAAATCCATTGTTTCTATTCCTACTATTGTTGCCCCTGTCCTAGCAATTGGATATGGGAAGGGAAAGAAGAGGAAGACTCCTTCCAGGATCCACAAGGGAAAGTCTCATGATGGATCCTCTTCTAGTGGGACCAAAGTTGGTTCTGCTAAACCCTCTTCCAATCCAAAAGGAAGCCGAGTGCTTCTATTGTCATGAAAAAGGGCATTGGAGACGAAGTTGCCCCAAATACTTGCAGGACATAAAGGATGGGAAGATCAAACCCTCCTTTGTAGGTATTTATATTATTCTGTCTAATAACTCATCACATGCTAATTCTTGGATCCTTAATACAGGATGTGGTTTTCACATTTGTTCTGATTTGCAGGGACTAAAAAGAAGTAGGGATGTGGAGCACGGGAAGATGAACTTGATCATGGGGAATAGGAAAAAGTCACCTGTCACCAAGATTGGAGTTTATAATTTATTACTTAGTAGTGGGTTAAATTTAGATTTGAATAATTGTTGCTACTCGTCAGATATGGCGAGAAATATTATTTCCTTTCATAGTTTGTATAAACAAGGTTTTACCTTTTATTTTAATAATGAAATTAGTAGTATTAATGCTTATTTTAATGGTGTATTTTATTTTGAAGCATTACATTGTAATGGTATATATGAAACTGTGATGGTTGTAGATAAATTAGGAAATAATGTATTGCATATCGATTCGTCCAATGGTTTGGATAAAGCATGCTTATAGCATTGTCGTCTTGGACATGTTAACAAGAAGCGCATAGCCCAACTCCAAAGGATGGAGTATTGGAGCCAATTGACTTAAAGTCGGATGAAACTTGTGAATCTTGTTTGCTTGGAAAGATGACCAAGTCACCCTTCACTGGTACTTGTGAAAGGGGTGAGGTTCTGTTGGAACTCATACACACCGATGTGTGTGGACCCTTCAGAACTGCCACAAGGGATGCTAACCGCTTCTATGTGCCTTTTATTGATGATTACAGCAGATATGGCTATATCTACTTAATCAAGCATAAGTCAAAAACCTTTAAAAAGTTCAAAGAGTTTAAGCAAGAAATGGAGAATCAGCTGGGCAGGAAGATAAAGATGCTCCGATCCGATCGAGGAGGAGAGTATCTTAGTATCAAGTTCCACGACTATCTTAAGGAATGTGGAATTGTTTCACAATTGACGCCACCTAGGAGACCACAGCTTAATGGTGTGGCAGAGAGGTGCAATTGAACCTTGCTAGACATGGTTCGTTCTATGATGAGTCGAGCTTCGTTACCTATCTCATTCTAGGGGTATGCCTTAGAGACTTCCGCCCATATCCTTAATCTAGTCCCAGCTAAAAAGGTTTCCAAAACACCTCATGAGATGTGGACAGGGAAGGTTCCCTCGTTAGCACACATCAAGGTTTGGAGTTGCAAGGCTTTTGTGAGAAAAGAAACTCACGACAAGCTCGAACCTCGTAGTGAGCGATGTATTTTCATCGGCTACCCATAGAAATCCTTTGGATATCTATTCTATAGACCGGGTGACAATGTTGTCTTCGTTGCAATGAGAGGAGTCTTTCGCGAGAGATAACTCATATGCCAAGAGGACAGTGGGAGGCAAATTGACCTTGAAGAGCTTCAAGAGATAAGCGATGAAGGAACCTCAAACACTAGTGCTCAACCCGAGGAAAAAACTCATGTTGAACCGATTGACGAGTCCTTACCTCTAAGGCATTCCAGTAGAGTTAGGTAGGCACCTGATTTTTATGATTTCCATATTACTACTGAAGGTGACAAATTTATCAGTGATAGTACACTGGTAAACTTGGATGAACCTAACAACTACAAGGAAGTCATGGCAGGCCCCGAGTCTTCAAAATGGAAAGAGGCGATGGACAACGAGATTCAGTCCATGTATGACAATCAAGTTTGGAACTTGGTTGACAATGTACTGGGCCGTAAGACAGTCGGGTACAAATGGATCTTCAAGAAGAAGACTGACATGGATGGGAAAGTACACACTTATAAGGCACGATTGGTTGCGAAGGGCTTTACTTAAACTCCTGGAGTTGACTATGATGAGACCTTCTCACCATTGGCTAAAATTAAATCTATAAGGGTTATACTAGCCACAGCTGCATTTCATGATTATGAAATATGGCAAATGGATGTCAAAACCGCTTTCCTTAATTGGAAGTTACCTGAAGATGTTTACATGAATCAACCAGAGGGTTTTGTCAATGCAAAGTACCCTAATAGAGTGTGTAAGCTTGAGAAATCCATTTATGGATTGAAACAAGCATCTCGTAGATGGAATCTTTGTTTCGATGAGAAAGTCAAAGAGTTTGGATTTTTTAGAAGCGAGGATGAGTCTTGTGTATATGTAAAAGCTAGTGGGAGTACAGTTAGCTTTCTCGTGTTGTATGTGGATGACATACTGCTCATAGGAAACGACATTCCAACCTTGCAGGAGGTTAAGTCCTTGCTTGGTAAGTGTTTAACTATGAAGGACCTCAGCGAAGCTGCTTACATTCTAGGGATAACGATATCGAGAAACAGGAGTAAAAGACTAATAGGACTTAGTCAAAGTACCTACTTGGACAAGGTGTTGAAGCGTTTCAGCATGGAGAATTCCAAGAGAGGATACTTACCAATCTAGAACAATACCAAACTGAGTAAGACTTAGAGTCCGAGTACAGAGGCTGAGATAGCAGAGATGAGTCGAGTACCATATGCTTCCGCAGTTGGCTCGATCATGTATGTTATGATATGTACTCGCCCTGATGTGGCATTTGCTTTGAGCATGGTCAGCAGATATCAAGGGAACCCTGGTAAAGCTCACTGGACTGCGGTAAAGAACATTCTTAAGTACCTGTGGAGGACTAAGGACTGGGTCCTTACTCTCGGTGGGAGTGATGACTTGAGAGTGATAGGGTACAGTGACGTCAACTTTCATACCGACAGAGATAATTTCCGCTCTCAATCGGGCTGGGTATTTACCCTTAATAGAGGAGCAATAACAAGAAAAAGTTCCAAACAAGAAACTATGGCTGATTCAACGTGCGAATCAGAGTACATAGCAGCAAGCGAAGCAGCAAAAGAGGCAATATGGCTGAAGAATTTCATTGGAGACCTTGGAGTTACACCAGCTGTAAAGGAGCCTATGGATATTTTCTATGACAACGAGAGTGCAGTTTCCTTAGCCAAGGAACCAAGGGATCATGGCAGATCCAGGCACATCGACAGAAAATATCACTTTATAAGACATCAAGTAGAAGAAGGACTACTCGTAGTGAAGAGGATATCGTCAGAGAAGAACCCAGCAGATCCCCTTACAAAGGGACTCAGCAAGGATAAGCACTTGCTGCATGCAAGGAGTATTGGGCTGAAGGACGATATTAGTTTTAATGATTAGATATATATTTATAAACGTGTAATAGCTAAAATGTAATTGAAATTTGATGACTGAATAAAAGGAGTTTTATTTATAAGTAAACTTACTATCTTGTGTCAATTATTTACTATTGTTTCATTTTGGATGTTTTGACTTCCAGAATAATAAGATTATTCAAACTATCCATAGTCGAACATACTTTGGAAGTAGGTTATGTAAGTAGACTGTCATGAATGGGTTTTGTAAGATTGTCTAAGGAGTTAGACATTGCAAAAGTTTGCAACAACATTCATGAGTACTCTTGAAATAAGATTTGAGTATTGGATCAACCCACAATCACATGAATCACTTCATGGAATTTATCACGAGTGATTGTAAGATGATAATATTGTATAATCTTCAAACGAATATATATGAGTTGGCAATTATTAGTTTGTTGTACATTGACAATGCAAAAACGCATCAGTAACTCGGTGTTATAAAACGTGATGTTGTGTATGATTTAACTAATGGTTAGTACAAGCATATAAGTCGAAGTTTATCTGTTCCTTTTATCCTAAGAGGATTAAAAGAGATATCTTGGGCCCCTCGATGATTTTTTTTCACTTATGTGTTGGGCCCGGTCAGAGCTAAATTGATGTGTTCAATTAAGCTCTATGTCAAACAAATCAGATTTCGTGAAACAAACTGCTGGACAATAAGTATGACTATGTTCCATATATTTGTCCGCATGATATCTTGAAGAACAGAGGATTATATGATCCCTTATCTAAATGGCGCGTCAGGATTCAACATTGGCTTTTAGAGAGCTACGATTGCTACTCGGTTTTTGACGGACATTGGCAATTATAGTTGTTAGATTTATGCAAGTGGGAGACTTTTGGATTAGGTATCTAAGCCCATAACTATAATTGGTATGTACTTGACCCGATAATAGCATGGTCCATTTGCGTTGTAACACTTTGGAACAATTTGATAGGATGGATACTTGAGGAAGAGGTTATTGTGGTTTATTAATATATTATAAGTATAATATATTAATTGAGAAATCACATTATTTAATTAGTATTGAGCAAGAATTAATTTGATATTAATTTAGTGATTAAAAGAAACTAATTAAAGATACAGGGACTGATTAAGTAAATCAGTAATACTTCTAGTTGGACTCATGACTCATGTTTATTAGAGTTGGACTAAACCTATGTGAAAGTCCAAAAAGGTTTAGCCCAAAAGACTAAGAAATATGAAGAGTCATTAGGGTTTGCATGGTTGTAATCTTAATCTATAAAAGAAGTCCCTAACACCTAAAATCGGCACTCGTGTACACTATAGTGGTGGCTAGCCGATTTTGATCTCCCAAACCTCTCTCTCAAGTCCATTCTCTTGTTCTTGGTTTGTTATAAGATATTTGAGGCATCACACTTGAGGTGCTAGGCTCCTAAAGGTGAAAGACAAGCAAGCCACTACACAAGGTAATCTTCTAACTGTTTTTTATGATTCAAATGTTGCCTTGCATGCTAGTTTAGGCTTTATGCTTTGGAAAACAATGTTGCATGTATAATTAGAGAAAACTTAGATCCAAAGCATTAGGGTTGTATGTGCACCATAGGAATGTTAGAGTACATAAAACCCATGAGTAATACCTATAAAGTGATACCTTGCCTTTAGAATACATCTGATAAAATAACAGTATGTCTAGAGGAGTACAGTACGTCTGAAGTACACCTTCGATTAGTGGGATGATAGAACATTTGGTGTAATTCCTGAAGTCATCACATCATATGGCGTTTCCACCACTAACCAAGTTGAAGCAGAATTACAGTTGAAGATTCGCATGGAAGAAGTCCTAGTAAAGTCTAGGCAAATTTTATGATTGTTTGGACACATTCGTATATGTTACATTGTTTTTTGTGAAAATAACTTAGGGGACTGTGAGGCAATTCTTAGGAGAAGTATGAGTAGGTGTAAAAGGTAGTAGAGACCTATACTACCGGAAGCACAGGACTCACACTTGGATCAAGGAAAATCACAAGGTTACCAGTGCGCTAGTAATTGATTACGTTTTGTCCATTTATGTCGTTACCATCGTTTCGGTAATGACTAAGAATGTTATTATTATTCTGACCCTAGTGGTCATATCAAACTGAGTCCATCTAAGATAAGTATTGTACATGGTTCAGAGAACCTAGTTCGATGTAGCATCTGGCTTAAGACGAAATATTGAAGTAAAAGATAATTGAAGCGATCAATAGAAGTATCGCAATAGCCATTAAAGTAAGAAACTTGTAACTAGAAGTGCTACATGCTAGAATGTGATTATATCACATTAAAACATGAAGGAAGGTATCTTCCATTCTAGAATCTAACTTAAAGAGACCTGAGTCTAAGCATTGCGTCAGACGAAGAGAGGTCATTAGAACATGTCCCATCAGTCTGTTACAGTAATCGAAGTAAAGACCTTATCTTAAGTTAAGTATGTTTAAGAATAAGCAAGAGTCTCCAATAAGGACCGAGTTTGTAACTCGAAGTCTACGACTGAAAGTCCAACATAGGATAGAGAGCGGGTGCAAGATTGCGCACCACCAGCAGTCAAGGAGTCCTAGAGTTAGATACTCATTTGAAAGGAAATAAGCGTTACAATTACCACCTATGGTGGAAAGGAAATGTACAGAGTCATTATACAAGCCTTGTTTTGTTGATGATTATGGGACGTAATCATCCTAACGGGAGATAATTGTAACACCTGCAAATTCGGGCTGGTCAATTACGATATAATAAGCTTTAAAAATGATTTCTTTTGTATAGAATATTATCCAGGATAAATAATATTAACCAAAGTAATAGTTAGGGTCAACAATTGTAACCTATTTGACGTAATAAAGAAGAATTATATGAATATTATGTGTTTCGTGATTATTATAATATAATAAAATAGGAAAAATCAGTCGAGTCGCCCGTAAATCGTTAAAATAAGTGCGCCAAAACATATACTCCCTCCGTCCCAATATTATTGTCCACAGACAAAAAACATATTAAGAAAAACATTAATTACCACTAACTTTATTTAATAAAATGATAGTTTTGTCCTTACTTTGCATTTAATGTTCCATTAAATGCTTAGTTGGTTAAGTAATAATGAGGGGGTATTTTGGTAAAAATGTTATTTATTTTTAGAAGTGGACTATTATTTTGGGACAAGCCAAAAAGGAAAGATGGACTATAATTTTGGGAAGGAGGGAGTATATATTATTATATATTTAGAAAGTACACGTCTTCCCGATCCTGAAAATATAAATTTCGTAGAAATCTGACTCCATATGAATTAGATATGATTTTTATAAGATATAAAAGTGAGTCGCGCACAATGAATGTATGACATAAAAAGCTACAAAGAAAATGGTTGACTTTTAGCTAAAATCACCAAAAAGAAAATCGTAGTACTCTTTAATTTCATAAAAATATGGACAAAAAAAATAAATTCAAAATTAGCCGACGGAGTCTAAACGAAAGTTGTAGATCTCGTCAATAGTTACGTGTGGATATAAAGAACGTCAAAAACGGAGTTCGTATGAACTATTTATAATTTATAATAGCATATTTACGTATTAAAATAAAGTATAAATCATATATACGTGTGTATATATATATATATATATATATATATATATCATTAGAAAGGTATTGACGATGCGGTCGTTATAAGACTAGTAGTGAGTACTTTCGACATTAGTTTAGTACAAATATCGATAAATCTATTTAAAATAGTAATATAAAGGGGTGTTTAGTCGTTTAAATAACTATAAGGTCATTTAAGTAACTATAGAGGGTGGTTTTTGAAAATTCAATTACTTAAGAGCCTCTAGGCTCTCATATTTGTTGCACCATTCTCTTGATTCAATAGTCTTTCTCTTCTGATCCCCGAGCATTTCGGTCCCTCATGATTCGACTTCTCTTTCTGTAGTTTTAGTATAGTCTGGTGAGCACTGAAGCGCTACAAGAATCTTTTTAGAAAAAAGATTCAACGACGAAGTTCTGACCACGGAGTTCTAAGTTTTCGCTAGAAACGTTGTAAGTTGGGCTAAACCTATTACGCTTTAGGTGTAACTTAAGTTTAAATTCATTAACGTTATTATAAACCTATAAACAAGATTTATCAGTGATTCCAAGTCGTTATACTGATTGATCTACTTACGGGGATGATGTCTAGGTTGGATTTAGTGAGGTGTTTAAAGTGGGATTTCCAGACAGTATACTTTGTATACCAAACGGACCATACCTCCAATATAATCCTACCTGGTTGTCTCTTATCAGCTATAGATCAGTAGACTTTGAATTAATGATGAATCTAGACTAATAATTAGTTGTAATAAATATTAGACTAAGACTTAGTGATAATGATATTAGGTTACGTCAAAGGAAAAGACAGTTGCTAGAAGCGAAGCGCTGTCTAAATTTCGAGTCGTCACTTTAACAAGTGAGTGCATAGTTACTTTCATCTTATACATAGATATGAAGTATTTAATATTAATACATGCTATATGTGCTTATTATTTGTGTCCCTGATATCTATGCTAGATGAAAAATTATACACATTTTACTTGATTTAAATTGTATATGTATTTTTTTTATACATATAAATACATGGGGTAAAGATTGGTAGAAGAAAGATGATATGAATGATGAGAGATGAAAGATGAAATAGATGATGAGAGGTGAAAGATGATGAGAAGCCTTGACTTTAAAGCAGATCCAGTCATCTAGCAGAGTATAGATGACAACCACGGACTATTCTAGACAGTCCAGTGGAACGCTAGCAGGCTCGCAACCTGTAGGTGTTTTTGAACTACGTGTTCACCAGATGTACTCTAAAAACCATGGCAGCTATGGACTTAGTGTCTTATAAATGAACATTGGCAGCTATGGACTTAGTGCCTTAAAAATGAATATTGGCAGCTATAGACTTAGTGCCTAACAGATAACATTAGCAGTTGTGCCTAATGGATAACATCGACAGCTATGGACTTAGTGTCTGTTAGATAAACCCTGACAGCGATGGACTTCGTGTCTATTCCTTAGGACAATCCTTAGGAATAAATAGATGAAGAATAGATGATTCTTAGGGGAGATACTTAA
This sequence comes from Lactuca virosa, assembly GCF_052849685.1. Lineage (NCBI taxonomy): Eukaryota > Viridiplantae > Streptophyta > Magnoliopsida > Asterales > Asteraceae > Lactuca > Lactuca virosa. The sequence continues at coordinate 116,306,398 of NC_136431.1, forward strand.
GAATAAAGAAGATAATGGGGTTGAGAAATTAGGTTAATTGTTTGATGATTAAACGTAATAATTATATTATTGTGGGTTGAAAACCCTATGTACTCACCAGGTTTCCCAACCTGACCCACTCAGTTTATTGTATCACAGGTGGCTATGTGAAAGATACATTGTGCTAAGAGATTCAAGGAGTATTAGGCCACTAGTTTAATTACTGTAAGGCTTGTAATATTTCGTTATGTTTATGTTTCTGTGTTGACGACGACATCCCAATGTTTTAATATAAATAAAAATACATTTCTTCGGAAATTTTTTGATACTATTATTATCATGTTTTTCTGGGAACAAATTTTGCAATACTATTTTTCAAAAAGGATACTCTTATTATTAAATTAGCATAAACAAATCGGTCTTTTCTGGACGTGAAAATGGGGATGTTACAAGTCATAATAGCTATATCAGAGGTATAAGGAGCACTTAAATCTGACTTTGTATGAAGAAGTTATGCTTCTTCTAAGTTTCGTGATCCGAGACGGCTATGCACGTTGTAAATAGTGAATCGGAGATAGGTTGGTTATTAGCCTTAATAATCTAAACGAAAATCATACCGACCATAAAAGCAAACTCCTGTAAATAGAGAACGTCAAAATCTGACTTCATATGAGGAAATTATGATTTTTCAAAGTTTCAGTAGAGCAGTGTGTGACACAGAAACCAAAATTTAGATCAGTCAATTTTTAGGCAAAACAATCTAAACGAGAGTTAAAGATCTCGTGATTAGGATTCCGTCGATATAAAGACAGTTGAGAAAGGATTTCGTATGAAAGAGTTATGATTTTTATACGGACTTTAACAATATAAGCCTGTTAAAATATAACCAAAAAAATGAAGTGACAATTAGTCGACAGAATCTAAATAAAAGTTGTAGTACTCATCGATAGCTACGTATGGATATCAAGAACATCGAAAACAGAGCTCGTATGAGAACGATACGATTTTCTGAACTTTTTCGAAAAGCATCAAGTGCACGTAGGCGTGACACACGCCTCAAGAAGGCGGGGACATGGACCACCAGTTTCTCGACACGTGGAAATATTTCGGAGGAGCGGCGTCGATGAGAAGGCATGGCGTGCACCATGATAGGTGTCACACCCCGGCCGTCGGCGGAAACACCGGGCAGTGTAACGTCACTTCTTGTATCATAGTTATCAACTTCCTGAAAACACATGTATTTTAAAATACGTCAACATAAAGTTGGTGAGTTCACAGGTTTTGACTCCATATAAAATAACACTTTTTCTCAAGTTCAAAAGTATAGTTTTGAAAGTATCATTTTGACTCTCCAACATTTAGTATATATATTAGGTATAATGGTTTACTTATCAAATAAGTGATATACCTATAAGTTTCACATATTATGAATAAATGATTTTAATCCCATACAAAGTAAGGTTGCTACATATAAATCTTATTTCAATTCTATACGAGTAAAACCGCTACGTATAAATCTATTTCAATTCTATACGAGTAAAACCGCTACGTATAAATCTATTTCAATTCTATACGAGTAAGTGTGCTAGGTATAATTGTCTACTTAATGAGCAAGTAGTATACCTACAAGTTCCTTGTACTTAGAGTATAAGTCTTTGGGAAACTTATACTTAACATTCATACTTGTATATCGACAAAGTATAATGCTTCTAAAGCTGTGCTACCATGAGTCTGTAACCGCTGCTAGACATACAAACCTCTGATTAAAAGATATCCCACCAATGGTTCCTCCATTGGTGCCACAATAAAACCGCCATTGGTGCCATAAAGGATTCCACCAAGGTAAATACTTCCCCCGTACGCTTCATCGACGTCGGGTCCATAACAATCAATAGGACAGTTCGTCACCCGCAGACCGTTGGGTTGTAGCTAGCAACCACGGGTGGGGTTGTCAACCCGCATAGATCTATAGTCCACCGTAAAACCGATTGGGTTGTAGCCAACAACCACGGATAGGGCGTTAACCCACATAGATCCATACACAACTTCCTCGCTCACACGGGATTAACGGTTACAGGTCAGAGGATTTCCACTAAGATTCCCAATCTTAGTTGATGAATGAGGTAGCTCATGTAAACTTTGTCGGCTTCCTATAACTCTAACAACAAAAGCATTTTCGTGTCTAAAACCCTAAGTTACTAGACTATGCTTTTAAACATTACTCCTAAGTTCATAATACTTTAGGTAGTACAACAGCTATAACTTGAGGTAAAACCAGGTTTTATCTTAACATAAAACCAACAATAACAATATATAACATACCAAGTTTTATCTTGACATAAAACTAACAATAGCAACATATAACATACCAGGTTTTATCTTGACATAAAACCAACAATAACAACATACTTATCAATTAACATATAGAACTTCCGAGTATAACTCCGGAACTATATCGCATACAGCATATATATAGAATCCTAAGTATAACTCAAGATCTACATTAGTATACTACTATAACAATAACATGCTAACAACTTTACGATAGTTGTATACTTTCAGATACAAAATAACTATATCCTAGTTATTATAACTATCTATGTTGATACTAATATACTATCATATAGATATAATAATAACATATATATAATATTTAGCATGCGTTTTCTCCCAAAATATTAGAAAGTGGGGCCGTGAAACTCACCTTGATAGCGTGATTTTATGTAATCTAAGCAGAAACGGTCAGCGGTACGAGGTCGTCGGGGCTCGGGATGCAAGAGGGCTTCAGCAAATGAGAGAGAAGGAAGAAATTCAGGTGTAGGAAAAGAGAATGTCGAACTTGCTATTTATAGTAAGGATTTTGGACCCCCACGTCGTGGGTTTTATAAGGCCCACGTCGTGAGTTTGGATCTTATCCTCGTAGACTTGCCATCCGTCTTCTAGCTTCAGAATGTGTCACAATTCTAATTTCACGTCGTGAATTTGATGTCCACGTCGTGAGGATTGAACTTATCCCCTTCGTAGCCTCGTCACGCACCTTTTAGATCCGAAAACGTGTCCTGGACTACTTTCACGTCGTGAATTTAAGCTTCACGTCGTGAATCCAGATAGTTAGGGTTTCCTGCCACGTGTCATGCTCTCAGACAGCTGCAACTTCGGAAGGTCGTAACTTTTGCATACGAACTCCGTTTTTGACGTTCTTTATATGCACGCGTAGCTAATTCCGAGTACTAAGACTTTCTTTTAGACTCCAATAGCTAATTATAAGTATATTTTAAATTCCTCTTATTATAGAGATTTTATAGTGTTCGGTTTATCATGACTTCTTCACGCGAAGTCAGATTTAGATGTTCTCTATATTTTTGGAATCGTATGGACGTATACTTTGATTTATATTATAAAGTATGTATGAAAGTTCATATTTATATTAGAATTATCATGAACTACATAGTGAGTTTACTACATTACATGTTTTGACAAAATCACATTACATGATTGGTATAATCACATGTGATTGTTATTGACTTATTTTGACTAGTGTTACAATAGGTGTGGCATGCATGCTAAATTCCCCTATAAATAAGATGTGAAGCAGTCCTATTTCTCATCCCATTTCTCATATTTCTCTCTCAAACGATTTCCCATCCTTAAGTCTGACTTTTTCCGGACTTCTGAATATTTTAGCTAGGCTCTTGAGTAGCTAGGAGCCCGATGAAAAGAAATATTCAGGTTGGAGTTCTGCTCGCGCAATTACCTAGTTTTTGCTAAAATATCTATAAGTTAAGTTGAAATTATCTTAATTCAAGTGTACCTTATATTTATTTTCATAGTCATTATTATGAATCTATACATAAGATTTGTCAGTGATTCCATGTCATAATATTGATTGATCTATTTACGGGAATGATGTCTAGGCTTAGATTTAGTGAGGTGTTTAAAGTGGGATTTCCAAACAATATACTTTGTATACCAAACAAACCCTACATTCGATATGATCATACAAAGTTATTCTTTACTTGATAGATCTTGATGTAGACATTGGGATTAGTGAGGAATCTAGACTATCATTAGTCACTAGGAATATAAGACATAGACTTAGTGATGTGATTACCTAGGTCACATCACAGGAAAAGCTAAAGTGTTAGGCAAAGCGTTGCCCGAATTTCAAGTCATCCACTTTTAACAAGTGAGTTTATAGTTACTTTCACAATTATTCTAATTGCTTAAATGTTATGCTTGTTGTTTAACTGTAATTAATATACCTATGCAACATGATATAGTTATTATTTTATTAAATACCATATTTATCATACTTAAAATATTATTGGGTAGTGAAGGGTTGTGTGAAATAATAAATGAGAGGTTGTGATAGGGTAGTAAAGGGTTGTGTGAAAAAACAAAAGAGAGGTCGTGATAGGTTAGTAAAGGGCGGAGTGAAATAATAAATGAGAGGTTGTGATGGGATAGTGAAGGGTTATGCGAAATAATAAGTTGTGACAGTGCTCACCCAAAGTACTATTGTACTGCTATGCCTAGTCATCTTGGAAAGTAATAGTTAGTAAAAGGCTGTGTAAAATAATAAGTTGTGACTTGTTGTGCTCACCAAAAGTATTATCGTACTAATATCCTCACCCAATACTATTGTACTCTTGTGCCTAGTCATCTAAGAAAGTATTAGTTAGTAAAAGGTTGTGTAAAATAATAAGTTGTGACTTGTTGTGCTCACCAAAAGTATTATCGTACTATTGTGCTCACCCAAAGTACTATTATACTGTTGTGCCTAGTCATCTTGGAAAGTATTAGTTAGTAAAAGGTTGTGCGAAATAATAAGTTGTGACCTGTTGTGATCAACAAAAGTACTATCGTACTTCTATGCTAGCCCAAATTACTATCGTACTGTTTTCTCCAGTCATCTAGGAAAGTATATACAATGACCACTTCTGATAAAGATCCCTTATGAGAGGTACCTCGAGGTCATTGTTTTTAGATTAGGAAGTGAGGATAATGGGAATGGGTAACTGGGTTATTTGTTTGTTGAAATATGTATAATTAAATATTATAATATAGTGGGTTGAAAACCATATGTTCTCACCAGGCTCCAAAGCCTGACTCACTCAGTTTCTTTGTATCACAGGTAATGGTATGAAGGTTTAGGGATATTGATGTTGAATTTTCCGAGAGATTTATGCAATTTTAGGTCATTTAATGTAAGGGCTATAAAACTTGTTAATACTTATGTTTCTTTATCGGTTGTAACATCCCAAGCTTTTGAACATTAATGAAAAATGTTTCTTCGGAAATGATTTTATCTCACATATTTATTATGGGAAAAACTACGCATTTATAAAGAATACCCTGTTTTAAAATAAGCATAAAGAAAAAGTTTTTAATTAACCGTAAAATTGGGGATGTCACAATTGGTAACAGAGCATTAGTTTAAGTGAACTAGGAATTTTGAGGATTTCTTGACTTAAAGTTAGAATGATAAACAATGATTATGAGATGTGTGTCTATTTCATTTTAGGTAGTATACCTGAAATGACACAAGCACTAGAATTATTTAGGGAATGTGCCTTAATTGTTATTATGTGCTAAATGATTTGTATTATAGCATACCTTAGGTTGCTTACCTAGATTGCTATTATTTGAGAGAATCTAAGGTCTATTGCCTACTTTGATTTGGAAATTTTATGTGTTCAGGATTCTAAACGTATAATTAATGTATTAGAACTGGGACATAACTTTTTGGAGTGATAAGGATGATTATGCGTCTAAAAACATAACTAAAATCTTCCCTCTCATAACATACTCATGATTCTGGTACACTGAGTGATTGTTCTGGTATATAGAGCATCATGGTGAAAACTCGAAGCGGACTAGGAAATGATAACATAAATCAACATCTTGAACCCCTCCGTGTGATTGAGCGTGCGCCAGAGGTCGTACCAGCAACTCCTGGCAATGCAAAGGAGAAGTGACCTGATATAAGTGTGGAAGGCCTGGTAATTATTCCGATGAATGCGGGTACAATAGGAGGGTGTGTTTTGAATGTAGAGAAGAAGGGAACATAATGAAAGTCTGCCCAAAGAAGAAGGAAGATGCAAAGCCAAATGTGCCACCAAAACCAAAGGCACAGGCTTTTCAGATGACCCTGGAGGCAGCAGAAGACGAAGCAAATTAAGAGAATGAAGTTGATTATCTAAATTTCAAGATATGAAGTAGTCATATAGATAGTATTGTATTATGTAGCCCGATTTAAGAGGCATGGAGTTGTTGGATTAATGTCTAAGTCCATAACTATAATTGGTAAGACTTGACCCGACCCGGCATGGTCTATTTGGGTTGCATGGCATCATGCATTTGGATAGACTATAATGAGAGAAATAACACTTAAGGTTTGTTAATATATTATAAGTTATAATATATTAATAAGATTATTTAATTATTATTGATCAAGAATTAATCTAGAATTAATTAAGTGATCAAAAGAAGACTAATTAAATATATGGGTTGATTGTGTAAATCACTCATACTTCTATAGTGGGCTAATGCTCCATGGATTGTCAAGTTGGGCTAAAACCCATAAGATGCTCCATGGATGCTCCATGGTATGTTTGAACCCATGGATCCAAGGAAATGGAAAGCCATGACAATTAGGGTTTACCCTAATTGTCACTAACTATATAAGCATCTTATTGTTGACAAAATCAGCCACTAGAGTGATAATAAGGGCTAGCCGATTTTCATGAAGTGTGGATGTTCTATCAAGTTATTCCAAGTGTATTTGGTGTTGTGTGAACCATTTGAGGTGTCACACTTGGGGCACTAGGCTCTCGAGCTTCATGGACTCATTCTACATCAAAGAGGTATGTATTCTAACTTGTTATATTTCATATGAATCAAAGTTTTTGTATGCTAGTTAGTATAATACCTCGGATATTCATATTTGAATGTATAATAGAGAAAACATAGATCCAAGGTATTTAGGGTTGCATGTACACTTAGGAGTGTTAGAATGCTCAAAACCCAACAGTGGTATCAGAGCCTAGGCTTGTTTTCTTGTTATACTTGCAAAAATGGCTGAAAAATCGAATTTTGTTGCTGTCTGCACATCAGACTCGCCGAGTCCATGAAGGGACTCGACGAGTCCAAGGCAAAATGCATCCAACTCGCCGAGTTGGTTCATGCATTCGACGAGTTGGACCCCCAGACAGCATATATTCGACTGTTTTGGCTGGAATTGGACTAGGAACATTACCCTAAGTTGTTTTTGACCTTATAAACTTGTTTTTGATGTGGTAATGTTCATGCTAATCCAATTTCAAAGATAATTGTCAATAGATTCATGTTTTGTGTTAGTTTAAAAGTTATGCTAGTTACATGAAAAAGTTTGATATGAATTATCTTTGTTCATATGAGTTGCTTAGATTAATAGGAAAAGTTAATTGATTATGTGTCTTTAATCCATTTTAATCTAAGAGTTGATTCTAAAATGTGTTTGTGTAACTTGTCCTCAAGTTACGTGAAAGGTCACATTTAAGTTTCTTAAAACTCATAAAAGTTGGCAAAGGTTACAAAATGAAGAGTCTTGTCCTCATTAAATGGTTTTATGACTCCATAACTTGTCCTCAAGTTATGGAGGTTCAAGAGTCACTTCATTAAATAATAAAAATGTGTAACCTTAATTAGTTCCATAAGTTACAAAAGAAGAAGAGTTACATTCTTTAATAGTTTAAAGTCTTCCATAACTTGTCCTCAAGTTATGGAACTTGAAGAGTTTTAATTAAAACTACTTTAAACACATAAGTTATGGAATTAAATGGTTTTGAATATTTTCAAAACTTGCCCTCAAGTTTTGGAATTTGTAAAGTTTCTCTCAGGAATACTTTAATTCCAAGTTAAGCCCTTAGAACTTTTAAAGTTAAAATTCAACCCTTATACTTTATAATATTATAAGTTAATAATATATATATATATATATATATATATATATATATATATATATATGTATGTATAAGAGCAAGTCAGTCTTACCATTAGTAGGCCTCATTCACGAAGCCGGTCTATAAGGGGGGTATAAGGTTGTTGCCTATAAAATGGCAGCTTAATGGGTGTCCACTCTCACCCACCGCTTCCTTAACTGGTGGAGGGTCGTTAGCCGAACAGGTAGGACAAGGACTATAATTCTCCCTTCATTAAAAGTATTAATGATAAATACTAAGTAACTAAACCTTTTATTAATTCCCAATCTTAGTTACTTAGGAAAATTGTGAATAAGGTGGTAATCCATGAAATTACACTTTGCACTTTGTTTAAATCGTTAGTGGAGCGTGTGTGGTTAACCGGCACACTAACCTGGATTTAACAAGGTAGGCAAAGGGTAACTTAATATTTATCATAGTATCGGTGGAGCTCGTGTGGTTAACCGGCACATCGATTGAGGGGTAAACATTTAAGAGTACCAAGTAATTTGCATGGTTACTTCACACCTTGTTTTGTGATCCTCGGCATCTCAGTCACAAAACCTGAAGGGCACACTCGAGATTGAAACATGTCATTGAACAGTTCAATGAATCTCAAAAGGTCTAGGAGTTTCAAATCCAAGTAAAACCTAATTAAATTATTTCGTTTTCATGGTGGAAATTGGTGAATCGTCATTCACCTACCTTCAAATATTTTATAGCTTGGATTACGGCATCCCTCTTCCAAGTTATAAAAATATTGTGTTGGGTCCTAGCCTTAATATTTCATATTGGGTGTTATACTAAGGACTGTAAATCAACTATCTTGAATATCTCCCAAAAGATGTCTAGTTAAGACATCTATGATCTTCCCAAATCTCTTAGAACATCACTTCGTCCACCTCCTCCAATTATTCTCCCTAACCCACAAGTTCTTGAAAAGTTTAAGGTCACTCAAGCCCTATTAAAGAAGAAGTAAGTTGATTCTGATCGCGAAGATAGATTTCGATCGCATGGTTCGGTGATGAGAATTTTTGAGCTATTGCTTAAGAGTTGTGATATATTGGTTAGGAATAAATAACAACAAGTTTTCCATATGCTTTTGCACTATAAGGATAAGTTTTTCCGCAAAGTTTTGAAATAAAATAAAAAAAAATTAATTTTATATTTATTTTAAATATCCTTACAAGTGGCATTTGTGAAAAATGGTTGTTTATATGATTCCATTGATAGCAATATTTGAAATGGACTTGATTCTTTCGTTTGAAGTAGTGTCATAATTTACCAAATAAGGAAAGACTCTCATCACCCAAGTTTCAAATTGGACCGATACTTGGAATCCTGCAAGTTGTATAGTATGATGAATGAGAATTTTTTCATCTTTGGAAAATTAAGATTTATTCCTTGTTCACATGTATATGTGAGTCAAGAGAAGGACAAATGGATTGGGTACACTTGGGTGTGTGTTGATCAGGTCCACCACAAAGACTATTCGTCATGATTTAGTAAAGCTTAGTAAATATGGTTATACTTACAAGTTTAAGTATAATTCTGAAACATTGGAAAATATTCAATGTGTGTCAGAACGAATGAGAAGAATTAAATTTGGCAGAAAGATAAAAGTTTCTCAAATCTGAAAAGATGGAGAGTACTTTAAGATCATGTTTGTGATCATCTTAATGATTTAGAAATCATATCACAATTAGTCCTCTAAGGTCATCTTAGTGCATTCTTATGACTAAGAAGAGGAGTCATGAATTGTTGAAATGGTTAAATCAAAAAGATGAATCATACTTCGTTCCAAAACAATTCTTAGAGTCATACTCCAAGATTGTAACTTGAGTGACACATCTTAATGAAGGTTTATAACACTAGTCAAATGTAAGAGTAAATTGTGTTTCTACTCTTGTACATTTGAAATTAGTAAGTTGTGATGTTTTGGATAAAACAGAGACCAACTTAGGCCAATTGAATGAAGTGTTTGTCTTGATAAAGAATCTGCACTATCCCTTGAATATTTGGCAAGATAGTCTTATATGTCAAGAGGACAGTGGGAGTCTTAAAGATCCTGAAAGGATTTCAAGATCTAATCAAGAATAAAACCTGAAGTTCTTCAGTAGCACACGACTTGAGGTTTATGACCTATCATGTTGACATATTCTGTGCCCATTCCAGTTAAAGTTGGCTTTGCATAGGAGTTCTGAGAGTTCTCAACTGGTTGCATAACAACTTGGAAGCAATGGTAGGCCCTTGTGCTACCAGGTGGCAAGAATTTAAGAGTGCACAAGTTCAATCCATATGAGTTTGGATTTGTCATGAACCTTGTCTTGTGATTATGGTTTTGACAAATTCATATGGATAGGAACTCATACACCATAAAATCTAAGTGTCATAAGGTTTCTCTCCGATTCATGAAAGTGATGGTGGGGAAACACTTTCACTAAGTAGATTTTAAGTAGATAGCAATTGTGATATTTGCATTCTCAAAGTCGTTAGTGGAGCGTGTGTGGTTAACCGGCACACTAACATGGACTTGTGAGAATGGAAAAGGTCTAAACAATTGAAACTATGATTACGGCATCCCTTTTCATAGCTCTAAAATTGTTTAGACACACATGTGTGCTATCTAAGAAAAGGTGTATGATTTGATAAAGTTTTATCAAAGCATCTCGTATCAGAAATCTGAACTTTGGTAAGAAAGTCAATAAAGTATTGATTTCCAGAAGTCCAGCTGATTTCTGAGTACATGTCAAAGCTAGTGGGAGCATAAGTGTTATGCTAATAATCATCATGTTAGTGGGAGCATGATAATTATGATTAGTATTGCAAGTTAGCAATGTTAATTATAGAAAAACAAAAGTTTAGGGGTTGAAAAAGTTGTTTTGCTATAATTAAGGGAGAGGATATACTTCATTTCAGTTCTAAAGGCTTAGATTAAGACCTTAATCATCTTTAGTCAAGAATATATATATGAATTTCATGTTGGATTGGTTCAACTTAAGGAAATTCTATATATTGCGTTCTCAAAATTCGATTATGATTACGGCATCCCTCTTCATAGTCAAATTTTGAAAACATGGCAAATAAAAATATTGTAGCAAAAGACTGGTCTAGAATCATGTCTTTATGTGAGACATCATGAATCGTGTCCCATTTGCTTTGGGTACAGGATCGATTGCATGTGCTATAATATTTGTCCTTTCTAAATTTTTCCAAATGCCCAGAGGCATTAAGAAGGGAAAAGGTCTAGAATTGGATATGACTAAAATGATTAAGCAATTGTCGAGGACAATCTAAGGTTTACCAAAGATTGGTTGCTCAGGGACAGTTGGAAGTATAGTGCTAATTTTGGAAGGACCATATTGACATATTCTGAAAAGAGGCATCTCTTGTTCAGAAGTGATAGTCAAAATGAGAATATGGAGTTGTCTCCATAGGTGGTAGTTATCTGTGTAAGATTAGAAAACTTAATGCAAGAAGGATATTCAAAGCAATGTTGTTTGAATTAGTTTCCATGGAGTTGATCTTCATTGGAATGCCCTGTAATGACTGTTGACAAGTCTTTATGACCTTGTACATATTCATTACAAGAGGGTCAGTGCATACAAGTTTAAAATCTAAACAGATTTCAGTAAATGATAAGAATTTGGAATTCTTACATTTTTTGATAAGGAGTTGGGAGTGTGAATCATTGAAATTATGTTCAATTGGTTTATTTCACAAAGTAAGGATCATAGAAAAACATAGAGTGCATACTTGGTGTATGGCAAAACTATTGTTTTGAAAAACATAGTGTACTTGCTTGGAGCATGGGACAACTAGTGTTTTTAATTCAAGTATAAAGTTGATGAAACCGAAACAGTGAATAATGAGTAATCAGTATGGTGATAAATAAAAGTGTCTTATTTATATTCATAGGTTTTGATACCATATTAGATTCAATTATTCTTGTGTTTCACTTTGCATGTTTTGACTTCCAGAATAAACTAGGTCATTCTTCCTGAATGACTAAGTTATTCAAACTATCCACAGTCGGTCATATGTTGGAAGTAGATATGAATCAAGACTGTCATGGGTTGGCTTGTAGAGGTCTAAGATGTTGGACAAAGCGGTGCTACAACACTCATGAGTGCTCATAAGTTCTGAGTATTGGATTCAACCCACGCTCATTTGAATCACTTCATGGATTTTATCACGAGTGATCATGAGACGATAATATCTTATATTCTTAAAACCTAGAGATATGAGTTGTTACTATGAGTTGGTTATACATTGATTGCACGAAACTGCATTGGTAACTCGATGTTATAAAACGTGCCTTTGTGTATGATTCAACAAGTAGTAGAACAAGCCATATGAGTCGAAGTTTATCCATTCCTTTTACCTTCAAGATAAAAGCGATATCTGTGGGCCCCTCGATGATTTAGCGATGACACATGTGAGTGCTTGGCCAAGCCAGGACTGATTTGATTTGTTCAATCAGTCAGTCGTCATAAATCGGAAATCGGGAAACAACAAATGGACAGAGAGAATGATTTATAATCCATGTCTCAGTCCATATGATATCTAGAATGGAGGAATATATGATCACTTATCTAATGGACAAGTCATTGACAAAGGTCAGAGATCATCGGTAAGGTCAGAGTTCGACGGAAGCTTTTGAGAGCTACGATTGCCAGTCGGTTCTTGAAGTCATACGCAATAATAGTTTTAGACTTATCCAAGTGGGAGACTGTTGGATTAATGTCTAAGTCCATAACTATAATTGGTAAGACTTGACCCGACCCGGCATGGTCCATTTGGGTTGCATGGCATCATGCATTTGGATGGACTATAATGAGAGAAATAACACTTAAGGTTTGTTAATATATTATAAGTTATAATATATTAATAAGATTATTTAATTAGTATTGATCAAGAATTAATCTAGAATTAATTAAGTGATCAAAAGAAGACTAATTAAATATATGGGTTGATTGTGTAAATCACCCATACTTCTATAGTGGGCTAATGCTCCATGGATTGTCAAGTTGGGCTAAAACCCATAAGATGCTCCATGGATGCTCCATGGTATGTTTGAACCCATGGATCCAAGGAAATGGAAAGCCATGACAATTAGGGTTTACCCTAATTGTCATTAACTATATAAGCATCTTATTGTTGACAAAATCGACCACTAGAGTGATAATAAGGGCTAGCCGATTTTCATGAAGTGTGGATGTTCTCTCAAGTTATTCCAAGTGTATTTGGTGTTGTGTGAACCATTCGAGGTGTCACACTTGGGGCACTAGGCTCTCGAGCTTCATGGACTCATTCTACATCAAAGAGGTATGTATTCTAACTTGTTATATTTCATATGAATCAAAGTTTTTGTATGCTAGTTAGTATAATACCTTGGATATTCATATTTGCATGTATAATAGAGAAAACATAGATCCAAGGTATTTAGGGTTGCATGTACACTTAGGAGTGTTAGAATGCTCAAAACCCAACAGGAGTATGGTGAACTTGAATAATATTGTAATCGTTTTCAGAAGTTATACAACCCTAATTATATTATTCAACGTGTTAAGTTAATGTGTGATACTTTTTCTTGTATGGTGACTTGGGGACTGTGAGGCAATTCTTGGGATGGGTATGAGTAGGTGTGAAAGGTAGTGGAGACCTATACTACCGGAAGCACAATAATCGCACTTGGATCAAGAAAAGTCACAAGGTTACTAAGGCACTAGCAGTTGAGTTTGTTCTGTCTATATCCGTTGTTACCATCGTTTCGATGATGACTAAGAAAATGAATGTTATTCTGACCCTAGTGGTCATAACGAATCGTGTATGATTAGGATAGATCCGTGAAGTACGTTACTCGGTTCAAAGAACCATGTTCGATGTAGTGTCTGACTTTAGTAAAAGATTGAAGGGAAAGATAAGCAAAGCGATCAACAAAAGTATTACAACCATCGCTAAAGACTAAGCAGTCTGTAGCTAGAAATGTTACCTTCTATGATGTGGTTATATCACATTAGATCATGAAGGAAGGTATCTTCCGTGCTAGAGTCTGAATTTAAGAGACATGAGTCTAGCCATTGCATCATGCGATGGAAGGTCATTAGGGTATGACCATTCGGTCTGTTATGGTAGCCAAAGTAAAGACCTTATCTTGGGTTAAGTCTATTAAAGAAGGAGCAGGAGTGTAACGACCCAAAAATAATGACATAAAATTTTAATTGATAGATTAATAAATCGTTAATACATATCATTTCCATAAAACCAAGGTAACTAAGATTTATCAAAACATCATCAAATCAGAGTAAATCATAGAATGCAAAAACATGTGGTGTGTTCTCTACAGTCATCCCGAGCTCTTCCATTTGAAAATCGAAGCACCTGCAACATAAACTGAAAATCGTACGCACAAAGCTTTGTGAGTTCCCCAAGATACCACATACCACACATATATAAATCACATACTGGGCCCCCGCCCTCCATCAGGCCTCACCCGGTCTCGAGTCCACTCGGCCTCGGGCCCCGCCCGACAGTGAGCCCCGCTCGGATTACAAATATGTCAATTACCAGGCCCCGCCTGAAATTGGGCCCCGCCCGATACACACATAATCATTTAACCATATAATCATATAAACATATAACCTTACTAGACCATGCAATAATCACAAAGACTATAGTATACCATACAATCATCGATCCCTGCCCGGCATCGGGACTCGCCCGGTAAGCATAAAACAGATACTAATAACAAGCATACGAAATACTCATTAGGCCTCGCCTGGCCTCGGGCCTTGCCCGGTAAGTATACCATTTCATAACGCATGCAAGAGTTACACAGATATCTAGCATTCTAGCATAAAAACCATGGGTCGGTATTGGTGCCTTCGACTCGCTAAACCTAGTGAGGAGACTCACCTCGCACTGCCGAATCATACAGAAAATCCCTGGCTGCTGGCTGACAGATCCCCGAACTATCAATATCAAAACAACAGCTAATCAACATTTGGGTCCCAATCCATATCCATAAATCCATACTTAGGGTAAAAAGACCATTTTACCCCTAACCTAGCTTGGTCCAGGACTAAGGCCCAAACTCACCATCTGAAAGGCCCAAAAGCCAAATAATCAACCAAGGCCCAAATATGGCCCAAATTTCCAAATTGGGCCCAAACCCTTTACATGGGCCTTACCCTAAAGCCCAAACATTTTTCCTAGTCCAGAATACTTATACTCAGATGGCCCATTAAGAACTCAACAACCCAATCCAAAAACAAAGCCCAAACTGGATGCCCAATAAGCAAAATCCCTCCTGAATGAGTACGCGGGGCGTACTCAGCTGTACGCTAAGTGTACACGCTATTTGGCTTGTACGTTGCACGTACAGACTTGTACGCCCAACATACTCCCCCATTAAGCCAAAAAACTTCATTAAGCTCTTAATGCTTAAGTCCAGAAGTCCAAACCACAGATCTGAGTACTAAAAAGTGTTAAAACCATAAAGTCACTGACATGGTGACTTTGCATGCCCCAAAAGAACCCAACTTCAAGATAAAGCATTATACTTTCACCAAATGGACACAATCTCATGCATGGGGAATTCCAAACCCTAAAGGAGACAACTTTATGAAACTAGAACCTCAGAAACACCAAGAATGGCAACTCATAGCTCCTAGATTGGCACCAAACCACTAGATCTCATTCTTGGGGCCAAAATGAACCAAAACTCATACATAATAGATCTAAGCTATTAATGAACAAGTTCATAGCTTTTTACCTCAAACAAGATGGAAATGAAGCACATAATCAAAATCCACAAGCTCTTCCTTGATCCACAACCTTGCACCAAACTCCTTCTTCTTGAATAAGAGCCAAAACACACCAAGATGCACACAATGAGCTCAAAAACACCACCATGGAGGCTAAGGGACGATTTCTATGGTTTTGGGGACTTGGAGGAGGGTAAAGAGGCCACTTCTAAAGACTTAATGTGCTTATATAGGGTACAACATCAAAAAATAGGGTTTTCATTTACCCTTCGTACGCCCCGCGTACTCCTCGTACGCCAAGCGTACGATGTCTCACACCCCCGAACCAACCCTCGCAGTACACTAAGCGTACACTACATTACGCCTTGCATACCACCCTTCGCATCAGTACGCCCCGCATACTCCCTAGGTACGTCCCGCGTACTAGGGTCTCCTCTTTAACCCTTAAGCACTCCGAAGGCCATAACTTCTTCATTATAATTTCGATTCCGACGATCCTTATATCCATGAAAAGGTAACAAGAAGCTCTACGCTTTATTAAACTCATACCTGCCTTACAATTTCCCGAACAAACATCCAATTCCCATAAAAGCCCGAGCTGACATATTAACAAAATACCCTTTGGCTCCAAAGCACAAACTGAATACCCGGATCATCCAAATTACATCACCCACCCCCAAATGAGTCCAAATCTCAATTCTTCAAGGGTCCTAAGCCTGCTAATACCCTATACTTGATCACCACCCTGGAATGGGAAACGATTCGAAACAGGGTGTTACAAGGAGTCTCCGATGAAGATCGAGTTCGTAAATCGAAGGTTAGGACTGAAGGTCCAACATAGAATGAAGAGCGAATGCATGTTTGAGCACCACCAGCAATTAAGAAGTCCAAGGGTTTAATACTCATTAGGAAAGATATAGGAGTTACGATTATTGCTTAGGATGGAAAAATCACTGCACGATCATTATCCAGCCCTATTTGCTGATGATTTTGGGACGTAATCATCCTAATGGGGAGCTAATTGTAACGCCCGCAGATTCATGCTAGACATTTAAGATATAATAGATAATCTTAGCTAAATATTTAGTATCCATAATGACTATCTCGAAGGTATAAAGGAGCGCTTAAATCCGAATTTGTATGAAGAAGTTATGCTTCTTCGAAGTTTTGCGATTAAAATGACACGGTTATGTGTGTCGTAAATAGTAAATCGGAGATAGGTTGGTTATTAGCCTAAGTAATCTAAACAAAATTTGTAGTAACCGTAAAGGCAAACTCATTCATATAGAGAACGTCCAAATCTGATTTCATATGAGGAAGTTATGAGTTTTCGAAGTTTCAGTATCGCAATGTGCAACACGGAAACCGAATTTTAGATCGGTCGATTATTAGGAAAAACAATCTAAATTATAGTTGAAGATCTTGGGATTAGGAGTCTGTCGATATAAAGGCATTCGATAACGGATGTCGTATGAAAGACTTATGATTTTTATACAGACTTTAACAGTTTAAGCCTATTAAAAATATAACCTTCAAAATAGAGTGAGAATTACTCAACATAGTCTAAATGAAAGTTGTAGTACTCATCGATAGCTACGCGTGGATATAAAGAATGTCGAAAACAGAGCTTGTATGAGAAAGATACAATTTTATGAAGTTTTTCAAAAAGCGTCATGCGTAGGTAGGCATGGCGCACGCTTCTAGAAGGTGGGGGCGTGGACCACCAGTTGCTCGACACGTGACAACAAGTTGTGAAGCAGCCCCGTTTCTCATATTTCTCTCTCAAACAATTTCCTAGCCTTGAGTACAACTTTTTCCGGACTTCGGAATATTTTAGCTAGGCTCTAGAGTAGCTAGGATCCTGAAGAATAGAAATATTCGGGTCGGAGTTATGCCCGTACAATTTCCCAGTTTTTGCTAAAATATCTGGAAGTTAAGTTGCACCTATCTTAATTCAAGTGTAACTTATATTTATATTCATAGTCGTTATTATGAATCTATAAATAAGATTTCTCAATGATTCCATGTCATAATACTGATTGATTTACTTACGGAAATGATGTCTAGGCTAGATTTAGTGAGGTGTTTAAAGTGGGATTTCCAAACAGTATACTATGTATACCAAACGGACCCTACCTTCGATATGATCTTACAAATTTATTCCTTTCTTGATAGATCTTGATGTAGAACTTGGGATTAGTGAGGAATCTAGGCTATCTTTAGTCACCAGGAATATAAGATTTAGACTTAGTGATGTGATTACCTAGGTCACATCACAGGAAAAGCTAAAGTGCTAAGCAAAGTACTGCCCGAACTTTACGTCGTCCACTTTTAATAAGTGAGTTCATAGTTACTTTTAACTTACACATAGAAAAAAGTATTCTAATTTCTTAAATGTTATGTGTGTTGTTTAGCTGTGATTAATATATCTATGCAACATGATATAGCTATTACTTGATTAAACTATATATTTATCAGACTTCAAATATGATTGGGTAACGAAGGGTTATGTGAAATAATAAATGAGAGACCATGATAGGTTAGTAAAGGGTCGTGTGAAATAATAAAAGAGAGGTCATGATATGTTGGTAAAGGAATGAGTGAAATAATAAATGAGAGGTTGTGATAGGTTAGTGAAGGTTTGTGTGGAATAATAAGTTGTGACCTGTTGTGCTCACTCAAAGTACTATTGAACTGTTGTTTCTAGTCATCTAGGAATGTATTAGTTAGTATAAGGTTGTGCGAAATAATAAGTTGTGACCTGCTGTGCTTACCAAGAGTATTATCGTACCGATGTGCTCACCTAAAATACTATTGTACTGTTGTGCCTAGTCAGCTAGGAAATTATTAGTTAGTAATAGGTTGTGGAAATAATTAGTTGTGACCTGTTGTGCTCACCAAAAGTATTACCGTACTGTTATGCTCACCCAAAGTACTATTGTATTGTTGTGCCTAGTCATATAGGAAAGTGTTAGTTAGTAAAAGGTTGTGCGGAATAATAAGTTGTGACCTGATGTGCTCACCAAAAGTATTATTGTATTGTTGTGCTCACCCAAAGTACTATTGTACTTTTGTGCCTAGTCATCTAGGAAAGTATTAGTTAGTAAAAGGTTGTGCGAAATAATAAGTTGTGACCTTCTGTGCTCACCAAAAGTACTATCATACTTTTGTGCTCACCCAAAGTACTATCGTACTGTTGTGTGCAGTCATCTATGAAAGTATAGACAATAACCAATGCTGAAAAAGATCCTTTTGGAGAGGTCCCTCGAGATCATTTTTTTAAGATTAGGAAGTGAGGATAACGGGAATGGGTAATTGGGTTATTTGTTTGCTGAAATATATATAATTAAATATTATAATATTACGGGTTTAAAACCTTGTGTGCTCACCAGGTTCCCAAGCTTGACCCACTGAGTTTCTTTGTATCATAGGTAATGGTACCATGGTTCAATGATATTGATGTTGAATATGCTGATAGATTTATGGAATTTTAGGTCATTTAATGTAAGACATATAAAGACTTGTTTATGATTATGTTTATCGATTATGACATCCCAAGCTTTTGAAAATTAATGAAAAATGTTTCTTTGGAAATGATTTTATCTCATATATTTATTATGGGACAAAATTCCACATTTATAAAGAATACTCTGTTTAAAATAAGCATAAAGAAAGTTTTTAACTGGCCGTAAAATTGGGGATGTCATAATGCACCACCTTTCCCTTATTGTGTCTAGTAATCGGAAAACTACCTTAGCCCATCACCACCACCAGTAACCTCAGGGGACCACCACTGCTACCTCTTCATCGGAATAACATTATCATTGTTTATATCTAGAAAATATGCTAACCCGAAAATCCATTCAACTCTTAAATCCATTCAAGAGATCAAATCCATTCAATAAATAAAACACTTAATAAACAAACACACACACACACACATACACACATAGGCACAAACCCATAAATCTGGGTTATATCTTCGCCGAAATATGTAGAAGAAACCCATATGCAACAAATAAATTGATATAGTAGCTTCGGTTTCTTCTGATTTGAAGCCTAATCGAGTTGACCTAGACTCAATTCCATCTAACAAGAGCATGGGCATGGTTGAGTCCTCAGGATTTTCAGATAATTTGAACCCTAATTAACCAAGAGGATTTTATAGGATGCAATAACAAGGAAAAGACGGAAGAGAAGTGTGTGGGGGTCATGTTAAGCGTCAGGTTCCAGAACTCTATTGTTTCAGAAGGATGTAGATGTTGAGGTGGGGGGTTTGGTCGGAAACAACCAAGGCTGCAAGGTAGTGACATGTTTAGGGTTGTTGTGGTCGTCGGACGCCGAACGTGAAATACCAGTTGTTGCTCACATGAAAATGTAGTGGTCAACAAGAATTGATGCATGGAATGGTGGTGGTGGTGGTGGTGTACGACACCGACGATAACTAGGGAAGAATACAAATTACAAATTCGAGAATGGAAGAAGAAAAGCTAGAAAGGTAAACATAAAGGGGTTGTGGGATGGGGGTGGGTTATTTAATTATTTACAAGGGTGGTTTTAGTAGGTGTCCCGGTGTAGCACCGACAACACTTACTTTTTCTGTCTGTAATGGAAATTTTTTAGATTTTTCAATTTTTTTTACCTATTTTTCTTGCATCGGCAACACCTATTTCAACCTCAACAACACATACTATGTATTCTTGTGCCCGTCCTGATTATTTAATATATTTAATAATTAAAAAGATTATAAAAGAAGTCAAAAAATATTATTAAGGGTAAAGAAGCCAGTTTAACTCGATCGGGGACCAAATCCGACACAAAAACAAAATACAAGGACAATCCGAGTTAAAAAAAATATTAAAGACCAAACGTATAAATTAATCCAAACCACAGGGACCATTTTTGTAATTTACCCAAAAAAAATAAATAAATAAAACAAAAAGTCTCCTGACCGGTCGTAAGAAAAATTGAATTTGTATTCTATGGCACTGACGTCGTCAGTGACTTTATAATCTTTCCCTTTCTTCTACATTGCGAGAATCAAACCAAGCTTTCTGCTTCAGTGCTTTGCAACCTTTTAACCTTCAGTATAGTATTTAAAACTAATTAGGTTTTACGAAAACTGAGATCAACAGACAATAATAATGGCGACGGTGATTCCAAAAGTGAAATTAGGTTCACAAGGTTTAGTTGTTTCACAACAGGGATTAGGATGCATGGGTATGTCAGGTAACTACGGACTCCCAAAACCCGAAGCCGATATGATCAAGCTCATCCACCACGCCATTGACTCCGGTGTCACCTTCCTTGACACCTCCGACGTCTACGGTCCACACACCAACGAAATCCTCGTCGGGAAGGTAAGTAACGAAATTCCCGATTGATCGATCAAAATTGTTACCTACAGTTTTAGTCTTTGTCTTAATTTCGAGGTATGTGATGTTGTTCAGGCTTTGAAAGAAGGAGGACTAAGAGAGAAAGTTCAAATTGCAACCAAATTTGCAATCCGGCATGTCGATGGAAAGATGGACGTGTGTGGTGATCCGGCTTATGTCCGATCAGCTTGTGAAGCTAGCTTGAAGAGACTTGATATTGATTGTATCGATCTCTACTATGTCCACCGAATTGATATTCGTGTCCCAATCGAAGTCACGGTTTGTCTCCCTTCCATTTCTCTGTGTTCGAATTTGGGTAAAATAAAACCCATATCAAGTTCGAGCTTTTATTAACACTATCTGTATGTGACAAACGGGAATAAAGATGGGAGAGCTGAAGAAACTAGTAGAGGAAGGAAAAGTGAAGTATGTAGGATTATCAGAAGCATCTGCTTCGACAATTAGAAGGGCTCATGCTGTTCATCCATTAACAGCTGTACAGAATGAATGGTCTATATGGTCAAGAGATTTGGAGGAGGATATTGTTCCTACTTGCAGGTAATCTTTATATGGTTTTCATGTTCTTTTATGATAATCTGAGTTTCTTTGCTTGTTGAATGATGATGATCCGTGTCGTTTGTTTTACAGAGAACTTGGCATTGGGATTGTTCCTTATAGTCCTATTGGAAGAGGATTCTTGGCTGCTGGTCCTAAATTGGCTGAAAACTTGACAGATGGAGACTACAGAAAGGTACACATGTGCATATAAGAATCATTTGATCATTATTTTCATGGGAAATCTACAATAAAGTCCCAATATTTTGGATCAATTTACGGTTTAATCCCAACTTTTATTTTTTGAATAGAAAAGTCCCGATTATTTTATATTTTTCCCAAATTAACGAAATAGTTACTATTTTTTTCAACAGAAAATGACAGATTATCATATAAAATTAGATAATAAGGACTAGTCTGTTCAAAAAATAAATATTGGGATTAAACCATAAAAAATAAATATTGGGATTAAACCATAAACTGACCCAAAATATTGAGACTTTATCGTGGATTTCCCTTATTTTCACAGTATAGTTAAACTGTTGAAACTTATTGCAGAGTCATCCAAGGTTTCAAAATGCGGAACAAAATAAGAGTGTTTTTGAGCGAGTGAATGAGATAGCAACAAGGAAAGGATGCACCCCTGCACAGCTGGCACTGGCATGGGTGCATCACCAAGGAAGCGATGTGGTTCCAATACCTGGAACCACAAAGATTGAAAACTTCAACCAAAACATTGGAGCTTTGTCCGTAAAGCTAACGCCAGAGGAGATGGGGGAACTTGAATTGATTGCTTCGAGTGACATGGTTAAGGGAGAAAGGCATGCGGTCATGCACTTGACATGGATAAATTCGGAGACGCCTCCTTTGTCGTCTTGGAAAGGTAATTGAGTAGTTCTATAAGAAAATATGTTGGCCAATAAAGAGGGTTGAAGACTCTTTCCACTATTGATGTTGAACGAAAAACTAGTGTTTTACTAAAATGTCCAGTTGCTTATAAATGAATTAATGTATTTGCGAATTTTGTAATTCAAGGTGATGTATTTTGTATCGGGACTGAACGTATTATATAATATATATGGCATACTTTCCTTTTATTTTTGTAATATTGTTTGTATCGAGATTTATTGTATTAGGACAAGTCCTTTCGTTTAGATAGAAGCTATAAAAACACTTTCTCGAGGGAGTTTTTAACATAGCATGTAAATTTATAAGATTTTGGTACAAGCTTTTTCAATTATTTTGATTTTCAACCAATTGTAATATAGTCAACTTATTTAAAAAACAATGAAATAATTTAAATACAAAGCGGTAGGTCTCATAAATAAATTGATGAAAACACTCTAATTGGTCGGCCAAAAAAGTTTGAACTTGAATCGGTGGTTCAAAATCTGATAATTTTTAATAACAATAACTTTATATTTTTTGGATTTACCTCTTTCTCACAATTGCCTGTTTGCTAGCCATACATATCAGTCGCCTATCAAGCCCCCGTCAGCCACCTATGTCGAGCTCATTGGAACTTTCAATCCGTCCATTTAGAGTCACTGATGTCGATGATTTCTTCTCATGGGCTAGAGACGATAGAGTAACACAATATCTCCGATGGAACACCATAAAGGATAGAGAAGAAGCTCTTAAATACCTAATGGAAGTCGTTATACCGCATCCATGGCGACGATCCGTCTGTTTTGACGATAAATCAATCGGATACATCTCCGTCAAGCCAGAATCAGGCGTCGATCGTCATAGAGCTCATATTTCATATGCAATTGGTGTCAATTTCTGGGGACGAGGGATAACTACGGCGGCAATGAAGATGGCGATCCCTATGGTGTTTCAGGAGATGTCGTATGTGGTGAGGATTGAAGCTCTTGTTGAAGATGAAAACAAAGCATCACAGAAGGTATTGGGGAAATTAGGGTTTAAAAAGGAAGGTTATTTGAGGAAATATGGATTTAACAAAGGGGAAATTAGAGATATGATCATGTATAGTTTGTTGTCATATGATTTATCAGATCAAATTTGTTAGTGATTGAATATTAGGTTAGTTCAGGGAATTATTTAACTTTAGTTTATGCAAGTTAATCACAAAAATATCAAAATAAGTGGTTATAAGAAAGAAAAAGAAACAAGTATCGATTGTGTGTGTATTGAATATGAACCTGCAAACCCAAAAATGTGTGTGTGTGTTTGTATTGATTTGATTAGTAGGTTTGGTAATGGCTAGCACCTAAAGTCAACAATGAATCCCAAAATAACGAAAGTATCAAGTAGGTGGGGTTTTTGGGTTCAAGCTTGAGACGTGGAGATTTTAAGGCTATTACGAGTGGTTACGCGTGGTTTGGGAATAAAGTAAAGGATTCCGTAGAATAAAGTAAAGGATTCTGTAGAATCTATCGATCTTTCATTGAAAGGGATATGATACATAAATAGGTACAATAGATAACAAGCTACTAAAATACAATATCAATTAAGAGAAATTACAGGGGAAAATATGAGAAACAAATATATACAAAATAATACGTCTAATACTGCCGGCAGTTGGAGCAGGAGGAGGACAGATGCTCAAACTGGTCTTGAAACGATTGAAGAGGTGACGTGGCAGCCCTTTAGTAAAGATATCCGCATACTGATGATCGGTCGGTACATGAATGACACGAATTCTTCCAATTTGAACTAGTTCTCGTACAAAATGAATGTCAATCTCGACATGTTTTGTTCGTTGATGTTGTACAGGGTTGTCAGAAAGGTAAACAGCGGAGATGTTGTCACAATATACGATCATTGCTTTTGTTACCGGCACGTGAAGTTCAAGTAATAGGTTACGGAGCCAGTTTGTTTCGGCAGTGGCATTTGCAACACCTCGGTATTCTGCTTTTGCACTAGAGCGGGATACCGTTGGCTGCCGTTTAGATCACCAAGAGACAAGGTTGTCTCCGACGAACACACAATATCCAGATGTTGAACGACGAGAATCGGGGCACCGTCCCCAGTCGGCGTCCGAGTATGCAGTGATGTGAAGGTTTGAGGACGCGTGAATGTGAAGCCCTTGGTCTGCGGTTCCTTTTAGATAGCGAAGTATTCGTTTGAGGAAATTAAAATGAGGTTCCCGGGGAGCATGCATAAAAAGGCAAACTTGTTGAACGGCATAGGCAATATCTGGCCTCGTAAAGGTAAGGTATTGTAGAGCACCAGCTAGGCTTCGATAAAGAGTACCATCAGTGAACGGTTGACCACAATTAGCACTAAGTTTGGAAGAAATGTCTACTGGTGTGGCAATGGGGTTGCATTCTGTCATTTTTGCTCTATCCAGAATGTCGTTAACATACTGAGATTGCGAAAGGAACAGACCGTGATTGGTACGTGTAACTTGAATGCCAAGAAAATGATGAAGTGTTCCCAAATCGGTCATGGCAAATTCGCGAGAAAGAGTGTCGATGACCTTACATAGAAAGGAATCAGAAGATGTCGTAAGTATAATATCATCGACATATAGAAGTAAGTATGTTGTGTCTTGCCCTTTCTGATAAATAAATAGAGAAGTATCTGTGGCAGCACTTTTAAAACCATGAGATGTGATGTATGTGGCAAAGCGGTGGTACCAAGCCCATGGGGCTTGTTTGAGCCCATATAAAGACTTTCTTAACCTGCAAACAAAGTCGGGGCAGGTGTGATCCACAAAGCCCGGAGGTTGGTGCATGTAAACGGTTTCTGCAAGATTGTCGTGTAGAAAAGCGTTCTTGACATCGAGTTGGTGTATCGGCCATGAGCGAGATACCGCAAGAGAAAGGATTGTGCGAATTGTAGTGGGTTTAACGACAGGGTTGAAAGTGTCGTCACAGTCTAGACCAACCTGTTGAGATTTCCCATTTACCACAAGTCGAGCTTTGTATCTTTGGAGAGATCCGTTTGCATGGAATTTATGGCGAAAGAGCCATAAGCATCTAATAATATGAGCCCCGTTAGGTCTGGGAACGAGTTCCCATGTGTTATTATCGCACAGGGCCTTGTACTCGTCGTTCATGGCCTTATTCCAGTGTGGGTCGAGAAGGGCAAGGTGAGGGTTTTTCGGGATGGGAGAAAGAGTAGTGGTGTGAAGGTTAAGATGTTGAAATGGTTTGGTGATTCCAACACGAGATCTAGTTGTCATTGGGTGAGGCGGGATTGGTGGTGGATGCGGGTTATGATCGTGGTTATTGGTTGAGGGTGATGGAGGTGGGGACGCCGGAGAAGGAAAGGTAGTGTTTTGGTGGGTTGGTGTTGGGGAAGTGCCGGGTGGAGGGGTGGAGAAATGTTCGTATATGGATGCTAGATTTGTGTCTTGGCGAAGGAATTGGTAATCATGGGATGGAGTTTTGGAGAGAGTGGAGAAGGGAAAAACGGATTCATCGAAGGTGACATGGCGAGAAAGATGGATTTTCCCGGTCTCGGGGTCAAGGCAGCGGTAGCCTCGGTAATTGGCTGGATATCCAAGGAAGACACACCGTATGGACCGGTTATTAAGTTTGTGGGTGCGAGTGGCAGAAAGGTTTGGATAGCAGGCACACCCGAAAATACGAAGGTGATCATATGATGGGTTGCATCGATAAAGGGCAGAGGTGGGGGATTGATTTTTGAGGAGTTTGGTGGGGGTAATGTTATGGAGATAGGTTGCCACGTGGAGAGCATCAACCCAAAAATAGGATGGTAAAGAAGCGTGAGTAAGGAGAACAATGATAATTTCATTTAGGCGACGAAGCATGCGCTCGGCTTTACCATTTTGTGGGGATGTTTGAGGGCATGAAAAACAAAGTTGAAGTCCATGGGTAGAGGCGAAATGTTTGAAGTTGTGATTGTCAAATTCACCATCCATGTCACATTGGAAACTTTTAATTTTTGTGTTGAATTGAGTGTGTATAAAGGAGTGGAATTGAGTGAAACGATCAAAGGTCTCAGATTTGAATTGTAGAGGGTATACCCATACATATTGGCTGAAGTTGTCTATTAAAACCATGTAGTATTTGTGACCCGTTTTGCTTGGGACGTGGGAAGTCCAAAGATCACAATGAATTATATCAAATGGTAATATTGTGCAAGAATTGGAATCAAAGAACGGTAAGCGTTTGTGTTTTGATATTTGACAAGAATGACAAAGTAAATGAGAGTTGGTAGTTCTCTTATTACATGAAATGACTGAATTTAAACGTAAAAAATCAAGAATGTTGCCAGCTGGATGACCGAGCCGGGAGTGCCATAGATCGGGAGACATGGAGAGAAGAGCAGACTGAGTGGGAGTCGGAGCTGTGAATGCGTAGAGAGAGCCCGTACTATTGTGGCGAGATAGAATCATCCCACTCTGAAGATCCTTCACAGAAAAGCCATGAGGGTCAAATTCAATGGAAACATTGTTATCAATGGTGAATTGTTTTACAGAAACAAGATTTTTTACAATGTCAGGGGTGAACATGACATTTTTAAGAGTGAGAGGTTTGGGTTTGGATAAAAGGTTTATTTGACCCGTACCCATCACTGGAATGTCATGACCATTACCGACAAGTATAGATTTAATGTGACTAAAATTAGAAAACTGTGAGAGTTTACCCGAATCAGCTGTGAGATGGGAAGAAGCCCCACTATCCATATACCATTGTGAGTCCTCGGGAGGTTCTAGAGTCATGGCTTGGAAGGCATTGCCAATATCAGTGGGTTCAAGGGTATTGAATGTGCCGACAGCATTGTCTTGAGGGGATTCATTGCGAGGTTGCTGGTACCTCCTGTTTTGTTGCCGGTTTGGCTGCTGATTAGTGGGTCGTGGTTGCGAGTACCAGGAGTACGCCCAGCCCTGTTGAGTGGGATAAGGGCACGGGGGTGGCATCATAGCCCACCATGGTGGGTGCATGTATTGACCAGCAGGGACAGGAGAGCTTGAGGCGGCTGATTGAGGCTGAGATTGATTGTCGGGATGAGGGCGTTCCCGACGGTTAGAGTCGCGATGTTGTTGTCGGTTAGATGGAGGGCCACGAGATGGGCGAGGTGGCGGACGAGATGGCTGAGCAGAAACCGTGTTGGCCTCGATTGCTGCGGCAGCGAGACCGGTGATAGATTGGCTTTCTCGAGCTTGTTGTCGGTTGTGCTCAAGCTGAAGCATGTTGCGGGCGGTGTCCCAGTCAGGCAACGTTTGGTTAATGAAGGCAGCAGCAGTGTCGTATTCTGGTGGGAGGCCACGGACCATCTGAAGAACTAGCCGTTTTTCACTGACTGTGTTTTCAACGTCCGTCAGTTGATCTGCAAGATCTTTCAATTTTTGGCAATATTCATCCAGGGAGTTCATTGATCGGAGGGTAAGGTTGGTAAATTCTTGTTCGAGTGCAGCAACTCTCGAGCCTTTGTTGTTGAGAAAAAGATTTTTGATCTTTTCCCATGATTCGTATGTAGTGGAATCAGGTTCAAGAACACGGACAAGAATATCATCAGATAACGATCCATAGATCCATTGTAAAACAATGGCATCGATCTCACTCCACTGGTTGTAATCTGCAGCAGTCTTGGCTGGTGAATTGGTGTCATCGATGTGAGCTAAGACCTTATAACCTCGAGCATGAAGTTTGAACAGCTTTACCCATGACGAGTATGTGACTTTGAAACCATCAAGGACACGAACCTTGTTCTGAATGTTGGTGACAGTGTATACAGGATGCAGGGCATCCTTTGGTGGGTTTGGTTCATCACCAGGCATGACGGAAGACAAGCAAAGGAGAAGAAGCAGCCATGGCTGTTAAAAGGGATTAGGGTTTTCAGAGAAGCTCTGATACCATAAAGGATTCCGTAGAATCAATCGATCTTTCATTGAAAGGGATATGATACATAAATAGGTACAATAGATAACAAGCTACCTAAAATACAATATCAATTAAGAGAAATTACAGGGGAAAATATGAGAAACAAATATATATACAAAATAATACGTCTAATTTAAAGGTGATGCCATGTAGATATTGATGGAGTTCCACACCCAAACCATCGGGGTTGGGGCGGTGTTCACCGGTGGTTAGGCCGTGAAGGTGCAAAAAGAAGAGAGTGATAAAGAGAGGAAATATGAACGGACCAATCAAATGTCGCGTCTTCTTCCGTCCTGGTAGCCACGCCACCACCAACCCACCGAAGACGGGGGCGGTGTTCACGCGTGGAGAGAGGCTCCACATAAGCAAGTCACGCGTGGAGCTCCCTCCACTCCGGGCAGCCTAAGAGGGAGAGAGACTTGTTCATTTTGTGGGTTCAAGCTTCTTTTTTTGCCATTACCGAATCTCAACTTGAAATTACCAAACCCCACTTAAGACATGACGATTTGAGAAGTAGAAAATGTGATTGCTCTATTGCGAATATATAGTTAGTACACAAATTTAGGTAACGTGTGTGTGTGTGTGTGTGTGTGTGTATATATATATATATATATATATATAGCAATGGAAAGATGTTAGGAATTAGGACACATGTATCTGGAAGGAAGGAGAATTGGATGGAAGAAAACGACAAAACCTGAAAAACGTAGCATGCAAACCTCGTGTGGGGTCTAGAAATCGCGAAAAGTGGAAATGAAATCGGAAGTGCACGTCGACAATGGGGGACCAGTGCGCTTATTTTATACTTGGTCCAGCGTGCGCGACACACCCGCATGCCCGACGCGTATTCCAAGAAACCCGAAAATATATTTTTTTTTCATTTTTGCCTAACTTCTTCAAGTTTGAAACCGTAGAAACTTACCTAGAATGCTCATTCCTCAAATTAAAAATGAGATCTAGATACACCAAAATGGGCGTAAGCCAACGGCCAAAGAATGAAAAATAAACTTGAGTCAACAAACCTACCTAGAAAGCAATAAGCAGATAGGTTGCTAAGAAATTTAATTAACACAAATACAAACCCAGAAAATTTAAACCCAACATCAAAATTTTAAGAAGGTATCTTTAACAGAGTAGCAACCATGAAATGTCTACCATAAATTTATTAGCAGCCAGTCAGAATCCGTCCACAAGGATGAAAGACAACTAGCTTAAACCCTTAGGAAAGGGAATAGAAGCCATTCGACGAACCCACAACAATGTTAAGAAAGAGTTAGATAAGATTATCAACTATAGTATATCACTTAACTGGTATAATACTAAGATCTGAATCTTAGAGATAAATAATGTACCCTCCGGCCTCTAGAAAAGTATGAATGGCTTGATAGTAGTAGAACACTACCCACAGAAGGAACCCAAAGGTATAAAACACATGTCAAACCTAGTATAAGTATAAACGTCACCCACCCGACTATAATAGAGAGTTAAGGAATGAGAAAGCACACAAAAATATAGAACCCCTAAGGCTTGAACACAGAAAATTATAGCAAGATACATTGTAACCCTTGAAAAACTCCCACTCCATGAATCCATGCCCACACAACCATACAAAGAGGATAGAAAACAAAAACCAAAAACCTATGGCACGAAAGGCCATACGACTAGAAGCCATAGAAATTCTACCCTTGTGATAACAATTACTACCCATAGACTTAGTTAAAAAGTGTATCAGATTAATCATTTAAGACAAGCTAAGAAATCCGTGATAAACCGCTAGGTTAAGTAAGTACTCAACGTTTCAAGAGAACCCTCACCATTTAGTTAGAAGTAGAAACCTAAACAAACTCTACAAAGCCCGATTAAGTCAGGTCAAGAATCCAAATGTAAGATAAACATAGTAAGCAGGATCACCACATTTAACACGAAATTATTTAAATAAGAAAACAGGAAATCACAACTCGAAGTAGACACATAAGCACTCCTAAAATATAAACGACGAGATCGCGAAACGAAAAAGTAGAGGTTCAAGGGAACCTTAGCATGATTGATCAGTGGAAACTGTAGATATCTTCTTAGTGTAAAACAAAATAGGAATGGGTTTCCTCTTAGTGTAAAACAAAATAGGAATGGGTTTCCTCTTATTGTAAAACAAAATAGAAGTAGGAATACATTTCCAACTACTTCACAACCCCTCGTTAATCAACAAATACTCGACAAAACCCAAAACGGATCCCAACCTCATTCTAAAAACAAACCTTAAGAATAGAATGCTTCTCTAAGGATAAGCCCTAGGAATAATTTGTGAGAGCTAAAATCCATTAAGATACTCCCAACCAAGTGCCTTCACGACAAACACTACAAGTTAAATTTCGGGGAGGAAATTTCCCTTCAACAGGGGGAGGATGTGACAACCCAGAGAATACATCCTTAGCCACCGTTGATAGCCGACGTCAAAACACGATAACACAATCTTGTAAACACCAAAAATTCCAACCATCACTCTTATTAACGTCAAACCATATGCTCAAAAATAAGTGTGCAAAAAGTCGTGTCACTTTGCGAGCAGGTTAACACATTTAGATTCTACACGCTACCACAATGTCAGAAATATAGATTTCGCAGGAATCCGACGGAGTATGGGCGAGTTATGACATTTATAGTAAAATAAATGTATGTCGTACTTAAAAAGTTATAACGACGAAAACTACAAGGAGATTG
The DNA here is from genome assembly GCF_052849685.1 of Lactuca virosa. Lineage (NCBI taxonomy): Eukaryota > Viridiplantae > Streptophyta > Magnoliopsida > Asterales > Asteraceae > Lactuca > Lactuca virosa. The sequence continues at coordinate 116,337,576 of NC_136431.1, forward strand.
GTCGAATTTTGGGAAAAGTCGCCAACTAGGAAAACGTAGTACTACTTAAAGTAGGAGTTCTGGAGCAAAGAACGCCTAAAACGGAAATCATAAGAGGGTGATATGATTTTTAACAATAATAAAAACTAGTCGAAAAAAAAAACGAAAGTCAAAACTAGGCAAAACGACCAAAAGGAAAGTTGTAGAGATCGATGAGATCTATAATGATATATAAAAGTCGTAAGAAATGGATTTTGTACTTAAGAGTTACAGAATTTCAGAGTTTAATATTCTCGTCACGCACGCTCGCGCGCGGTGCGCCGCGTGCAACTAACACTTGATACGTCTAGATATGGAAGGACGTAGCACACTAAGGAGACGAAACATTTCAGCATTGTCCGGTTCTTGCGCATTTGCGCGGCGTGCAGCTCAAAGCCGCTATAAATAGCAAGTATCAGCTGATTCTTTCTCACACCTCAACATCCCCTCTCTTTCTTTCTTTCTCTCTCTCTCTCTCTATATATATATATATATATATATATATATATATATATATATATATATATATATATATATATATATATATCTTTTAAAATTTGTGCCAACGACCCCCAAGCGTCTCTCTAGTGCCGAAATTTTGGATATTCTACCATACATCAATGGTTTCACAGGTGAGTTTCACAGCCCCATTTTCCAACTCTTTTCAGGGGGATACATGTCTAAAATGCAACTTTGCATAATTACCACTAATTATAGTTAGATAATTATGCCCATAACATTAGGATGATATTATGCCCGGTAGTTACTCTGCCCAAACTTTCTAGTAAATATTATGCCTAGTTGTTATGCTAAACCACTATGATAGATAAGATCATGCCTAGTTGTAACGTTGGGCAATTGCTATGAAACGCTGAAACTCGTTATCATATCTACCTTTGGATAAGCTTAGTTCCTAGTGTTACTCTGCCCAAATTCTCGGCTACGCAAAACACTATATATATATATATATATATATATATATATATATATATATATATATATATATATATATGTGTGTGTGTGTGTGTGTGTGTATCTATGTATATAAGATAAATAATATATAATAACTAAACCGTATAAATACAACATGAATAACAACACGACCGACCAGGGGAGGTATCCACGACAAGAGTTTGATGAGACAAAATTAATCAACACGTTGATAGATGTTCAGCTAGCATGTAACACCCTGCTTCGAATCGTTTTGTAATTCGGGGTCGTGACCTGAAGATCAGTTATCATAAGGCTTCATGCCTTGGGGGAAAGAGATATTTAGACCCCTTTGGATGTGGGTAATTTATATTAGGTGATCCGAGAGTTCGATTGGTGCTTTGGAGCTCGAAGGTATAACTGTAATGTGATCGTTCGGGCCTTTTATAAATTTTGGATCTAAGTTCAGAAAGCTTTAAGGCAAAGGAGAGTTGATATGATTTTAGATCTTCTCATTACCTTTCGGTGGATATAAAGAACATCGAAAACAAAGTTTGAACGAAGAAGTTACGACTGGTTGAAGTTGTAAGGTCCCAATTACAAGATCCAAACCAGTGATCAAAACAAACAAGAACAAGAATGAGTAGAAGAAGAAGATTATCAAGCAATGCACACGTCTATTAGAGAAGAACGTCTGGTACACCTTGAGTTACACACACAGTTGACCGTAAACACTATGGATACATCACTACTAACAAACTCTGACACGTACTATTTATAGGGATGACTGGCCGAAAACAAGTTCACGGCCATAAACCTGTTTACGGCCGTGAACACCAACTCAACCGTAAACACACATCAACAAGTACAAACACATCCAACATGACCAAGTCCCTACCAAGACTTATACAGATGATTGCCTAGCCCAAACCACAAATCTATGACCTATCAATCTCCCCTTGGTTTGGGGCTAGCATAAGCTCGGTCTTCTTTTATCATGGGTTCTCTAGCAGCCTCACATTCGATCTTTCAATAGCCCCCATCCATAGCTTGTTGGCAATGATCTTTGCAACCATTCTTGTGTACTCTTTAGCGGCTGCCTCCAAGATGTCTGATTTGCAAATTATTTGATGATTTGCCAAGGTGTGAATGTCTCTGTCCCTGAACCTCAGAAGATCCTCAGCTTAAACAAGTCGAAGAACAGTGTCACTGTCTGAAAACTTGATTGCTGCAGTGGCTGTGACCTCATCAAAAGTCAAGAATTCCATCCGATCTAGATATCCATCTTGAAAATGTTGAGGAATTGGAATTTCTTTCAACTGTTTAGTAGCAGGCCACAACACTATCTTCATTGGATTGTTTGTTTTGGGATCAAGCACCTCTGGATCTCTTCTAATCAGAGAGTTAGCTGTCTTCATTCCAGAGAATTGTTCTTTGACCTGCCGCTCCAAAAAGAATTTGAAGTTGAAAGCCTGAGGATCTTTGGAGGGATTGTGGAATGGAGCATTTGAGAGTTCTGTAAGATCGACTCTTGTCCAAGAACAAAAGTCGTGTGTACTCTTGTAGTATTCAGGAGGGCCAAAGTTCATCTTCACCAACCACGGTTTTAAGTCAGCATGATATCCCCACATCTTAATTCCAGAACGATTTCCAAACTTGTCGCCAAATCTTCGTTTTTCAAGATCAGTTACTGTGAGTTGATGTTGGTCTCCACTTCGATTCTCATCAGAGTTCTTCATAAACAACCATTCTTCTTTCTTCTCAAAAGTAACATTTCTTTTAGCTTGCTTGATAGTGATTCGAGTATTGGCATTGACAAGCTCAGTTTCGAATCGATCAACAACTCGTGTGGTTCTGGGAGGTGGAGGATCCACAGGATTGTCATTTAGAGAAGGCTGGAAGGACCTTCAGTTGCTACTGGCTGAACGACAGATGACTTGAATTTGTCACCAAATTCTTCATAAAGTTTATTCTTCAAGTCATAGTAGCATGCAGTCAAAGCTCCAAGGTGAGTTTGGAGATCAGTTATTTGCTTTGATTTGGCCATGTTGTCAGCTTCAACATCTGAAAGACGAATGTCAAGATTACCTATCAAAATATCTTTTTCAATGATCGTCTGTTTCAACACACCAATCTCAACCTTGAGCTCTGTGTTGGAAGGCTCAACTCCCCCGGATCTACCTTCCTCAATAGATATGCCTTTTCCGCGAGGAGGAAGGCCTGTTGCTTCTTGTGCTGCCAAGGCCTATGCAAGTCTCTGAAAAGCGATGTCATGATCAGGCCTTGGGAGGGAGGAACCTCTAGGAGCTGAAGGACTCCCTGCTTCAAAGATGGTTCTTGGTCATTCATGATCAGGAGCAGTTGAAACGGTTGGAGTAGTAGCTGATGTTGTGATTGCAGGCTGAATGGGTGAGGTCTGTTCCTGAATTAGTACCCCCGGCCTCGGATCATGTCTTCTTCTCTTCAATGGAGGCTGGGAGGTATGTGTCACAAGTGGATCACTCATAAATGGCGTAGAAGTTGGAGCATCAACATTAAGCGGAGGAATCCTTGATGTTATATCCGTGTCAATTGGAGTACTGGCCATCTGTGCAGAGGAAGGAGGCGTAGCTTCTTGAACATTATCCACTTCCCGTGTCTCCATTGCCGGTTGTGCAACTTCATGGACATTGTAAAAGAAGGAGTCAAAGTCCTCATTTGTGGGGCAATAGTCATCCGCAAACCCAAAATTCATTTCCACATCGTCATATCTAGCCAAGTTACCACCAAAAATTGAGTCATCATCACTGAAACCCTCATCATTACCATCATCATCACCATCACCACCCGTGTCTTGACTCTTGTTGAAGTCACTCTGTACCTCCACATTGATCATGGTGTCATGTTCCTCTGCTACCATTGCAACAGGAGGAACTCGTTCTTCTTCATGATCTGAGACGTTAATGACATCGTCTTCAGATTCCAAGTGGTCAGAGGAATCACTGGACTCAGATGCATCATTCAATTCAGCAAACGCCCCAAACTTCACCAAAGGGTATTTTCCTTGGAACATAAATTTACCCTTACGGTTCTGTTTAATTAACACAATGGTGTTTGACCCAAGGGATTTCATATCTAAAGTTTCTCCTTCCTTATCAATCTTTGGGAATTGGTTGTTGATGAGCAGCTGAATGAACCTTAGGTACATGAGAAATTTATCTCTTGTCTTTCCTTTAATATTCCCGATAACTTCATCCAAGATAAACTTGGAGAAGTTGAAATCAAGTCCCGCAGCAAGAGCGACGATTGCACCTGTGTTCCGTAAAGAGATTTCATCCGCTCCAGATCTCCTTCCTGAGATGCAGCTCACAAAGATGAGCTAGAAACCTCCGGTATGGTGGTAACAGCTTCTTTAGGGTTGGAGGAAATTCTCCTTCATATCCCATTTTACCGAGGAGTTCTTGAGCTTGATCTATTTCAATCTCGGTTAGGAAACTTGGTTGGTCTTTAATTTTCAGAACTTCCCGGATGATCTGCTCTGTTGCAATGACCTTGCTTCCTTTAACAGTAGCTTCAACAGACATTGAGCCATCATTCCCCTTTTTCACTACTGCGGTCTTCCAGAACTCTTTAATCAGGCTTTGGTAGATCGCTGGATTTAGAGTCAGAGCAGTAGCTAAGCAACATTTCTTCAAACCATGGATCATGGACTTGAATTCACCATGAGCTGCTGGAGGGTCAACCAAAAAGATCGTGAAATTGTGACTATCAGCAAACTTGAGTTCATCCATTTTGATCTGCACTTAACCAAGCCAAGTGAGAAAACAATTTATTTAATCATTTAAGACTAAGGTTTTACTCATGTAACAATTTAATTAGGCTTTAATGGTATTAAGTGTTAAAAACAGTTTTTAATGTCCAAAAATTGAGTGTACGGTCAGATAGGGAGTTTACGACCGTAAACGAGTGTACGGCCGTAAGCCCTTCAATGGCTGTAAACAGCTCATGAACCGTAAACGCCGACAGTTTCAATTTCTTCGATTAATCCTTCGATTCAAGTTCATTTTACTGTTAAAATGACATTCTGGTGATCGCAATGGGCATACCTACAAACGTAAACAATCAATTTCGAGTTATAAACACAAAGATAGATGGATCGATGAACAGCCTTTGAGAGGATTTGAGGGAGTTTACGGCCGTAGAAAGAAAAATGAGAGTAAAGGAGTGTACAGCCGAACTCAACACCATATATACCCGGACCCAAGACCCGGTCCAAAACCCATGGACTACAACCCAAAAAGCTTCAAAAAATTAAGTCCAATACCCAAAAAGAATTAAAAAATAATGCATTTTGAGGACTAAAAAATAAAATAAAATAAAATAAAATAAAAATAAAATAAAACAAATTCTAAAAATTAAACTAAACAATTTTTAATTTTTTTAATTTTTTATTTTTATCAAGATAAAATTAAAAATAAACATAAAAATAAAATTTCAAATTAAAATGAATTAACACTAATTTCACTTCAACTAACGCTAATAAAATTTTATGAGATTAGGATCAAAGTTGTTAGACAGTCCAAATCCGTTTATCGGTACCTCTACCTTCATGTCTAGATCTTGGCGATCGCCAGTATTGTGGTCCACTTAAACACGAAAGATTGTGACAAATTTTTGAAACACTATAAATGACAAGGCATTGTGACCTTACGTTCCTAGATAAAATTCCTAGGGACCATTCATCTGACGACGACCAAGGATATTGTTTTCCCCCTAAATTGAGCAGCGAGATATACAGACAACCTAGTGATTGTTCAATTTTAAATGTACTAGAACATGTTTCCCGCTTCCTAACATACCCCAATAATCAGGGACTTCCAAAGTACTCCTTACTTTAAGTGAGCAGACAATTATTATGAGAGAAGTCAGATTTAGAATTAATATGTTATACACCCAGGTCGGATCTCTTCCAATCTCGTAGAGGGTGAAACATATGACTAGCCAGATTTAGAGGGATTGAGAAGTAGAATGATGCATATGTTGTGTACCAGGTCGGATGTATTTCAATCACGCAAAGGAGACAACATATCGAATCGAGCTTTGCTAAACGATTTTGTGAACAAATCTGCCACATTATTAGTAGTGGGAACCTGTTCCAACCGAATGAGCGAACACTCATAACAATCTATGATAAAATGCACTTTGATATCGATGTGCTTGGTTTTCGAGTGTTGGACTGGATTTTTAGCAATTTGAATCGCAGCTTCATTATCACAAAAAATAGGGGTTTCTAGAAAATTCAAACCGTAATCCAGTAATTGATGTTGTATCCAGATAACTTGAGAACAACAGACAGAAGCAGCTACGTATTCCGCCTCTGCCGTTGAGGTTGAGACTGTATGTTGTTTCTTGCACTGCCATGACACCAGCCGGTCTCCAAGAAATTGACATCCGGCAGACGTTGATTTCCTGTCAAGCTCACAGCCTCCATAATTACTGTCAGCAAAAGCATATAAATCAAATTCAGAATTTTTCGGATACCAAAGACCCAATTTTGGGCTGCCTTTGAGATACCGAAAAATTCTTTTGACAGCAATAAGATGTGAAAGTTTAGGATTAGCCTGATATCGTGTGCATTGAGAAACTACGAACATGATGTCTGGCCTGCTTGCGGTTAGATACATCAACGATCCGATCATCGATCTGTAGTCAGTCTGATCTACGGATTCGCCTTCAATATCTGGAGTCAACAGGGGTCTCTCGGCTATCGGCGTCAAGGTAGGTTTTGCGTCTCGAAACCCGAACTTCTCTAGCATATCTTCAACATACTTGGAGCAGGATTCCGGTTGAATCTTGTTTGACCTGAAGCCCCCAAAAACATGGTCATCTCCCCCAAAGAGCTCATCTCGAACCTCTTCTTCATCACGCATTCAAACTCCTTGCATAGATGTGGACATGTTGACCCGAATATGATGTCATCGACGTAGATTTGAACAAGAATCTGATCGCCACCAACATGCTTAATGAACAGGGTTTGATCAATTGTTCCCAGTGAATAGTCATGCTCGAGCAAGTGCTTCGTAAGAGTTGCATACCACGCCCTTGGAGCATGATGTAACCCGTATAAAGCCTTGTCGAACTTGTAGACGTGATTCGGAAACTTCGAATTGACAAACCCAGGAGGTTGATCAACATAGATTTCTTCCTTCACAGCGCCGTACAGGAAGGCAGTCTTGACGTCCATCTGGTAAACCGTGAAATCCATGAAGGAAGCATACGCGAGGAAAATGAGAATAGCCTCCAAGGGAGCTACCGGAGCATAAACTTCGGTGTAGTCGAGACCCTCAATTTGGCGAAATCCACGTACAACCAATCAGGCCTTATTCCGCACAATACCCCCTGAATCATCTTGCTTGTTTCGATAAACCCAGCGCGTGTCGAGTGACATCTTGCCCTTAGGTAATTCAACCAGCTTCCAAACCCCAAGCTTTTCAAACTGTCACACCCCCGAACCAGACGGCGGAAACGTCTGACGGCTCGTGTGACTCAAATTGAAATATCATCACGATGAATATACATGAAACATAACATAAACAACACCATGCATTAATACATTACAACTGACCTTGTTCACATCAAGTACATTGTCTAAATATTACATATCAATAGCATAATTTGTTCGAGAGTCACAAAACATAACATCCTAACACACTTGGTAATTTTCTTCAGCTTATCTGTTACCTGAGAATACAAGTTATTTTGAAAACGGTCAACATATATAATGTTGGTGAGTTCATAAGCAGGTTTGATATGAAAATGTTTTGTATTGTTTGAAAAACCCAGAAAATCCGATATTTTCTGAAACGACAATTGTTTACGAAACAGGTGTAATGATCCATAAGTATATGCGTGAATGATTTCAAAATGTGTAAAGGTGATATGTTTCTCATAATAAATTCTTGTGTTATAGTTATTGAAAGTAAAAGTGAATAATGTTGTTCCCCCGGAAAACCCGATGTTTTCCAATATAAATAGCATGATCGTTTTGTATTATTGTATCGTCACAACGAATGAATATGATTCCCCATGATTACTTAGATGGTATCAGATCTCTATGTGAGTCGTTATAACCATGCATAATAATGACTAATTCGTCTGTCTTGGCATTCTTGCGAATGCCGGTATTGAATCAAGATTTTGTCACCCTAGACTAGCCGAGTCTAACTGTAGCGAACAGCTTAGGTGTGGGGGAGTCACCCCCGTATAGATCTATACACAAACTCTCGCTCTCCCTCCAGGAGACTTTGATTATAACTACAGACTACGACCGACACTTATTGGTGTCACCCATTATTACTCATTAAATCCAAATGAAATTGAATAACATTGTTTTACAACCCGAATTATGTTTACTTGAATATATGGTATGCCTAACAGACGAAGAGAAGAGGACTACGGAGGCCCACTGATCACGTATGTTATTATAGGCTGTCGAGTATGGACGGACACGTTAGCCCATCACGCATATGATTGATTTGGACCTTACTAGCAATGCAAATGGGCGACTACGGCCCAATAGCATGTAAAAGCCATTGAGGGTCCATTAGGCATGTAATTGGGTCACCTGAGGCCCAATAAACATGTGTAATTATATTGGGCCCAATAATCATGATATTGGGCCACAAAGGCCCAATAGCATGGATAGAAGGTATTTGAGCCCAACCATTGAATCGCTTATGTTTTATCGAGTTTAAGTTCGTATTGCTGATATTTGTTGTATGCTAAATGTTTATTCGCAATGTAAAAAAATATATCTTAACGTTTGATTTGTATATATATATATATATATATATATATATATATATATATATAAAGTCATGCGTTATAAACTTGATATTATTAACCCAAACATTTATAATTGTTTATTTGACCCAAAAACATTTAGATTGACCATTTTGGCCCCTTTTTCTATAAAAATGGCACTTTTAGTCTCTTTTTATGAAAATTGACATTTTTGGTCCTTAAACCATTTTTCTTGACAATTTCCACCCAAACTTTATTTGAATAGTAATTTCAGTCCAAAACTATTGCATTTGTCATTTCCAGCCTTTATTTGTAAAAGTTTTACATTTTTGGCCCAATTTCCGTAAGTTTTACAATTTTGACCCCAAAATCAAGAACTTTGCATTTTTAGTCCAATTTGGTAATAAAATCATTTTCAACCCCTGAAAAAGTTTATTTACGTTTTAGACTCATAGTTTGTTGAGTTTTCCATTTCAACCCCTCAAAACTTCATTTTTTTCGCAACCTTGGGCCCAAAAACTCGTGAGGCCCAATTGAAAGCCCAATAAGCTAAAATTTATGTTTTTGACCGTTTGGAAAGTATTATTTTCATAAAAATAAGCTTTTATACAAATAAATACCTTATAACCCTCATAAAACCGATAATTATCAATTTACACCCAATCTTTGTTATTTTTGCAAAAATGACACTTGTAAAGTTCTTTGGCTTTGTTTTTCACTTATTAACTAAAGGACCCTTAGATCTATGATGTATGTTGTTTATTATGTTTTTGTTTATGATTCTTTCACCCTTTTTGCTATAGATCTCGAAATATCTCAAGTATTACATATTATCACAACCAAAAACTAAAGAAATCACACATAACATGCAAACACACATAGATCATCACATAATACTTATATTCTCCCCCAAAAACAAGTAAAAACCGAAAACAAGGGGGTATGAACTCACCTTGCTTAGTTGTTTCGGTTTTGAAGAAGATGTGAAGAAGATTTTTGGTCCTAGCAACACCTTGATGTGGATCTCGAGCTTATGGAGCTTCTAAGGTGTGATCATGGAATAAAACTATGTAAGAAGGAGTTCTTGGTGTTAAAATGAAAGAAGATGTTGGTTTTTGATATTAACTTACCAATAATAGTGATTGTGGTGAAAAATCCCCTTGGAAACACTCTAAATCTAGAAATTTTGAGGAAATGAAGAAGGAGTTGTTCTTGAAAACTTGAGAGAGAGTTTGAAGGAAGTTTGAAGGTGTGTGTGTGTTTTCCTCTTGCTCTCGGCCGAAAAAGAAAAAGAGAGGGGAGAGGAGAGAAAGAAGTGAAGTGATGGATGCATGGGAATGTGAGATTGTATGGATACATGGTGTGTAATCTCCTAATTATACCTTAAACAAAAATGAGGTGTCAAGGCATTCTAATCCCCATTATTCTCTTTTTTTTATATGTGTGTTGGGCCGAGAGGGAGAAAGGAGAGAAGTGGTTTGGGCCTTTAGTGCTTGAGTCCGATAATATGAAGCCCAAATTGATGATTTTCGGCCCATTGGGCCCTTAGGAGGGTTTACGGCCCAATCTTGCATAAAAGAATGGATTTGTGGCCCATTAAGATTAATTAGATTTGTTATTGCCCAACAATGCCCATTAAGGTAAACCAATTCATTTGGGGTCCATTATGGCCCAAAATGTTAAGTTTCATGAAAGTGGGTCCAATTAGGGCCCATTTAAGGGTCCTAAGCCCAAAATAGTCAAATTGGAAGCTTATTGGTCCATTAGGCCCAATAAGGAAATCCTAGTCCATAATGGACTTAAACCGGGATTTTTAGGGTTTCCAATCTTTTGTTGACCATTTGAAGTGTTCGTATAGAGTGTTTGATGGAATTTTGTTGTCATTGAATAAACATCATGCATACTTTCAAGTTTTAGCCACAAATGTTACCCTTGTTAATGTTTACAAAAACCTTAGAATTCCTAGTTGTGACACAAACTGATTCAACTCCTCATGCATAGCATCCACCCAGCTAGGCTCATTCAATGCCATTTCAACATTCTTTGGCTCTATTTGAGATATGAAGCAAGAATAGAGACATGTATTTACATCTCCACTCCGACTCCGTGTTTGAACACCGTCACCCAGCTAACCAATGATGTTTTCGATCGGGTGATCGCGTTGAATTCTGGAAGGTAGCTCCTGGCTGATGTCATTGAGCGTTACGGGAAGGTTGTGAATATTGACAAATCCATCATCTGCTAAATGATCCACCTCAGATGGTCTGGAATCGTGAGAGGGGCTTGCCACAAACTCATTAGTAATCGGTTCGGGAAAGAGAAGTTCCATGAATGTTTGAGTAACAGCGGAAGCATCTTTGGACATAAACTCTCTTTCATCAGGAGTAAGAGGAGTTGCATCAGCATCTGGATTTTTTTGTTGATACAGAGACTCCGACGAATCGCTTGGAACAGATGCATCCACTGTAGGAGTCGTAGAGGACACCACCGACGGTCTATAAACAACTTCTTCGTCTTCATCTTCAATCACAGCCTTCGAACCAGAGATGTAACCAGACAAATCATCTGAAAACACATTGAACGACTTGAATAAAGAAGTATAATCAAACAACCAATCTGGACCGACTCTAGCATCCGTTTCGTTCTCCTCCAACCAGCGCACGTCGAAGGATTCTACGATTTGCTTTGTCTTCTAATTGTAAACCCTGTACGCCGTGCGAGCCGCATACCCCACAAAGTAACAATCATCGGCTTTGGCGTTGAATTTAGGATTGGATTCCAGATGAAGGATGGTGCAACGACAGCCAAAGATACGGAAGTGACTAACAGATGGCTTATGACCGTAGATAATTTCGTATGGAGTCTTCATCTGAGCTTTGTTGATCAGAACACAATTTTGAACATAACACGTCGTGTTGATCGCCTCGGCCCAAAAGAAAACTGGAAGTTTGGAGTCACATAACATCGTCATTGCTGCGTCTTGTAATGTTCGGTTCCACCGCTCAGCAACACCATTTTGTTAAGGAGTGCGAGCAGCACTGTATTGTCGCACTATCCCCTTTTCCGCTAAAAAATGATCGATAACAACATTTTTGAATTTTTTCCCGTTGTCAGTTCTGAGCGCCTTCACCCGGTGGTTGGTCTGGTTCTCTATCATCACAATAAACTTCTTAATCAAGTCAGCAACCCCAACCTTGTTGGACAAGAAGAAAACCCATGTGAACCGCGAGAAGTCATCGATCACAACCAGACAATATGAATTATGTTGATGCTGAGGACGTTGACCGGACCAATTAAGTCCATATGTAACAATTGGAGCACCTGGTTGATTGAATTGACCTGTTTAGGTAGATGTGGCTTTTTGTGATGTTTTCCTTGGGTGCATGCCACACACTTTTCAAACGTGATGAAATCTTTTACAGGAAGAACGCGCACTATTTCATTCTTAGCAAGTCGATTCAAGTTCTTTGCGTTAGCATGACCGAGTCTTCGATGCCATAGCATAGCATTGTGCTCGGAAACCTTTGAGAAAAGGCAAGTGACTTGTTCAGGAAGATTGTTGTTCATGTCAATGATATATACATTGCCATCCCCTTTTGATTTCACAAGAATCCATTCTTCTGGAATGACAATGCCTGGCTTCAAAATTAGACATTCTTTATCTGTGAAATGCGTCGAATAGCCCTTTTCACAAATCTGAGAGACGCTCAACAAACTGTGCTTTAACTCGGGCGCGTAGATAACATTCTCGAAGCTCAGCACTCCTTTGGAAACTGTTCCTTTTTGAGTGATTTTTCCGCCATCTCCTCCCGCAAAGGAAACGAATCCCCCATTAAAATTCTGAATGTTGTGTAGTTGGTAGATGTCTCCTATCATGTGCCTGGAACAACCGTTGTCGACATACCATGGTCTGGCGACATTCCTCCGCAGCTGTTCCTGCACAATGAGCAGGATTATTTAGATTTGGGAACCCAGGTCATTACAGCCCTGGGTGTACCCTTGACTTTGATAGATTTATCCTTTTGATTTTTCAAATTTGCATTAATATCAGAAACACTTTCAGAGGATGATGATGATGGGACAGTGGTAGATTTGAGCACCCATTGGTAGTTAGATTTTAAAGTATTCACAAGTGAATTAGAAACATTTTTCCTTTTCTTTGAACGTTTAGATTTTCGGCTACAATTAGTCGAAGATCCAGACGCACCCTTTGACGAAATTGACCTTGGCTCAGCCGCAGTCGATTTCGTCAAAGAACATGTGGCTGGTTTAGAGAAAACTTGTTTGTTCGATTTAAGATCGCCCCTTTTCTTATTATTATGAACTTTCCGATCATCATCACGAAGACGAGATCTCGAGGACTTTCTCGTTAGAGACCTTCCTCGAGACTCGTTTTCTTTCCTCGAGGTTGAAAAATGCACAAATGCCCTGTTGGGACAATTTTGAGCAATGTGGCTGGTAGTACCACAGTTGAAACATATTTGCTTATTATCATTAGACCTGGTACCGCCTTTATCAGATTTCATGCTCTTATTGACTTTTCTAACTTTCCCACACGTGCAAGTGCAAGAGTCAGATTGTGTGACAGGTGTAGAAGATGTGGATGTGCTAGTGTCAGATTCAGATTCACTAGGTTTCACAAAAACAACACCACATTTATCAGAGACATTAACATTTGACACCAAATCACCACAAATTAAAACATCAGTCTTAACATCAAAAACAGACTCATCAACTTTTGAAATAAGAACACCAAATTTTGACACAAACTTATTATCAGACTCAATCTTTCCATTCTCCTGTTTTTCCTGGCTTACTGATGAATCTGCATCGGAAGTAGAAACGTTAGTATCTAAATTCCTAGCACTGAATTCTGTTGCCTGTTGAGCAGTTGGTTTACCATAAACCATAAATGGTTCACGATGTATCTCAGCTTGAGTTAATGGAGTAGCAGAATAATTGTGATTGAATGGGGGAGGGACACTCTCATAACCTATTCCTACTTGCTTCTGGTCCCTCCATTTCATCTGGTGTTCAATTATTGTTGCAACTCTTTCACTTGACACATCGAATTTCTTGAAGTTAAAATCATCATTTGCGAAACGAGTCTTCAATGTGTCAAGTTCCGCAGTTACAACATCAAAATCCTTTTTAAGATATCTATAATGAACACACTTGTCACTATAGTCAGCCTGTAATTTCTTATAGTTATTTGTCTTGGCCTCTAATTGATCTTTCAATGGTTTCTGGCCTTTCCTAAGTTGGTATCCTTCATACTTTAGTTCCTCTATCTCTCTGCGCATCAAATCAGCATGTTCACGTAAAAAGTTGATAGTTTTAATACAAGATGGAGAGCAAGTGATTTCACTTAACTCTGACTTTGCAGGCTCTGGCGTAGTTTGAACCATGAATGCAAATTGTAGATTCGTCATCTCCGCCTCTGGGTCCACCTCATCTTCTTCATCTGCAATGTCGTTGATTTGAGCAAGATGCGCATTTTCAGGTCCCGAGATGTTCAGGGCCTGAATTTGGTCGTCCCAATCAAACGACTGAGCTACCACAGCAAGATTTGCAGTATGGTTGCTGGTGGTAGCTCCCCTGCTGTTACCCACTGGCACCAATGTTTTTCGTTGTTTTCTCTCGTATCAGGCTTCGGGCAGTCTCTGGCAAAATGACCAGGTTCATGGCAGTTAAAGCATCGGAGTTTGCCTTTGTTGAACCCCACCTTCTTTTCAGCATTCATTCCCCAATTATTTTTGACTGTTTTCTTGGAGAACTGTCTTGACCTGAACATCGCCATAATGATTTGCCATGTAATATCCATCTCCTCAAAATCTTCAGGATGAATTTGATCCAAATCAGCGAAAGATAGTTGAGGAGGTAGCTTACAAGCCACGAAAGCATTGTAGCAGTTGACAAGACCAGTAGCAAGAGCCAAATTTTCATCATTTTCCTTGGGAGCAGGAGCTGGAGCAGGTGCTTTGGAAGAAGAAGCAACTTGTGGATAAGATATTGGAGGTTGAACATTTTGCATGAATGGAGTGGCATATGATGATGGTTGAGGAGAAACAAACGGCTGAACTTGAGGAGTGGTGAAGGATGAGAATGCATTGTTGGATTGAATCCCGAGATTAGCAGTGGAGTACGAATTGACATGATTTAACTCCCTTTGCTTGTCATCCAGATCATAAGCTTTAAAAATTGCCATGGTTCGTCTTCTTAATCACAGACACGTCCATGTCCCATAACTTAGGCAGAGAATTGAGCAGCTTCTTATTTATTTCCGACCCGGTGACCAAGATACCTGCATAGCTCATCTCAGTTGTTAGAGCAGTGAACCTCTGCAGTTGAGCCTCTAGAGATTCTCCCAAGATATGATTGAACATGTTAAACTTTTGTCTCAGCATATCCTGTCGACTTTGTTTCATGTCCTCATTCCCTTCATAAACTTATATCAGTGCCTCGCATAGTGCCTTTGCAGACATGTATTCACGGAAACCTTGAGCAATCTCTGGTAACAAAGCCATAGTAAGTGTAGCAAGTGCTCTCTCTTGCTGTTCAACTTTATCGAATTCTTCATCAGTATACTGTTTGACAGCCTTGTCAACGATCGTTTTATCCGGAAGTGTTGTGGTGATTCTGATAGGTCCTTTCAAGATACATCTCCAAATCTTGAAATCTTTCATCTTGATATATTTCTCCATACGATATTTCCATTCCGGGAACCCCTCAGCCGATAACAAACAGGGGATGCGAGTGGTTGTGCCCATAACTGAATCAAGTTCATGGTGAGAATTTTATGAATCCATTTTTTTAAAAAATTTTCTTGATCAAATGAAAAGATACTTGAAAACAAAAATTAGAACAATATAAGTGTTTACGGCTGGAAATTGTTTACGGCCGTACACTCAATTCACCGTCAACAGATTACGGCCAAGTGAAGCTTTTACGGTTCAAGATAGTTTACGGTCAAGCAAGAGTTTGAGGCCTTTGAGGATCAACTGTTTACGGCTTTTGAAGATCAACGATTTGCGGCTGTATCAAGTGTTTTCGGTCGTACTCCCTTCAACACTACTAACCGTAAACCCCCAGAAATGATGAGAACAAGTGTTTTTCGTGCAAATTTTGATTCCCTTAGCTGTGACAACTCAAACAAATACGGAACCAAGATTGAACAATGAAGAAACTGAAGATCCTTTCAACCATAAACTCAACTAAAGTTGTTTTGACACCAGATTTGCTCTGATACCAATTGTAAGGTCCCAATTACAAGATCCAAACCAGTGATCAAAACAAACAAGAACAAGAATGAGTAGAAGAAGAAGATTATCAAGCAATGCACACGTCTATTAGAGAAGAACGTCTGGTACACCTTGAGTTACACACACAATTGACCGTAAACACTATGCATACATCACTACTGACAGACTCTGACACATACGATTTATAGGGAATGACTGACCGAAAAGAAGTTCACGGCCGTAAACCTGTTTACGGCTGTGAACACTAACTCAGCCGTAAACACACATCAACAAGTACAAACATATCCAACATGACCAAGACCCTACCAAGACTTATATAGATGATTGCCTAGCCCAAACCACAAATATATGACCTATTAGAAGTTATGAAGATTTTTGGGTTAGCCGCGTACACAGGGCGTACTAGGGAATCCTTAGTACGTTGGGCGTACCAGGAGTACGCAGGGTGTAGGAAATCAGTGCCCAAACCTTATTTTCGTGGTTTGAGCCCTATTTAAGCTCCTTAACTCCCCCAAACCCATTCCATTCTCAGCCTCCACCTCTCCAACACCCTCTCTTGTAACCCTAACCCTAGATTTAGCCTTATGAGCAAAAAGAATGTGTTTTTAAGTGCTTTGGAGTGTTCTTGGTGCACCTTGGAGAACAAGGAACTCATTAAAGAAATTTTGGTTGTATTGGAGCTTCTAGATCCTGACCTTGTTCACTTTGATCTTTCTTCTAGATGTATAAAGTTTGAATCTTGATGAAGAAATTGTTAGATCGAGCTAGTTTTGGGTGTTATGGGCTTTTGGTCACTTTAAATACATAAAGTTTAGATCTTCAAAGTTTGTGACCTTGTTATGGATAAAGTTGGAAACTTTATCCATATAAATATCATTTTGATTCAGATCTCAAGGTTGGAGACTTGTACTTAATGGATTAAGTTAAAAAAGATGCACTTTTGGGTCCCTTTGAGACTTAAAGACTAGATCTTGTTTGTTGGGACCATTCTAGTGCATAAAGTTGGAGACTTTATCCATGATGAAGCTATAAAAATGAGATATTGGCCCTTCTATCCCTTGCATATAAGAGTTGTGATGTCTTATTGGGTTAAAAACTTAGGGTTTTGGACATTAAGCACTTTATAGCCATGAAAAGTCACAAAGTTGGAAACTTTATGACTTAGGACATCATTTTGGGCTTGGATCTGAGTTTTAGACGTAAGGGCTTAATGGAATAAGCTCTTAATGGAGTTTTGGGATTGGGTTGTGTACACTTGGCGTAACTAATGGTACGCTGCACGCACACAGTCAGTGCCCTGCTTTTGGTCAACATCAGAGTATGGTGGACGTACTCTCTTGGTACGCAGGACGTACTCCGTTAGGACGAAATATTGACTTTTGGACCTTAACCGTTGACTTTGACTTTGACCAGGGTTGACCAAGTTTAACCTAAGGGCATTTTGGGTAATTTGATTTATAGTTTGAGATTTAACTTCCTGTTAATTGTACATGTGACCGATAGAGATAGATTTTAGAGCAGTGATCGTTGTAGCTATTCTTTCAGACTGTAAGGTGAGTTTTCTCACTATATCCATGGGTCTAAGGCACCAATGCCAGCCCATTACTTGTTATATGGATTGATAGTTGTGTCTAAGATGCTTGCATGAAAGACCAGGATCTGGCCCCTGGCAATTGTACGAAAGACCAGTATCTGGCCCCTGGGAATTGTATGAAAGACCAAGATCTGGCCCCTGGCACTTGTATGCAAGATCGGGATTTGGCCCTCGGTATTGCAAGGAAAGACCACAGGGGTAGCCATGACACTTTTATGTTTTGGTATGTGGTATTTTGGGGAACTCACTAAGCTTTGTGCTTATGGTTTCATATTTACGATTTCAGGTACTTTCGGTTCAAAAGAGAAGGGCCCGGCGTGACTGCACAGCACCCCCTAGAGTTTTCTGTATTTGCAATTAATGATATTACTCTAATGTTTAAATAATATATTCACTTTGATTGGTTTTGGAACAACTCATTGTTTGATTACTGCTTTAAAAGTGAAAATTTTACCTTGGATTTTCAGGACGTTGCATAGCGTTCGACATATAATCATTAATTCATAAGTTAGAGAGAGATGTGTATAGATCTATAGTGATTGACACTCCCACCTATGGTTGCTAGCTACAACTCGACAGCAAGTCGAAGCAAGCATAACTTTCTTAACACAATGATGTCTGATGAAGCGTTGTGGTATTTCTTTCGGGATCAACAGTCATAGCTCGATTATAGTTTATGATGTGTGTATGGAGGGATTGATCTCAATAACTTAGAAAGCAGCAGAATATTCAAGATTAAAATTCAAGAATGAGAGAACAAACAAGTAACTTGCACAACAAGAAGTTAAGAAAAAAATGTTGGGTTTTGAGCATTCTAACACTCCTAAGGTGTACATGCAACCCTAGAAACCTTGGATCTAGGTTTTTCTAAAATACATGCAAAATACTTTTTCCAAGGTTCATAATCCTATCTAGCATACATGGGGAACTTTTAAACATAAAAGATAGCTAGAGTTACATACCTTGTAGTTGATTTGATTCCTTGAAAACCTTGTGAGCCTAGCACCCCAAGTGTGATGCCTCAAATGTCTCACACAACACCAAATGCTATTGGAATGACTTGAGAGAAATGTAGAACACTTCTAAAATCGGCTTGCCCTCTCTATTTCTTGGTGTGTCCGATTTTGGTGAACAACATGTTGCTTATATAGTGTGTTACACTTAGGGTTACACCATGTAAACCCTAATGTAACATGGCTCTTCATTTCCATGACCCATGGGTTTAAATCTCCATGGAGCATCCATGGAGCATCCTATGGGTTTTAGCCCAACTTGATAATCCATGGAGCCTTTAGCCCACTATACAAGTATGGATGATTTACACAATCAACCCATATATTTAATTAGTCATCTTTTTGATCACTTAATTAATTCTAAATTAATTCTTGATCAATACTAATTAAATAATATTATTAATATATTAGAACTTATAATATATTAATAAACCATAAGTGTTATTTCTCTCATTTTAGTCAATCCAAATGCATGATGCAATGCAACCCAAATGGACCATGCTAATCGGGTCAAGTACAACCCAGAAATAGTTATGAACTTAGACACCTAATCCAACAGTCTCCCACTTGGATAAGTCAATAACTATATATGCAATAATAACTTCAGGAACCGATCAGCAATCATAGCTCTTTCAAGGTCTCTCGGAACTGAGAAGATGATGATATGCCATTTAAGATAAGTGATCATATAATCCTCTGTTCTAGATATCAGTCGTACAAATACATGGAACAATGTCTTTCTTATTGTCCAGCAGTTTGTTTCCCGATTTCCGATTTGTTTGACATAGAACTTAATTGAACAGATCAATCTTAGTTCTGACTGGGCCCGGTACATAGGTCAAAACAAAATCATCGAGGGGCCCAGATATCGCTTCTAATCCAAGAAGGAACAGATAAACTTCGACTCATATGCTTGTTCTACTACTTGTTGAATTACACACAAAGGCACGTTTTATAACATCGAGTTATCAATGCGTTTTCGTATAATCAATGCATAACCAACTTATAGGCAACAAGTCATTTCTCTAGGTTTGAAGACTTATATGATATTACCGTCTCACGATCACTTAAGATAAATTCCATGAAGTGATACCAGTGAGCGTAGGTTAAATCCAATACTCAGAACTTATGAGCACTCACGAGTGTTGTAGCACCACTTTGTCCAACATCTTAGACCTCTACATGCCAACCCGTGACAGTCTTGATTCATATCTACTTCCAACATATGACCGACTGTGGATGGTTTGAATAACTTAGTCATTCAGGATGAGCGACTTAGTTACTCTGGAAGTCAAAACATGCAAAGCGAAACACAAGGTTAATCGAATCAACTATGGTCTCAGAACGTATGAATATAAATAAAACACCTTTTATTTATCACCATATTGATTACGCATTGTTCATTGTATACTATTTCCAACTATCAACTTTATACTTGAATTAAAACAATAGTTGTCCCTTGCTCCAAGCATGTACACTATGGTTTTTTTTCTAAAAACTAGTCATGCCATACACCAAGTATGCACACTATGTTTTTCCAAACATTAGTTATGCCATACACCTAGTATGCACACTAAGTTTGTCTATGATATTTATTCTGTGAAATAGATAGATTGAACATAATTCCAATGATACTCATTTCACAATCCCAAATCCTTACCGCAAATGCAAGAATGTCAAATTCCTGCCATTTACCCAAATCTGTTAGATTTTAAACTTATATGCATTGGACCTCTTATAATGATTATGCACAAAGTCACAAAGACTTGTCAACAGACATTACAGAGTATTCCAATGGAGATCAACTCCATGGGACCGAAGTCTCATATTCAAAGTTCATTGCTTTAAACATTCTTCTTGCATTAAGTTTCCTAATCTTACATAGATTTAATGAATAACTTCCTCCTATGGGAACATTTCCATATTCCCCTTTTGACTATCACTCCTGAACAAGAGTTGCCTCTTTTTCAAAATATGTCAATATGGTCCTTCCAAAATTAACACTATACTTCCAACTGTCCCTGAGCAACCAATCTTTGGTAAACCTTAGATTGTCCTCGACAATTTCTTAATCAAATTAGTCATATCTGTTCTACTACTTTTCCCTCTTAATGCTCTAGGAATTTTGGAAAAGTTTAGAACAGATGGATATTATAGCACATGAAATCGATCCTATATCCGAAGCATATAGGACATGATTCATTAAGACATGATACTAGACCAGTCTTTTGCTATAATATTTCTATTACTATTTGCCAAGTTCTCATAATCCAGATTATAAAAAGGGATGCCGTAATCATAACTGGATTTTAGAACGCAAGTAATGGACACATACATAGAATTTCCTTATGTTGAGCCATTCCAACATAAAATTCATATATATATCCTTGACTAAAGATGATTAAAACCTCAATCTAAGCTTTTAAAAATTAAATGAAGTATAATTTCCTCTCCCTTAATTATAGCAAAACAACTTTTCCCAATTGAAACCTTTTGTTTTCTATAATTAACATTGCTAACTTGCAACACTTATTATAATTATCATGCTCCCACTTGCATGATGATTATTAGCATAACACTTATGCTCCCACTAGCTTTGACATGTACTCAGAAATCAGCTGGACTTCTAGAAAAACAATACTTTATTAACTTTCTTACCAAAGTTCAGATTTCTGATACGAGATGCTTTGATAAAACTTTATCAAAATCATATACCTTTCCTTAGATAGCACACATGTGTGTCCAAACAATTATAGAACTATGAAAAGGGATGCCGTAATCATAGTCTCAATTGTTTAGACCTTTTCCATTTCTCACAAGTCCATGTTAGTGTGCTGGTTAACCACACATGCTCCACTAACGACTTTGAGAATGCAAATATCACAATTGCTATCTACTTAAAATCTACTTAGTGAAAGCGTTTCCTCACCATCATTTTCATGAATCGGAGAAAAACCTTATGACACTTAGATTTTCTGGTGTATGTGTTCCTATCCATATGAATTTGTCAAAACCATAATCACAAGACAATGTTAGTGACAAATCCAAACTCTTATGGATTGAACTTGTGCAGTCTTAACTTCTTGCCACCTGGCAGCACAAGATTGGGCACAGAAATAGGAATATGTCAACACGATAGGTTACAAACCTCAAGTCGTGTGCTGGTGATTAACTATAGGTTTTTCTTCCTCATTAGATCTAGAAGCTTTTTCAAGATCTTTAAGACTCCCACTATTCTCTTGACATATAAGACTCATGTGACAACCCGAAATTTCTATTTTGTACAACCATTCACTTCAATAGAAGTCAGAACTGTTTATGCTAACTTTCAAGCTTATTGGAATAAGTTTCAGTGTTTTAAGATTAGTACTTTAGGAGATAACAGGAGAGAGGATCCCCTAGGGTTTATTGTACAACAATAATGTCCCAAAACTCCAAGAGTTTGGAGTTTACGGCCTAAACAAGGGTGTTTACGGTCGTAAACCCTAAAAGGGGGTATAAAGATGACACTTAGTCATATTTTACCACTTTTCACATTTTCAAGATCCAAAACCAAATTCTCTCTCAAGTATCATCCAACATTTCTTCAAGATCTTCAACTTGTAAGTGTTTCTAGCCCTAATAACTTGATATCTACCCTAATCTAGTGATCTAACATGATTCCATCCGTGAAATCATTCCAAAAGTGTAGATCTTCAAGTTTCACCAAGAACACACACTAGTGTTCTTGGACTTTTAGCACCTTTTCAAGATTCTACCTAGTAAGTACTCCTACCCTAGTGTATTATAAAGCTTGTTACACTTCTAAACATCAAGAAAACACCCAAGAAACACAAGATCAAGGTGTTTACGGTCCAATATGTTCTTGGACCGTAAACCCTAAAAAGGGTGCCAAAGTGTACCCTAGTCCCTTCTAAGCCTTGGAAACTAGTCTAGACCCCTTCCTTGTTGTGCTTAGGACTCAAAACAACCAAAATACCATAAATCATTTGGGTTTATGGCCGTAAACCCAAAGGGAAATGGTCTAAGGACCGTAAACTCCTAAAAAGGAGTGAAATGGTGCCCTAATCTCTTCCTAAGGCTTAAACATGAAGTAGGAATGCTTCTTGTGATATTTAAGGCTTCAAAACACAAAATGGTCAAGAAACATGAGTTTACGGCCGTAAACTCATGGGTTTACGACCGTAAACTCAAGGAGTTATGGTCACAAAACCGTAAACTCCAAAGGAGTTTACCCTTGAACCCTAAACTCGATAGCAGGGTCCTACCACCCATAGATGCAATCCTTATGACTTATAGCACTTAAAACAATTGTTTTACATGTCTTAGGATGTCTTAAACTTGGTTAATTAGCTGTTTTATGACTAATTGGATACATATATGTGATTATATGTTAACTAGGATCATTGTGTGTGTACAAGTCTTCACTTGACACTTAGGATACTACATCATTCAGTTCATCCACAACCACCCACTACATGTGAGTTCATACCCCTTAATCAATATTTTAAATGATTTTAAATGCTTTCATGGGGGGGGGGGGAATACAAGTAGAAAACAGGAAGTTATAGAATCAATCACATGTGATTTATAACTGTGTTTTCAACCAACTGATTTCACATACTTCAAAATGTGATAAATACAATAGTTTTCGGCTGTTTTATACTTTGTTATCAAATGATTTACTTTGGAATCTTTTTATAAACTGACATCAAGTCATCATTATTTATTGTTCAAAACTCTTAAATGTTTTACAAAACCTCCTTCAACTTATTGTTAAAAACCATATCTATACACTTATGTTTCATATACATATGTATTGATATGAGAGCTTTCATTCTTTCTTCAGTTCCAACACTCTTGTGTAGCAAGGGTGTATAAATCTACTTGGACATTCAATTTACATTCCAGTAAACTATTATAGGTATAGTTTAGGGGATACAAACTACTATTCCTATTACAAGGAATTACACAAGAGTCAGTTCATTCATGAGTCTATACTAATACATTACATGCAATATGAAGAGATACTATTACATGGATACCATTACATGGATACTTTTACATGGATTCTGTTACATAGATACTATATGA
The DNA here is from genome assembly GCF_052849685.1 of Lactuca virosa. NCBI lineage: Eukaryota > Viridiplantae > Streptophyta > Magnoliopsida > Asterales > Asteraceae > Lactuca > Lactuca virosa. The sequence continues at coordinate 116,361,269 of NC_136431.1, forward strand.
TGAGATACTATTACATATTATATGTGTAGATACTATTATATATGTACGGGACTAACCATTCTACACCCAGCTGTTAGCTACAGAGGGAAAATGCACATCGACGGATGTCTACGGTTAATACTATTCGGCAATTACTATGTCGTGTTTATCCTAGTACCAAAGGATAATACTTAAATGATTATATAATTTCCCTTTTACTTTTATTTTGTGACATATTCACATAAACGATGAGGTAGACTATATATTTATAATAATAGTCACACAGGGGAAAACTTTCATTGATACAGAAATGCAACTTTCAAAGCATTCAGGTCTTGATAGAAGACTACCTTTTATACTAGTAGGCAATATGGGATTTTCTAGGGTTTTCACACTTATACTAAATGTTTTATTAAACATTTACAAGTCTTTCATAACAGCTTTTCAAATCAATGACACCATAATACTTATGAATTCACCAGCTTTATGCTGATCTACGCTTTCAAAATAACTTGTATTCTCAGGTCACCAGTAGACAGGTACGATGACCAGGTTTTGAGAAGACGGAGCACAGACAAGACTCGTCTTTTATTTTGATTACATATTTTGGTGTCTTATTACTATGAAAGAACACTCATGTATTAAAACTTTACTTTTAATGCAATGGATGATGTTGTTGCTTGTTTACTACTTTGCACTGTTATGATACTTTACATGACGTCCTCCACCCCTGAACGTTTCCGCCGTTCTTGGTTTTGGGGTGTGACATATTGGTATCAGAGCTTTGTTTATAGTGAATTGAGTATATCAACCCATAAAAGATATACAGACTATAAATACATTGGGATTAAAATACTCTGACCAAGAGTTTATACTTTTAAATAATAAAATATTTACCTAAGTATACATGCCTGCGTTCATACTAAAATCAGTGTCACAATGACAAGAACAAAAGTATTACCATTGTTGAATATCACAAGTAAGCTCGGGGATATATGGTCAGTCCTGGGAGTGGCATAGCCTGATCAACTATGCTGGTCCGAGGAATGATTAGCATATGCCCAAGAATAGTTGTGATATGGCAACAAGTCTAAAAACTTACCAACATTACCACAATGAAATACCATATGGGTATTTGGTGTTACTATAATTACTTATTTGAGAACTAAAAGGTCTTTATCAGTAGGTCAATAGTTGCTGAGTGGATACACTAAGATTATATGTATCTAGGACGTCATAGACTTAGAATCTGTGAATCTTTGCTTTACTTCTTGTCCTTGTTTGGTTGTAGGTTTAGAGTTAGGGTCACTTATTCGAAGGTCTATCCTGTCCTGAGTACATATAACTGGTATGCACTAAACAAGTATTGAAGTAACTGATAAAGATCATCTTATAATTATCTTAGTTAGTACGTCTATTAATTTCTTCTTATATCCCTTTTCTCGCGTAGATATCATGGCTGGATTCCATCCCCACGGCGACCCGTACTACCCTAACCACGGCAATGTTGGATGGCTCGGAGAAGAGCCAGAGAATGATCACCCAATTCCTTTGGATGATCACGAAGTTGAAGGCTTTTCTGATAGTTCTGACTCAGAACCAGAAGTCAACAATCTACCCCCAGCTGCTCATGACCCAAACCCTCGCCCAACGTTTCAAGGACCCACACCCCTGTGGGCCACAAACTTGAATAGATGGAGTCAGGAACATATTCAACCCATCCCCTACAATGGAGACAGAAGCTTCTACAACCTCACTGAGGGAGGTTCAGCTGACAGGGTCCTACCCATCATGGTTCGTAGGATTTCCCGGAACACCGAACAGGGTCGAGCCGCTATCGACCGAGTCATGGAGATTGACGCCAACTCTGGCGTTAACATAGTCCGCATTCGCCAACTAGAGTCTGCTCATGACAGGACTCTGGTCCACAATGCAGCTCTGCAGAGAGAACTTGCTGGAACCCAAGCTGAAGTCAGGTAACTTCGAGCTCAGCAAATAAGATCTGACAGGCGTGTGAGGGACATAGAACGCCTTCTGTCGGAATCAAGAACTCACTCTAGTAGTTCTCGTCGCCGATAGAATCTCATCGACTTCTCTTTTGGATATAACCTAGTTATGTAAAACTCTGGTCTAATTTCCTATCTTTGTAAATCTTAGACCTGTTAGGTCTTGATTAGGTCGTAGTCCTGTCAAAATTTTCCATCTTGGTTGATGTAAGGCCTCCTACTAGGCCATTTTTCCCGAACTTGTTACATCTGTAATTCCAGTAATATTGACAGGTACCTGATCTCATGGAAATTATTATCCAAATGCTATCATCTGTTGGTTCTAGATCTATATTTAATCGTGCTGTTGAACTATGAAGAGTTAGTCCATGAGTCATTTTCATCAACTTTCCTATTGAATTCTTATCTATATCTTCATCTTTCTAAACTTATAGTTAAAGGATGCCTCCTCGCAGAAATCCGAGGCGTAACAATAATAACGAAACACCGATACCACCACCACCTCCACCACCTCCTCAGTTCGACGCTGCTATGTTCCAAGCAGCTGTCACGGCGGCCGTAGCGGCTGCCATGTCCCACATCAATACTCCTGTCCCTAGTAGATCGGGAACAGGTGCACCTCCTTCCAACCATGGCGAGAGCCATGGGCACCCCCGGGAATGCACCTACAAGGATTTTACGAATGCCAAACCCAGAAATTTCAATGGAACTGGAGGGATTATGATCTTAAGGCAGTGGATAGAAAAGACAGAAGCAGTCTTTGAAATTTGCGCCTGCCCAGAGAACAATAAGGTCAAGTTTGCTACTTGTACCTTTTCTGACAGGGCTTTAACTTGGTGGAATGGCCACGTTAAGTCACTGACTATAATAGTGGCAAATTCGATAAGTTGGGAAAACTTGAAAGCCATGCTGATGAGAGAGTACTGTCCACGGGGGGAAATTCAAAAACTCAAACAGGAACTCTGGGGTCTTGAAATGGTTGGTTCTGACATATCAACTTATACTAATAGATTCTGTGATCTGGCAATTCTTTGCCCTGATATGGTTGCTCTTGAGAGCAAGAAAATAGAGAGATATATTTGGGGACTGTCGCCCCAGATCCAGTCAAGTGTGTTAGCATCCAGGCCTGTTTCTTTTGACAGCGCCAAAGAGCTGGCACAATCTCTTATAGATCACGGAAATCACCAGAACCCAACGATTTCTACACCTGAGCAACAAAAGGGAAACAACAACAACAACAAGAAAAAGGGGTGGAACAAGAGGAAAAGCGGGGCTTCGCAAGAATCCTCAAAGAGACAACAACTAGTTACAATCAATGCTGCCACAGTAACTCCTGTTGTCCCTGCTAATCCCTTACCAGCGAAGCCTTATGCCGGTAATCTTCCGAGGTGCAACAAATGCACCTTCCATCACAACGGACCTTGCCGGGAAATGCAGTGCACTAACTGCAACAGAAGGGGGCATACTGCCTGTTTCTGCAAGACTCCAGCAAGGCCGACCGCTCAAGTTCCTAACGCCGGTGTGGGCCAAGCTTGCTACGGTTGTGGCGAAGTGGGCCACTACAAGAGGAACTGCCCTAAGGCAGGGATAGCTGGCGGAGTAGGAAGAGTTCTGGCCATAGGCCACGAGGAAGCCGTAGCTGATCCTACGATAGTTACTGGTACGTTTCTCCTCGATAACTCATATGCTTGCATACTTTTTGACAGTGGAGCGGAGAAAAGCTTCGTAAACCAGGAATTTGCACACCTGCTTAAACAAAAACCACGTGCACTAGATAAATCATTCACTGTAGAAATGGAAAACGGGAAAACGGAAAGTACTAACGCACATACGTAGGTTGTACTCTAACTTTAGATGGCCATACTTTCGAGATAGACCTCATGCCGGTCCCAATTAAAAGTTTCAACGTCATTATCGGCATGGATTGGTTGAGTCTTCATCGCGCCGACATCTTGTGCTTTGAAAAAGCAGTTCGTCTTAACCTCCCTAACAGCGAAACCCTAGTAATCTACGGCGACAAACCTAGTACGAGCCTTCGCATCATTTCGTGCATACAAGCTCAGAAGTGCTTGCGAAAGGAATATCATGCATTCCTCGCACACATCGTCGATACGAGTCAAGAAGTGAAAGATATTCAGAACATCCCAGAAGTACGCGACTTTCTCGACATCTTTCCAGAAGAACTTCCAGGATTACCACCACAACGCCAAGTCGAGTTCAGAATCGACTTAGTGCCAGGGGCTACTCCAGTAGCCAAATCTCCATATCGTCTGGCACCAGCGGAGATGCAGGAACTTTCCAGTCAGCTTAACGAACTTCTCAAGAAGGGATTCATTAGGCCAAGCTTCTCACCATGGGGAGCACCGGTCTTGTTCGTCAAGAAGAAAGACGGATCGTTTCGTATGTGCATCGACTACAGGGAACTCAACAAGCTTACCATTAAAAATCATTATCCCTTACCCCGCATTGATGATTTATTTGATCAACTTCAAGGAGACAACTACTTCTCGAAGATAGATCTACGATCCGGATACCACCAACTACGAGTGTTAGAGGAGGATGTTCCCAAGACAGCCTTCCGAACTCGTTATGGACACTACGAGTTTGTAGTGATGCCGTTCGGCTTAACAAACGTGCCCGATGTATTCATGGATTTAATGAAAAGGGGGTGTCATCCTTACTTGGATCAGTTCGTCATCGTCTTCATCGATGACATACTCATCTACTCTCGAAGTAAGGAGGAACATAGTCAACACCTACGAAGAGTCTTAGAAACATTACGATCGGAGAAGCTCTATGCGAAGTTCTCTAAGTGCGAATTTTGGATTCGAAGAGTCGAATTCTTGGGCCACGTAGTTAGTGAAGAGGGAATTCACGTGGACCCTTCCAAAATCAAGGCCATTGAGAACTGGTCAGCACCGAAGACACCTACATAAATTCGTCAATTTCTAGGTCTCGCTGGCTACTATCGCAGGTTCATTCAGAACTTCTCCCGCATTGCGAAACCCCTTACAACACTGACCCAGAAGGGCGTGGCCTTTGACTGGGAAGAGAAGCAAGAGAGAGCGTTCGAAACGCTCAAGCGAGCCTTGTGCACCGCACCAATACTATCCCTCCCCGAAGGGATAGAAGACTTCGTTGTCTATTGCGATGCTTCAAATCAAGGGCTCGGCTGTGTTCTGATGCAACGAGGTAAGGTCATCGCCTATGCCTCGAGACAGCTGAAGACACACGAGGTCAACTACACCACCCACGATCTTGAACTAGGAGCAGTTGTGTTTGCTCTGAAGATCTGGAGACACTACCTGTATGGTACAAAAAGCACGATCTTTACAAACCACAAAAGCCTACAACATATATTCGACCAGAAGGAGCTCAACATGAGACAACGACGGTGGGTCGAGCTACTCAGTGATTACGAATGAGAAATTCGTTATCATCCGGGTAAAGCCAACGTAGTAGCTGATGCCCTAAGTCGGAAGGATACTCTGGTCGTAGAGTCAAATCTTTGACTCTAACTATCCATTCACACTTGTCCACGCAAATTAAGGAGGCTCAGCTCGACGCTTTGAAACCTGAAAATGTGGCGAGTGAAACCCTAAGAGGGATGGATAAAAATTTAGAAGTCAAGGGTGGCGGAGCCTTATACCTCATGGATCGGATCTGGACACTGAAACGCGGTGGCTTCAGAGACTTGGTCATGACCGAGGCACACAACACTCGTTATTCCGTCCACCCAGGTTCAGATAAGATGTATCTGGATCTTAAAAAGCTATACTGGTGGCCTAACATGAAAGCAGAGATTGCTACCTTCGTAAGTAAATGCCTTACTTGCGCAAAGGTTAAGGTCGAATACCAGAAACCCTCAAGTCTAATGCAACAGCCTGAAATTCCTGAATGGAAGTGGGAGCGGATCACTATGGACTTCATACCAAGTTGCCCAAGACAACGGGTGGACTTGATACCATATGGGTCATCATCGACAGATTGACCAAGTCCGCACACTTCCTGCCTATCAAAGAAACCGACAAGATGGAGAAACTTACGAGAACCTACATTCGGGAGATTGTACAACTGCACGGTGTTCCCATATCCATTATCTCGGACAGAGATAGTAGATTCACTTCGAGGTTCTGGCAGTCGCTACAAAGTTCCCTAGGAACTAGGTTGGACATGAGTACAGCCTACCATCCATAGACCGACGGACAAAGTGAGAGAACTATCCAAACCTTGGAAGATATGTTGCGAGCCTGTGTGATCGACTTTGGAAAAGAATGGGATACTCATTTACCCCTTGTATAATTTTCCTACAACAACAGTTATCACACGAGCATAAAGGCTGCTCCATTCGAGGCCCTTTATGGCCGAAAGTGCAGATCCCCTCTGTGTTGGGCTGAGGTGGGTGATACCCAGTTAGCTAAAGGACGAGTTCCTGAAAGCACTCTCACAGGTCCGGAGATCATTCCGGAAACGACAGAGAAGATCGTTCAGATTCGTGAACGATTGAAAGCCTCTAGAGACCGACAGAAAAGCTACGCTGATAAACGAAGGAAACCGTTGGAATTCCAGGTGGGAGACTGTGTTCTATTGAAGGTATCACCCTGGAAGGGCTTGATACGCTTCGAAAAGCGTGGAAAGCTAAATCCAAGGTACATAGGGCCTTTCGAGATTCTCGCAAGAATCGTCCCTGTAGCTTACAAACTTAACTTACCACGCGAACTCAGTAACGTACATTCTACTTTCCACGTCTCGAACTTGAAAAAGTGTCTGTCCGACGAGACTCTTGTAATCCCACTCGACGAGATCGAGATCAACGAGAGCCTCAACTTCGTGGAAGAACTAGTAGAGATCATGGACTGGGAGGTCAAGCAAACGAAACAAAGCCGTATCCCGATAGTGAAGGTTCGCTGGAACGCCAAGCGAGGACCTGAATTCACTTGGGAGCGAGAGGATCAGATGAAACTGAAATATCCTCATCTTTTTACTTAGTTATTTGTAACTACTTATTTGCTTAAACTCTAATTTCGGGACGAAATTCCTTCTAACGGGGGATGATGTGACAACCCGAAATTTCTATTCTGTACAACCATTCACTTCAATAGAAGTCAGAACTGTTTCTGCTAACTTTCAAGCTTATTGGAATAAGTTTCAGTGTTTTAAGATTAGTACTTTAGGAGATAACAGGAGACAGGATGCCCTAGGGTTTATTGTACAACAATAATGTCCCAAAACTCCAAGAGTTTGGTGTTTACGGCCTAAACAAGGGTGTTTACGGCCGTAAACCCTAAAAGGGGGTATAAATATGACACTTAGTCATATTTTACCACTTTTCACATTTTCAAGATCCAAAACCAAATTCTCACTCAAGTATCATCCAACATTTCTTCAAGATTTTCAACTTGTAAGTGTTTCTAGCCCTAATAAGTTGATATCTACCCTAATCTAGTGATCTAACATGATTCCATCCGTGAAATCATTCCAAAAGTGTAGATCTTCAATTTTCACCAAGAACACCAAGAACACACACTAGTGTTCTTGGACTTTTAGCACCTTTTCAAGCTTCTACCTAGTAAGTACTCCTACCCTAGTGTATTATAAAGCTTGTTACACTTCTAAACATCAAGAAAACACCCAAGAAACACAAGATCAAGGTGTTTACGGTCCAATATGTTCTTGGACCGTAAACCCTAAAAAGGGTGCCAAAGTGTGCCCTAGTCCCTTCTAAGCCTTGGAAACTAGTCTAGGCCCCTTCCTTGTTGTGCTTAGGACTCAAAACAACCAAAAGACCATAAATCATTTGGGTTTACGGCCGTAAACCCAAAGGGAAATGGGCTAAGGACCGTAAACTCCTAAAAAGGAGTGAAATGGTGCCCTAATCTCTTCCTAAGGCTTAAACATGAAGTAGGAATGCTTCTTGTGATCTTTAAGGCTTCAAAACACAAAATGGTCAAGAAACATGAGTTTACGGCCGTAAACTCATGGGTTTACGACCGTAAACTCAAGGAGTTATGGTCACAAACCCGTAAACTACAAGGGAGTTTACCCTTGAACCCCAAACTCAATAGCAACGTCCTACCACCCTTAGATGCAATCCTTATGACTTATAGCACTTAAAACAAGTGTTTTACATGTCTTAGGATGTCTTAAACTTGGTTACTTAGCTGTTTTATGACTAATTGGATACATATATGTGATTATATGTTAACTAGGATCATTGTGTGTGTACAAGTGTTTTACATGTCTTAGGATGTCTTAAACTTGGTTACTTAGCTGTTTTATGACTAATTGGATACATATATGTGATTATATGTTAACTAGGATCATTGTGTGTGTACAAGTCTTCACTTGACACTTAGGATCCTACATCATTCAGTTCATCCACAACCACCCACTACAGGTGAGTTCATACCCCTTAATAAATCTTTTAAATGATTTTAAATGCTTTCATGGGGGGGGGGGAATACAAGTAGAAAACAGGAAGTTATAGAATCAATCACATGTGATTTATAACTGTGTTTTCAACCAACTGATTTCACATACTTCAAAATGTGATAAATACAATAGTTTCCGGCTGTTTTATACTTTGTTATTAAATGATTTACTTTTGAATCTTTTTATAAACTGACATCAAGTCATCATTATTTATTGTTCAAAACTCTTAAATGTTTTACAAAACCTCCTTCAACTTATTGTTAAAAACCATATCTATACAATTATGTTTCATATACATATGTATTGATATGAGAGCTTTCATTCTTTCTTCAGTTCCAACACTCTTGTGTAGCAAGGGTGTATAAATCTACTTGGACATTCAATTTACATTCCAGTAAACTATTATAGGTATATTTTACGGGATACAAACTACTATTCCTATTACAAGGAATTACACAAGAGTCAGTTCATTCATGAGTCTATACTAATACATTACATGCAATATGAAGAGATACTATTACATGGATACTTTTACATGGATTCTGTTACATAGATACTATATGATGAGATACTATTACATATTATATGTGTAGATACTATTATATATGTACGGGACTAACCATTCTACACCCAGCTGTTAGCTACAAAGGGAAAATGCACATCGACGGATGTCTACGGTTAATACTATTCGGCAATTACTATGTCGTGTTTATCCTAGTACCAAAGGATAATACTTAAATGATTATATAATTTCCCTTTTACTTTTATTTTGTGACACATTCACATAAACGATGAGGTAGACTATATATTGATAATAATAGTCACACAGGGGAAAAACTTTCATTGATACAGAAATGCAACTTTCAAAGCATTCAGGTCTTGATAGAAGACTACCTTTTATACTAGTAGGAAATATGGGATTTTTTAGGGTTTTCACACTTATACTAAATGTTTTATTAAACATTTACAAGTCTTTCATAACAGCTTTTCAAATCAATGACACCATAATACTTATGAATTCACCAGCTTTATGCTGATCTACGCTTTCAAAATAACTTGTATTCTCAGGTCACCAGTAGACAGGTACGATGACCAGGTTTTGAGAAGACGGAGCACAGACAAGACTCGTCTTTTATTTTGATTACATATTTTGGTGTCTTATTACTATGAAAGAACACTCATGTATTAAAACTTTACTTTTAATGCAATGGATGATGTTGTTGCTTGTTTACTACTTTCCACTGTTATGATACTTTACATGACGTCCTCCACCCCTGAACGTTTCCGCGGTTCTTGGTTTTGGGGTGTGACAACTCACCTGCCAAATATTCAAGAGATAGTGTGGATTCTTTATCAAGACAAACACTTCACATAGTTGGCCTTAGTTGGTCTTTGTTTTATCCAAAACATCACAACTTACCAATTTCAAATGTACAAGAGTAGGACACTATTACTCTTACATTTGACAAGTGTTATAAACCTTTCTTTAAGATATGTCACTCAACTTATAGTCATGGAGTATGACTCTAAGACTTGTTTTTGGAACGAAGTATGACTCATCTTCTTGATTCTTTCAGCAATTCTTGATTCCTCTTCTTAGCCATAGGAATGCACTAAGATGTCCTTAGAGGACCAATTGTGATATTGTTTCTTAATCATTAAGATGATCACAAAACATGATACTAAAGTACTCTCCCATCTTTTCAGATTTGAGAAACTTTTATCTTTCTGCCTAATTTGATTCTTCTCATTCGTTCTGCCATACATCGAAACTTTTCCAATGTTTCAGAATTATACTTAACTTGTAAGTATAACCATATTTACTAAACCTTTGTAAATCATGACGAATAGTCTTATCAATCTTTTGTGGTGGACTTGACTAGTGCACAAGATTGTGTACTCGATCCCTTAGTCCTTCACTTGACTCACATATACATGTGAATAATGAATTAGTCTAATTTTCCAAAGCTGAAAGTTCTCATTCATCATACTATACAACTTGCATGATTCCAAGTTTCAGTCCAAATGAAACTTGATTGATGAGAATATTCCTTATTTGGTAAATTTAGACATTACCACAAATGATAGAATCAAATTCACATTTCCATTATTTCTAGAAATCATACAAACATCAATTTTTCATAAAATTCCATTGCATGGAGATATAATAAAACACAATTTTTATTAATTTATAAATGCGGAAAAAACTTTTTCCTTACAAAGCAACTTTAAATGAAAACTATGCTATGTAACATCCGGATTTCCAGGTATCATAATTTAAGTATTTATTTTGAGTTAAGAGGAGGGACTCAACGAGTAGACGCCTAAACTCGTCGAGTAGGATCGCGACTGATGACTCAGATTAATGAATGGACTCGACGAGTCGGTGAGTCGACTCGACGAGTCCGCGCTGTGGACAGAAACCCTAAATCTTTGGGCATGTGTCCTATTTAAAGCTCCTTAAGGCCTTTAGTGGCGGCCACACACACCCTTGAGAGACCCTAACGAACCAGAGAGCATACAGAGTGAGGGAAGGAGCTAATTACATCACCATTAGTGCATTCTTGCAAGAAGGAAGGAGGGGATTCAAGATAGGCTGATTGAGGAGCTTAGATCTGCTACCACTTCTTCAAAGGTTGCTGTTTGACGTATGAACCCATGCCTATTTTTGTGTATATCATAGATCTCATGCATCTAGGGTTTCTTTACCCTTCTTTAGTTGGAATAGGGAGCATATGGAGTCCCATTGAGGAACAGACATTAGATCTGGACCTTGAGAGGTCCAGAGAGTCCTAATCATCCAGCTTTATGCAGTCCCATGAGAGTTTTGAGCCTAGGTTATCATTTTGAGAGTTATTTCATCAAATATAGCCATATGTGTGATGCATGAACGTAAAGGTTGGACCTTTACGTGACTTTTGGGTGTTAGAAGGTTAGATCTACAAGTTAGAGAAACAGATCTGACCTCAGAAGGTCAATTGAGTGTTGCGATGGAGGAAACTCGCCGAGTCCATAAGAGGACTCGACGAGTCGGATCGGGTTGCCCCGCGGGTCGTGATCAGAGGTAACCTGTCGAGTGAAAGGTTAACTCGACGAGTCGAGTGAGGCCTTAAAAGGATTCACAGGACACGCATGGACTCGCCGAGTCACCCGAGTGCACTCGACGAGTCTGGTCAAAATTGGACCGTTGACTGGAGTTGACTTCTATTGACATTAGGGTTTTGGTCAACTGATTCAAGAGAGGCCATGAAAGGGGTAGAATGGCCTTCTACCCATTCTTTAGAAATGAGAACATAAAGAGAGTATTGATTAGAGATATTATCTTTCTGATAGGCGGAGGCTAGATCAGGGATATCGAGCACGAGAGTTACTAGACATCATATGAGGTGAGTCTTCTCAGTATACATTACCTAGACTGGTACGTATGTGCAGACCGGAGGGTCTTATGTGTTATGTGCTTGCTTGAGATTATGTGCATTGTGATTTATGTATGCTATGTGATGTTAGACCGGACCGGAGGGTCCAACGACTTACGAGGCCAGAGGGTCCTCAACCAGACCGGACCGGAGGGTCCAACGATTTATATCGGACCAGAGGGTCTAACGAGCTAGACCGGACCGGAGGGTCCAACAAGCTATGGGACTGGAGGGTCTCGGTGAGACACACTGACCAGAGGGTCTTACCAAGTTATAGCCTCGAGTAGCTTATGTGTTGTATGTGGTATTTTGGGGAAGTCACTAAGCATTTATGCTTACCGTGTTATGTGATATGTGTTTCAGGTACCAGCGAGGATCGCGGGAAGGCGCCGGTATGATCTGTACACACTGATAGAGTATTATGTACTATGTATTGAGATTCTGGGATATGTTTTACTGAGATAACATTTGATACATTTGGGTTTGAGATTACTTTATGAGATATGTTATGTTTTAAAAATGAAAATTGTTTTGAAAATTCACGTCGTTACAAGTTTGTATAAGAGCCTTGGTTTTAGGGATTCGGATGCACCTTCGGGCGTATCTGAACTCAAACTGAGGATTTGAGATAATTTTCATAAAAGAAACAATTTTTCTAAAAGAGTAAAAGGTCTTTGGAGAAAAGTAGAACAGAGCAGTGTGTACGATCAGCCAGCACCCGAACGGTGATTTCCCAAAATACCCTTACATTATGTGTTATGAGATATTATGTGATGTGTTATGCATGCTAGAGTAGGCTAGGTATTCATATTTAGGACTAGAGTGGCCTGACTTGTGATGTCTTAGCCTAGGAGATTACTGCTACTATGAGTTACTTCGAGAGCAAGTAGGTAGCAGTGAGGAGCTTATGATAGGTCTACTTGAGGGTAGCCTGTGATTAGCGAGATATAGAGTACTTGTGATCTGGAATCCTAGGAGGAGGACTTAGGATGAACATTGATGCGGTGTGGAAGGTAGTATAGGGCCCGTACTACTGGAAACACCGGATCAGTGAGCAGTCCAAGTAAGAATCCTTAGGGTACTAAGGAACAAGTATGGTTGAGTTATCGAGTGCGAGTATACTCAAGCGAGTCTCTGATTTCTTTATGTTGTGTTTCAGAGACATCATGGTTGGGACACGCCACACTCCGGAGAGCAGCGGTGTTAGCGATGAGGAGATTCGCCGGATGATTCATGATGAGGTGGTCGCTGCTATCAGAGAGGCTATTCCGGAGATGTTTGGGTCTATCAAGACCACACTGATTGAGACGTTTGACGAGCGATATGCTGCTGTTACTGAGGCGGCTGCTGCTGCAGCCACTGCAGCTGTCGCTGCCACGAGGCCACAAGGGGGTGACTCGTTGCTGTGCCGAGAGTTCAGCAACACGAAGCCACCAGAGTTTGATGGGACTCGTGTTCATGTCCGGAGCACCTAAGGGTACGGTTCACGCTGAACCAGCTTCGTGTTACTGAACTCTCGGTACAGCAACGAGTCACCTCCCTATGTCCTGGTAGCAGCGACTGCTGCGATGGCCACAGCAACAGCAGCATCAGTAAGAGCAGTGTACCGCTCATGAAAAGTCTCGATCAGCGTGGTCTTGATAGACCCGAACATCTCCGGAATCTCGGCTCGGATGGCAGCAGCCACCTCCTCATGAATCAACCTGCGGATCTCCTCATCACTAACACCACTGCTCTTAGGTGTGTGGCGTGTCCCAACCATGATGTCTCTCTGAAATACAACATAAAATATCAAAGACCCGCTCGAGCATACTCGTACTCGATAACACAACCCTACTTGTTCCCTAGTACCCTAAGGATTCTTACTTGGACTGCGCACTGATACGGTGTCTTCGGTAGTACGGGCCCTTATACTGATGGGTTTTTAAGCATTCTGACACTTCCTAAGTGTACATGCAACCCTAATAACCTTGAATATATGTTTTCTCTATATACATGCAAATTTCTTTTTCAAGGTTATTTCCTAACTAGCATGGCATGGGGATTACATAAAACATAAAACTAGTAGAAATACATACATTGTTGTTGCTTGGATTCCTTCAAGACTTTGTGAGCCTAGCACCCCAAATGTTGTGCCTCAAATGCTTCACACAACACCACAAGACTTGGAATAACTTGAGAGAATACTTCTAGCACTCAAAATCGGTTATGCCCTCTCTAGTAACACTAGGTCACGTTTTTGCTAGCCATAGGGTTCCTTTTATAGTGTTGTCACAATTAGGGTTTACACATAAATGCCCTTAATTGTCATGACTCTTGATTTCTCATGACCCATGGGTTTGTAACTCCCATAGACTATCCATGGAGCTCCATATGGTTATAACCAAACCCATAAACCATGGATCATTAATCCACCATAAAAGAATTGATGATTGTCATAATCAACCCTATATATTTAATTAGTCTCACTTTGATCACCAAATTATTACTAGATTAATACTTGATCAATACTAATTAAATAATACTATTATTAATATATTAGAACTTATAATATATTAATAATCATAAGTGCCTTATTCTCTCATTTAGTCTATCCAAGTATTGCAATGCCATGCAACCCAAATGGACCATGCCGGGTCGGGTCAAGTACATACCAAATAAAGTTATGGACTTAGACACTATATCCAACAGTCTCCCACTTGGATAAGTCTAATAACTATATTTGCAAATATGACTTCAAAATCCGACTAGCAATCGTAGCTCTTTCAAAGTCTCTCGGAACTGAGATGATGATGATACGCCATTTAAGATAAGTGATCATATAATCCTCTGTTCTCATGATATCAGCCGGACAAACACATGGAACATGGTCTTACTTATTGTCCAGCATTTGTTTCTCGATCTCTGATTTGTTTCGACATAGAACTAAATTGAACACATCAGTTAGGTTCTGACCGGGCCCGGTACATAGGTCAAAACCAAATCATCGAGGGGCCCAGATATCGCTTCTATTTCTAGAAGGAACAGATAAACTTCGACTGATATGCTTGTACTAACTACTTGTTGAATTATTCACAAAGGCACGTTTTATGACATCGAGTTACCAATGCGTTTTCGTGCAATCAATGAATAACCAACTCATAGTCAACAACTCATATCTCTAGGTTTGAAGATTTATATGATATTACCGTCTCACGATCACTCGAGATAAATTCCATGAAGTGATGCAAGTGAGCGTGGGTTGGATCCAATACTCAACCCTTATGAGTACTCATGAATGTTGTAGCAACCATTGCATTGTCCAAAGCACTTTTAGACAAATCATACAAGCCAAATTCATGACAGTCTTAAATCAATACTTACTTCCAAAGTTTGACTGACTGTGGATGGTTTGAATAATAACATAATTATTCTGGAAGTAAAAACATGCAAAATTGAAACATAGTAAACAATCAACACAAGATAGTAACACCTTACTCATAAATAAATAACAACTTTTATTTATCATCAAATGTCAATTACATTTTACAAGTTTCAGGAATCTAACTATTGAAACTAATATCATCCTTCAGGCCAATGCGCCTTGCATGCTGTAAATGCTTAACCCTGCTCAGTCCCTTCGTGAGGGGATCTGCCGGGTTCTCATCTGATGATACCCTCTTAGCCACGAGGAGTCCTTCTTCTATTCGATGTCTGATGAAATGGTATTTTCTGTCAATGTGCCTAGATCTCCCGTGATCTCTCGGTTCCTTAGCCAAAGCAACCGCACTTTCACTGTCACAGAAAATTTCCATTGGCTCCTTTATAGCTGGTACAACTCCAAGGTCTCCGATGAAGTTCTTTAGCCATATCGCCTCCTTAGCTGCTTCACTTGCTGCTATGTACTCTGATTCACAAGTAGAATCAGCTACTGTCTCCTGCTTGGAACTTTTCCAAGTAATTGCCCCTCCATTTAGGATAAAGACCCAGCCTGACTGAGAGCGGAAATTATCCCTATCAGTCTGGAAGCTAGCATCGCTATATCCTTCCACTCTCAAGTCATCACTGCCTCCGAGGGTAAGGACCCAATCCTTAGTCCTTCGCAGATACTTGAGAATGTTCTTTACCGCTGTCCAGTGTGCCTTGCCAGGGTTCCCTTGATATCTACTGACCATGCTCAAAGCAAAAGCCACATCAGGGCGAGTACAAGTCATAGCATACATGATCGAGCCCACAGCGGAAGCATATGGTATATGACTCATTTCAACTATCTCAACCTCTGTACTCGGACTCTGAGTTTTACTCAGCTTGGCATTACTCTGGATTGGTAATTCTCCTTTCTTGGAATCTTGCATACTGAACCTCTTCAGCACCTTATCCAAGTAAGTACTTTGACTAAGTCCAATTAGTCTCTTACTCCTATCTCTTAATATCCTTATCCCTAGGATATAGGCAGCTTCCCCAAGGTCCTTCATAGCGAAACACTTCCCAAGCCAGGACTTAACCTCCTGCAAGGTTGGGACGTCGTTTCCTATGAGAAGTATGTCATCCACATACAACACCAAGAAGCTAACTATGCTCCCACTAGCCCTGACATACACATAAGACTCATCCTCACTCCTAGAAAAGCCAAACTCTTTGACTTTCTCATCAAAGCAAAGATTCCATCTGCGAGATGCTTGTTTCAATCCATAAATGGATTTATCAAGCTTACACACTCTATTAGGGTATCTTGTATCGACAAAACCCTCTGGTTGAGCCATGTAAACATCCTCAGCCAACTTTCCATTAAGGAAAGCGGTTTTGACATCCATTTGCCATATTTCATAATCATGAAATGCAGCTATGGCTAACAATACTCTAATAGACTTAATCTTAGCTACTGGTGAGAAGGTCTCATCATAGTCAACTCCCGGAGTTTGAGTAAAGCCCTTCGCAACCAGTCGTGCTTTGTAAGTATGTACCTTCCCATCCATGTCGGTCTTCTTCTTGAAGATCCATTTGCACCCAACTGTCTTACGACCTGGTACATTGTCAACCAAGTTCCAAACTTGATTGTCATACATGGACTGAATCTCGCTGTCCATAGCCTCCTTCCATTTAGCAGACTCAGGGCCTGCCATGGCTTCCCTGTAATTATTAGGTTCATCCAAATCTATTAGTGTACTATCACTAATAAATGTATCACCTTCAGTGGTGATGTGATAACCATAATAAAAATCAGGTGTGTTCCTCACCCTAGTGGAACGTCTTGGAGGTACAGACTCATCTATCGGATCAACAGGAGTTTCCTCCTCAGGTTGGTCGATAGCATTTGAGGTTCCTTCACCACTTGACTCTTGAAGCTCTTCAAGGTTAATTTGCCTCCCACTGTCCCCTTGGCTTATGAATTCTCTCTCACGAAAGACTCCTCTTCTTGCTACAAAGACCACATTATCATTGGGTCTGTAGAAGAGGTAACCAAAGGATCTCTGTGGGTAGCCGATGAAAATACACCTCTCACTTCGAGGTTCAAGCTTATCATGAGTCTCACGCCTCACGAAAGCTTCACAACCCCAAATCTTGATGTGGTCCAAATTGGGAACTTTCCCAGTCCACATCTCGTGAGGTGTTTTGGCAACCTTTTTAGTAGGGACTAGATTAAGGATATGGGCGGCAGTCTCTAAGGCATACCCCCAGAAAGAGATTGGTAACGAAGCTTGACTCATCATGGAACGAACCATATCCAACAAGGTTCGATTGCGCCTCTCAGCTACACCATTCAACTGTGGTGTTCTGGGAGGTGTCAATTGTGAGACAATCCCACATTCCTTAAGATAGTCAAGGAACTCAATGCTAAGATACTCTCCTCCCCGATCGGATCGGAGCATCTTGATGTTCCTGCCCAATTGATTCTCCACTTCCTGCTTAAACTCTTTGAACTTTTCAAAGGTTTCTGACTTATGCTTGATTAAGTAAATATATCCATATCTACTGTAATCATCAGTAAAAGTCACATAATAGCGATTAGCATCCCTTGTAGCAACTTGGAAGGGCCCACACACATCCGTGTGTACAAGGTCCAACAAACCTTCACCCCTATCACAAGTACCTGTGAAGGGTGACTTTGTCATTTTTCCAAGCAAACAAGACTCGCAACTATCATCTGACTTGAGGTCAAATGATTCCAAGACTCCAGCCTTTTGGAGTTGGCCTATGCGCTTCTTGTTAACATGTCCAAGACGACAATGCCACAAGGATGCTTTATCCAAGCTATCTGAAGAATCAATATACAACACATTATTTCCTAGATTGTCTACAACATTCACAGCTTCATATACACCATCACAAGGTAATGCTTTAAAGTAAAATACATCATTGTAATAAACATTAATAGCACCATTTTTATTATCAAATGAAAATGAAAAACCTTGTTTGTACAAGCCATGAAAAGAAATAATATTTCTCGCCATTTCGGGCGAGTAACAACACTTATTCAAATCTAACATTAACCCATTATTAAGCAATAAAGAATAAACTCCTATCTTGGTAACAGGTGATGCTTTCCTGTTGCCCATGACTAAGTTTATCTTCCCGTGCTCCACTTGCTCACTTCTTCTTAGTGCCTGCAAATCAGTACAAATGTGAATACCACAACCTGTATCAAGCACCCAAGAATTAGCATTAGATGAGTTATTAGACAATATTGTGTAAATACCTGCATGGGTGGGTTTAACCTTCCCATCCTTTACATCTTGCAGATATTTAGGGCAGCTTCGCTTGAAGTGTCCCTTATCCTGGCAATAGAAGCACTGTGCTTCCTTTGGGTTTGAAGAAGGAGTAATGGGACCTTTCTTTGTCCCACTTGAAGAGGAACCATCAAGAGTCTTACCCTTGGTACCCTTCGAAGGGCTTTTCCTCTTCTTACCCTTTCCCTGCCCAATAGCCAGAACAGGGGCTGTTGAAGGAGTAGAAGTAGCAACCGCTTTACCCTTAAGGCCATTTTCAGCTGTCCTTAAGAGTCCTTGAAGTTTGGTAAGTGTGACTTCCTCCTTGTTCATATGATAAGTCATACGAAACTGATCATAACTTGGAGGTAAGGAATGGAGAATGATGTCAATCGCCATTTCCTCAGGAAAGTCAACATTTAGCTTCAGCAACCGGTCAACGAACCTTTGCATCTTCTGCAAGTGACCGGTGATGGGTTCACCATCCTTCATCCTTGCGGTTATCATGGAGGAGATGATTTCATACCTCTCCTGACGCGCGCTCTGATGGTACCTTTCCATCAGATCCAGGTGCATCTCATAGGGGTAGAAATCTTCATAGGATTTTTGAAGTTCAGGAGTCATGGTGGCCATCATGATGCATGCTACTTTAGTAGCATCCTTTTTCATGTGCAACAAACTCCGCAAACTCTTCAGGAGTAGCAGTGGCTTCACTCACAACCTTAAGCTCCCTATCGAGGACATATTCTTTGTCCTCATAGCGGGTAATCATTCTGATGTTTCTGATCCACTCATTGAAATTGGATCCATCAAAGATGACCTTACCACATAAGTTCATAAGGGAAAAGGAGCCTGTTGGGTTTGAGCCAGAAACATTGTTGGAAGACATCTGAAAGGAAAGAAAGACAAGTTTCATTAGATTAGGAATCCTTAATAATTCACCCAAATGAAATATTAAGGCTAGGATCCAACAAACTATTTATAGTTGGAAGAGGGATGCCGTAATCCATACTATAAAATATTTGAAGGTAGGTAAATGACGATTTACCAATTTCCACCATAAGAACGAAATATTTTATTATTAGGTTTTATTGGTTTTTGAAACTCCTAGATCTTTTGAGATACATTGAACTTTTCAATGACCTGTTTGAATCTCGATTGTGCCCTCTCAAGTTTGTGACTGGGATGCCGAGGATCACAAACAAGGTGTGAATAACCATACAAATTGACTTGGTACCCTCAACAATATTACCTAATCGATGTGCCGGTTAACCACACACGCTCCACCGATCTATAATAAAGTTAAGTTACCCTTTGCCACTCTTACTAGTCCATGTTAGTGTGCCGGTTGACCACACACGCTCCACTAACGACTTGGTAAGGTACAAAGTGTAATTTTATGGGCTAGCACCAATTTCACATTTTCCTAAAGTAACTAAGATTGGGAATTTATAATGTATAGTTACTTTATAATTCATTATACTTTTAACGAGTATTTAAAGTCGTATCCTACCCGTTCGGCTAACGACCCTCCACCGATCAAGGAAGCGGTGGGTGAGAGTGGACACCCATTAAGTCACCATTTTATAGGCAACAACAACCTTATACCCCCCCTTATAGACCGGCTTCGTGAATGAGGCCTATTAACGGTAAGAATGACATATTCTTATACATATCTATATAATAAAATTATAATAATAGTATAAGTGTTGATTTTTAAACTTTTTAAAAATCTAAGGTTTAATTTGGAATTAAAGTATTAAAGTGTAAGACTTTTCAAATTCCAAAACTTGAGGGCAAGATTTGAAACTATTCCAAGTCTCTTCAATTTGTAACTTATGAGTTTTAATGGTTCATAAAAATGAAGACTCTTCATTTTATGAAACCTCTTTAGTTCTTTAATCACAATTTAAAGAAGTGACTTTTGGTTATCCATAACTTGAGGACAAGTTATGGACACCAGCATTGCCATTAAGATCATGAATTAAACACACATGGAGGTTACACATAATTCCTATGATCTTCTAAACTCATATGAACACAAATTCATGTCAAGCAATTTCAAGAAAATCATATAAACATATACAATACTTGAAAATTGATAAAAGTCATGTAAAATGGGTTAACATAATCATTATCATTTTGAAAAACAGATTTTACAAGTCCAAAACAGATTGGGATAATGATCTTAATCCATTTCCAGCAACAAAACTCGAAAAAACTGCCCAGCACGCTCCTACTCGCCGAGTGCATTATTCTACTCGTCGAGTAGGATGAATTTGTTCATGGACTCGGCGAGTCCTCCCCATGGACTCGGCGAGTCCAGTCGTCAGAATGCAGAATTTTCGATTTTTAAGCAGTTTTGCATCAAGTATACAGAAAACAATCCTAGGCTCTGATACCACTGATGGGTTTTTAAGCATTCTAACACTTCCTAAGTGTACATGCAACCCTAATAACCTTGAATCTATGTTTTCTCTATATACATGCAAATTTCTTTTTCAAGGTTATTTCCTAACTAGCATGGCATGGGGATTACATAAAACATAAAACTAGTAGAAATACATACCTTGTTGTTGCTTGGATTCCTTCAAGACTTTGTGAGCCTAGCACCCCAAATGTTGTGCCTCAAATGCTTCACACAACACCACAAGACTTGGAATAACTTGAGAGAATACTTCTAGCACTCAAAATCGGTTATACCCTCTCTAGTAACACTAGGTCACGTTTTTGCTAGCCATAGGGTTCCTTTTATAGTGTTGTCACAATTAGGGTTTACACATGAATGCCCTTAATTGTCATGACTCTTGATTTCTCATGACCCATGGGTTTGTAACTCCCATAGACTATCCATGGAGCTCCATATGGTTATAACCAAACCCATAAACCATGGATCATTAATCCACCATAAAAGAATTGATGATTGTCATAATCAACCCTATATATTTAATTAGTCTCACTTTGATCACCAAATTAATACTAGATTAATACTTGATCAATACTAATTAAATAATACTATTATTAATATGTTAGAACTTATAATATATTAATAATCATAAGTGCCTTATTCTCTCATTTAGTCTATCCAAGTATTGCAATGCCATGCAACCCAAATGGACCATGCCGGGTCGGGTCAAGTACATACCAAATAAAGTTATGGACTTAGACACTATATCCAACATATACTACCATCCACACCGCATCAGTATTCACCCCAAGTCCTCCTCCTTGGATCCCAGATCACAAGTACTCTACATCTCGCTAGCATAGGCTACCTCTCGGTAGACCTCTCATAAGCTCCTCACTGCTACCTACTCACTCTCAAGCATCTAATAGCAGCAGAAATCTTCCTAGGCTAAAGCATCACAAATCAGGCCACTCTAGTCCTAATATGAATACCTAGCCTACTCTAGCATGCATATCATAAAATATCTCATAACATATAACATAAGGGTATTTTGGGAAATCACCGTTCGGGCGCTGGGTTGATCGTACACACTGCTCCGTTCTGCCTTTCTCAAAATCTTTTACTATCTTAGAAAAATTGTTTATTTTATGAAAAACTTTCTCAAATCCTCAGTTTGAGTTCAGATACATCCGAAGTTGCACCCGAATCCCTCAAACCAAGGCTCTGATACCAACTTGTAACAACGTAAATTTCCAAAACAATTTTTTTCATTTTTAAATCATACTTTTAATCATAAAACAATATCAAAACATAATGTATCCAATGTCATCATCACAAAACAATTCCCAGAATCTGAACATAATCTCTATGAGTGTGTACTGATCATGTCGGCGCCTTCCCGTGATCTTCACTGGTACCTGAAACACATAACACACAACACGGTAAGCATAAATGCTTAGTGAGTTCCCCAAAATACCACATACAACACATACGCCACTCGAGGCTATAGTACGACCCTCCGGTCGATGTGTCTCAGCGGGACCCTCCAGTCCCGTAGCTCGTTAGACCCTCTGGTCCGGTCATAGATCGTCGGACCCTTCGGTCCAGTCTGTGTCGTTGGACCCTTCGGTCCGGTCTATATCGTTGGGCCCTCCGGCCCGGTCTGTTCAACACATAGCATACATATAACACAATGCACATAATCTCATATATACACATAGCATACAAGACCCTCCGGTCTACACATAAATACCACTCTAGGTAATGTGTAGTGAAAAGACTCACCTCGGCTATCTCGGATAATCTCGCACACGTATACACTGATCTAGCCTCCGCCTAAACACATAAACAATTATCTCAAATCAATAACGGCTCTCCAGGCTAGACTAGTCTCTTCCATGTCCTCTAAGAAGGCTAAAAGACCATTTTACCCTTCAAATGGTCGACAAGTCCAATTGTTGACCAAACCCTAAAAGTCAACAAAAGTCAACGATCAACTTTGACCAGACTCGTCGAGTGCACTCGTGTGACTCGGTGAGTCCATGCATGTCCTCTTCGCCCCTGGTCCTTACTCGACTCGCTGAGTCAGCCTTACGCTCAACGGGTTATCACAGGTCGCGAATCGCTGGGCAACCCGACTCGACTCGTCGAGTCCCTTATGGACTCGGCGAGTTCCTCCCATGAAAACATTCAAACGATCCTTTGAGGTCAGATCTACTTCACCAACCAGTAGATCTAACCTTCTAACACTCGAAAGTCACGTAAAGGTTCAAACTTTACGTTCATGCAATGCTTATAAGACCAAAAACGGAGAAATAACCTTTAAAATGGGGTTCCACTCTCAAGGATCACATGAAACCTCATAAAGCTGGAAACCTGGGACCTTTTGGACCTCTCAAGGTCCAGATCTATCATCTATACCCAAAGGGACCTCATATGCTTCACAATCTAACTCACAGTTGTGCAAAGGAAACCCTAGATTCAAGGAATCTATCAAATACATGAAATGGGAAGGAACTTGTACCTCAAAACATGAATCTCAGTGTGAACAACACAGATCCAAGCTCCACAATCGATCTAGCTTGGATTTTCCCACTCCTTCTTACAAGATCACACCAAAGGATGAAGAATTAGCCTCCAAATTGCTCTCTTTGCTCTCTAGGGTTTTCACAGGGGGTTAGTGGCCGCAAATGACGGCCATAAGGGCTTTTAAATAGGGCTCAGGCCCTGAGATTTAGGGTTTCACTTTACAGCACGGACTCGCCGAGTCCACTCATCGACTCGTCGAGTCCGGTCATTAATCCAGACAAGAACTCGCGATCCTACTCGGCGAGTCTGAGCGTCTACTCGCCGATTCCTCCATAAAACTCAAGATAAATAATTACAATAAGATACCTGGGAATCCGGATGTTACAGCTTTTAGGACTCGTTATGGGCATTACGATTTCGTGGTGATGCCTTTTGGGCTCACCAACGCACCAGCAACGTTCATGGATCTCATGAACCGAGTGTGCAGGCCGATGTTGGATCGATCTGTGATTGTGTTAATCGATGATATTCTAGTGTATTCGAGATCCAGAGAGCAGCATGAGGAGCACCTGAGAGAGATCCTTGGAGTATTGAGATCGGAGAGGCTTTATGCCAAATTCTCCAAGTGTGATTTCTGGTTACGAGAGGTCCAGTTCTTGGGGCACCTCGTTAATCAGAATGGGATATTGGTCGATCCGGACAAGATTGAGGTTGTTATGAGCTGGGAGGTGCCGAGATCCCCCACCGAGATCAGGAGTTTTCTGGGGTTGGCCGGCTATAATCGGAGATTTATCAGGGATTTCTCCAAGATTGTCGTTCCCCTCACCAGATTGACCCGGAAGGGCGTTGATTTTACTTGGGGTCCCGAGCAGCAAACCTCATTTGAGACTCTTCGCCAGAAATTATGCGAAGCCCCAGTGTTAGCCCTTCCGGAGGGAATGGAGGATTTTGTGGTTTACTGTGATGCGTCTATATCGGGGTTGGTTGCGGTGCTTATGCAGAGAGGGCACGTGATAGCATACGGATCGAGGCAGCTGAAGCCTCATGAGACGAGGTATCCCACCCTAGATTTGGAGTTGGGGGCAGTGGTGTTTGCCCTCAAGATATGGCGACATTATTTGTATGGGGTTCGATGTACCATATACACGGACCACAAGAGTTTGAAGTATCTGATGGATCAGCCCAACCTGAACATGCACTAGAGGAGATGGTTGGATGTGGTAAAGGATTATGACTGTGAGATCCTGTACCACCCGGGCAAGGCTAACGTTGTAGCCGATGCCCTGAGCCGCAGGGCGGAGAGTGCCCCGATTCGAGATATATGTATGAGGATGACGGTGATGACTCCGGTGTTGGATACCATTCGAGAGGCCCAGGCAGAGGCTGTGAGACCGAAGAACCGCAAGAGAGAGCGGGTGATTGGGCAGGTCTCCGAGTTTGTTACCGATAGCCGAGGGCTTATGACCTTTCATGGTCGGATTTGAGTGTCGTTTACGGGTGGGGCACGTAGCATATTGATGGAGGAGGCGCACAGATCAAGATTCTCGATCCATCCCGAGGCCACTAAGATGTATTTGGACCTGAAGAGAGATTATTGGTGGCCCTGTATGAAGAGGGATGTTGCGTGGGTAGTAGAGAGGTGCTTGACCTGTCGCCGGGTTATGGCCGAGCACCAGCGCCCGCATGGCAAGTTGCAGCCACCATTCGAGTATTGGTATGCCTCCCTTTGAGCTGTTATATAGGAGGAGGTGTAGGACCCCCATCTGTTGGGGAGAGGTAGGACAGTGAGTGATAGGTAGCATTGAGATAGTGCTTAAGATGACTGAGCAGATACAGCAGGTCAGACAGAGGTTACTGACGGCCTAGAGCCGCCAGAAGAGTTATGCGGATAGGCAGCGATCCGAGCTCGAGTTCCAGGTTAGAGACTTTGTACTCCTGAAGGTATCTCCTTGGAAAGGAGTGATCCGATTCAGGAAGAGGGGCAAACTGGGGCCCCGATACATTGGTCCTTTCAGGGTGATCGCTAGAGTGGGCAAGGTAGCATACCGTTTAGAGCTACCCGAGGAGTTGGGTCAGATCCATGATACCTTCCACGTATCCCAGTTGAGGAAGTGTATAGCCGATGAGACGGCAGTAGTGCCGCTAGAGGATATTCAGGTGGATGCGAGCCTGGATTACATTGAAAGGCCGATCGCGATCTTGGATCGGAAGATCAAGGTTCTGAGGAACAAAGAGGTGTTGCTGGTTCAGGTCCAGTGGCAACATCGGAGAGGGTCCGAGCTAACTTGGGAGCTGGAGATGGAGATGCGGGAGCAGCATCCAGAGTTGTTTGCAGAGTGAGGCTTCGAGGGCGAAGTCTGATTCTAGTGGGGGAGAATTGTAACATCCGGATTTCCAGGTATCATAATTTAAGTGTTTATTTTGAGTTGAGAGGACGAACTCGACGAGTTGAAGCCTAAACTGGTCGAGTAGGATCGCGACTGATGACTTAGATTAATGAACGGACTCGACGAGTCGGTGAGTCGACTTGACGAGTCCACGCTGTGGACAGAAACCCTAAATCTTTGGGCCTGTGCCCTATTTAAAGGTCCTTATGGCCTTTATTTGCGGCCACAAACACACTTGAGAGACCCTAACGAACCAGAGAGCATAGAGAGTGAGGGAAGGAGCTAATTACATCGCCATTAGTGCATTCTTGCAAGAAGGAAGGATGGGAATTCAAGCTAGGCTGATTAAGGAGCTCAGATCTGCTATCACTTCTTCAAAGGTTGTTGTTTGAGGTATGAACCCATGCCTATTTTCGTGTATATCATAGATCTCATGAATCTAGGGTTTCTTTACCCTTCTTTAGTTGGACTAGGGAGCATATGGAGTCCCATTGAGGAATAGACATTAGATCTGGACCTTGAAAGGTCCAGAGAGTCCCAATCATCCAGCTTTATGCAGTCCCATATGAGTTTTGAGCCTAGGTTGTCATTTTGAGAGTTATTTCATCAAATAGAGCCATATGTATGATGCATGAACGTAAAGGTTGGACCTTTACGTGACTTTTGGGTGTTAGAAGGTCAGATCTACAAGTTAGAGAAACAGATCTGACCTCATAAGGTCAATTGAGTGTTGCCATGGAGGAAACTCGCCGAGTCCATAAGAGGACTCGACGAGTCGGATCGGGTTGCCCTGCGAGTCGTGATCAAAGGTAACCCGTCGAGTGAAAGGTTAACTCGACGAGTCGAGTGAGGCCATAAAAGGATTCAGAGGACACTCGACCAGTCTGGTCAAAGTTGGACCGTTGACTGGAGTTGACTTCTGTTGACCTTAGGGTTTTGGTCAACTGATTCAAGAGAGGCCAAGAAAGGGGTAGAATGGCCTTCTACCCATTCTTTAGAAATGAGAATATAAAGAGAGTATAGATTAGTGATATTATCTTTCTGATAGGTGGAGGCTAGATCATGGATATCTTGCACGAGAGTTACTAGACATCATACAAGGTGAGTCTTCTCCCTATACATTACCTAGAGTGGTATCTATGTGCAGACCGTAGGGTCTTATGTGTTATGTGCTTGCTTGAGATTATGTGCATTGTGATTTATGTATGCTATGTGATGTTAGACCGGACCGGAGGGTCCAACGACTTACGAGGCCAGAGGGTCCTCAACCAAACCGGACTGGAGGGTCCAACGATTTAGACCGGACCAGAGGGTCCAACGAGCTAGACCAGGCCGGAGGGTCCAACGAGCTACGGGACTGGAGGGTCCCGCTGAGACACACTAGCGAGAGGGTCTTACCGAGTTATAGCCTCGAGTGTCTTATGTGTTGTATGTAATATCGTGATTTTTCATCCAAAATTTTTTTATTTTTAAAACACTTATTTAACAGAATACGTTGCGGAAGACTTATTATGATTGTTTCAGAAACACCACCAATGTTACTTTCATGTCAAAATAAACTCATCAAAATATAAAGTTCACAAAAACATGATGATGAAAACCCAACATGTCCAAATGGTATCATAACTAAAGATACTAAATTATACTACCCAAAGATTCCCATCCTCACCAAGGCATCATGTCAAGCTACCTGTTCCATTCCACAGAAACCAACAAGCAAAGAACAAGTGTTAGCATAAGCTAAGTGAGTCAATAGAGTACAGTGTTAAGAGAACACCCATATCATAGATGGATTCACACAAAACATCCACACACAGTCAATGACTCGCTAGCAAGACATACAACATCACACCACATAACAAACACATGTTTAGCTCAATTTATTTTAGTTCTTCTGTTAGAGCTTGTTTTATTAGTTACTCTCCTCAACACCGTTGTAACTAATTTAATCTCACCGCTTAAATATTAATATATAATATTTTGTTTCTCCGCTTTACATTAATAATCACTCACCGCTCATCGCTGTAATTATTAAAGTATTACCTCCTAGTTAGGGTCTATTTATTCACCGCAAAAACCTCCCCAAAGCTAGACCCCGTTCGCTACTAACGTGACCGGCACGATCCAATGCAGTAAGTGAGGCGCGACTCTCACCCGTAATCATTGCCCCCGGCGCGCTGCGTTCGCTACTCCGACTGTGCACATACGTATACATGCGTTGTCGTTCAGGATTGGTACGAACGGTGCCAATTCCAACAGATACACCTCCCAAATCCCACGTGATGTTTGCGCTGGTCCCACCGCTTGACCAACATCACTCCAGTCCCGGTATACCAAGGTGTACCAAGACCATGTCCCGAGTGGTTGTCTAGAAAAACCAGTCGGCGTCAAAGTTGGCTTAAGCTCTTTTTCCTATAGGTATCTTTCAACCCACTAGGCCATCATAATATCCGGATTGGGTATATACCTATGTCTAGGTTTCTACCCTTCGCCCCGCTAGTGTGTTCCCCTTTTTAATTTAATAATGATTAATTAAATAAGGAGTTACACTTTTACCCTTTCAAGTAATCATGTAATTATTATGAATATTCTTTTATTAACATATTACCTCTTTAAGGGTTATTTTCATGCAAACATGTAAATTCATGAAGTTATTACATTTTACATCACACACTACTTCCATACACAACACATCAATGAAGTTGATACAAGACTAGCATGCTTGTTCTAAAACATTTTAAACAAATGTTTTCAAACAAGAATTAACATGCTCTCATCACATAATGGTCATACACTTCACTCAATCTAGCATGACCCTAACTCACATCTCACACCAAACAAGAAAGAGTCTAGCATGCAACACCCTGGATATCATTACACATAAAACATTTCAACAATATTTGCATAACAATCAATCATCAAAAGGGGCACATGCATCCTAGATAACTAGGTTCATCCCAATCCATCTAAGATATGGGATACTCCTAACAATGTACTTTTAAAACCACAAGTTGACTCACCTTTGCCAAAAATATGACCAACTCACGCTTCAAATATTGTATTGGTTGAATTATCACCCTTGCCCCTATTACATTTCAAATAACAAGGTTATTGGAGTTCTACAATGCCAAAGATGGCAAGTTTATAAGCCAAACACATAAATCAACTAGCAAGTAAAATTCCCAGTTTTGAACCCAAAACAGCCACCTGTTTAGAGCTAGTTTAGCAACCTTATAACCTGTATAACTTTCGTTTTTATTTCATATTACAGAAGTTAAGACATTTAGCTTTTCAGAATGTACTTTTGAAGGTCCAAACGATTTTTCTACAATTTTATATGATTTTTACCAATCTGCCTATCAATGCAGCTAAATTCTGACCAGCTAGTGAAAAAGGCGATTTTCACCTAAGTTAGAAGCAACAACAGGTTCTTGAAAAATTTATGGATAAACTAGAATCAAAATGGAAACTTTGAGAGTTTACAGATCATTAATTCGATTTCGGACTATTTTTCTATAATTTTTCCAACACAGGGACAGATTGGTAATTATTGCTGCATTTTCCAGCTTTGGGTTTCAAGGGCTTTTTGACCACTTAACACATTAAGCCATCACTAAAAACACCTATAAGGGTAAAAATTAACTTCTTAACAAAAATAACATGATTTAATCACAGAAACATATCCATTTGATTCATGGTGGAATTTAACATAAGTTTTAGAAATCAACAAGAAGAATTGTGACTCCAAAACTTTGATCAAAACATAAACTTGAGCAATAAACTTAATGAAGGTGTTCATAAGAAATTTTGACAGCAATTGAGCCATCATAAACACCCAATAAAAGTGAAATTGAACCATATGAACCTTCAATGTTTCTAGGAAGAAGAAGATGAGATTGAAACCACCAATTAGAAAAAGAATTGACCACAACAATTATCAATTAACAAGGAATTGATAAATTAACACCACAAAGAGATTAGAATATGATTTTTACCAATTCTTGGCCAAAAACACAGCCCTCTTCCTCTCCTCTAGGATCGATCAAACAAGACCTCTTCTTCCTCCCTCCTTCCCCTTTGCTCACCAATCCTTCCTTCCTCCACAATTCGTTCGATTTGTTTTTTTCTTCTTCTTCTTCTTGATGTCGATGTCGCACAAACACACAAAGGGAGGTTCGGTTTTTTTTTCTTTTTGTGTTCGTATAAGGAGAAGGGAAAAGAACGCACGATTGGTTTTTCTTAATGTTACCCTAATTAATGAACGTAAAGGCTTAACCCAAGAAAGAAACGGACGAAACATTTACGTAGCATTGAAATTGTTTTAATTCTCAAGTTACAACATTAACCCTCTATGTATGCTCCTTTGTTCATATCCAACCAACTATTTTTGATTGAATTAGTTTTAACCATGAATTATATTAAACATTTGGCTTATATAAAATAATTTATTTATATACTTTTTTTTAAATATTAACTAATTCTATTAGATAATAATTAACATCATTTTTACTCATTTTATTTTAACTTATTATCATTAAAACGAAAAATCATTTACAATAATTATTATTCGAGTAACGGAAGCTAACGTCGTTTACGGTAGGATTTTCGGGTCGTTACATTGTATGTGGTATTTTGGGGAACTCACTAAGCATTTATGCTTACCGTGTTATGTGATATGTGTTTCAGGTACCAGCGAGGATCGCGGGAAGGCGCCGGCATGATCTGTACACACTGATAGAGTATTATGTACTATGTATTGAGATTCTGGGATATGTTTTACTGAGTTAACAATTGATACATTTGGGTTTTGAGATTACTTTATGAGATATGTTATGTTTTAAAAATGAAAATTTGTTTTGAAAATTCACGTCGTTACATGCTATTACATATTTTCTAGCAATTTATTATAACTCCTAAGTAGTAGCTCAAGAATCCGATCTTCAAACCATGCGATTGAAATCCATCTTCGCGATCAGATTCAGCATACCCTCTCTTTAAGTTTCCTTCCCTTTGATTGATCCTGCCAAACACCAAAATGTAACCGAGTCATATGTTGTATTAAGAATCATCAATAAGGAACTTAACATAGTTAGATAGTGGACTTACCTGAAGCAGAGTCAAATCTTCTTGATTTTTTCCTTTCTCTTAGATCTTCCAGGTAGTTAGGGCAGTTTCGCAAACAATACCCCTTCTCTTGACAGTGAAAACATATAGACTCTTTCGGAATGGTACAAGGGACTATCACAGACTTAGCTTTTCTCTTTACCTTTTGGTCAACCGGGTTGACCAAGGCTGATCCCTTTACATTGGAAAGAGAAAGCTTTTCTGGACTTACATTGTTACCATTGTCAATGTCCATGGAATTTTGAGAAATAGACCTTCCACCAATATTTGCTTGACCATAGCGCCAAATCATTGTTGATTCAGCAGCAATAAGCAAATAAGAAAGATCTATTAGGGTCATGTCGTGATCTGTCATATAGTAGTCTTTAATAAACTCACTATACGACTCAGGAAGTGACTGAAGAACCCAGTCAATAGCAAACTTCCTTGAAATAACAGCACCCAACATTCTCAACCTGTCAATGTGTGACTTCATTTTTAAGACATGAGTGCACACAGGTCTTCCATCTTTATGTTTCATTTCTAGTAGAGCTTGAGTGACCTTGAACCTTTCTAGTCTTCGGGCTTGTGGGTCAGGGAGAATAAATGGAGGAGGTGGAGGTAGAGAAGTTTGATTTCCATGAGATTTGGGAAGATCATAGTTGTCTAAACCAGACATCTGCAATGGGAGATATTCAAGTTAGTTGATTTAAGTCCTTAATATAACACCCAATATGAAATATTAAGGCTAGGACCCAACACAATATTTTATAACTTGGAAGAGGGATGCCGTAATCCAAGCTATAAAATATTTGAAGGTAGGCGAATGACGATTCACCAATTTCCACCATGAAAAACGAAATATTATTAGGTTTTAATTGGTCTTAGAAACTCCTAGATTCTTTTGAGATTCATTGAATTTATCAATGGCATGTTTCAATCTCGGGTGCGCCCTTCAGGTTTTGTGACTGGGATGCCAAGGATCACAAAACAAGGTGTGAAGTAACCATGCAAATTACATGGTACCCTTAATGTATTACCCCTTAATCATTGTGTCGGTTAACCACACGCGCTCCATCGATACTATGATAAACATTAAGTTACCCCTTGCCTACCTTGTTTAGTCCAGCTAGTGTGTCGGTTAACCACACGCGCTCCACTAACCGACTTAAACAAAGTGCAAAGTGTAATTTCATGGGTTAGCACCTTATTCACTTTTTCCTAAAGTAACTAAGATTGGGAATTTATAAAAGGTTTAGTTACTTTATATATTTATCATTAATACTTTTAATGAAAGGAGAATTCAATTCCTTGTCCTACTCCACCAGTCAAGGAAGCGGTGGGTGAGAGTGGACACCCATTAAGCTGCCATTTTATAGGCAGCAACCTTATACCCCCCTTATAGACCGGCTTCGTGAATGAGGCCTACTAATGGTAAAACGACTTAATCTTATACATATATAATTATTATTAAACTTATATTATTATAAAGTATAAGGGTTGAATTTTAACTTTTAAAATTCTAGGGGTTGGAACTAAAGTTTATTAAGATGACTTTACATGTTACAAAACTTGAGGGCAAGTTTTGTAACTTTACAAAACCTTTCAATTCATAACATATGAGTTAAATGGTTCATTAAAATGAGTGACCCTTCATTTTATGTAACATATGTGTTTAATAATGGACTTTAAAAGAAAAACTTTTGGTAATCCATAACTTGAGGACAAATTATGGATTCCATTAAAACACATAATGATCATGAATTAAATCAACAAGTAAGTTACAAATAATTCCTATGATCTTCTAAACTCATAAGAACATGAACATGCATATCAAAACTTCAAGAACATATGAATACACATAAAAACATAGAAATTTTGATATTAGCCATTTTTAAATGGATTAGAACAACCATTACACCATCTAAAACAAGTTTTATTACACCAAAACAGTTTAGGGTAATGTTTCTAGTCCATTTCCAGCAGCAAAAGTCGAAAATCTGCTGTCAGAGCCTCCTACTCGTCGAGTGCACGAACCTACTCGACGAGTAGGATGAATTTATCCTTGGACTCGTCGAGTCCCCCCATGGACTCGGCGAGTCCCCTTGTCAGACAGCATACAATTTCGATTTTATTCACTATTTTGCACAAAAATCAAACAAACAAGCCTAGGTTCTGATACCACTGTTGGGTTTTGAGCATTCTAACACTCCTAAGGTGTACATGCAACCCTAGAAACCTTGGATCTATGTTTTTCTAAAATACATGCAAAATACTTTTTCCAAGGTTCATAATCCTATCTAGCATACATGGGGAACTTTTAAACATAAAAGATAGCTAGAGTTACATACCTTGTAGTTGATTTGATTCCTTGAAAACCTTGTGAGCCTAGCACCCCAAGTGTGATGCCTCAAATGTCTCACACAACACCAAATGCTATTGGAATGACTTGAGAGAAATGTAGAACACTTCTAAAATCGGCTTGCCCTCTCTATTTCTTGGTGTGTCCGATTTTGGTGAACAACATGTTGATTATATAGTGTGTTACACTTAGGGTTACACCATGTAAACCCTAATGTAACATGGCTCTTCATTTCCATGACCCATGGGTTTAAATCTCCATGGAGAATCCATGGAGCATCCTATGGGTTTTAGCCCAACTTGATAATCCATGGAGCCTTTAGCCCACTATACAAGTATGGATGATTTACACAATCAACCCATATATTTAATTAGTCATCTTTTTGATCACTTAATTAATTCTAAATTAATTCTTGATCAATACTAATTAAATAATATTATTAATATATTAGAACTTATAATATATTAATAAACCATAAGTGTTATTTCTCTCATTTTAGTCAATCCAAATGCATGATGCCATGCAACCCAAATGGATCATGCTAATCGGGTCAAGTACAACCCAGAAATAGTTATGAACTTAGACACCTAATCCAACAAAAAATAGTATGATAAACAATCTAGACCTATAGATTGAGTATCGATGAAAACAAATCAAGACCTATTGATTTGATTTCTAACCAACCTAGAAAACGCGATCTAGAATTGATGAAGAACGAGTAAGCAACTCAAAAGAACAAGGTTCTTTATTTGATAATCAACAAGCAAACACATCTAACAAAAACATTCAACTAAGGGGCTTTATATAGCCTTACAAACGTAAAAAAATAAGGCAACTAAAAATGAAGGAAACATTAAAATAAATAAATAAAATTGCCTTGCAAAAGCTTATTCACGCTAAAAATAAACCAAACATGCCCCTAGAACCTTCCAGCTAAACCGACCTATGAGACCATGCAAACTATATGCACACGTGAATTTTCGCATTCTGAACTTTCGCATCCACACGCCAAGACTAGTCGTTCACAGTCACCTTCCCAAGCTTCACATTCACAATGACTCTTCTGGGTTTTGCATTCAACAAGTGCCTTAGACTGTGAAAGGTTGTGATTCGCATTCGCATCATTTTGTCAAACTAAAACATGCTATCATAAACTACTATTAAGAATTAATTAAGTACTGATAGTACACACAAACTCAAGGAAGCGAGTTTAGGTCAAGCTAAAACTAAACCATCATAAACTACTAATACTATACGTAGTTATAGTTCACACAAACTCGAGGAAACGAGTTTGAATTCGTTCATTAAACTAAACATCCACCATTTCTGAGGAACGCCTTGAGAAGTAGTGCCTACAACACGATAAAGAGGAATATTAGGAGAATATTATCAAAAACCTTGAGTTAACGCGACAAGTAAAACGTACTCCTGTTACCCAAATCAGGATTCAGAGTTAGTCACTAAACTATCTGAATCCTACTACCAAAACACTAGAAATTATGCTAACACATTAACATAGGTGGAGATTGCAACAAGTGCTAACTTAAGAACATCGAAAAAAGTATTTTTCACGCTTACCAAACCTGTGAACTCACCAACATTATGTTGACCTCTCAAAATGATATGTATTCCTAGGTCAACCAACAGAGGTAAAAGTCTAACCACATAGTATAGATGACTCTCAAAATATCAAAGGAGATGGCGAAATCAAACACGAGGACCTCTACCATAAGCCAACAATCCTGAAAGTCGTGTCGCTCAGTCTTTCCGCCACCATGTCGTGGGTGTGACATTTAGAAGGTACACAAGATACATATTATTTATAACTGCCATAATTTTTCAATATGTATTCAATCAAATCGTTTTTTAGAGGCAACAAAATTCAAATGAAATGTATTTGGAAGTGAATGATTCATGACAAAAAATATGAAATCGAAAGCGAATGAAAATAGAGAATCAAAATTGGATATGGAAATATATGGATATTATATTCTATTTATAGGGAAAAATTATAATTTTTGATAATATTTGTATACTTTTTTATAGTGTATATACATAAAATATAAGAAATCTAATCTAATTAGATATGGTTTTCTTGGTTGTTTAAATTAAATTTTATAAAAAAAAGTCATATATTTTATTTTATTATTAAACCTCGGAAAAAGAATTAATAAAAAATAGACCAACTTCTCATTTGTTATGAAGACATATTTGCTAGACAAAACTGGAAATATGGTCCCTGTGGTATGCATTTTTTCTGAGGTTTAGTCAAACCTCGACTTTTTTTTGGCTTTGTGGTCATTTTGAGATAGTTTTGTTGCGGATTTGGTCCTTTAGTAAACTGAAATGACTTTAACACAATTGGGGTATTTATTTTCTATTTTTCTTTCAGTCTTTTAAATCTAAGACTTATTTAGTTATTTAAACAATAAAAAAATATGAGGGTCCATCTCTCTCTCTCTCTCTCTCTCTCTCTCTCTTCGTAATTATGATCATGGTTCACATAATTTCAATCCAGTATACTACTGAACTAGAACTCCATTAGAGCAATCCGAGCTTTGAATCTCATTTAAACGACTATGATTCCTAATCAAACACAAATCAAATTGACCCGTTTTCATTGTTCTTTGTATACACATGTTTACATATTCAACAAGATATCTAGCCAGACCCAGCGTTTGAATGTCGTCCCTACTATTACAGTGCTTGGAGTTGTAAAGCCCGTCTTATAGGAGCAACTAGAGGCCAGACTCTTCTCAAGAAGAAAAGCAATGCTCTAACAGTCCAATTCAAAGCCATCCTTAAAAAACCGTCACAACAAAAGAATCAATGGGAATTGTATTGAAAAAAGTTGATTTCCTTCTACTATAAATTGGTAAACTTGTTGAGGAACCATGGAATTGAACCATTTAGATGATTTCCTACAATATTGAACACCTGAAGATTCTTCAAATTGGATAACGAATTGGGTATTTTTCCATATATCTGATTAAACCCAAGGTTATGAACCCTAAGGTTTTCCAAATCTATAACATCCTGTCTCGAGAAGTTCTGTAACAACCGGTTATTTCGGGTCAATAAAAGTCAAAGAAAGTCAAACCAAAAATCAAAACAAGTCAACTAAGTCAAACAGGGGGCAAATAATTAAAAAAATCAGTTGATTTAATAATGAAAAGTTATATTTATTTATGTGTTTTCGGTAAAAGGAATCAAAACTCTCCCAAAAACCGAAATCACACTTTGGCCGAAAACCCCCTGCGAGACCCCACCTTAGGACCGGGAACCCTTGACCGAAATCTTCTTGTTGATCGATGACCCTTCTCGGTTGGGCCTTAAGGATCGAAACCACTTAATTTAGGCCCATTAGGACCGAAAAACCCTCCTATATATATATATATATATATATATATATATATATATATATATATATATATATATATATATATATGTGTGTGTGTGTGTGTGTGTGTGTGTGTGTGTGTATAACCGAAATCAATTCTCATAGATCACTTTTCACACTGAAATCCTTCCTCATTTTGCTTTCAAACTCATACGAAATCATCATATCTTCATAAGATTTTGCACAGATTCCTTCAAATCTCCTTATTTTCCTCAAGAACATTCACACTTTCCTTCAAATCTTCAAGTTTTCACCCAAGAACACCAAGAACACCCAAGAATACCCAAGAACACCAAAAACACCTTCAAATAATTCCTAAGGATTTTTGTAAGTATTTCTTACATAATCTAGTGTTGTCTAACACTTTAAATTATTATTTCATTGATTTAAAGTCGATATCATGTATAATTATTATTGGGATACGATTACTCACACGGGTTCTAACCCGAGGATCATCGCTACCACTTCGTATCCAAACAAGAACGCACATTCGAGGTGAGTTCATACCCCTACGTTTTCACTATTTTTCAATGTTTTAGGAGGGGAATACAAGTAAAACACAAGGAATCTTGTGTTAATATTCAAACGATTTCTAACGAATTCAAACGATTTCAAACGAATTCAAACGATTTCAAACTATTTTAAACTGTATCAAGCTATTCCAAATTACTTTAACTGTTTCAAATACTTTTATTACCATATATATATATATATATATATATATATATATATATATATATATATAAGATTTAATAGGCTTAGGACTGGTGTTTTCGCCTTAACTCTTGTTCCTTGTTTGGTTATGAGCTTAGGGTAGAACCACTTGTCGGACTGCCTTTTTAATCTCATTTATATATGTCGTATACATATATGAGTATAAAACTTATTTAAATAAAACTTTAACCTCTTTGTAACATGCCGAGCAAAGGGGTATTTTCATAAATATTTTCAGTACATATACAATATACATATAAACTATAATAGGTATAGTTTATGGAACATACATACTACTCTACTAGTCCAAGAAACAATACAAGAACATACATGATAAACTATAACAGGTATAGTTTATGGAACACTTACATTATTTTACTAAGTTCAAAGATACAATACAAAAATAATTATTTAAGTATAATTATTTTACACTACGAGTACACTACAAAAGGGGAATACCGACATTTACAAGAACAAGAGAACATTTACACACTATACATAAACAAGTTAATACAAGCTTGTGAGCCACTACTTCATCATACCTACTAGAGTACATGCTAAAGTCTTGAATTATAACCAGAGTTTCCTGGAGGGAAAGCGTGAATTTATGTATAGATCTATACGGGACTGACAATCCTGCACCTAAACTGTTAGTTACAGTTAAACCGGCAGGTCTGGGGTGACAAATGTCATAACATTCTGACGCCTGAAAAACGTCGCGCAGGCCACTAGTCATTTTAGCATGGTTATAAGTTCACTCACAATAAGCATTAACTAAACATTTTGGTTTATGGTACAATCATAACTTCAATGGTTTTATTTTAATAATAGAACTGCATTACACTACTATACAGTACAACTGGTGGATTCCATGCACATATATACAAAGGGTTTTTCATACAAATACAATACAGTACACTTTTTCCTAATACAATACACTATTTTTCTAATACAGTACAACATACATATCTGGGAAGTATTTATTTATATGTTTTTATTTAATAATAAGACTACAGTATACATTTTCAAAATACATTAACACACTTATATTTTGGTCTTAAGGCCTAAAACTACATTTCAGATACAAAAGA
This sequence comes from Lactuca virosa, assembly GCF_052849685.1. Taxonomy (NCBI): domain Eukaryota; kingdom Viridiplantae; phylum Streptophyta; class Magnoliopsida; order Asterales; family Asteraceae; genus Lactuca; species Lactuca virosa. The sequence goes on from NC_136431.1 coordinate 116,399,781, forward strand.
AAATGTTGGATTTTCTGGAGGAAACACACTAACATTTTCAAAGAAAAAAGACAGACTTCAAAAATAAAATGCTTATGAACTCACCAACTTAAATGTTGATACACTTTTAAAATCACTTGTATTCTTAGGGAACCAGTAGACAGGTACACATAAAGGTTTTGAGAATGTAAGGTCCCAATTCAAAGATCCAAACCAGTGATTAAAACAAACAAGAACAAGAATGAGTAGAAGAAGAAGATTATCAAGCAATGCACACGTCTATTAGAAAAGAACGTCTGGTACACCTTGAGTTACACACACAGTTGACCGTACACTCTATGGATACGTCACTTCTGACAGACTCTGACACATACTATTTATAGGGATTGATTGGTCGTAAACAAGTTCACGGCCGTAAACCTGTTTACGGCCGTGAACACCAACTCAACCGTAAACACACATCAACAAGTTACAAACACATCCAACATGACCAAGACCTTACCAAGACTTATACAGATGATTGCCTAGCCCAAACCACAAATCTATGACCTATCAATCTCCCCCTTGGTTTGTGGCTAGCATAAGCTCGGTCTTCTTTAATCATGGGTTCTCTAGCAGCCTCACATCCGATCTTTCAATAGCCCCCATCCAAAGCCTGTTGGCAATGATCTTTGCAACCATTCCTGTGTACTCTTTAGCGGCTGCCTCCAAGATGTCTGATTTGTAAATTATTTGATGATTTGCCAAGGTGTGAATATCTCTCTCCCTGAACCTCAGAAGATCCTTAGCTTCAACAAGTCGAAGGACAGTGTCACTGTCTGAAAACTTGATTGCTGCAGTGGCTGTGACCTCATCAAAAGCCCAGAATTCCATCAGATCCAGATATCCATCTTGAAAATGTTGAGGAATTGAAATTTCTTTCAAATGTTTAGTAGCAGGCCACAACACTATCTTCATTGGCTCGTTTGTTTTGGGGTCAAGCACCTCTGGATCTCTTCTAATCAAAGATTTAGCTGTCTTCATTCCAGAAAATTGTTCTTTGACCTGCCGCTCCAAAAAGAATTTGAAATTGAAAGCCTGAGGATCCTTGGAGGGATTGTGGAATGGAGCATTGGAGAGTTCTGTAAGATCGACTTTTGTCCAAGAACAAAAGTCATGTGTACTCTTGTAGTATTCAGGAGCGCCAAAGTTCCTCTTCACCAACCACAATTTTAAGTCAGCATGATATCCCCACATCTTAATTCCCGAACGATTTCCAAACTTGTCGCTAAATCTTCATTTTTCAAGATCAGTTACTGTGAGTTGATGCTGGTCTCCACTTCGATTCTCATCAGAGTTCTTCATAAATAGCCATCCTTCTTTCTTCTCAACGGTAACTTTTCTTTTAGCTTGCTTGATAGTGATTCGAGTATTGGCATTGACAGGCTCAGTTTCGAATCGATCGACAACTCGTGTGGTTCTGGGAGGTGGAGGATCCACAGGGTTGTCACTTAGAGAAGGCTGGACAGGGATGCTGGAAGGACCTTCAGTTGCTACTGGCTGAACGACAGATGACTTGAATTTGTCACCAAATTCTTCATAAAGTTTATTCTTCAAGTCTAGTAGCATGCAGCCAAAGCTCCAACGTGAGTTTGGAGATCAGTTATTTGCTTTGATTTAGCCATGTGGTCTGCTTCAACATGTGAAAGACGAATGTCAAGATTACCTATCAAAACATCTTTTTCAATGATCGTCTATTTCAACACACCAATCTCAACCTTAAGCTCTGTGTTGGAAGGCTCAACTCCCCTGGATCTACCTTCCTCAATAGATATGCCTTTTCCGCGAGGAGGAAGGCCTGTTGCTTCTTGTGCTGCCAAGGCCTGTGCAAGTCTCTCAGAAGCGATGTCATGATCAGGCCTTAGGAGGGAGGAAGCTCTAGGAGCTGAAGGACTCCCTGCTTCAAAGATGGTTCTTGGTCCTTCATGATCAGGAGCAGTTGGAACGGTTTGAGTAATAGCTGATCTTGTGATTGCAGGCTGAATGGGTGAGGTCTGTACCCGAATTAGTACCCCTGGCCTCGGATCATGTCTTCTTCTCTTCGATGGAGGCTGGGAGGTTTGTGTCACAAGCGGATCACTCACAGATGGTGTAGAGGTTGGAACATCAACATTAAGGGGAGGAATCCTTGATGCTGCATCCGTATCAATTGGAATATTGGCCATCTGAGCAGAGGTAGGAGGTGAAGCTTCTTGACCATTATCCACTTCCCGTGTCTCCGTTGCCGGTTGTGTAACTTCATGGACATTGTAAAAGAAGGAGTCAACGTCCTCATTTGTTGGATAAAATAATGGGTTTTAGGTAAAAACAAATAAACTAGAAAAAACAATTCCTAAGTTCACATGCAACCTACTTTGGATCTATGTTTTATCTATTGAACATATAACTTTGAATTGCAAACAAGAACCCTAGAGGAGAGAGGCTATTTTCGAAAATAACTAACTAGGGTTTAAGAGTTACATACCTTTCAATTGTTATAGCAAACAATTGTTAATCCTCTTGAACTTGATCTTCTTGGAAGCCTAGCACAACAAATGTAATGCCTCTAATGGAGTCACACCCAGAAGCTAGCAATAAGGAAACTAGAAGGAGACAGGGTAGGGTATGCAATTTTCGACCCTAGGGTTTCACAAGGGGAGGAGTGGCCGAATTTAGGAGCTGGGAGCCTCCTTATATAGCTGAGGGATCTAGGGTTTAGGGAAAACCCTAATGTTCCTTTGCTTGGGGCCTAAGCTAATCCAAAGGCCTTATCCAAGCCCCCTTGGACGAAATCATTAGGGTTTCCCCTATAGATTTCGTCCACCCCCTTCCAAGGAGGTTCTGGAACCTTCCACTCAACTATTAGATAATTGCAAACTAGTCCCTACACTTTATAATTAATACAATTAACCCCAAAATTAATTCTAATTAATTTCTGGCTAACTATTAATTAAACCTTATGATTTATAATTAATATATTAATCTTTTAACATATTAATAGATCATTTATATTAATTTATTAGTCTTATAATAAATCAATATCTCTCCTTTCATAATTTCCGTGTCCAGTTGCTAGGTTTGAGGGCAACCCAAAAGGACTGTGCTGCTATCAATTCAAGTACATACCAATTATATTTATGGACTTAGACACCTAATTCAACAGTCTCCCACTTGGATAAGTCTGTAACTATAATTGCTAGTATGACTTCTAAATTTGACCAGCAAATTGTAGCTTCCAAAAGCTGCTGCTGAACTTTGACCCAGTCAGTTACGTGTCCTTAGATAAGTGATCATATAATCCTTCGTTCTGCAAGATATCCCTAGACATAATACATGGAATGTAATCAATCTCTTTGTCCAGAATCTATGTTTCCTGATTTCTGATTTGTGATGATGTAGGACTTCTAATTGAACACATCAATTTAGTCCTAACTGGGCCCAGCACATAAGTCAACACCAAATCATCAAGGGGCCCACAGATATCGCTTTTTAGGTTAGGAAAAAAGGAACGAATAAATGTTGACTCATATGCTTGTATCTTTTACTCATCAAATTATACATGACAATACGTTTTATAACACCAAGTTACTGATGCGTTTTCGTATCACCAATGTATAATCGACTTTGTAAATTACAACTCATATATCTTCGTTTCAAGATTATAAGATATTATCATCTCAGTATTACTCGTGATGAATTCCATGAAGTGATACTCTAAGCGAGGGTTTATCCAATACTCAAATCTCAATTTCTGAGTACTCATGAACATTGCAGCAATTCTATTGCCATATCTATCCTCAGACAAACTGCAATCCAATTCACGACAGTCTTAATTCACTACTTACTTCCAAAAGTACGAGCGACTGTGGAGTTTGAATAATCTTATTATTCGAGAAGTAAAACATGCAAAAAATGAAACACAATAATAAACAATTGATAAAAGGCAGTAAACAAACTCATAAATAATACTTTATTATTTAATCACCAAAAGTCAATTACATTTACTTTGTTACAAGTTTCAGAATAAAACTAATCTAACTACTAAAACTAACATCATCTTTCATTCCTATGCTCCGAGCATGCGGAATATGCTTAGCCCTACTCAGACCCTTTGTGAGGGGGTCTGCTGGGTTATCTTCAAATGACACCCTCTTTACTACAAGATGGCCTTCTTCTACTCTATGTCTGATAAAATGGTACTTTCTGTCGATATGTCTGGTTTTACCATGATCTCTTGGTTCCTTTGTCAAGGAAACCGCTCCTTCATTATCGCAGAACAGATCCATAGGCTCCTGGATGGTAGGAACAACTCCGAGATCCCCGATGAAGTTCCTTAACCAAGCTGCTTCCTTAGACGCTTCACTCGCCGCTATGTACTCTGATTCACAGGTAGAATCAGCCACCGTATCTTGCTTGGAACTTTTCCAAGTAACCGCTCCTCCATTCAGTAGAAATACCCAGCCAGATTGAGAACGGAAGTTATCTCTATCCGTCTGAAAGCTGGCATCACTGTAACCATCTACTCTCAAAGTATCATTGCCACCAAGTACAAGGACCCAGTCCTTCGTCCTTCGCAAATACTTGAGTATGTTCTTCACTGCTATCCAATGAGCTCTACCCGGGTTTCCCTGATAGCGACTGACCATGCTCAAAGCAAAGGCCACGTCAGGGCGAGTACATGTCATAGCGTACATGATCGATCCGACAGCGGAAGCATAAGGTACACGATTCATGTCAGCTATTTCCTCATCTGTACTCGGGCATTGAGTCTTACTCAATTTGGTATTGCTTTGGAGAGGTAGCTCTCCCTTCTTGGAATTTTCCATACTAAACCTCTTTAGTACCTTATCCAAGTATGTACTTTGACTGAGTCCAATCAGTCTCTTCTTTCTATCTCTCAATATTTTAATCCCAAGAATATAGGCAGCTTCTCCAAGGTCTTTCATGGCAAAACACTTTCCAAGCCAAGACTTAACTTCTTTCAAGGTTGGAATGTCGTTACCAATGAGTAATATGTCATCAACATATAACACCAGAAAAGTCACTATACTCCCACTAGCCTTGATATACACACAAAACTCATCTTCACTCCTAGAGAAACCAAACTCTTTGACTTTCTCATGGAAGCAAAGATTCCAGCTGCGAGATGCCTGTTTTAATCCATAAATGGATTTCTCAAGTTTGCACACTCTATTGGGAAACTTTGCATCAACAAAACCCTCTGGCTGATTCATGTAAACATCCTCAGCCAACTTCCCGTTAAGGAAAGCAGTCTTGACATCCATCTGCCAGATTTCATAGTCATGAAAGGCAGCTATGGCGAGCAATATCCTAATAGATTTAATCTTGGCTACTGGCGAAAAGGTCTCATCAAAGTCAACCCATGGGGTTTGAGTGAAACCTTTTGCAACCAGTCGAGCCTTGAATGTGTGCACATTTCCATCCATGTCTGTCTTCTTTTTGAAGATCCATTTGCACCCAACTGTCTTACGACTTGGTGCACTATCAACCAAATTCCAAACTTGGTTGTCATACATGGACTTAATCTCGCTGTCCATTGCCTCTTTCCATTTGGAATCCTCTGGGCCTGCCATTGCTTCCTTGTAAGTAACTGATTCATCTAAATTTACCAGTGTCCTATCACTGATGAATGTGTCACCATCTGAAGTAATATGAAAACCATACAACTCAGGTGGCACACTCACCCTAGTGGATCTTCGAAGAGGTAATGAGTTATCAACGGGTTCAATAGGAACTGTTTCCTCTGGTTGAGTGCTAGTGTCATTTAAGGTTCCTACATTGGCTAACTCTTGAATTTCTTCAAGGTCTATGGTGCTCCCACTGTCCTCTTTGAATATGAGCTCTCTTTCTAGAAAGACTCCTCTTCGTGCTACAAAGACCACGTTTTCACTAGGTATGTAGAACAAATATCCAAAAGACTGTTTTGGGTAACCAATGAAAACACATTTCTCACTCCTAGCTGCTAGCTTGTCGTGAGTCTCTCGTCTTACAAAAGCTTCACAACCCCAGACTTTAATATGTGCTAACGAGGGAACTTTCCCCGTCCACATTTCGTGAGGTGTTTTGGCAACCTTCTTTGTAGGGACAAGATTCAGGATGTGGGCGGCTATCTCTAAGGCATACCCGCAGAAATGAATAAGAAGCGAAGCACGACTCATCATAGAACGAACCATGTCTAACAAGGTTCGATTACGCCTCTCAGCTACACCATTTAAATGTGGTGTTCTAGGAGGAGTTAATTGTGAGACTATCCCACATTCTTTTAGATAGTCGTTGAACTCGATACTAAGATACTCCCCGCCTCTATCGGATCTAAGTACCTTTATCTTCCTGCCCAATTGATTTTCGACCTCATGCTTAAACTCTGTGAACTTTTCAAAGGTCTCTGACTTATGTTTGATTAAGTAGATATAGCCATATCTGCTATAATCATCAGTGAAAGTCACATAGAATCGATTAGCATCCCTTGTAGTTGATCTGAAGGGCCCACATACATCTGTATGTATGAGATCCAACAGACCTTCACCTCTTCCACAAGACCCTGTGAATGGTGATTTTGTCATCTTTCCCAAAAGACAAGATTCACACATATCATCTGATTTTAGGTCAAATGATTCCAACACTCCATCCTTTTGGAGTTGGGCTATGCGCTTCTTATTAATGTGTCCAAGACGACAATGCCACAATCATGCCTTGTCTACACTATTAGACAAGTCAATATTAAAGACACTATTTCCTAAGCTATCAACACAAGTCACTGTTTCATACACACCATCACAAGGTAAAGCTTCAAATACAAAAATACCATTCTTATAAACAGAAATTGAACCATTCAAATCATTAAAAGAATACTTAAAACCTTGTCTGAACAATGCATGAAATGAAATAATGTTTCTCGTCATCTCAGACGAATAGCAGCAATTCAATAAGTCTAATCTAACATCATTACTAAGAAAAAGTTGATAAACTCCGATCTTGGTTACTGGTGAAGACTTTCTGTTTCCCATGATCAAGTTTATCCTCCCTCGCTCCACCTCCTCACTTTCTTTTAGCCCCTGCAAATCAGAACATATGTGAAAACCACATCCTGTATCAAGGACCCATGAACGAGAAGATAATGAGTTATTAGAAGAAATAGTGTAAATACCTGGTGAAGATGGCTTCACTTTGCCATCTTTGATGTCTTGCAGATATTTTGGGCAGCTTCTCTTCCAGTGCCCTTTGTCATTGCAATAAAAGCAATCAGCATCCTTTGGATCAGAAACATGGGGAATGGTAGCCTTGGGCTTATCCTTTGGGCCATTTGTAGATGACCCAGCTTGAGCCTTGCTCTTCCAATTTTGCTTAGGAGGACCTTTCCTCTTTTTCCCCTTTCCCTGTCCAATAGCCAAGACAGGGGCACTTGCAGGAGTGGAGGCTATACTTTTACCCTTCATCCCTGCTTCAGCTGTCTGCAACAGGTTGTGCAATTGGGCCAGTGTCTGCTCAGTGTTGTTCAAATGGTAAGTTAGGATAAACTGACCAGAACATTCGGGTAATGAGTTCAAGACCATGTCAATGGCCAATTCCTCATCAAAGTGAATGTTGAGCTTGACCAAACGCTCTATATAGCGTTGCATTCTTTGCACATGAGATACAACCAATTCCCCTTCTTTCATCTTGCAAGCCATGAGTGACTTGACTACTTCAAACTTTTCTTGACGAGCTCGCTTATGGTACTTTTCCATAAGGTCCTTGTTCATCTCAAAGGGCGAGTAGTCCTCATAGTACCTCTGCAGTTTTAGGGACATGGTTGCGACCATGATGCATGCCACTTTGGAAGCATCATCATAGTGTTTCTTGTAGGCAGCATATTCTTCAGGAGTAGCTTTAGACTCATCAAGCTCTTTGAGCTCCTTTTCAAGGACATATTCTTTGTCCTCAAATTGAAGCGCCATCTTGATGTTACGCATCCAATCGTTATAGTTAGAGCCATCCATAACGACTTTGGAGCAAATGTTGAGCAAAGAGAAGTTGTGGTTGGAGGATGATGAAGCAGAAGTGTTTCCAGGAGTAGACATCTGAAAAGAAAGGAAGTTTTAGTTAGATTTCAAGATAATATAATAACCCAAATATATAATATCAAGGTTAGGATCCAACTATGAAGATTCACAACTTATAAATGGGATGCCGAGATCCAAGTGTAAATTTCATAAAGGTAGGTGAATGACGATTCACCAATTCCACCATTAGACGAAACAAACGAAGTGAAATTCCTAATTCCTTTTGAGATACATTGAAACTATTCAATGGCATGTTTTAATCTCGGATTATGCTCTTCTATTTGTGACTGGGATGCCGAGGATCACAAATAAGATGTGAATAACCATGCAAATCTACTTGGTAACCTCATTGTCTTTATCATTAACTATTGATGTGTCGGTGAACCACGCACGCTCCACCAAAATGACAATTATAAGATACCCATTACTACTCTTTATTAGTTCCTATTAGTGTGCCGGTAATCCACACACGCTCCACTAACGACCAATAAAGCATAATGTGCAATTTCATGGATTAGCATACTTTTCACATTTTTCCTAAAGTAACTAGAGTTGGGATTTTTGTGAAACAATGTTCTAGTACTTTCTTTAATAACATTATACTTTTAATGAGATGTAGTTGTCCTATCAAACCCGTTCTGCTAACGACCCTCCACTAATCAAGGAAGCGGTGGGTGAGAGTGGACACCCATTCAGCTACCATTTTATAGGCAGTTTCCTTATACCCCCCCTTATAGACTAGCTTCGTGAATGAGGCATACTAGCGATTTAACTGACCATATTCTTATACATATATAATATTGAACTTTTAATTATAATACATATATAAGGTGTGTTTTAAACTTTTTAAAACTTTAAGGTTTATATATAAATTTCGAAAATTAAGCCATTAATTTTAAATTTAAAAATAAACCAAATAACTAGATTTAATATTTATCTATTAATTAACGTTTAATTAATTTATTAATTCTTGTAAGGATTATCTAATTAAATTAAACAATTAATTTAATCCTAATCCATATCCTTTCCAGATTTCGAAAATATGGGGATAGGATAATTTCCTTATTATTCTTAATTATCCAATAAGGCAACAATTATCCAAAAAACAAGAAACCCTAAATTACCATGTAAATTTCGAAAATCAAGGGAGGAGGCTAGGGTTTTTCAAAACCCTAACCCTAATTTCGATTAGGGTTCATGGAGGCTAGGGTTTTTCGAAAACCCTTTGATCCAAAACCCTAAAAATCGAAAATTTTGCCTTTGGGGTTTAATTGCTATAAACCCTAATTTGCAATTCAACTATTATAGCAATTCAATTTAAAACAAACAATGGCTCTGATACCACTAATGGGTTTTAGGTAAAACAAATAAACTAGAAAAACAATTCCTAAGTTCACATGCAACCTACTTTGGATCTATGTTTTATCTATTGAAAATATAACTTTGAATTCCAAACAAGAACCCTAGAGGAGAGAGGCTATTTTCGAAAATAACTAACTAGGATTTAAGAGTTACATACCTTTCAATTGTTATATCAAACAATTGTTAATCCTCTTGAACGTGATCTTCTTGGAAGCCTAGCACCACAAATGTAATGCCTCTAATGGAGTCACATCCAAAAGCTAGCAAGAAGGAAACTAGAAGGAGAGAGGGTAGGGTATGCAATTTTCGGCCCTAGGGTTTCACAAGGGGAGGAGTGGCCGAATTTAGGAGTTGGGAGCCTCCTTATATAGCTGAGGGATCTAGGGTTTAGGGAAAACCCTAATGTTCCTTTGCTTGGGGCCTAAGCTAATCCAAAGGCCTTATCTAAGCCCCCTTGGACGAAATCATTTGGGTTTCCCTTATAGATTTCATCCACCCCCTTCCAAGGAGGTTCTGGAACCTTCCACTCAACTATTAGATAATTGCAAACTAGTCCCTGCACTTTGTAATTAATACAATTAACCCCAAAATTAATTCTAATTAATTTCTGGCTAACTATTAATTAAACCTTATGATTTCTAATTAATATATTAATCTTTTAACATATTAATAAATCATTTATATTAATTTATTAGTCTTATAATAAATCAATATCTCTCCTTTCATAATTTCCTTGTCCAGTTGCTAGGTTTGAGAGCAACCTAAAAGGACTGTGCTGCTATCAATTCAAGTACATACCAATTATAGTTATGGGCTTAGACACCTAATTCAACATAAAAGTCATCCGCAAACTCAAAATTCATTTCCACATCATCATGTCTAGCCAATTTACCACCAAAAATTGATTCATCATCACTGAAACCCTCATCATTAACATCATCATCACCATCACCTCCCGCTTCTTGACTCTTGTTGAAGTCACTCTGTACCTCCACATTCATCATGGTGTCATGTTCCTCAGCTACAATTGCAACAGGAGGAACTCTTTCTTCTTCATGTTCTGAGACAGTAATGACATCGTCTTCAGATTCCTAGTAGTTAGAGGAATCATTGGACTTAGATGCATCATTCAATTCAGCAAACGCCCCAAACTTCACCAAAGGGTATTTTCCTTGGAACATAAATTTACCCTTACGGTTCTGTTTAATTAACCCAATGGTGTTTGACCCAAGGGATTTCATGTTAAAAGTTTCTCCTTCCTTTTCATTCTCCGGGAATTGGTTGTTGATGAGCAGCTGAAGGAACCTTGGGTACATGAGAAATTTATCTCTTGTCTTTCCTTTAATATTCCCGATAAGTTCGTTCAAGATGAACTTGGAGAAGTTTAAATCAAGTCCCACAGCAAGAGCGGCGATTGCACCTGTGTTCAGTAAAGAGATTTCATCCGCTCCTGATCTCCTTCCCGAGATGCAGCTCACAATGACATGAGCTAGAAACCTCCAGTATGGTGGTAACAGCTTCTTGAGGGTTGGAGGAAAGTCTCCTTCATATCCCATTTTATCGAGGAGTTCTTGATCTTGATCCATTTCAATCTCGGTCAGGAAACTTGGTTGATCTTAAATTCTCAGAACTTCCCGGATGATCTGCTTTGTTGCAATGACCTTGCTTCCTTTAACAATAGCTTCAACAGACATTAAGCCATCATTCCCCTTTTTCACTACTGCAGTCTTCCAAAACTCTTTAATCAGGCTTTGGTAGATCACTGGGTTTAGAGTCAAAGCAGTAGCTAAGCAGCATTTCTTCAAACCATGGATCATGGATTTGAATTCACCATGAGTTGCTGGATGGTCAACCAAAAAGATCGTCAAATTGTGACTATCAGCAAACTTGAGTCCATCCATTTTGATCCGCACTTAACCAAGCCAAGTGAGAAAACAATTTATTTAATCATTTAAGATTAAGGTTTTACTCATGTAACAATTTAATTAGGCTTTAATGGTGATTAAGTGTTAAAAACAGTATTTAATGTCCAAAAATTGAGTGTACGGTCAGATGGGGAGTTTACGGCCGTAAACGGGTGTACGGCCATAAGTCCTTCAATGGCCGTAAACAGCTCAAGAACCGTAAACGCCGACAGTTTCAATTTCTTCGATTAATCCTTCGATTCAAGGTCGTTTTATTGTTAAAATGACATTCTGGTGATCGCAATGGGCATACCTACAAACGTAAACAATCAATTTCGAGTTATAAGCACAAAATTAGATGGATCGATGAACGGCTTATGAGAGGATTTGGAGGTGTTTACGGCCGCAGAAGAAAAAAAGGGAGTAAAGTGTTTATAGCCGGACTCAGCACTACATATACCCGGACCCAAGACCTGGTCCAAAAACCATGGACTACAACCCAAAAAGCTTCAAAAAATTAAGCCCAATACCCAAAAACAATTAAAAAAATAATGCATTTTGAGGACTAAAAAATAAAATAAAATGAAACAAATTCTAAAAATTAAATTAAACAATTTTTAATTTTTTAATTTTTGATTTTTATCAAGATAAAAATAAAAATTAAAATTAAAATTAAAATAAAATTTGAAATTAAAATGAATTAACACTAATTTCACATAAACTAACGCTAATAATATTTTTATGAGATTGGGATCAAAGTTGTTAGACAGCCTTAATCTGTTTATCAGTACCTCCACCTTAATATCTAGATCTGGTCGATCGCCAGTATTGTGGTCCACTTAAACACGAAAGATTGTGACAAATTTTTGACATACTACAAATGACAAGGCATTGTGACCTTACGTTTCTAGATAAAATTCCTAGGGACCATTCATCTGACGACGACCAAGGATATTGTTGTCCACCTAAATTGAGCAGCGAGATCTACAGACAACCTAGTGATTGTTCAATTTTAAATGTACTAGAACATGTTCCTGCTTCCTGATATACCCCAATAATCAGGGACTTCCAAAGTACTCCTTACTTTAGGTGAGCAGACAATTATTATGGGAGAAGTCAGATTTAGAATGCATATGCTGTACACCCAGGTCGGATCTCTTCCAATCTCGCAGAGGGTGAAACATATGACTAACCAGATTTAGAGGGATTGAGAAGTAGAATGGTGCATATGCTGTGTACCAGGTCGGATATATTTCAATCACGCAAAGGATACATCATATGGCTAACAGATAGGAAGAATTGCATAGATAGAAGATGCAGAGCAATAGAATTGCATATGTTGCAGTCCAGGTCGGATGTATTTCAATCACGCAGAGGAGGCAGCATATGACTAACGGAAAGAAAGCAAGAAAATAACCTTCTACAGACCTACTTTATCAGAATTCCCCAGTCGCCTCGTCAATACCGGAATTAAGGACAGAGTCTGTACATCGAGGAAGAGTTAATCCACGGTTCTAGATACGGATTACTTTAGTGTGACCGGTGGATTCTCATGTATATCTCCCTGCTCAATCTACCCAAGCGTCGTATTGTCAGGCTAAATGGAACTATCTAAGTTAAGATTTGTCAAATCTCTAGATTCCTTAAGTTCATCCACACCTAGTCAAGTCCATTTAAATCTTTCGTGTCTACCAGCGCATCGAACACAGAGCCTAGACAATTCAACTTTGGTACATTACACAGATTCAAATTGCATGTTATCACATGAATATATCACTTCCCAACACAACACTTACAGAAATGCAACTGTTTTTGGATTTTTTTTTTAATATTCTAATTTTTGTTTGGTTTTTGTTTAATTTCTCCCCCTAAATTTGTGCATGGGTGAGAATGAAAATTAAATGTGCAAATTTAAACTAACCTAAAACAAAAAATAGTCCTCAAAGCTAATCATTTTTAAAAATCTCACAAGCACACCGAATCGAGCTTTGTTAAACGGTTTTGTGAACAAATCCGCCACATTATTAGTAGTGGGAACCTGTTCCAACCGAATGAGCGAACACTCATAACAATCTCTTATAAAATGCACTTTGATATCGATGTGCTTGGTTTTCGAGTGTTGGACTGTATTTTTAGCAATTTGAATCGCAGCTTCATTATCACAAAAAATAGGGGTTTCTAGAAAATTCAAACCGTAATCCAGTAATTGATGTTGTATCCAGATAACTTGAGAAAAATAGGCAGAAGCAGCTACGTATTCCGCCTCTGCCGTTGAGGTTGAGACTGTATGCTGTTTCTTGCACTGCCATGACACCAGCCGGTCTCCAAGAAATTGACATCCGCCAGACGTTGATTTCCTGTCAAGCTCACAGACTCCATAATTACTGTCAGCAAAAGCATATAAATCAAATTAAGAATTTCTCGGATACTAAAGACCCAATTTTGGGCTGCCTTTGAGATACCGAAAAATTCTTTTGACAGCAATAAGATGTGAAAGTTTAGGATTAGCCTGATATCGTGTGCATTGACAAACCGCGAACATGATGTCTGGCCTGGTTGCAGTTAGATACATCAACGATCCGATCATCGATCTGTAGTCAGTCTGATATACGGATTCGCCTTCAATATCTGGAGTCAACAGGGGTCTCTCGGCCATCGGCGTCAGTACAAGTTTTGCGTCTCGAAACCCGAACTTCTCTAGCATATCTTCAACATACTTGGCTTGATGGAGCAGGATTTCGGTTGAATCTTGTTGGACCTGAAGCCCCAAAAACATGGTCATCTCCTCCAGAGAACTCATCTCGAACCTCTTCTTCATCACGCATTCGAACTCCTTGCATAGCTGTGGACATGTTGACCCGAATATGATGTCATCGACGTAGATTTGAATAAGAATCTGATCGGCACCAACATGCTTAATGAACATGGTTTGATCAATTGTTCCCCGTGAGTAGCCATGCTCGAGCAAGTGCTTCGTAAGAGTTGCATACCATGCCCTTGGAGCTTGATGTAACCCGTATAAAGCCTTGTCCAACTTGTAGACGTGATTTGGAAACTTCGAGTTGACAAACCCAGGAGGTTAATCAACATAGATTTCTTCCTTCACAGCGTCGTACAAGAAGGCACTCTTGACGTCCATCTGGTAAAATGTGATATTCATGTAGGAAGCATACGCGAGGAAAATGCGAATAGCCTCCAAGCGAGCTACCGGAGCATAAACATCGGTGTAGTCGAGAACCTCAATTTGGCGAAATCCACGTACAACCAATCGGGCCTTATTCTGCACAATAAACCCTGAATCATCTTGCTTGTTTCGATAAACTCAGCGCGTTTCGAGTGAGTTCTTGCCCTTAGGTAATTCAACCAGCTTCCAAACCCCAAGCTTGTCAAACTGATTCAACTCCTCATGCATAGCATCCACCCAGCTGAGCTCATTCAAAGCCATTTCAACATTCTTTGGCTCTATTTGAGATATGAAGCTAGAATAGAGACATGTATTTACATCTCCACTCTGACTCAGCGTTTGAACACCGTCACCCCACTGACCAATGACGTTTTCGATCGGGTGATCACGTTGAATTCTGGAATGTAGCTCCTGGCTGATGTCATTGAGCGTTACGAGAAGGTTGTGAATGCTGACAAATCCATCATCTGCTGAATGATCCACCACAGACGGTTTGGAATCGTGAGAGGGGCTTGCCACAAACTCATTAGCAATCGGTTCGGGAAACAAAAGTTCCATGAATGGTTGAGTAACAGCGGAAGCATCTTTGGACATGAACTCTCTTTCATCAGGAGTAAGAGGAGTAGCATCAGCATCTGGATTGTTTTGTTGACACGGAGACTCTAACGAATCGCTTGGAACAGATGCATCCACTGTAGGAGTCGTAGAGGACACCACCGGCGGTCTGTAAACAACTTCTTCGTCTTCATCTTCAATCACAGCCTTCGAACCAGAGATGGAACCAGACAAATCATCTGAAAACACATTGAACGACTTGAATAAAGATGTATAATGAAACAACCAATCTAGACCGACTCTAGCATACGTTTCGTTCTCCTCCAACCAACACACGTCGAAGGATTCTACGATTTTCTTTGTCTTCTTATTGTAGACCTTGTACGCCGTGCGAGCAGCATACCCTACAAAGTAACAATCATCGGCTTTGGCGTTGAATTTGGGATTGGATTCCAGATGAAGGAGGGTGCAAGGACAGCCAAAGATACGGAAGTGACTAACAGATGGCTTGTGACCGTAGAGAATTTCATATGGAGTCTTCATCTGACCTTTGTTGATCAGAACACAATTTTGAACATAGCATGCCATGTTGATCGCCTCGGCCCAAAAGAAAACCGGAAGTTTGGAGTCACATAACATCGTCCTTGCAGCGTCTTGTAGAGTTCGATTTTGCCGCTCAGCAACACCATTTTGTTGAGGAGTGCGAGCGGCACTGTATTGACACACTATCCCCTTTTCCACACAAAAATGATCGAGAACAACATTCTTGAATTCTGTCCCGTTATCAGTTCTGAGCGCCTTCACCCGGTGGTTGGTCTGGTTCTCTATAATCACAATAAACTTCTTAATCAAGTCAGCAACCCCAGCCTTTTTGGACAAGAAGAAAACCCACGTGAACCGCGAGAAGTCATCGATCACAACTAGACATAATGAATTTCTGTTGATGTTGAGGACGTTGACCGGACCAAATAAGTCCATATGTAACAATTGAAGCACCTGGTTGATTGAATTGACCTGTTTAGGTAGGTGTGGTTTTCTGTGATGCTTTCCTTGAGTGCATGCCACACACATTCAAACGTGATGAAATCCTTGACAGGAAGCTCGCGCACTATTTCATTCTTAGCAAGTCGATTCAAGTTATTTGCGTTAGCATGACCGAGTCTTCGATGCCACAGCATAGCATTGTGCTCGGAAACCTTTGAGAAAAGGCAAGTGACTTGTTCAGTAAGATTGTTGTTCATGTCAATAATATATGCATTGCCATCCCGTTTTGATTTCACAAGAATCCATTCTTCTGGAATGACAATGCCTGGCTTCAAAATTAGACATTCTTTATCTGTAAAATGCGTCGAATAGCCCTTGTCACAAATCTGAGAGACGCTCAACAAACTGTGCTTTAACTCGGGCGCTTAGTTAATATTCTCGAAGCTCAGCACTCCATTGGAAACTGTTCCTTTTTGAGTGATTTTTCCGCCATCTCCTCCCGCAAAGGAAACGAATCCCCCATTAAAATTCTGAATGTTGTGTAGTTGGTAGATGACTCCTATCATGTGCCTGGAACAACCGCTGTCGACATACCATGGTGTGGCGACATTCCTACGCAGCTGTTCCTGCACAATGAGCGGGATTATTTAGATTTGGGAACCCAGGTCATTACAGTCCTGGGTGTACCCTTGACTTTGACAGATTTATCCTTTTGATTTTTCAAATTTGCATTAATATCAGAAACACTTTCAGAGGATGATGATGATGGGACAGTGGTAGATTTGAGCACCCATTGGTAGTTAGGTTTTAAAGTGTTCACATGTGAATTAGAAACATTTTTCCTTTTCTTTGAACATTTAGATTTTCGGCTACAATTAGTCGAAGATCCAGGCGCACCCTTTGACGAAATTGACCTTGGCTCAGCCGCAGTCGATTTCGGCAAAGAACCTGTGGCTGGTTTAGAGAAAACCTATTTGTTCGATTTAAGATCGGCCCTTTTCTTATTATTATGAACTTTCCGATCATCATCACGAAGACGAGATCTCGAGGACTTTCTCGTTAGAGACCTTCCTCGAGACTCGTTTTCTTTCCTCGGGGTTGAAAAATGCACAAATGCCCTGTTGGGACAATTTTGAGCAATGTGGCCGGCAGTACCACAGTTGAAACATATTTGCTTATTATCATTAGACCTGGTATCGCCTTTATCAGATTTCGTGCTCTTATTGACTTTTCTAACTTTCCCACACGTGCAAGTGTATGAGTCAGATTGTGTGACAGGTGTAGAAGATGTGGATGTGCTAGTGTCAGATTCAGATTCACTAGGTTTCACAAAAACAACACCACATTTATCAGAGACACTAACATTTGACACCAAATCATCACAAATTAAAACATCAGTCTTAACATCAAAAACACACTCATCAACTTTTGAAATAGGAACACCAAATTTTGATACAAACTTATTATCAGACTCATTCTTTCCATTCTCCTATTTTTCCTGGCGTACTGATGAATCTGCATCGAAAGTAGAAACGTTAGTATCTAAATTCCTAGCACTACATTTTGTTGCCTGTTCAGCAGCTGGTTTACCATAAACCATAAATGGTTCACGATCTATCTCAGCTTGAGTTAATGGAGTAGCGGTATAATTGTGATTGAATGGGAGAGGGACACTCACATAACCTATTCCTACTTGCTTCTGGTCCTTCAATTTCATTTGGTGTTCAATTATTGTTGCAACTCTTTCACTTGACACATCGAATTTCTTGAAGTTAAAATCAACATTTACAAAACGAGTCTTCAATGTGTCAAGTTCTGCAGTTACAGCATCAAAATCCTTTTTAAGATATCTATAATGAACACACTTGTCACTATAGTCTGCCTGTAACTTCTTATAGTCATTTGTCTTGGCCTCCAATTGATATTTCAATGGTTTCTGGCCTTCCCTAAGTTGGTATCCTTCATACTTTAGTTCCTCTATTTCTCTACGCATCAAATCAGCCTGTTCACATAAAAAATTGATAGTTTTAATACAAGATGGAGAGCAAGTGATTTCACTGACCTCTGAATTTGCAGGCCCTGGCGTAGTTTGAACCATGAACGCAAATTGTAGATTCATCATCACCGCCTCTGGGTCCACCTCAGCTTCTCCTTTTGCAATGTCGTTGATTTGAGCCAGATGCGCATTTTCAGGTCCTGAGATGTTCAGGACCTGACTTTGGTCGTCCCAATCAAACGACTGAACTACCACAGCAAGATTTGTGGTCTGGTTGCTGGTGGTAGCTCCCCTGCTGTTACCCACTGGCACCATTGTTCTTTCGTTGTTTTCCCTCCTGTCAGGCTTCGGACAGTCTCTGGCAGAATGGCCAGTTTCATGACAGTTAAAGCATCAGAGTTTGCCTTTGTTGAACCCCACCTTCTTTTCAGCATTCATTCCCCAATTATTTTTGCCTGCCTTCTTGGAGAACTGTTTTGCCCTGAACACCGCCATAGCGATTTGCCATGTAATATCCATCTCCTCAACATCTTCGGGATGAATTTGATCCAAATCAGCGAAGGATAGTTGAGGAGGTAGCTCGCCAGTCACGAAAGCATTGTAGCAGTTGACAAGACCAGTAGCAAGAGCCAAATTTTCATCATTTTCCTTGTGAGCAGAAACTGGAGCAGGTGCTTTTGAAGAAGAAACAACTTGTGGATAAGATATTGGAGGTTGAACATTTTGCATGAATGGAGTGGCATATGATGATGGTTGAGGAGCAACAAACTGCTGAACTTGAGGAGTGGTGAAGGATGAGAAAGCATTGTTGGATTGAATCCCGAGATTAGCAGTGGAGTGTGAATTGACGTGATTGATCTCCCTTTGCTTGTCATCCAGATCACAAGCTTTAACAATTGCCATGGTTTCAGCTAGACTCAGACGGTTAAGGTCCTTCGTCTTCTTAATCACATACACGTTCATGTCCCATGACTTCGGTAGAGAATTGAGCAGCTTCTTATTTATTTCAGACCTGGTAACCAAGATACCTGCAGAGCTCATCTAAGTTGGTAGAGTGGTGAACCTCTGCAGTTGAGCCTCAAGAGATTCTCCCAAGATATGCTTGAACATGTTAAACTTTTTTCTCAGCATATCCTGTCGACTTTGTTTCATGTCCTCATTCCCTTCATAAACTTCTATCAGTGCCTCCCATAGTGCCTTCGCAGACGTGTATTCACAGAAACCTTGAACAATCTCTGGTGACAAAGCCATAGTGAGTGTAGCAAGTGCTCTCTCTTGCTGTTCAACTTTATCAAATTCTTCATCGGTATACTCTTCGACAGCCTTGTCAACGATCGTTTTATCTGGAAGTGTTGTGGTGATTCTGATAGGTCCTTTCAAGATGCATCTCCAAATATTGAAATCTTTCATCTTGATATATTTCTCCATATGATATTTCCATTCCGGGAACCCCTCAGCCGATAACAAACATGGAATGCGAGTGGTTGTGCCCATAACGGAATCAAGTTCTTGGTAAGAGTTTTGTGAATCCATTTTTTTTATTTTGTTCTTGTTTTTTTTTTAATTTTCTTGATTAAATGAAAATGAACTTAAAAAGAAACAAAAAAAGAATTCACGGTTGTAAACTGTTTACGGCCGGAATCTGTTTACGGTCCTGAGACAGTTTACGGTCAAGCAAGAGTTTGCGGCCTTTGAAGATCAATTGTTTACGGCTTTTAAAGATCAACTGTTTACGACTTTTGAAGATCAATGGATTATTGATGTATCAAGTGTTTACGGCCGTACTCCCTTCAACACTACTAACCGTAAACCCCCAGAAATGATGAGAACAAGTGTTTTTCGTGTAGATTTTGATTCCCTTAGCTGTGAAAACTCAAACAGATGCAGGACCAAGCTTGAACAATGAAGAAACTGGAGATCCTTTCAACTGTAAATGCAACTAAAGTTGTTTTGACACTAGATTTGCTCTGATACCAATTGTAAGGTCCCAATTCAAAGATCCAAACCAGTGATCAAAACAAACAAGAACAAGAATGAGTAGAAGAAGAAGATTATCAAGCAATGCACACGTCTATTAGAAAATAACGTCTCGTACACCTTGAGTTACACACACAGTTGACCGTAAACTCTATGGATACGTCACTTCTGATAGACTCTGACACATACTATTTATAGGGATTGACTGGTCGTAAACAAGTTCATGGCAGTAAACCTGTTTACGGCTGTGAACACCAACTCAACCGTAAACACACATCAACAAGTTATAAACACATTAGGAATGGCAACGGGGCGGGTTCGGGGCGGGGGATGATTTCCCAAACCCGAACCCGATTTCTAAATGTGTACCCGAACCCGACCCGATACCCGACGGGTTTCTTATCAGGGCGCCCCGTCGGGGCTGAAACTTTCCCCGAACCCGACCCTAAACCCGAAACCCGATAATTACCCTAAAACCCGAAATATGGTAGAAAACAAAAAGAAGGAAAAACTATAAATACATAATGATAAATTAAGACGTTGCATAGGCTTAAAATACCAAATAAGTTCTTAAATCATTTAACCAAATAGAAATTACTAGTAGTCTAATATTGTAACAACAACCAACCAACCAAAACACCCAAGTACACAACATGAAAAACTAATTCATCACAATAATACATTACCACTTAACATTAAAACAAACTCAAAATCAAACAAAATCATCCAAACTTGTTGTCCCGCTTTCTTTAGTGTTTTCCTACAAAATATTAAACAAACTCAAAATCAAACCAAATCATGGAAACTAAATAAAATTAATATTTTTAGAAGTGTCGTTTTACCTCTTCCACGTCATAATCAAATTCAACAGAACGACAATATGCCTCGGTCTCTTCAGAACAAGTTGTTGTATAAAATTAATATTATTAATATGCAAAAAAGATTCACAATTTCATATAATTAATATAAAATAGTATACTACCTCGAATTTCATTCAACAACCAACTTTGAGCACACATTAAAGCCTCCAATGTCTTTGAATGAAGTCGACTACGATGAGGACTTACTAATCTTCCACTAGTGCAGAAAGCTGATTCCTAGGGAACAGTGGAAACAGGAATAGCTAATATATCTTTAGCTATCCTTTGTAGTGTCGGGTACTTAATCCCATTTGTTTTCCACCACGCCAACAAATCAAGTTCCATGTATTTAGGCAACAATTTCTCCTTTAAGTAGTTATCCAACTCTAGTAATAGAAGCAATATCCGATAAGAGCTTTTTGAATCCAACACGATGACCGGAAGAGATACTAGAAACAAATGAAGATGAACCGGTAACTGAACCACCACAAACACCTAATGTTTAGTATAAAAATGTTAATAGTTTAATATAATGTTCTATTTATTATATAAACAATAAGAAGAATACAATACCTTCACTCTTCCTTTTTTTAGATGCATTACTTGACTCGTACTCTTGAAACAAAGTTTTGACAAACCCCTCCAAATTTTGAAATTCAATTTTTGCTTTTTCTTCTCCATAAAGCACAGGCAAAAGTAACTCCACAAACTTTAACTTGTATCGTGGATCTAAAACCGCTGCCATTCCCAGTATCCCATGAATTACAGACCAATACTTATTGAACTTAGAAACCATTTGGTCAGCCATCTCCCTAATCTCCTCAATAGGAGATTTCGTCCACTCACGCAAAGAATACCCAATCTCACATATCAAAGGAAAAAAAACATTAGTTGTAGGATACTTTGAACCAGAGAACATAACAGTCACCTCATAAAAAAGCTGTAATCTTTCACAAATCTCACTAGCCAACTCCCAATCCTAGTCTGTTGGAAAACATGTATACTTCGGGTCTCTTGTCTTTACCCGGTCGAAAACCTCTTTGTAGCTTATAGCAACACTCAACATCAAGAATGTAGAGTTCCACCGTGTCTTGCAGTCAAGTATCAACTTCTTTGAGTATGGTATTCCCAACTGTTCTGCTGCTGCCACAAAATTTTGCTCCCTCTTTGGTGATGCAGACCAAAATGCAACACTCTCTCTTATTCTCTCAATCTCAAATTTAATGAGAGATAAGCCATCTTGGACAATAAGATTGAGAATATGTGCGCAACAACGCATATGAAACAAATCACCATTCATCATTAGTAATTTTATAGGAAGTTTCTCTAATAATATCCTGATAATTGCATCATTTGTGGTGCAATTATCCACAGTAAGAGTTGACACTTTCCTATCAAGATTCCAATAACACAAAGTAACATAAAGTATGTCGGCAAGAACATCAGATGTATGCGGACAAGGCACGTAAATAAACCTGTTTAAGAATATATAAATATATATATGTTAATATTAACATATAAATAATAAGTATGTATAAATTGTAGTTAAATAAGTATAATATACCTCATAATTCTGCTTTGCAAGTTCCAGTTTTGATCTACAAAATGTGTTGTGATTGCCATAAACCCTTTTTTTGATGATTAGATGTCCACATATTGGTAGTAACTGCAATTCTGCTTTTGTTCTTTGCTAACAAACTCATAGTTTTATCCCTTTCGTAATCATAAATACTTTTGATGTCGCCTTTGATGGTGTTTCGACAAGGAACCTTAAACAAAGGTTGAAAACCTCCCACAAACTTCCTAAATCCATGATGCTCTACAATTGAAAGTGGATACTTATGCACAATAATCATTTCAGCCAAATCCTTCCTTGATGTATCAGCATTAAATGTATAATTTGACACATGTGTTGTAGTACCATCTACTTTCTTTTTTTCTTGCACCAAGATAGATTGGCGAATATCTGTAAAACGTTTGTGTATACAACACTTATAATGTGCAAGTAAATGTTTTGTGCCATTCTTGCTATCTGCACCCAACACTTTAGAGAAATATTTACATCTTGCTTTAACTTCACCATTCAATTTAAATTTTATAAAATGATGCCATGCCGGTGAACGTGTTGCCCTTTTCGAACCAACCACTTCATCTCCATCTTCATCAAAAATTGTATCATTAATATTTGTTCCATCTTGTTGATCCACAGAATCAGTATTTTGTTGATTAGAACCCGAACCTCCCACATCTTGACTACTTGCAGTTGGAGCATGATTTTGGCAGTTTGAATTCATATTTCCTGAAAAATAAAAACCAATGTCATATCATACTCAACAAATCTGTCTAAATAGATTAGAAATCAGAAATCAACTCAACTCGGATTCACTCAACAAATTTGTCTAAATAAATTATAAATCAGAACAGATCAGATTCACTCAACAGATTCACTTAACAGATCAGTCTAAATAGATCAGAAACATATTAGAAATCAGAAACCATATATTCAAATCAAACCAATGTCATATCAGAGTATGAGACTCAACAAATATTATGTTCATTTGAAAAGAAATCAACTAATATATGCATTTGAATATCAGAAATCAGATTATCGGTACAAATCAGCTCAATTCAGCATTATCCAAAATCAATACAAAAATAATATTTGAATCCAAAATCAATTCGTCATAAACAGACAACTGGATTCGAAATCATCAAGTTCAATTAAGCATTATTTTTACCTGGATTCTCCAACGATTCCCGATCCTCCAACGAGATAACGACGTGGAGAGGTAGCGAGGGGTGAATGGTGATACCGTGCTAGACGACTAGACGAGTGAAACTGTGAAACTGATGAGGACGAGCTTCGAGTCTTCGATGAACGGAACTTCAGGAGTCAGGACGCTGCTTGCTCTGCTTGCTGGAAGATGCTTCTGGACGAATGACGATGGTTGCAATAACTTCCTATTGATCGACGATGGCCTACTCGATGAAAATGAATGATGAATTTGAAAACAATCGACCGATCATCAGACGATAGCTGAAAAAGTGAACATTTGATTTTGTCGATTTGAAATAATGAAGTCGGCTGGAACTAGAAGAGATGAAGTGTGAATACAGATTTTAGGGTTAGTCTTCTCTTCCAGGGGCAAAAATGTAATTTAATATATATATATATATATATATATATATATATATATATATATATATATATATATTCGGGGCGGGTCGGGTCGGGGTAGGCACTCCCCACTCCCTGCCCCGAACCCGAAAAAAATACCTGATAAGGACCCGACACCCGACCCGATACCCGATAAGAGTGACCCGACCCGGCCCGAAAACTTCGGGAATCGGGTTTCCCCGTTGGGTTCGGGTTTTTTGGCTATCCCTAAAACACATCCAACATGACCAAGACCCTACCAAGACTTATACAGATGATTGCCTAGCCCAAACCACAAATCTTTGACCTATCAGAGAAGACGGAGCATCATAGCGACACGTCTTATAGTTTTTGCTATATACTTTTGGTGTCATATAAACAATGTTACGAACACAATGTAAACTCTATATTATCAGTACAATGGTTGTTGTTACTTTGATTACTATTATTCAATTGTTGTGATACTGTACATGACGTCATCCACCCCCGAACGTTTCCGCCATTCCGGTTTGGGGTGTGACAAATTGGTATCAAAGCATTATTTATAGTGAACTAAGTATATCAAACCATGTAAGATATACAACTATAAACACAATGGGATAAAAACACTCTGACCAAGAGTTATACTTCTAAAATATATTAATATTTTTATAAAAGTATACATACATGCATACATACTAGAAACAGTATCACAGTAAGAACTACATAAAAGTATTTAAGATGAGTTCGATACTACGGTTAAGCATGGACAGTTATGTAAATATATCTGGGATGAATATAGTCTGATCAACTATATTTATTTGAGATATGACCAACATGTGTTTGGGAATGATTGTGGTGTTGCAACAAGTCTAAAACTTACCAACTCTATATACAAGAGGAATTCTAGAACCAAACATGAATTTAAAATACCATAGGAGTATTTTATGGCACTATAACACTAGAACAACAACATTTAGGCCTCGATAGTTATATAAACTAATAGTCGAGAAAGGCCTTCTTACCAGAATCAATCATGTGAAAACAAAGGACCCTTGTTGGTAGATCTATAATTGCTAAACGTATACGTTAAAAGTTATATATAATTAAGATTTTATAGACTTAGAATTTATGATTTCGCTTTACTTCCTATTCCTTGTTTGGTTGTGGACTTAGAGTAGGATCACTTATTGGAAGGTCTATTTAGTCTTGGTTATATATGATTTGTATACACTATGTGATTATAGTGGGACCAGGTATGAGTCACACTATACAAATTTATAAGAAATGTTACTATAAATTTTATAAATTGAAATTGCGATTGTCTGCGTATATTAGTAGGCTTCCATTGTAAATCGGTTAATAGAACATTATAACAGTTAGGATATGATGCATTTAGAACGAAGATATGCCTTGTTCAATATCACCTGACTCATGACCACTATAGAGGACTTATCATCACTTCCTCTTTAAACATTATAGAGAAATATGCCACCAAAGAAGTCCAACATGAACAAAAACAACACACCAACAAATCCACCAACACCACCACCTCCACTGTATGACCCTGCTGTTTTCCAAGCTATAGTGACAGCCGCCATGACACTAATCGACACTAGTGGTGCTAGTGGGGCGGGTAGTGGTGCTAACACTTCTAACCACGGAGAGAGTCTTGGACACCCAATGGAGTGTTACTACAAAGACTTCACAAACTGCAAACCCAAATCCTTTAATGGAAGCGGGGGAGTCATTGCCCTGAAGCAATGGCTCGAGAAAACAGAAGCAATTTTCGAAATTTGCTCATGCCTAGAAGGGAGCAAAGTGAACTTTGTTGCCTGCACCTTCTCTAACAGGGCCCTTACATGGTGGAATGGCCATGTCAAGTCACTGACCCTCACAGTGGCTAACTCAATGGGCTGGGAGAACCTAAAAACAATGATGATGGAAGAGTATTGCCCGAGGGGCGAAGTACAAAAGCTGGAGCAAGAACTTTGGAACCTTACCATGACAGGCTTTGACATAGCAGCTTATACTACTAAATTTAGTGATTTAGCAGCTCTATGTCCCGGGATGGTTACCCCGGAGAGTAAGAAAATGGAGAGATATATCTGGGGACTATCTCCTCAGATCCAAGGGAATGTACTAGCTTCAAACCCTAGTACTTTCGATAGCCCAAACGCTTGGCCCATAGACTCATAGATCACGGAGTCCACCAAGGCGTGATGGCCCCCGTCCCCGAGCAAGAAAAAGGGGGCGACAACAAGAGGAAGTTCTGGAATAAAAAGAAGGGCCAGACGTCACAAGACCCTGCCAAGAAACAACAGGTTGTGGTTGTTCATGCTGCAACTACCCTTGCTACCCCAGCACCAGCGAAGCAATATGCTGGGAACCTACTGAAGTGCAACAAATGCAATTTCCATCACCACGGACCCTACAGGGAGATGCATTGCAATAACTGCAATAGGAAGGGGCACACTGCTCATTTCTGTAAGGCACCGGCGCACCCAATCACGCAAGTCCCCGGAGTTGGAGTAAGCCAGGCTTGTTACGGGTGTGGTGAAATTGGGCACTTCAAGAGAGATTGCCCGAAAGTGAAGAATGATGGCGGTGTGGGAAGAGTGCTGGAAATAGGGCAGGAAGAGGTAATAGCAGATCTCACGGTGGTCACGGGTATGTTTCTCCTCGATAACTCTTATGCATGCATACTCTTTAATAGTGGTGAGGAGAGGAGTTTCGTGAGCCACAAATTTAAGCATCTACTCAAACAAAAACCACAATTACTAAACAAAACATTCACCGTCGAGATGGCCAACGGGAAGACAGAGAGCACTAACGACATATACATAGGTTGTACCCTCACTCTAAATGACTTTTCTTTTCAAATCGACCTTATGCCAGTCTCAATAAAAAGCTTCGACATCATCATCGACATGGATTGGTTAAGTCCTCACCATGCTAATATTATATGCTACGAAAAGGACGTTCGCCTTAATCTGCCAAGTGGCGAAACCATCGTCATTTTTGGTGACAAACCCAGTGCGAACCTTCGCATCATCTCTTGCGTCAAAGCCCAAAAATATTTTACGCAAGGAGTACCACGCATTCTTAGCACACGTAGTGAATGAAAAGCAAGAAGTAAAAGACATTGAGAGCATTCCCAAAGTCTGTAATTTTCCCGACATTTTTCCCGAAGATCTTCCAGGAGTTCCTACTAAACGCCAAGTCGAGTTCCGGATCGACTTGATTCTCGGAGCTACCCTCGTAGCCAACTCCCTGTATCGTCTAGGACCAGCAGAGATGTAGGAATTATCCAGCCAACTAAACGAACTGCTCAGCAAAGGATTCATTAGACCGAGCTTCTCACCCTGGGGAACACCGGTCCTGTTCGTGAAGAAGGATGGATCTTTCCGCATGTGCATAGATTACCGCGAACTAAACAAGCTCACCATTAAGAACCGATAACCTCTACCGCGAATAGACGATCTCTTCGACCAACTCCAAGGAGCAAGCTACTTTTCAAAGATTGACCTGAGATCAGGGTATCACCAACTACGAGTCCAAGAGAATGGTGTTCCCAAAACAACATTTCGAACTCGTTATGGTCACTACGAGTTTGTAGTGATTCCATTCGGACTAACAAATGCACCCGCAGTTTTCATGGACTTAATGAATCGGGTGTTCTGTCCTTTCCTAGACAAATTCATGATAGTATTCATAGATGATATACTTATCTACTCACGAAGTAAGGAAGAACATAGTCAACACCTAAGACAAGTTCTAGAAACATTAAGGGCGGAGAAGCTATATTAGAAGTTCTCAAAGTGCGAGTTTTGGATTCGGAAAGTAGATTTCCTCGGTCACGTGGTCAGCGAAGAAGGAATACACGTGGGCCCCTCCATAATTAACGCAATCGAGAACTGGTTAGCACCAAGAACGCCAACAAAAATCCTTCAATTCTTAGGCATTGTTGGCTACTACCGCAGATTCATGCAGAACTTCTCCAGAATCGCTAAGCCACTTACTACCCTGACTCAGAAGGGTGTAAACTTCACCTGGGGAGAGAAACAAGACACTGCGTTCCAAACGCTGAAGCAAGCCCTGTGCAGCGCACCTATCTTGTCTCTTCTAGAAGGGACAGCAGATTTCGTAGTATACTGCAATGCATCCAATCAAGGGCTAGGTTGTGTACTTATGCAATGAGGAAAGGTCATTGCCTATGCCTCGAGACAGCTAAAGACACACGAGGTCAACTACACCACTCATGACCTTGAGTTGGGAGCAGTAGTATTTGCTCTGAAGATCTGGAGGCACTATCTTTATGGTAAAAAGTGCACCATCTTCACTGACCACAAAAGTCTTCAACACATATTCGACCAAAAGGAGCTTAACATGAGAAAACGACGATGGTTAGAGCTACTCAACGACTACGGATGCGAATTCGTTATGATCCCGGCAAAGCCAATGTAGTAGCAGATGCCCTCGGTCGAAAGGAGTACTCAGGTCGCAGAGTAAAAGCACTAACCATGACCATCCATTCACATTTGTCCACACAGATCAAGGAGGCACAGCTGGAAGCCTTGAAACCTGATAATGTGGCAGGTGAAGCCTTAAGAGGAATGGAGAAGAACTTAGAAATCAAGGGTGACGGAGTTCGTTATCTCATGAATAGGATCTGGACACCGAAGTTCGGTGGGTATAGAGACGTTGTCATGAACGAAGCACACAAGACTCGATACTCCGTTCATCCAGGTTCAGACAAGATGTATCTGGACCTCAAGAAACTCTATTGGTGGTCGAACATGAAAGCAGAGATTACTACCTACGTGGGCAAGTGCCTGACTTGCGCCAAAGTCAAGGTAAAATACCAGAAGCCCTCAGGTTTACTACAACAACCAGAGATACCTGAGTGGAAGTGGGAGTCTATTACAATGGATTCGCATAACCAAGATGCCCAAGACCACGGGTGGTCATGACACCTTTTGGGTAATCGTCAACGGATTAACCAAGTCTGCACACTTCCTACCAATAAAGGAAACGGACAAGATGAAGAAACTAACCAGAATTTTACATTAGAGTGATAGTATGACTGCATGGTGTACCAAAATCTATTATCTCTGATAGAGATAGTAGATTCACCTCACGGTCTAGAAGTCACTACAAAAATATCTGGGAACTAGGTTGGGCATGAGTACAGCCTACCACCCACAAACTGACGGGCAGAGTGAGAGAACTATTCAAACCTTAGAAGACATGCTGAGAGCTTGTGTGATTGACTTTGGTAAAGCATGGGATACCCATTTTCCACTTGTCGAGTTCTCATACAACAATAGCTATCACACTAGCATCAAGGTTTCCCCATTCGAGGCCCTATATGACCGTAAGTGTAGATCACCTCTGTGCTGGGCTAAAGTGGGTGATACGCAACTAGCTAGAGGGCAAGTTCCTGACAGCACTCACCGGCCCGGAGATCATAAGGCAAAACAACAGAGAAGATCGTTTAAATCCGAGAACAAATGAAAGCTTCTAGAGACAGACAAAAGAGCTACGCATACAAGAGACGAAAACCCTTGGAATTCCAGGTTGGTGACCACGTTTTGTTGAAGGTCTCACCCTGGAGGGCATGATACGTTTCGGAAAACGTGGAAAACTAAATCCAAGGTACATTTGGCCATTCGAGATTCTTGCTAGAATCATCCCAGTAGCTTACAAACTCCGACTACCTCAAGAACTTAATAACGTACACCCTACCATCCACGAGTCTAATCTAAAGAAGTGTTTATCAGACGAAACTCTCGTGATTCCACTCGATGAAATCGAAATAAACGAGAGCCTACACTTCGTGGAAGAACCAGTAGAAATCATGGATAGGGAAGTCAAAAAAACGAAACAAAGTCGCATACCAATAGTGAAGGTCCGCTGGAATGCCAAGCGAGGACCCGAATTCACTTGGGAGCGAGAAGATCAGATGCAACGAAAATACCCGCATCTTTTCCCTATTCCATGAGTACTCACAATAGAAATAATTTCGAGACGAAATTCCCTCTAACGGGGGGATAATGTAACAACCGGTTATTTCGGGTGAATAAAAGTCAAAGAAAGTCAAACCAAAAATCTAAACAAGTCAACTAAGACAAACAAGGGGCAAATAATTAAAAAAATCATTTGATTTAATAATGAAAAGTTATATTTATTTATGTGTTTTCGGTAAAAGGAATCAAACCTCACTCAAAAACCGAAATCACATTTCGGCCGAAAAACCCCTGCGAGACCCCACCTTAGGACCGGGAACCCTTGACCGAAATCTTCTTGTTCACCGAAGACCCTTCTCGGTTGGGCCTTAAGGACCGAAACCACTTAATTTAGGCCCATTAGGACCGAAACACCCTCCTATATATATATATATATATATATATATATATATATATATATATATATATATATATATATATATATATATATATATCTAACCGAAATCAATTCTCATAGATCACTTTTCACACTAAAATCCTGTAACGTCCGGGTTTCGGGGCTAAGCATTTTTAGACGATGTAATAGTCTAGGTCAACTATTGTAACTCTTTTGAAATAATAAAAATGAAATATTTGAATATTATGTGAATTATGTGAATTTGTGTGTTTTATACTTAATTATAAAGATATAATTAATAAAGAATAAAAATAAGCGTCAAAATTAAAGTGTGAGATAAGCCCGATGTCTTTACATAAAGTTGTAGTGATCGAAACAAGGATTCTGGAGATATAAAGAACGCCGAAATCCGAGTTATAACGAAGAAGTTATGACCCGTCAAAGTTTCGCGACGGAACCGGCACGACGCCGGGAAGCGTAAATAGTGATGTTACGATAGAGCGACTTTTAGCCTTAGCGATATAAACGAAAGTCGTAGAATATGTTAAACCGAGAGCGTCCATAAAAAGAACGCCCAAATCTGACTTCGTATGAGGAAGTTATGATTTTTCGAAGTTTCGGCTTACCGGTGTACAGCCCGAAGTTCGAATATTAGATTGATCGATTTTTGGCCAACACAACCTAAACGAGAATCGAATATCACACTAATAGTAGCATAACGATAAAAAGAAAGACGAAAACGGACGTTGGATGAAGAAGTTATGAATTTTTAACGGACCAATCCTGTACCGGCCTATTAAAAATATAACTTTTAAAATAAAGTCAAAATTAGCCAACGGAGTCTAAACAAAAGTTTTAGAGTACGTTCCCGCCTACGAGTGGATATAAAGAACGTCGAAAACGGAGCTCGTATACGAGAGATACGAATTTTTGAAGTTGAGGGTGCAATTTGCGAAACCTGTTGCGATAAGTGATCACGTGGCTCGATCTAGGCCGTCCGATGAAGATCAGCCTCGCATCCGATGAACGACGCGTCACCCTTCGCTACGCCCCGCGTCCGAGGTTGGGTACGCCCAGCGTACCTCGGCCTTATCCCTTCCGAGTCCGGGTGCGAGCCAGCTGTATGCGAGTTGGACCCTTATCCAAAGCTACGCGCAGCGTAATGCTGCTGAACGCGCAGCGTAGGTCCGAAGTCCAGCGCCTATAAATAGGCTGCGAATTCTTCTGAGTTTTTCACACCAATTCTCTTTCTCTCTCAAATTTCTTTCTCTCTCTAGGGTTTCTAATCCTCCCTAAAGCCTAGGTGAACCCCCTAGCACCCGAAGGAAGCCCCGAGGCTCCCGGAGTCCCGAGAAAAAGGGTCATTCGGTTCGGAAACGCTACTCCAAGCGAAGTCCGGTTTTCAATAAAACCCGCTGTAAGTGAGCTACGCCTATGCAATTTTTAATATAGCTTTTAAATAATTATAGTAACGTTATTAGGACCTTATAATAGTTATTTGGGCTATTATTATGAGTTATATAGAGTGTTGTTTAACGCTTATATAATAATAATAATAGCTAGACTATTAATTAGTCACGGTTAACGTTAGACTAAACCCTAGTGGTATTGATACTAGGTTTTGTTGAGGTAAACTTATTTTGAGATACCGAAGCGCTGTTCGAGTGCAGAGTCACCACCTTTCAGGTGAGTGCATAGTTACTTTCATCTTACACATAGATATGAAGTATTTTATATAAATTATGTGCTATGTGTGCATATTGTCTGAATACTTGTTGTCTATGTTGCGTGAAAGATTTTTATACATGTTTTAAATGATTTAAACTGTATATGTATTTTATATCTACAAAATGTGTTGGGTAAAACATGGGTAGATGTAACAGTTGTTGTGTGACAAAATCAAATAATGAGAGGCCTCGTTATAGATGTTATTGATGATCCAGTCATCTAGCGGAGTATAGATGACGACCACGGACTATTCTAGACAGTCTAGTGGAACGCTAGCAGGCTCGCAACCTGTAGGTGTTTATTTAAACTGTATGCTCACCAGCAGTACTCCATCCCCCACATGGTTGCCTTATTTGACATGAACTGCTGAGGAACCCCCGAAGCATGTGTTGTCACCCCGATGAATTTCCTTAGACTAGGTCTCTTGTGTTAGATGTTTTAGGGACGTAAAGTGAGGATAACGGGAAGGGGTAACCGGGTTTGTTTGGTTGATGAAAATAATAAACTTATTTATTGTGGGTTGAAAACCCTATGTGCTCACCAGGCTCCCAAGCCTGACCCACTCAGTTTCTTGTATTACAGGTAGTGGCGCATGAGCATAGATGTTTGGATGAGAGATAAGGGATTATAGGCCTGTAAATACGAAATAATGTAGTAAGGCTTATGTTGTACTGTTTATGCTTTTGATCTGTATCGAACATGACATCCCGAGTCTTTTAATGAAATACATATCTATGGAAATGCTTTGATAAATCTTTATCAAATTTTGTTTTGGGAACAAATTCCGCAACTCTTTTATTTAAATTATTACTCTGATTTTTAAACAAAGCATAAACAAATCGGTCTTTTCTGGCCGTGAAAATGGGGATGTCACAGTTGGTATCAAAGCATTAGTTTAAGCGAACTAGGAATTTGTAGGATTTCTAGACTTAAACTTAGAATGCTAAGAGATGATTGTGAGATGTGAGGACTAGCTTATTTTAGGAATTATGCCTAAAATGCTTTAATGTGCTAAATGCTTTGTGCCTGATATGTTGTTATTTGTTCGGATCTATGGTCTGTTGCCGACCGAATCTGGAAACCTTATGTGTTTAGGATTCTAAACGTACGACTATGATATTAGAACTAACATGTAAACGTTTCGGAGTGATAAGGACGGTTTAAACGACTATCCTAAATAAAGATCTAAATTCACCTTATTCGGTGTATAGATCAAAATGGCAAGAACCCGCAGTGGAGCCGGGAATGCAAATGGGAACAGAAACCAACCCCCAGTGATTGAGCAAATACCGGTTGGGGTAACCGCTGCTGAGCCAATAACGTTGGCCGGAGTGCAATCGATGATCCAGGAAATGTTAGATCGTCAAATGGAGGAAACCAGACGTTTGCTCCAATAAAATCGAGAGGAAACTACCATACAGATCAAACAGCCCGAGTTGAACGAAGGGCAGTCTGAGGAGGGGACCTACAGTGGGACCGTTGGTCAAGTCAACCCACCGATAGTTCAAAAAAACAACCAGGATGACGGAGTCAAGAGGAATGGATGAAAGTACAAGGATTTTCTGACTTGCAAGCCATCGACTTTCACTGGAAAGGAAGATCCGATCGGAGTCATGGATTGGATCTCAGAGATGGAGTTAGCTTTCATGACGTGTGGTTGCAGAGGCAAACTACAAACCACATTTGCTATACGTCAGTTCCGAGGGGGCGTTGTGCGTTGGTGGAATACACTAGGGAAGACGCTGAGCCCCAATGAGCCCCTGCAACTGACATGGGCCGAGTTTTTGGTTCAATTCAAACGAAAGTACTGCTCAACCCAAAACCTGCTCGAGCTAGAGAACCAGTTCCTAACCCTAAAGATACGAAGCATGTCCATTGATGAGTATACTAACAACTTCACGGAGAAAATGGAGTTTGCCTTGCGTCTTGTTCCGGATGAGCTGACAAAGATCGACAAGTACGCTAAGGGACTCCCATGGGAGTATGTAGTGCCAGTACGTCAGGCACATACTCTGGAGGCAGCTATCTGGGCTGCCAAGTCTGTGGAGGAGATGATCAAGGGAAGAGCTGCCAGCAAGGTTGAGGTTGGCGAGAAGAGAAAATTTGAGGGTCTGCTAAACCCAACAATAAGAAGAGCAAGTTCAGTTCCAAGAAGTTTGGAGGAGGAGGGAACAAAGAAAAATGGTGCGAGAAGTGCAAGAAGAAGCACTCGGGAAAATGTAGCGAGGAAGTGACCTGCTACAAGTGTGGGAACGAATAAGCTATGGTTGTTTGAAGTTAAGCTGGAAGAAGAGAGTATGTCAATACGTTGGGCGTACTGGCTAGAAGAAGTCGCGTTTTTAGGGTGTTATGTTGGGTTTAGCTCAAGGTATGTTGGGCGTATCGTCATAATGCAAAAAGCCTATTTTCGTGGTTTTGAGCCCTATTTAAGGACTCTAACCCCTTGGGGCCCTTCCTAACATCAGCCTCCAACTCGAAACCCTAGCCCCTAGAGCAAATCTTGAGCCTTTTTATGTGTTTTGGGTCCATTTTAGAAGAAATATAAGTTCAAGATTGTTGATTGTTGAAGCTCAAGCTTGTGGATCCAGAACCTACATTGCTTTTCTGAACTCCAGAAGGTATAAAACTTGAACCTTGATGATGCAATTGTTAGATCTACCTAGTTTTGGGTTTTATAAGCTTTTTGGTCCTATAATCCTGGTATCCATGAGTATAGCTTATTCTAATACAAATGAATTGTCCTTTCAGACGTTTTTGGATGTTTTGAGTCATAAAAATGTGATATTGGTCCCTTTCTTCCCTCCATGCAAGAGTTATGATGCTTTAGGTTGTGTATTAAGTTAGGATTTTGGTGTATGGACTCCTTCTAGCCATGGAAAATCATAAAGGTGGAAACATTATGATTTAGAATGATATTTTGGGTCTAGATCTGAGTTGTGGATGTGAGGTCTGTATGGAATAAGCATTTAATGAGGAGGTGCGGACTCAGGCGAAGTACGCTTAGCGTACCAAGCGGTATGATACGAGACTGGGCAGAAGCCCCCGTATTTTCATGGAACACGACTACGCTCAACGTAGTGACTGAGTACGTGAGGCGTACTCAGTTAGTGTTGACCTTCTTTGACTCTTTGACTTTCTAAATTTTGGACCTTGACTAGGGGTCTGACCAAAGTCTTGAATTAGGGGTATTTTGAGTAGTATATTGAGTTTGGGTCAATGTTTATTGTATATGTGACTGGTAGAGGCATCAGTTAGAGCAGTGACTTGTTCAGCTATATTTTCAAACTATGAGGTGAGTTTCTTCTCACTGTACTCGTGGGTCGAAGGCACCAATTTTGGCCCACTAGGTTATGTATCCTGGTATATAGGATTATGCTATGTTGATTATATGTTAGCTTGGTATGTCTGTATGATTATCTGTATTTGCTAGTTATATGTTTATCTATTACATATGTCGACATAGTGAGGGTGGGTTGAGGTTGTACTGCTTTGTGATGTCGGACAACAACCCGGTGGAAATTCAATCGGGAGATTGTGGGCAAGAGTGGCAATCTAATCGGGATATTGTAGGCCAGAGTGTCAATCCAACCGGGAGGTTGTGGTCCAGGGCAATCCAGTCGGGAGACTGTGGACCCAGCATGCAATATGTATATTGGTTTGTTGTGTGTGGTACTTTGGGGGAACTCACTAAGCTTTGGCTTAAAGTTTAAGTGTTGTGTTTCAGGTACATCAGATGATCGGGTAAAGGCGAAGGCTTGATCGTGCACATTCTTCGGATATTATGAGATTTGATTTTGGGATACTCTGATTTATTACTTTAATATTAGGAAACTATGTTTTGTAAACATTTATGGTTTTGGATTGGTTTTGAAATTGAAATTTTTACCTTCATTTTGGGACGTTACAAAATCTCTGAAATTGGAGTTTAAATTCCAGTTGAGCATTTTCCCTTCGAGATCATTCACTTCCATCTTCTTCATACCCCAAATTTCATCAGGAATTTCACCACTTAAATCATTGAACTAGATCGTTAAGATTCAAAGTTCTGAAAGCTTTGAGATAATATTTGACAACTTACCCATCAATTTCGCATTATGACCCACACAAGTTTTCCTGATTTCAAATCCATGCAGTTGAAATTGATCATATTCATTACAAGTGAAAGAGTCTGAAGTACCTCCCCAGTGATATTAAGAGCTACAACTCGATAATACGACCTGCATGAGACTTCGACCCACTAACAGAGATCTGAATAACTTTCTCTCTAGCTTTCCAACACTCCCAACGAGTTGGAAACGAAGCTCTTTAACTCCAGTAGTGCCGATTTGTCCAAATCATTTTAGAAAACGATGTAGGAACCGAAAGAAGTTATGAAGACCCAAAGAAGTAACTTGAGCTTTAAGGGTTTGCTTTAACATCGTGTGTGACTCGTCTTGGAGATCGGAAATAGAGACAGGTGCTTGGCGCCAATGGTGGGGATGAAGACTGCCATTAGAAGCCCTTTGATTGTGTGAGCTCCATAAATCAATTGTGTGGTGTAAAGGTGGTTTCTTATTATCAGTGTTATCGTGGATAGAGAGAGAGGGTCCCTCTTATTTTTTAATTGTTTAAATAAATAAAGAATTATTAGATTTAAAAAAATGAAAGAAAATTAGAAAATAAATGTCTCATGGGTATTACAGTCATTTCAGTTTACCGAGGAACCAAATCTGCAACGAAACTAGCTCAAAAAGACCATGAAGCCAAAAAAAAAAGTCGAGGTTTTGACTAAACCTTAGAAAAAATACATACGATAGGGACCATTTTTATAGTTTTGTCTATTTGCTATATGTTTGTATTGCTTTTATTTTTTTATTATTAATATACCAACCCACCACTAATTTTTTTGACAAAAATGCAAAATTGATCGCTATGCTATTCAAAAAAATGTGGTTGTGGACCAAAATGTTTCAACTTGCATAAAAAGATCTAAAATCAAGATTTTTCCATTATTGTGGTCCTAAAAAGTTTGAAAGGACTACTTTTTCCTTATTATTAATTTTTTGTAATTTTTTCTTTTATATTTTAATAGTTTTAAAAAAAGAACGAAAAAAATCCCCCACCCCACACGCTCCATCCTCACCCTCCCCTTCTTTCTCCCTCTATCTCTTTGACTTTCTTTCTCTATCTTTGACTCACTCTCTTCTCTTCTCTTCTCTGATGAGTTCATTCAAGCTACGTTGATGTAGAGCTTAAGGTCTCGGCATTGAAGAGGGTGGGATAAAGTTGGGTTCGATTCTCTAATGAGGTTTTTCAATCGCTTCCTCACTTACTCTTTCCTGTCGTGTGTGTATTGAACCCAGACAGTCAATCAAGTGGATTTATATACCATAACATCTAAACCTCATAACAATCATCGACTTCTTCAATTAGGTTCGATTCTTGTGGAGATCTGCTTCTATTCTTGTGTGGATTTACAAATCTTGAAAATCTGATTTAGTGTGTTTGTTTTGATTTGCGGGTATGTGTGTGTGTTTTTAGTTGAAGACACTCCCTATTCGATTTACATAAACTGAACAGAAAGCAAGGTAGGATTGAGGTTAAAAGAAGAAGCAGACTGGTTCTCTAACCAGATTGAGAAACACATACCTCTTCGTTGTTGTAATTCAAAAAGAGGATCGTGAACAGCATGGCTAGGCTTTGTAGAGAGCTTTAAAATGTGAAAGAAGGATTTTTGCAAATCCCTAAGGTTTATGTGTTTAATGAAAGTAAGGAGATTAGAGTTGTTGGGTTTCTTTTTCAGATGAAAGCAAGACCATTTACAGACGGTAGTCATGGATCTAGAAATGGACCTTTGTAGGATAATGTTTCATGGTTCTTATTACCAGCATCAGAGTGTAAGTTTGCTGTCAATTCTGTATATATTTATTCTTAATGTTCATCTGTCACCAATTTTGATTAATTAACATTTGAAATGAGCTTCCATTGATAAATTTAATGTTGATATGTATGTTATCAGGTATTGGATGAGCTTTAGAAAGAGTCATGGCCAGTTCCTGGAGATCAAAGGGCAACAAGATGTATTGGAACTGCATTGAGTGTAGGCGTTTATCTACTAGGAATCATTAACAAAAGAGCATTCCCGTTAAATCAATTAGTGCGGTTGACTGTTCTGAGTTAAACACAAAAAACTAAAACCAGAACCTCAAAAATGGGTGTGTGCCTTGATGGAAATTGCAGAAGATTAGATATGTTATCGAAGAAGAGGGAGACAAGGGGTGAGGATGAAGGTTTGTTTTGATATTGGGTGTGGATGAACACGATTTTGAAGATGGAACATATATGCAATTTTTTTAATCTAGATTTTATTGATTTCTTGTAAATCCAGATTTGTTTTTTTCTTCGTAAATCTATTATTGGGTGAAGCAAACAACCGGAGGTGGGGGAGTTCACCAGAGAAGATGAAATGGTTGGTGTGTGTGTGTGAGAGAGAGACTCATGGGATGGGCCAACATAATTTCTTTTTCATTTGCATTAATATTTACAAAATAAAAATATAAATATAAGAAAAGAAAAAACTTCATAAATGATTGTGGTATTCCGAAATTTGAAGTTTAGTCCCTAAGTTTAAAAAACCACACAGATGGTCAATGTTATTTCAAAACTTTGATGTTTGGTCCTTATTGCTCACTCCATCCATTTTTGTCCGTTAACTAAAGGCATTTTCGTCATTTCACTATTACAGGGACCATTTATGAAGTTTTGCCTTATTTTAAAAAAAATATATATATATATATATATATAATTATTTAATATAAAAGGGTCTCTCTCTCTCTCTCTCTCTCTCTCTCTCTCTCTCTCTCTCTCTCTCTCTTCTTGACCAACATCGATGACGTGAAGAAAATCGTTAGCCATTTCGACACCAATGGCGATTGAAAGATTTCAGTTGAAGAGCTCGTTCATTCTATGAACGCACTAGGATCTGTCATATACTCGGCCGGCGGCAGAAACGCCGAGCTGTGCAACGTAGGGATATTGGATCACAGTCATTGAACATACATTGAGCAGAAAAACGTAAATGTCACTTTTATTAATAAATAAAAGTGTTACATCAGATTATTAGAATTCCTAAAGGTAACTTAACAGGTAGGCATAACGATAAACGATAGACGTCTTCCAATTGCTTCCTCGAGCAACTGCTACTTCAGGGAGTGCAGGCTTCAGGCTCGCGGTTTCCTAGGAATACATATGGTTTTAAAAACGTCAACATAATGTTGATGAGCTCACAGGTTTGAGTGTTATATCTTTGAAAATACTTTTTATGCGTAACTTTATTGAGTTATAAAAGTATTTTGATTTATATCGAGGTATCTTCTAATGGTATTTTACTATTTCTAGACACTAACTTTTAACGCTTTACTTTTATCACATACTACCATTCTCTCTAGGTTTTCTCCTATCAAATGGAGTATAATATAATCTTATCTGTTGTATTATTATCTTATAGGCACATACCGCCTATACTTTATATTCCAGAAGTATACCCCTTAGATACTTCTATTAGAGTCATTATATCTTTTATTACAGAAGTATATCCATTGCATACTTCTATTAAAGTGATTATATCAACAATATCTAAATTACACGTTGTAAAGGACCTCTTGTCAATCAGACTTAAAAAAATAAGATATGCTTGTTTAAAGAATTTCACATGATACAAAAGTTTAAATTTCTTGCTGAAAAGCTAAAATCTTTTAGTTTTGATATCTCATAATTGAAGGATTTTAACTCATCAAGTATAACACCAAAAACAACAAAATTATATTCTAAAATCATCTACAAACTCTAAATTACACATTGGAAAAAACCCTATGTCAATCCGACTTAAAACGAATGATATATGTTTGTTTAAAGAATTTCACAGAATACAAAAGTTTAAATTTCGGTATGAAAAGCTGAAATATTTCAACTTTGATATCTCATCTTTAAAGGATTGTAAGTCATCGAATATAACACAAAAAACAACAAAATTATAGTCTAAAATCATCTACAAACTCTAAATTACGCATTGGAAAAAACCGGATGTCAATCCGACTTAAAACGAATGAGATATGCTTCTTTAAAGAATTTCACAAAATACAAATTTTTAAAATTTTGATGAAATGCTGAAATATTTTAGCTTTGATATCTCATCTTTGAATGATTGTAACTCATCGAATATAACACCAAAAATAACAATATTATATTCTAAATTCATCTACAAGTTCTAACTTACACGTTGGAAAAAACATCATGTCAATCCGACTTAAAACGAATGAGATATGTTTGTTTAAATAATTTATCAGAATATAATTTTGTTTTAAAAATAAGTTGGTCCAAAACCGGTTTTTACCCGGAACCGGCCGGACCGGACCGGTAAAAAAACCGGACCTGTTTTGCTCAAATCCTAGAACCGAGAACCGGCCTGGGGTCCAAAAAACGGTCCGGTCCAGTCTGGATCACTGGTACGGTCTGTTCCACAGGTCCAAATGCTCACCCCTACTTCTATTAGAGTGATTATATCTTTTATTCCAAA
The DNA here is from genome assembly GCF_052849685.1 of Lactuca virosa. Classification (NCBI taxonomy): domain Eukaryota; kingdom Viridiplantae; phylum Streptophyta; class Magnoliopsida; order Asterales; family Asteraceae; genus Lactuca; species Lactuca virosa. The sequence goes on from NC_136431.1 coordinate 116,440,447, forward strand.
AGTATGCCCCTTGGATACTCCTATTAGAGTGATTATATCTTTTATTCCAGAAGTATGCCCCTTGGATACTTCTATTAGAGTGATTATATCTTTTATTCCAAAAGTATGCCCACTGAATACTTTTATTAGAGTGATTATATCTTTTATTCCAGAAGTATGCCCATTGGATACTTCTATTAGAGTGATCATATCTTTTATTACAGAAGTATGCCCATTGGATACTCCTATTAGAGTGATTATATCTTTTATTCCATAAGCATGCAACTTGGATACTTCTATTAGAGTGATTATATATTTTATCTTTCTCATTGAGTGTTTTCTTATAACTATCATAATATAAACCCTTTTAGTTTTATATTTGATAATTATGTCTTTTAAATCTCATAATTATTTTGTATGTGTGTGTGTGTGTATATATATATCATAATTATGGTTATTTGGAAACAAAATATTTTGGCGGAGTAACAACTAGGAACGATGCCTTATCCTAAATTTGGCTAGTGCTACGGCAGGGTAAAATGTTGCTCTAGGGGTAAAATGTTGCTCTAGGGTTTGATCAGAGTAACAACGACGTATACTATATATCACTATTTATACGGGCAGAGTGACAGCGATGTATAATATTTACAGGCAGAGTATCGGCGGCGTATACTAAATATTATTATTTATACATGCAGAGTGACGGCGACATATAATATTTATGGATATGGGCAGAGTATCGACGACGTATACTAAATATCACTATTTATACGGGCAGAGTGACAATGACGTATAATAATTATGGATATTTATACGGACAGGATAACAGTGACGTATACTAAATATCACTATTTATTCGGGCAAAGTGACGACGGTGTATGATATTTAAGGATATTTATACGGACAGAATAATGGCGACATATACTAAATATTATTATATATACGGGCATAGTGACGACGACATATAATAATTATGGATATTCATATGGGAACAGTATCGATGTCGTATACTAAATATCAGTATTTATACGAGCAGAGTGACGACGACGTATAATAATTGTTGAGAGAAAAACTTGAGACACACTTGAACAAACGTTAGAACAAGTATAGTTGCGGAATAGTTTATCTCAAAGGATCTAAAAGCTCAACAATAATAAGTTAATGAGTTAGGTAGTTAGAGAGTTAGTTGCGGAAATGTAAGAAATATAAATGGCAGCAGGTGATATATCAAGTATACACATAAGTTGATTCATAACATGGAATGCATTCAGACCAAGTTAATAAGCGAGATCAAACTTAGTGATAAAGTCACGAATGACTTGCTCCGAAGAGAAGTAGTAATCAGTTACGTTCTAGAGAACTTTAGAGTAAGAATAGATTAAGATGCGTAAGAGGATGGAAGTAAGATATGTAAAAATGATAGATCCAAGATTATATTAATTGTGAAAGAATGAGCTCTATATATAGAGACTCAAGAATTACATGGGATCAGTTCTCTAAGAGTAGCCATGCAAGGCATACTGGACAATATAGAGTATTACAGAAAAGTAGATAAAGTTATACTAAGTAAAATAAGTGAGACTGCGGTTGGATGGATGACTTCGGATGAGGTTGCTGAGGAAGGTCTGACTGCGGATGCTTGAGGACTGCGGTGGCTGAAGTACAAGAGGGCCACTTTTATGATTCAACAATTTCCCCCTAAGTGACCTCTTTAACTTTTCTTCAGTTATCAAGTTTTAGAAACTTGATCAGTATCCACCAAAATTTCCTGATATTTTCCAACCAGGTGATCCTTCTCAAAATCTCGAACTTGACTTCGGCAGTTGTGTGTTTTGACTTTTCAACTGCGGTTCGACAAACTTCAATCTGTTTTCTTGTGAGGCGGTTCATGGCAGTCATCGGAATAAAGTATTTGGTATCATTGAGTTTCCGTTTGAAGATGACTCCAAGATCTGGGAAGTTTGTTGCACCTAGGGATCTTTCTTGGAATCCTTCAGTAATCATGGGTGCAGGGTCAAGCGGTGGAAGATCAAATTTTGTGGCTAGGATAGGGTGAATGTCTGCATCAATTTTGGTAAAATCACAGACAGTTTCCTTCAAGAAAATTCTTGCCCTCTCAAGTGCTATCTTCATCTTCGGATGATTTTCGGATTTGTTCTGGAATACCTTGGCTATCAGAAAGACTTCTTCAGGGTTCATGCATGGGAAGTCAGCCTGGGTGCAGACATAGTCCTGATTCCTTCTTGTGAGAGTGTATTGGATGAAGTCAGCTTTCATGAACTTTCGGGGCTTGTAGTTCTTGACTGTGGATGGTCTATCATTCGACCAGATTTTCTCTATGGAAGAAGCATGTTTGGCATAGAATCGATTAAGTCTTTCGAATTCCATAGGCAGTCTCTTGTGGTCAGGCAGGGTGCGGTCAAAGGGCTCAAATACTGTGAAGTATTTAGCATTGGGAGAGATTGGGACATCCCAATAACCATCAGAAGGGGGTTCGGCATAGGTAAGATAAGGCTTGTAATCATCATCCAACAGTCTTCGGTGGGGATTGATCCAGGAATTTACTAAGGATTCATCCATAGTAATGTCAAATCCGTTTTCTCTCCAGATGAGCTCCACGAACTTGGCTGCTTTCCAGTCTTTCTTCTTTTGTTGCGTTGCGGGGGAGTCATTTGAGTGCTCGGATGACATGTTGGATGCAAGATTTTTGAAGTGGGGAGGGGTCTCTAGTCACTCAGGAGAAGGAGTTTTTTGAGTGATCTCCTTTTGCGGTGGAGACTGATGCGGTGGTGGCGTCTGATGAGATGGTTGCGGTGAAGGATCTTTCTCAGTTATGATGGGGGGGACTTTGATGATGGGAAATGCTATTGGAATGATGGTCTTCTTCATCACTTCCCCCTCTTAAGGAATGCAACACTGGAGCATCCTCAAGCCATTGTCTGAGACCATCGACTTTGGCATACACCTCCTGGAATTGGGCTTTAAGGGCATCAGCAAGTTGCTGATTGTCTGGGATGGCAGTGTTGAACAGCAGGTGGTGAATCTCCTTTGTCAGGTGAAGAATCTCGGGGCCATGAAAGTTTGAAGACAAAGAGCGTTGGAGTCTGTTGATGGTGGATTGAGGACAGAGATGGTAGACTCATACGCAGTGTGAGTCTCAGCGATTAGTTTTTGAGAATGAGTGGACTGGTCCGCAATGGCTGTTTGTAAATCTGCTTTTATTGCGGATACCTCAGAGATGAGGCGCTCCGCAGCAGCCATGAATTGCTTGTGATCAGCTTGGCGACTTATGTCCAGGGATCTGATTCCCATTTCAACCTTCAGAGAGATGCGCTCAGCAGCCAGTCTTTCTCGGGTTTCCAGTCTTTCAATTCGTTCTATTAAGGACTGCGGTCCTGGAATGTCTTCTGGTTGCGGTTGAGTGGGCTTTACCGCAGCAAGAATTTGATCAACTTTAGCTTGCAGACTTAGGAACTCTTTTCTGGTCACCTCATTCTTCTTCTTCTTCTTCTTCTTCTTTGCTTTTGGCTTGGAGGTTGAGTGTTGAGAACCACTCGATTCTTCTTCTTCATCAAAAATCATCAGATCATCATCAGAAGGGTTAGGTTGATTTACCTCATTTAGATCAAAATCGTCGAAGCCAAATGTGGGAGTTGAGCTAACTTCGACTGCGGTTCCTTCTTCTTGAGAATCACGAACAGATGGAGTTGGAGTTGGAACTGGAGGGACCTTGGATGTACCTTCACCACCAAGAGTGGTCTGAGTCTGTTGAATCGTCTCAGCCATTGCGGTCATCCACTCTTGTACTTTTAAGATGGTGGCTATGGTGTTGGCATTGTTGATTGCGTCCGCCCAGTACTTGGCTACGGATTGAATTTCCTGTTGTTTCTGTTGAAGTTGCTTGACTTGCTGATCCTTTCTTGCTTGGAATTCCCTACGGAAAGCGGCATATTTCTTGATGTGGGAGTCAGAAACTGGAGTGTAATGTAACCATGAATCATTCAATTCATCACCGTCAAATCCTTGGTATCGCACCGAGGTGTCCCTCGAGTCCACGGATCCTTGCACATTGGTGCTCACCGTGCCTAAACCACATGTAATAGATGTAAGCAGAGTAGGATTTCCTGAGCTTCCTCGGTCTCCTTGACCCGTGGTCAAGTCTGGCCTCGGCTCAGTTCTGGCAAGGGCTGAAGAATTGCCCTGCGGTTGGGAAGGTGTTTGCAGTGTTTGGGTAACAGACAAAAGTATGGAGTTCAACTCCTTAGGGGAAAAGAAGTGTAGACGGGAAGCCCTGGAGACCTTAGGGCGAGAACCAATATCATCCTCTTGGGAGTGAACTGGGGGTGAGTCTCCACGATGAGGTGAAACAGACACATTTTCTGTGTCTGAGTGGTATTCGATTGTGGTATTGAATGGGTCTGCGGCCACCCCAAGGACTACCGAAGCCTTTTGAGAGGTTGAGGTATCAGTCCAGTCACGCATTTGGCCAATGGGATCGGTTTTCCTTTTCTTTAGGATAGCGATGGGTTGTTCATCCTCATCAGAATCACTTTCAGTGGATTCGTCATCCGAGGGCACAGTTTGTGTGATTTTTCGTTTCTTTGAGGGTTCATCTCGTCTGGGAGCATCTTTCTTCTTTGGGGTTCTTTGTTTCTTGGAAACATTGCGGGGGCCTTGATGGGCTGAGACTAACTGTTTGCGTCTTTGAGAAAGGTTGGAGAGAGTGGTGGAGGATGGGACTGCGGTACGACCAGGAATGGTGAGTGCGGATGTGGCTTGTAGAGGCGGGGTAGAAAGGTATGGGCTAATACCTTCCATAGCCTCTATATGGTCTGTGACATCAGCAGTCTCAAGACCAAGGGTAGAAAGAATATGGACTGGTAGTCTTCGGATAGGTCCAAAAATAGATTGATCAGTGAAGGGATTGTACCTTTTCAGATCTTTGGTGATGAAGAGATTGGTGTCGTTGCCCATGCTAAGTCCTGCATACGCATGAAGATCTGAGATGCATAGAGACCAGAACCTAGCAAATGTGAGTTCGGTAGGGTTTTCTCTTGGGCTCTCTTTGGGGATGTATTGCAAGAAGTCATCCCACAAGATCTGACCGTAGTTAACGTCGTGGCCAGTAAAAATGCTCCACACCAACTCCAGAAGCTTGAGACCCATATTATCAGCGCCTCCGGTTCGGCCTGAGAGGTTGCGGATCACAAAGTGACAAACGAATTGCCACACCGCAGGCAGCTGATTCTTCTTGAATTCGCCGATTCCTTTGATCTTTTTCTGGTAACCCATTTGGTAGAGTGCTGAGGTGATGTCCGCCATGCTTGGAGTAAAGACCTTGGTGGAGGGATGAACAAGCAGATTGATGGCAGTTAGGAACTTTTCTTTGTTCAGGATGACCAAAGAATCGTTCACCAGATTAAGATGCACTTCTTGAAGATTTTCGAGGGGTCTGTAAGCAGAGAATGCACATTTGAACAGGGTTGAAAGAGGAACAACGTCTGTGAATGAATCGAATGGGCCAAATAGGGGGTGATTGGTTAAGAACTTGATCATTAGCTTGATCGGAGCATTGTAGGAGGAACGCTCTTCGAACACAGCCCTAAAATATCTTGAAGCAATCGTAGGCATTAGGTTTCTTGTTGCAGAATCGAAACCAGTTGGGTTTGCAGAGGCAGAGGCCTTGGAGAGTTTCTTCGAAACGCCTGATTTCACCATTTTTGAGTGTTTGAAGAAAGTTGCAGAAACAGAGTGCAAGAAAAAGGTTCGAGGTTCAGAAAGCGTAAACTTTTCTTGGGGAAGAAGAAGGGGGTTTTATAGTGGCTAAATTGGAGCGGGAAACGATTTTACCCTAAGTGAAATTAGGTAAAACGTTTGGGTGTTTATCTTGGATTAAGAGAGATAATCTCAGCCACAGATTAAGAAAAAAAGGTTTAATCTATATTTTTGAGATATACCAAAAATGGTTGGCATTTAATGATGTGTTAGAAATCAACACCACGTCTGAAGAAAGTGTGGTGAGGTAGGGATTAACCCGTTGTGTAAAGGGGAAGTTGTAACGGATTAGACGTTTTGGGGTAATAGGAAGAGACAGTTTAAAAAGGATTTGATTTTGGGAAATCGCTCTTTTTGTCATCATACCTAAAATAGGTCTGACACAAGATTTATTCAAAAAGAATGGGACAGTTACACAAAGAATGTTTTTTTTTAAGTTTTCTCTATTTAATGAAGGATCATTAAATAGCACACCATGTTTTTTTTTTTTGAAAAAATATGAAACAGTTTGAAAATCAATCAAAGTGACTGCGGATTGATACATCATTGCGGATGGATCAACTGCCATCAGATGGATGACTGCGGTAGAAGAACTGAGAAGAACACTTGAACAACGATTAGTAATAACAAACAATAAGGACCATTGAAGGATAAATATGATATATGGTTGCGGTACACAGGATGTATCAAAACCATCTATCATAAGTAACTTCAGTTAGGACCGCAACAGAGACCAAGGATGGTCTGCGGTACCTAACAATTCAAGAAGAATTGTGGGTCCGGATTCATCATTCCTAACATTTGTAAGAAACTGTGGAGTTTTGTAGAGTCAAGTGCCTTTGTGAATACATCAGCAATCTCTTCATGAGTGTGAACAAAAATCAGTTCAATGTTACCTTTCAGGATGTGGTCTTTGATGAAGTGATACCGTAGTTAAATATGCTTGGTCTTGGAGTGTTGTATGGGATTGTGAGAAATCGTTATATCACTTTCAGAGTCACAATAGATTGGTATCCGCAGCATTCTGTATCCGTAGTCCATAAGTTGTGTTTTCATCCATAAGACTTGTGAACAACAGCTGGCTGCGGCCACATATTCAGCTTCTGCGGTAGAAAATGACACACAATTTTGTTTTCTTGACGACCAGCTGACGAGTCTTCCACCCAGAAATTGACATCCACCGGAGGTGCTTTTACGATCCAGTCGACATCCGGCATGATCCGCATCGGTAAATGCTTGTAGACTGAAGTCATTCCCTGCAGGGTACACTAAGCCAAGAGTCTTGCTACCCTTTAAGTACCGTAGAATCTGCTTGGCTGCGGTCATGTGAGACACTTTCGGGTCAGCCTGGTACCTTGCGCATACACCTGTTGCAAAGACGATATCTGGTCGGCTTGCTGTGAGGTACATCAATGAGCCGATAATACCTCTATAAGTCTTGTGATCGACTGATTCGCCTGAGGAATCAACAGATATCTTATATCCGAAGGCCATGGGGACCTTAGCCGAAGAACAGTTGTCCATTGAATACTTCTTTAATAGTTCAGAGGTGTATTTCTCCTGATGAATGAATATCCCTTGAGGGACTTGTTTCACTTGAAGTCCTAGAAAGAAGTTAATCTCTCTATTCATGCTCATTTGGAACTTGTTGGTCATGAGTTTAGCAAATTCATTCACCATATTTTGATCAGTGGAGCCGAATATGATATCATCCACATATATTTGTACAAGCATTAGATGATCACCATTTGCTTTTCTAAATAAAGTGGGATCAATCACTCCTCTTTTGTATCCGGACGAGATAAGAAATTCAGAGAGAGTCTCGTACCATGCTCTTGGGGCTTGTTTTAGACCGTAGACTGCTTTTTCAAGCTTGTAGCAGTGGTCTGGAAATTCAAGACTTTCAAAGCCCGGAGGTTGCTGAAGATAAACCTCCTCTTTTAATTCACCGTTGAGAAAAGCACTTTTCACATCCATTTGATGAACCTTTATATTCTTATGAGCTGCGTACGCTAAGAAGATCCGAATGGCTTCCATTCTTGCTACCGGAGCATACGTTTCATGATAGTCAATACCTTCAAGTTGACTATATCCCTTGGCAACTAGTCTTGCCTTGTTTCTGACGACCGCACTGGATTCATCCAACTTATTTTTGTACACCCATCTAGTACCAACAATGGTGTGACCTTGCGGCCTCGGAACGAGCTGCCATACTTTGTTTCTTTTGAATTCTTCTAGCTCTTCTTGCATTGCGGATATCCAATCTGGTTCTAGTAGTGGTTCTTTGATCGTTCTGGGCTCGACCGAGGACATAAATGCTGCATAGTGACAGTGATCAGATAAATCCTTGAAAGATCGAGTTTGGATACCTGCGGATGGGTTGCCGATGATTTGACCTGGTGGGTGGTCCTTCGTCCAAACATGTAGACGGGGTTGTAAGTGATCAACAGCTGCGGTGGAGGGAATGTCTTCAATATCGGAAGACTCTGCGGTTAGAGACGGCAATTCCCCCTGGACTTGAGAACATCCTGCTGAATTGTCTTGAACTGGGAAGGAGGGATCAGAGTTTTCTTGGGCAGATGATGAAGGTTCCTCCTGAAGTGCAGACGGGAGTTCCCCTTGAACCTGCGAAGGTTCCCCCTGGATTGCAGATGGGAGTGTGATAATCCTTGAATCTGTTCTTGTGTCAATGTTCTCTATGTTTTCATCATCCGAGTCCAAAGAATCGTTTGAGAGTTGAACATCTTTGCGGATGATTGGAGCTGCATCTTCTAGTACTGGAACCTCGATGGTTGTTGCATGGTCCGGAGTTGAGCTTTCCCCCTCAACCGGCGAGGTGGAAGTATTTAGTGATACTTCATCGGTCAGTGTGGGACCAGATACATCAGCATGCTGCTGCTGAGCTTCCAAGGACACAAGAACTTCGGATAACTTGGCTGTTTCTACAGGATCGAAGAGATCGTCATAGTTTACTTCAATTAGATTTAGTGGACCCGAAGAGGCAGGAATATCACTTTCTAGAATTGTTGTGGTTTCGGTTGATGGAGCGGTGTTACGGATGTGATAGTCATCAAATTTCACATCGAAGCTTTCAATTATCAACCTTGTGCGTCTAATGAGAACTCGATAAGCAACCTTGTTAGTGGAGTAGCCAAGCTAGATGCCTTCATCAGACTTTGGTGCGAATTTGTTGAGATGATCTCTGTTGTTGATTACGAAACATCTACACCCAAATATATGGAAGAATCAGACATTTGGCTTGCGGTTGTTAAGGCCCTCATACGGTGTTTTGTTGAGGCGTTTGCACACAATGCTTCGGTTTTGTACAAAACAGGTTGTGGCCACTGCTTCGGCCCAGAAGTAGAGAGGAAGATGGGCGAAGTTGAGCATAGATCTAGCAGCTTCTACTAGAGTGCGGTTCCTTCGCTCTATTACTCCATTTTGTTGCGGTGTGTAGGGAGCTGAGAAGTTGTGAGTAATGCCTTTGGAAACCAAGAAACTATTTAGAAGATGGTTAGTAAACTCGGTTCCATTATCACTGCGGATACGTCTAACGGGTAACTTGATCTGAAGTTCAATTTCCTTGATGAAATTGATCAATATCTGCGGAGTTTCTGATTTGAGTCGTAAGAAATAAACCCAGGTGAACCGTGTGAAGTCATCAACTATAACCAGTATGTATTTCTTGTGATGAAGACTGGCTACGGTAGATGGACCGCAGAGATCAATGTGCACGAGTTCCAATGGTTCAGTAATTGAGGAGTCAATCACCATGGGGTGACTTGCTTTGGATTGCTTTCCACATTCACATGCACGACAGATAGTATCATTGCTGAACTTGAGAATTGGAAGACCTCTGACTAGTTCTCCGGTGACCAAATTGTTGATGTATCTGAAGTTGAGATGAGCTAGCTTGCGGTGCCATAGCTAGCTGACTTCGGATACTGCTTTGGATAGGAAGCATAACTGCGGTTTGCCTATGATCAGAGAGACATCCAGAGGATACATAGTACCTTCGGATGTGGACTTGATCAGACAAGTGCTCCTATCGCTTGTCATTATATAGCAAAATTGATCATCAAATTCAACACGATGGCCTGCTTTACATAGTTGACCAACACTGATGAGATTGTGTTTAAGGCCTTCTACATCAGCAACCTTTTGAATAGAGAAGTTTCCCGTAGTACGAACACCATAACCTCGGATTATCCCATTCGCATTGTTCCCGAATGTGACATTTCCACCGTTGCAAATTGGCCTGAAATCTCGAAGGTATTCTAACCTTCCAGTCATGTGCAAGGAGCAGGCACTGTCTATTAACCATTCTTCTTCTTGTTCCTCCTTGCACAGGGCCTGAGAATTACATGGTTAGTTTAGGCATCCAAACTAGTTTGGAGCCTGGGACAAAAGGTGAATTTCTGATTGGTGCATGAACCGAGGTTGCAGGGACGGGTTTCGTGTCAACTTTTAATCCTAGTCCTGGGTGTTTATGAGATTTTGGAGTGTTGCGTTGTTTTGAAAAGTTACGAGGTTTCTGAAACAAACCAGATTTGTCATGAGATGATCCATTTTGACAACTACACTGACATTGACAGGTTGAAAATTTGTCTTTTGCTCTGACACTTTGTTTGGTCAACGGTCTAAAGGATGAGTTGGGCTTGTGACCGGTCCGAGGTTGGTAATATCTGACAATGGTGCTGTTGGACTTCTGAAAAGTTTGTTTTGAAAAAGGTTTAGCACGTGTAGATCTTTGGGACCTTTTTGTTGGTTTTGGTAAAATACCCTTCCACTTGTTAAAATTCTGATGTGATTTTAGAAGTGTTGGAGTGGGTAAGATACCCTTCCATTTTGGATCATCTGAGGAATAGATTTGTAAACCATTGCTTCGAAAAGACATTACACTCTTTTGGGTTGTGTCAGATGAAGTAGGAATGACTGTTGAAACTGTACATTCCTTTTTGCATATTTTCTTGATGGGAGAGTTTTTTGAAAAATAGTGTGAGAAAACAAATTTTTCTGGACTTTTAGACTTTGGAAATCTGATATGCCTTTTGTTTTTCGAAAAGTTTTGTCTATTTGTGCCTCGGGATCGAATTTCCTCTTTGAAAGCCTTTTTAGCTAAGGTTTTTGGGGAACCGCAATCATTGGTGTTCAGCTGCGGTTTCCTGGAAACCTTTGAAAATTTATGAAAACGAGGGCTTGAGTCATCCGAACTTGAAGATTCAGGGATTTGAGAGCATTGACCTACTTCAAAGTTTTCTATGGGTAATTCGTGATGAATTGGTTGAAGAGTTGCAGAACTTTTGTTCGAGGACTCCGGTAGGGATGATTTGACTATCGCAGAGTAAGTCTGGGTTGGGACTTCAGTGGGACATTTGTGAGACATCCGCTGCTCATGACTACAGTGAGGGGCACTGCGGTCTGAGGGCAGAGATGGGAAGTCTTGCGAGACTTCGGGGCTTTCAATGACAATTTCCTCATCAACTACGGATGAAGTTTGAGAATTTGGGTAAACTGTGCCACAGACAGGGATATGATCACTTGTGTGACCCAAAACCTCAGGCACAATTTCCTCAATGACACAATTATTGCTTAGATTATGAAGTCTACCAAAGTGTGTTCTGATGTCTTCGGGAAAAGTCTTGTCATTGACTGGGAAATGAAATTCTCGATCCGGAGGGACATACAGTCGATCTTTGTTAAACCGGGGTGAGGAATCCTTTGCGGTAGGATACCCATTGGACCAACCCCAATTGTATGTATTGTCCACAGTTCCATTATTAACCAAATTTTCAATAGCTTCACTTTCATTGAACAATTTTTCTATTAATAGATTTAAGCGTACAATCTCACTCTGAGCTAAATCTCCTTGGTTCAAAGCTATTTCTAGTTGTGTTTCACTCAACATTCTTGCATCTTTTTCTAATTCTAAATCCTTTTCTAACATGGCCATTTTGAGTCTTTTGTTGTCCAGTCGTCCTCTTACATGAAACATCTCTTGGGACGCTATGTTCTTCTCATCTAAGGCTTTGTTATAGTCTGTAAGGACGGAAGCACATGTGTCATTAAGATTATCTATGAATGGTTGACAGTCATGCATGCTATAGTTTAGAGTTTGGATCATGAGTTTTACCTGTTCGACGATGCTTAGAGTTCCATCCTTTGCCATGTAGCAGTAGTTCTTTTCCAGCTTTGTAGACTCATCATCATCCGCAGTTGCTAGCATGCAGATTTTGCCTTTTCCTTTGACATTGCTGATGGCTTCTTCTTCATCTCCGGATGACCAAACTTGATGGTCTCTTTTGACATGGGCTACGTATGCCCTTGCCTTTTCCTTATCTTCCAATTCTTGAGCCATTCTAAGGTAGAATGCTCTGTCTTTCACTACATTGGCCTTGCAATACTTTGCAAAATGATTCTCTTTGTTGCACTTATGAAAAATCACAATATCACTTTTGTCTTCTGATGGAGTACCGGAGTCAGTGGTTTGGATGGACTGTGGTGCCTCCTTTGGTTGAGTATTTTGAGATTGCGGTGGTGGATGAGAACTTTTGGGATATCGAGGATGGTTATTCTACGGGTTGAAGTTACGGTTGAATGGGGGTTTGTTGAACTGCTGATTCTTGCGAAAGGAAGGAGGTGGTAGTCGATTGAACTGTTGGCTAACAAGAGCAATAGCCTTCTGAAATTCTTCTTCATCATCATACTCTGAGTCAGCTTCGTATGACTGCGGTGTAGTGTCATACGAGGGAGAGTAGGATTGATTATGTGGAGCTTGTGCTATAAGAGCGAGTGGTCCTCCGAATTCAGCACAGTCTTTAAGTACGGTGGATGAATCTTTCTATCCCCTTGAACTATCATCTTAGCAGTCGTCCAATGTCTTCCCAAACCGTTGAGAAATTGAAGATTTGTTTCATGGTTACTGTGGATGGTGCCAGCATTCGATAACTTGGTGACTATCAGATTGAACCTTTTAAAGGAGTCTTCTAAACTTTCGCCAGTATGAGCTTTGAAGTTGTTGAATTCATTGAGTGCGGTTGTGAGCTTCTTATCTTGAGCTTGTTCTGAGCCTTCGTACAAATTCTTGAGAACATCCCAGATCTGTTTTGCTGATTTACAGTTTATGATAAGGTCGAAGTTGTCAGGAGCAACTCCACAAGAGATTTCATAAAAAGCAACAACATCATTTTCCATTTTATCTAGATCATCTTTGGTGGGACGGCTCATGACTGGTTGTCCTCCTCCTAGTCTGGCTGTGGCGCCATCAGTTTGAACTGGTGTAAGAACAGGGACATCTGGTCCTTCTTCTACGGACCACTATACATCTCTACCAAGTCTCCTTAAGTACATTTCCATTCTCTGAGACCAGTGATGGTATTCATTTGCCACCAATATTGGGGCTCGATTTGAACCACCAACACTGTTGGAAACATTCAGAGATAATGCTTGTGCCATTTTTGTTTTTTTTTGTTGTTTTTTTTAAGAAATGAGCTTCGGTGGTATAGAAGGCCCTTTGAAAATCAGAGTTTTGTTTTTCAAAAAGCAACCACTATGGCTCTGATACCAATTGTTGAGAGAAAAACTTGAGACACACTTGAACAAACGTTAGAACAAGTATAGTTACGGAATAATTTATCTCAAAGGATCTAAAAGCTCAACAATAATAAGTTAATGAGTTAGATAGTTAGAGAGTTAGTTGCGGAAATGTAAGAAATATAAATGGCAGCAGGTGATATATCAAGTATACACATAAGTTGATTCATAACATGGAATGCATTCAGACCAAGTTAATAAGCGAGATCAAACTTAGTGATAAAGTCACGAATGACTTGCTCCGAAGAGAAGTAGTAATCAGTTACGTTCTAGAGAACTTTGAGAGTAAGAATAGATTAAGATGCATAAGAGGATGGAAGTAAGATATGTAAAAATGATAGATCCAAGATTATATTAATTGTGAAAGAATGAGCTCTATATATAGAGACTCAAGAATTACATGGGATCAGTTCTCTAAGAGTAGCCATGCAGGGCATAATGGACAATAGAGAGTATTACAGAAAAGTAGATAAAGTTATACTAAGTAAAATAAGTGAGACTGCGGTTGGATGGATGACTTCGGATGAGGTTGCTGAGGAAGGTCTGACTGCGGATGCTTGAGGACTGCGGTGGCTGAAGTTCAAGAGGGTCACTTTTATGATTCAACAATAATTATCACTTAGAATTGGTCATCATAACGACTAGGCATAATATCATTGCTTAAAACTAGGAAGAGTAACTACCTACATATTATCCTAACGTATTTATTGCATAACTACTTAATATATTGCAGATAATAATATTTTGTAAAATAGTTTTATAACATGTATTTCCCCTTATATTTTATAAAACGATAGAAAAAAGGGTCGTGAACTCACTCGTAAAGTGTGAAACCACTGAAGTAGTAGAATCGGGAATCAAGACTCGAGGATTGACTCGGGATCGACCGGGCTCGAGAACTAACTTACTAACAACTAGAATACATAAATAATAACATTTCTAAGATTTTGGAAGGAACTCTCGAAGTAGAGAACGAGAGAAAGGAAACAGATTTGTGGTGAGGAACAAATGAGCAGTCGGCTCAATTTATACTGAGAATGTGCGCCGCGCAAGGGAGGTACACGTCGCGCCCTTACGACGTAGCTCCATTGCTTGTATGACACGTGTCTGTTTCCTACTCGTGCATCGTACCTTCTTTTAGAAGCATGTGTGCGCCGCACGTACCTCTTGCGTCAGACGTTCTTCGCGAAACTTTAAAAATTTGTATCTCCTTCATACGAACTCCGTTTTCGACGTTCTTTATATCCACACGTAGCTCTCGACGGGTACTACAACCTTCCTTTAGGTTGTATTGGCTAATCCGACTTTTATTTCCAGCCATTATTTTTAAATGATTTAATGATTTTATAAAAATCATAACTCACTCGTACGGATTCCGATTTTGGTGTTCATTTTACCAAAATTCTTATTTTAAATAGTACTACGATTATCGTTTTGGTGACTTTACCTAAAAGTCAATCATTCTCTCCGTACCTTTTGACATTAATAATTTTAACTATGAGACTGATTTTTACTTCTTATAAAATTCATATCACTTTCATATGAACTCAGATTTTTACAAAAATTTATATTTTCGGGACCGGAAAGACGCGTACTTTCTAAATATATAATAAAATATATATGTTTTGGCGTACTAATTTTTACGACTTATGGACGATTTGGTTAGTTTTTCCTATTTTTCTTAATACGAAACTTAAGATTTTTATCATATATTGATATATTTTACATATTAAGTCTATTATATTCGATGTTGGTCACTTTTCGTAAATAACGATCGGTGCCAAAAGTCGCAATTGTTACAAGATCCGACATCTCTGCTGAAGAGGCGAAGCAAGTGATGGCTAAACTTGACGCAGACTGCGTCGACTTCATCAACTTCGAGGAGTTCTTCGGATTCTACAAAGAAAACGTCGGAGACCAAGAGGGAGGAATCAACGAGCTCCATAAAGCGTTTACGCTTTACGATTTGAACAAGAATGGGTTGATCTCGTCAACTGAGTTGCATCATATCTTGTCACACCCCCAAACCAGAACGGCGGAAACGTTCGGGGGCGGAGGACGTCATGTAAGTATCACAACACATGCATTATAATAATCAAAGTACAAACAACCATTGCATTAATAAGTATAAGTTTTACATAAGTGTTTAAACATTACATATTCAAACATCAAAGTAGATACATTAGAAGACAAGAGTCGCAGATCGGTACTAGGCAGTCTTCTCAAAAGCTTCGGGAGTGTACCTATCTACTGGATTCCTGAGAATACAAGTTATTTTGAAAGAGTAGATCAGCATTTAAGCTGGTGAGTTCATAAGTATTTTAGTTATATGAAGTATACTCTAAGTTCTTGGAAAAGTTAGCTGGTTCCTCCAGAAAATCCTATATTTTCTGACGTGACAATATGATAACCATAATAGTTCTCTCTACAATTACTTAGTTTATACTAATCATATATAACCTAATATCGAACTGACAGTTAAATGTGTGAATCTGCCCTAAGCCCACAACCAAACAAGGAACATGAAGTAAGGCGGAAGTCACACATTTCACTGTCAGTCGGATATTAATTATGTATAACTCTGGTGTATAAACTAAGGAATTATAAAATTAACCATTTAAGCTCCTTTATGTTATTCTAGTTTTAAGTGAACGAATGATGACGTTCTAGAAAATTTTATATTTTATGTTTTACAACTGATAAGTAGTTCTAATTCCATAAAACTGTTCCATATAAGTAATATTATACTTATAATAAGGTTTAACATAATTTTAACTATCCATAAAATTATGAAAAGAATGTTTTCCGTTTTAATGGTAAAAAGTGGTTTTAAATCCCCATAAAACCGTTCCGTTATGATTATGGAAAGTGAATACTACAATAGTATTTCTTAAAGAGAATAAACTACTGGTGAATAACTACCCTAATATTATCCTGGTTAATTAGGGTTTAAAATGTATTAAGTTATTTATATCTCGTATACTTATCTAGAAAAAAATAGATTTCTCATTTGTTTCCAGTAAGGTTTATTATTACTCCGTGATTGCTAACCCTGGTACGTTGTATTTGTACCCCTGTTAGTGCAAACCCGGTAGAATGTATTATTACCCCGTGATTGCTAACCCTGGTACGTTGTATTTGTACCCCTGTTACTGCAAACCCGGTAGAATGTATTATTACTTCTTTAATATTTTATCCATATACTAAAAGTATTATACGTATCCTGTTGTAAGTAATTGAATTGTTAGTACTTTCCTTTCCTAATATACTTGGAATGTAAAGTATACATTAGTGAATCATACTTGTATATTTAGTTTTGAATCATAAATTATACCTATTATAATTTATACGTTCTATCTGATTAGCATGATCTCTCCTGAATATATCCCTTTGCTCAGCATGATACAAAGGTAATGATACCGACTGAAATAACCTTTTATATATTCCCATATGTATAATGTATATAATTAAGAAAGAACGACATTCGGACAAATAACCTCATCTTAAACCACATCCAAACAAGGAAAAGGAGATAAGGCAACTCATTAGTCATAAGCCCCTTAGGTCTTACTTATATACTTATACATATATGAACATGATTTTGACAATTATAATATGAAATAGTTTATAAAACCTTTTTCAAAAAGTTTAACAGTATTAAAAGAGTTTTAAAAGTATTTTAAAAAAAAGTTTACATGACTTTAAAGATTTAGCATGACTTTAAGTCATTTTGGAAGTATTTGATAATCCTTAAAAGCATAAGGAAATCCTTTGTGTGATTGATATCACATACAATTATTAACACATTTTAGATTGTGTTCAACTTGTATTCCCCCCCCCCCTTAAAAGCATTTAAAAACATTTAAAAGGTAGATTAAAGGGGTATGAACTCACCTTATGTGGGTGATTAAATTGAAGATTCGCGTAAGGATGAGAAGTTCCACGAATAAATTCCCGAGACACAAACGAGTCCTAAATGATATATAATGGCATATGTAGGCATGTAATTAGTGTTTAACACAACTAACATGCAAGGAAACTACCTTATGGACTAGGAAACACTTATAAGGAAGTGTTACAATCACATGTGATTGTACTAAAGGGGTTTACGGCCACACAAGAGTGTGTACGGCCAAGATGTGTACAGCCAATGTGGTGTACGGCCATTAAGTGTACGGTTATGGAGTGTACGGTCGTACACTCATGGAAGAACATGCAAAATAGGTGTTTATGGCCCTATCTAGCATCCATTAAGTGTTCAAGATCCTATGTTGGGACATAAGATGAGTTTGAGGCCAAAATATGCACCAAATAAGGGTTTACGGACATAAAAGGGGTGTACGGCCGTATACCCTTGGTGTTCTTGCATTAGATGAAGATTCAAGACTAGGAATCAAGTGTTTCTCAAGCTTAACTAGAAGATAGAAGAGATACTCACACTTTTGAGGGTTCCTATGGAGTTCACGGCCAAAGAACAAGTGTGTGTTCTTGGTGTTCTTGAAGATCTAACCAAAAGAGATGATTTCATGGATGAAATCATAGAGTTTTACTAGATTATGAACGTTATCAACCAACAAATGGAAGAATCACTTACACTTTGGAAGATTTGGATGAAGAATCTTGATGATACTTGAGAGAGAACCGAATTTCTTGACTCGGAAGTGTAAGAAAGTGTGAAAAATGAAGGGATAGCTTATATATGGGCATCGGTTCACGGCCACCTTGAGTGTACGGCCATACACCCATGTGTGCGTTCGTACACTCCTCTTGATGGAGTGTTTGGCACGAGTGCAACATGAAGAACCTAAGTTAACTCATCCCTAAACCCAAACCTTGAATACACTAGGCTTAGAACACTCAAACAGACCCTTAATGATGCTAAAAGGCAATAGAATTAAGATTGACTTTTGGTTGATTGGTTGGACTTACAAGAGGGAAATAACGAGGTGTTACATATCTTGACTCGGTTGGGGGAGAGATTTACTGTCACACCCCCAAACCAAGGAGGTCGGAAACGTCCGGGGGTGGCGGACTTCATGTATAGTATCATAACAACGAGTATAATAGTGATCAAAGCAATACAACCAATCATAAATATAATCGAAAATAAATTACATGGTTTCAAGTGTTACATATTTCAATTATTGATTACAACGTGATATAAAAATAGTTGTTCAACGTCGTAGCGTCCCATCCTCAAAAGCTTGTGGTTACCTGATTTCTTTGATTTCCTGAGAATACAAGTAATTTTGAAAGAGTGTCAACAATTAAGTTGGTGAGTTCATAAGCTTTTTAGATGAAGAGTTTGGAAACCGATCTTTGTTATGAGTTGTGTGTTACCAAGAAAAATCCAATATTTCCCTTACAAAAGTGATGCGTAGTCTTAAATTCCAAGACCGAGAGTGTACAAGTAATATCCATACTTATTGATGTAAAAGTGATTTTAAATCGACATAAAACCCTTTTTAATTTATGAAAAATCCCCGTAAACTTTATGTGTTGTTAACTCCCTATGTGAGTCGCTATAACCATACTACGACTAGCGGAACCTGCCACGACGTTTTTCAAGCGTCGAAATAGATAATGACACTTGTCACCCCAGACCTGCCGGTCTAGCTGTTGCATGCAGCTCAGGTGTGGTTTGTCAAACCCCAATATAGATCTATACACAACTATCACGTTCTCCCTACAAGAGACTCTGGTTATAACTACCAGGAATTTTAACCCGCACTCTAGTAGTACTAAGAAGAATGTCTCACAATTTACGTTAACAAGTTTACGTGTAGTGTGCGTGAGTGTAAAACCTTTTTCTGTGGGAATAAAACCTTCCGAAATGTGTTTGTTGTGTTAATGGAAACATAAACTATACTTATTATAGCTTATCAAAAACATTTTGTAATGGTAGAAATCCTCTTTGTATATAATGTAAACCTTTATAATGAGGTAAAGACATGCAATATAAACAACATGTATTTATATATGATAATACACACCTTGCTCAGCAAGTTACAAGGTGTAAATGAGTTATTAACAATTTGCTAGTTTTATCTTTTCTGTTCCTGTTCTTGGAATAATTATAGAAACATCATACGGAGTCAAAAACTGATTCCGTAAATTTTGAGAGTTTATAAATTGTGTCTAGTTCGTTCATAGTTTTTCTCATGATTTTTAGAAGTTTATAACTGGTGTGAAAGCGTTCATATTCACAGACTGGTCCGAATTCGTAGCTACAGTGATAGGCAGTTTTGTAAAAATCACCAAAAATTGTAGACAAATCGTGTGAATAGGTGCAAGTAATCATTTTAAAGGTATAAAACTGAACTATTTTCATCTAATACAGTTTTGAAAACTAAAAAGTTTAAGATGTTCAAAACAGTCCGTGAATGAACATTAACTTTTCTGTTGAAAGCTGATGTTTGAGTTTAGTTGTGTTCTTGGTGTTTTAACTTGTATTCCCCCCCTTAAAACTTAAGAAAAACATGAAAAGATAGGGGTATGAACTCAGCTTGAGTGATCTCTTAGGATGGATGATGGAGAAAAGGAGTTGCCAAGTCAAGAACACTTGGGTGATGCTTGAAGATTTGAAGGTTCTATGAACAAATATGATGATATTTGTGTAAGCAACCCACAATTTGGTGGAAGGATAGTAGAATATTTAAGTGTAGGAGGAAGATACTTACCAAATGTGGAGGAAAAACCCAAGATCAGCCTTTGAATCTCGAATTTTAGAGAGAGAAAGTGAGAGAGATGTGTTTGTTATTCTTGAGAAAGAGTGAATAAAGTGGGATGAGAGATAAGGATTTTTCCCATCTTTGAGTATTGAATCTTGCTGGAGAGGGGTGGTGAAAGGACAAATAGTTGACTAAGTATGGAGGAATAGTGACTGAGTATGGCCCTGGAGAGGGTGTGGAGGGTTGCTTGTGTCATGACTCAAAGGTAAAGTCAACACTCCACCTCTAAACCATACCCACTAGATTTTATCCTTAGGCAAAGATTTCCCTTAAAATGTGTTTAAATTATGAATATATAGTGTTTTATATGTCAAAATATGGGTTTGTGTGAAAATCCCACGTCAAAATCATGAAAAACGGGCTTAAAACGCAAAAGTTGTCGAAAACCGGGAAAAGAAGCAAAATCTACGAAGTTCGGAATTGGGAGCCGAGGGTTCGGTCTTCATGGGGTGGGAACCGAAGGTAGGTTCGGTTTCGGGAAATCTCGCAGGCGAGAAGGGAAGGGGCGAAGGCGAAGGCGAAGTTCGGTCCTCCGGGTTTCGGGTTCGGTTCCTCTAGCAGGTTCGGTTCCTGCCTTCGGTTTCGGTTGCTTCTATTTCGGCCCTTCGGTTGCTTTGGCTTCTTAGGGGTTTCACTTCTTAGGGTTTCGGTCCTAAGAAGGTTCGGCCCTATAAGGCTGATTTTCGCGCAACCTCCCCGTTTTGCGTAGTTTTTGGCTAAGTTAAGGGTCGGGATGCCCCAAATGATTTTAAAAAGTTAAGGGAGGTTATGAGAGAGAGATTTGGGAGAGATTTGACATACTTGGAGAGATTTCACATACTTGGAGAGATTTGGGAGAGATTTGAGATACTTGGAGAGATTTCACATACTTGGAGCTATTTGGGAGAGATTTGACATACTTGGAGAGATTTGACATACTTGGAGAGATTTGGGAGAGATTTGACATACTTGGAGAGATTTGGGAGAGATTTGACATACTTGGAGAGATTTCACATACTTGGAGAGATTTGGGAGAGATTTGACATACTTGGAGAGATTTGGGAGAGATTTGAGATAGAGAGAGATAGAGCGAGAGAGATCGAGAGGGACTTTGTTTGTGGCCTTTGCGAGTATTTGACTTCGAAATGCAAGGTTTGTAAACCTCGTTTTGCCTTGTTATGAGCGTTATACGCCCTCGAAGGGTATGTATTAATGTTTTTGTCGAGTAGTTCCATCTCTTACCCTAATTTGGGTGTAGATTTTCTGAACACGTGAAACTTCTAAGCGATGCTTTGTATTAAGATGGTGCGTTGTACAATAGTAAACATAAGGTAAACCCTAATATACAAGGGTTAATTGAGTTGACCGGTTTGACTTGTTGACTTTATTTGACTTTGACTTGACCAGAAATTGACGGTTGTCACATCATCCCCCCGTTAGAAGGAATTTCGTCCCGAAATTAACGTTTTGACTGGGACTTCAAGAATTTGGGAAAAGATGTGGGTATTTTTTTTGTTTCATCTGATCTTCGCGCTCCCAGGTGAACTCGGGTCCTCGTTTAGCGTCCCAACGGACCTTCACAATAGGAATGCGACTTTGTTTCGTTCTCTTGATTTCCCGATCCATGATTTCAACCGGTTCCTCTACGAAGTGGAGACTCTCGTTGATTTTGATTTCGCCGAGTGGTATTACAAGAGTCTCGTCGGACAGACACTTCTTTAAGTTTGATACGTGGGAGGTCGGGTGTACGTTATTAAGTTCTTGTGGCAATCGAAGTTTGTACGCCAGTGGCTAATCCTGGCAAGGATTTCAAATGGCCCGATGTATCTTGGATTTAGTTTTCCTCGTTTACCAAAACGTATCGTTCTTTTCCACGGTGAGACCTTCAGTAGTACATGGTCACCAACCTGGAATTCCAAGGGTTTGAGTCGCTTATCTGTGTAGCTCTTTTGTCGATCTCGAGACGCTTTCAGTCTTTCTCAAATTTGCACGATCTTTTCTGTTGTCTCTCTTACGATTCCAGGGCCAGCGAGTGTGCTGTTAGGGACTTGCCCCTTTGCTAGATGTATATTTCTCACTTCAGCCCAGCGCAGTGGTGATCTGCCCTTGCTGCTTTAAAGATCTTCGAATGGAGCGACCTTAATGTTAGAGTGATAGTTGTCGTTGTGTGAAAATTCAATGAACGGTAAGTGGGCATCCCAAGCTTTACCGAAATCAATCACCCAAGCTACTAGCATGTCTTCCAAGGTTTGAACAGCTTCCTTTGCTCTGCCCGTCGGTTGTAGGTACTCGAAGGCTTCTGTTGTTCTACCCTGACCTTGGCACAAGTCCGATACTTTCCCACATGTGTAGCGATGTCAGCTTTCCTATTCGGCCACCGATGTTACTTTTTGAGGTCCAGATACCTCTTGTCTGAGCCTAGATGAATGGAGTAGCGAGTTTTCATGTGCTTTGTTCATGACGTCATTTCTGATTCCATCAACTTCGATGTCCAGATCTGGTTCATGGGGTAGCATGCCCTGCCGCTCTTGCCTTCTAGGTTCTTATGATCGGTGAAGATTGTACACTTCGTGTCGTGGAGATAGTGCCTCTAGATCTCTAGGGCGAATACTACCGCTCCTAGTTCGAGGTCATGCGTGACCTAGCCGACCCCGTACGTCTTTAGCTGTCTTAAGTCATAAGTAATAACTTCTCCTCGGAGTGCTGCATAGGGCCTGCTGTAGTGTTTCTCGATTGATTACTTCGGGAGGGAGCATATGGGTTTAGTTTACGCGACTAGACTTATTCGGATGGTAGAACGTTCACTCGCACTCCTAGGTAGCCTTGTCCCGAATTTCCTGGTAGGACTCGTACCTGGTCCATCCATCTTTAACTTGCGCATAAAGGTCGTATGTAATTAGGGTTGGTAAGACAGTTGGATGGGTGACTCTGCCCCAAGTCCACAACCAGACAAGGAACAGGAAATAGGGCAGAAGCACACATCCAATCTCCGTAGAATCTTAATTATATATTATCCTCGCATATACACTTAGTAGTGATAGACTAACCGTATTCGTCCCAAGCTTCCATGCTTGATCTTGACCTGCTATACGAGTGATATTCTCGAAGGGTTTACCAGGAATAATTTGAAAAGGTTACAGAAGGTATAACACACCTCCAGAGAGTGCTTTGGGGTTTCGCAATGAAGGAGGACCAGAGAGTCAGAGTCAGATTTAGGGTTATGAGAGACGAGGGTTTCGATATTCAGCTGGTTAGGTGGAGGGTCTTCTCGTAACATATGCAATTGATAAGGTGATGATCCAAACCAATCCATATCGAATGACGACACCGGATTTTCTCGATGACACATGTAGTAAGTCGTGTTCGTAATAGGTATTCGTTAGAGTGATAGTGCATCCTGTGTTTCTTTTTAGTGTTTTCCGTTTTGATCGATGTTATTGTTACTGTAAATGATTTATACCACAGTAGCTAGTGCTGGCAGTAAGTGTGTTCTGATAGCTAGTAATGATACTTTATATTGTGATCCCCGACCGATCATTCTATGATCGATCGGTATATACAAGTCGTATGTCATTTGATATTGATGAAACCGACGAGTGAATAGCTCTACCCTAATCCCACCACTAGACATGGAACATGAATTAGGACGGAATTATTCGCTTTAAGTCTGTAGTATTTTGATTATAATTAATCCTGATGTATACATCAATTCATCACGGCTCACCGGTAATGATCCTAAGGTCACATATGAGTGTCTTTGATTTGATTTAACGAGAGGGTATTTTAACTACTTTTTGAAAGACGGTAATTTTTAGCGAACACACCGAATTCATCACAAACATATGGTACTTAAACGTTTTCGTTGTTGGAAAATTACAAAAGTCCTAATAAGTTTCCTTGTTGCTTCCGCTGGTTCAGTTGTCACACTCCTCCTGCTCCCCGTCATTCTTCTCGGTTGGACAGTCTCTCTTGAAGTGTCCCGTTTCACCGCATAGGTATCATACTGGACTTACACCAGTATCGGTGGTTGAAGCGATGTGTTGGGTCAGGGTCCTACAGAAGCGGACGGTATGTCCTTTCCTGTTGCAGTTGATACAGTGTAGAATCCGGCAAGCTCCCGTGTGATGGTAGTTACACTTGTTACACTTTGGAAGTGTCCCCATATATTGTCTATCCGGTGCTTGAGTGACAGATGTTGTGGCTGACGTCGAGGCATGTGTTGTGACTGCTGTCGTAATTGTAGGGGCAGCCACGGATTGTTGTCTTTTAGCGAATTTTTGAGATGGGTTGCACTTCTTTCTGTCCCAAAACTTCCGTTTCTTGCTCTTAGGTTTGTGATATGAGGCATTTTCGTTGGTAGACGCTCGCTGGTGTTCTAGATTGTTATTGTGGTTGGTATTCCCGGCACCATCTCCTCGCCCGCTGGCATGGTTAGCATTGAGTTGCGCCATGACGGCTGCCACGGCTGCCGTGACTGCAGCTTGAAAAGTAGCAGAGTCTATCTGCAGGGTTGGTGCCTTGCTAGTTGGTTGGTTACCTCTTGGTGAAGACATAATTCTGTTTCATGATGAAAAACGACTTCGTGAGTGGGGATGATTACCTCAAGTGCATTCTTACAATTTATATTCACATATATAGATTTCGCACATTGCTGTACTATTCTTAGTGTTTCTGTTAAACACTCCCGAGATGGAGTTACGGAATGGGTAGAAGTAGGTTTTGTACGAATGTTAAATTTACCCATCCTAGTTACTATCTTTTCCCAAACACTCTTAGCTGAGGAGTTCTGATGGGATCCGGTGTATTAGTGCTGGTATGATCGCACCCTATATGTCTACGAAGAAGGCACCTTTCAACCAAAATGTTTAAAGGTGAGACGATAAGGAGTCGTTATAAAGGGCTATGCGTCGTGAGTTATCTAACTAAGTTTATCTTAGTTCTAAGTGTATTGTCTTTCGATTTTTATGGTGTTCTGAAAGCAATTCCTAATGAAAGTCTATTTATAATAAACCCATGAATTTTAGTAGTTCTGTATCCAAGTGAAACCTTGTAATTTGATCCAAGCTAGGTCCTTCTTACGACCACTTGATGTATGCTTAGTTGCATGAGTAAGACTTAATAGACTTTTGAGCCTAATGGGTCTGCCGTAAGCCCATTTTGTTAATGTGATTCTAATAATTTTTGTTCCAGAGAAAATTTTGACCTCGATGCAGGTCTACACCACGTCATTGTAAGGAAAAGTTTTGACAGCAAATAAATCCCTCGATTAGTATAACCACTTAAATCGTAGGGTTGAGCTTACACATAGAAAAGAGTAGCACCAACGCATACTCATAAACCTAATCTACAAGGTCTTGTGAGCAGTATGAACTCTACTCACGACGATCCGTCCCTTGTGATGCTTGAGACAAGGTCGATGCACCTTGCAGCTCTGCCAATCGACGCTTGGCTGCAACCATTCTCTCTTCGAGTGTCGTGTGTCTACCCTGGTACTCTTTTGCCTCCGCCCGAGCGGCGATAAGGTTCTTAAGAAGTTGGTCTCTGAAATAGCAGTCTCTTTCCAAGTCTCGGGTACGTAAGATGGTAGTGTCTGTAGTAGCGCGCAGTTTCTGAACTCGATTTGCAGTCTCCCTGTTTTGATCCCCGATGTTCGCGATCTGCCGGGTCTTCGCCGGGAGGGCTCTGTCAGTCCGTCCCCTGTGGTTGAGGTCATAACAACCTCGTTGGTCTCCAAATGGTGATCGTTGTTGTTGCCGTCGACTCCAACCCTCGATCACGGTTGGCCAACGGGGCACAGGTCCGATGTAGTCGAAGCGGTTTATGGGAACCTTGGCTATGTACGGAGGGTTGATCACCTCCGATTCCTCTTCTGATTCTGCCTCGTCTTCATCTTCACCCATCATTACTTCGATTTCTTCCTATTCAGATTCCTCTTCCTTGTCTTCCTCGGGTTCTTCATTGGGGTCTTCTTCGGGTTCTTCTCCTAACCATCCACCATTTCCCTGGTTGGGAAAGTAGGGGTCGCCTGGTAAGTAGAATCTTGCCATGCTATACGTGCGAGAATAGGAGGGATAGGAAGCATATATTAGTCGTATTCCTAGAAATACTTATAGGGGTTTGATCCTCATTAGTTACTTCTATAATGACATAGTGCATACTAATTACATATAACAAAGATATGATAGACCTTCGAATAAGTGATCCTACCCTAGGTCCACATCCAAACAAGGAAAAGGAAGTAAGGCAATGACCACAAATTCTAAGTTTATGATCTCTAAGTTGTATATAACTTTAGAGTATCCACTTAATGACTATAGACCTATTAATAAGGATCTGTTTAGTTTTCACATAAGTTATAATATTACAAAATACTCCTATAGTATTTTAAATGTTATGTTTGGTTCTTAGTAACTTTCTTGTATGGGAAGTTTTTAGGCTTGTTGCTCACTACGACCATACCCCGACATACATTAGTCACACCTCAGATAAATATAGTTGATCAGGCTATATTCATCCCAAGTCTGATTACATGTCCCAAGGTCTACTCGTAGTGTCCAACTCCTCGTTTTACCTTTGTATTGTCCTAGATATGATACTATACTAGTATGTATGTATGTACTCATACTTTTAACAAGAAACTACTTCATTTCTAAAAGTATAATTGTTTTGAAATTGTTAAATCAGAGACTTTTAGTCCCAATGTATTTATAGTTGTATATCTTATGTGGTTCGATATACTAAGTTCACTATAAACAATGCTCTGATACCAATCTGTCACACCCCCAAACCAAGGAGGGCGGAAACGTCCGGGGGTGGCGGACTTCATGTATAGTATCATAACAACGAGTATAATAGTGATCAAAGCAATACAACCAATCATAAATATAATCGAAAATAAATTACATGGTTTCAAGTGTTACATATTTCAATGATTGATTACAACGTGATATAAAAATAGTTGTTCAACGTCGTAGCTTCGCATCCTCAAAAGCTTGTGGTTACCTGATTTTGTTGATTTCCTGAGAATACAAGTAATATTGAAAGAGTGTCAACAATTAAGTTGGTGAGTTCATAAGCTTTTTCGATGAAGAGTTTGGAAACCGATCTTTGTTATGAGTTGTGTGTTACCAAGAAAAATCCAATATTTTCCTTACAAAAGTGATGCGTAGTCTTAAATTCCAAGACCGAGAGTGTACAAGTAATATCCATACTTATTGATATAAAAGTGATTTTAAATCGACATAAAACCCTTTTTGATTTATGAAAAATCCCCGTAAACTTTATGTGTTGTTAACTCCCTATGTGAGTCGCTATAACCATACTACGACTAGCGGAACCTGCCACGACGTTTTTCAAGCGTCGAAATAGATAATGACACTTGTCACCCCAGACCTGCCGGTCTAGCTGTTGCATGCAGCTCAGGTGTGGTTTGTCAAACCCCAATATAGATCTATACACAACTATCACGTTCTCCCTACAAGAGACTCTGGTTATAACTACCAGGAATTTTAACCCGCACTCTAGTAGTACTAAGAAGAATGTCTCACAATTTACGTTAACAAGTTTACGTGTAGTGCGCGTGAGTGTAAAACCTTTTTCTGTGGGAATAAAACCTTCCGAAATGTGTTTGTTGTGTTAATGGAAACATAAACTATACCTATTATAGCTTATCAAAAACATTTTGTAATGGTAGAAATCCTCTTTGTATATGATGTAAACCTTTATAATGAGGTAAAAGAAATGCAATATAAACAACATGTATTTATATATGATAATACACACCTTGCTCAGCAAGTTACAAGGTGTAAATGAGTTATCAACAATTTGCTAGTTTTATCTTTTCTGTTCCTGTTCTTGGAATAATTATAGAAAAATCATACGGCGTCAAAAACTGATTCCGTAAATTCTGAGAGTTTATAAATTGTGTCTAGTTCGTTCATAATTTTTCTCATGATTTTTAGAAGTTTATAACTGGTGTGAAAGCGTTCATATTCACAGACTGGTCCGAATTCGTAGCTACAGTGATAGGCAGTTTTGTAAAAATCACCAAAAATTGTAGACAAATCGTGTGAATAGGTGCAAGTAGTCATTTTAAAGGTATAAAACTGAACTATTTTCATCTAATACAGTTTTGAAAACTAAAAAGTTTAAGATGTTCAAAACAGTCTGTGAATGAACATTAACTTTTCTGTTGAAAGCTGATGTTTGAGTTTAGTTGTGTTCTTGGTGTTTTAACTTGTATTCCCCCCCTTAAAACTTAAGAAAAACATGAAAAGATAGGGGTATGAACTCAGCTTGAGTGATCTCTTAGGATGGATGATGGAGAAAAGGAGTTGCCAAGTCAAGAACACTTGGGTGATGCTTGAAGATTTGAAGGTTCTATGAACAAATATGATGATATTTGTGTAAGCAACCCACAATTTGGTGGAAGGATAGTAGAATATTTAAGTGTAGGAGGAAGATACTTACCAAATGTGGAGGAAAAACCCAAGATCAGCCTTTGAATCTCGAATTTTAGAGAGAGAAAGTGAGAGAGATGTGTTTGTTCTTCTTGAGAAAGAGTGAATAAAGTGAGAGGAGAGATAAGGATTTTTCCCATCTTTGAGTATTGAATCTTGCTGGAGAGGGATGGTGAAAGGACAAATAGTTGACTAAGTATGGAGGAATAGTGACTGAGTATGGCCCTGGAGAGGGTGTGGAGGGTTGCTTGTGTCATGACTCAAAGGTAAAGTCAACACTCCACCTCTAAACCATACCCACTAGATTTTATCCTTAGGCAAAGATTTCCCTTAAAATGTGTTTAAATTATGAATATATAGTGTTTTATATGTCAAAATATGGGTTTGTGTGAAAATCCCACGTCAAAATCATGAAAAACGGGCTTAAAACGCGAAAGTGGTCGAAAACCGGGAAAAGAAGCAAAATCTACGAAGTTCGGAATTGGGAGCCGAGGGTTCGGTCTTCATGGGGTGGGAACCGAAGGTAGGTTCGGTTTCGGGAAATCTCGCAGGCGAGAAGGGAAGGGGCGAAGGCGAAGGCGAAGGCGAAGTTCGGTCCTCCGGGTTTCGGGTTCGGTTCCTCTAGCAGGTTCGGTTCCTGCCTTCGGTTTCGGTTGCTTCTATTTCGGCCCTTCGGTTGCTTTGGCTTCTTAGGGGTTTCGCTTCTTAGGGTTTCGGCCCTAAGAAGGTTCGGCCCTATAAGGCTGATTTTCGCGGAAACTCCTCGTTTTGCGTAGTTTTTGGCTAAGTTAAGGGTCGGGATGCCCCAAATGATTTTAAAAAGTTAAGGGAGGTTATGAGAGAGAGATTTGGGAGAGATTTGACATACTTGGAGAGATTTCACATACTTGGAGAGATTTGGGAGAGATTTGAGATATTTGGAGAGATTTCACATATTTGGAGCGATTTGGGAGAGATTTGACATACTTGGAGAGATTTGGGAGAGATTTGACATACTTGGAGAGATTTGGGAGAGATTTGAGATACTTGGAGAGATTTCACATAGTTGGAGAGATTTAGGAGAGATTTGACATACTTGGAGAGATTTGGGAGAGATTTGAGATAGAGAGAGATAGAGCGAGAGAGATCGAGAGGGACTTTGTTTGTGGCCTTTGCGAGTATTTGACTTCGAAATGCAAGGTTTGTAAACCCCGTTTTGCCTTGTTATGAGCGTTATACGCCCTCGAAGGGTATGTATTAATGTTTTTGTCGAGTAGTTCCATCTCTTACCCTAATTTGGGTGTAGATTTTCTGAACACGTGAAACTTCTAAGCGATGTTTTGTATTAAGATGATGCCTTGTACAATAGTAAACATAAGGTAAACCCTAATATACAAGGGTTAATTGAGTTGATCGGTTTGACTTGTTGACTTTATTTGACTTTGACTTGACCAGAAATTGACTGTTGTCACATGTACGGTTGATGATTGTGTGACAATGATCAAGTCGGTAGATTCCGAAGGTGATGGATATGTCAATTTCAAGGAGTTCAAAGAGGGATGTCGAAGACTTGATGATTAACATCTTGTCTTAATATTCCTTTAAATAGGTGTTTGATTTCTGATAAATAGTGTAGGATTAGTAAGATGAATATGAAGAATGAAATATAAATTAGGGGAATTGATTGATCCAATTCATATAAATTAAAATGTGCAATTGCTCTTGTAATTGAATGCAGTCGTAGCTTTGTTAATTTCAGTTAATGGAATCTTGATTTTGGGTTGGCTACATGAAGAACGATTTGCTATTCATGTTCTTGGTGTGGAGAGAGAGAGAGAGAGAGAGAGAGAGAGAGAGAGAGAGAGAGAGAGAGAGAGAGAGAGAGAGAGTTAAATAATTATATTATATTTTTTCTTTTTTTTAATAAGGCAAAAATTCATAAATGATCATTATGGTAGTGAAATTATGAAAATGCTATTTACTTAACGGCAAAAATTGACTCTGGCAGCAATAAAGACATTTTGTTAAAAGTTTTGAAACTACAATGGCTATTTGTGTGTTTTTTAAACTGAGGGACTAAATTTTAGATTTCAGAATACCATAAGGACTATTTATGAAATTTTTTCTATAAAAAAACATAAATAAATAAATAAAAAATTAATGACAAAACAGTGGATTCAAATGCTTCGTAACCAAAACTATAAAAATTTCTTGACTTTAAAATCAAAATCAACAAAAAGTATTAATTTTAGAGCTTTAGACTTTATGTACAAATTTTTAAATAATCAATTTTACAGTTTTTTCTATTTTTTTTTTATCAATATGGATAGTCTTATCCACTTGCTGTCGCTTTCAACTTTTCGATGGATGCAAGCCACCAACAAAGACTGTTGATGTTCTCATTAGTCAACTTGCGTTGTCCAAATTTAGTTCACTCCCACAAATTTTAAATGACTTCGTCCCTGCTTCACTATCAGAGTGAAACCTATCGATTGTATGGTACATTCAAAATCATATTGCAAACAAACTCATTAGGTTTAACCAAATTTCGATCAAGAAACAACCATGGCGTCGGAGGTGCCAAAATTGAAATTAGGTTCACAAGGTCTAGTTGTTTCAGCACAGGGATTGGGATGTATGGGTATGACCGGAAGTCACGGACCCCCGAAAGAGGAATCTGATATGATCAAGCTCCTCCACCACGCCATTGACTCCGGCGTCACCTTCCTCGACACCTCAAACGTTTACGGCCCCTTCACCAACGAGATTCTCATCGGAAAGGTAAGTAATGAAGTTCTGGTTAATCGATTTGTTAGCTACCGATTTTGATTTAAGGAAATTTTCATTGTTTTTGCAGGCTTTGAAGGAACGAGGGTTGAGAGAGAAAGTTCAAATTGCTACAAAATTTGGATTCCGAATGGTCGACGGAAACATTGAGGTGTGTGGTGATCCGGCGTATGTCCGATCAGCTTGTGAAGATAGCTTGAAAAGACTTGACATTGACTGTATTGATCTCTACTACGCTCATAGGATCGACACTCGTATCCCAATTGAAATCACGGTTCGTCCCTCTTTCTTCTAATTGTTACTAAACATCTAAATTACTTTGATTTGGGTAATTTCAGAAACGCATATCTTTTTAGTCTATCAAAGCGGAAGATTCAGCTTACTGCTTAGTTTGGTTTATTTTGCAATATGAATCTTGTATGTCGGCCATGGAAAGATTGAGCTTTTGTTAACACTTTGTGTATGTGAAAAACTGTACTAAACAGATGGGAGAGCTGAAGAAACTGGTAGAGGAAGGCAAAGTGAAGTACATAGGCTTATCAGAAGCATCAGCTTCAACAATTAGAAGGGCTCATGCTGTTCATCCAATTACAGCAGTCCAAAATGAGTGGTCATTATGGACAAGAGATTTGGAAGATGAAATTGTTCCTACTTGCAGGTTTTGCCCCTTTCATTATCTTCTATGTTACATAATAATGCAAACCCACAATGATAACATATGTTGTTTGATGATAATTCATTTTTTGTATCAGAGAACTTGGCATTGGAATTGTTGCTTATAGTCCTATGGGTTGGGGATTCTTGGCTGCTGGTCCTTCATTGGTTGAGAACTTGATACCAAATGACTTCAGGAAGGTATTTATGAATTATGATGAACATATCATATTATAAATATAACATTTAGTTCTAAAAATCCGAACTTATTGTAGAACATGCCAAGATTTCAAAATGTTGACCATAACAAGACTGTATATGAGCGAGTAAATGAAATGGCAGCAAGAAAAGGATGCACCTCTGCACAACTAGCATTTGGCCTGGTTGCACCACCAAGGAAATGATGTGATTCCGATTCCGGGCACCACAAAGATTGAAAACTTCAATCAAAATATTGGAGCTTTGTCTGTAAAACTAACACCAGAGGAGATGGCGGAATTGGAATCGTTTGCTTCTGGTGACATGGTGAAGGGTGAAAGGAATTTTATGATGCATCTAACGTGGTATAATTCTGAGACTCCTTCATTGTCATCTTGGAAAGGTGCCCAAGATTCTGTTTGATAAAACTGTAGAAAAATTGTGTAATAAGAAAAAATTATGAATTGGTTAAATGAAATAATGTGGAATAAGAATAATAAAATTTAGGATTTTTATTTTTTATATTTTGTTTTGATTGATGAATATGTTGTCAAAAGAATGTTATAACTTATAATTTATACATGTATTTTTGTAATAGTTGCGATTATGAAATCCAGCTAGATTTATCCATTAGTCACATGCTGGACGTGAGGGGTCAATGCACCCTGTAAATTTTGAGACGTATTTTGTATTGGACGACGGTAATTATGTTTTGTAATTGTATACATTTTGTTATCCTTTTTTTTTTTTTAATTTATTTATTTATTTATTTACATATTTAAGCAATAAACTTATATATAATGTTAAAAAAAAAAGCATCGTAACCTGAAATTAAAGATTTTTTCGGGTTTCCTACCATTCTCCTACAACCAATAAACTTGCGAGTTTGTTGCAAAATGTGTACAAAAATATATATTACTAAATATGTACAAAGAAAAGGAACGGCATTTATCCGTCGAATGTTAAAAAAACGTGACTGAAAATAAATACAATTGTAAACTTAGTTACTATCCTCACAAGTCATTCATTATCTTTGTTATTTTATTAAGCTTGTCTTTCTATCAACCAATTTTTTTTATTAGTCATTATTCATTAAATCAAAACATATTATCATTATCTTTCTTATACACATCCATTCACCTATTCCCACACCCAAAAGCTCACACCTACACCTATTCTCACCTAGGGGTGAGCATTTGGACAAAACCGATTTGGGAGAAATTGGTGAACCTTGGAGCGGACCTGTTGAAATCGGTCCAGGTTCGAGTTTTCCGATTCTTATACCCGTTGGACTGGTATAAGTTTAGGTGCATATGGTATAACTCGTTAAATTCCTACCAAAAGTCAGTTTATCCATTACGACTTAGGATAAGTATATGGACCGAACCGAACCGACTCTTAGGCCAGATTGGTTTTTCAGAAATTTGTGGACATTAGACCGGACATTTTGAGGCTGGTCTAAGTCCGGTTCCCGGTTCGGTCCGGTCCAATCCAAATGTCCAAATTCTCACTCCTTCTCTCACCATACACCACCCTAGTACCCTAACATCCAAACCCACCCTAAACCGTCGATCCCCACCACACCCAACACCCATTCCCACTTCCCAACCCTAGCTACCCCCACTAAAACCCATAAGAACACACACACACACACATATATAAGCTTACATTGACACCTATAAGCCCACCTCGACATTGTTCCCTACTCCGCCCTTACACCCACAACCATGCCCACCCACACACCTATCAACCCCCACCTAACCTCATAACTACATGCTTACGCGTACCCTTGCCGTACCCCACATTCATACATACCCTACATGCCCACCCCACCCCTACACACACCCTGGCTCACCCTACCCACCCATCCACCCTAATACCCACACACATACTTACATCCCCTCCCACTCCCACACCTATACATACACGTACACGTACACGCCTACGCTAACGCCGACATTCACCCACCACTCTACAACCAGAATCACACACACTCACCCACGCCTATGCTCATGTCAAACAATCCCACAAAATTTATTTAATGGGTTAGAGTTTATCTAATGAAAATTTTATTATTTTTATCAAGGTTGTTAGTGATTGGTGTTTTGGCCTAAACCCTTAGGGTTTAGGTTAGACGCCTTATGCATTCCTATTTATATGAGGTTTAATCTTCTCTAATAGTCGATGGAGGGCTTCTCTGTTAATTTCCCCCCTTCTCCAACCTCATTCTCCTCTTTCTCCTCCTAAGAAAACTTCTCTCATATAAACAACCATCGTAGCCTCTGCTGCCTTCACTGGCGTCTTTTAGCGCCGACTTCACTGTACATCAGTTCATCCCCGCCGTTGTTGCGTCGAGTTCTAACCACTAAAGGTATCGCCACCGCCGCCTTCTCAAGATCTAGTCGTGTTACGTCTCAATTTTCAACCCAAAATTTTCATTTTTATTTATTAAAATATTCAATTACATTAGAGTATAATGCAGAAACATGATTGTGAATATGCGTGTATACAATCGAACCTTGTTGTTCTCACGAAGTACCTGAAAAACATTTATAACAACTGGGTAAGCGTTAGGCTTTGTGAGTTCCCTAAAATACCATATACCACAATACATATACATGCATACAAACAATAGCTCACGATCTACCAATAATATGTGTATATTAGACTAACGACCCAGCCATTTCGTCTTCAACACAGGTCTACGTGTACTTACAGCCTACATGCTATTTCGTCAACACGGGTTTATGTGTACTTACAACCTACTTGCCATTTCGTCAACACACGTTCCTATAGGCCCCCGACCTCTTTAATCGTTCCACCATCTTCTCCTAACAAAGTCCAATATCACAACAATTTCGCACATAGAGACTGTATTTTAGATTCTACTAATACAGACACATTCATACTTCCTACTCTAGCAGTTTACACTTAAGCACATAGAGATTATAATACTAGCTCTACTTTACACATTCCATATTCTAAGATACATGGATATATATTGTACTGCATGGTATAGTGAGATAACTCACCTTGACAATGACATGGAAGATTGGCAACTATCTGGATGATTCTAATGGCAATCCGACTGACGGGTAACGCGTTGAATGAGTATTAACATATAATACTTTAACCTATTAATTTCTATGATGATTTGATAATGAAAACTAGATATTTCACTAATCCCAATGAATAGCGAGAGTTCTATCAAATAAGGATCAGCCCGGTCGGACAATCAGGAGGCACGATTATTTCAGCGTATAGCCTTTCTAAAATCCAAAAACCAAGCCAACATGACCATTCTAAACACCCCTCCCGTAAGTAGATCAATCAAAATTATAACTGGAATTACTGATAAATCTTATTTATATATTCATAACAACGACTATGAATATAAATATAAGTTACACTTAAAGCATAATAAGTATAGCCTAACTTACAGAGAGTTTTTAATGAAACCGGAAGATTGCATTAGAAAAACCTTGATACCGAGCACTTCTATTTTCTTGGCTCACTGCCTCATAGCTATGCTAATGTAGTCATGAATTTAGAGATAAAAGGCCAAGAGATACGAAGGAGTGCCAGAGAGATTCTGGAGGAAAGGGGTGAAGGAAATGAATGAAAATCGTTGCCTATTTATAGTTGATTTTGGGTTGCGCGCAGCGTATATGGTCGGGTGCACGCCACTCAATTGGTCGGGGGTGATAACGCGGCTCCATGCAGAAAGTGACACGTGGAGAAATCTAGGTGGTGTGTTAGTGCACGCTGCACAGCTGGTATGTGCGCGCGGTTGCTCGTGAAGATTTATGATTTCTTAAAAGTTCCATATCTTCTCTGTACGAGCTTAGTTTTGACAGGTTTTATATCCACGTGTAGCTATCGACGAGATCTACAACTTTCATTTAGACTCTGTCGGCTAATTTTGAATTTATTATTAAAGTTATATTTTTAACAGGCTTAGACTATTAAAACCTATATAAAAATCATAACTCTCTCATACAATATCCGTTCTCGATTGTCTTTATATCGACATAATCATATAGACGAGATATTCAACGCTCGTTTAGATTGTTTTTCCTACCAATCGACCGGCTTCTATTTCGGTTTCTGTGTCGTACACTACTACACTGAAACTTTTAAAAAACATAACTTCCTCTTATGAAGTCAGATTTGGACGTTCTTTATACACACACTCTCGGTTTTATGATTTCTACGATTTTCGTCAAGATTATGTATCCTATATAGTCTTCTGTCACATACATATATTTACGTGACTGGTCGTTTATACTATAAGGCGAAAATGGGGTGCTAAAACTCTCCCCTACTTATAAAGATTTCGTCTCCAAAATCCTATTCTTGACAAACTTTAGGATAATGCCTACACTATCCTACTGGGGTTTCATGGGATCAACCTAATATCCAGCCTACATTGTTGCATCGAATTCGTCCCTCCGTACTTAATCGGTCGTAGAACTTCATTTTCTACCATAGACTTACTCCTGGAATCCTTGCGAAGTCGTCCAAAACTGGGAATTTGTCGGTTTGGACTACGATTAACGATCGCATCCAGACGTGAAATGTTGACACAATCGACTTGATTAACTACAAAAATTCATCTACGACATCCTAACAAAATCCACTTTTCGAAATATGCCTCTAAAAGGAACATGAATCTTGATTACAAACGATATTTCAACCTAGTTCAGGTGTTCCAACATCCTGAATTTTAACTAAAACTACTGTCACGGGTTTATTGGCTTGACAATACTGGAACTAGTACTCTAATATTGGCGACAGACTCATAATAAGGTTCTACTTTTTGATCTTTTGTGCCTACAATTGATTTAGAGGTTCTTAATCTACATTGTATGGGTGTTAAAGTCTAACTGCCGTTCTATGTATACCTATGAACGTTGAGATTCAATCCTAGTTCTCTATTAATTCTTACGCTTATCGACTAAAGGGATAACTAAACTAAACACATAGTGTATCTTGATGCCTAAAGTTACACTAAAGTATCACCATATCCTTAATGAGCACAATCCTTTTTAAATGGTATCCTCCTATGGGTCTCTAATCATACTTACGAAAATACTTTATTTCTTGACGTTGATCCTACTGCTATAATCCTTTGGCTCGGGTTAACTAAATCCTTTACTATGGTAGAAATCAAATTCATAAGTCTAGTGTATGTCTTGAGTATTCGACGCTCTCTATGGCAATCTACGCGACCTACTGAATTTCTAATTAATCCTCTACTGTGAGGATAAATCCTACATCCTCGGAGGCACGATATCTAAGCCATACCTGGGAGTTTGGCAAATCCCTAAATCCTATCAGATGCTTGGGAGGAAATACCAACCTTTCCTATAGAACCATGAAACTCATGGCCCATGGGTAATCTATTAGAAGATTTCCTTCTTTCGTTACCCGCAAATGAAACTAACTATCTCTGCCTACTTGTGCTACTACTCTCCTATACCTTGGTTTGGATATGGAACTTCCCTTCATACTTTATCCTTAAGGGTCAGTTCTCCGCCACTTGGGTTTGACCCATCCTCTGCTACTGCTCGTGACTAGCCGAAGTCTAAGTTGGAATTTCCTACATGATGTGGGGATCCTTTTGACTTTGAAGAAACTCCTAGTTTTCATATCTAATGACCTTCAACATTCTCTACGAAGTACTACTAATTGTGTCACATAAAAGAATCTTCTTGCAAGGCACTACCAAAACATGATAAGGCCATGACAAGCACAATGATGTCTTGAAACGCACTAACACACACATATAACTAAATAGTATAAAGGGGATATTCTAATGTAGTCGAACTACTAAAAAAAACGCCGGTTGTTGAATTCACTCCATCTTTCTCTCCTTGGTTTATGGGGGTCGACATACAACCGCGTCACAACAGGTAGCAACTCTAGCTGCTAGTTGCTTCACCCTAACGAAGTTTGCAACTCTTATGTCAATTATCTTGATTACTTTCTTTTGAAGTCTCACAACTAAAGTCGGCATTATGTTAGAAAAGGTTCTCAAAACCTAACTTACTTATGTAAATCGAACTCGGTCTTATATGGCCACTTGGGCCCGAACTTAGAGTCACTCTTCTAGACATCACTGTACAATAGGTAATGATGGAAATGAAACGAATTCATAGTGTTAGCCACACTATCTTCCTAAATATCAATGCCTTAGCAACTTTGTGACTCTTCCTGATCCAAGTGCGAGTAATGTGCTTCGGGTAGTATAGGCCTCTACTACCTTTCACACCTACTCATACTTGTCCCAAAAATTCTCTTGCAGTTTCCAAGTCACTTACAAAACTACCCACGATAACCACTAAACATATATATGTATGTGTCCCATGAGCACATACAACAGGTTTTCCTAAACTCCATTAGAACTTTGCATCTTTAGCGATGCCCTACCTTACGAATATATGCCCTATCAAGCATGTATTAAATTTTCTAGACTCTCCTTCTAAGATTCCTTTCCACTTTACCTTACTATTAGCTGAGGAAGAACTTCTACCAATATTAATTAATTATCGGACAAAAATGATTACATGCTGCTAAAATCAAACAGTCTATCGACTGAAAGATCAGACACTATAACGGTTAGAGTCATACGAGAGCTGTGAAATAGCACCAAATCAAGCAATCTAAAACAATTCAATTATGGGAGCATGTAACCTAAAGTATTTGTCTAATAACTAATTAGTGTCAAATTAGGTTCTGAACAACAATCAACAAGGAAATCCCTAGGCTACAAGGTATATAAATTATCAGGCAATTCTGATATGCAATTCCTAAAAGATTTCTTCCACTTCACCCTACTATTTGCTGAGGAATTTTTTCTACCAATATTAACTAACTAATGGACTAATATAATTGCAGGCTTCTAAAATCAAACAGTCTGTTGATTGAAGGATTTAGTACTACAATGGTTAGACTCAGAAAAGAGTTGCGCAATTGTGCCAAATCATGCAATCTAAAAGTATTTAATTATGGGAGTATGAAACCTAATGTATTTATCAAGTAACTTACTAATATTAATATAGGTTCTAAGTAGAAAATAACAAGCAATTCTCTAACTATCATACTAGCATACATTTCTAACATTTCACATATCAGCAACCATAACAAATATGAATATTTTGGGAATCACTTTCCTTTCTAAGCTTTGAATGACTGTTGTAACCTTCGTAAGATTCTTGAAAATTTTAAACTTTTGAAATAAACCCCAAATCATCATTGTTCACAAATTGTTTTCAAAATAAGTTTCACATAAGAGAAATCCCAAAATCATAAAAACAAAACATGAGGAGGTGCACGATCACGCCTTCGCCTTCCCGTGATCATCTGAAGTACCTGAAACATAATCCAAAACTGTAAGCCCAAAGCTTAGTGAGTTCCCCCAAAATACCGATACATAACAAATAGCACAACATGCAATGGGTCCACAGCTTTACAGAATGGATTACCCCTGAGCCCACAACATAAGTTTGGCTTGCCCCACAGGCCCACAACTTATGTCTGGCTTACTCCCCAGGCTGGTCAGTCAGCATACTGAATACCGCTAAGCCCTCAGTACGAGTCTGCCATGCCCTGTCCGGCCCTCATCTCGTATCTGGAATGCTCATGAGTCCTCAGTATGAGTCTAGCATGACCTCCCTGGCCTCAACTCATATCTGGCATACTCCAGGGTTTGTTGGCTACAACACAAAGCAGTACTACCTCAACCCATCCACATAATATGTCGACATATAACAGATAATATCATAAACAGATAAATAGACAATTGACAGGTAGTCCTATAGACCTACCAGACTAGCATATCAAGACTAGCATGCATAACTATATCATACTCAGCATATCAACAATATCAGGTTATCAAACTAATGGGTCGGCCTTGGTGCCTTTGACCTGAAAGTGCAGTGAGGAAAACTCACCTCACAAGAAGCTGAACTGATAAGATCTAACTCCAAAACTCAACTCCCGACTCAAAGCCTACAACCATCATGACCAATCCATCAAAAACTCAAAATACCCAAAATGCCTTCAAAAGTCTAACTTGGCCAACCATGATCAAAGTCAAGGTCAACGGTTAAGGTCAACAGTCCATGTTGACCCAACTCGTTGAGTGCACCTCTTTAACTGTTCGAGTTCTATAGTACTTAGAATGTTAGGGCAAATCCTAGTCAACTCGTCGAGTTTTCCCCAACTTAACACATACAACTGATTCACCGATTCCAGGGACTCTAAAGCTCAGATCTAAACTCCAAATGTGTTGAAAAGGATAAAGTTTCCAAATTTATCCTTTGGGACTACTCCAATTGCTCAAAAACCCTTCCACAAGGCTTGAAAACTCAAAGGCTTATCCATTAAGCACAAAATCCTTGAGATCTGGAACCCAACTTTTCCAGAAGAGATTCTAGCCTCAAAAAGATCCCAAAGGTGGGTGCTTTATAGACATGCATTCCCAATGCATGTCTTGAACTAAAAATGGGTCAAAAAGGGGAAATATGACCTAAACTCCATGCATGGCATCAAAGCTTGACTAAAGACCAGACCTAACCCACTCTAAGGTCATCTTGACCTGGAGATTCATAAAGTTGCAAACTTTATGAAGTCCATCCATTGCAACATCCAAGAATAAGGAGAAAAAGGGACAAAACTCAAGATCTACCTACCTAGATAGATAAAAATCGGATTTTGAATACTTACAATGGTCCAACAGAGTGCCAAACCGACGATGAGGGCTTAGCTTGCTAAATCCTTGTCTCGTTCTCTTAATCTTCTCCTTCTTTTGCTCCAAATGCCACGCTAACTCACAATATGAGATGGAATGAAGATTAGGGTTCACAAAGCCGATACTGGGGTTTAGAGGCTGACAAAAGATCAACCTTAAGGATTTAAGGGGTTTATATAGGGTGCATACCCTAAAATTTAGGGTTTCTCAACCAGCTGCCAACTCGTCGACTTGGTCCAAAAAGATGCACAACCCAAAAGCTTTCAACACGTCAAGTTGAGGCCATCAACTCGACGAGTTCTAAGGAAAACTTTCCTTTTAATGAATAAATCTCATACCTGGAAATCGGGATGTTACAATTGTATGCATCACATTCTTTTTTTGTATTATTCTTTTCAAGAAAAGATTCATTAAGATATTCAGATCCTCGGTTTGAGTCAGGAATC
Source organism: Lactuca virosa (assembly GCF_052849685.1). Taxonomy (NCBI): domain Eukaryota; kingdom Viridiplantae; phylum Streptophyta; class Magnoliopsida; order Asterales; family Asteraceae; genus Lactuca; species Lactuca virosa. The sequence goes on from NC_136431.1 coordinate 116,481,782, forward strand.
ATACAAGTGTTCATCAAATACGCTCAAACTAGGGCTTTGGTACCAACTTGTTACGTCCTGATTTTCAACCCAAATTTTTAATTTTTATTTATTAAAATATTCAATTACATCATAGTATAATGCGGAAACATGATTGTGAATGCACATGTGTACAGTCGAACCTTGCCCTTCTTACAAAGTACCTAAAAAACATTTATAACAATTGGTTAAGTGCTAGGCTTTGTGAGCTCCCCAAAATACCATATGCGACAATACATATACATTCATACAAACAATGGCTCACGATATGCCAATAATATGTGTATCTTAGACTTACGGCCCAGCCATTTCATCTTCAACATGGGTGTACGTGTACTTATGACCTACATGCCATTTTGTCAACACAAGTCTATGTGTACTTACGAGCCACTTGCCATTTCATCAACACGCGGGCCTATAGGCTCCCGACCTCTTTAACCGTTCCACCATCATCCCCTAAATAAGTCCAATATCACAACAATTTCGCACATAGAGACCGTATTTTAGATTCTACTAATACATGCACATTCATACTTCCTACTACACCAATATACACTTAAGAACATAGATGTTATACTACTATCTCTACTTTATGCATTACATATCATAACATACATGGATATATATTGTACTACATGGTATAGTGAGATAACTCACCTTGACAATGACTCGAAAGATTGATATCTATTTGGACGACTCTACTGGCAATCAGACTGAGAGGTAATGAGCTTATATTACTTTAGCCAATTAATTTCTATAATGATTTGGTAATGAAAGCTAGATCTTTCAATAATCCCAATGAAAAATGAGAGTTCTATCAAATAAGCATCAGTCAAGCCGGACAGTCGGGAGACAGGGTTATTTCGGCATATAACCTTCATGAAATCAATAACCAAGCCAACATGACCATTCTAGACACTTCTCCTGTAAGTAGATCAATCAACATTATAACTAGAATTATTGATAAGTCTTATTTATATATTCATAACAACTACTGAATATAAATATAAGTTACACTTAAAGCATAATAAGTATAGCCTAACTTACAGAGAGTTTCTAATGAAACTGGAAGAATGCACTGGCAAAACCTTGATACCGAGCACTTCTATATGCCCGACTCACTGCCTCAGAACTTCACTAATATAGTCGAGAATTTAGAGAGAAAAAGGCCAAGCGACACGAAGGAGTTCCAGAGAGGTTTTGGAGGAAAGGGATGAAGGAAATAAATGAAAATCATCGCCTATTTATAACTGATTTTGAGGTGCGCTTCGCGCACATGGTCAGGTGTGCGCTGCACAATTGGCTGGGGGTGCTGATGTGGCTCCATGCAGAAAGTGACGAAAGCTGGGTGTAGCCATGCATCTGGTCTGTACGCGCGGCTACGTGCAAAGGCTTATGATTTGTTAAAAATTCCATATCTTCTCCGTATGAGCTTCATTTTCGACGGATTTTATATCCACGCGTAGCTATCGATGAGATCTACAACTTTTATTTAGACTATGTTGGCTAATTTTGAAAGTTATATTTTTAACAAGGTTACACTGTTAAAGCCCATATAAAAATGATAACTCTCTCATATGATATCCATTCTCGACTGTCTTTATATCGACGGAATCATGTGGACGAGATCTTCAACTCTCATTTAAATTATTTTTCCTAACAATCAACCGATTTCTATTTTGGTTTCTGTGTCGTACACTGCTACATTGAAACTTCTAAAAATCATAACTTCCACTTATGAAATCAGATTTAGACGTTCTTTATATGCACGCTTTCGGTTTTGCGTTTACTACGACTTTTGTCAAGACTATTTATCCTAAATAGTATTCTATTAAAGACATCTATTTATGTGACTGGTAGTTTATACTATAAGAAGAAAATGGGATGTTACAAGTTATCGTTGTTGCGACCACCGTTGTCGTCACCGCCTGCAGATCCGGTCGCCGTTGTAACTACCGTCGATGCGTCCAATACTTGATCTTTTTCGTCCTCCCTCTTTTACTTTTTATCTTCATCTATGTCTTATGTTTTATGTTTTTGTTTTTCCACTTTAATCTTCCCTCCTGATCAAACTGTGGGGGGGGGGGGTGTAAGTGATTGGGATTTAGGCCCAAGCCCCTTAAAGTTTAGGTTACACCACTTATATATCCATATTTATATGGGATTTAACCCTCACTATTAATGAAACAATCTATTATCTTAGAAAGGTTGTAAAAGTCGTTAGGCGGTAGTCGGCCAGTCGACTGGGGTTAAGTGACTAATTGGTCTAGACGGGGACTAATCGGTGCCTAGGTGGGACCTGTAATTGTATTAGAATTCATTTTTTTAAATACTACATATATCCTAACAAACTTATGAAATTTGACAATTTTTGTGGCTATTTACTTATTATGTTAGGATATATATATATATATATATATATATATATATATATATATATATATATATATATATATATATATATATATATATGTATATTGTTCAAAAATTATTCAAAAACTTATATATTTTAGGAAATAATTATTTGAAATTTTGAAATTTGAAAATTTTGGTGTAATATTCGAAATTTTAAAGTTTTCCAAATTTGAAAATTTTAAAATTTTGGTGTAATATTTGAAAATTTTAGAAATTGGAAATTCCAGCCGCCTAGGACCGCCTAGCTCTACCGAGGCCCGCCTAAACCGAAATTGACCGTTGTTGACCGACCACGCCTAATTTGACCGGCTATCAAAAATCGAAGACAATTGATGGCTGCCTAGGCGGCCGCCGAGACCGCCATTTACAACACTGGTTTTTATTATAAATAATAATAATAAGTTATAAAAATTAGTGAAAAGGTATTTCGATCATATTAAATAACTTACTTTCCAATTTATTTGTCAAATCTATAAACAAAATAGAAAATAAATTACGTCCATGTCAACCAAACTGAAAATCAAAAGACATGAAAAAGGAGGACTGGGATATGTTAAATCGACATGCTCTTTGTGTGGTCAAGTTGTTGGCGAAGAATGTGTCTTACAACATTATCAACGAGAAACACCATGTTGACTGAGATTTACTCTAGAATCGTCACAACAGTGAACGGTTCACCCCTGGACCATGAAGCTTACTTTCTAAGACATTCGTAATCCAATCCTCGGTGAGAATATTCGAAGGCATAGTGCAGGAGAGTGCTCTGGAAGCATGCTAAGTACCGACGAAAGGGGAAGAAAGTTCAATAAATGGGATGGTTTTAGAGGAAGATCGAAGTCAAGAAGGAGAAGGCCGTCAAAAAACATATAGGACATTACATATTTGAATTGAAAAGAAAGAAGACACTTTAGAAATTAATGCTTGAAACCATCAGCCAAGAAGGCGAATAAAGAAATGAACATAACATAAGATTTATTGTTGATGTGCTTATTTGTTGTGTAGAGAGTTTGATTGAATTATATATTATGGATTCGAATGTTTCGTTCCATAAAAGTCGTTATAGAGAAGCATTGCAAAATTTCAAGCATTATAGTGGCAAAGTACAACTTTTTGGAAATAAGAGCCTAGACATCACTAGAGTTAAGGAATAATTTCAAGTACATTATGGACTTGAAAAAGATGTTGATATCAATAGGCTAGGACACTATGTTGAACGATAATCACTAGTGGAAAGTAACGAAGGGGAAACTAGTAGTTGCTTGAGGTCAGTGTCAAGGAACATTGTATATGGTTGAAGCTTTGATGGATAGAGTAAACTTTGGAGTTGAAGATACATAGACTTCTACTCTATGGCACTGAAGGCTCGATCACATGAGTGAGAAGGAAATGAAGACGGTGGCTTCTAAAGACGAGATATCAGAGTTGAGAAGCACATCCATGGAATTAATTATTAACCATAATAATTAATAAACCAATTTCTCCTTTATTTATTCTACTCAATTTGGGTCTTGAGGGCAACCCAAAAGGACCATGTTATTATTAGAAATATTACAAATAGTTAATGACCCTGGATACACTTTCCAAAACAAAGATTGAACAGTTATAGTTGAATTGAACTAAAATAGTTATTTATAGTTGAGAGCCGAGATTGAGTATAGTCGAGTAATTATAGATGAATGTAACTGCCATAATTATTTATAACAGAAAGCTAACATTGTGGTATAGTTGGTTATAGTTAACTTGTGAGGGGAAATGTATAACGGGTATCTTGTGATGATTTAATGGTACCTTGAGTAGCTATAAATCAATTATTCTATGATGTGAGCTGAGATAGTAACTTAGTAGTTGTATACATGATACTGACAAACCTATGTGGTAATATATAATGTGAACTATACCAAATTATTCAAAAGGCATCGTGAGATTCACTTATGTGTGATGATGTCAATGTATATATAATTGATATTATATGTGTTGATTGTGTATGTTACTCACTAAGCTTTTGTATCTTATCTTTTGTTGTTGTGTGTCTTTCAGATAGATTAATTAATGTGAAGATTAATAGAAGAGAGATAATGATGCCCGACTCGAATCATCGTATTACTTTATGGTATAGGATCCTTTTTTATAACTACTTGTATCTAAGTAGTTAACATAAGTATACACCAAGTTATTTTATAAATTTAAAAGCAAAAAGTTTAGATGTATTTATTTGTAACTACATATTCAAATAGAGAAAAAATTTGTGCAAAGTTTGAAGTCATAAGATATGATGATGAAGTGGTAAGTTTATTATTTTTAATTTTTGTTCTTATTTTGTAGTAATCAATTTTTTTCATTCTCAATTTTTTATCAGTGGTTTAAGGTTCAAGTTTTGTGGATTTTGATACTTATTGTATAAAGATTTGATGATTGAGGACCATGAAAAACCAAAGATTTTTTTTAAACAATAATATGAGTGAAAATGTGAAATGTATAGTTATTATATATATATATATATATATATTAGTTTCTTAACAAGCATGAAAATGTCATATATTCTTTTTGTATTTGTCGTATATGAGGATAAATAGTTGAGTTTTTTTAATTTCCATTGTTATTGTCTTTATTTTATTTTATTTTATGTTCAGATTTATAAATGTTGTTCGATTTTTTTTACTAAATGAGTATCCATTAGATTCCCCATACATGTTCTATACCTCTTGGGGATTATGTGGGGCGAGGATGGGAATAAGTATGAGGATCTGAGTTCACGTATGAAGATGAAGATTGCAGTCTTTATAAATTCTCAGTTGGGTTCCATCCTTACATCTTAACCATTAAGCCATCCACATCATTGCAATGCTACTAATATTTCAATTGTGTCATATCAGCTTTGCAATGACTACTCACATCAGTGCAATAACACTCATCTTTCAAAAGTGGTCCCCACTGCCACATCTACAACTATTTAATTAATCAAAAAATTCTTAATATATTATATATTAATTTATAATTTAAGAAATAAAATATATAATATAATAAAAGTTTTTTTATTACATAAACATAATTATTATATATATATATATATATATATATATATATATATATATATACTACTTTATAATGCATACATATTATGGGATCCACCAAATTTTAAGACTAATGTTTTAAAAACAAGGAGGTGAAATTTTGGCCATTTGATATTTTTGGATGGTATGGATTAAAAGTTGATGATCCATGTGAATTAAAATAAACCAATCAAAATCAAGTATTGTTTTGAAACCCTACGTATAAAAACCCAAAACCCACTATTATAGAAAACCTTAACCCCATTTCAAGTCAAAACCCACCCGCCAGTTCAAACGCCATTTTTCTCTGTAGAAAAACCAGTCATCACCAATTCATCTTTCTACTCCAGTATAACTACCGACCACCATCGTTGCCACATTTGTCATCCATCCGACATCGCAACCCACCATCGCTATTGTTGCCTATCCAAGATCGAGAATTCCAAACGACCACCACTCACTCTTTTTATCCCCTTATGTCTTTTCTGGTCTACCACCATAAACAACCGTCACTACCTCCTAAAACCCTATATCTTTACTATCAACCATATTTTATCTTCACCACTGTTTATTTCCCTCTCTATATGGTTGCCTACAACCATTCTACGAGAAGTGTTTTTTACACCATCGTTGCTAAGCTACCTCAACTTATGTTTTGGGTTCGTTCTTTTGGATTTGTTAATGTGTCAGTTTTAGATTTATGTCGAGTGCTATAGATTTGTGTTAGTGTATGTAAAAGACATGTGGATACGTACATAGTTTTTTAGATATGGATCTTCAAATGAAGGTTAGCGATATACATCATCTATTGAAGAGGGAAATTTACCATGTCTTCAAGCCTCTATCACCATTTTCTTCCCTCCAGAAGTTTCACATTGTAGCCCTATAACATGAGTACATACAGATTTGTGTTTCTATTTTACAAATTCATGTGTTTACATATTTTAAATATGTGTGTTTGTATGTTTGATATATGAGATTTTATTGTTTTTGGTTTTGTTTTTCAGGTCCAGGTCACACAAACTTATGATGTCTATCATATGTGTACTCTTTGCTTGAAAGATTTTGATTTTGAAATGTTTATTTTGACTTAGAGTAGCTCATTAAGTGTATATTTTGTTTTACAAATCTGGAAATGTTTATAGTGCCGCCAATAGCGTTTTTATAGTTTTGTATTCTTAATGTGTTTAATGGAAGGAAACAAATATTGTGGTGTGTATTTTTTGTATATATGAAAAAGGGAATGAAAGATAATTTTCTTTTTGTTCTTATACTTGTTCTGAAAAGCAAATATGTGGTTAAAAATATCTTCGCATCAGGTTGTAATAAAAAACTTCACATCTGAGTTTAATAAAGAAAAACTTAAAAGATAACATAAATCTTGCTAAATAAATAGCCAAGATCTTTTTTTGTGATTTAAATATTTGTATGGAAAAGCTTAACATTTTTTAAGTTACTTGGAAACGAGATATTGAAACAAGTTATATTCATAATATGGTTTTCTTTACGAATGAATTTATGTGTATTATTCATGTACTTTTTGTTTTTTAAACGTATATAATAATTATAATATTGAAGCCAGTTATGTCACATTTAAGAAAAAAATAAATTATTATAATATACTTTCTTTTTGTACATAAACTGTTTTATTATATACATGTGATTGTGTATATTTGATAAAGTACCAAGTAACTCTATTAAAGATATAACTAAAACTTATAATTAGAAACAAATAAAAAGGAAATTTATAATCTAAAATAAAGAATAGATGCAATGAAAAAAAAAAATGTGAAAGATGAGGTATGGAGAGGAAGGGTTGGTGCATAAGGTATCCAACACCACTTATACAAATAGAAAAAACGAAAAATAAAATAGGTTGTCATCATTCACTTGTATCTACTCAAAAAGTAAAATTATGGATAATTATGAGTTAAGTTAGTGTAAAAATATATATAAGCATGACATGAATTTGTTTGTATTATTCAAGTAGTTTTTGTTTTTTAAACGTATATAATCATTATATTTATTATATTTTTAAGACGATAAAATGAAAAATGAAAATAAAATATTGAAACAAGTTATGTAACAAAAAGTGAAAAATAAATTACTTATAATATGCTTTCTTTTTTATATAAATTGTTTTATTATATACTTTCAATTGTTTACTATTTGAATAGATGATTTTATAAAGTACGAAGCAATTCTATTAATGATATAGCTAAAAGCTTATAATTATAAAAAAGTAAAAAAAAGTTACAATATAAAATAAAGAAGAGATGTAATCTATTAAAAAAAGATACGAAAGATTATGAAAGATGAGGTAGAGAGAGGAAAGGAAAGATTATGAAAGATGAGGTAGAGAGAGGAAAGGCCGATGCATAGGGTATCCAAATATGACTGATACACATTGAAAAAGAAAAACATAGAATAGACTATCATCATTCACTTAAATCTACTCTAAAAACTATGGAAAATTATAAGTTAAGTTGGTACAAAAAATAAATAAATATGACGTAAATTCATATTTGCATCCAAAATATGAATGAATTTATTATTTTTAATCTAAAATAACAATATATTTATATTTTTTTAAAACAAAACCACATTATTATATTTGTTCAACCCCTCTCCCTTCCTCCTAAATCTTAATTATCGAAAACAATCTATTTCCTGAAATGAAAGTATATATCAAAATTTTTTTCTTATGTTATTATTATATCGTATTATTCACGTTATAATTACTTAATATTTAGGTGGTATGACATATATTTATACGGTTTATAGAATAAAAATGACAAGTAACACAATATACAAAACTAAAGGTAGAACTATAGATTTTTTTTTTTTTGCAATATGACAACATAAATAATGTTATATAAAATTTTATATCTAGGTTGATAAAGTTTTAGTCTAATTTATACAAACATCAAAATCTATAAAAGTCGAACTGAAATGAAATAACTGAAACCGAACAAAAACTTGAATTTGAACAAAAAAAAACAAACGGAAAAGACTACTAGACCAAATTGGTCTCGAACAAAACCAATTTGAAAAAAAAGACGAGTCTAAAAAAAATGGATCAAAAAAACCGGTACAAAAAAAGAGCGGTCGAGACCTCTCAAAATAGATTGAAAGCAAACTATTCGTCTTTCGGAAAAAAAGTTAATTAATCTCAAGAATGAAACTATTTGTCGACCGCTGCATCGCGCGGGTTCGCTGCTAGTATATATATATATATATTGTGTGGAATATGTATTATATATAATATATAAATAATAAGAATAGAATATTAATGTTTCATTTGCAAGCCTTGTAACTGTTGCAAGAGATTGGTCTACGTGGCCTTTGATTTTCATTTGCAAGACCAATTTGCAAGCCGATGTGGGTGCTCTTAGACCACATGGTATGGGCCATAACGAGAACGGGAGATGCTGATCTGGATGCCCATAACGCCGTCTTAATGGGGGAAACACCGCCCTCCTAACTCGTTGCATCTCGTCGTGGCGAGTCTCGTGGGCTTTACGACAAATTGAAACGACATGATTTTATACCGTTGGCTTTAATGATCGTTGCTGTTGCATCTTGTTGTCCATTTCCCCAGTTGGTGTTATAACATCATTTGTTTATGTGGCATGTGAGATGGTACAACTTGGTGTTGCACCTTGTTGCCCACACCAATGCTCTTAATGATAAAACTGTTTAAATAACCTTGTCAGAGCCTTAATAATTTTTTTTTTGAGTCATGCTAATTCAAAAAAATAAAATTTTATTTATAAATTTGTAACAATAAAATGAAAAAATTATATATGAATACTTTTATGAAAATAAAATAAAATTAAAAATTAAATGATTAAATTTTAAAAAGAATTTTGGCTATCTACTTTGTCCCTTTGCTTCTTGGTTTCGAAGAGAAGAATCTATATTCTATTTGACTTGTGTTCGTGGCTGGTTTTATGTTAAGATTTTTCTTCCACTTCCACCTTTTTTCCTCTTCCTTTCTCATTTCCACTTGCTCTTGCTTTCAATAATTCAATTTGTGAATGGTCCAAGCTTTTGTCGCATACCGATCAGTCAACTCTGTGAAATATAGAATTGGACCTCTCCTTATAATTTCCCAACTGAGTATCACGATACATGCTTGATCAGTTTCGCTCGACTTGATTTGGTTTCAGTTTCATAAAATTATACATTATTTTAGGGTTTGAATCAACCAAAAAGCAGGGAGAAAAATGTCCAGTGTGAGAAGAATTAAGCTCGGATCACAGGGGCTAGAGGTTTCAGCTATCGGGCTAGGATGTATGGGCATGTCTCATGGCTATGGACCTACCAAACCTGAAGAAGACATGATCAAAGTCATCCATCACGCCATTAACTCCGGCGTCACTCACCTCGACACCTCCGACGTCTACGGACCTCACACTAACGAAATCCTCATCGGAAAGGTTATCTCTATTTATTGTGCTTCATAGCTTCATTGTGATTAGAGTACCAATTTGACTGATTTCTGTTTGTGTTAATTCGTGATTGGTACAGGCTTTGAAAGGGGTGAAGAGAGAGGACGTTCAATTGGCTACGAAATTTGGGGTCAAATTTGGGGAAACTATCGGTCAATCGGAAGTCCACGGGGAACCTGAGTACGTTAGGGCTTGTTGTGAAGCTAGCTTGAAGCGGCTTGATGTTGATTACATTGATCTTTACTATGTTCATCGCATTGATACAACTGTCCCTATTGAAATCACAGTTAGTCCCTCATTTCACTTCTTTCTACGCATACATTACCTTCTTCGTTAGTCAGATTCAGCTATGCTCGTATACAGTTATTTCCCATGAAAATTGCCCCAGTTTCCATTCAGGATGCCTCTTAAGAATCAAAAGATTTCACTTTTGATGGATTACAACTTAATGACGATATTGATTTCTGTTGGTAGATGGGAGAGCTGAAGAAACTGGTCGAAGAAGGAAAGATAAAATACATTGGTCTATCAGAGGCTGGACCTGCAACCATCAGAAGAGCACACGCTGTTCATCCAATAACAGCTGTACAACTGGAGTGGTCTTTGTGGACTAGAGATGCAGAAGAAGAAGTCATTCCTACCTGTAGGTAAGCCATTAGCTCTTTCTTAATAACATTCATCTGAAATCAAGAACCATTGTAATGTAATTTGTCTCTCTGTTTATTTCCTTTATTACAGAGAACTAGGAATTGGAATTGTTCCTTTTGCTCCTTTGGGTTGTGGGTTCTTTGCATCAGGTCCAAAGTTGGTGGACAATTTGGCAGATAACGACTTTAGAAAGGTTTGTGTTTACAGCATATTGCAATTCTATATAATTTCATTTATATATGATATTCATTTTGCAATTTTTATAGATTTTACCGAGGATCCAAGGAGAGAACTTTGAGCACAATAAGGTCCTATTTGAGCGAATTGGTGAAATGGCACAAAGAAAGGGGTGCACCCTATCACAATTGGCACTATCTTGGGTCCTGCACCAAGGTGATGATGTGGGTCCCATCCCTGGTACAACCAAGATTGAAAATTTGAACCAAAACCTTGGAGCCCTTGCAGTTAAACTCTCGGCTGAGGATTTGGCTGAGCTTCAATCTATATCATTCAAGGGTGCTAGAATGCCTGACTTTGTTTTGGTGCATAGTTATACAAACTCAGATACTCCACCTTTGTCCTCATGGAAAGCTGAATAAGAGGAAGACAAATATGCGTCTAATAATTGTGTTTCGAGTGTTTTTTGTTGTGATGGTATTTGATGAGTATGTTTGTGTTTGTAATTCGATTGTACTATGGTTCGAGTCTCATTACGTAAAGTGAGAATCTGTAAGTGAGGTTTCGGGTTCAAGTGGTTTAGTTCATGACATCACCTTTTTTGCTTAGGTGACATTGTGAACACTCGGTTTTGAGCTTTTTTGAGGAGAAGGTTTGCATACTTTTTGATTGCTAATGGACATAGTAACATTTGCATTGACGTACACTTACTTGTAAATTGTATGATTAAAACTGGAAAACCACGACAATTAGATTGATCTTTCATTCTTTTGTGCTTAAATTAATTGGAAAATCGTATAAAAGTTGCTATATCATGAAACATTGATTTTGACACTATGTTATTTTTTTTACAATTTGGTAATTAAATTTCTAATTTTTGCAGTATTAACCATTTAACCGTCATTTGTGACATAATAACAGTATTTGATAACATGATACTGTTTGGTTATATGACGTTGAAGTGACATGATGATGTGTCAAAAATGAAGAAAAAAAAAGCGGCACAAAAGAAATTAAGTTATCATTTTTTTTATTTAAATTTTGACAATAAGTTTTCGTTTATTATTATTATTTTTTTTAATTTTCACACTATCTTTTTGTTCCAAATTGAATACTTTTTTTTTGTTAATTTCGTTCAATGTTGATCATTTCCATTTCAAACTGCATAAATATATTTTTTTTTACATTTGAAATCATAATACATATATATTTTTTGTACATTTAAAAACATATTTTTTTTTGTATAAATACAAGTTTTTTATTTTTAAATCGTAATATTATGTATAAATATGTATTATTTATATTATAACCATATTTTTTATTAAATACAAAATTTTAATGTAAAAATACCGTTGAGATTGACCGCCGACGTTCATCAAAATAAAAAGCTTCTATTCCTCTACCATGTATGTGCAAGGTACAAAGTGCACTTTCATGTGTCAGTCGCATAAATCTAAAAAGCTTCTATCCCTCTATCATGTGCAAGGTACAAAGTGCACTTACACGTGCCACTCACATAAATCAGTCGCATAAATCTAAAAAGCTTCTATCCCTCTATCATGTGCAAGGTACAAAGTGCACTTACACGTGCCACTCACATAAATCATGACTCACGACCATACATGTGATCCACATCCAACCTTTATCTATCAAATTACTAACAATCCCCTACCACACTGAAAATTTTTCAACCATTTGATAGATAATGTTACATAGGTGTCAAGAATATAAAACTTGTATACGAGTAGAAGTAGTTCAGTCATATTATTTTAAATTCAAATAAAGAACCTAGTGATCTTACCGTCATACACACCATCTATAATCTTTGAAATCTCGCTACATATGAATACAACAACATACTTAAAACTTGTTTCATCACCCTTAAGCTGGATGAAGTCCATCTCTCCCTCCCGCCCTCTTAACTCACATGTCACATAGGCTCCACATAAGTCTCTCTCTCTCTCTCTCTCTCATGGAAACCATCACTCTTATCCTACATAATATGGTACAATTATAGAAGAACAAGGTATATGTTGTGATAAGAGAAAAGAAAGCGGGAACGCCCGCTCAACCTATACTTTTGGTAGTACCATGTATGTTGGAATCATGTTCTTGGCAATACCATCGACACCTTCCTCATCCCGCCTTCTACCCCACATAACTCCCTCATATATTAATAAAAGAGAATGTAATTCTCTTAATTTGAGCGAAATTGCAATAACATCATACAATCTATTCATCTATATGTTATCTATTTTGTATTTAAAACAAATATTCTTCAACCACGTCCAAGGAATATAATTTAATTCAAATTCAAATATATACACTTTCAAGCTAAATAAATAATGAGATCGCCTATCGTCATTATAACGTCAAGTCTCATACGCGATTAAGAAACTTATATGATACACAAAAGTCATATTTATTAATATCAACACTCCACTCTAAGCTATAAAAAGACTTTGCTATTGTTCCTTATTCATGAAAACATCTTGTTTAAGATATCCATATCTATAACTCTTTGTTATCACTCTATCCTTTAGGAATATCTTCTAATTTAGGTAATATTCGGACAACATGATCAAGCAAACACATGATATGTAACATCCATAAAATTCAAGCCAATTTAAAACTTTTCCAACCAATCAAAAACCAGTAATTATTACAAATTATTTTCAAAATAGCATCAAGTCAGAGTATCCCATAAATCAAATCGTAAAAACATAAGGAGGTGCACGATCACGCATTCGCCTTCTCGCGATCATCTGAAGTACCTGAAACAAAATCAACAACTATAAGCCCGAAGCTTAGAGAGATTCCCCCCAAAATACCCGCACAACATATAACACACACACACACACACACATATATATATATATATATATATATATATATATATATATATATATATATATATATATATATATATATATATATATATATATATATATATATATATATATATATATAATGACAGCATACGATGGGCCCAATTAACCATAAGGTTGGAATACCCCGGGCCCTCAACCATCGGGTTGGAATGCCAAAATACTATGGGTCAAATAATCCTCGGGATGGTATACCCTCGGCCCACAACCATTGGGTTGAAATGCCCACCTACTATGAGTCCAATCATCCTCGGGATGGAATACTCTCGGTCCACAACCATCGGGTTGGAATGCCCAGGTCTGTTGGCTCATGCACAAAGCAGATGCCTCAACCACCAATCAAACATGTGCATACATATCAATAATCACATAACAATCTACAGACAGTCAAGCTGATCTACATATCACTAAGCATAGCAACATCCTGTCTACCAGGGTACCGATCTAACAAATCATAATCACATAGAAACATCCTATCTACTAGGATACCGATCTAACAGATCATAACGGTAACAAAACAGGATAACAATCCAAAGGTCCGACCTTGATGCCTTAGACCCTTGAGTATAGTGAGGAAAACTAACCTCATAAGTAGCACTAGATGATGATGTCAAACTCCCCAAACACAGCTCCAAACTCCAACACCTACAATCATCATAAGACCAATTCTATAAAAACCTAAACTACCAAAATACCCTTGAAGTCAAACTTGGTCAACCCTGGTCAAAGTCAACAGTCAACAATCAACAGTCAAGGTCAACAGTCCTTGTTGACCCAACTCGTCGAGTGCACCTAGCAACTCGTCGAGTTCCTTTAGAACTTAGAGACCGAAAACTCGAGTCAATTCGCCGAGTTTCCAACCAAGTCTTCGAGTTCATGCAGTGACTAAAGGACGGGAAAACCCACATCTAACTCGTTGAGTTGACTGTGCAACTCGTCGAGTTCCTTGGCTCTTTTCTCATTCAGATGCTTTTGAGCGAAACCAAAGCTCCAAACTATAGATCTAGGCTCCTATGTTCTAATTATCACGTAAAGTTGCTAACTTTACGTGCATGCGAGGCTTCAGGAAGCTAAAACACTCAAAACTAGCCTTAGCAAAAGGTTTTGGACATGAAGGAGGGCCAAAGCTTCATAAAGCTTGAGGCTTTATGTCCAAAATGGCCTAGAGGAGTCCAGATCTGAAACCATGCCCTCTTGACAAGCTCAAATCCGAAGGTGACTCCATTTTGCATCAAAATGCCCATATACTAACATAAGAAGAGATCTAAGAAATGGAAGGCCAAGGTGAAGACTTTTTACCTTCAACTGGATGCCAACACGATGTAGATACTGGATCTACAAGCTTCTTCCTGTTCCGAGCCTGTAAATCTTCAAGCCTCTTCAAAGAATGCACCAAAATACACACTTAGTCTCTCACACACTAAAAAACTAGGGTTAGATCTATTAGGGTTTGCTTTTGGACGTCAAAAGTGGCAAGGGTGGCTGGGGGAAGGATTTAAGGTCCTTTAAATAGGGTGCAAACCCTAAAAATTAGGGTTTTCATGCACAGCCTATACTCGTCGAGTTGGGGTCCTCCAACTCGTCGAGTAGATGCCATAAACCATGCAGGCTGACCAAGTTCTACACGACGAGTTGGGGCCTCCAACTCGTCTAGTTTCCACAATAATATGAATATAAAGCTTTAAAATTTATACATGGGAGTCGGGATGTTACAATTCTCCCCCACTTGAACTAGACTTCGTCCTCGAAGTCTGCTGCGGTGAACAACTCCGGATAATGATCCCGCATCTCTGCCTCCGGCTCCCAAGTCCACTCGGATCCCCTCCGATGCTCCCATTATACCTTTACCAAAGGCACTTCCTTGTTTCGTAGAACCTTCACTTTCCTCTCCAGAATGGCCACTGGCCTCTCCACGTAATTCAAGCGCTCATCGACCTGAATATCATCTAATGACACCACTGCCTCCTCATTAAGTATGCACTTCCGCAACTGTGAAACATGGAAAGTGTTGTGGATCTGTCTAAGCTCCTCCGGGAGATCTAGTCAATATGCCACCTTGCCAGGCGTTGATCCTGAATGGCCCGATGTATCCGGGACCCAACTTCCCCCTCTTCCTAAAGCAAATCACACCCTTCCAGGGTGTGACCTTCAAGAGTACCATGTCACCAACCTGAAACGCTAACTCAGATCGGCACCGGTCGGCGTAGCTCTTCTGCCGACTCTGAGCAGTCTGCAAACACTGTCTGATCAGCCGAATCATCTCGGTAGTCTGTAGGACTTCCTCGGTCCGACCCATCACCCTGTGACCAACCTCGCCATAACAGAATGGGGTACGACATCTCCGTCCATACAACAACTCATAAGGTGGAGCACCAATGCTGGAGTGATAGCTGTTTTTGTAGGAAAGCTCTGCAAGGGGTAGGTAGGAGTCCCAGCTCCCACCAAATTCAATAACACAGGCCCTCAACATATCGTCGATGGTATGAATGGTCCGCTCGCTCTGGCCGTCTGTTTGCGGATGATAAGCTGTACTGAAATGCAACCGCGTGCCCAGTTCCTTGTGGAACTTCTGCCAGAAACGGGAGGTGAACCGAACATCACGGTATCGGGGACCCAACTTCCCCCTCTTCCTAAAGCGAATCACACCCTTCTAGGGTGTGACCTTCAAGAGTACCATGTCATCAACCTGAAACTCTAACTCAGATCGGCACCGGTCGGCGTAGCTCTTCTGCCGACTCTGAGCAGTCTGCAAACACTGTCTGATCAGCCGAATCATCTTGGTAGTCTATAGGACTTCCTCGGTCCGACCCATCACCCTGTGACCAACCTCGCCATAACAGAATGGGGTACGACATCTCCGTCCATACAACAACTCATAAGGTGGAGCACCAATGCTGGAGTGATAGCTGTTGTTGTAGGAAAACTCTGCAAGGAGTAGGTAGGAGTCCCAGCTCCCATCAAAGTCAATAACGCAGGCCCTCAACATATCGTCGAGGGTATGAATGGTCCGCTTGCTCTGGCCGTCTGTTTGCGGATGATAAGCTGTACTGAAATGCAACCGCGTGCCCAGTTCCTCGTGGAACTTCTGCCAGAAACGGGAGGTGAACCGAACATCACCGTATGAAACGATAGAGACCGGAACCCTATGGCGAGCAACCATCTCACGTATATACACATAGACCAGCTTCTCTGCCGATGAGCTCTCCTGAATGGGCGGAAAATGGGCATTCTTGGTCAATCGATCCACGATGACCCATATAGCGTCGAAACCCTTTGTCGTTCTCGGCAATTTGGTGATGAAGTCCATCGTGATCTGCTCCCATTTCCACATGGGAATCTCTAGAGGCTGCAGCTTGCCATGCGGCTTGTGGTGTTCGGCCTTGACCATTCTGCAGGTCAAGCACCTCTCAACGTATCAAGCGATCTCTCGCTTCATGCACGACCACCAATAGCTCAAACTTATATCCCGATACATATTGGTGGCCCCCGGGTGAATAGAGAAGCGAGACTTATGAGCCTCCTCCAGTACCACCTGTCTGACCCCAACAGACATCGGAACCCAGACCCGACCGCAACGGGTCAACAATCCCCGACTGTCCTGCACAAATCGGGTGATCTCACCTCTAATCCTCTCAAGCTTACAGTTCTCCTGCCGTACACCCTCAGCCTGAGCTTCCCTGATCAAGCTCACAAGTGGAGAATCCACTAATATCCTCATACATGTCGCTGGAGTAGAAGATCCAACCGAATTGCGGCTCAGGGCGTCCACCACAACGTTCGATTTACCCAGATGGTAAAGGATCTCGCAGTCATAATCCTTGACTACGTCCAGCAACCTGTGATGCCTCATGTTCGGGTTTGGCTAATCCATGATGTATCTCAAACTCTTGTAGTCCGTGTAAATGGTACAACAGACCCCATAGAGATAATGTATCCAAATATTGAGAGCGAATACCACCGCTCCCAACTCCAAATCGTGCGTGGGGCATCTCGTCTCATGCGGCTTCAACTGCCGCAACGCGTAGGCTATCACTCGTCCTCTCTGCATGAGGACCGCTCCCAGTCCCGTGATGGATGCATCACAGAACACTACAATATCCTCAACTCCCTCTGGGAGAGTCAAGACTGAAGCCTCGCAAAGTCGCTGTCTGAGGGTCTCAAATGCCCTCTGCTACTCAGGGCCCCACCAGAAATCCACCCCCTTCCTTGCCAGACGAGTGAGGGGTACTGAAATCTTGGAGAAATCTTGTATGAATCTCCGGTAGTATCCTGCCAATCCCAAGAAGCTCCTGATATCCGAGAGAGATTTTGGAACCTCCCACTGCATAACAGCCTCGATCTTGGCCGGATCGACCAAAATCCCCTCCTGGTTAACGAGATGTCCAAGAAACTGAACCTCTCGTAACCAGAATTCGCACTTCGAGAACTTGGCATAAAGTCGTTCTCGTCTCAAAACTCCCAATAACTCCCAAAGATGCTCCTCATGCTGCTCTCTGGTCTTGGAATACACCAAGATGTCATCTATAGACACAATGACTGAGCGATCGAGCATCGGTCTGCATACTCGATTCATCAGGTCTATAAATATAGCTGGCGCGTTGGTAAGCCCAAACGACATCACCATGAAATCGTAGTGTCCATAACGAGTCCAGAACGCAGTCTTCTCCACGTCCTCCTCCCGTACTCTGACCTGATGGTACCCAGAACTCAAATCTATCTTGGAGAACCAAGATGCCCCTTGCAGCTGATCGAAGAGATCATCGATCCGTGGTAGTGGATAACAGTTCTTCATCGTCAGCTTGTTCAACTCCCGGTAGTCAATGCACATCCGGTGTGAACCATCCTTCTTCTTTACGAAGAGAATCGGTGCTCCCCATGGAGAACTGCTCGGACGAATGAACTGCTTGCCTAGCAGGTCCTGCAGCTGAGATGACAGTTCCTGCATCTTAGGTGGTGCTAATCGATACGACGCTTTGGCGATAGGGGTCGCACCTGGCACAAGGTCGATCCTAAACTCGACCTGCCTCTCCGGAGGCACTCCGGGTAACTCCTCCGGAAACACGTCAATGAACTCCATGACAATCGGAATGTCCGAAACCGAAACCTAATCCCTGACCCGCGTATCCACCACATACACTAAGTAACCCGCACACCCGTGCTGAATGTACTTTCGAGCCCTGGCAGCTGAGCAAAACCCTGAACCCACTCTGGTGCCCTCGCTGAAGATAAACAGTTCTCCCCCACTTGGGGTTCGAACTACCACATGCTGACCCTCGCAGTCGATCATGGCACCGAATCGACTCATCCAGTCCATAACCACTATCACACATACTTCCCCCATGGGAATCAGAATCAAATAAATTGGGAAGGACACCCCAAGGATCTTCAGAACGCAAACCCGATAGACTGAAGAAGCAGAAATCCCGTGTTCGTTAGCGATGGAGACTCGCAACGGACACTCTAGCTCTCCTACAGACAAACCGAACTCCCTACTGAACGATCGAGAGACAAATGACCGACTTGCCCCAGAGTCAAATAATACCAAAGCAGGTAAGGAGTTCACTAAAAATATACCTAATCATAGATACAAACATCTAAGAATAAAACAAATATAATCAACAAGATAAGGGATAGAAACATACCATCAACCACATCCGGTGCTGTCCTGGCCTCCTCGGGCGTAAGCTGAAAGGCACGTCCCCGAGCCTTCAGAGGCTCTGCTATACCCTGACCCCCGTCAGTAATCCTCAGTGTAGCCGGTGCTGGAGCCTGCGCCGGCCTGGCAGCTAGTAGGGGATACTGGGCCTTCATATGGCCCACCTGTTCACAATGATAACAATGTCTGACCCCAGAAGCTGGAGTCTGCTGCCTACAATCCCTGGGAATGTGGCCCTGCTTGCCACACTTGTGGCACCCGCCACCAGATCAACAAACCCCCGAATAAACCTTCCCACACTTCCTAAAAGTGCGGCCGTGCTGACCTCCCGACATAGAATCAGCGGTCTTGGACCGCTTTGGCGCCGGTTACGACTGCACCAGAGCCTGGCGCTGCTCTCTCAACTGCAGAGTAATCTCAAGCTCACAGCGCCTAGCGGCCTCCTGTAACACCAAAAGTGTATCACAACGGTGGGTAACCACAAACCGTCGGATCTCAGTCTTGAGCATGCTCAGATAATGTGTCATCTGAGCCTGCTCAGAAGCAAACTCCAGTCAAAACATCACCCTCTCAGTGAACATACGGGTGATCTCCGTTACCGACTCTGCATCCTGTCTCAAATCCAAAAACTCCTGAGCCAGCCGCTCTCGCTCAACCCATGGAATGTAGCGAGCGCGAAACATATCCCTGAACTGCTCCCAAGTAACCGCAGCTCTCTGCTCATCAGTATACGACCCGATCATCAACCTCCACCAGTCCTTTGCTCTGGACCTCAGAAGGTTCAGAGCACACCTAACCCTCTGGTCAGTAGGACATGAGTATGTGAAGAAGCATCCCTCCATGTCAGACAGCCACCTCATGGATACAATCGGGTCTTGAGTCCCATCAAAAGTCGGGGGCTTCGTGTTATCGAAGTCCCGGTACTAAAAAGCCCGACCTGCCCCCGCACCTGCAGCCGCCACGGCTGCACAGGCTGCAGCAGCCGCAGTCTCAGCAATGGCTGTGAATCTATCATCAAAATACTCCATCATGGTGGTCTTGATAGACCCCAACATCTCCGGAATCTAACCCCGGACAATCTCAACCACCTCCTCGCGGATGATCTCCCCGACACGATCCTCTGTCAATGTTGGCCTGTCATGGCTGATAGTCTCGGGCACTGCTGGTGCACCCTGACTGCCCTGTCCTGATCCCGATCCGGATCCAGTCACAAATTGCCTCGTAACCACCATACTGAAAATATACCAGAAAGATATCAGATACTCCATATATCCACGGGAACCAACTCCTAACAAAGCCCTAGAGGTTGTGACTTCCTTGCTACGCGTATGGGTCCTGTGCTTTCAGTAGTACGGGCCCATACTACCTTCCACACCTACCCAGATTTTTCTCAAGTATCACCACAACACCCTAACAATATACATAAGCATATGCGAACGCTCAATCCTCACTCCTAAAGGAAGGCTAAATATCTCATAACTGGCCGACTAACCCCGCACAACTCATCCATGAAACTTCCACCAACCCTGCAACGCTCGTATATGCTAGCCATATATAACGTTGGACCCTATAGACTTTCGAATTCCTGCTCCTACCCTAAGCCCTTCATCAAACAAGAACAAGAAATAAGGCCAAACCAAACATTCTCAGGCTATAAGATCTTAATTATATACAGTCGTGATGCATACACTAAGCAACTACAATAATGATGTCAATTTCATATAAGGAAAAACTCTAGGCTATCAGGTATCATATAGTCAGACAATTCTATCATGCAATTCCTGAAGATCCCTAGCCTATCACTAGCATGCTGTTCTAACATATCAGAATATCAAATAATAGTACGGTATTTTCGAGTCTACTTACTGGCTCCGATGATCGTACACATCGCATCCTCCTTTAATATTTTGAAAACCATTTGAAAAAATCATTTTGAAAATCTTTTCCTTGGTTTGAGAATGGATTCACACGAGTGTTCCTCCAATTCACTCAAACCAAGGCTCTGATACCAACTTGTAACATCCATAAAAATCAAGCCAATTTAAAACTTTTCCAACCAATCAAAAACCGGTAATTATTACAAATTATTTTCAAAATAGTATCAACTCAGAGTATCCTAGAAATCAAATCGTAAAAACATAAGGAGGTGCACGATCACGCCTTCGCCTTCCCGCGATCATCTGAAGTACCTCAAACAAAATCAACAACTGTAAGCCCGAAGCTTAGTGAGTTTCCCCCCAAAATACCCGCACAACATATAACACATATATATAGATAATGACAACATACTATGGGCCCAATCAACCATCGGGATGGAATGCCTCAGGCCATCTACCATCGGGTTGGAATGCCAACATACTGTGGGTCCAATCATCCTCGGGATGGTATACCCTCGGCCCACAACCATCGGGGTGGAATGCCCACCTACTATGAGTCCAATCATCCTCGGGATGGAATACTCTCGGCCCACAACCATCGGGTTGGAATAACCAGGTCTGTTGGCTCATGCACAAAGCAGACGCCTCAACAACCAATCAAACATGTGCACACATATCAATAATCACATAACAGTCTATAGACAGTCAAGCTGATCTACAGATCACTAAGCATAGCAACATCCTCTCTACCAGGGTACCGATCTAACAGATCATAATCATATAGAAACATCCTATCTACTAGGATACCGATCTAACAGATCATAACGATAACAAAACGGGATAACAATCCAAAGGGTCGGCCTTGGTGCCTTAGACCCTTGAGTATAGTGAGGAAAACTCACCTCACGAGTAGCACTGGATGATGATGTCAAACTCCCTAAACACAACTCCAAACTCCAATACCTACAATCATCATAGGACCAATTCTATAAAAACCCAATACCAAAATACCCTTGAAGTCAAACTTGGTCAACCCTGGTCAAAGTCAACAGTCAACAATCAATAGTCCTTGTTGACCCAACTCGTCGAGTGCACCTAGCAACTCGTCGAGTTCCTTCAGAAGGGAAAACCCACATCTAACTCGTTGACCGAAAACTCGAGTCAATTCGCCGAGTTTCCAACCAACTCTTCGAGTTCATGCAGTGACCAAAGGAAGGGAAAACCCACATCTAACTCGTTGAGTTGACTATGCAACTCGTCGAGTTCCTTGGCTCTTTTCTCATTCAGACGCTTTTGAGCGAAACCAAAGCTCCAAACTGTAGATCTAGGCTCCTATGTTCTAGTTATCACGTAAAGTTGCTAACTTTACGTGCATGCGAGGCTTCAGGAAGCTAAAACACTCAAAACTAGCCTTAGGAAAAGGTTTTGGACATGAAGGAGGGCCAAAGCTTCATAAAGCTTGAGGCTTTATGTCCAAAAGGGCCTAGAGGAGTCCAGATCTGAAACCATGCCCTCTTGGCAAGCTCAAATCCGAAGGTGACTCCATTTTGCACCAAAATGCCCATATACTAACATAAGAAGAGATCTAAGAAATGGAAGGCCAAGGTGAAGACTTTTTACCTTCAACTGGATGCCAACACGATGTAGATACTGGATCTACAAGCTTCTTCCCGTTCCGAGCCTGTAAATCTTCAAGCCTCTTCAAAGAATGCACCAAAATACACACTTAGTCTCTCACACACTAAAAAACTAGGGTTAGATCTATTAGGGTTTGCTTCTGGACGTCAAAAGTGGCAAGGGTGGCTGGGGGAAAGGATTTAAGGTCCTTTAAATAGGGTGCAAACCCTAAAAATTAGGGTTTTCATGCACAACCTCTACTCGTCGAGTTGGGGTCCTCCAACTCGTCGAGTAGATACCATAAACCATGCAGGCTGACCAAGTTCTACATGACGAGTTGGGGCCTCCAACTCGTCTAGTTTCCATAATAATATGAATATAAAGCATTAAAATTTATACCTGGGAGTCGGGATGTTACATGATATAGAAGGCTTTCACAGAAATCCTTCATGATCGATCTATCTTGGTAATGTCCTCAACAAAGAAGGTTGTACATCTACTTTCCAATGAAGAACAATTTTTATTGAATCTAACTCATTCTTATGAAATTATCATTTTATCGTATCATAAGATCTCATTTCATAACATTTATTCTCTTCGATTAGTTTTTTCCTTTTATTTTCATCTTTTTTTTCTCCTTTATTAAAAGAACATTTAATCATATTCACCAGTTACATTCTCTTTGACTATATTGACAACTAATTTCATAACCTTTACTCTCTTCAACCTTTTTTTCCCTTTCGTTTTCAATCTTCTTTTGAACTGTTTTTAGAAGAACATTTAATCATGTGCATCGATTGCATTGCCTTGATTATGTTGACCACAACTCCAGATTTTGAGAATTTCCTTTTGATCATCCTATGAGATCTCATTTTATAACCTTATTTTGTTTAATGTATGGTGTTCTGTCATGAATCTTCAAGCAATATCTTATTGATTAAATAACATTATATTATCATCTTCCTCCACATCATATGACGACATGGTCACTAATCGGACATTCTGAGCTTCATCATGTGTTGTATATGTTGGGTTTTGAGCATTCTAACACTCCTATGGTGTACATGCAACCCTATAAACCTTGGATCTATGTTTTCTCTATTATACATGCAAATATTAAATATTCCAAGGTTTCATCCTAACTAGCATATTATGAAGCACATATACTACAAAGTTCTAGTTAGATGACATACCTTTTGATGTAGCTTGATGTCTTCAAGCTTTAAGAGCTTAGCCCCAATAGTGTGGAAGCCTCAAATGGAATCACAAATCACCAAAACACCTTGGAAGAACTTGAGAGAATATATATGCACACTAAAATCAGCCCACTCTTATTTTCACACACTTGTGCCAATTTTGTGAGCCAAGGACCCCTTTATATATTATGGAGGATTAGGGTTACATCCATGTAAACCCTAATACCCATGACCTTTCATTTACATAGGATCCATGGGTTAAAAGCTCCATGGACCATCCATGAAAGCTTAGCCCAACCTAAATGAACTTGGCCCATTCCATATATATAAGAGTCCATATTTAATTAGTTCTTTTTGATCACTTAATTAATGCTAAATTAATTCTTGATCAATACTAATTGAATAATATGATTCCATATTAATATATTAGAACTTATAATATATTAATATAAATCATAAATATACTATTCTCAAAAGACTATCCATATAAATTGTGCCGGTGAAGTGCAACCCAAATGGACCATGCCGGGTCGGGTCAAGTACATACCAAATATAGTTATGGACTTAGACATTAATCCAACAGTCTCCCACTTGGATAAGTCTTAAACTATTATTGAGTATGACTTCAAAACCTAACTGGCAATCGTAGCTCTTAAAGCCGCTGTCGAACTCTGACCTTGTCAATGACTTGTCGATTAGATAAGGGATCATATATTCCTCCATTCTAGATATCATATGGACTGAGACATGGATTATAATCATTCTCTCTGTCCATTTGTTGTTTCCTGTTTTTCGATTTATGATGACTGACTGATTGAACAAATCAAATCAGTCCTGGCTTGGCCAAGCACTCACATGTGTCATCGCTAAATCATCGAGGGGCCCACAGATATCGCTTTTATCCCGAAGGTAAAAGGAATGGATAAACTTCGACTCATATGGCTTGTTCTACTACTTGTTGAATCATACACAAAGGCACGTTTTATAACATCGAGTTACCAAATGCGTTTTCGTGCAATCAATGTATAACCAACTCATAGTAACAACTCATATCTCTAGGTTTGAAGAATATAAGATATTATCGTCTCATGATCACTCGTGATAAAATCCATGAAGTGATTCAAATGAGCGCGGGTTGAATCCAATACTCAGAACTTATGAGCACTCATGAGTGTTGTAGCACCACTTTGTCCACCAACTTGGACCTCTACAAACCAACCCATGACAGTCTTGATTCATATCTACTTCCAACATATGACCGACTGTGGATGGTTTGAATAACTTAATCATTCAGGAAGAGAGACTTAGTTATTCTGGAAGTCAAAACATGCAAAGTGAAACACAAGAATAAATGAATCAAATATGGTATCAAACCCTATGAATATAAATAAACACTTTTATTTATCACCATACTGATTACTCATTACTCATTGTTTTGGTTTTATCAACTTTATACTTGAATTAAAAACACTAGTTGTCCCATGCTCCAAGCATGTACACTATGTTTTTCTTAAACAATAGCTTTGCCATACACCAAGTATGCACTCTATGTTTGTCTATGATCCTTACTTTGTGAACTAGATCGATTGAACATAATTTCAATGATTCTAATTTCACACTCCCAAATCCTTATCGAAAAATGTGAGAATTTCAAATTCCTATCATTTATCGAAATCTGTTTAGATTTTAAACTTATATGCACTGACCCTCCTGTAATAAATATGTACAAAGTCACAAAGACTTGTCAACAGTCATTATAAGGTATTCCAATGGAGATCAACTCCATGGAAACTAAGTCTCATATTCAAAGTACATTGTTTTGGACATGCTTCTTGCATTAAGTTTTCTAATCTTACACAGATAACTTCCACCTATGGAGACAACTCCATATTCTCATTTTGACTATCACTTCTGAATAAGAGATGCCTCTTTTCAGAATATGTCAATATGGTCCTTCCAAAATTAGCACTATACTTCCAGCTGTCCCTGAGTAACCAATCTTTGGTAAACCTCAGATTGTCCTCGACAATTGCTTAATCATTTTAGTCATATCCAATTCTAGACCTTTTCCCTTCTTAATGCCTCTGGGCATTTGGAAAAATTTAGAAATGACAAATATTATAGCACATGCAATCGATCCTGTACCCAAAACAAATGGTACACGATTCATGATGTCTCACATAAAGACATGATTCTAGACCAGTCTTTTGCTACAATATTTTTATTTGCCATGTTTTCAAAATTTGACTATGAAGAGGGATGCCGTAATCATAATCGAATTTTGAGAACGCAATATATAGAATTTCCTTAAGTTGAACCAATCCAACATGAAATTCATATATATATTCTTGACTAAAGATGATTAAGGTCTCAATCTAAGCCTTTAGAACTGAAATGAAGTATATCCTCTCCCTTAATTATAGCAAAACAACTTTTTCAATCCCTGCAGCCTCACGAATTGAAACTTTTGTTTTCTATAATTAACATTGCTAACTTGCAACACTAATAATAATTATCATGCTCCCACTAACATGATGATTATTAGCATAACACTTATGCTCCCACTAGCTTTGATATGTACTCAGAAATCAGCTGGACTTCTAGAAATCAATACTTTATTGACTTTCTTACCAAAGTTCAGATTTCTGATACGAGATGCTTTGATAAAACTTTATCAAAATCATACACCTTTCCTTAGGTAGCATGCATGTGTGTCTAAACAATTTCAGAACTATGAAAAGGGATGCCGTAATCATAGTCTCAATTGTTTAGACCTTTTGTCATCTGCTTCAAATCTACTTGGTGGAAGTGTTTCCTCACCATCATTTTCATGAATCGGAGAGAAACCTTATGAACCTTAGATTTTATGGTGTATGTGTTCTTATCCATGTGAATCGTCAAAACCATAGTCACAAGACAAGGATAATGACAAATCCAAACTCATATGGACTGAACTTATGCAATCTTAACTTCTTGCCACCTGGCAGTACAGGGCCTGCCATTGCTTCCAAGTTGTTATGCAACCAATTGAGAACTTTTAGAACTCCTATGCAAAGCCAACTTTAACTGGAATGGGCACAGAATATGTCAACACGATAGGTTATAAACCTTAAGTCGCGTGCTAGTGAAGAACCTCAGGTTTTATTCTTGATTAGTTCTTGAAATTCTTTTTAGGATCTTTAAGACTCCCACTATCCTCTTGACATATAAGACTATCTTGCCAAATATTCAAGAGATAGTGCGGATTCTTTATCAAGACAAACACTTCACACAATTGGCCTTAGTTGGTCTTTGTTTTATCCAAAACATCATAACTTACCAATTTCAAATGTACAAGAGTAGGACACTTTTACTCTTACGTTTGACAAGTGTTTTAAACCTTTCTTTAAGATATGTCACTCAAGTTACAATCTTGGAGTATGACTCTAAGAATTGTTTTGGAACGAAGTATGACTCATCTTCCTGATCTAACCATTTCAACAATTCATGACTCCTCTTCTTAGTCATAAGAATGCACTAAGATGACCTTTAGAGGACTAATTGTGATATGATTTCTAAATCATTAAGATGATCACAAACATGATACTAAAGTACTCTCCCATATTTTCAGATTTGAGAAACTTTTATCTTTCTGCCTAATTTTATTCTTCTTATTCGTTCTGCTATACATTGGAACTTTTCCAATGTCTCAGACTTATACTTAAGCTTGTAAGTATAACCATATTTACTAAAATTTAATAAATCATGACGAGTAGTCTTATCGATCTTTTGTGGTGGACTCTGATCAGTGCACAAGGATGTGTACTTGATCCCTTAGTCCTTCACTTGACTCACATATACATGTGAACAAGGAACTAGTCTTAAATTTTTCCAAAAATGAAACTTCTCATTCATCATACTATACAACTTTCATGATTCCAAGTTTCGGTCCAATTGAAACTTGGGTGATGAGAATCTTTCCTTACTTGGTAAATTTAGACACTACCACAAATGAAAGAATCAAATCCATTTTCCAATATTGCTGTTAGTGGAATCATATAAGCAACAATTTTCCACAAATGCCATTGTAAGGATACTTCAAATAAATAAAATTAAACAATTTTCTTTTATTTTAAAACTTTGCGGAAAAACTTATCCTTACAATCCACATGGAAAATTGTTGTTATCTATTCCTTAGCAATATATCATAACTTCTTAAGCAACTGCTCAAAATTCTGATGCGATCGAAATCCACCTTCGCGATCAGAATCAGCATATACTTCAAAATTCTGATGCGATCGAAATCCACCTTCGCGATCAGAATCAGCATATACTTCCTTTAAGATTTCTCTCTATTCTTTGATTCTTAAAACATCAACATGTGACCCAGTCACATCATGTAATGAGGATCTCAGAATAGAACTTAACAGAGTTAGATAATGGGCTCTACCTGATGTAGAGTCAAACTTATTGACTTTAACATCCTTAGGTAAATTTGGCAGCTTTGCAATCAACGCCCCTTCCTTTGGCAAAATAAACATATGGACCCTTTGGTAATGGGACTATCTCAGACTTAGCCTTTCTCTTTACCATTTGGTCAACCGGGTTGACTATGGCCAATCCCTTTCCATTGGGAAGAGAATGCTTTTTTCTGGATTTCCAGTGTCACCATTGTCACTGTCCATAAAGTTTTTGGGAAGTTGATCTTCTAATCAAATTTGCTTTACTATCGTTCCAAATCATTGCTGATTCAGCAGCACCAAGCAAATAGATATGATCATTAAGGTTCATGTCATAGTCTGTTTCATAGTAGTCCCAAAGGAACTCACTATGTGACTTAGAAAGTGATTGAACATCCAACTTTCTCAAGACTTTGACACCCAACTCTCCCGGCTTGTCAATATGTGACTTCATCTCTAAGATGTGATCACACATAGACCTTGCTTGCCATTAGGGCTTGAGTGACCTTGAACTTGTGGGTTAGGGAGAATAATTGGAGGAGGTGGAGGAAGAGAAGTATGACTTCCATGAGCCAAACTCGGGAAGTCATATTCATTAGGAAAGCTTGGTTTGGGAAGATCATTGTTGTCTAAACCAGACATCAACAATGAGATAAATTCACGTAAAGTTGATTTAAGTCCTTAATATAACACCCAATATGATATACTAAGGCTAGGACCCAACAAACTATTTTATAACTTGGAAGAGGGATGCCGTAATCCAAGCTATAAAATATTTGAAGGTAGGTGAATGACGATTCACCAATTTCCACCAAGATAAACGAAATGTATTATTAGGTTTTAATTGGTTTTGAAACTCCTAGATTCTTTTGAGATTCATTAAACTTTTCAATGGCATGTTTCAATCTCGAGTGTGCCCTTCAGGTTTTGTGACTGGGATGCCGAGGATCACAAAACAAGGTGTGAAGTAACCATGCAAATATACTTGGTACCCTTAATATTTACCCCTCAATCGATGTGCCGGTTAACCACACATGCTCCAACGATACTATGATAAACATTAAGTTACCCTTTGCCCACCTTGTTAAGTCCAGGTTAGTGTGCCGGTTAACCACACACGCTCCACTAACAGCTTAAACAAAGTGCAAAGTGTAATTTCATGGATTAGCACCTTATTCACATTTTCCTAAGTAACTAAGATTGGGAATTTATAAGTGTTTTAGTTACTTAGTATTTATCATTATACTTATAATGAAGGGAGAATTATAGTCCTTGTCCTACCTGTTTGGCTAACGACCCTCCACCGGTCAAGGAAGCGATAAGTGAGAGTGGACACCCATTAAACTGCCATTTTATAGACAGTAACCTTATATCCCCCTTATAGACCGGCTTCGTGAATGAGGCCTACTAATGGTAAGACGACTTGCTCTTATACATATAATATATTAAACTTTTAATATTATAATAGTATAAGGGTGTATTTTAGACATTTAAAATACTTGGTGGTTTAATCTATTAATTAAACTATACTCTTAATTTAATTAAACTTAAACCATGTCATTATGGAATTATTAATTCTCTTTTAATTAAACACTTTAATTATCTATTAATAAAGTCCATAAGAGTTAATTGAATTATTCAATAAAAACATCATAATTCCAATTATTTAAATTCAAAATTAAAACCATTTAATTAATTGTTTAAGTTATGAACCCAAGAGTTTTAGAATTCAATTCTTTTTTTTATCATAAAAAAAAACTTTTTCGAAATTCCAAAACTTGAGGGCAAGTTTTGTAACTCTTGAAAACTTTTGGATTCCATAACTTATGAAGTTAAATACTTGTTTTATGATGAAACTTTTCATGTTCCATAACTTAAGAACAAGTTATGGCATTCTTTAAAACATTAACACCAAATTTTGTAACTCCATAAAAACTTTGAATCAAATTTTTTTTTTAAAAAAAAACTTTCATATCCATAACTTATGGAAGTTTCAAAACTCTTAAGATCACAACTTTAAAAAAACTTTTGAGCTCCAAAATTTTATGACAAAATTTGTAACTCCTTAAAACATTTAGATCAAACTTTTAAAACTAATAAAATAATCATATCATTTTATCTTTTACTAAATTTGACCTAATTCAACTCATATAACAAATGATTCAAATTTTACAAATAATTCGTTTTTCATAAAACAAGTAATTATCTTAAAATTTGACAAACGTCATGTTTTTTTTTCCTTTTTTTTCAACTTGAAAATAAAACATTTGCACCAATATAACAGAAAACAACCCATGGCTCTGATACCACTGTTGGGTTTTGAGCATTCTAACGCTCCTATGGTGTACATGCAACCCTATAAACCTTGGATCTATGTTTTCTCTATTATACATGCAAATATTAACTATTCCAAGGTTTCATCCTAACTAGCATATTATGAAGCACCTATACTACAAAGTTCTAGTTAGATGACATACCTTTTGATGTAGCTTGATGTCTTCAAGCTTTAAGAGCTTAGCCCCAATAGTGTGGAAGCCTCAAATGGAATCACAAATCACCAAAGCACCTTGGAAGAACTTGAGAGAATATGTATGCACACTAAAATCGGCCCACTCTTTTTTTCACACACTTGTGCCAATTTTGTGAGCCAAGGACCCCTTTATATATTATGGAGGATTAGGGTTACATCCATGTAAACCCTAATACCCATGACCTTTCATATACATAGGATCCATGGGTTAAAAGCTCCATGGACCATCCATGAAAGCTTAGCCCAACCTAAATGAACTTGGCCCATTCCATATATATAAGAGTCCATATTTAATTAGTTCTTTTTGATCACTTAATTAATTCTAAATTAATTCTTGATCAATACTAATTAAATAATATGATTCCATATTAATATATTAGAACTTATAATATATTAATATAAATCATAAATATACTATTCTCAAAAGACTATCCATATAAATTGTGCCGGTGAAGTGCAACCCAAATGGACCATGCCGGGTCGGGTCAAGTACATACCAAATATAGTTATGGACTTAGACATTAATCCAACAGTATATATCTATGCAACATCATGGTGTTTAATAATGTTGAGAAAAATCTAGTTTATGAAGAATCATCTAGGATTATCTAAGTAGCCTTTCTGTTGGTCTCCTATTATAAGAATATTTGTTGTTAATTTTTATCTTCGAGAAATATAAAAAGCAATGCCATTTTAGATGCATTTTTTTGGGTTATAGGGAATTCTTATACACATGAATATAGAAATGGAAGACTTAAAACAAAATCCATATGTACACATGCAACCTATAATGATCTATGTTTCAATCTATCACTGCTACCACTAGATAGAATAGAATAACATACCTCTTTAACAACCAATGATCTCCTTGCTTGAGATATCGTCCTTGCCGCCTTACTTGGATGGAAGGATCCAAAGTAGAATTCCTATAATGGTATCACACCCAAGACACCAAAGAGAGAATCAAAAGAAAACTAGGAAAGAGTATCGAATTATACAAACCCTGATGAGGGTTAAGAACTTTGTCGTTAAGGAGTGGAAGAAGAGAGAGTTGAAATTTCAAGCAAATGGGATTAACCCCTAGCACCCTATTTATAGGCGGCAATTGCTTAGCTCCAAAGCAACTCCAATACCATGTGGGATAAGCCACAATTTCATCCACCCCTTTATCCTATAGGGTTTTTGGAATATTCCAATTAACTAACATTTAATTAATTAATATATAGTACCTTGAATTAATTAATTCCTAATTAACTCAAAAATAGTTTCTAATTAATTTGTCAAACCATCACAAATTAATAAACTTCATTTTCTCCTTAATTCCTTTTCTTTTTAATTCCTCAATGGGTCATGAGGGCAATCCAAGATGACCATGTTATTATTAGAAATATTACCAATAGTTAATGACCTTGGAAACTCTTTCCAACAGTCTCTCGCTTGGACAACTCATCAACTATATAAGGTTTAGTACTTCTCTAATGATACCCAGAGAGTTAGTCATCCAATGCAACTCTCGAACTTTGATCTAATTAGGATTCAACCCTTAGATAAGTGATCAACTATTCCTTTGTTCTAGATATCTTCAGGAACCATAGACACAAATAAGGGCCAATCTTAGTGTTCAAGATTTTGTTTCTTGATAAATACTTTTGATGACCACGCCAAACAACTAAATTGAACACATCAATTTCATTGAGAACTCGACCCAACATTTTGATGTTAGCACCAAATCATCGAGGGCCTCATAGATATCTCTTCTCCTGTTGTGACAGAAGGAACAAATCAACTTTGGCTATATAGTTTTTGTCTACTCATCATGTCACACATGGACATACCCTTTATTACTAACAGTTATGGATAATGTTGGAGTAAACCAATGCATAACAAAATTGTAAAGCAAAACCCTGATTCATTTTGCTTTGAAGAACAAGAGATATTATTATCTTAGAATTACTCATGACTTGATCCATGAAGTAATCTCTAAGTACGGATTGTTCCAATACTTAAATCTCCATTAAGTACTCATGAACGTTAGTGGTAATCTCTATGGTATGTCCAATCATCATGGACAATCTACTAATACTCCATGATAGTCTTAAATCACTACTTAATTCCAAGAGTATGACCGATTATGGAAATTTGAGTAAATTAATACTCGGGAAGTGGGTTCCAAATGTGCAAAAGGAGAACATAGTGATAAGCTAATTGAAATGAATGATCTCCATCATATATTAAGATCTCCACTTAATAATCGTCAAATCAGGTGAATACTTATGTTACATAAGTTCTCAAATCTAAAAAAACTAAACTAAATACGCTCTAGCCAACTCATTTGCAAATCTATGCCTATGGACCATGTTTGACTATCAAACTTTGACGTTGACATTGGCTCATAGAATGGAATGACAAGATCTTCTTCCAATATGACCCAATTGACTATAACGTCATTACACTCAACACACTCTTAAATTTGATGGTACTAACTAAGTATATGCCATGTGAGCTTGTGT
This sequence comes from Lactuca virosa, assembly GCF_052849685.1. Classification (NCBI taxonomy): domain Eukaryota; kingdom Viridiplantae; phylum Streptophyta; class Magnoliopsida; order Asterales; family Asteraceae; genus Lactuca; species Lactuca virosa. The sequence goes on from NC_136431.1 coordinate 116,515,257, forward strand.
GACTTGGGATCCTTACTCAAGGTAAATTTATGATGGGGTTTCAATACAAAGTATAAGTTCATTTTTCATAAAATTTGTTCAATGAGAGCGTTAAAAATAACAAATTTATTTTTGAGTTTATAACAAAACCAAACCATCTAGGATCCATTTATAAATGTTAGAATGATATTAAAAACAAACATAGAGTGTTTTAGAATGACAACCTTTAGAGCCTTTGAACCCACTTGGTTTTGGGGTGTTGATGAAGATAGAAAAATAAAAGAGTATGATTTTCTCTACAAGTATCCACCATCAAGATTAAGGCAATTTGAATGCTAGTTCCTTCTTGTATTTTCGAGTGTCTTAAGCCTTTAATTACTTAACTCAAATAAGCACTAAAGGAGACAACTCAAGAGGGCTTCTAATCACGAAAAACTAGATTCTAAAGGAAATATGATGAGAGTATAAGAAATTCCGGCCATCATATGGAAGAGAAGAAAAGAGATTGAATAACTAGCCAAAAACTCATGCCGAGGCCTTCCTTATATACTCTCATGCAAGACATACCTTTATATTATAAGAATATAAAGTATTGGTAGCCTTCTAGGAGCATTGGGACATAAGAAGAAAGTTGACAAGCAACTCTCTTTTTATAATAATAATTGTGTCCATGCTTAAAAAGAAGAAAAAAACTGTCTAGCTAGTTTATTAATCATGGTAAGTCAACTCATTTAATTGATCATGGTTAACCAAAGTGTCCAAAACTTTATACATGACTTATTAAATCATACCATATGATATAATAACTAGTTATATTCTCTTTAATTATTATTTATTCTCTTTAATTATTATTTTCACAAAACAATAATTATTCCCTAAATTAATACAAGAATTGATATAATTTATTAATAATCATATTAATAATAAATATACAAAATGTGTCAACTTGATAAAAGTGTGACCCTATAGGATCATATATTATTAGAAATATCACTCAATAATGCTTCTTGGGCATATAGATTCAACAATTTCCCACTTGCACAAGATTCATTACAGACTGATATAGACAGTAGTCGGCGTCTAGCAACATGCTACTACCCATAACAACATCTGAAAGGTGGCATCTTATCAACAACCAATTCCAGGAGCTCTAATCTACAATTGTTATTAAAGGCGCGGTATCCGTTATTCCTTTGTCTCAGACATCATGTTGAACATGAGATATTGATCGCGATCAATCTCATATGGTGTTCAACTTTTTTGTAAGGCCTTAGATGTCGAACTCTTAACAAATAAGAGCAAAAAATCCCATCTGGACTACATACACCCATCATGTAGTTCATGCCATGCCCAATGATGGCCCTTATGATTGCCTTTTTCGGAACAACGTTAAACCATGTCAAAGCACAATAATTCCTACACTTCCAGTCCCAAATATGCATCTCGGGTATAAGAATACAAAGATACAACTTTGATCAAAACATCACTCATGACTACAATCCATAAAGTCATTTTGATGCGGGTCAGGTCAAATACTTATTCTCCTAATCAAGTACCTACGAAGGTGGTAACAGCTCTTGCTATTCTCATCTCTATAAGAATCAACCAATCCACTCATATTTGTCATACCTCATAGATGCTCCCACAACTATGGACATTTAGAATAACCCATTATTCAAGGATTTAAACATGATAATATAAAACACAACAATTATTTAATGAAAGACTCATATCCGATATAACCTCATTATAGTATATGTTGCTTATACTATTCCAATATCCAGATACTAAATTTCAATCAAATACATCTACTTGGGACAACAAGGTCCTATAGCACCAGCTTGATTTTCATGCTTTAGCTAATGAAGGAACTTAGTTAAGTAGATTCAAAAAACTTGATTTGTACAAACTTTGCGAATACAAACATTTTTAGTTTTTTATATGTAACTCATATATATAGAGAAAAAATATTGAGAATGTATTAAATGCTTAAATATGACTTAGATACCAATACTTGTATAATGGGATTATTCATAGTCATAATAAACTATACATTAAGCATCTTTGTATGTGTTTTTCCAAACCACAATGTACTATAACTCTGATGTGTAATTGAAATTAAAATCTACATGGAACTACTATCCATGTAATTTCTCTTTATTTAAAATGAGGACACGCCCAATTGTGATTAAGAGTCATCTCATTCTTTTTGGATGTTCAACATATGTGTAACAACTTAAACATAGCTTTCTTTCAAATACTTTGCATATTAGGAATATTTCTTTAGTTCTCGCAAGTACTTTATAATGTACCTTTAGGTCACACCGTGACTTATTCTAGGATATACTGGTATCATTCGACATGCTCTAAGCATACGATTTATCTGGCCTTCATACATAATTATGACATAAATGATTGATCCAATTGCAGCAACATATGGAATACAATTATATTATCTAGTTCAAATCATTATACTAGGATTTTAAGGAGTGCTCAAAATCACATCATGTGGTATTTGATAAGACATCTCTCTTAGAGTCCTTTATCTTAATCTTTTTAAGATCCTTGACAATTAATGCAATTTTACTTAATCCTTTAAGTTTCCACGATCTATCTATATAGATCCTTATTCCAATAATTAGTATGTCGACTACATATAAGACTAGGAATGTTACTGCGCTCCCACTAGCTTTTTATAAAAACACAAGAGTCATCTTGATTTATAATTAAATCACACTATGAACTTAACTTATAAGAAGAAGATTCTTACTTTGAAATGTTAGCTTAAATCTGGAAATATTTTCATTCATGTATGTTTTCTCCTTTGAAAACTCACTTACTCTTTATATATATTTGTAATATATAAAGGAAAATTAAACAAGCCCATACATGATAATCGTACATGAATGCATATATATATATATATATATATATATATATATATATATATATATATATATATATATATATGTGTGTTCTATTAGTTTCTGATCAACTATTGAGCAGATTCAACAATAGTTGAAAACTTGCTAGTTTCAAACTATGATTCATTTATTTTATGGTTCCTTAGCTCTTAAAGTTCCATATTGCTACCACTTAGAAAAAAGAACTTTTTAAGTGTATAACTTCTGGAATGACAATTAAAGGGAGAAGTAGAGACTTCATTTGAAACAATCATTTAGGATAGTCTACATAAATGCAATTAGTAGATGCTAGAGTGGGTGAGCTTATTGTCTAACATAAGCAACATAACTCTATACCTTTTAGATAAGGATAAACCATTACATCCTTAGTCTAATGAAGGTATTTAATCCACTTGTTTGGTTAGATATATATATATATATATATATATCTATATATATATATATATATATATATATATATATATATATATATATATATATATATATATATATATATATATATATATATATATTTGTTGCAGTGAGCATAACTCCAAAATTCTATAAAGTAAATAGTTCTTTAAAACACCATGTAATAGACTGCAAGGTATATGTTATCCAATTCAAAAACTTATATTATCGATATTCAACCAGTGGCCAGGTGACCCTATCCCACTAGAGAATACGAAGGCTACCTCGAACATAATTAGATAAATCCAAGCGACCAGGTGATCATGTGGCACAATAACCATACTAATGACGAGTGAGTATTTTTGACGAAATGAGTTGTGAATTGATTCCACAACTCCTAAGATGCTCCAAGAAGACTTGTTTAACAAAACTCATTTGCTTTATCACAACGAAAGGTCAATGATGGTCTTATTAAGTTGTATTTCAATCTTCACTATGAAACAGTTTGAGCAAATCAAAGGTTTCATCAATAACGAATCAAAGTCGTCATTGAAATTGACTTAAATATCTATCATGTAAAGCCCAAAATCTTGAGGAGAAATTGTTGAGAATAAAGCTTATTTCGAGTTGGACACGGCGTGTTGGAGGGACCAACACGACGTGTTTAGGATGGAAGAATCGTGGGGATTATATGAGCCAACACAACGTGTTGAGGTGCCTAAACTCGGCGTGTTGGCATCCGGGAAGGAAACCCTAATTTTTAGGGTGTTGCGCCCTATTTAAAGGTCTTAAGTTCCTTTGGCTGACTTCCTTATCAGCCTCTATTGTTATCAAAACCCTAAAACGAGTTGTAGCCTCCATTGTCAAGCATTTGAGCCTTGGAAGGAAGTTTGATGTTCATTATGTGTATTGTGAAGGAGTTAGAAGATTTTGAAGTTTCTAAGCTTGGAGAAGGAAGTCTTGGATCCAGAATCACTACCCACTTTGCAAGGAGTTTGAGGTATCAAGTTCTTATCTTGATGGCTAGATGCTTAGATCTCTCTTTTGGGTTAAATTGCGATGTTTTAGCCATCGATTGGATGGATGTTGGGATTAGGATGTCCCAAAGCCTTATTATTCTAGATATGGGGTTTTCATGGACTCTTTTGGCAAAAAGGTTCCAACTTTATAGATTTAAGGATTTCATGCATTCATTAAGTCCCTTATTAAGCCCTTCTTGAGCTTTTGAGCTTCTCCTAGGCATGCATGAATGTAAAGTTGGCAACTTTACGTGGTTTTCCAGCTCTAGGGTGTCAGATCTGCAATTTGGGGCTTTGTCTTTGAAGATTAAGTGCTTAATGGTTAAGCCCTCACTCTTTTAAGTCTAGGGTTTGGGTTTGGACCCATTTCAGAGGTTCCTAGGGGTAAAGTTGGAAACTTTACCCTTCTAGGTCACATTTTGGTCGAGATCTAAGCTTTGGAGCTCTTGGATTCGATGAAGGCAGCTTGATGTATTAAGCTGTTGGGTCTTAGACGAACTCGACGAGATTGTTGGTCAACTCGGCGTGTTGGCTTGGTTTTCTCCATTTCAAGTTGATGGAGAACACGATGAGTTTGTTGGTCAACTTGGAGTGTTGGGTCAACATGGATTGTTGACCTTGACTTTTGACTTTTGTTTTGGACCAAGTTTGTCCTAAGGGGGTGCTTGAAGTAATTTGAATTGTACTAAGGAAATTATGGGCTTAGGATAAGGCCCGTATGGGGTTGGGCCCAATTTGGAAAACTGAGCCACTAGTGGGCTTTTGTGGATCTTTTGGTGTTGGGTCTTTTTTAGTACTGGGCTTGGGCCTCAGTTTTGATTCATGTTGGGTTAGGGGTAAAATGGTCATTTTACCCCAAGTATGGATTATGAATCATAGTTGGAACCTAATTGCTAACTGGGCGTTATTTTGGTATTGATAGCTCGGGGAGTCGTCAGGGCAGCAACTAGGGATTTCTTTTAGTGAGCTTCAACATTCAAGGTGAGTCTCCTCACTATTCTATGGGTCGAAGGCCCCAATGCCGACCCATTTGGTTTATGCATTGTAGGAAGACCCGGGGGTAACCCTTGGCAGTTTGTATGAAAGACCAGGAGGCGGTTCCTGTCAACCTGTATGAAAGACCAGAGTCTGAACTCTGGAAATTATTAGTTGAGTAACTGTAGGTTGTATGCTAGTGATCTTTGTGATGCTCGCATGGAAGACTAGGAGGTGGCTCCTGGCACTTGTCTGTTAGACCCATGGTTTTGGCCACCGGCCTGGCAAGGAAGACCACGAGGCGGCTCCTAGCATAATATCAAGACTATGGATGGTGAAAGATCTAGTATGCCCAAGAGTCGTTATAGAATGATATTGTTAATAATGTATGATCATATAGGATCACACCATATAGCAAGTTACCGTCAATTGATTATTAGTATAATTTGATTATTAATCAATATATCAACACTTGTATTTAATTGGAAAATTATTATTTCATGGAAATAATATTTTACTAATTGGGAATTTATTATTTGTGGAAATTATATTTATTGGAGAAATAACAACTTATGAAATATATCATAAAGTATGATTATATATATATATATATATATATATATATATATATATATATATATATATATATATATATATATATATATATATATATATATATATATATATATATATATATATATATATATATCATGGTTGCAGAAATCGGGATTAATCGGCGATTAATCGTGGATTAATCGCTTGCCGTTCTTTAACCGTCGAGGATTAGGACATTAATCAGAAATTTAGGATTAATCGGGTTTGGCGGGATTAATCGGCCTTGGCGGGTTTAATCGGTCAACAAAAGTCAAAAAAGTCAAAAAAAAGTCAAAAAAGGTCAAAAAAAAAATTTTAAATTTAAAAAAAATTCAAAAAACCAACTTTTTTTTTACTCCAAAATTTTTAAAATTTTGAAATTTCAAATATTATACCAAAATGTTCATATTTTCGTATTTCCAAATTACAGTTTTTCTTATTTTCTAATTTTGAAGTACTTATTTTTCTTAAGATATATTAATATTTAATTAATTTTAATATTTTATTAATAATCTATGGTCCCCGATTAATCCTCGATTAATCCCCGCCAAGACCGATTAATTCCTTAACACCAGTCGACCGTCGAGCTACCGTTAAACGATTTTTACAACCTTGATATATATATATATATATATATATATATATATATATATATATATATATATATATATATATATATATATATATATATATATATATATATATATATATATATATAGGGAGAGGATCAAATGAGAACACCTAAAAGGTTGAGAACGCGAGAACAATTCTGGACCAATCAATATATAAGGGCATACTAGTAAATGTATATTTTAATTAAATTAAAATAAAATAAAATTTAATCAAATTCTCTTAAATTTAGGATCAGTTACCAAAAAAGAAATAAATATTCAATTTTTTATTTTTCTTATTAATAGAATATAAAAAACATTTTTGCCAAAATTTATTTTAAAACTGAAAAAAAAATTCTTAAAAAAATCAATTTTTTTTCTCCTATTTCACGTTTTTTTGTGTTTAAAAAAATGAATAGAAATCGAACACCAAATTAGTACATTTGTATTCATAAATGATTTTTTTTTCGAAAAACCTGATACTACTCCAATCACAAATAAATACACATCAATTTACAAGTAATCTAATTCCTTCTTTTAATCAATTGAAAATAAAAAGAGTGTAAAAATTATCATTTCTTCGTAAAAAGAATACCTCTAATCATAAATAAATATACTCGTTAACACATTCTTACACTGTTATTCACAAACGAATACACTGCTATTAACAAATGAGTACCCTGTTATTTACAAATGAATACACTGCTATTAACAAATGAGTACCCTGTTATTCAGAATTGAATAAATGAATGCCTCTAATCATAAATAAATACATTCATTCATTGTTATTCACAAATGAATACACTTGTATTCACACATGAATGCAATGCTATTCATTCACTATTATTCACACATGAATGCACTGCTATCCACAAATGAATAACTGCTATTCATAGATAAATACAATTTTTCATTCTTCCATTTCCTCTCACACTCCCTTCTTTTTCTCCTATCTTCGAGGTGCAACAAAAACACCCCCACCAGAGGTGTTTGCTGGTGGTTTCCGGCGAGCCACGGGCAGCAGCCCCCTCCGTTTTCTGCCACAGTTTTACGACACACCAAGCAACCCAAACACCCCCTGTTGTCGTTTTCTTTCTGCCTTCCACCCCCTCTCATCGACAGTAACTGGAACAAGAAAAAGAAGTGGTGAAGAGGAGAGGATGCACTGAAGCCATGGCCGATGAACCACATCTTGAAACTGGCGCTAGCGACTTCTTCCTCTGTGGGACCTTCCTTTCTGAACCCTCCAAAACTGAAAAAAGAGGGGAATTTCAATAGAAGCCACCTCCTGAATGAGAAGCTGCCCAGAAGCCCAATTGATATCCCGGCGGCGATGATTCCAATCATACCCAGAAGATTCTTGGTGGCAATCTTTACTCCGAAATGAGCAGGTTTTATTGTAGACCAAAAGGAGGAGCGTTTCTCTGCGTGTTTAGGATCCTCGCTGACTCCTTCAAGACCGTTTGGGTTTTCTGTAAGAATGGAAAGCGTTCTCCGGACAACGGTGGCGTCGGCTGATGGTAGTTTAACAGCCCAAAGTCCGATCTGTTTTTGGTGTTCTATGGTTGATCCTTTTGGAGGAGGAGGACCAGGGATCTGAGAGAAAACAAGGCAGATTCGAACGAATCAAAAGTTTAATATAGTCAGAATTATTTCGGAATTTGAATTCAGCAGGAAAGATCACACGAAATGATGAATGTATCATACGAAACAAGCCGGAAATATAGCCTTCCCGTAGGTCGAGCTCTTTTGGGTCTTGATCGTCGAAGCTCCGCCAGCTTATCAGCATTAGCCACTCCCAAAACCGCAGACTCAAAAGTCCCAAAATTACCTGCTATCTTTTTATCCGATTCAAGGGACAGGTAGGCTTCAACCCGATTGGGAGCTGCCGACGAAACCCACTGCATGGAATTGAACATCAACCCTATTTCTGCCGGAATCGAATCAAACCCACAAGCCGAGATCACCAAACTACCTTTCTCCACCGCCTTCTCATGGTACACGGCTTCCATCCTCTCCATGAACTCTGGCTCACCTGAAATATCCAGGTAATCGCACCCCGCTTCAACACAGGCAGCGACGACGGGCTCACCGTAAAGGCGAAAAGGTCCAACGCAATCGAGGACGAGCTTAGCTTCCCTCCAAACACCCCCTGTTGTCGTTTCCTCCCCCTCCCCGTTCGTGAATCCTCTCCTTCTGATCAAAAGCAATTCAGAGATCCTATTTCCCTTTCCCCCTTTTTGGCTTCATCGATTCCAATCTATCTCACCATTCTTTTCCCTTTTTTGGTGGATCGATGATGTAGGGTGGAGGCGTACCTAGGTTTACAGAGAGAGATGAAGAGAGAGATGGGAAATAGAAGGAAACAGGCAAGTGATTGAGGAATTATAGGAATTAAATAACGGTGGTAAAGGTCCAATTACTATAATACCCTTATCACCATTTGAAGTTACACTTTAATACCTGTAACTTTTAAAATTTTACATAAATGGCCCATTCAATAATAACCTTAGATTTAGTTTTTTAAATGGTTCAGATCTTTCTCGCGTTCTCAACCTTTTGGGTGTTCTCATTTGATCCTACTCGTATATATATATATATATATATATATATATATATATATATATATATATATATATATATATATATATATATATATATAAACTAGTTCAATATATATAAAAGGTAGTTTTATATAAAATAAGATATTTATATATTCATATTTATATCTTAATAAGCTAGTTAGAATTTATATAAAAGATAGTTTTTATATAAAATAAGATATTTATATATAACTAGTTATATAAATATATATATGTTGGGAATTCATTATAAAAATGATTGATTTTTATAAAGATAACATATATGTATATATATATATATATATATATATATATATATATATATATATATATATATATATATATATATATATAAACTATCCATGAGACAACTTCTGTCTTCATTACGGCTAGCTTTTTCAAAAATTGTAAGGAGACCAAGCATGGTCTTCTTTTGCCATGCTTGGGACAAAGTTGTGTCTCCTTTTACTTTATGGTCTCCTTCCACTTTTTGGCCATTATATAAAAGAGATAATGGAAGGGTTTTTGATACACTTCTTGCTAGTCTTCTTCTTCCTCTTCTTAGAGCCAAATCCAAGAGCTCCATGCTCTCTAGAGGACTGCCAAATTTTCGAGATTTGAAGGCTCTTCTTTTCCTACATTATCTTGCATTTTGATGCTAGGCAAAGTCCCTTTGTTGCTTCACCTTTAAAAATATATTTGGTATATATTTCAAAGGCTTATGAACAACAAATTACAAGTGAATACTAGCATGTTTTGATGGTTCTACTCTTGCTTGGTGGATACTTGTAAAGAACTCTTGCTTTAGAGTTTCATGCCACACTTCATCAACTTCCAACCTCCCAAGAGCATCAAAGTCTTCAAAGGTTGTTATGCTTTCTCTTCTATGGTTGTTTTAATCTTTCTAACTCTTGCAAAATGATCCTTGGTGGGTAAAATAGTTTTAGTTTTATTCAACATTTTTTAAAGCTTCCGTTGTCATTTTTACCGGTTGTGAAATCGAATTTTTGAATAAAAAACCCAACAGATGGAACATAGCACCTTTATTGATTGTGATATATGTATGATAAGTGTGGCTCATTTATATGAATGTTATTTATGGATCGATTGGTACGTGTGGTATGTGGTATTTTGGGAACTCACTAAGCTTTGTGCATACAGTTTGTGGTTTATGGTTTCAGGTACTTCCGGTTCGAAAGGGAAGGGCCCGACTTGATCGCAGCGCATACACCTATGTTTTCCGCAATATGTGATCTTTGGGAATGAACTCAGATAATTGTCTTATTTTGAAATGCTTTTAAATGTTTGGATAAAGGTAAAATGGTGTTTTGATTATAATAAAAAAGAAATTTTTACCCTTGATTTTTGGGATGTTACAAGTTGGTATCAGAGCCTTGGTTTGAGGGATTCAGGCATGCCCTCGGGTGTTCCTGAACTCAAACTGAGGGTTGGTGAAATTTTTTTATAAAATAAACATTAAATTAAAAAGAAATTTCTAATCAAAGAAAGGGGTGTGATGCGTGCAATTGGCCGGGCTCAAATAAGTGGTTCCTAAAATACCAATACATGTTATTATGATATATGATATGATTATGAGAACTGCATGCTAGATTAGGGGTAAGGATCTGCTCAATATTATATGATAAGAGAGATTCCTTTATATGTCTGAATGTATGAGCTTTAGTATCGCATGCTAGTATGTATATCTGATAAGTGGATGGAATAGCTTGATAAGTATATGTTGGTTAGATTTTCCGTTGCCTGAATGATGCTTGCTTTGTGCTTTGTGCGACTCTTAGTGATGTGAATTGACTGCTAAGTGAATATGCTAAGTCACACGTGGCACATGTTAAATAATCTTAGAGTGATGGATTTGACCCTATTACACAGCTCTTGTCTGAGTCCAACTATTCTAGGGTTGAGCCTTTTACTCAAAGGATTATTTGATCTCTATTGCATGTGACTGTATTCATGAGGAAGCTCATTGACATTGGTGGGAGTACTTTAAAAGCTAAGGGCTGGTTAAGGTCGAGAACCTAGGAGAGCCTAGGATATGCTTCAACGGGTTAGTGGTGCGGTTAGGGAGCTTTGGTGCATTGGTTTGAGGAGGTGACTTAGAGGATTCAGGAGGATTGCTGAGGAAAGTATGGATAGGTGTGGAAGGTAGTATTGGGTCCATACTACTGAAAGCACAGGATCCATACTCGAATCGGCGAGAGTTTTGGAGGATCTAAGGAGCTTATGGAAGATGGATATTTGGGCATGTTTTGATCGTTGGCTTGTTGTATTTCAGTTTGGAGATGAGCAGTCAGGGAGATGGTTCAGGTTCTGGTCCGGGTTCCGGCTCAGGTGCAGGTACTGAGCTGATTAGCGAGCAGTTATGGGAGTTCATCTCAGCGGAGATTTATTGCAGTATTTCCGAGATATTGGATGAGCATTTGGACGCGTTCCGTGCGGAGGTTATGGCTATCATTGGAGCTCTCACTCTTTCTTTCCGGGAGTTCCGTGCTTGTGGAGCTCCTGCATTCCATGGGGAGAGGGACCCCATTGTTTGTAGGAGGTGGTTAGCGGATATGGCTACCACGTTCCGTACGAGTTTCTGCCCCGAGGAGGCGAAGGTCCGATATGCTTCCTGCCTATTAAAGGACAGGGCACGAGATTGGTGGGAAGAAGTTAGTAGTGAGTTGGGTGATGATGCGGTCGATGCTATGTCATGGGATGACTTCTCGACCAGGTTCAGAGCTGAGTTTGAACCGACGATTGAGGTGCAACAATTTCCACGAGAGTTTCTGGATCTCCTCCAGACTACTGAGACTGTGGCAGAGATCACTGCCAAGTTCCGGGAGAGGGCTTTATTGGTATCGCAGTATGCAACAGATGAGGAAATGAAGAAAGTGATGTATCATGATATGATGCGAGATGACATCAGGGAGTTTGTGAGTATTTCACGGTGCGAGACCCTGAATGATATGGTTTCTAGAGCCCGAGATTGAGAGACCGATTTGGAGCACCTCATGATAAGGGGATCAGATCAGGTGCATGCAGTGGAGGGTCCCGGGAAGAGACCCAAGACTTATGATCAACGTTTGAGAGGCCAGCAGGGCCGGGTTCAGTGCAACACGTGTGGTAAACTACACGATGGAGTTTGTCGTTCTAGGGGTTTGGGCTGTTACAAGTGTGGCAAGGTTGGTCACGTAAGCAGGGTTTGTTTTCATTGCGATCAGGTGGGCCGCAAGAAGGCCGACTGTCCGATGTTGAGGGAAGGACCAGTGAGTGCGCCTGCTCCGACTACTTTGAGGATTACCGATGGACGAGAGGGTAGGGCAGGAGCCCCAACGGAGAGGAGTCGGGCTTTGCAGTGTCAGACAGGGGAGGTCAGGACTCTAGCAGGCGATGTTGCGGGTATGTATCTTTTGCTTTCTTTTCGGTTTTATCTAAATTCTGTTGTTTGGAATCTTGCATCGATTTTGGGTAAGCGTATCTTTGGTTTATTTCTCTGCTTATTTTTGGGTTATATTTTCAAGAATTGTTATATGCCATTTGCATACCATGAATCATTAGTGGTTTAGTGAAGGGTTGTTTCCCTTGTAGCGGGTTTGGAGTGTTCGGTGTTATCTTGTTTTGTAGTCAAGATCGGTTCCGGGGTATTGTGTGGAAGGTTTTGTTGGGTTTTATGTACTCTAACATTCCTATGGTGCACATACAACCCTAATGCTTTGGATCTAAGTTTTCTCTAATTATACATGCAATAAACATTTTCCAAAGCATGAAACTTAATCTAGCATGCAAGGTGATATTTGAATCATAAAAACTAGTAAGAAAATTATCTTGTGTAGTAGCTTGAATAACTTGGCTTTAAGAAAGCTTAGCACCAATAGTGTGATGACTCAAATGGAATCACAAAACACCAAGAACAATACCTCAAATGGAATCACAAAACACCAAGAACAATTAGGAGGAATATAGAGAGGTTATGGAGACTCTAAAATCGGATTCTACTTCTTGGAATGCAAATTGTAACCGATTTCAAGCTTAAAGATACATATATATATATATATATATATATATATATATATATATATATATATATATATATATGTGTGTGTGTGTGTGTAGAATATCAAGGGTCATGTGTAACCCTAATCCATACACATTAGCCCATGACCCATCCATTTGATTTGGATAACTACTTCATGGATCAACGATAAGCCCATCACAAATCAAACCATGGATCCTTAGCCCAACTCATATGTATCATTTTAATTAGTCTCTTTTGATCACTAAATTAATCCTTAAATTAATTCTTGATCAATACTAGTAAAATAATATGATTCCTCAATTAATATATTATACTTATAATATATTAATAAATCATAAATAACCTCTTTCTCAAATATCCTTCCTAACATATTGCTTTGATGAATGCAACCCAAATGGACCATGCTACTATCGGGTCAAGTACATACCAATTATAGTTATGGGCTTAGACACCTTTTCCAACAGGTTTATAGTCAAAATTCAGCGGGTTAGTTATCCAATATCGCCAGGATTCAGTGGTTTTAGCATTGGTGCGCGGATTGGATTTTGAGGGTGCCGAGGGAAGTGGTCTGTTGCTGCGGTTTAGATTGAAACATTCATCCTTGGGACTTCAAGATTTGAGTGTGATATCATTTTAAGCATCTAGGGTTATCAGTAATGTTGGGATTCGGGAAGTGTTCAGCTGGTCTTCAGGGGTTGTGTGGTCTTTTTGGATGTCTAGTAACGAAACACTAGCATTAGAGAGTGTCGGTTGTCAGAAGATCGATCATTGGATGGTAAGAAGGATTGGTAATCCTTCAATTCTCATGTGATGTGAGGACTTAGTCTAATCAAAGTGGGGGAGAATCGTTCGGGTATTCAAGACAGAAGTAGGTGTAAAACTAGGATAAGTTTCGCATCCCCATCGGGGAGGAAGGCGATCCAAGTGGCTGTCTGGATTGAGGTTCGTGTGAGTTGGGAGTTCGGGAAACTTCCCAACATTGGGTTCGCATCTTCTTGGTGTTTGATAGCAGGCTTTGGGGGACCCAGGTTGGGGTTCCATTCATGACTTGAGTTCAGCTCGGGTGTTGGGTCGAGTGCGTGCTCGACTCTGGATGCGTTCGAATTGATAGATCAGCGGTAAGGCTTGGTCGGCAGTTGTGGCAAGGTGGAAGTGTTGTAAGACTGCGGGGTGGCCCGTAACATTCACTAGCGTCCAGTTAGTATGGGAAGTGTTGTAAGACTGCAGGGTGGCCCATAACATTCACTGGTCCCTGTGAAGTGGTGAGATTGTGGCAAATCTTTGAACTGCCCGTAGATTTCTTCATATGGTTTAGGCCATGGTGGGCCTGTTCGCAAGGCTGTGAGAGGGCCACAACATGTTTGGAATCAGGAATTGGTAGGTAGTGGGAGACTGGGTATGAGATATGACTACAAGTGGTCCTGTAGCGTTTAGTTTAGCTTCGAGTTGGTGTCGTGATGGTTTAGGTAATTATTGTCAGTTGAGGTTTTCTTTCGGACTTCGTGTGGGGCAACTGTGTGAATGTCTTTTGATTCAACAATCGGGCAGGAATCCTGTATTTCAGATAGTTGGCAGACAAGTTGGGACCAGGGATCGGCTGCTTGTATGAAGCAGACAGGAGGCAGCGTGGTGCTTCGGGCAGTAATTGTGATTTGAGGTTTCGTGTGGGAGTGGGGTAACTGGTTGATTAGGAAATGCTATGTCACTCGCAGTGGGATTAAATAATCTTATAGTAATTGATTTGACCCTGTTGCACATCTCTCGTTTGAGCCTAACCGTTGCGGGGATGAATCTTCTACTCGAAGGATTATCTGAGCCTTCTGTCGAGTATAAGTGTTTTGTAGCTGTATATGGTCAGTGAATTTGTTCCCTTTGAAGCAGCCAGGTGATCGGGGGTTGGAAGCATTTTGTTTGGTATAAAACTCTATGAGGTTGGCTTGGTAGCGGTTCAGTGTGGGAGGTCTGTCAGGGAGTCAGACCATTTGAGAATCTAGGTTTCAGATTTCAGGCGAGGTAGGATTGGTTTTATACAAGGGATTGAGGATTCGTTCTTCATCGGGTTTGAAGAACTATGTTAAGGGTGGTTCCATTAGTTTTGGAAAGGCCGTTGTATGATCAGGGTTGTGGTTGTGTTCTTCAGGCTGTTTGGCATGCCTGGATATGGTAAGAAATGATTTCGAGGTAGAAATCTAATTTAAGTGGGGGAGAGTTGTAACATCCAAAATCTTGAGGAGAAATTGTTGAGAATAAAGCTTATTTCGAGTTGGACACGACGTGTTGGAGGGACCAACACAGTGTGTTTAGGATGGAAGAATCGCGGGGATTAAATGAACCAACACGACGTGTTGAGGTGCCTCAACTCGGCGTGTTGGCATCTGGGAAGGAAACCCTAATTTTTAGGGTGTTGCGCTCTATTTAAAGGCCTTAAGTTCCTTTGGATGGCCTCCTTATCAGCATCCATTGTTATCAAAACCCTAAAATGAGTTGTAGCCTCCATTGTCAAGCATTGGAGCCTTGGAAGGAAGTTTGGTGTTCATTTTGTGTATTGTGAAGGAGTTAGAAGATTTTGAAGTTGCTATGCTTGGAGAAGAAAGTCTTGGATCCAGAATCACTACCCATTTTACAAGGGGTTTGAGGTATAAAGTTCTTATCTTGATGGTTATATGCTTAGATCTCTCTTGTGGGTTAAATTACTGTGTTTTAGCCATGGATTGGATGGATGTTGGGATTAGGACATCCCAAAGCCTTATTCTTCTAGATCTGGGGTTTTCATGGACTCTTTTGGCGTAAAGGTGCCAAATTTATGGATTTAAGGGCTTCATGCATTCATTAAGTCCCTTTTTAAGCCCTTCTTGAGCTTTTGAGCTTCTCCTAGGCATGCATGAATGTAAAGTTGGCAACTTTACGTGGTTTTCCGCTCTAGGGTGTCAGATCTGCAATTTGGGGCTTTGTCTTTGAAGATTAAGTGCTTAATGGTTAAGCCCTCACTCTTTTAAGTCTAGGGTTTGGGTTTGGACCCATTTCGGAGGTTCCTAGGGGTAAAGTTGGAAACTTTACCCTTCTAGGTCTCATTTTGGTCAAGATTTGAGCTTTAGAGCTCTTGGATTCGATGAAGCCAGCTTAATGTATTAAGTTGTTGGGTCTTGGACGAACTCGGCGAGTTTGTTGGTCAACTCGACGTGTTGGATTGGTTTTCCCCGTTTCAAGTTGATGGAGAACACGACGAATTTGTTGGTCAACTCAGCATGTTGGGTCAAAATGGATTGTTGATCTTGATTTTTTACTTTTGTCTTGGACCAAGTTTCTCCTAAGGAGGTGCTTGAGGTAATCTGAATTGTACTAAGGAAATTATGGGCTTAGGATAAGGCCCATATGGGGTTGGGCCCAATTTGGAAAATTAGGCCACTAGTGGGCCTTTGTGGATCTTTTCATGTTGGGCCTTTTTAGTTTTGAGCTTGGGCCTCAGTTTTGATTCATGTTGGGTCCGGGGTAAAATGGTCATTTTACCCCAAGTATGGAGTATGAATCATAGTTGGAACCCAATTGCTAATTGGGCGTTATTTTGGTATTGATAGCCGGGGGAGTCGTCAGGGCAGCAGCTAGGGATTTCTTTCAGTGAGCTTCAGCATTCGAGGTGAGTCTCCTCATTGTTCTATGGTTCGAAGGCACCAATGCCGGCCCATTTGGTTTATGCATTGTAGGAAGACCCAGGGGTAACCCTTGGCAGTTTGTATGAAAGACTAGGAGGCGACTCTTGGCAACCTTTATGACAGACCAGAGTCTGAACTCTTGCAATTATTAGTTGAGTAGTTGTAGGTTGTATGCTAGTGGTGTTTGTGATGCTCGCATGGAAGACCAGGAGGTGGCTCCTGGCACTTGTCTGTAAGACCTAGGGTTTTGGCCCCCGGCCTAACAAGGAAGACCATGGGGCAGATCGTGGCATAATGGCAAGACTATGGATGGCCCATAGCAGCTTTATTGATTGTGATATACGTATGATAAGTATGGCTTGTTGATATGAATGTTATTTATGGCTCGATTGGTATGTGTGGTATGTTGTATTTGGGGAACTCACTAAGCTTTGTGCTTACAGTTTGTGGTTTATGGTTTTAGGTACTTCCGGTTCGAAAGGGAAGGGTCCGTCTTGTTCGCAGCACATACACCCGTGTTTTCCGCAATATATGATCTTTGGGAATGAACTCTGATAATTTTCTTATTCTGTAATGCTTTTAAATGTTTGGATAAAGTTACAATGGTGTTTTGATTATAATAAAAATGAAATTTTTACTCTTGATCTTCAGGATGTTACATATCACGAAATCTATTCATAGATTGAAAAGATTACATACATAACTTATATATAATTCTTTGTCAAGCCTTTTGTTCTTTAACTACTAATATTTAAAGACACTTGCAAATCATCTTCCCATATAAATATGATTCACATATATCAAATGAATCAAGCTCACCTGCCTTCAAAAATTCCATCATTTTGAAGTTGGTATATGTTTTTCATATTTATATATTCATGATGATTATGACATAGATAAGTTTAAATCATATATCATTTGATTATTTAGGTGTGATGATCAGAACTATCAATTTAATGAAACCTTATAGATTTACTTTATAAATAACATTATGAGAAAATATTCTTTAACACATAATACATCGTTTCAGAACATGAATGTGAACATCCATCAAACAATAAGTAAATCTAAATTTATTCATAAATAACAACTGTTACATGTTCCTATAAGAATAGATACAAAACATCTATTGTTCGAATAAAGACTATAACATCACTTGTTCTATCTTTAGCATGAAATACGATTCGTTTGTAATCAGTTGATTATTTCTTCCAATCATCAGCACATAATATCAAGTATTATCGTCACCTGAAGTATAATATACTCAAGTGAATGATGGAAAAATTAATAGTTCTACCATATAGATATCCGAAGTCCTGGCCATGTCAGACTTCCTCAACTTGGTGAGATAAGAAGATCAATTCCTCTTTTAGTGTCCAGTTTCTTTACAATAGAAACACCACTAATCATTTTGAAACTTTCTTGATATATGGGTTTATGTTGTTTTTCCCTTAACTGAACTATAAGTCTATTTGAGTACACAATCTCTTAGACTTCCTTTATTCAATGCTTGAACAGACTGGAATCACTTTCTACTATTCTGATTGAATATTTGCTTTAATTGACGAGACATCCCATATGTTTCACAATTATCCTAGACTTTTTTCAAGTCAGGGTTAATTACTCCGGTATGATGTGAGATACATCAATATCATCGTAATAATACTTCCATCAAAGCATCATGATTAGACTGACTGGTTTTCAGATTTTGTTCAGGTATTGTATCTTTCAATATATATAATTTCTATTTATCCTTAAGAAAGAACGTCAAGATATTATACCAGTTATAAAAATTATAACCATCAAATGTTACTATCTCTTGAAACTCAACAAGAGAAGGGTTTTATAGGGCGTCCGAGTATTAACAGTTATATACAGAATTTAACAAAGTTTGATGTAGTATTTTCAATATTAAGTCTTTATTAATACCTTTTATTGTTTCTAAAACATTAATTTACTAAAGTCTACGATCCAAGTAACGAAACAAGTACACGGTATGTGACCTTTATCCCATCCACTTAATCAAACTTGGTAAGTAGCGATTACCAATTGCATACAATAATTCCTAGATAATGGGATCCTAAACAACTATTTCTCATCTTGGCATGTTTGATCTCATCTATGCCTCAAACCTCTCATGCTTAGGTGACCTTTGTCACACAAGATTCTGATCACGTCTTCCTACTTGAAACAACTTGTAGTATTGCAACTAACCAACGACAAGGTGACCCTTTAGTCACCAGAAACTCGAAAACTACCCCGAACATCATAAGACAATCCTAGTGGTTAGGTGACCCATCGCCCACTAAGACCATACAAATGATACCGAGTGTTTTTCAAAAAGACAGAAACAACTTGTATTTTTAAGAAAAAGGTTTTATATATGTTTTACAATTATATTTTTTTTTAAAAATATGGTCTCATGAATATTGCATGCATCCAACAATTCATGTACCCTTTTGTAAAATTCATAACACATTAAGGTTCTTTAGGTATGAAATAAAACTTCATTTTATTTACTATTTTATGCAATCAATTATAAACTAAAATTCGATATTTTAAAGTTTAATCGTAGAGCGGTTTTAACAACCGTTAATAGTCTTAATAATACATCATTTTAATCTTAAGACTTAGAATTTTGGGTGAGTTCTAAAACAACTATTTTAAATCTCCTTTTAACATTCAAAATCTTATGACTTTATGAATTTGTAGAATAAACTCACTTTATTTTATAAACTCAATTTTATACATCTTATGATAAAATTCATATATGATAAACCAAAACTTAGGTGATGATACTTATGCTTTAAATCTCATTTGACATGCATAAAACATAGTATCAACATGTTGTGTTATGTTTAAAACACTAATATCATATATTAAGTTTCGACTTAAAAACAATCACTAGTTTTATTATTTCTCGTTATAACGCTATAAACTGATTTTTGTCTTTTTAATAAAAACCCCTTATTTATTATAAAGTCATGGAGTTTATATAACGTTTAAGCACCTTTTAAACCATTTTAAATATTTTAAAGTTGACTATTTATAAGTCTTACAATAAAACTACGTTTTTAACAAAAAATCCATTTTTAACCGGTAACCGGTAAAAACGTTTTTAATAAATATCCATTTATAAACATATTATGTTATCTTTTAAATATTTTTTTTACTCAAACTCCAAGTGATATTACTTTATTATAAAATGTTTTGTAGCTTGTAAAAACCATTTTCATACATTAAACAAAACATAAAACAATCATAAAATAAACATCACATGCATGCATTAAAATGTGGATAAACCAAACCATGTCTAGTAATAATTTTTGTGAGCCATCATGAAAATTATTATGCCTTTCCTAGAGGACTTAATGGAAACTTCAAAAGGTCTTCAAGCACCCACTTTCCATGACAACTCTTGTTTGCAAAAGAACTTCAAATCTTCATGTTGTAAAGGTTGTAGCACTTAAACCATTAAGACTATAATTAAGCCCAAAACCAAGAGTAGAAGCTCATGGTTGGGATTATGGTCTCAAGTGGTGAAGTCATCTTCAAAAATGTCATCTCTTCATCGTGTTACATTTAAAAATAAATACAACTAGTCTAACTAATTTATTACAGCAAATGAAAAAAAATACTTATTTATCTATTACATCTTATGAATAAATAAATATCAACCAAACACAACACAAAGGTCCAAATGGCTTGTTTATACACAACTTATCAAATATAATAACAAACAACTATTTGTTTTTTCTAAGACAACTTTTGTATAACCAAAATTCATGAAAAATGGTTATAAATAAAAATAAACAGTTTTAAGCAAGAAGTTGACAAAGAAGACAAATATGGATAATTCTTAACCAAAAGAAATACTTGCTTGTTTTTCCAAAAACCAAATATTATCAAACATAACAAAATCATTCTAACATATAAAAAATGACTCTAATACCACTGATGGGGTTTCGATACAAAGTATAAGCCATTTTTTCATAAAAACTGGTCAACGGGAGCGTTAAAAATAACAAATTTATTTTTGATTTTATAACAAAATCAACCCATCTAGGATCCATTTATAGAAGTTAGAATGATATTAAAAACAACCATAGAGTGTTTTAGAATGATAAACTTTGGAGCCTTTGAACCCACTTGGTTTTTGGGTGTTGATAAAGAGAGAAAAATCAAAGGGTATGATTTTCTCTACAAGTATCCACCATCAAGATCTAGGCACTTGGAATGCTAGTTCCTTCTTGTATTGTTGAGTGTATTAAGCCTTTAAGTACTTAACTCAAATAAGCACTAAATGAGACAACTCGAGAGGGCTTCTAATCACCAAAAAGCTAGCTTTAAAAGGAGAGATGATGAAAATAAAACAAATTGCAACCATCATATGGAAGAGAAGAAAGGAGCTTGAATAACTAGCCAAAAACTCATGCAAATGCATTCCTTATGTACTGTCATGCAAGACATACCTTTAGATTATAATAATATAAAGTATTGGTAGCCTTTTAAAAGTATGAGGGACAAAAGAAAAAAGTTGACAAGCAACCGCTCTTCTTATAATAATAATTTTGGCCATGCTTAAAAAGAAGATAAAAATTGTCTAGCTAGTTTATTAACCAGGGTATGTTAACTCGTTAACTTGATCATGGTTAACCAAAATGTCCAAAACTTTGTACATGGCTTATTAAATTATACCATATGATACAATAACTAGTTATATACTCTTTAATTATTATTTTCACAAAACAAAAATTATTCCCTAAATAAATACAAGAATTGATATTATTTATTAATAAAATATACAAAATGTGACAACTTGATAAAGGTGTGACCCTATAGGATCATATATTATTAACAATATCACTCAATAATGATTCTTGGGCACATGGATTCAACAATTTACCCTTATAGTCACAGGAAACTTCAAAAGGACCATCAATTATTGAATTTCAACACTGATGTCACTGATGAATCACTTTTAGTCACACATGTTTCCTTTGCAGCCTGACTAGCTGCAATATACTCTAAGTTAATTGTTAAATCTACTATGGTGTATTACTTGGTACTCTTCTAAGCTAATACTTCACCATTCAGTAAAAGCACGAATTATGTAACACCTATTTTCCGAGATGGATCAATTTAAGGTTTCAAGGAGTAGAAAGGTTGATTTTTGAGGAAAATCTAGTGTCACGACGTGACAAGCAAAATACGAGAAACACGTTTTGGACCATTTTCACGACGAGAGACATAAGGGCTCATGACGTGAGAGCTGTTGCAGCCCAAGCCCATGATATTTTAGGGTTTGCTTCGTATTTAAGCACCATAAACTCGTTTTTAGGGTTCATTTCCCATCCTCCATCTCTCTAAATCTCAGAAATGCTAACCCTAGTTCTTCATGGTGTTGGTTGATGCTTATTTAGTGATTTTTGGTTCTTTGAAGAAGAAGAAGACTCATTGGGTGCATCCTTTTGGCAATCAAGTTCCTACCTCATCACCTT
This sequence comes from Lactuca virosa, assembly GCF_052849685.1. Taxonomy (NCBI): domain Eukaryota; kingdom Viridiplantae; phylum Streptophyta; class Magnoliopsida; order Asterales; family Asteraceae; genus Lactuca; species Lactuca virosa. The sequence continues at coordinate 116,537,521 of NC_136431.1, forward strand.
GAAGTGCATTTGGACCCTTATATGTCATAAAGGTTCTACCTTTATCTCTAATGCATGCTAGATCTATGGTTTATGATTTCCTTTTTATGGATGGGTTTGATAACATGCATGAGATCCATAAAGTTAGCAACTTTATGCGTTATTAAGGCATTTCCTTTTAGTATGAGTTCATATATGAGTTTTGGTATTGATTTAGACTCCAAGTATGAGTCTTGATCTCATTTTCCCTCTTATTGACCTAATTGGTGTTCAAGTCATGCATTGGACATGCATGACTGTAAAGCTTCAATTTTTATGGTACTTAGGGTTGGAGGGGGACCTTATGGAAAGTTTCAATGATTGTATTAATGGATTAAGAACTTAATGCTCAAAGCTGATCAGAGTAGATCTCACGACATGAGCAATAGCCTGTTACATCGTGAGATGTGGTGTTTGCGACTATTTTGTCCTTTTCCAGTCACGATGTGACCTATGGGTGGCCAGGACGTGACCATTTGCTGATGTTGAATTTTTTAACCATGGTTGACTTTTGGTCAAACTAAGGGTTTTGGATTTCAAACTGAGAGGGTACTCTTTATTGCTGTTAGGTGCCATGTAGGATGAGTCTTTTCTGAGTGAGAGCTGTGAAATTTAGCTACTACTTGTGAGGTGAATCCTATCACTATACTTGCGTGAGTGGTAGTATATGTTGACAAGCTGGGTCTTATATGTTGATTATTGTTGTATGTAAATTGAGTGTTGATAACTCCTAGACTACTTTAAGTCCATAGGACTGCTGATAGTCCCCAGGGTTGCTGATAATCCATGAGGTGTGCTGTTAATCCACATGGCGTGCTATTAGCCATTGTGATTGATGATAGTCCCCAGGGTTGTTGAAGAATCATAGTCGTTATATTGTGTGTTGTGTGTGATATTCAGAATTTCTGATAGTTCCAAGGTTGTTGTTGTTGGATTAGGTGTCTAAGCCCATAACTATAATTGGTATGTACTTGACCCGATAGTAGCATGGTCCTTTTGGGTTTCCTTCACCAAAGCAATTTGATAGGATGGATATTTGAGAAAGAGGTTATTTGTGATTTATTAATATATTATAAGAATAATATATTAACTGAGAAATCATATTATTTAATTGGTATTGGTCAAGAATTAATTTGGAATTAATTTAGTGATCAAAAGAGACTGATTAAATTAACGAGGACTGATTAAGTAAATCAGTAATACATATAGTTTGGGCTAATGATCCATGTTGATTAGAATGGACTAATTTTATGTGGGAGTCCATGAAGAGTTAGTCCAAAGGGCTTATCTTATGGATTATTGCACAAAAGGCCCAAGGAAGTGAATTAGGGTTTACAAGTGAAACCCTAGGAATTCCACACTATAAATGTAACCCCTAAACACCCTAAATTTGGCTAATGTGTTCCATGATGAAACCCTAGCCGTTTTTATGTGCCTCCTAGCCTCTATCTCATTTTCCTCCATTTGCTTATGGTGTTTGTGACTTATTAGAGGCATCACATTTGAGGTGCTAAGCTCTTGAAAGGCCAAGTATTACAATCTACAACAAAGAAGTATTCATCTAACTAGTTTTTATGTTTCAATTATCAAAGTTGTATGCTAGTTGTAGGTTTCATGCTTTGGATAATTTTATTGCATGTATAACTTGAGAAAACTTAGATCCAAAGCCTTAGGGTTGTATGTGCACCATAGGGATGTTATAGTGCTCAAAACCCATCAGTGGTATCAGAGCTTAGGGTGTTTTCTGTTATAATGATGCCTCAAAACCCATCAGTGGTATCAGAGCTTAGGGTGTTTTCTGTTATAATGATGCATTGGTTAATTGTTCAAAGAAAAAAAAAATTGTTTTTTGGAATCTGTCTGGTGACCACGACGTGGTGGCTCGTCAGTTAGCAAATTTTCGAGTTTTTGGTCAAGTTTTGGATTAGGATCATTACCACCAACTGTTTTGACTGATAAAAATCATTTTTTTATGATAAGGTAATGACAATCCTCATCCAATTAAAAGATAAATTGTCAAATTTTAAGATAATTACTAGATTATATGATAAGCTAATTATTTGTATTATTTGATTTAAAATTATCTTGCTGTATGAGTTGAATTAGATCAAATTGGTAAATGATAAAAATATGTGATTATTTTACTTGTTTAAAATTTGATCTAAATGGCTTTAGAGAGTTACAAACTTGCCATCAAGTTTTGGAATTGAAAAGGTCTTGAAGAGTTACAAAACTTGCCATCAAGTTTTGGAATCCAAAAGGTTTTGAAGAGTTTCAAAACTTGCCTCAAGTTTTGGAATTTGAAAAGTCTCACTTATGAAACATTAAATTCTAAAACCCTAGTAATTTGAAAAGGTTCAAAAAATGCACCTCTTGGTTTTGTAACTTAAAATTTAATTAAGTAGCCTTAATTGTGAAATCTTAAATTTAGAACCTTGATATTTTGAATAGTTCAAATTATTCTCTTACGGTTTTATTAAATTAATCAAGTGTTTAATTAAAAGAGAGAATAATATATCCATAATGACATGGTTTAAGTTTAATTAAATTAAAAGACTAATTAATTAATAGATTAAACCACTTAGTATTTTAAATGTGTAAAATACACTCTTATAGTATATAAAATTAAAAGTCTAATATATTATGTATGTATAAGTAAAAGTCAGTCTTACCGTTAGTAGGCCTCATTCACGAAGCTGGTCTATAAGGGGGGGGGGGGGGTAAGGAAATTGCCTATAAAATGGCGATTGAATGAGTGTCCACTCTCACCCACCGCTTCCTTGACTAGTGGAGGGTCGTTAGCCGAACGGGTAGGATAGGAAATTATTTCTCATTAAAAGTATAATGAATTATAAAGTAGCTAAACCTTTTATAAATTCTCAATCTTAGTTACTTAGGAAAAATGTGAATTTGGTGCTAATCCATGAAATTGCACATTGTATCTTGTTGGTCTTTAGTGGAGCGTGTGTGGTTAACCGGCACACTAATGTGGGACTAATAAAGGATAGCAATGGGTAGCTTGTAGTTTGTCATAGATCAATGGAGCGTGTGTGGTTAACTGGCACATTGATTAGGTGATAAATGACTTCGAGAGTACCAAGCTAATTTGCATTGTTATTCACACCTTGTTTGTGATCCTCGGTATCCCAGTTACAAACTTGAAAGGGCATAATCGAGATTAAACATACCATTGAAAAGTTCAATGAATCTCAAAAGATCTAGGAATTTCATTTAAAAACCTAATTCGTTTAAAATTTCGTTTTCGTGGTGGAATTGGTAAATCGTCATTTACCTACCTTCAAATAATTTGCAATTGGATTATGGCATCCCTCTTCCGAATTGTGAATTATTGTGTTGGATCCTAGCCTTAATATTTCATTTGGGTGTTATACTAAGGATTAAATCAACTTGCTTGAATTTCTCCCCTTATAGAGGTCTAGTTTTGACAACTATGGTCTTCCTTATCCTTTTGGAAAAAGGTTTCCTCATGAAAATGATATTCCACATGGCGATCAAGATGAAAGATCAATCTCTTTTTCGTGCATTGGTGGAATTGGAAATCATACTTCACTTCCTCCACCTCCTCCAATTATTCTCCCTGACCCACATGTTCGACGACTTGCAAAGTTTAAGGTCACTCAAGCCCTATTGGCAAGCAAACACGAAGATGGAAAGTTTGTATGTGCTCACGTCTTAAGATGAAGTTGCGTATTGAAAGGCTAGGAATGTTGGGTGTCGTTTTCCAGAGGAAGTTGGCCGTTGACTTGGTTCTTCAGTCACTCCCCAAGTCATATGGTCAGTTCGTTAAAGACTGTTATATGACAGACCACGACATGACCCTTATTGATCTAACCTATTTGCTTATTGCTGCTGAATCAACAATGATTTGGAGCACTGGTCAAGCAAATTTGTCTGGAAGATCAATCTTTCAAACTTCCATGGACATTAACAATGGCTACATTGGAAATCCAGAAAAGCTTTCTCTTCCCAATGGAAAGGGATTAGCCAAGGTCAAACCGTTTGACCAAATGGTAAAGGGAAAGCCTGAATCTGAGATACTCCCATGTACCGTTCCGAAAGGGTCTGTTTGCTTCTAATGCCAAGAGAAGGTGCATTGGATGCGAAGCTGTCGTATCTACCTAAAGGATCGCAAGGATGGCAAAGTCAAAATGTATGACTCTACTTCAGGTAAGTCCACTATCTAACTCTATTAAGTTCCTATTTGCAGATTTTTAATACATGATATGATAAGATTGCATTTTGATATTTTGTAGGATCAAAGAAAAGAAAGGAATCTTAAAGGAAGAGTAAGCCGAGTCTGGTTGCGAAGAGATGGATTTCGATCGCATGGTTCGTTGATCAGATTTTTGAGATGTTGCTTAGGAGTTATGATAAATTTCTTAGGATTATTTAGTAAGGACAAGCTTTCCGCATTTTATAAATAAAGAAAATTTTGATTTTATCTTATTTTATGTTTTCTTGCAATGACATTTGTGAAAATTGTTGTTTGTATGTTTCTATTAATAGCAATAGTTTGATTCTTAGTTATATCGATTGTGGTAGTGTCGTGATTTTCTAAGTAAGGAAAGATTCTCATCGCCCAAGTTTCAATTGGACAGAAACTTGGAATCATGTGAAAATCTTGGTACTTAGGAAATTGAGACTAATTCCTTGTTCACATATGTATGTGAGTCAAGTGTAGGACTAGGAGATCTAGTACACATTGATGTGAACTAGTCAGATCCACCACAAGAGTGATAAAGACTATTCGTCATGATTTACTAATGGTTCAGTAAATATGGTTATGATTACAAGTTTAAGTATAATTCTAATACCTTGAAAAGTTTCAAAGTATAAGCAGAACGAATAAGAAGAATCAATTAGGCAGAAAGATGAAAGTTTCTCCAATCTGAAAGGAAAGGAGAGTACTTTAGTATCATGTTTTATGATCATCCTTATGATTATGGAACCATGTCTCAATTGATCCTCTAAGGATACCTTAGTGCATTTATATGACTAAGGAGAGGTATCGAGAATTGTTAAATGGTTAAAATCAAAAGGATGAGTCATACTTTGTTCCAAAATCGAGTCTTAGAGTTATGAGTGACATATCCTAAGTAGGTTTATAACACCTCATGAAATGTGGAGTAGAAATATTTCTTACTCTTGCACATTTGGAATTGGTAGTTGTGATGTTTTGGCTAAAACAAAGACCAACTAAGACCAATTAAATGAAGTGTTTTTCTTGGTAAGAACCCGCACGAACTCTTGAATATTTGTTTGTCAAGAATGTTTCTTGAAAAGAGAATCTTATATGTCAAGAGGTCAGTGGGAGTCTTAAATATCTTGAAAAGTTTCAAAAACTAATCAAGAATAAACCTATATTTTACCACTAGCACACAACTTGAGGGTCGTAACCTATCGTGTTGACACATTCTTGTTTCTATGCCATTCCAGTTAAGTTGACTATGCACGTGAGTTGTATGAGTCCTCATTTGATCGCATAACGCAAAACACCTTGATCAGTGAAAGTACATTGATATGTGTGGGTGAGCTACTCAATAACTTGGAAGCAATGGTAGGCCCTTGTGCTAACAAATGGCAAGAAATTAAAATTGAACAAGTTCAGTCCATATGAGTTCAGATTTGTCACAAACCTTGTCTCATGATTATGGTTATGAAAAATTCACATGGATAGGAACACATACACTATAAAATCTAAGTGGAAAAAGGTGTCTCTCCCTCATGAATATGATTGTGAGGAAATGCATTCACTAGTAGATTTTAAATTTAGCAGATGTGATATTTGCGTTCTAGAATTCGATTATGATTACGGCATTCCTCGTCATAGTTCGAATTGTGAGAAATGGCAAATAGTCTGAACATTCGGGACTTACTACTGTAAGTTCTAAAATAGTTTAGACACATATATGAGCTATCTAAGGAAAGGTGTATGAGTTTGAGAAGCCTAGATAAAGTTTTATCGAAGCATCTTGTATCAGAAATCTAAACTTTGGTAAGAAAGTTAATAAGTATTGATTTCTTGAAGTCCATCTGATTTCTGGGTACATGTCAAAGCTAGTGGAAGCATAAGTGTTATGCTAGTAAGGACATAATTATTGTGCTAGTGGGAGCATAATCGTTATGATAGGTGTTGCGAGTTAGCAATGCTATTTATAGGAAACAAAGTTTTGATTTGCAAAGTTGCAGGGTTTGAAAAGTTGTTTTGCTATGGTGAGGGATAAGAACTAATACTTCATTTAGAATCTAAAAAGGTTAGATTGAGATTTTAATAGAATCTAGTCATGTACATATGTGAATGTTATGTTGAAATGATTTAACATAAGAAAATTTTGTATGTGGAAATATTATAGCAAAGGACTGGTCAAGTATCATGTCTTTATGTAGGACATTATGAATTGTATCCCACATGCTTCGGGTATAGGATCGATTGCATATGCTATAATATTTACCTGTTCTACTTTTCCAAATGCTTGGGGCATTGAGAGGGAAAAGGGACCAGAACCGGTTATGATGAAAGTCATTAAACAACTTTCAAGCACGATCTAAAGTTCGCTGAAGATTGGTTGCTTATGGACAGCTGGAAGTATAGTAATGGATGTACCATATTGAAATAATCATGAACAGATGGGATTCTATTAAGAACGAATTATCATATGGAAAATATGGAAATGTTTCCATAATGGGAGTTGGATATTAAGAATCTATGTGTAGAAACTTTTATGCAAGAAGGATGTTCAAAGGAATGTACTTTGAATATGAGACTTCGTATCTATGGAATTGTCTTGTAACGATCTCCAATGGGATGTTTTGTAATTGGCAAAGTCTCTGTGACTTTGGTGCCTCGACATTAGAAAAGGATCATTGCATGAAAAGTTAGACTTTGACATATTCAGAAGTGGCAAGAATTTTGTATTCTTACACTTGTGTTAAGGATTTGGAATTGTGAAATGAGTATCATTGGAAATGTTTCCAGTTGATCTGTTTCACAAAGAAAGGACCATAGTTAAACATAGTGTGCATGTCTAGAGCATGGGATAACTATTGTTTTAATTCAAGTATTAAGTTGATTAGTCGAAACATTATACAATGAATAATGTGTAATCGATATGGTGATTAAATAATAAGTGTTTTTGTATTTATATTCAAAAGTTTTGAGACCATATTGGATTAAATTATTCTTGTGTTTCACTTCGCATGTTTTACTTCCCAAATAACTAGGTTATTCAAACATCCACAATCGATCATACTTTGGAAGTAAGTAATGAGGAAAGACTGTCATGAATCCGTCTGTAGATTGTCTAAAAGCTTAGACATAGCAAATGTTTTCTGCAGTATTCATGAGTACTCCTGAAATAGGAATTTGAGTATTGGATTAAACCCACGCTCACGTGAATCACTTCATGGATTTTATCACGAGTGATTGTGAGACGATAATATCTTATATTCTTGAAGCAGAGACATATGAGTTGTATTTTACAAGTGAGTTGCACATTGATGATGTGTAAACGCACTAGTAACTTGGTGTTATAAAACATATAGTTGTGTGTGATTTGATGAGTAAATTGAGCAAGCATATGAGTCAAAGTTTATCCGTTCCTTTTACCGTGAGAGGGATAAAAGCGATATTTATGGGCCCCTCGATGATTTAGTGATGACACCCTAAGCGCTTGGCCAAGCTTGGACTATGTTGATGTGTTCAATGTAGTCTGTTGTCAGTCGTCATAAATCGAAAGTCGGGAAACAACACATGGACAAAGAGAATGATTATAATCCATGTCTCAGTCCATACGATATGTTGAAGAATGGAGGAATATATGATCCCTTATCTAAAGGACGCGTTATTGATTAGAGTTCAACAACAGCTTTTGAGAGCTACGATTGCTAGTCGGTTTTTGAAGTCGTACTTGCATTTATAGTTATTAGACTTATCGAAGTGGGAGACTGTTGGATTAGGTATCTAAGCCCATAACTATAATTGGTATGTACTTGACCCAATAGTAGCATGGTCCTTTTGGGTTGCCTTCACCGGAGCAATTTGATAGGATGGATATTTGAGAAAGAGGTTATTTGTGATTTATTAATATACTATAATAATAATATATTAATTGAGAAATCATATTATTTAATTGGTATTTGTCAAGAATTCATTTGGAATTAATTTAGTAATCAAAAGAGACTGATTAAATTAACGGGGACTGATTAAGTAAATCAGTAATACATATAGTTTGGGCTAATAATCCATGTTGATTAGGATGGACTAATTTTATGTGGGAGTCGATGAAGAGTTAGTCCAAAGGGCTTATCATATGGATTATTACACTAAAGGCCCAAGGAAGTGAATTAGGGTTTACAAGTGAAGCCCTAGGAATTCCACACTATAAATGTAACCCCTAAACACCCTAAAATTGGCTAATGTGTTCCATGATGAAACCCTATCCGTTTTTGTGTGCCTCCTAGCCTCTCTCTCATTATCCTCCATTTGCTTATGGTGTTTGTGACTTATTAGAGGCATCACATTTGAGGTGCTAAGCTCTTGAAAGGTCAAGTATTACAAGCTACAACAAATAGGTATTCATCTAACTAGTTTTTATGTTTCAAATATCAAAGTTGTACGATAGTTTTAGGTTTCATGCTTTGGATCCAAAGCATTAGGGTTGTATGTGCACCATAGGAATGTTATAGTGCTCAAAACCCATCAGTTGTTATATGGTGTGTTGTATGAGATATTCGAAAAACTCACCAAGCTTTGTGCTTACAGTTGTTGATTAAATATTTTTGCAGGTAATCATTTGGTTTGCAAAGGCGGCACTATACACACACATCAGCAACTTTATGATTCAAGATTATGTGTTGTCTTCATTATAACTTTGATTTATGAATAACGGTTTTTAAACAAATGATTTATTTGAATGTATCATTATTAAAAAGGAAAAACTTGGCCTGGGTTTTTGGATGTTTCAAGTTGGTATCAGAGCCCTGGTTTGAGGGATTTAGATGAACACTCTTGGGATTCCAAACTCAAACTATGGAGCTGAGAGTTTTTATAAACCTTTTTAGAAAAGATTCATATCAAGAGCAGAAAAGGGATGATGCGACGTGTACAATCAACTGGAGCTCGAAAAGTGATTTCCTAAGTATCCATATTGAAAGATCTAGTATGTCGAAGAGTCATTTTAGAATGATATTGCTAATAAAATATGATCATATAGTGTCACACCATATAGCAAGTTACTGCCAATTGATTATTTATTAGTATAATTTGATTATTAATAAATATATCAACACTTGTATTTAATTGGAAAATTATTATTTCATGGAAATAATATTTTACTAATTGAGAATTTTTTATTTGTAAAAATAATATTTATTGGAGAAACAACAAATTATGAAATATATCATAAAGTATGATTATTTATAAGTTATATTTATATCTTAATAAACTAGTTCAATTATATAAGATAGTTTAAGCTAGTTACAATTTATATAAAAGATAGTTTTATATAAAATAAGATATTTATATATGACTAGTTATATAAATATATATATGTTGGGAATTATTTATAAAAATGATTGATTTTTATTAAGATAACACACACACACACACACACATATATATATATATATATATATATATATATATATATATATATATATATATATATATATATATATATATATATATATATATAATAACTAGCCATGAGACAACTTTTGTCTCATGTGAGACATCGTTTTTCCGAAAATTGATGGAGAGACAAAGCATGGCTCTCTTTTGAATTGTTTAATCAATTCATGCCATGCTTGCGAAAAAGTTGTCCATGCTTTTGCTTTATAATCTCCTTTTTCTTTTTGGGCATTATATAAGGGAGGGCATGGAAGGGTTTTAATACACTTTTTGCAGGTCTTCTTCCTCCTCTTCTTAGAGCCAAAATCGTGAGCATGAGAGGCTCTAAAGGGCTGCCATATTTTCAAAGTTTAAGTCTTTACTTATCCTCCTTTCTATTGTATTTTGATATCAAAGAATGTCCCTTTGTTGCTTCACCTTTGAACATATATTAGGTATATATTTCAAAGGCTTGTGAACTAGCATGTTTTGATGGTTCTACTCTTTCTTGGTGGATACTTGTAGATAACTCTTGTTTAAGAGTTTCATGCCACACTTTATCAACTTCCAACCTCCTATGAGGATCAAAGTCTTCAAAGGTTGTTATGCTTTCCCTTCTATGGTTGTTTTAATCTTTCTAACTCTTGAAAAATGATCCTTGGTGGGTAAAATAGTTTTAGTTTTATTCAACATTTTTTTAAAGCTTCCGTTGTCATTTTACCGGTTGTGAAACCGGATTTTTGAATAAAAACTTGTGGTAGCACAGGTATATGAGATTGATAGTGGTATGGTATACTAACTTAGAGACTTGGAGGCAATTCTTGGAACACATACGGATAGGTGTGGAAGGTAGTAGGGGCCCATACTACTTAATGCACAGGATCTGTATGGGGATCGGGAAGGGTAAAAAGGGTTTCTAAGAAACTAGTGGAGGGTTGGTAGTGTGGTATAGAACTAATGTTAATTGCAGTCTTACTCATCACTGTCAGCCTGTCCACTATGATTACATAGAATGGGACCGGTAATCAATTAGGCTAGAGTATCCGAGGCAGTTTGGGTCTGGTTGGTGCAAACCTGAGAGGTTTAGCTAATTTAGAGACATCGAGGACCTTGCTTGAAGTAGTGTCAGCCTGAGTTGCGCGACTTAAAAACGAAGATGTTGTGATGATCAGCTCGAGGATTCCATCCTAAAGCTGAGTGGTAATCCGATGGCAAGGGATGTTACTTGCTGCATCGGGGTTGTGTTTTCCTACTTCCTGTGCTCAAAGAAGGAGAGATCGGTTGTGGGTAAGTTAATGGTTAAGATAGGAGATGGTGTTCTCCTCATCGGTTCTGCTGAAGGAAGGAGAATTCTGATTCGTTGTAAATCTTCTCCGGGTCGCAAAGAAGGGATATTTGAGACTAAGTGGTTCTTGTGGTTCGATGACCAAGGTGAAGGCCATGTCGCAGGTGGAATATGTAACGTAGATTCTAGAAGATCATGTGTATCCGGGGAGACATCGAGTTGATCCTCTTCTGGGCAGAAGAGTTATGTGGAGGTGTTGAGTTTGTTAGAGCTGTATTTTAAGCACCTATAGCACTAGTACAAAAATGACCTACGGACACACCATAAAAGTGTGACCATATGCGTATAGTGACATTTTATTTTTTCACTGAAAGTGTGACGGAAGGTGACGCCATTGTATGGGTCTTATGGTCACATTAAAATGTAGTGTCCGTATGATATGAAAATATGTGGCCGTATTATAAAAGTGTGGCAATTGGATAGAGAATTTTGTTCCTAAAATCAACCATTTTATCCAATATTGTGGCGTTAAACCGCCAGTAGACACATTTATTTCGTAATTGTAGTAACTGTATATCACCAAATGGCGACATACATGTTGTTTCAATGTGACGTTTTGCTAGTAAATTGTCACACAATTCAAAGTTTATTAAGACAATTGGGTATCTTTTGTAGACATGTAATTACGGTAAAAATGACCATGTTCATTAAATGGTCACATGTAATTAATTTCATAAGTCGCGATTTGCTAATAATTAGTTACAAAAACAATCTTTTATTGTGACTATTGTCTATCGTATAGAAACACAAAATTAAGTGAAACATGAGCATAAGTATTATAAAGACACACATTTTATAAAAATTAAGGATTTAATATTAGCTTACGGCCATATTTGTAACGCTTATCATGACTGATGCTATCATTCAGACATACAAAAAGTCGTAACTATGACTATTTTATATTCTTTCGACATAGAAAATTAATTAAAAAATAACCGTAATCTATTTATAGACACAATAGTGTTTGTAATTGTGACAAATATTCACTTTATGACCATAACAATTTGCTTTAAATATGTCCGATTTTATCATTTAGACATTAAAAATTGTTGAGTGTGACTATTGTTTGTATTATAGTCAGATACATATGCGTAAACCATAGTTGTACATCTCTTATAGTCACATAATGTTTTTTTATAATTGTGACTATTGTAGAACTTGTAGTCACATGGATGTAATAATGCATGACACACTGCTATGATTTTGACACACAAGTATTGTTTAAACGTGATAATACATAAAACATTAGTCACATGATTATTTAATAAAGTGACATGTGATATCTTTTTAACACACCAAAATTTTCAATGTTGAAACGTTTTTTTGATTATGATATGACTAATATTTATCTAAAGCCACATGAAATTTTTGTAATTGCAGTTGTATGTAACATTTGGTCACCAGTTTGATTGAACATCAACAGTTATAAAAATGATAAAACCCAAAAAGAGAATATTATTAAGAATAAAATAAGAAAACTTATACATAAGTTCGCAATTTAAATAGTAAAGACAAAAACTTGTAATAAAGACATATCTACAAACCTTACGATTGGAATCGATATATTGTAACCTAAATTAAGAACCATATCTTCGATAGTTTTGGCTTGTTCATATAGCTCGTTGTCTGCTTGATCATTCCATCTAGCGTTGTAAAACATTTCTTTTGCTTCTTCGAAATGTGAAGTTAAGTGTTTTGATTGGATGTTGGATTTGGTACCCATTGCAACAAAAAGTTGTAGGTATCAATTCACCTTCCCAATCTTTTCATGTCTCGAGTAATATCATCTTTCCTTGGTGAACTGTATTTGGAGGTAGAAAATTTGTGGTATCTGGAAACTACATTTCAAGATCCAACATTACATTACAGTCTCGAATTATTTGATTTCAGATTTTCTATCTAACAATATTAAATAGTTACCATCCAATTCTAGTAGCTTATCAAATGACTGCATCTATTCAGGAACTAATGGAAGATGTTGAATGTAATCTTTATGCATTGACGACATCATCCCTTTTGTCCCACCTTCTTGTCTATGTAAAAATAATCAGGTTACTTGAAAGATAGGAGCCAAAAATTCAAAACCAAGGACAAGGTCCCTGTTACACTAAACAGAAAGTAAATCATGTTCCACCACCGAAAGAATGGCACACCTGAAAACATGCATAATTGAAATTGTTAATATTAAAGAAATGTGAATAATTGACTTTGATGAATCAATACTTTGTTTTCTTAATCAATCGTGTATTAGCATGTATAGTATATGGAATTGTTAGCCATGGCAAATGGAAGCTATATATTTTTCAAAAGACATAATCTTACCTTGAGGAGATCGTCACAGACATATTTTGTTAGCCATTGCAGATGGAAGCTATATATTGGCTTTCCAACATCCATAAAATATTTTAATTTTGTAACCTGTTGGTCTAGTGTGAGAGCTCGACCTCCCTGTATAACAAGGGTGCCAGAGGTTCATACAAGAATAATTTACTAAACAACGCATCTACAAACATAATTTACCTTGATGCTTCAATAAGCAAAGGAATTCCTTTTCTAATCCAACCCTAAAGCCCTAGTGGACGACAAATAATCAGCCTTAACCATGACTATTATACATCATATAGTCACACCATGTAAAATAATTAAACAATTGCAAGAAGCTTAGCATGAATGTAGTTCATAATAAGAATAAAATCAAGGACCCCCTTGGGTCAGAGCATTGCAGGTTTTGATTGGACTAAATTTGCATGTATAGTTGTATACTTATTGGGAAAAGTATGGTTGGAAACTTTACAAAATAGTCCAAAGACTATATCAACCTGCAATGTTAGTCCCTTAACAAGTTTTGTTACCCTATCAGCATAATTCTAACTAATAAGTTATAACAATCAAGTTTCCATACACTAATCTGTGTCAACTTAGCAATAGTATATTTTTATCTTTCAGAAAATGAACATCTTTTTTTTTTCAAAACGAATATAACGAAATACTGGTGTCATTGAAGTAGAGGCGTCTCCACATCACAATACTCCCTTCAAATTTCGTTTTCTTCTTTTTGTAAAAATCCCTCTTTTCCTTTAGCCCATAGAACAAAGTACAACCCAGTAAACATCACAAACATACCTGTAAGGCTGTGTAAACAAGATAAAAACTTGATGAACAATCAAAACAAATGATCAATTATGTCTAGTGTTAGATCAGTAAAGCACATGGCACAACTGTTTAATGCATGAGTATAGTATGATACCTTCCAATAGCAATGGAGTGACCTAAGAAGCGAGAAATGACAACAGTGATGATAGTGCCAATGGGATTGAACATGGAAACCAAAACAGGACCTCTCTTCCTCATTGCGTATCCATTGAAGCTTACACAAAATCTGGATACTAAAATGCTAGATCGTCATAGTGAATGATAAAACAAAGTTCAGAAAGTAACCTATAACAACCTAGAATGCTAAACGAATCTGCCATAGCTTACAAGAATAAGCCACTTACTCTGCAATCAACCATAAAAACTTCAATCAGTTCATAAGCAGATGAAATTTTCTTGCCCCTTCGTCTTCTCTAAGGCGCCTATTGATCATCCCAAAACCCAATTCACTCCTAATCAACCAATTCGAAGAGGCAGAAAGGCTACATTCGAGATGAAGCAGAGAAAACTGGGATGAGGTGATGAGGCATTTAATGGTTGTAGCGATGGTTCTTGTGTAGGTGGCGTGTAGTGGTGAAGGGTGTGTGTGTGTGTCATGTATTGCATCATAGTTTCTCGTGGGTTATGGTATGGAGGTCGACAATGGTGAGTGGCTCTTGACTATCGGATGTGTCAGAAGGAAGGTCGCCATATGTGGACCGACGATGGTGAATTAACCGGCATTGTGTGTTGTCGGCGGCTGATTTTAGGTTAGAGAGAAGATAGATAGTAGAGAATAGAGGGGAGGAGCATATCAGGAGTGTTCCAAAATGGAATTAGGTCTACCAATGAGGGAAATTGAAACTGGGAAGCGGGAAGTGAAAATGAGAGCGGCAACCTGAAATTATCAGATTTAATTTTGAAATTTTTTTAAAGAAAAACTAAAATTTTCAAACTCTTACACATGAAATTATCATATTTAATTTTGAAAATTTATACAAAAACTAAAATTATCAAACTCTCAAAGTTAATGATTGACATATATTATTAAATAAATTTTCAACAAATTAACCATAATTTATATATATATATATATATATATATATATATATATATATATATATATATATATATATATATATATATGTATATATATATATATATATATATATATATATATATATATATATATATATATATATATATATATATATATATGTGTGTGTGTGTGTGTGTTTGTTTATAAATACACAAGGCATATAAGTGGAGAATATAATTTTGTTGTGATTAGAAATCAATTTCAAATATGTTTTTCTAATTTTTAATAATATGTATGTAAAAATATACCTCACACTTAGGGGGGTGGTGTAAGGGTATGGTGGAGTGGATGAGTCTAAATGTAAGGTGTGGGGTGTATGTAGTTGTGGATCTTAGGATATGTAGCATAAGGTGAGGTGGGGGTAGGGTAGGGGTGTGTGGGAGGGTAGGTGGGTGGGTGGGTGGGTGTGGGTGTGAAGGTGGAATGGGGTAGGCGTTAGTATGGGAATGTGGGAAAGGACTTAAATCCCTAAGTTATAAGCCTTAAGCATTAGGCCACAAGCTATAAGCCATATGTCATAAGCCTTAAGCCATAAGTTATAAGTCTTACCCCTAAACCATAAATTGGAAGCCTTTATTATTAAGCATAAATTAAAAACCTATATGTCATGAACCTTAAGCCATAATTCATAAGCCATAAGCCTTAAACTTAAAACATAAGCCATAAGCCTTAAGCCTTAACCCCTAACCTAAAACCTTAAGCCCTAACTTAAAACCTTAAGCCCTAACCCTAAGCTAAAATCCGTAAGGCATATGACATACGACATAATACATAAGACGCAAGACATAAGACATAAGAAATAAGACATAAGACATAAGACATAAGACATAAGACATAAGACATAAGACATAATACATAAAACATAAGACATGACATAAGACATAAGAAATAAGACATATGACATAAGACATAAGACATAAGCCAAATCCAAAAGCCATAAGCCACAAGACATAAACCATAAGCTATTAAGACATAAGCCATAAGCATAAACCATAATCCATAAGCTATAAGCCATAACCAGTAAGCCATAAGTAGTTAACACTAATCCATAACCCATAATCCATAAGCCTTAAACACTAAGCTACAAACCATAACTCATAAGTCATTCACTATATGCCACAAGCTCTAAACTATATGCCATAAGCCTTAAGTTATAACCCATAAGTC
Organism: Lactuca virosa; assembly: GCF_052849685.1. Taxonomy (NCBI): domain Eukaryota; kingdom Viridiplantae; phylum Streptophyta; class Magnoliopsida; order Asterales; family Asteraceae; genus Lactuca; species Lactuca virosa. The sequence goes on from NC_136431.1 coordinate 116,553,910, forward strand.
TTAAGCGCCAAGCCACACAAGTTAAACCACATGTATAAGCCATAAGCCACAAGGTATAATTAAGCGACAATCCATAAGCAATAAGTAGTTAGCAATAAGCCATAAGATCTAAGCCTTGATCCATAGGCCATAATCCCTAAGACTTGATCCCTAATTCATATGTAATGAGCCATAAGACATATTAAGTCATAAACCCTAAGCCTTAAGCACTAAAAAGCCTTAAGCCATACTCCATAAGTCATAAGCTATAAGCCATAATCCATAAGTCATAAGCATAAGCCATAATCCATAAGTCATAAGCTATAAGCCATAAACCATGAGCCATAAGCCATAAGCCCACCTACACGACACCGATACACCCACTAATCTAACACCCATTCCTAATTGGTAAGTGTCACCCCTACCATACACACCCTACCCCACCCTCACCTTACCTTGGCCATCACAACCATGCATCCCTACCTAAATATGAACACATACACCTTACCATATCCTAAATCCCTATATCCAACCGCCTCTACCTAGACCCACCTTTTATATACATGTACACCCCCACGCACACCCCTACACCATTTACCTATACATACCAATGCACACCCAACCACATGTATATATATATATATATATATATGTATATATATATATATATATATATATATATATATATATATATATATATATATATATATATATATATATATATAAGATAGAGAGGGAAAGCTCGGATAAAGATTTTTATTTTCAAAAACATTAGGTATGCGATGAAGATAAGTGATGACGGTGGGTATGATGATAAATAAATTAAAAAATGTTCAAATTTTATTTTACATTTGTTAAAACCCAACCACATAATAAGTTGAAATAACATAAACAAACACATAAATATGGGGGTATAGGGTAAGCATGTTGGTGTGGGGTAGGTGTGTCTATGTATAGGTCTTGTAGGTTATATGGAGTGAGAGTGGATGGGCATGGGAGTGTGGTTGTAGATGTGGGGTGGGATGGGTGGTATAAGTATGGGTAGCCGTGGGGTGTGGGATAGGGTAGGTATCAACATGGGTTTGTGGGAATTGGCTTTAAACCTTAAGCATTAAGCCATAAGTTATAAGTCATATGCCTTAAGTATTAAGCCCTAAACCATAATATGTATGACTCAAGCTCTAAGTCGTTAGCAATAATCCCTAAGACTTAAGCCCTAAACTGTAAGTCGTAGCCCTAAGCTTTAAATGATAAGTTTAATGCCTTAATCCTTAAGCCCTAGTATCTAAACTATATCCCACAAGCCATAAAACCTATGTCTAAGCCATAAACCCCAAGCCCTAACCCATATGCCTTATATCATGAGCCCTAACCTATAAGCCTTAATACATAAGCCATGAGGCATTAACCATAAGTCTTACAACTTAAGGCTTATACCTTAGGGCTTAGGGTTTATGGATTAGGGATTAAGTCTTATGGCTTCAGCTACATAACCTATGGCTTATGGATTAAGGCTAAAGGCTTATGACTTTAGGCTTAACTCTTATAACTTATGTCTAGTCACTTGTAGATTAGGGATTAGAGATTATGGCTTTAGGCTTAAATCTTATAACTTATGTCTAGTTGCATAAGCAATAAGTCCTAAGCCATAAGTCATATGCCTTAATCTATAATACATAAGCCCTAAACCTTAAGCATAAGACCTAATCTCTAATCCATAAGTCATAATCCCTAATCCATACACGATAGGCCCTAAGCCATAAGCCACCAATACCTACATATAAACCCCTACGTACATCCTACCATATCTTAAACCCATATCCACCCATCCTACCCAAACCCACCTGTACATGTATCTATACCCACACCTTAAGTACCCCTACGTACATCCTACCATATTTTAAACGCTAAGTACCACACATACTCCATACACCCCACCTCCACCCCTACTACCACAACCAGCCATCCCACCTCAGTCGAACATATCGTTTTGTCTATCATTCATCATCTATCCCTTATCATTACGTTATCTCACCTACGTCACCATAAATGAGTTCAAAATTTTTTATTCCATTTATCTTTAATGATTTAGATCCGGTTTGACCACACCATGTTCGATGCTACACCTTCACCGACCTCAACTAACTTCATCGTGTTTGATCCTTCCATCTCTAACTTCGACCTCCGATATCCACAATTTAATCTTATATATATATATATATATATATATATATATATATATATATATATATATATATATATATATATATATATATATATATATATATATATATATATGCAATCGTTACGATGATAAAATGGTCGATCCATGTCACTAAACCCAAACTTATAACACGAGTCCGATAGTCATTTGAACGATAATATAACCTTTTCAATTTTAAGAGAGATCAATCGAAAACCAAATTACTAAAACGTATGAAAGCATATAACAAACCATAATGACTATTTTTTTAGTTTCTTTATAGAGTATCATAAATAAAAAGAAAAAGATATATATTTTTAGTATTTAAAGGTCTTAGGAAGCAAAATCCATAAAAAGTTTATAAATTCATAAACCATAAAAAAACTATATAAAATGAGTAAATTGACATTCCTTTTTGTTTTTGCAAACAAACAAATAAAATTCAATTTCCATGAATTCAAAATCTTTCGAATTTTAGTTTTTTTTACAAATTCACATTCCCTTGCTTTTTGTTGTTTTCCCTCCTTTCATTCCTATTATTTATTTCAATTCCACTCCTCATGATTTTGGATAGAACCCTAAATCCAATTGCCCCTGCTGCTCATCGCCTCTACAGAGGCAAAATTATTTCCTAAATTTTATATGTTGTTTTCCCTTTCTCCTTCTAATCTAATATTGCTTTCTCCCTTCTTTCTCATTCCTTCACTCCATCTCCTCTGATTGGATCGGCTCCACAACAACATCCATATCCAAATCTGCAAGTTAGTTTATCGGTAAGTTTTTTCTTCAAACACTAAATTGATTTCAGTTGGCAAATGAATGACATTTGTTAAACTTGTTGTGGAGTGGATGATTATGAAAACAAGCAGGACTAGCAATACACAAATATTAATATTCTCCACACCCAAATTTCAAACTTCAAACTATCGGTTATTACATTTGAAGAGATATTCAATTACGGAATTCGCCACCATCATCCAGTAATATTGAAAAGCCCTACAATTTCACTGGCTTACTACTTAACGCACAGACCAACCGACCAAAGCTGCATCTTCGATTCTCCATTTTCCACTGCCTTCTTTCCCCCAAAATCGATGTTTCAACAACACCCATGGAGGCGGCGGTGAGGCAGCGAAACAAAAGGAAGGCTCGACGATGTCCAGACCCAACCATATTCGAGGTTTCTCTTCGGTTGTTGGGAAGGAATCGACCTGAACCATCCATCAGTTACTGCTTGCTTGAGTGACAATGCTGATGAACACTATTTTCACACACACACACCCACTCTCTCACCCTAAACCCTAAAGTCTCTAATGCTAGGATATTTATATCGATAATTTTAGTCGAGTTGAATGCCTTTCGGATCGAGTCCTTACAGGTCCGAGAGAGGGAAAATGGGGGAAAATGACATGTTGCGCTCCTGCAATGGTAAAACAGAAGAAGATAATGAAGTTCTGAAACTTGTCAATTCTAGTCCCTGGGATTAGGCATAATGACGGAATCTACCCTAACTTCAACTTAATTTAACTAAAGTGGTTTCTGAAAATAGCAATTTGCACCCTAGACATGCAAGTATACATTTAATAAAAATAATCTAATTTACTTAATTAATCACTAATAATCCTTATTATTATTATTATTATTATTATTATTATTATTAATCACTAATTGTAACCATAACCAAATGTTACTTACGCTCACAATATTTGTTTTTTAAAGTCACTTCATCATATTTTGACACACATAATAAAAGGCACATAACCATATACCACTAAAAGTAACTTGTTTTCTTGCTTTTACTAAGTCACTAGTAAACACCACCTATGGATACACAAATATTTAATGTGACCATATGTATCACCTTTTACCTACATTGACTTTCATATGTCTAAAAGGGCACCATGATATAGAAACATATAGAATTGTCTCATGTCACCATATATTTATCTATTGTCTCATATAAAATGTATCATAATGCTAATCAATATTCGTAGCTGATGGTGATATCTGGTCACATCGTTCGAGTGTGGCTAATAATTGTCACATTTGGTATAATTAAGTGTGGTTAAAGTTTTGATTATTTGTACAATGGCCACAGAAACTAATTTAAATGTATCCAAAAGCAGTCACTGGATTTTTTAGTGACATTTGTCCACACTTTTAATAAAAAGTGTCATAGGCCATTTTTTGAAAAGTGTGACCGTATGTCATTTTTGTACTAGTGTAGGGGGATTCTTGAAGATTCAATTGGAGGATGAGGTTATGGATCAACCCTCTAAGTGTAATATTTCATGTGCATAAGTTCAGTTCGGAAGGTGCGAACTTTTCTGGCTAATTTCGTTAAGTTTAAAGGGTGATGCTGGTAGAAAGGTCTCCGAAGTCTCTATTTGAGATTCGGAGATTTCTTGTTTTTAGGATCATCTTGTGTTGTGATATGAATCTTGAGAGTCAAGTTGGGTATGTTCATGGTTAAGCTGGTCTAAGGCTTCAGTGTTGCAGACGTCATTCGATGATGTTTTGAACCTTAAGTGGGGTAGAACTAAGTATTCTACTTGGAGGATCATTGGTCGGTTCGATTTTTATGGTTTCATTGCGATGGGCCAGAGTAACCTGCAGTTCAGGGATGTAGGATTTTAGTTCAAGGTTTATGGGTACATGGAGGAAGGAAGTGGACTATCATTGAATTTTTCGTGATTTGGAAGTTTTTCGTTATGTTCCTCAGGGATCCATCAGAGTCCTCCTTGGACGTGGAGACTTGAAGGTTTTGTCAGATCGTGAGTGTACAGAAAGTTGTCCTTAGTTGAGTGTGTTGTCCTCGAAATAAAGGTTGATGGGTAAGGAACTTTTTGTGGCTAATGGTTCCTTTTGGGGTAGCTCCACAAATCTAGATGGAGGGGTGTTGAACCACTCTTTTCTGCATCGGATTTAGAGATAATGGTTGGGTCGATGTGTGGGTCGGCTATATATGGATGGGAATGGGCAGTCATTGATGTGGCAGGCAATTTTAGAGTTCAATAAGAGTATTTCACGAGGGTTGTATCTAGTATATGTAGACTCATCGAGTTTAGTTCCCGACCCATTTTTGATCGTTGGTTGTTTCGTTATCAGTAGGAGTTGAGGTTATTCGAAAGATTCAAGTTGTATCATATAAGGTGAAATTGATGAGTCAACCCTTACTAAAGCTCAGTAAAGCTGGTACCTTGGTCGTTATGCATGTTTCTTCTCGATTCCTTGGTTGTGATTTTTTTTGCTTCTTTTGGTTGAGTTGTTAGCTAGCCTTAGTTATTGGAAGATCAGATATTGGAGCAACGTTTTTCAGTTTTTCGGGTACCATCATGGTTATGTCAAGTGTGGTTTCAGGCAGATTGTGTCGGTTGGATTGGTATTCTAAATGTTGCCGCCAGATCTTTTGGCTGTGTTCTAGATAGTTGAGGAGTTCTCCTCTGATATTGGAAGTTTTATTTGCTATTTGTGCATTAGTGGGATCTGTACAGTTTCATCAGGGTGTGGGATCAGGTTGAAGTTGCTAGAAGAATGTGTATGATAGTAGTAGAAGTTCATTGTTTCGTTTGATTTGCAGGTACGTCACCTTCTGGGTAAGGTCACGATTAAGAAGAAACATAGTTGGCTTGATGAGCGTTGTGTTCCCTCCTGGGGAATATGTCATTTCAGGTTTACAAGTTATTGCATGAGCTTGGTGGTCTTTTCGTTCTCTGGTTGTGTGTGGTCATGTTTCGTCTGACGTTGTGTCAGTGGCAGTTGGACTGTGGACGAGTGCATGTTTCAAGATGGTATGGCTCCAGTAGTCGGGCGAGTGCTGAGTGAGATGTTGACTGGGTTCCTAAGTGGAATGATGGAAGTATGTCCTTAGTCCATTGGATATGGGTCGATAATATTTATATTTGTGGTTGGGTGATGGCAAGAACGGTGAGGAGCCGTGAGCTTCTCATCCCAAAGGCTGGATGATGTCGCATCATTTTGTAAGCCATCCTGGGGTTCATTTTCATGGATAAGGTCGGCAATTGAGTAATCAAGACCTGGGTGTGGACTCGTTAATCGTGTGCCTTTGACGGGTGTTTGAGCAGTATAGCGTCGTCACTAGTGTCTCAGTGACCGGCAGATTGAGTGAGACAGTTTCAGAGTGTTGACTTGCTGCGAAGGTCATAGTAGTTGTTGACAAGTCTTGTTAGAGTTTTCCTATCGGACTTGTATTCCTTTTGGTGAAACATCATGTGAATTATCTCCCTATGTCATTATGGTGCGCATGCTAGACTAGATGACTCTTCTAGCTGAGTCTTAGTAGCTGATGGTTGTTATGAGTATTTTTGAAGTTGCTGATAACTCAAAGAGTGTTGATAGTCCTCAGGACCGTTAAAGTCGCAGTGTTGCTGATAACCCATAGTTGTTTAGATTGGCATAAGGTTAGTGGGTTGTTGGTTAGGAATACCAAGGGGCCGTTGGTGCGAGTGGTTATTGTTGGATTAGGTGTCTAAGCCCATAACTATAATTGGTATGTACTTGGCCCGATAGTAGCATGGTCCATTTGGGTTGCCTTCACCATAGCAATTTGATAGGATGGATATTTGAGAAAGAGGTTATTTGTGATTTATTAATATATTATAAGTATAATATATTAATTGAGAAATCATATTATTTAATTGGTATTGATCAAGAATTAAGTTGGAATTAATATAGTGATCAAAAGAGACTGATTAAAATTTTTAGGGACTGATTAAGCAAATCAGTGATACTTATAGTTTGGGCTAATGGTCCATGATTAGGGATGGACTAAATCTATGTGAGAGTCCATAAAGATTTAGTCCAAAGGGCTTTCCATATGGATCATTGGAATACTTAAAGTTTTAAGTGAATTAGGGTTTTATGTAAGAAACCCTAAGGATTCCACACTATAAAAGTAACCCTTAGCCTTCTAAAAATCGGCCAACACTTCCTAGAAGCAAACCCTAGCCGATTTTTGATGATTCCTAACCTCTTTCATAATCCTTCATTTGCATTTGGTGTTTGTAACTTATTTGAGGTACTAAGCTCTTGAAGGATCAAGAACTACAAGCTACTACAAGAGGTAATCATCTAACTAGCTTTTACGTTGTATATCTCCAATTGTATGCTAGTTAGGGTTCATGCTTTGGACAAAAATGAAAATGCATGTATAACTTGAGAAAACTTAGATCCAAAGTATTTAGGGTTATATGTGCTCCATAGGATTGTTATAGTGCTCAAAACCCTTCAGTGGTATCAGAGCCTAGGATGTTTTCTGTTATATTGATGCAATTGTTTGATTTTTAAAGCTGAAAAAATGTCATTTTTGGCCACTGACTGTTGGACCCGTCGAGTCCCATATGGGAACTCGACGAGTTGGATCATATGTGATGAACTCGTCGAGTCCATGCCATGAACTCGACGAGTAGGATCCTCTGTTTGCAGATTTTTGAGTTTTTTTTTGGTCTGTTTTGGATTAGGATCATTACCACAAACTGTTTTGACTGTTAAAATTTGATTTGTCTAATAAGGTAATGATTATCCTCATCCAATTCAATGATGATTGTCAAATTTTAAGATAATTACTTGATTTTGTGAAAAACTAATTATTTGTAGAATTGACTTGAATCATTTTGCTATATGAAATTAGATTAGGTCAATTTTGTGATATAATTAATTATATGATTAAGTTAAATGTTATCAAATTGATCCAAGAGATTGAAAAGGTTCAAAACTTGCCCTCAAGTTTTGGGATTTAAAAAATTAATTGAAATGTTTTAATTTTGAAATATTTAAATTCTAAACCCTAGAGTTTTAAAAGTGTAAAATTCAACCCTTATACTATTATAACATTAAAAGCTTAATACTTATATATATATATATATATATATATATATATATATATATATATATATATATATATATATATATGTATGTATAAGACAGTCAGTCTTACCATTAGTAGGCCTCATTCACGAAGCTAGTCTCTAAGGGGGGTATAAGGAAATTGTCTATAAAATTGCGATTGAATGTGTGTCCACTTTCACCCACCGCTTCCTTGACTAGTGGAGGGTCGTTAGCCGAACGGGTAGGATAGGACATTAATTCTCATTAAAAAGTATAATGTTAATTATAAGAAGTAACTAAATACTTTTCTAAATTCCAAATCTTAGTTACTTTAGGAAAAATGTGAAAATGGTGCTATTCCATGAAATTGCACTTTACACCTTGCCAAGTCGTTAGTGGAGCGTGTGTGGTTTACCGACACACTAACATGGACTAAAAAGGGTGGCAAAGGGTAGCTTGATGTTTGTAATAGATCAATGGAGCGTGTGTGGTTAACCGTCACATTTAATTAGGTGATAAATGACATCAAGAGTACCAAGCACATTTGCATGGTTATTCACACCTTGTTTTTGATCCTCGGTATCCCAGTCACAAACTTGAAGGGCATAATCGAGATTAAACATGTCATTGAAAAGTTCAATGAATCTCAAAGATCTAGAATTTTCATAAAACTTAATCCTTGTAAATTTTGGTTTTGGGTGGTGAAAATTGATAAATTGTCATTTACCTCCTTTCACATACTTTACAATTAGATTACGGCATCCCTTTTCTAAGTTGTGAATTATTGTGTTTGGGTCCTAGCCTTGATATTTCATTTGGGTGTCATATTAAAGAATTTCTATCTAATGAAACTTGTCTTTCTTTTTCAGATGTCTACTTCAAACAACGCTTCTAGCTCCAACTCTTATGGCTCTTTTTCCCTCATGAACTTATGTGCGAGGGTAATGTTCGATGGCTCAAAAATTAATGATTGGATTCGTAACGTTCATATGGCCATTCGATACGAGGAAAAGGAATATGTCCTCGATAAAGAGCTAAAGGAGATTGATGAAGAACCTGCTACTCCTAAGCAATTCGCTGAGTATAGGGCTCATGAGAAGGATGCGACAAAGGTGTCGTGCATCATGCTAGCCACTATGACCTCTGAGTTTCAGAAGTCCTACGTGGACTTCTGGCCTTTTGAGATGCACCAAGATTTGATGGAAAGGTACCATCAGAGTGCTCAACAAGAAAGGTATGAAATCATTGCCTCCATGATAACAACAAAAATGAAGTATGGAGAGTCCATCACGACCCACTTGCAAAAGATGCAAAGATATGTGGACCGCTTGCTTAAGTTGAATGTCAATTTCAACTAAGAGTTGGCTATCGACATTATCCTACACTCTTTACCTTCTTGTTATGACCAGTTCCGTATGACTTATCATATGAATAAGGAGGAGGGCACCCTAATTAAGCTTCAAGGCCTTCTAAGAACTGCTAAAAGTAGTTTGAAAGGCAAGTCTGTTGTACCCAATCCTACTACTGCTTCCCCAGTCCTGGCAATTGGACATGGTAAAGGGAAGAAAAGGAAAGCTCCTTCAAAGAATCACAAAGGAAAGTCTTGTGATGGATCCTCTTCTAGTGGGTCCAAAGGTGGTTCTGCTACTCCCTTCATCCAATCCAAAGGAAGCAAAGTTCTTCCATTGTCATGAAAAAGGGCATTGGAAACGAAGTTTCCCTAAATACTTGCAGGACATTAAGGATGGGAAGATAAATCCCACCTTCACATGTATTTACACTATTCAATCTAACAACTCATCACATGCTAATTCTTGGGTCCTTGATACAGGATGTGGTTTTCACATTTGTTTCTGATTTGCAGGGTCTAAAAAGAAGTAGGGATGTGGAGCACGGGAAGATGAACTTGATCATGGGGAATAGGAAAGTGTCGCATCTCACCAAGATTGAAGTTTATTCTTTATTGCTTAGTAATGGGTTAGGGCTAGATTTGAACAATTGTTGCTACTTGTCCGATATGGCGAGAAACATTATTTCTTTTCATAGTTTATATAAACAAGGTTTTAGATTTTCATTTAACAATGAAATTGGTTCTATTTATGCTTTCTTTAATGATAAGTTTTATTTTGAAGCATTGCCTTGTAACGGTGTATATGAAACTGTGATGGTTTTAGATAACTTAGGAAATAATGTATTGCATGTTTATTCGTCCAATGGTTTGGACAAAGCATGCTTGTGGCATTGTCGTCTTGGACATGTCAACAAGAAGCGCATAGCCCAACTCCAAAAGGATGGAGTGTTGGAATCATTTGACTTAAAGTCGGATGACATGTGCGAATCTTGTTTGCTTGGAAAGATGACCAAGTCACCTTTCACTGGTACTTGTGAAAGAGGTGAGGGTTTGTTGGATCTCATACACACTGATGTGTGTGGGCCCTTCAGATCCACCACAAGGGATGCTAACCGCTTCTATGTAACCTTTACCGACGATTATAGCAGACATGGATATATCTACTTAATCAAGCACAAGTCGGAAACCTTTGAAAAGTTCAAAGAGTTTAAGCAAGAAGTGGAGAATCAATTGGGCACGAAGATAAAGATGCTCTGATATGATCGAGGTGGTGAGTATCTTAGTATTGAGTTTCACGACTATCTTAAGGAATGTGGAATTGTTTCACAATTGACGCCACCTAGAACACCACGGCTTAATGGTGTGGCTGAGAGGTGCAATCGAACCTTGTTAGATATGGTTCTTTCCATGATGAGTCAAGCTTCGTTACCTATCTCATTCTGGGGGTATGCCTTAGAGACTGCCACCCATATCCTTAATCTAGTCCCAACTAAGAAGGTTGCTAAAACACCTCACGAGATGTGGACAGGGAAGGTTCCCTCGTTAGCACATATCAAATTTTGGGGTTGCGAGGCTTTCGTAAGACGATAGACTCACGATAAGCTCGAAACTCATAGTGAACGTTGTATTTTCATCGGCTACCCACAGAAATCCTTTGGATATTTTTTCTATAGACCTACTGAGAATGTGGTCTTCGTAGCAAGAAGGGGTGTCTTTCGTGAAAGAGAACTCATATGCCAAGAGGATAGTGGGAGGCAAATTGACCTTGAAGAGCTTCAAGAGTTAAGCGATGAAGGAACCTCTAACACTAGCACTCAACCTGAGGATGAGACTCCTGTTAAACCAGTTGACCAGTCCTTACCTCTGAGACGTTCCAGTAGAGTTAGTGTTCCACCTGTGTTATATGGTTTTCATATAACAAGTGAAGGTGATACGTTTATCAGTGATATCACACTGGTAAATTTGGATGAACCTAACAACTACAGGGAAGCCATGGCGGGCCAAGTGTCACACCCCCAAACCAGACGGCGGAAACGTCTGGGGGTGGAGGACTTGAATTGTTGTATCACAACACATGCATCATAGTAATCAAAGTACAAGCAACCATTGTATTTAAAAAGTATAAGTATTTACATGTGTTCAATAATTGTATGTTGAACCAAAATATAGTTATACAAAAGAAGATATGACTCAACAAAGCTCCATCTTCTCAAAAAGCTCGGGGAGTACCTGTGTATTATTTCCCTGAGAATACAAGTAATTTGAAAAGAGAGTATCAACATAAAGTTGAGTGAGTGCATAAGTGTTTATGTTTGAAAGAGTATCTCTGTATCTTGTATATGTAAACTGTTCCAGAAAATCCTATATTTTCTGTTGTATATGAAAAGTAGTTTTATTCCCATAAACCGTTCTCTTTGTATCAATGTTTTGTATTTGTATTCCTTTATGAAAACTTGTAACTGAGAGTGTGCCTGGCTCCGCCAGCTGTTATTGAAAACTGTATTGAACTATTGTAGTTTGTATTCTGAAAACTGGTACTTTGAAGGTGTACTTTCGTTTACTTGTTTATACACTAACGTATTGTTAATATCTTTTTAATGAGTTCTTATAACCATACTATGACGGATGGCCTGAAACAAACGCTTTGTGGGCGTTTAAACTGTTGATAACAATTGCCACTCATCGGCGTGTATGCCTGACTGTAGCTAGCAGCCTGAGTGCGGGGTTGTCAATCCCGATATAGATCTACACACAACTTGTTTCGATTCCCAAGGCTGGAGATTCTGGTTATATTGTCAGGACTTTACCTTGGTTGTCTAAAATGAATTAAACAACCTGAATTGAATGTCTCATAAAAAGCATATAAACGTTACATGTATATTAGTTATGAAAACCCAATCATTCTGAAATAAATGATTGACAGTATGTTCTTGATTTAGTATTTCAAACATATATTTAATAAGTGTAAACCTTGATTTGTTCTGTATCAAAACCCTAGTTTCTTGTAAGACTATGTATTCTTGTATCATGAATTATTATTCTATGTATAAATTATACCTATTATAATTTATATGTACTTTCTGAATGTGTATATAACTGTATTTAGCATGTAACCCCTTGCTCAACGTGTTACAAAGGTGTTTGAATTGATGAAATAACTTTTATATTTATATACATACACAATTTCATATACAAGTAAAATTTAAACGACACTCGGACAAATAACCGGAACTATAAGCCCACATCCAAACAAGGAAAATGACCCAGAATGAGTTATCAGTCCTAAGCCTTTTAAATCTTAGTTATATATATATATATATATATATATATATATATATATATATATATATATATATATATATATATACAAATATGAATTTTGGGAAAAATATAAGATGATAAGAGTTTATGTTTTGAGTATTATTAATGATTTAATGTTGTTTTATCATGATTTGAAATCATGATTTTTATAACAAAAAGTTCTTGTGTTATGCTTGTATTCCCCCCCTTAAAACAGTAGAAATTAAGAAAATACGGGGGTATGTACTCACTTGATAGGTGGTGAATTGGACGGAGTTTCGTTTCACGAAAAGGAGTTTGTTTGTCGAGAAACCGGCTCAAATTGGGCAGAGTTTCGACAGGAGAGAGGTTACTTCTCGGGAATCTCGGGGCTTCGAGGCTTGCTTAGGGTTCGACACTTGATACCGGGGCTTTAGGGGTTGTATATGAGTTTGTGGAAGTGAAAGGGGTGAAAGTGTGTGAAAATTGAGGTGAAAAATGGGGTTTCTTCGGAAGCCCTCGCATGCCTTATATAGGCCGAAGGTTCGGACCCGAGGCTATGCGAGGCTGACACGCATCGGACAGGTGGCGAGGTTTCTGGCTTACTTCGGACCGCAGGCTCGCTGCTGGCTGGCTCGGATTGGACCGGACTTCGGTCCAATAGAAGAAGGACACGTGCGAAGGCAGCATCCGAGGTGTGTCTCCGGGGTGTCTCATGCGAGGCTGTCCGAGTAGGATTGGACCGCAGAGTTGGTCGAATCAGGAGGTGCCACGCATGGCTTCGGTCCACTCAGCAGCTGCCACGTGCGAGGGTGACGTGGCACATGCGAAATTGCCCGGTTTTCCTATTTTTCTTTATTTTTGTGCCAAAACTTGCGAAAATCATAAGTTTCGCATACGAGCTCCGTTTTTGGCGTTCTTTATATGCACACGTAGGTAAAATCATAATCTACGACTTTCGTTTAGACTTCGTCGGCTAATTTTGATTTATTTTTAATATTTTTGTTTTAAACAGACCGGGACGAGAATCCGTTAAAAATTCATAACTTCTTCATCCGACGTTCGTTTTCGTCTGTCTTTTTACCGTTGTACTACTACCGACGAGACCTTCAATTCTTGTTTAGGTTGTGTCGGCTAAAATCGCTCGATCTTTATTTCGAGTTTTTAGTTGTACACTGCTATACTGGAACTTAGAAAAATCATAACTTCCTCATACGAAGTCAGATTTTTCCGTTCTTTTTATGAAAGTTCTCGGTTTAACATAAACTACAACTTTCATTTAGATTGTTAAGGCTAAAAAGCCTTTTATTGAAAATTCAGTTTTTACACTGAACAGTGTTTTGCCGGTTTTGTCGCGGATTTTCTATTGGTCATAACTTCTTCGTTATAACTCGGATTTTAGTGTTCTTTATGTTTTTGGAAACCTTGTCACAATCTCTATCACTTGGTTCATCCCAATCGAGATTGCTAAATAATTTATTTTTGAGGGTCAATTATGTAAATATGGACATTATGCTAAAATTTCTCTTTATTATTATAAAAAGAAATACACATTGACCTATATTATTACATAGGTTTGAAATAACGATTTGTTACATTATCGCCCCGTTAGAGAGAATTTCGTCCCGAAATTAGTATTTCAAATAGACTAGGGAAAAAGATGTGGATATTTCTTTTTCATTTGATCCTCCCGCTCCCAAGTGAATTCAGGTCCCCGTTTTGCAATCCAGTGAACCTTCACTATCGGGATACGGCTTTGTTTGGTTTTCTTAACTTCCCTGTCTAGAATCTCTACGGGTTCTTCCACAAAGTTGAGGCTCTCGTTTAACTCGATTTCCTCGAGTGGGATCACAAGAGTCTCGTCAGATAGACACTTTTTCAAGTTCGAAACGTGGAAGGTAGGATGAATGTTATTTAGTTCTTGGGGAAGTCGGAGTTTGTAAGCTACAGGACCAATTCTAGCAAGAATTTCGAAGGGTCCTATGTACCTTGGACTCAGTTTGTCATGCTTTCCAAAGCGTATCATGCCCTTCCATGGTGAGACCTTTAATAAGACGCGGTCACCAACCTGGAATTCCAAGGGTTTTCTCCGTTTGTCAGCGTAGCTTTTCTGTCTATCTCTGGAAGCTTTAAGTCGCTCCCGAATTTGTACGATTTTGTCGATGGTTTCTCGAATGATTTCCGGACCAGTGAGAGCACTGTCAGGAGTTTGACCTCTAGCTAGCTGTGTGTCACCCACTTCAGCCCATCACAGAGGGGATCTGCACTTGCGGCCATAGAGGGCTTCGAATGGAGCAGCCTTTATGCTAGTGTGATAACTATTGTTATAAGAGAATTCAACAAGGGATAAATGAATATCCCATGCCTTTCCAAAGTCTATCACGCAAGCTCGCAACATGTCTTCTAGTGTTTGAATCGTCCTCTCACTTTGTCCGTCGGTTTGTGGATGGTAGGCTGTACTCATGTCCAGCCTAGTTCCCAAAGAGTTTTGTAAAGACTGCCAAAAACGAGAGGTGAATCTACTATCTCGGTCCGAAATAATAGATATTGGTACATCATGCAGTCTAACAATATCCCTGAGGTAAGTTCGGGTTAGTTTCTCCATCTTGTCGGATTCTTTTATTGGCAAGAAGTGTGTGGATTTGGTTAATCTGTCGACGATTACCCAAATAGTATCATAACCACCCGAAGTCTTGGGTAATTTGGTTGTGAAGTCTATTGTAATCCGCTCCCACTTCCATTCAGGGATTTCAGGTTGTTGTAATAAACCTGAAGGTTTCTGGTACTCTACCTTGACTTTGGCACAAGTAAGGCACTTGCCCACAAAGGTAGCGATTTCGGACTTCATGTTAGGCCACCAGTATAGTTTCTTAAGGTCCAAATACATCTTGTCTGAACCTGGATGAATGGAGTATCGGGTTTTGTGTGCTTCATTCATAACCACGTCTCTGTAACCACCAAACTTTGGTGTCCAGATCCGGTTCATGAAATAATAGACTCCATCATCCCTGACTTCAAAGTTCTTATCCATTCCTCTCAGAGTTTCACCTGCCACGTTTTCGGGTTTCAAGGCTTCGAGTTGAGCTTCTTTGATCTGTGTGGACAGATGTGAATGGATTGTCATGGTCAACGACTTTACTCGGCGACCCGAGTATTCTTTTCTGCTAAGGGCGTCAGCTACTACGTTTGCTTTACCAGGGTGATAAAGAATTTCACATTCGTAGTCGTTCAGTAGCTCCACCCATCGTCGTTGTCTCATGTTCAGCTCTTTCTGATCGAATATGTGCTGGAGACTTTTATGGTCCGTGAATATTGTGCATTTTGTGCCATATAAGTAATGTCTCAAGATCTTCAGAGCAAACACCACCGCTCCTAGCTCAAGGTCGTGTGTTGTATAGTTGACTTCATGCGTCTTAAGTTGTCTGGAGGCGTAGGAGATAACCTTTCCTCTTTGCATAAGTACACACCCAAGCCCTTGATTTGAAGCATCACAGTACACTACAAAGTCTTCTGTCCCTTCGGGTAGAGACAAGATCGGTGCACTGCACAAGGCTAGTTTGAGCGTTTGAAATGCTGCTTCTTGCTTCTCTTCCCAACTAAAAGTTACACCTTTTTGCGTCAGGGTGGTAAGCGGTTTAGCGATTCGGGAGAAATTTTGGATGAATCTACGATAGTAGCCAGCAAGACCTAAGAATTGACGGATTTATGTAGGTGTTTTGGGTGCTGGCCAGTTTTCAATTGCTTTGATTTTGGAAGGGTCCACGTGTATTCCTTCTGAACTGACCACTTGACCTAGGAATTCAACCTTCCTAATCCAAAACTCGCACTTTGAAAACTCCGCATAGAGTTTTTCTGTCCTAAGGGTTTGTAATACTAGACGAAAATGTTGGCCATGTTCTTCTTTGCTTCTTGAATAGATAAGGATGTCGTCGATGAAGACTATGACGAATTTGTCCAGGAATGGACGACACACTCTGTTCATTAGATCCATGAACACAGCAGGTGCATTCGTGAATCCAAATGGCATCACTGTAAACTCGTAATGACCATAACAAGTTCTAAACGCGGTCTTGGGGGCGAGGTTTCTGGCTTACTTCGGACCGCAGGCTCGCTGCTGGCTGGCTCGGATTGGACCGGACTTCGGTCCAATAGAAGAAGGACACGTACGAAGGCAGCATCTGAGGTGTGTCTCCGGGGTGTCTCCGGGGTGTCTCATGCGAGGCTGTCCGAGTAGGATTGGACCGTAGAGTTGGTCGAATAAGGAGGTGTCACGCATGGCTTCGATCCACTCAGCAGCTGCCACGTGCGAGGGTGACGTGGCACATGCGAAATTGCCCGGTTTTCCTATTTTTCTTTATTTTTGTGCCAAAACTTGCGAAAATCATAACTTTCGCATACGAGCTCCGTTTTTGGCGTTCTTTATATGCACGCGTAGGTAAAATCATACTCTACGACTTTCGTTTAGACTTCGTCGGCTAATTTTGATTTATTTTTAATATTATTATTTTAAACAGACCAGGACGGGAATCTGTTAAAAATTCATAACTTCTTCATCTGACGTCCGTTTTCGTCTGTCTTTTTACCGTTGTACTACTACCGACGAGACCTTTAATTGTCATTTAGGTTGTGTCGGCTAAAATCGCTCGATCTTTATTTCGAGTTTTTAGCTGTACAATGCTATACTGGAACTTAGAAAAATCATAACTTCCTCATACGAAGTCAGATTTTTCCGTTCTTTTTATGAAAGTTCTCGGTTTAACATAAACTACAACTTTCATTTAGATTGTTAAGGCTAAAAAGCCTTTAATTGAAAGTTCAGTTTTTACACTGAATAGTGTTTTGCCGGTTTTGTCGCGGATTTTCGATTGATCATAACTTCTTCGTTATAACTCGGATTTTAGTGTTCTTTATGTTTTTGGAAACCTTGTTACAATCTCTATCACTTGGTTCATCCCAATCGAGATTGCTAAATAATTTATTTTTGAGGGTCAATTATGTAAATATGCACATTATGCTAAAATTTCTCTTTATTATTATAAAAAAAAATACACATTGACCTATATTATTACATAGGTTTGAAATAACGATTTGTTACACCAAGAGTCTGTGAAATGGAAAGAGGCGATGGACAACGAGATTCAGTCTATGTATGACAATCAAGTTTGGAACTTGGTTGACAATGTACCAGGTCGTAAGACGGTCGGGTGCAAGTGGATCTTCAAGAAGAAGACCAAAATGGATGGGAAAATACACACATATAAGGCATGATTGGTTTTGAAGGGCTTTACTCAAACTCCTGGAGTTGACTATGACGAGACCTTCTCACCAGTAGCGAAGATCAAATCTATAAGGGTTATGCTAGCCATAGCTACGTTTCATGATTATGAAATATGGCAGATGGATGTCAAAACCGCTTTCCTTAATGGGAAGTTGGCTGAAGATGTTTACATGAGTCAGCCAGAGGGTTTTATAGATACGAAGTACCTAGATATAGTGTGTAAGCTTGAGAAATCCATTTATGAATTAAAGCAAGCATCTCACATATGGAATCTTTGTTTCGATGAGAAAGTCAAAGAGTTTGGTTTTTTGAGAAGCGAGGATGAGTCCTGCGTATATGTCAAGGCTAGTGGGAGTATAGTTAGCTCTCTGGTATTGTATGTGGATGACATACTACTCATAGGAAACGACGTTCCAACCTTGCAGGAAGTTAAGTCCTGGATTGGGAAGTGTTTCACTATGATGGACCTTAGGGAAGCTGCTTACATTCTAGGGATAAGGATATTGACAAATAGGAGTAAAAGACTAATAGGACTTAGTCAAAGTACCTACTTCGACAAGTTGTTGAAACGTTTCAACATGGAGAATTCCAAGAAAGGAGAATTGCCTATCCAGAGCAATACCAAACTGAGTAAGACTCAGAGTCTGAGTATCGATGCCGAAATAGCAGAAATGAGTCGAGTACCATACGCTTCCGCCGTTGGCTCGATCATGTAAGTTATGACATGTAATCGCCCTGATCTGGCTTTTACTTTGAGCATGGTTAGCCGATATCAAGGGAATCCTGGTAGAACTCACTGGATAGCAGTAAAGAACATTCTTAAGTACCTGTGGAGGACTAAGGACTGGGTCCTTACCCTCGGTGGGAGTGATGACTTGAGAGTAACAGGGTATAGTGATGCCAACTTTTAGACCGACAGAGATAATTTCCGCTCTCAGTCGGGCTGGGTATTTACCCTCAATGTAGGAGCAGTAACATGGAAAAATTCCAAACATTAGACTGTAGCTGATTCAACATGCAAATCAGAGTACATAGCAGCAAGCGAAGCGTCGAAGGAGGAAATATGGCTAAAGAACTTCATCGGAGACCTTGGAGTTGTACCAGCTGTAAAGGAGCCTATGGAGATTTTCTGTGACAACGAGGGTGCGGTCGCCTTAACCAAGGAACCAAGGGATCATGGCAGATCCAGGCACATCGACAGAAAATATCACTTCATAAGATACCGAGTAGAAGAGGTACTACTCGTAGTGAAGAGGGTATCGTCAGAGGATAACCCATTAGATCCCCTTACGAAGGGACTGAGTAGGGTTAATTTTCAGCATGCTAGGAGCATTGGCATGAGCGACGATATTAGTTTTAGTGATTAGATAGACAGTTAGAAACTTTTAATAAATAAATGTAATTGACATTTGATGATTAAGTAATATGAGTTTTATTTATAAGTAAAGTTTACTATCTTTTGTCAATTGTTTATTTTGTGTTTCACTTTTGCATGATTTGACTTCCAGAATAATATGATTATTCGAACTATCCACAGTCGATCATACTTTGGAAGTAGGTTATGAAGTTAGACTGTCATGAATTGGCTTGTAGATTGTCTAAGGTGTTTTAGACATAGCAAAGGTTTGCTGCAACGTTCATGAGTACTCTTGAAATAAGAATTTGAATATTGCATTAAACCCACGCTCACATGAATCACTTCATGAAATTTATCACGAGTGATTGTTAGACGATAATATCGTATAGTCTTCAAACCAAGATATATGAGTTGTTGATTACGAGTTGGTTATGCATTGATAGTAAGAAAACGCATCAGTAACTTGATGTTATAAAACGTGTTGTTGTGTATGATTTAACAAGTAATCAGTACAAGCATATAATTCGAAGTTTATCTATTCCTTTTATCCTAAGAGGATTAAAAGCGATATCCTGGGCCCTCGATGATTTGTTTGACTTATGTGTCGGGCCCGGTCAGGACTCAATTGATGTGTTCAATTAAGTTCTATGTCAAACAAATCAGAAATCGGGAAACAAACTGTTGGACAATGAGTATGACTTTATTCCATGTCTTTGTCCACATGATATCTTGAAGAACAGAGGATTATATGATCCCTTATCTAAAGGACGCGTCATTGACTAGGTCAATGTTCGACAACGGCTTTTGAGAGCTACGATTGCTAATCGGATTTTGAAGTTACATTGGCTGCTATAGTTATTTGACTTATCCAAGTGGGAGACTTTTGAAATAGGTGTCTACGCCGATAACTATAATTGGTATGTACTTGACCCGATAGTAGCATGGTCCATTTGGGTTGCCTTCACCATAGCAATTTGATAGGATGGATATTTGAGAAAGAGGTTATTTGTGATTTATTAATATATTATAAGTATAATATATTAATTGAGAAATCGTATTATTTAATTGGTCTTGATCAATAATTAATTTGGAATTAATTTAGTGATCAAAAGAGACTGATTAAAATTTACAGGGACTGATTAAGTAAATCAGTGATACTTATAGTTTGGGATATTGATCCATGATTAGGGATGGAATAAATCTATGTGAGAGTCCATAAAGATTTAGTCCAAAGGGCTTTCCATATGGATCATTGGAATACTTAAAGGTTTAAGTGAATTAGGGTTTTATGTAAGAAAACCTAAGGATTCCACACTATAAAAGTAACCCCTAGCCTTCTAAAAATTGGTAAACACTTCCTAGAAGCAAACCCTAGCCGATTCTTGGTGATTCCTAACCTCTCTCATAATCCTCCATTTGCATTTGGTGTTTCTAACTTATTTGAGGTATTTCATTTGAGGTACTAAGTTCTTGAAGGATCAAGAACTACAAGCTACTACAAGAGGTAATCATCTTACTAGCTTTTAAGTTGTATATCTCCAATTGTATGCTAGTTAGGGTTCATGCTTTGGACAAAAATGAAAATTCATGTATAACTTGAGAAAACTTAGATCCAAAGGATTTAGGGTTGTATGTGCACCATAGGATTGTTATAGTGCTCAAAACTTTTCAGTTATAAGACCTTGGGAGTTATTGCAGATGATGGTATTCTTGTGTTGTTCTGGGATCTTGAGTGTCGCATGAAGTTTGGTATTGCTCATGGTTGCGCTCGTAAGGGCAGATCATTAGTGAAGACTTGTGAATAAGCCGAGATTTGTAGTTAAGGACCCCAATTGTGATATCTGTTTTCTTTGGAACGGAGATGGCTGAATCGATGTGGTTCCGTTTGATTATATCCATGGCATAATGTAGTTTTATGAACCAAGACGGGGAGATGTGTGGACTAGTTTAGGTCTCGCTTGTTCCTTCTTGCTTAGAGGGCAGTAATCGAGGTTGGCAGTTCCTGCAGTTAGTAGTGAATTCTTGTCTTCTACTATTAGTAGGTCGGCATAAGATTGGGAATCGTTTTGTATGGGGTCATACCTTTGACTTTTGGACACCATGGTTAATGCTGAGGGAGGCCTTGTTTTCCAGGGAGACAAACATGTTTGTGGAATCTAAGTGATGAGCTTGGGAGCTAACTTTTCTCGAATCAGTTGGTTATGATGTGTTGATTTTATTTCTCGATCAACAGATGTGACTTTTTACCCTTGGACATTCTATGATCAGGTATGGCGTGGCCGTGTGTGCCCCTGGTTATGGAAATTCTTGGGTTTTTTAGATGCTGATACGAGCATCCGCGGTGGCGATGGCTCGAGTAAGAAGTAGTTGGTCTGGAAGATTCTCCGAGGGGATTTAGGAGGAGGCAATTTTAGAATGATTGATTAGGGCAGATTTCAAGGGTGAAATCTAATTTAAGCGGGGGAGAATTGTAACATCCGTTTTCCAGGATGGATCAATTTAGGGTTTCAAGGAGTAGAAATGTTGATTTTTGAGGATAATCGAGTGTCATGATGTGACCATTGGGCGGTCATGACGTGACAAGCAAAATACGAGAAATCGTGTTTTGGACCATTCAAAAACTACAAATAATGGCAAACGGAAGACTTGATGAAGTGATGAATCGAGAAGATATCAGAGTAATGATCAAATGAACACAAAGAGTAAATATAATCTGGTTTTCAGCTCGTATTATGCTTCCAATTCTTACAGAGAGAAAGTAGACAAGTTGTACTCATACTCTTATCTAACTCTAAGTAAAGTCCCTATTTATAGGATACGTGAAAGCATACAAAAAATTACAAGGACTCAAACACTAAGCTTCGATACAAAATGCCTTGTAAAATAAGATTACAAACTTCGACATATTACAATAAAATTTCGACCCTTACAATCCCCCCATTTGTAATAATGTCGAATATCTCAACTTGAGAGAATTTGTGCAGCAAAAAGCATCACCCTTCGAATCTCTGTATACCATGATATAATCTTCTTTAACTCCTTCTTATCCCCTTGATTATTCTTTGAACAGTTATTCATACCAACAATAAAATTCGTATATTGGGATGTGGTATACCTTTCGACTTCTCCTGCTTGAAATAAGAACCTTTTTGCTTTGCCGTTCTTGTCATTTCCAGCAAACACCATTCCAAAAGGTTTTAAGCAAATTTCACCATCAAGAAATTTCTTCAACTCAGGTTGGGTCTTTGAAACTTCCATAGGGACTTTCACTTCATTCCCTAATGTTGTAGTCAACTCCACATCAGTCAAAGCCAAACACTCATAGTAATTATCTATGAATATTTTTATGTGAGCAAGGCCAAGTCTAAAAACTTCTGAATCTGTTCCTTAAAGATGCAAAGCATTCTTGTCTTTCAAAAGTAATGCAACTTGTATAAGATTATACAAGTTCATTAATGGAAAATCAACTACTGAGAAATCACAAACTTTACTATTCGCCCTTACTACATGATAACGAAGATTCTGTAATGTATTTTCGAACAATACATCCTTCGTTATGCTAATCACCTTCTTGATTTTCACCAAAGACTATATATCCTCTGGCAATTTTCCAAGAACAGCATGAAACCTAAGTTTCATGTAGGTGTAATCATCATCATTATCAAACTTCTCTGCAATCTTGTACTGAGCCATCATGAACATCATTTTGTTCACAGGGAAATCAAGTTGGCTCATATCAGTGTTGGTAACAGCATAGCTTTGCTTGGGCTTTTTCTCGAAAGCATACATATGATTATAAGCAACTTTTGCTTCAATAGTTTCGTAATTGTAATGCTTGCTTGGATCTCCCTTATTCATTTCAGGTGGATCATTTGTACGAAGTCTCATAATACTTTGGATCACCCTTTGTTTCTCCATTTCAGCTTCAACTTCAGCTTCTTCTCTTCTTTCGATTTCTCAACAATAATCGTTTTCCCTTTGTCTTTATTCCCAGGAATTTCAACAACTTCCTTTGGTTTAGAACTACTTCCCTCTCCAGCAGAAGAATCAATTACTATGCCTTTTGTAATTGGTTTTGAGATTGGCTTTGAAGTCACCACCGTTGAACTTACTGGCCCAACTGTTGAAATAATTGGCTTTGTTGTTGGAATTTTTGTTGAGAAAACTTTTCCAACAACCTTGACTTTTTCATGCGAAACTCCATCACCAACCTTTCCTTCTCCCCCTTGCACCCCTGTGACAACAGGCGGGGCATCTGTTGGTAAAAGACTTGAGATTCTTGACAATGGGGACAATTGTTTATGAAGAACAGCTTCAAACTGAACAAACTTCTGGGACAAAAACTCTGGAGTTATTAATGGAGAGGAACTGGGCTTCGTGATTAAATACTTCAACTCAATCAACTGAGTAGTAAGCTCAGTTAAACTGTTCGATTCTTGAGTAGATAACTGAGTAAGTTGAGAGTTCATTGCTTCGTATAATTTCACGAACTTGGTGACCACATCAGCAATAACATCAACTTTCTGATTAAGAGAAGCATAATCACATTGCACCACTGCAATTTCTTTGGCCATATCTTCTCGAAGCTCTTGAAGTTTGAGATTAACATCTTCTCGTACCTTTTTCACATCTAAAACGAACAACACATGTCGTTCTTTGGCCATACGCTGCAAGTCTTTCACTTCTCCCCCAAAGTTCGACGATTGAGACTTAACTCGTAATTCATTATTTTTATCATTCTGGTCTACCTTCTCCATTATTCGTGACTCAGATGCTTGAATCAATCCAGAGCATTTAGTAAACATCCTGGCTTCAACAGCTTTGAGCATTCCATCAATTTCCATACTTGACACCGAATTACTTCCCCCCATATCAGCTTGAGATTGAATAATGCAATTCAACTTCTTGTTAAGAATCTTGAACTGCTTCATAGACGTTAACATGTGATCTGGAAAATTTTCTTCCTCATCTTCAAATTCAAGTTCCTCAAAAGTTCCTCCAAAACCTCCTTCGTCAGTATCAGTTTCAATTTCATCAACAGTTTTGGGTGGATCAGTGGATTGGGATGAGAAAAGAGTAGTAATGGGATGGTTGATAATATGTTCAAAAGTATCAGTTTCAATTGGTTGTGTTGGAAACAGGTACTATATAAGGTGGTAATGAAACAAAAGTATCCATGGAAGATAATACATGAATACCTTGGACTGATACTGAAATCTCTTTAGACGAATCTGCTTCACCCATGTTGACATTTACATTCGTATCAGATACGTGTGTAGTGATGTCTGAAGTTCGAACCTCCTCAGGAACTGACTTGCTTAACGAAACTTCGGGTTGTATGACTTCCATCTACTCATGAGTAGAAATTGATTTGATAAGATTATCTTAAGGAGTTTTAGGAACTTGCTCATCTTCGGAAGATTATTTTTGAAGAATCAACTTCCTATTTTTAATATTCGTAGAAAGATTTTTGGCCATATCCTCATCCATTCGTTTCTTAGAGGACGGAGAAACTGGAGCTTGAACTTCACGAATAACTACCCCTTGCCTTGTCACACGAGGTTTATGAACCATTGTTGGAGAAAAACTGAATGCCTTTCCTGAGGACTTTCGTGAACCACAAGATTTTTTCTTGATTCGTTTGTAAACTCCAGTTTTCGATGGAATTACTTCTTTTTCTTTCTCTTCAACATGAAGCTCAACATGCTTCGTCACAACAATCGAAACTGGCTCCTCTGTCGCAGACTTTTTCTTTGGAGACTTCTTTGCGTGAAGATCTTGCACAGGTTTTTCAGGAGTGGTCTTTGCATCCTTCTTTGATCGTCTTGAGTTCTTAGAAGGACCAACATCCTCCTTCGATAACAACTTTCCAGTTTCGATACTCGGATTAATGGACTTAGAATACTCCATTAAGATTGAGTTGGCTCGATCAACACGTTTTAACATTGCATCAGGGATTCTAGCAATGTTTGGAAACTCCTCGACATTATCTGTAACCTCCTTTGGAAAGTGATACTTCAAGAACTCAGCTTTTTCTTCATCAGCTGGCACATCAATCCCTTCTTTTTCATAAACATAACAAAGAATTAAACTCCAGTATCTTGCACACGAGATGCCTTGAACCACATTTGTGTTCTGCACACTTTTCTGAAACTCCTTCCACAGTTGAGTAGAATAATCCACCGGAATATCATAATAAAGCCCAACAACCATGGCATAGACCTCCATTCGACCTTTATCCAAGCCAACACTGCGACCAGTCAAGCAGCAAAGAAAAATACCAAACAGAAAATTCCAAACACTTGGAAGGCCAGATTTATTGAAATCACTAATCTTGGTGAGTGGGGGTTGATGACCCATCTCATTGAACATGTAAATAATTTGAGAAAAAGAAAGATCAGTGTAGGGTGGAGTATTGGGAATACCAAGAATTTGACAGAAAAGCTTCTTGGTAAGACAGATTTTCTTGTCATTCACCAAATTGAAGGTGATAACATCCATCGCTTTGCTATATGTTGCAGTAGATCCTGCTAATGAAAACCAGGATAGTGGAATAGCAAAAGAATTGAACATAGCAGTAGACAAGACAGAACTCTTCAAAGCCACGATGAACATCTTGAGTTCTTCAGGGTACATAGAAACATCCCCCTCGACTTGATAGTTAGTGCTTTGAATCTTCATTAATGGTTGAGAAACAACTTCTTCAGTGGACTGGGATGGAGCAACAACAGCAGCAGGAGTCGCCATGATTAGGGTTTTGCACCTTTGAAGAACAAGTAAGGATTTCTGAGACAAATTGGGGATTTGTCTTTTGAAAGCGTAAACTGATAAAGAACCCTTGAATCCCCTTTTATATGTAACCCTGAAATTGAATGTGAAGCGGGAGCAACATTAAATGAGATCCGACGTGGCACCTTGAGAATCGCACCACTATTCTGATAAAGTAGTCACGCATAAAAAATTAACCATCACATCTCCTTGAAACCCGGAAAGAAGACAGAACGTCATGTCAACCATTCGTCGGTCATACGTCATCGAGAAAGTAACCGTCACAAACCTTCAGCATGGAGGTAAGGCTCTTTCATCTTAGGGATTAAAGACGAAGTCATTTGCCAGACTTTCGAAATCATCAGCCTGAGTTGGTAATACTCAGAACCTCAAGGATTTTATGAGTGTAGTGTGCCAAAGAAATAAGATAAGAAGCAAACTAATGAAAAATTTGGAATCTGTGATGTCGAAAAATAAAATTTCGACACAAAGCAGTAAAACCCCGGGCAAAGGTTGCTTTGTTAATTATCAAGAGAGATAATCAACAGCTTGTGTATATTCCCGTGAATTACAATCGAATACTTGTAGAAAAGTATCGAAGGGCTTCTTTTTCAAGGCTTCGTGGGTGGCTAAAAAATTTCGTTACATATCAGCCTAAACATAAGGTGAGTAATTGTAACATAAATTTACCTGTATGACCAGTGTAGTCAGGGACAAGTATGCTTTGGAAAAATATATGAAGTGACAATGTATTACAAATGAAACTCACCCGGAAATCATATTCAAGAAAAAAATTGTTATCTAGATCCTGTTGGGTAACAAATATCATGGGTTTCGACTATTTGATCAAGATCACTCAAAAGAATTGAATATGATTTGGAGTTTCGAAAGTTGTGTACAGAAACAAATGTTTCGCTAAATCTGGAACAAAGTTCCCCGTCAATTCCTTAAAAGTTGAGAAAATTGGGTTTCACTTTCATCACGGTCTCATGATTCAAGATCATAAACACAGAATTTTGATATGCCTAAGTCATGATTTGTTTGATCAATGACCTCTTGTACATACGTCATTGTGTGTGAAAGGTGTTAGAAATTTTGTGATGAAAAAGGTTGTTGTATGAAATCAATGGTACCTCTCTTATGCTTGGACCAAACAGAAAACTCTTAACTCATTTGAGAAGAGTTAGGTAGCTCTGGAGACTAATGTGAATGCATGCCTGACTGGGAAGAAATTTTCATAATGAAAATTTTCATTAAGGCTTTCAAAAATCACACATTGAGTCAATGAAGGCTTGGGTCGACATACGGCAGCATGCTTCTAGGGACATTCGAACTAGTACAAAGTTGTCGAAATTTTTACCTTCCCCTAGAAATGCAAGCATGACCCTTGAAAAACTTTCGTGAAATCTGCACTAAAAAAAAGACAAAGTGCAAAATAACAAAAATCTTTTTGGTATTTTATGTGTTTGAAACGAAAGAAAATATTTTTGTGTTATTAAGTTTTTCGAAAATTAAAACAAATAACAAAAGAAAATCTTTTTGGAATTTTGATTTGTCGAAAAAGAATACAAACAAACGAAAATATTTTTGGTTTTTCCAATTTTTCAAAATTAACGAAAATTTAAGTAAAATTACCAAACTAACGAAACTTTTCAAAATTTAACGAAAATTTAAGAAAGCAGAACCAAACTAATGAAACTTGGCTTTCCCAAATGTCGAAAACGAAGCGTGTCGAAGCGCTGAACGTGAACAGTAACCTCTGAATGGTTAATAATGTCAGCCTCTGAATGAACCAGTTTAGCCTCTGAATCGACACTTTTGCACAACACTTCATTGTTATTCTTTCGAATTTAGTCCTGGAACAGAATTTGCTTCAATCATCCCCAATCCTGTCAAAATTCGAACAAATGATTTTTCGTCCAAAGCTTTTGTAAAAATATCAGCAAGCTGATCAGTTATTTTTACAAAATGAACTTCAATGTTGCCATCTTCCACATGATCTTTAATAAAATGATAACGAAGTGCAATATGTTTGGTTTTCGAATGTTGTACTAGATTATGAAAAATGCGTATAGCACTTTGTGAATCACAATACAGTGGAATCTTTTCATATTAATGGCATAATCATGCAATTGACTCTGGATCCAAATGATTTGCGAAGTGCAAGCAGCAGCTGCAACATATTCAGCTTCAGCAGTAGAAATCGAAACACACGTTTGCTTTTTCGATTGCCAGCTGACTAACTTTCCATCCAAGAATTGACATCCACCACTTGTACTCTTTCGATCCAGTGTACATCCTCCCAAATCTGCATCTGAGAATGCCTGAATAAAAAATCCTGATTTCGCAGGATACCATAATCCTAACGAAGTTGTTCCCTTCAGATAACGAAAAATGTTTTTCACTGCAGTCATGTGTAGTTCTCTTGGATTTGCTTGATACCTAGCACAATTACATACATAAAACATGATATCACGTCTACTTGCAGTAAGATAAAGCAATGAACCTATCATGCTCCTGTATAAAGTAAGATCAGCCGCAGGTGTTTCTAACGATGGATTTAGCCTCGTTCCACCCGCCATTGGTACTCTTAACTTCGTGTTGTTTGTCATTCCAAACTTTTCGAGCAAATTCTTTGTATATTTTTCCTGATTGATGAAAATTCTTTCTCTGCTTTGATGAATGTTTAAACCCAGAAAATTATTGATTTTACCCATCATGCTCATTTCGAATTGGCTTTTCATTAAATTTTCGAATTCACTAGACAAAGTAGGGTCAGTCGAGCCAAAAATAATATCATCGACATAAATTTGAACAATCATTAGATGATTCCCAAATTTCTTTCGAAATAATGTGGGGTCAAATGATCCTTGTTTAAATTTCGATTGTTTTAAGAAACTGGTAAGAGTTGCATACCATGCTCGTGGTGCTTGTTTTAACCCATATACTGCTTTATCTAAAATATACACATGATTAGGATATTCTTTATTCACGAAACCTCGGGGTTGTTCCACATACACAGTTTCTTCCAGCTCTCCATTCAAAATCTCACACTTCACATCCATTTGATAGACATCATAGTCTTTGTGAGCTGCATAAGCCAAGAATATTCGAACAGCCTCGAGTCTTGCGACAGGGGCAAAAGTTTCTTCATAATCTATACCTTCTTGTTGCGAATATCCTTTAACAACTAATCGTGATTTATTTCTAACGATATTTCCTTCCTTGTCGGTTTTATTTTTAAAAATCCATTTTAATCCGACAATCGAAACATTTTCAGGTTTTGGAATTAACCTCAAACCTTGTTTCTCTCGAACTCAGCCAGTTCAGATTGCATTGCAACAACCCAATCAGAGTGTTCCATTGGAACCTTAACACTCTTTGGTTCAATTTTCGAGATGAAAACATTAAACATGCAAAATTCTCGTCGAGCATTTAGTACCTCATTCTTTGCACGAATTTGAGCTCTTGTCAAAACTTCATCTTGTGGATTTCCAATGACTTGCTCTTTGCTTGTCCACTTTTCCAATGGTGGATATGCTGGATCAAAGTCTAAAGGTGCATCTTCGTACATCTCTCCATTTTCGGATCCTGCAACAGAAAAATTATTATTTAGTTCATGGAATTCATCATTTTCAACAAGATTTACGGTTTCAGTATCATTATGCTCCCCCCTGAACATAATTATCATTTTGATGCTCCCCCTCGAAACCATCATTCATACTACTCTTCTCCCCCTCGAAAGGATGCTCCCCCTCAACAGTTGAAGGTATATTCAAGTGCTTCCCCTCCACTTGAGCATCTAGCAGACTTTCGCTATTAGCAGTCAAATCTGATGTGATTTCTGAATCATCAGTATGTTTCGAAGATTCAGGAGTTTGATTATCAGTAGCATGTACTTCAGCATCAACAGCCCTGTCTGGAACACCAAAAATTAAAACATAATCAAAGTCAGATGAATTAGATTCTTCAGTTTCATCAGTTGATTCATTAAGAATTGGTTTTTGTTCAAATTGCTTTGCAACTTGTTTAACGAAGTAATCATCAAAAGTTAGATTACATGTTTCTTCTACTTTATGATTTCGTTTATTTAACACTCTGTATGCAACCGAATTTGTCGAATATCCCAAAAATATTCTTTCATCAGCCTTAGCTTGAAATTTCGAAAGATTATCTTTGAGATTCATTATAAAACACCTGCAACCAAAAACATGAAAGAATTTGACGTTAGGTTTTCGGTTATTGATGATTTCATACGGAGTTATATTGAAACGATGATGAATGAAAGATCGATTCTGAGTGAAATATGTTGTTGAAACTGCTTCTGCCCATAGATATTGAGGAAGATTCGCATATGTCAACATAGCTCTTGCTGCTTCGCAAAGTGACCTATTCCTCCTTTCAACCACACCATTTTGCTGAGGTGTATAAGGCGAAGAAAAGTTATGCGAAATTCCTTTTTCCGTTAAGTACGAATCCAACACATTGTTCTTAAACTCAGAACCATTATCACTTTTGATTTTTCGAACGTTCTTCTTTAGACTCAACTCAATTTTCTTGATAAATTCGATCATTGTTTGAGCGACTTCAGATTTTAACCTGAGAAAATACACCAAGTGAATCGTGAAAAATCATCAACTATAACCAAAATGTACCATTTCGTGTTGAGAGTTTCAACAGTTGATGGTCCACAAAGGTCAATATGAAGAAGTTCCAATGGTTCAACAATTTTCGAATCTATGACAATTGGATCTCCTTTCCGATGTTGTTTTCCTTGCTCACAAGCTGCACACAAAGTATCATTATCAAACTTTAGTACGGGTAAACCTCGAACAAGATCATCAATCACCAACTTATTCAAATTTCAAAAATTCAAATGTGATAAATGTCGATGCCATAGCCAGCTGACATCAGATGTAGCTTTTGAAAGTAAACATACTGAGGGTTTGCCGATGATTGGTTTGATATCAATAGTAAACATGTCACCATGTCATTTGGATTTGAGCAAAACTTCATTAGTTTCAACATTTGAAATGATGTTGCCTGCTTCATTAAACACCACTTAATTGCCAGTGCCCACAACAAGTTGTGAAACACTTATCAAGTTATGTTGAAGACCTTCGACATATGCAACTCTCTTAACAGTGAACTTCCCATTTGTGACTTTACCATATCCTTTCACCTGACACTTGTGATTGTTTCCAAACTTGACTACTCCTGCATTCTCCAAACTTCGATAATCACGTAAATTCTCCTTCTTTCCAGTCATGTGACGAGAGCAACCACTATCAATGTACCATTTATCATCATATTGCTCGTCACATAGAACTTGCAATTAATGAAAGAATTTAGGTACCCAAGGCTATTTGGGTCCTTGGTTATTAGCTTTGAAAACCGAGTGAAAAGAAGAACCTAAAACCCAATTACAAACTTTTGATTTGAAAGTGTCAATTAAGTCGACATCATTAGGTAAAGGAGCAGAAACATAAGTTTTCGAAGGTTTAGATTTGTCACTGACATTCGCCTTTTTGTCCTCAGGTTCGTTTGCAACAGGTTTAGCTTTCGAAACTGGTTTCCATGTTTTCACAGGAATATTTGATTCTTTGGAAGAGGAACTTCCATTGGAAGAGTCATTCAAATATTTCTCATATGCATCGTGAATTTGTTGTTGGGAATACTTACGAGATTGAAACATCTTCCCTTGTCCTTCAAGCCAATGATCGATATTATTCACATTTGATGAACCCTTTGTGTATAACACTTTCGAATTCTTCTTCCCATAAGGATTTGGAAAATTTGGTTCTTGAGGTATAAACTTTGCAGTTTTTGAGAATTTATCATACACAACTGTTTGATGATTTGCAAATTTTTGAACATTTTCAAATTTTCGATCATCCTCAAATTTTTGAACATTCTCAAATTTTCTAGCATTCTCTGATTTTTGAACATTCTCAAATTTTCTAACGTTCTCAAATTTTCGTACATTCTCAAATTTTCGAACATTTTCAAATTTTCGAACATTTTCAAATTGACGAGAATTATCGAAATGTCGACTTGTTGTATTTGAAGAAAATCGATTTGGATTGTTTGTTGGCTTTGAAAACTTTGGTTGGCTTTTTGAATGAAAATTCTGTTGTTTATCATTTGTTGGAAAAGTTTTTGTTTTTGAAAACTTCACAGAATCATTTTGAGAATCAGACGAAATTGGTTGAGCGGGATTTTCCTTTTTATCCGAATGTTTTGAAAACTTAGTTTGTACAGGTTTGGAAAACTCATTTTCAACCACTTTCTTGATAGGTATTTTTGATTCCTTTTCATTTGACACAACTTGCCAAAAAAATTTCTTTCTTGCCTGTCTTTTCGAAATTCCGTTTTCCTTCGAAAATTTTTCAACACGATCCTTAAATTCATTTGAATTAAGTTTCACATTCTCATTTGTTTCTTTAGTTTCTTGTTTCAAACATTCTTTTGCATTTGCTTGTTTTTAAATCCATTTTCGTTGTGGTTTTTGTCTATGAAAAACATACGAATTCTTTGTTAGATTATTTTCGACAGTGATTTGATTTGAAAAGAATTCTTCGTCTGATGTTTTCTTGTTGTCATCTTCGACCATTTTGGTGAACTCTGGTTTGATGTTTTCAACATTTCCAGTAGTGACAAACACTTGATTTGGAAATACAACATCATCTGTACACTTGAAATTTGGATACACCACTTGATTTGTTTCCAAATAATGAGCTCCTTTTTCAGACAAAACTTTGTCGAAATTTTCAGTGTCTCCAAACACTTGATCAACAACAATTCATGGAATGTTTGTTTTGTTTGAAACATGCTTTTCAGGCTTAGATTTGTTCGAAACTTGTTCTTCATCCTCATCATCACTACTATCCGTTTGACTATCTCTGACACTCACAATTTCAAAATCAAAACCTTTCGAAGTTGAGGGTTTGTCAGTGGCAACCTTAACCAACGAATCATTACATTTTTCTTTTCCTTTAGACTTAGATGTGACATTAATGATAGACAACTGTGAACAATCAACACTTTCCTCTTCCTCAATTTCACTGATTTCGCTAAAACTATCAGAATTATCATCGAAATCAACGAAATTAGATTGAGATTCAAGTTTCGAATTCTCAGTTCTTTTCAAAATTTTGATTTGTTCATTTTTGGTTAAGGTATCATTCACAATGTCAACAAGTTCATCAACATTCAAATATTCATCTATCTTAACAATACCATAAGCAAATCGATTATCAGGTACTTTATCGAATTCTGCTATGGTTTTCTCAC
Source organism: Lactuca virosa (assembly GCF_052849685.1). Classification (NCBI taxonomy): domain Eukaryota; kingdom Viridiplantae; phylum Streptophyta; class Magnoliopsida; order Asterales; family Asteraceae; genus Lactuca; species Lactuca virosa. Next base: position 116,587,265 of record NC_136431.1, read on the forward strand.
AATCATAAGACAAGCTATCAATTTTCTCTCTTTCGAATGCTAGAAAAGGTAATAACTTCCTATGTTGTTCTTTGCTAATATCAGACGAATGATGCAAAGCAGTCAATTTTGCATATAAATGCTTGGCAGAATTACAATATATATTTCTTTGAGCTAACAACATTTTAACATCACTGCTTAACGAATCCCTATCACACATGATATTTGTAATCTGCAATTCTAAACTTTCAATTCTTATTTTCTTGGCATCTAACTACTTCTGTACTTCTATCAACTGAGAAGTTGATTTCTTAGCCTCGTTGCTAGCAGAGATAACCAAAGCATCAAAATAAGCAACAGTATCATCAAAAGCAATTAATTCAGAATCATATGCACTCAAAGGAATATTAAAAGATTGAAGAATAGTGCGTACCTTGGTGGTCATTAGTGATTTGTCAGAACTTTTAGTCATGAAGCAACGACCTGTCACCGCTTCGTCAGATTCATCCTCAAATTTCGCAAACATGGCTCCATGCGTAGGATTACACATTTCGTCGTCATCCGATCCTGAAGACCATATCTGATAAGTTCCTTCATTCTCATCATCGACCTCTCCCTTTGCCACCAGAGACATTCCTTTCGCCTTGGCCCTTACTTCTTCCAACCTCTCAACGTAATAGGCTTCGTCCTTCACCTTGTTTTTCTTCTCATCCTTTTTACGAAGTTGACAGTCACTAGCCATATGATTGGCTCCTTGACAATAATGACAATCAATTCCTGAATCACCTTTAATCTTCTTCTCAAATTTTGTCTCTTCTTTCTCTACTTCTTTTTTCTCACTCTTCTTCTTCTCTTCTCCTCCAGCCTTTGACAAAAATCTTCCTTTCACATCAACATTTTTCGACTTTGAATTGAACGGTTTCTTGAAAAATTTCTTTACTTTGTTATTTGAATAAAACGCAACAGCCTCATCATCCGAATTCAGAATAAACCCTTCTTCATCAGAATTCTCTTCTTCAACCTGTTCCTTTTCTGAAACTTTCGAAATTAAAGCCAATGGTCCACCCAAGCTTAATTTCGATTCTTCAGCCATCTCATTTACCTCGCCTTCATGAGTCTTTAGCAGATTATACAAATCATTCAATGATGATGTGTCAAAACTCTGTTGTGTTTTCACCATTAAAGTAACATTCCTCCATTCTTTTCGTAGACCCATGATGAACGTTAAATTGAATTCCATTGTCGTCCTTGTAATGACATGACGATGACATTTATAGATCAACTCATTCAGCCTGTCATAGTAACCTTCAATTGACTCACCATCTTTTTGCTTGAAATCTTTTAATTCAATCAAACAGTGCTTAACCGAATTAATTTTCGTCTTCTCGCTTCCTTGAAACTTTTCTTTGAGATTATTCCAGATTTCTTTTGCAGTTGTACAACTTTTAATTCAATCACATAGTTTTTCAAGTATCTTCATTCGATCAGTTTGAGCATCAACACTCGTAGTACCAGATGAAGATCCAATCGGTTGAAGATTTGTCGGAAGAGTAACATTCCCTGAGATGCATGACCAAAGCTCTTCATCGAGTCCATTCAAGTAGTCTTGCATACGATCAGACAACTGATCATAGTATTCCAGAATGAGCATAGGAATCTTAGTTGAAGATCCTAGCAGATGAGAGTATGAAGTCATTGAGTTTAAGTTGAAGTTCGCCATTGATGTACGGATTAAATTTTTTTGATAAATCAAAGAGAATTTGAAAGCAAATTGCTGAATTGAACAGAAAAATCAAGTAGAACTCTCGATTCAACAAATCAGTTGTAGAATCGAATCACAACTGAAGATCAAGAACACTTTTCACTTCAAAAGGTGCGGAAACTTTTTGAACCAGAATTTGATTCAAAAACCTTTTGAATCAGAGTGAAAATCAGATCGCGGATTATGATTCCTGCTCTGATACCAATTGATGAAGTGATGAATCGAGAATATATCAGAGTAATGATCAAATGAACACAAAGAGTAAATATAATCTGGTTTTCAGCTCGTATTATGCTTCCAATTCTTACAGAGAGAAAGTAGACAAGTTGTACTCAGACTCTTATCTAACTCTAAGTAAAGTCCCTCTTTATAGGAGACGTGAAAGCATACAAAAAATTATAAGGACTCAAACACTAAGCTTCGATACAAAATGCCTTGTAAAATAACATTACAAACTTCGACATATTACAATAAAATTTCGACCCTTACAAGACTTGAGTTTTATAAATACATAAACATTTTATCACCCACCAAGGATCATCTTGCAAGTAAAAGGAAGATTTAAAACACACCCATAGAAGGAATGTGACAACCCGAAAATTTTATTCTTGTAAAATTCAAACGTATCATGTAAAGGTCAAGCTCATTTCTTTTTATTATCTTATATGGCTAGATTAATGGGTTTTAAGTGTATAAACCTTGTACTGAAGGTGTTGTTTGTTTAAAAAGTGAAACACTTGGGACCGAGAACACCTCACATCATTCTTCATCCGAGCCATGAACTCACTTCGGTTTGCGGCCGTGAACTAGGCTTCGGCCATGAACAGTCTTCGGAGCCGTGAACGAGGCTTCGGCCGTGAACAGTCTTCGGAGCCGTGAACGAGGCTTGGGTCGTGAACAGTCTTCGGCCATGAACTCCTCCCCCCATATATATATATATATATATATATATATATATATATATATATATATATATATATATATATATATATATGTGTGTGTGTGTGTGTGTGTGTGTGTGTGTGTGTTTGATCGATTTTATCTTCATTTCTTCACTTCTGGACATGAACTAATCCATTCTCTCTCAAGTATCATCAGCCAAAAACCCTCCTCTCTCCTCTAGACCAAGAGAAACGCCTTCTTTCCTTGCTTTTCTTGTGAAATCCTCTTGGATTCAACTTAGAATTGACTTAGAACTTCAAGTGTTCATCATTCTTCATGCTCATTCATTTTAAAGCTCCTAACAGAAAACAAATAGAGTACTTAAAGTAAAACAAGTAGAAAACATTCTTTAGATAACAACAATCAGAAAACAACCATATAAACTATATCTTATATAGTTTATGAAACTGACCTACTGAGTGTTTATTACATAGTAACTTGTCAATATTATATACATAATCATCAATATAGCATTTGTGAGGCAACCTTCATATACTTTTATAAATATCCCCCAAGTCTTGAAATTATAACCAGAGTCTCCTCGAGGGAGAGCGCGACACTTGTGTATAGATCTATACGGGACTGACAATCCCGCACCAGAGCTGCTTGCAACAGCTAGGTCTGCAGACCTGTGGTGACAAATGTCCTACCGATTGCGACGCCTAAAGAACGTCGTGTTCAGGCGATCCTTGGTCACCAAGTATGGTTATGATAACTCACATTTTGATATTGAATAAAATGATTAGTGTATGAATACGTAAAAATTCACATAGTTATATCTTTATAAAACTATATCATAGTATTATAAAAGTATAAATACGGAATACTATTTTCGTATTGGAAAACGTCTTTTCTTTATGGTTTTATGTAAACTATAACACAGTATCCCACTTAAGAGCATAAAAACTTTCACTCTTTCGCTTACCGTATAATACATCAGAAAATATAGGATTTTCTAGGAAAAACGTGTTTACTTTATCAAATAACGAGAAAACGGATTTGAGTATTAATCATGCTTATGAACTCACCAGCTTAAATGTTGATCCTCTCTTTCAAAATAACTTGAATTCTCAGGAATCCAGTAGATAGGTACACTCCCAGAGCTATTGAGAAGACAACTTAGTACCGTGCTGCGTCTTTTGTCTTTTACTGTACCTACTTTTGATGTCAAATATCTAATGTTTGAACACTTATGTAAAAACTTATACATTATTAATGCAATGGTTGTTGTACTTTGATTACTATAATGCATGTGTTGTGATACTTGACATGACATCCTTCTCCCCCGAACGTTTCCGCCGTTCCGGTTTGGGGGTGTGACAGATTGGTATCAGAGCATTGTTTATAGTGAACTCAGTATATCAGTCATAAAAGATATACAACTATAAACACATTTGGGATACAAACACTCTAACCAACAGTTATACTTTAAAATATAACAATATTTTATAAAAGTATAAGTACATGCAGAATATATATATACTAGAACGAGTATCACAAGAAACACAAAACAAAAGTATTTGGAGGTTGGACATTACCGTCAAACCTGGACAGTTATGTAGTCATATCTGGGATCAATATAGCCTGATCAACTATATTTATTTGAGATACGACCAACATGTGTTTGTGAGTGATAGTGGTGTTGCAACGAGTCTAAAACTTACCAACCATTTACATAAAGGAATACTAGAACCAAACATAAAGTTTAAAATACTATAGGAGTATTTTATGATGCTATAGCTGCGAAACTGAAAACTTATCAACTTCTTATATCAAGAAGTTCTAGAATCAAACATATAATTAAAATATTATAGGAGTATTTTAGGTACCATAAATAACTTATGTGAAAACTAAAAGATTCTTACTGTTAAGTCTATAATTACTAAGTGTATACGTTAAAGTTATATATAGTTGAGATTTTATAGACTTAGAATAGGTGATTTTCACTCTACTTCCTTTTCCTTGTTTGGATGTGGTTTTAGAGAAGGATCACTTATTCGAAGGTCTATTTGATCTGGATTTTATATAATCGCTACACACTATGTGATTATAGAAAGACCGAAATGGATCATCCTTTTAAAATTGTATTTGTAACGAAAATGTTTTATTAATCTCATAGATTCTTTAGACATTCCCATTCTCGTATAAACCACTTAGATAGATGTAACCACCCCACCACAACAACCAACGGAGGAATCAACGAGGATCCAGCAGAGTTTCATTAGGAGGATTCTGAGAAAGAAACAGATGAGGAGTAAAGAAATTATAGAAACCACCAAGTGCCTTTACCTTATTAAGAGCACCGATGAGAGGTTCGCATGAACTTTCGGGATTTGAACTCTTCATCATGAAGTAATGGGGATCAGTGTCAGAATCGGAAGTAAGACGACATAGGAATTCAATATACCTACGGAAGAGAAGGACACCATATAGATATCAGGAGAGAACAAATCTTTACCACCAGGAGTAGAACAGAGAACAGAGGAAAATCACGCGTGATTCATGCGAAGTGTTTGAGTGCCTTTTTCGTCACATTAATAACTAATAAATTAATACAACCTAGTGAGTTAGTGATTATATTACTCACGTTAGGTATTAAGTTTATCACATTTTCCCGTCACGACTAATACCAGTAAATCGAATCACGAAATCTCAATTGAGAGTGATTATTTCTAAAATTCATAAGTCTATTCCATCTAGACTCTGTTATGAATTGTTTTCAAATATTTTCGAAAGTTAGAACAAGATATCCACCAACCAAAGAAAATTTAGTTCGGACGACACTCGATTTGTAACCATTCTAAAAACTCACTTCTGCCCTTTACCAGGAATACATCATAGGGATGTAGTTCAAAACATTGAGAACCGTATAACAAAACGAAAAATTTATATGTAGATATAAATAATTAGAATACATCTAGAGACAACCATCGTTGCTCACGAGCTCGTTTTCTCACGAGCTCGTTTTCTCACGAGCTCGTTTTCTCACCGTGTAACAGAATCATGCCTCCGAAGAAACGTAACCAACCCACCGACAAAACACCAATCCTTCAGATAGATTCGGCTACGTTTAAAGCTGCAGTCACAGCAGCTGTAACAGCTGTCATGGCTCACCTTAATGCTAACAACGCTAATGTTAGTGGAAATGTTATCGGAAATCCCGATCGTGGTGATAACCAAGTACAGAAACGAGTGCCTGTTTATAAAGACACTCCAAACCTCAAACCTAATATTCTGAAACGAAAGTTCGAGAACGAGAAAGGGAGTTGTTCAACTCAAGGACCTACCGAAGGGCAACAATCTGGAGCAGTCAATACCCCCATCGGCCCTGCTATCCCAACACCGACCACACCGTACTTAGGAAACCTCCCACACTGCAGCAATTGCAACTACCATCATTATGGAATCTGACGAGTGCCGCATTGCAATAGATGCAATATGAAGGGACACACTACCCGTTCCTGTAGGATTCCGACTGAGTACCTTACTTCAACCACCAATGTGGTAATCAGTCCAATAAGCCACCTTTGTGGCGAAATAGGACATTTCAAGAGGGACTGTCCAACAGAGAAGAATAACGGGGGAGCAGGAGGAGTTTGACCCCAGAGCGTGGGGAGACGTCAAAGAACCCTGCTATATTTTTGGTACGCTTCCAAATCCTAATAATTAATCATAATTATAATTACTCTCTCCTTCGAACCAAATCACAGCACTCATATAAAATTAGGAACCCTAACAGGTAAGCTATGATGGCTTAGTGTATACATTAGGGCCATTTATAATTAAGATTTGTAGACTTAGAGTGAGTGATTTCGCCTCATTTCCTGTTCCTTGTTTGGTTGTGGATTTAGGGCAGAGTCACTCAGTCAACTGTCTTTCTAATCTTAATTATACATGACTCGTATACACCGAGCGGTTATAGAGATACGTAGTAGGGATCATGTCATGAAAGTTCATTATTTCAAATTATCAGAACCCTCGTATTGTTAGTGCTCGTTAATTTTGGAGCAAAAAGTTCGCAGTATTAATACCAAGGACAAAACCGAAAGCACTAAAAACGTATGTGCATTATTTAGCACATCGTCCTGATAATCTTTTCTTCCAAATCGACTTAATATCTATGACGTCGAGAAGTTCCGACATCATCATCCGACATGGTTTGGCTTGGTCCTCACCATGCAAAAAACATATGCTGTGTAAAAGAACTTTTGCCTTGATCAACCGTCAAATAAAATTCTTTCAATCCATAACGCAAACCCTTATATCATCTCTCGCTTCAGAACTTCAGAAGTACCCATGCGAGGGGTACCACGCCCTTCTAGTCTACTCAGTAGATAGGAAACTTGAAGCGAAAAGCACCAAAGAAGTCTCAGAAGTCAGTAACCACCCGAAGTATCCCCAATAGATCTCATAGGGAGATCACTTGTGCCGCAAGTCAAGTTCGAGAATAGAGACTAAGAACTCATGAGGTTAATCTATCGCTGCTAAGTGTATACGCGAGAGTGGTATATAATTTAGACTCAACAAGATTTAGGATGTGTGATTCCGCCCTATCTCCTATTCCTTGTCTGGTTGTGGACTTGGGGCAGAGCCACCCATCATAACATTTTGTCAATCTAAATTATATACTACTTGTATACACGAGGTAATGGTTGATGAGCCAAGTATGAGTCTTATCATGAACTTCAGAGAAAAAGCCAGCAGGCTTACTAGAACAACTAGAGATACTTGAGTGGAAGTGGTAACAGATTGCAATGGGCTTCATAATCAAGTTACCCAAGGCAACAGGTGGACTTGATACCATTTTAGGTGATCGTCGACAGATTAACCAAGTCCGCACACTTCCTGCAAATTGAAGGAAACAAGCAAAATAGAGAAGCTAACTAGAACGTGTGTCCGAGAAGATAGTACGAATCCGAGAGCGACATAAAGCTTCTAGAGTCAGACAGAAAAGCTACGCCTTCAATGGGAGGAAACCCTTGGAAATCCAGGTTAGTGACCACGTCATGTGATGGTCTCACCCTGGAAGGGCATGATACGCTTCGGAAAGCGTGGAATACTAAATCCAAGTTACATAGGACCATTCAAAATTCTTACTAGATTTGATCTAGTAGCTTATAGACCTCGACTACCTCGAGAATTCAATAAATTACACCCTACTTTCCACGTCTTTAACTTGAAAAGTGTTTGTCCGACGAGACTTTTCTTATCCCACTCGATTAGATCGAGGTAAACGAGAGCCTCAACTTTGTGGAATAATCCATAGAAATCCTAGTCAGCGAAGTCGATAGGACTAATCAAATCCCTATCCCGTTAGTGAGGGTCCGCTTAAGTGCATAGCGAGGACCCAAATTCATTTGGGAGCGTGAGGATCATCAGAAACATAAGTATCCACCTCTTTTTCTTTAGTCCATGAGTATACCTTAGACTTAATTTCAGAACGAAATTCCCTTTAACGGGGGGATGACGTGACAACCCGAAAATTTTATTCTTGTAAAAGTCAAACGTATCGTGTAAAGGTCAAGCTCATTTCTTTTTATTATCTTATATGGCTAGATTAATGGGTTTTAAGTGTATAAACCTTATACTGAAGGTGTTGTTTGTTTAAAAAGTGAAACAGTAGGGACCGAGAACACCTCACATCATTCTTCATCTGAGCCGTGAACTCACTTCGGTTTGCGGCCGTGAACAAGGCTTCGGCCATGAACAGTCTTTGGAGCTGTGAACGAGGCTTCGGCCGTGAACAGTCTTTGGAGCCGTGAACGACGCTTGGGCCATGAACAGTCTTCGGCCGTGAACCCTCCTACGGCCGTGAACTCCTCCATATATATATATATATATATATATATATATATATATATATATATATATATATATATATATATATATATATGTGTGTGTGTGTGTGTGTGTGTGTGTGTGTGTGTGTTTGTGTGTGTGTGATCGATTTTATCTTCATTTCTTCACTTCTGGCCGTGAACTAATCCATTCTCTCTCAAGTATCATCAGCCAAAAACCCTCCTCTCTCCTCTAGACCAAGAGAAACGCCTTCTTTCCTTGCTTTTCTTGTGAAATCCTCTTGGATTCAACTTAGAATTGACTTAGAACTTCAAGTGTTCATCAATCTTCAAGCTAGTTGGGCCGTAAACTCAAGAACACAAGTTGTTCTTGGGCCGTGAACACCCAGATGGGCCGTGAACTCGAGATCTTCAAGATCTTTGGGTCGTGAACTCCTTTCAGCCTTCCATTTTCGATTCTAACACTTCTTGTGTAAGTATTTCTTACACCATAGATTGTTTCCTTTACACTTTTGAGGTTAGATTCACTAAATGTATATATATATATATATATATATATATATATATATATATATATATATATATATATATATCTTAATATGCTAAATAGGACTCGTTTGTGCCTCGAGACTTCACTCGTGAAACTTATCATCGTATATCGAATCTTCAGTTGAATCACCCACATAAGGTGACTTCATACCTCTATATTTTTATGATTTTAAACTGTTTTAGGGGGGAATACAGGTGAAACACAATGAAAATTGTGTTAATATCAAAAATGCTTTTAAATGTCTTTTAAGTTTTTGAATTGTTATAATGATAAAAAATGACATATTTATATATGTGTAAATTATGTAATTTGGATTCAAAAGATTTAGAATATATAATTTGACCCTATTTCCTGTTCCTTGCTTGGTTGTTGGCTTGGGGTAAAGTTATTTAATCGAAGGTCTAATTAATCACAATTATATAAATATTACATTTATATAAATATAAATGGGTTTTCAAACTGTTTGGTACTATTTGGTACAAACAGTGAACTTCATGGAATAACAGTATTACTGATTCTTACCAACAGTTAAACTATAATAGGTATAGTTTAGACGACTCATTCATTTTAAAGCTCATAACAGAAAACAAATAGAGTACTTAACGGAAAACGAGTAGAAAACATTCTTTAGATAACATCAATCAGAAAATAACCATATAAACTATATCCTATATAGTTTATGAAACTGACATACTGAGTATTTATTACATAGTAACTTGTATATATTCTATACATAATCATCAATATAGCATTTGTGAGGCAACCTTCATATACTTTTATAAGTATCCCCCAAGTCCTGAAATTATAACTAGAGTCTACTCGAGGGAGAGCCTGACACTCGTGTATAGATCTATACGAGACTGATAATCCCGCACCAGAGCTGCTTGCAACAGCTAGGTCGGCAGACCTATGGTGACAAATGTCCTACCGATTGCGACGCCTAAAGAACGTCGTGTTCAGGCGATCCTTGGTCACGAAGTATGGTTATGATAACTCACATTTTGATATTGAATAAAATGATTAGTGTATGAATAAGTAAAACTTCACATAGTTTTATCTTTATAAAACAATAACACAATAGTATAAAAGTATAAATACGAAATACTATTTTCGTATTGGAAAATACCTTTTCTTTATGGTTTTATGTAAACTATAACACAGTATATCACTTAAGAACATAGAAACTTTCACTCTTTCGCTTACCATATAATACATAAGAAAATATAGGATTTTCTAGGAAAAACGTGTTTACTTATCAAATAACGACAAAACGGATTTGAGTATTAATCATGCTTATGAACTCACCAGCTTAAATGATGATCCTCTCTTTCAAAATAACTTGTATTCTCAGGAATCCAGTAGACAGGTACACTCCCAGAGCTTTTGAGAAGACAGCTTAGTACCGTGCTGCGTCTTTTGTCTTTTACTGTACCTACTTTTGATGTCAAATATCTAATGTTTGAAAACTTATGTAAAAACTTATACATTATTAATGCATTGGTTGTTGTACTTTGATTACTATAATGCAAGTGTTGTGATACTTGACATGATGTCCTTCGCCCCCGAACGTTTCCGCCGTTCCTGTTTGGGGGTGTGACAAGGAAGAAGTGGTAACAACCTTTGAAGCACTTTGCGTCCTCTAGGGGAGGCTTGGAAGTTGATGGAGAGAGGATGAACCCTTGAGACACCAACAATGTTCCAACTCGATTAGAATGCTAGTTCTTATGCTAACTCTTAAGCTTAGACCAAATACCCAAGTATATGTTCTAAGACATCAAAACAAGCAACAAATCTTCAAGAACTTCAAAGACTAGAGAATAGATGGAGAGGGAGCTTGTGATCTCGGCTTTGCAAGAGAGAAGTGAAAGCAAAATTGAAAGAGTTCAATCTATATAAAGCATACACTTAATCTAAAGATCTTTTACCAATAAGCACTTTAGACAAGCTTGTCCCATGCATGCACCATGCTTGATTTCTATTGATTAAACTAAGGGGAAAGTCATCCCTCTCTTCTTTGACCCTAAAACCGGCCATGGCTTTAAAAAAGAAAAGATTGAGTTTATATGTTATAAACTCAAAGTTTATAAGATATAAACTTTGTCTTTAGCTAAAAGACAAAAGGCTTACCAAGTCCAAAATGTTGTACATGACTTATTAATTCATACCTTATGAAATAATGTGTTACTTGTATTGTAAAATAATTATTTCCTTGAAATAAATATTTTCCCAATTTATTATAAGAGTTTATGAATATTTATTAAAATCAATTTCTAATATATAATCAATTGTTTCAAGTTGTTGTTAGTGTGATCCTTAGGATCATATGTTATTTAGCAATATCATTTTAATATTACTCTTGAGCATACTAGATCTTTCAATCTCCCACTTGTGCAAGACTCATATCAAATTGATATAGACAGTGGTGAACGACTAGAAACATTTCACTGCCCCCAACAACATATGACATAGTGCCATTCCATCAACGCCTAATTCCCTAGAAGCCCCAAGGCTACAATTCGTGTATAAGGTAAGTTTATCAGTTATCCCTTTGCTACAGACATCATGTTAAACATGAGATATAGATCGCAATCAATCTCATATAAGTGTTCAACTTTACATCAGGCCTTAGATGTCTAACTATCAACGAATAATAGGAACAAATCTCATCTTGACTACATACGCCTCTTGCATGGTGCACATCATGCCCGATAATATCTTTTATAACTGCCTGTTTAAAGAACAACATTTGACTACATCAAAGCATAACATTCTCCACACTCAAGTACCATATATGTATCTCAGGTGTTAAGGATATACAGATATTACCTTTATCAAGTATCATTCATGAAAGCCATCCACGAAATGATCTTGAACGGGTCAGTCCAATACTTGCTCTCTAGCAAGTACCTATAAAACTGGTTACAATACTTTATTAGTGTCCCCACAATAATAAACGACTATGGATTTTAGAGTGAATAAATTTACTCATGGATTAAACATGTTAATAAAGAACACAATAATATTTAATGAAAAGATCATATGCCATATATATCATAGTCATTACAATATATGATGTTATAATGTTCTAATGCTCAATAGTAATATATAGATCAAAGCCAATCACTAGAATAGCGAAGTCCTATTCCTCGAGCATGACCTTCAAACTTGACTTGAGGAAGGGGCTTCGTGAAAGGGTCCGCCAAATTTTGATCATTCTGAACTTTGCGAATACTAATTTCACCTTCTTCAACTTTATACCGGATGAAGTTGAATCTTCGGCTAATATGCATGGTCTTCTTGTGTGATATGGGTTCTTTTTCCAAAGCAATAGCACCCTCATTGTCACAGAAAACTTCTAGGGGGTCCTGAATGGTAGGGACTACCCCTAGATATCCAATGAATTTCTTCATCCAATCAGCCTCTTGTGCAGCTTCAGAAGCAGTAGCTGTATTCTGACTATGTAGTGGATTGTGCAAAAACACTTTGCTTGGAGCTTTTACAAGATACTGCACTCCCAATGATAATGAACACATATCCTGATTGCGATTTGTAATCATCTCGAACAATTGTGAAGGAAGCATCAATGTAGCACTTTACACTTAAGCTTTCTTCCACGCCTCCATAGACGAGGAACATATCCTTAGTCCTTCGTAAGTACTTGAGAATGTTCTTCACAGTTCATGGCGTACATGATGGATCCAATTGCAGAAGCATATGGAACATCCTTCATCTTGTCTAGCTCAGCCTTTGTGTTAGGACATTGAGATGAACTTAGTACAATGCCATGCGCCATAGGTGCAAATCCTCTCTTAGAGTTTTGCATATTGAACCGTTTCAACACTTTATCAATATATGTACCTTGGCTTAAACCTATTAATCATTTTGATCTATCTCTATAGATTTTGATTCCAATAATGTATTGTGACTCACCTAGGTCCTTCATTGAGAAGCACTTTCCAAGCCAAGTCTTTACACCTTGTAAAGTTGGAATGTGATTTCCCATGATTAATATGTCATCCACGTATAGGACCAAGAATCTCACCGAGCTCCCACTAGTTTTCATGTAAACACAAGATTCATCTTCATTTCTAATAAACCCACACTTTGTGATTTCATCATCGAAACGATGATTCCAGTTACGAGATGCTTGTTTTAACCCATAAATGCATCTCTTGAGCTTACACACTTTATTATGATGCTTTTGGTCGACAAAACCTCTGGGCTGAATGTAACGACGTAAATTTTCAAACCAAATTGTTCATTTTCAAACACAATAAAACACATGTCACATTTTCTCCCAAAACCTCAAGTATCAAATATCGCTACATATTTCAGAAATTGTTTATCACAAATCCAGGATCCAAAATAAATGTAACTCCAGCTCAGATGTGTGTGTACAATCAAGCCGATGCCTTCCCGCGATCCTCGGAAGTACCTGAAACACATAACACGGTAAGCACGAAGCTTAGTGAGTTCCGCAAAATACCACACACAAAATAATTAGCCACTCGAAGCTATAGCTCTGTAAGACCCTCCGGTCAATGTGTCTCAGTGGGACCCTCCAGTCCCACGGCTCGTTGGACCCTCTGGTCTCACTGCTCGTTGGACCCTCCAGTCCAGTCTCAGTGAGGACCTTCCGGTCTCATGGCTCGTTGGACCCTCCGGTCCGGTCTCAACAATACATAATATAGCATACATATCACACAGACAAGATACATAATATCACATAAATTAAATAAACACATAAGACCCTCCGGTCACACAAAATTACCATTCTAGGTAAAGTATAGTGAGAAGACTCACCTCGTAGCTAGCAAGTAATAGACACGTACTCGGGAATCCCGAACTAGCCTCCGCCTAACACATTAAATAATCATCTCTAATCAATACCCCACTCTTACTCAAATACACCAAAAGTTCTCTTATTCTCTTTCTAACCCTTGGAATGGATAAAAACACCATTTTACCCCTCCATGGTCTCAAATGCTCATATTTGACCCATCCGTAAAGTCAACAGAAGTCGATACGAGTCAACAGTCAAAATTGACCTGACTCGCCAAGTGCACTCATGGGACTCGCCGAGTCCACTCGTATCCTTAGAGGTCCTCCTAAGGTTTCACTCAATTCGTCGAGTTGACCCCCAACTCGACGAGTTATCATTGGGTCAAGAACGCTGGGACAACCTGGTCCGACTCATCGAGTCATCCCATAGACTCGGCGAGTCGACTCAATCGCATTTCTCATTTGGGCACCTGAGGGCAGATCTACAACTCCATCCTCTAGATCTAGCCTCCGAATGTTCCAAAGTCATGTAAAGGTTTGATCTTGATGACCATGCATGGCATATATTGCTCTATATGCCATCACAACTCCATTAATGCTTCCAAAACACAAAACTCTTTGGTTGATCAACTATGGCTCTGGACTTTTGGACTCTCTGGACCTCACAAGGTCCAGATCTGAAGTCTAGACTCAAAAAGGGGGTTGATGCATCCATAGCCCCATCAAGAAGGTGTTACAAGCCCTAAATCTCAAGAACATGAGATCTAATCATCCCACAAGAAACGTAAAAGCTTTTTACCTTGTTCTGAAGCTTGAGATGAAGAAGAAGCATATCTACTGGCCCTCCCTTCTTGATCTTTGATGAACCTTCCTTCTTCTCGGAATTCCGGATGTTACAATTCTCCCCCACTAGAATCAGACTTCGCCCTCGAAGTCATGCTCCGCAAATAATTCAGGATGCTGCTCCTGCATCTCTGACTCTGGCTCCCAAGTCAAATCGGACCCCCTCCGATGTTGCCACTGGACCTAAACCAGGGGCACTTCCTTGTTCCTCAGAACCTTCACCTTTCGATCTAAGATTGCGATCAGCCTCTCAATATAATTCACGCTCGCATCTACTTGAATGTCCTCCAGTGGTACTATTGCCGTCTTATCGGCCACATAATTCCTCAACTGGGACACGTAGAAGGTGTTACGAATCTGACTCAAATCCGCAGGTAGCTCCAACTGGTATGCTACCCTACCCACTATGGCGGTCACTCTGAAAGGACCGATGTATCGGGGCCCCAGCTTGCCCCGTTTCCTGAATCGGATCACCCCTTTCCAAGGGGATACCTTCAGGAGTACAAAATCCCCGACTTGGAATTCCAACTCAGATTGTCGCCTATCCGCATAACTCTTTTGGCGACTCTGGGCCGTCAGTAACCTCTGTCTGGCCTGCTGAATCTGCCCAGTCGTCTTCAGCATTATCTCAGTGCCACCCATCACTCGCTGTCCCACCTCTCCCCAACAAATGGGAGTCCGACACTTTCTCCCATAAAGAAGCTCAAAGGGAGGCATACCAATACTCGAATGATAACTGTTGTTGTAAGAAAACTCAGCCAAGGGCAAATAAGTGTCCCAACTTCCTCCGAAATCCATAACACATGCACGCAACATGTCCTCCAGCATCTGAATCGTTCGCTCGCTCTGCCCGTCTGTCTGCGGATGGTACGCGGTACTGAAATGTAATCGGGTACCCAACTCCTCATGAAACTTCTTCTAGAATCTGGAAGTAAAACGCACGTCTCGATCTGACACTATCGGGGTCGGCACTCCATGCCGAGCTACCACCTCCCTCACATAAATCTCGGTCAATCTATCCGCAGAAGAGCTCTCTTCGTCAGACGATCCACAATCACCCAAATCGCGTCAACTCCACGTGCAGTCCTCGGTAACTTGATGATAAAGTCCATCGAGATTTGCTCCCACTTCCACTGGGGAATATCCAGCGGTTGCAATGGACCATGTGGACGCTGGTGCTCTGCCTTGACCCGACGGCAGGTCAAGCACCTCTCAACTACCCAAGCAACATCCCTCTTCATACAGGGCCACCAGTAATCTCTCTTCAGGTCCAAATACATCTGAGTGGCTCCTGGATGGATTGAGAATATCGATCTATGCACCTCCTCCATCTGTATACGCCGAGCTCCGCCTGTATAGGGCAACCAAATCCGCCCTCAGAAAGTCATAAGCCCTCGGCTATCCGTCACAAACTCGGACACCTGCCCAATCACCCGCTCCCTCTTGCGGTTCTCCGGTCTCACGGCCTCCGCCTGGGCCTCTCGAATGATATCCAAGACTGGAGTCACCACTGTCATCCTCATACACACATCTCGGATCGGGGCACTCTCTGCTCTGCGGTTCAGGGCGTCGGCTACCACGTTAGCCTTGCCCAGATGATACAGGATCTCACAGTCATAGTCTTTCACCACATCCAACCATCTCCTTTGTCGCATATTCAGGTTGGGCTGATCCATGAGATACATCAGGCTCTTGTGGTCTATGTATATGGTACACCGAACCCCGTACAAATAGTGACGCCAGATCTTGAGGGCGAACACCACCGCCCCCAACTCTACATCATGGGTGGGATATCTCGTCTCATGAGGCTTTAACTGCCTCGATGCGTATGATATCACGTGCCCTCTCTGCATTGGCACCGCACCCATCCCGGATATAGATGCATCACGGTAAACTACAAAATCCTTCATTCCCTCGGGAAGGGCTAACATCGGGGCTTCGCACAATCTCTAGCGAAGAGTCTCAAATGAGGTTTGCTGCTCGGGACCCCAAGTAAAAGTAACGCCCTTCCGGGTCAACCTGGTGAGGGGGACGGCAATCTTGGAGAAATCTCTGATAAATCTCCGATAGTAGCTGGCCAATCCCAGAAAACTCCTGATCTCGGTGGGGGATCTCGGCACCTCCCATCTCATAACAGCCTCAATCTTGGCCGGATCGACCAAAATCCCATTCTGATTAACGAGGTGTCCCAGGAACTGGACCTCTCGTAACCAGAAATCACACTTGGAGAATTTGGCATAAAGCCTCTCCGATCTCAATACTCCAAGAATCTCTCTCAAATGCTCCTCATGTTGTTCCCTGGACCTCGAGTACACAAGAATATCGTCGATGAACACGATCACCGATCGATCCAACATGGTCCTGCACACCCGGTTCATGAGGTCCATGAAGGCTGCCGGTGCGTTGGTGAGTCCAAAAGGCATCACCATGAACTCGTAATGCCCATAACGAGTCCTAAAGGCCGTCTTCTGGATATCCTCCTCACGGACTCTCATCTGATGATATCCAGACCTCAAGTTGATCTTGGAAAACCAAGACGCATCCTGCAACTGATCGAACAGATCGTCGATCCTCGGAAGTAGATAACGGCTCTTGACCGTCAGCTTGTTCAACTCCCGGTAATCAATGCACAACCGGTGGGAGCCATCCTTCTTCTTGACAAAAAGGATCGGCGCTCCCCAAGGCGAGCTGCTTGGTCGGATAAAGCCCTTCCCCAACAGCTCCGGAAGTTGTGAGGATAACTCCTGCATCTCAGGCGGCGCAAGGCGATAAGGTGCCTTGGCGATAGGTGTCACACCCCGCTAAAGCGGAAACACGAGGCGTGGCAGTATAAAGGGTTTCATAGCAAAAGTTAAAAGACAACAACAACCATAGTATTAAAAATCATTACAATTTTACAATGGGTTTGAACAACTTTTAAAAGAAATTACAATGTAAATTGAAATACAACACATGCGAATGCTCCTAAAAGTGAAGTGTCCCTAAGTGCCACTTACTCGATGATTCCTGAAAAAGCATGTAAAACGAGCGTCAACTATAAAAATAGTTGGTGAGTACTCACAGATAAACAAAATAATATTGGTTCCATGAATTGAAATCAAAGTTTTGATAAAAGTTTCCAATAATAAAAGTATATTGTTAAAATGAGTAAATAAGTTTGTAAAAACAAAGTTCTTTGTTATCATGAGAGATAAAGTATGTTGCCCAAATAAGATGCAACATTCATATTCTCATGGAAGATAAAGTTCGTTACTCAAACGAGTAAACAAGTTTCATTGCTAAAATGAGTAATCAATTTCGTTGCTACAAGGAGCAAACAATTTCATTGCTAAAACATGTATATAAGTTTTCAGTAATAACAGTTCGTTGTTGTAATGAGAAACAAAGTTCATTGCTATAATTAATAAACAAGTTTATTGCTATAATAAGTAACGAGTTTGTATGTGTATGAGCAAACAATGAGTCTCAACCAAACCTATGACTGAAGCCCTATCAAGATCTATGCTTATCGTTCCATAGATGAATATGGTATCATGCACTCCAGCAATAGGGCGAGTGAGGAGTTGTCAATTCCTAATAGCGCTATCCATAATGACCATTGGCTCAAAGAGTTAATGGTTAGAGATAAGGGAAGGGCCTTAGTACGATAAGTTCTCATGTTCCGTGTTGCATAGACATACATAGAGAGACATAGCAATAAAATAGCAATCATGTTTGATACAAATCAATTTAAATACAACATTCAAATAATAGTTTTTCGGGACATGCTTTTCCACCCCAAAACATAAAAACTGAAAATAGGGGAGTGCGTGAATACTCACAATATGCAAAATATAGCAACCAAGTTTATACGAGTCAATTAAATACAACGAACATAAATAGTTTAGGACATGCTTTTCCACCCCAAAACATTTAAAAACCGAAAATAGGGGAGTGGTGAATACTCACAATGCATTTAGATGATGCAAATGGTGCCTTGAACTACGTTCCACGTGTACCACTACCGATTCCTACAATAATGGTATTCGCTAGTGAGTCTCTAATCGAAATCTAACACTAGTATACTTACTACTACAATAGAATTATGCCAATAATGTGTCAAAATTTAATATTGATAAGTTACAAACATTTTTCTGTGGAAATTAAGTTTCAAAGAATCAATTGTTATATAACAATTTAAGTGGAAAATTTTTATTTTTGGAATGTTAATATTTAACATTTTAGAGGTGTTCCAATGATTAAATATTCAAAACTAAATCAATTTAGTTCTAAACTTTCCCAAACTTTGCATTTAAGTTTTAACTGAAGTCAAAGACCTTAAGATAAATTTTCTTGAATTTTTTATTTGTCTGACTATTTTTCACGATTTTAGTTTCTTGAATAACCATAAAATCATGAAAAATACTAAACAGTTAATAAAAATTACCAAACTTCAGATTTTGGTTCTAAATGTACTAAAAGACTTCTAGATAAATTTTCATGGATTATGAATATGTATAACCATTTTTCACATATTTAATTCTCTAAATAGATACAAATTCATGAAAAATAGAAATCAGTTATGAAAATACCCCAAACTTTTTATAACAATGTCATTACACATACTTAAGCTGGAAAAAATATAAAAAAGGGGTTTCTAAACTGTTTAACCCAATTTTATGATTTTTATGTATTTATTCTAATAAAAATGGGGATAAATAGAAAACAGTTTCCAAAATTACCCAAACTTTTTGTGATATTGTTATTAAACATTCTTAAGTTGGGAAAAATATAAAAATTGATTTCTAAACTGTTTAACCCAGTTTTATGATTTTTGAGCATTTATTCTAATAAAAATTGAAATAAATAGAAAACAGTTTCCAAAAATTGTCCAAAATTTTTGTAACGCTGTTATTAGTCATTATTAAGCTAGGAAAAATATAAAAATGAATTTCTAAACTGTTTATCCCAATTTTATGATTTTTGTGTATGTATTCTAATAAAAATTGGGTTTAAGTGTATTTAATCTTGGGAAAATAGAAGAAAAATAGTATACAGAAGAGAAAAATCATCAAAATTTTTATGTAGCATCCTAATGTACTAAAAGGTGTTCTGGTAAATTTTTATAAGGTTTGGATGAGTAAAACTATTTTTCCTGTTTTTAGTCCGTTATAAATACAAAAATCGGAGAAAAATAGGAATACACTATGAAAAATTCTGAAAATATTTTTCTAAGTGTTCCACAGAGAGTATAAGCTGCGAAAATTATTAGATACCATTTTTATATTCCCTAATGTGGTTTTATGATTTATTAGAGCTAAACAAAAAGAAAATTCAAAACCATATTAAACAGTAACAAAAATGGATGACACTTAATGGGAGATGTTTATTAACTTAAAGGATCATCCAAGAATTTTTCCATAATTTATTTACTAGCTTAAGTATTTTATATGATTTAACACTTTATTTTCTTATTATTTTCATATAAAAATAAAGAAAATATATATTGAGCTGAAAATTTCCAGAATGCATCTTCATACAATTTGATAACAATGACAATTTGTGTTCTTATTTTTGATGTTGAACACCATGCCTAAAGGCTCAATAAATTATAGAGAAAACTTGGTTCTTGTGATTTATGTAAAGATTAGTGATGTTACTTTGACATTTGTTGCAACATGTTACAAAGACTTTTGAATCAAGATCTTTTTGTACCTATTAATACATGATATTAAGAGTTCAAAATAATTTTTGAATGATTTTTAGTGATGAATAAGTCCTTTGAACATGCAACACAAAACAAATGTTCATAAGGAAAGTGCTGTTTGAGCAACAGTTTTGTAAAAATTGGTAAACATCGAAATTTTGGAATTTTTTAGTGAGGTCAGATGGGTTTGAAAGCTATCTCAAAATATTATATTTCAGAAAAAGAATCACGAATTTTGGCTAAGAAATGAGTGAGATATGACAGTTTAAAGTCAGGTAAAGAAATCTGGCAGATTGCATGCATGATGATTGGTTAGAAAAGTGGGTTTTCATCATTTCCTTGAGTAAACCTTTTGAAGTATTTTAAATATATCATGATAACCTCATATTTTGGTCATGTTTCCAGAGATCAAAATATTAAAACTTATCAAAATGTATACATGCATTTATGAAGAAAATTTTGTTTCTCAAAAACTCTTAACTTGAGTTTGATGTTTTAATCCTTAAAATCGATTTTTGCACTAAGATCATGAACATGCAACCTTGTTTATCATACATGCATGGTGTTAAAACACATCCACCATGTTCTAAAAACCATTTTAACAAAAAGAAAACAAGTTTGAAGAAGATGAAGAAGGAGAAAGTGTAAGAAAAGAGCAAAACTTGAAGGAAAAGTGAAGTAGAAATCGATTTTACCTTCAAGAATACCACAAGATGATGAAGATTTCGAGTTTGAGGAGTGTTCTTGGGTTTGTTTTCTGGAATATTTCTTGGTTCTTTAGAGGGAGGAAGAGAGAATGGAGTGGTGTTTGGAGAGAAAAAGTAGAGAGAAGGTAGAGAGAGTTTTCTAGATAGAGAAAGAAGAGAGATGTGTGTGTTGGAGAATGAGAGTGTGAGAGAGAGATATGGGGAGAGAGGGATCCGATTTTAGGGGAGGAGAGGCTCCCTCTCTCTTGTTTCTTTTATAAAAATTCAAATCTTTTATAAAAATATCCAACTTTTTATAAAATGTGCACCTTAACCTAGTTTTTATGCATAAAACTCTTGATTTTTGGTTTATAAATTAAGGGTAAATGTTAATGAGTTAAATTTCATTTTCCTTGAATGCATTTTCATAATTTTAATTGTTATAAGATCATATTATAAGGTTCATGATTATTTTTATAGAATTTTTAAGGTCAAAGTTTATAAATGTGAGTTTTTAGGGCATTTAGGGTTTTTGAGAGTTTGTAAATCTTTGGATATCAAAATTACTTGAATTTTGAGACTTCAAACTATTTAGAGTTTCATAACTCTTATTCAAATTAGAAATATTGTTTGTAATTTATTTTTAGCGGTTTATTGGCATTTTATGTAGTGATTCCGAGATTCAAACGAAATTGAGGAATCAAGTATACTAGTCCTACTCTTCAACTTTGACTTAAGTTTCTATGAGACTTTGACCTAATTTCTACTTCTAGGTCAAGTGCATGATGTGTGAATATGATTCATGAAATGGTGTTCGAGTCAAAGAATGACCCGAATATGGATAGTCTCTACAGTTAAGTAGTTATAGAATTCACATATCAATGTGAAATCTATGCACACTATCCATTGATTCTAATTGTTTCCAAGTTTCTAGTAGGTTATAACTTAGCTTCTAGTTATTAAGTCTAGTATGTGTAGTGCCTATATGTGCAACTAAGTTTAGTCAAATCTAAAACCGACTCGAATTTTGACGACTGTCACAATAGCCGCCGCTCCCGGAACCTCGGAACCTCAGCGATAGAACTCGGCCCCTTAGCAGCAACTCGCGTATCCATCACATACGCTACAAAACCCCTGAAACCCTGCTGAAGACTCTATCTTGCGCTGGCAGCCGAGCAGAATGCTGACCCAGATCGGGTACCCTCTCCATACACTGTAAGCACTCCCCCACTAGGGTCTCGTATGGTCACCAACTGACGCTCGCAGTCGATCACAGCTCCGAATCAACTCAACCAGTCCATACTCACAATGACACAGACATCGCCCATCGCGATTGGTACCAGATCTATCGGGAACTCAACATGAAAAATCTCGAGTACACATCCCCGGATCACATCAGTAGCAAACACCGCACGCTCATCACCTATGGAAACTCTCAGAGGTTGACTCAACGCCTCTCGCCGGATGCTGATGTGACGACTAAACGCTAATGATACGAAGGATAGACTCGCACCCGAGTCAAATAACACCAAGGTAGGTACAGAACTCACAAGAAAAGTACCTAAGCATATTACAATATAATCACAATATAACTCAACAATAGAATAAGTAAAAGAACACATATCGGCCACGACATCAGGTGTTATGCGGACCTCCTCCGCCATCAGCTGAAATGCTCTCCCACGGGCTCTCAGTGCCTCGACCTTCACCGACCGTCTATCAGTAACGTGCAATGCAGTAGGCGCAGATCCCTGTGGATACCTGGACGAGCTAGGGATACTCGACCTTCCTATGGCCAGTCTGGTTGCAGTGAAAGTAGACTGCAAACCCCTTGGGGCAATCCCTCGCTATGTGCCCCTCCTTGCCATACTTGTAGCAAGTCCCTGCTCGACATGTCCCCTCATGACTCTTGCCGCACTTCCCACAAGTGCGGCCCTTCTGGCCTCCTGGTCTCGAATCTGATGGCTTAGCCCGCTTGGCTGCCGGCTGAGACTGTGCCGGCCGCTTATCCCTCCCCTGAGACTCCGCCTCCTCCCTGGACTGAGTCTCCAGCTCAATCTCCCTCTTTCGGGCATTTGCCTGAAGCTCAGCAAATGTTCGATAAGTCAAGTTCGCCACAAACTCACGTATATTCCTCCTCAAGATGCTCAGATACCGGCTCATACGGGCCTGCTCAGTAGACACGTGCTCAGGGCAGAACATCGCCCTCTCGTGGAACATCCTCATAATCATTGTCACTGACTCTGTCCTCTGCTTGAGGGACAGGAACTCTTGGGCCAACCGTTCCCTCTCCACCAGGGGAACATACTCATCTCGTAACATCGCAGTAAACCTCTCCCAAGTCACGACAGTATGCTCTGCAGGAGTAAAATGAGCTGTCACAAATTTCCACCAGTCCTTCGCTCCCAAGCGAAGCTAGTTCAGCGTGAACCGTACCCTCAAGTGCTCTGGACATGAAAAAGTGTAGAAACACCCCTCGACATCAGAAATCCATCTCATCGTAGCAATCGGATCCTGAGTCCCATCAAACTCTGGTGGCTTCGTGTTGCTGAACTCCCGGTACAGCAACGAGTCACCCCTATGTGGCCTGGCAGCAGTGACAGCTGCGGTGGTTACATCGACAGCCGCCTCGATAACAGCAGCATATCGGTCGTCAAACGTCTCAATCAAAGTGGTCTTAACAGACCCAAACATCTCCGGTATCGCCTCTCGAATAGCTGTGACCATCTCCTCGTGGATCATCATGCGAATTTCCTCGTCACTGATACCACTGGTACCACTGCCCCCTGGGTTGTGGCGCGTACCCATAATGATGTCTCTGAAATACAACACAAAATAATCAGAGACTCGCTCTAGTATACTCACACTCGATCGCTCGACCCTACTTGTTCCTTAGCATCCTAAGGATTCTTACTTGGACTGCTCACTGACCCGGTGTTTCCAGTAGTACGGGCCCAATACTACCTTCCACATCGCATCTGTATTCACCCCAAGTCCTCCTCCTAGGATCCCAAATCGCAAGTACTCTATATCTCATCGAACACAAACTACTCTCTTAGAACTTTTACTTATTTTTAGAAAAATCGTTTCTCTAAAAATTTTTCTCAAATCCTCAGTTTGAGTCCATACATACCCGAAGGTGCATCCGAATCCCTCAAACCAAGGCTCTGATACTAACTTGTAACGACGTAAATTTTCAAACCAAAATTTTCATTTTTCAAACACAATAAAACACATGTCACATTTTCTCCCAAAACCTCAAGTATCAAATATCGTTACATATTTCAGCAATTGTTTATCACAAATCCAGGATCCAAAATAAATGTAACTCCAGCTCAGATGTGTGTGTACAATCAAGCTGGTGCCTTCCCGCATTCCTCGAAAGTACCTGAAACACATTACACATAACA
Organism: Lactuca virosa; assembly: GCF_052849685.1. NCBI lineage: Eukaryota > Viridiplantae > Streptophyta > Magnoliopsida > Asterales > Asteraceae > Lactuca > Lactuca virosa. The sequence continues at coordinate 116,611,703 of NC_136431.1, forward strand.
CGGTAAGCACGAAGCTTAGTGAGTTCCCCAAAATACCACGCACAAAATAATTAGCCACTCGAGGCTATAGCTCTGTAAGACCCTCCGGTCAATGTGTCTCAGTGAGACCCTCCAGTCCCATGGCTTGTTGGACCCTCTGTTCCGGTCTCTGTGAGGACCCTCTGGTCTCACTACTCGTTGGACCCTCCGGTCTGGTCTCAGTGAGCACCTTCCGGTCTCATGGCTCGTTGGACCCTCCGATCCGGTCTCAGCAATACATAATATAGCATATATATCACACAGACAAGATGCATAACATCACATAACTCAAATAAACACATAAGACCGTCCGGTCACACAAAAATTACCACTCTAGGTAAAGTATAGTGAGAATACTCACCTCGTAGCTAGCAACTAATAGACACATACTCGGGAATCCCAAGCTAGCCTCCGCCTAACACATTAGATAATCGTATCTAATCAATACCCCACTCTTACTCAAATACACCAAAAGTTCTTTTATTCTCTTTCTAACCCTTGGAATGGATAAAAAGACCATTTTACCCCTCCATGGTCTCAAATGCTCATATTTGACTCATCCCTAAAGTCAACAGAAGTCGATACGAGTCAACAGTCAAAATTGACCTGACTCGCCGAGTGCACTCATGGGACTCACCGAGTCCACTCGTATCCTCAAAGGTCCTACTAAGGTTTCACTCAGCTCGTAGAGTTGACCCCCAACTCGACGAGTTATCACTGGGTCAAGAACGTTGCGACAACCCGGTCCGACTCGTCGAGCCATCCCATAGACTCGGCGAGTCGACTCAATCACATTTCTCATTTGGGCACCTGAGGGCAGATCTGCAACTCCATCCTCTAGATCTATCCTCATAATGTTCCAAAGTCACGTAAAGGTTTAATCTTGATGACCATGCATGTCATATATTGCTCTATATGCCATCACCACTCCATTAATGCTTCCAAAACACAAAACTCTTTGGTTGATCAACTATGGCTCTGGACTTTTGGACTCTCTGGACATCACAAGGTCCAGATCTGAAGTCTAGACTCAAAAAGGGGCTTGATGCATCCATAGCCCCATCAACAAGGTGTTACAAGACCTAAATCTCAAGAACATGAGATCTAATCATCCCACAAGAAAGGTAAAAGCTTTTTACCTTGATCTGAAGCTTGAGATGAAGAAGAAGCAGATCTACTGGCCCTCCCTTCTTGATCTTTGATGAACCTTCCTTCTTCTGGGAATTCCGGATGTTACACTGAACCATATAGACATCTTCTTCCAAGTGCCCATTTAGAAAAGCGGTTTTGACATCCATTTGCCATATCTGATAGTCATAATATGTAGCTACGGCAAGTAGTATCCTAATAGATTTGATCATAGCGACTTGTGAAAAGGTTTCATCATAATCAACCCCATGAGTTTGAGTGAATCCTTTAGCAAAAAGTCTTGCTTTGAATGTGTGTAAATTGCCATCCATGTCGATCTTCTTCTTGAAGACCCACTTACTTCCAATAGTCTTGCTATTGGGAGGAAGTTCAACCACATCCCAGACTTGATTTTCTCTCATGGATTGCATCTCTGCATTCATGGCTTCAAGCCATTTGTCATAATCGGGATCTAACATTGCATATCGGTAGTTGATGGGTTCATCAACATTCATCATCATGAAGCAATCGTCAATGAGAAATCCATATCTCTCACATTCATGACGAGTTCTACCAGATCTACGAACGCCTTGTGTCTCAACAGGTTGAAGGATAATGATATCTTCATCTTCAACAACCTCTTATTCAGTACTAGTGCCAACTAAAGCTGCGTCGGGTTGAGGTTCTTGATCTTCTTCAAGTTCCACGTTCCTCCCACTTGCCTCATCCATTATAAACTTGCTTTCTAAGAATCCAGCTTTTCGTGAGATACAGATCTTATTCTCACTAGGAATGTAGAAGTAATATCCTAAACAATCTTTAGGATATCCTACAAAGATGCATTTAGTAGATCTAGGCTCAAGTTTGCTTGAAGTCTCCTGTCTAACATAAGCTTCACAACCCCAAACTTTTAAATAAGAAAAGGATATAGCCTTTCCATACCACATCTCATAAGGTTTTTTCTCTACCTTTTTAGTTGGTGCCATATTCAAGATACGGGCTGCAGTGAGTAAAGCGTAACTCCAAAATGATAAAGGAAGAGTACTTCAACTCATCATAGATCGAACCATATCAAGTATGGTCCAAATTCTCCTCTCAGAAAAACCATTAAGCTGTGGTGTTCTAGGTGGAGTGAGTTGTGAGATAATCCCACGACTCCTTAGATGATCTTGGAACTCTTGGCTCAAGTACTCGCCTCCTCTATCCGAACGAACGATTTTGATTGTTTTGTCGAGTTGATTTTAAACCTCACTTTGAAACAATTTAAACTTTTCAAATTCTTCATGTTTATGTTTCATCAAATACACATAACCAAAACGACTAAAGTCATCAGTGAAGGTGATGTAATATCTTTCACCATATCTAGACATTGTTTTAAAGGGACCACATACATTAGTGTGCATGATGCCCAATAAAACACTCTCCCTTTCATTTGTTCCAAAGAAAGGGGATTTTGTCATCTTGCCACATAAACAATATTCACATATGTCAAATGACTCAATGTCATTTGCCCCCAAAAGTCCCCTCTTTTAGAGTTGAGATATGTGCTTCTTGTTTATGTGTCCAAGCCGACAATGCCATAGATATGTTTGGTTCAAATCTTGTTTGAGCATGTTGGTGTTAACATTATAAAGGGACTTATTATTTGAGGTGTCATCTAGGTTTGATTCATAAATTTCATTTATCGGTCTAGCCTCAAAATAGAATATTCCATCCAAGAAGGAATGAATATTATCATCAAAAAATTGAAAATTAAAACGAGCTTTTCTTAAACGGGAAACTGATACAATATTTTTAGTAATAGAGGTAATCAAACACACATTGTTTAATGTTAAGTACAGACCAGATGGTAATTGTAAATCAAAATGTCCTATTGCTTGGACTGCAACCCGTGCCCCAATGCCCACATGCAATACCATCTCATCTGTCTTTAGTTCCCTACTCTTTCTGAACCCCTCCAACGAATTACAAATATGAGTTCCACAACCAGTATCAAATACCCAAGTGTTATATGAAAAAGTATATAGTCCCATTTCAATCATGAAAATGGATATACCTGAAGGGCCTTCCCCGGCCTTCTTGTTCCTCAACTCAACAAGGTACTTAGGACAATTCCTTTTCCAATGCCCCACGACACCACACTCAAAGCATGTGTCATCTTTGGCAACCTTTTACTTCTTCTTTGGTGGTGGGTTTTGGGGAGCTTTATTCCCTTTGCCCTTGCCAGCTTGTGGCTTTCCGTTGAAGTTCTTGCCTTTGTTCTTCTTGACTTTTCCTTCCCTAATCATGAGCACTTTGGGGGTTTTCCTTGGGATATTCTTCTCTGCAGTTTTTAGCATGTCGTGCAACTCAGAGATAGGTTTCTCCCACCCATTCATGTTGTAGTTCATGATGAAGGTATCATAAGACTTTGGCAATGAGTTCAGAATTAAGTTTTTGGCGAAGTCTTGTGGATATGGAGAGCTCAATCTCTCCAATTGATCCAGATAGCTTTTCATCTTGAGAACATGTGTGCTCATATTTCCACTCTCCTCCATTTTCATGCCATGGAGTGCTCTCACAGTTTCAAACCTTTCGGTTCTAGCTTGCTGACCAAACATCTACTTGAGATGTTCAATCATGTCAAAGGCAGTAAAGAGTTTCAGATCCCGCTGAAGATCAAGAACCATAGAGGCAAGCATAAGACATGAAACATCAAGTGAATTATCTATATGCTTTAGCCATGCATCATATGCAACCTTTGGGAGAGCAAGTGGTTCATCAGGGGTTTGTTTTTCAAGGACATAATCTTTCTTTTCTTGTTTCAAAACGATTCTTAAATTTTTGTGCCAATCCAAAAAGTTGGAGTGGTTAAGTTTTTCTTTGTCAAGAATTAACCAAATGTTCATTGGGTGGTGGTGTGTTACAGTAGTTGGTGGAGCCATCTACAAAAGTTTAACAAATTTTCATTTAGTATTTAATTCTTTAAAAATAATACCCTTTAGTTTCCAAAAACATTATTTATTTAAATTCTAGGATCCAAGTTACAAATCAAATAAATGTTTAGGTATCCTTTATCCCATTTACACAATTTTAACAAGGTAAATAACTTGTATTAATTACATCATTTGTAATTCCTAGATGTATGAGACCCTAAACAATCCATTTGTTAATTTGACATGTTTGGTCTCATCTATGCCTTGGAACACTCTTGCTTAGGTGACCTTTATCACAAGAGGTTTCCAATCAAGTCATACAATTAGAGAAACTTGTATAATTGGCCTATAACTTGGTTACAGAAATCGCAAAAATACTTTGGCTACCAAAAGATGATACTAATGGTTAGGTATCATTTATCCCACTAGCATTATACAAGTAATGTGCAAATTGTTTCTAAAGTTGGACGGCATAGACTTGCATTTTGAAAAAAGGGATTTGAATGTTTTATTATTCTATTTAAAACATGTGATATCATGACAATTGCATGCATCCAATATGTCATGGTATTAGTTTTCTAAAAAAATCACTTTTAAGGTTCTTATAAAAAAACCCGGTTTTTATATTTTGGCTTGGTTCAATTTTAAAATTAAAACCTAGTATTAAGTTTGTGTTTTAGCCATTTAGAACATTTTAATATTGTTTAATAAAACTTCCTTTTATTAAATAATACTTTGGAGTTTGAATAAGTTATAAAAACATGATTTTTACACTCATAATTCAATATTTCAAAAGTTGTCGTAATTAACAATTTTATAAAACCGGTTTTTATTTTATGGCTAGAATATGTTACATCCAATGTACATATTTTATATTTTGAAATCCAAACTCCATGTGATGTTTATTTTGTCCAAAAAATAGTTTGGGTTTGTGAAAAACTAAATTATCAACCACATAAAATATTTACTTGAAAAATAAACAACACAAGCATGCATTTGACATAAACAAGCCTTAAACTATATAACACTTTTGTGAGAAAACATAAAAGTGTTAAGTCCTTCCTAAGGGACAAAGGGAGCAAATATTACAACTTGTTCTTCATGTGATCTTCAAGCTCCCACTTGCAATGACAACCAACTTTATTGCAATTTTATAAAAACTTTATAAAAGTTATGAACTTTTATAAAATCTTTATAAAACCATGGGTCTCTATGGTTCTTCAAGAAATGGCCTCCATCTTAATCTTGTTACATTTTTCATAAAATAAATCTAGTCTAAATCTATTACATAAAAAAAATAACAAGAATAAAAACTAGCTACTTTTATTACATACTTTATAAATAAAAGAATATTACAAACCATTTTCAACCAAATCACACAAACAACAACACAAATGGTCCAAGGCTTGTTTATGCACTCTAAAATACATATAAACATAAAACAACCTTTGTTTTTCGAAGACAACTTTAAGTGAAAAAATGCGTGTAAGTTTTTGTCACATAAAATAACAATTATAAAGTTGTCAAAGAAAATATGTATGAACTTGTTTTTATACAAAAACAAGTTATCCATATTCTCCAAAAACTAAGATTTCCACAAATAAAAAAACTAACCAAACTTACAAGGTGGCTCTGATACCAATTGTTGGGTTTTATTTAAAAACTAGTTTCGAAAACTACAAATAATGGCAAACTGAAGACTTGAGTTTTATAAATAACATAAACATTTTATCACCCACCAAGGATCGTCTTGCAAGTAAAAGGAAGATTTAAAACACAACCATAGAAGGAAGAAGTTGTAACAACCTTTGAAGCACTTTGAGTCCTCTAGGGCAGGCTTGGAAGTTGATGGAGAGAGGATGAACCCTTGAGACACCAACAATGTTCCAACTTGATTAGAATGCTAGTTCTTATGCTAACTCTTAAACTTAGAACAAATACCCAAGTATATGTTCGAAGAGAGCAAAACAAGTAACAAATCTTCAAGAACTTCAAAGGCTAGATAAGAGATGGAGAGGGAGCTTGTGCTTTCGGCTTTTGCAAGAGAGAAGTGAAAGCAAAATTGAAATAGTGCAATCTATATAAAGCATACACTTAATCTAAAGGTCTTTATCCAATAAGCTCTTTAGACAAGCTTGTCCCATGCATGCACCATGTTTGATTTCTTTTGATTAAACTAAGGGGAAAGCCATGCCTCTCTTCGTTGACCCTAAAACCGGCCATGGCTTTAAAAAATAAAAGATTGAGTTTATATTTTATAAACTCAAAGTTTATAAGATATAAACTTTGTCTTTATCTAAAATACAAAAGGCTTTCCAAGTCCAAAATGTTGTACAGGACTTATTAATTCATATCTTATGAAATAATGTGTTACTTGTATTGTAAAATAATTATTTCCTTGAAATAAATATTTTCCCAATTTATTATAAGAGTTTATGAATATTTATTAAAATCAATTTCTAATAAATAATCAATTGTATCAAGTTGTTGTTAGTGTGACCCTTAGGATCATATGTTATTTAGCAATATCATTTTAATATGACTCTTGAGCATACTAGATCTTTCATTGCTTCGTATTTAAGCAGCCTAAACTCGGTTTTAGGGTTCATTTCTCAGCCTCCATCTCTCTAAATCTCAGAAATACTAACCCTAGTTCTTTATGGGTGGTGTTTGGTGCTCATTTAGTGATTTTTGGTTCTTTGAAGAAGAAGAAGACTCCTTGGGTGCATCCTTTTGGCAATCAAGCTCCTAAATCATCACCATCCAGTGCTTTTGGACCCTTGTATGTCATAAAGGTTCTACCTTTATCTCTAATGCATGCTAGATCTAAGGTTTATGTTTTCCTTTTTATAGATGGGTTTGACAGCATGCATGGGATCTATAAAGTTAGCAACTTTATGGGTCATTGAGGCATTTCCTTTTAGTATGTGTTCATATCCGAGTTTTGGTATTAATTAAGACTCCAATCATGAGTCTTGATCTTATTTTCCCTCTTATTGACCTAATTGGTGTTTAAGTCATGCATTGGACATGTATGACTGTAAAGCTTCAATTTTTATGGTCCTTAGGGTTGGGGGAGACCCTCTGGAAAGTCTCAAGGAATGGCTTCAGGGGTTAAGAGCTTAATGCTCAAAACTGATCATAGAAGATCTCACAACATGAGCAATAGCCTGTCTTGTCGTGAGATGTGGTGTTCGCGATTATTTTGTCCTTTTCCAGTCAGACATGACCTATGGGTGGTCACGACGTGACCATTGGCTGATGTTGACTTTTTGACCATGGTTGATATTTGGTCAAACTAAGGGTTTTGGATTTCAAACTGAGAGGGTACTCTTTATTGTTGTTAGGTGCGATGTAGGATGGATACTTTCTAAGTTAGAGCTGTGGAATTTAGATGCTACTTATGAGATGAGTCCTCTCGCCATACTTGCCTGTGTGGTATTATATGTTGACCAGTTGGGTCTTATCTATTGATTACTGTTCTATGTGAATTGATTGCTAATAATTCCTAGACTACTGTAAGTCCATGAGATTGTTGATAGTGCCTAGGGTTGCGGATAATCCGTGAGGTGTTCTGTTAATCTATAGGGGGTGCCGTTAGCCAATAGGAATGTTGATAGTCCCCAGCGTTGGTAAAGACCCATAGTTGTTATATTGCATGATGTATGTGATATTCGGAATTTCAGATAGTTCCAAGGCTGTTGTTATATGGTGTGTCGTATGAGATATTCGGGGAACTCACTAAGCTTTGTGCTTACATTTGTGTATTAAATATTTTTACAGGTACTCATTTGGTTTGCGAAGGCGGGATTGTACACACACGTCAACAACTTTATGATTCGAGATTCGACGTTGTCTTTATTTTAACTCTGATTTCGGAATAATGGTTTTTGAACAAATTATAAATTTGAATGTATCATTATTAAAAATGAAAAATTTGGCATGGGTTTTCCGAATGTTTCAAATTCCTTCTGCGAACAAAATCGTCTTTATTAGTGTGGAACTTAGCGTCAATGTAACCTTTACATTGATCTCTTCCATAGTAACAAGATCATCTCCTTTGTCCTCCTATGCCACTAAGGAATGTTCTTGATTTCGATTCATTGACTCTTGCCAATAGGCATGAATAGTGCTAAATCCTCGATATTCATGATCTAATTTTCTTCTCGTTGTTTTAGTCTTCTTACTCTCATTTAGTCACTACACATTCTTGCAAATGTTAATACTTTATCCATAGTTAAATACTGAAGGATCAGAAGTAAAGTTCCAATTGTAACATATCGATGTTCAAGTATTTCTACATTTATCCCTTGAAGTTGTTATATTACGTTTTGGTCCCTAAGTCCAAAGAATTGTCCATTGGAGCCCTAGTGGCATTCTTGTAATTTGGGCAGAAAGAGTACGCTAAGCATACATGTGTGTACGATGAGCGTACTAGGGCGCGCCCTAGTACGTGGGGCGTACACTCATGTACGCAGGGCATACTAAAAAAAGATGGAAACCCTAATTTTTAGGGTTTGGGTGGTATTTAAGCATCTTTATGGCCCAATTTCTCTTCACCTAACCAACCTCTACCCTCTCTTCGTGATTTGAAACCCTAGAAGCTCCTTGTGAGGACATTTCAAGTATTAAAGAGTGTGTTTGTGTGAGTTGAAGAGGAAGGAAGAAGATCAAGCTCAACTTGGGGAAAGAAGCACCTTAGATTTGGGATCTATCTCTCATTTGCAAGCATTTCACGGTATAAAGCTTAAACATTTGTCTCTTAATCTTGTAGATCTAGTTATGGGGGTTTTATGTCATCTTTTTGGTCCCAGAAGTATCATCTTGAGAATGGCAAGTTCTGGATGTTTTGGGTTGTCCTTTTAGACCCTAGGAAGGGTCCTTAGCCAAAAAAATGAAGTCCCTTTGGTTGGTTTTGCCTCATGCATCTTGTAGAAGGTCTTAATAGATTAAGACCTTGTGTTAAGGACTTAATAGATTAAGACCTTGTTTTAAGGACTTTATGGACGTGTAATGTCATAAAGTTGGACACTTTATGACTCTTGGGTGCATTTGGACCGCAGATATGAAGTATGGGCTTGAGTGCTTAAGTCATTAAGCACTTAATGAAGTTTTAGGATTTGCGAGGTTATGCACCTCTTAGGTGGGAGTATACCCCGCATACTCGGTCAGCCACCCCATAAGATGGTCAATGTAAGGCTTCGCGTACGCTAAGCGTACCTCTGGGTTACGCCCCGGATACTCGCATGAGTCAGCCCTTGTTGAATTGACTCGGCTGGGTTGACTTGGTTGGTTTAGGGGGTTTGACCGGTTGACTTTGACCAATTTGACTTTGAGTTTGACCAATTTTGAATTTTACGGTATTTTGGGAGTTTGATGGAATTGTTCATTTGATGGAATTAGGTATCGGTTGAGAGCTGAGACTCGGAGTCGGACCTTATTAGTTTTGTTTAGCTTGTGAGGTGAGTTTTCCTCACTGTACTTACCGGTCAAAGGCACCAAGGCCGACCATTAGGATTGTCATCCTGGTTTATCGTATGATTGAGTACTATAGTGATCTGTTAGATCTGTATCCTGGTAAATAGGATGATGATATGCTTAGTGATCTGTAAGATCTGTCTATTTGTTATTGGCTGGTTATTTGTATGCTTGTCTGTTATATATATATATATATATATATATATATATATATATATATATATATATACATATGTGTGTGTGTGTCGACACAGTGTATGTGTGGGTGGGTTGAGGCGGTCCTGCTTTGTGCTGAAGGCTAACAGACCCAGGGCGTCCTGGATAGACTGAAGGCCAGTGGGGCGTACCAGTCAGGCCAAAGGCCCGGAGAACGGTCCAAATAGGTTGAAGGCCTGGTGTGGGGTACCAGTCATGCTGAAGGTTCTGTGAGCGTACCAGGTAGACTGTGGGCCAGTGGGGCGTTCCAGTCAGACTGAAGGCTCTGTTTGCATGCTGTTTTGCTGTTATTATTATGATATGTGATGTGTTGGTATTTTGGGGGAACTCACTAAGCTTCAGGCTTACAGTTTTGGGTTATGTTTCAGGTACCTCAGATGATCGCGGGAAGGCAAAGGCGTGATCATGCACCTCCTCGTGTTTTTTTATGATTTTGGGAAACTCTGATATTAAACATGTTTTGAAAACTAAGTTTGTAATAAATGATGATTTGTGGATTGGTTTTAAAAGTTTAAATTTTTCGTGAATTTGATGGATGTTACACCAATGGCTTTATGAATTTGTATATCTGATTGTAGACTAAACATTTTGATATTATACACATTTTTATCTTAAGGATAATAGCACGATCTCGATATCCTTGACCAAACTCTCTTTTCCATGTTCTTGTATCTTATAGATATATTAGGTATTAATGCTTTATTGATCCTTTTCTTTTTATTTTGGAACCAAATAGTTTATTAGCATAAGCATTTCTATTGTCCTTGGCGTTTGGGGCCAGATTAGGTATATTACCGTCAATCGCCTTTTACGCATGGAAACTCGCTCTATTCTTCTTAAAGCTTCAATTTGTGACATCCTCTAATTTTTAGAACCAATTAAAACTTTTCTTTACGCTTTAAAAATCATATATTTATATTTGTAGAAAATCCCAGTACAAAAGATCATTTTGATTACAAATGTTTGTTTCCAAAATATTAAAACCCTAAGGATGTCATAATCAATACAGATACATAAGTTACAGTGTAAAGACCTGATGATCCTGAATACCGTTGCAGGTTGTCTCTTAATCACTCATCATCCTAACCAATTTTCACTAGCCTAAGTCTTGATACCTGTGATACATATAAGCTGAGTGGGTCAAGTTAGGAAAACCTGGTGAGATACATAGGGATTTCAATCCCACAATATAGATATGATAATATTCCTTCATTATCAGACCTACAACACTAACCGTTACCATACAATATCCATATAGGCTTACATTCCTACATGACTATTCCTAACGATCCTCACAGATCCTAGTCCAAGATTATCGAGGAAAATTATATCCCCGACGAACCATTTAAGGTAAGGGTTTGACTACACATCCAAGGGCTTCCTTTTCCTATGTAAGTCATAAAGGCCTATGGGCCGTTAGAGTATTTGATGAATATGGTTTTCCAATTCATCTACATCTGTGAGTAATAAGCTCACACTAGCATCATAATTTACAAGACCGTCTAAAATGATCGAGTGTTGTCACCTACTCTGTGGGGTGACCAAGCATATTGCAAACAGTTGCATGATCAGGATCCACCGTTTCTTGTCATCCCGTACGAAGCTACCGTACATCGAAACCTGATAGTGTCATGGAACAGAACTTTATTCTCCGATCCTAGGTTATGTGTATTCTCTTAATGAGACTACCTGATATCAACTTAATTGAACTAGGTATCTTCCATAAGTCTAAGTTTATCCCTAAACTAGATTACAATGCCTGAAACCAACTATTAATGTTGACTCTATTCTTGGGTGACACTAACCTATCTTAGTGCATATCTATTCCATAAGAGTATTAGGTATTATTAATCATTTATCTTCTCAACAATTCTACTTTTAATATCATTATATAATATTATCCATTTATCCTAACATAAAATAGAACCATATATGGTTCACACATAAGTCGTTATATATATATATATATATATATATATATATATATATATATATATATCATAACATATAATCCATGCAGTAAGCATATAATTCACATACTATTTCCAGCAAATATTTAATATTTTAATTAATACTTATATTAAATCATGTTCATGAAAAGGACTAAGCATTCACGTGACTAAGGTGGATGACTGATGATCTGGGTAGAGTTTCGCCTAACACCTTAGATATTCCTTGACATGACCTAAGCAATATTAGTACAAAGTTTTAGTCTAATGATCCTGGAGACTAATAATAGTCTAAATCCTCACTAATCCCAACGTATACATCAATATTTATCAAGTAAGGATCAGCCAGGCAGGACAGTCGGGAGGCAGAATCATTTCGGCATAATAGCTTTTCTGAAATCCAACAACCAAGCCAACGTGTCCATTCTAGACACCTCTCCCATAAGTAGACCAATCAGTATAACGACATGGAATTACTGATAAATCAAATTTATAGGTTCATAAGAACGACTAATGACCATAAATATAAGTTACACTGAAAGTGATAGAGTGTAGCTTAACTTACAGAGTTTCTTCCTAACCAAAGTCTGGAAATCACACTCACAGGGATCCTACTGGATGGCTACTATTTGCTAAATACTTCAGGGGTCGCAGGGCTGCGCCGCAGACTAAACCTAAGGGAAATAGGCTAAATCAAGAGGAATTCGATAGAGAAAGGATGGGGAGTGAGGAAATAAATGAGCAGTTGAAGCCTATTTATAGCACAGTTGCACGCCGTGCCTGGTTTGCGCGTCACGAACACCTGAGATGTTGCTCCTTTCGTTTTCTGTCACGTGTCACAAATATGGTGGTCCACGCCCCACCTTCTAAAAGGCACACACCGTGCAACCCACCTGCTCATGGTGCTTCTCGGAAAACATCAGAAAATCGTATATTCTTCATACTAACTCCATTTTCGACATTAGTTATATCCACACGTAGCTATTGATGAGATCTACAACTTTCATTTAGACTTTGTCGACTAATTTTGACTTGTATTTTTAAAGCTATTATTTTAACAGATTTAGACTATTAAAGTCCGTTAAAAATTCATAACTTTCTCATATGATATCCGTTCTCAACTGTCTTTATATCGATGGAACTATATGGACGAGATCTTCAACTCTCGTTTAGATTGTTTTTCTAACAATCAATCGATCTCTACTTAGGTTTTTGAGACGTATACTACTGCGCTGAAACTTAGAAAAATCATAACTCCCTATTACGAAGTCAGATTTTAGCATTCTTTATATGTACGAAATCCTTGTCACGTATAGTATAACTTTTGTTAAGATTATTTCTCCTAAATAATCTTCTACCAAAAAGTCATTTTTACGCTTATTATCTATAAATTGACTAGCCCGAATTTGCGGGCATTACACAATTCATGATAGCAAACATAAGAATATTTGAAGTTGGAGTATTATATGATTGGCGATGTTAGTACCAAAGGGACTCAACATGCCATACAACTCCTTTATAGACATTTCCAATTTGTTCATATCAAAATCAGAATGAACTGATTATATGTATATGTCAGCTAATTGATCATAATCAATTTTTAAGTAAACAAAATTCCATTTCTCCTCAAAATATGTTTGATAACTATTCATACAGTTTTCGAATGTAGTGGTAGGAGCTGAATCACAAAGATCTATATCAAAGGCATGATCTTTCTATTTGAAAATAAGAACCTTCCTCAAACTGCAAATTTAGACTAGATTGATCATCCTACTTACTAATCGTTTTGAGAAGTTTTTATACTTTTATAGTAGTAGATTTAGGTGGATAATCTTAAAGACATCATTCAACATTGATTCCATTCTTGTTTATTTTATTAATACTTAAAATAAATTTTAACCCTAAATGAATTATTAACAAGGCTATGATCCATATTTGGCTTTGTGATATGTAAAGAGATGTTGTAAACGCACAACAAAGTTATTTAGGTAGGAAATGCAATATGCTAGTTTCAAACTTTTGAAACTCTTAGATTATTTGAGATTCATTGACATTCAAAGGCATGTTAATCATGATTGTGCTCATCTCGATACAATGATGGGGATGTTGTAGATCATTGAATAGATGGTAAATCAACCATGCAAAACCGTGTGACCCTCGATATAGAATTATTCTCGTATTGACTTGTTGGTTCACCACATGCGCTCCATCAACAAAATAATTCAACGAGTGACATCATATTAAACTTATATTTTTGCAATGGTGTGTTAGTTAACCACATACACTCCATCATCAAAATATAAACAATATGTGTGTTTTCATGGATAACACAAGACTCACATTTTTAGACATAAAATGGGAATTTTGTTTATTAATTGATTAATACTTTTAATCTCGAAAGACAAAATCAGATCAAACCCTTTTAGTAACTCCACTCTCAAAATACAAAAGGCGGTGAGGTTGGTAAGCATGAATCATTTTAAAAATTGACCTTATTAGGAATCATATAGATCTCCTTAAAATACTATTAGAATGGATGCACTTAGTCTTGGTTAGATGATAATGTTTTTAAATTAAACATGTGAGGATACATGTGGTATAATTGTTATACATATAGTACATATACCACATACTAAATTGAAACCTCTTAAATTTTATATTCTTCTCTTTTGAATTTAATTCACTTATTAAATAGTTCAAGACAAATAATCAAACCTTAAATTCAAGTTTTAAATATTTATTATAGTTTAGTTAACCAAATGATTAAAATTAAATCCTATTAAAAAATATTTCAAATTAATCTAAAATTCAAATTTAACAAATTTAAACAACTTAAGATAATATTCAAGATAAATATTCAAGTTTAAATAATATTCATATTCGATTAATTTAATATTTGAATTTAAATTCTAATTAAATAATATTCCAACTAATCTCCTTATTTGAATATTTAGATTTAAACAATTTAAACCAATATTTTAATCAAGAGGTTATCTCAGGTTTTTCGAAAAAAAAAACAGATAAATTTGAATTCTAGAAAACTCGACCAAGCACGCCGCGTCCAGCAAGGGGTGCGTCGCGTCTATTGATAATCAAGATTTTGTAGGTTTCTTTTGTTTTCGATTTTCACCAATTTAGTGCATACAACTAAAACCTATTAGGCTTTGATAGCACTGTTGGGTTTCTATAGCATCATGTACACATCAAGAAGGTGGCATAATAATCTAATGATTTACATAAGTGTGCATGCACCATAGTTCTAGGCTTTGATAGCACTGTTGGGTTTCTATAGCATCATGTACACATTAGGATAAGCAGAAATCATCCACCTCCTCTTACTGGAGAGTTCTAGAATATTCAAATTAATCCAAATAATTTAAATAATATTCAACCAATTTAATTAATTATCAAAATAGATTTCTAATTAACTTATTAATTCCATAATAAATTAACAACTTATTTTATCCATTTCCTTAATGTTATTTGTGTCACGAGGCCAACCAAAAAGGACTTTGTTATTATTTAGAAATATCACCAACTAGTTAATGATATTGGTCATCATTTCCAACAGTTAATGAATGAATTTTTATATGTTTAAATTGTGAATGCATGATTTTTTATTATGTTTTAAGCTGTGAATGCATGATTTTTTATGCAAATCTGATTGCTTCAATTAAGGACATAAGTTTTAAGCTATAAATACATGATTATATATTTTACAGATCTGATTGTTTAAATGAAAAACATGAGCTTTAAACTGTAATGCATAATTTAATATAAGTATTAAATTGTAAATGTTTGATTCTTTATACATATCTGGAAGGAAGGTGACGGTGGTCGCACGGGTGGTCGGTGTTGGTGATGGTTGATGGATGATGGTGGCATGTAGTAGTTGGTTGTGATAGAGTTTGGGTTTGATTATTTGAGTATGTGAATTAATGTATAAAGAATCATATTAAGTTGTGAATTTTATGTATTAAACTGAATATGGACTATATTAAATGGTGGATTTTATATAATTTTGTGTTAAAATATAAATGAATGTATGCTTGAAAATATTAGAGTGTAAATTAGTGAAATAATGTGTTTATTAAACTATGAATATGATATTGTGAGTTGTGCATGTCTTATAAACAATATATTTTTTTTAAAGAGATCTACAATTTAGAAGAGAGAAAACTGAATTTGTCAAGACGTAATTCTATTTTTTTTTATTAAATTCGGCTGTAAAAATGAAAAAGTGTGCTCAAAAGTATTACTAGAGAAATAAGAGTTATAATGTTTTGTTTTATTAAGTTGTGAATACGACCAGAAAAATGTCACTAAATTTATTGTTAGTCTGACGACAGTCCGGCTCCGATGATTGTCAGATGACGGCCCGACAACAAGCGGTAAATGATTGTAAACTAGAGAAGAAGAAAGTTTGATTCATATAATATTAATGTTTAATTTATTCAAAATATCTCTAATAATAAAATTTAAAAAATAATTTATAAAATTACTAATTTTTGTAGTTATCGTTTGAACCAATAGCTACTTCATTAAGCCATTTTACTGGATAGTCATTGTAGAACTTTTTATTTATTATTTTTTATTCATTTCCACAATTCAAATTGATTTTGCTTTCGTTGTACGATACGATACGATGATAACTAAGATATCGTTTTCGAAATAATTATTTTTCTAGCTAATATATATATATATATATATATATATATATATATATATATATATATATAGAAAAGTTCAAATGAGAACCCCAAAATGTTAAGAACCTCTAAGAACCCTTTCATTAAGGGTATTTTTGTCAATTTCCATTTTATATTATAAACATACAAACTACAATTATTCAAACTCAAACATTCTCACCTCTCTCTCTCTATCACTCACTCTCTCACTTACTCTTTCTTTCTCTCTCTTACCCTTACCGCATCTTCAAGCCAATGTCACCGCCGGCACCACCGCCACCAGGAGAATATCGCCGACGGTAGACCACAACTTTCAGATCTGGTACTACCGCATTCAGATCTAGAACCGACGCCTTCAGATCTAGAACCACCGTCTTTAGACGTAGAACCACTGCCTTCAGATATGCAACCAACACTTCTAGATCTATGTCGACGTCACTCTAATCTGATCAGATATGTTGTTTTTGGTTTGATTTCTTCAAATCTGATAACGTCACCATCATCGTCGACGACAGCTACACATCGACGGACGTTGCCGCCGGTCGTACAACGTCCCCCCATATCTGGAACCACCACTAAAAACGAATTCATGAAGTTGTTTCAGCTTCAGATTTATCGTCGACCGCCGCACCACCTACTCCGTCGTCTCCTACCACTGGTTAACCACCACCATCAGATGTACAAGCTACTACCAGTTCTAGATCTTCAATTTCTGCCTCAGATCTACGATATTTGTCTCTAGATCTACGATTTTCTACTGTAGATCTATGAACTTCTGGTGATGATCCAACTTTCCCTTCAGATCTGTTTCGTCTCCACCTTCATCCAGACATGTGGTTTATGCTTCGTCAAGTTTTTCCGGCAGCCAACTTCACCGGAGTAAATCTGAAGCCAAAAAAGTGTTGTTGTGATCACATCTGACAAGAAATGACAAAAAATCGCCTTCTCTGGTGACCGGTGGTTATTCCACCGCCTTCTGATGTTTTTTGGTAAAATCTAGTTATTTTATTTAATATGATCTCTCATTCTACTGTTATCTAGTGGTGGTTCTACCACCACATCAGATCTATTCCACCATTATCGATTCCTCACCTCAAATCACCAAAAAAAATCATCAACAACCATTAGCTTTTTAGATCTGAAGTCAAAGACACTGATTTATCAGATCTGGTTGGATCTTATCAGATCTGATGTGTTTGGTGCAATTTCAGGTATATATATGGTGTATACAAAGCATTTCATGTTGTCCACAGGTGGTTCTACAACCTTAGATCGTTGGAAAAGTCACAAATTACCATCAACCTTTCAGATCTAAAGTCCAAGACACACTAATTTCTCAGTTCTGGTTAGATCTTATGTGTTTGGTGTCATTCAGGCATAGATCTAGTGTGTACAAAGCATCTCATGGTGGCTAGCAGTTGTTCCAGCATTGAATCATATCTACATCAGATCTGATTTGTATGGTGCACAAAAGGTGTTTGCTGAAAGTTTCAACAAAATCAGGTATGTACTTAATTTGTGAAAATTATGATTGAGAGTCCTGAATTGTGTTTATTAAACTGTGAATGAGAGTCTAGAAATACTCCATTAAATTGTGATTTTGTGTGGTGCATTCTCTAAACGAGACTCATAAACTTTTTTATTAAATTGTAAATAAAATTCTTATGTAAGTTTTAAGCGGAAAATATTTTTGTGAATATATATTTTTTGTGTACTAAACTGTGAATTTTTTTATATTAAACTGTGATTTTTGTGTATTAAATGTGAATTTACTGTATTAAGCTGTGAATTAACTGTCTTAAGTTGTGAATTTGCTATGAATTTTATGTTTGATTCTGAAATATGAGATGAAAAAAGCAATATACACAAATCTAGTCTTCCCCAATTTTGAATAAAATACATAAAATTTGAACTATAAATATTATGTAAGATAAACTTAAGAAAACACTAGCCTCCAAATATCAAGGTATAAATCTAAGTTTTAAGTTAAAAATATGACTGTGAATGTATAATTTTTGTGTATTAAATTGTAAATTTATTGTATTAAATGTGAATTGATTGTATTTAAGCTGCGAATTGACTATATTAAGCTGTGAATTGATTATATTAATATTTGAATTATTATTATTATTATTATTATTATTATTATTATTATTATTATTATTTATGAATTTTATGTTTGCTTCTAAACAATGAGATGAAATAAACATTATACACATATATGTTTTTTTTCTAATTTTTAAATAAAGTACATAATATTTAAACAGTGAATATTCTGTAAATTAAACTTTGAAAAAAAACATTAGCCTCCATATATGTATATATAAATATAAGTGTTCAGTTGAGAATACGGATGTGAATGAAAATTTTTTGTTTATTTAAATGTAAAATTATTGTATTAAGCTGTAAATTTTGTATATTAAACTGTAAGCTGGCTGTATTAAACTGTGAATTTACTGTATTGAGTTGTGAATTTTTATAAATTTTATGTTAAAATATGAAATTTTTTATGTATCAATGTTTGTATTAATTTTCTTGTGAATATATTTATTATTTGTGTTGTATAAATATGTAAGAATGTAATGGTTTTTATTGTTTTGCATTAAAATCAAAATGAGTCAATACTAAACTGTGAATGTAGTATTTAACTTGTCAATGCATAATTGTATATGCAGATCTGATTTAGAAGGAATCATGGTTGCAACGGTGGCACAAATGGTTGTTGGCGGCATGTGGTAGTTGGTGGTGGTGGTAAAGTTTGAGTTTGACTTTTCTAAATCTTTGAATTAGTGTAAAATGTATTGTATTAAGTTGTGAATTTTGTTTATTAAACTACAATAGACTGTATTAAATTGTGTATTATCTACATATTTTGTGTTGAAATAGGAATGAAAATATTAGATTATAAAAGTTACGATTTTGCAATTTTCTCACCAAATAAGACAAAAAAAAAATTAGGATTTTTACATATTTAATAAGTATTCACATGTTTAATAACTATGAATTTGGGGTTCTTAGGGTTCTTAACTTTTTTTTGTTCTCATTTGAACCACTATTTCTCTCTCTCTCTCTCTCTCTCTATATATATATATATATATATATATATATATATATATATATATATATATACACACACACACACACACACACACACACACACACACATATATATATATATATATATATATATATATATATATATATATATATATATATATATATATATATATATATATATAT
Organism: Lactuca virosa; assembly: GCF_052849685.1. Lineage (NCBI taxonomy): Eukaryota > Viridiplantae > Streptophyta > Magnoliopsida > Asterales > Asteraceae > Lactuca > Lactuca virosa. The sequence continues at coordinate 116,631,335 of NC_136431.1, forward strand.
GTTCAGGTTCATTTGAGACCATGCTAATTTTGTGAGACCGTGAGACCAAATCTAAAAATAATTTTAAAATGCAAAATAAAAGGAAAAATCCGAAAATTCTTTTTTTAATTATTATTTTCGTCACATTAATTTCCTAAAAAATAAAAATAAAATAAAAGAAATTACTTTTTTTTGAATGTTAGAATATTCTGATGTGATTTTTATTAGTATATGTTTAGGTTTGTCAGATATGTAAATATTTTAATGTGATTTTTAGAATGTTAGAATATTCTATTAGATTTGTCAGATATGTAAAATATTATAATATTCTACTAGAATATTCTAATATTCTATTAGAATATGTAAAAAAAATGTATTTTTTTTTATTTTTTTTGGAAAATATAAATGACGAAAATAATATTTGAAATTTTTTTTTCGAAAATTTTCAATTACTTTGCATTTTAAAAATGTTTTTTTATCTACAAAATGAGTGGCTAGGATAGCGTCTCACAGTCTCACAAAATTAGGTCGTCTCACATGAACCTAACCATATATATATATATATATATATATATATATATATATATATATATATATATATATATATATATATATATATATATATATAGAAGTGGGTTCAATTGAGAAAATAAAAAAGGTTGAGAATGAGGGAATCATTCTCAGCCACTCATTTAATTAGCCTCTAAACATAAAGGACACGGTGGCAAACTTGTAAATATGATATAATAGCCTTCAATCACAAATACGTAAGTGTAGAGAATTAGATAAGAGTTGAAATTCATTCGTTTTTTGCTCTTTCAATCCAACCTTCAATTCTGCTTGAATACGAACATATCTTCAACATCTACGATTAATTATACTCCCAGCATCATTAGAACAACATCATCGATAATCAACAAAAAAATTCAATTCGTATCATTCATTCAACATCGTTCATCAAATAAAACATCGAAATTAAGGTTAGAAAAAGATCAAATCATTTTTTGTTTGAAAATTTTCATATATTTCTCTACCAATCTACTATTTTGTAAGATTTAAATAGTCAAAGTATCATATTTATCACATTTTTAAAAAAGTTAACTTGTATGCACTCCAACTGTTTGATGAAATGCATAAACTAAATTACCACGTTATATTCACATATGAATATGTTTTCTCACCTGAATCAATATGTGATTATTAAAACACAAAACAAATATGCAAGTCTGTATGTTATTCATATGTGAATAACATATAAAAATTATATATATTTCTGAAAACACCGTGTAATATTCATATATGAATATACTGTGCAATATTCACATATGAATATACCAACTATTATTCATAAGTGAATATACGATCTAATATTCACAAGTGAATATACTATGTACTATTCTCATGTGATATACCATGTAATACTATATAATATTTACATATGAAAATATCATCTAATATTCATAAGTGAATATACCATCTAACATTCACAAGTGAATATACTATGTAATATTCACAAGTGAATGCATCGTCTAATATTTAAATATGAATATACTATATTTAGTATATGCTATATTCATATATGAATGATACTTAAATTGTAAAAAAAATTAATCATAGTTTTTATTCATAAGTGAATAACGAATGTACTGTAGTAAAAACCTGATTCATTTTTATTCACTTATGAATAACGATAGCTGAAAATATAAAAAAAATAAATTTTTTATTTTATCTTAAAACTGTATCAATATGGATGTCTATTTGTAGAGAATAAAAAATCATGAATTTTGGTATATTTAAAATCATTTTTCGATAAAAATAGCTTCTTAAAAATTAAAAAAAAACGAAAAAACTATGTTTTTGTATATATTAAGGTAATGCTTAGCATAGTTTAAGGAAACATGTTTTGTTGGAAAACACATGTGCATTCCTTTCCCATTTCCGCCGGTACGTTGGATTCTTATGGGGCAAAAATATATGATTGGCTGAGAATGATTCCCCCATTCTCAACCTTTTTTTTCTCAATTGAACCCTCCTATATATATATATATATATATATATATATATATATATATATATATATATATATATATATATATATATATATATAGAGAGAGAGAGAGAGAGAGGGGGAGGATTTAATTGAGAAAAAAAAAATTAAGGTTTATTCTCAGCCACACATTTATTTTGCCGAAAAACACTTGGGCGTACCGGCGGAAATAAGTAACGGATACACATCTGTTTTCCAACCAAACATATTTCCTTAAACTATGTTATTCATTATATTAATATACACAAAAACATTTTTTTTTGTTTTTTTTTAGAAAGCTCTTTTTATCGAAAAATTATTTTAAATATATCAAAATTCATAATTTTTTATTCTCTATAAGTAGACATCCATATTGATATAATTCTAAGTTAAAATAATTTTTTTTAGAGTTTCAGCTCTCTTTATTCATAAATGAATAAAAATGCATCAGATTTTTATTACAGTACATTCGTTATTCATTTATGAATAAAACGTATGGTTAACTTTTTTACAGTTTAAGTATCGTTCATATATGAATATAACACGTAATAAAGTTTTCTTACATAAAATATATTTTTTTACACCATCTTTCATCACATGTTATATATATTTATATATGAATAAAACGTGTATTAGTTGTCGTCATATATTATATTCATTTATGAATAAAACATTTATCAGATTTTTGTTACAGTTAATTTGTTATTCATATATGAATAAGTAGTATGTTAATAAAAGACGAAGTGTTTTAAAATTTTGAACTACTTATTCATATATGAATAACAAATGAACTGTAACAAAATTATGATAAATGTGTTCTTCATATATGAATATAACTTGTGAGGAAAGCAAATACACGTTTTTTTCATATGTGAATATAACATGTGACGAGAATTGATGTAACAGTAAAACGTTTATTATATGTTATATTCATATATGAATGATACTTAATCTGTAAAAAAAAGTAATCATATTTTTTATTAATAAGTGAAAAACGAATATATTGTAGTAAAAATCTGATGCATTTTATTCACTTATAAATAACGATAGCTGAAACTACAAAAAAAAATTATTTTATCTTAAAACTATATCAATATGGATGTCTATTTATAGAGAATAAAAAATTACGAATTTTTGTATATTTAAAATTATCTTTCGATAAATATAGCTTCTTAAAAATTAAAATTAAAAAAAAAACAAAAAACTATGTTTTTGTATATATATTAAGGTAATGATTAGCATAGTTTAAGGTAACATGTTTTGTTGGAAAACACATGTGTATTCCTTTCTTATTTCCGCCGGTACGATGGAGGCTTTTGCGGTAAAAATAAATGAGTGGCTTAGAATGATTCCCCTATTCTCAACCTTTTTTATTTTCTCAATTGAACTTACCTCTCTCTCTCTCTCTCTCTCTCTCTATATATATATATATATATATATATATATATATATATATATATATATATATATATATATATATATATATATATATATACACATATATATAGGTTTAGGTTCTATGGAAAACAAAAAACCTAAAAATCATAAAAATACATAAAAAAAGATACTTAGAGATCACAAATTTTGTTTTTTTACTTTATATTCTTAAAAATCACAACTTTTTATATAATTTCGTTGAATTTTTTTTTGAAAAAAAACCAAAAACCAAAAAAAAATCGATTTTTTTTCACCGAATTTATAAAAAAAGTTGCGTTTTTTAAGAATATAAAGTATATTGGGTTTTGTGTACTGTAACACTCCTATGGTGCACATACAACCCTAATAGCTTTGGATCTAAGTTTTCTCTAGTTATATACATGCAATAAAATTTCCAAAGCATGAAGCCTACAACTAGCATACGATTTTGACATATAAATCATAAAATCAAGTTAGAAGAATACCTCTTTATTGTAGCTTGTAGTTTTGGCCTTTCAAGAGCTTAGCACCTCAAGTGTGATGCCTCAAATGGTTCACAAACGCCATGAACAAAGGAGGACTTTGAGAGAGAGACTAGACACTCCAAAATCGGCTATATCTCTTCCTAGAAGACATAGGGGGCCGATTTTAGGCTAAGGGATAACACATATATAGTGTAGAATTCCAAGGGTTATGTGTAAACCCTAATCCATACATATTGGCTTATGATCCATAACTCATGTGGACCAACTCTTCATGGACTCTTGCATAAACTTAGTCTATCATGGATCAAAAGCCCAAACAATATGTATCACTAATTTACATAATTAATCCTAGTTAATTTAATTAGTCTCTTTTGATCACTAAATTAATTCCAAATTAATTCTTGATCAATACTAATTAAATATTGTGATTTCTCAATTAATATATTATACTTATAACATATTAGTAAATCATAAAGAGCCTCTTTCTCAATTATCCATCCTATCATATTGTTCTGGTGAAGGCAACCCAAATGGACCATGCTACTATTGGGTCAAGTACATACCAATTATAGTTATGTGCTTAGACACCTAATCCAACAGTTTCCTACTTGGATAAGTCTAATAACTATAACTGCAAGTACGACTTCAAAATTCGATTAGCAATCGTAGCTCTCAAAAGTCGTTGTCTAACTTTGATCTTATCACTAACGCGTCCATTAGATAAGGGATCATATATTCCTCCATTCTAGATATAGTATGAACTGAGACATAGATTATAATCATTCTCTCTGTTCATGTGTTGTTTCCCGATTTCCGATTTTTGACGACCGACTAATTGAACAAATCAAATCAGTTCAGGCTTGGCCAAGCGCTTAGGGTGCCATCACTAAATCATCGAGGGTCCCACAAATATCGCTTTTATCCCTCTTAGGGTAAAAGGAACGGATAAACTTCGACTCATATGCTTTCTCTATTTACTCATCAAATCACACACAACAATACATTTTATAACACCAAGTTACTGGTGCGTTTTCATATTATCAATGTGCAACCGACTTGTAAACTGCAACTCATATCTCTCCGTTTCAAGAATATAAGATATTATCGTCTCACAATCACTCGTGATAAAATCCATGGAGTGATTCAGATGAGCGTGGGTTTAATCCAATACTCAAATCTTATTACAAGAGTACTCATGAAAACTGCAGCAAACTTGTGCTATGTCTAACACTTTAGACAATCTACAGACGAATTCATGACAGTCTTACCTCATTACCTACTTCCAAAGTATGATTGACTGTGGATGTTTGAATAATCTTATTATTCGGGAAGTCAAAACATGCGATGTGAAACACAAGAATAATCGAATCCAATATGGTTTCAAAACTTTTGAATATAAATAAAACACCTTTTATTTAATCACCATATTGATTACACATTATTCATTGTATAATGTTTCGATTAATCAACTTAATACTTGAATTGAAACAATAGTCATCCCATGCTCCAAGCATGCACACTATGTTTACCTATGGTCCTTACTTTGTGAAATAGATCAATTGTAAACATTTCCAATGACACTCATTTCACAACTCCAAATCCTTATCGTAAGTGTAGGAATACCAAGTCCTTGCCACTTACAGTAATCTGTTAGATTCTAAGCTTATATGCAATGATCCTTTTGTAATGACTATGTACACAAGTCACAGAGACTTTGCCAATTACAAAACTTTCCCTTGGAAATTGTTACAAGACAATTCCATAGATACGAAGTCTCATATTCAAAGCACATTCCTTTGAACATCCTTCTTGCATAAAAGTTTCTAACTTACTCATAGGTTCTTGATATCCAACTCCCATTATGGAAACTTTTCCATAATTTCCATATGACTATCTATTCTTAATAGAATCCTATCTATTCAGAATTATATCAATATGGTCCATTCATTACTATACTTCCAACTATCCACAAGCAACCAATCCTTGATAAACCTCAGATTGTCCATTGACAGTTGTTTAATAACTTTAGTCATACCCGGTTCTAGTCCTTTTTCCCTCTTAATGCCCTAGGCATTTGGAAAATTAGAACACTTGAATATTATAACATTTGCAATCGATCCTATATCCAAAGCATATGGGACACGATTCATAATGCCTTACATAAAGACATGATACTGGACCAGTCTCTTGTTATAATATTTCCATATATAGAATTTCCTTATGTTGAATCATTTCAATATAGCCTTCACATATGTTCATGACTAAATTAAAAAATCAATCTAAGCTTTCAGATTTGAAATGAAGTATAAGTATCCTCTCCTTTATTATATCGAAACAACTTTTCAAATTTTGCAACTTTGCAAATTAGAACTTTGTATCCTATAAATAACATTGCTAACTCGCAACACTTACCATAATAATTATGCTCCCACTAGCATAATAATTATTATCTTACTAGCATAACATTTATGCTCCCACTAGCTTTGACATGTACCCAGAAATAAGATGGACTTCTAGAAATCAATACTTGTTGACTTTCTTACCAAAGTTCAGATTTTTGATACAAGACGCTTCGATAAGACTTTATCTAGGCTTCTCAAACTCATAAACCTTTCTTTAGATAACTGTCGCACCCCCAAACCAGAACGGCGGAAACGTTCGGGGGTGGAGGACTTTAGGTAAGTATCACAACACATGCAATATAGTAATCAAAGTACAAACAACCATTGCATTAATAAGTATAAGTTTTACATAAGTGTTCAAACATTACATATTCAAACACTAAAGTAGGTACAGCAGAAGACAAGAGTTGCGGTACGGTACTAGGTAGTCTTCTCAAAAGCTTCGGGAGTGTACCTGTCTACTGGATTCCTGAGAATACAAGTGATTTGGAAAGAGTAGATCAGCATTTAAGCTGGTGAGTTCATAAGTATTTTAGTTCTGTTAAGTATACCCTAAGTTCTTTGAATAAGTTCACTGGTTTCTCCAGGAAATCCCATATTTCCTGAGGTGATTAACTGATAACCTCAATAGTTTCCCTCTGTAATTACCTAGTTTATACTGATTATACATAACATAATATTGAATTGATAGTTAAATGGGTGTATCTGCCCTAAGCCCACAACCAAAAAAGGAACAGGAAGTAAGGCGGAAGTCACACATTTCATTGTCAATCGGACATTACTTATGTACAACTCTGATGTAATAACTAAGGAATTATAGAATTAACCACTAAAGGTCTTTTATGTTATACTAGTTTACAAAGATTGAATAACTAAGTTTCATTTGATAAGTGGTTTAATCCCATAAACCGTTTCCTTTGTATAAGTGGTTTAATCTCATAAACCGTTTCATTTGTAAAAGTGGTTTAATCCCATAAACCGTTTCATTTGTAAAAGTGTTCTTAGTTATATCTGTTCTACAGTAACAATCTTAGTATTAATCATGGAGAGTATTCTATTATTCATAATATTGCCTTGTGGTTTTAAATGTTCAAAACCAGAAGTATAATACTTGATTTCATGATACATAGCTCTTACTGTAAGTAAAAGCTACTGAAGGTATATCTGGTCGGGATGTAATTAACTTTTCTTACTGTTATAAGAGAAGTATATTACTTTGTAATTCACTCGTTGTTTTATCCATGTGAGTCCTATCAACCATACTAATATGACGGAAATGCCTGCTGCGACGTTCTTCAGGCGTCGGAACGGTATGATATTTGACACCCTAAGCCTGCCGGCCAAACTGTAGCGAACAGTAAAGGTGCGGGATTGTCAGTCCCATATAGATCTATACACAAATTCACGCTCTCCCTACAAGAGATTCTGGCTAATAGTTCAAGACTTAAAAAGGTCGTACTTAGATAAGTACACCGTGAAGGGTCTCACAAATTTATTGTTTCAACGAGATTTCCGATGTATTATTATTATTACCCGATGAATGCTAACTCTGGTACTTTGTATCGTACCCTTGGTTAATGCAAACCCGGTAAGATGTATTATTACCTCGAGTTCGCTAACTCGGGTATTCTGTATAGTACCTTTGCTAATGCCAACCCGGCAGAATGTATTATTACCCGTGATTGCTAACTCTGGTACTCTGTATATCGTACCTTTGTTAATGCAAACCCGGTATGATATATTATTACTCGTGATTGGTAACTCAGGTACTCTGTATATCGTACCTTTGCTAATGCTACCCGGCATTACCACGTGTTTGCTAACCCTGGTACTCTGTATCGTACCTTTGTTAATGCAAACTAGGTATGATGTATCTTTACTTCTTTAATATGTTGTTCGTATATTAAAGGTATTATACATATCTTGGTATAGTTGAATGAATTTTGGTAATTTCCTTGGAAAGTATACAGTTGTAAATCATACTTGTATCTTTAGTTTTGAATGATAAATTATACCTATTATAATTTATATGTTCTATCTGATTAGCATGGTTTCTCATGGATGAACACCTTTGCTCAGCCTGATATAAAGGTGAAGATACCAAAAGGAGTAACCTTTGGTACTCATATATGTATAATATATATATAATTAAGAAGGAAACGACCTTCAGACAAACAATACAACCCTAATTCCACATCCAAACAAGGAAAAGGATATAGGATAATTCATTAGTCCTAAGCCCTTCAAATCTTATTTATATATTTATACATATATAAACATGATTTTGGCATTTATACTTTGAAATAGCTTATAAAACATTTTTCAAAGAATTTAACGGAGTTTTTACACGACTTTAAAGATTTAACATGGCTTCACGTTATTTTGGAAGTATTTGATAATTCTTAAAAGCATACGGAATCATTTTGTGTGATTATTATCACATACAGTTATTAACACAATTTAATATTGTGTTAAACTTGTATTCCCCCCCCCCCCCCCTAAAAAGTATTTAAAAACCATTGAAAAGGTAAATTATAGGGGTATGAACTCACTTTGATAGGCGGTGATTCGGGCAGCGTTTCGTTTCCCGGAAATAGTTTGTTTGACGAAAAACCGGCTCAAACCGGGCAGAGTTTCGACAGGAGAGAGGATGACTTCTCGAGAATTACGGGGTTCCGGGGCTTTCTTCGGGCTTTAGACACGATACCGGGGCCTTGGGGGGTCGTGAGAAAGTCGAGGGGGTGAAAATGTTAAATTGGGTGAAAAATGGGGTGAAAAAGTCCTCCTAGCCGAGGAGTCTCGCACCCTTTATATAGGGGTGCGAGGGTGCGGTCCGAGAAGAGGAGTCAGCAGCCACCTGGCGAGGGCGAGGAGTCAGCAGGACACGCGTCGGACATGCAGAGTGTACACGTGCGAGGCTCGGACCCAGTGGCGAGGCGGTGGCTTCGGACCATGTGCGAGGCACGTGACTTTCGTCTGTCTTTTTACCGTTGTGCTACTTTTGACGAGACCTTCGATTCTCGTTTAAGTTGCGTCGTCTTAATAACGATCGATTTACATTTCGAATTTTTAGCTGTCTACTGCTAAACCGAAACTTCGAAAAATCATAACTTCCTCATACGAAGTCGGATTTTTACGTTGTTTTTATGAACGTTCTCGGTTTAACATATTCTACAACTTTCATGTAGATTTCTAAGGCTAAAAAGCCTTTTATCGAAAATTCACTTTTTACACTGAACAGTGTTTTGCCGGTTTTTCCGCGGATTTTCGATTGGTCATAACTTCTTCATTATAACTCGGATTTCAGTGTTCTTTATGTTTTTGGAAACCTTGTTACAAACTCTACCACTTGGTTCATCCCAATTACGATTATTGATCAATTTATTTTTGACCAAAACTTGACTGGTGTCACAATAACTCACATGTGTGTCTAAACAATTTTAGAGCTTACAGTAATAAGTCTCAAATGTTTAGACCTTTTTCCATTTCTCATAATCCGAACTATGAAGAGGGATGCCATAATCATAATAGAATATGAGAATGCAAATATCACAATTGCTAACTCTTTAAAATCTACTTAGTGAAAGTGTTTCCTCACAATCATTTTCATGAAGCGGAGAGAAACCTGTTGGGTTTTGAGCAAACTAACACTCCTAAGGTGTTCATGCAACCCTAGAAACCTTGGATCTATGTTTGTCTAAAATACATGCAAAATAATTTTCCAAGGTTCATAACCTATCTAGCATACATGGGGTACTTTTAAACATAAAAAATACTAGAAGAATTACATACCTTTGTTAGTGAGTTGATTCCTTGGGAGTTTGAGAGCCAAGCACCAATAATGTGAATGCCTCAAATGGAAATCACAAATCACCACAAACTTGGAAAACTTATGAGAGAGCACTCTAATACTCTAGAAATCGGCCACACCTTATGCACACACACATAGTCTCTTCTCAAGCACCATAAGCCTCTTTATATAGTGTAGATGATTAGGGTTATGAACCATGCAAACCCTAATAACCCATGTCTTTTCCTATTCCAAGGATCCATGGGTTAAAAGCTCCATGGATCAACCATGGACTCCCATTCAAGCTTAGCCCATTTCCTTATGAGTGTTAGCCCACACTATATAAGTACAATAGCCCATTATTTAATTAGTCACCTTATGATCACTAAATTAATTCATAATTAATTTAAGATCAATACTAATTAAATAATACAATTTCATATTAATATATTATAACTTATAATATATTAGTAGGCCGCAAATATACTCTTCTCATAATGTTATCCATATAAATAGTTCGGGTGAAGTGCAACCCAAATGGACCATGTCGGGTCGGGTCAAGTATATACCAAATAAGTTATGGACTTAGACACCTTATCCAACAGTCTCCCACTTGGATAAGTCTGATAACTGTATTTGCCTATATAGCTTCAGGAACCAACCGACAATCGTAGCTCTCGAAAACTCTGTTAAACTATGAAGCGCCATTTTAGAGAAGTGATCACATAATCCTCTGCTCTCATGATATCAGCCGGACAAATACATGGAACAATGTCTTACTTATTGTCCAGCAGTTTGTTTCCCGATTTCCGATTTGTTTGACAAAGAACTTAATGGAACACATCAATTTAGTTCTGACCGGGCCCGGTACATAGGTCAAAACAAAATCATCGAGGGGCCCAGATATCGCTTCTATTTCTAGAAGGAACAGATAAACTTCGACTCATATGCTTTTTCTACTACTTATTGAATTGCACACAAATGCACGTTTTATAACATCAAGTTACTGATGTGTTTACGTGCAATCAATTCACAACCAACTCATAGGTAACAACTCATATCTCTAGGTTTGAAGACTTATATGATATTACCGTCTCACGATCACTCGAGATAAATTCCATGAAGTGATACAAGTGAGCGTGGGTTTATTCCAATACTCATAACTTATGAGTACTCATGAATGTTGTAGCAACCATTGCTATGGCTAAACACCTTTAGTCATCTACAATCCCAATTCATGACAGTCTTGATTCATACCTACTTCAGACATACGACCGACTGTGGAGAGTTTGAATAAACTTATTATTTTGGAAGTCAAAACATGCAAAGCTGAAACAATAGTAAATAATTGACAATGATAGAAACACCTTACTCATAAATAAATCACAACTTTTATTCATCATCAAACGTCGATTACCTTTTACAAGTTTCAGTAATAACTATCTAATCTGTAAAACTAATATCGTCCTCAGCCTGATGCGTCTCGCATGCTGCAAATGCTTCACCCTCGTCAGTCCCTTCGTAAGGGGATCCGCAGGGTTCTCATCTGACGATACCCTCTTTGCCACGAGGAGTCCCTCTTCTATCTTGTGTCTTATGAAGTGATATTTTCTGTCAATGTGTCGGGATCTGCCATGATCTCTTGGTTCCTTGGCTAAGGCAACCGCACTATTGCTGTCACAGAAAATCTCCATAGGCTCCTTAATAGCTGGTACAACTCCAAGGTCTCCGATGAAGTTCCTCAGCCATATCGCCTCCTTTGCTGCTTCACTCGCTGCTATGTACTCTGATTCACAAGTCGAATCAGCTATAGTCTCCTGTTTGGAACTCTTCCAAGTGATTGCCCCTCCATTTAAGGTAAAGACCCAGCCCGACTGAGAGCGGAAGTTATCCCTATCAGTCTGAAAGCTAGCATCACTATACCCTACTACTCTCAAGTCATCACTCCCACCAAGGGTAAGGATCCAATCCTTAGTCCTCCGCAGGTACTTGAGAATATTCTTTACCGCAGTCCAATGAGCCTTGCCATGGTTCCCCTGATATCTGCTGACCATGCTCAAAACGAAGGCCACATCAGGAAGGGTACAAGTCATAGCATACATGATCGAGCCAACAGCGGAAGCATAAGGTAATCGACTCATCTCAACTATCTCATATTCTGTACTCGGGCTCTGAGCCTTGCTCAGTTTGGCATTGCTTTGGATCGGTAATTCTCTTTTCTTGGAATTCTGCATGTTGAACCTTTTCAACACCTTATCCAAGTAGATACTCTAACTAAGTCCAATTAGTCCTTTACCCCTTTCTCTTAATATCCTTATCCCTAGGATATACGCAGCTTCTCCAAGGTCCTTCATAGCAAAGCACTTCCCAAGCCAGGACTTAACCTCCTGCAAGGTTGGCATGTCATTTCCTATGAGTAGTATGTCATCCACATACAGTACCAAAAAGCAAACTATACTCCCACTAGCTCTGACATACACGCAGGACTCATCTTCACTTCTTGAGAAACCAAACTCTTTGACCTTCTCATCGAAACAAAGATTCCAACTTCGAGATGCTTGTTTCAATCCATAAATGGATTTCTCAAGCTTGCACACTCTATTGGGGTACTCTGCACTGACAAAACCTTCTGGCTGATTCATGTAAACATCCTCAGCCAACTTTCCGTTAAGGAAAGCGGTTTTGACATCCATTTGCCATATTTCATAATCATGAAATGCAGCAATGGATAGCATAACCCTAATAGACTTAATCTTTGCTACTGGTGAAAAGGTTTCATCATAATCAATACGCTGAGTCTGAGTAAAACCCTTCGCAACCAGTCGAGCCTTATAAGTGTGCACCTTCCCATCCATGTCGGTCTTCTTCTTGAAGATCCATTTGCACCCGACTGTCTTACGCCCTGGTACATTGTCAACCAAGTTCCAAAATTGATTGTCATACATGGACTGTATCTCGCTGTCCATAGCCTCGTTCCACTTAGCAGACTCTGGGCCTGCCATGGCTTCCTTAACACTGTCAGGTTCATCCAGATTTACCAATGTACTGTCACTGATAAATGTATCACCTTCCGTAGTAATATGAAATCCATAATAAAATTCAGGTGTGTTCCTAACCCTTGTGGAATGCCTCGGAAGTATAGGCTCGTCAGTTGGATCAACAGGAATTTCCTCCTCAAGTTGATTGCTAGTGTCTGAGGTTCCTTCACCAATTGAGTCTTGAATTTCTGCAAGGTCAATTTGCCTCCCACTGTCTCCTTGGTTTATAAATTCTCTCTCTCGAAAGACCCCTCTCCTAGCCACAAAGACCACATTCTCACTGGGTCTGTAGAAGAGGTAACCAAAGGATTTTTGTGGGTAGCCGATGAAAATACACCTTTCACTTCGAGGTTCGAGCTTGTCATGAGTCTCGCGCCTCACGAAAGCCTCGCAACCCCAAATCTTGATATGGTCTAAATTGGGAACTTTCCCAGTCCACATTTCATGAGGTGTTTTGGCAACCTTCTTTGTAGGGACTAGATTAAGGATGTGGGCGGCAGTCTCTAAGGCATACCCCCAAAAAGAGATTGGTAGCGAAGCTCGACTCATCATAGAGCGAACCATGTCCAACAAAGTTCTATTACGCCTCTCAGCTACACCATTCAGCTGTGGTGTCCTGGGAGGTGTCAATTGTGAGACAATCCCACACTCCTTAAGATAGTCGAGGAACTCAGTACTAAGATACTCACCACCTCGATCAGATCGAAGCATCTTAATGTTCCTGCCCAATTGATTTTCTACTTCCTGTTTAAACTCTTTAAACCTTTCAAAAGTTTCTGACTTATGTTTGATTAAGTAGACATAACCATATCTACTAAAATCATCAATAAAAGTCACATAATAGCGATTAGCATCCCTTGTGGCGGTTTTGAATGGTCCACATACATCAGTATGTATAAGGTCCAACAAACTCTCACCCCTTGCACAAGTACCAGTGAAGGGTGATTTTGTCATTTTTCCAAGTAGACAAGACTCACAACTATCATCCGACTTGAGGTCGAACGACTCCAAGACTCCATCCTTTTGGAGCTGGCCTATGCGTTTCTTGCTTACATGTCCAAGACGACAATGCCACAAAGATGATTTATCCAAGCTAGTAGAAGAATCAATACATAATACATTATTTCCTAAATTATCTACAACCGATACAGCTTCATACACACCATCACAAGGTAATTCTTTAAAATAAAGAACATTATTAAAGAAAGCATTAATACTACCAACTTCATTATCAAAAGAAAAGGTAAAACTTTGTTTGTACAAAGCATGAAAGGAAATAATATTCCTCGCCATTTCAGAAAAGTACACACATTTATTCAAATCTAACTTTAACCCACTATCTAGCAACAAAGTATAAACTCCAATCTTGGCAACAGGTGCAACCTTCTTGTTCCCCATGATTAAGTTTATCTTTCCGTGCTCCACATCCTCACTTCTTCTTAGGCCCTGCAAGTCACAACAGATGTGAATACCACAACCTGTATCAAGAACCCAAGAATTAGAATATGGTGAGTTATTAGACAATATAGTGTAAATACCTGCATGGGATGGTTTCACTTTCCCATCCTTGACATCCTGCAAGTACTTTGGGCAATTTCGCTTCCAGTGCCCCTTATTTTGGCAGTAGAAGCATTCAGCATCCTTAGGGATGGCAGAAGGAGTGATAGAACCACCTTTGGTTCCAGATGAGGAGCCTTCAAGGGACTTTCCCTTGGTACCCTTCGAAGGGTGCTTCCTCTTCTTCCCTTTGCCTTGCCCGATAGCCAAAACAGGGGTAGTAGTAGGAGTAGGAGTAGTAACCGACTTACTCTTAAGACCACTTTCGACAGTCTTCAGAAGTCCTTGAAGCTTACTGAGTGTGACTTCCTCCTTGTTCATGTGGTATGTCATACGAAATTGATCATAACACGAGGGCAATGAGTGCAAAATGATATCAATTGCCAACTCCTCAGGGAAGTTCACATTCAGTTTCATTAGACGGTCCACATACCTTTGCATTTTCTGCATGTGGCTCGTGATTGGTCTGCTATCCTTCATACGGGTAGTGATCATGGAGGAGATTATTTCATACCGCTCTTGACGAGCACTCTGATGGTACCTTTCCATCAGATCCTGATGCATCTCAAAAGGGTAATAGTCCTCATAGGACTTTTGGAGTTCAGCTGTCATGGTGGCCATCATGATGCATGCCACCTTGGTGGCATCTCTTTCATGTGCCTGATACTCAGCGACCTCCTTAGGAGTAGCAGTGGACTCATCAAGCGCCTTTAGCTCCTTATCGAGGACATATTCCTTGTCCTCGTAACGAGTGACCATCCTGATGTTCCGGATCCAATCCATGAAGTTGGAACCATCAAAGATGACCCTCCCACAAAGGTTCATGAGGGAAAAGGAGCCAGTAGGGTTAGAGCCCGAAGCATTGTTGTTGGAAGACATCTGAAAAGAAGAAAACAAGTTTAGATTAGATATATCGAATCCTTAATAATACACCCAAATGTAATATTAAGGCTAGGATCCAACACAATATATTATAACTTAGAAGAGGGATGCCGTAATCTAAGCTATAACATACTTGAAGGTAGGTGAATGACGATTCACCAATTTCCACCATGAAAACGAAATGAATTATTAGGTTTAATTGGTTTTGAAATTCCTAGATTCTTTTGAGATTCATTGAACTTTTCAATGGCATGTTTCAATCTCGATTGTGCCCTTCAAGTTTTGTGACTGGGATGCCGAGGATCACAAAACAAGGTGTGAATAACCATGCAAATTCACTTGGTACCCTTAATATTATCACCTAATCAATGTGCCGGTTAACCACACACGCTCCACCGATCTATGATAAACATTAAGTCACCCTTTGTGATCCTTACTAGTCCAAGTTAGTGTGCCGGTTAACCACACACGCTCCACCAACGACTTGGTAAGGTACAAAGTGTGAATTTCATGGGTTAGCACCATATTCACATTTTCCTAAAGTAACTAAGATTGGGAATTTATTAAAGGTTTAGTTACTTTATAATATTCATTATACTTTTAATGAGAATTTAAAGTCATTGTCCTACCCGTTCGGCTAACGACCCTCCACCGATCAAGGAAGCGGTGGGTGAGAATGGACACCCATTAAGTTGCCATTTTATAGGCAACAACCTTATACCCCCTTATAGACCGGCTTCGTGAATGAGGCCTAGTAACGGTAAAACGACTTAATCTTATACATATATATAATAATTAACCATTAATGTTATAAATAGTATAAGGGTTGAATTTTAACTTTTAAAACTCTAAGGGTTTGGAATTAAAGTATATTAAAGTGTGTGTAACTTTACAAATTCCAAAACTTGAGGACAAGTTTTGAAACTATTCAAAACTTTTCATTTCATAACTTATGAATTAAAGGTTCATAACATGAAGACTCTTCATTTTCATGTAACTTATGTGTTTTAAGTGTGCATAAATGAAAGTGACCTTTGGAAATCCATAACTTGAGGAAAAATTATGGACTCCATTAAAACACATAAATGATCAAGAATTATCAATAAACAATTTAGCAAATAATTCCTATGATCTAACAATAATTCATAAGAACATGAACATCATATCAAAAATTCCAAGAACATATGAACACATATTATCATGCAATTTTGATATAAGCCATTGTAAATGGATTAGCATAAACATTACACCATCTAAAACAGGTTTTATAACACCAAAACAGTTTAGGGTAATGTTTCAAGTCCATTTCCAGCAGCAAAACTCGAAAATCTGCATTCTGAGGCTTCTACTCGTCGAGTGCACGAACCTACTCGACGAGTAGGATGAATTTACTCATGGACTCGGCGAGTTCATGCTGCAGAATGCAAAAAACTTGAGTTTTTCAACAAGTTTGCAACAAGTATCAAACAAACAAGCCTAGTCTCTGATACCACTGTTGGGTTTTGAGCAAACTAACACTCCTAAGGTGTTCATGCAACCCTAGAAACCTTGGATCTATGTTTGTCTAAAATACATGCAAAATAATTTTCCAAGGTTCATAACCTATCTAGCATACATGGGGTACTTTTAAACATAAAAGATACTAGAAGAATTACATACCTTTGTTAGTGAGTTGATTCCTTGGGAGTTTGAGAGCCAAGCACCAATAATGTGAATGCCTCAAATGGAAATCACAAATCACCACAAACTTGGAAAACTTATGAGAGAGCACTCTAATACTCTAGAAATCGGCCACACCTTATGCACACACACATAGCCTCTTCTCAAGCACCATAAGCCTCTTTATATAGTGTAGATGATTAGGGTTATGAACCATGCAAACCCTAATAACCCATATCTTTTCCTATTCCAAGGATCCATAGGTTAAAAGCTCCATGGATCAACCATGGACTCCCATTCAAGCTTAGCCCATTTCCTTATGAGTGTTAGCCCACACTATATAAGTACAATAGCCCATTATTTAATTAGTCACCTTATGATCACTAAATTAATTCATAATTAATTTAAGATCAATACTAATTAAATAATACAATTTCATATTAATATATTATAACTTATAATATATTAGTAGGCCGCAAATATACTCTTCTCATAATGTTATCCATATAAATAGTTCGGGTGAAGTGCAACCCAAATGGACCATGCCGGGTCGGGTCAAGTATATACCAAATAAGTTATGGACTTAGACACCTTATCCAACAAAACCTTATGACACTTAGACTTTATGGTGTATGTGTTCCTATCCATGTGAAACTACCATTTCCAACCATTATCATTAGATAAGGTCTATGGAAGATTCAAACTCATACGGACTGAACTTGTTCAATCTTAATTTCTTGCCACTTGGCAGCACAAGGGCCTATCATGTCTTCCAAGTTGTTGAGATCACTCTTACTGATCAATGAACTTCCACTGATCAAGGTCCTTCGCCTAATGCAAACAATTGAGAAATCATAGAACTCACATGCATAGTCAACTTTAACTAGAATGGGCACAGAAACAAGAATATGTCAACACGATCGGTTACAAACCTCAAATCGTGAGCTAGTGATACATAATAGGTTTATTCTTGATTAGTTCCTGAAACTTTCTAAGACTCCCACTGACTTCTTGACATATAAGATTCTCTTCTCAAGAAACATTTCTTGACAAACAAATATTCAAGAGTCAGTGTGGATTCTTATCAAGAATGACACCTCATATAATTGGTCTCAGATGGTCTTTGTCTTATCCAAGACATCACAACTACCAATCTCAAATGTGAATGAGTAAGAAAACTTTTCTACTCCACATTTTATGATGTGTTATAAACCTGCTTAAGATATGTCACTCAATGTACACTCTTGGAGTATGACTCTAAGACTTGATTTTGGAACGAAGTATGACTCATCCTTTTGATCTAACCATTTTAACAATTCCCGATACCTCTTCTTAGCCATCCAAATGTACTAAGGTTTCCTTAGAGGATCAATTCAGATATGGTTTCATAATCATTAAAATGATCATAAAACATGATACTAAAGTACTCTCCTTTCCTTTCAGATTGAAGAAACTTTTATCTTTCTGCTTAATTTGATTCTTCTCATTCGTTCTGCCAAACATTGAAACTTTTCAATGATTCAGAATTATACTTAATCTTGTAAGCATAACCATATTTACTAAACTTTAGTAAATCATGACGAATACCTTTGTCGTTCTTTGTGGTGGACTTAAACAGTGCACAACAAAGTGTACTAGATCCCCTAGTCCTTCACTTGATTCACATATACATGTGAACAAGGAATTAGTCTTAATATCCAAAAGACGAAGGTTCTCATTCATCATACAATACAAGTTGCATGATTCCAAGTTTCTGTCCAATTGACACTTGGTGATGAAAATCTTTCCTAATTTGGTAAATTTAGACACTACCGCAAACGAAAGAATCAAATCCATTTTCCAATATTGCTAAAAATAGATAAACACCAATTATTCACAAATGCCATTGCAAGGAAATATAAAATAAGATAAAATCAAAATTTTCTTTATTTATAAAGTGCGGAATAACTTTTCCTTACAATGCAAGTGTTGGATTAATGTCAAAGTCCATAACTATATTTGGTATGTACTTGACCCGGCCCGACATGGTTCATTTGGGTTGTACTTCACCGACACAATTTATATGGATAGTCTTTTGAGAATAGTATATTTATGATTTATATTAATATATTATAAGTTCTAATATATTAATATGGAATCATATTATTTAATTAGTATTGATCAAAAATTAATTTAGAATTAATTAAGTGATCAAAAAGAACTAATTAAATATGGACTCTTATATATATGGAATGGGCCAGGTTCATTTAGGTTGGGCTAAGCTTTCATGGATGGTCCATGGTGCTTTTAACCCATGGATCCTATGTAAATGAAAGGTCATGGGTATTAGGGTTTACATGGATGTAACCCTAATCCTCCATAATATATAAAGGGGTCCTTGGCTCACAAAATTAGAACAAGTGTGTGAAAATAAGAGTGGGCCGATTTTAGTGTGCATACATATTCTCTCAAGTTCTTCCAAGGTGTTTTGGTGATTTGTGATTCCATTTGAGGCTTCCAAACTATTGGGGCTAAGCTCTTAAAGCTTAAAGACATCAAGCTACATCAAAAGGTATGTCATCTAACTAGAACTTTGTAGTATAGGTGCTTCATAATATGCTAGTTAGGATGAAACCTTGGAATAGTTAATATTTGCATGTATAATAGAGAAACATAGATCCAAGGTTTATAGGGTTGCATGTACACCATAGGAGTGTTAGAATGCTCAAAATCCAACAGTGGTATCAGAGCCATGGGTTGTTTTTTGTTATATTGATGCAAATGTTTTATTTTCAAAGTTGGAAAAAAAAACATGACGTTTGTCAAATTTGAAGATAATTACTTGTTTTTGTGAAAAACTAATTATTTGTAAAATTTGAATCATTTGCTATATGAGTTGAATTAGGTCAAATTTAGTAAAAGATAAAATGATATGATTATTTTATTAGTTTTAAAAGTTTGATCTAAAGAGTTTTTTGAAACCTCCATAAGTTATGGATATGAAAAGGTTTTAAAAAAAAATTGATTCAAAGTTTTTTATGGAGTTACAAAACTTGGTCTTAATGTTTTAAAGAATTCCATAACTTGTTCTTAAGTTATGGAACATGAAAAGTTTCATCATAAAGCAAGTATTTAACTCCATAAGTTATGGAATCCAAAAGTTTTCAAGAGTTACAAAACTTGCCTCAAGTTTTGGAATTTGGAAAAAGTTTTTTTATGATAAAAAAAAAGAATTGAATTCTAAAACTCTTGGGTTCATAACTTAAACAATTAATTAAATGGTTTTAATTTTGAATTTAATAATTGGAATTATGATGTTTTATTGAATAATTCAATTAACTCTTATGGACTTTATTAATAGATAATTAAAGTGTTTAATTAAAAGAGAATTAATAATTCCATAATGACATGGTTTAAATTTAATTAAATTAAGAGTATAGTTTAATTAATAGATTAAACCACCAAGTATTTTAAATGTCTAAAATACACCCTTATACTATTATAATATTAAAAGTTTAATATATTATATGTATAAGAGCAAGTCGTCTTACCATTAGTAGGCCTCATTCACGAAGCCGGTCTATAAGAGGGTATAAGGTTACTGCCTATAAAATGGCAGTTTAATGGGTGTCCACTCTCACCCACCGCTTCCTTGACTGGTGGAGGGTCGTTAGCCGAACAGGTAGGACAAGGACTATAATTCTCCCTTCATTAAAAGTATTAATGATAAATACTAAGTAACAAAACTTTTTATAAATTCCCAATCTTAGTTACTTAGGAAAATATGAATAAGGTGCTAATCCATGAAATTACACTTTGCACTTTGTTTAAGCTGTTAGTGGAGCGTGTGTGGTTAACCGGCACACTAACCTGGACTTAACAAGGTAGGCAAAGGGTAACTTAATGTTTATCATAGTATCGTTGGAGCGTGTGTGGTTAACCGGCACATCGATTGAGGGGTAAATATTAAGGGTACCAAGTATATTTGCATGGTTACTTCACACCTTGTTTTGTGATCCTCGGCATCCCAGTCACAAAACCTGAAGGGCACACTCGAGATTGAAACATGCCATTGAAAAGTTCAATGAATCTCAAAAGAATCTAGGAGTTTCAAAACCAATTAAAACCTAATAATACATTTCGTTTATCTTGGTGGAAATTGGTGAATCGTCATTCACCTACCTTCAAATATTTTATAGCTTGGATTACGGCATCCCTCTTCCAAGTTATAAAATAGTTTGTTGGGTTCTAGCCTTAATATATCATATTGGGTGTTATATTAAGGACTTAAATCAACTTTACGTGAATTTCTCCCATTGTCGATGTTTGGTTTAGACAACAATGATCTTCCCAAACCAAGCTTTCCTAATGAATATGACTTCCCGAGTTTGGCTCATGGAAGTCATACTTCTCTTCCTCCACCTCCTCCAATTATTCTCCCTAACCCACAAGTTCAAGGTCACTCAAGCCCAAATGGCAAGCAAGGTCTATGTATGATCACATCTTAGAGATGAAGTCACATATTGACAAGCCGGGAGAGTTAGGTGTCAAAGTCTTGAGAAAGTTGGATGTTCAATCACTTTCTAAGTCACATAGTGAGTTCCTTTGGGACTACTATGAAACAGACTATGACATGAACCTTAATGATCATATCTATTTGCTTGGTGCTGCTGAATCAGCAATGATTTGGAACGATAGTAAAGCAAATTTGATTAGAAGATCAACTTCCCAAAAACTTAATGGACAGTGACAATGGTGACACTGGAAATCCAGAAAAAGCATTCTCTTCCCAATGGAAAGGGATTGGCCATAGTCAACCCGGTTGACCAAATGGTAAAGAGAAAGGCTAAGTCTGAGATAGTCCCATTACCAAAGGGTCCATATGTTTATTTTGCCAAAGGAAGGGGCGTTGATTGCAAAGCTGCCAAATTTACCTAAGGATGTTAAAGTCAATAAGTTTGACTCTACATCAGGTAGAGCCCATTATCTAACTCTGTTAAGTTCTATTTTGAGATCCTCATTACATGATGTGACTGGGTCACATATTGATGTTTTAAGAATCAAAGAATAGAGAGAAATCTTAAAGGAAGTATATGCTGATTCTGATCGCGAAGGTGGATTTCGATCGCATCAGAATTTTGAGCAGTTGCTTAAGAAGTTATGATATATTGCTAAGGAATAGATAACAACAATTTTCCATGTGGATTGTAAGGATAAGTTTTTCCGCAAAGTTTTAAAATAAAAGAAAATTGTTTAATTTTATTTATTTGAAGTATCCTTACAATGGTATTTGTGGAAAATTGTTGCTTATATGATTCCACTGACAGCAATATTGGAAAATGGATTTGATTCTTTCATTTGTGGTAGTGTCTAAATTTACCAAATCAGGAAAGTTTCTCATCGCCCAAGTTTCAATTGGACCGAAACTTGGAATCATGCAAGTTGAATAGTATGATGAATGAGAACTTTCAAGCATTGGAAAATCAAGACTAATTACTTGTTCACATGGATGTGTGAGTCAAGTGAAGGACTAAAGGGATCGAGTACACATTCTTGTGTACTGGTCATGTCCACCACAAAGCTCGTTAAGACTATTTGATTTACTAAAGTTTAGTAAATATGGTTATACTTACAAGTTTAAGTATAATTCTGAAACATTGGAAAATTCTCAATGTATGGCAGAACGAATGGGAAGAATCAAATTAGGCAGAAAGATAAAAGTTTCTCAAATCTGAACAGATGGGAGAGTACTTTTGTATCATGTTTGTGATCATCTTAATGATTTAGAAATCATATCACAATTAGTCCTCTAAAGGTCATCTTAGTGCATTCTTATGACTAAGAAGAGGAGTCATGAATTGTTGAAATGGTTAGATCAGGAAGATGAGTCATACTTCGTTCCAGAACAATTCTTAGAGTCATACTCCAAGATTGTAACTTGAGTGACATATCTTAAAGAAAGGTTTAAAACACTTGTCAAATGTAAGAGTAAAAGTGTCCTACTCTTGTACATTTGAAATTGGTAAGTTGTGATGTTTTGGATAAAACAAAGACCAACTAAGGCCAATTGTGTGAAGTGTTTGTCTTGATAAAGAATCCGCACTATCTCTTGAATATTTGGCAAGATAGTCTTATATGTCAAGAGGATAGTGGGAGTCTTAAAGATCCTAAAAAGAATTTCAAGAACTAATCAAGAATAAAACCTGAGGTTCTTCACTAGCACACGACTTGAGGTTTATAACCTATCGTGTTGACATATTCTGTGCCCATTCCAGTTAAAGTTGGCTTTGCATAGGAGTTCTGAAAGTTCTCAATTGGTTGCATAACAACTTGGAAGCAATGGCAGGCCCTGTACTGCCAGGTGGCAAGAAGTTAAGATTGCATAAGTTCAGTCCATATGAGTTTGGATTTGTCATTATCCTTGTCTTGTGACTATGGTTTTGACGATTCACATGGATAAGAACACATACACCATAAAATCTAAGGGTCATAAGGTTTCTCTCCGATTCATGAAAATGATGGTGAGGAAACACTTCCACCAAGTAGATTTGAAGCAGATGGCAAAAGGTCTAAACAATTGAGACTATGATTACGACATCCCTTTTCATAGTTCTGAAATTGTTTAGACACACATGCATGCTATCTAAGGAAAGGTGTATGATTTTGATAAAGTTTTATCAAAGCATCTCGTATCAGAAATCTGAACTTTGGTAAGTAAGTCAATAAAGTATTGATTTCTAGAAGTCCAGCTGATTTCTGAGTACATGTCAAAGCTAGTGGGGGCATAAGTGTTATGCTAATAATCATCATGTTAGTGGGAGCATGATAATTATTGTTAGGGTTGCAAGTTAGCAATGTTAATTATAGAAAACAAAAGTTTCAATTCGTGAGGCTGCAGGGATTGAAAAAGTTGTTTTGCTATAATTAAGGGAGAGGATATACTTCATTTCAGTTCTAAAGGCTTAGATTGAGACCTTAATCATCTTTAGTCAAGAATATATATATATATATATATATATATATATATATATATATATATATATATATATATATATGAATTTCATGTTGGATTGGTTCAACTTAAGGAAATTCTATATATTGCGTTCTCAAAATTCGATTATGATTACGGCATCCCTCTTCATAGTCAAATTTTGAAAACATGGCAAATAAAAATATTGTAGCAAAAGACTGGTCTAGAATCATGTCTTTATGTGAGACAGCATGAATCGTGTACCATTTGCTTTGGGTACAGGATCGATTGCATGTGCTATAATATTTGTCATTTCTAAATTTTTCCAAATGCCCAGAGGCATTAAGAAGGGAAAAGGTCTAGAATTGGATATGTCTAAAATGATTAAGCAATTGTCGAGGATAATCTGAGGTTTACCAAAGATTGGTTGCTCAGGGACAGTCGGAAGTATAGTGCTAATTTTGGAAGGACCATATTGACATATTCTGAAAAGAGGCATCTCTTATTCAGAAGTGATAGTCAAAATGAGAATATGGAGTTGTCTCCATAGGTGGAAGTTATCTGTGTAAGATTAGAAAACTTAATGCAAGAAGCATGTCCAAAGCAATGTACTTTGAATATGAGACTTAGTTTCCATGGAGTTGATCTCCATTGGAATACCTTATAATGATTGTTGACAAGTCTTTGTGACTTTGTACATATTCATTACAGGAGGGTCAGTTCATATAAGTTTAAAATCTAAACAGATTTCGATAAATGATAGGAATTTGAAATTCTCACATTTTTCGATAAGGATTTGGGAGTGTGAAATTAGAATCATTGAAATTATGTTCAATTGGTTTATTTCACAAAGTAAGGATCATAGACAAACATAGAGTGCATACTTGGTGTATAGAAAAGCTATTGTTTAAGAAAAACATAGTGTACATGCTTGGAGCATGGGACAACTAGTGTTTTTAATTCAAGTATAAAGTTGATAAAACCGAAACAATGAATAATGAGTAATCAGTATGGTGATAAATAAAAGTGTTTATTTATATTCATAGGGTTTGATACCATATTTGATTCATTTATTCTTGTGTTTCACTTTGCATGTTTTGACTTCCAGAATAACTAAGTCGCTCTTCCTGAATGATTAAGTTATTCAAACCATCCACAGTCGGTCATATGTTGGAAGTAGATATGAATCAAGACTGTCATGGGTTGGTTTGTAGAGGTCCAAGTTGGTGGACAAAGTGGTGCTACAACACTCATGAGTGCTCATAAGTTCTGAGTATTGGATTCAACCCACGCTCATTTGAATCACTTCATGGATTTTATCACGAGTGATCATGAGATGATAATATCTTATATTCTTAAAACCTAGAGATATGAGTTGTTACTATGAGTTGGTTATACATTGATTGCACGAAAACGCATTGGTAACTCGATGTTATAAAACGTGCCTTTGTGTATGATTCAACAAGTAGTAGAACAAGTCATATGAGTCGAAGTTTATCCATTCCTTTTACCTTCGGGATAAAAGCGATATATGTGGGCCCCTCGATGATTTAGCGATGACACATGTGAGTGCTTGGCCAAGCCAGGACTGATTTGATTTGTTCAATCAGTCAGTCATCATAAATCGAAAATCGGGAAACAACAAATGGACAGAGAGAATGATTATAATCCATGTCTCAGTCCATATGATATCTAGAATGGAGGAATATATGATCCCTTATCTAATGGACAAGTCATTGACAAGGTCAGAGTTCGACAACGGCTTTAAGAGCTACGATTGCCAGTTAGGTTTTGAAGTCATAATAAATAATAGTTTTAGACTTATCCAAGTGGGAGACTGTTGGATTAATGTCTAAGTCCATAACTATATTTGGTATGTACTTGACCCGACCCGGCATGGTCCATTTGGGTTGCACTTCACCGACACAATTTATATGGATAGTCTTTTGAGAATAGTATATTTATGATTTATATTAATATATTATAAGTTCTAATATATTAATATAGAATCATATTATTTAATTAGTATTGATCAAGAATTAATTTATAATTAATTAAGTGATCAAAAAGAACTAATTAAATATGGACTCTTATATATATGGAATGGGCCAAGTTCATTTAGGTTGGGCTAAGCTTTCATGGATGGTCCATGGAGCTTTTAACCCATGGATCATATGTAAATGAAAGGTCATGGGTATTAGGGTTTACATGGATGTAACCCTAATCCTCCATAATATATAAAGGGATCCTTGGCTCACAAAATTGGAACAAGTGTGTGAAAATAAGAGTGGGCCGATTTTAGTGTGCATACATATTCTCTCAAGTTCTTCCAAGGTGTTTTGGTGATTTGTAATTCCATTTGAGGCTTCCACGCTATTGGGGCTAAGCTCTTAAAGCTTGAAGACATCAAGCTACATCAAAAGGTATGTCATCTAACTAGAACTTTGTAGTATAGGTGCTTCATAATATGCTAGTTAGGATGAAACCTTGGAATAGTTAATATTTGCATGTATAATAGAGAAAACATAGATCCAAGGTTTATAGGGTTGCATGTACACCATAGGAGTGTTAGAATGCTCAAAATCCAACAGCAAGTACATATGAAAACTATGTTACTACATATTTCTAAGCAATCTATCATAACTCCTAAGCAGCATCTCAAAAATCTGATCATCGAACCATGCGATCGAAATCCATCTCTTCGCGATCAGACTCAGCTTACTCTTCCTTTAAGCTTCCTTTGATTCTACAAAACATCAAAATGTAATCTTATCACATCATGTATTAAGAATATACAAATAGGAACTTAATAGAGTTAGATAGTGGACTCACCTGAAGTAGAATCATACAATTTGATTTTACCCTCTCTTAGATCTTTCAGGTAGTCAGGGCAGCTTCGCTTCCAATGTCCCTTCAAATGGAAATAGAAACAAGTGGACTCTTTGGCATTTGCACATGGAACTATCTCAGAACCGGCTTTTCTCTTATGATCAAATCTTTTGACCATAGCCAATTCCCTTCCCATAGTAGAAAGGACCATTTCTGGACTATCTATGTCATTGCCTATATCCATGGCACCTTGGGAGGTAGATCTTCCAATAAAATTTGCTTGACCAGTGTGCCAAATCATTGTTGATTCAGCAGCAACTAGCAAATATGTAAGATCGATAAGGGTCACGTTGTGATCAGTCATATATTAGTCTTTAACAAACTGACTATACGACTCGGGAAGTGACTGAAGAACCAAGTCAACAGCCAACTTCCTTCGGAAAATGACACCCAACATTCCCAGCCTAACAATGTGTGACTTCATATCCAATACATGTGCACACACAGACCTTCCATCTTGGTGTTTCCTTGCCAATAGGGTTTGAGTGACCTTGAACTTTTCAAGTCGACGAACATGTGGATTACGGAGAATTATTGGAGGAGGTGGAGGAAGTGAAGTATGATATTCTGGAATATCATCTTCATGTGGAAAGCTTTTTCCAACATGATAAGGAAGACCATAGTTGTCAACACTAGACATCTATGAGGGGAGAAATTCAACACCCAAATGAAATATTAAGGCTAGGACCCAACACAATATTTTACAATTCGGAAGAGGGATGCCGTAATCCAATTGTAAAATATTTGAAGGTAGGTAAATGACGATTTACCAATTTCTATCATGAAAAACGAAAAAGAGTATTAAGTTTTAAATGAATTGAAATTCCTAGATTCTTTTGAGATTCATTGAAATTTTTCAATGGCATGTTTAATCTCGATTATGCCCTTCAAGTTTGTGACTGGGATGCCGAGGATCACAAAAAAGGTGTGAATAACCATGCAAATTAGCTTGGTACTCTCGAAGTCATTTATCACCTAATCAATGTACCGGTTAACCACACACGCTCCATTGATCTATGACAAACTACGAGCCACCCATTGCCATCCTTCATTAGTCCCATATTAGTGTGCCGGTTAACCACACACTCTCCACTAACGACTAATAAGGTGTAATGTGCAATTTCATGGGTTAGCATCAAATTCACATTTTTCCTAAAGTAACTAAGATTGGGAATTTATAAGGATTTAGTTACTTTATAATTCATTATACTTTTAATGAGGGTTTAGTGTCCTATCCTACCCGTTCGGCTAATGACCCTCCACCAGTCAAGGAAACGGTGGGTGAGAATGGACACCCATTAAACCACCATTTTATATGCAGTAACCTTATACCCCCCCCTATAGACCGACTTCGTGAATGAGGCCTACTAACGGTAAGACTGACCTTTTACTTATACATATATAATATATTAAACTTTTAATTTTATATAGTATAAGGGTGTATTTTAAACTTTTAAAAAAATTTATGGTTTAATCTATTAATTAAACTATACTCTTAATTTAATTAAACTTGAACCATGTAATTATGGATTTATTAATCTCTCTTTTAATTAAACATTTCATTAACTTAATGAAATCCATAAGAGGTAATTTGAACTTTTCAAAAGACATGAAGGTTATAAACATAAAATGCAAAATTTAAAACTTTTTAATTTAATTTTAAGTTATGAACGCAAGAGTTGCATCTTTTGAAACCTTTCAATTACTAGATGTTTTAGAATTCAATATTTCAAATTAAAACCTTTTAATTAAACTTTTCAAATTCCAAAACTTGAGGGCAAGTTTTGAAACTCTTCAAAACTCTTGATTTCCATAACTTATGAGTTTAATATTATTTTAATAGATGAGAATTTTCATGTGGACAAGTTATGGAACTCATTAAAACCATTTAGATCAATTTTAACAAATAAAATTATCATATAATTCATGATTGATCTAACTAAACTCACAAAGCAAGATAATATCAAATCAACAATTTACAAGTGACTTTGTTAATCATATAAACCAACAATTATCTTAAAATTTTGACAATTATCTTTTGATTGGATGAGTATAATCACTACCACATCAGAAAAAATAGATTTTATGATGCAAACAGTTTCTGGTAGTGATCCCAATCCAATCCAGACCAAAATCCCGAAAATCTGCTAACAGATTGTCCGACTCGTCGAGTAAGTTAATGGACTTGTCGAGTTCATTCATGGACTCGTCGAGTTCATCCATGGACTCGGCGAGTCCAGTCTGTCAGAATGCAATTTTCAGTTTGCTTCAACTTTAAACAATGAACAATATAACAGAAAACTACCCTAGCTCTGATACCACTGTTCGGTTTTGTATACTATAACACTCCTATGGTGCACATACAACCCTAATAGCTTTGGATCTAAGTTTTCTCTAGTTATAAATACAATAAAATTTCCAAAGCATGAAGCCTACAACTACCATACAATTTTGACATATAAATCATAAAATCAAGTTAGAAGAATACCTCTTTATTGTAGCTTGTAGTTTTGGCCTTTAAAGAGCTTAGCATCTCAAGTGTGATGCCTCAAATGGTTCACAAACACCATGAACAAAGGAGGACTTTGAGAGAGAGACTAGACACTCCAAAATCGGCTATATCTCTTCCTAGAAGACATAGGGGGCCGATTTTAGGCTAAGGGATAACACATATATAGTGTAGAATTCCAAGGGTTATGTGTAAACCCTAATCCATACACATAGGCTTATGATCCATAACTCATGTGGACCAACTCTTCATGGACTCTTTCATAAACTTAGTCCATCATGGATCAAAAGCCCAAACCATATGTATCACTAATTTACATAATTAGTCCCCGTTAATTTAATTAGTCTCTTTTCATCACTAAATTAATTCCAAATTAATTCTTTATCAATACTAATTAAATATTGTGATTTCTCAATTAATATATTATATTTATAATATATTAGTAAATCATAAATAGCCTCTTTCTCAATTATCCATCCTATCAGATTGTTCTGGTGAAGGCAACCCAAATGGACCATGCTACTATCAAGTCAGGTACATACCAATTATAGTTATGGGCTTAGACACCTAATCCAACAATATCAAAAAAAAGATTTGTGATCTCTAAGTATTTTGTTTATGCATTTTTATAATTTTTTGGGTTTTTTTCCATATAACCCTTCCATATATATATATATATATATATATATATATATATATATATATATATATATATATATATATATATATATATATATACACACACACACACTAGCCATTTACTCACGCTAAGCGACGGGTGTGATTTTTTTTTTCGGAAATGAGTTTCTAAAGTCAATTAGTTCTTTTATGCAAATAATTTATTACATCTAAACATCTATACCTAAGAGACATGCTAGCAGAAAAGAAATAAATTAAAATTAAAAATGAAAAGTTTGGATTATTTACAAATGTACATGAACACATGTTTGATTGTGCATTATTAGTCGTGCAATATTTCTTTATATACCATATTTGATGTATAGACTTCACTGTCGTTATTAATAATGCAAAGCAGCAGGTGTCAAATAGTTTTGCTTTGTCGATTAGTTTTTTTCGGCAAAGTTTATTTGAAATCTGAAATTTGATGATCGAAATGTATATTTTATTTTTTCAGAAAATATATTTTAATGTGAGATGGAGTTGGACGGCGAATACGACGGCGATGATACTACACTTTCGAAAAATTGTTTTTGTTTTTTTTTTCGAGGTTGTTAAAATTGTGATCTTGATCGTAGGATCCTACGATCTCACGTAGGTAAATTGATCCCGACTTACTTGGATCGTTTTTTGGTAGGATCGCAGTAGGATTATAGGGTCAGATCGTACGATAGATCGTAAGATCGTAAAATCGTTAATATGTTTTTTTTAAATTATATTTTTGTTGGGCTAACTATGTAGAATAGCCCTTTTAAAAATTTTATGATTAAATGATGTATTAAAAATGTATTTCTTATGTTTTACAGTATTTATTGTTAACTTGATGGGATGAATATGTATTTGTTATGTTTTAAATTGCTTGTGGTAGAATCTTACGATTCAATTCTATTTTACGACCACGATCTTGCAAAACGAAAAACGATTCCATATAGGATCCCTATCTTAACAACTTTGATTTGTTGTTTTGGATGAAAAAATAAATACATTACGCTTTAGGTTAAAAAAAAGTATGTCGTTATTTTTAGTTAAAAATAAATACATTATTGTTTTGGATAAAAAAATAAAATTACATTGTTTGGGACTCTAAGTTGTTATTTTGAATTAAAAATAAAAATACATTATAATTAATTTTGGGTTAAAAAGTATTATTGTATTCCGTTAAAGTTAAAATATGTTACTAATATACGTCAAAAAAATAAAAAGTACATATATATAAAAAAATCAAATACATATGAACATCACTATTATTAGGGCTTTTTTTTGTCAAACTATAATTCTTAAAAAAATAGTTTTTAAAAGAGAGCCTTTTAGGCTTTTAATATCTCTGGCTCATAAAATTATTATTACTTTTATAATTTTTTGATTCCTCGTTTTATCTTATTATATTGATTATAATTTTGATTAATAATTAACAAAAAGCATATATTTTATTTATTAAATCGATATCATAACATTATGATATTTTTTATAACATAAAATCTTAACATTTTCATATTAAAACTATATTGACTTAATTGAAATTGCATGAAAACTACATATTCATTAACTAAAAAAAATGAAAAGTAAAGTTGTCATATATTAGATAACTCTACTAAATGATGCACATCTATGATTAGTGGAGCACTACGTAGTACTACTTGACACTTGACAGACATTGAAATCAATGTCTTTTAGGTGATTTGGAAGCTGTATTTTAGGTTTTAAAGTGTCACACCCCCAAACAAGAATGACGGAAACGTTTGGGGGCGGATGATTTCATGTACAGTATCATAGCAATTAAATAATAGATATCAAAGCATCACAACCATTACATTGAATATTAAACAAGTTTACAAATTTGTTCACAAAAGTGTATGACAAAAATGAATAACGGGATGCGACGGTGTCCCATTCACCAAAACTTCTGTGGCTACATGTTTACTGGTTTCCTGAGAATACAAGTGATTTTGAAAAGTGTCAACAATTAAGTTGGTGAGTTCATAAACGTTTTTGTATGTGAAGTAGTTTGCAACTGTTTCGTGTAAAAAGATAGTGTAAACTTCCAGAAAATCCAATAGTTTCTTATAAATGAACTGTAAGTCTTAATCCAAAGACTAAAAATGTAAGTAATGTTGTACTGAAAATAATGTTATGTAATTTTATCCTTTTATATAAAATTACTTGAATGTATGTTAGCCCGTAAATCAAATGTGTTGTCGATACTCTATGTGAGTTATTATAACCACACTAATACGACTAGTGGCCTGGACAACGTTCTTCAGGTATCAGAACTGTTACAACATTTGTCATCCCAGACTTGCCGGTCTAACTGCAGCTAACAGTTTAGGTGCGGGGTTGTCAATCCCGTATAGATCTATACACAAGTGTCACGCTCTCCCTACAAGAGACTCTGGTTATAATTCAGGACTTTAGTGGGTACTCTGGTAGGTGCAATGAAGTAGGGCCTCACAAGTCTGTATCAACCGGTTTACGTCTATAGAGCTGAAAATTCGTTATCTTGTAAGCAAATAATTATACCTTTAGTAATTATTTGTTTCCTCTGAAATAATAGTGTAGTGGTTGAAATTTCCAAACTATACCAATTATAGTTTATCATGTTTGTTTGTCAAGAATATTTATATAAACATTTATATAAACACATATCAATTATTTTGTCTAGTTTCAAAGTGTAAATCGACATCATGTTATTGGGTTGTGACCCACAAAATAGTGAAACACCAAAATGTACTCTTTTTTGTTATGAAAGTTATATTATAGTAAAAAGCTTCAAAAACCAATGAGTTTTGCAAATCATAAATTTTCTTATAATTTTATAACATAGATTATGTTTGTTTTGTTAGTTTTACATTTTAAAACTAATATAACACAAATATTTGGTTAAAGCTAGTGATAACCACATCTTATGCAAACAATATCTTATTGAAACATCCCAAAAATACAGTCCAAAAATTTCATTTTAAAACTTATAACAAAACCATAAATCATCCATCATCATAAATAAAATCAAGAATCATGTATCCCAAAACATCATGTCAAATACTGTATCAAAATCATATGAGAAAAATATCAGAGTCTAAACATCCCAGTCTAAAACTATGGTGTGTGTCATGCGATCATCTCGAGCCCTTCCCCTTGCTAGTGGAAGTACCTGAAACGAAAACTGAAAACTGCAAGCACGAAGCTTAGTGAGTCTCCCCAAACTACGTCATACTATACACATAACATGAAACTATGATATACGGGCCCCGCCCACTCTCTTGGAGATTCGGGCCCCGCCCACACTCTGTTGTCTAGGAGATTCGGGCCCCGCCCATACTCTGCTGTCTAGGAGATTCGGGCCCCACCCACACTCCACTGTCTAGGAGATTCGGGCCCCGCCCACACTCCGCTACTATGAGTTACGGGCCCCGCCCACACTCAGCTACTAACATGCATACAAGTATCACACACACACAACAAGTATATATAATTCTATCAATCAGTCATATATATCCATAATCAAATATTACTATGAGATACGGGTCCCGACCACACTCAGCTACTATGAAATTCGGGCCCCGCCCACACTCAGCTACTGACATGCAAACAAGTATCACACATACAACAAGTATCTCTATCTCTATCAAGCAGTCACTCTAGTTGCTGGATGACAGATTCCCGAACTGTCAACATCAAAATAACACCCAATTAATAATTGGGTTCCAACACATAATCATAAGTCCATGCTTGGGGTAAAATACTACTTTACCCCTAACTTAGCTTTATTCAAGCCCAAGGCCCAATCCAAAGGCCCAAAAGTGAAACTATGAACCAAAGCCCAACATATGGCCTAATTTTTCAAATTGGGCCTAAATCTCTACATGGTTTTACCCTAAGGCCCAACCATTCACTCTGGTCCAAACACTTGGCAGTCCACTGGTCCAATATCTCATAATCATCAAGGCCCAGTTATGGCCCATCTATGGCCTAATTTTCCCAATTAGGCCAAAGCCTATCCAACGGGCCTTATTCTAAAGCCCAACAGAAAGGCCCAACTCAAGAACCCAATCACTAAAACCCAACAGAAAGGCCTAACTCAAGGCCCAACTAAAACTAGGGTTTTCACATGAAATGACAATTAGGGTTAAGTATTCTAACTTAGCCCATTAAGGACTTAACCCATTAAGTCCATCACTCCATTAGGCCATTCATACAATGTAGTTGGACATAAATCAAAATTCCAGTCAATCATTCCAAACGCAGGTCCCGACAATTCCCAAACTGACATTCCCAAAATTTGGGTTTTCTAAAGCCTAATTAGGGTTTCCAAAACAGTCACAATCCAACTAAGCCCAAGATTAAGCTATTGGGCCGATTAGGGTTCTACTAGGCCGGGCACCACCCACTGCCACCTCGGGCAGTGGTGGTCGGCGGCGGCTCACGGCGACAGCCACCACCGTGAGGTGGTGGTGGTGGTTTTTCTTGACTTTTCTCCGACCAAATCACCAAAACAACGACCCATCATAAAGGAAACGTGCACACACACACCAAACGACACACATGCAGTCACCCATGTGGTGGCAGGCGACAATGGGTGGCAGAAAACGGTGGCAGCCACGACCATGAGGTGGTGGCGGTGGGTTTCTAGCCAAAAAAATACACATGCCCACGCATTCGGCTCGTAGCAGCTACACAAACACATAGACGACACGAGAACAAGGCTCCCAACCACCGCCTAGGAGGTTGTTGTCGTCAGAACAAGCAGAAACGGCTGCTCAAGGGCCACCGGCGACCACAGTCGTCATACTCGACATCAACCACATGAAGAACGAAGAAAAGGGTTAAATGGGTGGCGATTTACCTTACCGAGAGCTCCCCTTTTGTTCATGATCCGCTCATCGACGTACCCCGTTCCAGTAATCGTTCTCGGTGGTTCATCCGACTGTCACGACGTCTCCTGCATCAAGGTTGTAGTGGCGGCACTTCGATGGCGGGGTGGCTGCTTGGCGGCTTGTCTGATCGGGAAAACAAACGAAGAAGAAAAGAGATGGCGGCTTGGGAGTCACAAGGTGGTGGCGGCTGCTAAAAGATTAGGTTTAGGGTTTAGAAGACGTGACGAGGGGGAAGCGGGAATCGACCACCTTAACCCGGATCCAACTTATCTGCCAACTAACTGGAATATCGGATTCCCACCCGGTCACTAAACTAATGAACACGCTCTCAGTCGCTTCCCACGACTTCCGAAGAAAACTTCGGCTATCAAAACTACCCTATCCACATTGTCACTCTCGGCTCTATAAATCTTGGGATCTCTGATCCCATGCCTTGGCCCAACGGTCTCTACCAGGTCCCACCTACATAGCTATAATCCTACAGGCCTCGCCCTCGGGTCCCACCCAAACTAAATCACTGCCGCATAATATCCTAAGACTCTAGAACTGCCAAGCATATATGGGTGCTGGCCTCCCTTTCGGTCTGATTCAACTGGCTAATACCGAGCATATCTGGGTGCTCGACCTACCCCCTTCAGTCTAACCCGACCGAGCGTTGCCGATCATAGCTGGGTGCTCGACCTACCCCTTTCGGTCTAACCCGACCGAGCATTGCCGAGCATATCTGGGTGCTTGACCTACCCCTTTCGGTCTAAACCGACCGAACATTGCCGAGCATATCTGGGTGCTCGACCTACCCTTTCCTGATTCAAATAACGTTGTGGCCTTCCCACGATCCTACGAACTGACCCACCCGGGCCTAACTCATCTGAAAGAACTTGTGAATGCCATAACTTATTCTGTCGTCTAACAACACTTCCTCACACAATCTGACCATATGAAGAATGATACGGCTGCCCCATAGTCATACCATACTTCCCCTGCTATCTGTCTGCTAGTGTATGCCACGACTATCCCGCAGTCTTACAACACTTTCCATGTTGTCTAGCTGCTGATTACCAAACTGAGCTCATCCAATATCGAACACACACATGGCCTCACATCATGACTGATCTCGCATCTGTCGGAAATTCCCAAACCTGATTTCCCAACAACAGCTGTCAAACACTCAGAAGACGCGAATCCCAATGTTGGGAAGTTTCCCAAACTCCCAACTCACTTACTCTTCAATCTAATCAACCACTTGGGCTGTCTTTCCCCCAGCGGGAATGCAAACTCATCCTGGTCTCGCACCTTCTTCTGCTCCTGAGTACCTGAATGGTACTCCCCCACTTAGATTCGACTAAGTCTTCTCGGCACTTCTAGAACCTAGAGGATTCCCAATCCATCCCATCTTCCAATGA
This sequence comes from Lactuca virosa, assembly GCF_052849685.1. Lineage (NCBI taxonomy): Eukaryota > Viridiplantae > Streptophyta > Magnoliopsida > Asterales > Asteraceae > Lactuca > Lactuca virosa. The sequence continues at coordinate 116,667,868 of NC_136431.1, forward strand.
TCCATCTGTTGGCAATCCAACGATTACCACTGTTAGTGTTCCACAACTAGCCAATACTGAATCAGCACATCTCCTAGATACTGATGGAGCACTCCCCGAGTTCCAACAGAACCGGTAGCTATTTCTGCTTGAATTGGTATTACACTCAAATCTCGAAGACCCAAAAGTCAGCTGCTCCAACCCATACCTCAGCAAAGAGCCATTTCCTTGGCGTTTCCAACAACCAATCAATAACGGTTACTAAAACTACTGAACCATGACGATGTTGTATAAGCGTCCTGCGGAACCCTGACCGCAGACCTTCCACATAATACCCCTAAACCGATCCCCATCCACAAACCAAGATAATACTGAGTGATCGCATCCCGCCAATAGGGAACACCCTTTTACTAACCACTAATAATCCACGGTATGCAAATGGCATATTACATCTCTTGAAGATATATCCTAACCACTAACACTGACTGAAGCACTGAACTGCCTACAACATTGAACTGACTAAAGCACTAACTGCCTGAAGTAAGGAGCTGACTGATGCACTGAACTGCCTGAAACATTGAACTGGCTGAAGCACTGAACTGCCTACAGTACTGAACTAACTGAAGCACTAACTGTCTGAAGTAATGAACTGACTGATGCACTGAACTGCCTAAAACACTGAACTGGCTGAAGCACTGAACTGACTGAAGCACTAACTACCTGAAACACTAAACTGGCTGAAGCAATGAACTGCCTGAAACACTGAACTGCCTGCTTCATCTTTCGTTCAATCAATACGACCCCACGGATCTCTGATACTAGCTGCAGTCGCATCTGACTGCTCAGGTCGCCGTCTCAGACCATGATCTCGTTTCCTCTTTCCCGGTTGCCTATCTAAACCAATCTCATGTTCTCGAGTTACCCCGACAACCCTATCGACCATCTGAACAGCTGCTATCTGACCCTGGAACTTAGCGGTCACCCTAACAGCGACACGCCCAAAGATGTCGGATAACTTCTCGCGTACGGCTCGCGAAACCTCCACAACGGTCCAATCATGTACTGAACTCTTTTGAAGACAAGGTGTATAACCCACCTCTGATCATCAAGCTGCCCGGCTCCCGAGCCCGAACCAGATCCCTTACCGGCATCCGTACTGCTAACTGGCCTATCATGTCACGCCAACATGCTCGAAGCATCCATAACAACCATCTGAATGCTCATCATAACTCGAGGGATCTCACACACTCCAAGTTCCCCGGCTTTTTCTCAGCCCTCCTTGATTGAAGTATGGATCCTCTACTTTCAGTAGTACGGGCCCATACTACCTTCCACATCTATCTGTACTTTCCTCAAGAATTGCCTTGACTCCACCAAGTCTCTTCTATTACTACTGATTCACACGCTAATCTCTTCCTAGGCTTGCCCTAGGGTAATATCCGAACTACTCTCCGCCATCAGCTGCATAAGAAGTCCCTGCTACCTTTCCCTAACTAACTCGCGAATACATTTACATATTACTTAGACTAGATAATTCTTCGAATGAGAGGTCTCACGCTACAACGGTTAGGACTCAGACAAGAGCTGCGCAATAGCATTAAAACCTAACATTCTGAAATTATTTAGTCCTTATAATATGTAACTTAACGTATTCGTTTACTAGTTAATTAAAAATAACTAGGACTCCTATAAGCACAAAGCAAGCAACATTCGAGCATTGAGTAATCATAATCAAGCATACTCTACTATGGCTATCATATTACTGACTAATCAGTACTAGCATACTGTTCAATAAGCTCATACAACTGGCATAGAAGGCATCCTTCCTAGATCCTCAGCCCTAATCTAGCATGCAGTTCTCATACGCATAAAGCAGGCATACAAGGCATCCTTCCTAGATCCTTAGCCCTAATCTAGAATGCTGATCACATAATAATATCATATCAAAATAACTTGTATGGGTAATTTGGGAGTACTTACTTGAGCTCGGCTGATTGCATGCACCACACCCCTTTTCTCTTTTCAAAACTCTTTTCTCATTTTTAAGTTTCCTTTTTAAAATTATTTATTAAAAATGATTTTCTTTTGAAAATTTTCATACCAAGTCCTTAGTTTGAGTTCAGACAAACCCGAGAGTGTGCCCGAATCCCTCAAACCAAGGCTCTGATACCAACTTGAAACATCCCGAAAATACAATCCAAAAATTTCGTTTTAAAACTTATAACAAAACCATAAATCATCCATCATCATAAAGAAAATCAAGAATCATGTAACCCAAAACATCATGTGAAATACTGTATCAAAATCATATGAGAAAAATATCAGAGTCTAAACATCCCAGGCTAAAACTGTGGTGTGTGCCATGCGATCATCCCGAGCCCTTCCCCTTGCTAGTGGAAGTACCTGAAACCAAAACTGAAAACTGTAAGCACGAAGCTTAGTGAGTCTCCCCAAACTACCTCATGCCATACACATAACATGAAACTAGGAGATACGGGCCCCACCCACTCTCTTGGAGATTCGGGCCCCGCCCACACTCCGTTGTCTAGGAGATTTGGGCCCCGCCCACACTCCGTTGTCTAGGAGATTCGGGCCCGGCCCACACTCTACTGTCTAGGAGATTCGGGCCCCACCCACTCTCTGCTGTCTAGGAGATTCGGGCCTCGCCCACACTCTGCTGTCTAGGAGATTCGGGCCCCGCCCACACTCAGCTATTAACATGCATACAAGTATCACACAGATAACAAGTATACATAATTCTATCAATCAGTCATATATATCCATAATCAAATAATACTATGAGATACGGGCCCCGCCCAAACTCGACAACGATGAGATTCAGGCCCCGCCCACACTCAGCTACTAACATGCATACAAGTATCACACAGACAACAAGTATCTCTATCTCTATCAAGCAGTCACATAACTATACTCAAATAATACTACGAGATTCAGGCCCCGCCCACACTCAGCTACTATGAGATTCGGGCACAACCCACACTTGGCTATTAACATATCACATATACGGGCCAGGCTTGGTGCCGTAGACCCGTTCTTACTGAAGGAAACTCACCTCACACTACTGAAGTCCCGCGGACAATACTCTAGTTGCTGGATGACAGATTCCCGAACTGTCAACATCAAAATAACTCCCAATTAATAATTGGGTTCCAACACATAAACATAAGTCCATGCTTGGGGTAAAAGATTACTTTACCCCTAACTTAGCTTTATTCAAGCCCAAGGCCCAATCCAAAGGCCCAAAAGTCAAACTATGAACCAAAGCCCAACATATGGCCTAATTTTCCAAATTGGGCCCAAATCTCTATGTGGTCTTACCCTAAGGCCCAACCATTCATTCTGGTCCAAACACTTGGCAGTCCACTGGTCTAATATCTCATAATCATCAAGGCCCAGTTATGGCCCATCTATGGCCCAATTTTCCTAATTGGGCCCAAGCCTATCCAATGGGCCTTATCCTAAAGCCCAACCTAATTATTCTAGTCCATATATTTATTCTTGGATGACCCATTAAGAGCCCAATCACTAAAACCCAACAGAAAGGCCCAACTCAAGACCCAACCAAAATTACGGTATTTACATGAAATGACAATTAGGGTTAAGTATTCTAACTTAGCCCATTAAGGACTTAACCCATTAAGTCCATCATTTCATTAGGCCATTCATACAATGTAGTTGGACATAAATCAAAATTCCAGTCTATCAGTCCAAACGTTTCCAACACAATCACAATCCAACTAATCCCAAGATTAAGCTATTGGGACGATTAAGGTTCTATTAGGTCGGGCACCACCCACTGCCACCTCGGGCAGTGGTGGTCGGCGGCGACTCACGGCAGCAGCCACCACCTCACGGTGGTGGTGGTGGTGGTTTTTCTTGACTTTTCTCCGACCAAATCACCAAAACAATGACCCATCATAAAGGAAACGTGCACACACACACACCAAACGACACATATGCAGCCACCCACGCGGTGGCAGGCGGCAATGGGTGGCAGAAAACGGAGGCAGCCACCACCATGAGGTGGTGGCAATGGGTTTCTAGCCAAAAAAATACACATGCCCACACATTCTGCTCGTAGCAGCAACACAAACACATAGACAACTGATGAGAAATGCGCTATTGATCGATAGATTCTAAACAGAAAAACAATATTAGTCAAGTAAAGAACACAAGAATGGATCAAATGGTGTCGAATGATTAATAACTCACACCTCAGAAGAGCTCGATGAATAACTTCGACTGTAGAGGTGTGTTTAGGGTTACAATGCAAAAGCTATTAATGAGAACGATAACCTTAGAGCTATACATGCATGCATTATATATAATCTAACCCTAATAATAATCCACGGCTGGACAGGCCCAAACTGGGTTTACAAAATGGACTATTAAACGAGCCCAAAGACGCAACACTTAAACCCAACAATCTCCCCCTTTGTGTCAATAGAGGCGAGAGACTACTTCTGTTGAGTAACTTTAGTCTTCCTCACAATCTTCAACAGCCTGGGGATGATGGCAAGAAGAGTTTGTCGAAACAAAATATACCACCGAAGCATATTAGTAAACATCTTCTTATTGGCTTCGCTGTTCTGATTACACCCATGTATAATCTCCAAAATATGCTCCAAGCAGGCGGTGGAGAACATGTGTTTGTCAATAAGAGCGAACAGGCATTTTTGACCTTCGCTCCTAATGAACATAACAGTATGAAACTTGGGGACAATTTTTCCCTTAATCATCCTGTTGACATCGCTTGCCTTCCCTATCGGCTTCACAGTGGTCTTCTTATGTATGGCAGAAGCGATTTCCTGATCCATCTTTGCGACTTCATGAATATAGCACACGAGCATCCGCTTGATGTGATCAATAATAGGCTGATACTCCTTTTGATTGGTCAGCAAAATGTTGTTCAGGAGTATCCAGTCATGTGGATTCAGGTTCGGTAGATCAGCCAGGGAAATCATATGAACCGAGCTATCAGAGCCTCGGGTCACTTTGAATTTGATGTTGATAAATTTCCCCGCTGAAGTGGGTTTCAACACCTTGACCGTTGTGATTTTCTGATTACTCCAGGTCAGGTATTGAGGCTGAGCAAACTCAAGATAATACTCAAGCAGATCCCGATCAACCTTCGAGTCTGGGGAAGGAATGCCAGCCGTTGACTCAAAACAGTGAAAAATGAATGCCTTTCAGGTGATTGACATGTCAAACTATGAGTCCTTGGAGTTCTCAAGCCCGAAAGAAAGAACTGGTTCAAGCCAATGAGTGCTCGGTGCATCGATTACCTCTTTCTGAAGCGAATCCATAGTCCATTCAGGAAACATAGACTTCTTTCGTTCTAGCATTTCGTTCGCTTTCCTCTCCTTATCAAGAAGTTCCTTCTCTTTTCGAATCTTTGCCTCAATCTCTTGATCACTGGGCTTGACTTTCAGACTTTCAGTTTTAGAAGCGTTTCCTTCTGTATCAGTGTCATCATCCTTTTCATCCACATCATCATCACCTATTTTCTTCTTTCGCTTGTCCTTCATACTGCCCGAAGCTTCATTAACCTTCGGCTCAGTAGTGACTTTCGGTTTTGGAGGTGGATGAGGTTGACCCTTGCCCTGAGTAACATTATCTCCCCCTTATTTCGAAGGGACAACTGACTCCGGAACACCCTCAATTCTGCTCAAAACATCCAGAACAGGTCTCAACTTCTCGGCTAAGTGGCGTCGAATGGAGATGGTAAGAATGGAGTCATGGGCTTCCAGGAGATGTAGAAGAATGGAGTGGACATCACCAAACGAACTCTTAATTATTTCACGCTTAGTTTTTAAGTCTTCAATCTCCTTGTTGGCAGTCTTGAGCTTGAGATTCTGAATTTTAAGCTGAGAAGTGCGCTTATCCAGCTCATCCATAATCTTATTTTCCACAGCAAGCTCAGCTTCAAGTTTAGTAAGACGAGCATCAACTGAAGTGTGAAGCTCTTTGTTAGCAGCCTGAAGAGCTTGTCAAGCTTCCTCAAAATGTTTCTTTTCGGCTTCCAGTGAACGCGTAAGATTATCAACCAAAGCGTTCACTGTTTGAGCATTCTTCTGGGCGGCAGCTTGAAGAGAATCAAGAAATATCTGTGCATCTGAAACTAGTTTTTCGACATTTGCGGTCGCTTGCTTGCAATCCTTTGTGGAGGCTTCAACTGCAAGTGAAGCTTCTGACAGGTGGAGGTTGAGGCTTCAATAGCTTTAACAGCATAGGAGATGGAAGTGTCATGCTCTTTGACAACAGATGCGAACAGAGCCTTGAGTGCTGCTTCCGAATATGCACTGGCAGAAGAGGAAGAGAGCAGTTGATCAAGTTTGTCATTCATGGCCTTGAGATGCTTTTTGGTCACAGGAGCATCATCATCTTCATCACTATGTACTCGATAAGGACTGAAGTAAACAGATTCGTATTCCATGTCTTCACCGCCAAGAACAGGTTCGGATTCATGTGATGGAGGTGGGGATAAAGGTGCTGAGGTAACCATAGGATCAGAACCGAAAGTAGATGCCCCCGTATCAGATACGTTGACACAAACATTAGGTTCGGTTGGATGAGTAGTAGTGGTAGTAACTGTAGTGAACAGTGGGGTTGGAATTGGGATTGAGGTAGCAGTGGTAGATGAGATAGGTGGAGGACAGGGAGCGATAGTAATAGGAACCGAACGTGGAGGAGAACGAGGATGTGAGTTTCGGTTACTGTCATTAGTTGGTGAGGGTGGAGACGAATTACCTCTAGGTGGACTTTCGGTTTCAATAGCTTTGTCGTCAGTTGACTCTGGTCCAGGCTGTTCGTCAGAAGGAACATACTCAGAGTCACTGGAAGATGGGGAAGGAGACTTCGGTCTTTGAGCTTTCATCTTGAGCTTTCGTTTCTTTGGAGCAGTAGGCGCTGCTTGCTCAGACTTGCGTTTCTTGGAAGTAGAAACTTTGGAGAGTTGACCGTCCTTTTCCCCTTTTTTATCAGGCCTCTTCCCTCGTTTTCCTGGTTTGTCTGCAGCGTCTAGCGAGCTTTGCATATCTGGAGTAAGCTGTTGTGGCCCTGAAGGGGTTAGCTTCTTGTACTCATTGATAACCTTGCTTTCCGGGGAAACACATCTGTACATTGACTCCGGAATGGAACCAATGAAGATAAACTTGGAGGGATCTGAGACAAGGATCCGCGTCGTGTGGAAGGTAGCAATTGATGACTTGAGTGAGTCCGCCATTGTTGGAACATTGAACTTTTCCATCGCCCAGTGAGTGATGATAGTCCAAAATCGAGCACACGAAATTTCAGAGTACCTTGAAGATGAGCTTATACTCTGAAAATGATTGACCCATAATCCATATTCACCCCATGAAATAGACCATATAAAAGGGTCATGAATGCCCTGCTCGTTCCATCGGAACCTGCAACGCTCTCTGATAAGCCCTTGGAGAGGAGAGTAAAGAGTCCATTCCACTGAGGAGGAAGACAAGATTTCTTGAACTTGGTAACAGTAGTGAGAGGCTCAGTGTACCCCATATCATAGAACATCGAGAACAGCTGAGTTGTTGTAATGAAATTTAGGTTAATCATGGAATCGCCAACAGCAAGGCGTAGCAGCAAACAAAACCTAGCTTTCGAAATCGACGTCTTTTGATTGACGATCTCGAAGAAGATACGCTCCTTAGCTTTATCATACACAGCAGTGGAGTAGACATGAGAGAGCATCGACATTGGAACGCTTTCCAATTGTGTGAGAGCAACCACCAGTCGTGAATACTTGAGACATTCAACCACATGCAGCATGTACGAATCATAGACAAAGGGGTTCAGTTCGATGATCAGATTCTGATTGGGTTTGATGGTCAGAAGAGAGGACTGAGCGTATTGTTCGTAAACCGATGAAGATTCAGCCATTGTTGCAGGTGAGAAGAAGAAGATGAACAGTGGAAAATCACTGATTTGTGCTTCAGAGATATGAGATTTGGTAAAGTAACCCAAGAGGTGTGAGAAAACCTTTTATACCGTCGCTAGGAGAGAGAAAAATCCACAATAATGATTTGATTATCTTCTGAATCGACGCCTAAAAAAGCGTGATTTGACAGCTGGGTTTTCCGAAGAAGACGTCATCAGGCGTGATATTAGGTGCCGTTTCAAATTCACGCGCCTTTCCATCCTTATCTCCTGTTCAAATTTTGAACCGTTTCAAATTTAAGCCGACTCACACTTATTTTATTTTATTATTTAAAATAAATCCACACCACCATAAAACGTGACTCATCCTTTCTCTTCATACTAAGGAACCTTCGCTCCATATAAAAGTGAACAACCATTTCTGTTAGAGCCGAAAGCACAAATCTGGAAAAGTGCCATGAGAACCACAAACAAGAATTTGGAAAATCATAAAGATCTTCGTGCTAGAGTATGCCAATGAAAAAGAAATAAAGCAAAATATATGTGGGATTTAAGTGATGTCTTATTTAGACACGAAACTGTGGATCCCGGGCACGAATCGCTTCCTTTAAAGTCAAGAGAGACTGAGAAGTGTCTGTGTGGTTTCCCGTGAAATACGATCAAATGTTTGTTAAGAAACATTGAAAGGCATCTTTTCAATTATAGGCTTTAGTGGGTAGTTTATCTTCAACCGAACATCGATACTTAAAATAAGACCGAAAGTTGGATGAAGTACTTGTGAGACCGATGAGGTCTGTTGAACAAGTAGGTTGGAGAAACTTAATGGAGAGTCTCAAGGGTTACTTTTATGAAGCGAAACTTAATGGAGAAATATGAGGAAATGGTTAAGGAACCGAAAGTACCTCTGCTACAAAAGAATGACAAAGCAGAAAACTCTTAACTCACTATGAGAAGAGTAAGGTAGCTTGTGACTTGAGTGATTTTAACAGCCTGATTGGTAAGAAACAATTGGTGTTTATCGAATCATTAAGGTTTTACTCAGAGTCATGGAGGCTTCGGTCTACATGCAGCAGCATGCTTCTAGGGACACTTAACTAGTACATAGAGAAGAGTATTATACCTGCCCCAACGACATTGTGTTTCGCATCTTTGAACTTGAATCAATTTGAGAATTGAGAGATAAACCGTAAAAACACATAGAAATATTTTTATTGTTTTTGGATTTTTCTAAAAAAATAATAAAAACAGAAAAGAAATTTTTTTTTTTGGATTTTTGTAATTTCTGAAAAATAATAAAAACAGAAAAGAAAATATTTTTGGATTTTTGTAATTTCTGAAAAATAATAAAAACAGAAAAGAAAATATTTTTGGATTTTTGTAATTTCTGAAAAATAATAAAAACAGAAAAGAAAATATTTTTGGATTTTTGTAATTTCTGAAAAATAATAAAAACAGAAAAGAGAATATTTTTGGATTTTTGTAATTTCTGAAAAATAATAAAAACAGAAAAGAAAAAAAAATATAAACACGCGAAAGAATAAGAGAGCTTTACAAAAATATACAACCGAAACCATACCTTACAAAAGATGAAGCGAAATGGGCCGCACGTTCGGTTCATTTTGGTTCCTGAAAATTCTAGAGTCGAAATAGACCGAGCGTTCGGTTCATTTCGGTTCCAGAAAATTTCTAGAGCCGAAATAGACCGAGCGTTCGGTTCATTTCGGTTCCCGAAAATTTCTAGAGCCGAAATAGACCGAGCGTTCGGTTCATTTCGGTTCCCGAAAAATTCTAGAACCGAAATAGACCGAGCGTTCGCTCTATTTCGCTTGTTCAATTTTAGTGAGAAGTAAGGGGTTTCGGTACCGACTCAGCTTCCATCATTCCCAAGCCTTGGAGTATCTTGTTAAAGCTTGCTTCTGGTAACGCCTTAGTGAAGATGTCAGCCAGTTGATATGAGGACTGAACGAAGTGAACTTCAACATTACCATCTTCAACGTGGTCCTTGATGAAGTGGTATCTCAGTGCAATATGCTTAGTCTTGGAATGTTGCACTGGATTGTGACAAATTCGAATCGCACTTTCAGAGTCACAGTAAAGAGGGATCTTTTTCATGCTTAAGCCATAATCTCTAAGTTGGCTTTGAATCCATATGACTTGTGATGTACAGGATGCTGCAACGATGTACTTAGCTTCGGCTGTGGAAAGAGACATGCAAGTTTGTTTCTTTGACTGCCAGCTGACAAGTTTTCCATCAAGGAACTGGCATCCGCCTGTTGTGCTCTTTTGGTCCAATCCACATCCACCAAGATCAGCGTCAGAGAAAGCTTGAACAAAGAAACCGGATATTGCAGGATACCAAAGACCGAGAGACGAGGTTCGCTTCAAATACCGGAAGATATTTTTCACTGCAACCATATGAGGTTCTCTTGGATTTGCTTGAAACCTAGCACAATAGGAGACAGAAAACATTATGTCCAGTCTACTAGCTGTTAGATACATTAGAGATCCTATCATCTGACGATAGAGAGTCACATCAACATCCGGTTTCCTAAGAGATGGAGTCAGCTTCGTTCCAAATGCCATTGGAACCTTTACTTTGGAATCTCCCGTCATGCCGAACTTTGCCAACAGAGTCTCCGTGTATGCTTCCTGATTAATGAAGATGCCTTCTGGTCCCTGTCTTATATTCAGTCCAAGGAAAAAGTTAATCGGACCCATTGCGCTCATTTCAAACTTAGTCTCCATCAAGTTCCTGAATTCAGCTGTTAAGCTACGATTCGTGGAGCCGAAGATGATGTCATCGACATAAATTTGAACTATCATTAAGTGTTCACCTTCTTTCTTGCAAAAGAAGGTTGGGTCGACCAAACCTTGTTTGAATTTTGACATTTTGAGAAAGTGTGTTAGAGTTTCATACCAGGCTCTCGGGGCTTGCTTCAATCCATTGACTGCTTTATCCAATATGTAGCAGTGATCAGGATACTTTTCGTTCACAAATCCGGGTGGTTGCTCAACGTACATCGTTTCTTCTAGTTCTCCATTCAAGAAAGCACATTTTACATCCATTTGGAAAACTTCGAAGTTTTTATGTGCATCATATGCCAAAAAGCTTCTCACTGATTCCAACCTTGCTACTGGAGCGAAGGTTTCTTCATAGTCTATTCCTTCTTCCTGGCAATATCCTTTCACCACCATCCTCGCTTTGTTGCGAATGACGTTACCCTCTTTATCTAACTTATTTCTAAAAACCCATTTTAAACCGACTACAAATACATCCTTTGGTGTGGGAATCAGCCTCCAAACACGATTTCGTTCAAACTCATGGAGTTCGTCTTGCATAGCTTGCACCCAATCAGAGTGATCAAGAGCAGCATTTACCGTCTTCGGTTTAACTTTAGAGACAAACGAATTAAACATGCAGAATTCTACTTGAGAGAATAAAGACGTTTGCTTCACTTTCATTTGAGAGCGTGTGAGAACACCCTCAGATGATTAACCAATGATTTGAGTTTTAGGATGATCCTTTGTCCATTTTATGAGAGGAGGGTAATTTGGATCATAGGCAGGATCCAGCTCAACATTGACTTCTTCTTCCAGTTCTGACAGATCGCCTTCGTCATTTGCATTTTCATTCTCCCACTCAAATGGCGAACCGAATCCTATGTCAGATTCAGTACTTTCCCCCTCAAATGGATCTTCATGGGTTGGGGTTTTTGATGGATTCTCCCCCTGGAAAGGCATGTCGGTTGTTTTTGGTGTAGACGAACCCTCCCCCTGGAGTATAGTGCTCACTCTTGGAGGGTCATTAGTAGCTGGATGATCACCTGATGCAGTAGGTTCGCTTTGAGTCTCCTTCTCGGTTAGTTGTTGAGGTTCGCTTTCCATGTCTTTGGCAGCTTCATCGATGATTTTCTTCAAGGTATCGATTTTGTTATCAGCTGCTTTCGTTTCTGAGTGGATCGCCTTCTCTGGTTCATCAAAGATTAGCATGTACTCTTCAAACAGATTGGAAATGGGAATTGAGACTTTACCTGATTCCGGAAAGATTTCTTCTGTTGAACCTTCGCTTTCTTGAATCTTCTTCATGTAATTATCATCAAAAGTTACATAGTAGGTTTCTTCAATTTTCCTTAAGCGTTTATTCAGAACCCTATATGCTTTTGAAGTAAGCGAATAACCAAGAAAGATCCCTTCGTCTGCCTTAACATCAAACTTGTTTTGGTTCTCTTTGGAGTTGAAAATGAAGCATCTTGAACCGAACACGTGGAAAAACTTTACATTTGGCTTGCGATTATTCAAAATCTCGTATGGACTGATGGAAAATCGCTTGTTGAGGAAGGACCGATTCTGTGTGTAACATGCAGTAGCTATGGCATCTGCCCAGAAGTATAATGGAAGGGAAGCGAAACTCAGCATGGTTCGGGCGGCTTCACACAATGAACGATTTTGCCTTTCAATGATCCCATTCTGTTGTGGAGTATAGGGAGCAGAGAAATTGTGAGTTACTCCCTTTTCAGCCAGAAACTCTTCAAAGTCTTTATTTTTGAACTCTAGACCATCATCGCTTCTTACGTTTCTTACCACCTTTCGCAGCTGCAATTCCACTTGCTTGATAAAAACCTTCAGCTTGGGGGTTGCCTCTGATTTCTGTTTAAGAAAGAAAACCTAGGTGAAGCGAGAAAAAACATCTACAATTACAAGTATAAACTTACTACCACCGATGCTTTCGATACCCGAAGGACCACATAGGTCGATGTGCAGTAGTTCAAGAGGTTCGATGATCTTTGTATTGATACGAGAAGGGTGACTCTTTCTGCTTTGCTTGCCCATCTCGCATGTTGCGCACAGGTGTTTTTTGTTAAATTTGAGAACAGGAAGTCCACGCACGTGATCACCAAGCACCAGTTTATTAATATCTTTGAAGTTCAGATGCGATAGTCTTCGGTGCCACAGCCAACTTTCATCTGAGTTCGCCTTTGACAGAAAACATATTGCTGGCTTTCCTTTAACCGGGTTGAGATTTAGAGGATACATCTCCCCTTTGCGCTCTGATTTCAACAGAACTTTCTTTGATTTCTTTTCAATTATTTTTGATCCCTCATCATCGAATGAGACTTTCAAACCGGTTCCCACGACTAGTTGAGAAACACTGATGAGGTTGTGTTGCAATCCTTCCACGTAGGCCACCTTTCGTACTGAGAATTCTCCGTTGGTGATCATCCCATACCCTTTGATCGTGCCATATGAATTGTTTCCATATTTAACACATCCACCATTCTTAAGGGACTGAAACTCCCTTAGTTCTTCCCTCCTTCCTGTCATGTGACGAGAGCAGCCACTGTCAATATACCATTCGTCGTCAAACTGCTCGTCACTGATAACCTGCAAAATTAAGCAGATTTAGGAACCCAAAGTCTCTTGGGCCCTGGTGAGTCTTTTACAGAATAGGGAATTGCAACAGAAAGATCAACCATATATGTTCTTTTTATTAACGTGGTTTCATCTTTGCGTTTGATGGTGTAAACTTTGATTTTATTTTCATCTTGTTTAACTGGTGTGTGTTATTGTTAGTTGGTTTCACTGTTGAGGTTTTCTTTGGAGTCCTAGGGTTAGCTGACTTTTTGGTATTTTGGACTTCAGAATCTGAGACAAGCTTTCCCTTTCCTTTGATATCCTTTATAGAGTTAGGTTTTGGTTGGGAGTTGGGATGATGGTTTTTAGGACCGCAACTTGACTTTCGGTTCTGAGCACTTGTGTTGGGACCGAAACTGGACTTTCGTTTCTTGGCGTAGTAAGAGTTGGGACCGAAACTTGACTTTTGGTTCTTGTGACCACTAGTATTAGGACCGAAACAGGTCTTTCGGTTCACCTGACTGCATGACTGGCAGTGATTGACATGTGCTTCCTTTTTCATCTTGAGATTAGAAGCTTTTTCAGAGCGAACATAAGTGTGGTTTTGGGATTGCCAAAACTGTTTTCCCTCATTGAGGTTCTTCATGTATCTTTTGTTCCTCTGGCGTTTCTGTTCAGCAAGTTGCTCTTGAGTCAAGTGAATGTTGGCCTTAGGTTTCGTTTTCTTCTTATGAGCTTCGGTTGTTGTAGATGATACGCTGGAAGCTTTTAGTGGTTCGATTGGTATTTCTTTTGTACCACTTGAACTGGGTTTATCGAAGCTTGAGGGTTTGTTGAGGGGTTCGGGAATGTATCGTCCCTTAACTCTCCATGAGGTTTGCTCTGACAGGCCAACTGTTTCGTCTGCGTTGTCGATAGGAGCAGACCAGAAGTGGTTATCGCAACCTTCAGCATTATCTTTGTCAACCATGGACGTTAACTCTGCTGTTTGTTTCTTTGTTACTCCAGTGACTGCATACACTTGGTTTGGTGTAGTTTGCACCTTCTGATAGACAACGGCCTTTTCTTTGAGTTTCTTGGTCTTGTCCTTTGACACCCGAGCGTACTCAACCGAATTTTCAGATATGAGTGGTTTTGCTGCATCGGGTTCGCTTTTAAGAAATTCTGAACAATCGACCTCGTCTTCTACGAAGATTTCGCTCATCTCACTATCCTCATCAAATTCAGAAGAGGTTTCTAAATTTATTTTATTTTCTAAACTTAATTTGGCATTAGATGAGTCAAACTTTTGTGTAGTCTCGGTCTTGATTTTTAATTTATCGTTTTCGTCCAGTAAATTCTTAAGCATGGATTTATGTTCTTTGGACTCAATGAAAGATTCAATTTTGTCCAGTCCATATTTGTAGGTTACTGAAATCTCAACTGAGGACATTATAGATTCACATTCAGCAATGACTTCGTCTTCCTTAAATTCAAGGAAGGGCAAAATCATTTTATGAATCTTTTTACCTATCTCACAATCTAGATGCAACTGGGTGATATTTGTATATAAGCGTTTAGAAATCAAACAGAAAACATTTCTTTGTTTTAAAAACTTTAAATTGTCACGTTGCAAATAAATAAGTTCATCCCTAGACCTAACTAACTCTGACTCCTTCAGCTGAATCCATATCCTTCTCTCCTCACTCTTGGAAGATTCCTTGCTGAGTTGGTCAGTTAGGTTAGAATTCGCTAAGCGAGTTTGCATAAGACTTCCACTTAAGTTAGAGAACTTGAATTTTAATTCATTTAATTCTTTTTCGTAGTCTGCTACTGGTATTTTAAGAGATTCAAGTATGGATTGTACCTTCTTGATCAACTGATCACAATCGTTGATCCTTTCACTCACAGGCTTAGCATCGAAACAATTTTCATCCTTTAGTTTCGCTTCCTCATGCTCACCTTCGGTTGGATATCCCCTCATCTGCGATATCCTACTTGTCACCATTAAGCACCTCCCTGCTGAATTAGTAACTCCTTCTTTTGCCACATAAGCTCTTCCATGCGAGGGTTTGCGTACCTCTTCATCTTCAGAGTCTGTAGACTAGACTTCTACTCCTCCAAACTCATCATCAATAACATTTTCCTGCACAATCAAAGCATTCATTGAAACATTAGTTGCTTTCTTCTTCTTTATCTCCTCCAGCTTTCTCATGTAGTAAGCTTCGTCATCTTCACCATCTTTCTTCTCAGCAATCTTCCTTAACATGCAATCCTTGGCAAAGTGGTTTCTTCTTTCACCTTATTCTCAGAAGAGCTGTAGCTTCCCTGCCAGTTTCGCTTCTTGTTCACCGAGAACTTTCTGCGAGCAAACTTCTTTGGGTTTGTAACCATCATTGCATATTCTTCACTAGACAGATCACACTCTGACATATCAGATTCCTCCTCTTCCACTGCTACATTCTTTCTCTTAGAAACGAGGGCCAGTGAACCCACACCCGAAACTACTTTCGCTTCCTTTGTCACCACCGCGAGCTGAATATCGCGAGCTAAATAAACTTACCATTAAGAATCGATACCCTCTGCCTCGCATTGATGATCTGTTCGACCAACTTCATGGTGCGAGCTACTTCTCAAAGATAGACTTAAGATCCGGGTATCACCAGTTACGAATTTTGGAGAATGATATTCCTAAAACCGCGTTCAGAACTCGTTATGGTCATTATTAGTTCGTAGTGATGCCATTCGGATTGACGAATGCACCTGCTGTGTTCATGGATTTAATGAACAGAGTGTGTCGTCCATTCTTGGACAAATTCATCATAGTCTTCATTGATGACATCCTTATCTATTCAAGAAGTGAAGAGGATCATAGCCAACATCTTCGTCAAGTTTTGCAAACTCTTAGAACAGAGAAACTTTATGCGAAGTTTTCAAAGTGTGAATTTTGGATCAGGAAGGTTGATTTCCTAGGTCACGTGGTCAGTTCAGAAGGAATACACGTCGACCCTTCCAAAATAAAGGCAATTGAAAATTGGTCACCACCCAAAACACCTACAGAAATCCGTCAATTCTTAGGTCTTGCTGGCTATTATCGCAGATTCATTCAGAATTTCTCTCGAATAGCTAAGCCTCTTACCACCCTGACGCAAAAGGGTGTAACGTTTAGTTGGGGAGAGAAGCAAGAAACAGCGTTCTAAATATTGAAACGAGCCTTATGTAGTGCACCAATCCTATCTCTTCCTGAAGGGACAGAGGATTTTGTAGTGTACTGTGATGCTTCTAATCAAGGGCTTGGATGTGTTCTTATGCAAAGAGGAAAGGTGATATCTTATGCCTCAAGCCAGCTAAAGACACATGAATTCAACTATACAACACATGACCTTGAACTAGGAGCAGTAGTATTTGCTCTGAAGATCTGGAGACATTACTTATATGGCACGAAATGTACAGTATTCACGAACCATAAAAGTCTCCAGCATATCTTCAATCAGAAAGAGCTAAACATGAGACAACGACGATGGGTGGGGCTACCGAACGACTATGATTGTGAAATACTTTATCACCCTGGTAAAGCTAACGTTGTAGCTGACACCCTTAGCAGAAAAGAATACTTGGGACGCCGAGTAAATTCGTTGACCATGATAATCTATTCACATCTGTCCACACAGATCAGAGAGGCTAAACTTGAGGCCTTAAAACCTGAAAACGTGACAGATGAAACCTTGAGAGGAATTGATAAAAACTTTAAAATCAGGGATGAAGTTTATTGTTTCATGAACCGTATCTGGACACCAAAGTTCGGTGGTTACAGAAATGTGGTTATGAATGAAGCACACAAAACCCGATACTCCATTCATCCAGGTTCAGACAAGATGTACCTGGACCTCAAGAAACTATACTGGTGGCCAAACATGAAGGCCGAAATTGTTACCTTTGTGGGCAAGTGCCTTACTTGTGCCAAGGTAAAGGTAGAATACCAAAAACCTTCAGGTTTATTGCAACAACCTGAAATACCTGAATGGAAGTGGGAACGGATTACAATGGATTTCATAACCAAGTTACCCAAGACATCAGGTGGTTATGATACTATTTGGGTGATCGTCGATAGATTAACCAAATCCGCACACTTCTTACTAATTAAAGAGACAGACAAGATGGAGAAGCTAACAAGAACTTACCTCAAAGAAATTGTTAGACTGCATGGTGTGCCAATATCTATTATTTCTGACCGAGATAGTAGATTCACTTCTCGTTTCTGGCAGTCTTTACAAAAATCTTTGGGAACTAGGTTGGACGTGAGTAGAGCCTACCATCCACAAACTGATGGATAAAGTGAGAGGACGATTCAAACTTTAGAAGATATGTTGCGAGCTTGCGTGATAGACTTTGGTAAGGCATGGGATACTAATTTACCCCTTGTCGAATTCTCTTACAACAATAGTTATCACACTAGTATAAATGTTGCTCCTTTCGAAGCTCTATATGGCCGCAAGTGCAGATCACCTATGTGCTGGGCTGAAGTGGATGATACGCAGGTAGCTAGAAGTCAAGTTCCTGACAGTACTCTCACTGGTCCGGAAATCATTCGCGAAACCACAGAGAAAATCGTACAAATCCGAGAGCGACTTAAAGTTTCCAGAGATAGACAGAAAAGCTATGCCGACAAAAGAAGAAAACCTTTGGAGTTCCAGGTTGGTGACCGCGTCATGTTGAAGGTCTCACCCTGGAAGGGCATGATACACTTTGGAAAGCGTGACAAGTTGAATCCAAGGTATATAGGACCATTCGAGATTCTTGCTAGAATTGGTCCCGTAGCTTACAAACTCCGACTACCTCAAGAACTAAGTAACATACATCCTGTTTTCCACGTCTCAAACTTGAAGAAGTGTCTGTCCGACGAGACTCTTGTTATCCCACTCGACGAAATCGAGATCGAAGAGAGCCTCAACTTCATGGAAGAACCAATAGAAATCATGGACCGAGAGGTCAAGCAAACGAAACAAAGTCGTATTCCTATAGTGAAGGTTCGCTGGACTACCAAACGTGGACCTGAATTCACTTGGGAGCGCGAGGATCAAATGAAACTGAAATATCCTCATCTTTTCGTTTAGTTATTGTAAATTGTTTGTTTGCTTAAACTCTAATTTCGGGACGAAATTCTCTCTAACAGGGGGATAATGTAACATCCCGTTATTTTCCTATTTGTAAAGTCAACTAAAGTCAACTCAAGTCAACCGAAGTCAAACTAAAGTCAACTAAAGTTCTTTTTATTATTTGGATTTTATTTAAGGTTATGATAATAACCTTTATTTGCTAAAATCTTTATAATATCCATAGTTGAATTTAGAAGGAAAAGGCTAAAAATCGAGAACTTCGCATCTTATTCTTGCCTCGGATCGTATACACTTCGGGCCGCAAAGAGCTTACGACCGTAAACACTTCGAACCGTAAACTCCTTGCAGGCCGTAAACGACGCTTCGGCCGTAAACATCAAACCGACTTCGGACCGCAAACTCCTCGGCCGTAAACCCTCGCACATATATAGAGAATTCCTTCATTTTCTCACTATTTCTCACATATTCAACCCAAGAAACTCGGTTTTCTCTCAACTATCATCAATATTTACACCTTAATCTTCAAATAAGTAAGTGTTTCTCCTATTTTATTAGTTGATACCTTGCTTAATCTAGTGAAACTCTATGATTTCATCCATGAAATCATCTCTTTTGCTTAGATCTTCCAGAACACCAAGAACACATACTAGTTCTTTAGGTCGTGAACACCTCATTCAAGCTTCAAAACGTAAGTATACATCCTAATACTAGTTATTCTATAGAAATTCATAACTTACAGCCTTGAAAACAATCAATTCCAAGAACAATGAGAGTTTACGGCCATGAGCATCTCCCTTGGCCGTAAACTCCTATGAAGAACATCTTAGGCCGAAAACTCCATGGCCATGAACACCTTGTGTGGCCGTAAACACCTATAGAGCAATCACATGTGATTGTAACACTTAAATTCAAGTGTTTTCTAGTCCCTAAAGTGGTTTCCTATCATAATTAATTGTTATATACACTAATTATATCCATATATGTATCAATATATGCTTAATAGGATCCATTGTGTTCAAGACTTCACTTAACACTTAGCATCCTACACCAACCTTACATTTGAATAACATACAACAGGTGAGTTCATACCCCCACATTTTCATAGTTTTTTACTGTTTTAGGGGGGGGGGGAATACAAGTCTAACACAAAGTTTTTGTGTTATAAACAAGTGATTTCAAATATCTTATCAAAATGAATTTCAGTTATCAGTAAATCAAATGGTTTTCAATGATTGTTTCAAAATGACATCAAGTCACCAAAATGAATTTCAAAATATCAAACTTCTTTTAAATGTTTTATAAACTTATATTTTTCCCCAAAAATCATACTAGTATACATATATTTATTTAAATAAGATTTAAAAGATTTAGGAATAATAACCCACTTTAGTTCCTTTTCCTTGTTTGGATGTGGGATTACAAGTATCAGTTGTTTGTCCGAATGTCATTTATATTTTACTTATATATATTTGTATATGTATACAAGTATAAAAGTTTGTTCATTTAGTTTCAAATACCCTTTGTAACATGTTGAGGAAGGGGTTGCATTCATGAATACTCGGTATCAATTCCGAAAGTGCATATAAATTATAATAGGTATAATTTATGAATCACAGATTCATATTTCAAGTATACTAGAGTACATTGTTTTACAAGAACAAATGTTTGATTCAAAACTAATCAAGGATATACATCTTTTAGATACATGTTAAGAATACTAATTCAAGAACATACTATCAATCATTTATTTCAGAATGATTGGGTTTTCATAACTATTATACATGTAACGTTTATATGCTTTTATGAGTCAAGTAATTCAGGTTGTTTAATTCATTTTAAACAACATAGTTAAAGTCCTGACATTATAACCAGAATCTCCAACCGGGGATCGAAACAATGTGTGTATAGATCTATATTGGGATTGACAACCCCGCACTCGGACTGCTAGCTACAGTCAGGCATTCACGCCTATGAGTGACAAATTGTTATCAACATGTTTTCAGCGCGCTCATAGCGTTGGGTCAGGCCATCTAGTCAGTATGGTTATAATAACTCATTAAAACATATTAACAATACGTTAGTGTATAATTAATTAAACTTATGTACTATTCCAAAGTACAAGTTTACAAGATACAGTTTACAGTATTACATTACAGTTTACCATAACAATTGACGAATTCAGATAAACTCTCAGATACTCGTTTACAAAAGGATTACAAATACAGAACATTGGTTTACAAATAGAACAGTTTTATACAACTAAGATTACTTTTCACATACAACAGAAAATATAGGATTTTCTAGAAACAATTTACATATTCAAGAAACAGAAGACATTCTTTCAAAACATAAATACTTATCCATAAAAGACATACAAACTATAAATACATTTGGGGCTAAGAGCTCTGACTACAAGTATACTTTTAAAAATTTAATTATTTTTACAAGAAGTATACTAACACTTATCTACAAGTACAATATCACAATCATAAGAACTTAAAAGTACTTGGATATTTGACATTACAGTCAAACCTGGGCAGTTATGTAATCATATCTGGGATTAATATAGCCTAATCAACTATATTGATTTGAGATATGATCAACATGTGTTTGGGAGTGATAGTGGTGTTGCTATATGTCTAAAACTTACCAACTATACATATTCAGAAGACCTCTAGAACAGAACATAAAGATTAAAATACTATAGGGGTATTTTAGGCACTATATACTAATAATAAACATGTGAAAACAATAGAACAATTAAGGGTAGAACTATACATATTAAGGGTATATTACAATTATATATAATTAGAGTTATATAGACTTAGAATATGTGATTTAGCTTCATTTCATGTTCCTTGTTTGGTTGTGGATTTAGGGCCGGGTCATTTAATCAAAGGTCGAATATACCCAAGTTATATATAATTAGTATACACTTTATAGTTATAGTAATATCTAGAACCAGTTATACATAATACTTTACTTGTTAACTGTAGGTCTCTTTTGTAGAAAACTTGTATCCCTAACCAATCGTTACTAACTATATTCTATATCTCTTATCCCTATTCTCGTTTAGATAACAATGGCTGGATTTCACTTACCCGGAGACCCATACTTCCCCAACCAAAATAACGGAGGATGGCTTGATGATGAGCCAGAAGAGAATCATCCGATCCCTTTGGATGATGACTTCGCATAAAACTTTCCGGAGGATTCTGATTCAGAGCCAGAAGTCAATGACCTACCTCTGGTGGCTCAAAACCCAAATCCTAACCCTCGTCCGGCTTTTCAAGGCCCGACGCCTCTGTGTGTAGAAAGTTTAGAGACATGGAGCCAAGAACAGGGTCAACCAATGCCATACAATGGAGACCGAAGTTTCTATAACCTAAGCGAGGGAGGCTCAGCGGATAGAATCCTGCCTATTCTGGTCCGTAGAGTTGCTCGTAATGAGATTCAGGGTAGGACAGCACTCAACCCGATCACGGAAGTTGACGCCAATGCAGGAGTCAATACTGTTCGCATTTGTCGGTTGGAAGATGCTCGTGAGAGAGCTGAAAGAGACAATGAGTCTCGACAGCAAGGGTTAGCTGAAACTCAAGCTGAAGTTATAGAGCTATGAGCACGTCTGGCATTATATGAAAGACATATGCTTACTATGGAGCGTCAACTGGCTGAGTTGAGGTTTCATTTGAGAGATACCCGTCGAGAGTAGAAGATGCTCTACTTGTTTCTTATTTACTCTTTTGGTTATAGTTAAGTCTACGGATAAGTTATAGCGTTATTTTTCATGTTGTTCAGTAAGACCACAAAAATTTTATTTATTTCGGGAGGTCTGTATGATGTCGATGTATTCCCAGAATTTGGTATATTGTAGACCTGTTTAGGGTCAAGTTTTCCAAACTTTATGTAATCAATATGCCAATTCAATCGATATGCATTTTCATAGTCTTTGAAAAATAACCATTCAATTTCATATCATTCCGTTACAAGTTGTACTTGTCGTAGACTTCTATTTCCAATTCATTACATAATTCGTGTTGAGCTATGTGTTTTAGTTTAGAGATATCAAAATTCATATTCACTCTTGATATCTTACCATATTGTATCTTTTGACTTTTATAGAAAAAGATGCCTCCTCGTAAAAAATCCAGAGCGTAACATTGTTAATGAAGCACCGGTGCCACCTCCGCCACCACCTCCTCAGTTCGACCCCGCTATGTTCCAAGCGGCGGTCACGGCGGTTGTAGCTGCTGCCATGTCTCAAATTAATACTCCTGGATTTAGTGGGTCAGGAGCTGGTGCAAATCCTTCTAACCATGGCGAAGGTCATGGGAACTCACGAGAATGCACTTATAAATATTTTTCCAATGCCAAACCCAGGACCTTTAATGGAACTGGAGGAGTTATGGAATTAAGGTAATGGATAGAAAAAACAGAAGCAATTTTCGAAATCTGCTCCTGTCCTGAAAGCAGCAAGGTCAAATTCGCTGCTTGTACCTTTTCGGAAAGAGCTTTGACGTGGTGGAATGGCCACGTTAAGTCACTTACTCTGGTTGTGGCTAATTCGATAAGCTGGGAAAACTTCAAGGCCATGCTAATGCGGGAATATTGTCCGCGAGGCGAAGTCCAAAAACTTGAGCAGGAACTCTGGGGTCTTTCAATGGTTGGTTCAGATATATCAACCTATACTAGTAGATTCTGCGATCTGGCAATTCTTTGCCCGGATATGGTTGCTCTGGAGAGCAAGAAGATTGAAAGATATATTTGGGGACTGTCGCCCCAAATTCAGTCAAGTGTTTTAGCATCGAGGTTGGTGACCGCGTCATGTTGAAGGTCTCACCCTGGAAGGGCATGATACGCTTTGGGAAGCGTGACAAGTTGAATCCAAGGTATATAGGACCATTCGAGATTCTTGCTAGAATTGGTCCCGTAGCTTACAAACTCCAACTACCTCAAGAACTAAGTAACATACATCCTGTTTTCCACGTCTCAAACTTGAAGAAGTGTATGTCCGACGAGACTCTTGTTATCCCACTCGACGAAATCGAGATCGACGAGAGCCTCAACTTCATGGAAGAACCAGTAGAAATCATTGACCGAGAGGTCAAGCAAACGAAACAAACTCGTATTCCTATAGTGAAGGTTCGCTGGAATGCCAAACGTGGACCTGAATTCACTTGGGAGCGCGAGGATCAAATGAAACTCAAATATCCTCATCTTTTCGTTTAGTTATTGTAAATTGTTTGTTTGCTTAAACTCTAATTTCGGGACGAAATTCTCTCTAACGGGGGGGATAATGTAACATCCCGTTATTTTCCTATTTGTAAAGTCAACTCAAGTCAACCGAAGTCAAACTAAAGTCAACTAAAGTTCTTTTTATTATTTGGATTTTATTTAAGGTTATAATAATAACCTTTATTTGCTAAAATCTTTATAATATCCATAGTTGAATTTAGAAGGAAAACGCTAAAAATCGAGAACTTCGCATCTTATTCTTGCCTCGGATCGTATACACTTCGGGCTGCAAAGAGCTTACGACCGTAAACACTTCGGACCGTAAACTCCTCGCAGGCCGTAAACGAGGCTCCGGCCGTAAACATCAAACCGACTTCGGACCGCAAACTCCTCGGCCGTAAACCCTCGCACATATATATATATATATATATATATATATACATATATAACTCCTTCATTTTCTCACTATTTCTCACATATTCAACCCAAGAAACTCGGTTTTCTCTCAACTATCATCAATATTTACACCTTAATCTTCACATAAGTAAGTGTTTCTCCTATTTTATTAGTTGATACCTTGCTTAATCTAGTGAAACTCTATGATTTCATCCATGAAATCATCTCTTTTGCTTAGATCTTCAAGAACACCAAGAACACATACTAGTTCTTTAGGCCGTGAACACCTCATTCAAGCTTCAAAACGTAAGTATACATCCTAATACTAGTTATTCTATAGAAATTCATAACTTACAACCTTGAAAACAATCAATTCCAAGAACAATGAGAGTTTACGGCCATGAGCATCTCCCTTGGCCGTAAACTCCTATGAAGAACATCTTAGGCCGTAAACTCCATGGCCATGAACACCTTGTGTGGCCGTAAACACCTATAGAGCAATCAAATGTGATTGTAACACTTAAATTCAAGTGTTTTCTAGTCGCTAAACTGGTTTCCTATCATAATTAGTTGTTATATACGCTAATTATATCCATATATGTATCAATATATGCTTAATAGGATCCGTTGTGTTCAAGACTTCACTTAACACTTAGCATCCTACACCAACCTTACATTTGAATAACTTACAACATGTGAGTTCATACCCCAACATTTTCATAGTTTTTATTGTTTTAAGGGGGCAATACAAGTCTAACACAAAGTTTTTGTGTTATAAACAAGTGATTTCAAATATCTTATCAAAATGAATTTCAGTTATCAGTAAATCAAATGGTTTTCAATGATTGTTTCAAAATGACATCAAGTCACCAAAATGAATTTCAAAATATCAAACTTCTTTTAAATGTTTTATAAACTTATATTTTTCCCCAAAAATCATACTAGTATACATATATTTATTTAAATAAGATTTAAAAGATTTAGGAATAATAACCCACTTTAGTTCCTTTTCCTTGTTTGGATGTGGGATTACAAGTATTAGTTGTTTGTACGAATGTCATTTATATTTTACTTATATATATTTGTATATGTATACAAGTAGAAAAGTTTGTTCATTTAGTTTCAAATACCCTTTGTAACATGTTGAGCAAGGGGTTGCATTCATGAATACTCGGTATCAATTCCGAAAGTGCATATAAATTATAATAGGTATAATTTATGAATCACAGATTCATATTTCAAGTATACTAGAGTACATTGTTTTACAAGAACAAATGTTTGATTCAAAACTAATCAAGGATATACATCTTTTAGATACATGTTAAGAATACTAATTCAAGAACATACTATCAATCATTTATTTCAGAATGATTGAGTTTTCATAACTATTATACATGTAACGTTTATATGCTTTTATGAGTCAAGTAATTCAGGTTGTTTAATTCATTTTAAACAACATAGTTAAAGTCCTGACATTATAACCAGAATCTCCAACCGGGGATCGAAACAATGTGTGTATAGATCTATATTGGGATTGACAACCCCGCACTCGGACTGCTAGCTACAGTCAGGCATTCACGCCTATGAGTGACAAATTGTTATTAACATGTTTTCAGCGCGCTCATAGCGTTGGGTCAGGCCATCTAGTCAGTATGGTTATAATAACTCATTAAAACATATTAACAATACGTTAGTGTATAATTAATTAAACTTATGTACTATTCCAAAGTACTAGTTTACAAGATACAGTTTACAGTATTACATTACAGTTTACAATAACAATTGACGAATTCAGATAAACTCTCAGATACTCGTTTACAAAAGGATTACAAATACAGAACATTGGTTTACAAATAGAACAGTTTTATACAACTAAGATTACTTTTCACATACAACAGAAAATATAGGATTTTCTGGAAACAATTTACATATTCAAGAAACAGAAGACATTCTTTCAAAACATAAATACTTATCCATAAAAGACATACAAACTATAAATACATTTGGGGCTAAGAGCTCTGACTACAAGTATACTTTTAAAAATTTAATTATTTTTACAAGAAGTATACTAACACTTATCTACAAGTACAATATCACAATCATAAGAACTTAAAAGTACTTGGATATTTGACATTACAGTCAAACCTGGGCAGTTATGTAATCATATCTGGGATTAATATAGCCTAATCAACTATATTGATTTGAGATATGATCAACATGTGTTTGGGAGTGATAGTGGTGTTGCTATATGTCTAAAACTTACCAACTATACATATTCAGAAGAACTCTAGAACAGAACATAAAGATTAAAATACTATATGGGGTATGTTAGGCACTATATACTAATAATAAACATGTGAAAACAATAGAACAATTAAGGGTAGAACTATACATATTAAGGGTATATTACAATTATATATAATTAGAGTTATATAGACTTAGAATATGTGATTTAGCTTCATTTCATGTTCCTTGTTTGGTTGTGGATTTAGGGCCGGGTCATTTAATCAAAGGTCGAATATACCCAAGTTATATATAATTAGTATACACTTTATAGTTATAGTAATATCTAGAACCAGTTATACATAATACTTTACTTGTTAACTATAGGTCTCTTTTGTAGAAAACTTGTATCCCTAACCAATCGTTACTAACTATATTCTATATCTCTTATCCCTATTCTCGTTTAGATAACAATGGCTGGATTTCACTTACCCGGAGACCCATACTTCCCCAACCAAAATAACGGAGGATGGCTTGATGATGAGCCAGAAGAGAATCATCCGATCCCTTTGGATGATGACTTCGCATAAAACTTTCCGGAGGATTCTGATTCAGAGCCTGAAGTCAATGACCTACCTCTGGTGGCTCAAAACCCAAATCCTAACCCTCGTCCGACTTTTCAAGGCCCGACGCCTCTGTGGGTAGAAAGTTTAGAGACATGGAGCCAAGAACAGGGTCAACCAATGCCATACAATGGAGACCGAAGTTTCTATAACCTAAGCGAGGGAGGCTCAGCGGATAGAATCCTGCCTATTCTGGTCCGTAGAGTTGCTCGTAATGAGATTCAAGGTAGGACAGCACTCAACCCGATCGCGGAAGTTGACGCCAATGCAGGAGTCAATACTGTCCGCATTCGTCGGTTGGAAGATGCTCGTGAGAGAGCTGAAAGAGACAATGAGTCTCTACAACAAGGGTTAGCTGAAACTCAAGCTGAAGTTATAGAGCTATGAGCACGTCTGGCATTATATGAAAGACATATGCTTACTACGGAGCGTCAACTGGCTGAGTTGAGGTTTCATTCGAGAGATACCTGTCGACAGTAGAAGATGCTCTACTTGTTTCTTATTTACTCTTTTGGTTATAGTTAAGTCTACGGATAAGTTATAGCGTTATTTTTCATGTTGTTCAGTAAGACCACGAAAATTTTATTTATTTCGGAAGGTCTGTATGATGTCGATGTATTCCCAAAATTTGGTATATTGTAGACCTGTTTAGGGTCAAGTTTTCCAAACTTTATGTAATCAATATGCCAATTCAATCGATATGCATTTTCATAGTCTTTGAAAAATAACCATTCAATTTCATATCATTCCGTTACAAGTTGTACTTGTCGTAGACTTCTATTTCCAATTCATTACATAATTCGTGTTGAGCTATGTGTTTTAGTTTAGAGATATCAAAATTCATATTCACTCTTGATATCTTACCATATTGTATCTTTTGACTTTTATAGAAAAAGACGCCTCCTCGTAAAAAATCCAAGGCGAAACATTGTTAATGAAGCACCTGTGCCACCTCCGCCACCACCTCCTCAGTTCGACCCCGCTATGTTCCAAGCGGCGGTCACGGCGGCTGTAGCTGCTGCCATGTCTCAAATTAGTACTCCTGGATTTAGTGGGTCAGGAGCTGGTGCAAATCCTTCTAACCATGGCGAAGGTC
Source organism: Lactuca virosa (assembly GCF_052849685.1). NCBI lineage: Eukaryota > Viridiplantae > Streptophyta > Magnoliopsida > Asterales > Asteraceae > Lactuca > Lactuca virosa. Next base: position 116,695,788 of record NC_136431.1, read on the forward strand.
ATGGGAACTCACGAGAATGCACTTATAAATATTTTTCCAATGCCAAACCCAGGACCTTTAATGGAACTGGAGGAGTTATGGCATTAAGGCAATGGATAGAAAAAACAGAAGCAATTTTCGAAATCTGCTCCTGTCCTGAAAGCAGCAAGGTCAAATTCGCTGCTTGTACCTTTTCGGAAAGAGCTTTGACGTGGTGGAATGGCCACGTTAAGTCACTTACTCTGGTTGTGGCTAATTCGATAAGCTAGGAAAACTTCAAGGCCATGCTAATGCGGGAATATTGCCCGCGAGGCGAAGTCCAAAAACTTGAGCAGGAACTCTGGGATCTTTCAATGGTTGGTTCTGATATATCAACCTATACTAGTAGATTCTGCGATATGGCAATTCTTTGCCCGGATATGGTTGCTCTGGAGAGCAAGAAGATTGAAAGATATATTTGGGGACTGTCGCCCCAAATTCAGTCAAGTGTTTTAGCATCGAGGTTGGTGACCGCGTCATGTTGAAGGTCTCACCCTGGAAGGGCATGATACGCTTTGGGAAGCGTGACAAGTTGAATCCAAGGTATATAGGACCATTCGAGATTCTTGCTAGAATTGGTCCCGTAGCTTACAAACTCCGACTACCTCAAGAACTAAGTAACATACATCCTGTTTTCCACATCTCAAACTTGAAGAAGTGTATGTCCAACGAGACTCTTGTTATCCCACTCGACGAAATCGAGATCGACGAGAGCCTCAACTTCGTGGAAGAACCAGTAGAAATCATGGACCGAGAGGTCAAGCAAACGAAACAAACTCGTATTCCTATAGTGAAGGTTCGCTGGAATGCCAAACGTGGACCTGAATTCACTTGGGAGCGCGAGGATCAAATGAAACTCAAATATCCTCATCTTTTCGTTTAGTTATTGTAAATTGTTTGTTTGCTTAAACTCTAATTTCGGGACGAAATTCTCTCTAACAGGGGGGATAATGTAACATCCCGTTATTTTCCTATTTGTAAAGTCAACTCAAGTCAACCGAAGTCAAACTAAAGTCAACTAAAGTTCTTTTTATTATTTGGATTTTATTTAAGGTTATAATAATAACCTTTATTTGCTAAAATCTTTATAATATCCATAGTTGAATTTAGAAGGAAAAGGCTAAAAATCGAGAACTTCGCATCTTATTCTTGCCTCGGATCGTATACACTTCGGGCTGCAAAGAGCTTACGACCGTAAACACTTCGGACCGTAAACTCCTCGAAGGTCGTAAACGAGGCTTCGGCCGTAAACATCAAACCGACTTCGGACCGCAAACTCCTCGGCCGTAAACCCTCGCACATATATATAGAACTCCTTCATTTTCTCACTATTTCTCACATATTCAACCCAAGAAACTCGGTTTTCTCTCAACTATCATCAATATTTACACCTTAATCTTCACATAAGTAAGTGTTTCTCCTATTTTATTAGTTGATACCTTGCTTAATCTAGTGAAAATCTATGATTTCATCCTTGAAATCATCTCTTTTGCTTAGATATTCAAGAACACCAAGAACACATACTAGTTCTTTAGGCCGTGAACACCTCATTCAAGCTTCAAAACGTAAGTATACATCCTAATACTAGTTATTCTATAGAAATTCATAACTTACAACCTTGAAAACAATCAATTCCAAGAACAATGAGAGTTTACGGCCATGAGCATCTCCCTTGGCCGTAAACTCCTATGAAGAACATCTTAGGCCGTAAACTCCATGGCCATGATCACCTTGTGTGGCCGTAAACACCTATAGAGCAATCAAATGTGATTGTAACACTTAAATTCAAGTGTTTTCTAGTCGCTAAACTGGTTTCCTATCATAATTAATTGTTATATACGCTAATTATATCCATATATGTATCAATATATGCTTAATAGGATCCGTTGTGTTCAAGACTTCACTTAACACTTAGCATCCTACACCAACCTTACATTTGAATAACTTACAACATGTGAGTTCATACCCCAACATTTTCATAGTTTTTATTGTTTTAAGGGGGCAATACAAGTCTAACACAAAGTTTTTGTGTTATAAACAAGTGATTTCAAATATCTTATCAAAATGAATTTCAGTTATCAGTAAATCAAATGGTTTTCAATGATTGTTTCAAAATGACATCAAGTCACCAAAATGAATTTCAAAATATCAAACTTCTTTTAAATGTTTTATAAACTTATATTTTTCCCCAAAAATCATACTAGTATACATATATTTATTTAAATAAGATTTAAAAGATTTAGGAATAATAACCCACTTTAGTTCCTTTTCCTTGTTTGGATGTGGGATTACAAGTATTAGTTGTTTGTCCGAATGTCATTTATATTTTACTTATATATATTTGTATATGTATATAAGTATGAAATTTTGTTCATTTAGTTTCAAATACCCTTTGTAACATGTTGAGCAAGGGGTTGCATTCATGAATACTCGGTATCAATTCCGAAAGTGCATATAAATTATAATAGGTATAATTTATGAATCACATATTCATATTTCAAGTATACTAGAGTACATTGTTTTACAAGAACAAATGTTTGATTCAAAACTAATCAAGGATATACATCTTTTAGATACATGTTAAGAATACTAATTCAAGAACATACTACCAATCATTTATTTCAGAATGATTGGGTTTTCATAACTATTATACATGTAACGTTTATATGCTTTTATGAGTCAAGTAATTCAGGTTGTTTAATTCATTTTAAACAACATAGTTAAAGTCCTAACATTATAACCAGAATCTCTAACCGGGGATCGAAACAATGTGTGTATAGATCTATATTGGGATTGACAACCCCGCACTCAGACTGCTAGCTACAGTCAGGCATTCACGCCTATGAGTGACAAATTGTTATCAACATGTTTTCAGCGCGCTCATAGCGTTGGGTCAGGCCATCTAGTCAGTATGGTTATAATAACTCATTAAAACATATTAACAATACGTTAGTGTATAATTAATTAAACTTATGTACTATTCCAAAGTACTAGTTTACAAGATACAGTTTACAGTATTACAAGATACATTTTACAGTACTACATTACTTGTATTCTCAGGGAACCAGTAGACAGGTACACCCCGAGCTTTTGAGAAGATGGAGCTATTTGTGTCTTGTCTTCTTCTTTTGTACAACTATTTAGTTTCAGTATACAATGTTGAAACACATGTAAATATTTATACTTTTTAAATACAATGGTTGTTTGTACTTTGATTACTACAATGCATGTATTGTGATACTACAAATGAAGTCCTCCACCCCCGGACGTTTCCGCCGTCTGGTTTGGGGGTGTGACAGTTTCGCCAGCGAATATGATTTAAATTGCTCATGAGCCTTCACGGTCGAGACCACTGCCATCCATTCGGGCCTTAAGCCATTCATGAATGTAACCTTTTGTTCGATCACCTTCCTTTCAATACCGTGCTTCATCATCTTGCTAAGCAGATGGTTGAAACGATCGAATGTCTGAATGAGTTTCTCTTTAGGTTTTTGTACGAAAGCACCGAATTCAGAGAGCAATAGGGTTTGGATCGAGTGCTCTAGATCCTCATCAGTTGAATATAATTCTTTCAACCTATCCCATATTTCTTTAGCTGTTGTGCATGCACTTACCAGACGAAAATTGTCGGATTGCAAAGCGAATCTGATCATCCTCATGGCTTTAACGTTGCATAACACCTTGTCTTTTTCTTCTTGAGGAATCTTCTCTACGTCTGCCAAGAGTTGATTATACTCTCTTTGAGTCTTGATCGTTCTATTTGTTCCAGAGTGAACAAACGGACCCAATGTTATTGCCTCCCAGATAAGATAGTCGTTGTCTTCAGATCCAACGACATAGTCTTCGAAGTGATGCGCCCATACTTCATAATCTTGAGTATAAAGAATGGGAACCATTGTAGTGGATCCTATACTGTTGGAGATGTTGATCGGATTGATTTGAGAGTCATCGTGAGACATGATGAACTTTTTCTTTTAATCTGCTAGAATCAGACTTGTAAAGTTGAACTTAGGGTTTTATCAAACACAAGAGATGCCGTCGACAAGAAGAAGACAGCTTCTATATATATTGATAAAAGCGGAAACCCTAAAGGATTCTTCAAACAGAAGAGATGCGTATGTATTACACAGTCTCCTGCTCTGATACCAATTGATGAGAATAATGCGCTATAGATCGATAGATTCTAAACAGAAAAACAATATTAATCAAGTAAAGAACACAAGAATGGATCAAATGGTGTCGAATGATTAATAACTCACACCTCAGAAGAGCTCGATGAAGAACTTCGACTGTAGAGGTGTGTTTAGGGTTACAATGCAAAAGCTATTAATGAGAACGATAACCTTAGAGCTATACATGCATGCATTATATATAATCTAACCCTAATAATAATCCACGGCTGGACAGGCCCAAACCGGGTTTACAAAATGGACTATTAAATGAGCCCAAAGACTCAACACTTAAACCCAACAACGACAAAAGAACAAGGCTCCCAACCACTGACTAGGAGGTTGTTGTCGTCGGAACAAGCAAAAATGGCGGCTCAAGGGCCACCGGCGACCATAATCGTCATACTCGACGTCAACCATAGGAAGAATGAAGAAAAGGGTTAAATGGGTGGCGATTTACCTTACCGAGAGCTCCCCTTTTGTTCACGATCCGCACATCGACGTACCACATTCCAGTAATCGTTCTCGGTGGTTCATCTGACTGTCACGACGTCTCCGGCATCAAGGTTGTAGTGGCGGCACTTCGATGGCGGGGTGGCTGTTTGGCGGCTTGTCTGATCGGGTAAACAAACAAAGAAGAAGAGAGATGGCGGCTGGGGAGTCACAAGGTGGTGGCGGCTGCTAAAAGATTAGGTTTAGGGTTTAGAAGACGTGACGAGGGGGAAGCGGGAATCGACCACCTTAACCCGGATCCATAATAAAACTTTCGTCCCTTTTACATAATCGGCCCTTCCTTCACTAAAGATTACTAACTTCATCCGGATTTTACCCTTTAGCCCCCATCACTCCAAAGTTCTTTCAATATAAGTCCTAATAATTACCATGTAACCCCTGTCTTCAAAATTCTTTACAAATTGTATCCAGAATTTACCATTTAGCCCTTGCTTCTCAAAATCTATTCAACATACGCCCATATGATACCATTTAAACCATAATTTCGTGAATTTATAACATTTAATTCCCAAGGCTGACACTAATAAACTATTATGGATTTAGGGCTTCAATAAAATAATATGAAATATCATTTGCATCTCGGGGTTTAGGAATTATTATTTATTTATTTATTTTATTTAATCTTACTTATTTAAGTTCCAAAATAGAATGTTACACTTATATTTTAACATCAAGATGAAACATGCAAATATTTGTAGGATAAACAAATTTTGACTTGTATTCCCACCCCCCCCCCCCCCGTAAAACATAGAAAAGCTTGAAAATGCGGGGGTATGAACTCACCTTGAATGGATTTGTGGGTTGTTTGAGAAGATGGTGTGAAGATCTTCAAGCCTAAACACTTGAATGGTTTGATGAACTTCCTTGGAAATGTTATTACCCTAAAAGTTTTAACACATTTTTAATGTGTGTGTAAATAGGAGGAAACTAACATAAAATTGTATAAAAACACTAGATTACATACCAAAATACTAAGAACAATCTTGGAGAACTTGAACTTGGAGGATGTTTGGTTATGGTTCTTGAGAGAGTTTTGAGTAAAAAGAAATAGAATGGAAATGGTGGCGTTTGTGGATATAATCTCGTCCAAAGATAAGGAAGAATATGATGGGATGGTTACTTTGATAACTGTTGGACAATTACTTGGAATACTGTTGGGTAATATATTGCATGGAAAAGGAGGAAAAACATCTAAATCACAAAGTCAAAACTCCTTTTTCTCTTTATTCCCACCGAAATCATGGAGAAACACAATAGAAAACTTAATGGAAAACTCGATAGAAAACTCAATAGAAAACTCAACAGAATACTCAATAGAAAACTCAATAGAAAACTCGATAGAAAACTTAACAGAAAACTCAATAAAAAACTCAATAGAAAACTCAATAGAAAACCCAATAGAAAACTCAATAGAAAACTCAATAGAAAACCCAGTAGAAAACTCAATAAAACCTGATAGAAAACTCAATAGAATCCCCAATAGAAAACTCAATAGAAAACTCAATAGAAAACACAATAGAAAACCCAATAGAAAACTCAATAGAAAACACCCAAGGAAAATGAGATTTCGGCCCATGCTCCAACCGAAATCACATGTGTTGGGGTCCTAGGCCGAAAACTCCTAAATGAAATGGTCCAATCCTAGATTTATTCTAGCCTGTTGACTTTTCAAAGGTTAATTACAAATATACATTTATATAAATAATGCCCCTTTGGCTTTCAAAGGTTTATTACAACAAAATTACGTTGTGGATACACTTATACACAAAACCTTTTAGACTTTGCTCGACTCAAAATTTTCCAGTTGTCACATCATCCCCTTGTTAGAGGGAATTTTGTCCCGAAATTTGCATCTTGGAAAGGCTCTTACAACTACAGGAAAAGTTGTGGGTATTTCTGTTTCATTTGATCTTCCCGCTCCCAAGTGAATTCAGGCCCTCGCTTGGCTTTCCAGCGGACCTTCACTGTTGGTATACAGATTTGTTTCGTCCTTTTGATATTCCTGTCCATTATTTCCACAGGCTCCTCTACGAAGTGTAGACTCTCGTTTACCTTGATCTCGTCGAGTGGGACCACAAGAGTCTCGTCGGACAAACACTTCTTTAGGTTGGACACGTGGAAGACAGGATGTACATTGTTGAGCTCCTATGGTAGACGTAGCTTGTAAGCCAACGGGCTGATTCTAGCGAGGATCTCGAATGGCCCGATGTACCTTGGATTTAGCTTTCCACGTTTGCCAAAACGTATCATTCCCTTCCAGGGCGAGACCTTTAACAGTACGTGGTCCCCAACCTGGAATTCCAAGGGATTCCATCGCTTATCAACGTAGCTCTTCTATCGATCTCGGGATGCTTTTAATCATTCTCAGATCTGAAGGATCTTTTCCCTAGTTTCTCGTATGATTTCCGGGCCGGTGAGTGTGCTATCAGGCACTCGTCTTTTTGCCAGTTGCGTGTCACCAACCTCAGCCCAACACAGAGGGGATCTTCACTTGCGTCCGTAGAAGGCTTCGAATGGCGCGACTTTGATGCTAGTGTGATAGCTGTTATTATAGCAGAATTCGACGAGTGGCAAGTGAGTATCCCAGTCCTTACCAAAGTCTATCACACACGCTCTCAACATGTCTTCTAGCGTCTGTATGGTTCTTTCACTTTGACCGTCTGTTTGAGGGTGATAGGCTGTACTCATATCGAGTTTGGTTCCCAAGGACTTTTGTAGCGACTGCCAAAACCGGGAGGTGAATCTACTATCTCGGTCGGAGATAATAGATATTGGAACACCATGTAGTCGCACGATTTCTTTAATGTACGTCCTTGTGAGTTTTTCCATTTTGTCAGTCTCTTTTATTGGCAAGAAGTGAGCTGATTTAGTTAACCTGTAAACGATTACCCAAATGGTGTCAAGCCCACCCGTCGTCTTGGGAAGCTTGGTTATGAAGTCCATGGTTATCTGCTCCCACTTCCACTGGGGTGTGTCCGGTTGTTGAAGCAATCCTGAGGGCTTTTGATACTCTACCTTGACCTTGGCACAAGTCAGGCACTTTCCCACATAGGTAGCGATCTCTGCCTTCATGTTTGGCCACCAATAAAGTTGTTTGAGGTCCACATATATTTTTTCTGAACCGGGATGAACGGAGTATTTTGTCTTGTGAGCCTCGTTCATGACCACGTCTCTGTACCCACTGAACTTCGGTGTCCAGATGCGATTCATGAGATAATAAGCTCCTTCATCCTTAACTTCAACGTTTTTATCCATTCCCCGTGTAACATCCATAAAAATCGAGCCAAATTTAAACTTTTTAAAACATTTAGAAACCAATAGTTATTACAAATTTGTTTTCAAAATAGTTCCACATCAGAGTATCCCAGAAACATAGTCATAAAACGTGAGGAGCTGTACGATCACGCCCTTGCCTTCCCGCGATCATCTGAGGTACCTAAAACCAAAACTGAAACGGTAAGCCCGAAGCTTAGTGAGTTTCCCCAAAATACCCATACACACAAAAATACACATATAATCACAAACAGCATACTATGGGTCCAATCAACCATCGGGTTGGAATACCCCAGGCCCTCAACCATCGGGTTGGAATGTCACTCATACTATAGGTCCAGTCATCCTCGGGATGGAATACCCCAGGACCACAACCATCGGGTTGGAATGCCCTCATACTACGAGTCCAATCATCGTCGGGATGGAATACTCACGGCCCACAACCATCGGGTTGGAATGCCCAGGTCTATTGGCTCTCGCACAAAGCAGAGGAGCCTCAACCATCAATCAACATGTGCACATATATCTGATAATCACATAACAGTCTATAGACATACAAACCGATCTAACTGATCATACTAGCATAACATCATCCTATCTACCAGGATACCGATCTAACAGCTGATACTAGCATAACATATCAGAGTCACAATAAAAAAAGGGCCGACCTTGGTGCCTTAGACCCTTGGGCATAGTGAGGAAAACTCACCTCATAACTCTCGAACTGAAATGATAAGCTCAAACTCTTGAACCACCACCACTAACTCCACCACCTATAGTTACCATAAGACCATTTCCATAAATTTCCAAATTACCAAAATACCCCCAGAGGTCATACTGGTCAACCCTTGGTCAAAGTCAAAGTCAACAGTCCATGTTGACCCAACTCGTCGAGTGCAGCTAGCAACTCGTCGAGTTCCTTAAGGGTTCAGAAGGTCATAAAACCCTCACTGACTCGCCGAGTTTACCACTAACTCGTCGAGTCTATGCGTAATCTGAAGTCGAGGAAACCCTAACTGGCTCGTCGAGTCACCCTACTGACTCGCCGAGTCCATGCAGGAACCTTCAAGGCTAATCTTCATCAGACTCGCCGAGTTGGCTATGCAACTCGTCGAGTCCCTTCAGTCCTATCTCCATCCAGATGATTTTTAAGCCACCTTAAAGCTCCAAAATGCAGATCTAAGCTCTTAAGGCATACTTCTTACATAAAGTTGCAAACTTTACGTGCATGCAAGGTGATAATGGCCCAAATCAAGCTAAAGAAAGGTTCTAAGGGATGAAGAAGGTATTAACTCACTAAAGGCTGAAACTTTATGATCTTACAGACCAAGATAAGCCTAGATCTGAAGTTGCAACTTCAGATCACGCCTAATACCCAAAATAACATATCAACATTGCCAAAGTAGCCCTAATCTCATACATGCATAGATCTATATAGAAGAAGGTCAAGGTAACAACTTGTTACCTCAAAAACGGTGCTAATATGAAGGAGAATTCGGATCTACAACCTTCCTCTTGTTCCAAGCTTGAGTACTCCAAGATCTTCCTTCCACAATTCACCACAAGGCTTAATATCACACAAAAAGATAGAGAAATGGCGATTTAGGGTTTGTGGACTCACAAGGGGCTATAAGAGGAGGCTAAGGGGCAAAAGATCCTTTAAATAGGGTGCAAAACCCCGGGGATTAGGGTTTCTCATTCCAACTCCAACTCGTCGAGTCTGTGCTCCGACTCGCCGAGTCGGTCACTTAAGACCCATGACCAAGACCGTGCCTACTCGACGAGTCAGGGCATCCAACTCGTCGAGTCGACCTTTTCAATGGAAATATAAGACTGGAAGTTTGTACCTGAGAGTCGGGGTGTTACACCCCGTAAGGCCTCTCCTGCGAAGTTCTCGGGCTTTAAGGCCTCTTGTTGCACCTCCTTGATATGTGTGTACATGTGGGAATGGATGGTCATGGTTAATTATTTTACTCGGCGACTGGAGTATTCCCTTCCGACTCAGGGCGTCTGCCACTACGTTGGCCTTGCCTGGATGATAATGAATTTCACATTCGTAGTCACTTAGCAGTTCAACCCATCGTCGTTGTCTCATGCTAAGCTCCTTTTGATTGAGAATGTGTTGAAGACTTTTATGGTCTGTGAAGATAGTGCATTTGGTGCCGTAAAGGTAGTGCCTCCATATCTTCAGGGAAAGCACCACTGCTCCGAGTTCGAGGTCGTGTGTGGTGTAATTGACCTCATGAGTCTTGAGTTGTCTTGAGGCATAAGCGATGACCTTTCCTCGTTGCATGAGCACACATCCCATGCCATGTTTGGATGCATCACAGTAGACCACGAAGTCTTCGGTCCCTTCTGGGAGAGACAAGATTGGGGCGCTGCACAGAGCTTGCTTAAGCGTTTGGAAGGCAGCTTCTTGTTTATTCTCCCAGCAGAAAGTCACTCCCTTCTGAGTCAGTGTAGTGAACGACTTCGCGATCGTAGAGAAGTTTTGTATAAACCTTCGGTAGTAGCCAGCAAGACCCAAAAACTAGCATATCTCCGTTGGTGTTCTGGTGGTTGCCCAGTTTTCAATTGCCTTGACTTTGGAAGGGTCCACGTGTATCCCTTCCTTGCTGACTAGGTGCCCCAAGAAGTCTACTTTTCGGATCCAGAACTCGCATTTTGAGAACTTTGCGTATAGCTTTTCTTCCCTTAACGTCTCCAAAATCCATCGTAGGTGTTGACTATGTTCCTCTTTGCTTCGTGAGTAGATCAGTATATCGTCGATGAATACGATTATGAATTTATCGAGATAAGGCCGGCACACACGGTTCATTAAGTCCATGAACACCGCTGGTGCATTAGTCAAGCCAAAGGGCATCACTACTAACTCGTAGTGACCATAGCGAGTTCTGAATGTCGTCTTAGGAACATCTTCCTCCTGAATTCGCAGTTGATGGTATCCCGACCTTAGATCAATCTTTGAGAAGTAGCTTGATCCTTGTAGTTGATCGAATAAGTCATCGATTCGAGGTAGGGGATAACGATTCTTGATAGTGAGCTTGTTTAGTTCCTGATAGTCTATGCACATTCGGAAAGATCCGTCCTTCTTTTTCACGAACAAGATCGACGCTTCCCAAGGTGAGAAGCCCGGTCTGATGAATCCCTTGCTCAACAGCTCGTTCAATTGACTGGTTAGTTCCTGCATTTCCGCCGGTGCTAAGCGGTATGGGGATTTGGCTATGGGGGTGGCTCCGGGGATTAAGTCGGTTCTGAACTCGACTTGGCATACGGGTGGGATTCCCGGAAGGTCCTCTGGGAATACATTAGGAAAATCACACACCTCGGGAATATCTTTGATGTCTTTCCCCTTTTGCTTCTTATCAACAACATGAGCTAAGAAGGCGTGGTATTCCTTGTGTAGATACTTCTAAGCCTCGATGCAGGAGATGATTTGTAGGTTCGCGCCGGGTTTGTCGCCATAAATGATGGAAGTTTCGTTATTTGGTAGGTTAAGGCGGACGGCCTTTTTGTAACACAGAATATCGGCATGATGGGGGCTTAACCAATCCATGCCGATGATGACATCGAAACTACTGATTGTGACTAGTATCAGATCAATTCGAAAGGAGTGATTGCTTAGAGTTAGTGTGCATCCTAAAAATATATCTTTAGTGCTTTCTATTTTACCGTTCGCCATTTCCACGATGAATGTTCCATTTAGTGACTGGGGTTTTTGTTTGAGTGAGTGTTTAAATTGGTGGCTCACGAAGCTTTTCTCCGCACCACTATCAAATAGTCAGCATGCATATGAGTCATTTTGGGGAAACGTACCAGTAACCATGGTGGGATCCCTCATAGCTTCCTCATGACCCATTATTAGAACCCTTCCCATGTTCCCGCCATTTCTGTTTTGTGCCTTCGAGCAATCCCTCTTCAAATGACCGGTATCACTGCAACCGTAGCAGGCGCGACCCGCTCCAGCATTAGAGGCCCGAGTGGCTTGTTGTGTCGGTGCTTTGCATAAATGGGTCGTGTGCCCCTTCTTGTTGCAGTTATTACAATGCAATTCTTGGCAGGCGCCATGGTGGTGGAAACCGCACTTCTCGCATTTCGGTAGAGTTCTGGCATATTGCTTAGCTGGAGCAGGGGCAGTAGGGGCGATAGGGGTAGTGATGGCATGGACGGCCACCGTTTGTTGTTTCTTGGCCGCGTCTTGATCGGGTTGGCTTTTATTTTTGTTCCAAAAGTTCCTATTGCGGTCACCCTCTTTTGGATGTTCGGGTGTGGGGATTATAATGCCATGACGAACCCCCTGGTCGACAAGAGTTTGCGCCAATCGCTTGGCGCTGTCGAGGGTGCTCGGGTTAGCAGATATGACCATCCCCTGGATCTAAGGGGATAGCCCCCAAATGTAACGCTCCACTTTCTTGGCCTCTGGAGTGACCATTCCCGGGCGTAGTGACGCCAATTCGTTGAATCAGGAAATGTAAGTGGTAATGTCAGAACCTTTCATGGAGTGTTCCCACAGTTCCTATTCGAGCTTCTGCATCTTGCTTCTTGGACAGTATTCAGCGAGCATCATGACTTTCAAGTCATCCCAACTCATTGCGTTGGCCACGGCTAGAGTAAAAGTTTTAACGTGGCTGTTCCACCACGACAAGGCTGAGTCCGCAAAAGTACATGCAATATACTTGACCTTGAATTAATCTGGGCAGGCGCAGATCTCAAAGATGGACTCAGTTTTCTCGAACCATCTCGTCAGAGTGACAACACCGTCACCATGGTACGTTCGGGGCTTGCAGTTCTTGAACTCCTCGTAAGAGCACACCTGTTGGTGCCCCTGGTTGTCACCATGATTGGAACTGCCAGTCCCGTTCCTGCTGCCATTGTCGTTTCCGTTGGTGTTACTGCTGATTTGGGCCACATCGGCAGCCACAGCAGCTGTTACGGCTGCCTGGAACATTGCAGAATCCATTTGAGGAGGTGGTGGTGGTGTTGCTGCTGCTAATGTGTTGGGAGGTTGTGTGTTGTTCTTGCGCCTGTTTGACTTCCTTGGTGGCATACTTCTGCCACAAAGTTTAAAGATGGGATGACGATAAGTTTTTGAGAAAAATACATGAATCAGACATTCCCATAATGAAATCCCTTATTATGTACATCGAGTCTAATTGTTATTGAAATTTGAAATCAATTCATAATGGATTTTACTATGACAAGTAAACAATTGCGCAACAAATAACAATATCTAATGAAATAAAAATGCATACTCATTTCATTAAGATTACAGTACTAGTACATAGTTTTTGAAAATTTGACCTTTGATAAGGTCTACATGAAAGAGTAGTCATAATGCTTACTCGTAAATGAAACAAGATATGAGTAGTACATGCCCTACTTACGGCGGGTAGTCTTCTGTGGGCCAGAGGATGAAGTCGAGGCACCCTGTAACTCTGCTAACCGACGCTCAGCTGCAACCACCCTTTCCTGGAGATTTGAGTGCCTCTCCTGGTACTCTCTCACTTCTGCTCGAGCGGTGGTAAGGTCCTCCTGGAGGCGGTCAATAAGACTGCAGACCTGGGGGTAGTTCCTCTCTAGTTGTCGGGCTTGTGCGTCAGTGATCTCCGCAGCAGCTCCCAGCTCCATGATCCTATTTGCTGATGTTCTGGTCTGATCTCCGAGGTGGGAGATGTTTTGTACCATTACAGGAAGAGCCCTGTCTGCCGGTCCTCCATGGCTGAGGTTGTAGAAACCTCGTTGCATGTCGTATGGCGAGCGCTGGTGTTGCTACCGGCTCCACCTCTCCAAGTCTTCCGCCCAACGGGGCGTGGGTCCATTGTACCCTAAACGGTGTACGGGGACTCGAGCGACGTAAGGAGGGTTTATGACTTCAGACTTGGTGTTCGAGTCCTCCTCTTCCTCTTCCTCTTCCTCTTCCTCGTCTTCTTCTTCCTCCACCTCATGATCCTCTTCAGGTTCTTCATCCATCAGTACCTCAGGATCCTCTTTGGGATCCTCTTCGATCCACCCACCATTTCCCTGGTTAGGGAAATAGGGGTCTCCTGGCAGGTGAAATCCTGCCATGATGTCTGTGCGAGAATGGAGATATGAGAAATACATGAAAGCTTAAATGTAATGATTTTGTAGTATTCTAAAATACTCCTATAGTATTTTATGTTTGATTCTAGAGTTTCTTGGTATATAGAGTTGGTAAGTTTTAGATGTGTTGCCCACCACGACTATTCCTAAACACATATTGGTCATATCTCGTATAAATATATTTGATCAGACTATATTTATCCCAGATATGATTACATAACTGTCTAGGCTTAATCGTAATGTTTAACTCGTCTAAATACTTTATATATGGTTCTTATTATGACACTGTTTCTAGTATGTATGAATGCATGTATACTTTTTGTAAAAATACTTATATTTTAGAAAGTATACTTTTAATCAGAGTGTTTTAGCCCCATTGTATTTATAGTTGTATATCTTATATGGTTTGATATACTTATTTCACTATAAACAATGCTCTGATACCAATTTGTCACACCCCCAAACCAGAACGCCGGAAACGTCTGGAGGCGGATGACTTCATGTACAGTATCATAACAATTGAATAATAGAGATCAAAGCATCACAACCATTACATTGAATATTAAATAAGTTTACAAATTTGTTCACAAAAGCATTGTTTACATGATATCAAACGTGTATGACAAAAATGAATAACAGGATGCAACGGCGGCCTATCCACCAAAACTTCTGTGGTTACTTGTTTACTGGTTTCCTGAGAATACAAGTGATTTTGAAAAGTGTCAACAATTAAGTTGGTGAGTTCATAAGCGTTTTTGTATGCGAAGGAGTTTGCAACTGTTTCGTGTAAAAAGATAGTGTAAACTTACAGAAAATCCAATATTTTCTTGTAAATGAACTGTAAGTCTTAATCCAAAGACTAAAAATGTAAGTAATGCTGTACTGAAAATAGTGTTATGTAATTTTATCATTTTATATAAAATTACTTGAATGTATGTTAGCCCATAAATCAAATGTGTTGTCGATACTCTATTTGAGTTATTATAATCATACTAATACAACTAGTGGCCTGGACGACGTTCTTCAGGTGTCGGAACTGTTACGACATTTGTCACCCCAGACCTGCCGGTCTAACTGCAGCTAACAGTTTAGGTTCGGGGTTGTCAATCACGTATAGATCTATACACAAGTGTCACGCTCTCCCTACAAGAGACTCTGGTTATAATTCAGGACTTTAGTATATACTCTGGTAGGTACAATGAAGTAGTGCCTCACAAGTCTGTATAAACTGGTTTACATCTATAGTGCTGAAAATTCGTTATCTTGTAAGCAAAATAATTATACCTTTAGTAATTATTTGTTTCCTCTGAAATAATAGTGTAGCGGTTGAAATTCTCAAACTATACCAATTATAGTTTATCATGTTTGTTTGTCAAGAATATTTATATAAACATTTATATAAACACATAGCAATTATTTTGTCTAGTTTCAAAGTGTAACTCGACATCATGTTATTGGGTTGTGACCCACAAAATAGTGAAACACCAAAATGTACTCTTTTTGTTATGAAAGTTATATTATAGTAAAAAGCTTCAAAAACCAAGGAGTTTTGCAAATCTTAAATTTTCTTATGATTTTATAACATAGATTATGTTTGTTTTGTTAGTTTTACATTTTAAAACTAATATAACACAAATATTTGGGTAAAGCTAGTGATAACCACATCTTATGCAAACAATATCTTATATTTTAACATCAAGATGAAACATGCAAATATTTGTAGGATAAACAAATTTTGACTTGTATCCCCCCCCCCCTAAAACATGGAAAAGCTTGAAAATGTGGGGGTATGAACTCACCTTGAATGGATTTGTGGGTTGTTTGAGAAGATGGTGTGAAGAACTTCAAGCCTAAACACTTGAATGGTTTGATGAACTTCCTTGGAAATGTTATCACCCTAAAGGTTTTAACACATTTTTAATGTGTGTGTAAATAGGAGGAAACTAACATAAAATTGTAAAAAAACATTAGATCACAAGAAAAAGCTTGAATGGATTTGTGGGTTGTTTGAGAAGATGGTGTGAAGATCTTTAAGCCTAAACACTTGAATGGTTTGATGAACTTCCTTGGAAATGTTATTACCCTAAAGGTTTTAACACATTTTTAACGTGTGTGTAAATAGGAGGAAACTAACATAAAATTGTATAAAAACACTAGATCACAAGAAAAAGCTTACCAAAATACTAAGAACAATCTTGGAGAACTTGAACTTGGAGGATGTTTGGTTATGGTTCTTGAGAGAGTTTGGAGTAAAAAGAAATAGAATGGAAATGGTGGTGTTTGTGGAGATAATATCGTCCAAAGATAAGGAAGAATATGATGAGATGTTTACTTTGATAACTGTTGGACAATTACTTGGAATACTGTTGGGTAATATACTGCATGGAAAAAGAGGAAAAACATCTAAATCACAAAGTCAAAACTCCTTTTTCTCTTTATTCCCACCGAAATCATGGAGAAACACAATAGCAAACTCGATAGTAAACTCAATAGAAAACTCAATAGAAAACTCAACAGAAAACTTAATAGAAAACTCAACAGAAAACTCGATAGAAAACTTAACAGAAAACTCAACAGAAAACCCAATAGAAAACCCAATAGTAAACTCATTAGAAAACTCAATAGAAAACCCAATAGAAAACTCGATAGAAAACCCAATAGAAAAGGCCAATAGAAAACTCAATAGAAAACCCAATAGAAAACTCAATAGAAAACTCAATAGAAAACCCAATAGAAAACACCCAAGGTACATGAGATTTCGGCCCATGCTCCAATCGAAATAACATGTATTGGGGTCCTAGGCCGAAAAATCCTAAATGAAATGGTCCAATCCTTGATTTATTCTAGTCTGTTGACTTTTCAAAGGTTAATTACAAATACACACTTATATAAATAATGCCCCTTTGGCTTTCAAAGGTTTATTACAACAAAATTACGTTGTGAATACATTTATACACAAAACCTTTTAGACTTTGCTCGACTCAAAATTTTCCAGTTGCCACATCAAGTCTTCTCAGGAGGGCAACATCACCTGCATATTTCTATGCCTTCATAGGGTTAATGTCTTAATGATCGTCTTTTTTGTTTTTTTTTTTTTTGTTTATTCGCATTTGTAGCCTAGTCCATAACCTAGAATTCAATTTTGGAAAACAAATGAGTTGTTTAGATAATCATACTCAAACGAATATGAATTACAGAATCAATAGAGATTCAAATTAAACCATAAAAAATCAGTTAATCAAATTTTGATGAAACCCAATTAGATTCAACCTCAAAAACATTAAAATTTACAGAACTTAAACATAATACCCTTAAAAGTTACATAATTTAAACATAATATCCTGGACATATTAAACAACTCATACAATCAAAACCAAACATACTTGAAGTTAGACTTGGACTGTTTGTATCCATATCCTCTGAAATTAAACAACTCATACAATCCAAAACAAGCACATAAAACTTGTGATATATGGAAATATTATATATTCTTTGAGCTAACAGTAAGTTAACATATTTATGATAACATATTTAAGCAAGCAAAACCATAAAGATCTGAAATGTAAAACATTCCTACATCAATCAGTTAAATGCTTCCCTGAAAGGCATTCATGACCCATGTACCTTGTTTTGCTTCCTACCAACAACAACCAGTATACACACAAATACACAACCAGTATACACACAAATACACACATTTACATAAAAATACACACAAATAAACAAATTCAAAACCTAAACTTACCACCTCTATTTTTTAGACCACTATGGAATGATTTCTATGTACTGTTGCTGAGAACACTTTTCTAAAAAGAAAAATAAAATAAAAAGGAATCATAAAAAAATATATAATATTTATGAAGTTCAAACCCTCAAGATCAATGCACAACATATCATTTTATTGGAGCCAAAAAGTCCAAGGAAGAAAGTATAAAATATTCATGAAAATTATAGACCATAAAAATGCCAAGTACATGGAATTATACAGTAAATTAGCAAGATAAACAGGACAGTTACTTGAAGCGTAAGAGTCCTTTTGTACTCCATTTGATTCTCCATAATCAAATGTCACATCTGGTACAACTCCAACAAATTTATCCCATCAAGACCGTGATTTTTATTTACTTGGAATTTATTTGAATCCTCTACAAATCAAAGCAAGCACAAAAAGGTAAAAACGACGATAAATATAATTTCAATTAATCATTAACCATTCATACCCTCTATGAATGAAATATATTATATTCATTACCTTCATTCCCTCAACTTCCTTAAATCAGCTTGGTGTATATTCACTACATCGGACCAAAACAAAATATTAATATTATTTTCTTTATTCAATAAAACATGTAATTATTTAAATAAACATGTACATATAAACCATAGTAGAAAAGGAAAGAATAGGAGCAAACGGCAAACCTGCATAACCCTCCGGCGTACCGGCGCGACATGCCTGTTATAATCATAAATGATTATATAGCGGCGTCCGTTCCTTTCTCCTTCGCCGTCATCCCCACCACCACAACCACTACCGCCACCTATGACACCAACTGACCCCACCACTGCCACCTCTGTCACCTATACCACCGTCACCTCTTTCACCACCATCTCTTCTACCACCAACTGTCATAATTATTTATGATTACTCAGTCTGTGAACAGACATATATGTATAATCATTTATGATTATGCATAATCATATATGATTATACCTCTCTGCCATATAATCATTTTTGATTAGGCATACACTGCTGCTGCTGGTACGCTGGAGTGTTAGAGCAATAAATGAGAAATATGTGGCTGAGGTTGAATATCAAGATCTCGATTTTTTTAATCTCAAGTGAACCATCCCATATATATATATATATATATATATATATATATATATATATATATATATATATATATATATATATATATATATATATATATATATATATATATACCTTAATAAGCATTTAGCTACAAATGCTGAATTTTAAGAGGTACAAACCTTACTGTAATATGTACAACCATCTAAAACATTACAGGATCTATGGTCAAGAGGATCTATGGTCAACTGGAATCATATTTGAACCACATCAGAATCGGTCAAAGTTCCTTAATTATAGAACTAACTCCCTTTGTTTCAGCTAGCTTCTGCTATATATCCCTAAAATATTGTTTGTGGAAAGTTATTAATACACATTGTAACTCTCTCTCTATGCATTCATAAATCCGCCATCCAGCACCACTCACACTTTCCCTCATCAAAACCCTAACCCCTCACAATCGCTATCACTCCTTATCTTCATCTATGACTCTGTATGCGATTTCAAGATAGGAAACGATGAGGTCCCAAGTTGTTGTCATCACCACCATCCTACACCCACCGTCGCTCGCCGATGCCGCCACCGCCTTCCACAATAGAGGGCTTCTCCTTCTTTTATGTTTTCAGTTGCAACCCTCACCACCGTTTGAAATTCGAACGTCACCGAAAAGCCACCATATCACCACCGTATTTCTGTAAAAACCACCATCACCGCTCAACCTTTATGTCTCTGTCTCTCCCAAAGAAAGCCTACAACACCACCATATACAGCCATTGATCACCGCCATTGTGTCGTTTTTGCTTCAAACCTTGATATATACTAGATCTTCTCAGCCTCTCACGCTCTTATTGAAGTTGTTTCGGATCTGGTTCATTCGAGCAACAAATCCCACAATCAAAATATCTTTTTTGTTTTGTGGGTTTTTTCAAGATATATTTTTTTTTTTGAAACAGGAAAACAACGGACTGCAGAAACTTTTGGTACTTCTATTGTTCTATCAATAATGAAGTTCAATGTTCATATTAGGGATGAGATTTAGAACCGGAACTGGAATCGGACCGGAACTGTTGGAACTGGAATATATAGAACCAGTTCCGGTTCCGGGTAATCCGGGTTTGGGTCCATCGGGTCTGGGTAAACCGGGTCTAAAATCGGAACCGGTGTTAGGAACCAGAACCACTTTTAGGGTCGGAACCGGTTTTTGTGAAACGTTTAAAAGATGCATATCTCATTCGTTTCAACTCCGATTGACATGCGGTTTTTTCCAACATGTAGTTTAGAGTTTGTACATGATTTTAGACTATAAATTTGCCATTTTTAGTTTTATATTCATTGACTTATAGTCCCCCAAAGTCGAGATATCAAAGCTGAAAGTTTTTAGTTTTTTTTCAGTTTTTTATATTCTGTGAAAGTTTAAAAATGCATATCTAATTCGTTTGAAGTCGGAATGACATGTGGTTTTTTCCAACTTGTAGTTTATAGTTTGTACATGAGTTTAGACTATAATTTTGTCATTTTTGGTTTAATATTCAATGATTTATAGTCCCCCAAAGTCGGGATATCAAAACTGAAAATTTTCAACTTTTCAGCTATTTGTTTTTATACTTTGTATTCTGTGAAAATGTTAACACATGCATATCTCATTCGTTTAAAGTCGGATTGACATGCAGTTTTTTCCAGAGTGTAGTTTAGAGTTTGTACATGATTTTAGACTATAATTTTGTCAATTTTGGTTTCATATTCAATGAGTTACAGTCCCCCAAAGCCGAGATATCAATATGAAAATTTTCAAAGTTCAACCCACTAAGTAGTAAGTAATTACCAAAAAATTCCCGTTTTTCCGGGTTTTCCGGTTCTAAACCCACTTTATCCGGTTCCAACCTACCCACTTTGATTTTTCCGGGTTTTCCGGTTCTAGACCCACTTTACCCGGAACCGAACCAGAACCAGTTCCTATATACCGGTCCGGTTTCCAGTTCTACAAAATCCCGTTAACCGGTTCCGGGTTTTCCGGGTCCGGGTCCATCCGGTCCAGGTTGGACCCACTTTTATCCTTAGTTCATATATTGGTAAGAAATTCAATTTGTTCCATAAATTATACGTTTTACCAATTTTCTAATAAATTATCTATAAAAAGATGTAACTCATGGATAATATTGTTGATAAATCTGATGTTTGTACCGAAGTTATCTTAATCGTGGTTAAACTTCCGTAACATGTATCACTTTATAGGTCTACATGTCGTCATGGAAAAGCTTAGTAATGTTTGGTATCCTAATGAATTTATTTTGACATTTCTTTGAAATTCATTGCTATTGGGTTAAAGGGTGTACCTTTCAATCCACTGTGGATCACTTTCAAAGACACGACTGTCCCCATTAAGTACTTTAATTGATTCAATTGCCCAGTTTATTTGGTGTTTTTTTGTTTACTTCTTGCTGTAGAAACTTTGCTAGAACATAAGGTTTTCTTTATTAATTATATATTTACATTGATCTTCGTAGTTGAAGTGAAAGTATGTTTATGTGAGAAACGTGCCAACCACTGCAATTGCTTCTAATATCAGGATGAGTTTGAGCAATTTAGGAAGATCAAGAAAGATGGTGTTGGCATTAAAACCATAAAGGTTAGTTGTGCTCTTGTCACATTTTATATCCTGGATTTTGTGCCTTAAAAAAGAAATTCAATTTTAGGTTTGCATGGATTTAGGATATTGATGTTTGTTATGTATTTGTTGAGTTTGAAGACATGATTGGTGTTCACAATGCTACCAAGGTAAAGGACAATGGTTTAAGTAAGCTGAAAAATAACATATTTTATTTAATTGTTTATCAAGTTATTGCTTAGAAAATCCTGCTATCAAATATTTAGGCATCTACTGTTGAGATTTCTAGGCAGCAGGTTTTCATTGAATGAAGGCTTGACATCATCTGTGTCAAACAAATACAAAAAGATGGAATGCAACATGTGGGAAAACTACTATCAAGACTCAATTTTCACTTAAAATAGGATGTTATTTTCAATTGTTTTAAAAGTAAATAGTTTTTTATCCGTTTTTTAACTTAATTTTAGGCATTGTGCTCCTTTTAAAAGTAATTAGTTTTTTTTAATCCATTTTTTAACTTAATTTTAGGCATCATACTAGGAACGTAGGAGAATTTCGGTAAACATTTTTAATTCATTATTTTTTCATAAAATACTCTTTTTAATCCAAGCAAATGCAGTAACGCCCATTTTGGGATGTATGTATGTGTGTTCTATGTTGCGTTTGTGTATGCATGTTGTGTTGTCTATTGGGTGTGTATCTATGTTGCTTTATTCTAATGTCGCATATTGGAAATAAAAGTATGATTTTTAAATTGTAATAATGATAAGTGGAGGTAAATTATATTTTGACTGCAAAATAAGAACTATTATGAATGTAGCTCAAGTCATTTTTTTAATACTATATATATTTAGCAACAATTTGTTTTAGAATTTATTTATTTATTTTTAACAAATTATAACTTTAAAAAGGTTAAAAATTGTATACATCACTATGTGTTTTTAAATTTTATTGATACCTTAATAAGAATTGAATATTTTTATAAACTTACAAAAGGAAATAAAAAATTATTAGATAACAAAAAAAAATTAAAAACTATCTGAGTCAATTAAAATATTACAAGGTATCACATTTAACTCCTTACTTTATATTTTTGACAAGTAGATAATGAATTCTAAATAAAATTGTAATTTGTATATATGCTCCTATTTCAAGTTAACTAATTCAAATTTACGACAAATAAATACGACGATTAAGTGGTCCCTTTCGTTTTTTTTTGGCATTTAAGGGGTACGAAGTGTAGTTTTACCGGCTAAAATGGTCAATTGACCTGTTTTAAGAGGTTTCCAAGCCAAGTCATAGTCCACGTCATCTAATGAGTTAACTCTGAGTCAACTCATCGTACACGTCACCAAGTTGAGTTGAATCACTTGCTTGGTCCCTAAGGGTCACTGTGGACCCAAGATATATAAAATGGATGGTTTAATAAATCAAACCCTAAAACTTTATACCCATTTTCGGCCAAACATCTATTGACAAGGAGACAATCCCTTTCACAAGATTCACGAGATGGCTACCCCACCACCATCACCAGATTCGATTTTGTTAAATTCTCGAGACCGGATGAACTTCAGTGATTCTATGATATCAAGGGTCGAAATGCTTGCTGTGCAGCGCCGATTAGACCGTAACGATAAGAAGATGCAAGCTATGACTGTTGTGGTGGTGGGACTTGTGGTGGTGATGATTGGTTTTCTCATGGAGAAATTACACAGTCTAATCTAATAGTGAGTACGGTGGTGTTTGTTCTCGATGTGTTTACTTAGATTATATGTGTTTTATGTGTTTATGGGTAATGTTGTCTATTAGGGTTAATGTGGATTGTTGTGTAGCTCCTGAAATCATTTTTTGGTGTAATCGTTTTGAAGTGGATGATGAAGTCCTGTCTTAGCAGGCATTTTGTATAAATGACTATGTAACCGTGTTTAATATAATGGAAATGATGACCTTAGTTAACTTAACATTTAAATAAACAATTTTAATAACACTAACCCTAGAATTATTCCTTTAGTTACTGAGGAACTTGGGGGTATTTTCGTCCTTTCACATTGTAGTCTCCAATATATACCACTCAGATAGATCTGTTACCATTTTATCCTTGTTTTTGCTTGCTTCTTCTCTCGTTGGAAATTGAAGGTATGAAGATGGAAGGAACCATGAAATCAGTGGAATGTTCGTGTGGGTATGATGTTATAATACGAACCTCAACCACTCGAAGCAACCCAGGACGACCCTTTTATGCTTTCCCCAAAAAGGTAAAAAGTGATTGCAACTTTCCTTCAACTTTAGCCCTAGATTTGAAAAGAGTTTTCTGCACAATTCGTTTGTTACTCACAAATATCTAATCTCAGGATCCACGAAATGGTTTATTTGTTGGGCAGATGAAGTTGATACAACGAGCACAAGTGGTAAGGCTTTCATGATTGCAACTTTGCTTAGGTCGAATAAGAAGCTTAAGTCCGCTGTTAGGAAGATGAAAATTTGTGTATTTCTTAGTTGGGCTATTTTCTTTGTCATAATAATGTACAAGTTGTAATGGGTTGTTAATGGTCTTTTTTGATTATTTGTAATAATTTACCAATGTGGTTGTGTACTCCTCTTGGAAATTAATGAAAATGCTCATTATCACAACACCCACATTATCACTATTTTGCATGCTCATTTTTTAATTGGAAATTAGTGTAGTGGACCATAAAAGGGACCACATAGATATACAATAATACAGGAAGTTATTAAAACAACCATGCACGTCCATTACATAATCATAAGTTGCAAACATTGTACCTCAAATAACATAACAAGACACAAACAAATTTAGTAAAAAAACATGCAACAAACATCCATACATAAATCCAACAACTTAAACAGAAAATAAACACATTATCCTTATTCAATATCTAGTGGATTAGCACTTGTATTGCCTTCTCCATTTTTTCCTTCAACCCTTTTAGCCAATTGTTTTTTTATAATCCTTTCAGAATATTTCCTTTTCCTTATACTCTCTTTTCCTTTTGGTTGTGTTCCACTGCCTCCTTCACCTCCATTACCACCTCTATTTGTGTTTGTTCCACTACCTCCTTCACCTCCATTACCACCTCCAATTGTGTTTGTTACACTACCTCCTTCACCTCCTTCACCTCCATTACCTCCTCCATTTTCTTTCTTTTTCCTTTTGACCTTAACTTTTTTTGGGCTTGTCAACTTTAGGACATGTAGCTTTGTTATGTCCAACTTCTTTACACACACTGCATAAAATTTTCTTGCCGACCTTTGAGACCGTGTGCCTTGTAGTCTTTTCAGTTGGGTCCTTTCTTCTATTCACTTTTGGTCTGCCTGGAATTTTTCTCCTTAATGGTGGTAGTGGTGGACTATAGTTAGTACATGGCCACATATTGTTGTCATTCATCCCATGCATTGGATACTTGTAAGTGTTCTTGTAAACTGCTCCAAAGTACATTGTATCCACATAACTTCCAACATCCCTATTAAGAAAGGAAATGGTTGCAACTAAAAGCACACAACCATAGCCATTTAGTTGCCACACTCTACACGAATAGGTCTTCTTGTCTAAATCCACCACGTAAGACTCAGCCAAGTTTCTTGTCTCGAACTGGTTTAAACCATTTGGTAGAACCTGCCAGTATCTAGAAACATTGGTTGGAAGTTAGTGTATGTTTATAGTAATCAAAGTAAACATATTACATTATATTTACCTTTGAGCTTTTTTAGTTGATTAAGTAAGGTTGTAATTACTGGACATGGTTTAAAATCAAGCCATGAACTACCTTTGATGCTCAAATTAAACTGCCTTTCCATAAAATACAATCTAATTTCCTATAACATTGTGATGATTGATTTTTTCCTTGCATCTCTTATGACATTGTTAAAACTTTCAGATAATCCATTTTCTACTGCATCACACATCCTACCCTCCTGAAAGAAAGCTCTGCACCATGATTTAGGGTTCTTCTCCATAAGATATTCAAAAGCTGCAGGGTTTAGGAGTTGGATTTCTTTCATTGCTACATTAAACAAAGGCTCAGTAGATGCTTTTCATGCCCTCCAAAACATCCGCTCATAATGTACTCCAGTGAATCTTTTCCTAAAGTTGGCTACAATATGCCTTGCACACTGCCTATGTTCTGCAGTAGGCAAAATGTCTTTCACAACCTCCAACAAACCCTACATCATAAAAGGAAATTATTAAAACAAACAACTACATTTAGATTAAAATGAAAGGATATGGTAGTTAACATACCTTATGTTGATCTGACATCAAAGTAATACCAAAACCATTTTCCATTCCTAGATCATCCCTTAAATTCTCCAAAAACCATTTCCAATTCTCTTTGTTTTCCACGCAAACAAATGCCCATGCAATTGGAAATATATGATTATTAGCATCCCTTCCAACTCCACATATTAACTCTCTAGTACATAAGCCTTTCAAGAAACACCCATCCAGATTTATTACTCTTTTGCAACTACCTCTCATCCTTTCTTTAGTCCCTCAAAACATAGGTAAAAGTTACTAAAATAAGTCTTCCCATCAGGCATACTATTGACACCAATCTTCACAGTTGATCCAGGGTTTGATCTTCTTATCTCTTCACCATAAGACCAAAGCTTTGAATAGTGCTCAACAAGTGTGCCTTCAATGAGCTCAATGGAATGTTTATTTTCTCTCCTACACTGTCCCATACTCACATCTATTCCAAAATTTTGTTTCACCTCTTCCTTAAGCATCCTAACACTCATTTTTTTTTTCTTATTTAAGAACTCAGTTGTAAAGTGGCTGCTAATCCAAGCATAGCTAACAATTGATCCCAATTTGAAATTTCTTGCACAATTGTGCTCATCTATGAGTGACTTAATCTGGAAAGATTGTTCTTCACTCATCCATGAGGCCCAAAGTCTAAACTTACACTGACCAGAACAACATTTCACTAAAAGTCTCCTATTATCATTTTTCTTGTAGCACAACTGATAGCCATTAGCAACAACATAATTACATAACATATGTTTAACTGTTTTGGACTTTCAAATCTCATACCTAGGATAGGTTTTTGTTATTTCCAGTTAACATTCTCATTATAAGTTGTTACTTCCTCAACAATTGTGTCATTGTCGTCCATACGAAAATAAGCATCCTCATTAGGAGGACTTGATGGGATTGACTGCTCCTTGGGGCATAGCTTGCTCAAAAAACATCATTTATGGTCTTATTCATAGGAGTGGAATTAACATGTCCAAGGTCATCATGTACATTACCTTGCAAGTCATCAATGTCGTTCTGAAAATACCCCATGCTATGTAACTCCTCATTATCCCCCCTACACCCGACTGCTTGTCTTCAGGACTACATACTTCAACTTGGTCATCCACTATCCATTGATGGACATTGACACCAAGATGATCCATGTATACTTGGATTACACATCCGCTATCGTACCCTACTTGAATAAACTCCTGGTAGTCTTTCTCGATGGCTATTATCCTCAATCAATCAGGAAATTTTATATCGGGCATGCAAAAGTACACATTCACACATTCCTCGTTTTCGAATCTTTTAATAAACAGTAGAAATTACTTCAAGTCCATTCCTACAAAATCGACATCTTCAAAGCGTTGCTTCGCTCCATCTGAGTAACTTATTGCGGGGTAGCTAGTAAAAATGCCAGCAAAATGAAGATCGACCTTCATATACACCGCCATAGCAGCGATTTGGAGAAAAACAATAAAAGAAGAAGAAAGGGGAAGAAGATAGCGACGAGTGAATATGTCATTTACAAAAGGGTTAAGTAGGTCAAAAGGTCATTTATTGACGTGGCAATGGAAATAGCGAGGTGGCAATATTTTAAATGATGTGTGTCTTCATACCTCCTGACTAGGATGGGTTTAACCGGCTGACCCCTTCGCTTTCTATAGAATGGCTTTAACAATATGTAAAACTACACTTCGTACCCCTTAAATGCCAAAAAAAAATAAAAAACAAAAGGGACCATTTAAACCAAAAGGTGAAACTTCATATATAGGGCTACAATGACATTTACCCTAAAAAATTATTAGATAACAAAAATGTAACATCCCAAAAATCATGACCCAAAATTTTTGTTTTTAATTAAGTAACTTATAAAATTGTTTACTGAAAACAACATCGAATCATATCATTTCATAAAACCATAGTCACATGTCTCAAAACCATATCATAAAATAGTAACAATGTTAGAGTACAATCCCATGAATCTCATAATGCGGAAACCATGTGTGTGTGATGCGCTGCTACCGTGCCGACTCCTTCCCCTTCGAAGAAGAGGTACTTGAAAAAAAAAACTGAATTTGTAAGCACAAAGCTTAGTGAGTCCCCCCATCATACCTCATACCATATAACGAACATACTGTCGGGCAATTCTGGGGTGCCCGACCTACCCTTCGGTCCTTACAACCATGACACGGGGACTATTCCCCCTACTATCACTATCACAAAACATCATATCATGCTAGCATATAAAATATATCAAGCTGTGTGACAACCCGAAACTTTTTTCGTTAAAGTTAGCCGTTTTCCGTTAAATAAATTGTGAATTATATTTGTTCCGTTAAATTCTTATGGTTTAGAAGATCGTTTTTATAAGAGTCGGAAACAAAATCACGCGAAACCCGAGCTATTTCAAAAATCAATGAAAAACCGGCCTGACTAGTGTTCACGGCCGTGAACCCGATCACGGCCGTAAACCCGTTCACGGCTGGTGGACCCTCCACCGACCATGAACCCCCCTATAAATATGAGCTCCTACCCCTTATTTACACTTTTCTGACCGCAAACACCCTCTCTCTCTCTAAAAATAGTCACGCGAAAAACACCAAATTTCTCTTCATCTAACACTCTATCCGCCTTGGAACTCGTTTTGGAGCATCAAAACATCCGTTTTTCATCAAATCGAGCTTTGCTGTTCTTGAGTTCACGGTCGTACACCCTTCAAATCTTAAAATCTTCAAGGACCGAAATCTGTTCACGGCCGTACACCCTTCAAACATTCATATTTTCTTCAAGAACACAGTTCACGGCCGTAAACCATTCAAGGGGCCGTTCACCGCCGAGAACAGTTCACGACCGTAAACCTCCTCAAGCCGTGAACTTGGCTGAAAACCCGATTTTCCGATTCTATTGAGTCCCGGTAACATTCCTAAACCAAAAGCAAGTGTTTTTCCAACACTATAATTAATGGTTTCACTAATAAAAATGCATATATGTATTTAATTATTATTAGGATCCCGTTAAGTGCCGCGTACATCAACCCGAGGGTCTTCACTCCCAGTTTCGTTGTCCAACATTTCACGCAACCAACAGTGAGTTCATACCCCTATGCTTTTAATGTTTTTAATATTTTCAGGGAAGAGTACAAGCCAAACACAAATCATTTTTGTGAATTTATACAAAAGGATTCCAACACGATTAGAACTGATGCAATTGATACACCCATACGTTTTTCACATTTTATAAAAATATTTAGATATTTTATCCCTTTTGTATTATGTTGAGCATAAGGGAAGTTTTCAACTTACTGCCAAATTGCATAGTTTTCAGATCAATTCATGAACCAAATACATAACATTCATGCAAACTATAATAGGTATAGTTTGGGGTTTTTAGTATACAGTCTTACAAATTCAGAGCTTATACATTGTTAAACATATAAACTATGTCAGGCTTAGTTTATGATATTCATTTATATCTCTCGGGTAACAAGAATTCATTACTGAATAGTTATTTAAGTATAATTACTATTCTATAAAGTATATGAATTGATTCAATTACAAAAGAACAATACAAAACTATATGTAAACTAGTAAATACAGGATTGTGAGACAACTCTTCATTTGTACCTTTCGAGGTACAGGTTAAATCCTATCTTTTAGTATAATCAGAGTCTCCTGGAGGGAGAGCGTGAGATTTGTGAATAGATCTATTCGGGACTGACAATCCCACACCTAAACTGCTAGCTACAGTTAGGCAGGCATGCCTAGGGTGACAAATATCATACCGTCCGATGCCTGAAGAACGTCCTAGAGGTCATCAGTCATATCAAGCATGGTTATATGAACTCACAATAGTATAAACTAACCAATTGTTTATGGGAATTCATTTATTCAATTAGTTTTATTTTCATTAATAGAACTATCATACATCACAACTGGAGGATTTCAGGAACTTCTGATACAAGGTTTTATTTTAGTAATAAAACTATTATACATACTGGTGGTAGCCAGGGTTTTTCATACAGAACATTTTATACGAAGGATTTCATACAGAACTCATCTTACAAGACATCTAGTAGTAACCCAGCATACAAACTAATATGTTTCATATACTACAACTGGATACAGTAACAAACAATCTTAGTTAATTCTATAATTTCTTAGTTTATGCATCAGGGTTATGTATAAAGAATATTCGATATACTGTGGAATGTGTGATTTCCGCCTCATTTCCTGTTCCTTGTTTGGTTGTGGGCTTAGGGCAGATCCACACAATCAACCGTCTGTTCGATATTGGTTTATACTTGACTAGTATGAACTAAGTGATCATAGAAAGAATTGGTATTATCATGATTTTACTAAAGAAAATATTGGATTTTCTTGCAAACATACGAACATCTTCACAGATTCATCAATAGGGTTTCATTACAAAAACATTGCTTATGAACTCACCATCTTTTATGTTGATACTCTCTTTTCAAAATCGCTTGTATTCTCAGGAAATCAGTAGTCAGGTATCTCAGCAGACTTTTGAGAAGACGAGGCATTTATAGTCACATTTTTATATTTTGTTATACTTTTGATGTATATGAATATGAATCAAACAGATGTAAATACCTTTTATGTATATTCAATGTAATGGTTGTGTTTACTTTGATTACTATGATGCAACTGTTGTGATACTACGTATGACGTCATCCACCCCCGAACGTTTTCGTCGTTTCGGTTTGGGGGTGTGACAGATTGGTATCAGAGCTCTTGTTTATAGTGAAGTAAGTATACCGAGCCTTACATGGTATACGACTATAAACACTAAAGGGGCCGAAGCGCTCTGAAACTAAAAGTATACTTTAAAATTTAAGTATTTTACAAAAGTATACAAGTATATATATGTACAAGGAACTAAAACATAGTAAGAACTACATAAAAGTATTTAGGGCAAGTTGGACACTACGGTTAAGCCTGAATAGTTATGTAGTCATATGTGGGGCCAATATAACCTGATCAACTATATTTGTCTGAGATATGACCAACATGTGTTTGGGAGTGACAGTGGTGTCGCGACAAGTCTAAAACTCACAAAATTATATACTAATGAAACACATAGTTAAAATACTATAGGAGTATTTTATGAATTTATAACACTACACAAGTAGTACTAATCCTCACAAATGAAAGGCCTGCAATTACTTGTTTATGATAGTAAACCTTTATTGTAGATCTCTGTTATCGCAGTAGGGTTTAGACATATCTTGCTCGAAAATATCCAATTCATGATCAGCATAGAAGGCTTATCGCCATTTTCCCCTTGTATCTTTTAGTGAAAGATGCCTCCCAGGAAGAGACCCAAAAAGCAGAACAATGATCCTCTGCCGCCGCCACCTCCTCAGTTCGATCATGTCGTGTTCTAGGAAGCAGTTACATCCACTGTGGCTGCTGCGATGTCACAAATGAATCCGGGTGGCGCTGGCGGATCAGGAAGTGGACCCAATCCCCGTAATCTTGACGGTGGCCAGAGACACCCGAAGGAGTGTTCCTACAAAGATTTCATGAATGCGAAGCCCAAATCCTTCGACGGCAATGGAGGAGTCATTGCCCTAACCCGGTGGTTCGAGAAGATCGAATCAATTTTCGAGATTTGTGCATGTTCTGAGGCCAGCAAGGTGAAGTTTGCCGCCTGCACTTTCACCGATAGAGCATTGACTTGGTGGAATAGTCGGGTCAAATCCCTAACTCTGCCAATAGCCAATGCCATGAGTTGGGAGAGTTTAAAAGAGCTAATGCTTGCTGAGTACTGCCCAAGGGGCGAGATGCAGAAGTTGGAGCACGAGCTCTGGAACCTAAAGATGAAGGGTTCCGACATTGCTACTTATACAACTAGATTCTATGATCTGGCTCTTCTATGTCCGGGGATGGTCACCCCGGAAAGCAAGAAAATAGAGAGGTACATTTGGGGATTGACGCCCCCAACTCAAGGAAATGTTTTGGCTGCTAAACCTCCCACATTCGACAGCGCCAAGTGTTTAGCGCAAACTCTTATAGATCACGGGGTTGATCTTGATGCAGTGGCAGCCGTTCCCGAACCACCAAAGGCGAGTGGTGGGAAGAAAAAGTTTTGGAACAAACGTAAGGGCCAGTCTTCACAGGAGCCCTCCAAGAAACAATAAGTAGTGGCAATTCATGTCGCTACCACTCCTGTTGTTGCCCCTACAATTCAAGCACCTTCCAGTAGATATGCTGGTACCCTTCCAAGGTGTGACAAGTGCAACTTTCATCATCATGGGCAGTTCCGCGAGATGTTGTGCAATAATTATGGTAAGAAGGGACACACAGCTCGATTTTGCAAGACACTAGCCCAACCAACCAATCAGGCTCCTGGAGCGTGCGTTGGTCAAGCCTGTTATGGCCGTGGGGAGATCGGACACTTCAAGCGAAATTTCCCCAAGACAACAACAGTTGGCAACACAGGGAGGGTGCTAGCCATGGGCCAGGAGGATGCGGTCGCTGATCCTACCTTTGTTACGGGTACGTTCCTCCTCGACAACTCTTATGCATGCATTCCTTTCGATTCTGGTGCGGAAAGAAGCTTTGTTAGTCATTCATTTAAGCATTTTCTCAAGCACGAATCCCAACCTTTAACCGAAACATTTACCATCAAGATGGCTAACGGAAAGAAAGAGAGCACTAACGACGTATTCATAGGTTGTACCCTTACCCTAAACGACCATTCCTTTTCAATCGACCTTATGCCAGTTTCCATAAAAAGCTTTGATGTCATCATCGGCATGGATTGGTTGAGCCCCAATCGTGCTGATATCCTTTGTTATGAAAAAGCCATTCGCCTCAATCTGCCCTCGGGAGAAGCCCTCATAGTATATGGTGATAAACTTAGCTCGAGCCTTCGTATCATTTCATGCATCAAAGCCCAGAAATATCTGCGAAAGGAGTGTCATGCATTCCTAGCCCATGTCATTAATGAGAGACAGGAAGTTAAAGACCTCGAGAGCATCCCCAAAGTCTGCAAGTTTCCTGATGTTTTCCCCGAAGATCTTCCCGGAATCCCTCCCGAGCACCAAGTCGAGTTCCGAATCAACTTAATCCCCGGAGCTACCCCTGTAGCCAAATCCCCTTACGGTCTAGCACCGGAAGAAATGCAAGAGTTATCCAGCCAGCTCAATGAGCTACTCAACAAGGGATTCATCAGACCAAGTTCCTCACCCTGGGGAGCCCCGGTCTTATTTGTGAAAAAGAAAGATGGATCCTTTCGGATGTGCATACATTATCATGAACTGAACAAGATTATCATCAAAAACCGTTACCCCCTACCCAGAATCGACGACCTCTTCGATCAAATCCAAGGAGCCGGCTATTTCTCAAAGATAGACCTGAGATCAGGGTACCACCAGTTGCGAGTCCATGAGAATGATGTTCCCAAGACAACATTCCGAACTCGCTATGGTCACTACGAGTTTGTAGTAATGCCCTTTGGTCTAACCAACGCACCCGCAGTATTCATGGATCTGATGAATCGGGTGTGCCGCCCTTTCCAATACAAGTTCGTGATAGTGTTCATTGATGATATACTTGTCTACTCTCGGAGTGAGGAAGATCATAGACAACACTTGAGGCTAGTGCTAGAAATTATAAGGGCAGAGAAACTTTATGCAAAGTTTTCAAAGTGCGAATTCTGGATCAGAAAAGTAATTTTCCTTGGTCACGTGGTTAGCGAGGAAGGTATACACGTGGACCCTTCCAAAATCAAGGCGATTAAGAATTGGTCAGCACCGAAGACGCCTACAGAAATCCGTCAATTCTTGGGTCTCGCTGGCTACTATCGCAGGTTTATCCAAAATTTCTCCAGGATTGCTAAGCCTTTAACCACCCTGACTCAGAAAGGTATACCCTTTAGTTGGGGAGAAAAGCAAGACACTGCGTTCCAAACATTGAAGCAGTCCCTATGCAGCGCACCTATTTTGTCTCTGCCTGAAGGGACGGAGGACTTCGTGGTCTACTGCGATGCATCCAATCAAGGCCTATGTTGTGTGCTCATGCAACGAGGAAAGGTTATTGCTTATGCCTCGAGACAGCTGAAAGCACATGAAGTCAATTATACAACTCACGACCTGGAGTTGGGAGCAATGGTCTTCGCACTAAAGATTTGGAGACATTATCTCTACGGGACCAAGTGTACTGGCTTCACCGACCATAAGAGCTTACAACACATTTTCGATCAGAAAGAGTTGAACATGAGGCAACGACGATGGGTTGAGCTACTCAGCGATTATGAGTGCGATATACGCTATCATCCCGGCAAGGCCAATGTGGTAGCAGATGCCCTCAGCCGGAAAGAGTATTCAGGTCGTAGAGTGAAGGCACTTACAATGACCATCCATTCCCATCTGTCCGCACAAATAAGAGAGGCTTAGTTGGAAGCCTTAAAACCAGAGAACGTGGTGGATGAAGCCTTGAGGGGAATGGAAAAGAACTTAGAGATCAAGGGAGACTGGGTTTATTACTTTATGAACCAGACCTGGACCCCGAAGATCGGCGGTTACAAAGAGGTTGTCATGAGCGAAGCTCACAATACTCGATACTCCGTTCACCCAGGTTCGGATAAAATGTATCTGGATCTCAGGTGGCCAAATATGAAAGCAGAGATCGCTACCTTCGTGGGCAAGTGTCTGACTTGCGCCAAGGTGAAGGTGGAATATCAAAAGCCCTCAGGTCTACTTCAACAGCCAGAAATACCTGAGTGGAAGTGGGAACGAATCACAATGGACTTCATTACCAAATTGCCCAAGACCCAGAGTGGCCATGACATTATCTGGGTAATCGTCGACAGATTGACTAAATCCGCCCACTTCCTGCCTATCAAAGAAACATTTAAGACGGAGAGACTAACACGAATCTTACATCCAAGAGATAGTTCGTCTGCATGGTGTGCCCGTGTCCATTATCTCCGATCGGGATAGCAGATTCACCTCGAGATTTTGGCAATCACTGCAGAAGGCTCTTGGAACTAAGTTGGATATGAGCACAACTTACCATCCACAGACCGATGGGCAGAGTGAGAGGACCATCCAAACTTTAGAAGACATGTTGAGAGCGTGGATTATCGACTTTGGTAAGTCGTGGGATAATCATTTGCTCTTGGTCGAGTTCTCCTATAACAACAGCTATCATTCTAGCATCAAGGTTGCGCCGTTTGAAGCCCTCTATGGCCGTAAGTGCAGATCCCCTCTGTGTTGGGCTGAGGTGGGTGACACGCAGCTAGCCAAAGGTCAAGTCCTCGATA
Source organism: Lactuca virosa (assembly GCF_052849685.1). Lineage (NCBI taxonomy): Eukaryota > Viridiplantae > Streptophyta > Magnoliopsida > Asterales > Asteraceae > Lactuca > Lactuca virosa. Next base: position 116,730,812 of record NC_136431.1, read on the forward strand.
GCACTCTCATAGGCCCAGAAATCATCCGTGAAACCACAGAAAAGATCGTACAAATCAGAGAACGACTAAAAGCTTCAAGAGATAGACAAAAGAGCTACGCCGATAAGAGACGAAAACCTTTGGAGTTCCAGGTTGGTGACCGTGTTTTATTGAAGGTCTCACCCTGGAAAGGTATGATACGCTTTGGAAAGCGTGGAAAGCTGAATCCGAGATATATACGACCATTCGAGATCCTCGCTAGGATCGGTCCCGTAGCATACAAACTTCGTTTACCCCAAGAGCTTAGCAATATCCATCCCGTCTTCCACGCCTCGAACCTTAAAAAGTGTCTATCCGATGAAACCCCTGTGATCCCTCTTGATGAGATCGAGATCAATTAGAACCTTAATTTCGTGGAAGAACCAGTCGAAATCATGGATCGAGAAGTCAAAAGAACGAAACAAAGTCGCATACCGATAGTGAAGGTCCGCTGGAATGCCAAGCGGAGACCTGAATTCACTTGGGAGCGCGAAGACCAAATGAAACAGAAGTATCCTCATCTTTTTCCGAGTCCATGATTTGTATTCTATGTTTGAATTTCGGGACGAAATTCCCTTTATCGGGGGGATGATGTGACAACCCGAAACTTTTTCCGTTAAAGTTAGCCGTTTTCCGTTAAATAAATTATGAATTATATTTGTTCCGTTAAATTCTTATGGTTTAGAAGATCGTTTTTATAAGAGTCGGAAACAAAATCACGCGAAAACCGAGCTATTTCGAAAATCAGTGAAAAACCGGCCTGACTAGTATTCACGGCCGTGAACTCGATCACGGCCGTAAACCCGTTCACGGCTGGTGGACCCTCCACCGACCATGAACCCCCCTATAAATATGAGCTCCTACCCCTCATTTACACTTTTATGACTGCGAACACCCTCTCTCTCTCTCTAAAAATAGTCACCCGAAAACACCAAATTTCTCTTCATCTAACACTCTATCCGCCTTGGAACTCGTTTTGGAGCATCAAAACATCCATTTTTCATCAAATCGAGCTTTGTTGTTCTTGAGTTCACGGTCGTACACCCTTCAAATCTTAAAATCTTCAAGGACCGCAATCTGTTCACGGCCGTACACCCTTCAAACATTTATATTTTCTTCAAGAACACAGTTCACGGCCGTAAACCATTCAAGGGGCCGTTCACGGCCGTAAACCATTCAAGGGACCGTCCGACGCCTGAAGAACGTCGTAGAGGTCATCAGTCATATCAAGCATGGTTATATGAACTCACAATAGTATAAACTAACCAATTGTTTACGGAAATTCATTTCTTCAATTAGTTTTATTTTCATTAATAGAACTATCATACATCACAACTGGAGGATTCCAGGAACTTCTAATACAAGGTTTTATTTTAGTAATAAAACTATTATACATACTGGTGGTAGCCAGGGTTTTTCATACAGAACATTCTATACGAAGGATTTCATACAGAACTGATCTTACAAGACATCTAGTAGTAACCCAGCATACAAACTAATATGTTTCATATACTATAACTGGATACAGTAACAAACAATCTTAGTTAATTCTATAATTTCTTAGTTTATGCATCAGGGTTATGTATGAAGAATATTCGATAGACTGTGGGATGTGTGATTTCCGCCTCATTTCCTGTTCCTTGTTTGGTTGTGGGCTTAGGGCAGATCCACACAATCAACCGTCTGTTCGATATTGGTTTATACTTGACTAGTATGAACTAAGTGATCATAGAAAGAATTGGTATTATCATGCTTTTACTAAAGAAAATATTGGATTTTCTTGCAAACATACGAACATCTTCACAGATTCATCAACATATTTTCATTACAAAAACATTGCTTATGAACTCACCATCTTTTATGTTGATACTCTCTTTTCAAAATCGCTTGTATTCTCAGGAAATCAGTAGTCAGGTATCTCAACAGACTTTTGAGAAGACGGAGCATTTAGAGTCACGTCTTTATATTTTGTTATACTTTTGATGTATATGAATATGAATCAAACAGATGTAAATACCTTTTATATATATTCAATGTAATGGTTGTGTTTACTTTGATTACTATGATGCAATTGTTATGATACTACGTATGACATCATCCACCCCCGAACGTTTCTGCCGTTTCGGTTTGTGGGTGTGACAAGCAGCAGCAAATCTAGATAATTATCACAAAGACAATCATCTAATCAAACAACTCCTACCAGTGGGCCGACATTGTGGCCGTAGACCCACTTCTACTGGAAGGTAACTCACCTCAATGTCGTGCAGTAACTGAACTGTCCTCGGCACTGGAGTCGACCCCTCTCAAACTGCTACACATAACAACCTTCCTTAATTACCATTTCCTACTCATAACCCTTTCAAGGGTCAACTCAGGTCAAAGTCAAAGTCAACATCCTGGTTGACTCAACTCGCCGAGTTGATCCATCAACTTGTCGAGTTCCATAATTCAGAGAAACTCGCATTCGCAATCGGACTCGTCGAGTTACCCTCTAACTCGCCGAGTTTCTCCTTATGACAGAATCGGGACTTTCCACTTGAACTCGTCGAGTTCTCCTTCATAAAGATCGGAGCATTTGCTCATGGACTCGCCGAGTTCATCCTTGAACTCGTCGAGTCCTTCTTCATAACAGTTGAGACATTGCCTTGAACTCACCGAGTTCATCCTGGAACTCGAGACTTCTCGATCTTCAAGTCCATATTCACGTCCATCTTGTTGAGTCCTCTTCTAGACTCAACCAGATTGCTTAGAAACATAAAAGGTTGGGAAACCATGACCCGACTCACCGAGTCCATGAACGACTCGCCGAGTCCCCCAAAGTCCAAGTCTATCTAATCGATTTTAGTCGGGTTTAATGCATCCAGAACATAGATCTAGCCTCCTAGGATCGATATAGCATGTAAAGTTACAAACTTTACGTGCATGCATGGGTTAACTAGTCCATAAAGTCCTAAAAACGTTCCATAAGATGCATGGGACTCTCATGGCCATAAAGTTGGCACCTTTATGCCATGGAGTCCCTCTAAGACTCTGGATCCGAAGTCGTAACACCAAAACAATCTTGCATCCACGAATGGTTCCAAAATGAGCCCTAAATGGCCCTAAACTACTCCATGGAGAGATCTAATGAATGAATGAACAAGGTACAGACTTTTTACCTCAAGTAAGCTGGGAATGTGACAAAATCTCTGGATCCACTTAATTCCCCTTGATCTCCCAAGCTTCCTCTTTCTCCTCAAGCTTCAAAAACACACATAATCCCTCAAAAATGGCTCTCACACTTGCAAAATGCTCTAGGGTTTCAAGTTAGGGTTTTCTGGACTAAGGGAGACGATGGGGGCTGGGAGGGAGGCCAGATAAAGTGTTTAAATATGGTGCAAACCCTAAAATTTAGGGTTTAATACAGACATGTCTACTCGTCGAGTCGGGGCTTCCGACTCAGCGAGTAGACTCTTCCACCCGCGTCCAAGATTCGCCTCTTACTCGACGAGTTGGGGCCTCCAACTCGTCGAGTTCCAGTGTAAAAATGCAAAAATTCATATTTAAATGCATACTGGGAACCAGGCGTTACAAAAAAAAAATTAAAAACTATCTGAGTCGATTAAAATATTACAAGGTATGCACATTTAACTCCTTACCTTATATTTTTGACAAGTAGATTTAGTAATTTATGAAAAATAATAATGAATTCTAAATAAAATTGTAATTTGTATATATGCTCCTATTTCAAGTTTACTATTTCAAATTTACGACAAATAAATACGACGATTAGAAATAAATATGACCAATAGTGTAATATTCGTCGACCATCAAAAACAAATTAATCATTAAAAGTAAATGATATTAGGTAAAGCATGATGTGTTCCTTTGAATATGATATTTTTTATGATAAGAAACTATTCTTTGAAACAAAACTATTAACTACCCGGCGAGAAACTATTGTTAAAAAATTGGCTACTGCCCAAAAAAACTATTGAGGAAAGAAAACTTTGATTATTTTTCTATGTATTATTTGAATTTTGAAAATCTTTTATTAAAATTAATAAACTTTAACTTTTTGTATGTAAGGTTATGAATTTTTATTTTGTTTTTATTATATAATATAATCAACTTTTAAATTTCCTACTCGGATTGTCAGCCGCAACTTTGTGATGAAAGGTTATGAATCTTTATTTTAATTTTTCATCCGTTTTTATACCGGTACAATATTCCATTGTCGATGAAGCGTATTGTACATTTATTTTGTTGGACCGACACAACATTCATTGTTTCTGGTACAACATTCATTATGTATGGTACAATTTTCGGTCCAATACCCAAACAGCCTAAACAAACTGCAAAATTATGGTACAATTTCAGGTCCAATACCCAAACCGCCTAACTGAACTGCAAAATTGGCAATCTAACCATCGCCCCCATTACATAAACCGGTCCAGGTCCAGGTCCAGTCCACCGGTTCAAATGACCTTTAACTTTTATTGCAAATCTTCCACACATACTCCAATCCAAGGATTCATCTATGTCTGTCTGAAGATAATATGTTTCCATTCAAACCGAAGAGAAAACAATTTCCCATTCGATTATGTTTCGCGATGACAATCAATAAAGCTTAGAGACGAACAGTTCCAAATGTAAGTATTTATCTTTCAGAATCGGTTTTCTCGCATTGCCAATTTTATGTGGCATCATCTAATGACGTCTATACATCAAATGTTGTGATTAATAAGGCACAATCAACCATGTGTTCATGTACATTTTTAAAGAATCATAACTTGTCATTTTTAATTTCTATTGATTTCGTTTCTGTAAATATGAATCTTATCTTAGCTGTAGTAAACTATTTGCGTAAAAACTAATCGTCTCTAGAAACTAATTTATAAAAATACTATTCGCACCCGTTGCTTGGCGTGGGTAAAAGGCTAATGTGTGTGTGTGTATATATATATATATATATATATATATATATATATATATATATATATATATATATATATATATATATAGGGCTACGTTATTTTGTTTCTTATATTTATTGTGTGCTAGAATGCACCAATAGAAATTTTGTAAATTAAATAATTATTTAGTTAAATAAATATAGATATTAAATGATTTCCATAATTATATTATATTAAATGATATCTATAATTATAATTCTCCTTTTATGGAAACTAATTAAATCTGTCATTAATGTCAGCAATAACATTCTTTCAGAATGAATTCGCATCTAGGTTTTATATATGAGTTCGTATTTTGTTTCAGGACTCACTCACCTAAAATACAATAAAGTTGCATGGAATATGAAGAACGAGAGTGTATAGAATACACTCTCATTCTGCTGGAATACACTCTCATTCTTTTAGATATGAATTCATTTTGAAAGAATATTATTGTTGACATTAATGACGAATTTAATTAGTTTCCAAAAAAAATAAGTTATAAGTATGTATAACATTTAATATACATATAATTAATACTAAATTCTTATTGGTACATTCTAGCACACAATAAATGTGAGAAACATTTGAAACTACCTCTATATATATATATATATATATATATATATATATATATATATATATATATATATATATATATATATATATATATATATTCTTATTGATGCATTCTAGCACACAATAGATGTGAGAAACATTTGAACCTACCTATATATATATATATATATATATATATATATATATATATATATATATATATATATATATATATATATATGTCGATGGTCGCAGTGTAGCACAATCGTTTCTCCGTCAACGCCAGTCGCCATTGAAGATTTTTATTTATTTATTTATTTATTTATTCTGCCTTCACTTTCTTCGTTTCCATTCACACTTGCTTCTCCTTTCTGTATTTGAATGGTCGCAACCACAAACATTCACATACCGATTGATCGACTCTTTGAAATATTGGATCTCTCTCATAATCTCTGAATTTAGCATCGCAGTACGTATTCGATCAGCTTTCCTTAACTTGATTTTGTTAAGATACTACAGAATTAAACATCTTTACAAGGTTTGAATCAACAAAAAGAGCAGGAAGAAAATGTCAGGTGTGAGAAGAATTAAGCTCGGATCACAGGGGCTAGAGGTTTCAGCTATTGGACTAGGATGTATGGGCATGTCTCAAGGCTATGGACTTCCCAAACCTGAAGAAGAGATGATCAAAGTCATCCACCACGCCATCAACTCCGGCGTCACTCATCTCGACACCTCCGACGTCTACGGACCTCACACTAACGAAATCCTCGTCGGCAAGGTAATTTGATTACCGCTATTTATTGTATTTCGTAGCTTCAGTATTATTATAAAACGAATTTGACTGATTTGTGTATGAATTCATGGTTGTCATCGTTAATTCGCTACTATTTTGCAGCTTTCCGTGTAATTTGAGCGTGAATTTTGACTGATTTGTATGTGTGAATTCGTGATTTGTACAGGCTTTAAAGGGAGTGAAGAGGGAGGACGTTCAATTGGCTACGAAATTTGGAGTCAAATTCGGAGAAAGTTTTGATAAGGCGGAAGTCCATGGAGAACCGGAGTACGTTAGGGCTTGTTGTGAAGCCAGTTTGAAGCGGCTTGATGTTGATTACATCGACCTTTACTATGTTCATCGCATCGATACAACTGTCCCTATTGAAGTCACGGTTCGTCTTTTATTTCACTTCTTTCAAGTTACTATGCATACATTACCTTCTTAGTTTGTCAGATTCAGCTAGTTATTCATAAACTGTTTAAAATTCCATGAAAATTGCTCCAATTTCTATGCGGGATCTCCCTTAAGAATCAAAAGAATTTGTATTACAACTTAAGTGATTATGTTGAATTGTGTTCACAGATGGGAGAACTCAAGAAACTTGTTGAAGAAGGTAAGATAAAATACATTGGTCTATCAGAAGCGGGACCTGCAACCATCAGAAGAGCACACGCTGTTCATCCAATAACAGCTGTACAACTGGAGTGGTCTTTATGGACTAGAGATGCAGAAGAAGAAGTTATTCCTACCTGCAGGTAATCGATGAAGTATTATTTACTGATATTAGTATTATTAGGAGATATATAGCAAGCCATTTGTAGCTTTAATGTTGATGATTGGTATATTTTTGTTTTCAGAGAATTGGGAATTGGGATTGTTCCTTGGGGTCCTTTGGGTAGTGGGTTCTTCGCATCAGGTCCAAAGTTGGTGGACAATCTGACAGATAACGACTTTAGAAAGGTTTGTGCTTTTAAGTTTTATAGCATTGGATTTTTGTTCAATTCATTCCACTTATTCTTTTTTGCATTCTTTTATAGATTCTACCAAGGATGCAAGGAGAGAACTTTGACCACAATAGGGTTATATATGAGCGGATTAATGAACTGGCACAAAAGAAGGGGTGCACATCGTCACAGTTGGCACTAGCTTGGGTCCTACACCAAGGTGATGATGTGGGTCCCATCCCTGGTACAACCAAGATTGAAAATTTGAACCAAAACCTTGGAGCCCTTGCAGTTAAACTCACGGCTGAGGATTTGACTGAGATTGAATCTATATCATTCAAGGGTGCTCGAATGCCTGAATTTCTTTTGGTTCATAGTTATACCAACTCAGATACTCCACCCTTGTCCTCATGGAAATCCAAATAAGCCCAAGATGAATTTGCCTCTAATATTTTTGTTAATTTGGGTTTTTTTGGTTATGAAGATATGTTATAAGTACGTGCGTTTTTGTATTGTTTTTGTATTTGTATTGTACTGGAGTATGCTTTTTGTCGTAAGCATGTGAGAATCCGTAAGTCTACATGTTCAAGTCTTAACATCACCTTTCTCTGATGGCTTAAAGAAAACGTGCAACAAAACAATGTTTTAAGTAATCTTATATATAGTTTTTTTTTTATTATATGTGTTGGAATTTGGAAGTAACGTGTATGAACTTTGGACATGGATCAGAAAAAATGAAGAATGAAACCATAGATGCCATGGCCATATGCAATGGTACAAGTATTTATTGCACAGAATGTGCGTCAACGACTTGTACATTCGTAGACAGAGGAAACCCCAGACGACTTGAGATGAAACCGCAAATGGCTATATACACACACACACACAATGAAATCGTAGGCGAGAGGACGATTCCGCAGACATGTTAATAAAACTGCATGTGTTTGCTTCATCACTGGTGTCTATTTTTCAAGGTTGTAAAAATCGTTTGACGGTAGCTTGACGGTTAACTGGTGTTAATGGATTAATCAGTCTTGGCGGGGATTAATCGTGGATTAATCGAGGACCATAAATTATTAATAAAATATTAAAATTAATCAAATATTAATATATCTTAAGAAAAATAAGTACTTCAAAATTAGAAAGTAAAAAATTTTTTAATTTGAAAATTTGAAAATACGAAAATATGAACATTTTAGTATAATATTTGAAATTTTGAAATTTTGAAATTTTTTTTTTGACTTTTTTGATCTTTTTTGACTTTTGTTGACCAATTAATCCCGTCAAACCCGATTAATCATAAATTTCCGATTAATACCCTAATCATCGACGGTTAGAGAATGCTAAATGATTAATCCACTATTAATCGCCGATTAATCCCGATTTCTGCAACCTTGCTATTTTGGATAAACCCTAAGTTTTGGCTATTTTTTGCAAAGTAATTGTGGAATTAGGTTATTTTTGTAAATTTCTCAAAATTCAATGTTAGTTCATAAACAAATACAAACATGTAAATTCGTTAGATAATAAGACATTCTCAAAGATGCCTTTTTGTTTTTTTCAGAAAAACTAGTGTATTTCTTGGATATGGCGTAAGCACTTCAGTTCATAGGAACATTTTTTTTGAATAAATTCCAAACTTTCAATAGGTTTGTGTAGAAGGTAACATAAACAGAGTAAAAATGGGAGAAGCAGTTGTAATGCCTACAAGAAAGATCGGATGCCAAGGCTTACAGGTATCAGCAATCGGATTAGGATGTATGAGTATGTCCCAAACCCCCAAATCACAACAAGAGATGATCGAACTCCTACACACCGCCATTGATTCAGGCGTCACCTTCCTCGACACCTCCGATGTCTACGGTCCTCACGCCAACGAACTCCTAATCGGCCAGGTCTAAACTACATTTCATCATTTCATGTGTGTGTGTGTGAACTTGGTTATGATTTTGAAATAACAGCATGGATCGATTCTAAATGTTGATTATGACAGGCTTTGAAAGGAGGAAGACGAGAAAAAGTACAGTTAGCTACCAAATTTGGGATCACGTCAATGTCACTTGCAGAAGGGCTGGCGGTGACCGGCGATCCTACTTATGTTAAGGAAGCTTGCGCCGGTAGCTTGAAGCGGCTAGGAGTTGACTTCATCGATCTCTATTATGTTCATCGGATTGATACAACCATTCCTATTGAACTAACGGTTTCTCCTTCTTCCTTCCTCTTCAAATTAAATCCTGCAACATGTCAACCAAATTCACGGTTTATGATTGATAATGAAAATATCAGAAAACAAGATGTAAAAACGGAAATTAATTCTTTTAATATTGTAATGTTACTAGATGGAAGCACTGAAGGAGCTAGTTGAGGAAGGTAAGATAAAATACATAGGTCTTTCTGAAGCTTCTCCTGAAACCATTAGAAGGGCACATGCTGTTCATCCAATAACTGCTGTTCAGCTTGAATGGTCGTTGTGGACAAGAGATGTTGAAGAAGAAGTTATTCCCACTTGCAGGCAACTCTCTTCATCCATTTTCAATCATATTTTTATTCTAACAGCTTAACTATACTTTTTTGTATTTTAAATTCTGAAATTTTTCAGAGAACTTGGTATTGGGATTGTTCCATATTCCCCTCTCGGAAAAGGATTCTTCTCCTCTGGTCTAAATCTTGCTGAAAACCTTGCCCTTGGTGACTTCCGCAGGGTTTGTAGACTCACAATCACATCTTGATAGCTCATATGATTTTGTGGTTGACTCATGATCAGTGTTCATTGTCTTGTACAGAATATACCAAAGTTTCAGGGTGAGAATCTGGAGCAGAACATGATTTTGTTGGAAAGGGTAAACAAAATGGCAAAAAAGAAGGGATGCACGACTTCACAACTAGCATTAGCGTGGGTTCTACAGCAGGGGGATGATGTAAGTCCCATACCTGGCACTACTAAAATTGAGAACTTTAAGGAAAATATTGGAGCTGTATCTGTGAAATTGACACATCAAGACATGGATGACTTGGAAACAATCGCGTCTAGTGTGAAGGGTGAGAGATATCCAGATGCAGTAATGAAATCCAATTGGAACAATGCCAATACTCCACCTTTGTCATCTTGGAAAGCCAAGTAAACACAGTTCCTTAGCCGATTAACAACCCATATATGTCAGGCAATCAAACATTTAGCATTTTGTTTTGATTAATTCTATTGTTTACCTTTATTGAATAAAAGATATATTTATATTTTTGTTTTGTTTCTACTACACAAAATCATGCATCACATAGACGATACTTATCCACCGAAGGTTAACAATCCATTACCACCTTTTAAAAGTGAGAAATCTAGCGCATTCTTTCCGGCCTACGAGCTTCAGACAATGAGTCGTATATGGACACGAAACTAACTTCTCACTTCACATTTAACCAAGGTAGCTCTCAAATTTGTCTCGTAATAGCACTATTGGACTATTTATGTTGGAAACGGTATGCAAATCCACTACAAGGATCAGGTGAGTCCTATCTCAACATACTCAACAACGGTCTACATATTGTCTTTTATACACTACACATCATCAAGAACTTATTCCCCTTTGGAAACTTACCAAAGATAATCATGGATTTGTTGAACGGGAAGACACACCTCTGTGTAACTTTTCCGGATCAACGACATCTTCCTTGGCCACATCCAAAGCCACCCAATTTGAACTCCAACCCCATAATGTTCACACCGTGTGGTTTCTCCAATCTCTTCCTTTGTTTCAATCACCTTTGTTCAAAGAGGCATCTCCACCGACCAAGAAAACAAAGCCACCCACTTCACCGTTTCCTTTCGACCTGCCAAACAAACTGAATCCAAAGACACTTACTTTGATGGATCATTCTTGCCCGCTTTTCACGCACCTACGCCAGTATCCCCTTATCACAAACAAACCGCTCAAGAACTGCAAAATCCAGACAGTAGCACTCCTTGCAAAATCGTCTTGATACAAACCATTCTTTGATCGTAACTAACAACCATGGACCACCTATGTTTATCACCGGTCACCCCCGTCACCCCGAACGGTGCTTCCCGTCTCCCCACGACAATAGTCGACCTTGAAAACACTTTACCGTTTCCTTCTTTTGCTATAAATCAGTCTCGAAACATCCCATGTTGTCCCGAACCATTTTGTGCGATTAAACCTTCAGTTTGCTGCTCCCCGCAGAAAAAAAAAATTGTTGCCAAACACCCCGCTTCCGCTGCGATGGCAACTCCACACCCGAAGGCTCATCCACTTCGACAGTCGATTCTCAAACCAGCCCTCTTTAACATTTTCTCTGATACCTAGTGTAAGTTTAATTAGGTTGGAGAGAATTGAAACAAAAAAACAGTTACTTTGTGAACAAGAATAAAACTAATAAAAGGGTTCTGAATACATAAAACTACCATATGATTGGGTCCTATTTATACTAGACAAATTAGAGTCCTAGTCTAATTCTAAAGTGCAAGGAAAAAAAGACTTCAATTAAAACTAAGAAAAGTTTCCAATTTTGAGCTTTATCTTGCTAATGTGTTGTTCTCTTTCTTCAACTCTCGACCAACAGTCCTGGCGATCTTTATCTTGCCACTCCCTTAAGCTTCAACTCAACCTTCCACACTTGTTCTCTTTCTTCCACCCCAGGTCTTGTAACCTAGCCACCAGCTCTCTCTTACCGATGTGATTCAGCCGTCGGCTCTTTCTTCAACTCTTGACCAATAGTACTGGTGATCTTTATCTTGCCACCCCTTGAGCTTCAACTCAACCTTCCACACTTGTTCTCTTTCTTCCACTCCAAGTCTTGTAACCTAGCCAGCCAGTTCTCTCTTACCGATGTGATCTAGCCGCCGGCTCTTCCTTGCCGACGTGGACCTTCTCCCTCTTTTTCTATCATCTTCAATCTTCTTTGACCCTTCCTTATCATGTCTTCTGAAAAAAAACTATGGAATTACGAACATAAAATGGTATATTCCCTTTATTCTTTATCTAAACCACTTAAATTTTGATGCATGTCGTGAACTTTTTGAGACTCATTGAAATAGATTCGGTGTCTTTGATCACCTTGACGAACCAAACGACAAAGCCCATGCAGCCTCCGATAAGACTGAATGGAGTCAAATTGATTCCATTTTCAAGATGTGGATCTATGGCACAATATCTCGATATCTTCTTCATATGATCTTGAAGAAAAACACGACTGTCCGTCAGGTACAAAAGAGCAAGTACAAAAGAACTCTGAAACATGTTCCGTGATAACCAAATGCTAAAGCAATACAACTCGAAATTAAGATGCGCAACATTACCATCAACGACTATAGTCTCATTGAATACTGTACCAAAATCAAGACAATGGTTGATTTGCTCGACAACATTGATAACACTATTCCCAATAAAAATCTAATTACTTACACCATCAACGGTCTCTCCTCGAAGTTTGACTACATTGTTAGTCTCATCTGTCTTCGTTTGTCTCTGCCCACTTTTTTTTAGACCATATCTATGTTATTACTCGAAAGAGCAAAGAATGAACCAACTTCGTAATCGGAATCGTCATGCCAATCACTTGGAAAATTCTTCTTCTCCCACTATGCGTTTCGTTGAACGATCACACTAAAATGCGGTGGTCAACTCAACTATAGGTGGTGGTTATCGTGGTGATCGTTTTGGCGAAAATGGAAATCGTGATGTCAGGTGAAGCGACGATCGTGTCAGTTCGATGCCGAGAATGGATGCCTCCAGTGGTCAACACATGTGGGGATACGATTGGTACCCTTGGGCTTTCCCCCACTATCCAAATCCAACGGGTTCCGCCCAGTTTGGTCCAACCTATCAAAGCAACAAACGACCCTACTGCCCTCTCCTCCGATCCAACAATCCTTTGGCATGCTTGGCACGCTTTTTGAGGCAATATCGTATTATGAAAAATTTTCGTTTTATATATCAGAATAACGGTCAATTTGACGACACGTATTTTTTACTCCGTACCACCAACATTGCATGGTACATGTTCAAGTTCATCTGAACAACTATATGATCAAGTCTTCCTATTATCGCAATCAGTCGGCTACCCACCGTGATCACTTGCACTCCATCTACTTCACTCATTTATGTCGGATCAATAGACGGTAGATCAATAGACATCGTACAGTTGATGAGTCCTCCATTTGGAATTGAACATCTCAAATGAATCCAAAATCCCATGTATAATTTGGAACGTGAATTTTCCATTCCATCATCATAATAATCATCACTAATAAACCTTCACACTTAGTAAAATGGTTAATAATCTAACAATATTATTGTAATGTTTTTTTATCATCAAAACAAACGAGATTGGTATTAAGTGCAAGCACAAACACGAAACAAACCAACAATCTCCGCCTTTTTATGATGACAAACATTGTGGTGTTTATAATGAAAATGGTATAAAAATTTTATTAAATCGACCGCAACCCAAATAATAATAAATGTAAGCGGAAATGTCACCGGATCCTTCTCCCCTTTTATCAAAGCAAAAAGGTGGGAGAACAAAGCTCCCGCTCAAACGAAGTATATCGATGAAGGATTAAAAAAAGAGTAAACTGCAAGAATGGTCTCTGTGGTTTAGCTCAAAATTGCTAATTTGGGCCAAAAAATGTTTGGACTAGCACCAAAGGTTCAAAACTTTGATTTTGTTACGAGTTTAGTCCAATTTGATTAGAATTTTTTTAAAATGACGATTTATCCCTTTGTATTTTCTTTTTTCAGTTTTTTCTTTACTTTAACACTTTTCTAATTTAAAAAAAAACAAAAAGAAACCAGGCCCCACCTCTCCAGCCCCCTTTTTCTCTCTATATATCTATGTATCTCTCTCTCTCCAGCTAACATAACAACCGGAAAGTCTGAATACCACCGCCGGAAAAGATGAATGCCACCACCACCACCGGAAAAGATGAACGCCGCCACCACCATCGGAAATGATGAACACCACCACCAAAAAACATCGTTTTCCGGTGAAGACAAACAAACCCTCACTTTTCCGGCGATCTGAAAAACGCTCCCCCTCTTCTGATCTAGATCGTCGTCGTTGTCGTTAGTTTTCAAAAAAAATGATCTGGAATGTTGTTGTCGATCTGGAACGTCGTTGCCACCATTCTTCTCCGGCTGCATCGTCGTCAGGGACTGTTCGAGAAAGGGATTGGTGACGTATAAAAACCCTTGATGTTCATCAGATATGTTCTTCAGTGGACGAAGGTACTCTTCAAACTTCGTATTTGTTGCTACGTGGTTGCCCAGATGCATATCTGGTTACCCGTGTACGAGCTTCTTCCAATGAGCACTCTCGGCAACACGTTGCATGAAGTTAACAAATCTAGGTTATAAAGCCATATCGAGGGTTGGACCCAGTATTGCTCTCTGATGCCTAAGTTAGAAGTCATATATGGGGCATGGATGTTGAACTTGCTAGAATTACGAAGAGTTAAGGCTTACCTTCTTTGGGTTGGACGAAGCCTTGCTTTATAATTAAGGCTCGTATCGGTTCATGATCCCTTATTTTGGGTTTTGCGTTGGTCCTTAGGTCGTAGGGGTAAAGCTCTTTTTTATTAAAATAGTCCTGCCTTTTTCGTGTTTCCTAGGGATGCTTCATAGGGTATGTACGGGAGTTGGGTGATTCATGTCTACATGCTCGGTATCATTCCTGCACTTGTGGTTGTTTAACTGGGTAGGGTGCATTGGCTGGACTGGTGCTATGTGGGCTGGAGCCCATACCCCATTAACCCCTCCCCCCAGCCTAATTGTTATAAAGTATCGCTGTTTTATAATAATTGGGCTAAAATAGTTATTGCCTTTCCAATTCCTTCGAGTTTAGCGATTGCATGCTGTTTTGTCTCTTGTCCCTAGATCTTCGTGGGGTCTATATAGGCACTTGAGCATTTTTGTAGCAGTTGGCTTTCCCGCTTCTCTTCTCATAAATTCTTGTCACATCTTTGACAGATTTTTGATTCTTCCTTCCTTTCTTTCCTTATTCTCTTTGTTCTTTCTCTTTCTTGAAACCTCGTTTTTTTTTGTAAGAAAATGTCTCGCTTAGTTATGCTCGTCGTTTATTCTTCCATTACTCATGAACACCTTGAACACATTTCTACTAAGTATCATCTTGTTTATGGGGACGGTGTTGCTCTTCCTGGTCCAGATGTCATGATTGATCGTCTTGTGACATCCCCAAATTTCTCGGCCAGAAAAGACCGATTTAGTTTATGCTTTTAAAATAAAATCAGAGTAATCTTTTAAAAGATGTTGCGGAATTTGTCTCCAAAACAAAATGTGATAAAAATTTATCAAAACATTTCTTAAATAAATTATTTTTTTTATATTATAAAACCTCGGGATGTCATGTTCCGATACAGACCAAAAGCATAAATAATATCATTTGGGCCTTACAACAATTATTTATATCTACTAGCCTATAATGTGACAATCCGAAATTTCTAGCTTGTATAAACATTCAAATTTATCAGAGTTAGTCTTGTTTGTTAACTTTTAGCCCTATTTGGAGTCTATTCGAGTATTCTAAACTTAGTACATCAAAGGAATCAGTGTTAGGATGAATTGGTTGAAGTTCTAGTCATGAAGCAAACCGAAAACCTCCTCAAAAAGGAGTTTTCGGTCAAGACCTTAGAGTTTTCGGTCAAGGTGACCGAAAACCCCATCCTACATATACATTTCATGATCATTTGGATCATTCATTCCTTTTCAAAGCTAGAAACATTCATTCTCTCTCAAGTATCATAAGATCTTCTTGCAAATTCTCGAAAATGTAAGTGTTTCTTTCCCCTTGATTTGTTATTAGATCTTCCTAACTAGTAACACCCTTCAATTTCATCCATTAACTTCATATTTTGGGTTTGATCTTCAAGAACACCAAGAACACACACTAGTGTTTTGGTCCAAAATCAACTCTATTAGCCTCTAAATCGTAAGTATTACTTTCCTATACTTGTTATCTAGTTGAAACTCTTGATTTAGGGCCTTGAAATCGTCATTTATCCAAGAACAAAAGGTGTTTTCTGTCTAGTGCATCTCCTTAGTCCGAAAACCCTTATAAAGGGTGCAAAATGACTTTAAGCCTTTCCTAATACTTAGTATTGAGTCTAGAACACTTCATTGATTGTGGAAAGCCCTTAAAAATCACCAAACATCATGAGTTTTCGGCCAACCATTTGGACCGAAAACCATTTGGACCGAAAACTCTTTAGACCGAAAACCATTTGGACTGAAAACCCTCTGGGCCGAAAACCTCAAGAAACATACTACTTGGACCGAAAACTCCTTTAAGTGGCTATACAACCCTTAGATGCAACCCTTGGTACTTGAATCAAAGTGTTTTCCATGTCCTAAGGTGTCTTGACTTGATTAATTAGTTGTTAATTGACTAATTGGATACATATATGTGTTATTATATGTTAAATAGGATCCGTGTGTGTGCTCAAGTCTTCACTTGACACTTAGCATCCTATACCATCCGTTCATCCAAACCACTCACTACAGGTGAGTTCATACCCCTTAATCAACCTTTTAAATGCTTTTTAAATGCTTTTATGGGGGGAATACAAGTTGAAACATTATAGTTATTATATCAATCACATGTGATTAATAACTATCAAACAAATGGATCTTACTACACTGTTAACCGTTTTATCAAACAAAAGGATCTTACTACACTGTTAGCCGTTTTATCAAACAAATGGATTTTACTACTTTTCAAACAGTGTTATCAAACAAACTACTTCAAAAATTTTATCAAACTCTTTTACATGTTAAACTCTTTATCAAACTTGTTTCTATATGCCAAACTGCTGTCAAATCGTTTTATGAAATAACATCAAGTCTTCAATACTTATTTAAACTCTTCAAAAGGTTTTACAAAAATTCTTTGTCTTTTAAACTTATATGATGTCAAATGCATATCTATATAGATATAGTTATATAAGTAAGATTGAAAGGACTTAGGACTGATAGCTCACCTTACTTCCTGTTCCTTGTTTGGTTGTGGACTTAGGGTATCAGATGTTTGTCCGAAGGTCGTTTGAATCTTAATTATATATTATGTATAGGTATATAGATATAAAGGTTCCTTCATTCAGTTCAATGCCTTTGGGTAGCAAAGGTATACAAACATGTTCATTCATACAATCAACATTTTTAGTAAACTATAATAGGTATAGTTTAGGGAGTTACTAATACTATTACTAGAACAACGAAACATACAAAGAGTCAATTCATACATGAGTCAATATATACTATTATGAGAAACTAGGAGAGTATACTATACATTAGTACAGAAAGAACATTTCTACATTATGACTTACTATACAAACATTTTTTTACGATAAAACAATGTGATACACCATTTAAGGATACAACGACACTGTGTTGTATCAATTTGTAATCAGAGTCTCCTGGAGGGAGAGCGGGAATCTTGTGTATAGATCTATACGGGACAGACACTCCCACACCCTGAATGCTAGCTACATTCCCAGCCGATAAGGCCAAGGGGTGAAAAAATGTTACCTCATTACATATGACACCGGAGGGTCATCTTTTATTCGGTCGTCGATCAGCATGGTTACATACGAGTTCACATTTAAACCTTTAATTAACCGACTTAAGATTAAAGGCAAATAGACTCTCTGAGGCGTATTGTTCATTTAATACCACCTAGAGTCTGCATTTCATTACTTTAGACTCTCCGAGGCGTATTGTTCATTTAATACCACCTGGAGTCTGCATTTCATTACTTTAGACTCTCCGAGGCGTATTGTTCATTTAATACCACCTGGAGTCTGCATTTCATTACTTTAGACTCTCCGAGGCGTATTGTTCATTTAATACCACCTGGAGTCTGCATTTCATTACTTTAGACTCTCCGAGGCGTATTGTTCTTTTAATACCACCTGGAGTCTGCATTTCATTACTTTGGACTCCCCAAGGCGTATTGTTCATTTAATACCACCTGGAGTCTATATTTCATTACTTTAGACTCTCTGAGGCGTATTGTTCATTTAATACCACCCGGAGTCTGCATTTCATTACTTTAGACTCTCCGAGGCGTATTGTTCATTTAATACTACCTTGAATCTGCATTTCATTACTTTAGACTCCCCGAGGCGTACTATACATTTAGTACTACCTGGAGTCTGTATTTCATCACTTTATAACCAACAGTGTCACTGCTGAGGTAAAATATTATTTTCCCTATTACATTTACTTTGTGATCTTGTCACATACACATTTAAGAATAACTATATTTAGTTAATGATTGTCTTACTGGGGAAAATACACACTTCCACAAGAAACAAACATACATTTCATTTGATGCCTTGGTAGAAGGCTGCGTTAAGTAGAAAATATATGATTTTCTAAGATTTACAAACATTTACAAACGTTTCACAAACATACGAACATTTACAAACTTATATTTCAAACACATACAAACATTTTACTTACAAGAAATGACACTAAAATACTTATGAACTCACCAGCTTTAATACTGATAAACTCTTTCAAAATAACTTGTATTCTCAGGTCATCAGTAGACAGGTACCAATGCCAGGTTTTAAGAAGATGGAGCTCGTTCAAGACCCATCTCTTATTTTGATTTACATTTTAGAGTCTTATAACCATCACAGAACACACTTGTATTAAAATTATATTATTAATGCAATGGATGATGTTGTTACTTGTTTACTACTATTCATTGTTGTGATACTGTACATGAAGTCCTCCACCCCAGAACGTTTCCGCCGTTCCGGTTTTGGGGTGTGACAGATTGGTATCAGAGCATTGTTTATAGTGAATCGAGTATATCAACCCATAAAAGATATACAAACTATAAACGCACCAGGATTAAAACACTCTGACCAAGAGTCTATACTTTTAAATAATAAAATATTTAACTAAGTATAATTACCTGCATTCATGCTAAAAATCAGTGTCACTAGGACAGAACAAAAGTATTACGATTTTTGGGCAGCACAAGTAGACTTAGAGACATATAGTCAAGTCTGGGAAGATATAGCCTGATCAACTATATTATCCGAGGCGTGACTAGCATGTGCCTAAGGGTGGTTGTGAGGTTGCAACAAGTCTATACACTTACCAACAATACCACAACGAAAACCTTAGAACAAAACATAAACCTAAAATACTATAGGAGTATTTTGTGTTACTATAATTTACTTATGTGCAAACTAAAAAGGCCTTATAACTACCTAATTAGTACTTTTATTTAGTTATTTCTTATACCCCTTTTTTCGCATAGATAACATGGCTGGATTCCATCCCCACGGCGACTTATACTTCCCTAACCAAGGTAATGGAGGAGGGTTTGAAGCCGAGCCAGAAAATGATCACCCAATCCCTATGGATGATCACCAGGCTGAAGGCTTTGCAGATGGTTCTGACTCCGAGCCTGAAGTTGAGAACCTACCCCCGATGGCTCTTGTCCCAAATCCTAACCCTCGTCCGGCTTTTCAAGGCCCGACGCCTCCATGGGTGGAAAGCTTGGAAACATGGAGCCAAGAACAGAATCAGCCCATACCATTCAACGGAGACCAAAGCTTTTATGACCTGAGCGAAGGAGGCTCAGCAGATAGAGTCTTGCCAATCCTGGTCTGCAGAGTTGCCCGAAACGAAATTCAGGGCAGGACAGCTCTCCATCGAATCATGGAAGTTGATGCCAATGCGAGGATGCATACCATCCGCACCATTCATCTGGAAGATACTCGTGAGAGATCTAGGGGAGACCACGAGACCCTGCAACAAGAGCTAGCTGAAACTCGAGCTGAAGTCATAGAGCTCCGAGTACGCCAAAGGGTGTACGAAAGGCACCTACTTGATGTGGAGCGTCAGCTGGCTGAACTAAGAGTTCACCCAAGGGATAACCGTCACCAGTAGGAGATATTCTACCTTTATTTCATTGGTCGAAAGAATAGTCTTCCTATCTATGCTCCAAGTAGCACTTTTCTATGTAACTAACCCTGTACTGTAAGTACTTTCTAGTTAGGCCAGTATGTCGTCCAAACTTTTCTACTTCGGATATGATGTAAGACCTACTCCAAGGTCATTTTTCCCAAAACGTATTACATCTTAAATATCAATGATATTGACAGTCGGCTAATTTCTGTGCCAATCCTTGTTCAAATACTTTCGTTTTGCTGTCGTTAGAATCCTATCTAAACCTCACGTCGTCAAATAATTGAGCTATGGTGAATTAGCTCAAGGATCACTTCCAATTCTTGTCAAAGGTTGAATCCGGTTATCCACCAACCAATGATAGTCTAGTTCAAAATAGCAATTGTCTAGTGAACATTTTACGAACTTACTTCAACTCTTTTCCAGTACTGCATCATAGGGATGTAGGTCAAACCATCGAGAACAGTTTAACAAAACAAAAAATTTACATATACATGATTGAGTAGAATACATCTAGGACCGACCATAATCACTCACAAACTCCTTTTCTTGTCAAAAAGCAGAATCATGTCGTCTTCTAGAAACAGTCAACCGAGCGAAGAAACCCCGATCCTTCATATAGACGCCGCTACATTCCAAGCCGCGGTAACAGCTGCCGTGACAGCTGTCTTTGCACAGTTCAACGCAATCAACGCAGTCAAGGCTGGAAAAGGTGTTGACAGTTCACATTGTGGTAACCACCCGGGAAATCAACAAATGATAAATGTTACGAGCACCCAAAGCCGCAAAGCAGAGGGTAAGAAACGAAGGCGTCAAGCCTACAAGGAGCGCAAACGATCTCAAAAAGTTGCCAAGCAACAGCAACAAGTGGCAACCCCTGCCACTTCAACACCGTTCAGACCATATGAGGGAAAACTCCCGAAGTGTATAAAGTGTACTTTTCATCATACAGGAGTTTGCCGTGATCCGCAATGTACAAATTGCAATCAAATGGGGCACACTATTGGTATATGTAGGGCGCCGGCACAAACCGTCTTCCAAATCACTAACATCGGGGTCAGCCCGGCTTGTTATGGTTGTGGTGAGACCGGACACTATAAAAGGAGTTTTCCAAAGGGGAAGAGCAACGCAAGCGCTCGTGTCCACATAACTCCGACTCGACACTTCACTTCCACCACCGATGCTGGGGCAAGCCAGATTTGTCCTTTATGCGGTGAGATAGGACATCTCAAGAAGGATTGTCCCATAACAAAGAACTCTGGCGCAGACGGGAAGATTCTAAGGATCACTGCTGAAGGAGAGACTACTCCGGACCCACGTTGAAATCCTAGGGCGTTTCCGTTATATTAGACTTATAAGCTGTTAAAAACTAGTGCAACTCGAGTCGTATCTTTTGCGAGATCCCGTCAGTCAGGGACTCTCGTGCTGCGTGTACTTGCTTTTGTAGTATACCTTGTTCGCAGCAGCAGTCTTGTAAGATAAGCTAAAGTACTGAAACTCTGTCAAGTTGCACCATTATGTTTCTGTAGCACCTTTATAATCTAATCTAACGCCTCTTATTTCGAGTAGTCCGACATTATCATGAAATATGAGTCAATTCGATCCTCACAATACCAGTCTCGTGCAAAAATCCTTTTCCCCATAGTCTCCTTTCTAGCGAAACTGTCATTCCAGAACTCCGAGATACTCATGCGAGGGGTATCTTATGTTTCGTATCCTTCCCGAAGAAACCTCCCCGGAATACCACTCTTACAGTACGTCAAGTTCCATCCGAAGACCCATACGGTTAATCCATCGCTGAGGAATATATACGCAAGGGTGGTATATAATCAAGGTTCTACAAGTTTAGAATTGGTGGTTCCGCTTTAACTTCTTTTCCTTGTTTGGATGTAAGCTAGAGAAGAAACATTTATTCGACGTCCTTTTCAATCTTAATCATATACGACCCGTGTACGCGAAGCCGTGATTGATGAAGCAAATATGACTTCCAGAAAAGAACTTCAGGACGAAGACCGCTCCAGAATACGAGTGATCGCACTGCCATGCGAATAAACTTAGGAGCCAATCAAATGCCTTTCCCACCGATCGAGACAAGAGATTCAGATAGAACAGAAAACTCCCAGGATTACCTTCGCAACGTCAAGTCGAGTTCAGGATCGACTTAGTTCCAGGGGCTACCCCAGTAGCCAAATCGCCCTATCGTCTAGCACCTGCATAGATGCAAGAACTGTCCAGTCAACTTAACGAACTGCTCAGCAAGGGCTTTATAAGACCAAGCTTCTCACCCTGGGGAGCTCCAGTCTTAATCATCAAGAAGAAAGACGGATCGTTTCGTATGTGCATCGACTACAGGGAGCTCAACAAACTAACCATCAAAAAATCGTTACCCTTTGCCTCTCATAGACGATTTAGTTGATCAACTGCAAGGGGCGAACTTATTTTTAAAAGTCGATCCAAGATCCGGGTATCACCAACTACGAGTATTAAGTGAGGATGTACCGAAGACAGCCTTCCGAACTCGTTATTGACACTACGAATTCGTAGTGATGCCGTTCGGATTAACAAACGCGCCCGCAGTATTCATAGATTTAATGAATAGGGTGTGTCGTCCTTACTTGGATCAGTTCGTCATCGTCTTCATCGATGACATACTTATCTACTCTCGTAGTAAGGAGGAGCATAGTCAAGATATTCAGCAGGTCTTGGAAACATTTCGATCAGAAAAGCTCTACGCGAAATTCTCTTAAATGCGAGTTTGGATTCGAAGGGTCAAATTCCTGTGTCACGTTGTTAGTAAAGAGGGAATTCATGTAGACACTTCCAAAATCCAGGCCATTGAGAATGGTCAGATCCGAAGACACCTACATCAATTTTTAAATTTCTAGGTATCGCAGACTATTATAGTAGGTTCTTTCAGAACTTCTCACGATTCGCGAAGCCCCTTACAACTTTGACCCAGAAGGGCGTGGCCTTTGACTGGGAAGAGAAGCAGGAGAGAGCGTTCCAAACGCTAAAACGAGCCTTGTGCACCGCGACAATACTATCCCTCCCAAAAAGGAATAGAAGACTTTGTAGTCTATTGCGATGCGTCCAAATCCAGGGCTCAGTTGCATTTGGATGCAACGAGGTAAGGTCATTACCTAAGCCTCCCGTCAGTTTGAGACACTCAAAGCTAGCTATGAAATACACGATCTAGGGTTAGAGAGAATCGATAGAGAAGATCGTTCAGATTAGTGGACGATTGAAAGCCTCTAGAGACCGACATAAAAGTTTCGCAGGGCTTTTCGAGATTCTCGGTAGAATCGGCCCTGTAGCTTACACACTCAACCTACCCCGCAAACTTAGTAACGTACATTCTACTTTCCATGTCTCGAACTTGAAAAAGTGTCTGTCCGACGAGACTCTTGTAATCCCACTCGACGAGATCGAGATCAACGAGAGCCTCAACTGCGTGGAAGAACCTATAGAGATCATGGACCGAGAGGTCAAGCAAACGAAACAAAGCCAAATCCCGATAGTGAAGGTTCGCTGGAACGCCAAGCGAGGACCTAAATTCACTTGGGAGTGCGAGGATCAGTTGAAACTGAAATACCCTCATCTTTTTACTTAGTTATTTGTAACTACTTATTTGCTTAAACTCTAATTTCGGGACGAAATTCCTTCTAACGGGGGGATGATGTGACAATCCGAAATTTCTAGCTTGTATAAACATTCAAATTTATCAGATTTAGTCTTGTTTGTTAACTTTTAGCCCTATTTGGAGTCTATTCGAGTATTCTAAACTTAGTACATCAAAGGAATCAGTGTTAGGATGAATTGGTTGAAGTTCTAGTCATGAAGCAAACCGAAAACCTCCTCAAAAAGGAGTTTTCGGTCAAGACCTTAGAGTTTTCGGTCAAGGTGACCGAAAACCCCAACCTACATATATATTTCATGATCATTTGGATCATTCTTTCCTTTTCAAAGCTAGAAACATTCATTCTCTCTCAAGTATCATAACATCTTCTTGCAAATTCTCGAAAATGTAAGTGTTTCTTTCCCCTTGATTTGTTATTAGATCTTCCTAACTAGTAACACCCTTCGATTTCATCCATTAACTTCAACTTTTGGGTTTGATCTTCAAGAACACCAAGAACACCAAGAACACCACGAACACACACTAGTGTTTTGGTCCCAAATCAACTCTATTAGCCTCTAAATCGTAAGTATTACTTCCCTATACTTGTTATCTAGTTGAAACTCTTGATTTAGGGCCTTGAAATCGTCATTTATCCAAGAAAAAAAGGTGTTTTCGGTCTAGTGCATCTCCTTAGACCGAAAACCCTTATAAAGGGTGCAAAATGACTTTAAGCCTTTCCTAATACTTAGTATTAAGTCTAGAACACTTCATTGATTGTGGAAAGCCCTTAAAAATCACCAAACATCATGAGTTTTCGGCCAAGCATTTGGACCGAAAACACTTTGGACCGAAAACCATTTGGACCGAAAACCCTTTGGGCCGAAAACCTCAAGAAACATACTACTTGGACCGAAAACTCCTTTAAGTGGCTATACAACCCTTAGATGCAACCCTTGGTACTTCTAGCACTTGAATCAAAGTGTTTTCCATGTCCTAGGGTGTCTTGACTTGATTAATTAGTTGTTAATTGACTAATTGGATACATATATGTGTTATTATATGTTAAATAGGATCCGTGTGTGTGCTCAAGTCTTCACTTGACACTTAGCATCCTATACCATCCGTTCATCCAAACCACTCACTACAGGTGAGTTCATACCCCTTAATCAACCTTTTAAATGCTTTTTAAATGCTTTTATGGGGGGAATACAAGTTGAAACATTATAGTTATTATATCAATCACATGTGATTAATAACTATCAAACAAATGGATCTTACTACACTGTTAACCGTTTTATCAAACAAAAGGATCTTACTACACTGTTAGCCGTTTTATCAAACAAATGGATTTTACTACTTTTCAAACAGTGTTATCAAACAAACTACTTCAAAAATTTTATCAAACTCTTTTACATGTTAAACTCTTTATCAAACTTGTTTCTATATGCCAAACTGCTGTCAAATCGTTTTATGAAATAACATCAAGTCTTCAATACTTATTTAAACTCTTCAAAAGGTTTTACAAAAATTCTTTGTCTTTTAAACTTATATGATGTCAAATGCATATCTATATAGATATAGTTATATAAGTAAGATTGAAAGGACTTAGGACTGATAGCTCACCTTACTTCCTGTTCCTTGTTTGGTTGTGGACTTAGGGTATCAGATGTTTGTCCGAAGGTCGTTTGAATCTTAATTATATATTATGTATAGGTATATAGATATAAAGGTTCCTTCATTCAGTTCAATGCCTTTGGGTAGCAAAGGTATACAAACATGTTCATTCATACAATCAACATTTTTAGTAAACTATAATAGGTATAGTTTAGGGAGTTACTAATACTATTACTAGAACAACGAAACATACAAAGAGTCAATTCATACATGAGTCAATATATACTATTATGAGAAACTAGGAGAGTATACTATACATTAGTACAGAAAGAACATTTCTACATTATGACTTACTATACAAACATTTTTTTACGATAAAACAATGTGATACACCATTTAAGGATACAACGACACTGTGTTGTATCAATTTGTAATCAGAGTCTCCTGGAGGGAGAGCGGGAATCTTGTGTATAGATCTATACGGGACAGACACTCCCACACCCTGAATGCTAGCTACATTCCCAGCCGATAAGGCCAAGGGGTGAAAAAATGTTACCTCATTACATATGACACCGGAGGGTCATCTTTTATTCGGTCGTCGATCAGCATGGTTACATACGAGTTCACATTTAAACCTTTAATTAACCGACTTAAGATTAAAGGCAAATAGACTCTCTGAGGCGTATTGTTCATTTAATACCACCTAGAGTCTGCATTTCATTACTTTAGACTCTCCGAGGCGTATTGTTCATTTAATACCACCTGGAGTCTGCATTTCATTACTTTAGACTCTCCGAGGCGTATTGTTCATTTAATACCACCTGGAGTCTGCATTTCATTACTTTAGACTCTCCGAGGCGTATTGTTCATTTAATACCACCTGGAGTCTGCATTTCATTACTTTAGACTCTCCGAGGCGTATTGTTCTTTTAATACCACCTGGAGTCTGCATTTCATTACTTTGGACTCCCCAAGGCGTATTGTTCATTTAATACCACCTGGAGTCTATATTTCATTACTTTAGACTCTCTGAGGCGTATTGTTCATTTAATACTACCTGAAATCTGCATTTCATTACTTTAGACTCCCCGAGGCGTACTATACATTTAGTACTACCTGGAGTCTGTATTTCATCACTTTATAACCAGCAGTGTCACTGCTGAGGTAAAATATTATTTTCCCTATTACATTTACTTTGTGATCTTGTCACATACACATTTAAGAATAACTATATTTAGTTAATGATAGTCTTACTGGGGAAAATACACACTTCCACAAGAAACAAACATACATTTCATTTGATGCCTTGGTAGAAGGCTGCGTTAAGTAGAAAATATAGGATTTATAAGATTTACAAACATTTACAAACGTTTCACAAGCATACAAACATTTACAAACTTATATTTCAAACACATACAAACATTTTACTTACAAGCAATGACACTAAAATACTTATGAACTCACCAGCTTTAATACTGATAAACTCTTTCAAAATAACTTGTATTCTCAGGTCATCAGTAGACAGGTACCAATGCCATGTTTTAAGAAGATGGAGCTCGTTCAAGACCCATCTCTTATTTTGATTTACATTTTAGAGTCTTATAACCATCACAGAACACACTTGTATTAAAATTATATTATTAATGCAATGGATGATGTTGTTGCTTGTTTACTACTATTCATTGTTGTGATACTGTACATGAAGTCCTCCACCGCGGAATGAAGTCCATCGCTGCCCGAGATTCATACAACAGGCACTAAGTCCATAGCTGCCAAGGTAATCAAAGGGATAGGCACGAAGTCCATCGCTGCCCGAGATTCATACAACAGGCACTAAGTCCATAGCTGCCAAGGTAACCAAAGGAATAGGCACGAAGTCCATCGCTGCCCAAGATTCATACAACAAGCACTAAGTCCATAGCTGCCAAAGTTCATCTATACGGTACTAAATCCATAGCTACCAACATACATGTATATAGTACTAAATCCATAGCTACCAACGTACATCTATACAGTACTAAATCCATAGCTACCAATGTACATCTATTCCGTCTTTCATCCTTCATTCTTTATCTACCCATATTTTACTCGACATATTTGTAGATATAAAATACATATACAGTTTAAAATCTGTATAAAACATTCTTTCATCTACCCATGTTTTACCCAACATATTTGTAGATATAAAATACATATACAGTTTAAAATCTGTATAAAACATTCATTCAACGTCCATCTCAAATAAACAAACAACATATATACACATAGTACGTATTTTATATAAAATACTTCATATCTATGTGTAAGATGAAAGTAAGTATACACTCACTTGATAAGACGGCGTTTGGACAGCACTTCGTCCCTTAAAACAATATTCTTCGATGAAACCGGGATGTTTTCTCAAAAACTGGTCTTCACGTGGGCAGAGTTTCGGCTCGAAAACTATTTTTCTCGGGATCTTCGGGCTCTCCGGGGCTTGCTTACGATGTTAGGATGATATAATAGGGTTAGGGGTAATTTTTGCAATATTTAAGAAAGTATAGGGGAGAGATAATGAAAGTTGTAAACAAAATTCGGAAGGCATCATCCGCTATTTATAGGGGCTGAATCACGATATACGCTGGGCGTAAATCCAAGGTATGTTAGGCGTACATCCTTAATAGCCACTACGTTGGGCGTACAGCTTAGTACGCTGGGCGTAGAAGCTTAGTGGCTTTGGACGTATCGATGGTACAAGATACGTGTCGCATGCGAGGAAGTAGGTAACGTGGCCAACTCCGGATCACACACACGAGTACGCTGGGCGTACTCCGCGGGGCGTACACAGATTTTCCAAACTTCAACAATTCGTAACTTTCGCATACGAACTCCGTTTTTGACGTTCTTTATATCCACGCATAGGTGAGACTATTCTCTACAACTTTCATTTAGACTCTGTTGGCTAATTTTGACTTTATTTTTAAAGTTATATTTTTAACAGGCCGGGACAGGAAAAGTCCATTAAAAATTCATAACTTCTTCATCTGACGTTCGTTTTCGTCTGTCTTTTTACTGTTGAACTACTATCAACAAGATCTTAAATTCTCGTTTAGGTTGTGTCGGCTAAAAATCGTTCGATCTCATATTCGAACTTCGGGCTGCATACTGCTAAGCCGAAACTTAGAAAAATCATAACTTCCTCATACGAAGTCAGATTTGGGCGTTCTTTCTATGCATGCTCTCGGTTTAACAAACACTACGACTTTCGTTTAGATTGCTAAGGCTAAAAATCGCTTTATCTTAAATTCACTTTTTACGTCACACAGCGTCGTGCTGGTTCTGTCGCGAAACTTCGACAGGTCATAACTTCTTCGTTATAACTCAGATTTCGGTATTCTTTTATATCTCTGGAATCATTGTTTCAACCACTACAACTTTCTTCATAGATATTATCTTTATCTACTATTTATTTTCGACGCTTATTTTTATCCTTAATCATAATAATTAAGTTTAAAGCACATAATTCATTCTTATTACTTTAAAACGAATTCCAATGGTTGACCTATACTATTATATCATCATTAATGCTTTGACCCAAAAACATGGGTGTTACACGTCCCCCTTTGGGTAAAGTTGGCTTCTATCTCTACTATTTCAAGGTTGGTCTTCGTGTGCCTCCCTCCACGTTCTTTGGGTCGATTATTGAAGCATATAAGATTCATACTTTTCAGTTAAAACCTAATTCGATTTCGAAGGTTATCTGCTTTGAGTTTCTTTGTCATGCCTCTTTGGTTGTACCCACCGTTGTTTTATTCCAGTACTTTTTAGTATTTGTAGTAACGGGACATAGTATTATTTTCGGTCTACAGGACGGAGTTTTATTGAGGGTCTTCCCGATTCCATAAAAATTGGAAAAATGAGTTCATCTGGTCAAATGACTCTTGCTTCCCCTATTAGAATGAATTTCATCTTCCTGGTGTGATCGATGATCAAAAGCCTGGCATGACTAGTGATTTAAGTCATGATATAGATAATATTTCTCATTTCAATGTGATGATGAATAAGTTTCCTGAAGCCGTATTAGGTCAGGTTGGCATGAGTGTTTATTGGTTGCGCCTTGGCATTGTTCCCACTTTGTTTGTGCATGGTCCATGTATTTTTCTTTCAAAAATATTGCTCCCTCTTGCTTTCTATATGTGTACTCATCTTATGTTAATTTTGCTTAGATGGAGATCGATTACCATTCCTTTTGTCTGATTTTGTGGATGGTAAGATTGTGGCGCGCGATCTTGGCTTTGATTACTTTGACCTTCCTCTTATCGATGATAGTTTTACTTATAGTGGTAGTACTGGTAGTAACACACAAGAGGAGGAGGGGTGGGGGATTCTGAATCGTTAGTTGGGGTTCATGACTCCTACGATGAAGGAAAGCAGTCCTCCTCATGATGATAATGTTCAGCACCCGTCCGGTCTCATTTATTGTAACATCCCAATTTCGAGTCCAAAAATTTCTTTTGTAATTAAGTAATTTATAAAATCGTTTACAAAAAACATTGTCAATATCATATCAATCCATAAACCATCATGAACATGTCTCAAAATCAAAACATCGAATAGTAATAAAAATCAGAGCACAATCTCAGGAAACTCATTGCGGAAACCATGTGTGTGTGTGTGATGCGTTGCTACGCCGCCGGCTCCTTCCCCTTGGATGAAGAGGTACCTGAAACCAAAACTGAAACTGTAAGCACAAAGCTTAGTGAGTTCCCCCATCATACCACATACCATACAATCATACAAGTTGCCGGACAATTCTGGGGTGCCCGACCTACCCATGTCAAGCCATTCGGGGGTGCTGACTACCCGTGTCAAGCCATTCTGGGGTGCCGACTACCCGTGTCAGGCCATTCTGGGGTGCCTGTCTACCCTTCGGTCTATCTCACCCGGTCACGGGGACTATTTCACCCCCTACTACTATCACATAATAAACTATCATAAACATGTTGTCAGACATATCTGGGGTGTGCGACCTACCCTTCGGTCCTAACAACCGATCGGGGGACTATTCCCCTCGCACTACCACTATCACATAGAACTTAGCATACTGGCACATAGAACATATCAAGTAATAGCAACCAGAAAATTATCACAAAGACAATCATCTTAATTGTAATCAACTACTAGTGGGTCAGCCTTGGTGCCTTAGACCCACTTCTACTGGAAGGTAACTCACCTCAATGTTGCGTAGTGTCTGAACTGTCCCCGGCGTGGAAATCGACTTTCCTCCACTCCTCAATCCTTACACGAAAATTTTATTAAGTCATCAATTCGTACTCACAAACCCCATAAGGGTCAACCCAAATTCTGGTCAAGGTCAACTTTGGTCAAAGTCAACCTTCAATTGACTTGACTCGCCGAGTTGGTCTACCAACTCGTCGAGTCCCTCTTCCTCCAAAATGATCCAACTATCGACTCCACCCGTCGAGTCTAGCAACAACTTGACGGGTCCTCCTTCAACCATAATATCGGGACCATCTTCAACCGACTCGCCGAGTTCCCCTTGGACTCGTCGAGTTCATCTCCCTCTTAAGAATGTGTTCAGTCTATGACTCGCCGAGTTGTATGAACAACTCGTCGAGTCCATCTTCATGGTTTGGGAGATTGCCTTGGACTCGCCGATTTTGCTCATACACTCACCGAGTCCCATGATTTCCAGGTCTATAATCTCATCCAACTTTGTTGAGTCCTTCTCTAGACTCAACCAGACCCCCAAAATAGCAAAGGTTGGGGAACCACTACCCGACTCGCCGAGTCCCAAGAACAACTCGCCGAGTCTGCTAAGGTCCATGACCATAAACTTGATTTCTGCTAAGCTCATCTCATCCAAAGGGTAGATCTGACCTCCTAGGGTCGATATAACACGTAAAGCCACGAACTTTACGTCCATGCATGGGTCTATAAGCTTAAAAGGACCAAAAATGAGACCCACAAGATGCATGGGGCTCTCATGGCCATAGAGTTGGCACCTTTATGCCATGAGACCCCTCCAAAGACCAAGATCTGAAGCCATAACTCTATATTACAGTCCACAACCCGAAAATGGCTTAGAATGCCCTAAATATACCAAAATCCAAGCCCTAAAGATGAATAAACACTTGGAAGATCAAGATAGAAGCTTTTTACCTTAAATGAGCTGGAAATGGAACACAATCTCTGGATCTTCTAGCTTCAACTTGAACTCCCAAGCTCCTTTCCTCTTCTCAAGTTTCACAATCCACCAAAATGCACAAAAAAAATGGCCTTGGAACACTCAAACAAGGCTAGGGTTTCAGGCTAATGTCTTCTGGAAGTATAAGGGACGATGCAGGCTGAGATGGGGAGGGATAAGTTGTTTAAATAGGGTGCAAACCCTCAAATTTAGGGTTTCACTCAACCAGCATCTACTCGCCGAGTCGGTATCCCGACTCGTCGAGTAGATCACTTAAACTTCCCGCGGATCACGAGTCTACTCGACGATTTGGGCCCCCAACTCGTCGAGTCCCAGAGAAAAATATATGAATTACTTGAATTAAATGCATACCAGGAATCAGGTGTTACAAATCTCCCCCACTTATTTTAGACTTCGTCCTCGAAGTCTGCTGCTAGGTCCTGAAAAAGCTCGGGGTAATGTTCCCTCGTCTCGTCCTTCGGCTCCCATGTCCATTCCGAGCCCTTACGGTGCTGCCACTGCACCTTTACCAGCTCCACTCTCTTGTTCCTTAGAATCTTCGACTTCCTATCAAGGATCGCCACTGGCTGCTCGATGTAGTTCAGGCTTCCATCAACCTGAATATCTTCTAAAGGCACCACTGCCGAATCGTCCACCAAAAATTTCCGCAACTGGGAGACGTGAAAAGTGTTGTGAATCTGACTGAGTTCGGCTGGCAGGTCCAACCTATATGCCACCTTGCCCACCCGGGCTACAACCATGAAGGGTCCAATATATATGGGCCCCAGCTTGCCCTGCTTCCTGAATCGAATGACGCCCTTTCAAGGCGACACTTTCAGGAGTACCATATCCCCGACCTGGAACTCCAGGTCCGATCGACCCTTGTCGGCATAACTTTTATGCCGACTCTGAGCGGTCTGAAGCATGCTCCGAACCTTCTGGATCCTCTCTGTAGTCTTGAGTACCACCTCGGTACTCCTCATGACCCTCTGGCCAACCTCACCCCAGCATATCGGGGTCCTTCACTTCCTCTCGTACAACATCTCGAAAGGAGGACGGTCGATACTCGCATGATAGCTGTTATTATAGGAAAACTCCGCCAGAGGAAGGTAAGTATCCCAACTACCTCTGAAGTCTAAAACACACGCCCGCAGCATATCCTCCAGAGTCTGGATGGTCCGCTCGCTCTGACCATCCGTCTGCGGGTGAAAGGTGGTGCTAAAGTGCAGACAAGTACTCAGCTCGTCATGAAACTTCTTCCAGAACCTGGAAGTGAACCGCACATCCCTGTCGGAAATCACCGAAACCGGCACCCCGTGCCGAGCCACTACCTCCCTGATATAAATGTCGGCCAACTTTTCGGCCGAAATGCTCTCCTGAATCAGAATAAAATAGGCGCTCTTGTTCAATCGATCAACGATGACCCAAATCGAATCTACCCCCCGTGCGGTCCTGGGAAGCTTCGTGATGAAATCCATAGTGATATCCTCCCATTTCCACAGCGGGATATCCAACGGCTGGATCTTGCCATGAGGCCTCTGGTGCTCTGCCTTGACCTTCCTGCAGGTCAGGCATCTCTCCACAAACCAAGCTACATCCCTCTTCATACAGGGCCACCAATAATCAGGACGAAGATCCTTGTACATCTTCGTTGCCCCGGGATGAATAGAAAACCTGGATTTGTGCGCCTCCTCCATCAATACCTGGCGCACACCTCCATGATATGGGACCCACACCCTACGGTGAAGAGTCAACAATCCACGGCTGTCGTAATCGAAGGAGGAAACCTGACCCACAATACGCTCGCTCTTCCGATGTTCCTCCTTCATGGCCTCCAGTTGGGCCTCTCGGATCTGCTCCAAAAGTGGAGTCACTACGGTCATCCGCAAGAAAATATCCCTGACTGGCGCTGCCTTGCGGCTAAGCGCATCAACCACAACATTGGCCTTCCCTGGGTGGTACAGGATCTCACAATCATAATCCTTCACCACGTCTAACCACCGACGCTGCCTCATGTTCAGATTCGACTGATCCATGAGGTACCTCAGACTCTTGTGATCCGTGTAGATGGTACAACGGACCCCATAAAGGTAATGACACCAAATCTTCAGGGCGAAGACAACAACCCCCAGCTCCAAGTCATGCGTCGGATAGTTTGCCTCATGAGGCTTCAGCTGCCTCGAAGCGTAATCAATAACATGCCCTCTCTGCATCAATACCGCGCCCAAACCCGAGATGGACGCATCGCAATATACTACAAAAGTGCCTCGCACAATCTCTGTCTCAACGTCTCAAATGCGGCCTGCTGCTCAGGCCCCCAGCGAAAGACCACGCCTTTCCTCGTCAACCGGGTCAGGGGAACAACTATCTTGGAGAAGTCCTGAATGAATCTCCGATAATAGCCTGTCAGTCCCAGAAAGCTCCGAATCTCAGATGGAGACCTCGGAACTTCCCACCTCATCACGGCTTCTACCTTGGTCAGGTCAACCGAAATCCCGTTCTGGTTGACAAGGTGCCCAATAAACTGCACCTCGTGCAACCAGAACTCGCACTTGGAGAACTTAGCATACAAGCTCTCCCTCCTCAAAGTATCCAGAACCTCCTGCAAGTGCTCCTCATGCTGCTCCTGCGTCTTGGAATAAACCAAGATGTCATCGATGAAAACTATCACAGACCGATCCAACATCGGTCTGCACACGTGGTTCATGAGATCCATGAACGCGGCAGGAGCATTGGTGAGCCCGAATGGCATCACCACGAACTCATAGTGACCATAACACGTCTGAAAAGCAGTCTTCTGCACATCCTCCTCTCTGACCCTCATCTGATGATAACCGAAACG
The DNA here is from genome assembly GCF_052849685.1 of Lactuca virosa. NCBI lineage: Eukaryota > Viridiplantae > Streptophyta > Magnoliopsida > Asterales > Asteraceae > Lactuca > Lactuca virosa. The sequence continues at coordinate 116,765,265 of NC_136431.1, forward strand.
CATATCAATCTTGGAGAACCAAGATGCTCCCTGGAGATGGTCAAAGAGGTCATCAATCCTGGGGAGTGGATAACGGTTCTTCACCGTTACCTTATTCAGCTCCCGATAATCTATACACATCCGATGCGACCCGTCCTTCTTCTTCACAAACAAAATCGGGGCTCCCCAGGGCGAACTGCTCGGTCTAATGAATCCCTTGTCTAACAGCTCCTGCAGTTGTGTAGACAACTCCTACATCTCAGGAATAGCCAACCGATACGGTGCTTTGGCTATCGGAGCCGCACCCGGGACTAGGTCGATCCTGAACTCTACCTGCCTCTCCGGAGGTATCCCGGGTAACTCCTCGGGGAATACATCCGCGAACTCTCGTACCACTGGCACATCGCCCACCGTCGCCTTACCCGCCTCCCAGGTATCTGTAACATAGGCGACATATCCTGCGCAACCCTGCTGGAGGTAGCGCCTAGCCCTCGCTGCTGAACATAAGGTTGGTCCTCGCTGTGACCTCTCGCACTGAATCACCAGCTCTCCCCCACTTGGGGTCCTGATCCGCACCAACTGTTGCGCGCAGTCGATCACCTCCCCATTGGGGCTTAGCCAATCCATGCCTATAATAACCTTGTTCCCCCGCAAAGGTATGGGAACCAAGTCTACCAGGTAGCGCTCCTCGAACAGTCTCAAAACACAATCTCTGAAAACCTTTGTTGCTCGCACTGACCGGTCGTCCACAATCTCGACCTCTAGAGGGCAATACAACATGCCCGAGCATTCAGGAAACCTCTTGCTAAGCGCAAGAGAGACAAACGATCGGGTAGCACCCGAATCAAACAACACCTGAACTGTGATACCGTTCACATGGAACGATCCTAAACAGAGCACATATATAACATATCAAAATCATAGCGACATAACATGAAAGATTAGAGAGAAGAAATCATACCCATCACCACATCGGTTGCGGCGCGTGCCTTCTCGGCTGTCAACTGAAATGCTCGGCTCCGCACCACTGGAGCCTCTGTCTTGACCTTCCGGCCATCCGTAACTCGTGCAGTCGCTGGAGTCGGTGCCACTACCGGCGCTGCTGCTAATGCTGCTGACAATCTAGGGCAGCTGGCCTTTTTATGGCCCCTCTGATTGTAATGGAAGCAAATCAGGTCTGATGTCTGAACTGTGGGGGCGGGGACAGTACAATCCCTGCCAAAGTGCCCCGTCTTGCCGCACTTATAGCAGCCTGACGATCCCGCTTTACAAGCTCCCTCATGCGGCATGCCGCATTTCCTGCAGCTGCTCTGGCCCGGCTGGCCCTTCGACCTAATGTCGGATCCCTTAGGTTTCTTTCCCGAAACCCTTGTAACCTGCTCAGTCTCTGCCTTCCTCTTCCTGAGGTGCTCCAAATCAATCTCCCTCTCCCACGCCCTGGCAATCATGGACTCCAAGGTCGGGAAGGCTGAATAGCTGACATGCTCCTGGATATCATCCTTCAACATATCATGGTTGCGGGCCTTCCGCATCTCCTCATCCCCTGCATACTGAGGTACCAACAAGGCCCTCTCCCTGAACTTGGCGGTGATCTCCGCCACTGTCTTGGTCCTCTGTATCATATCAAGAAACTCTCTGGCCAGCTGCTGAAGCTCCACAGTTGGCGCAAACTCAGCCCTGAACCTGGTCACAAAATCTGACCAGGTCATGGCCTCAATGGTTGGGGCTCCCAGCGAGTCACCAACGGACTCCCACCAATCCCTAGCTCTATCCCTCAAACATCTCGCAGCAAAGCGGACCTTCGACCCCTCCGGGCAGAAGCTCGTCAACTGCGCAGACTCAATGTCTGCGATCCATCTCCTGGCAGCAATGGGGTCCTTCACCCTGTGAAAGTCCGGCGCACCACTCCCCCTGAAGTCCTTGAAGGATAGTGTGCGCGTACCCGTCTGGCTGGACGCCGAGTCCCTCCTGAATGCCTAGAGGCGATCCTCCATCAACTCGATAATCCCCTCCTTGATCGACCCGAAAATGATAGGGGTCGACTCAAGGATACCTCTAGTGATCTCAGATGCGATGAACTCGCGTAAACCGTCATCAACCTGCTCGGATCCCGCGCCCAAGCCTGATCCTGATCCTGACCCAGATCCTGAACCTCCTGCTCTATGTCGTGTGGTCACCATACTGAAAATAAACACATAAACCTCAGGATCATACATATTCTCGAGAGGTCTCGCACACTCTCCAAGTTTCCTGGTTCCATCTTGGCCCTCCTTGATTCGAGTACGGATCCTCTGCTTCCAGTAGTACGGGCCCATACTACCTTCCACATCTATCCGTACTTTCCTCAAGGATTGCTTCAACTTCACCAAGTCCCCTTACCGACACTGCATTCCAACTAATCTCATCCTAGGCTTTCCTAGGGCATCCTCCGACCTACTCTCCGCCATCAGCTGCACTAGGATTCCCTACCACCTTTCCCTAACTAGCTTGCGAATACTGTTACATATTCGCTTACTAGTTAGTTAAAGTTAGCCTGAACCCCTATAGCACAAAGCAAGCAACATTCATGCATTGAGTAACCAAATCAAGCATAACCTAATTAGGCTATCACACTGTTGACTAGCAGCTCTAACATACGGCTCAATAAGCTCCTACAGCAGGCATACAAGGCATCCTTCCTGGATCCTTAGCCCTATTCTAGCATGCAGTTCTCATAGGCACATAACAGGCATACAAGGCATCCTCCTAGATCCTTAGCCCTAATCTAGCATGCAGTTCTCATAATCATATCATATAACAAGTATGGGTATCTTGGGGAAAACTTACTTGAGCTCGGCCAGTCGCACGCATCACACACCTCGTTCTTTCTCAAAATTCTTTAACTTAGATTTTAGAAAAACTATTTTCTTGTAAAAATCTTTCAAGCCCTCGATTTGAGTTCAGACACCCCTGAGGGTGTGTCTGAATCCCTCAAACCAAGGCTCTGATACCAACTTGTAACATCCCAATTTCGAGTCCAAAAATTTCTTTTGTAAATAAGTAATTTATAAAATCGTTTACAGAAAACATTGTCGATATCATATCAATCCATAAACCATCATGAACATGTCTCAAAATCAAAACATCGAATAGTAATATAAATCAGAGCACAATCCCAGGAAACTCACTGCGGAAACCATGTGTGTGTGTGATGCGATGGTACGCCGCCAGCTCCTTCCCCTTGGATGAAGAGGTACCTGAAACCAAAACTGAAACTGTAAGCACAAAGCTTAGTGAGTTCCCCTATCATACCACATACCATACAATCATACAAGTTTCCGGACAATTCTGGGGTGCCCGACCTACCCATGTCAAGCCATTCTGGGGTGCCGACTACCCGTGTCAGGCCATTCTGGGGTGTCTGTCTACCCTTCGGTCTATCTCACCCGGTCACGGGGACTATTTCACCCCTACTACTATCACATAATAAACTATCATAAACATGTTGTCAGACATATCTGGGGTGTCCAACCTACCCTTCGGTCCTAACAACCGATCGGGGGACTATTCCCCTCGCACTACCACTATCACATAGAACTTAGCATACTGGCACATAGAACATATCAAGTAATAGCAACCAGAAAATTATCACAAAGACAAACATCTCAACTGTAATCAACTACTAGTGGGTCGGCCTTGGTGCCTTAGACCCACTTCTACTGGAAGGTAACTCACCTCAATGTTGTGTAGTGTCTGAACTGTCCCCGGCGTGGAAATCGACTTTCCTCCACTCCTCAATCCTTACACGAAAATTTTATTAAGTCATCAATTCGTACTCACAACCCCCATAAGGGTCAACCCAAATTCTGGTCAAGGTCAACTTTGGTCAAAGTCAACCTTCAACTGACTTGACTCGCAGAGTTGGTCTACCAACTCGTCGAGTCCCTCTTCCTCCAAAATGATCCAACTATCGACTCCACCCGTCGATTCTAGCAACAACTTGACGGGTCCTCCTTCAACCATAATATCGGGACCATCTTCAACCGACTCGCCGAGTTCCCCTTGGACTCGTCGAGTTCATCTCACTCATAAGAATGTGTTTAGTCTATGACTCATCGAGTTGTATGAACAACTCGTCGAGTCCATCTTCATGATTTGGGAGATTGCCTTGGACTCGCCGAGTTTGTTCATACACTCGTCGAGTCCCATGATTTCCAGGTCTATAATCTCATCCAACTTTGTTGAGTCCTTCTGTAGACTCAACCAGACCCCCAAAACAGCAAAGGTTGGGGAACCACTACCCGACTCGCCGAGTCCCAAGAACAACTCGTCGAGTCTACTAAGGTCCATGCCCATAAACTCGATTTCTGCTAAGCTCATCTCATCCAAAGGGTAGATCTGACCTCCTAGGGTCGATATAACACGTAAAGCCACGAACTTTACGTCCATGCATGGGTCTTTAAGCACAAAAGGACCAAAAATGAGACCCACAAGATGCATGGGGCTCTCATGGCCATAGAGTTGGCATCTTTATGCCATGAGACCCCTCCAAAGACCAAGATCTGAAGCCATAACTCTATATTACACTCCACAACCCGAAAATGGCTTAGAATGCCCTAAATAGACCAAAATCCAAGCCCTAAAGATGAATAAACACTTGGAAGATTAAGATAGAAGCTTTTTACCTTAAATGAGCTGGAAATGGAACACAATCTCTGGATCTTCTAGCTTCAACTTGAACTCCCAAGCTCCTTTCCTCTTCTCAAGTTTCACAATCCACCAAAATGCACAAAAAAATAGCCTTAGAACACTCAAACAAGGCTAGGGTTTTAGGCTAATGTCTTCTGGAAGTATAAGGGACGATGGAGGCTGAGATGGGCAGGGATAAGTTGTTTAAATAGGATGCAAACCCTCAAATTTAGGGTTTCACTCAAACAGCATCTACTCGCCGAGTCGGTCTCCCGACTCGACGATTAGATCACTTAAACTTCCTGCGGATCACGAGTCTACTCGACGAGTTGGGCCCCCAACTCGTCGAGTCCCAGAGAAAAATATAAGAATTACTTGAATTAAATGCATACCAGGAATCAGGTGTTACATTTATGCTTCGTCTTGCGAATATAGGCGAGAGCAAAGTTTAATGGAGCCTAAGGTTGCTATTTCCTTTTTTGAAAATTTTTCCTCCCCTGCCACCCGCTTAAATGTTAGCCAAGGTCGCAGAGAGCATACTCGAGATATGTTCAAGATTAAACTTGTTGAGAACATGGTTCTAGGTTAGGAAATTATCTCATGGCTCGACGAAAATGAGACCTTGCATCTAGAAAATCATGGCCTCCGTGATGAATTTAAGAAGATATATGAACTTGTAAAACTGTTTGTGGTTCTTTCTGTTGGTGCTTCCTACAATGTGCAATCATTGTGTGACCAGTATGTGAAGCTTGTGGACAGGGTTTCTGAGTTAGAGAAGGTCTCTCCTAGTGCTGATATGGTTTATCAAGCCGAGATGGACAATGTAAGAGGTGAATTGTCCGTTATTCAAAATGACAAGGTTCTTTTGGAGTTTATCAGGATGAAGTTTCGACGCTAAAGGCTACGTTGGCACCCCTTGAATTGGAAAAAGTTGGTTTGGTGGAGAAAATATCTATGCTGGAGCATGACATTCAAAAGTTAAAGGTTGATTTGAATGACTCTTCTCTCCGAAACACAGATTTACAGGCAAGTGTAGTTGGACTGGAGAGCATGTTACACAAAGGTGATGAGGATATGTTGTTGGGTTTTGAGCATAACATCATTCCTATGGTGTACATGCAACCCTAATTGCTTCGATCTAGGTTTTCTACTATGAACACAACAACATTGAATACCAAAGCAATGATCCTAAGAACTAGCATACAACAATCAAATTGACATATAAACTAGGGTTTGGATCTTACCTTTCTTGTTATGTAGTAATAATAAGTTCTCCTTGAATATTCTTGACCTTTGAAAGCTTAGTGCCTCAAATGTTGCACCTCTAATGGAGTCACAAACACCACTAGCAACAAGATGGCTTAGGAGAGGGAGGAGGAGGCACAAAATTCGTCCAAGGCACTCTAGGAAAGCATATTGCCGAATTTTGGGAGCCTTAGGGTTCCTTTTATAGTTAGGCTTCTAGGGTTATCAACTAGGAAACCCTAATCCATTTGCTTAGTCCTTAAGCAACCCAATTGATCCTTCCAGAAGGCCCTTGGACGATTTCTATATGGACTCTCATATAGAATTCGTCCATTGCATCCTTATAGATCCTAAGCCCAACTTTGTAACTATCTTATAATTACAGTATCAATCCCCTTTATTTAATTAATCTCTTTTGACCACAAAGTTAATTCTAAATTAATTCTTGATCAATATTAATTAAACAATATGATTTCTCTTTTAATATATTATTCACATAATATATTAATAAATCATAATTAATCTTCTTTCTCCTTAATTCATCCTATCAGTTGCTATGGTGAAGGCAATCCAAAAGGACCATGCTCATAATTGGGTAAAGTACATACCAAAATAGTTATGGGCTTAGACACCTAATCCAACAGTCTCCCACTTGGATAAGTCTAATAACTATTTTGCAAATACGACTTCAGAACCTGATCAGCAATCGTAGCTTTCAAAAGCCGTTGTTGTACTCTGATCTTATCAGTAAATCGTCCTTTAGATAAGGGATCATATATTCCTCCATTCTAGATATCGTATGAACTGAGACGTGGATTTTAATCATACTCTATGTTCATGTGTTGTTTCCTAATTTCCGATTTATGACGACTGACTAATTAAACAAATCAAATCAGTCCTGGCTTGGCCAAGCGCTTTAGGGTGTCATCACTAAATCATCGAGAGCCCCACAGATATCGCTTTTATCCAACTTTGGGTAAAACGAACGGATAAACTCCGACTCAAATGCTTGCTTGTATTTACTCATCAAATTACACACAACAATATGTTTTATAACACCAAGTTATTGGTGCGTTTACATATGTCAATGTGCAACCGACTTGCAAACTACAACTCACATGTCTCCGTTTCAAGAATATAAGATATTATCGTCTCACCAATCACACGTTATAAAATCCATGAAGCTATCCAAGTGAGTGTGGGTTTAATCCAATACTCAAATCTTATTTCAGGAGTACTCATGAACACTGCAACAGACTTTTGCTATGTCTAAACGCTTTAGACAATCTACAGTCGGATTCATGACAGTCTAGCTTCAATACCTACTTCCAAAGTATTTATCAATTGTGGATGGTTTGAATAATCATATTATTCAGGAAGTCAAAACATGTAAAGTGAAACACAAGAATAATACTAATCCTATATGGCCCCAAACTTTTGAGTATAAATAAAACACCTTTATTTAATCACCATATTGATTACTCATTATTCATTGTATAATGTTTCAGATAATCAATTTGTTACTTGAATTATAACAACAGTTGTCCCATGCTTTAAGCATGCACACTATGTTTACCTATGGTCCTTACTTTGTGAAATAAATCCATTGAACACATTTCCAAAGATACTCATTTCACAAATCCTAATCCTTGTCATAAGTGTAAGAATACCAAATTCTTGCCACTATTAGAATATGTTAGGTTCTAACATTTTATGCAACGATCCTTTCATAATGTCACAGCACCAAAGCCACCAATACTTTGCCAATGATATTACAAAGTGCTCTATTGGAGATTGTTAGAAGACAACTCCATAGATGTGAAGTCTCACATTCAAAGTACATTCCTTTGAACATCCTTCTTGCATAAAAGTTTCTAATCTAGACATAAATTCTTAACGTCCAACTCCCAATATGGAAACATTTCCATATTTTCCATATGACAACTCATTCTTAATAGAATCCTATCTATAATAATAATGACAATATGGTCCAACCATTACTATACTTCCAACTACCCACAAGCGACCAATCATTGGCAATCCTCAGATCGTCCTTGACAGTTGTTTAATTTAAAATTATTCATATCTGGTTCTGGTCCTTTTTCCCTCTTAATGCCCTAGGCATTTGGAAAATTCAGAACGGTCGAATATTACAGCATATGCAATCGATCCTATAGAAGCATATGGGACACGATTCATGAAAAACGTGACACTTTACCAGTTTCTTGCTATAATATTGCCATATATAGAATTCTTTTAAGTTGAACCTTTTCAACATAACATCCATATATGTCCTTTGACTAAATTTGATTAAAATTTCTCAATCCAAGCCTTTAGATTTTGAAATGAAGTATAATATTATCTCCCTTAATTATAGCAAAACAACTTTTCAACCCCTGCAACTTTGCAAAGTGAAACTTTTGTTTTTTATAATTAATATTGCTAACTTGCAACACTTAAAATAATAATCATGCTCCCACTAACATGATAATTATATCCATACCAACATAACATTTATGCTCCCACTAGCTTTGACATGTACTCAGAAAAAAGTTGGACTTCTAGAAATCAATACTTATTGACTTTCTTACCAAAGTTCATATTTCTGATACGAGATGCTTTGATAAATCCTTATCTAAGCTTCTCTAATTTATACACCTTTCCTTAGATATTCCATATGTGTGTCTAAACAATTCTAGAACTTATAGCAATAAGTCTCGAATGTTCAAACTAATTGCCAAATCTCACAATTCGAACTTTGAAGAGGGATGCCGTAGTTATAATCGAATTTGAGAATGCAAATATCACAATTGCTATCTTCTTAAAATCTCTCTTAGTGAAAGCGTTTCCTCACAATCATTTTCATGAAACGGAGAGAAACCTTATAACACTTAGATTTTATGGTGTATGTGTTCCTATCCATGTGAATTTGTCATAACCATAATCATAAGATAATGTTCATGACAAATCCAAGCTCTTATGGACAGAAATTGTTTATTCTTAATTTCTTGCCTCATGGCAGCACGAGTGCCCACCATTGCTTCCAGTTTGTCAAGCAGCTCACCCCTACATATCAATGTACTTTCCATTGATCAAGGTGCTTTGCCTTTATGTGGTCAATTGAGAACTCATAGAACTCACATGCATAGTTGACTTAAAACTGGAATGGCACAGAAACAAGAATATGTCAACACGATATGTCACAAACCTTAAGTCATGTGCCAGTGATTAACAACAGTTTTACTCTTGATTAGTTCTTGAAACCTTTCAAGACCATTTAGACTCCCACTGACCTCTTTACATATAAGATTCTCTTGTCAAACAACATTACTTGACAAACAAATATTCAAGAGTCAGTGCGGATTCTTATCAAGATGTAACACACAATTGGTCTTAGTTGGTCTTTGTCTTATCCAAGACATCACAATTTACCAATTTCAAAATGTGCAAGAGTAAGGAACATTTCTACTCCACATTTTTATGATGTGTTACTTACTTAAGAATATGTCACTCAAGTCACAATCTTGGAGTATGACTCTAAGACTTGATTTTGGAACGAAGTATGACTCATATTTTTGATTTAACCATTTCAACAATTCACGATTCCTCTTCTTAGCCATACTAGTGTACTAAGGTGTTCATAGAGGATCAATTGTGATATGGTTTCACAATAATTAAAATGATCATAAAACACGATACTTAAGTACTCTCCCTTCTTTCCAGATTGGAGAAACTTATATCTTTCTGCCTAATTGATTCTTATTATTTGTCCTGCCATTCATTGAAACTTTTTCCAATGTTTCAGAATTATACTTAATCTTGTAAGCATAATCATATTTACCAAGATTTTAGTAAATCATGACGAATAGTCTTATCGTTCTTTGTGGTGGACTTGACCAGTGCACAACAATGTGTACTAGATCATTTAGTCCTTCACTTGACTCACATACTTGTGTGAACAAGGAATTAGTCTTAATTTCCCAAATACGAAGGTTCTCATTCATCACACAATACAAGTCGTATGATTCCAAGTTTTTGTCCAATTGAAACTTGGGTGATGAGAATCTCACCATATGATTCGGGAAGTGATTGAAGAACCAAGTCAACAACCAACTTCCTTGAGACATCGACACCCAACAATCCCAACCTATCAATATGCAACTTCATATCCAAGACATGAGCACATACAAACTTTCCATCTTCATGTTTGTTTGCCAATAGGGCTTGAGTAACCTTGAACTTTTCAAGTCTTCGAACACGTGGGTCAGGGAGAATTATTGGAGGAGGTGGAGGAAGTGAAGCATGATTACCATTTCCACAATCCAATCGTGGAACATCATCTTCATATGGAAAACTTTTTCCAAAGGATTCAGGAAGACTATAGTTGTTAGAATTTGACATCTACAAAACGGGAGAAATTCAAGTTAGTTGATTCAATCCTTAATATAACACCCAAATGAAATATTAAGGCTAGGATCCAACACAATATTCTACAACTCGGAAAAGGGATGTTGTAATCCAATTGCTGAATATTTGAAGGTAGGTAAATGACGATTTACCAATTTCCACCATGAAAAACGAAAATGAAAACTTAGGTTTTAAATGAATTGAAACTCCGAGATCTTTTGAGATTCATTGAACTTTTCAATGACATGTTTAATCTCGAATATGCCCTTCAAGTTTGTGACTGGGATGCCGAGGATCACAAACAAGGTGTGGATAACCATGCAAATTAGATTGGTACTCTCGAAGATGTCTATCACCTAATCAATATGTCGATTAACCACACACGCTCCATTGATCTATGATAATCTACGAGCTACCCATTTCCATCCTTTATTAGTCCCATATTAGTGTGTCGGTTAACCACACACGCTCCACTAACGACCAACAAGGTGCAATGTGCAATTTCATGGATTAGCACCAACTCCACATTTTTCCTAAAGTAACTAAGATGTGGGAATTTATAAAAGGGTTTAGTTACTTTGTATTTCATTATACTTATAATGGAAGGTTGTGTCCTATCCTACCCGTTCGGCTAACGACCCTCCACTAGTCAAGGGTGCGGTGGGTAAGAGTGGATACCCATTCAATCGCCATTTTATAGGCAATTTCCTTAAACACCCCTTAGAGACCAGCTTCGTGAATGAGGCCTACTAACGGTAAGACTGACTCTTTACTTATACATATATAATATATTAAACTTTTAATTTTATATAGTATAAGGGTGTATTTTATACTTTTAAAATACTAGACGGTTTAATCTATTAATAAATTAGACTTTTAATTTGATTAAACTTAAACCATATAATTATGGATTTATTAATTATCTCTTTTAATTAAACACTTAATTAATTTAATAAAACCATAAGGGTGTAATTTGAACTTTTCAAAGTACTAGGGTTTTAGAATTCAATATTTCAAAATTAATACCTTTTAATTAAATTTTAAATTCCAAAACTTGAGGACAAGTTTTGAAACCTTTCAAAACATTAAGGCTTAACTATTTAAATTTCAAAAACTCAAACTATTAAGTTCAAATTTAAACTATAAAACTTAAGAGGTGTAATTAGAAACTTTTCTAAATTACTAGGTCAAATATTTGACTCATAATAATCCTATATTATCCATATTTAACCAAATCCACCAATTTTGATAAGGATAACCATACCAAACTTAAAAAATCGAATTTAGGCAAGAAAAACGAGATTTGGTAATTATCCTCAGCAAAATCTGGCCTGAAAATCGAAAATCCCGGCACCAGAGCCTTGGACTCTTCGAGTCCACTATGGAACTCGTTGAGTTGGCCCAATTCGTTGAGTCCAAACATGGACTCGGCGAGTCAGCCAGTCAGAAGCCAAAAATTTCGATTTCCAAGATCTTTGGTGGTTCGCTTTTGCATCTATTCACTAGAAAACGACCTAGACTATGATACCACTGTTGGGCTTTGAGCATAACATCATTCTTGTAGTGTACATGCAACCCTAATTGCTTTGATCTAGGTTTTATACTATGAACACAACAACATTGAATACCAAAGCAATGATCCTAAGAACTAGCATACAACAATCAAATTGACATATAAACTAGGGTTTGGATCTTACCTTTCTTGTTATGTAGTAATAACAAGTTCTCAGTGCATATCCTTGACCTTTGAAAGCTTAGTGCCTCAGATGTTGCACCTCTAATGGAGTCACAAACACCACTAGCAACAAGATGACTTAGGAGAGGGAGGAGGAGGCACACAATTCGTCCAAGGCACTCTAGGAAAGCATATTGCCGAATTTTGGGAGCCTTAGGGTTCCTTTTATAGTTAGGCTTCTAGGGTTATCAACTAGGAAACCCTAATCCAGTTGCTTAGTCCTTAAGCAGCCCAATTGATCCTTCCAGATCTTAGCCCTTAGGTTATGATTTATTAATATATTATGTGAATAATATATTAAAAGAGAAATCATATTGTTTAATTAATATTGATCAAGAATTAATTTAGAATTAATTTTGTGGTCAAAAGAGATTAATTAAATAAAGGGGACTGATACTGTAATTATAAGATAGTTACAGAGTTGGGCTTAGGATCCATAAGGATGCAATGGACGAATTCTATATGGACTCTCATATAGAATTCGTCCATTGCATCCTTATGGATCCTAAGCCCAACTTTGTAACTATCTTATAATTACAGTATCAGTCCCCTTTATTTAATTAATCTCTTTTGACCACAAAATTAATTCTAAATTAATTCTTGATCAATATTAATTAAACAATATGATTTCTCTTTTAATATATTATTCACATAATATATTAATAAATCATAATTAATCCTCTTTCTCCTTAATTCATCCTATCAGTTGCTATGGTGAAGGCAACCCAAAAGGACCATGCTTATAATCGGGTCAAGTACATACCAAAATAGTTATGGGCTTAGACACTTAATCCAACATATGTCTCGGGTGTTATTGTGTGGAATCGCGAAGTTAGTGGATAAACTCATTGTTGAGTCATCCTTTTTTGAAGCTAATCGTGATCTTCAAAGTGTTTGTGTTGATTTTAGTAGGAGAACTGGTTGTGAAATGATGAATGTAGACCATAACTTAGGATTGAGCGAGACTGACATTCCGTTATATGATCCTACTCGTGTGTAGAAGATGGAGGAAGCGTTCTCCGCTTTATTTTGTTGTGATTACTTGGATGAATTTGGTTTTCCTTTCTCGAATGTTGAGCAGTTACGTGCATTGGTGGGCGCAACTAACAGCGGGGCGTCTACAAGCGGTGGTGGTGGTGCGGGTGCTGGTGGGTCTTGAATGATGGTGGTGATTTTGCTTATAATTCCTCTTATTTCTATGAATCATACAATTTGTTTATGTCTATTTATCTGATGTTGGGCTTTCTGACTTTGGATATTGATGCTTTATGTTTCTTTGCAATGTTGTTTGATGACGATTTGTTCCTTGTGCTAAACCTTGTTGTAACAATTTGGTGGTGTTTTAATCGTGTAGTTGTATGACCGTTCTTCTTGTGTGGCTTGCTTCGTAATATTTTTCTTCGTATATGTCCTAGGTATGTGGTGGCGGTTGGGGTTGGTTTTATACTGTTTGCTTGATATTCTTGCTATTTTTAAGGAGGAACTAATATTTTGAAAAGGGGTCAATTGTGACCCTTTTCCTTTTTTGTCGTGACTTGTGTGCCATGCCTTATTTGTATTTGGGAAGATGTAAGCTTTTAGTCTAAGCAGGTAGCTTGGATCGGGGTTTTGGGCTTCAACCTCTAGAAAACTACAGCTGACCAAGCTACATTATTTAGGAAGAATAAGGATATTCTCTTGGTAATCAGGTAACCTAGGTGAGAGTGTTGAACTTCAACCTTTAGAAAGATGTAGTCGGCTGACCGAGCTATATTATTTAAAAAGAATAAAGATATTCTTGGGCTGATCAGGTAGCCTAGGTTGGAGTTTTGAACTTTGACCTTTAGAAGGATGTAGTCGGCTGACCGAGCTACATTATTTAAAAAGAATAAAGATATTCTTGGACTAAGTAGGTAGCCTAGGTCGGAGTTTTGAACTTCGACCTTTAGAAAGATGTAGTCGGCTGACCGAGCTACATTATTTAAAAAGAATAAAGATATTATTGGGCTAAGCAGGTAGCCTAGGTCGGAGTTTTGAACTTCGACCTTTAGAAAGATGTAGTCGGCTGACCGATCTACATTATTTAAAAAGAATAAATATATTTTTGGTCTAAGCAGGTAGCCTAGGTCGGAGTTTTAAACTTCGACCTTTACCGAGCTACATTATTTAAAAAGAATAAAGATATTCTTGGTTTCTCATAATTGCCTTCATTTTTATTTTTCGAGAAATGATGATAACGACTTTCACCATGTTTCCTACAACTTGCTTTTGATAGGTTGATGTCTTTTGCCTAGCTAACCTGGTATAACCATCCTTTTCCTTCTAACCTTCGTCAAGGGTTGGTTATGGGACGTGTTGCTTCTCTCCTTTCCGTTTTGGATTTCTTTACCCCCTACTTTGGCAACTCTGTTGGTGATCTCTTTTTCCCTTTGGCTTTTACTTGTTGTCGAGTTTTCTCCGTCCTACCTGCTTTGTATATGTCGGTCAAGCGCCTTGTCACCTGACGGGTACGTCGTACTCCTGTTTTTTCGACTGTTTTTCTTTTTTTGGGTTGTCTTTTCCTTTTCTTTGTGTCTATCGTCTCCTCGTGTAGTCTTTCTTCCGTAATACATGTGTAGCTTGTTATTTTGTCGCATATTCCCGCCACTTCTTGTTGCTTCCCTGACCCATGCTTTGCTTCCTGTGTGGTGACTGGCACGGTGCTTATTGTCCATTTAAATTGGTTAACAGTTATTGATGCACTGTCTTCGATTGTACACCACGATGCTTTTTCTGCCAACAACTGTAATGATTCCTTTCAGCGCTCATTTTTTCCGTTCTTTCTTAAATGGTTTTTGTCCGTTTTCCAATTTGTTTCGATTGGCGTTCTTTCCATCTTTTTCTGAGGCCGTCTTGCTACCTTTATGGACATCGAATCTGATCAAGCTATTCTCCGTGCTTCGTTCATCCACTGGTTTTCCTTCCAGTCCCGATCTCCTTTTGGTGTATACCGTGTCGACGCCTGACATTGTTTGGAACTTGACCACTCCGTGTATTGTTGATGTTATGGCCTTTAACTTATGCATTGTCGTTCGTCCAAAGATGACGTCGTATGGTGATGATGCGTTTATGATAACGAAGCGTATGAGTTTTGTATTATTTTTCCCATTGTAATAATCGATGAGGGTTAGTGGTAATGTGATTGCTCCTTCTGGCCATACACTATGACCGACGAAACTTATTAAGTGATTCTCTGGTGGTTCCATTTTTGCCTGCACGTGTCTAGGTAGGTGTTTGAAGAATTGCTTGTACATGAAATTCGTGGAGCTTCCTCCATCGACATAAATATCACTGACGTAGTTTCTTCCAATTAAGTCGTTGATGATGATTGGTTCGTCTCCTCTATGGTGGTCATGACTATAATCCCATTCGTTATATGTCGAAGTGTAGTTTTCCCATCCATTTGTTAACTCATGCTGGTGCATTTGTCGCAGCATGAATATTTCATTTTTCCTCGGCTTCAGTATTTTTGGCTGTACATGCGATGCTTTCCAGATGCTTAGATCGAAGGCTCTTGATCAAGTCGGTAAGTTGTCCTGGCTGCATCTTGTTTTCTAGTTCTCATCGTAACATGGTGCACTGGATGGTGTCATGGCATGTGGACTCGTGGAACTCATAGTATCTTTGTTCCCTATTTTTTCTCCATTATGTTTTAGTGTGCTCTGCTTGTTTTCGCTTATTGCGGCTACCTCGTTCCGAGAACCGTGACGATTCGCTCGCGTGTTGCCATTCGGTTGTGGATAGCGACTGAAGCGAGCTTGTTTCGTGCCTTGTTGTTTCGCGTGTTCTGACGTATGTGCTCTGGTGTAGGGTACTCTTGTTGGTTTGTCTCCTTGGTCGGTCTTGATTTTTTCAAATGCTGCATTTTCTTGTTTCATGTATCGGTGAACTCTTTCCATCATTTATTTTCTAAAAGACGGTTGTTTACCTACTAACTTTTTAAATATTTTTCCTGGTTGCAAGTCGTATGTAAAGGCGGCTATTACCATGTTGTCGCTTTCTTCAGGGTGTTTAGTGCGACTCTGTTGAATCGTCGTACGAAAGCACTTATAGACCGATTAGTCCCTTAACCTAGTCGACCATCCGACCAACGCCTAACGACTTTTTCAACCTTGGTAAAAACCATGTAAGATTTTTTTTTTTGTAACCGTTCTTAATGTCAATTTTCTATCGTTTTTAATATAAAACTCTATTAAAAAATTGATGAGCTATCCACACAATCGTAGGCTTGAAATGGTAATTTAGTATGATGTTGAATTTTGTGAAATATAGATTATTTAAACCATGTCGAATGCTATTTTATATAATTACTAGTTGTGAGACCCATGTATTACATTGGTTAATTTGAAAAAAAAATTAAATATAAATGTTAAAATATTTGAGAACTCTGAATTTTGAAGAAAATAAGAAAAATAATGAATTATTATAATTGAAATGTTTTTAAATTTTAAAATTTAACAAATAATTTAAATAAATAAACCAAAAAAACTAATGAACTTTAATTTGAAAATTTTGAAATTAAAAAGTTTATCATTAATGAAATTGATATTCATTTATTGTAATTATTATATTAAAATACTATGTGAATTTTATAAAACAGAAAAACTTATAAAATGACATGTGGAAAAACATTAATTCAAAATAACTACAAAATGACATTTACAAATTAAAGGAGAGTGTGACATTTACAAATTTTATATGTAACGTAATTTTATGGAATACAATTTCTGACTATTTAAAAAATAAATACTTCAGTATCAACTATAATAAATGAAGATTTATTTTGCCACATGTCAATCTCTCATGAGTTTTGACACTTATCATTTTATTATATTTTTGAATAATAAATAATATCCACATGTCAATTTCTAGATTTTTTCAATTTTTAAAGTTAAAAAGTCACGTAATACTTATATATTTATATATGCAAAATATTAAATGTAATATATATGATAGTAATTGTAATTAATACGTTTTTTCTTTCCTTCTTTTCAAAATTTTATTTAAAAAAATACTTAATATATTACATTTTAATATTTAATTTTTTTAATCAACCCGTGTAATACACCGGTTTTACACCTAGTGTTGTATTATCTTGTATGGAATGTTATTTTCTAAAGTAATTATAAACCTC
Source organism: Lactuca virosa (assembly GCF_052849685.1). Classification (NCBI taxonomy): domain Eukaryota; kingdom Viridiplantae; phylum Streptophyta; class Magnoliopsida; order Asterales; family Asteraceae; genus Lactuca; species Lactuca virosa. The sequence continues at coordinate 116,782,451 of NC_136431.1, forward strand.
CCTTGTTAATAGACAAGAGGAAAAACAATAAACTATCTTTTGGTAATTATGTTTAAAACTACAATGAATTGGTAAATAATTTATTAAAAGACGATGGGCGGGTAAAAAATTCAAACAATCATACCGCATTGTAAGAAAATCATATTTAAGCAAATAATTCCAAAATTACATGGTACGACAAAAAACAAATAATGAATTATTCAAATTGTCACGTATTTTCCAAATAATTCCTACAAGGATTTTAAGCCTAATAGCCATTTTTCTATGTCTTCTAAAAGCCCATGAGGGAGATAATTTAAATAGATTGTGCACTTTGTCTACATGGTCTCAGAAGTTTGATTGAAATTCGTTTCCTTAGTTATATGCCTTGATGAGAGTTTGAGCTCAAGAACTCGTCGCATCAGCCCTCTATCGTCACTTTGTTAATTTTGATATCACCTCGATCATAGGACTCTCTTAGGTTAGGTTTTTCATTGTCAGATACCTTGGCCAATCTCTAATACCAAATGATGTGGAAAATTTCGGACAAAATAATCTGAAAATGAAAGATCATAAAAAAACACACTCACAAAGACAAACAATCTCTCTTCTCTAAAATTACCGCAGTTATAAAATATATCAAAACTCAACTCTAAACTAAATAATTCTCATGGAGGCCCATTTTTATACTAAAACCCGATTCAGAGTTTTAATAAAATAGGAAAGAATAATCATAATAAAATTAAAATAAAGTCATAAAATAGACAATGAAACAATAAATAATCAAAATCCAAAATACTTCCAACGCTCTTAAATTCATTACTTCTAACAAACCCATTATTAACCCAAAGTTCGTAGCCCATAAGAGCACCATGATCCAAAAATGGCCCAAAGGAACAAAATGCATATGAGAAAGTGACCATGACCTCATTTTTTTATTTATTTATTTTTTTAGAACGGCGACCATGACCTCATTTGATTGCTTGTGTTAGGATGCCATTGCTATGCATCACAATTTTGAATGAAAAATATTAGATATTGTTAAATATGAAAAGAATATAGAATAAGTATGATTTTTGGTTACTCGGTATGATGATTGTTTGCCACTTTCTATGAATAATTAAGTGAGCTTTTCAGTGGCGAAATTAGTATTGTTTAAGAATAAATAAATTATAAATATAATAAACGGAACCAACACATAAATACTCGAATGATATTAAAAATATGCAGATAACGCATAGTGTCTGTCAAAATTATATGAAGAGAATTCTTTTTAATAAAGTAATATTTTTGATGATCAAAGGGAGACGTGAACTGTAAGCACTCATCATCTAAAGAATAAAGCAAACAAGTAATTTTATTACGCTGGGACCTGCTTCTGGAAAAAGAAAATCCTTAAAATCCTTAGAAAACAATTAAACTAAATCGAAATCAGAAGAAAAAAAATGAGGAAAGTTTCTAAAAAAGAATGATTAAGTTAACGGATAAAAACAACTATTTGTTATATTTAAAAGGTAAATATATATACAATATGTTTATTTAATTATTTGTACATGAGACAATGAGAGTATGAAACTAACAATAATATATTTATATATTACTGTTATAAAATTTTCTTGTTTAGGATATTACCATGCACCAGTAGTCAGTAGACCATCAAAGCGACAAAAAGGTAATTGATTTATTGAGGTCTATGTATAAACAAAATAAAATTTTAATATATAGCAAACGATGTTTATCCTTTTTTATTTATTGTACGGCTGGTGTTATACCTTTTATTTTTTAGTTTTTATTATTCGATAACATCAACTTAATTCTATAAATTTATATAGATATTTTTAACAAATTATAGCATTTTTCTTATCTGTATTTAAACTGATATCAGTACCGGATAATATGTGTATTTATATTATTTTTATTACATAATATATTATTATTTACAACAATCGATTTAACTTAATAGAATTATAAGGTAAAAATGTCAAATAACCAAATAAGTTAAAGTACGATTTAAAATATTTAAATTCATAAAAAAATAGTTAGCTGATAATAGATTCATAAAATAAAGAAATTTATGTTTTTGTGTAGACTCTAATGATTGGATACAGCGTCAATAGCATTATGATGCTCAAAGGACCATAACTCAGCTCATTATAAATAATCACGACCTCCACCTTCACCATCACAACCCGATATAATCCACCAATAAAAAAAGAAAAAAGAAAAAAAAAACATTTCATTTGATTTTGATCAGTAAGAAAATGGTGAATGTTCCAAGAATTAAACTTGGTTCACAGGGTTTGGAGATATCTGCTCAAGGTTTGGGTTGTATGGGTATGTCCGCTTTCTACGGACCCCTTAAACCTGAACATGACATGATCAACCTCATCCACCACGCCATTGATGCCGGTGTCACCCTTCTCGACACCTCCGATGTCTATGGCCCCAAAACCAATGAAATCCTACTCGGAAAGGTACAATCTTCCTTCACAATATATGATATATACTGAACAGTTGCACTGTAGTTGGTATGCATTGGACTGTAATTAGTATGTATTGGATTGAGACTATGTTAACCGGAGAAAACTTGCAATTTTTAGTCCCATCAAAAAGGAAGGAATAAGGTGAGACAAGGACTCGCTCCCGATCTCTAGTATATGCAAAAGACGTAAATGCCCTATTTATCCTTGTCATCAGAAAATAATCCTAAAAAGTTTGTCTAATTTGGTTAAACGGTCAAATGTTTGACTTATGTGTAGGCTTTGAAGGGAGAGGTAAGGGCTAAGGTGGAGTTAGCTACCAAATTTGGGATCAATACTGAGGATGGAGCTTATGAGATCCGTGGTGATCCGGCATATATCAGGGCTGCTTGTGAAGGTAGCTTGAAGCGGCTTGAGATCGATTGCATTGATCTATATTATCAACACCGAATTGACACACGTGTGCCTATTGAAATCACGGTATATATAGTGAAACAAGGCTTTCATAATTCATATATGCTATTAGTCATTTCCTAATATGTGAAAATTTAAATTTCTCTCTCGAAAAGAGCTCGATCCTTTGAGGAGAGAGGAAGACTCCAATATAAATTGATTTAGAAGAGATACTGTGGTTTGTATTTCCTAATTAACCTCTGTGATTGTTTTGTTTACTTGAAAGATGGGAGAATTGAAAAAACTGGTGGAAGAAGGGAAGATAAAATACGTAGGATTATCAGAAGCTTCGGCTTCAACCATTAGAAGAGCCCATGCAGTGCACCCGATAACTGCTGTTCAACTAGAGTGGTCCTTGTGGTCCAGGGATGTTGAAGACGAAATTATCCCAACTTGCAGGTCCATTGCATATTTATTTACTAGTACTTTCATTCCACGAGTTAACTTTAGGATAAACATACTTACGTTTAAGGGTTAAATGCAAAAATAGCAACACTTTTATATATTTGTGTGTATTATCCCACTTCAAATTTTTTCTACTGGAGCATGGTACTAGAAATCTACCCAAGCATTGTACGTTCAATTTTTTAGTTATAACAAATTCATGAAGTAACGTTACTTCTTGCATTTAACCCTATTTAAAACATGAAGATCGTTTCGATCACAAACAAAGGATCAATAACCACATCATTAAATCAACTTTATTAACTTTGTATCCCTACTTTGTCAGAGAACTTGGCATTGGAATAGTGGCATACAGTCCACTAGGACGTGGATTTCTTTCATCGGGTCCCAAAATGGCTGAGAATTTGACAGAGGGCGATTTCCGTCAGGTCTTCAGATACACTAGCTATTACAATATAAAATCATTAAATTGCGTTTGAACTTTTGTTTATATATTATATGCTCTTTTGTAGACTCTACCAAGATTCCAACCTGAGAATCTTGAGCATAACAAAAAGTTGTATGAAAGGGTTAGCTCGATTGCAACAAAGAAGGGGTGCACCCCATCACAGCTAGCATTAGCATGGGTCCACAATCAGGGGAATGATGTGGTGCCAATACCAGGAACCACTAAGATTGAAAACCTTCAACAAAACATTGGAGCTTTATCTGTTAAACTAACACCACAAGACATGGCTGAACTTGAATCCATTGCTTCAACTGATGCAGCTAAAGGTGATAGATACATGGATGGTTTCCCTACGTATCTACAATCTGAAACCCCACCTTTGTCTTCATGGAAAGCTTAATATACATGTCACTTTTGCTATGACCTTTTCATATTATGTTTGTGGTCATCAATCATCGTCTTGTTTGTAACAAAAAACCTACACATACCATTGTATGTCAGTTTCGTTCTTGCCTTTGCTTTTGAGTTTATGATAATAAACCTTAACTGAGGAATTATTTGAATGAGTTGTGAAATTACAACAGCAGATTTAATAATTTCTTCAAATACATCGAAAATCCATCATATTCCCAGATCATTTGTTCTTTCCCAATGAAAATGCAGATTACGAACTTGAATCTCGTTCAGTACGTTCTTAATTGCGTTAAAAGACTAATTAGCCGCCAAAACTATGATTTATATGAAAAACAGAGCTTTTGAGTTAATTGAATAATGATTTTGGAGCCGTTACACCTAAGCATATTTGCTGAATGCTATTGAGACTTGAGAGAGTAAATAAACGCAAAAATCGCCTTTGATTCGTTAAAGAGTGTCTAAATCGCTGATTTGAAAATTTAAACCTAAAAGAGTAAATGTAGAAGCGAAGGCGCGAAGGATATACTGATATACATGAAGAGTGAAGACATAACTGCATATGATTCAAGTGAACTGAGGGCAGAGAAACAGCCATCTGTGTCTCCGTGGATGTATCGGCGATGACGGAGGGAGGCGGAATAAAGGATCAAGTAGCAGTTGCCGGAAAAGTGCAAAGAGGGGTAATGGGCGTTAACCCATTAAAAACTTTTTATTTTGCATATCACCTTTTTACCAACGCAAATATATTTTCTTCAATAATAACTCTTTCCGAACCTATTTTTAAGAATTAACTATTTTACTGTCGTTTATATAAAAATACATTCAAATATGTAAACAAATAAATAAATAAAAATAAAAAAAAAGGAAAACTAATAATCCACTATACATGCATGGATAAAACAGGTAGAGTCCTGAAGTAGAAAGAGGGCACAAGGGTAATCTTCGTTATACATTCTTATTAGGTTATAGTTGTGGAACCCGGTAACAAAAATAATTATATTTTTTTAATAAAACTCATAATTATTTATTTTCAATAAATTATTAATTAAACATGATTTTGTAGGATTTTTAATATATAAATACAATTAATTTTTAGCAATTATAACCGAAACTTATTTAAGATGAATTTAAATTTCTCTTAAAAATCAGGAATCAAATAAATTATTGTCTGACTTATTATCAACATTAATACATTTCAAAAATAAAAAATGATGAGAAAATGACAAGTGTCATTTTTATAAAGCATTTGAAAATAAAATGTAAATTATGAGAAAATGACACGTTGCAATAATAACTATTCTTTTATTAATATAGGAAGATTAGGTGAATATTCGTACGTTACACAAATTAAATATAATTCTTGATTTAGTGTTAGTTTTAATTCTTATATTATTAAGTGAATAAAAAATCATTTATTTGATTATTTTTAAAATTTTGACTCATTGTTTAAAATATTAATGTTTATAAGGTAATGTACTTTATAATTTTGTGTTATTGCAAATTATTATTATTATCTAATTTTTTAAACCACTTATTATTATAAAAAATTTATAGAAGACTAAAAATTTATGTATAAAGTTTTTCTTGTATTATCTCACATTAACTAACCAATTTATGTATTATTATAAATTTGAAAAATCGTAAAAGTTTATTAGAAGTTTGAAATGTAAGTGGATTTTCAATGTAATATGGTGCAATGAATTTTGTATATCAATGTTTATAAGATAATGTAATATAATTTATATTTTTACGTTATTACTAATTATTGCTATTAATTAATTCAAAATACCTATTATTATAAAAAAGCCTAGAATTTAGGTATAAAGTCTTTTCTTGTATTTATCTCACATTAATTAACCACTTTATGTGTTATTAAAAATTTAAAAGAATCATGAGAGTTTATAAGAATTTTAATAGGTCATGGAAGTTTATCAAAAATTGTTTTGGAAGTTTCAAAGTAATGTGGTGCAAAGAGTTTTGCCTTTTTTATAGTATAATATTTATCTCACATTAACTCAAGAAATTAGTATAACAGAAGGAATTTTTTTTTTTTGGAAACGACGAAATCTTATTTAAAACCACAGCCTATACAGAAACAAGGTCGGGCACAGAATAACAAAAAACATAGTACAAACAAAAACGATTATATGATATCAAAGGGAGAGCAAACCCAAACCGCCCATTTACAATTCACGTAATTACCCCCTATATTTGATCTAACCAAACACCATAGCAAGCACACTGTCTTCCAATATAGAAAGAGAAGCACTCAGATTATTAAAAATGTTGTCATTTCTCGCTTTCCAAATACATCATAAGAAACCGTAGAGGATAGCCAACAAAATCTTCATTTTTTTGGACAATTTCTCCAAGTTGCAGCAAATTACACAAGCCCCCCAACCGAATTAAAATTCTGCCACGGGATACTACACAAATTGAAGATCCACCTTAGAGAAACTTCCACCTGTGGACAACTTAAAAAAAATGATTGGAATCGTCGATACCACCATTACAGAACTAGCAGGAGATGTTCGAGACAGGAATACCTCTTCGAGAGAGAGCCACAACAGAAGGAAGCCTATCAATACAAGCCCTCCAAACAAAAAAAATAATTTTCAACGGTACCAGCCTTAACCAAACAGTCAGATTAGACATAGGAACAGTAAGCTTAGAATCGATTATGACACGCAAATCATGAACGAAAAAGTTCCATTAGGAGAGAGCTTTGATTTCCAAATATCCGACTCGTTACTCAAAACCATCTCATCTGTGCAGCCCCTTAAGCCTCTCAATTCCTCGATTTCGATATAGCTACTAGGAATTCTCTTCCAAGCCCCGACAAATCTGTTATTCAAGATTCTTTCCTTAATATAACATGATTTTTTCTTATCAAAGGCAAAAAGAGATGGGAATCGCGCATCCAAAGAACCACAACCTGTCCAATCGTCTAACCAGAACAAAGTAGTATTATCGGAACCAACATGTATTTGAAAAAAATGAAGAAACGTCGATTCCAATTTCCTCCACCACATGGGCCACCTTGACGATATTAAACCAGATTCCAGAAATCGATTTTTTGGCAAGACCGTCAATAGGTTTTCTCATGTTGTTGTGAATGCCACAGATGACTCGCTTCCATAAATGGACCGAGTTACATTTAAACCTCCAAAGCCATTTGTATAACAAAGCCCAATTCAATGAATCGAGTGAGCCCATTATGAGACCACCTTGATCCTTAGGCCTAAGAATCACTTTCGAGGCCACCCAATTGATTTTATTATTTCTTTCATTCCCTCCCCAAAGAAAACGTTTGCGAATCTTTACAAGATGCTCAATAACGGACTTAGGAGCCATGAACAACGAAAAGAAAAATAAAGGTAAAGATCCAAGGACCGATTTGATAAGAGTTAAACGGTCACCTAAAGAAAGATGTCATGTGCCAAAAAAAGGGCTAAATAACATATAATATCTAATAAAATGTTTAAGTTTTTGATACATTAAATCACAAGTATTAATAACTCATAATCTCAATTAAAGGTTAAATTTATCAATAAACAAAAACATAAGGAGTATTAACTTTTAATCTCAATTAAAAGGTTTAATATATTAATAAACTAAAACATAAGGAGTAATAACTCAAAATCTTTAATCTTTCAATAAACCAAGCTAAATAATATATGGACTCATGGAAAATATGCACAAAGGATCGGTCTCAAATTTTTTCCAAAAACATAACAAAAAAGCTCAATCTCTAGCCTACTGCATATCATAACGTACATCAACTGAACAACTGCTTAGACATATCTAGAACACTGCTAATATTTTAACTCCCATAAATCAAAATTTTCAAATGTATGTAATTTCCCCCTCTAAATCATTTTATTTCAAACTCTAACGAAATAGAGTATTTTAACTCCCATAAATCAAAATTTCCGACTCTTATAGATTGATTTTTCCAACCCTTGTTAATCGATTTTCCCTTAGCTCTATTTAGATGTACATAGAGGCATTTTTTTTATAACTACAATCATTTATAGTGGAAATTGATTTATCATGACGTTATATGCGCCTAAAAACCAGATTAAAGTGGTTACAAGACATTACATACATATCTTAAATGACATTAGAGCATTCATAACGTATGGTTAAATAGAATGTTTGAACGAGATGAAATTTCAAGTTTGCATACAATGAATCAAATCCATCAAAAAAGGATGTCAAGTTTTCATACAATAAGTTTTGAATTGAAAAACCATTCAAATATTGAATGGAAAAAAGGTGGCCCACATTCTTAATTTACAGAGTTCAATATGCTATAAAATTAAATGATAATTTGTTATGAAAAGTGAAATGCTGATGTGACAATCCATTAAACTTTGTAAAGGTGAACATATTGTGGATGTGTTTATAAAGAATGTTGGTTGAGTTATTCATTAAAACGACCATAAAAATCTTTTGGCGTTTTAGAGTTAGTTCCTCATTTATTCATATGAAAGTATTTTAAAAAATTCATATTGTCCTATAAATATTTCTAACACAAACCTTGAAACTAGGTGTAACACCTGATTCCTGGTACGTATGTAATTCAAGAATTTTATGTATTTCCTCTGGGACTCGACGAGTTGGTGGCCCAACTCGTCGAGTAGAGTCGTGATCCGCGGGAAGTTTAAGTGACCTACTCGACGAGTCGGAGACCGACTCGGCGAGTAGGTGCTGTTTGAGTGAAACCCTAAACTTAAGGGTTTGCACCCTATTTAAACAACTTATCTCAGCCTCCATCGTCCCTATTACTCCCAGAAAGCATTATATCGAAACCCTAGCCGTTATTAGTGTGTTTTTGAGCCTTGAGGTGTTACTTTGTGTGTTTAAAGCTTGAAAAGAAGGAGGAGGCTTGTGAGATCAAGGGGAATCGGGAAGATCCAGAGTTTTGGGCACATTTCCAGCTTATTAGAGGTATAAAGCTGAAACCTTAGCTATTCTTTATTTAGATCTTGATTTTGGTCCATTTTCTAATCCATAGAGAGGTTGTATTTGGGATTGAGTGTTGGAAGTCAGTTTGTGCTTCAGATCTGGGCTATTGGGGGGTTTTTATGGCATAAAGGTGCCCACTTTGTTGCCATAAACACCCCATGCATCTTGTAGACCATCTTTTATGGCTTTTTGAGCCAAAGACCCCATGCATATGCACCAAGTTTGGAACTTTACGTGTAAAATGGACATTAGGAGGCCAGATCTATGGTTTTGATGTGTTAAGACCCATTTAAATCGACTGTATAGTATTGGTCAAGGATGGACTCGGCGAGTCGTTCTTGGAACTCGGCGAGTCGGGGTGTAATGACCACCAAATCCTTTCTGTCGAGGGACCAGATGATAGGATGGAAGGTCTCTCAGCTGCGTAGGCTCCTAAAGGGACCTAAGAATCATGGGACTCGACGAGTGTTTGAGCCAACTCGGCAAGTCCAAGTCAATCTCCCAATCTTTGAAGATGGACTCGACGAGTTGTTCATACAACTCGGCGAGTCATAGACTGGACACATTCCTATGAGGGAGACGAACTCGGCGAGTTCAAGGATGAACTCGGCGAGTCGGATGAAGATGGTCCCGATGGTATGATTGAAGGAGAACCCGTCGAGTTCTTGCTAGACTCGACGAGTAGAGTCAGGGGTTGGTTTGGGTTAGAGGAGTATGGACTCGACGAGTTGGTAGAACCAACTCGGCGAGTCAGGTCAACTGGAGGTTGACTTTGACCAAAGTTGACTTGGACTGAATTGAGTAGACCCTGGTTAGGGTTGCATGTTCGAATTGATAACTTGGAAGGGTTGCCGTGTAGGGATTGAGGAGTCGAGGAGGGTCGACTTTCACGCCGAGGACAGTTCAGACACTACACGACATCGATGTGAGTTACCTTTCAGTAGAAGTGGGTCTAAGGCACCAAGGCCGACCCACTAGTAGTTGTTTAGTTGAGACGATTGTCTTTGTGATAATTGTCTGGTTTGCTTTGGTTTGATATGTGTGCATGCTAGCATGATGTGTTATCTGTGTTAGTATCAGTAGGAGGGAATCGTCCCCGATTCGGTCGCTAGGACCAATGGGTAGGTCGGACACCCCAGATATGTCTGACAGTATGATTATGATATGATATTATATGCTAGCAGTAGGGGGTGAAATAGTCCCCATGATCGGTTGAGATAGACCGGAGGGTAGTCGGCACCCCAGAATGGCCGGACACGGGTAGGTCAGCACCCCAGAACAGCTTGACATGGGTAGGTCAGCACCCCAGAACGGTTGACATGGGTAGGTCGGGCACCCCAGAATTGTCCGGCAATATGTATGTTGTTTGGTATGCGGTATGATGGGGGAACTCACTAAGCTTTGTGCTTACAGTTTCAGTTTTGGTTTCAGGTACCTCTTCGTCTAAGGGGAAGGAGCCGGCGGTGTAGCAGCGCATCACACACACACATGGTTTCCGCATTTAGTTTCTGGGAATGTACTATGATTTTCATTACTTTTGATATTGTGGTTTCGAGACATGAGGTTATGGTTTTATAACTTAATGTAACCCTGACAGGGTTTTGGTACACTATTTTATGAGATACTTAATTTTAAAAATGAAATTTTTGGCCTTGAAAATTGGGATGTTACACTAGGACCGTGAAGGAATCAAAATTTTGGAATATTTTACTGTTGTTTCATAAATTAAAGCTTCGTGTATATACAAAATACTACCTAACTAAGAAATTGGATTTGTTTCATAAATTAATGCTTCATGGATATACAAAATACTACCTAACTAAGAAATTGGATAAGCGGAAACATCAAAAGCAATAAAACCATATTCTGCAATTACATATATCTAACACTTTCCCTTAAATTGGAGCATTATTGATGTGCAACTTGACTTTGAGAGTATCGAACAATAAAGAAGCAGAGACTAGAATACAAACACCAGAACAAAAATTCAAGAATAGTACACAATATAAACAAGACTAAAACACTAGAATTGGAATTTAAGAACGGGTCTAGAACATGAATGGAACAGGAACTTGAGCACAAAATGAGCAATGAATAGAAACCTTTTGACCAATAATTGGTATTCAGACAAAAAATTTGTCATCAAAAAACACTTATCCATAAGTAAAAAACACGTATTTATATTAAAACATATGCATTTTTCGGAATAGTACTTTTTGAATAAATTATGTAAGATTAATAGTAAAATGTGAACATAGATTAATGGTAAAATATGTTCAAAAAAAGTTTCATGTTAAAATATATACCCCATCAACACTAAAATCTATGATGGCTACCACGTGGGATGACACGTGTCATGTCACATGGCTAGTGGCTAGTAACATGTTATACCGGTAACGTCAACTGTTATTTTTAACAAAATATAAACTTTAATGGTGATATATATACAAAAGAAATGTGTAATGATAATCTTCTTTAATAAATAAAAGTTTTTTTTGCCACTTGTCACTTTATCAAAGCTTTTGCCACATGTCATTATATGAGATTTTACAATTATTTAAATTTCATATGTCATTATGTGGTATCTTTATTTTTTTTATTAATCAATAATCAATTCCACTAATTAATGAGTCTACTATTATATCTGTAAAGTATTCATTCTATTTAAATGTTTATTAATTTACAAATATATTTGAATTCAAATGGACACTCTACTGATACAATTAATGTCATGTATTTGATGACATATTTGAATTCAAAACATATCTTTAATTTTTTGGATTTTTAATTTGAATTCTAACAAATTTATTATTTATTCAAATTTTATAAATAAACATGAGTGTATAATATATCTTTATTTCTACCCTAATAAGTGAAAAAGAACACAATCTTAAAAGAAGTATATGAAAATTTTGATTCATAACAATTATTTACAATATGTCAATAATTTTTTTTATTAGTATATGTTTAATAACTATTTATTCATCATTTCGTTTGTATTTATTTCGAATGTTAATTTAAAAAATATTTAATGTTTACACCTTAATTTTCAACATCATTATTTAAAAGGGTTTTTTGTATGTAACCCCCAAATTCTCATTTCTACCCCCCCCCCCCCCTTTTTGTCTTTTGTTAATTTTTTATCCTTTTGTTGTCTTTTTTTTACATTAATTATAATAATAATAATAATAATAGTAATTATTATTATTATTATTTTTGTTTTTTACATTTATTATTATAATTATAATAATAATTATTTTTATTATTAATTAATTAATTAAAAATAATAACAATATAATCATAACAATAATAATAACAATCGAGCATGATACAACATAAGCATACAGTGTTATTATTAAACAAATTAAAATTTACATTTCATGAATTATCCGATACGTTAACTCTTTCAGTACGACGATTATTGAATTGTCTATATGGTCGAACGTAAGTTGACAATCGAGCGTGATACAATGTTTGCCATCCATTACAACATGTTGATTTGTGCATGTTCCACAACCAAGAAACATTAGCCATTTGATGACCCTCTTTTAAATCAACCTTGATATAATGGTAACCATTAAGGAGGGTGATATTTATAATTGGATGATTTGGGAAATCTTGTGGACCACTCCAAAGTGGGAAAGACATTAAAGTCTTTGCTTAAGAAATGAACAATAACACCATACTTATTAGCAATTAAAATACCAGTGTCAGGCATAATCATCCTATATTTTTGAATCGCGGGTGTTTCATAGAAATTCAATGCTTCACTAATGGTATTTATGTCATTTTCAAAAACCACTCTGTAATCATCAATGTGCATCAATAACTCTCTATATAAGTTTGTCCGAATTTGATACCAATAGTCTTCACTAAAACCAAGAGCAACAACTATTGCCCGGAATCCACAGTGTCCATCTCCTTCCACATTTTGTATGTGTGACACATATGGTTAAAATTCACTTGGAATTTCATCAATAAGTGCATATTCGAAGTAGGATATTTGATACGTTGGTTCTTGGTTGAACATTGAAGATTCTCCAAACGAATACGTGTTGTGCCTCTCCAGTTCCAGTTGTTGGTTTAAATCAAACATGGTATACCCCATATAATCTGGTGTATACGAAAAAAAAACTACCTCTACGAAGATCTTGAGTTGGCGGAACCGGAGGTTTCGCTTGTGATGGTTTTGTACTCACACGCGGTCGTCAACGGGTATTTGTACGAACAGCAGGCTCTGAAGCCATAGAAGGTGATGACTTCCATATATTCATCATTTTTTCAGATAATTAGCCTTCACATCATTTGACTGTTTATTGTAGCTTTTCTTTAAAAGGTTTGCTTCGCCATCAAAAGTTGATTCATCATATTGAGTGACCGGCACTACTCTCTCTATAGCAAGTCTTCTAAAAAATATCAATTGACTCCAAAGGTATTTGTTGGCCTGTATTGTAATAAAATAAAATTTCGTGGGCACAAGCCAACCTACAAGTACGGCGTAGTTTACATCCACAGTTGGTCTTAGTTATATTTTGAAAATTAGGCCGATCTAATTCTTGCAACATTTTTTGTAAACCATGATGTGAAACTTTACGTAATAAGCTTCTGAAATTTCTATCATAAAAGTTGAAGGGTTGAAAATGTAAATTTTAAGAGCCGAAAGATAATAAAGTAAAATTTCCTTACTGTATATCTCGTTTGGTTTGTGATGATTAAAAAATGTGATGATTGAAAAAATTGAATTTTTTTAATGTTACAGATAGAGACAAAATGACAAAATAAAAATGAATTATATATGGTATGAAGGTGTTTTGACTGTTAAAAGGAGTTTTATTTTTTTTATATAAAAATGTATTATTAAAAGTCATGAAAACCATCAATGAAAAAATGAAAATGCTTTGACTATTAAAATGAGCTTTTTTTTTAAAATATGTGCTGATTAAATTTTTTTTATTAAATAATAATAATAATAATAAAACAACAAAATGAAAAAATATAAAACAACAAAATGACAAAATAAAAAAATAAAAAAACAACAAAATAAAAAAACAACAAAATGACAAAATGGGGGGTAGATGGAGGATTTTATAAATTATGGGGTACATACAATAACACGTTTATTTAAAATATGTCAATAGTTTTTTATTAGTATAGATTTGAATTACTTATTTATTCATTATATCGTTCGTATTTATGTAAAAGTATTTTTTTTAATATATAATATTTATACATTGATATTAAACTTTTATTTTTATTAAACTCGTGTAGTGCACGGGTCTCAAACCTAGTTTCCTAGTTTTTATACATTAATGATCGTTTGTTATTCTAATAAATTTCCCGATCTTTTTTTTTGGAAAGTGAACAATAAATTTTCCATCTTTTTAAGCCTTGTGAAGGGATGTATACATAATTGTAGATACCAAATGGACTTTTCTTGTATTCCATGTATGTAGTCCTTGTTATAAACTTGGACCTATGCTTTTACTGAAATTTGAACTCCAAGTTCAATAATTTTTATAAATTTACTGTATAATTAATCTCTGATATCAATTACAACTCATATTAAAATTTTAATTGTAGGATGTTACATAATCTTGCGGAGTAAAAAATAATCATTTAGATCTCAAGCTCGACCATTTTGACCCTAACTATTTGAAACATTTAGTGCCATATTATTTTTAATTGTGGTAGAATGTTATATAATCTTACGTAGGCTCTTATGCACCAGCAGCCTCGGGTCATATGTAGGCTCTTACCTCACGTTCCACCAATAAAATATAATTATTTACCAAAAGTCTAAATTAAAGTTAAATATAGATTAACTAAAATAGATAAGTTAAGTAGGACTCGATAAAAAAAAAGGTATGGATAATGAATATAAGCGGAATGAATTTCCGAGAAGGTCCATAGAATTGTGCTCTAACCATATAACTGCTCACTATAAATGATCATCAGCTCCATTCTTTTATCATCAAATCAAATCCAACTAATCAGCAAAAAAAAAATGGTAAAGGTTCCAAGAATCAAATTGGGTTCACAGGGTTTAGAGGTGTCAGCTCAAGGTTTGGGTTGTATGGGTATGTCAGCTGTTTACGGACCCCCAGAACCCGAACATGACATGGTCAACCTCATCCACAACGCCATTGATGCTGGTGTCACCCTACTCGACACATCCGATGTCTATGGCCCTAACACCAATGAAATCCTACTTGGAAAGGTCACACTCTTTCTAAACTTATAATTGCTTGTTAAAAAGTACATGATTTCAGTAATTAAACAGACTTATTTACATGCAATGCAGGCTTTGAAGGGAGGAAAAGTAAGGGAGAAAATGGAGGTAGCTACCAAATTCGGGATTAAGTATGAGAATGGAAACTATGAGGTGTATGGTGATCCGGCGTATGTTAGGACTGCTTGTGAAGGTAGTTTGAAGCGGCTTGAGATTGATTGCATTGATCTCTATTATCAGCACCGGATTGACACTCGTGTGCCCATTGAAATCACGGTATGTCTGATTTCAGATTACTCATTTCATGTTTCTATTTCCTACTTAGCATCTGAGATTGGTTAATTTCTTTGCTTGAAAGATGGGTGAAATGAAGAAACTTGTGGAAGAAGGGAAGATAAAATACGTAGGATTATCAGAAGCTTCGGCTTCAACCATTAGAAGAGCCCATGCAGTGCACCCGGTAACTGCTGTTCAACTAGAGTGGTCTTTATGGTCCAGGGATGTGGAAGATGAAATTGTTCCTACATGCAGGTTATCATTATTCGACCTTTTTTTAGTTCTAAAGGCTAAATAATATATAATATTTCAAACACTATAATCGTTTTGATCATGAATTGATAAACTAATAAAAGGATTCAAATTTGTATCCCTGCTTTTTATCAGAGAACTTGGCATTGGAATTGTGGCGTACAGTCCTCTAGGACGCGGATTTCTTTCATTGGGTCCGAAGATGGTTGAGAATTTGGCAGATGGCGATTTCCGTCAGGTCTGCACAAAACAAATTGAATCAGATTCTTTATGAATTATAATATAAAATCATTAAACTGAGTTTGAGCTTGTGTTTATATATATACTTACTCTTTTTGTAGAATCTACCAAGGTTCCAACCTGAGAATCTTGAGAATAATAAAATGTTGTACGAACGGGTTAGTGCGATTGCAGTAAAGAAAGGGTGCACTCCATCACAACTAGCATTGGCGTGGGTTCACCAACAGGGGAAAGATGTTGTGCCCATACCAGGAACCACTAAAATTGAAAACCTTCAACAAAACATTGGAGCTTTATCTGTTAAACTAACACCACAAGACATGGCTGAACTTGAATCCATTGCTTCAGCTGATGCAGCTAAGGGTGATAGATACATGGATGGTTTCCCCACCTATCTAAAGTCTGACACCCCACCGCTGTCTTCATGGAAAGCTTAGTAAATACATCGGTTTGCTATGATCTTTTCAAGTTATGTTGTAGTCCATCATCTTGTTTGTAACAAAAATTTACATTTATCATTGTCCGTTTTGTGTTTGGTGTTCTTATCCTAGAGGCCTTTGTGTTTGTGATAATAAACCTCAGCTGAGGTGTTACTTTGAGTGATTTCGTGAAATAATAGTGAACTATTTAGTAAACTCTATGTCCATCAATCACAATTCATGCAAAAGGGAAACACTTGGTTCTTTTATTTTTTGCAAAATCACAACAGCAGATTTAATAAAACTGAAACTATTATTAACACCTTCAAGAACAACTTTGAAAATTAATGAACTTAGCAGCAATCAAAGAAAAGCAATTTCCAAATCACAGGTACAGATTTTTTAAAACTCAAAGCTATTACTAAATCTTGCAATACAACATCAACAATACATGAAATTACCACATCATTTGTTCTTTCCCAATGATCATGCAGATCTGAACTTTAATATGATTCAGTACATTCACGTAACAATAATAAGCTTGTTCATTGTGCCGCTAAAACTATGATGTATATGTAAAACATAGCTATTGAATTGTTTGAACATTGATTTTGGAACCATTACACTCGAGAATATTTTTCAAATGCGACGTGTCCATTTTCACCGAAAAAAATATATCCTTAGTATCAGTGGCGGAGCTTGATATTTTAATTTGTGGGGGCCAAAAATAGAATACGTATAAAAATTGAAGAACAGGAAGGGCCAAAGTGAAATTTTATAGTTTTAGACATAATATGTAACTTTTGTCAAAGTTATGGACTAATTATAAAAAAAAAAAAATAAGTGGGCCACTGGCCCTATATAAGCTCCGCCAATGCTTAGTATGCTTGTAACTTACATATATTATCAAACACACTCATTCTACTATCAATCTTTTAACAAATACATACTCTATCTTGTTTTCATTACAAAAATATAATAAATAAATATGATTATATTTGTAATACACTTTTAAATAAATATTATACATGTATTTATAGAAATATTGCACAACACATATTCTGAAAAACCAACATATATTTATGTATTGGAAAATTTCTCATAAATGGTCAATTAATATATTTCTTAGACTGAAATGTGCTTTTTTATCTTTAATATATTTATATCGAGCAAGAAATTGTTGGTGTGTCAAGATCAAGTTCATTTTCAATTATCATATTATGTAAAATAATGCATGTAGTCATTACGTCATGTAGTACTTCTTTTGGTAAAAAACAAGATGATCCCTCAGTTTTATTATATTACTAGTGTAGTATACAGGTTGACTGCATGTTTATTAGCATATGAAGGGGTGCCAATCAGTGCCAATCATGTCGGGTTCAGGTTGGCGGGTCAGAATGCATCAACACGTACGTACACAACCCATATAATTATTTGTGTCGTGGGTTGGAAACATCAACTCGGACATGACCTGTCTAACTCGTTTAATTATATGGGTTCGAGAGTTCATGGGTCAGTTTCGGGTTAATTGGTAAATTCGAGTTCACGGGTTGGCGGATTGGTACGTTGACCCTGATGGGATTTGATTACCAAAAATGATCAAATTTATAAAACAATTTTAAGAATGGCAAATGGAAGACTTTTTTAATAACTAGTTTATTTGCAAATCATTTTAACAAAACCACCAAGAGGATCCAAATACATGAACTAGAAATATAACAACAACCATAGTATGTTTTAAGAGGTAACATTTGAAGCCTTTGAACCCACTTGGTTTTGGGGTGTTGATGAAGATAGAAAAATAAAAAAGTATGATTTTCTTTACAAGTATCCACCATCAAGATTAAAACACTTGGAATGCTAGTTTCTTTTTGTATTCTTGAGTATCTTAAGCCTTTAATTATTTAATTCAAATAAGCACTAAATGAGACAACTCAAATGAGCTTTTAATTAGCAAACTAGCTTCAAAAGAGAGAGAAGTGGGGAGTAGAGAGAATTTTGAGCCATCATATGGAAGAGTAGAAAAACTAGCAAACAAATAGCCAAAAACTCATGCATTACACTTTCTTACATACTCTCATGCAAGACATGCATTTACATTATAATAATATAAAGTATTGGTAGCATTTTAGAAGTTTGGGGGACATAAGAAGAAAGTTGACAAGCAACCTCTCTTCTTGTAATAATAATTTTGGTCATGCATTCAAAGAAGACAAAAATTATCTAGCTAATTTATTAACCATGGTATGTTAACTCGTTAACATAATCACGGTTAACCAAAGTTTCAAAACTTTATACATGACTTATTAAATCATATCATATGATATAACAACTAGTTTATACTCTCTTTAATAATTATTTTTACAAAACAATAATTATTCCCTAATTAAATACAAGAATTGATATTATTTATTAATAATCATATTGATAATAAATATACAAAATGTGTCAACTTGATAAAGATATGACCTTATAGGATCATATATTATTAGCAACAATGTTGTAGAACTCGCTACTCGGTACCTGCTCGGCCGACTGGGGAGTAGCGAGTACTCGGGAGTACTCGGGGAGTACTCGGATTCGGTAATTCATGTAGAAATATTTTTAGGAAAATTATATATGTCAAAATCATAAGTTAAAATCATAATTTGATTGAAATATATAACAAAATTAGATACATGTGACTACATAAAAAATGAAATACACACAAATGGCTCACTTCATAAATAATTACTGAAATTTTAAGATATATATATGTAGTAATAATCACATGTGTGTTTAAATAATAAATCATTAAGTATATTATACATATTAATCTTGAAATTCTTGATTTTTTTTCTCTTTTTATGACAATTTTGACCCTTTGACCGAGTTTGACCGATTTTGACCGAGTTGGCCGAGTTTGACCGAGTAGGCCCGAGTAAGACCGAGTAATACCGAGTAGGCCCGAGTTAGAGAGATGTTGACCGATTTTTGACCGATTTTGACCGATTTTTGACCGAGTTTGACTTAATCCGAATTTTTTTGCCGAGTTCACATTACTCGCCTCGGTGGGGGGCCGATTCCGAGTAATTGGCTGAGTACTCGGCCGAGTAGGCCGAGTTTTGCAACACTGATTAGCAATATCACTCAATAATGATTTTTGGGTATATAGATTTAACAAACCCATGAACCCAAATATTGTTTGTGTAATAGTGAGGACTAGTTTGATTTAGCGCATACAATACGCATAGACTAATTGGCATAATCATATAACTTAAATCTGATATATTATTTGGTGAACCACCTCCGATAGATTCTACTTTAAAATAACCCTTCAAAAAATTAAAATTTTAAAAAATTAAACGGGTTGCACTACTAGAAAATCTGATAATACCTACGGAAAAATCCGTAGGTATAAGGTGTTACCTACGGAATTGCGACGGAAAACGGGCCGTAGCATAAACGCTCGTGGGTAAATATTATCGACGGATTTGCGACGGAATACCTACGGAATACCGACAACATTTTTCCGTCAGTAATTTACCTACAGAATACCTACTGAACACTATAACGACGGATTACCTACGGGTTACCGACGGGACCCACTTTAATTGACATTCACTTTATCACCTACGGATTTCCGACGGCTCATATTACCGACGGATTTTCCGTAGGTATACCGTCACTAAATCTCTTTTTTTTTTTTAAAAAAAACAGCAATAAATAACAAAAATTCCAGTTTTTTCTCTCCAATATATTGACAAAACTCATTAGATTAAACTTATAATAATATTGAAACTCAACCACAAAACTAATAACATTACAACAAAACTAATAACATTACAACAAAACTAATAAACATCATCTAATACCTTAAAAAGTATCAAATACAAATGCATTACTAATGAACATTATCTAATAATATACTAAATGTGTCTAACAATACACCAAAAAACGTCCCTAATACCAACTTTGACACATTCCATTCCATTGTTCAAAATATCTTACAAAAGTAAATACTAATTAACATAACAAACAATACCAAATGTTTACAAATTCAATTGTTCCAAAACTGCTAGCTTAGCTCCATGGTCCATATATTGAAGTGCTTCAACAGGGGAATCAAGAAAGTGGAAACACACACTACACTTGGGCTCACCATTTTCAGCTTGTTTGTAAACTGAAAACAATTTAAACATTACTAAAATAAAGAAACATATTAAAAAACATATACCTAACACAAAACGTACCTTCTTGTTTTATTGTTGTGACAATGTTGTAGGATTGTATCTTTTGAACTGGAATTGAGGTTATATACACAAATCTACAAACTCAAACATTTATGCAACTAGGTCAAGTAAGCAAATATCCATTAAAAACAAAAGATAAATAATTAAATATATAATATAGAATCATCTCTTACCAAACCAAGTTGATTTCCAACTGCTAAACCTAGTTCAATTCTAAAAATTACTGTTGACGGACCTGTCATACACAAGATCAAAAACTTCATTCTCATGTAGAAGCCACAGTAGGATAATCACTGAAACTCATAAAAAAAAAGTTGAATATTTACTCAAAATTGATTGATTTGATTCTCAATAAACTCAAAAGTCATATTGACCTCCTTACCCGTATGGAAGATTGCAAAACTGTGATTACCTGGATCACCAGCTTTCCGAACCTATTGAATTAGGAAATCCTAAACATTACTGTTGAACTTTACCAAAAATCTAACATTTTCAACCAAAATTTAACCTAAAATCTCAAATTCGACCTAAAATATAATTTAAAACCTCACATTCAACAAAACAAATCAGAATTATCAATGAATTAAACATGTAAATTGTATACATGAACTAATTTCAGAAAAGAAAAGAAAAAAAAACTAGGGTTTTACCTTTTTAGGGAAGAAATCGAGCAAAGGTGCAAAGAGAGAGAGGATGGAAATTGAGCCATGGAGTAATAACATTGGTCGCCTCGATAACAGATGGAGCAGAGGAGTTTGAAAAGGCATCAACAGTTTGAAGAAGGCATCGAACTGAACCCAAAATCAAAACACACCCTAAATCAAAACAAAGTCTAAATCAAAACCAATCCTAACCCAAAACGAAAACCTAATTGGAATTAAGCCAAAAAAAGCTTACTTGAAACAATGATGACAATGGCGATGGCAAGCAGAAGATGGCGATGGCAAGCCGATGACGGCGACGACAAGAAGACGACCGGAGCTAAAAAGAACGAAGACGAGAGGGGGTGTAAGGGGGAGGTGCGAGTAGGAAACAGTGAGAGAGAAGAGGGAAAACGAATCAGGGAGGGAGATAGAGAGAAGCGGGAGAATAAAAATTTTCGTCGATGGATCTCGCTAAATGGAGGCGGACAAAAGTTTCGATTTTGTGAAACCCTAAAATCGAAAATGCCAAAAAAAAAGGTGGTGGTGGGACTCGAACTTGCGTCTATCATGGATACAACCAAGGCGACTACCAACCGGTCGGGAATGCCACATCCATACCTTCTTCGTCTACAATAGTTTTTGACCACTTACAATTCCGTTTTTTTTATTATTAATATTATTATTATTGTTATTATTATTATTATTATTATTTCTATAGTTATTATTATTATTATTATTTCTATTATTATTATAATAATAATTATTATTATTTTCATTATTATTATTATTATTATTATTATTATTATTATTATTATTATTATTATTATTCATTATTCGAGTCTTAATTTTTTTTGGGATAAATTTTCTTACATATTTAAGATACGAACAGTTAATAGAAGTGTGAAAAAAACGAAGAAATATGACCTTTGGTCGCCGAAAAATCGAAATTAAAAAACTTCGTAGCTAATTAACTACGGATTAGCTAGAAATTACTTTTATTTTCGATTTTTCTGGCACCAAACATCGTTTTATCCGCTTTGTTTTTTTTCACATCTCTATTATACATGATTATCAGGGAAAAAAGGGTTAACTTTCTAAAATTGGATTTTTGATGCATTTTTTAATATAGCAACATATTCCAAATAAAAAAATTCTAGGTCAGCGCGAAATGTCGAAAATAAAATAAAAACATCTAGGTATCAGGTATGAGTTGAGAAAACTATAGATAATCATGTATAATAGAGGTGTGAAAAAAACGAAGCGAAAAAAACAACGTCTGGTGCCCGAAATGTCAAAAATAAAAAAAATCCGTAGGTAATCCGTAGGAAATTACCGACGGAATAGCGACGGACAGCCCCTTCCGTAGGTAATCCGTAGGAAATTTCCTACGGATTACCTACAGAAGGGGCTGTCCGTCGCTATTCCGTCGGTAATTTCCTACGGATTACCTACAGATTTTTTTTATTTTCGACATTTCAGGCACCGGACGTTGTTTTTTTGACTTCGTTTTTTTCACACCTCTATTATACATGATTATATATACTATCACTAAATTATACCTAATATATATATATATATATATATATATATATATATATATATATATATATATATATATATATATATATATATATATATATATATATATATATATATGTGTGTGTGTGTGTGTGTGTGTGTGTATAACCACGTGCACCTTTAGATCCGTTACTCCTTTCGCACAGTTACTCCTTTCACATACATTCACACATAGACACATATGTACATATACATACATACACATACACAATTACACAAACATTCACATATAACCATAGACACATACATTCATAGAAGTTGGTCAATGTGTTTATGTATGAATATATGTGTATGTATGTATATGTGTGTATATGAATCTATGTGTATGTGTGAATGTGTGTCTAAGAATGTATGTGTGAATGTATGTTTCTATGGGTATATATGAATTTATGTTTCTATGGGCATATATGAATGAATATGTTAATGTGTATGTGTGTGTATATATATGTACATATGTTAATGTGATTGTAATTTTAAAGTGTGAAATGTGTAACCGATCAAAATGAGTACGCCACTATAAACATCTAGGTATCAGGTATAAGTTGGGAAAACTATAGATAATCATTTATAATAGAGATGCGAAAAAAACGAAGCGAAAAAAAACGACGTCCGGTGCCCGAAATGTCGAAAATAAAAAAAAATCCGTAGGTAATCCGTAGGACATAATAATAAAAATAACGGAAATAATAATAATAATAATAATAATAATAATAAATAATATTAATAATAATAGTAAAAAATTAATAAATTACTATTCAGCGACGGATTTGTGACGAAAATTAAACAAATTAGTCTTTTTGTCAGTTCCGTAGCTATTCCGTCGGTATTTTCCGACGAATTTGTCTTCCGTCGGTATTCTGTAGGTATTCCGTCACAATATTGTTAGTAATTTAGGGCATCGTTTTCCGTCGGAATTCCGTAAGTATTCCGTCGGTATTTTCCGACGGAATATTTCCGTAGGAAAATTTCGTAGGTATTTTTAATTTTTCTAGTAGTGTTGGTGGGTTGACCCATAAACCTAAATACTAACCAAAACATAACCCGTTTATTTGGCGGGTTGGTGGGTTTGACGGGTCAAATATCTCAACCCAAACATATTTATCTTTATATCGGGTTTGTGATGTTTCGCGGGTCATGTCGACAATTGTTACCCCTAAACATAAGGTATTGTATTTATAAGATATATTTTAATTTAAATTTTTATAAAAGATGCTTCTTGTTTAAAATTTCTAATATGTATAAAATAAAATTATATGAATTAGATACATAAGAAATAAACTTTACTTATGACTAATTAATATAATTGAATATATAATAATATATAACAAATATTAAATATTACATTTAAATTATAAGTAGTAGATAAAAAAAACAAATTAGCAATGTCGAAAAAAAGTACTTAAATCGACAATTCAAACTTCATTCCTATTTTTTAATAAATAAATAATATTACTTCATATTTGTGGTAATAGTGTTCATATCTCAAAAAAATGAGGGAATAAATGAGGTGAAGTTAGAGAAGAATGGGGATGAAATTATATTTTGGGTTGGTTTAAGATGTTACTTCTAAATAATATGAGATGTTATATCCAAAGAATAACTCATTAATTTGCTTTATTTTAGAACCTACATATAAAAAAATAAACATAAAACAACAATGAAAATGGTTGTAGAAAAGAATAAGGTCACTCCTCATGCAACTACCCAACTACAACACTTTCAAAAATGCTGCATTTCAGTAGCATACATTGGAATTTAATGAAAGAGTTTTGGAACGTCTTCAACAAACTTCTTCTTGCAACGAAACAAAAAATCTTCTATAAAATAAACCTTCAACTTGAGAATTGAAAAATAAGTGGTGTCAAATGTCTCTAAAGATTAAACTCTCGTTAAAGGCATAAACGGAAAAACAATGCAATATATCAAATCACCTAAATGCAACCCCGTTGGATATGAAACTTCAAACTCAATGCAAGTACCTCAAAAATACATTTAACGTATCAATGCATCAAAAAATATTATAACCATTCGAAACTGCTTATGCCAAAATGGTTTCTATACCACAATATATAATATGCTTCTTAATACATACATGAACTAAAATCAGAACCTTGCTCAAATAAATTTGTATCCAAATTAGATATGAGATGTTGAAAAGGTAAAAGCATCAAACTGAATGTTGTTCTGCCTAAACGCCTTTTGACCAAAAATTGTCTGACGTCCAAAATGTCATATAAAATATGTCAAAATATCTTACGGTATCAAAATGTTTGAATAAGTCGAATGTCCTTCAAATCTTTAATGAATAAGTGATAAGATCACATGATCCCAACAATCCTAAATTTGAAAGCATGTATAAGTCAACAACACAGAGGACAATGACTTTAAACTCCAAAAGAGTTCGATCCAAAATGAAATCCCATTGATTTTAGATAATTTCAAACATCTCCCTATTCTAAAAGAACCAATCGCATCATCATAATCAGTTTCACCCAAAAGATTTATCATATTTAATTTCCAAAAGGGAAAACCAGGTGTTATGGTCCAAAAGCGAATGTTCATAAATGACCATAGTCATAAAAATGATGCTATATAACCTGTAAAGAAAGCTAAGGGAAAATCGATTCATAAGGTTTGAAAAATTCAATGTATAAGAGTTGGAAACTAAATTTATAATAGTTATAAAAATAAGTTTTATAAGAGTTTGAAAACAAAATTGATTAGAAGGTGCAAATTTTGATCTATCAAGTTACTGTACGAGTCAAGAAAAATCATATTAAACTGGTTGTAAGATGTTACATACATATCCTAATTGACAATAGAGCATTCATATTAATGCATGGTTAAATGTAAAGTTTAAACAAGGTGAAATGCGAAGTTTGCATACTATGAATTAAGCTCATCTTAGCACGATGTCAAGTTATCATATAATGAATTCAGAATTAAACGGACATTTAGTTGTTGAATTGAAAAAGGACCATATTCTTAATTTTTAGAGCTAACTAGACTGTAGAAATTAACTGAAAGTCTTATGGAAAGTGAAATGTGGATGTAGAAGTTCATTAAATTTTATAGAGGTGAATGGATCGTGCATGCACTTGTAAAGAATGTTTATTGATTTATTCACTAAAATGATCATAAAAGTCTTTGTAGCTTTTTAGAGTTAGTTTTTCATTCATTCATGTGAAGTACTTATATTTTTTTCATCTTGTCCTATAAAAGCACAACATTAAACGTCACTAAAAATCAAAGAAATTTTACTCAATTACACTTTCTACCCAAATAATTTTAGCACAAATCTTGAAACTAGGACTGTGAAGGAATCATGTTTATATATAAACTTTATTTATATATAAAATGCCACTTTACCAGGAAACTATATAAAAGGAAACATCAAAATCAATAAAACCCTATTCTACAAATACATATATCTAACAGTCCCTCTAAGTTGGAAAAATGATAATGTTGAACTTGACCTTGAGTGTTTCGAACATTACATTGATTAGGTTTAGGAACCAAAATACAAATACTAGAACGTGAATCCAAGAACATGACTAGAATACAAACAAGGCTCAAACACTTAAACTGTCACTCAGGGATATGTATGGAATAGGATTAGAACAGGAACTACAGCATGGACGGAGCAATGTAACAAAAATCAAAATAATAATACTTGAATTAGAACTCAAGAAAGGGATTTGGAATGAGGATAGACTTTTGAATTACAATGCATTAATTTATTAAGATCGTGAGAACATCAGATGAAAAGAGTGAGACAAACAAACGCCATTATTAATCAAGTTAGGAACCTGCTGTGACAACCGTCAATTTCCGGTCAAGTGAAAGTCAAATAAAGTCAACAAGTCAAACCGGTCAACTCATCTAACCCTAGTATATTAGGGTTTACAATATGTTAGCTATTGTACAACTCGCTATTTTAATAAGAAGTTATCACTTGGAAATTAAAGTTCGTATGATTGAAATTCTTAAACCCTAATCGGGATAAGCGAGGTAACAAAACGATAAAACACTATTTGCATACCCTTCGGGGGTGTGTAAGACCCTTAAACATGGCTTAACGAGGTTTACGAACCTTGCGTTACGAAGCCAAACACTCAAAAAGGTCGCAAACGAAATCTCTCTCAATCTCTTTCACTCTATCTCTCTCTATCAAAAATCTCTCCCAAATCTCTCTCAAAACTTCTTTCAACTTTTTATAATCATTCGAGTCATCCCGACACTTAACTTGGTGAAAAACCGCTCGAAACGGGAAGATACCTTGAAAAATAGTCATATAGGGCCGAAGCCTCTCTAGAACTGAAACTCTCTATTAGGGCCGAAGCCTCTTTATAGGGGCCGAACCCGAAGCTGCTGAACCGAACCTGCCTTGTACCGAAGTCGAACCTCGGAGGACCGAAGGTCCCTTCGGACCGAACATTCCCTTCGCTTCCATCTGTTTCGGGTTCGCTTCCAGCACTTCGGGTCCCTCCATTTCGGACCGAAAGCAAGGCTCGGGTCTTCATATCTCGGACCGAAGGCGAAGTTCGGGTCTCATCCTCTTAGGACCGAACCTTCGGCCCAATCCGAGAAGCCTCGCAGTTTCGCCTATTTCACCCGGTTTTCGACCACAACTCCGTTTTAAGCCCGTTTTTTATTATTTTAACGTGGGACTTTCACCCAAACTCATATTTTGACATATAAAACACTATATATTCATAATTTAAACACATTTTTAGGGAAATCTTTATTTAAGAATAAAATCTAGTGAGTGAGATTTTGAGGTGGAGTGTTGACTTTACCTTTGAGTTATGACACAAGCAACCCACCACACCCACTCCAGGACCATACTCAGTCACTATTCCTCTATACTTAGTCAATTAGTTGTCCTTTCACACTATTTCACCAGCCCATAATCATATCAAAGGGCTGGAAATCTTCACTTCACTTCACACATTATTCACTCTTTCTCAAGAAGAATCAAACCCATTTCTCTCTCACTTTCTCTCTCTAAAACTAGAAATTGAAGGCTATTCTTGAGCATTTCCCTCCAAGTTTGGTAAGTAACTTCATCCTACATTTGATTATCTTACACCCTTTCACTCAAATCATGGATTCCTTACACAAATATCGTCATATTTGTTGTTAGATCTTCGAATCTTCAAGCACCTCCCAAGTGTTCTTGAGTTGAACACTTCTTTTCTTCATCATCCATCTACTGAAACCACACAAGGTGAGTTCATACCCCCATATTTTCATGCTTTCTTCAAGTTTTAGGGGGGGAACACAAGTAAAAACACCAACAACTTAACTAAACTCAAACATCAGCTTTCAACAGAAAAGTTAATGTTCATTCACGAACTGTTTTAGACATCTTAAACTTTTTAGTTATCAAAACTGTATTAGTTGTAAATAGTTCAGGTTTATACCTTTAAAATGACTACTTGCACATGTCCATACGATTTTTCTACTATTTATGGTGATTTTTACAAAACTGCCTATCACTGTAGCTACGAATTCGGACCAGTCAGTGAATATGAACGTTTTCACAGCAGTTAGAGACTTTTAAAAATCATAATAAAATTTATGGACAAATTAGACACATTTTCTAAACTCTACGAGTTTACGGATTTAGTTTTCGACTTCTTATGATTTTTCTGTGATTTTTCTAAGGCAGTGCAGAAATGTTCAAAACAAATCAACAGCTTATAACTTTCATCACACTTTGTAACATGTTGAGCAAAGTGTTAATCTTTGAGTATTTCATATTTTACATGTGTTTCTTGTTGTGGTATAACTATATAACAGAAAATACTCACTAATTTGTAAGAATCTTCCATCATTACCAATAGTACAAGACAAGGCATGATAAACATAGTTATGTTTTTGCTATACATTCGACTTACATAGAAAAAGGTTCTTTTACATTACAAACATTTATAATAACTATAATAAGTATAGTTAAGTCTATTATACACCACAAACAAATATGCTAAATTATAATAGGTATAGTTAGGTTGCATATACATTACAAACATTATGATAAACTATAATAGGTATAGTTTATGTTTCATTTACATTACGAACTCATTACAAAAGGTTTTCATTTCATAAAAAGGGGTACATTACAAAGTACCGGGTTTATACTAAAGGGGTACATTACAAAGTACCGGGTTTTCATATAAAGGGGTACATTACAAAGTACCGGGTTTATACTAAAGGGGTACATTACAAAGTACCGGGTTTTCATATAAAGGGGTGCATTACAAAGTACCGGGTTTATACTAAAGGGGTACATTACAAAGTACCGAGTTTATACTAAAGGGGTACATTACAAAGTACCGAGTTTTCATATAAATGGGGTACGAATACAAAGTACCGGGTTTATACTAAAGGGGTACATTACAAAGTACCGGGTTCATACAAAAGGGGTACATTACAAAGTACCGGATTTTCATACTAAAGGGGTACATTACAAAGTACCGGGTTTATACTAAAGGGGTACATTACAAAGTACCGGGTTTTCATATAAATGGGGTACGAATACAAAGTACCGGGTTTATACTAAAGGGGTACATTACAAAGTACCGGGTTCATACTAAAGGGGTACATTACAAAGTATCGGGTTCATACTAAAGGGGTACATTACAAAGTACCGGGTTTTCATACTAAAGGGGTACATTACAAAGTACCGGGTTTTCATAACTAAAGGGGTACATTACAAAGTACCGGGTTTACACAAAATGGTTTTATGATATTAGAACTACAATTCATCTAGAATTTGTTAGTTTCCGGTTATAATTGCTAAGTGTATATGTTAGAGTTATATAAGAATTTAGTCGCGATCAACTTAGAATTGGTGGGCCCGCCTTACTTCCTGTTCCTTGTTTGGTTGTGGACTTAGGGCAGACCTATTATATTCGACGGTTTATTTAACTTAAATTTTATATAACTTATATACACTGGGTGATTATAGAGGAAATCTATGGGTCTTTCTATGGTACATTATTGCATAACATAGGGGCTTTCATTACACATTTTATAAAGAAAATATTGGATTTTCTGGAATTATATTCATTCGCTTTTACAAGGAAAATGACATCTTTATCAAATAAAACTCTTATGAACTCACCAACTTAATTGTTGACACTCTTTCAAAACTACTTGTATTCTCAGGAAATCAGTAAAACAGGAAATCAGCGGCTTTTGACGATGGAACCCTAAGGCGTTAAACATTTCATTTTTGTCAACATAATGTAATTGATTTAGAAACATGTAAACTCATACTATGGTGTAACTTTTTCAATTATATTTATGTTGGTTGCTTTTACTTTGAGCACTATTATACTCGTTGTTGTGATACTATACATGAAGTCCTCCACCCCCGGACGTTTCCGCCATCCTTGGTTTGGGGGTGTGACACCTGCTGAAGCCAACACCGAGTGTAACAACCCAAAATCTACATGAACCACCATGCATAAATAGTTCAAAATGTTTCTCCAATGGTTTCATTGGTGTATCAAAATCAAAGTTCATGAGGATTGATTGTGACTCAAAGATAAGGATCGTAGGGTCAGTTAATGAGGATACAACTGCTATATAAGCTAAGGTATCCTCTTTATTCGTGAGTATGTAGCTATGTTAATGTAATATAAGTCATGAAGGGCTGTTAAAACCCGAGATAAAACTAGACTCCATGATACAGTGTTATGAACTCAATGGTAAGTTTGATAGATGAATTCCTTGGTGAGATTATTGGTCTGGTTAGCAAGGCTTATAAACCCTGATGTATGGAAAAGTTAGATTGATTTAACAGTTTATGGGGCTAAGCCTTTTATCTGTTGTATTATGGAAATTAATGAATTTGGTAATAAATGGTTAATGAGTTTAGTTAGTGGTAAGGTAAATGATCAATATGATAGATATGGTAAGTAAGATCCTAGAGAATTTGAAACAAGTTTTGAGGAACTTGGTATATTCTCTAAATAGGTTTGGACAAGTGATCAAGTTAAGAGGCAACATAGAATTGGAGATCAGATTAGAAGTTTGTTTTCATTAACTAGCCAGGTGAGCACATGTATATTTTCTTGGTACATAGAAAGTGTTATATGAAAGTGTTTATATGAAAATGCTTGAGTGAAAGTAAATGGTAACAAGGAAGTATTATGAAAGAGGAGGTTTTGAAACATGAGACTAGAGATTCCTAGTATTTAATGTTTTGTTCAAAAAAGGAACATGAGTATATATAATGGTTTAAAAGGATAACATGCCATTTGTTAAGAAATTTTAAAATGGTTTTCAAAAGGAAAAAGGGCATTATTAGTTAATTGGTTTACATGTTTCACGTGTCAT
Source organism: Lactuca virosa (assembly GCF_052849685.1). Taxonomy (NCBI): domain Eukaryota; kingdom Viridiplantae; phylum Streptophyta; class Magnoliopsida; order Asterales; family Asteraceae; genus Lactuca; species Lactuca virosa. The sequence continues at coordinate 116,813,820 of NC_136431.1, forward strand.
GTGTTATATGTTATGAGATTGTTTGATTACTTTATGTAAGTTTTTAGTAGTTATGTTTATAGTATGAATGCATTCATTTTAAGGATACAAGGTTTCAGAAAAGGTCCCTGGAATGGGAAAAGAAAATACTACTGGGAAAGTATCTCCCGTTGCGAAGTAGTTTCGAGCTAAAGTTAGCCATCGTGGACTTCATTCCCCAAAGGATATAAGTATGAGGTGATTGGTTCTTGTCACACCCCCGGCTGGCGGCGGAAACATCAGGCTGTGCAATGTTCGATGTTGGATCACATATGTTGAACATACATTAAACACTACAAAAACAATATATATAACATAAATATCACTTCCATTTTGGAATAAACATTACATTGAACTATTTTTATAACACAAGGAATTTAAATACAATCGGTGCCTTGACGATTAGTCATAACAATATACGATAAGAATAACAAGCTTCCAGTAGTTCCATCAATTAACAGTTGCTTCAAGGAGTGCAAGCTTCCACCTTTTGGTTTCCTAGGAACACATGCTGTTTTGAAAACATCAACATAATATTGGTGAGCTCACAAGTTTGAATTATTATACCTTGAAAATACTTTCTATACAAAGTTATATAATTGTATGTATGTATTTTTTGAATCTTAATGTTGATGTATTTTTTAAGCCAAAAGTATCTTTATAAAAGGGTATTTGATACCAAAATTTACAATTTAACATATATATATATATATATATATATATATATATATATATATATATATATAGGTACTATTGAAACCTATATAAATGTTATGTACCTTTACTTCAAAAGTTGTGTTTTACCATACATAAATATTATTTCAACCTTTGTGCTTCTGTTATTATTCGTAGTATAATGTATATAAAGGTATATATACTACTGTTTCTATTAGGTGACTCGTAATATTGTTTATAACTATATGTTTTTTACTGTCTGTAAGGCTCCTAGACAGTGTTACAATGAGTTCTCATAATCGAGCTATTGACATAATATTGTATCCTTGCACGATGCTTCATCGGAAGTCGTAAAAACTTAGACAATTATCTCTATTTTTGACTTGACTGCCATGGTTGTAGCTAGCAACCGCAGGTGGGGATGTCTACTCCATATAGATCTATACATGACTCTCTTGCTCATTTAAGATTAACGATTACAGGTCGGAGTTTCAGCTAAATTTAATTAGCTAAGGTGATGAATTATTGTCTCAATTAACATCTGTTTTGTTTAACCATTAAAGTATGAACAAAATTTCAATGTGTTGTTGTGTAGTTATACTTATATATGATTATATTGTTCAAAAATAAATGGGCAGCGTAACGGCATGATATTGAAATTATCCTTATGATTTCGGACATAGTAACGACCAGCTACAATGCTATTCGTAGAAGTATGGCAGAGTAACGACTAGTTATAATTTTATTTAAAAATTTGGGCAGAGTAACGACCAGTTACAATGCTTATAAAAGTTGTCAGAGTAACAATTAGTTATGTTAAATGTGACTCGAGCATTTGGTGCATTTGGATCATGTTCATGAAACATTTGGAGCACTTGGACCTCAATAGAGCACTTGGGGTTCATGGAGCATTTGACAAAGGAACGAATCTTCTAAGAGAGGAATGGATCATCAGACAAAGGAACTGATCAAGTGCCAAAGGAACGGATCGTGTTCAAGGGGGTTTGGAGCACCTGGAAGGAGTTTGGAGCACTTGGAAGAGGTTTGGAACACTTGGAAGAGATATGGAGCAACAAGGGGTCCTTGTTGCGCCACATGATGAAGAGATGGATCAAGAGGGATGCTCTTGCACCATCTTGTTCTCCTCTTGAGCCATCTTATTCTCCTCTTGAGCCATATTGTTTTCTTGTTGAGCCATGCATGGCCTTGTTGAGCCATACATGTGCAAGTTGCTCATGGTGATGCTGTTGCTCCAAGATTGATGTTGTGTGCCATACTTGATGCTCTTGCGCCATTTAGATCCATGTTGCATCAACTAGGGTTGCTGTTGCGCCATGAAGAAGCTATTGCGCCATCATGGACCATCTTGGTACATGATACGCCATATTGATTCCTTTGTTGTGCTATGTTGATACAAGTATGCCTAGAAGATGATAATGCTCAAGAATGTTTCAAAAGATGTTGCATGGCGGATTGTCATTGGTTGAAACCCTTCATGGGCCTCTGGGCCAATGGGCTTGGCCCATTAGGTTTTTAGGTCTGATCCCTCAAGTATAAATAAGGATGCATGCTAGGTCATTTTTTTGTATCTTGAATTCTAGAGTGATAGGCGAATCTCTGTGTAATTGTACTTGTAACCTTTGTGTTGAGAGCTCTGAAATAAAAAATACCCCCCTCCTGCCCGTGGACGTAGGTCTCTTTGACCGAACCACGTAAATATTGTGTCTTGTGTGTTTTTGGTTTTGCTAGTTATCCTCTTTACTTCCTAACAAGTGGTATCATAGCTGCGGTTTGTATTCCTGTGATTGAAGATGTCTACTCACAAGTTCGATTTGGAGAAGTTCAATGGCTCAAATGACTTCACTTTGTGGAAGGTGAAGATGAGGGCTCTTCTGGTTCAACAAGGATGTGCGGCGGCACTGGAAGGAGATGCAAAACTGCCAAAGGACACGACGGATGATAAGTAGGTGGATATTCTTATGAAGGCACATAGTGTCATTCTATTAAGCTTGACAGATGAAGTACTGAGGGAGGTTGTGGATCAAACAACTGGTTCTGGGCTCTGGGATAAACTTTGTGACAAGTACCAAAACAACTCACTAACGAACATGTTATATCAGAAGCAAAGGTTGTACACTCTCAGAATGTCTGAAAGTACCCAAGTGAAAGATCATCTGGATAAATTCGATCTCATCATCTTGGATCTACAAGGTGTTGATGTGAAGATTGAAGATGAAGATCAGGCGCTCATTCTCTTATGTTCTCTTCCTAACTCATATGAGAATTTCGTTGATACCATGCTTTATGGTAGGACAACGATCATTGTGAATGATGTGAATGACTCTCTGATGTCAAAGGAATTGAAAAAGAAAAGTTTCAGGTGGAGAGGAGGCGTCTAGTTCCGGTTTGTTTGTAGGGAGAGGGAGGACAAAAGAGAGCAAAAGGGGTAAACGGAGGGGGATCAAGTTCAAAATCAAAGTCTAAAGGTTCATCAAACATGAAATGTTATAACTGTAAGGAGAAGGGGCACTTCAAGTGAAATTTTCCACATCTGAGGAATGGGAAGTCCAAGAGTGAATCAAGAAGCAATTACAATGATCCTGTAGTTCAGGAAAGTTCTGATGAAGGGGACGATGGTGATGTACTAACTTTGTGTACATCAAGTTCTGATGATGCTTGGGTCTTGGATTCTGTAGCATCCTATCACATGACGTATAATTGTGACTGGTTCGACTCCTTCAAAGAGTGGGATGGCACAGTCAATATGGGTGATGATTGGGTGAGCAGTATTAAAGGTAGTGGCACAGTGCAGATCAAGATGCATGATGGCATGGTCAGGAAGTTAGATTGCTGGTACGTTCCAGAACTTCAGAAGAATCTAATTTCTCTTGGCACATTGGATAAGAATGGATGAGGTACATTGGTGAAGGTGACTGGGTCAAAGTTACCAAAGGCTCTCTAGTTATAGTGAAGGGAAACTGAATCGTGGAGGGATCTATATCTTAGAAGGCAGTACGGTTATGGGAACGGTGGCTATCTCCCAATACTTGAATGAAGGTGATGACAAGGCAGAGTTATGGCATCGTAGGTTGGGGCACACGAGTGAGAAGGACATGTCAGTTCTTAGTAAACAAGGACTGTTTGGTGGAGAGGCTACTGGAATAATAAATTTTTGTGAAGCTTGCGTCAATGGAAAGCATCGCAAAGTGAATTTCGGTACCGGTAGACACACAAGCAAGGAAATCCTGAAGTATGTTCACTCAGATATGTGGGGTCCTGCACCAGTGAAGTCTCAAGGAGGATGCTCATACTTCGTGACGTTCATTGATGACTATTCTAGGAAGGTTTGGTTGTACTTTCTGAAGATGAAGGATGACTCGCATATGCTCATGTGAATGATGGTAAACTTGAGCTAAGGGCAATGAAGTGCATATTTCTAGGATATGCGACAGGAGTAAAAGGTTATCGACTGTGGTGTACAGAAGAAGGAAGAACTCCTAAATTTATCATGAGCAGAGATGTGACCTTTGATGAATTTGCCACGGGTAACCAGGGAGGAGGTGAAACAAGTCAAGCAGGGAACAAAGATCAGGGTGCTAGCCAGAAGGTGGAGTTTGCATCTCAAACTCCAGACAGAGTTGTGATAAGTGAAAAAGAGCAAGGCGGCAGTGAACAACCTGGTCAAGATGAAACCCAAGAGCAAAAAATGGGATCTTCGTCCAGTGGTGTTGATGTCGGGAAAGATGAAGGGTCTGAATCTATCGCAAATAGAAGATCGAAGAGGGTTATTCAACAACTTGACAGATATGTGGGATGTGTGAATGTAGGTGAAGTTGACTCCATTGCTTTTGCCTTAGAAACTGGAGAAGACATTGACACCGAGGAGCCTCAATCGTATAAAGAGGCGGTGGCGAGTAAAGAAGCAAATGACTTGTCACACCCCCAAACCGGAACGACGGAAATGTTTGGGGACGGAGGACGTCATGTACAGTATCATAACAATGCACAATAGTAAAACAAGCAACAACATCATCCATTGCATTAATAAAATAGTTTATACATGTGTGTTCTGTGTAAAGTTATAAGACACCAAAAATATATAATCAAACTAAAGACGAGTCTTGAATATGCTCCGTCTTCTCAAAACCTGGTCATTTGTACCTGACTACTGGTGACCTGAGAATACAAGTTATTTTGAAAGAGTAGATCAGCATTTAAGCTGGTGAGTTCAGTTGTCCAGATAGCTCCTGCATCTCAGCTGGTGCTAGTCGATAAGGCCATTTGGCTACTGGGGTAGCTCCTGGAACTAAGTCGATTCTGAACTCGACTTGACGTTGTGGTGGTAATCCTAATAGTTCTTCGGGAAAAATGTCGGGAAAGTCGCGTACTTCAGGGATGTTCTTTATGTCTTTCGCCTCTTGGCTCATATCAACTACATGATCAAGGAATGCATGACATTCCTTCCGTAAGTACTTTTGGGCTTGTATACTTGAGATGATTTGAAAGTTCATGCCTGGTTTGTCGCCATATATAACTAGGGTTTCATTAGACGGTAAATTAAGAAGAACGACCTTCTCAAAACACATGATGTCAGCCCGATGAAGACTCAACCAATCCATATCGATAATGACGTCGAAACTTTTAATTGAGACATGCATGAGGTTGATTGGAAATGAATGGCTATCTAGAGATAGGGTACACCCTACGTATATATAGCTAGTGCTCTCAGTCTTTCCGTTAGCCATTTCTATGGTGAACGGTTCTTTTAGTGCTCGTGGTTGTTGTTTAAGTAAGTGTGCAAATTTTTGGTTCACGAAACTCCTCTCTGCTCCACTATCAAATAATATTCATGCATAAGAGTTATCGAGGAGAAACGTACCAGTGACCACTATAGGGTCTGCTACCGCTTTCTCATGGCCTATCGCTAAAACTCTTCCCACTCCGCCAGCATTCCCTGCCTTCGGGCATTTCCTTTTGTAGTGACCAACCTCACCACACCCGTAGCAAGCCTGGCCCACGCCAACGCCAGGGACCTGGGTGATTGGTTTGGCTGGAGCTTTGCAGAAACGGACAGTGTGCCCCTTCCTGTTGCAGTTTACACACTGCATTTCCCAGCAGGGTCCGTTATGTGGAAGTTTCACTTTGGCAAACTTCCAGCGTACTGTTTTGCCGGCGCAGTGGCAGCAGGTTCCATCGCGGCATGAACAACCACGATCTGTTGGTTTTTGGCAGCGTTCTGCGCCGCGTTGTTTTTCTTCTTGTCCCAAAACTTCCGCTTGTTTTCGGTTGTTTTGGTTGGTTCTGGGACAGCAAGGGTTGTTGTTGGTGTGCGGAATCCATGATCGATGAGCCACTGTGCTAATCCCTTGGCACTGTCGAAGGTAGTGGGGTTTGAAGCTAATACATTCCCCTGAAATGGAGGCACCAGCCCCCAAATATACCTCTCGATCTTCTTTCCCTCAGTAGGGACCATTCCTGGACATAGAGCCACCAGATCACTGAACCTGGCAGTGTAGGCTACTATGTCGGAGCCCTTCATGGTTAGGCTCCAGAGTTCTTGTTCCAGTTTCTGAACTTCGCCCCTCAAGCAGTACTCCTCTATCATGAGGTTCTTCAGAGCTTCCCAGCCCATCGCATTAGCCACTATCAGAGTAAGTGACTTGACATGTCTATTCCACCATGTGAGGGCTCTGTCCGAGAAGGTGCAGGCAGCAAATTTTACTTTGCTTCCTTCCGGGCAGGAGCAGATCTCAAAGATCGACTCAGTTTTCTCGAACTATTGCGATAGAGCAATGATTCCTCCGCTGTCGTTAAAGGCTCTGGGTTTGCAGTTGGTGAAGTCTTTGTACGAACACTCCCTAGAGCGTACGTGAGCATCACCTTGGGTAGAGTCAACGGCTGTTCCACCCCCGTTAGTACTGCTAGCGTTGAATGGCGTTAAGGCTGCCGTAACAGCCGCAGCCACTGCAGCGTGAAGAACTGCAGGGTCGTATTATGGAGGAGGTGGGGGAGGCATCTTTCAACTAAAGTTTACAAAGATGAAGATGATAGTAAGAATTCAATAGTGAGAATAATGAGAGTGATCCATGAACTAAATCTCTATAGTTCAACCAATAGATGAGAATGTGCTTGCAATAGAGATCTAACAATAAAAGGATGAAAGCATCTGAACAAATATTACCCCAGGGGATTAGATGTCTGTCAATATCATTGGTATTAAAGATGTGATAAGTTCGGGAAAATTGACCTTGGAGTAGGTCTTACATCATACCAGAAATGAGAAAATTTTGACAGCACAAAGACCTAACAGACTGAAAGTTCAAGGTCTTAACATAAGCGGGAAATTAATACTAGAGTCTATACATAGACCTAATGTATATACAAAATAGAGAGTAGAGTAGGCTCTACTCGCAAGGGGAGTTGTTCTGGTTGGTACTTGATTCAGCCCTAAATTCAGCCAGTTGTTGTTCCGTTTCCCATACACGCCTTTGCAGTGCCACCTGGTTCTGACGAAGATCCCCAACTTCAGATTTGCAGGCATTCAGTTCTACCTGTAGGGAGTCAATGTGAGTCCTTTCTAAGTTCTGGTCATCGGTCAGATGACGGAGACGAACTGTGTTGACTCCGGAGTTAGCACGGATCTCCATGACTTAGTCGAAGTTTGCTCTTCCCTGCTCAGCATTGCGAGCAACACGACGCACCAAGATAGGAAGGACTCTGTCTACTGAGCCTCCCTCATTCAGATTGCAGAAGCTTCGGTCGCCATTGTAAGGAGGTGGTTTGTCACACCCCGATCCTTGTCGGAATCGATCGAGGCGTGATATATTGTTCAAAGTCTCATGACAACTATGTTATAATATGATTAGATTCAATTAAGTACTAAGTATGCAAACAAGATCCACAACATACAAATACAAATCCAAATACGAACAACATTTATTACATCAAATTTAAATAGTCTTGTGGATTTCTAAGGCACAACCTATTTTTCATCAACTTCATTCTTCAAATCTGCATCATGGGTAAAAACAGGTCAACTACGAGAGTTGGTGAGTAATCTAATTTTAGTAGAGAAAATTATGATGTTGAAACCTTTATAATTGGAAATTTGTTTTCTTTTGAAGTCGGCAAACAATTGTATTTGAGATAACGGTTTATAAATCAAAAATTGATTAACAAATGATAACAACAACAATAAGTCCTCACCCTATATATATATATATATATATATATATATATATATATATATATATATATATATAGGATGGAGCATCTAATCATCATACGCACTCAACCACGTGCGATCAATCACCTTAGCGTCCCAAGGCGGGGTGGTCAACCCAATAGCGCTATTATTGTCCATAACGTACCTCAAGAATACGGGCATAGTCATGGAGATTAGACTAAAAATGATAATGCACTACAAGTACATGTAGCGTAAACAAACAATAGTTATACAATTAATGACTAACGTATAAATGTCCCAACAATGTCTCAATTGTGATAAAACAATAAAATGAAGTTGGAACATATTAGAACCACATGATACACCCCAAAAGTATTGAAAATTATAAAGTATGGGGTAGATTACTCACTTTAGTCCCAAAACGAAATGCGTGTGTCGTACGATAGACGGTTCGGGTCAAAATGGCGTAGAACCTAATATAATTAATAGTTTTGGTTTAGGAACTGCTAAACGAGAATAGAGTACTAATACAAATAATTAGACACATATTCTTATATTAGATGAATTAACAATAATTCATTTTGATTATAATATTAAGGTATTCATTTGTTAAATGAATTTTAAATTGAATTAATTACTTTGCATAATTAATTTATATTTTCAATTTAGGCCAGATTTTAATAATTTCTTATTAAAATAATAATTTTCCCAATTATAATTATTTACAGATTTTAACAATTATTTATATGAAATAATCATCAAAATGCATTTTTACATGCTTAAATACTTAGGAAAATGGTTTTAAATAGTACACAGTATTGAAAAATTATGAAATTATTAGGAAATCATTATTTCATACAATATTAATTACTGTAAAATTTTTATATTTTTCTGAACTGTTTTAGTATTTATTTAATACTTTAATGATTAAACAACAACAAAATTCGGGAAAAATAATAAATGATTCCCAAAAATTCTGTAAAATTAACCATAGTTTTATAACATGATATAGAGCCCAGTGTATAAGTTTCAGATATTTGTGACTATGGGAAGTATTTTTTATATATTTCATTATTAATTAATCAATAAAATCATAAATAATAGTAAACAGTAATATAAATGCATGAAACTTCATAAATTATGTTTAATCAATATATTGGTCATCCCAGAATTTTCTCAGAATTTATTGAATGCAAAAAGTATTTTATGTGAATTATTGCCCTACTTTATTGCAATAATTATAGTAATTCAATAAAAATAAGTTATTTTCTAAAAATTTCCAGAACTTCTTATTTTATTTATGGGATTCTGAGAAAAATCAGGTTTATGCATAAAACGAGTTTTAGATATTTTGGTGGATTTAATTTGTTTCTTGTATGAATTTGAAACTTTTAACAACATACCTTGATGAATGCTTCAAGAGGGATGAAGATTTGAGTATAATAGATTGTTCTTGGCTGGAATATGAGTATTTCTTGGATGAATTTCGAGATTGAGAGTGAGAGAAAGAATAGAGAAGGTTTAAGTGGTGAAGAGAATAATGTGTTGGGAGAAAAAGGAAAGGAAAGTGGATGGGAGGTGTGAGTGGGAGACCATGGGAATAATCTTTTTGCTTTTGGTGGTCTTCATAATTTCCCACTAACACAAGCATCTTTTACATAATTAATATAAGAGTTTTATAAAATTTAATGTAAAGTTTATAAAAATAGAGTTTTATAAAATTTATTGTAAAGTTTATAAAAATGGAGTTTTATAAAAGATGAGTTATTATTTGATTATAACAATCTACTTTGATTTGAAGTTTAATTATAGAATTCAAGTTTGATTCTTTTAAATTTAATTAGAGCATTATACTTTGATTTGATTTTAATATGGTATCATAATTTAATTTGATTATAGTTATAACGTTGTACTATACTATGTTGCTATTAACGTCAATTTATATCGTAGTGTATGAGTTTTGATCCTATTAGCGTCAAGTAATCTTGAGTAGGGTTTGAATGAGATTGAGAGAGGTTTCGTTTGTGATCTTTTTGAGTGTCCGGCTTCGCAACGCAAGGTCCATAGACCCCGTTAAGCCATGATTTAGTGTCCTACACAATCCCGATGATTGTGCAATAGTGTTTTATCGCTTTGGTTCGTTGTTTAGCACTGTTAAGGCTAAGGAATATCAAACACATGAACTTTCCAAATGATGTTTTCTCATTAAAATAGCGAATTGTACAGTGATTACATAACGTAAACCCTAACATACAAGGGTTAATGGAGGTGAGCGGTTTAACTTGTTGACTTTGTTTGACTTTGACTTGACCGAAATTTGATGGTTGTCACATCATCCCCCCGTTAGAGGGAATTTCGTCCCGAAATTTGCATTTTGACTGGGACTTCAAGAGTTTGGAAAAAGATGTGGAAAACGTTTCGTAGTACAAGAAATTAATTTTGGTGAGGAACAACCCGCCTGATGTCACATAACGACCTTGGAAATTTCTTATTGTAACTTGAACTGAGTCGATTTAAAAGGAGTTTATTGTTTTGGGATGATAGAGTATTCTATGTGTGCTTTTATACTCCCTGTTTTATCCTTGGTATTACCACTATGAATATTTTATAACGTAGTTAGCGAGTTCCATCATTACTTATGTTTCAACAAATTTTGACGAAATTTGCATTATAAGTCCTACCAGTTCTGTTATAGTAGCTTGGCGTAAACTAGTCGTATATCATTAAGATTGCAAGGGCATTCGGATGGGTGACCCCGCCTTAAGCCCACAACCAAACAAGGAACAGGGAATGAGGCGGAATCACACATTCTAAGTCCATAGAATCTTAATGATATATGACCATAATGTTTACACTAGCCATCATAGATTCCAGGGGCGTAGTATTATTGGGGCCAGGAGTAGGAATTGTAGTTCAAAATAAAATAGTTATAAGCCTGCTATCTTCAAACTTGGGCTTTGGCCCCTCCCGATTCCTAATCAGAATGGTCCAATACTCCCAATTCTCCAAGCGACCAAGTGGTATCAAGAAATCAAAATCGATTCATCCCCATTTTCCTAATTCGCTGCCTATCTCGCCTGCTGTTCGTTTGTCGCTGTCTCGCCAAGTCAGTCGCTTGGTCTCACTCTCGCCAATCGCCATCGCCAAGTGCCCAAGTCCCCATTCTCACTTCACAGAAATCATGTATGTAATCCCGAGACCCAAATCCTGTTCAGCTGTTCTTTCTTTTCTGATTGTAAGATTTGGTGTTGGCGTATTGCACTGCTGCTGCTGTTTTCTGTCAATCTGTTGCCTATTTATGCGTTACTACTGTCTTACTGAGTTTCTTTTTACTTTGGCTGTCATTTGCGATTTGGCGATTTGCCAATTTGATTTATAAGTTATGAACTTATAGATTTGGTTATTGTTGGTGTTGGGTCTTGTACTGTTGCTGCTGGTTTTAGTTTGATTTTTTTTTAATTTTAGATTTCGTTATTGATTTGGTTATGCTTAACAGCTAGGCAGCTTCAAACAAAACTGAAAAGTGAAAACAAAGATTGATTTGGTTATTGTTAAATGAGTTATTGGTTATTGTTCAAATTTTGATTTTTGATTTTTTTGATTGAATCAATTGTTCATTCATTTTGATTTTTCTAGATATAATCATGGGAAAGATGAAAACATTGAAAGAGAAATTGCTGTCTGCTTACTAATATATCATTCATAATCTGTTTTTAAAGACATTAAAGGCCGTCGGGCTGAGTTGTAATTCTTTTTCTAGGTGTTTTTGGTGTTTATTTGTTGAAAACAATCTGTTATTATTATTATTATTTTTTTGTTAATTTCAGTTTATAATATTTTCGCCCCCCCAAGTTAATTGTTCAAGCTCCGCCACTGATAGATTCACTAGTAAAAACCCTGAGTTTTTACATAGATGATAAGACTTATTTGGGTTTTGCCGTGTTCTCAAGATTCATGGTTTATATACTTGAATCGCAGCTAGTTTTAGTAATAAAAATAAATTTAGAATTTAAACGTCGAGGTTAGAAGCTTGTACTGATATTTAAGGGGTTAAAAAATAAAGTTTTATTAGTTACCTATAGCGACACACAAGTCATAATTTGCATGTGTGAAGACTTGGAGTACTTTCTAATTGGTTCGTGTGTGAAGACTTGGAGTACTTTCTAACTGGTTCATGTGTGAAGACTTGGAGTACTTTCTAATGAAAAGTGTGCTACTGGGGAAATTTGAAACTGGTACGTAGCTTCAAAGTCAAGAATATGCAGTAGGCATGTGATGTATTAAATGCATGAGGCACATAAGTCATAATTTGCGGCAACATATACGTATATGTGTGTGAATTGAAGAAGAAGGTTACAGTTCAAAGACCATATATATATTCATTTCCTCTTTATTTGTTATTAATTACTTCTCCCACTTCACTTATATAAATCATCACATTCTTACCGCAACTTTTAACTTCTCCCTCACAAATGGATCCACCTGCAGATCATCAAAACCCCATAGATGACCTCGATTGGTTTCAGTACTTTGATCATCAAGATCTTTTCAGGTATATATAAACGTCACTCATTACCCCATCTTTGGCACAGAAAAGTGATTTTGTCTATATTGATCAAAACATGGTTTGGATTTGTAGTGATCAAAAAGAGTCTTTCATCGTGTTGGATTTGATTATCTTGAGTTTTTTTTTTTTTTTGGATTTTTACAGTGGTGACATGCTCGACCATCATGATTACGAGTTGTCGGAAAAATTGCATGAAGTGCTCGATCAGAACGTTTCCACAGTACTTAACAAAGATCAAAACATCATTTCTAGAAATGAGTTTCACGATTTGGATCCCCTTAAAGACATAAGCTTATGGGATTGTTGGGAGGATGGTAATTTACCATTGGTTAGTTTCAGTGAAGACTGTAAATCCGGTGGTGAGGCTACAGGTAGTTCTAGTGCTGCCACCACTGATCACGGTGGCCGAAAGGTGGCAAAGAGATTGAGACCATTGGAGTTTGAAGAGATAGCGAAGTACTTTGAGATGCCGATAATCATGGCGGCAAAGGAACTAGGGATAGGGTTAACATTGTTGAAGAAAAGATGCAGAGAGCTAAACATAAACAGATGGCCTCATAGAAAACTTACGAGCCTACAATCCCTCATTCAAAATGCGAAGGTAAATTACGATAATAACCTTCTATACATTACTCATGCATGCATGCCTGCACTTGGTAACCAAAGTAGTTTTGGTATTTTCTAAAATTTTAATTATTAGTTTCTTTATAACATAAACAATGGCCCTAGGCATATTCCACATCAATTCAATTGATTTACTACGATTTCCTGATTTATATTTATATAAACTTAACTCATTGTAAATTTTGTGAACTCACACGAAAAATATATTGCATCTACCTTTTTTTTTAAAAAAAAAAAAAAACTAGGAGTTGGGATTAAAGGAGGAGATAGAGACGTTAGAAGGGCACAAGAAGATGATGGAGAAATTGCCAGGTATGGAATTGACAGAAAGAACAAAGAAGCTTAGGCAAGCTTGCTTCAAAGCTATTTATAAGAAGAGAGGACTTAACAATCCTTAGTCCTTACCTTTTCTTTTAGCCATTTTGTTATAATTAGTGGATTTTAATCTACATTGTATGTGTTTTTCTCTTGATAGTTTGATACCCTTTTTAGTTTCATTGTGTTTGTTTGTCTATTGATTTTTTTATGCAGAAAATTTTGTATAATTTGGGTATTATAGTTTGTATTATGTATTTAGCCATATTCTAGATTGCCGACACGACTACGCCGACGACTCTATACTAGAGGTCTATATAAATAGACTTATGAATTTAGTAGGAATAACTTGATTATAATCTTGTGATTTGTTCCATGTCTGATCCACTCCTAAGATTCACTCGACATGCCCCCAGTTACGTGTAATTAAAATTTTATTAGACTATTGATCCTAATGAGTCTACCCTAAGTCCACAACCAAACAAGGAACAAGTCAACTACGAGAAACACGCATATGGACTTGTGAGTTATTTGTAAATTGATTATGGAAATAAGTTTTTAGACATTGTTGGGTAAAATAATTGTAAAACACTTGTTGGGCCATGGTTAGGAGTGTTGGGCACCTTTTGGGCTTTCCATGGTTACTAAATGTGAAACATGTAGCACTTGCGTGGGCCCCCACAAAACTAAGTTTTCACATTTCTTTCCCACTTCTAGGCCCATTAGGGAACTTAATAGTCCAATGAGTTGGCCATTTTGGAGTGTATCCTTTCAGATACGTTTGATAAGGTCGGGTATTTTGATGGCTCAAAAGTAATGTGAATGACGCGCTTTGGCCTATAGGTTTGGGAACTCTCGCCTTTGGTCCCCAGATAAGCAAACTGGTCCCTCGGTTGATTGGGATGTATACGAATGCTTACCTAGTCAGGACTTTCGGGCTACCGGCACCTCCCCCTTCCAGTTACTACGCGTCCATTACTATGATCCTACCCAACTAGAGTGGATGACTTTGAATTTCCTATGAGCTCTAAGGAATACATATATGTATATACATTTTGTTAAACAACTTGAGTATGTGTGTGATTTTCAGAGAAAGTGGAGAATATTCACAAGTGTATGCACACATATAAGTGTCAGGAGTAATACGTATGCACATAAGGGAGCAATTAACACACAAAGGTATTCCTAGGATTTTCTAAGTGTGAATTGCATGCAGTTGTGTGTGCATTTTATAAACTAGCATACGAGAGGACCCTAGAGGCTATAGACTAGGTCAAGGCAATTAACCTAATTCCCTATAGTCAAGGGCTCTGATACCAATCTTTCACACCCCGATCCTTGTCGGAATCGATCGAGGCGTGATATATTGTTCAAAGTCTCATGACAATTATGTTATAATATGATTAGATTCAATTAAGTACTAAGTATGCAAACAAGATCCACAACATACAAATACAAATCCAAATACGAACAACATTTATTACATCAAATTTAAATAGTCTTGTGGATTTCTAAGGCACAACCTATTTTTCATCAACTTCATTCTTCAAATCTGCATCATGGGTAAAAACAGGTCAACTACGAGAGTTGGTGAGTAATCTAATTTTAGTAGAGAAAATTATGAAGTTGAAACCTTTATAATTGGAAATTTGTTTTCTTTTGAAGTCGGCAAACAATTGTATTTGAGATAACGGTTTATAAATCAAAAATTGATTAACAAATGATAACAACAACAATAAGTCCTCACCCTATATATACATATGTATATATATATAAATATATATAGGATGGAGCATCTAATCATCATACACACTCAACCACGTGCGATCAATCACCTTAGCGTCCCAAGGCGGGGTGGTCAACCCAATAGCGCTATTATTGTCCATAACGTACCTCAAGAATACGGGCATAGTCATGGAGATTAGACTAAAAATGATAATGCACTACAAGTACATGTAGCGTAAACAAACAATAGTTATACAATTAATGACTCACGTATAAATGTCCCAACAATGTCTCAATTGTGATAAAACAATAAAATGAAGTTGGAACATATTAGAACCACATGATACACCCCAAAAGTATTGAAAATTATAAAGTATGGGGTAGATTACTCACTTTAGTCCCAAAACGAAATGCGTGTGTCGTACGATAGACGGTTCGGGTCAAAATGACGTAGAACCTAATATAATTAATAGTTTTGGTTTAGGAACTGCTAAACGAGAATAGAGTACTAATACAAATAATTAGACACATATTCTTATATTAGATGAATTAACAATAATTCATTTTGATTATAATATTAAGGTATTCATTTGTTAAATGAATTTTAAATTGAATTAATTACTTTGCATAATTAATTTATATTTTCAATTTAGGCTAGATTTTAATAATTTCTTATTAAAATAATAATTTTCCCAATTATAATTATTTACAGATTTTAACAATTATTTATATGAAATAATCATTAAAATGCATTTTTACATGCTTAAATACTTAGGAAAATGGTTTTAAATAGTACACAGTATTGAAAAATTATGAAATTATTAGGAAATCATTATTTCATACAATATTAATTACTGTAAAATTTTTATATTTTTCTGAACTGTTTTAGTATTTATTTAATACTTTAATGATTAAACAACAACAAAATTCGGGAAAAATAATAAATGATTCCCAAAAATTCTGTAAAATTAACCATAGTTTTATAACATGATATAGAGCCCGATGTATAAGTTTCGGATATTTGTGACTATGGGAAGTATTTTTTATATATTTCATTATTAATTAATCAATAAAATCATAAATAATAGTAAACAGTAATATAAATGCATGAAACTTCATAAATTATGTTTAATCAATATATTGGTCATCCCAGAATTTTCTCAGAATTTATTGAATGCAAAAAGTATTTTATGTGAATTATTGCCCTACTTTATTGCAATAATTATAGTAATTCAATAAAAATAAGTTATTTTCTAAAAATTTCCAGAACTTCTTATTTTATTTATGGGATTCTGAGAAAAATCAGGTTTATGCATAAAATGAGTTTTAGATATTTTGGTGGATTTAATTTGTTTCTTGTATGAATTTGAAACTTTTAACAACATACTTTGATGAATGCTTCAAGAGGGATGAAGATTTGAGTATAATAGATTGTTCTTGGCTGGAATATGAGTATTTCTTGGATGAATTTCGAGATTGAGAGTGAGAGAAAGAATAGAGAAGGTTTAAGTGGTGAAGAGAATAATGTGTTGGGAGAAAAAGGAAAGGAAAGTGGATGGGAGGTGTGAGTGGGAGACCATGGGAATAATCTTTTTGCTTTTGGTGGTCTTCATAATTTCCCACTAACACAAGCATCTTTTACATAATTAATATAAGAGTTTTATAAAATTTAATGTAAAGTTTATAAAAATAGAGTTTTATAAAATTTATTGTAAAGTTTATAAAAATGGAGTTTTATAAAAGATGAGTTATTATTTGATTATAACAATCTACTTTGATTTGAAGTTTAATTATAGCATTCAAGTTTGATTCTTTTAAATTTAATTAGAGCATTATACTTTGATTTGATTTTAATATGGTATCATAATTTAATTTGATTATAGTTATAACGTTGTACTATACTATGTTGCTATTAACGTCAATTTATATCGTAGTGTATGAGTTTTGATCCTATTAGAGTCAAGTAATCTTGAGTAGGGTTTGAATGAGATTGAGAGAGGTTTCGTTTGTGATCTTTTTGAGTGTCCGGCTTCGCAACGCAAGGTCCATAGACCCCGTTAAGCCATGATTTAGTGTCCTACACAATCCCGATGATTGTGCAATAGTGTTTTATCGCTTTGGTTCGTTGTTTAGCACTGTTAAGGCTAAGGAATATCAAACACATGAACTTTCCAAATGATGTTTTCTCATTAAAATAGCGAATTGTACAGTGATTACATAACGTAAACCCTAACATACAAGGGTTAATGGAGGTGACCGGTTTAACTTGTTGACTTTGTTTGACTTTGACTTGACCGAAATTTGATGGTTGTCACATGGTTGTCCCTGCTTCTTACTCCATCTTCCCAAGTTCACCGCCCACAGAGGCGCTGGGTCTTGAAAAGCCGGACGAGGGTTAGGTTTCTGAGCAACGTGGAGTGGATCATAGACCTCTGGTTCTGAGTCCGAGTCTTCCTGAACTTCCTCTTCGTTCTCTTCATCAGAACTTTCCTCGGGGTCTTCTACTGCTGGGACCACCGGGTTCTCTTCTTCAGGCTCCGCTTCAAGCCATCCACCATTCCTTGATCGGGAAAGTACGGGTCGCCAGTTAGATGGAATCCAACCATGTTATCTATGCAAGAAAAGGGGTGTAAGAAAACATATAATAGACGTACTACTATAGATATTTATAAGATGACCCTTACTAGTTACTTCTATATTTACGTAGTGCATACCAGCTATACATGACTTAAGATAGAATAGACCTTCGAATAAGTGACCCAACTCTAAGTCCATAACCAAACAAGGAACAGGAAGTAAAGCGAAGATCACAGATTCGTCTATAATATCTTAGTCATATATAACCTAAGTGTATCCACTCAGCAACTATAGACCTACTAGTAAAGACCTTTTTAGTTTTCACATAGGTAATTATAGTATCACAAAATACTCCTATAGTATTTTAAGTTTATGTCATGTTCTAAAGTTTTCATTGTAGTAGAGTTGGTAAGTTGTTAGACTTGTTGCAACACCACAACCATTCCTAGGCACATGCTAATCACTTCTCGGAAAGATATAGTTGATCAGGCTATATCATTCCCAGATCTGATTATAAGTCCCCAAGCCTACTTGTGCTGTCCAACAACCGCAATACTTTTGTTCTGTTCTAGTATGACACCGATCCTAGTATGAATGCATGTATGAATACTTTAGTAAAATATTTTATTATTTAAAAATTATTAACTCTTGGTCAGAGTGTTTTAACCCCTATGTGTTTATAGTTGTATATCTTTTATGGGTTGATATTCTCAATTCACTATAAACAAAGCTCTGATACCAATCTGTCACACCCCCAAACCAGAAAGGCAGAAACGTTCGGGGGTGGAGGAAGTCATGTACAGTATCATAACAATGCACAATAGTAAAATAAGCAACAACATCATCCATTGCATTAATAAAATCGTTTATACATGTGTGTTCTATGTAAAGTTATAAGACACCAAAAATATATAATCAAAATAAAGACAAGTCTTGAATATGCTCCGTCTTCTCAAAACCTGGTCATCTGTACCTGACTACTGGTGACCTGAGAATACAAGTTATTTTGAAAGAGTAGATCAGCATTTAAGTGGTGAGTTCATAAGTATTTTAGTGTCAAAAGTTTGTATTTGTTTCATGAAAATGTTTGAAAGTGTTTTGATGTAAAAATGTATGTTTTCCCAAGTTTATGACTATCTTTACTCAAGAGAAATATCATAGTTATTATTTAAGAGAAATATCAAAACATGAGTTTGGCCAAACCATATATGCATGGTCTTCAAAATGTCCAAAAGACACTAATAGTCTTCGATCTCTAATTTGTGAATAAATGTCAAAATAATGGGCTAGACTTAAGGAATCTAGTTAGAAATATCAAATCTAACTATGAAATGGAATTGGGAATGCTGATTTCCAATTCTTAAGTCTAGATTCCAAATATACTTTTAAATATTTTTAAAATCATTTCATTTACCTTAAACCATTTCCAAAACATTTTAATGTAGTAGTGGTAAATATTGAGTTCGTATAAGTTCGTAAAATAACAATACATATGCATATACTGATGGGTTTTGAGCAATCTAACACTCCTAAGTGTACATGCAACCCTAGAAAACCTTAGATCTATGTTTGTCTAAAATACATGCAAAATACTTTTTCCAAGGTTCATAACCCTATCTAGCATACATGGGGAACTTTAAACATAAAAGATGGCTAGAATTACATACATTGTAGCTGATTTGATTCCTTGAAAACCTTGAGAGCCTAGAACCCCAAGTGTGATGCCTCAAATGTTTCACACAACACCAAGTGCTTTGGAATGACTTTGAGAGAATGTAGAACACTTCTAAAATCGGCCTAGCCCTCTTGCAACTACTTGTGTAATCGATTTTGGTAGATATCATGTTCTTTATATAGTGTGTTACATTTAGGGTTACACCATGTAAACCGTAATGTAACATGACTCTTCATTTCCATGACCTATGGGTTTAAACCTCCATGGAGCATCCATGGAGCATCCTATGGACCTTAGCCCAACTTGATAACCCATGGAGCCTTTAGCCCACTATACAAGTTATGGATGATTTACATAATCAACCCATATATTTTAATTAGTCTTCTTTTGATCACTTAGTTAATTCCAAATTAATTCTTAATCAAAACTAATTAAATAATACTATTAATATATTAGAACTTATAATATATTAATAAACCACAAGTGTTATTTCTCTCATTTAGTCTATCCAAATGCATGCTGCCATGCAACCCAAATGGACCATGCCAGGTCAGGTCAAGTACATACCAGATATAGTTATGGACTTAGACACCTTATCCAACAGTCTCCCACTTGGATAAGTCTAATAACTATAACTGCAAGTATCACTTCGGGAACCGATCAGAAATCGTAGCTCTTTTCAAGGTCTCTCGGAACTGAGAAGATGATGATACATCATTTAAGATAAGTGATCATATAATCCTCTGTTCTAGATATCAGCCGGACAAATACATGGAACAATGTCTTACTTATTGTCCAGCAGTTTGTTTCCCGATTTCCGATTTGTTTGACATAGAACTTAATTGAACACATCAATTTAGTTCTGACCGGTCCCGGTACATTGGTCAAAACAAAATCATCGAGGGGCCCAGATATCGCTTCTAATCCAAGAAGGAACAGATAAACTTCGACTCATATGCTTGTTCTACTACTTGTTAAATCACACACAAAGGTACGTTTTATAACATCGAGTTACCAATGCGTTTTTCGTACGATCAATGCATAACCAACTCATAGGCAACAAGACATATCTCTAGGTTTGAAGACTTATATGATATTACCGTCTCGCGATCACTCGAGATAAATTCCATGAAGTGATACCAGCGAGCGTGGGTTGAATCCAATACTCAGAACTTATGAGCACTCATGAGTGTTGAGGCCATGTCCAACATCTTAGACCTCTACAACCAACTCATGACAGTCTTAATTCATATCTACTTCGAACATATGACCGACTATGGATAATTTGAATAATATGTAAAACACAACATAAATATTCTGGAAGTCAAAACATGCAAAAGAAATAATAGTAAACGATTGACAAAAGATAGCAACACTTTACTCATAAATAAACACAAGTTTTATTCATTATCAAATGTCAATTATACTTTACAAATTTCAAAATTTTACCTAACTACTAAAACTAATATCATCCTTCAGCCCTATGCTCCTTGCATGCTGGAGATGCTTAACCCAACACAGTCCCTTCGTGAGAGGATCTGACGGGTTCTCATCCGATGATACCCTCTTTGCCACGAGGAGTCCTTCTTCTATTCGATGTCTGATGAAATGGTATTTTCTGTCAATGTGTCTGGATCTCCCGTGATCCCTTGGTTCCTTCGCTAAGGCAACTGCACTTTCACTATCACAGAAAATCTCCATTGGCTCCTTAATAGCTGGTATAACTCCAAGGTCTCCGATGAAGTTCTTCTGCCATATAGCCTCCTTTGCTGCCTCGCTTGCTACTATATACTCTGATTCGCAAGTTGAATCAGCCACTGTCTCCTGCTTGGAACTTTTCCAAGTAATTGCTCCTCCGTTTAAGGTAAAGACCCAGCCCGACTGAGAGCGGAAATTATCCCTATCAGTCTGGAAGCTAGCATCACTATACCCTACAACTCTCAAGTCATCACTCCCACCGAGGGTAAGGGCCCAGTCCTTAGTCCTCAGCAGGTACTTGAGGATATTCTTTACCACGGTCCAGTGAGCCTTGCCAGGATTCCCCTGATATCTGCTGACCATGCTCAAGGCAAAGGCCAAATCAGGCCGAGTACAGGTCATAGCATACATGATCGAGCCTACTGTAGAAGCATAAGGTACTCGACTCATTTCTGCTATCTCAGCCTCAGTACTCGGGCTCTGAGTCTTACTCAATCTAGCGTTACTCTGGATGGGTAACTCTCCTTTCTTGGAATCTTGCATGTTGAACCTCTTCAGCACCTTATCCAAGTATGTACTCTGACTAAGTCCAATTAGTCTTTTACTCCGGTCTCTCATAATCCTTATCCCTAGGATATAGGCAGCTTCTCCAAGGTCCTTCATAGCGAAACACTTCCCAAGCCAGGACTTCACTTCCTGCAAGGTTGGGATGCCATTTCCTATGAGTAGTATGTCATCTACATACAGTACCAAAAAGCTAACTATACTCCCACTAGCCTTGACATATATACAAGATTCATCTTCACTCCTCAAAAAGCCAATCTCTTTGACTTTCTCATCGAAGCAAAGATTCCATCTGCGACGTGCTTGTTTCAATTCATAGATGGATTTCTCAAGCTTACACACTCTATTAGGGTACTCTGTGCTGACAAAACCCTCTGGCTGATTCATGTAAACATCCTCAGCCAACTTTCTATTAAGGAAAGCGGTTTTGACATCCATTTGCCATATTTCATAATCATGAAATGTAGCAATGGCTAACAGGACCCTAATGGACTTAATCTTTGCTACTGGTGAAAAGGTCTCATCATAATCAACTCCCGGAGTTTGAGAAAAGCCCTTTGGAACCAGTCGCGCCTTATATGTGTGTACATTACCATCCATGTCGGTATTCTTCTTGAAGATCCATTTGCACCCAACTGTCTTACGACCTGGTACATTGTCAACCAAGTCCCAAACCTGGTTGTCATATGTAACATCCCAAAATTTCAGAAGTTCAATGCAGGGCCAAAAGTGTAAATAAAAGAAGGGACTCGGCGAGTAGGTTTGCTTACTCGCCGAGTCGGAGCGGGATTCTGTCGCGGTTTAAGTGGCCAACTCGCCGAGTCGGCGGCTTGGACTCGACGAGTTGGTGCTGTAGAGAGAAAACCCTAATCTTGGGGGTTGTGCCCTATATAAAGAACATTATAACCCACCCTTAGCCTCTTTACCACCCTTTTGAGATCCAGAAACCCTAAAATCGAGTGAGCCTCCATTATTAGAGAGAATAGAGCTTTGGAGGAGGAAATCTTGGAAAGAGGCTTGAAGATCAAGAGGCTTGCTGCAAAGGAGTGGTGTAGATCCGGGATCTACTTCAGTTGGAGCTTATATTGGAGGTAATAATTTGTTGCTTGGGCTCTTTTGCATCTAGATCTATTATCATTTGATATTTGGGGCATTTTTGGTATGATTGAGAGCTATTTCGAGTTAGAGGCTTAGATCTGAGGTTGCTACCTCAGATCTAGGCTTGTGATGGTCCAAAATGTCATAAAGCTCCTGTCTAAGAGATATTGGTGAAGCCCCTTTGTCATGAACCCTAGCCCTAGAGTGCTTTGGGCCTATATCTCCTTGGTTTCACGTAAAGTTTGCAACTTTATGTAAGGGTTAGAATGTAGAAGAGTGGATCTATGGATTGGAGCCCCTGCATGGCTCGAAAAGCCTCTATATGGATTGAGAACTAGAGAGACTCGGCGAGTCACATGGGTGTACTCGACGAGTTTTATGAACATGTGTATGGACTCGGCGAGTTGAAGAACAACTCGGCGAGTATGTTGAAGATTGCCTTGGACTCGGCGAGTCAGGTCGCAGAACCCCTAACCTCTTCTGGTTAAGACGCAGATCAGTGAGTCGAGGGGTGACTCAGTGAGTTGGACAGGATGGGACTCGGAGATCTTTGGACTCGACGAGTCTTGGGGTGACTCGGCGAGTTGAGTCGTGTTCTAAGAGTTTTCAGAGTATAAGGACTCGACGAGTCAACGGGTTGACTCGGCGAGTAGGGTCAGTTAGGAAGTTTGACTTTGGCCTGGACTTTGACTTTGACCTTCAAGGGTGTTATGGTAATTGGTTATTTATGTCAATGGTCCATTGATGGCAATAGGTGTTGGAGTTTGGAGCAGTGCTTCGGGTGTGTGCTTCCGTGGTTCGGTTCTTCATTTCAGGTGAGTTATCCTCACTGTACTCAAGGGTCTAAGGCACCAAGGCCAGCCCTTTGAATTGTTGTTTAGAGCTTGTTATGTTATGTGATGATATGATTGCTAGTATCCTGGTAGATAGGATAATGATATGAGGATATGCCTTGTTAGCTTAGTATCCTAGAGGAATGGACAGTTAAGTGATGGCTAGTTCTGTTGGATCAGCGCCCTGGTAGTTGGGTAGTGGTTATTTATAGATCTGTAGTTGGTCTTGCCTTATGTACGCTGGTAGGAGGTTACCTGCGGGTTATGTATGTTGAGCAGTAGCATAGGGTATTCCATCCCGGTAGGATGATAGGGCCCTAGTATGTTGGTTCTGTAGAGTATTATGTGGTTGCCTGTTATGTGTGCATGTTTGCGAGTGTGGGGCATTCCAACCCGATGGTTGTGGGCCAGGAGTACTCCATCCCGGTAGGATGATTGGACTCATAGTAGGTTGGCATTCCAACCCGATGGTTGTGGTATTGGATAAGGTGTCTAAGTCCATAACTATTTCTGGTATGTACTTGACCCGACCCGGCATGGTCCATTTGGGTTGCATGGCACCATGCAATTGGATAAACTAAAATGAGAGAAATAACACTTATGGTTTATTAATATATTATAAGTTCTAATATATTAATAATATTATTTAATTAGTTTGATCAAGAATTAATTTAGAATTAATTAAGTGATCAAAAGATAACTAATTAAATATATGGGTAGATTATGTAAATCTTCCATATCTTATATAGTGGGCTAAGAGGCTCCATGGATTATCAAGTTGGGTTCCACCCATAGGATGCTCCATGGATGCTCCATGGGAGTTACAAACCCATGGGTCATGGAAATGAAGAGTCATGACACATTAGGGTTTACATGGTGTAACCCTAGATGTGTCAACACTATATAAGAAACCCATTCTCCACCAAAATCGGCAACACATAAGAAACAAGAGGGCTAGGCCGATTTTAGAAGTGTGTATTCTCTCTAAAGTCATTCCAAAAGCATTTGGTGTTGTGTGAAGCATTTGAGGCATCACACTTGGGGTGCTAGGCTCACAAGGTTTCAAGGATCATAAGCAACAACAAGGTAAGTTATTCTATCTTTCATGCAAGTTAAAATTTGTTCCCCATGTATGCTAGATAGGAATATAACCTTGGAATTCAACTTTGCATGATAATTAGACAAACATAGATCCAAGGTTATTAGGGTTGCATGTACACTTAGGAAGTGTTAGAATGCTCAAAACCCATCAGTGGTATCAGAGCATGGTTCGTTTGTTGTTTTTTTTTTGTGTGCAAACAGCTTGGAAAAAAAATCGTTTTTCTGTTTTCTGCTCGTATGAAAGTTTGCACATTTGTTGCTGGAAATGGACTAGAAACATTACCCTAAACTGTTTTGATGTTTTAAAGCTTGTTTTAGATGGTGTAATGTTTATGCTAATCCATTTACAATGGCAATTATTAAAATTACAAGTTTTTTTTAAGTGTAATTTTTTATTCTTGAAAGTGTTCATATTCATGTTGTTGAACTTATGAAGATTAGATGATCATATGAATTGTTTGTAACCTTCATGGTAGTTTAATTCATGATCATAATGTGTTTTAATGGAGTCCATAACTTGTCCTCAAGTTATGGAAAACCAAAAGTCTCACTTTTATTAAAGCCATTAAAAGAACACAAGAGTTATAAAAATGAAGAGTCTTCATTTTTATTACTCAATTAATTCATAAGTTATAAGAAATGAAAAGTTTTGGAAGTTTACAAAACTTGCCCTCAAGTTTTGGAACATGTAAAGTCTTGATTAAAACTTTAGTTCCAACCCTTAGAATTTTAAAAGTTAAAATTCAACCCTTATACTTTATAATATTATAAGTTACTAATATATATATGTATAACGTCAAGTCGTCTTACCGCTAGTACGCCTCATTCACGAAGCCGGTCTATAAGGGGGGTATAAGGTTGTTGCCTATAAAATGGCAACTTAATGGGTGTCCACTCTCACCCACCGCTTCCTTGATCGGTGGAGGGTCGTTAGCCGAACGGGTAAGACAAGGACTTATAAATTCTCATTAAAAGTATGATGAATATTATAAAGTAACTAAATGCTTTTATTAAATTCCCAATCTTAGTTACTTTAGGAAAATGTGAATAAGGTGCTAATCCATGAAATTACACTTTACACTTTGTTTAAGTCGTTGGTGGAGCGTGTGTGGTTAACCGGCACACTAACTTGGACTTAACAAGGTAGGTAAAGGGTGACTTAAGGTTTACCATAGCATCGGTGGAGCGTGTGTGGTTTACCGGCACATCGATTGAGTGATAAACCTTGAGGGTACCAAGTGATTTGCATGGTTACTTCACACCTCGTTTTGTGATCCTCGGTATCCCAGTCACAAAACTTGGTGGGCACACTCGAGATTGAAACATGCCTTTGAAAAGTTCATTGAATCTCAAAAGAATCTAGGAATTTCTAAGAACCAATTAAAAACCTAATATTTATATTTCGTTTTTCATGGTGGAAATTGGTGAATCGTCATTCACCTACCTTTCAAATATGTTATAGCTTGGATTACGGCATACCTCTTCTAAGTTATAATATATTGTGATTGGATCCTAGCCTTAATATTACATTTGGGTGTTTTATTAAGGACTCTCTTAATATCTAAACTAATCTTGTTCTCTTCTTTCAGATGTCTTCAATCAATGCTGCTTCTGGCTCTAATCCTAATGGCTCCTTTAACCTTATAAACTTGTGTGGGAAAGTCACTTTTGATGGATCCAACTTCAATGAATGGATCAGAAACATCAGGATGATTACCCGCTACGAGGACAAAGAATATGTCCTTGACAAGGAGCTTAAGGAGATTGATGAGACCACTGCAACTCCCCAGGAGATCGCTGACTTCCGGGCACATGAATGGGATGCTACAAAAGTGGCATGCATCATGTTGGCCACCATGACAGCGGAACTGCAAAAGTCCTATGAGGACTTCTACCCTTTTGAAATGCACCAAGATCTGATGGAAAGATACCATCAAAGTGCACGACAAGAGAGGTATGAAATCATATGCTCTATCATAACAACCATGATGAAGGACGGGGAATCCGTCACAAGCCACATGCAGAAAATGCAAAGGTATGTGGATCGGTTGCTGAAGCTTAATGTGAACTTCCCTGAGGAGCTTGCAATAGATATCATTTTGCACTCCTTACCATCGTGCTATGATCAATTCCGCATGACATATCACATGAATAAGGAAGAGGTCACACTCAGCAAACTTCAGGGACTCCTCAAGACCGCAGAAACAGGTCTTAAGGGTAAGTCGGTTGTTAACACTCCTACTCCAAACTCCGCCCCGGTTTTGGCAATCGGGAAAGGTAGAGGGAAGAAGAGGAAAAGCTCTTCGAAGGGTACCAAGGCTAGGACCCTTGATGAATCTTCTTCAAGTGGAACCAAGAAAGGTTTTGTCACTCCTTCTTCTGACCCTAAAGAGGCTGAATGCTTCTATTGCCATGAAAAGTCACATTGGAAGCGGAACTGCCCAAAGTACCAGCAAGATGTGAAGGATGGGAAAGTTAAACCCAACCATGCCGGTATTTACACTATCTTATCTAATAACTCACCCCATTCTAACTCTTGGGTCCTTGATACCGGTTGTGGTATTCATATCTATTCTGATTTGCAGGGACTAAGAAGAAGTGAGAATGTGGAGCATGGAAGAATAAACTTAATCATGGGGAATAGGAAAGTTTTACCTGTCACAAAGATTGGAGTTTATACTTTATCGCTAAGTAGTGGGTTTAGTTTATATTTGAATAAATGTTGTTATTCGCCAGAAATGGCAAGAAATATTACTTCCTTTCATGCATTGTATAAACAAGGTTTCACCATTTCATTTGATAATGAAGTTGGTTCGATTAATGCTTTCTTTAATAATGTTCTTTATTTTAAAGCATTACCTTGTGATGGTGTGTATGAAACTGTATCTGTGGTTGATAACTTAGGAAATAATGTATTGTGTATTGATTCTGTTAATGATAATAACTTGGATAAAGCATCATTATGGCATTGTCGTCTTGGACATATAAGCAAGAAACGCATAGGCCAACTCCAAAAGGATGGAGTATTGGAGTCATTTGACCTAAAGTCAGATGATAGTTGCGAATCATGCTTACTTGGAAAAATGACAAAGTCACCCTTCACAGGTTCTTGTGAGAGGGGTGAAGGTTTGTTGGATCTTATACACACGGCTGTGTGTGGGCCCTTCAAACATGCCACAAGGGATGCTAAGCGTTATTATTTGACTTTTACTGATGATTATTGTAGATATGGATATGTCTAATTAATCAAGCATAAGTCAGAGACTTTTGAGAGGTTTAAAGAGTTTAAACAGGAAGTCGAGAATCAGTTGGGCAGGAACATTAAGATGCTTCGATCCGATCGAGGTGGTGAGTATCTTAGTTCAGAGTTCCTCGACTATCTTAGGGAATGTAGCATTGTCTCACAATTGACACCTCCCAGGACACCGCAGTTGAATGGTGTAGCTGAGAGGCGTAATCGAACCTTGTTGGATATGGTTCGTTCCATGATGAGTCGAGCTTCGCTACCAATCTCATTTTGGGGGTATGCCTTAGAGACTGCCGCCTATATCCTTAATCTAGTTCCCACAAAGAAAGTTGCCAAAACTCCTCATGAGATGTGGACTGGTAAAGTACCCAAACTAGACCACATTAAGATTTGGGGTTGCGAGGCTTTCGTGAGACGCGAGACTCATGATAAGCTCGAACCTCGAAGTGAGAGGTGTATTTTCATCGGCTACCCACAGAAATCCTTTGGTTACCTCTTCTACAGACCTAGTGAGAATGTGGTCTTTGTAGCTAGGAGGGCTTTCTTTCGAGAGAGAGAGTTCATAAGCCAAGGAGACAGTGGGAGGCAAGTTGACCTTGAAGAAATTCAAGAGTCAAGTGGTGAAGGAACTTCAAACCCTAGCACTCAACTTGAGGAGGAAACTTATGTTGAGCCAATTGACAAGTCTGTATCTCTGAGGCGTTCCATAAGGGTTAGGAATGCACCTGAGCATTACTATGGATTCCATATTACTGCGGAAGGTGATACACTTATCAGTGATGAGACACTGATAGGTCTGGATGAACCTAACAGTTACGCGGAAGCCATGGCAGGCCCTGAGTCAGCCAAGTGGAAAGAAGCAATGGACAGCGAGATACAGTCCATGTATGACAATCAAGTTTGGAACTTGGTTGAGAATGTACCAGGTCGTAAGATTGTAGGGTGCAAATGGATCTTCAAGAAGAAGACCGACATGGATGGTAATGTACACACTTATAAGGCACGACTGGTTGCAAAGGGTTTCTCACAAACTCCGGGAGTTGATTATGATGAGACCTTTTCTACAGTGGCCAAGATTAAGTCTATTAGGGTTCTGTTAGCCATAGCCGCATTTCATGACTATGAAATATGGCAAATGGATGTCAAAACCGCTTTCCTTAATGGAAAGTTGGCTGAGGATGTTTACATGAGTCAGCCAGAGGGTTTTGTCAACACAGAGTACCCTAATAGAGTGTGTAAGCTTGAGAAATCCATTTATGGGTTAAAGCAAGCACCTCGCAGATGGAATCTTTGCTTTGATGAGAAAGTCAAGGAATTTGGATTTTCTAGGAGTGAAGATGAATCTTGTGTATATGTCAAGGCTAGTGGGAGTATAGTTAGCTTTTTGGTATTGTACGTGGATGTGACAACCGTCAAATTTCGGTCAAGTCAAAGTCAAACAAAGTCAACAAGTCAAACCGATCAACTAAATTAACCCTTGTATATTAGGGTTCACGTTATGTAATTACTATTCAATGCGCTATTTTAATGAGAAAACATCATTTGGAAAATTCGTGTGTTTGAATTTTCGTAGCCTTAATAATGCTAAACATTGAACCAAAGCGATAACACACCATTGCACACTCATCGGGAGTGTGTACGACACTAAAACATGGCTTAACGGGGTTTACGGACCTTGCGTTGCGAAGCCGGACACTCAAAGAGATCATAAAAGAAACCTCTCCCAATCGTTTTCACTCCATCTCTCTCTATGAAGAATCTCTCCCAAATCTCTCTCAAAGTTTCCGGTAACTTCTTGTAATCATTCGGGTCATCCCGACCCTTAACCAGGTCAAAAATCGCTTAAAACGGGGTTAGAACGGGTAAAATACCCTAAAAGACCCGAAACCCCTTTACAGGGCCGAAGCCTCTTAGGGCTGAACCCTCTTGGACCGAAAGCACCTGGGAACCGAAACCCCTACTGAGAACCGAACACTGCTGAGGACCGAACCGAGAACATGACCCGAACCCGAAGGTCCTTTCGGGCCCGAACCTCACAACCAGGGACCGAACCCTTCGGTCCATTTCGCCTTCGCCTCTTCAGCCTTCGCTTCCTTCAGCAGCCGAACCGAACCCTCGCAGGTTCGGCTCCCTTTTCCGGTTTTCGACCACGACTTCATTTTAAGCTCGTTTTTCATCGTTTTAACGCGAGATTTTCACCCAAAACTTTATTTTAACAATTAAAGCCCATAAATCATTAATTCCCACGTTTTTAATACAAATATTATCCAAGAAATTAGTGGGTGAAGTACAAAAAGGTGGAGTGTTGACTTATCTTTGATTTATGACACAAGCAACCACCACACCCACTCCATGACTAACCTACACTCCTCCCCACCATCCCTAGTCACTTCCTTGTACTTTTCCATCAATCATCAGCCCCTCCCACATTCTAAGAGCTGGAGCAAATCAACCTCTCTCTTCACTTCACTCATTTTCTCTCATTTTCCACCAAAAGATCAAACACTTTTCTCTCAATTCTTCTCTCTCAATTTCGAGATTTCCAAGGCATTTTCCAAGGCTTTTCTTCTACTTTTGGTAAGTATCTTCATCATCCTTATGATTATTACACTTCCTTCTACTCCAATCATAGATTGCTTACACAAATATTGTCATATTTGTGTTAGATCTTCGAATCTTCAAGCACCTCCCAAGTGTTCTTGAGTTGAGCACTTCTTTTCTCCATCATCCATCTACTGAAATCACTCAAGGTGAGTTCATACCCCTACATTTTCATGTTTTCTTACGTTTTAAGGGGGGAATACAAGTTAAAACACCAAGAACACAACTAAATTCTTCTAACAGCTTTCATCAGAAAAGTTGGACTCCATTCACGGACTGTTTTGGTCAACTTAAACATTTTTGTTTTCAAAACTGTACAAGGTGCAAGTAGTTCAAGTTCTTAACTTTAAAATGGCTACTTGCACATCACCATAAGATTTTTTCTACAATTTATGGTGATTTTTACAAAACTGCCTATCATTTCCAACATCAATCCGGACCAGTCTGTGCTTATGGACTTTTTCACACAAGTTGGAGGTCATTAAAAATCATAATAAAATTTATGAACAAACTAGACTCATTTCCCAAACTCTCAGAATTTACGGATTCTGATTTGGACCTTTGATGATTTTACTACAAATTTTCTAAGAACAGTAATAAAAATTGTTAACAACAGAAAAATGCTATCAACTTCATTACACCTTGTAACATGTTGAGCAAGGTGTATATCTTTATGTGATTATACATTATTGCATTATATGACATTTTGTCTTAATATAAGGACATACAACAGTTAACAAATGGATTTTGCTAGATAAAGCATAGAAATAACAAATTGTTATAATCAAAGTACATCCATTACATACAAACATTTGGATAAACTATGTTAAGTATAGTTTACATACATTACTACTACTACCCTTGTTTTGATGAACTATAATAGGTATAGTTAGGTTGCATATACATTACAAACATTATGATAAACTATAATAGGTATAGTTTATGTTTCATTTACATTACGAACTTATTACAAAAGGTTATCATACAAATGAGGTACAAATACAAAGTACCGGGTTTATACAAAAAGGGGTACATTACAAAGTACCGGTTAATCTTAGTATAGTTATAGTGACTCACATAGGGAGTTAACAAAACTTAAAGTATAAGGGATTTTATAAATCAAAAGGGGTTTTTATGTTGATTTAAAACCACCTTTAATAACAATAAATATAGATTTTACCTGTACACTTTCGGTCTCGGTACTTGAGATCACATAACACAAAACTCACACGCACATCCAGTCTTGGGTTTTAAGACTACATATCGTTTTTATTAGGAAAATGTTGGATTTTCTTGGTAACATACAACTCATTACAAAGAACGGCTTTTAAACTCTTACTTTCAAAAGCTTATGAACTCACCAACCTTTGTGTTGACACTTTTTCAAAACTACTTGTATTCCCAGGAATTCAGTGAAACAGGAAATCAACAGCGTTTTGAGGATGGGGCGATAAATCGTCAAACAGTTCTTTTTGTCATCATAATGTAATTGATTTGAATCATGTAAACATATGCTTTGGTGTAACTTTTCAATTATATTTATGATTGGTTGTATTTACTTTGAGCACTATTATACTCGTTGTTGTGATACTATACATGAAGTCCTCCACCCCCGGACGTTTCCGCCATCCTTGGTTTGGGGGTGTGACAGATTGGTATCAGAGCATTGTTTATAGTGAACTAAGTATATCGAACCACATAAGATATACAAACTATAAATGCATTGGGACTAAGGTCTCTGATTTAACATTTTCAAATAACTATACTTTTAGAAATAAAAAGTTTCTTATATAAAGTATACGTGCCGGCATTCATACTAAAATCAATGTCACAATGACAAGAACAAAAGTATTACGATTGTTGAATATCACAAATAAGCTTGGGGATGTATGGTCAGTCCTGGGAATAGCATAGCCTGATCAACTATGCTGGTCCGAGGAGTGATTATCATATGCCCAAGAATGGTTGTGATGTGGCAACAAGTCTAAAAACTTACCAACACTACCACAATGAAATACCATAGGGGTATTTGGTGTTACTATAATTACTTATCTGAGAACTAAATAGATTTTTATCAATAGGTCAATAATTGCTTAGTGGATACATTAAGATTATATGTATCCAGGACGTCATAGACTTAGAATTTGTGGATCTTTGCTTTACTTCCTGTTCCTCGTTGGGTTGTGGACTTAGAGTTAGGGTCGCTTATTCGAATGTCTATCCTGTCCCGAATACATATAACTAGTATGCACTAAGCAAGTATTGAAGTATCTGGTAAAGATCATCTTATAATTATCTAATTAGTACGTCTACTTAGTTATTTCTTATATTCCCTTCTCTCGCGAAGATATCATGGCTGGATTCCATCCCCACGACGACCCGTACTACCCTAACCATGGCAATGCTGGATGGCTCGGAGAGGAGCCAGAGAATGATCACCCAATCCCTGTGGATGGTCACCAAGCTGAAGGCTTTGCGGATGGTTCTGACTCCAAACCTGAAGTGGAGAACCTACCCCCGATGGCTCTTGTTCCGAATCCTAACCCTCGTCCGGCTTTTCAAGGCCCGACGCCTCCTTGGGTAGAGTGCTTGGAAACCTGGAACGAAGATCAAGACCAACCTCTGCCGTTTAATGGAGACTGAAGCTTCTACAACATAAGCGAAGGAAGCTCAACAGACAGAATTCTTCCAATTCTGGTCCGTAGAGTTGCCCGAAACGAGATTTAGGGCAGAACAGCTCTCCATCGTATCACAGAGGTTGATGCAAATGCAAGAATGCATACAATCCGCACCAATCGCCTTGGCCACACTCGTGAAATATCCGAAAAAGACCATGAAACCCTACTGCAAGCACTGGCTGAAACACGAGCCGAAGTCATAGAACTCCAAGTACGCCAGAGGGTGTACGAAAGGCACATGCTTGATATGGGGCGGCAACTGGCTGAACTGAGGGTTCACCAGGGGGATGACCGCCGCCAGTAGTAGATGCCTTACTTTCTTTCCCTGTTAAAAAGGAATCGTTTTTCCTATCTATGTCCTATGTGGCATTTTCTATGAAACTATCTTGTACTGTATGTGCTTTTAGTTAGGCCTTTAGGCGGCCAAAACTTTCCTACTCCGGATGTGATGTAAGACCCTCTACAAGGTCAACTTTCCCAAGCCTGTTACATCTTAAAAATCAATGACATTGTCAGTCGGCTAAATTCTGTGTCACTCTTTGTTCAAATACTTCCATCATACTATCATAGGAGTCTATCTGAAACCCACTCTAGTCAAGTTGTTGGACTAGGGCAATTTAGCTCCGGGATCATTCCTAATTCTCTATCAAAGGTTGGATCATGTTGTTCACCAACCAATGGAACCCCGGTTTGAACGACAAACGTCATGAGACCATTCTATGAACTTACTTCCACTCCGTAATAGGACTGCATCATAGGGATGTAGGTCAAACCTTCGAGAACATACTTCTACTCTATAGGTGAACGGTCGAAATACATCTAGGTTCGATGATAGCCTTTACTAGGAATTCTAGTTCATTAAGAAGGATTAGTAAGAATGTTATTATTACGATTTCCTCACTTATACATTCCCCAGTTATATATAACGAGGACCTGGTAGACAATAGAATGTGAGATTTCTAACTTAGTTTCTTTTCCTCGTTGGGATGTGAAACTAAAAGTAGAATCACACATTTTACTATCCGCCCAGTCTTGGTTATATCATAATGTGTATAAGCTAAGTTTTCATGTATAATAACTCATCTCTTAGTCAGAATCAAAATAATATAGAGTCAACCTTAGTCACTCACGAACTCCTTGTCTTTCGTGTGGCAGAATCATGTCATCATCTGGAAATAGTCAGCAGAACAACGAAGCCCCTATCCTTCATATCGACGCCGCTACATTCCAAGCTGCCGTGACAGTTGTCCTTGCAAACCTCAACGCTGGCAACGCAATCACGACTGGCAAAGGAATTGAAAATTCCGATCGATGTATCGATCCAGGAAGCCAACAAAGGGCAACAGTCACGGACGTACAAAGTTGTAAAACCGAGAGGAGGAAATGAAATCGCCAAGCTCGAAAGGAGCGCCAACGATCCCAAAGACTTGCCATGCAACAGCAGCAAGTGGCAACTCCTGCCCCTTCAGCACCAGCACGACCCATTTCTCAAGTCCCTGGCATCGGGACCAACCCTGCACACAAAGGTGGTGGTAAAACCGGACCCCATAAAAGGAAATTTTCGAAGTGGATGAACGAGGAGGGCACCCGTGTCCACGTAACTCTGACTAAACACCTCACTTCCACCACCAATGCTAGTACAAGCCAGATATGTCACCAATGCAGCGAGATAGGACACCTCAAAAAGGACTGTCCAATAATAAAGAACTTCGGCGCAGACGGGAAGATACTAAGGATCACTGCCGCAGGAGAAACTACTCCGGACCCCGTTAAAGTATCTAAGGCGTTCGTTGTAACAGACTCATAAACTGTTTAAAACTAGTGCAACTAGAGTCTTATCTTTTGCGAGACCCCGTCAGTAAAGGGACCCTCGTGCTGCGTATACTTGTCTTTTGTAGTAAACCTAGTTCGCAGCAATAGTCTTGTAGTAAACCTATAGTACTGTAACTCTGTTAAAAGTTGCACAGTTGTGTTTTGTCTGTAACGTGTTTATGATCAAATCTAGTGCCTTTATTTCCAAGTGACTCCGATTTTTATCATACGAATGGAGTCCATCCGATCCTCACAATACCAGTTTCGTGCGTAAATCTCTTCCTCCGAAATCATCTACGAGTTTTGGAATTGAAGCGTCAAATTCCTACGACACACTATTAGTGATGTGGGAATTCTTGAGGACCCTTTCAATTAATCAAAACCGTTGAGAAATTGTCAGCACCGAAGGCGTCGACGGGAATTCGCCAAATTCTAGGTCTCGCAGACTATTGTCGTAAGTGCATTCGGGACTCCTCTCGAATTACGGAACCTCTTACGACCTTGACCCAACAAGGAATGACCCTTAACTGGGAAGAGAGACAAGAGAAAGAAACCTTTAGAGTTCCAAGAGAGAGACCAAATTCTTTTGGTAAGTCTCACCTTGGAAAGGCTTGATACGTTTCGGAAAGTATGGAAATCTAATCCAAGATAATTGATGACTTCGAGATTCTTGTTGGAATCGGCCCCGTATCTTACAAATTCAACCTACCCCGCGAACTCAGTACCGTACATTCTACCCTCAAAGCCTTGAACTTGAAATGTGTCTGTCCGACAAGACTCTTGTCATTCCACTCGACGACATCGAGATCAACGAGAACCTCACCTTCGTGGAGGAACCAGTCGAAATCATGGATCAAGAGATCAAAAGAACAAAACAAAGTCGTATCCCCATCGTGAAGGTCCGTTGGAACATTAAACGAGGACCTGAGTTCACCTAGGAATGCGAAGATCAGATGAAACAAAAATACCCGCATCTTTTCCCAAACTCTTGAAGTCCTAGTCAAAATTCAAATTTCGGGACGAAATTCCATCTAACGGGGGGATGATGTGTCACACCCCCAAACCAAGGATGGCGGAAACGTCCGGGGGTGGAGGACTTCATGTATATTATCATAACAACATTTGCAATAGTGATTAAAGTAAACACAACCAACATATATATAATTGAAAGAGTTACATCATTGTATGAATTACATGTTTCCAAATCAATTACAATATGTTGACAAAAATATGAAATGTCTGACGCCTTAACGTCCCATCCTCAAAATGCACTTGGTTACCTGTTTAGTGATTTCCTGAGAATACAAGTTGTTTGAAAAAGTGTCAACACAAAGGTTGGTGAGTTCATAAGCTTTTGTTTTGCATTGATAAAAACTTCTCTCTTGTAAATGTAATGTTTATTCCAGAAAAATCCGATATTTTCCTTAAAATGTGTGAAGTAGTCTTATATCCAAAGACCAAAATGTATAAATGATTTATCATATTTATAGTACAACAATGCAAGTTTAAATTGACATAAACTCGTTCGATTTCAATGAAATCCCCGTAAATTCCTATGTTTGTTAATACTTTCTGTGAGTTATTATAACCATGCTATGACCTAGTTGGCCTGAAACGACGTTCTTCAGGCGTCGGAAATGTTATGAAATTTGTCACCCCAGACCTGCCGGTCAAACTGTTGCATGCAGTTAAGGTGTGGGTTTGTCAGACCCAATATAGATCTATATACAACTATCACGCTCTCCCTCCAGGAGACTCTGGTTACAATACAGGACTTATTTGTATAGTGAAGCGAATGTCTCACAAAGTCATTAACGGAATTACGTGTTGTGTAATTAAAATCCTCTCTGTATAAATGTACCCTTTTGAAATGTATGTATCATAAACTATACCTATTATAGTTTATCAAAACAAGGGTAGTAGTAGTAGTGTATGTAAACTATACTTAACATAGTTTATCCAAATGTTTGTATGTAATGGATGTACCTTGATTATAACAATTTATTATTTCTATGCTTTATCTAGAAAAATCCATTTGTTAACTGTTGTATGTCCTTATACTAAGGCAAAATGTCATATAATGCAACAACATATAATCACATAAAGATATACACCTTGCTCAACATGTTACAAGGTGTAATGAAATTGATAGCATTTTTCTGTTGTTAACAATTTCTATTACTGTTCTTAGAAAATTTGTAGCAAAATCATCAAAGGTCCAAATCCGAATCCGTAAATTCTGAGAGTTTGGAAAATGAGTCTAGTTTGTTCATAAATTTTCTCACGATTTTTAGTGACCTCCAACGTAGGTGAAAATGTCCATAATCACAGACTGGTCCGGATTGATGTTTGAAATGATAGTCAGTTTTGTAAAAATCACCATAAATTGTAGAAAAATCGTATGGAGATGTGCAAAAACCCATTTTAAAGCTAAGGACTTGAACTACTTGCACCTTGTACAGTTTTGAAAACTAAAATGTTTAGGTTGTACAAAACAGTCCGTGATTGATGTCCAACTTTTCTGTGAAAGCTGTTGGAAAAGTTTAGTTGTGTTCTTGATGATTTAACTTGTATTCCCCCCCTTAAAACATAAGAAAGCATCAAAATGTAGGGGTATGAACTCACCTTATGTGATTTCAGTAGATGAATGTTGGAGAAGGGAAGTGTTCAACTCAAGAACACTGGAAGGTGCCTTGAAGATTTTCGAGAATCTAACATCAAAGTGATGGAGTTTGTGTAAGCAATCGATGATTGTAGTAGAATGAAGTGTAATAATCACAAGGAGGATGAATTATACTTACCAAGAGTAGAATAAAGCTTGATGATCAGCCTTGGAGTCTTGAAATAGAGAGAAAAAGTTTGAGAGAAAACTTGTGTTTGATTTTTGGTGAAATGAGAGCAAGTGAGTGAAAATGAGAAGAGAGGTTGATTTGCTCCAGCTCTTAGAACGTGGGAGGGGCTGATGATTGATGGAAAAGTACAAGGAAGTGACTAGGGATGGTGGGGAGGTGTGACTGGTCATAGAGTGGGTGTAGGTGGTTGCTTGTGTCATAAACTAAGGAAAAGTCAACACTCCACCTCTTGTACTTTACCCACTAAATCTTGGATAAGATTTATCCTGAAAAACGTGATTAATTAATAAATATGGGGCCTTATATGTTAAAATAAAGTTTTGGGTGAAAACCCCGCGTTAAAATAATTAAAATCGGGCTTAGAACGCAAAATTAGTCGAAAACCGGGAAGAGAATGGCAACCTGCGAGACCTCTCGGTGCTAGGCCGAGGTTCGGTCCCAAGGCTGTTGGGCCCGAAGGCGAAATGAGGCGAAAGGAGTAAGAAGCGAAATGGACCGAAGGGTTCGGGTTTGGTTCGCGCGAGGTTCGGGTCCGAGAGGACCTTCGGGTTCGGTTCGCGCGAGGTTCGGGTCCGAGAGGACCTTCGGGTTCGGTCCTTGCGAGGCTCGGTCCGAAAGGCAGGTTCGGTTCTTGGGGTTCGCTTCTCAGCAGTTCGGTCCCTTAAGGGGACTTTCGGCCCTAAGAGGCTTTGGCCCTATAAGGTAGGTTTCGGGTCCTTAAGGGTATTTTACCCGTTTTTACCCCGTTTAAGCGGTTTTTGACCTGGTTAAGGGTCGAGATGGCCCAAATGATTACAAAAAGTTACGGGAACTTTTGAGAGAGAGATTTGGGAGAGATTTCGAATAGAGAGAGATAGAGTGAAGGAGATTTAGAGAGGTTCCATTTATGACCTTTTTGAGCATCCGGCTTCGCAACGTAAGGTCCGTAAACCCCGTTAAGCCATGATTTAGTGTCCTACACACTCCCGATGAGTGTGCAATAGTGTTTTATCGCTTTGTTTCATTGTTTAGCACTATCAAGGCTAAGGAAAATTAAATACACAAATTTTCCAATTGATGTTTTCTCTTTAAATTAGCGAACTGTTCAGTAATTACATAGCGTAAACCCTAATATACAAGGGTTGACTGAGTTAACTGGTTTGACTTGTTGCCTTAGTTTGACTTTGACTTGACCAGAATTTGACGGTTGTCACATCATCCCTCCGTTAGAAGGAATTTCGTCCCGAAATTAGCTTTTTGAATGGGACTTCAAGAATTTGGGAAGAGATGTGGATACTGTTGTTTCATCTGATCCTCGCGCTCCCAGGTGAATTCGGGTCCTCGTTTAGCGTTCCAGCGGACCTTCACAATGGGAATACGACTTTGCTTTGTTCTTTTGATCTCTCGATCCATGATTTCTACCGGTTCTTCCACGAATTGGAGACTCTCGTTGATTTCAATTTCGTCGAGTGGTATTACGAGGGTCTCATCGGATAGGCATTTCTTTAAGTTTGATACGTGGAAGGTAGGATGTACGTGATTTAGTTCTTGTGGTAATCGGAGTTTGTATGCCACTGGGCCGTTCCTGGCAAGTATTTCGAATGGTCCGATGTACCTTGGGTTTAGTTTCCCCCGTTTACCGAAACGTATCATTCCTTTCCAAGGGGAAACTTTCAGTAGTACTCGATCACCGACCTGGAATTCCAAGGGTTTGCGTCGCTTATCCGCATAACTCTTTTGCCGATCTCGGGATGCTTTCAGTCTTTCCCGAATTTGAACGATCTTCTCTGTGGTTTCTCTTATTATCTCTGGGCCAGTAAGGGTGCTATTAAGGACTTGTCCCTTAGCTAGTTACGTGTCGCCCACTTCAGCCCAGCACAGAGGTGACCTGCACTTGCGGCCATAGAGGGCTTCAAATGGTGCAACCTTGATGCTAGTGTGATAACTGTTATTGTACGAGAATTCAACAAGTGGTAAATGGGTATCCCAAGATTTACCAAAGTCTATCACACACGCTCTAAGCATTTCCTCTAGCGTCTGAATGGTCCTCTCACTTTGCCCGTCAGTTTGTGGGTGATAGGCTGTACTCATGTCAAGCCTAGTCCCCAGGGATTTCTGTAGAGACTGCCAAAATCGCGATGTAAATCTACTATCTCTGTCAGAGATAATGGATATCGGCACGCCATGCAGTCGTACCACCTCTTTGATGTATGTTCTAGTCAACTTCTCCATCTTGTCGGTTTCCTTAATTGGCAGGAAGTGCGCTGATTTGGTCAATTTGTCCACGATCACCCATATGGTATCAAGCCCACCCGTGGTCTTAGGTAGCTTGGTTATGAAGTCCATGGTTATTCGTTCCCACTTCCACTCCGGTATATCAGGTTGTTGCAGAAATCCTGAGGGTTTCTGGTATTCCACCTTGACTTTGGCGCAAGTCAGACACTTGCCCACATAGGTAGCAATATCGGCTTTCATGTTCGGCCACCAGTACAACTTCTTGAGGTCTAGATACATTTTAACCGATCCTGGATGGATGGAGTATCAAGTCTTGTGTGCTTCGTTCATGACGACGTCCCGGAACCCACCGAACTTTGGTGTCCAGATTCGGTTCATGAGGTAACGAACTCCGTCGTCTTTGACTTCAAGATTCTTATCCATTCCCCTTAATGCCTCATCCGTCACATTTTCCGGTTTCAAGGCCTCCAGCTGAGCCTCTCTGATTTGTGTGGACATGTGTGAATGGAT
Organism: Lactuca virosa; assembly: GCF_052849685.1. Taxonomy (NCBI): domain Eukaryota; kingdom Viridiplantae; phylum Streptophyta; class Magnoliopsida; order Asterales; family Asteraceae; genus Lactuca; species Lactuca virosa. The sequence goes on from NC_136431.1 coordinate 116,854,390, forward strand.
TGTCATCGTTAATGACTTTACTCGGCGCCCCGAGTATTCCTTTCGACTTAAGGCATCTGCTACGACGTTTGCCTTACCTGGGTGATAACGAATCTCACACTCGTAATCGTTCAGTAGTTCTACCCATCGCCTTTGCCTCATGTTGAGCTCCTTTTGATTGAGAATGTGCTGAAGGCTCTTGTGATCGGTAAAGACGGTACACTTCGTTCCGTAAAGGTAGTGTCTCCAGATCTTTAGGGCGAACACTACTGCTCCCAATTCGAGGTCATGCGTGGCGTAGTTGACCTCGTGTGTTTTCAATTGCCTCGATGCGTAGGCAATGACCTTTCCTCGCTGCATTAAAACACACCCAAGCCCCTGGTTTGATGCATCGTAGTAGACTACAAAGTCTTCGGTTCCCTCTGGCAGAGATAGGATCGGTGCGCTGCACAGGGCTCGTTTTAAAGTTTGGAAGGCAGCTTCTTGTTTATCTTCCCATTTAAACATCACACCTTTTTGGGTCAAAGTGGTGAGTGGTTTAGCGATCTTGGAGAAGTTTTGGATGAATCTTCGGTAGTATCCGGCAAGTCCCAAGAATTGTCGGACTTCCGTTGGTATTGTAGGTGCTGACCAGTTTTCGATCGCTTTGATTTTTGAGGGGTCCACATGTATCCCTTTCTTGCTAACCACGTGGCCAAGGAAATCCACTTCTCGGATCCAGAATTCGCACTTAGAGAATTTAGCGTAGAGCTTCTCAGCTCTCAGCGTTTCTAACACTTGTCGTAGGTGTTGGCGATGCTCTTCCTTGCTTCGTGAGTAGACCAAAATGTCGTCGATGAACACGACCATGAACTTGTCTAAGTAGGGTCGACACACTCGGTTCATCAGGTCCATGAATACCGCAGGTGCGTTGGTTAACCCGAAGGGCATCACTACAAACTCGTAATGCCCATAGCGAGTTCTGAAGGCTGTCTTGGGGATATCTTCTTCTTGAATTCGTAGCTGATGGTAACCCGACCTCAGATTGATTTTTGAAAAGTAGCTTGCCCCTTGAAGTTGGTCGAAGAGGTCGTCGATTCGGGGTAGAGGGTATCGGTTTTTGATGGTAAGCTTATTTAACTCGCGGTAGTCAATGCACATGCGAAAAGATCCGTCCTTCTTTTTCACAAATAGGACTGGTGCTCCCCAGGGTGAAAAGCTCGGCCTGATGAACCCTTTGCTTAACAGCTCGTTCAATTGACTGGACAATTCTTGCATTTCTGCCGGCGCTAGGCAGTATGGAGCTTTGGCTATTGGGGTAGCTCCGGGGACCAAGTCGATTCGGAATTCGACTTGCCGTGCGAAGGGTACGCCTGGGAGGTCTTCAGGGAATACGTCGAGAAAGTTGCACACTTCTGGAATGTCTTTGATATCCTTCATCTCTTGTTTCTTATCTACTACGTGGGCTAAGAAGGCGTGGTATTCCTTTTGGAGATACTTTCGAGCCTTGACGCAAGAGATGATTTGTAAGTTTGCACTGAGTTTATCACCGTAGACGAGAAGGGTTTCGCCGTTTGGCAGATTGAGGCGAACGGCCCTTTCGTAACATAGAATGTCAGCACGATGAGAACTTAACCAATCCATACCGATGATTATGTCGAAACTTTTTATTGTTACCGGCATTAGGTCTATTTTAAATGAATGATTATCTAGAGTGAGGGTACACCCTGAGTATATATCGCTAGCGCGCTCTGCCTTTTCGTTTGCCATTTCTACGACGTATATGTCTTTTAGTAATTGGGGGTCTTGTTTAAGTAAATGTTTGAATTGATGGCTCACAAAACTCCTCTCCGCTCCACTATCGAAAAGTATGCATGCATAAGAGTTATTGAGGAGAAACGTATCGGTAACCACCGTGGGGTCCTTGATCGCTTCTCCATGTCCCATGGCCAGGACTCTCCCTACAGCACCCGCATTAGAAGCTTGTGCTTTCGGGCAGTTTCTCTTGAAGTGTCCTGCGTCACCACATCCATAGCAGGTTTGGCTTGCCCCAACATTGGCTACTTGGTTGATCGGTCGTGCTGGCGCTTTACAGAGACGAGCGGTATGCCCTTTCCTGTCGCAGTTTTTGCAGTGCAGTTCCCGACAAGCACCATTGTGGTGGAAGTTGCACCTGTTGCACTTAGGGAGATTTCCAGCATATTGCTTCGGTGGTGTTGGAGTGGTAGCAGTAGTGGCAGCAAGGACAGCAACAGTCTGTTGCTTCTTGGTAGGGTCCTGTGTTGGTTGCTTCTTTTTATTGTTCCAAAATTTTCTTTTGTTGTTCTCTCTTCTTGACTGATCGTGGGTAGTGGTTATAGTGTTATGACTGGCTCGGTGGTCAACGAGTTGTTGTGCCAGTTCCTTGGCACTGTCAAACGTAGTTGGCCTTGAAGCCAAAACACTACTTTGAACTTGAGGAGACAGTCCCCAAAGGTATCGCTCCACCTTCTTCTCCTCTGGAGTGACCATTGCTGGGCAGAGGAGAGCCAAGTCATTAAATCGGGTGGTGTAAGTTTCAAGGTCGGAGCCCGACATCTTGAGGTTCCAGAATTCTTGTTCCAACTTTTGAACCTTGCCTCTCGGGAAGTACTCCTTCATCATCAAAGCTTTCAAGTCTTCCCAGCTTATGGAGTTAGCCACCGCGAGAGTGAGTGACTTAACTCGACCGTTCCACCAAGTGAGCGCCCTACCAGTGAAAGTGAAGGCCGCATATTTGACTTTGCTTGCCTCAGGGCAAGCACAAACTTCGAAGACCGCTTCGGTCCTTTCGAACCATTGCATTAGTGTGATGACTCCCCCGGTTCCATTGAAAAGGTCGGGTTTGCCATTTGTGAAATCCTTGTAGGTGCATTCCTTTGTGCGCCCCGAACTGTCGCCCTGGTTAGAGGGTGTAGCACCAGATCCAGATCCACCGCTGCCATTTGTGCCGATTTGCGACATAGCTGCCGCCACAGCTGCTGCTACTGCAGCCTGGAACATTGCCGGATCAAATTGCGGAGGCGGCGGCGGAGGAGGTGGTGCTGCGCTGCTGGAAGGCCTTGGTCTTCTCCTTGGCGGCATAGTTCTGTCACAAGTTTTTAAAATGACAAGTCGGTAAGACTTCAATAGTAATAACGAGTCGAGTGTTACTTGTTTTATCTCATTTGTATTATATCTCGACTTTATAGCAAGTAATTCATAGAAAAAGTTTATGCAATTAAACTTATGAATTAAATAGTGGTGACTCAAACGGAGTCATGTGTTCGGTTCCGTGTCTGACCCACTCCTAAGATTCATTGATAACTTTTAGTACACATTGTTTTGGAGAAAATTTGACCTCATAAAGGTCTACATTACATCAATGTAAAAGATAGTTTCGACAACACAAAGCCACTTGAATAGTGTAATCACTTAATCGCAGGGTCAACCTACATACAAAAGAGTAGCACCAACGCATGCTCATAAACCTATACTACGAAGTTGTGTGGGTAGTAATGAATCCTACTCACGACGATCCTTCCCTGATGGAGCTTGGGATGATGTCGATGCGCCTTGCAGTTCTGCTAATCTCCGTTCGGTTGCAACCATTCTCTCCTCAAGCGCCAAGTATCTTTCCCGATACTCCCTTGCTTCCGCGCGAGTAGCGAGAAGGTCCTAAATGAGTTGATCTTTGTAGTGGGAGTCCCGCTCTAGGTCTCTAATACGAGCAGTGGTAGACTCTATGATGGCACTCAGCTCCCGAACTCGATCTGTCGTCGCCCTACCACGATCATTGATGTTAGTTATTTGTTGAATCATGACTGGAAGCACTCTGTCAGCCGGTCCCCCGTGGCTGAGGTCGTAGTAACCTCGTTGATCACCAAATGGTGATCGTTGTCGTTGCTGACGGCCCCATCGCTCGATCACTGTTGCCCAACGGGGTTCAGGCCCGTTGTAGCCAAAGCGGTTCGCAGGCACCCTAGCGATGTAAGGAGGGTTGATGACTTCCTCCTCTAGTTCTTCTTCTTCTTCTTCGTCCTCCATTTCCTCTTCCTCCTCGGGTTCCTCTTCTTCCTCAACCTCTTCGGGGTCTTCCTCAGGATCTTCAGGGTCTTCCTCAGGATCTTCCTCGATCATCTCCTCGGGTTCTGCCTCGAGCCATCCAGCGTTTCTCTCATTAGGGAAGTAAGGGTCTCCAGGTAGATGGAATCCCGCCATGTTGTCTGTTCGAGAATAGGGGTGTAAGAGGTATGAAATGAATCTAAAATGTCGAGTTATAAATTCTCAAAATACTCCTATAGTATTTTAAATGTTATGTTTGGTTCTTAGCGTATTCATTATAGGGTGATGTTAGGTTGTCAGGTTTGTTGTCCACTACGACTATCCCTATATATATGCAGGTCACTTCTCGGACAGATATAGTTGATCAGGCTATATCCATCCCAGACTTGACCACATATCCCAAGGCATACTCGTAACGAACAACTCCTCCTTTTTTTTTACTTTATGTTTTCCTAACTACGACTCTATGCGAGCATGTATGCATGTACTTATACTTTTAACGAGAAACCGTTTACTTTCTAAAAGTATAGTCATTTGAAAATGTTCAAATCAGAGACTTTTAGTCCCAAATGTGTTTATAGTTTGTATATCTTATGTGGTTTGATATACTTAATTCACTATAAACCGTGCTCTGATACCAATCTATCACACCCCCAAACCAAGGATGGCGGAAACGTCCGGGGGTGGAGGACTTCATGTATAGTATCATAACAACATTTGCAATAGTGATTAAAGTAAACACAACCAACATATATATAATTGAAAGAGTTACATCATTGTATGAATTACATGTTTCCAAATCAATTACAATATGTTGACAAAAATATGAAATGTCTGACGCCTTAACGTCCCATCCTCAAAATGCACTTGGTTACCTGTTTAGTGATTTCCTGAGAATACAAGTTGTTTGAAAAAGTGTCAACACAAAGGTTGGTGAGTTCATAAGCTTTTGTTTTGCATTGATAAAAACTTCTCTCTTGTAAATGTAATGTTTGTTCCAGAAAAATCCGATATTTTCCTTAAAATGTGTGATGTAGTCTTATATCCAAAGACCAAAATGTATAAATGATTTATCATATTTATAGTACAACAATGCAAGTTTAAATTGACATAAACTCGTTCGATTTCAATGAAATCCCCATAAATTCCTATGTTTGTTAATACTTTCTGTGAGTTATTATAACCATGCTATGACCTAGTTGGCCTGAAACGACGTTCTTCAGGCGTCGGAAATGTTATGACATTTGTCACCCCAGACCTGCCGGTCTAACTGTTGCATGCAGTTAAGGTGTGGGTTTGTCAGACCCAATATAGATCTATATACAACTATCACGCTCTCCCTCCAGGAGACTCTGGTTACAATACATGACTTATTTGTATAGTGAAGCGAATGTCTCACAAAGTCATTAACGGAATTACGTGTTGTGTAATGAAAATCCTCTCTATATAAATGTACCCTTTTGAAATGTATGTATTATGTAATGTATCATAAACTATACCTATTATAGTTTATCAAAACAAGGGTAGTAGTAGTAGTGTATGTAAACTATACTTAACATAGTTTATCCAAATGTTTGTATGTAATGGATGTACCTTGATTATAACAATTTATTATTTCTATGCTTTATCTAGCAAAAATCCATTTGTTAACTGTTGTATGTCCTTATACTAAGGCAAAATGTCATATAATGCAATAACATATAATCACATAAAGATATACACCTTGCTCAACATGTTACAAGGTGTAATGAAATTGATAGCATTTTTCTCTTGTTAACAATTTCTATTACTGTTCTTAGAAAAATTTGTAGAAAAATCATCAAAGGTCCAAATCCGAATCCGTAAATTCTTAGAGTATTTTACTAAGCTTTCGGACACTCAAAGAGATCATAAAAGAAACCTCTCCCAATCGTTTTCACTCCATCTCTCTCTATTAAGAATCTCTCCCAAATCTCTCTCAAAGTTTCCGATAACTTCTTGTAATCATTCGGGTCATCCCGACCCTTAACCGGGTCAAAAATCGCTTAAAACGGGGTTAGAACGGGTAAAATACCCTAAAAGACCTGAAACCCCTTTACAGGGCCGAAGCCTCTTAGGGTTGAACCCTCTTGGACCGAAAGCACCTAGGAACCGAAACCCCTACTGAGAACCGAACACTGCTGAGGACCGAACCGAGAACATGACCCGAACCCGAAGGTCCTTTCGGGCCCGAACCTCACAACCAGGGACCGAACCCTTCGGTCCATTTCGCCTTCGCCTCTTCAGCCTTCGCTTCCTTCAGCTGCCGAACCGAACCTTCGCAGGTTCGGCTCCCTTTTCCGGTTTTCGACCACGACTTCATTTTAAGCTCGTTTTTCATCGTTTTAACACGAGATTTTCACCCAAAACTTTATTTTAACAATTAAAGCCCATAAATCATTAATTCCCACGTTTTTAATACAAATATTATCCAAGAAATTAGTGGGTGAAGTACAAAAAGGTGGAGTGTTGACTTATCTTTGATTTATGACACAAGCAACCACCACACCCACTCCATGACTAACCTACACTCCTCCCCACCATCCCTAGTCACTTCCTTGTACTTTTCCATCAATCATCAGCCCCTTCCACGTTCTAAGAGCTGGAGCAAATCAACCTCTCTCTTCACTTCACTCATTTTCTCTCATTTCCACCAAAAGATCAAACACTTTTCTCTCAATTCTTCTCTCTCAATTTCGAGATTTCCAAGGCATTTTCCAAGGCTTTTCTTCTACTTTTGGTAAGTATCTTCATCATCCTTATGATTATTACACTTCCTTCTACTCCAATCATAGATTGCTTACACAAATATCGTCATATTTGTGTTAGATCTTCGAATCTTCAAGCACCTCCCAAGTGTTCTTGAGTTGAGCACTTCTTTTCTCCATCATCCATCTACTGAAATCACTCAAGGTGAGTTCATACCCCTACATTTTCATGTTTTCTTACGTTTTAAGGGGGGGAATACAAGTTAAAACACCAAGAACACAACTAAATTCTTCTAACAACTTTCATCAGAAAAGTTGGACTCCATTCACGGACTGTTTTGGTCAACTTAAACATTTTTGTTTTCAAAACTGTACAAGGTGCAAGTAGTTCAAGTTCTTAACTTTAAAATGGCTACTTGCACATCACCATAAGATTTTTTCTACAATTTATGGTGATTTTTACAAAACTGCCTATCATTTCCAACATCAATCCGGACCAGTCTGTGGTTATGGACTTTTTCACACAAGTTAGAGGTCATTAAAAATCATAATAAAATTTATGAACAAACTAGACTCATTTCCCAAACTCTCAGAATTTACGGATTCTGATTTGGACCTTTGATGATTTTTCTACAAATTTTCTAAGAACAGTAATAAAAATTGTTAACAACAGAAAAATGCTATCAACTTCATTACACCTTGTAGCATGTTGAGCAAGGTGTATATCTTTATGTGATTATACATTATTGCATTATATGACATTTTGTCTTAATATAAGGACATAAAACAGTTAACAAATGGATTTTGCTAGATAAAGCATAGAAATAACAAATTGTTATAATCAAAGTACATCCATTACATACAAACATTTGGATAAACTATGTTAAGTATAGTTTACATACATTACTACTACTACCCTTGTTTTGATGAACTATAATAGGTATAGCTAGGTTGCATATACATTACAAACATTATGATAAACTATAATAGGTATAGTTTATGTTTCGTTTACATTACGAACTTATTACAAAAGGTTATCATACAAATGAGGTACAAATACAAAGTACCGGTTTTCATACGAAAAGGGGTACAAATACAAAGTACCGGTTTCGTACCAAAAAGGGATACATTACAAAGTACCGGGTCTTCATATAAATGGGGTACGAATACAAAGTACTAGGTTTATACAAAAAGGGGTACATTACAAAGTACCGGGTCTTCATATAAATGGGGTACGAATACAAAGTATCGGGTTTATATAAAAAGGGGTACATTACAAAGTACCGGGTCTTCATATAAATGGGGTACGAATACAAAGTACCGGTTTTAAACAAAAAGGGGTACATTACAAAGTACCGGTTAATCTTAGTATAGTTATAGTGACTCACATAGGGAGTTAATAAAACTTAAAGTATAAGGGATTTTATAAATCAAAAGGGGTTTTTATGTTGATTTAGAACCACCTTTAATAACAATAAATATAGATTTTACATGTACACTTTCGGTCTCGGTACTTGAGATCACATAACACAAAACTCACACGCACATCCAGTCTTGGGTTTTAAGACTACATATCGTTTTTATAAGGAAAATGTTGGATTTTCTTGGTAACATACAACTCATTACAAAGAACGGATTTTAAACTCTTACTTTCAAAAGCTTATGAACTCACCAACCTTTGTGTTGATACTTTTTCAAAACTACTTGTATTCTCAGGAATTCAGTGAAACAGGAAATCAACAGCGTTTTGAGGATGGGGCGATAAATCGTCAAACAGTTCTTTTTGTCATCATAATGTAATTGATTTGAGTCATGTAAACATATGCTTTGGTGTAACTTTTCAATTATATTTATGATTGGTTGTATTTACTTTGAGCACTATTATACTCGTTGTTGTGATACTATACATGAAGTCCTCCACCCCCGGACGTTTCCGCCATCCTTGGTTTAGGGGTGTGACAGTGGATGACATACTACTCATAGGAAATGACATCCCAACTCTGCAGGAAGTTAAGTCCTGGCTTGGGAAGTGTTTCTCTATGAAGGACCTAGGAGAAGCTGCCTATATTCTAGGGATAAGGATCTTGAGAGACCGGAGTAAAAGACTAATTGGACTTAGTTAGAGTACTTACTTGGATAAGGTGTTGAAGAGATTCGGCATGCAGGACTCCAAGAAAGGAGAGTTACCCATACAGAGTAATGCCAGATTGAGTAAGACACAAAGCCCTAGTACTGAGGCTGAGATAGCAGAAATGAGTCGAATACCTTATGCTTCGGCTGTAGCCTTTGCTTTGAGCATGGTTAGCAGGTATCAGGGGAACCCTGGCAAGGCACACTGGACTACGGTAAAGAATATCCTCAAGTACCTACGGAGGACTAAGGACTGGGTCCTTACCCTCGGTGGGAGTGAAGACTTGAGAGTTGTAGGGTATAGTGATGCTAGCTTTCAGACTGATAGGGATAATTTCCGCTTTCAGTCAGGCTGGGTCTTTACCTTAAATGGAGGAGCAATTTCTTGGAAGAGTTCCAAGCAAGAGACAGTGGCTGATTCAACTTGCGAATCAGAGTATATAGCAGCTAGCGAGGCAGCAAAGGAGGCGATATGGCTGAAGAACTTCATTGGAGACCTTGGAGTTGTACCAGCTATTAAAGAGCCAATGGAAATTTTCTGTGATAGTGAAAGTGCAGTTGCCTTAGCCAAGGAACCAAGGGATCACGGGAGATCCAGACACATCGATAGAAAATACCATTTCATCAGACATCGAATAGAAGAATGACTCCTCGTGGCAAAGAGGGTATCATCAGATGAGAATCCATCAGATCCCCTCACGAAGGGACTGACTCGGGTTAAGCATCTCCAGCATGCTCGGAGCATAGGGCTGAAGGATGATATTAGATTTAGTAGTTAGATAACCTTGAAATTTGTAAAGTGTAATTGACATTAGATGATGAATAAAAGGTGTTTTATTTATGTGTAAAGTGTTGCTATCTCTTGTCGATCGTTTACTATATTTCTTTTGCATGTTTTGACTTCCAGAATAATTATGTTTGGTATATCATATTATTCGAACCTCCACAGTCGGTCATATGTCGGAAGTAGGTATGAATCAAGACTGTCATGATTGGTTGCAGAGGTCTAAGTTGTTGGACATGGCTACAACACTCATGAGTGCTCATAAGTTCTGAGCATTGGACTCAACCCACGCTCACTGGAATCACTTCATGGAATTTATCTCGAGTGATCGTGAGACGGTAATATCATATAAGTCTTCAAACCTAGAGATATGATTTGTTACTTATGAGTTGGTTATGCATTGATTGTACGTTAACGCATTGGTAACTCGATGTTATTAAACGTGTTTTTGTGTATAATTCAATGAGTGGTAGAACAAACATATGAGTCGAAGTTTATCTGTTCCTTCTTGGATTAGAAGCTGATATCTGGGCCCCTCGATGATTTTGTTTTGACCTATGTACCGGGCCCGGTCAGAACTAAGTTGATGTGTTCAATTAAGTTCTTTGTCAAACAAATCGGAAATCAGGAAACAAACTGCTGGACAATAAGTAAGACGTTGTTCCATGTATTTGTCCGGCTGATATCTAGAACAGAGGATTATATGATCACTTATCTTAAATGGCGTATCATCATCTTCTCAGTTCCGAGAGACCTTGAAAGAGCTACGATTGCCGATCGGTTCCTGAAGTATTGCAGTTATAGTTATTAGACTTATCCAAGTGGGAGACTGTTGGATAAGGTGTCTAAGTCCATAACTATTTCTGGTATGTACTTGACCCGACCCGGCATGGTTCATTTGGGTTGCATGGCACCATGCAATTGGATAAACTAAAATGAGAGAAATAACACTTATGGTTTATTAATATATTATAAGTTCTAATATATTAATAATATTATTTAATTAGTTTAATCAAGAATTAATTTAGAACTAATTAAGTGATCAAAAGATAACTAATTAAATATATGGGTAGATTATGTAAATCTTCCATATCTTATATAGTGGGCTAAGAGGCTCCATGGATTATCAAGTTGGGTTCCACCCATAGGATGCTCCATGGATGCTCCATGGGAGTTACAAACCCATGGGTCATGGAAATGAAGAGTCATGACACATTAGGGTTTACATGGTGTAACCCTAGATGTGTCAACACTATATAAGAAACCCATTCTCCACCAAAATCGGCAACACATAAGAAACAAGAGGGCTAGGCCGATTTTAGAAGTGTGTATTCTCTCTAAAGTCATTCCAAAAGCATTTGGTGTTGTGTGAAGCATTTAAGGCATCACACTTGGGGTGCTAGGCTCACAAGGTTTCAAGGATCATAAGCAACAACAAGGTAAGTTATTCTATCTTTCATGCAAGTTAAAATTTGTTCCCCATGTATGCTAGATAGGAATATAACCTTGGAATTCAACTTTGCATGATAATTAGACAAACATAGATCCAAGGTTATTAGGGTTGCATGTACACTTAGGAAGTGTTAGAATGCTCAAAACCCATCATGTGGGCCAGGAGTATTCCATCCCGGTAGGATGATTGGACTCATAGTAGGTTGGCATTCCAACCCGATGGTTGAGGGGCCTGGGGTATTCCATCCTGAGGGATGATTGGACCCATAGTAGTAGTAGTTACTGTATGTATAGGAAGTGGGGCATTCCAACCCGTTGGTTGTGGGCCAGGAGTATTCCATCCCGGTAGGATGATTGGAGTCATAGTATGTTGGCATTCCAACCCGATGGTTGAGGGGCCTGGGGTATTCCATCTTGCGAGATGATTGGACCCATAGTAGTTAGTGGTGTACGTATAGGTGTATGGGCATTCCAACCCGATGGTTGTGGGCCGAGAGTATTCCATCCCGCTAGGATGATTGGGCTCGTAGTATGTAGGCATTCCAACCTGATGGTTGAGGGCCAGGGGTATTCCAACCGGAAGGTTGATTGGACCCATAGTATGTTGTTCTTTGCTGTATGCGTATGTTTATGTTTGTATGGGTGCTTTGGGGGAACTCACTAAGCTTTCGGGCTTACAGTTGTGGTTTATTGTTTCATGTGCTTCAGGAGATCGTGGCAAGGCGAAGGCGTGATTGTACCGCTCCTCATGTTTTATGATTTATGTGGTATGGTTCTGGGGGATACTCTGATGTCTAAACTATTTTGAAAACAAGATGTATGAACTTAATGGTTTTTGAATGAAATAAAATGTTTTAAATTGGTTGAAATTTTCGGGTGTTACAAGTTGGTATCAGAGCCTTGGTTTGAGTGAATTGGAGGAACATTCGTGTGAATCCAGTCTCAAATCAAGGAGGGATTTTCAAAATTGTTTTCAAAAGGTTTTCGAAATAAGTGAAGGAGGATGCAGAGGGTACGATCAGCCAGAGCCAGTAAGTAACCCCAAAATACCATACAAGTTATTTGTTTATGTGATATGATAGAACAGCATGCTAGTACTAGGCTAGGGATCTTCAGGAATTGCATGATAGAGTTGCCTGATTGTGATGCCTGCTAGCCTAGAGTTTTTTTGATATGAGATTTTCAGTATTCCTCTAGGAGTGAGGATTGAGTGCTTGTTATGTATGTTTATGCTTAGGGCGTTGTGGTGATACTTGAGACAAATATGGGTAGGTGTGGAAGGTAGTATGGGCCCGTACTACTGAAAGCACAGGACCCATACGCGTGTCAAGGAAGTCACAACCCCTGGGTTGTTGGTTAGAGGTTAGTTCTCGGCGGTTATGCGAGGTATCTGAGGTTCTTATGGTTCGTTGCAGTATGGCGGATGCGAGGCGTGTCGTGACTAGATCCGGATCGGGATCAGGACAGGGTGAGCAGGAGGCCCCAGTGGCACCTGAGATTATCGGCCAGGAGGGGCCAATGTTGACAGAGGATCGGGTCAGGGAGATCATCCGCGAGGAGGTGGTCGAGATTGTCCGGGGTCAGATCCCGGAGTTGTTTGGGACTATTAAGTCTGCTATGAGGGAGTACTTCGATGATCGTTACGCAGCTCTTACTGAGATGGCTGCCGCGGCAGCTGCAGCGGCTATAACAGCGGAAGGGGGAGGATCCGGTCGGGGCTTTCAGTATCGGGATTTCAATAATACGAAGCCCCCTACCTTTGATGGAGTTCAGGATCCTATCATTTCTATGAGATGGTTGTCAGACGTGGAGGGTTGTTTCTTCACGTATTCATGCCCTACGGATCAGAGGGTAAGGTGTGCTCTGAACCTTTTGAGGCTCGGGGCGAAGGATTGGTGGAGGTTGACTACGGGATCTTATTCTGATGCGTAGCGGGCTGCAGTTACCTGGGATCAGTTCAGGAAGATGTTCAGTACTCGTTATGTTCTGCAGGTTGAGAGAGAGAGAGAGGTTGGCTCAGGAGTTCCTGGAGCTGAAGCAGGATTCAGAGTCGGTGACGGAGATCACCAGGATGTTTACTGAGAGGGCGATGTTTTGCCCGAAGTTTGCTTCGGAGCAGGCTCAGATGTCCCGATATCTGAGTATGCTCAAGAGGGATATCCGGCAGTTTGTGTCCACGCAGATGTGTAGTACCTTGTTGGAGTTGCAGGAGGCCGCTAGGCGGCGCGAGTTAGAGATTAAGCTCCAGTTGAGAGAGCAGAGGCAGGCCCCGGTGCAGTCCCAGCCAACACCAAAGCGGATGAGGCCCGCTGATTATCGACAGGGAGGTCAGAGGAGTCGCACTTGCGGGAAGTGCGGCAAGGTGCACGAGGGAAGTTGTCGTTCTTCTTCGGGGTGCCACAAGTGTGGCAAGGAGGGCCACATAGCCAGAGATTGCAGGCAGTCGACTCCAGCTGCAGGAGTCCGACTTTGTTATCATTGTGATCAGGTGGGCCATATGAAGGCCCAGTGTCCTCTGCTGGCTGCCAGGTCAGTACAGGCCCCAGCGCCAGCCACTTTGAGACAAACTGACGGGATTCAGGGTCGAGCAGAGCCTCTGAAGGCTCCAGGGCGTGCTTATCAGCTTGTGACCGAGGAGATCAGGTCAGCGCCAGAGGTGTCCGCCGATATGTTTTTCTTCTTTATCTCGTTTAGGTTATGATTATGTGTTGTTGCTTCTTGCATGAGATATAAAATGTTGTATGTGTTAGAGAAGAGTTAGTATTGAGAGTTGTTAGAGAGATAGTATCCGGTGTGGAATTCGTGAGGAAGGAAGGTCATGATGCGGGGAATTGGAAACTTTCAGCAGGAACTTAGGTTCCTTGAAGTTCGGTGTATTAGTGGGGTTCGATTGAGCAGCATGCCAGCCTCGCCGCCTGTGTATAATAGCTAGTGCTCTAAGTGGAGGAGAATTGGAAATTCTCGGATGAGCCGCTGGTTGTAGAAGGTTGTCTGGCGCGGTTTCAATGTTGGTTATTGGGATGGTGCGATGAGGCGGTTCAGTTATAGTAAGGGCTTTGTAAGTGTCGTGGATCTTTGAACCAGTTGTGAGGATGGTGTTATGAGATAGCGGCTAGTGGGGTTGTCCCCGGATGGTGGAGATGTCGAGGAAATGCGGCAGGCTATGTATGGGTTGCTGGTTATGCGATCAGTCTCTGAGTATGTATGCATGTTATGAGATAGCGGTGAGCACCGCTAAGGGGTGATGTATAGCGAGGATCTGTCGCTGTGGCAATGTTGGATGATGCGTAGGCATGTTTTCAGTCTCCTTGGAAGAGGAGGGGGATAGTGGCTCCAGATTGGAGGTTTGGACAGAGGAAAGTGAGATAGCAGGTTAACAGACTCGGGAGCAGTCTGGACTGGTGATGAGGACTGTATAAGGATATTACAGTCGGAGGTCAAGGACCTAGAGATCGTGATAGGGAGGTATGAGTGGGTTACACTCAGTTGTGGCGAATCGAAAGGTTCGAGGGTGACGCAAGGACAAGGTCCTTGGTCCCGAGTATGGTTGTAGGTTTGAGTTATGTATGTGGAGGTATCCCAATCTGGGGTATTCCATCATGAGGATGACCGGACCCTATGATTGATTGGACCTGGTGTGTTTGGTATTCCAACCTGAGGGTTGATTGGGCCAAACATACATGAGGATGCGAGGGTTTACCATCCTAGGGATGACTGGACCCGTTATAGGCGTGCCTGGTATTCTAGCCCGAGGCTGATTGGGCCAGGTACAAGTGGTTGCGCGATATGGTTGGTTGATGGGTTATGGGAGCTGAAGGATGCAGTATCCTGTCAGCGCGTAAGGGATAGAATCGGAAAAGGGAACATGGTTCGTTCCAAGTTTCAAGTTATCAGGGTTATCGCCAATCATGGGCGAAGGAAGATAGATTAGTGTCTTAGCAGAGCTCAATGGGTGTTTGTAGAATTTAGCATTTGCAGGGCGCGGACGTGTGCCCCTGATATGAAGGGTTAGTATTATCGGGTGATTCGTGATTGATAGGTGGTGCTTTTGAGTTGAAAGTCCAATGGTCGGCTTGGAGTAGTGGCAAGGATGCCACGCGAGAATAAGCCATTTTAAGAGAGATGCAGAAGTGGGGTTGTAAGAACCTTAGTTGATTGAGAAATCGGAGTCCGCAGTGCGAGGGGTTTGTTCTGAAGCGTATGCTGCAGTAGGCTTCGAGGACGAAGCCTAATTTAAGTGGGGGAGAGTTGTAACATCCCGAAATTTTAGAATTTCAATGAAGGGCCAAAAGTGTAAATAAAAGAAGCGACTCGACGAGTAGGTCTGCTTACTCGCCGAGTCGGAGCGGGATTCTGTCGCGGTTTAAGTGGCCAACTCGCCGAGTCGGCGGCTTGGACTCGACGAGTTGGTGCTGTAGAGAGAAAACCCTAATCCCGGGGGTTGTGCCCTATATAAAGAACATTATAACCCACCCTTAGCCTCTTTACCACCCTTTTGAGATCCAGAAACCCTAAAATCGAGTGAGCCTCCATTATTAGAGAGAATAGAGCTTTGCAGGAGGAAATCTTGGAAAGAGGCTTGAAGATCAAGAGGCTTGCTGCAAAGGAGTGGTGTAGATCCAGGATCTACTTTAGTTGGAGCTTATATTGGAGGTAATAATCTGTTGCTTGGGGTCTTTTGCATCTAGATCTATTATCATTTGAGATTTGGGGCATTTTTGGTATGATTGAGAGCTATTTCGAGTTAGAGGCTTAGATCTGAGGTTGCTACCTCAGATCTAGGCTTGTGATGGTCCAAAATGTCATAAAGCTCCTGTCTAAGAGATATTGGTGAAGCCTCTTTGTCATGAACCCAAGCCCTAGAGTCTTTTGGGCCTATATCTCCTTGGTTTCACGTAAAGTTTGCAACTTTATGTAAGGGTTAGAATGTAGAAGAGTGGATCTATGGATTGGAGCCCCTACATGGCTCGAAAAGCCTCTGTATGGATTGAGAACTAGAGAGACTCGGCGAGTCACATGGGTGTACTCGACAAGTTTTATGAACATGTGCATGGACTCGGCGAGTCTGTTGAAGATTGCCTTGGACTCGGCGAGTCTGTTCTTGGACTCGGCGAGTCAGGTCGCAGAACCCCTAACCTCTTCTGGTTAAGACGCAGATCAGTGAGTCGAGGGGTGACTAAGTGAGTTGGACAGGATGGGACTCGGAGATCGTTGGACTCGACGAGTCTTGGGGTGACTCGGCGAGTTGAGTCGTGTTCAAAGAGTTTTCAGAGTATAAGGACTCGACGAGTCAACGGGTTGACTCGGCGAGTAGGGTCAGTCAGGAAGTTTGACTTTGGCCTGGACTTTGACTTTGACCTTCAAGGGTGTTATGGTAATTGGTTATTTATGTCAATGGTCCATTGATGGCAATAGGTGTTGGAGTTTGGAGCAGTGCTTCGGGTGTGTGCTTCCGTGGTTCGGTTCTTCATTTCAGGTGAGTTATCCTCACTGTACTCAAGGGTCTAAGGCACCAAGGCCGGTCCTTTGAATTGTTGTTTAGAGCTTGTTATGTTATGTGATGATATGCTTGGTAGTATCCTGGTAGATAGGATAATGATATGAGGATATGCCTTGTTAGCTTAGTATCCTAGAGGAATAGATAGTTAAGTGATGGCTAGTTCTGTTGGATCAGTGCCCTGGTAGTTGGGTAGTGGTTATTTATAGATCTGTAGTTGGTCTTGCCTTATGTACGCTGATAGGAGGTTACCTGCGGGTTATGTATGTTGAGCAGTAGCAGAGGGTATTCCATCCCGGTAGGATGATAGGGCCCTAGTATGTTGGTTCTGTAGAGTATTATGTGGTTGCCTGTTATGTGTGCATGTTTGCGAGTGTGGGGCATTCCAACCCGATGGTTGTGGGCCAGGAGTATTCCATCCCGGTAGGATGATTGGACTCATAGTAGGTTGGCATTCCAACCCGATGGTTGTGGGCCAGGAGTATTCCATCCCGGTAGGATGATTGGACTCATAGTAGGTTGGCATTCCAACCCGATGGTTGAGGGGCCTGGGGTATTCCATCCTGAGGGATGATTAGACCCATAGTAGTAGTAGTTACTGTATGTATAGGAAGTGGGGCATTCCAACCCGATGGTTGTGGGCCAAGAGTATTCCATCCCGGTAGGATGATTGGACTCATAGTATGTTGGCATTGCAACCCGATGGTTGAGGGGCCTGGGGTATTCCATCTTGCGAGATGATTGGACCCATAGTAGTTAGTGTTGTACGTATAGGTGTATGGGCATTCCAACCCGATGGTTGTGGGCCGAGAGTATTCCATCCCGGTAGGATGATTGGGCTCGTAGTGTGTAGGCATTCCAACCCGATGGTTGAGGGCCAGGGGTATTCCAACCGGAAGGTTGATTGGACCCATAGTATGTTGTTCTTTGCTGTATGCATATGTTTATGTGTGTATAGGTGCTTTGGGGGAACTCACTAATCTTTCGGGCTTACAGTTGTGGTTTATTGTTTCAGGTGCTTCAGGAGATCGTGGCAAGGCGAAGGCGTGATCGTACCGCTCCTCATGTTTTATGATTTATGTGATATGGTTCTGGGGAATACTCTGATGTCTAAACTATTTTGAAAACAAGATGTATGAACTTAATGGTTTTTGAATGAAATAAAATGTTTTAAATTGGTTGAAATTTTCGGGTGTTACATCATACATGGACTGTATCTCGCTGTCCATTGCCTCTTTCCGTTTAGCAGACTCGGGGCCTGCTATGGATTCCGCATAGTTGTTAGGTTCATCCAGACTTACCAGTGTCTCATCACTGATAAGTGTCTCACCTTCCGCATTAATATGGAAACCATAGTAATGCTCAGGTGCATTCCTAACTCTCGTGGAACGCCTCAGAGGTACAGACTCGTCAATTGGATCAACAAGAGTTTCCTCCTCGAGTTGATTGCTAAGGTTTGAGGTTCCTTCACCACTTGACTCCATCCTTTTGGAGTTAGCCTATGCGTTTCTTGATTACATGTCCAAGACGACAATGCCATAATGATGTTTTATCCAAGTTATTATCATTAGTAGAATCAATACACAACACATTATTTCCTTGGTTATCTACAACAAACACAGCTTCATACACACCATCACAAGGTAATGCTTTAAAATAAAACACATTATTAAAGAAAGCATTTATTCCACCAACTTCATTATCAAAAGAAAAGGTAAACCCTCGTTTGTACAAAGCTTGAAAGGAAATAATATTTCTTGCCATTTCAGGCGAATAACAACATTTATTCAAATCTAAAGTAAACCCACTACTTAGCAACAAAGTATAAACTCCAATCTTGTGACAGGTGAAGCTTTCCTATTCCCCATGATCAAGTTTATCTTTCCTTGATCCACATTCTCACTTCTTCTTAGTCCGTGCAAGTCAGAACAAATATGAATACCACAGCCGGTATCAAGGACCCAAGAGTTAGAATAGGGTAAGTTATTAGATAATATAGTGTACATACCTGCATGGTTGGATTTTACTTTCCCATCCTTCAAGTCTTGCTGGTACTTTGGGAAGTTCCGCTTCCACTGTGCCTTTTCATGGCAATAGAAGCATTCAGCCTCTTTTGGATCAGAAGAAGGAGTGACGAAACCTTTCTTGGTTCCGCTTGAAGAGGAGCCATCAAGGGTCTTACCCTTGGTACCCTTCGAAGTGTTCGTCCTCTACCTTTCCCGATTGCCAGGACAGGTGCTGAGTTTGGAGTAGGAGTATGAGTGGTAACAACCGACTTACCTTTAAGACCACTTTCGGCGGTCTTCAAGAGTCCTTGAAGTTTGTTGAGGGTGACTTCCTCCTTGTTCATGTGGTATGTCATGCGGAATTGATCATAACACGATGGTAAGGAGTGCAAAATGATATCTATTGCCAACTCCTCGGGGAAGTTCACATTCAGCTTCATTAAACGGTCCACATACCTTTGCATTTTCTGCATGTGGCCCGTGATGGGTTCACCATCCTTCATTTGGGTTGTTATCATGGAGGAGATGATTTCATATCGCTCTTGACGAGCACTCTGATGGTAGCGCTCCATCAAATCCTGGTGCATCTCAAAAGAATAGTAGTCCTCATAGGACTTTTGGAGCTCGGTTGTCATAGTGGCCATCATGATGCATGCCACTTTGGTAGCATCTCTTTCATGTGCCTCATATTCAGCAAGCTCTTCAGGAGTAGCAGTTTGCTCGGGTACCTGAAGCTCCTTGTCGAGAACATATTCTTTGTTCTCATACCGAGTGATCATCCTGATGTTCCTGATCCAATCTGTAAAGTTGGATCCATCAAAGATGACTCTCCCACAGAGGTTCATGAGAGAGAAGGAGTCGGTACGGTTTGAGCCAGAAGCAGCATTGTTTGAAGACATCTGAAAAGAAGAAAAGACAAGTATAGTTTAGATATCAAGATAGTCCTTAATAAAACACCCAAATGTAATATTAAGGCTAGGATCCAATCACAATATATTATAACTTAGAAGAGGGATGCCGTAATCCAAGCTATAACATATTTGAAAGGTAGGTGAATGACGATTCACCAATTTCCACCATGAAAAACGAAATAGAATTAGGTTTTATTTGGTTTTAGAAACTCCTAGATTCTTTTGAGATTCATTGAACTTTTTCAATGGCATGTTTCAATCTCGAGTGTGCCCTTTCATGTTTTGTGACTGGGATACCGAGGATCACAAAACAAGGTGTGAAGTAACCATCCAAATTACTTGGTACCCTTAATGTTTTTCACTTAATCGATGTGCCGGTTAACCACACGCACTCCACCGACCTATGAAAAACCTTAAGTCACCCTTTGCCTACCTTGTTAAGTCTAAGTTAGTGTGCCGGTTAACCACACACGCTCCACTAACGACTTAATCAAAGTGCAAAGTGTAATTTCATGGGTTAGCACCTTATTCACATTTTCCTAAAGTAACTAAGATTGGGAATTTATAAAAACATTTGGTTACTTTATAATAATCATTATACTTTTAATGAGAACTTTTAAGTCATTGTCCTACCCGTTCGGCTAACGACCCTCCACCAGTCAAGGAAGCGGTGGGTGAGAGTGGACACCCATTAAGTTGCCATTTTATAGGCAACAACCTTATACCCCCTTATAGACCGGCTTTGTGAATGAGGCCTACTAACGGTAAAACGACTTGATTTTATACGTATATATATATATATATATATATATATATATATATATTATTAAACTTATAATATTATAAAGTATAAGGGTTGAATTTTAACTTTTAAAATTCTAGGGGTTGGAACTAAAGTTTATTAGATGACTTTACATGTTCCAAAACTTGAGGGCAAATTTTGTAACTTTACAAAACATTTCAATTCATAACTTATGAGTTATTAAAATGAAGACTCTTCATTTTTGTAACTTATGTGTTCTTTTAATGGAATTAATACAAAGTGACTTTTGGTTATCCATAACTTGAGGACAAGTTATGGACTCCATTAAAACACATAATGATCATGAATTAAACATTAAACAAGTAATTCCTATGAACTATCATGAACTCATAAGAATAGGAATAGTCATATCAAAATTTCCAAGAACATATGAACACATATAATCATGTAATTTTGATATTAGCCATTGTAAATGGATTAGAACAACCATTACACCATCTAAAATAAGTTTTATAACACCAAAACAGTTTAGGGTAATGTTTCTAGTCCATTTCCAGCAGCAAACGTCGAAAATCTGCACTCTGACTGACCAACTCGTCGACTGCATGAACTGACTCGCCGAGTTGGTTGAATTTATGCTTGGACTCGTCGAGTCCCCCCATGGACTCGGCGAGTCCCCTGTGCAGACAGCAAGAAATTCGACTTTTTCACTATTTTGCATCAAGTATCAAACAAACAAGCCTAGGCTCTGATACCACTGATGGGTTTTCAACAATCTAACACTCCTAAGTGTACATGCAACCCTAGAAAACCTTGGATCCATGTTTGTCTAAAATACATGCAAAATACTTTTTCCAAGGTTCATAACCCTATCTAGCATACATGGGGAACTTTAAACATAAAAGATGGCTAGAATTACATACCTTGTAGTTGATTTGATTCCTTGAAAACCTTGAGAGCCTAGTACCCCAGGTGTAATGCCTCAAATGTTTCACACAACACCAAGTGCTTTGGAATGACTTTGAGAGAATGTAGAACACTTCTAAAATCGGCCTAGCCCTCTTGCAACTACTTGTGTAACCGATTTTGGTAGATATCATGTTCTTTATATAGTGTGTTACATTTAGGGTTACACCATGTAAACCCTAATGTAACATGACTCTTCATTTCCATGACCCATGGGTTTAAACCTCCATGGAGCATCCATGGAGCATCCTATGGACCTTAGCCCAACTTGATAACCCATGGAGCCTTTAGCCCACTATACAAGTTATGGATGATTTACATAATCAACCCATATATTTAATTAGTCTTCTTTTGATCACTTAGTTAATTCCAAATTAATTCTTGATCAATACTAATTAAATAATACTATTAATATATTAGAACTTATAATATATTAATAAACCACAAGTGTTATTTCTCTCATTTAGTCTATCCAAATGCATGATGCCATGCAACCCAAATGGACCATGCCGGGTCGGGTCAAGTACATACCAGATATAGTTATGGACTTAGACACCTTATCCAACATATACAACTAACAAAAACCCCATCCGCTACTCTGCATTACGTCCATTTTCGATCTAAGTCCAATGGTTGGCCAAATACCAAATAAGCGACCCACTTACGACAGTTGTCGATGACTAAACACCATCCTCCATGGTAGGGTTTAGGATAGACACATGACCATTAAACATAGCATCTATGAAATGGGATTGCAAAGCCTATGCCAAAGAATTACGCTTCTATAAGGAATGTTGTACTCCTATTTCCAGGATAGTGGATCCTTGATAAAGGAATTTCACCCTCTACCTGTAATAATTCATGGGGAATTTCAAACTCGTCGTAAATGCATGACAAATAAGGATGCTCAAAAATCACATTTCTGAATCATGTAGCTTTTATCATATCAAATCATGTCCAAAGTAGTTTTTATGTCATGCAAACATATGTCATAATCCACATAGCAACTAATACATATAAGTGCAAGTAATCCTTTCAAAAGATGTTAATACATAGTTTAAGGGACATGTACTCTAGGTATGTACTCACCATGGTTCAAATCAAGTTATGTATCATTCTTCTATACTTGAATTCCCCTTATACAACACCTATTTAACATATAAATCATTTATTAAAAAATGACTAATTAAAATAACCCTAGGACAACCCAAACTGAATATAGAGTTTTATTAGTCTTTATACACTTATATAAGAGTATCAGAAGCATTTAAATACAAAAATAATGAGCCAAACTCAAGATAAAATTTCACACTTCTCTCAGAACATTACATGGTCGTGTTTTATATAGCTTTGGCATTACACGATCATGTAATGCCTAGTATAACACCAAAAAGTTCTAATTTTTTTCATGATGGAATTACGCTTTGGCCTTTTGCTTTGTATCCTTTTATGTCATGTTCCAATGATTATATATTGTGAAATAAGTCCTATAAACATGTAATCCATTGCATATTTTTCATTTGGTGATTAAGTAGTTAAGAACATAATGACTCAAATGTTGGAATGTAAACTCCTAAAAGGCATCAAGTGCTCGATTCAAGTCATGAAAACTTCAAAGTTTACCAAATCACTAACAATTATTCAACAAACTTAGCCAAGATTTATAACATTTGTATAACATATTTTATTGCTTCATAATTTCACTCAGATGACATAATTACCAATTTCCTTCATGGGATTATTAGTTACATTCTTATGTTACTTTTCCAATAAGACTTACATGTTATCATCTGAATCACTTAGATCATTTATTCTTTATATATAACTTAATTGAAATCATACTGTAACAACCCGAAAATTATAGAAATTTAAAACTTTTAAAAACAACCATTATCCATAATTGCTTACAAGAAAATTCATTATTTCAAAAGTAAGACCATATCAGAGTGTCCCGAAAGTCAATATCAAGAAAATAGGAAGATATGCACGATCAAGCCTTTGCTTTCTGACGATCCTCTGAAGTACCTGAAACCTTGAACTGAAACTGTAAGCCAAAGCTTAGTGAGTTCCCCCAAAGTACCATCACACAAAATAACAAAAAAAGCATGCAAATATGAGTCTTTAGCCTGATTGGACCGCCTCGCAGAGCCTACAACCTATGTGGATTGCTCTACAGGCCTTCGGCATGACTGGACCGCCTTGAAGGGCCTACAGCCTATCCAGACCGCCCCGAGTGTCTTGGCCATCAGCAAAACGCAGGACCGCCTCAACCCACCCACAATATGTCGACATATGTAACAGATAAACATAAACACAGATCCAACAAATATAGATAATCATACAGATCTACTAGTCAGTCATATACTAGCATAACACTATCATATTGTTGAAACAATGTTCAGTTAGGATCGATAGATTCTATGCAGACAAACAATAAAGAACGTAATTATGAACACAAGAATGTCTTTGAATATGTCGTATGATTAATGCTTTAACACCTCAGAAGAGCTCGATTAAGAACTTCGACTGTAGAGGTGTTTAGGGTTACAAAACAATAATCGATAATCAAGAACATTAACGTTATAATGCATACATGCATGCATTATTTATAGTCTAACCCTACTAGCTAATCACGGATGGACAGGCCCAATCCGGATACAAAACATAAGCCCATGACGCAACACAATTAGACCCAACAATCTCCCCCTTTGCGTCAATGGAATAGAAAGCTCACTTCGGTTGAGCTGCAGAAGACTTCTTTATTGTTTTGAACACCTTCGGAATGATAGCCAATAGATGATGACGAAACGTTATGTACCACCGAAGCATGTCCGTGAAGTTTTTCTTGTCTGCTTCTGAGTTCTGCTTGCACCGATGAATAATGTTGATGATGTGCTCCAAGCAGTCGGTTGAAAATAAATGTTTATCAACAAGAGCGAATAAAAATATGTGTGCTTCGCCTTTTGTAAACATCACAGTAAGATGTGTTGAATCAATTTGGCCCATCTTCATCTTATTCACATCTCCTGGTTTCGGTGTTGGCTTGATGGTCGGTTTCTTATTCATCACTTTCGCTATCTCTTGATCCATAGCTGCAACCTCATGGATGTAAGAAGCCAACATCCTCTTCAAGTGCTCCAGTATCGGCTCATATTCCCTCGGATTTGTGAGCAGAATATTAAACAAAAGAATCTAGTCATGAGGATTTAGATTGGGAAGGTCTGCCAGGGAAATAATCGACACCGAGTTTGCAGATCCTCGTGTGATATTAAAATTGACATTTATAAACCTCCCAGCAGACGTAGGTTTCAGTACCTTGACAGTGATTATCTTCTGTGCGCTCCATGTCAAGTACTGTGGTTGACCATACTTCAAATAAAAGTCTATAAGCTCACGAGCAACCTTAGGATGAGGAAAAGGCACCTCAGCAGTCGAATCAAAACAGTGAAACGTGAATGCCTTTCGTGTTATCGGCATGTCGAACTGCGAGTCCTTAGAATTGTCACAGTCAAACGAAGCAACAGGTTCCAACCAATAAACACTTGGAAACTCTATAGCTTGATTGATAAGTGCCTCTTTTGTCCATAGGGGAAACAAGGCCTTCTTGCAATTTAAGGCTTCTTCTTCTTCCTTGTTTCTCCTTTCCCTCTCCTCTGCTTCCCTTGCAACCTTCAAGGTTTCATCCAGCTCTTTATCCCTCTTCTTTCGCTTAAGAGCATCAGTAATAGTTTCACCAGATTCATCATTGCTATCATCATTAATCTCCTTTTGCTTGGCTTGTGAACCAAAACGTGAAGCTTCATTACCCTTCAGTTCGATTGTAACTTTGACCTTCGGTTGAGCAGAATCAATTTCAGTTTTAACCTTCGGTTGATGAGCACCCTCTCCCCCTTGTTTTGGAGCAATGAACCTCTCCGAAACACCCTTCATCTCGTGTAACAACGCAAGGGCAGGAAGAAGTTTTGTATTGAGATGATTCCTAATGCTCAAAGTAAGGACAGGATCATGAGCACCAAGAATATTGGTGAGCATATCCTTCACATCCCCTGCACAGCTGCGAAAAACAGCTCTCTCCGTCTTCAACAAAGTAATTTCTTTTTCAGCTTGAGCAAGCTGAACCTTCTGAACTTCAATCGTGGATGCTTTTCGAGCAAGTTCTTCCTTCAGAGCACTTTCTTTTGCTAGATCAGCATGAAGAGATTCCAGCCGAGAAGACACAGAACTGAGAAGTGAAGTGTTCTCTGCTTGGATGGAAGAACGAACAACTTCAAACTTTGTGTGCTCTTCTTGAAGGGACTTGGAAAATGAATCCACAGAGGCTTGCACCTTGGCTGCACTTGTATCAGCATGCCCTTTAAGTGACTCGAGAAAAATCTGAGTAGTATGAACAATATCAGCAACATCAGCAGTGGCCTTTTGGCAAGAGGAAGTAGACTCATTAACCGTCTTAGTGGATTTGTCAATGGAATCAGTGTATTGCTCAAGAGCTGTGTCCAAAAACGCTTTGAGCACTACACCACTGTAGGACTTGTTGTCATCAAGCAATTTATCCAGTTTCTCATGAATGCCCTGTAAGTGTTGACGTGTGACGGGAGCATCATCATCCTCATCAGTAGGAAGTCTATAGGGACTGTAGTATGTTGAATCAAACTCATCATTAGCACCACCAAGAGTGGCACCGGAATCGGTTGAAGGTGAGGGTGAAAGTGGTGTAGAAGTAACTGGAGGTTCTGTTTCAGTAGTCGCCCCCGTATCAGATACGTTGACTCTTACTGTCGGTTCAGGGATTGTAGTGGAAGTTGATTGAGACCATTGTAAAGGCCGTAGAGAAGGGTTAGGAAACCCTTACTGGTGCCATCAGATCCACCACTTCTCTCCGCCAAACCCTTAATGAGGAGAGTTAGCAATCCATTCCAGTGGGGTGGTAAGCAAGTCTTCTTAACCTTTGTAACCGTGGTAAGCATGTCAGTATAGCCCATCTCGTAAAGCATCGAGAACAGTTGGGTAGTGGTGATGAAGTCTGGTGAGATTACAGATGAATCTACAGCAAGTTGCAACTGGGAACAGAATTTCATTTTTGAAATAGAATCCTTATGAGAATGGATTTGGAAGTAGATTCTTTCCTTGTTCCTGTCATATGAGGCAGTAGAGTAAACCTGTGATAGGAGTGACATAGGAACGGCTTCCACCTGTGTTAGGGCTAGAACCAGTGGTGAATACTTCAAACACTCAACCACCTGTAGCATATACGAATCGTACAGAAACGAATTGAGTTCAATAATCATGTTCTGATTTGGCTTGATCGAAAGCAATGTGGACGAAGCAGTTTGATCATGAGCCGATGAAGAAGTCGCCATTGTTGATCGAAAAAAGAAGATGAACAGTTTCAACTTGCCTTGTAATTTGAGAGAATTTGTTGCTGGTAAAAGACAAATAAGATTAGAAACCCTTTATATACCATTGCTAGGAGAGAGAAAGAATCGTCATCATAATGATGAGATCACTGAAACGTCGCCTGAAAAAGCGCGATGTGACAGGGTGGTTACTCCTAGGTATACGTCAACACGCATGGGTATAGAGACCGTTCAAATTCACGCGCCCAAAATCTTATCCTCAATCGTCGTTTGAAATTCAGTTTCGCTCCAAGATTTAGGATCACCCCTGTTTCGCCAAAAGATAAACAAAAATTGAACCAACAACAACCAGAATGTTGGAAAATAAAATTTTCGTGCAATAGTGTGACAAAAGATAAAGAAATAAAGCAAATGTGTATTAGATGTGAGTGATGTCTATTACAAGACAGAAAGCAGGTGATTCCGGGCAAGAATCGCTTCCTTCAAAGTCAAGAGAGACTTGAAGTGCTTGTGTGGGTTCCCGAGAAATAACGATCAAGTGTTTGTAGAGAAACATTGAAAGGCTTCTTTTTAATTCATAGGCTTAGGGTGGCTTATCTTCAACCGAACGTCGATTCTTAACATAAGACCGAACATTGGAAGAAGTACTTGTGAGACTAATATGGTCTGTTAAACAAGTAGGTTGGATATAATTTATAGTGACTAAAGAAGTGACAGAAATCTCAAAAACAAAAATAAACTGGATCTTTTTGGGAAAAAAAGCCTTGGTGTTAGACAAATTCATAAAAGATCACTCAAAAATAAAAAATGAGATTTCATTAGGTAACCAGTAAGATCTTGAATATTACAATTCACCGTCAATTCGTTGTTGGTGTTAGATTGTGGGTTTCACTCAGCACGTGGTATACGTATCTAAGATCACAAACACATATTTTGTGCAACCATAAACCTCAGTGGTAAAGACTGAGAGTCTCAAAGGTTACAGTTGTGAACCGAAAGTTGATGGAGAATATAAGGAGGGTGGCTAAAGAACCGAAAGTACCTTCTGCTATAAACACATGACTAAGCAGAAAAACTCTTAACTTATTTGAGAAGAGTAAGGTAGCTCTTGACTGAGTTGATTTTAACAGCCTGATTGGGAAGAAACGATAGGTATAGATCGAATCATTAAGGCCTTGCTCGAAGTCGTAGAGGCTTTGGTCAACATGCAGCAGCATGCTTCTAGGGACCCTTAACTAGTTCAGATGGAAATGATTATACCTGCCTTAGCTCCAAATTCTGTTGTACTGGTACCCTTGTGACCTAATTAAAAGAACAAGCAAACAAACACACCACACAAAAAAAATATTTTTGAAGTTTTGAGATTTTCTGAAAAATAATAAAAACAGAAAAAGAAAATATTTTTGGATTTTTGAAGTTTTCTGAAAAATAATAAAAACAGAAAAAGAAAATATTTTTGGATGAACTAAGTGAACAAAGTGTACAACCGAAACCTTATCTTAAAAGAATGAAGCGAAATAGATCGAGCATGCGGTTCATTTCGGTTCCTTAAAATCCAGAGCCGAAATCGACCGAGCGTTCGGTTCATTTCAGTTCCCGAAAATTATAGATCCGAAATAGACCGAGCGTTCGGTTCATTTCGGTTCTCGAAAATTATGGAGCCAAAATAGACCGAGCATTCGCTCCATTTCGCTTGTCTAATTTTTAGTGAGAGATTTGAGGATTCGGTACAGACTCTGCTTCCATCA
Organism: Lactuca virosa; assembly: GCF_052849685.1. Taxonomy (NCBI): domain Eukaryota; kingdom Viridiplantae; phylum Streptophyta; class Magnoliopsida; order Asterales; family Asteraceae; genus Lactuca; species Lactuca virosa. The sequence goes on from NC_136431.1 coordinate 116,882,747, forward strand.
TTCCCAGGCCTTGTAAAATTTTATTGAAACTCGCTTCAGGTAAGGCTTTAGTGAATATGTCGGCCAGTTGATCAGAGGACCGAACGAAATGTACTTCCACGTTCCCATCTTCTATGTGGTCCTTGATAAAATGATATCTAAGTGCAATATGCTTAGTCTTAGAGTGTTGCACAGGATTGTGACAAATCCTTATTGCACTTTCTGAGTCACGATAGAAAGGAATCTTCTTCATACTCATCCCATAATCTCTTAGTTGACTTTGAATCCATATGACTTGAGAGGTACAAGATGCTGCTGCTATATACTCAGCTTCGGCTGTTGAAAGTGACACACAGGTTTGCTTCTTGGACTGCCAACTAACCAGTTTCCCGTCAAGAAATTGGCATCCACCTATAGTGCTCTTTCGGTCCAGACCACATCCTCCAAGATCAGCATCAGAAAAGGCTTGAATAAAGAATCCAGATCTAGCAGGATACCAGAGACCGAGAGATGAGGTTCGCTTCAGGTAACGGAAAATATTTTTCACCGCCTCCATGTGAGGTTCTCTTGGATTAGCTTGAAACCTGGCACAATAACAAACAGAAAACATAATGTCCGGTCTACTAGCTGTTAGATACATAAGGGACCCTATCATTTGTCGATAAAGTGTTATGTCAACGACAGGTTTTTCCAGAGAAGGTGTTAACTTAGTGCCAAACGCCATAGGAACCTTCACTTTTGAGTCTCCTGTCATGCCAAATTTTGTTAGCAGGTTCTTTGTATACGCCTCCTGGTTGATAAAGATGCCTTCTGGTCCCTGTCTAATATTCAAACCAAGGAAAAAATTAATCGGACCCATTGCGCTCATTTCAAATTTAGTCTCCATCAACTTCCTAAATTCAGCCGTTAAGCTGGGATTCGTGGAGCCGAAGATGATATCATCGACATAAATTTGAACTATCATTAGATGTTCACCTTCTTTCTTTCGGAAGAAGGTTGGGTCAACCGAAACTTGCTTAAATTTTGAGATTTTCAGAAAGCGAGTTAAAGTTTCATACCAGGCTCTCGGTGCTTGCTTCAAACCATATACCGCTTCATCCAGCACATAACAATGATCAGGGAATTTCTCGTTTACGAACCCGGGAGGTTGCTCAACATATACTGTTTCTTCTAGTTCTCCATTCAAGAAAGCGCATTTGACATCCATTTGGAAAACTTCGAAGTTTTTGTGAGCAGCATATGCCAGGAAGATTCTAACTGATTCCAACCTAGCTACTGGAGCGAAGGTTTCCTCATAATCTATCCCTTCCTCTTGGCAATATCCTTTAACCACCAACCAAGCCTTGTTTCTAATGACGTTCCCCTCTTTGTCCAATTTATTCCTGAATACCCATTTCAATCCAACCACTGAAGCATCCTTTGGTGTGGGAATCAGCCTCCAAACTCGATTTCTTTCGAACTCATGAAGCTCATCTTGCATTGCTTGAACCCAATCAGAATGATCAAGTGCAACATTAACTGTTTTTGGTTCGACTTTGGAGACAAACGAATTAAACATACAGAATTCAACTTTAGAGAATAATGCAGTTTGTTTCGCTTTCAATTGAGAACGAGTGAGAACTTTCTCAAATGATTCACCAATGATTTGTGCTTTGGGATGATCCTTGGTCCATTTCACTAATGGAGGATAATTTGGGTCATAGGCTGGATCCAACTCTGCATTTACTTCCTCTTCAAGTTCTGATTGATCACCTTCGTCAGTTGTAGTCTCTTTCTCCCCCTCGACTGGCGAAGTGTAACCCGTGTCAGGATCAAAGTTGTCATCCTTTGTGGAAGTCGGACTCTCCCCCTCGATTGGACTATTATGGGGTGGGTTTGGAGCTGTATGGTCACCCTCGCCTGGACCTTTATGAGTTGGGGATGGAATAGGATTCTCCCCCTCGAAAGACATTTCGGTTGTCTTTGGTGCTGATGAACTCTCCCCCTTGAACATTGAGCCGTTGTTTGGAGAGTCAGTTGAGGGTTGACCACCTGTAGTTTTAGGAGGTTCACTATCCATTTCTTTGGCAGCTTCATCTATGATCTTTTTGAGATTATCAATTTTGTTATTTGCTGCTTTCGCCTCTGAGTGTGCCGCTTTCTCTGGTTCATCAAATAACCAAATGTACTTTTCAAACAAGTTGTATATTGGAACCGAGACCTGTCCAGATTCAGGAAATATTTCACCTAAGTCACTTTCACTCTTTTGAACTTTCTTCATGTAATTATCGTCAAAGGTGACATAATATGTTTCTTCAATTCGTTTGGAGCGTTTGTTCAACACTATGTATGCTTTTGAAGTGAGTGAATAACCAAGAAAAATTCCCTCATCTGCTTTGACGTCAAACTTGTTTCGGTTCTCCTTTGAATTAAAGATGAAACACCTTGAACCGAACACGTGGAAAAATTTGACGTTGGGCTTTCGATTGTTTAAGATCTCATATGTAGTGATTGAGAATCTTTTATTGAGGAAAGATCGGTTCTGAGTGTAGCACGCCGCTGCAACTGCATCAGCCCAAAAGTACAGTGGAAGAGAGGCAAAGCTGAGCATAGTTCTGGCTGCTTCACACAAAGAACGGTTTCGTCTTTCAACAATCCCATTCTGTTGTGGAGTATATGTTGGAGATAGTGTCTAAGTCCATAACTATATTTGGTATGTACTTGACCCGACCCGGCATGGTCCATTTGGGTTGCACTTCACCCGAACAATTTACGGATAATCTTTTGAGAATAGTATAAGTTATGATTTATTAATATATTATAAGTCCTAATATATTAATATAAAATCATATTATTTAATTAGTGTTGATCTATAATTAATTTAGAATTAATTTAGAGATCAAAAGTATGACTAATTAAATATGGGCTCTTGTATTTATATAGTGTGGGCTAATGCTTATTTGGAATGGGCTAGGCTTGCATGGAAAGTCCATGGATACTCCATGGAGCTTTAACCCATGGATCTCATGGAAATGAAAAGACATGGGTATTAGGGTTTACATGGATGTAACCCTAATCCACCACACTATATAAAGGAGGCTTTGGTTCTTGAAATAACACTAGTTGATGTGTGTAAACCAAGAGGGCCGATTTCAAGAAGTTTGTGACTATTCTCTCAAGTTTCCAAGTTTGTGGTGATTTGTGACTTCCATTTGAGGCATCCACATTATTGGTGCTAGGCTCTCAAACTCCAAGCAAAACTACTACTACAAGGTAAGTAATTCTACTAGTTTTATTTGATTCAAGTATCCCATGCCATGCTAGTTAGGATAAGAACCTTGGAAAAATAATTATTTGCATGTATCTTAGTCAAACATAGATCCAAGGTTTCTAGGGTTGCATGTACACCATAGGAGTGTTAGAATGCTCAAAACCCATCAGTGGTATCAGAGCCTGGTTTGTTTATTTGATACTTGATGCAAAAAAGAAAAAACTTGAAAATCGATGTTTTGTTCAAAAGCTCGTATCAAAATTTCAAGTTTTGTATATGTACTTACGATTCTTGAAATTTTTGATATGAACATTCATAAACATATGAGTTTAGAAGATCATAGAAATTATGTGCTAATAATTGATTAGATTAATTCTTGATCTTTATGTGTTTTAATGGAGTCCATAACTAGTTCTTAAGTTATGGATAACCAAAAGTCACATTTATAAATAACCATTAAAAGAACACATAGGTTACAAAAAATGAAGAGTCTTCATTTTTAATAATCATTAACTCATAAGTTATGAGAAATGAAAAGTTTTGAAATTTTACAAAACTTGCCCTCAAGTTTTGGAACATGTAAAGTCATATTAAAAACTTTAGTTCCAACCCCTAGAATTTTAAAAGTTAAAATTCAACCCTTATACTTTATAATATTATAAGTTTAATAATATTTATATATGTATAAGATCAAGTCGTCTTACCGCTAGTACGCCTCATTCACGAAGCCGGTCTATCAGGGGGTATAAGGTTATTGCCTATAAAATGGCAACTTAATGGGTGTCCACTCTCACCCACCGCTTCCTTGATCGGTGGAGGGTCGTTAGCCGAACGGGTAGGACAAGGACTTATAAATTCTCATTAAAAGTATAATGATAATACTAAAGTAACTAAACTTTATTGAATTCCCAATCTTAGTTATTTTAGGAAAATGTGAATAAGGTGCTAATCCATGAAATTAGACTTTACACTTTGTTTAAGTCGTTAGTGGAGCGTGTGTGGTTAACCGGCACACTAACTTGAACTTAACAAGGTAGGTAAAGGGTGACTTAATGTTTATCATAGTATCGATGGAGCGTGTGTGGTTAACCGGCACATCGATTGAGGGGTAATACATTAAGGGTACCAAGTAATTTGCATGGTTACTTCACACCTTGTTTTGTGATCCTCGGCATCCCAGTCACAAAACTTGAAGGGCACACTCGAGATTGAAACATGTCATTGAAGAAAGTTCAATGAATCTCAAAGAATCTAGGAGTTTCTAAACCAATTAAAACCTAATTAAATATTTCGTTTTTCATGGTGGAAATTGGTGAATCGTCATTCACCTACCTTCAAATATCTTATAGCTTAGATTACGGCATCCCTATTCTAAGTTATAAAATATTGTGTTGGGTCCTAGCCTTAATATTACATTTGGGTGTTTTGTAAAGGACTATCTCTATATCTAATCTAATCTATTCCCTCTTCTTTTCAGATGTCTTCCAATAACAATGCTTCTGGCTCAAACCCTACTAGCTCCTTCTCTCTCATGAATCTTTATGGGAGAGTCATCTTTGATGGGTCCAACTTTACATATTGGATCAGAAACATCAGGATGGTCACTCGGTATGAGAACAAAGAATATGTTCTCGACAAGGAGCTGAAGGTACCCGAGCCAACTGCTACTCCTGAAGAGCTTGCTGAATATGAGGTACATGAAAGAGATGCTACAAAAGTGGCATGCATCATGATGGCCACCATGACAGCCGAGCTCCAAAAGTCCTATGAGGACTATTATCCTTTTGAGATGCACCAGGACTTGATGGACCGCTACCATCAAAGTGCTCGTCAAGAGCGATATGAAATAATCTCCGCCATGATAACAACCCGAATGAAGGATGGTGAACCCATCACAGGCCACATGCAGAAAATGCAAAGGTATGTGGACCGTTTACTGAAGCTAAATGTGAACTTCCCTGAGGAGTTAGCAATAGACATCATTTTGCACTCCTTGTCATCATGTTATGATCAATTCCGCATGACATATCACATGAACAAGGAAGAAGTCACCCTCAGCAAACTTCAAGGACTCTTGAAGACCGCCGAAATTGGTCTAAAGGGTAAGTCGGTTGTTACTACTCCTACTCCTACTCCAACTGCGGCCAATGTCTTGGCAATCGGGCATGGCAAAGGGAAGAAGAGAAAGAACCCTTCTAAGGGTACCAAGGGTAAGACCCTTGAAGGCTCCTCTTCAAGCAAAACCAAGAAAGGTTTTGTCACTCCTTCTGCTAACCCTAATGAGGCTGAATGCTTCTATTGCCATGAAAAGTCGCACTGGAAGCGAAACTGCCCAAAGTACCAGCAAGATTTGAAGGATGGGAAAGTAAAACCCAACCATGCAGGTATATACACTATATTGTCTAATAACTCACCTCATTCTAAGTCTTGGGTCCTTGATACAGGTTGTGGTATTCACATATGTTGTGATTTGTTGGGACTAAAAAGAAGTGAGAATGTGGAGCAGGGAAAGATAAACTTGATCATGGGAAACATGAAAGCTTCACCTGTCACCACGATAGGAGTTTATTCCTTAGTGCTAAATAGTGGGTTTACATTAGATTTGAATAAATGTTATTATTCACCAGAAATGGCAAGAAATGTTATTTCCTTTCATGCATTGTATAAACAAGGTTTTACTTTTTATTTTGATAATAATAATGGTAGTATTGATGCTTTCTTTAATAATGTTCTTTATTTTAAAGCATTACCTTGTGATGGCGTGTATGAAACTGTATCTGTTGTAGATAATCTAGGAAATAATGTATTGTGTATTAACTCTTCCACTAGCTTAGATAAAGCATCCTTATGGCATTGTCGTCTTGAACATGTAAGCAAGAAACGCATAGGCCAACTCCAAAAGGATGGAGTCTTGGAGTCATTTGACCTAAAGTCAGATGATAGTTGTGAATCTTGTTTGCTTAGTAAAATGACAAAGTCACCTTTTACTGGCACTTGTGCTAGGGGTGAAGGTTTGTTGGACCTCATACATACAGATGTGTGTGGACCCTTCAGAACCGCCACAAGAGATGCTAATCGGTTCTATGTGACTTTTACTGATGATTTTAGTAGATATGGATATGTCTACCTAATCAAGCATAAGTCAGAAACCTTTGAGAAATTCAAAGAGTTTAAGCAAGAAGTGGAGAATCAGTTGGGCAGCAACATTAAGATGCTTCGATCCGATCGTGGTGGTGAGTATCTTAGTACTGAGTTCCTTGACCATCTTAAGGAATGTGGGATTGTCTCACAATTGACACCTCCTAGGACACCACAGTTGAATGGTGTAGCTGAGAGGCGCAATCGGACCTTGTTGGACATGGTTCATTCCATGATGAGTCGAGCTTCGCTACCAATCTCATTTTGGGGGTATGCCTTAGAGACTGCCGCCCATATCCTTAATCTAGTCCCTACAAAGAAGGTTGCCAAAACACCTCACGAGTTGTGGACTGGAAAAGTTCCCAATCTAGACCACATCAAGATTTGGGGTTGCGAGGCTTTCGTGAGACGCGAGACTCACGATAAGCTCAAACCCCGAAGCGAAAGGTGTATTTTCATCGGCTACCCACAGAAATCCTTTGGTTACATCTTCTACAGACCCAGTGATAATGTGGTCTTTGTAGCAAGAAGAGGATTCTTTCGAGAGAGAGAATTCATGAGCCAAGGAGACAGTGGGAGGCAAATTGACCTTGAGGAAATTCAAGAGTCAGGTGGTGAAGGAACCTCAAACCCTAGCCCTCAACCTGAGGAGGAAACTCCTGTTGAGCCGACTGAAGAATCTATACCTCTGAGGCGTTCCACCAGAGTTAGGAATGCACCTGAGCATTATTATGGTTTTCATATTACTGCAGAAGGTGAGACACTTATCAGTGATAACACACTGGTAAATCTGGATGAGCCTAACAGCTACACGGAAGCCATGGCAGGCCCTGAGGCTGCTAAATGGAAAGAGGCTATGGATAGCGAGATACAGTCCATGTATGAAAATCAAGTTTGGAACTTGGTTGACAATGTACCTGATCGTAAGATAGTTGGGTGCAAATGGATCTTCAAGAAGAAGACCGGCATAGATGGTAATGTACACACTTATAAGGCATGACTGGTTGCAAAGGGTTATTCTCAAACTCTGGGAGTTGATTACGATGAGACCTTTTCACCAGTGGCCAAGATTAAGTCTATTAGGGTTCTGTTAGCCATTGCTGCATTTCATGATTATGAAATATGGCAAATGGATGTCAAAACCGCTTTCCTTAATGGAAAGTTGGCTGAAGATGTTTACATGGTTCAGCCAGAGGGTTTTGTCAGTACAGAGTACCCCAGTAGAGTGTGTAAGCTCGAGAAATCCATTTATGGATTAAAACAGGCACCTCGCAGATGGAATCTTTGCTTTGATGAGAAAGTCAAAGAATTTGGCTTTTCAAGGAGTGAAGATGAATCTTGTGTCTATATCAAGGCTAGTGGGAGTATAGTCAGCTTTTTGGTACTGTATGTGGATGACATACTACTCATAGGAAATGACATCCCAACCCTGCAGGAAGTAAAGTCCTGGCTTGGGACGTGTTTCGCTATGAAGGACCTTGGAGAAGCTGCCTATATCCTAGGGATAAGGATTTTGAGAAACAGGAGTAAAAGACTAATTGGACTTAGTCAAAGCACCTATGTGGACAAAGTGTTGAAAAGGTTCAACATGCATAACTCCAAGAAAGGAGAGTTACCCATCCAGAGTAACGCCAGATTGAGTAAGACACAAAGCCCTAGTACTAAGGCTGAGATAGCAGAAATGAGTCGAATACCTTATGCTTCAGCTGTAGGATCGATCATGTATGCTATGACGTGTACTCGACCTGATGTAGCCTTTGCTTTGAGCATGGTTAGCAGGTATCAGGGGAACCCTGGCAAGGCACACTGGACTGCGGTAAAGAATATCCTCAAGTATCTACGGAGGACTAAGGACTGGGTCCTTACCCTCGGTGGCAGTGAGGACTTGAGAGTTGTAGGGTACAGTGATGCTAGCTTTCAGACTGACAGGCATAATTTCCGCTCTCAGTCGGGCTGGGTCTTTACTCTAAACTGAGGGGCAATTACTTGGAAAAGTTCCAAGCAGGAGACAGTGGCTGATTCCACTTGTGAATCAGAGTATATAGCAGCAAGCGAGGCAGCAAAGGAGGCTATATGGCTAAAGAACTTCATCGGAGACCTTGGAGTTGTACCAGCTATAAAGGAGCCAATGGAGATTTTCTGTGACAGCAATAGTGCGGTTGCCTTAGCCAAGGAACCAAGAGATCATGGGAGATCTAGACACATTGACAGAAAATATCACTTCATCAGACATCAAATAGAAGAAGGAATCCTCGTGGCAAAGAGGGTATCATCGGATGAGAACCCAGCATATCCCCTCACGAAGGGACTGAATCGGGCTAAGCATCTCCAGCATGCTCGGAGCATAGGGCTGAAGGATGATATTAGTTTTAGTAGTTAGATAATCTTGAAATTTGTAAAATGTAATTGACATTTGATGATAAATAAAAGCTGTTATTTATGAGTAAAGTGTTGCTATCTCTTGTCAATCGTTTACTATTATTTCTTTTTGCATGTTTTGACTTCCAGAATAATTATGTTATGGTTTATATCATATTATTCAAACTCTCCACAGTCGGTCATATGTTGGAAGTAGATATGAATCAAGACTGTCATGGGTTGGCTTGTAGAGGTCTAAGATGTTAGACAAAGCGGGGCTACAACACTCATGAGTGCTCATAAGTTCTGAGTATTGGATTCAACCCACGCTCACTTGTATCACTTCATGGAATTTATCTCGAGTGATCGTGAGACGGTAATATCATATAAGTCTTCAAACCTAGAGATATGATTTGTTGTCTATGAGTTGGTTATGCATTGATTGCACGAAAACGCATTGGTAACTCGATGTTATAAACCGTGCTTTTGTGTGTAATTCAACAAGTAGTAGAGCAAACATATGAGTCGAAGTTTATATGTTCCTTCTAGAATTAGAAGCGATATCTGGGCCCCTCGATGATTTTGTTTTGACCTATGTACCGGGCCCGGTCAGAACTAAATTGATGTGTTCAGTTAAGTTCTATGTCAAACAAATCGGAAATCGGGAAACAAATGCTGGACAATAAGCAAGACCATGTTCCATGTATTTGTCCGGCTGATATCTAGAACAGAGGATTATATGATCACTTATCTAAAATGGCGCTTCATAGTTCAACAGAGTTTTAAGAGCTACGATTGCTGATCGGTTCCTGAAGTCATACTTTCAACTATAGTTATTAGACTTATCCAAGTGGGAGACTGTTGGAGATAGTGTCTAAGTCCATAACTATATTTGGTATGTACTTGACCCGACCCGGCATGGTCCATTTGGGTTGCACTTCACCCGAACAATTTACGGATAATCTTTTGAGAATAGTATAAGTTATGATTTATTAATATATTATAAGTCCTAATATATTAATATAAAATCATATTATTTAATTAGTGTTGATCTATAATTAATTTAGAATTAATTTAGAGATCAAAAGTATGACTAATTAAATATGGGCTCTTGTATTTATATAGTGTGGGCTAATGCTTATTTGGAATGGGCTAGGCTTGCATAGAAAGTCCATGGATACTCCATGGAGCTTTAACCCATGGATCTCATGGAAATGAAAAGACATGGGTATTAGGGTTTACATGGATGTAACCCTAATCCACCACACTATATAAAGGAGGCTTTGGTTCTTGAAATAACACTAGTTGATGTGTGTAAACCAAGAGGGCCGATTTCAAGAAGTTTGTGACTATTCTCTCAAGTTTCCAAGTTTGTGGTGATTTGTGACTTCCATTTGAGGCATCCACATTATTGGTGCTAGGCTCTCAAACTCCAAGCAATCAACTACTACTACAAGGTAAGTAATTCTACTAGTTTTATTTGATTCAAGTATCCCATGTCATGCTAGTTAGGATAAGAACCTTGGAAAAATAATTATTTGCATGTATCTTAGTCAAACATAGATCCAAGGTTTCTAGGGTTGCATGTACACCATAGGAGTGTTAGAATGCTCAAAACCCATCAGTATAAGGGGCTGAAAAGTTGTGAGTTATCCCCTTATCTGCCAGAAAATCCTCAAAATCCTTATTCTTGAATTCCAGCCCATTGTCGCTTCTGATATTCCTCACTGTCTTTCGCAGCTGAACTTCCACTTGCTTTATGAACGTCTTCAGCTTGGGAGTAGCATCTGATTTCTGTTTAAGAAAGAAAACCCAGGTGAAGCGAGAAAAATCATCTACAATGACAAGAATGAACTTACTACCTCCGAAGCTTTCGATAGTTGAAGGTCCACATAAGTCAATGTGCAGAAGTTCAAGAGCTTCAACAATCTTTGTATTGATTCGTGTAGGATGGCTCTTTCTGCTTTGTTTGCCCATCTCCCACGCTGCACACAGATGTTCCTTGTCAAACTTGAGAAGAGGAAGGCCTCGAACGTGATCACCAAGCACCAACTTATTAATGTCTTTGAAGTTCAGGTGCGATAGTCGTCGATGCCACAACCAGCTTTCATCAGTGTTCGTCTTTTATAGCAGACATATTGCTGGTTTTCCTCGAATTGGGTTGAGATTTAAAGGATACATCTCTCCCTTGCGTTCAGACTTCAACAAAACCTTTTTGGATTGCTTTTCAATTATTTCAGAGCCCTCGTCATCAAATGAAACCTTCAAACCTGTTCCCATAACTAATTGTGACACACTGATGAGGTTATGCTGCAATCCTTACACATACGCTACTTTTCGAATCGAGAAATCTCTGTTGGTTATCATCCCATATCCTTTGATTGTTACATACGAGTTATTGCCATACTTCACACATCCACCATCCTTTAGGGACCGAAACTCCCTCAGCTCTTCCTTCCTTCCTGTCATGTGACGCGAGCAGCCACTATCTATATACCAGTCGTCATCGAACTGCTCGTCACGTATCACCTGCAAATTCAAGCAGATTTAGGAACCCAAATTTTCTTGGGTCCTGGTGAGTTTTTCACAGAAAAAGGAATTGCAGCAGAAACATCAACCAAATATGTTCGTTTTACTAAAGTGGTTTGATCTTTTCTTTTGATGGTATACACCTTGATTTTAGTTTTATCTTGTTTAATCTTTGGTGTATTAGTGGATTTTTTTCGTGTTTTCTTTTGAATTCTAGGGTTAGCTGACTTTTTCTTATTATTGAACTTAGAATCAAGTTTTCCTTTGCCTTTGATATCCTTTAATGATTTTAATTTGCTTTGTGAGTTGGAAGGACCGAAACTTGTCTTATGACCGAAACTTGTCTTAGGACCGAAACTAGACTTTCGGTTCTGAGTCTCTTTGTTGGGACCGAAAGTTGATGTTCGGTTGGTAGTCTTGACGTTTGGACCGAGACTTGACTTTCGGTTCTGAGTTCCTCTGTTGGGACCGAAAGTAGTCTTTTGATTGTTAGCCTTGACGTTTGGACCGGAACTAGACGTTCGGTTCTGCGCGCTAGTTTTGGAACCGAAAGTCGATGTTTGGTTCTGAGATTTGGAATAGTAGGAATTTGGACTGAAATTTTCTTTTCCTTTCAGTTTTTCCTTTCCTTTAGCAATCGATTCTTTCTTTGGAGAAACGTAGTTGGGATTTTGAGATTGCCAATGACGTTTTCGCTCATTCAAATTCTTCATGTATCTTTGATTTCTTAAGCATTTCTGTTCAGCTAACTCCTTCTGCGATTTGTGGATATTGAAGCTAGCCTTTGGCTTTTCCTTTTGAGTTTCGGTTGTACTTGTTGGAACTATCGGTTCTTTCTTTGGTTCTTCAGGGATTTCTTTAGTTCCACTTGTACTTGGTTTGTCGAAACTTGAGGGTTAATTTGTTGATGGGTTCAGCAACATATCTTCCTTTAACCCTCCATGAAGTTTGCTCAGATAAGCCTATGGTTTCATCTGCGTTGTCAATAGGGGCTGACCAGAAGTAATCGTCACACCCTTCAGCATTGTCTTTGTCGACCAAGATTTTCAACTCTGCTGTTTGTTTTGTAGTGACACCGGTAACTGCATAGACCTGATTCGGCACAGTTTGAACTTTCTGATAAACCATGGCTTTCTCTTTGAGTTTCTGTGGCTTGTCCCTTGACAGGCGAGCGAATTCAACCGAATTTTCAGATATGAGGGGTTTCTCATTCTCGGTTTCGCTTTTCATAAACTTAGAGCAATCAACAATGTCTTCCACTGAGATTTCGCTCATCTCACTTTCCTCATCAAATTCAGACGTATTTTCTAAGTTCATTTTATTTTCAGAAATTAATTTGGCGTTTGAAGAGTCAAAAGATTGAATAGTTTCAGACTTTATTTTTAACCTATCATTTTCATCTAAAAGATTTTTGAGCATACATTTATGTTCCTTAGAGTCAATGAAGGTCTCTATCTTGTCCAATCCGATTTTATAAGACATGGATGTCTCTTCTGAGGACACTATTGATTCACACTCAGCGATGACCTCATCCTCCTTAAATTCAAGGAAGGGCAAGATCATCTTGTGAATCTTCTTCCCTATCTCACAACTTAAATGCAATTGAGTAGTATTAGTATATAAGCACTTAGCAATCAAACAAAAAACATTCCTTTGTTTTAAAAACTTTAAATTTTCTCTTTGCAAATAAATACTTTCATCCCTAGCTCTATTTAATTCCGCCTCCTTCAGCTCAATCCACATCCTTCTCTCCTCACTTTTTGAAGACACCCTGCTGAGTTGGTCAGTTAGGTTAGAATTCGCTAAGCGAGTTTGCATGAGACTACCACTTAAGTTAGAAAATTTAAATTTTAATTCTTTTAATTCTTCTTCATAATCTGTTACTGGAACTTTAAGTGATTCAAGGATGGATTGTACCTTTTTGATCAACCGATCACAGTCGTTGATCTTTTCACTTACGGGCTTGGTTGCAAAACATTTGTCCTCAATCAGGTTCGGTTCCTCACTTGCACTTTCGGTTGATGCATCAGCTGTGACCATCAAACAGCTTCCAGCCGAACCTACATCCTTTGCCACATAAGCTTTTCCATGAGTGGGCTTTCTCACCTCTTCATCTTCAGAATCGGTTGACCAAACTTCAACGCCACCGAACTCATCTTCATTTGCATTCTCCTGCACAATCAAGGCATTCATAGAACTGTTAGTCGCCTTCTTTTTCTTGATCTCTTCCAACTTGCGCATGTAGTACGCCTCATCATCTTCACCATCTCTTTTCTCAGCCATTTTCCTTAGCATGCAATCTTTGGCAAAGTGGTTCTTGCCGTGACAGTAATTGCATGAGAAGAGATTTTCGCTTCATCCTTCACCTTCTCAGAACTGTAACTTCCCTGCTAGTTTCGGTTCTTGTTGACAGGAAATTTTCTTCGTGCAAACTTCTTTGGATTGGTGACCATCATAGCATACTCCTCGCTTGTAAGGTCACACTCAGACATATCAGACTCTTCTTCTTCTTCTGCAATGCTTTTTCCTTTTGAGACAAGGGCCAGCGATCCCACACCAGAAACTACCTTCGCTTCTTTGGTTACTACACTCTCATGGGACTTAAGTATTCCCACAAGTTTTGCTAGTGAGTAAGATTTAAACTGTTCATGCGCTTTCACAGTTGAAACCACAGCCATCCATTCTGGTCTCAGACCGTTCATGAAGGTCACCTTCTGCTCTATCAACTTTCTTTCTATTCCATGCTTGATCATCTTACTTAGGAGATGATTGAACCGATCGAAAGTTTGTATGAGTTTTTCTTCTGGTTTCTTTTCGAAAACTCCAAATTCTGACAGCAGAAAGGTTTGAATGGAGTGCTTAAGATCTTCATCAGTTGAATAAAGTTCTTTCAACCTATCCTAGATTTCTTTGGCCGTCGTGCATGAACCAACCAACCGAAAAGTGTCAGATTGCAAGGCGAATCTGATCATTCTCATGGCCTTCACGTTACACAGCAACTTGTCTTTCTCATCCTGTGGCATCTTCTCTACATCCGCCACCAGCTTGTTATATTCCTTTTGGGACTTAACTGTCGTGTTCGTTCCTGAGTGAACAAACGGCCCAAGTGTGATAGCTTCCCAGATAAGATAGCCATTGTCTTCAGATCCAACCACGTAGTCTTCAAAGTGATGCGCCCATACTTCATAGTCTTGAGTGTAAAGAATGGGTATCCTGGTAGTAGATCCAATGCTGTTTGAGATGTTGATGGGATTTGTTTGCGAATCTTCGTGAGACATGGTGAGCTGCTAGAATCAGACCTGTAAACTTGAGATTAGGGTTTTATCAGAAACAGAGTTGCCGTTGATACGAAGAAGACGGCTTCTATTTATCCGATAAAAACGGAAACCCTAAAGAATTCTGAATACAGAAGGAATGTGTATTGATCACACAGTCTCCTGCTCTGATACCAATTGTTGAAACAATGTTCAGTTAGGATCGATAGATTCGATGCAGACAAACAATAAAGAACATAATTATGAACACAAAAATGGCTTTGAATATGTCGTATGATTAATGCTTTAACACCTCAGAAGAGCTCGATTAAGAACTTCGACTGTAGAGGTGTTTACGGTTACAAAACAATAATCGATAATCAAGAACGTTAACGTTATAATGCATACATGCATGCATTATTTATAGTCTAACCCTACTAGCTAATCACGGATGGACAGGCCCATGACGCAACACAATTAGACCCAACACATATAACCAAGATACATAATCTAGTGGGCCGACATTGGTGCCTTCGACCCTCGAGTACAGTGAGGAAAACTCACCTCTCAGTCCAACAAGTAGCAGAAAAGTACACAACACCGAGTACAACTCCAACACGACTCAATCGATCACCTAAATGAAACCAGTGACCAAGGCCAACAACCAGCCGATTCAACCCAGCCTAGTACGTTGGGCATATTCAGTTGTACACGGGGCGTACTCCTCTTGACCAAGAAGTCAACGATTTAACTGTGTACGTGCAGCGTACTATTTGGTACGCCCAATGTACGCACCTGGTCACCTCAACTTCTTATTTAAGAACTTAATGCATCAAGTCCGTACGTCCAAATCCAAATTTAACTTTATGACTTTGCATGGCTAGAAGTGCTTAATACCAACAAACTTTAACTTCTTAATCCATTAGGATATCCTAGCACATGCATGGGGAAGAACTAAGAACCAAGATCGTATTTTTATGCTTCTAGACATCTCAAAACGTCTGAAAGGACTGCTTATACAGGCTAGAATATGCCATACTCATAAAGGTCAAGGCTTGGGACCTAAATGCTTCAAGAATCAAGAGCTAACAAGATCTAAATAAATGCAAGCCAAGTTCAGAACTTTATACCTCATGTAGGTTGTTAGATAGATGAGGATTCCAGATCCAAAGCTTCTTCAAGGTCACCAAAATTCACACCAAAGGTGAAGAATGCTCAAATAAGGGACTAGGGTTTGCTACGGTCAAGTGAAGTGATGAAGCTTGATGAGAGAAGAGACTTGGATGCCATAATGATGTTTAAATATGGTCCAAACCCTAAAAATTAGGGTTTGGGATCCTGCCACGTACGCCCAGCTTACGTGCCCCATGCCCATTATTTACAAAAATGTCATTATGGGCCATTTTGCAACATTTCTCATACATTAGGGATAAAATGCAATAATCTTCATACTTAGGGTTAAAATTTTGGAATTACCTCAACATTAGGATGTTACACATACATTATACTAATAGGAGAATTATCATGAGTTCTTCATTTGGAATTTAAGCATCTACAACTTATTGCCAAGATAGAAGGCTAAAAATCCACAAACTACCCTTAGAACCCTAGATTTGATTAATCTCAACATATGAGCTTTACATTGGGATACAAGCTCCTCATTATGAATCAAATAGATGGAATAGCTTGTATTTCATAATCCTTAGCTAATTCTCCACATTCATCATGAATATAGGGTTTATGTATCACATTTCCTCTAACCTTCAAATCACAAAAGAAATGATTATATGAACTTAGAATCATAGATAGAATGTCTAATTAAGCTAGACAACTGAATTTAAACACTAGCTACTTCTAAATTTCAGATTTTTTGTTGCTTTCCGAACCCGATATCGATCCAATGGAAGAGAATAGGGAATATTTGCACCTCAAGAGCTTAGCTTTTCACTTTAGCACCAATTATTAGCTTGTTCTTCAAATGATTCCTTGAATTCCTTAAATCCTTGTAAAAATAGCCCATGGCTCTTCCTTCCCTCTTTAAAGTAGTCCCTCTTATTCAAATAAGGAAGAACCCACGAGCTTATGTCTATATTCTACAATCTTGCACAATTAGTTCCTCATTTTTCTATTTTTTTTCATATGGAACACCATAAGCCAGTAAGTTGTGATTTTATATATATGATCCTTCCTCACTATAAATTTTAACATTCATCTCCTACTTAGTCATATACTTAATCCGTTGACCCAACCTATCTTCTTACAACATGTCAAGCTTGACCCCTTTCTCATAAATTTACTCTAAATCATAATTTATTACTTAAATGTTAAATTTCATTTTCCTTTTTATTATTAATTATTGTTTTTATTGTTATATAATATTTCCTATTTTATTTATTTATATTATTTTTTATTTTCCAAAATTTTACTTTTCCATTAAAAGTTGACAAAATTCTAGGACCTAAAGGCGGATGTTATAAACAACATCTACGATTCCCGACGAAATAGGTGGGGTATAGGGTTTCGGGAAGATTCCTACGATGGTCATTATGTTTTAGGTAGTCAAGTAGGACAGACCTGTAACAAGGTAAACATGGTTAGGATTAAGGCACGAACATGAACATGATTGATGTCAGAGCCTCTAAAAAGTCAATGTTGAAATTATACAGGGTTCGGGCGAGATATAAGCAATGGTATGCAAGTTTATAAAAACTGTTTCAGATGGCTCGGGAAACGTTATGGCTCTAATACCATGCGAAAGAATTAGATTTTAGGAATATTTTCTCGTTATTTCATAAGAGAAGTTAAAGCCTTATCAATGTACAATTTACCAAATTAAATAGGAAATAGAAAGAAAATGACCTAAAAGCAATAAAACATTATTCTATAAATACATTTATACTTTTCTTATATTCCATGTTTGTAGTCCTTTGTTATAAACTTTGATCTATACACGTTTTAGAAATTTCAACTCTAAATTCACTAATTTTAATAAATGTATTATATAATTAGTCATTGACATTAATTATAACTTGTATGAAGTAAACTACTTAATTATGGTAGGAACAAATGATCTCCAGCCTAGCTGGTAGTGATGTACCGGGTTTATAACCCACAGTGGGGTGAGGTTGGATGTTCGACTCTTTGGGACTCCATAAATCCTCTTTAAATGCTCCTTGTGGGGGAATTTTCCCTAGAAATCCCATCTGGGGCTGGGTTTGCCCGCTTTGCGGAGCTCGAACCTGGGATGCACGTTTAAAAGTACGTGTAGGCTCCGTTAATTAATTTGTCGTTTCCAAAAAAAAATTATGGTAGGATATTACAATAAGTAATTATTCAATCTAAATGGTCACAATTTCAACCTAATTATTTGAAACAGTGTCATTGTTTTTAAAAGACCAAATTTCACAAACGGTCCTTGTGGTTTTAAAATTTTCCCTTAAACGGTCCTTATGAAAATTTTCTTGCATGACCCGTCCATAACTATGGATTTTGTAATGACATTGATCCTTTATGACTAACTTCAGTAGGTCGGTACCATTAAGTACTAATTTAAGTATATGAAATGTCTGAACCCTTTCTACCTATACATTCCTTTGTTCTCTTTTCGTCGGACCCTAATCTTCATTTCAAAACCCTCTTCGACTTCATTAAAGAAGTAACAAGGTCGAGGTTTCTAGTGAGGAAGTAGGTTTCGAAGAATCATTCTACTTAACAAATGTTAGGTCGTTGAACCGACACCCCTCATTGGAATCCTTACCAAAAATCAATAGGAAAGAAGTTTGAAAGAGATAACATGATCGAGGATTCTAGCAAGGAGGTAGGTTTCTTTAGAATCATTCTACTTAACAAACGTTATCTCCTCTATTTCCAAAATAGAATTTATTATTAAGTAGAGGTTTTCTATAAGTACCCCCCTCCTTTTCCAATTTCACCCTCTGATTTGATTTTTTTGTCTTTTATTGTTTTTTTTTCCTATTTTGTTTTTTTGTTGTTTTTAATTCTTTTTTAATTTATTATTATTATTATTATTATTATTATTATTATTATTATTATTATTATTATTGTTATAAATTTCACACAAAGTTTTAATATTCGAACGACATTATAAATTCGAACGGCTATATAAAATCGGTTTTTAAATATTTTTTTATATTTTATTATTATTAAAAAATTCGAACAATATTTTATAAATCGAACATTATAAATTTGAACGACTATATAAAATCGGAACAAAAGCAAAGTTTGTCCCTATTAATTATGGATATTAATTGGTACGGTATTACAATTGTGCGGTGCGTTATGCAGATTGAAAACATTTAGTCCTAGCATTATATAATACTTCCGATTTTATATAACCATTCGAATTTATAATGTCCGATTTATAAAATGTTGTTCGAAATTTATAACAATAATAATAATAATAATAATAATAATAATAAATAATTAAAAATAACAAAAAAAACAAAATTGGAAAACAAAAAAAACAACAAAAGACAAAAAAGAAAAAAAAATAATGTCAAATCAAATGTCAAAATTTTGATTTGATTGATTTTATAGGGGTAAAAATGGTTAAGCTGGTACATATACTTGGTGTACCTTCTAAGTGAATACAATTTTAGGCCGTAAAGAGAATTTGTTGCTTTCGATCAACTTCGGTTGGTGCATGCCTCCTCAGGTGAGTGATTTTTTGAAGTCCAACAATGTTAATGCATACCACATGGATGGTTGGTGGATGGATAATGTTTTCAAGAAAGAAGGCACAAATTACTTGGTGTACTTTCAATTTTTAAATGAAGTGATTTGATTCCATTTTATTCTCTTAAAAATTCGTCAAGACAGAGTTAATGATGTATGGGTGTATGCAAAAAAGTAGGTTAGTTTGCCTTCTTGAACATGTTTGCTTGATTTTGTAATGGTTGGATATGTATACGATTATGGTTATTTTGAAACGGTTGGATTCTGTGTGTATTGGTTTATGAATTGCTAGATTGTTAGTGCTTAGTTATTTGCCTCAATGTATTATGTTTGCACTTGAATTAATTGATTATGAATTGATTTATGTATTCCTTGGATTGAACCTAATTAGTGCTGGAACCTCTTATTGAATTAGTTCCTTGGATTGAACTTGATTAGGGTTTGAACAAGTTGAGCTTTGTGAACCTGTTCTTCGATTGAGCGTGTTCATGAACCTACTTATTTTGTTGGAGTAAAGCTACTGGTGGTTAGTTTGATTGTGCTACTGGTGGTTAATTTGATTGTATTCTTCGATTGTTAGATTATTAGTGGTAATGACTTGCTTTGTTACCTGGTTATACCTGCTTACTTACTGGTGGTTAAGTAAAGTTTTGTGAAATAAACTTTTTCATTTCAATTCCTTTTTCTTGTTTCAATTCCATTTGCAAGAAAGATTTTTGTAACAAATATGGTATACTATGACAGATAATGGTAGTTCAGATGGATGGTGGCAGACTATGTTGGTAAGTGGTGGTTGAGGTGGACAGGTGACGATTCTGTGATTTAAGCAAGGTTTTGAAAACCGGACCGGAGACCGAACCGGTCGTCTTACTGGTTCGATGGTTAAGTGGTCCAACCGGTCGGACCGGTCTAAAAAACCGGAAAAACCGGATGATGTCATAATTATATTTAATTATATAAAAAATACAAAAAATGGAAAAAATAAATATTTTTTAAAATTTCCAGTTTTGACCGGTTTTACCGGTTCGACCGGTTTTTACCGGTTCACACGAATACCGGTTTTTTGGCCTTTAAAAACCGGATCCGGGACCGGTTCCCGGTTGAACCGGTCGAACCGGCCGGTCCGGTCCGGTTTTCAAAACATGGGATTTAAGTAAAATCATAAACAGAAAGGTTCATAAAAGGTCATTGTCCAATGAAGGGTATATTAGTCTTTTTCACAAAAAAAAAAAAAAAAAACCGCTTGAGGGAAATTTTCATAAAGACCGTTTGAGAGGAAATTTTACAAACTACAACGACAATTTGTGAAATTTAGGTAGGGTTTTTTTTTTTTTTTTTTGCAAAAGTCTTTTTAACCTCTTATTTTTCGAGGCTGAAACAAAATGTTTGTTTTTTCAGAAGACAACACATAAAATAGTCTTTTTGATATCTTTTTTCAAAAGATAAAAAAATAGTTTTTGATTTTAGAAAATATTTTCTAAGATGGTATTCTTTTTCACCATCAATGTTGTCATCACCTCTGCCACTGCCACCACCACCGCCGTCACAACCACCACCTCTATCACCCCCACCTCCCCTACCTCCGCCGTCACAGGTCTTTTTATATGACTTTAAAAAACAAACAATTATTTTTATGAAAACTAAAAACATAAAAAAAATACTTTTGACATACATTTTATTCCATAGACATAAAAAAAACACCGAATACATTTTAATATATAAAAATTATTTATTATTTTAAATTTGTCACTACATAAGGGGTCTTACGTAGGCTCTTATGCACCAGCAGCCTCGGGTAATATGTAGGCTCTTACCTCACGATCTACAACTAAAATATAATTAATTACCAAAAGTATAAATTAAAGTTAAATAAATATAGATTAGGCAAAATAGATAAGTTAAGCAGGCTGTATGGATAAAGAATATATGTTTTTAAAAGGAAATTAAAAAATATTTTTTTTTATTGGTGTGCTAGGCCGGAATGAATTTCCAAGAAGGTCCATAGAATTATATGCTCTAACCATGACTTGCTCACTATAAATGATCATCACCTCCATTCTGTTACCATCAAATCACAATCCAACCCAAAAAAAAAAAAAAAAAAAGTTCATCTGATCAATAAGAACATGGTAAAAGTTCCAAGAATCAAATTGGGTTCACAGGGTTTGGAGGTGTCAGCTCAAGGTTTGGGCTGCATGGGTATGTCTGCTGTTTACGGACCCCCAAAACCCGAACATGACATGATCAACCTCATCCACCACGCCATTGACACCGGTATCACCCTACTCGACACATCCGATGCCTATGGCCCTCACACCAATGAAATCCTACTCGGAAAGGTCACACTCTTGCTTGTACCCTTAATCGCTTATTATCCGGTTAATAAATTCAGTAATTAAAAAGACTTATAAACATGCAATGCAGGCTTTGAAGGGAGGAGAAAGGGAAAAAACGGAGTTAGCTACCAAATTCGGGATCAAGTTTGAGAATGGAAACCGTGAGGTGTATGGTGATCCGGAATATGTCAGGGCTGCTTGTGAAGGTAGCTTGAAGAGGCTTGAGATCGATTGCATTGATCTATATTATCAACACCGAATTGACACACGTGTGCCCATTGAAATCACGGTATGTATAGTGAAACAAGGCTTTCATAATTCATATATGCTATTAGTCATTTCCTAATATGTGAAAATTTAAATTTCTCTCTCGAAAAGAGCTCGATCCTTTGAGGAGAGAGGAAGACTCCAATATAAATTGATTTAGAAGAGATACTGTGGTTTGTATTTCCTAATTAACCTCTGTGATTGTTTTGTTTACTTGAAAGATGGGAGAAATGAAGAAATTGGTGGAAGAAGGGAAGATAAAATACGTAGGATTATCAGAAGCTTCGGCTTCAACCATTAGAAGAGCCCATGCTGTGCACCCGATAACTGCTGTTCAACTAGAGTGGTCCTTATGGTCCAGGGATGTCGAAGATGAAATTATCCCTACTTGCAGGTTTATTTGAGTTTTTACTTGTAAAGGTAAAATAAAAAATAATATTTCCAACTTTCTCATCAATTGATAAAGTAAACTTTGTCAGAGAACTTGGAATTGGAATTGTGGCATACAGTCCTCTAGGACGCGGATTTCTTTCATTGGGTCCGAAGATGGTTGAGAATTTGGCAGATGGCGATTTCCGCCAGGTCAGCACAAAACAAACTGAATCAGATTATCTAAGCTATTATAATATAAAATCATTAAATTGGGTTTCAACTTATGTTTATATATATTTACTTATTCTTTTTTGTAGAATCTACCAAGGTTCCAACCTGAGAATCTTGAAAATAACAAAAAGTTGTATGAGAGAGTTAGCGCGATTGCAGTAAAGAAAGGGTGCACCCCATCACAGCTAGCATTAGCATGGGTTCACCATCAGGGGAATGATGTGGTGCCAATACCAGGAACGACTAAGATTGAAAACCTTCAACAAAACATTGGAGCTTTATCTGTTAAACTAACACCACAAGACATGGCTGAACTTGAATCCATTGCTTCAACTGATGCAGCTAAAGGTGATAGATACATGGATGGTTTCCCCACATATCTAAACACCGACACCCCACCTTTGTCTTCATGGAAAGCTTAATAAATACATCTGTTTCTTTATCACCTTTTTGTGTTATGTTGTGTCTATCATTGTACTTTTGAGGTTATGACTTATGATAATAAACCTCAACTGAGGTACTATTTTTGAGCTATTAAGTAAATTATATATCCAACAACCAATCACTTAATTCATGCACTTACAACCCCCATCTAGAAAAACCCATTTGTAATACAAAATAACCAAAAGACTAAACCTCAAACATATTACATACTCATCATATACACAACAAAAACCGTTACAACTCATTTCCAAAATCTAACAAAGCAAACTTAACATGCAACCCGATCTTCCCACCATCCACAACCAACCTCCCCGCAACCACCAACCAATGACCCGGCGAGTCCTGTGGCCCACGCGCCACCTCATCCGTGTCCACAAACTTCCTCAACTTCGTGAACCGAACCGGCACCGGTGGGCTATCAGGAAACACACCCGAGTTCACCATCGCACCCACTTGCTTCTCAGCATTAGCCACCGAGCCACGTGCGAAGGTGAAGGTCGAGCTCAGGTTCGTAAAAAGACTCGACTTGCGAGCCACCGGTGCACCGGCCCACTCGGTCTTACGTATGGTGCAGTTGGGCAAGTGGGTGAAGAGTAGACGGAGGTGTAGTATGGTTTTGGGCCATTTTCCTTTTGTTATGAGTTGGGCCCCGGTTACTATGAAGACTCCGGGTGTTTGACTTTGTTGTAGCCAGTTTGGGTCGTGTTTGACTATGGAGGAGCAGACGTTGGAATAGCGTTTCCATCGGACTGGTTCCAGGAATTTGGATTTTGAATTGGAATTGGAATTGGAATTGGAATCGGAATCGTCGGAGCCTCGCCATTGAGGTGGTGTGGTGGGTTTTGGGGAGTTTTGTGTCATGGTGTCGGGGAGACTAGAGAGGTGTTGTACGTGCATTGCTAGTCGGTTGTGTTTTTTTCCTTCGAGAAATAAACGGAGACCGGTTACGGGTTTATCGTCGCTTATAACCTGAGAAAGTATCAAGAAATTTAATAATTGAGGTGTGTGTTTGGTTTGTGGATTTTGATGGAATTGGAATTCGAGATTCCATTCCATGGTGAGTTTCGTTGGAAAATGAACGGAATTCATATTTGATGGGTTGAACCATTATAGGGGTGGTAAGAAGGAATTTAAGTCCATTTTTTTATTGATAGAGGAAAAAACTCTCATTATATCAATATATGTGAATACAAGGTACAATTTTACAAAATTCTATATATTATTTAAATATAGACACCACTTACCTGAGTTGTGCTGACATAAATCTTAGGGCCCAAGAAATTAAACTGTAGCTGAGGGCAAGATGTCTTTCTTCTTTGATGTCTAAGAGGTAGTTCACAAAACAGAGGTGCCCATAGTCTAGGAACTTGAAACTCCAAGAAACATTGCAAGTCTTCTAGAGCAGGCTTATCTAAGCAGAATGATTAACACAAAAAAGTAAATGACCATTTTACCCTTCTACATTTCACATACTCAACTCATCAATCATACAAGAAGATCAACAATGAGATTTAGAGGAATTTAATTTCAATGACTTACAGCGTAAATATAAGTTGATGGCATGACTAAGATATCCACTCCCTGGAATCCCATTAAGAAGAGAAGTAATTGGCACAAATTTAAAGAGCATTGCTTCAGGATTATTTCCAACTGTCTGAAGCCATTTTGAGTGAGTGTCTGAAAATACATCTCCACCTCTTTTACACTCAATAACTGTGAGACCCTGTTTATTATTGAAGTGTATTATGAATTTAAGCTCCAAATAAAACTATTAAGCATTGGTTTTCTAGCAAGTTGTTTGGTGTGCTTTTAGGATTGTAATTTACACAAAACAAATAATAATAATAATAATAATAATAATAATAATTAGTGCAACACTAAATTTTATATCTTTAAAATAAGCAGTTAAAGTTTTGAACTTTTTGATGTATATCGAATAAAGCTTCTAACTTTTTGATGCATATTGAATAAAGTTTGAATTCTGTGATGTTTATCGAATAAAGTTATGAACTTTGTGATGTTTATCGAATAAAGCTTTGAATTTTGTTATGTATGTTTAAGTGTAGTATGAATTTAAGCTCCAAAAAGAGTTGTTTTTAGAGATAAATTCATAGTACACTTCAATAACAGAATTTTAAAAATATTAAAGTTAGTTTTGCAGTGTTTGGTTTTAAATTGTTTTATCTATGTTGCAACTTACATCCTTGCTTGAAGTTTCTGTAACATTAGTGAATTGCATTGTATGTGGCTGCAACATACGGTTGAACACATCTGGAACCTAACAAGGAACCAAGAATTATTAAAAAAAAATTACATAATAGTTCAAGAATTTAACTAATAAGTAAAATAAAAAGCATTACTTTTTGTTTTCCATCTCTTGTTTTTCTCTCTATTAGAGAAGGACTCCTCCCATCTGAAAACAAACTATCTCCAAGATCATCCAAATATCCTCTAAGTTCTGCAGGAGAAATAGTTGAAGAGGGTTTTTGTTTAACACAGATTAAATCTTGACCTCCAACAGCCATTCCCACTATAATGTGTGTGCCATAAGTTTGAATGAATCTGCCTCATAAAACATATCTGATAAGCATTATTTGTATTAAGTCAATTGTTATCTACAATGTAAAACAGAGGAGTACCTAGCTAGTATCAATGGATTCCAGAAAGTTGGAACAGATTTCTTGACACTTTCTTTGAGTACTAATGGAGATGATGTTAGATGCAAATAGTAGAGAGAGATAAAGTAACCATCAAAAGCAAGATATTTGGCATCTGTGACATCATTTAACCATGCTCCACTTAGATCAAATAAGGCATTGAAGTATCCTGATGGGACTTTTCCTTGTATTGATGATTTTTGATTAAGTAATTCTGACATCTACAAGAAACACATGAGAAAAAAGAATGTTAGGCTATTCTATAAATGTCGCATTGCATTGGATTTTAAAAGTACTAATAATACTCTCTGAATTTTGTCAAAAGCTGCTATAGATTTAACAGCTGAATAAGTCAGTGGTGCTACTTTATGATAACTCACAAGATTCCAAAAACACAAGTGACTACAGAAGACAATGAAAGTCTTGAGTCCACATGTGTACTTCCAAAATTAGGTCACCTAAGCTTGCAGTCATTTGATCTTATTTTAATTAGTAGATTTGAAATAATTAGTAACTAATGCAAAAAATAGTTATCACCTTATCGAACTCTAAGCAAAAAAGGAGTTAAGAAGCTCATCAATTTTGAATCCCAAACATCAAAAGTATACCCTAATTGGTATATGATCATCGCACATAAACTCCAATTGCATAGAAAAAATAAAATAGAAGGCGATCTTCGTAAAGGAACAAGTGATCACCTTGTTAAATTCCAAAACATCCGATTTAAAGCGAATACGATCTCCTTTATCACAACGAATATCCTCAGAAACCCCAGAAATGGTGGTGCCACAGCCTGGAAGAACAATGTCTCTCTTCCTCGATTCATCCAGCTCCACTAACCGTCCACCATCAGGACAACTTTTCGCGAATTTTAACCGAAAATCGCTCGCAACATCAAACCCTAATCCCAAAGAATCCAAAGCCCTGAGCTCGATCGGCTGATTAGAATAATCCATCAAATTGCTAACAAAACACACAGAGACTTGAATTTAGTATCAATCGATCGGATTAACGGCCACAAACAGGGGAAGTAGTAGAAATAACGGAGTGATGAAGCAGATATAGAATTGGAGTACTGTTGGTAGCAATTATACGAGCTACAAAATGGGAGTGGAGACTGATTCTGGTGATGATAACGACGTTTGACCTGATTAATTATATCAATCAGAGACTGGTGGGGCAGTAGGTGTGCCATTTTTGGAGCAACCAGTTTGACCCGGTGACTATAGTTTGGCAACAGCACGGCTCCTTTTAGACTTTTTCCTCCACCTTTGTACCGCCTACCAAATTCTACCGGCCAACATTTACGCTCCTGTTTATTTAAAGACTAAATTATAATTTTAGTAGGAGTAAATTAATGAAATTACCGTTTGGTCCCTGATCTTTATTTTGTACTTGGACCGAATGATTTTAATCATTTTATTATGTGTTTCATCCCGATGGATATTAGAAGACTATATTACCCTTTATAATTTACTTTAACCTTTTAATTATTGAACTTATCTTTTTTAATAATAATTAAAAATTAACTAGAGTGGGGCCCGTCCATACCCTTTCTCTCCTTTCTTTCTCTCTTTCCTTCCCGTATCACACGAACCAAACTCCAGGTACAGCCACCACCACCATGCCAGAAGCATCCATAGTTGTCGGCGATAGCATATGTCTCCGGTGCCACCTGCACGTCACCATCGCTTACTCTCCTACACTTTATAAAGTAGATTCGACTTGTAGATCTTGACAAGATGAGTGAGAGTGTGTGTGTGTGAGAGAGAGAGAGAGGCATGTGAAGCTCAACATCAATCATCAAGAGGAACCCATGGGTGGCGCAACCTTTAGTTTATCACCATTAGCGTCACATATCTCTCGTCAGTTACACTCACACATTGGACCTTCGTTCATCCTCTCATGGTCAACATTGAGGTTGTTGTGGGAGTCAAAGGTCCTTAGTGACAACGTTGGGATTGTTTCGGGTTCAATTTTAATGCTTCGTATTCGATTTACATATTTGAATCATTGAATGCTTTAATTTTGAAATAACAGGTTTATAAAAATCCATTCATTTTGAAGATTTGAATTGTTGAATGCTTTGATTTTGAAATAGCAGGTTAACAAAAAGCCACTTTGGGGGTTAACTTTGAATATTCACTTTGTTATGGAGTTTATTTTTATTTTCGTTGGTTTTTTTGTGTGGGTTACTATTGGTAGATGAGAAGGACCGGAGGGAATGGATGGTGTGGAAGGTTTTTTTTGTTTAATTTCACTTTTAGATTTCAGATTAAGGTTTTGATTTCAGTCAGGTTTGATTACTATTGGTAGATATGTAACGTATACCACTGGGAATACGTTAAAGATAAAAAAAACTATTATCTTTAGGACGGCCTAGCTAACGGTCGTGATCCGTCCTAGCACTAGACCCGGGCCCTCGCCCTCGCGCAAGGACCCCGATGCTTGGCACCCTCGCGCCCAGGTCCAATTCCTGACGACAATCTTCAGTCCATAATAACCCAAAACACAGCTGGTTGTTTCCCAGAGCGACAAATGTAGCGCTTAGGGCGTTATCCTCTGTTTATTCTGCACCAATAGCAGATGACCACTAGTGGTGCACGATCCACCAATGGAACTCCTCCACGTCCTGTCGGCCCAGACGGGACAAAGGACACTGTTGGGATCATGTGCAGACAAGAACATGTATAAAAGGAACCCTTCTTCTCCAAAAGAAGGGATCGTCTCCTTACTATCCAAAACCCCAATCGCCTTATTCTCATACACATACTAACTAGACCATCGAAGCTTCATCTTGGGACCACCTCCCGGGCGTCGACTGACGTTATCTCTTCATTGTTATGATTAGAGGACACTACCTAGCCGGAAGATGTCATTCAGTCTCAAGAACGTCGGGGAAACATACCAGCGCATGATGGGCAAAGTGTTTGTAAACCAAATTGGTAGGAATCTCTTTGATTGATCGTTTTTATGTTGTATTTTTCAGTTTGAGGATGGTGATGACTACTCGCGGAGGTTCAGGTTCAGGTTCGGGCTCTGGTTCGGGTTCAGGTTCAGGCACTGAACCGAATGATGAGCGGTTGCGTGAGCTTATTGCAGCCGAGCTTACTCGCGACATCCTTGCCGCTACCCCAGTGATTTTTGGTACCCTTCAAGGAGGGAATTATGGAGATCATGGAGGAACAGCTCAGGTCATTTCGAGCCGAGATTGCCGCGGGTCAGTTCGGGGCTCGAGCTCCCTATTTTCGGGAGTTCAAGGCGTGCAGGGCGCCTGACTTCTTTGGGGTTAAGGACCCCATCACTAGCCAACGTTAGATCTCTGACATGGAGAATGCTCAGTGCACGAGCTTTTTCCTTGAAGGGGAAAAGGTTGGATGCGCATCCTGCTTGCTGAGGGATAGGGCGTGGGACTGGTGGGAGGAGGTTACCCGAGCTGTAGGGATAGCAGGAGTGGTTGAGATGACATGGGAGGACTTTGTTCAGAGATTTCAGAGGGAGTTTGTACCAGCCATTGAGGTGCAACAGCTGGCGAGGGAGTTTCATGACCTTCGTCAAACCATAGAGACTGTGGCGGAGATCACCGCCAAATTCAGGGAAAGGGCACTGTTGGTTCCGTAGTAGGGAAAGACACACACACACACACAATTCACTCAAACACTCTCAAAGAACACTCTTCCTTCTTCTTCATCAAAAATTTCGAGATCTAGGAGCTTTCAAGTAGGATTCTCCCTAAGAGTCATCATCTAAGGTAAGTTGATGCTTAAATTCATGATCTAGCTACTTCATTTCATCAAAAATCTCTTCTAAATCTATTCAAACTCGTGATCTTGCACCTTAGAACACATCTAAGCCAAAGATCCACCAAGAAGCTTGTTAGGCCGAGATTTGCATCAAACTTCTTCCATTTTTCTTCTAAACCGAATCCACAAACTCAAGGTGAGTTCATACCCCTCTCTTTTCGGTTTTCATAAGTTGTATGCTATGTATGATTTTATGCATGTATGTGTGATTTTATGTGCTTATGTGTTGAATATGTAAACAAAAAGGGAAGAAAACTCGAGATCTATGGCATGAGTAAGAAAACAAACAAGAACTAAGGTATATTATACTAAACAAGTCAAGAAAATTACCCTCCAAGATTATGATAAACATATTGTAACATAAAACTAATTTTTGGGCTTAAATTGTCAAATAAACAAAAGTTGAGTTAAAAATTGCCATTCACGGTTTTCTTAAGGGTCAAAAGAGTCAAATCAGTTAAAACAAATGTCTTTATGAATATTATGCTCTTCAAAGGACTTGAAATGTAAATATTAGCTTAATGGGCTAATTTTTGGGCTTTTCGGCCCATTAAGCCCAAAGTTGCGAAAATCATGACTTTCAAAGGGCTGAAATGGTAAATTCTTCAAAACAGGGGATAAAAAGTTAAACAAAACTATTTCAAGGGTTAAAATGCTTTTCTTTTCCAAAAAGGATCAAAAATGTAAAGTTTTTGGATTTTGCGCCAAAGTTGTAAAAATTGCGAAAAGTTTGGACTTTAACCGAAAAACACTTTGCTGGAAGGTCTGAAACTGCCCAAGAATAAGTTTTGAGCTAAAAATATCATTTGAACAACTCTATGATTCAAAAGTGTCAAGAAAATGGTCTAAGGGTTTAAAATGTCTTTTCTTTTGTATAAAGGACTAAAATTGTTATTTTTATTAAAGAAGGGATGAAAAGGTCAAACCAATATTTTGAACCAATTATTTTATTTTAAGATATTTGAGTCAAAAGAATACCAATTTACAACTTACGAAAACATAATGAAGAATATACCTATATTTTTAAAAACATCATTATAAACAACCGAACGGTCTCGTGCCGATCCAAAAATAACAATCGTTCAATCAAACCTTCCAACAATTATGCAATACCTAAAACAAGTAAACATTCAAACTTTGGGCTTGAAAGTTCCAATCATGCTAGTTGGACCTTTGTGATCCATTAACATGACCGTTGGGCCCAAGGGATAATGGTAACCAATGTTATTGGGCCTTCTATGACCCAATTCCATATTAAAGGGACCTTCAATAGCTTTTAAGTGACATTGGGCCTTAGTGGCCCATTAGCATTGCTAGTAAGGTCCAAGTAATCAAATGCGAAATGGGCCATCGTGTCCTTCGTATACCCAACAGCCTAAAATAACTTACGGAAGTAGCAGGACTTTGTATTCCTCTTCTCCTCGTTTGCTAGGCTTATGTGTAATCAAAGTAAACAAATTCAGGTCGTTAATCAATAGTAATCAAGGTGGTTTGGATTAAGTGAGTAATAACGGACGACACCTCTATGGGTCGTTCGTAGTTGGTAGTTATAACCAGTCATTACCATGCATGGTTACAACGACTCACAAAAATTTGATAATATCCGACACCACCCGAGTAATCAAGGAAGAGTAATCAAAAATCATTTGTTGTGGCGGTGTAGCAATTCGTAAACAAGTATATTTTGCGTTATCGGAAAACATCGGGTTTTTCGAGGAAATCAACACCACTCGCTTGTAATTTCTATAACTATAATACAAAACTCCCTTTTATATACACGTTTTGAAATCATTCATGCATCAACTTATGGATCTTCACACTTTGATAAACTATTGCCTTTCAGAAAATGTCGGATTTTCTGGGTTTTACAAACTACACAAATCATTTTTATCACAACCTTGCTTATGAACTCACCAACATTTCATATGTTGACGTTTTTCAAAATAACTTGTATTCTCAGGTAACAGGTAAGCTGAAGGGTAATATCAAGTATGTTAGGATATTATGTTTTGAGAACTCTCAAACAATTTAAGGTTGTGGATGTGTAATATTTAAAACAATGTACTGGATGTGAACAATATTAGTTGTAATGTATTGATGCACGGTGATGTTTATGTTATGATTCATGTATATTCATTGTGATGATATTCAATTTAAGTCACGCGAGCCCTCGGACGTTTACGCCGTCTAGTTTCGGGGGTGTGACATTAATACCTTCCAGAGAGCCCTTTCTGATGCAGAACTTGAGACCCACCAGCTATTGCTTCAACTAGCTTTCTTCCCAAGAGATTCCCTCACCAACAATCTTCCTCCAAGCTAAAATTTCCAAAGAATACACACACACTCGAGTTAGGGTTCTTCTGGACTCTCAATGGACTGCAAAGAGGCCAAAGGAGGCTTATGCTTCTTTAAATAGGGTGCAAAACCACAGGATTTAGGGTTTCATCTGCTAGCTCCTACTCGTCGAGTCCCTTCATGGACTCGGCGAGTAGGCCACTAAATACGCGTCCCCAACCTGCTGCTACTCGGCGAGTAGAACAACCAACTCATCGAGTAGACCTCAAAATCAAAGAAATTCATAATTAAACAATACCTGAGAATCGGGGCGTTACAATTCTCCCCCACTTGAACTAGACTTCGCCCTTGAAGTCTGCTGGAATAAACAACGCCGGGTAATGCTCTCGCATTTCCGCCTCTGGCTCCCATGTCCACTCGGATCCCCTCCGATGTTCCCATTGAACTTTCACTAAAGGTATTTCTTTGTTCCGTAAAATCTTCTTCTTCCTTTCCAAGATGGCCACAGCCTCTCTACGTAATTCAGGCGCTCATCGACCTGAATATCATCCAGCGATACTACTGCCTCCTGATCCATAATACACTTCCGCAGCTGCGAAACGTGGAAGGTGCTGTGGATCCGACTAAGCTCCTCCGGCAGCTCTAGCCTGTAAGCCACCTTGCCAACCCTGGCAATGATCCTGAACAGACCAATATATCGGGGACCCAATTTTCCCCTCTTCCTGAAGCGGATCACACCGTTCCAGGGCGAGACCTTCAGGAGTACCATATCACCGACCTGAAACTCTAGCTCGGATCGGCGCCGGTCGGCGTAACTCTTCTGCCGACTCTGAGCGGTCTGCAGCCGCTGCCTAACCTGCTGAATCTTCTCGGTAGTCTGCAAGACTACCTCCGTCCGTCCCATCACCCTGTGTCCGACCTCACCCCAACAAACTGGGGTGCGACACCTCCGTCCATACAACAGCTCGAAAGGCGGGGCGCCAATACTGGAATGATAGTTGTTGTTATAGGCGAACTCTGCAAGCGGTAGGTGAGAATCCCAGATCCCACCGAAATCAATAATGCACGCCCTCAACATATCCTCGAGGGTCTGAATGGTCCGCTCGCTCTGACCGTCGGTCTGCGGATGGAATGATGTACTAAAGTGCAGCCGTGTGTCCAGTTCCTCGTGGAACTTCTGCCAGAAACGGGAGGTAAATCTAACATCCCGATCGAAGACAATGGAGACCGGAACCCCATGGCGAGCAATGATCTCGCGGACATATATGTCGGCCAGCTTCTCGGCCGATGAACTCTCCCGTATTGCCAAGAAATGGGCACTCTTGGTTAATCGATCCACGATGACCCATATAGCATCAAACCCCTTCGTCGTTCTTGGCAACTTGGTAATAAAGTCCATCGTGATCTGTTCCCATTTCCACATGGGAATCTCCAGGGGCTGCAGTTTACCATGCGGCCTCTGATGCTCGGCTTTGACCATCCTACAGGTCAAGCAACTCTCGACATACCAATCGATCTCTCGCTTCATGCACGACCACCAGTAGCTCAAACTCAAATCCCGGTACATCTTGGTGGCCCCCAGGTGTATAGAAAAGTGATACTTATGAGCCTCCTCCATCACTGTCTGCCGGACCCCTCCGGACATCGGAACCCAAACCCGACCGTATCGGCTTAACAATCCCTGGCTATCCTGCACAAACCGGGTGTTCTCACCCCTGATCCTCTCCAACTTCCAGTTCTCTAGCCGCATGCCCTCGACCTGAGCATCCCTAATCAAGCTCACAAGCGGGGAATCCACCGCTATCCTCATACACCTTGTTGGGGTAGAAGACCCAGCTGACTTGCGGCTCAAGGCATCCACAACCACATTCGCTTTACCAGGATGGTAAAGGATCTCACAATAATAGTCGTTGACTACATCCAACCACCTGCACTGCCTCATATTCAGTTTCGGCTGATCCATGATGTGCCTCAAACTCTTGTCGTCTGTGTATATAGTACAACGGACCCCGTACAGATAATGCCTCCAAATCTTGAGAGCGAATACCATCACTCTCAACTCAAGATCGTGCGTAGGGTATCTCGTCTCATGCGGCTTCAGCTGCCGTGATGTATAGGCTATCACTCGTCCTCTCTGCATGAGGACTGCCCCCAGTCCTGTGATGGATGCATCACAAAATACTACAAAATTCTCGACTCCCTAGGGGAGCGTCAACACTGGCGCCTCACAGAAACACCGCCGGAGGGTCTCAAACGCCCTCTGCTGCTCAGGGCCCCACCGGAAATCCACCCCCTTCCTCGTTAGACGAGTGAGGGGTACCACAATCTTGGAGAAATCTCGAATGAATCTCCGGTAGTACCCTACTAAACCCAAGAAACTCCTGATGTCTGAGGGAGATTTCGGAATCTCCCACTGCATAACCGCCTCGACTTTGGCCGGGTTGACCAAAATCCCCTCCTGGTTAACGAGATGTCCGAGGAACTGGACCTCTCGCAGCCAAAACTCACACTTCGAGAACTTGGCATATAGCCGCTCTCGTCGCAGAACCTCCAGCAGCTCCCTAAGGTGCTCCACGTGCTGCTCTCGGGTCTTGGAATACACCAAGATATCATCTATGAATACAATGACCGAGCGATCGAGCATCGGTCTGCAGACCCGATTCATCAAATCCATAAACACTGCCGGCGCGTTGGTGAGCCCAAATGGCATCAACACGAACTCGTAATGACCATAACGAGTCCGGAACACGGTCTTCTCCACGTCTTCCTCCCTCACCCTGACCTGGTGATACCCGGATCTCAAATCGATCTTGGAAAACCAAGATGCGCCCTGCAGCTGATCGAAAAGATCATCTATCCTTGGGAGTGGATAACGGTTCTTCACCGTTAGCTTGTTCAACTCCCTATAGTCAATGCACATCCTGTATGAACCGTCCTTCTTCCTGACGAAGAGGATCGGTGCTCCCCAGGGTGAACTACTCGGACGAATAAACTGCTTACACAGTAGCTCCTGCAGCTAAGATGACAACTCCTGCATCTCTGGTGGTGCCAAAGTGACAACCGTCAAAATTGAGTCAAGTCAAAGTCAAACAAAGTCAACAAGTCAAAACCAATCGACTAAATTAACCCTTGTATATTAGGGTTTACACTATGTAATTACTGTACAATGCAATATCTTAATGAGAGAAACATCATTTGGAAAGTTCGTGTGTTGAATTTCCTAAGTAAACATTGAACCAAAACGATAAAACATTATTGCACACTCATCGGGAGTGCGTACGACACTAAAACACGGTTTAACGGGGTTTACGAACCTTGCGTTGTGAAGCCGGACACTCAAATTAATCACAAACGAAACCTCTCTAAATCGTTTTCACTCTATCTCTTTCTATTTGAAATCTCTCCCAAATCTCTCTCAAAAGTTACTTTAACTTTTTGTAATCATTTGGGTCATATCGACCCTTAACCGGGTCAAAAATCGTTTGAAACGGGGTAAAAACGGGTAAAATAGCCTTAAGGACCTGGAACTGAAGATTCAGGACCGAAGCCTCTCATCCGAGGCCTCGGATCCGAAGCCTCTCATCAGGACCGAAGCTGAAGCCTCTCAGGAGACCGAATCTGAAGCCCTCGGACAGCAGCCTCGCATGCGAGGGTCCGAAGTCTCGGCCCCCATCCGAGAGGCCTCGCAGACGGCCCCTTTTTACCGGTTTTTCGACTACGACTTCGTTTTAACTCCGTTTTTCATTATTTTAATGTGGGATTTTCACCCAAAACTTTATTTTATAAACTAAGGCCCCAAAATATATAAATCTCTAGGGTTTTTATAAAAATGTATTAAAAGAATTGGTGGTTGGACTAATTATTGAGGGAATATTTGCTTTTCCTTATTTTATGACAAAAGCAAGCCGCCACCACCTCACTCTATGATCAGCCATTCTTTCCAACCACCCCTTGTCTCCTTGGGGGACCTTTACACCCTATCTCCAGCTCTTCCCACGTTCTAAGAGCTGGAGGATTGGTCATCTCTCCTCATTCTCCTTAAAAGCCCTTTCATTCTACACTTAGCAACCAAGAACACTCTCCAAAATTCTCTCATCTTTTCTCTCAACTTCAAGAACTTCAAGGCTTTCTCCAGGGATTTCTTTCTTCAATTAGTAAGTATCTTCATCATTCACATAATTATTAAACTCCATTCTACTTAAATCATTGATATCTTACACAAATTCCATCTTATTCGGTGTTAGATTCTCGAATCATCAAGACATCTTCTTAGTGTTCTTGGGTTGAGCACTTCCTCTATCTCACTTTCATCTACTGAAATCACATAAGGTGAGTTCATACCCCTACATTTACATGTTTTTCTTAAGTTTTAAGGGGGGAATCCAAGTAAAATCATCAATAACACAATTAAACTTTTTCTATCAGATTACATCAGAAAAGATGAACTTCGATCACGAACTGTTTTGGTCAACTTAAATATTTTAGTTTTCAAAACTATTCCAGGTGCAAGTAGTTCAAACTCTTAGCTTTAAAATGGCTACTTGCACATCTCCATATGATTTGTCTACAATTTATGGTGATTTTTACAAAACTGCCTATCATTTCAAAGGCAAACCCGGACCAGTCTGTGATTATGAACATTTTCACCTCTGTTAGAGATCACTAAAAATCATGATAAAATTTACGAACAAACTAGACTCATATTCCAAACTCTCAGAATTTGCGGATTTGGATTTAGAGCTTTGATGATTTTTCTATAAATTTTCTAAGAACAGTAACAGAAACTGTATACAACAAAAAGTTGCTGTCAATTTCATTTCACCTTGTAACATGTTGAGCAAGGTGTATATCTTTATGTGATTATATGTTATTGCAATATATGACATTTTATCTTAATATTTAGACACACATCAGTTTACAAATGGATTTGGACATATAAAATATAAAGAATAACAAGTGATTATAATCAAAGTACAACCGATACATTCAAACATTTAATAAACTATTTTGAATATAGTTTGCATACATTACTACGTACTACCCTTGGTTGATAAACTATAATAGGTATAGTTTATGATACATTACATAATACATACATTTAAAAAGGGTACATTTATACAAAGGATATTTTCATTAAGCAAGGTACGGCCATACGGTACCAAGTTTTCATAACACGTAATTCCGTTAATGACTTTATGAAACATTACATAACACATACATTTAAAAAGGGTACATTTATACAAAGGATATTTTAATTAAGCAAGGTACGGCCATACGGTACCAAGTTTTCATTACACTACACGTAAATTCGTTAATGACTTCTGTGAGACATTCGATTCAATTTACAAATAAGTCCTGTATTATAACCAGAGTCTCCTCGAGGGAGAGCGTGATACTTGTGTATAGATCTATATTGGGTCTGACAAACCCACACCTTAGCTGCATGCAACAGCTAGACCGACAGGTCTGGGGTGACAAATGTCATAACATTTCCGACGCCTGAAGAACGTCGTTTCAGGCCAACTAGGTCATAGCATGGTTATAATAACTCACATGTGGTATTAACAAACATAGAATTTACGGGGATTTCACTAAAATCAAACGAGTTTATGTCGATTTAAACTTGCATTGTTTTACTATAAGGAACGAACACTACTTGTACATTTCGGTCTTTGGGTTTTAAGACTACATTTACACATTAAGGAAAATATTGGATTTTCTGGAACGAACACTACTTTTACAAGAAAAGGCTTTAATAAACTCACATAAAGTATTAATGAATATTGGAATTTACGGGAACTTCATTAAAATTAAACGAGTTTATGTCGATTTAAACTTACATTATTTATTATAACTAAGAAAAGTTACTTATACATTTCGGTCTTTGGATTTAAGACTACGTATACATTTTAAGGAAAATATTGGATTTTTCTAAAACAAATACTACTTTTACAAACGAAAGGCTTTTAATAATACCAAACAAAAGCTTATGAACTCACTAACCTTTGTGTTGACACTTTTTCAAACAACTTGTATTCTCAGGAAATCATTAAACAGGTAACCAAGTGCTTTTGAGGATGGGACGCTAAGGCGTCTACTATTTCATATTTTGTCAACATATTGTAATTGATTCGTAAACATGTAATTCATACAATGATGCAACTTTTTCAATTATATATATGTTGGTTGTGTTTGCTTGAATTACTATTACAATTGTTGTTATGATACTATACATGAACTCCTCCACCCCGGACGTTTCCGCCATCCTTGGTTTGGGGGTGTGACAGATTGGTATCAGAGCACAGTTTATAGCGAATTAAGTATATCAAACCACATAAGATATACAAACTATAAACACAATTGGGACTAATAGTCTCTGATTTGTGCATTTTTCAAATAAATATACTTTTAGAAAATGAATGGTTTCTTATTAAAAGTATAAATACATGCATACATGCTCACATAGTGTCATAACTAGAAGAACATAAAGTAAAAGAAGAGGAGTTGTACATTATGGGTATGCCTTGGTATATGTAAATCAAGTCTGGGAAGGATATAGCCTGATCAACTATATCTGTCCGAGGAGTGACTTGCATATACTGGGGGATAGTCATAATGGGCAACAAATCTAACAACCTAACTACACCCTACAGGGAATACTTTAAGAATCGAATCTAAACACCTAAAAATACTATAGGAGTATTTGGTGATACTATAACCAACTTATGTGAAAACTAAAGACCTCTATTAGTAGGCCTATGATAACTGAGTGCATACGCCAAGGTTATACATAATTAAAGATATTATAGACTCAGAATCTATGACTATTGCTCTACTTCCTGTTCCTTGTTTGGTTGTGGACTTAGAGTAGAGTCATTTATTCGAAAGTCTATTCTATCTCAAATTATGTATAACTGATATGCACTACGTGATTATAGACGTAATTAATAAGGATCACCCCTATAAGTAATTATAGGATTAGGCGTCTATTAATTATCTCTTCTACCCCTATTCTCGCACGAGCAACATGATGTGTAAATTTTAACGCCCGTACAAAACCTACTTCTACCCACTACCATAACTCCATCTCCAAGACGTTAACAGAAACACCAAGAATAGTTCACTAAAGTGCGAAATTATACATGTGTATATAAATGGTAAGGATATTTACTAAAAGGTTTATCAATGAAATAGGCATGTATTTTATTTCATTGAATCTCACTACTTGGTATTACAAACAATTTACAACTGGTAACTCTAAGATTCTTTAGGTGTACCTCGAAGTTATGTGTAATTAAGAAATGATTGACCTAGAAATGGTGAGTCCGCCTTAGGACCTGTTCCTTGTTTGGTTATGGACTTAGGGTAGACTCATTAGGATCAACAGTCTAATAAAATTTTAATTACACATAACTGGGGGCATGTCAAGTGAATCTTAGGAGTGGATCAGACATGGAACAAATCACAAGATTATAATCAAGTTATTCCTACTAAATTCATAAGTCTATTTATATAGACCTCTGGTATAGAGTCGTCGGCGTAGTCGTGTCGGCAATCTAGAATATGGCTAAATACATAATACAAACTATAATACCCAAATTATACAAAATTTTCTGCATTAAAAATCAATAGACAAATACATAAAATGAAACTAAAAAGGGTATCAAACTATCAAGAGAAAAACACATACAATGTAGATTAACATCCACTAATTATAACAAAATGGCTAAGGATTGTTAAGTCCTCTCTTCTTATAAATAGCTTTGAAGCAAGCTTGCCTAAGCTTCTTTGTTCTTTCTGTCAATTCCATACCTGGCAATTTCTCCATCATCTTCTTGTGCCCTTCTAACGTCTCTATCTCCTCCTTTAATCCCAACTCCTAAATTTTTTTTTAAAGGTAGATGCAATATATTTTTCATGTGAGTTCACAAAATTTATAATGAGTTAAG
Organism: Lactuca virosa; assembly: GCF_052849685.1. Taxonomy (NCBI): domain Eukaryota; kingdom Viridiplantae; phylum Streptophyta; class Magnoliopsida; order Asterales; family Asteraceae; genus Lactuca; species Lactuca virosa. The sequence goes on from NC_136431.1 coordinate 116,922,304, forward strand.
TTTATATAAATATAAATCAGGAGATCGTAGTAAATCAATTGATTTGATGTGGCATATGCCTAGGACCTATGTTTAGTTATAAAGAAACTAACAATTAAAAATTTAGAAAATACCAAAACTACTTTGGTTACCAAGTGCATGAGTAATGTATAGAAGGTTATTATCATAATTTACCTTGGCATTTTCAATGAGGGATTGAAGGCTCTTAAGTTTTCTATGAGGCCATCTGTTTATGTTTAGCTCTCTGCATCTTTTCTTCAACATTGTTAAACTTATCCCTAGTTCCTTTGCTGCCATGATTATCGGCATCCCAAAGTACTTCTCTATCTCTTCAAACTCCAATGGTCTCAATCTCTTTGCCACCTTCCGGCCACCGTGATCAGTGGTGGCAGCACTAGAAGTACATGTAGCCTCACCACCGGATTTACAGTCTTCACTGAAACTAACCAATGGTAAATTACCATCCTCCCAACAATCCCATAAGCTTATATCTTCAAGGGGATCAAAATCGTGAAACTCATTTCTAGAAATGATGTTTTGATCTTTGTTAAGTACTGTGGAAACTTTCTGATCGAGCACTTCATGCAATTTTTCTGACAACTCGTAATCATGATGGTTGAGCATGTCACCACTGCAAAAAAAAAAAAAAAAAAAAAAAAAAAAAGCTCAAGATAATCAAATCCAACACGATGAAAGACTCTTTTTGATCACTACAAATCCAAACCATGTTTTGATCAATGTCGAAAAAATCACTTTTCTGTGCGTAAGATGGTGTAATGAGTGACGTTTATAGAAGGTTATTATCATAATTTACCTTGGCATTTTCAATGAGGGATTGAAGGTTATTATCATTTTCTATGAGGCCATCTGTTTATGTTTAGCTCTCTGCATCTTTTCTTCAATATTGTTAAACTTATCCCTAGTTCCTTTGCTGCCATGATTATCGGCATCCCAAAGTACTTCTCTATCTCTTCAAACTCCAATGGTCTCAATCTCTTTGCCACCTTCTGGCCACCGTGATCAGTGGTGGCAGCACTAGAAGTACATGTAGCCTCACCACCGGATTTACAGTCTTCACTGAAACTAACCAATGGTAAATTACCATCCTCCCAACAATCCCATAAGCTTATATCTTCAAGGGGATCAAAATCGTGAAACTCATTTCTAGAAATGATGTTTTGATCTTTGTTAAGTACTGTGGAAACTTTCTGATCGAGCACTTCATGCAATTTTTCTGACAACTCATAATCATGATGGTTGAGCATGTCACCACTGCAAAAAAAAAAAAAAAAAAAAAAAAGCTCAAGATAATCAAATCCAACACGATGAAAGACTCTTTTTGATCACTACAAATCCAAACCATGTTTTGATCAATGTCGAAAAAATCACTTTTCTGTGCGTAAGATGGTGTAATGAGTGACGTTTATATATACCTGAAAATATCTTGATGATCAAAGTACTGAAACCAATCGAGGTCATCTATGGGGTTTTGATGATCTGCAGGTGGATCCATTTGTGAGGGAGAAGTTAAAAGTCGCGGTAAGAATGTGATGATTTATATAAGTAAAGTGGGAGAAGTAATTAATAGCAAATTGTTGGGAATGCAACAAAACAAGTTAAGCACTTCTGAAAAATTGATAAATGATTTCGGTAACACTCGCGGAATATAAACTAGTGAAAATTACAAATGAAATTGAATATATATAGTCTATGATGTTATGGTTATTGTGTATCTAACAAATGAAGAGAAAATGAATATATATATATATATATATATATATATATATATATATATATATATATATATATATATATATATATATTCTTTGAGCCGTAACCTTCTTCTTCAATTCACACACATATACGTATATGTTGCTGCAAATTATGACTTGTGTGCCTCATGCATTTAATGCATCACATGCCTACTGCATATTCTTGACTTTGAAGCTACGTACCAGTTTCCAATTTCCCCAGTAGCACAGTTTTCATTAGAAAGTACTCCAAGTCTTCACACATGAACCAGTTAGAAAGTACTCCAAGTCTTCACACATGAACCAGTTAGAAAGTACTCCAAGTCTTCACACATGAACCAGTTAGAAAGTACTCCAAGTCTTCACACATGAACCAGTTAGAAAGTACTCCAAGTCTTCACACATGCAAATTATGACTTGTGTGTCGCTATAGGTATGTCGTTGGCTCTAGTTAAAAACCTATAGCGACAACAAGTCATCGTAATAGATTAAACCTGTGGTGACGACAATTCGTCGCTATAGGTAACTAATAAAACTTTATTTTTTTTTACCCCGAAAATATGATTGACAAAATCTATCCGACGAGACCCTCGTAATACCACTCGACGAAATCGAAGTTAACAAAAATCTCCACTTCGTGGAGGAACCAATCAAAATCATGGATCGGGAAATCAAACGAACGAAACAAATTCGTATTCCCATCGTGAAGGTCCGTTGGAACGTTAAACGAGGGCCTGAGTTCACCTGGGAACGCGAAGATCAAATGAAACAAAAATACCCACATCTTTTCCCAAACTCTTGATGTCCCAATCAAATGCAAATTTCGGGACGAAATTCCTTCTAACGGGGGGATGATGTGACAACCGTCAAAATTGAGTCAATTCAAAGTCAAACAAAGTCAACAAGTCAAAACCAATCGACTAAATTAACCCTTGTATATTAGGGTTTACACTATGTAATTACTATACAATGCAATATCTTAATGAGAGAAACATCATTTGGAAAGTTCGTGTGTTGAATTTCCTAAGTAAACATTGAACCAAAACGATAAAACATTATTGCACACTCATCGGGAGTGTGTACGACACTAAAACACGGTTTAACGGGGTTTACGAACCTTGCGTTGTGAAGCCGGACACTCAAATTAATCACAAACGAAACCTCTCTAAATCGTTTTCACTCTATCTCTTTCTATTTGAAATCTCTCCCAAATCTCTCCCAAATCTCTCTCAAAAGTTACTTTAACTTTTTGTAATCATTTGGGTCATATCGACCCTTAACCGGGTCAAAAATCGCTTGAAACGGGGTAAAAACGGGTAAAATAGCCTTAAGGACCTGGAACTGAAGATTCAGGACCGAAGCCTCTCATCCGAGGCCTCGGATCCGAAGCCTCTCATCAGGACCGAAGCTGAAGCCTCTCAGGAGACCGAATCTGAAGCCCTCGGACAGCAGCCTCGCATGCGAGGGTCCGAAGTCTCGGCCCCCATCCGTGAGGCCTCGCAGACGACCCCTTTTTACCGGTTTTTCGACTACAACTTCGTTTTAACTCCGTTTTTCATTATTTTAACGTGGGATTTTCACCCAAAACTTTATTTTATAAACTAAGGCCCCAAAATATATAAATCTCCAGGGTTTTTATAAAAATGTATTAAAAGAATTGGTGGTTGGACTAATTATTGAGGGAATATTTGCTTTTCCTTATTTTATGACAAAAGCAAGCTACCACCACCCCACTCTATGATCAGCCATTCTTTCCAACCACCCCTTGTCTCCTTGGGGGACCTTTACACCCTATCTCCAGCTCTTCCCACGTTCTAAGAGCTGGAGGATTGGTCCTCTCTCCTCATTCTCCTTAAAAGCCCTTTCATTCTACACTTAGCAACCAAGAACACTCTCCAAAATTCTCTCATCTTTTCTCTCAACTTCAAGAACTTCAAGGCTTTCTCCAGGGATTTCTTTCTTCAATTAGTAAGTATCTTCATCATTCACATAATTATTAAACTCCATTCTACTCAAATCATGTATATCTTACACAAATTCCATCTTATTCGGTGTTAGATTCTCGAATCATCAAGACATCTTCTTAGTGTTCTTGGGTTGAACACTTCCTCTATCTCACTTTCATCTACTGAAATCACATAAGGTGAGTTCATACCCCTACATTTACATGTTTTTATTAAGTTTTAAGGGGGGAATACAAGTAAAATCATCAATAACACAATTAAACTTTTTCTATCAGATTACATCAGAAACGATGAACTTCGATCACGGACTGTTTTGGTCAACTTAAATATTTTAGTTTTCAAAACTGTTCCAGGTGCAAGTATTTCAAACTCTTAGCTTTAAAATGGCTACTTGCACATCTCCATATGATTTTTCTACAATTTATGGTGATTTTTACAAAACTGCCTATCATTTCAAAGGCAAACCCGGACCAGTCTGTGATTATGAACATTTTCACCTCTGTTAGAGATCACTAAAAATCATGATAAAATTTACGAACAAACTAGACTCATATTCCAAACTCTCAGAATTTGCGGATTTGGATTTAGAGCTTTGATGATTTTTCTATAAATTTTCTAAGAACAGTAACAGAAACTGTATACAACAAAAAGTTGCTGTCAATTTCATTTCACCTTGTAACATGTTGAGCAAGGTGTATATCTTTATGTGATTATATGTTATTGCAATATATGACATTTTATCTTAATATTTAGACACACATCAGTTTACAAATGGATTTGGACATATAAAATATAAAGAATAACAAGTGATTATAATCAAAGTACAACCGATACATTCAAACATTTAATAAACTATTTTGAATATAGTTTGCATACATTACTACGTACTACCCTTGGTTGATAAACTATAATAGGTATAGTTTATGATACATTACATAATACATACATTTAAAAAGGGTACATTTATACAAAGGATATTTTCATTAAGCAAGGTACGGCCATACGGTACCAAGTTTTCATAACACGTAATTCCGTTAATGACTTTATGAAACATTACATAACACATACATTTAAAAAGGATACATTTATACAAAGGATATTTTAATTAAGCAAGGTACGGCCATACGGTACCAAGTTTTCATTACACTACACGTAAATTCGTTAATGACTTCTGTGAGACATTCGATTCAATTTACAAATAAGTCCTGTATTATAACCAGAGTCTCCTCGAGGGAGAGCGTGATACTTGTGTATAGATCTATATTGGGTCTGACAAACCCACACCTTAGCTGCATGCAACAGCTAGACCGACAGGTCTGGGGTGACAAATGTCATAACATTTCCGACGCCTGAAGAACGTCGTTTCAGGCCAACTAGGTCATAGCATGGTTATAATAACTCACATGTGGTATTAACAAACATAGAATTTACGGGGATTTCACTAAAATCAAACGAGTTTATGTCGATTTAAACTTGCATTGTTTTACTATAAGGAACGAACACTACTTGTACATTTCGGTCTTTGGGTTTTAAGACTACATTTACACATTAAGGAAAATATTGGATTTTCTGGAACGAACACTACTTTTACAAGAAAAGGCTTTAATAAACTCACATAAAGTATTAATGAATATTGGAATTTACGGGAACTTCATTAAAATTAAACGAGTTTATGTCGATTTAAACTTACATTATTTATTATAACTAAGAAAAGTTACTTATACATTTCGGTCTTTGGATTTAAGACTACATATACATTTTAAGGAAAATATTGGATTTTTCTAAAACAAATACTACTTTTACAAACGAAAGGCTTTTAATAATACCAAACAAAAGCTTATGAACTCACTAACCTTTGTGTTGACACTTTTTCAAACAACTTGTATTCTCAGGAAATCATTAAACAGGTAACCAAGTGCTTTTGAGGATGGGACGCTAAGGCGTCTACTATTTCATATTTTGTCAACATATTGTAATTGATTCGTAAACATGTAATTCATACAATGATGTAACTTTTTCAATTATATATATGTTGGTTGTGTTTGCTTGAATTACTATTACAATTGTTGTTATGATACTATACATGAACTCATCCACCCCCGGACGTTTCCGCCATCCTTGGTTTGGGTGTGTGACACGGTACGGCGCCTTAGCGATAGGGGCCGCACCCGGCACCAGATCAATCCTGAACTCCACCTGCCTCTCCGGAGGCACTCCAGGTAACTCCTCTGGAAACACGTCAGCAAACTCTCTAACCACCGGGACCTCTGAAACTAAAGTCTGATCCCTGACCCGCGTGTCCACCACACATGCTAAATAACCGGCACACCCATGTTGGATATACTATCGAGCCCTGGCTGCCGAACAAAACCCTGATCCTACTCTGGTGCCCTCACCATATACCATCAGTTCTCCCCCACTTGGGGTTCGAACTACTACTCGATATCCCTCACAATCGATCATGGCGCCAAAACGACTTAGCCAATCCATCCCTACGATCACGCATACTTCCCTCATGGGAATAGGAATCAAATCTATCGGGAAAGATACCCCGAAAATTTCCAACTCACATCCCCGGTAGACTGAAGAAACATAAACCCCGTGTTTGTTGGCGATGGAAACTCGCAACGGACACTCAAGCTCATCTACCAGCACACTGAACCCCCTACTGAAAGTCTGAGATACAAACGACCGAATCGCCCCCGAGTCGAATAAAACCAATGCAGTCAAAGAGTTTACTAAAAACGTACCTAAACACAGGTACCAACGATAAGCACAACATAGATACAATAACTGAAACAGAAAATAGAAACATACCAGCAACCACATCTGGTGCTGCCTTGGCCTCCTCAACCGTGAGCTGGAAGGCACGCCCCTGAGCCTTCGGAGGCTCCACCTTGACTGGCCTCCCATCCCCAATCCTCAAAGTAGCCGGTGCGGATCCCTGCGCCAGCTTGGCGGTGAGCTGCGGGCAGTTGGTCTTCACGTGACCAACCTGATGACACTGGTAACAAATCCTCATATCTGCTGGAGGGGCGGACTGGCGACAGTCCCTGGCATAATGCCCCTCCTTGCCACATTTGTGGCAACCACCTCCTGCTCGACAAACCCCAGAATGACCCCGGCCACACTTCCCACAAGTACGGCTCTGCTGACCCCCGGTCCGAGTATCAGCGGTCTTAGACCGCTTAGGTGCCGGCTAAGACAGTGCCGGAACCTGACGCTGCTCCCTCAACTGCAGCTCAATCTCTAACTCACGCCGCCTCGCGGCTTCCTGAAGATCCATGAGGGTATCATAACGTTGTGTAGCCATAAACTGTTGAATATCCGTCTTGAGCATACTCAGATAACGAGTCATCTGAGACTGCTCTGAAGCAAACTTCGGGCAGAACATAGCCCTCTCCGTGAACATACAAGTAATCTCCATCACAGACTCCCCATCCTGCCTCAATGTCAAAACCTCCTGAGCCAGTCGCTCCCGCTCAACACGTGGAACGTAGCGGGTGCATAACATATCCCGGAACTGCTCCTAAGTAACAGCAGCTCGCTGATCATCAGTGTACGACCCTGTCGTCAATCTCCACCAGTCCTTTTCCCCAAGCCTCAGCAGGTTCAGGGCACACCTGACCTTCTGGTCAGCATGACATGAACACGTGAAGAAACAGCCCTCCACGTCAGATAACCACCTCATAGCCCTGATCGCATCCTGTGTACCATCAAACGTCGGGGGCTTCGTGTTATCGAAGTCCCGGTACTGGAAAGCCCTGGTGGATCCTCCTCCTACCCCTGCCGCGGTTACATCCGATGTGGCTGCAGAGGCAGCTGTTTCTGCTAGAGCTGCATATCGCTCATCAAAGTACTCAACCATCGCGGTCTTAATCGACCCAAACATCTCTGGCAGCCGCGCTCGGAATGATGCAGCAATCTCGTCGTGCAGAATCTCTCGGATCCTGGCATCCAACTCCTCTGTCCCTATCTGTACCACGGGCTCAGGTGCTACCGGCACCTCCGACCCTCCGTCTCCCGATCCTGATCCTGATCCTGATCCGGATCCAGTAGTAAAACGTCTCGTCACCACCATACTGAAAATATAACCAAGATGTAAGATAAGCAACATATATCGGGAGACCAATTCCCACCACCCTAGGGGGTTGTGACTTCCTTGCTACGCGTATGGGTCCTGTGCTTTCAGTACTACGGGCCCATACTACCTTCCGCACCTACCCATATTTGTCTCAAGTATCACCACAACGCCCTAATACTATCATCAACGTAACATGCGCTCAACCCTCACTCCTAGGGAATATCGACTATCTCGCCACTGGTCTCACCGCTTCCACAACTCACACATCCATGAAACTTTCACCAACCCTGCAGCACTAGTGTATGCTAGCGACACATAACGCTGGACCCAATAGACTTTCGAATATCCAATCCTACACTGAGGTCGAATCAGACACTCTCAGGCTATAAGATCTTGGTTATACACAGCCGTGATGTATACACTAAACACCTACAGTTATGATGTCAATTCCATATACAAGAAACCCTAGGCTAGTAGGCATCATATAAGCAGGCAAGTCTATCATGCGATTCCTGAAGATTCCTAGCCTAACACTAGCATGCTATTCTATCATATCATAATATCAAATAACTGTATGGTATTTTGGGGTTTACTTACAGGCTCCGGTTGATCGTACCTTCTGCATCCTCCATCCTTTATTTTGAAAACCATTTTAGAATTTATTCCGAAAATTCCCTTGATTTGAGACTGGGTTCACACGAGTGTTTCCCCCAATTCACTCAAACCAAGGCTTTGATACCAACTTGTAACATCCAAAAATTTTACGCCAAATTTAAACTTTTTCAATCATAAATAAAACCAGAGTGTCCCAATATTTGTTTACAAAAATGTTTTCAATCATTATTCATCAGAGTGTCCCAATAACCAGATCATAAGGATGAGGAGCAGTACGGTCACGCCTTCGCCTTGCCATGATCTCCTGAAGTACCTGAAACAATAAACTCAAAACTGTAAGCCCGAGGGCTTAGTGAGCTACCCCCAAAATACCAATACCCCACCGATAATACCATATCAATAACAGATAAACAACAACAAGCATACTGGGCCTTCGGCCTGACTGGACCGCCCTGCAGGGCCTACAGTCTATCTAAATCTGTCCCGAGCCTACGGCATAACTGGACCGCCACGTGGGCCTACAGTCTCCCCGGACCGCTCATAGCGTGTATTGGCCTTCAGCACAAAGCAGGACCGCCTCAACCCAAGCAACAAGCAAATAACCATGTGCGCATAACTAACATATACATGCATATACAAACATCAACATATCTCTCTCACTGATCACCAATCATAGCAATCTCTCATAACTAGAGCACTGGCCTAGCAGGTCACTAACATATCAATCCCTACGAATTATAAGAGCATAACATACTGTCTATCCTGATTTCGATCTAACAGATCATAACCACATGTAGCATACCATAACAATAACAACTAAAGGGCCGGCTTTGGTGCCTTAGACCCTATCGATATAGTGAGGATAACTCACCTTGCAGATGTCGACTCGGTAGATAAACTCCAACTCTCGGATCACTTGCTAAAGACTCCACCACCTATTACCATAATACAAATATATTCATAAGTCCTCAACCTTACATGGTACTCCATGAACCAACTAGTCGACCCCTGGTCAAAGTCAAAGTCATTACTCAAGGTCAATAGTCCATGTTGACCCTAACTCGCCGAGTACCCTCGGCTACTCGCCGAGTTCCTTGAAGTACTTGCCCACTCGCCGAGTCACCGGAGTGACTCGTCGAGTTCCTTTGGTTTAAGATCGAAAACCCTAAGGCCACTCGTCGAGTTTCCTTCTTGCAAGTCGACGGTTACACACGTGTGCATAACTTGGGGAAACCTCAACCGACTCGCCTAGTTGTTCATCCACTCGTCGAGTCTACAGAAATCTTCATCGGACTCGCCGAGTTGTTCATCCAACTCGTCGAGTTCAATGCCTATCTTCATATGACTCGCCGAGTCGACTATGCGACTCGCCGAGCCTCTTCAGCCCTTTTTCCATGCAGACACTTTCTAAGCCATGCCAAGGCCCCAAATTGCAGATCCAACTTCCTTAGGCATGCTTATCATGTAAAGTTGCAAACTTTACGCGCATGCAAGGCTTTAAGACCCTAAGATGGCACATCTAAGCTTGCAACGAAGTCACATCCTTGAGAGAAGGTTCATACTAGACAAGGCTGATGGCTTTATGAATCTAGAAGCCAAGGGGAGTCCAGATCTGAAGTTAGAACTTCAGATCTTGGCTTAGACACAAGAATCCTTTCCTAAACTTATGCACAAAAGGCGTTTAGGAGAAAATGAGCCAAGGGAGAAACGATTTAATACCTTCCAGAGAGCCCTTTCTGATGCAGAACTTGAGACCCACCAGCTATTGCTTCAACTAGCTTGCTTCCCAAGAGATTCCCTCACCAACAATCTTCCTCCAAGCTAAAATTTCCAAAGAATACACACACACACACTCGAGTTAGGGTTCTTCTGGACTCTCAATGGACTACAAAGAGGCCAAAGGAGGCTTATGCTTCTTTAAATAGGGTGCAAAACCCCGGGATTTAGGGTTTCATCTGCCAGCACCTACTCGTCGAGTCCCTTCATGGACTCAGCGATTAGGCTACTAAATACGCGTCCCCAACCCGCTGCTACTCGGCGAGTAGAACAACCAACTCGTCGAGTAGACCTCAAAATCAAAGAAATTCATAATTAAACAATACCTGAGAATCAGGGCGTTACAATTCTCCTCCACTTGAACTAGACTTCGCCCTCAAAGTCTGCTGGAATAAACAACACCGGGTAATGCTCTCACATTTCCGCCTCCGGCACCCATGTCCACTCGGATCCCCTCCGATGTTCCCACTGAACTTTCACCAAAGGTATTTCTTTGTTCCGCAAAATCTTCTTCTTCCTTTCCGAGATGGCTACATGCCTCTCTACGTAATTCAGACGCTCATCGACCTGAATATCATCCAGCGATACTACTGCCTCCTGATCCATAATACACTTCCGCAGCTGCGAAACGTGGAAGGTGCTGTGGATCCGACTAAGCTCCTCCAACAGCTCTAGTTTGTACGCCACCTTGCCAACCCTGGCAATGATCCTGAATGGACCAATATATCGGGGACCCAATTTTCCCCTCTTCCTGAAGCGGATCACACCCTTCCAGGGCAAGACCTTCAGGAGTACCATATCACCGACCTGAAACTCTAGCTCGGATCGGCGCCGGTCGGCGAAACTCTTCTACCGACTCTGAGCGGTCTGCAGCCGCTGCCTAACCTGCTGACTCTTCTCGGTAGTCTGCAAGACTACCTCCGTCCGTCCCATCACCCTGTGTCCGACCTCACCCCAACAAACTGGGGTGCGACACCTCCGTGCATACAATAGCTCGAAAGGCGGGGGCCCAATACTGGAATGATAGCTGTTGTTGTAGGCGAACTCTGCAAGCGGTAGGTGAGAATCCCAGCTCCCACCGAAATCAATAACGCACGCCCTCAACATATCCTCGACGGTCTGAATGGTCCGCTCGCTCTGACCGTCGGTCTGTGGATGGAATGTTGTACTAAAGTGCAGCCGTGTGCCCAATTCCTCGTGGAACTTCTGCCATAAATGGGAGGTAAATCTAACATCCCGATCAGAGACAATGGAGACCGGAACCCCATGGCGAGCAACAATCTCGCAGACATATATGTCGGCCAGCTTCTAGGCCGACGAACTCTCCCGTATTGCCAAGAAATGGGCACTCTTGGTCAATCGATCCACGATGACCCATATAGCATCAAACCCCTTCGCCTTTCTTGGCAACTTGGTAATAAAGTCCATCGTGATCTGTTCCCATTTCCACATGGGAATCTCCAGGGGCTGCAGTTTACCATGCGGCCTCTGATGCTCGACTTTGACCATCCTACAGGTCAAGCACCTCTCGACATACCAATCGATCTCTCGCTTCATGCACGGCCACGAGTAGCTCAAAATCAAATCCCGGTACATCTTGGTGGCCCCCGGGTGTATAGAAAAGTGAGGCTTATGAGCCTCCTCCATCACTGTCTGCCGGACCCCTCCGGACATCGGAACCCAAACCCGACTGTATCGGCTTAACAATCCCCGACTATCCTACACAACGGTGTTCTCACCCCTGATCCTCTCCAGCTTCCGGTTCTCTGGCCGCATGCCCTTGACCTGAGCATCCCTAATCAAGCTCACAAGCGGGGAATCCACCGCTATCCTCATACACCTTGCTGGGTAGAAGACCCAGCTGACTTGCGGCTCAAGGCATCCGCAACCACATTCGCTTTACCAGGATGGTAAAGGATCTCACAATCATAGTCCTTGACTACATCCAGCCACCTGCGCTGCCTCATATTGAGGTTCGGCTGATCCATGATGTGCCTCAAACTCTTGTGGTCCGTGTATATAGTACAACAGACCCCGTACAGATAATGCCTCCAAATCTTGAGAGCGAATACCACCGCTCCCAACTTAAGATCGTTTGTAGGGTATCTCGCCTCATATTCAGGTTTGGGGATACTAAAGACAAAAAGGAGTTTGACTTTAAGGTGTGACATCCCACCCATTTCCCATGCAACTCACAATAACCCATGCATTATCCACCAAATAACATTGTGTTAGGATTAAAACCCTAATTGAGATTTGATGAACAAGATGCGGAAAATAAGAACAAACACAAATATGAAGATTATGTCGAATGATCACTCGATTTTTTGAATTATGAGGAATAAATTACACTTTCAGCATAGACTAAAGAATCTAACACTACATAAGAAACCTCACAACGTGGCGGCTACATTTTGCCTCACTCTTAACCCTAATAATGAATAATACATGACTATTTATAGGGAAAAGACAAGTCTTGGGCTTTTAACCTACACTTCATCAAGCGACCCATTGCCATCATCCATGGAGTGCTTTGAAACCCTACAATCTCCCCCTCAAAGTATGGAATGGATGATAATGCTTTAACTTCCAAAACAAGCATCTAGCAAATAAAAAGATCTTGCAACGAGGAATATATGAAGCAATCCACGAATCTTGATTCTTCAATAGTCTTCAAACACGGGCTCTAGGATATATAAACCAAGCACTGAAGTAATGTCTTTAAACTTCATTTTCGAATGTAATCCCAAAAAAATCTTCATGAAAACCAAACCCGCCATAAAAACCCATTTCAGAACAAAGAAACCAAATCACTTCTTGACTTTGAAGAGCTCCCCCTCCAAGTCACAATGAACTTCAAATAAGCTAATGATATAAGCCATCAAAAAATATCATGTAATAACCCAAACTTTAAGATTCGTAATGCCACTTGATCGAGAAAATACTAGAAGTCGGAGATATAACAAGTCCTTAGATGAGCTCGATGAAGAACTTCTACTGTAAAGGATACTTCTCTGTAAAAGCTTTAGCAGAGCTCGATGAAGAACTTCTACTGTAAAAGCTACCTTTATAATTCTACCACAAGCTTTATCAAAAATCTTCAACTTTGGAAAGTCACAAATCCAATTTCGAATGGCCATATCAAATTCTCCCCTGATTTATAATCGAAAACATGATTATAAAGCCTTCAAATGGTCATGAGAATGATCTTGAATGGATAAAAAAAATTACTGTGCTCCCCCGCGACAAAATGATATATACAATGAAGTATAAAATCCGAAAAAATCGTGAAAATTTGACGTTATCACGAAAAACGACTTTTCGAACCGCCAAGACTTGATGGAATCTTTAAATTTCTGTTCACGAAAAAAAAATATGTGCGTTAAAGAATTCAAAATTGTTCACCGGCCCTTAAAATTGTAAACTTTTTCGAAAAATGGGCTGAAATTGTCACTTTCCAGAAACTCAAGGGCTGGAATTGTAATCATGCACCAATAAACCCCTTTATTTGTAACAAAATCTGGAATTGGTCCAAAACTGCCAAGGCATGAAACGCATAAGGACCAAAGGAGTCAATTCGCCGAAGTTTCAGGGACCATACATGTAACATGTTTATCTTCTTCCCCAATTCTTTGACTGCATAAACGAACATGACTGGAGTGGAGAAATAATCAAAGCGAACATCGTTAATAAAGCGAAAGTGCAATCTGAGCTCAAGTGACCGAACCTAAGTTCGTTTCAAGACCGCCAATTATTCACCTGAAGCGAACCCAACCGAAGGTTCGGTTCCTTTCGTTTCTATTTCCATTTCAAGCTTCATCACGCGAAGCTCCTTTCGCTTTCGGTCCTTCCTCCGTTCGCTCCAGCCATTAACAAGCAAACCCAAGTTCGTTGTTCCAGGTTCGGTCCTAATTCATCAACATTACCCCAAGGTGAATCCACTCACATGTTCTCTTATTGTTCTCACTCTACATTCGCTTCAAGCCCTTTCGTTCCAAGTGCAACACATGAACACAGATTCGTTCCGATCATCACGATGTGAATCCAATTTTATGACAAAAGCAAAACCTTAAAATTGGCACATATAAACATCGACTGTAATAGGTTCGCTCCGAGTCCAATGTCAGCCAGCCACCGTTCGTTCCAAGTATACCCTAAGCGAATTTCCCTTCTTTCGTTCCAAGGCTACCAACCGAACTCAAGTTCGTTCCAAGTTCGTTCATGGTTCACCTCCGATAGTCAATTTTGACGTTTTTTTTGCCTTAACTGGTGTTCTACCCAATTGAGTCCCCAAATCATTCCGATGACATAAGCCCCGATTCCAAGACCCATAACACAGCGAACCTGAAAAACGTGAAGCACCAAATTGCAAGATGGAATTAACAGCGCTCTGATAGCCTATGTTCTGATAGTCTTACTGTAAGGCTTGTTCCAAAAACAAGATTAACAAACAAAATCGCCAGTTCATCGTAACAACAGCCTTCCAATTTTGACTTTCCATTCTTTGAGCAACTGTTCGACAATTGAACATCACAGGACTCCAAAAATCGCATTCTACCATCATACAATCGAGATGAGGAATAGTTTAAGCAAATCAAATCAAACAACACAATCAAAAATCAAAATCAATTTTGTGAATGATACGATTCTAACATCTCGACTCAAGGACAGAAAACGGCTGATAAATCAAATTGGAACAAATAATTAACTAAATCGAATAAATCGTTTAGATTGACCAGAGACTTTCAATATGCAATGTTCCCAATTTAAAGATATGTCGACTGCGTGATTATGATTTCAAACGCCATAAAGGAACGATCAGCGAACAAAGATTTTGACTTACGGATCTAGAACTTACGATTTCAACAATTAAGTGGGCTAAACGATGAATATCAAACAACCACAATGAGCCCAAAGGATGTAACGAATGAACAATAATAAAAAAATGGGCTCAAGAACAAATAAATGGTATTGGATCGATTAAATGAATAATAATCAGATCCAAAAAAAAAATAATAACAGTGGAACTCGTGATTTAGACTCAAACATGGATATATAGAAAAATAATTGAATCAAAAGATTTTTTTTTGATCTTAAAACAAATCAGATCCAAAGAACAGAAAAATACCATGATGAACAGTAGAATACACCATAAATCTTCATGAACAGTTGCTTGAACAAGAACCTTGATTCCAAGACGCCAAAACACCAATAATCTTCAAAATCTTGTGCAGAAAATCATCAAATCAAGAACCGATACTTCAAAAATCAATAGATCTTCTAAGACCCGCTCTGATACCACTTGTTAGGATTAAAACCCTAATTGAGATTTGATGAACAAGATGCGGAAAATAAGAACAAACACAAATATGAAGATTATGTCGAATGGTCACTCGATTTATTGAATTATGAGGAATAAATTACACTTTCAGCATAGACTAAAGAATCTAACACTACATAAGAAACCTCACAACGTGGCGGCTACATTTTGCCTCACTCTTAACCCTAATAATGAATAATACATGACTATTTATAGGGAAAAGACAAGTCTTGGGCTTTTAACCTACACTTCATCAAGGGGCCCATTGCCATCATCCATGGAGTGCTTTGAAACCCTACACATTGTATTATATCCCAGATCACCAAATAAACATCTTATCACCTTTTCCCTACTCCTATATGGAAGAAATCATCCCAAAGAGTCCCCCCAATTCAAATTCCACTTCCAATAGACATTTCTCTCCATCTCTAAAACAAATCCCAAGCTTTCAAGTGTAAAATTATTCAAGCCATCCTTAGATCTTGGTATGTATTTTTGAGACTTCCTAAGGTTTATGTATGTTCTTATGTTAGTTCTACTATTTTTACACACATATGGGTGTGTTGATTTTGTTAGGATAAGAATCATTGTTATAAGTTCATCCACTCCAACCAAGTACCAAGCTTAAAGTCTCCATCCTTCTCTCCAAAAATATCGAGTTCATCACTACAAAAATCGGATTCTAGACTTCCTGGTAAGTTCTATGATAAACTCAAGTGTTTTGTATCATGTTTATGCTAAGATCATCCCACTTACACCCCCATTTTCGTATATATGATCCTTAGAACACCCACTTTCCGAGAACCTTCTTAAGACAAAGCTAGGCTCAAAATTTCCTTCTTCTTCTTCCTTGTACACGAAAATCTTCAAGGTGAGCTTCATACCTCCAAATCTTTTCGTGTTTTCATACTTTTAGGGGGGGTGAATACAAGTCAAAACATGTTTATTTGTGACTATTGGTTAGTTTCATCGTTACAACATAAATATGAAATAACATTACATGAGATAAGGATCATACTATTTTATCTACACAAAAATCGTGTATATAAGTTGATGTATGTTGGGTATTATTGTGTTGCGTCATGGGCTTGTTTTGTATATCCGGATTGGGCCTGTCCATCCGTTTTTATCTAGTAGGGTTTAACTATAAATAGTGAATGCATGTATGCATTAGATACGTTCGAGATTATCATTGATTATTGTTTTGTAACCCTAAGCACCTCTGCAGTCGAAGTTCTTAATCGAGCTCTTCTGAGGTGTTAAAGTTTTAATCATACGACATCTTTAAAGCCATTCTTGTGTTCATAATTACGTCCTTAATTGTTTGCCTGCATAGAATCTATCGATCCTAATAGAACTTTGTTCTAACAATTGGTATCAGAGCAGGAGACTGTGTGATCAATACACATTCCTTCTGTGTTAAGAATTCTTTAGGGTTTCCGCTTTTATCGAATATATAGAAGTCGTCTTCTTCCTGTCGACGGTAACTCTGGTTTCTGATAAAACCCTAATCTCAAGTTTACAGGTCTGATTCTAGCGGCTCACCATGTCTCACGAAGATTCTCAAACAAATCCCATCAACATCTCTAACAGCATTGGATCCACTACCAGGATTCCCATTCTTTACACTCAAGACTATAAAGTATGGGCGCATCACTTTGAATATTATGTGGTCGGATCTGAAGACAATGGTTATCTCATCTGGGAAGCCATCACGCTTGGGCCGTTTGTTCATTCTGGAACGAACACGACTGTCAAGACCCAAAAAGAATATAACAAGCTGGTGGCGGACGTAGACAAGATGCCACAGGACGAGAAGGACAAATTCCTGTGTAATGTGAAGGCCATGAGAATGATCAGATTCGCCTTGCAATCTGACACTTTTCGGTTAGTTGGTTCATGCACGACGGCCAAAGAAATCTGGGATATGTTGAAAGAACTTTACTCAACCGATGAAGATCTAGAACACTCTATTCAAACCTTACTGCTCTCAGAATTTGGAGTTTTCGAACAGAAACCTGAAGAAAAACTGATACAAACTTTCGATCGGTCCAATCATCTCCTAAGTAAGATGATCAAGCATGGAATAGAAAGAAAGTTGATCGAGCAGAAGGTAACCTTCATGAACGGTCTGAGACCGGAATGGATGGCTGTGGTTTCAACAGTGAAAGCACATGAACAGTTTAAATCTTACTCACTAGCGAAACTTGTGGGAATACTTAAGTCCCATGAGAATGTGGTAACCAAGGAGGCGAAGGTAGTTTCGGGTGTGGGATCGTTGGCCCTTGTCTCAAAAGGAAAAAGTATTGCAGAAGAAGAAGAGGAGTCGGATATGTCTGAATGTGACCTTACAAGCGAAGAATACGCTATGATGGTCACCAATCCAAAGAAGTTTGCCAGAAGTAAATTTCCTGTCAATAAGAACCGAAACAGACAGGGAAGTTACAGTTCTTAGAAGGTGAAAGATGAACCAAAAGTTACTTCTTAAAAGGATGACGAAAAGAAGGAGAGCAAGCTTGTAGGAGACTCTGGGTTTGACTGCAATTACTGTCATGACAAGAACCACTTTGCCAAAGATTGCATGCTGAGGAAGATGGCTGAGAAAAAAGATGGTGAAGACGATGAGACGTACTACATGCGAAAGTTGGAAGAGATCAAGAAAAAGAAGGCTTCTAACAGTTCAATGAATGCCTTGATTGTGCAGGAGAATGCAGATGAAGATGAGTTCGGTGGCGTTGAAGTCTGGTCAAATGATTCTGAGGATGAAGAGGTGAGAAAGCCCACTCATGGAAGAGCCTATGTGGCCAAGGATGTAGGTTCGGCTGGAAGATGTTTGATGGTCACAGCTGATGGATCAACCGAAAGTGCAAGGAGTCGGAGTTAAATAGGGCTAGGGATGAAAGTATTTATTTGCAACGAGACAATTTAAATTTTTTGAAACAAAGGAATGTTTTTTGTTTAATAGCAAAGCGCTTATATACTAATATCACTCAATTGCATTTAAATTGTGAAATAGGGAAAAAGATTCATAAAATGATTCTACCCTTCCTTGAATTTAAGGAGGATGAAGTCATAGCTGAATGTGAATCAATTGTGTCCTCAGAAGAGACATCCATCCATTACAAAATCGGACTGGACAAAATAGAAACCTTCATCGACTCTAAGGAACATAAATGTAGGCTCAAAGATCTTTTAGATGAAAATGATAGGTTAAAAATTAAGTCTGAAACTATTCAATCGTTTGATTCGTTTAACGCCAAATTAATTTCAGAAAATAAAATGAACATAGAAAATACGTCTGAATTTGATGAGGAAAGTGAGATGAGCGAAATCTCAGTTGAAGACGAGGTTGATTGCTCTGAGTTTATGAAAAGCGAAACCGAGAATGAGAAACCCCTCATTTCTGAAAATTCGGTTGAATACGCTCGCCTGTCAAAGGACAAGCCACAGAAACTCAAAGAAAAAGCTATGGTTTATCAAAAGGTTCAAACTGTGCCGAATCAGGTCTATGCTGTTACAGGAGTCACTGCAAAACAAACAGCAGAATTGAAAATCATAGTCGACAAAGACAATGCTGATGGGTGCGACGATTACTTTTGGTCAGCCCCTATTGATAACGCAGAGGAAACCATCGGCTTATCTGAGCAGACCTCATGGAGGGTAAAAGGAAGATATGTTGCTGAACCTATCAACAAACCCTCGAGTTTCGACAAACCAAGCACAAGTGGAACAAAAGAAATCCCTGAAGAACCAATGAAAGAACCGATTGTTCCAAATAAGACAACCGAAACTCAAAAGGAGAAGCCAAAGGCTAGCTTCAATATCTACAAATCTCAGAAGGAATTAGCCGAACAGAAACGCCAAAGAAATCAAAGATACATGAAAAATCTGAATGAGCGAAAACGTTATTGGCAATCTCAAAACCCTAACTACGTTCCTTCCAAGAGAGAGCCAATTGACAAAGGAAAGGAAAAGCTAAAAGGAAAAGAAAATTTCAGTCTAAATTCCTACTATTCCAAAGCGCAGAACCGAACGTCGACTTTCGGTCCCAAAACTAACGCGCGGAACCGAACGTCTAGTTTCTGTCCAAACGACAAGGCTAACAACCAAAAGTCTACTTTCGGTTCCAACACCAGCGCTCAGAACCGAAAGTCAAGTTTCGGTCCCAAGTCAAGTTTCGGTCCCAAGTCAAGTTTCAATCCCAAGTCTAGTTACGGTCCTTCCAACTCCCAAAGAAAATCAAATTCAGTGAAGGACATCAAAGGAAAGGGAAAGCTTGATTCTGATTTTGATAATAAGAAAAAGTTAGCTGGTCCTAGGATTCAAAAGAAAACACCAAAACCATCTAACAACACACCATCTAATACACCAAAAGTTAAACAAGATAAAACTAAAATCAAGGTGTACACCATCAAAAGAAAAGATCAATCCACTCTAATAAAAAGAACTTATTTGGTTGATATTTCTACTACAATTCCTTTTTCTGTGAAAGACTCACCAGGACCCAAGAAACTTTGGGTTCCTAAATCTGCTTGAATTTGCAGGTGATAAGTGACGAGCAGGTCGATGATGAATGGTATATAGACAGTGGCTGCTCGCGTCACATGACAGGAAGGAAGGAAGAGCTGAGGGAGTTTCGGTCCCTAAAGGATGGTGGATGTGTGAAGTATGACAATAACTCGTATGGCACAATCAAAGGATATGGCATGATAACCAACGGAGACTTCTCGATTCGAAAAGTAGCTTATGTGGAAGGGTTGCAGCATAACCTCATCAGTGTATCACAATTAGTTATGGGAACAGGATTGAAGGTTTCATTCGATGATGAGGGCTCAGAAATAATTGAGAAGCAATCTAAAAAGGTTCTGTTGAAGTCTGACCGCAAGGGAGAGATGTATCCTTTAAATCTCAACCCAATAAAAGGAAAACAAGCGATATGCATGCTATCAAAGGCGAACACTGATGAAAGCTGGTTATGGCATCGACGTCTATCGCACCTAAATTTCAAAGACATTAATAAGCTGGTGCTTAGTGATCACGTTCGAGGCCTTCCTCTTCTCAATTTTGATAAGGAACATCTGTGTGCAGCATGTGAGATGGGCAAACAAAGCAGAAAGAGCCATCCTACACGAATCAATACAAAGATTGTTGAAGCTCTTGAACTTCTGCACATTGACTTATGTGGACCTTCGGCTATCGAAAGCTTCGGTGGTAGTAAGTTCATTCTTGTCATTGTAGATGATTTTTCACGCTTCACCTGGGTTTTCTTTCTTAAACAGAAATCAGATGCAACTCCCAAGTTGAAGACTTTCATCAAGCAAGTGGAAGTGCAGCTGCGAAAGACAGTGAGGAATATTAGAAGCGACAATGGGCTGGAATTCAAGAATAAAGATTTTGAGGATTTTCTGGCTGACAAGGGGATATCTCACAATTTTTCGGCCCCCTATACACCACAGCAGAACGGAATTGTTGAAAGACGAAACCGTTCGTTATGTGAGGCGGCCAGAACCATGCTCAGCTTCGCTTCTCTACCGCTATACTTCTGGGCTGATGTAGTTGCAACCGCGTGCTACACTCAGAACCGATCCTTGCTCAACAAAAGATTCTCAATCACTCCATATGAGATTCTGAACAATCGAAAGCCCAACGTCAAATTTTTCCACGTGTTCGGTTCAAGGTGTTTCATCTTTAATTCAAAAGAGAACCGAAACAAGTTTGATGTCAAAGCCGATGAGGGAATTTTTCTTGGTTATACACTTACTTCAAAGGCATACAGAGTTTTGAACAAACGCTCCAAACGGATTGAAGAAACATATTATGTAACCTTTGACGATAATTACATGAAGAAAGTTCAAAGGAGCGAAAGTGCCTTGGGAGAAATATTTCCTGAATCAGGACAAGTCTCAGTTCCTATATCCAACTTGTTTGAAGAGTACATTCGGCTATTTGATGAACCAGAGAAAGCTGCACACTCAGAGGCGAAAGCAGCAGACAACAAAATCGACAATCTCAAAAAGATCATAGATGAAGCTGCAAAAGAGATGGCAAATGAACCTCCTAAACCGACTGGTGGTCAACCCTCAACCGACTCTCCAAACAACAACTCAATGTTCAAGGGGGAGAGTTCATCTGCACCAAAGACAACTGAAATGTCTTTCGAGGGGGAGAAGCCAACACCATCCCCAACCCGTAAAGGTCCAGCCGAGGGGGAGAATCCAACTCCCACACCACCCAATCATTGTCCAATCGAGGGGGAGAATCCAACTCCCACAGAAGAGGAAAACTCTGAACCTGACAAGGGATACACTTCGCCATTTGAGGGGGAGAAAGAGAACACAACTGACGAAGGTGATCAGTCAGATCTTGAAGAAGAAGTAAACGCATAGTTGGATCCAGCTTATGATCCGAATTACCATCCTTTAACGAAATGGACTAAGGACCATCCAAAAACACAAATAATTAGTGAATCATTTGAGAAAGTTCTAACACGTTCTCAATTAAAAGCGAAACAAACTGCATTATTCTCTAATGTTGAATTATGTATGTTTAATTCGTTTGTCTCCAAAGTCGAACCAAAAACAGTTAATGTTGCACTTGATCATTCTGATTGGGTTCAAGCAATGCAAGATGAGCTCCATGAGTTCGAACGAAATCGAGTATGGAGGCTGATTCCCACACCAAAGGATGCTTCAGTGGTTGGCTTGAAATGGGTCTTCAGGAATAAATTGGACAAAGAGGGGAACGTTATTCAAAACAAGGCTCGCTTGGTGGTGAAAGAATATTGCCAAGAGGAAGGGATAGATTATGAGGAAACCTTCGCTCCTGTAGCAAGGTTGGAATCAGTTAGGATTTTTCTGGCATATGCTGCTCATAAAAACTTCGAAGTTTTCCAAATGGATGTAAAATGCGCTTTCTTGAATGGAGAACTAGAAGAAACGGTGTATGTTGAGCAACCACCTGGGTTCGTGAACGAGAAATTCCCTGATCATTGCTATGTGCTGGATAAAGCTGTATATGGTTTGAAGCAAGCACCGAGGGCCTGTTATGAAACTTTAACTCGCTTTCTGAAAATATCGAAATTTAAGCAAGGTTCGGTTGACCCAACCTTCTTCCGAAAGAAAGAAGGCGAACATCTAATGATAGTTCAGATTTATGTCGATGATATCATCTTCGGCTCCACGAATCCTAGCTTAACGGCTGAATTCAGGAAGTTGATGGAGACTAAATTTGAAATGAGCGCAATGGGTCCGATTAATTTTTTCCTTGGTTTGAATATTAGACAGGGACCAGAAGGTATCTTTATCAACCAGGTGGCCTACACAAAGAACTTGATGGCAAAGTTTGGTATGATGAGAGATTCGAAAGTGAAGGTTCCTATGACATTTGGCACTAAGTTAACACCTTCTCTGGAAAAACCTGCTGTTATTGTGCCAGGTTTCAAGCAAATCCAAGAGAACATCACATGGTGGCAGTGAAAAATATTTTCCGTTACCTGAAGCGAACCTCGTCTCTCGGTCTCTGGTACCCTGCTAGATCTGGATTTTTTATTCAAGCTTTTTCTGATGCTGATCTTGGAGGATGTGGTCTGGACCGAAAGAGCACAACTGGTGGATGCTAATTCCTTGACGGTAAACTTGTTAGCTGGCAGTCCAAGAAGCAAACCTGTGTGTCACTTTCCACAGCCGAAGCTGAGTACATAGCTGCAACATCCTGTACCTCTCAAGTAATATGGATACAAAGCCAACTAAGAGACTATGGGCTAAGTATGAAGAAGATTCCTCTCTATTGTGACTCAGAAAGTGCGATAAGAATATGTCACAATCCAGTGCAACACTCAGAGACTAAGCATATTGAACTTAGATATCATTTCATCAAGGACCATGTAGAAGATGGGAACGTGGAAGTACATTTCGTTCGGTCCTCTGATCAACTGGCTGACATATTCACTAAAGCCTTACCGGAAGCAAGCTTCAATAAAATATTACAAGGTATGGGTATGATGGAAGCAGAGTCGGTACCGAATCCTCAAATCTCTCTCTAAAAAATAGACAAGCGAAACAGAGTGAACGCTCGGTCTATTTCGGTTCCAGATTTTTCGGGAACCGAAATGAACCGAACGCTCGGTCTATTTCGGCTCCATAATTTTTGGGAACCGAAATGAACCGAACGCTCGGTCTATTTCGGCTCCATAATTTTTGGGAACCGAAATGAACCGAATGTTCGGTCTATTTCAGCTCCGGAATTTTAAGGAACCGAAATGAACCGAACGCTCGGCTTATCTCGCTTCATTCTTTTAAGATTTGGTTTCGGTTGTACACTTTGTTTCTTATTTTACGTGTTTTTTAAGGGTGTTTTGTGTAAATTTATTTTTTGGTTTTTATTATTTTTCAGAAAACTTCAAAAAAATCCAAAAATATTTTCTCTTTTTGTTTTTATTATTTTTCAGAAAACTTCAAAAATCCAAAAATATTTTCTCTTTCTGTTTTTATTATTTTTCAGAAAATCTTAAAATTCCAGAAAAAAAATATATTTTTCTAAACGTATTTTTGTTTTGTTTGGTTTGTTTGTTTGTTTTTGTGGTGTGTTTGTTTGCTTGTTCTTTTAATTAGGTCCCAAGTATATCAGTGCAACAGAATTTGGAGCTAAGGTAGGTATGAAACTCTACATCTGAACTAGTTAAGAGTCCCTAGAAGCATGCTACTGCATGTTGACTAAAGCCTCTAAGACTAAGAGCAAGGCCTTAATGATTCGATCTATACCTATCGTTTCTTCCCAATCAGGCTATTGAAATCATCTCAAGTCAAGAGCTACCTTACTCTTCTCAAATGAGTTAAGAGTTTTCTGCTTTGTCATGTTTATATAGCAGAGGTACTTTCGGTTCTTTAACCACCCTCCTTACATTCTCCATCAACTTGCGGTTCACCACTGTAACCCTTGAGACTCTCGGTCTTTACCACTGAGGTTTATGGTTACATAAAATGTGTGTTTGTGATCTTAGATACGTACACCACGTGCTGAGTGAAACCCACAATCCAACACCAACAAAGAATTGACAGTGAATCATTGTATTCAAGATTTTACTGGTTACCTAATGAAATCTCATTTTATTTTTGAGTGATCTTTTATGAAATTGTCTAACACCAAGGCATTTCTACCCAAAAAGATCCAGTTTGTTTTTGTTTTTGAGATTTCTATCACATCTTTAGTTACAGCAAATTACATCCAACCTACTTGTTCAATAGGTCACATCGGTCTCACAAGTACTTCTTCCAACGTTCGGTCTTATGTTAAGAATCGACGTTCGGTTGAAGATAAGCCACCCTTAGCCTATAAATTAAAAGAAGCCTTTCGATGTTTCTCAACAAGCACTCGATCGTATTTTCTCGGGAAACCAAGCAAGCACTTCAAGTTTCTCTTGACTTTGAAGGAAGCGATTCTTGCCCGGAATCATCTGTTTTATGTCTTCAAATAGACATCACTCACTCTTATACACATTTTGCTTTATTTCTTTATCTTTTGTCACACTATTGCACGAAAATTCTTTGTGATTTTCCAACATTCTGGTTGCTGTTGGTTCGTTTACATTTTGGAGCAACAGGGGTTATCCTAATTTTTGGAGCGAAGCTGAATTTCAAACGACGAATTGAGGATAAGCTTTTGGGCGAGTGAATTTGAACGGTTCCGATACCCACGCGTGCTGACGTATACCTGGGAGAAACCAACCTGTCACATCGCGCTTTTTCAGGCGACGTTTCAGTGACTGCGTCATTATCATGATGATTTTTTCTCTCTCCTGGAAACGGTATATAAAGGGTTTCTAATTACATTTGTCTCTTGTACCAGCAACAAAACTCTCTCAATATACAAGGCATTTTGCAACTATTCATCTTCTTCCTTCACTCAACAATGGCAACTTCTTCATCGGCTCACGATCAAACTGCTTCGCCACATTGCTCTCGATCAAGCCAAACCAGAACATGATTATTCATCTCAATCCTTTTCTGTACGATTCGTATATGCTACAAGTGGTTGAGTGTTTGAAGTATTCATGCTCTGGTTCTAGCCCTAACATAGGTGGAATCCATTCCAATGTCACTCCTATCGCAAGTCTACACTACTGCTTCATATGATAAGAACAAGGAGAGGATCTACTTCCAAATCTTCTCTCACAAGGCTTCGATTTCAAAAGGGAGATTTTGTTCACTGTTACAACTTGCTGTGGATTCGTCTGTGATCTCACCAGACTTCATCGCCACTACTCAACTGTTCTTGATGCTCTACGAGATGGGCTACACTGATGTACTTACCACGGTTACAAAGGTTAAGAAATCATGCTTACCACCGCAATGGAATGGATTGCTTACTCTTCTCATCAAGAGTTTGGCGGAGAGGAGTGGTGGGTCTGATGGTACCAGCAAGGGTTTTCTGACCCTTCTATACGGTCTTTACAATGGTATAAATCTCGACTATGGGTCAATTATCTGGTCACAAGTGGTGCAAAGCCTCAACATTTCAACGAGGTACTCTGAAATTTCGTGTGGTCGATTATGGACTCTCATTACACGAAGGGCGATTGATACTTTGCAGATTCCGGTAATGAAGGATGCCCTAGTCATGTCCGTGGCTATGTTTGACACCAAGAAAATTATCATTGCTGATCCTACAAAGTTCCCTCACAATGGCTCAATACCTGAGACGATGTACAGGTGTGTCTCAGCCGAGAGTAAGGTCATGGCTGATTATCGCAAGATTCCTCCCAAGGAACCGAGAGTACTATCTCCTGAACAGCAAGTCGCTTTGGATGTTGTGGAGAGGCTTGTAAACCGAGGCAAGAGGGCTACTACCAAGAAAGAAACCACCGAAGATGATCCGTCTAAGCCTACCAAGTCTAGGAAGCGAAAGTCTGCAAAGGGTGATTCCTCTCAGCCAAAGAAGATTAAGAAATGGCGAAGGAACCTAAGAGTCCTTCCCCTTCAAGCTCAGACAACGATAAGGAGGATGAAGACGAGGAAATTCAGCATCATGAATCATCGAGATGTAGCACACCTCCTCGATCACCAACTCCAACCGAACCTCATCATGGCAATATTCCAACACCACCTCCATCACCAAAAACAACTGTTCCAATTTCGGTTGCTTCTGTTCCCCCACCTACCACATCTCAAACAACAACTTCTACACCACCACCACCAGTTAGTACCATTCCTATTTCTACAACTCCAATCCCTCCTCCTATTATTTCACAATCAACTTCCACCACTATCCCCGAACCGACAGTAAGAGTCAACGTATCTGATACGGGGGTGACTACTGAGACCGAACCTCCTGTTACTTCTAAACCTCTTTCACCCTCACCTTCAACCAATACCGGTGCCACTCTCGGTGGTGATAATGATGAATTTGACTCTACATACTACAGTCCCTATCGGCTTCCTACAGATGATGATGATGAAGCTCCAGTCACACGCCAACAATTAAGGAGCATTGATGAGAAACTTGATAAATTGCTTGATGCCAACAAGTCATGTAATGATGTTGTGCTCAAATCTTTTATGGATACTGCTCTTGAGCAATATACTGAGGCTATTGACAAATCCATGAAGGCTGTTAACGATTCTACTTCTTCTTGCAAGAAGGCTACTGCTGATGTTACAGACATTGTTCAAAGTTCTCATATCTTTCTCGAATCACTCAAAGGGCATGCTGAGTCCAATGCAGCCAAAGTGACCACCTCTGTGGATTCCTTATCCAAGTCCCTTCAAGAAGAGCAAACTAAGTTTGAGGCTGTTCGTTCTTCAATGCAAGCAGAGAACACTTCACTTATCAGTTCTATGAATTCTCGACTTGAATCTCTCCAAGCTGATTTAGCAAAGGAGAGTGCTCTAAAGGAAGATCTTGCCCGCCAAGCTTCAACAATTGAATTTCAGAAGGTGCAGTTGGCTCAGGCTGAAAAGGAGATCTCATTATTGAAAACTGAGCGTGCAGTATTCAGAAGCTGTGCTGGAGATGTCAAGGATATGCTTACCAACCTTCTTGGTGCTCATGATCCTATCCTTACTCTCACTATAAGGAATAATCTGACTTCAAAACTTCTTCCTGCCCTTGCAATGTTACATGAGATGAAGGGTGTTTCGGAGAGATTCATACCTCCAAAACAAGGGGGAGAAGGTGCTCAACCGAAGGTTACTGTGAAAACCGAAACCGAATCTGCTCAACCGAAAGTCAAAGTTACAACCGAACCGAAGGGTAATGAAGCTTCGGGTTCTGGTTCTCAAGCTAAGAAGAAGGGGATTGATGATGACAGTGATGAAGAAGAAGAAGAAGAGACTATTGCTGAGGCCCTTAAAAGAAAGAAGAGGGACAGAGAATTGGATGAAACCTTAAGGGTTGCGAAGGAGGCTGAGGAAAGGGAGAGAAGGAACAAGGAAGAACTGATGCCTTAGACTGCAAAAAGGCCTTGTTTCCTCTCTGGACAAGGGAAATACTCATCAAGGAGGCAATAGAGTTTCCAAGCGTCTACTGGCTGGAACCTGTCGCTTCTTTTGATTGTGATAATTCAAAGGATTCACAGTTCGATATGCCGATAACACGGAAGGCATTTACATTTCATTGTTTTGATTCGACTGTTGAAGTTCCTTTCCCTCATCCGAAAGTTGATCACGAATTAATTGATTTTTATTTGAAGTTCGGTCAACCGCAGTACTTGACATGGAGTGCATAGAAGATAGTTACTGTCAAGGTACTAAAACCTTCGCCTGCCGGGAAATTCATAAATGTTAATTTCAAAATCACCCAAGGATCAGCAAACTCGGTGTCGATTATTTCCCTGGCAGATCTTCCAAATTTAAATCCTCATGACTGGATCCTGCTGTTTAACATTCTGCTCACCAATCCAAAAGAATATGAGCCGATTCTGGATCATTTGAAGAGGATGTTGGCTTCTTACATCCATGAGGTTGCTGCTATGGATCAGGAGATAGCAAAAGTGATGAATAAGAAACTGACTGTCAAGCCAACAGCGAAACCAGGAGATGTGAATAAAATGAGGATGGGCCAAATTGACTCTACACATCTAACTGTAATGTTCACAAGAGGCGAAGCCAATCGTTTTCTGTTCGCTCTTGTTGATAAACATTTATTCTCAACTGACTGCTTAGAGCACATTATCAGTATCATTCATCGGTGCAAGCAGAATTCAGAAGCAGACAAGAAGAACTTCACGGACATGCTTCGGTGGTACATTACTTTTCGTCATCATCTATTGGCCATCATACCGAAGGTGTTCAAGACAGTCAAGAAGTCTTCAGTTGCTCGACCGAACTGAGCTTTCGGCTCCTTTGACGCAAAGGGGGAGATTGTTGGGTATTATTGTGTTGCGTCATGGGCTTGTTTTGTATATCCGGATTGGGCCTGTCCATCCGTGTTTATCTAGTAGGGTTTAACTATAAATAGTGCATGCATGTATGCATTAGATACGTTCGAGATTATCATTGATTATTGTTTCGTAACCCTAAGCACCTCTGCAGTCGAAGTTCTTAATCGAGCTCTTCTGAGGTGTTAAAGTTTTAATCATACGACATCTTTAAAGCCATTCTTGTGTTCATAATACGTCGTTAATTGTTTGCCTGCATAGAATCTATCGATCCTAATAGAACTTTGTTTCAACAATGTACAACATAAAAACTCTCTTTTACTAAAAATGCATTTCTAAGTGAAAATGGTCCCATTTTGGTCATCACTGTTTTGGTGGGTTAAAACCATAGACGGAGCTTGCTTAGGGCAAGGGGGGCTGTGGCCCCCAATGATTTTTTTGTCAGAAATAGCCCTTACTCTTTAGATTTTATACATATTTAGCCTAAAACTATAAAATTTATGTTGTGGCCCCCCCTCCCCTCCTCTCCGATTTTCATATATATTATAATTTCGGCCCCCCCAAAATAAATGTCCAAGCTCCGTCACTGGTTAAAACTCAAGAATATTATGTTTAACAACATATATCATTACTAGACAAGATTTCAACTCGATATTTATATAAAGTTATATAAATAGTTGATATGAACAACATGCAAGACAAATTATGGGTAGCATAGTTTGTGTATCACGAAACTCATGCCATAATTTTTCCAAACATTACAATTACATTATTATACAAGAAAAGAGGATCGAAGTTTACGTGAATCTGTTAAGTCACTTGTGAGACTTTTCTTCGCCGTACCTACCTAGCTACAGCTAGACGAGGCCAGTCTAGGATGACAAATATCTTACCGAAACTGACGCCTGAAGAACGTCATGACAAGCATTTTAGTCGTATCAAGCATGGTTGTAACGACTCACACATGGATTAATAATGATATTTTCGATTTACGAAATTATACACTTCACTGGTTTTATAAAATATAAAGTTGTGCTTCACTTATGTACTCTACTATCACCACTCCAGTCTTAGGGTTTTTAAGACTACACTTTTTCATAAAACATGAAAGATGGGATTTTTCTGGGAATACACACTCTTTTTACTTACAAACAAAGGAAAACAAAGGGCACGCATGCAATTATTCACAGTTTTAGAACGAAACTACAAACCATCTTTTTCACAGGAAATATCAGATTTTCTGCAGTTTTACAAATTATTATGTAACATCCTGTTCCGGATTGTTTTGTGATTTAAGGCCCGTGGGCCTTAATCCGAGTATGAGGAGGTTTGAGGCTTTGAAGGATAAAGGTTTAGGCCTTTTTGGGATATGGGTAAGGTAGGTTGTGTGATAAAAGAGTTCGGTTTGTGCTTTAGAGCCCAAATGTATTGTTAAAGGCGCTGGTGCGAACTTTTCATGAATTTTGGATCTGAGTTTGAGTGGGCTTCGGGAGGAATAAAGTTGATAGAAGTGTAGGGCTTCTCGTTACCTTTTCGTGGATATAAGGATCGTCGGAAACAGATTTATAACGAAGAAGTTATGGCCTTTCAGAAGTTTTGTGGTTGCAGGCTTAGCCGAGTACGCTGGGCTTACACAAAGCGTACGTTGGGCGTACTAGTGCAGAAGGAAGTACGTTGGGCGTACTTTGGAGTACGCTGGGCGTACTGACCAGGGATGGTCGCGAATGCTCTTCGGAGTACGCTGGGCGTACCATATGTACGCTAGGCGTACGCTGATCAGACCTGAACCCTATTTTAGGGTCTTGGACCCTATTTAAGCTCTTTATTTCATAAGCTAACCCTAATATCTTCAGCCTCCATTCCTCTAAACCCTAGAAATCGACCCTAAGCCTCCATTGGAGTGATTCTTGAGCTTTTTGGTGATTTAGTGAAGTTTTTGGTGCTTATTGTGGAAGAAGGATTTCCTTGAGGAAGCATTGCTTGGCTTGGAGCTTGTGGATCCAAGCCCTAATCATATTGATCTAGCTCCAGGAAGCATAAAGTTTGAATCTTGGTGGCTTTCTTATGTGGATCTAGTGGGGTGATGTCTTGCTATGTGTGTTCTTGGAGTAAAGAAGAAGCTTTGGAGAAGAAGGAGTGAGAGTCCAAGCCCTTGGATCTGAGCATATCTATGTTGGAAGCATCATATAGAGATATAAAGCTTCAACCTTTCTCACTCTTTTGATTTGGGCACCTTAGTGGAGTATTTTAGGGTTTTTGTCCAAAAGTTGGAGACTTTATGAGTTATTGAGCTCCGGAGACTATGACCAACCCCTTTGAGTGTATATAGTGGTGTTGTGTCATAAAAATCAGGTCTTGGATGTTGAGATTGAGCCATGCATGAGTTATGAGCATTTTGAGCTAATAAAGTGGGAGTTTTGGTGTGTTTGTAACCTTATCAGCCATGCAAAGGCTTAAAGTCACTGACTTTATGGAGTAAGAGCCATTAAGGAGTCCAGATCTGGGATTTGAGTTAATGTCTTAACTGATTAAGACCAAATGAGTAGAAAGAGTGAATCTGGGGAGTACGTTGAGCGTAATTCCTGTACGCCCCGCGTACTGCCCCAGTGTCCCCGATGGCCAATCTGGATTCGTGAGTACGCTGAGCGTACCAAGGGAGATACGCCCCGCGTAAGCTCACTGTGGACTATTGGGCTAAGTCTCATTTTTGGGCCTTGAGCGTTAGGCATGGAGTTTGGGCTTGTGTAAGAGAGTTTTGGACCAGAGGATTATATATAAGTGTTTTGGGCCCTTGAGTTGAGCTTGCCACTTAGATTTGAGAGTTGGGCCTCGGGATAGCCCGTTTATTATTGGGCCTTGATGTGCCAATGGGTATTAGGTTATGGATGGGCTGGTTAGTGGACTTCCTTTAGACCTAATGAGTGAGAGTCTGGACTTAGTCCCTAATTGGGTTATTTGTGAATTTGGCTCTGAGTTAGAGGTCGGTACGTAGCAACAGCGTATAGGGGCTGTTCATCATTCAAGGTGAGTCTTGTCACTATACTTACCATGAGTGGTATCTTTGTGTGACTGAGATGTCTTATGTGTTTATATTGAGTACTATGATATCCTGCATTATGTCTATGTGATTTATGCTGTGTATTATTCTAAGTTATTGAGTTAGGACCAGAGGGTCCACCTGAGTTGTGGGACCAGAGGGTCCTACTGAGACACATTGACTGGAGGGTCTTATCTGAGTTATAGCCATGAGAGGCTAATGAGATATGTGTGGTATTTTGGGGAACTCACTAAGCTTCGTGCTTACCGTGTTATGTGATATGTGTTTCAGGTTCTTTTCAGGATCGCGGGAAGGCACCCGCTTGATTGTACACACCAGATAAAGAGTTATATTTTGAGGATCCTGGATTATTAATTATAGAGTTGTGTTTTGTAAATTAAATAAATGAGATTTTTGTGAAATGTGTTATGAGATTTATGTGAAATTAAATGAAAATTTTGTTTGAAAATTTACGTTGTTACAAGTTGGTATCAAAGCCTTGGTTTGAGGGATTTGGATGCACCTTCGGGTACATCTGGACTCAAACTGAGGAATTGAGAAAAATTTTCAAAAGAAATGATTTTTCTAAAATGAGCAAGAGTTTCTAAGAGAAAAACCGAGAAGGAGCAGTGTGTACAATCAGCTAGAGCCCGGACGGTGATTTCCCAAAATCCCCTTACTTATTTGTGTTATGAGTTATTATTGAGATATTAGTGATGCATGCTAGAAGATAGGCTAGGTGTTTCATATCTTAGGGCTAGAGTTTCCTGATTTGTGATGCCTTAGCCTAGCAATTTTGCTATCTGTGATGTGCTTTGAGTATGTACGGAGTAAGAGTATCCAGCAGGAATCTTTAGAGAGAGAGAGAGAGAGAGCTTTGAGTAGAGGAGTAATCTAGGAGAGATACCTGGGTGAGTATCGGAGGAGCATACTGAGAGAGTAGTTAGATGCCCGCGAGGAGTAGAGTTGCTTGAGTTTGGTGACACCTTTTGAGTGCGACAAGAGCAAGTGGAGTTGTAACCTAGAGTGGTTTTACATGTTGGTAGAGATTATTTGATGCCCGAATGCTGCTTGCTTCGTGCTTTGTGGAACTCCTGATGATGAGAGTCAGCTACTAAGTGAATATGACGATATTTAGGAGGTAGATGGCTGGCATCATAAAGAGTTCTTCAGCAGCTGATGGCAGAGAAGTGTGAGAACCTAGGAAGAGCCTAGGGAGAGCCCTTAGTTATATGAGTATGCGGATAGAGGAGAGTATTCGCTGGAGAGCGACCAAGTATAACGGGATTGGAGATCGGGAAGGTTGAGCAGCTACTTAGGAAATCTGGGACGATCCGTGTGGAAAGTATGGGTAGATGTGGCAGGTAGTATGGGCCCGTACTACTGAAAGCAGAGGACCCATACTCGAAACAGGGAAAATTCCAGAGGTTCTGAGTAGCAGATTGAGAGGAGATAACATGGTTCGGGTACCATGATTCATAGCAGATTGATAGGTGATCACATGGTTCGAGTACCATGATTCGTGGAGGTTAGTGCTTCTGGTTTTACCAGCTGTCCCGTGGTGGTTGATTAGTCTGAGATCAGATGATAGAGTGTGGGGCAAGAGGGCCATGTCGAGCAAGTTTTAATGGAGTATACCTTGAAAGGGAAATCGAGTTCGTTTCCGAGGGATTTTATTGGTAAGATGTTAGTTGGACTTGCAAGGCTCGGGGATGAGTAGAGAAGATGCTTGTTGGAGGATCGAGGTCTGAGTCGAGCCATCGGCTGAGGGATGAGACGTCACCTTCTGCGGCAAGATTTGCGTTGTTCCCGTTTTTCTGGGACAAGTGAAGGAGATATCGAGTTTCCGGTTTCAGAGTTTGGAGGTAAACCCCGTGGGGTAACATATGGTGGTGACCTTTTCACTGGGGTATTTGGGCAATATGTTTGCTGCAAGGTATTCCTTATGCCATGGGAGAACTATTAGTGGAGACTGAGATGAGGACAAAGAGATGCCTTAGTCGAGTCAGGCATGTTTTAGCAGCGGTTCCAAGTGATCAAGAGGAGTATACTGGGGCAGTGGTCCTCGTTGTTATGTTGTGTATCGGCCGTGAGAGTGAGGTCTCGTGCTTTGATGATGATTCCCGTATTGGGAGGCTGGTCGAGGAGTTGGAGATGAGGTGTATGATAGTGAATTATTTCCGAACCGTGAGTCAGGATTATTTCGGAACAGTTGGGGTATCCGACGGTGTGTCGGTCTAAGGCTTCGAGATGACTAGAGGCAGTCATGTCGAGAGGATTCTGAGATTTTTTTTCTGAGTTACGGGATATTTGGAGTTGCTTGGTTTCCATCGGGAAGATCATTGATGTGATTACGTGGTACGTTCCAAGAGTTAAGTGTGATGTACCCGGTGAAACAGTCTGTGGAGTAGACTGTGGGTATGCCAATTGGTGATGGTTCGAACCCTGAGTGGGGGAGGACTGAGTATTTTATTGAGAAGATCAGCAATTCGCTCAAGTGTAACTAGTTATGGAGATCTGCGGTGCGGGCACATGAGACCTGAGTTATTGGTGGATGAGGCGAGGTGCAAGGTTTGCAAATGTTGAGTTCGAGGCGGTTGGGTCGCTGATTTCAGGGTGTAATTGCTGAGATTTGTGGGTATCAGTTGTGATTTATACTCCAGGAGGGGCAGCAGTTGATTTGTCAACCAATTGCGGAGTCGGTATGAGTAGTTACGTATGGATGGTGATCAGTAGAGGATGTAGCCTTGGATTTTCTTCAGCATGTTTTCAGTCAATGACGAATTCTTCCATGTTTCAATCGAGAGTTGGAATATTCCGAAGTTACGTTTTGTGTGAAATGAAGATTAGTTATGAAATGGCGAGTGACGTATCAGGTGTCTACGGTCCCAGTGGGGGCCTTTTTAGCTAATTGACCTTAAGCGAGATTATCTAAGAATGTGAATTGCAGCAAGGGAAAGTGTTGGACATGGCGGTTGTTGTCAGGAGTAGTGATGCATAATTTGGGTAGGTGTGTGCACCTATCTATATGGGACCGCGAAGCATGATTTAGTGAATGCAGTGTGGTGTCGACTTGAGGGTGAGATTGTGGGGTGATAAGAGGGTGGTGTGATACTTCAGGGAGACGTAGTATTCATCAGTCAGCGAGAGGGTGTTGTGATACTGCGGGGGGCTGTAGTATTCACCAGTCAACGAGTGGGTGTTGTGATACTGCGGGGAGCCATAGTATTCACCAGTCAGCGAGAGGGTGTTGTGATACTGCGGGGAGCCATATTATTCACCAATCAGCGAGAGGGTGTTGTGATACTGCGGGGAGCCGTAGTATTCACTAGTCAGCGAGAGGGTGTGGTAATACTGCGCGGAGCCGTAGTATTCACTAGTCAGGGCATGACACAGGGGAGTTCCTAGGCTTGTGTAGCCTCATCAAATTGAGTCTGTAGGATCTTGGTGGTTGAACCAAGGGAGAGACCGAGGTCTCCATATTTGTCAGGAATCGTTATATTCTGAGTTGAGTCGTGGTTATCACAATCGAAGGGAATCGGAGAAGTGGTGTATGCGTGGATTGCGAATCTTGGGTCATGAGTTGAGTACCAGATTGGAATTGAGTGGTTCCAATTTTGTTGTTGAATCCGAATCTAGAGCTTGAGTCTGGATTTGTTCGTGTGTTTAGTAGGCAAGATCAGGTTTCGGATTCGTAGATGGGTTCATTTTGAGAAGTATTGTTCTCCATCAGATGTATTAGACCAGAGTGAGTTAGTTCGTCGGTATGGGAAGAACCGCGAAACGTATGGAATCAGTGGTTGATAGACAACAGAGTTCGAAGGTGAGACGCTTTCAGATAAGTTGTAGTATTCGCTTGGGGTAAAGCGAACTACGTGACTTGTGTGTCGCGATGAGTTGAGATAGCTATTGTGAACGGGAGGGTTGTAAAGTCATTTTATTGGGTGTGCAAGGGGTAGCCGTTGGAGGTTCAACCGTTGGGTAGGGAGCTAACCTGGTACTCAGAGTTGGGAGTATTTTATCCGAGTCTGTTATTCGATGAGCGATTATCAGGGTGATATTCTGCATGGGCGGTCTGACGGGGAGACAGACCACTATAGTTTTCCAGTTCTGGAGAGTTAGAGCCGATACCTCCACGGGAAAAAGGGGCCCGTCCTTCTTCGGCTTGGGAAATTCTATTTTGGTTTCGGATGTCTTGGGAGAAGGATCGTTGAATGTTAAGAGATTTTCCGGTTGTGCTTCTCAGGTTATTTGTTTCGATCTATGCGAAGAAAAAGAATGATTTCGAGGGCGACATCTAATTTAAGTGGGGGAGAATTGTAACATCCTGTTCCGGATTGTTTTGTGATTTAAGGCCCGTGGGCCTTAATCCGAGTATGAGGAGGTTTTGAGGCTTTGAAGGATAAAGTTTTAGGCCTTTTTGGGATATTGGTAAGGTAGGTTGTGTGATAAAAGAGTTCGATTTGTGCTTTAGAGCCCAAATGTATTGTTAAAGGCGTTGGTGCGGACTTTTCATGAATTTTGGATCTGAGTTCGAGTGGGCTTTAGGAGGAGTAAAGTTGATAGAAGTGTAGGGCTTCTCGTTACCTTTTCGTGGATATAAGGATCGTCGGAAATAGATTTATAACAAAGAAGTTATGGCCTTCAGAAGTTTTGTGGTTGCAGGCTTAGCCGTGTACGCTGGGCGTACACAAAGCGTATGATGGGCGTACAAAAAGCGTACGCTGGGCGTACTAGTTCAGAATGAAGTACGCTGGGCGTACTGGCCAGGGATGGTTGCGAATGTTCTTCGGAGTACGTTGGGCGTACCATATGTACGCTGGGCGTACGCTGATCAGACCTGAACCCAATTTTAGGGTCTTGGACCCTATTTAAGCTCCTTATATCTTCAGCCTCCATTCCTCTAAACCCTAGAAATCGACCCTAAGCCTCCATTGGAGTGATTCTTGAGCTTTTTGGTGATGTAGTGAAGTTTTTGGTGCTTATTGTGGAAGAAGGAGTTCCTTGAGGAAGCATTGCTTGGCTTGGAGCTTGTGGATCCAAGCCCTAATCATATTGATCTAGCTCCAGGAAGCATAAAGTTTGAATCTTGGTGGCTTTCTTATGTGGATCTAGTGGGGTGATGTCTTGCTATGTGTGTTCTTGGAGTAAAGAAGAAGCTTTGGAGAAGAAGGAGTGAGAGTCCAAGCCCTTGGATCTGAGCATATCTATGTTGGAAGCATCATAGAGGTATAAAGCTTCAACCTTTCTCACTCTTTTGATTTGTGCATCCTAGTGGAGTATTTTAGGGTTTTTGTCCAAAAGTTGGAGACTTTATGAGTTATTGAGCTCCAGAGACTATGACCAACACCTTTGAGTGTATATAGTGGTG
The DNA here is from genome assembly GCF_052849685.1 of Lactuca virosa. Lineage (NCBI taxonomy): Eukaryota > Viridiplantae > Streptophyta > Magnoliopsida > Asterales > Asteraceae > Lactuca > Lactuca virosa. Next base: position 116,959,594 of record NC_136431.1, read on the forward strand.
TTGTGTATCACGAAACTCATGTCATAACTTTTCCAAACATTAGAATTACATTATTATACAAGAAAAGAGGATCGAAGTTTACGTGAATCTGTTAAGTCACTTGTGAGACTTTTCTTCGTCGTACCTACCTAGCGTACACCGTAAGTCCTGTAGTTATAACCATATTCTCGTGGAGGGAGAGCGAGGTAATTGTGTATAGATCTACACGGGATTGACACCCCCACACCTGAGCTGTTCGCTACAGCTAGACGAGGCCAGTCTAGGGTGACAAATATCTTACCGAAACTGACGCCTGAAGAACGTCATGACAAGCATTTTAGTCGTATAAAGCATGGTTGTAACGACTCACACAGGGATTAATAATGATATTTTCGATTTACGAAATTATACACTTCACTGGTTTTATAAAATATAAAGTTGTGCTTCACTTATGTACTCTACTATCACCACTCTAGTCTTAGGGTTTTTAAGACTACACTTTTTCACAAAACATGAAATATGGGATTTTTCTGGGAATACACACTCTTTTTACTTACAAACAAAGGAAAACAAAGGGCACGCATGCAATTATTCACAGTTTTAGAACGAAACTACAAACCATCTTTTTCACAGGAAATATCAGATTTTCTGCAGTTTTACAAATTATTATGTAACATCCTGTTCCGGATTGTTTTGTGATTTAAGGCCCGTGGGCCTTAATCCGAGTATGAGGAGGTTTTGAGGCTTTGAAAGATAAAGGTTTAGGCCTTTTTGGGATATGGGTAAGGTAGGTTGTGTGATAAAAGAGTTCAGTTTGTGCTTTAGAGCCCAAATGTATTGTTAAAGGCGCTGGTGCGAACTTTTCATGAATTTTGGATCTGAGTTCGAGTGGGCCTCAGGAGGAATAAAGTTGATAGAATCGTAGGGCTTCTCGTTACCTTTCGTGGATATAAGGATCGTTGGAAACAGATTTATAACGAAGAAGTTATGGCCTTTCAGAAGTTTTGTGGTTGCAGGCTTAGCCGAGTACGCTAGGCGTACACAAAGCGTACGCTGTGCGTACTAGTGCAGAAGGAAGTACGTTGGGCGTACTTTGCAGTACGCTGGGGGTACTGACCAGGGATGGTGGCGAATGTTCTTCGGAGTACGCTGGGCGTACCATATGTACGTTGGGCGTACGCTGATCAGACCTGAACCCTATTTTAGGGTCTTGGACCCTATTTAAGCTCTTTATTTCATAAGCTAACCCTAATATCTTCAGCCTCCATTCCTCTAAACCCTAGAAATCGACCCTAAGCCTCCATTGGAGTGATTCTTGAGCTTTTTGGTGATTTAGTGAAGTTTTTGGTGCTTATTGTGGAAGAAGGAGTTCCTTGAGGAAGCATTGCTTGGCTTGGAGCTTGTGGATCCAAGCCCTAATCATATTGATCTAGCTCCAGGAAGCATAAAGTTTGAATCTTGGTGGCTTTCTTATATGGATCTAGTGGGGTGATGTCTTGCTATGTGTGTTCTTGGAGTAAAGAAGAAGCTTTGGAGAAGAAGGAGTGAGAGTCCAAGCCCTTGGATCTGAGCATATCTATGTTGGAAGCATCATATAGAGGTATAAAGCTTCAACCTTTCTCACTCTTTTGATTTGTGCATCCTAGTGGAGTATTTTAGGGTTTTTGTCCCAAAGTTGGAGACTTTATGAGTTATTGAGCTCCAGAGACTATGACCAACCCCTTTGAGTGTATATAGTGGTGTTGTGTCATCAAAATAAGGTCTTGGATGTTGAGATTGAGCCATGCATGAGTTATGAGCATTTTGAGCTAATAAAGTGAGAGTTTTGGTGTGTTTGTAACCTTATCAGCCATGCAAAGGCTTAAAGTCACTGACTTTATGGAGTAAGAGCCATTAAGGAGTCCAGATCTGGGATTTGAGTTAATGTCTTAACTGATTAAGACCAAATGAGTAGAAAGAGTGAATCTGGGGAGTACGCTGAGCGTAATTCCTGTACGCCCCACGTACTGCCCCGGTGTCCCCGATGGCCAATCTGGATTCGTGAGTACGCTAAGCGTACCAAGGGAGATACGCCCCGCGTAACCTCACTGTGGACTATTGGGCTAAGTCTCATTTTTGGGCCTTGAGCGTTGGGCCTGGAGTTTGGGCTTGTGTAATAGAGTTTTGGACCAGAGGATTATATATAAGTGTTTTGGGCCCTTGAGTTGAGCTTGCCACTTAGATTTGAGATTTGGGCCTCGGGATAGCCCGTTTATTATTGGGCCTTGATGGGCCAATGGGTATTAGGTTATGGATGGGCTGGTTAGTGGACTTCCTTTAGACCTAATGAGTAAGAGTCTGGACTTAGTCCCTAATTGGGTTATTTGTGAATTTGGCTCAGAGTTAGAGGCCGGTGCGTAGCAACAGCGTATAGGGGCTGTTCATCATTCAAGGTGAGTCTTCTCACTATACTTACCATGAGTGGTATCTTTGTGTGACTGAGATGTCTTATGTGTTTATATTGAGTACTGTGATATCCTGTGTTATGTCTATGTGATTTATGCTATGTATTACTCTGAGTTACTGAGTTAGGACCAGAGAGTCCACCCGATTTGTGGGACCAGAGGGTCCCACTGAGACACATTGACCAGAGGGTCTTATCTGAGTTATAGCCATGAGAGGATAAAGAGATATGTGTGGTATTTTGGGGAACTCACTAAGCTTCGTGCTTACCATGTTATGTGATATGCGTTTCAGGTTCTTTTCAGGATCGCTGGAAGACACCGACTTGATTGTACACACCAGAGAAAGAGCTATATTTTGAGGATCCTGGATTATTAATTATAGAGTTGTGTTTTGTAAATTAAATAAATGAGATTTTTGTGAAATGTGTTATGAGATTTATGTGAAAATAAAATGAAAAATTTGTTTAAAAAATTACTTTGTTACATATTACAATCAAAGACGTTACAATTTTTTTTATACAAATATGCTTATGAACTCACCAACTTTATAGTTGATGCTTTTTTGTATTCTCAGGGACTCAGTGAGCAGGTATCCGGGCTATGGATTTTGGATATTTACTACATTTTGGAATATCATATTTACTGTCACTTTTGTGTAAATTTGTGAACAAATAAAATCTGTAAACAATGTATGTTGGCATCTTTAATGTATGATGATGGTTGCTATGTTTTCAATTATATTCAATTGTGATGATACAATACAATGAAGTCATCCTCCCCCGGACGTTTCCGCCTTCCTGGTTCGGGGGTGTGACACCGTCTTCTGTACATCCTAATCCCTGACCCTCATCTGATGGTATCCTGACCGAAAATCAATCTTGGAAAACCAAGATGCACCCTGAAGCTGATAAAATAGATCGCCAATGCTCGGAAGTGGGTAACGATTCTTCACCGTTAGCTTGTTCAGTTCCTGATAATCGATACACATCCTATACAATCTGTCCTTCTTTTTCACAAACAGAATCAGAGCTCCCCACAGAGAACTGCTTGGACGGATAAAACCCTTGTCTAGAAGCTCCTATAGCTGCGTAGACAAATCATGCATCTCAGGCGGTGCTAGGCGATACGGCGCCTTAGATATCGGAGCCGAACCAAGCATCAAATCAATCCGAAACTCAACCTGCCTCTCAGGAGGCACTCCCGGAAACTCCTCAGGAAAAACATCGGGAAAATCCCGCACAATGGGTACCCTGCTCAACTCTGACGTAGCCTCAATCCGTGTATCTAAAACATAAGCCAGAAACCCAGAACTTCCCTGCTGTAGAAACCTCCTGGCCCTCGCAGCTGAACAGATAGCTGGTCCATGTGAAGCTCTCTCACCAGAAATAACCAGTTCTCCCCCACTTGGGGTTCGAACTCTCACGAACAGCCGCTCACAATCAATCACGACCCCATTGGGCCCTAACCAATCCATCCCGATGATCACCTTCAATCCCCTCAAGGGAATCAGTACCAAATCGATAGGAAACCTCTAGCTGAACATATTCAGAACACACCCTCGGAAGACCCTCGAAGCACTCACAGTACGGTCATCTGCAATCTCCACCTCCAGGGGAGAACTAAGAGTTCCCAGAGCATCTTAAAACTTCTTGCTAATCGCAAGAGATACGAAGGATCGAGTAGCCCCGAATTAAATAGGACATGGGAAGACAAACCATTGATAAAAAAGGTCCCTATACAAGATCATAATAGACATAAGCATAATTAAAAGAAACAAATAACGATAAGGTTACAACACATACCAGTCACAACATCCGATGCTGCACGGGCCTCATTAGTGGTCAACTGGAAAGATCTACTCTTCACCCTAGGGGTCTCCGCCTTGCCCTGGCGGTTGTCAATAATCCTCAAGGTGGCTGACATAAGCGCCACCACTGCTCCCCCAGATAATCTCGGAAAACCGGCCTTTTTATGGCCGGTCTGATTACAATGGAAACAAATAAAACCCTTCTTGGGGAAATCCCTGCTCATGTGGCCCGACTGGCCACAACTGTAACATATTGAGCCTGCTGTCCGACAAGCCCCACTGTGCGGCTTGTCGCACTTGGCACAACGGCCCCGGCCTTGCTCGACTCTGGTGTGGGTATCAGAGGTCTTGGGCCTCTTGTCCGGACCCACGGCTGTCTGAACCTGCTCTAGCTTCCACTTCTCTTGTAGCTCCAACTCAATCTCTCGCTCACTAGCCTTCTCGATCATATCATTTAAGGTCTTACACCCCGAAAAGCTCACGAACTCCCTAACATCATCCCTCAGCATAGCATGATATCTTGTCTTTCTCATATCCTCGTCTGCCACATTTGTGGTTCTCGGCCGAAGAAGAAAAGAGAGAGGAGAAGAGAGTGTGAAGTGATGGATGCTTGGAAATATGGGAAGGGTGCATGGATACCCCATGTACAATTGTGAGGTGGCAAGTAAAAAGTCAACTCTTCCCCCCATTTGTGTAGTTGGGCCGAGAGAAGGGGAAGGATGAAAAGAAATTGGGCTTTTTGGGCTTAAGTCCAAGATATGGGCCCAATTTACATCAAAGTATGAGTCTTATGGCCTTTTTAAGTTAATTAGATTTGTTATGGCCCCCTTAGGGTATTTTATTTCATTCTGGGCCTATTATGGCCCAAAATGTTAAAATAAATGAAAGTGGGTCCAATTAGAGTCCATATAGGAGTTCTAAGCCCAAAATAGTCAAATTGGAAGCTTATTGGTCCATTAGGCCCAAATAAGAAAATCCTAATCCAAAATGGACTTAAACCGGGGTTTCTAGGGTTTCCAATTCTTTGTTGACTATTTGCAGTGCTTGTATAAAGTGTTTGATGGAAGTTTGTTGTTATTGAATAAGCATCATACATGCTTTCACATTTTTGGTTCACAAATGTTATCATTGTTGTTGTTACAAAGCATCAAAATTCCTAGTTGTGACAATTAAATCGTTTCTCCCTTGGCTCATTTTCTCCTAAATCCCCTTTGTGCATAAGTTTAGGAAAGGATTCTTGTGTCTAAGCCAAGATATGAAGTTGTAACTTCAGATCTGGACTCCCCTTGGCTTCTAGATTCATAAAGCCACCAGCCTTGTCTAGTATGAACCTTCTCTCAAGGATGTGATTTCATTGCAAGCTTAGATGTGCCATCTTAGGGTCTTAAAGCCTTGCATGCACGTAAAGTTTGCAACTTTACGTGATAAGCATGCCTAAGGAAGTTGGATCTGCAATTTGGGGCCTTGGCATGGCTTAGAAAGTGTCTGCATGGAAAAAGGGCTGAAGAGGCTCGGCGAGTCATATGAAGATAGGCATTGAACTCGACGAGTTGGATGAACAACTCGGCGAGTCCGATGAATATTTCCGTAGACTCGACGAGTGGATGAACAGCTCGGCGAGTCGGTTAAGGTTTCCCCAAGTTATGTACACGTGTGTAACCGTTGAGTTGCGAGAAGGAAACTCGACGAGTGGCCTTAGGGTTTTCGATCATAAACCAAAGGAACTCGCCGATTCACTCCGGTGACTCGGCGAGTGGGCAAGTACTTCAAGGAACTCGGCGAGTAGCCGAGTGTACTCGGCGAGTTAGGGTCAACATTGACTGTTGAGCTTGACTAATGACTTTGACTTTGACCAGGGGTCGACTAGTTGGTTCATGGAGTACCATGTAAGGTTGAGGACTTATGGATATATTCGTATTATGGTAATAGGTGGTGGAGTCTTTAGCAAGTGATCCGAGAGTTCGAGTTTATCTACCGAGTCGACATCTGCAAGGTGAGTTATCCTCACTATATCGATAGGGTCTAAGGCACCAAAGTCGGCCCTTTAGTTGTTATTGTTATGGTATGCTACATGTGGTTATGATCTGTTAGATCGGAATCAGGATAGACAGTATGTTATGCTCTTATGATCCGTAGGGATTGATATGTTAGTGACATGCTAGGTCAGTGCTCTAGTTATGAGAGATTGCTATGATTGGTGATCAGTGAGAGAGATATGTTGATGTTTGTATATGCATGTATATGTTAGTTATGCGCACATGGTTATTTTCTTGTTGCTTGGGTTGAGGCTGTCCTGCTTTGTGCTGAAGGCCAATACACCCTATGAGCGGTCCGGGGAGACTGTAGGCCCACGTGGCGGTCCAGTTATGCCAAAGGCTCGGGACAGATTTAGATAGACTGTAGGCCCTGCAGGGCGGTCCAGTCAGGCCGAAGGCCCAGTATGCTTGTTGTTGTTTATCTGTTATTGATATGGTATTACCGGTGGGGTATTGGTATTTTGGGGGTAGCTCACTAATCCCTCGGGCTTAGAGTTTTCAGTTTATTGTTTCAGGTACTTCAGGAGATCATGGCAAGGCGAAGGCGTGACCGTACTGCTCCTCATCCTTATGATCTGGTTATTGGGACACTCTGATGAATAATGATTGAAAACATTTTTGTAAACAAATATTGGGACACTCTGATGAATAATGATTGAAAACATTTTTGTAAAAATATACTATCTGGTTTTATTTATGATTGAAAAAGTTTAAATTTGGCATAAAATTTTTGGATGTTACAGTTTTCTATCCCCTTTTTGGGTTGCTTTCAACATAGGAAAGGATAGTGTGATGTTGGTGTTTATGAAAACGTTTGAGAGAGATTTTGGGAGAGATTTGGGGTAGAGGTTCGTAGAAAGATTTTTAGAGAGAGTGAGAGTCTAGAGAGATGGTGTATGTAGTTTTTCTTATGGTTTTACCCCGTAGTGTTAGGATTATGATCTCCACTATATTGTTCTATAAGTTTTCTCTATCCTTATAGAATGCATAGTTATGTTTTATCGATTTGTTACACCACTCACCCTATTTAGGGTTCAGATTGTTTAACATAGGAAACTTTCAAGTGATACTTTGTATTATAATAGTAAATTGTACATTAGGAAATATGACATAACCTTAACCTACAAATACAAGTTGGGTTGAATTTGTTGACTAAATTGACGGTTGTCACATCATCCCCCCGTTAGAAGGAATTTTGTCCCGAAATTTTCTTTGGAGTAGCCTTCAAGAACTAGGGAAAAGATGGGGGTACTTTTGCATCATCTGATCTTCGCGTTCCCAGGTGAACTCTGGTCCTCGATTGGCGCTCCATCGGACCTTCACAATGGGAATGCGGCTTTGCTTGGTTCTCTTCACTTCTCTATCCATGATTTCAACTAGTTCCTCAACGAAATGGAGATTTTCATTCACCTCAATTTCGTCAAGCGGGACAACGAGAGTCTCGTCAGATGAGCATTTCTTTAGGTTTGACACATGAAAGACAGGGTGTACATTGCTGAGCTTTGGTGGAAGTTGCAGCTTGTAAGCCACCAGACCAATCCTAGCAAGGATTTCGAATGGCCCGATGTATCTTGGATTTAATTTTCCCCGCCTTCCAAATCGTATCATCCCTTTCCATGGAGAGACCTTGAGCAGTACGCGATCACCGACTTGGAATTCTAGGGGTTTCCATCGTCTGTTAGCGTAGCTCTTCTGTCGGTCTCGAGATGCGTGGAGACGTTCCCTGATCTGAACAATCTTCCCAGTCGTTTCTATGATAATCCCGGGCCCAGTGAGAGTGCGTTTTTGGTACCTGCCCTTTTGCCAATTGTGTGTCTCCCACCTCCGCCCAACAGAGAGGTGATCGGCATTTTCGTCCATAAAGGGCCTCAAAGGGGGCTACCTTGATGCTGGTGTGTTAGCTATTGTTGTACGAGAATTCGATTAGGGGAAAATGGGTATCCTATGCCTTGCCAAAGTCTATCACACAGGCTCGGAACATATCTTCCAAGGTTTGGATGGTCCTCTCACTTTGCCCGTCTGTCTGGGGATGGTAGGCGGTGCTCAAATCGAGCTGAGTTCCCAACGACCTCTGTTGCGATTGCCAAAACCGGGAGGCAAACCTACTATATCTGTCCGAGATAATAGATATTGGCACGCCATGTAATCTCACAACCTCTTTTATGCAGATCCGGGTTAGCTTTTCCATTTTATACGTTTCCTTAATTGGCAGGAAATGGGCGGATTTGGTTAACCGATCGACAATCACCCAGATGGCATCCAATCTGTCTGTCGTCTTGGGCAATTTGGTTATAAAATCCATTGTGATTCTCTCCCATTTACACTCAGGTATCTCCAGTTGTCGAAGGAGTCCCGAGGGCTTTTGATATTCTACCTTCACCTTGGCGCAAGTAAGGCACTTGCCCATGTAGGTAGCAATTTCTGCCTTCATATTCGGCCACCAATAATGTTGTTTGAGATCCAGGTACATCTTTTCGGACCCCGGATGGACGAAGTACCGTGTCTTGTGTGCTTCATTCATGATCACGTCTCTGAGTCCTCCGAATTTTGGGGTCTAGATCCAGTCCATGAGATAGTAAGCTCCGTCCTCTTTGATTGTGAGATTCTTGTCCATCCCACGCAAGGCTTCGTTTGCGATGTTCTCCGGCTTCAAGGCTTGCAGTTGAGCCTCATTGATTTGCGAAGACAAGTGGGAATGGATGGTCATCGTTAGTGTCTTTACCCGGCGACCCGAGTATTCTTTTCTGCTTAGGGCATCGGCCACCACATTGGCCTTTCCCGGATGGTACCTGATCTTACATTCATAGTCATTCAGAAGCTCGACCCATCGCTGCTACCTCATGTTTAGTTCCTTCTAGTTCAGGATATGCTGGAGGCTTTTGTGGTCTGTGAAAATGGTGCACTTTATCCCGTAGAGGTAGTGCCTCCAAATCTTTTGAGCGAAGACCACAGCTCCCAGCTCGAGATTGTGAGTAGTATAGTTTACTTGTAACACCCATAATCAGAAAGACCAAGAAAGGAAAGGAAAGCCCTAAGTCAAAGGAGTCAACTCGTCGAGTCCAAGGAATGACTCGGCGAGTCGAAACGGGATCCATGTGCAAGGTTAAGTGACCGACTCGACGAGTCGGCTAGTGTACTCGGCGAGTCTGGTCTGGGTTGGGAAACCCTAGTTTCGGGACTTGGCACCCTATTTAATCATCTCATTCTCATTTCTAGGGTTTCATTTACAGCCTCCACTGTCCAGAGCGAAACCCTAGTGTCCTCCATGAAAGTGTGAGTTATTATTGTGTGTTCTTGAGTGATGTGAAGTCTAGAAGAAGAAGAAGGAGTTGGAAGAGCTAAGGAGTGATTGTAGATCCAGAAGGAGTCCCTCTTCCTCATCACTTTCTGGTAATCAAGCTCTTACCTTGATCTATGGTTTCTTAGATCTCTTCATGCCCCATTTATGAGACTTTTGAGATCATTTCCAAGGCCAACCCGAGTATTGAGCCTTTGAGGACGAATATAGATTAGATCTGAGCATTTCTAAGCTCTAGAAGCTCTGAGTGAGAAGATTTACTCAGCTATGGTTTCCTTTCATGGCTTAGACCTCCATTATAGCTTTGATTTGGTGTTCTAGCCTCAAAACCCCTTGCATGCACGTAAAGTTAGCAACTTTACGTGCAATGCTAGCATAAGGAGTCCAGATCTATGAGTTATAAGTGTTGGAATAGACTGAAATCGACAGAATAGAGTTGTCTCAAGGAGGACTCGGCGAGTCAGCTCATGGACTCGGCGAGTCGGGTCGCAAAACCCAAACCCTTCTGTTTATGAGTTGGATCAGTGAGTGGGTTAGAGAAGGACTCAGCCAGTCTGTGCCCGTGATGGGTATGAAGATCATGGTACTCGACGAGTTCAAGGAGGAACTCGGCGAGTCCAAGGCAATCTCCTTAGCCGATGAAGATGGACTCGGCGAGTTGTAGAACAACTTGGCGAGTCGGTTGAAGATAGTCCCGAAGTGATTAGATGAAGGAGAACTCGTCGAGTTCTCGCTAGACTCGACGAGTGGAGTCGGGGTTGTCTGGGATTTGAGGAGCATGGACTCGGCGAGTTGGTAGAACAACTCGGCGAGTCGAGTCAACTGGAAGGTTGACTTTGACCAGGACCTTGACCAGAGCTGACTTAGTTGACCTCTGGAGGACAGTTTAGGCTAAGTTCTATTATTTGGTGTTAGTAGTTCGGTGAGCTAGGAGAGTAGCGCTTCAGAGAATAGTCGATTAGCAGCCAGAGGATTATCAGCAGAGTTCGGCAGTACAAGCGAGTTTCCTTCCAGCAGGAACGGGTCTACGGCCACAATGCCGGCCCGTTTAGTTAGCAGTAGTTCCGGGCTTCGGTCCGATGCAGTAGTTCAGTGTGCTTGATGTCTTTGTGATTCAAGCATGTTTTTGTGTTATGTGTTCCGGACTTCGGTCTGATGCAGTATGCAGTATATGTGTTTATGCTAGTAGTTATGATTATGCTATGCTATGTTCAGTCAGTTTCCGGACTTCGGTCCGATGCAGGGGGCAAGGCCCCAGTTAGTCCAGACTTCGGTCCGATGCAGGGGCAAGGCCCCAGTTAGTCCGGACTTCGGTCCGATGCAGGGGGCAAGGCCCCAGTTAGTCCGGACTTCGGTCCGATGCAGGGGGCAAGGCCCCAGTTAGTCCGGACTTCGGTCCGATGCAGGGGGCAAGGCCCCAGATAGTCCGGATTTCGGTCTGATGCAGGGGGCAAGGCCCCAGTTAGTCCAGACTTTGGTCCGATGCAGTGGGCAAGGCCCAGTATGTGCTTTATATGTTATTGTATGGTATGTGGTAGTTTGGGGGAGCTCACTAAGCTTCGTGCTTACAGTTTTCAGTTTTGGTTTCAGGTACTCAGTTTTCAAAAGAGGAGCCCGTGAAGATTGCAGTGCACACACCATTTGTTCAGCCTGGGATGTTTATACTCTGATATACTTGACAGTTGTTATAATATTTTGGGATACATTGTTTATGATTTTTATATGAGGTTTATCGACTATGGTTTTTATTATTAAATTAAACGAAATTTTCAGACTGTGTTTTTGGGATGTTACATTACTTCATGGGTCTTCAGTTGTTTGGATGCATAAGCTATAACCTTCCCACGATGCATAAGCACACAACCTAACCATTGATTCGATGTGTCGCAATATACCACGAAATCTTTCGTTCCTTCTGGAAGAGACAACATCGGAGCACTGCAGAGGGATTGTTTCAGGGCTTGGAAGGCAGCTTCTTGTTTTGTATCCCAGGTGAAGGGTACACCCTTCTGGGTTAGAGTGGTGAGTGGCTTGGCAATCTTGGAGAAATTCTGAATGAACCTCCGGTAATAACCAGCGAGGCCGAAGAATTGTCTGATCTCCATCGGGGTTTTTGGGGTTGCCCAGCCCTCAATGCTTTGATCTTAGATGGGTCCACGTGTGTCCCCTCTTCATTGAGCACGTGTCCCAGAAAATCCACTCTGCGGATCCAAAATTCGCACTTGGAGAATTCCGCGTATAACTTTTCCGCCCTTAGAGTCTCCAAAACCTGTCGTAGATGTTGGCTGTGTTCCTCCTTGCTCCGAGAATAAACCAGTATATCGTCAATAAAGACTATTACGAAGTTGTCAAGGAAAAGTCGGTAGACCCGGTTCATCAGGTCCATAAATGCTGCAGGTGCATTCGTTAGACTGAAGGGCATTACCATGAATTCATAGTGCCCGTAACGAGTTCGGAAGGCAGTTTTGGGGACATCTTCTTCTCGGACTCGCAGTTGATGGTATCCAGACCTCAGATCTATTTTTGAAAAGTAACTGGCTCCTTGTAATTGGTCAAATAGATCATCGATCCGAGGAAGGGGGTATCGATTCTTGACGGTGAGCTTGTTGAGTTCACGGTAATCGATACATAGACGAAAGGAACCATCTTTCTTTTTGACAAACAAAACCGGAGCTCCCCAAGGTGAGAAGCTCGGTCTTATGAACCGTTTGTCTAATAATTCGCTCAATTGACTGGAGAGCTCTTGCATTTCTACAGGGGCTAATCTATACGGTGATTTGGCAATTGGTGTGGCTCCGGGTACCAGGTCAATTCGGAATTCGACCTGTCGTTCAGGGGGTATTCTCGGGAGGTCTTCAAGAAATACATCTGGGAAATCGCATACCTCCGGGATGTCCTAGATGCTCTTATCTTCCTTCTTTTTATCCACCATGTGGGCTAGGAAGGCTTGGTTCTTTTTGTGCAAACACTTTTGTGCCTTGATGCACGAGATGAGACGGAGATTTGCATCGGGTTTATCGTCGTAGATAATTAGAGTTTCGTAGTTGGGTAAGTGAAGGCGAACAACCTTCTCGCAACACATAATATAGGCATGGTGGAGGCTTAACCAATCCATACCGATGATCGCATCAAAGCTTCTAGTAGTAACCGACATTAAGTTGAATTGAAATGAGTGATTATTTAGTGTTATCGTGCACCCTAGAAATACGTCGTTGGTTGTTTCAGTTTTCCCATTAGCCATCTCCACCGTGAAGGTTTCGTTTAACTTTTGGGAACTTTGATTTAGTAAGTGTTTAAATTTATGACTCACGAAACTTCATTCCTTGGACTCGACGGGTTTGGGTTTTAAGACCCGACTCGCCGAGTCCATGAGCTGACTCGCCGAGTCCTCCTTGAGACAACTCTATTCTGTCGATTTCAGTCTATTCCAACACTTATAACTCATAGATCTGGACTCTTTATGTTAGCATTGCACGTAAAGTTGCTAACTTTACGTGCATGCAAGGGGTTTTGAGGCTAGAACACCAAATCCAAGCTATAATGGAGGTCTAAGCCATGAAAGGAAACCATAGCTGAGTAAAGCTTCTCACTCAGAGCTTCTAGAGCTCAGAAATGCTCAGATCTAATCTATATTCGTCCTCAAAGGCTCAATACTCGGGTTGGCCTTGGAAATGATCTCAAAAGTCTCATAAATGGGGCATGAAGAGATCTAAGAAACCATAGATCAAGGTAAGAGCTTGATTACCAGAAAGTGATGAGGAAGAGGGACTCCTTCTGGATCTACAATCACTCCTTAGCTCTTCCAACTCCTTCTTCTTCTTTTAGACTTCACATCACTCAAGAACACACAATAATAGCTCACACTTTCATGGAGGACACTAGGGTTTCGCTCTGGACAGTGGAGGCTGTAAATGAAACCCTAGAAATTAGAATGAGATGCTTAAATAGGGTGCCAAGTCCCGAAACTAGGGTTTCCCAACCCAAACCAAACTCGCCGAGTACACTAGTCGACTCGTCGAGTCGGTTACTTAACCTTGCACATGGATCCCGTTCTGACTCGCCGAGTCATTCCTTGGACTCGACGAGTTGACTCCTTTGACTTATGATCTGGTTATTGGGACACTCTGATGAATAATGATTGAAAACATTTTTGTAAACAAATACTATCTGGTTTTATTTCTGATTGAAAAAGTTTAAATTTGGCATAAAATTTTTGGATGTTACAGTTTTCTATCCCCTTTTCGGGTTGCTTTTGTTGGAGAAGGTGTCTAAGTCCATAACTTATTTGGTATATACTTGACCCGACCCGGCATGGTCCATTTGGGTTGCACTTCACCCAAACTATTTATGGATAATTTTATGAGAATTGTATACTTACGATTTATTAATATATTATAAGTTATAATATATTAATATATAGTCATGTTATTTAATTAGTTTTAATCTTGAATTAATTATGAATTGATTTAGTGATTAAAAGGAAGACTAATTAAATCATGGGCTATTATATTTATATGGTGTGGGCTAATGCTCATTTGTTAATGGGCTAAGCTTATATGGAAGTCCATGGATGATCCATGGAGCTTTTAACCCATGGATCCTTGGAAGAGGAAAAGACATGGGTTATTAGGGTTTCACCCTAACCATGTACACTATATAAACAAGCTTATGTTGCATGAAAAACACCCTAAGTGTGTGTGTAATAGTGGTGGCCGAAATCTAAGAGTTAGTATACTCTCTCATACATTTTCCAAGTTTGTGGTGATTTGTGATTTCCATTTGAGGCATTCACATTATTGGTGCTTGGCTCTCAAACTCCAAGGAATCAACAGTCAACAAAAGGTATGTAATTCATCTAGTTCTTTTATGTTTAAAAGTATCCCATGCCATGCTAGATAGGTTATAAACCTTGGAAATTAATATTTTGCATGTACCTTAGACAAACATAGATAAAGGTTTAATAGGGTTGCATGTACACTTAGGAAGTGTTAGAATGCTCAAAACCCAACAGCTTTCAACATAGGAAATGATAGTGTGATGTTAGTGTTTATGAAAAAGTTTGAGAGAGATTTTGGGAGAGATTTGGGGTAGAGGTTCGTAGAGAGATTTTTAGAGAGAGAGAGTCTAGAGCGATGGTGTATGTAGTTTTTCTTATGGTTTTACCCTGTAGTGTTAGGATTATGAACTCCACTATGTTGTTCTATGAGTGTTCTCTATCCTTAAAGAATACATAGTTATGTTTTATCGATTTGTTACACCACTCACCCTATTTAGGGTTTAGATTGTTTAACATAGGAAACTTTCAAGTGATACTTTGTATTATAATAGTAAATTGTACATTAGGAAATATGACATAACCTTAACTTACAAATACAAGTTGGGTTGAATTTGTTGACTAAATTGACGGTTGTCACAGACGGCCTTTAGAACTCGTTACGACCATTACGAGTTTGTGGTGATGCCTTTCGGGCTCACCAATGCCCCAACGACATTCATGGACCTCATGAATCGGGTCTGTAGGCTGATGTTGGATCGATCGATAATTGTTTTTATTGATGATATTATGGTCGACTCCAAGACCAAGGAGCAGCATGAGCTGCATTTGAGAGAGGTTTTGGAGACGTTGAGGAGGGAGAGGCTTTATGCCAAATTCTCCAAATGTGAGTTTTGGTTGCGTGATGTGCAATTTTTGGGGCACATCATCAACCAGGAGGGAATCTTGGTGGACCCGGCGAAGATTGAGGCTGTGATGCGTTGGGAGGTCCCGAAAAACGCATCAAATATTTGGAGCTTCTTGGGTATTGTGGGGTATTATCGGAGATTTATTCAGGATTTCTCTAAGATTGTGGTGCCTCTGACCCGTCTCACCAAGAAGAATGTGACTTTTCGGTGGGGGCCAGAGCAGCAGGTGGCTTTCGAGACACCTTTGGTCCCTTCATCCTTATTTCTTACATAAGTGACACCATTTAACTAAAAACTTAAGGAACTTAATTTCTTCAAACATTGACCACTAAACCACCTTCTTTTAGTCATATGAACCTTGACTAAGTCAACACTTGATCGCTAATTTGAAAGTTGTCATAATTAGTATTAGTCCCTACTTACTTTTCTACTCCATATCTCCAATCACTTATTTTATTTAAAGTCAGATCATTAATTTTATAAAGCCTCATTTCATTATCTTATAATTAATTAGTTAATTAAGTTTAATTTCATTTTATTTCTAAAATTTTATTTTATCACCAAAGAGGGCAAAAATCATAGGCCTAATTTCAGGATGTTACATACTCATTGGATAAAGCCATATTACATACAATCTTGAGGAAACTCAAGATGTAGATGTTTAAAGAGTTTGTGACTATAAAGCATGATATGACATTGAAAAATGCTTAGTGTCTTAGTTTTATTAATGAGCTAAAGGAAATGAGTCGAGTCTCATATCTTTCTATTGTGGGATCTATCATATATGTCATGACATGCATGTACTAAGTATTATACCTCGTATGCCTTGAGCAAGACGAGTCGATATCAGATCAACACTGGGAGAATCATTTAATCGAAAAATATGAACATTCTTAAGTACTCTTTGGGATATTTACATCCTCTCTCCATCAAAAACATTGAAGATTTCAAAGGCTTCAAGGATATATATTCTTGATTCTTCTTTATATTTAGTTGCATTGGATTTGGTTAAACATGGATATGTTATTGGATTATGGAATCGGTTTATTTGTTTTGCTTTCGTTGTGCCTTTGTGGCTTTTATGTTTTGTTTTTATCTTCACAACCCAACAACGTCTAGGTGACTTAAGCTTTAACTCACTATTTCAAATTAGTTTTTTTTACCATATGTATTGTTCCTTGAGGTCTAGTGATTAATTAACCAAATATTCAAATGATGAAATACCAATGTCAACCATTCCCAATCTATTGATTTACATCAACTTTTATTTGTTTAAATTGTATTTCTCTTGTGTTAGCTTAATTAAATTCTTAATAATCAAAACTTAAAAACCTCTATTTTACTTTTATTGTCATTTTACAAGTATTTTTACAAAGAGTTTTTTATAGAGTTACAAATCCTCATGGATATGACCCCTTTACCATTATATGTTATCTAGTGTGCAAGATTTAGGGTATTTATTTGTTGGCATCGACAACCACCATATAATGTGTATCTATATATGCATTCATGAAATTATATTATTCTAAATCTATGTTTTTGAAGTGTAAAGGAGTATGATGATTTCAAATGACCTTTCATCATGAATATGTGCATTCATACTAGGATGAAAATGACTTCAGTTTGTCCAACCTAAAAGTCCATGAAAAATGATGTATTGATGACGTATATCCAAAAGTGTCAGATGACTTAGTGATGGTACTCTAGACACTGTCTCACTTGCATGTAAGGCTAGCTACATTGTATATAGATTTTGTGAGTGGGCACATTATCCTAGTTATGACTTATGTGTTTCTTGTAATAGATGAAAGTCGGACCCCTTTGCTTGGATACTCTCTCACAATGATGATGATGTGAGAAAATTTCTCACTTTATGGCTGTATGACGTGCAAGCTTGGACATATGAGATTAACTTGGGAAAGGGTTTGAAACATATTGCATTGCATCAACTATTTATTTATTTTTATTTTTATTTATTTGCTATAATGATGATATTTTGGATTATGATCTAATGACGATATTTGATTATGACACTAATGATGCTATTTGATTATGACAATAATGATGATATTTTGATTAAGACTAAATGATGGATAATGACATATGACTTTTATACTAAATGACTTGTGTTTTACTGATGCGTAAAAATTAAGAGTTTTCAAGAATTTAAAGAATTTCCTTAGTGAGGATGATTAAAGGCTCAACTTCATATCAAAAAGTTTTTCAAATGATTTTTGGGGAATTCTCATTAGTCAAGGGAATGTGCCAATTCCTTTGTCTTTAAAAGGTGTAAATCTCGGTATTACTCACTAGGTATTCCCAATACTTAAGCTATGTTTTGACACGTATTCAGAAAAGTAGTAAAAATGAAGATTTAGAGGAAGACTTGAATTTTTAGAAGGCCACAGTGTTATGTGGTTGCTTGAACTATTGTTTTGTGAACTATAACTATGAGACCTTATTTCCGCAAATGACGTTTTTAAAATCAAATAAATGATTTCAAAAAGATTTAAACTAAATAAATACAAAGATGAGGTGTTTCATTTATCAAACATTGAATATTTCATTCAACAAAAAATGTTACACTGGTAATTTTCTCATTTAGAATATCCATTTAGCAACATTACAAAAAATAACACGTTTTCATCCGGCTGCAATTCATCTAAAAAGCCTTCGAATCATTTAGCGCTAAATTAATCATATATTATCAAACAACCCATAATCCTTTTAGTGCTCACCCTCGACCTCTTTTTGACCCGACCATTTTCTAATTCTCTTTTCAGCCATGGATGCCTTTAATTTACATAAAATAGAAAACCAATTAAATCTTCAAAAAAAGAACATTAGACAAGTTGAGTAAATTATTGAAATCTGTTTAATTAACAAGTCAACACAAATAATTTATTAGTGTGACAAAACATACCTCTTTGTCCCAATTGGTTCTGTAACAAATCCAAACCAAGATAACCGTCTGGACTACTGTTCCCGTTAACATGCCTATCCATATACCCTGCAATTCTACAAACGTTAGCATCATATATGTACTTCATCAAAATAAAAAAAAGAAATACATTTGTTATGTAACTAATATGCTGATTAATAAAGTGTACGAACCTTTACACCCCAATTCGCTACAAATCCCAAAGTGAGTCCCAAAGGAATGCCAAAGATGTAATAACAAGCAATGTTTATATAAGCAATCACAGCTTGCCATCCTGCCCCAATTGCCACCCCTACATTATTCAACCATTTAGTAATGCAATATAAATTTTAAACAGTTTATAAATGATATTTTTATAATAAGATTAATTTTCAAAATAAAAATACTAACCAGAAAGTGCGGGTTGAATATTGTTAATGATAAGGCAAGCTGCTAGCAATGGGGTGAGAGCATATACAGCTTGTTGAACTTCTAAACTATCAGCAAATACAGCTGGATACTGATTCCGGAAAATGCCAAGAAAAATAGCGAACAAAATTCCCACCAGAAATGCAGAGATAACCACCACCACGATTGAGAATTTCGCTGTTCTTGGATGGGCTGCACCTAATTCATTTGACACCCTTACACTGCAATTTTTTTTTTTCAAATAAATATTTTTTTTTTTTAATTTATTTATTGTGTAAAAGAAAGTACTTGATTTGGAGAAATTTAACCTGATAGCGGCATTAAATCCAATTGATGCCATTACTGCCCACCCAAGAATGTTCATACTGCAACATTTGTTAGGAAAAAAAAATATAAAGAAATTGAAAACAAATTCATATAACTAAGAAATAGTAATTATGGACATAGTACGAACCATATGGATAAGGCATCGACTGCAATTTCGGCGTTTTTTATATATCCAGCAAAAAGTATCAATGCCATAAAATACCAGACTTCCAAGCTACACCAAATTTTTACAACATATCATTATCAAGTTAATCAGCTTATTTACATTCATAAACTCTCTATTTATTTCTGGAAGGACTATTTCGAATGTATAATATCAGGAACCAAATTTAATATTATGCCATTGTATCCTACTGACTTCTCTTTTCCTATGTTTCTTTATCTTTTTTTTTTGTTATATATCAATAAAAATGAAGTATTTTGTTTCAAAATTCCAGGTTTGTTCATTGGATTTTAAACATATTCTTGACATTTCATATTTTTATTTTTTTGTTATAATCATAAATGGCCCGTTCTAGATATTACGGTCATTTGTTCAAATCTTGAAATAATTTGTCGTTTTGGATTATTATTTTGTTCTTAACTATTTATAAGGTTAAAATTGAGATCTATCTATATTCTTTTAGAATGATTATTAAGCTTATTTTATGCCTAGGATAATTTTAAACAAATATATTGTGGTCTTTATGAATTATGGCCAACCATAATCAATTTATGCAACAAGAGGACAAATCTTTGACTTCTTTATACCATAATGGTATAAAGATGATATGTTTTTTAATTTATATATTTTGGATTTTTTTTAAACAACAAATCTAATTTATTCATAAACTACTCATAATTCTACCAATGTCTCGAAGAGATTTCTACCTTCAATTTCAAAGAGAAATGACAATATATGATACCGATGAGCTAGATGTAAAAATATGTAATAACAAATACGTTTTGTTCACAAAATAAATTTAAAATAAAAGCCTTTGTGAAAAAGAAATCCAGTTATTTAGTTATGACAGTATTTTATTTAAATAATATTTGAAGTAGTAAATAATAACTTATTATTAATTTATGATATGAAACCTTTTCAAATTTAATGTCAAAACAATAATGTTAATATTTAAATTTCTATCGCTACAATCCTACTGGTTTTATAATAATAGTAATAACAATAATAATGATATTAGTAATTAACTCCAATCGTCCAAATTTGATAAATATGAAATAACCAATTTGAAATATTGGAAACTTAATATTATCCAATTATTTTGGAAAAATAAAAACAATGCAAAATAAAATAAAAAATAACGTGTGAGATAAGTATATACCAAAAACAAAATAATCTTATACAGAGGGTGTGAGTGACACCCTCCATAAATAAAGCCATTTAATGAAACCCGACAAACGTGTGTAGCGGTTCTTTTTTGACTACAAGTCCAATTTTTTATTTAAATTTCTAAACGACATCCTTCTTGAACTCTTCAACGAATATATTATTTTAAAGGGATAAAATAATAACTCTATCTCAAGTCATTTGTTAAAAAAAAAGTTAAAACTTTTTTTTTTTCCTTTAACTAAAATTTTGTTTGAATATAACAATACTAACCATTTACGAAATATATCGGTAAACAATAAATTTGCAAATGATCTACTCTTGTTATATATTATTGATTTTTCGCTTTTTATATATTGTGAATTACTACTATTTTATTGTCTTAAGAAAGTTAAACTATCTTTAAGTGTGACACTTTTCTACATTACTAGACCCACAAAAATAGACTTTAATAAAACAATTAGAAAAAGACAGTTTACTTTAATACTTTATTCAATTTGAAAATTCAAATATTATTATGGACAAAATATTATCCTAAGAAAACTAATTTAATATATTTATTAATAAAAGCAATTTATTAAAAAATATATTCATGGACTATCAACCACTACTTTGTTTAAAACGTATTTAATACGATCAAACACTTTAAATTTAAGAAAAGTGTTCAATTTGTCTTACCATAGCATGATAGCTGATGCAAGAGAAAGCTTCACAAAACTCCATAGATTACTGAAAGCTTCCCAACTAAACCCTGACCATGCTCGACCACAAGTCCCACTGAGAATATAAATCATCTGAGCAACCACCATGAACCACCATGAAAGGTTAAGCACCAAAGCTCCACCCCATAACCCCCACCCCAACTTCAACATCAACAACCAGCTAAAAAACGTATGAAGAACAAGCGCCACCGCAGATATGTAAGCCATCACCATAATCTTACTCTGCGCTTGAAGAAACTTAGCAATCGGATAATTAAAAGCATAAGCAAACAGCTGCGGAATCATCCATAACGCCATCTGCCCCGCAGCCTGAGAGATATCTTCTGTTTGTCCGATGAAGAGGAGTAATGGAGTCGCGAAGATGTAGAGAAGCATCAGAATTAGACCAGTGACGAACAGAATCACCCACGATCTCTGCATATATACGCCCAACATATCCACTTGACCTGCTCCGAATGCTTGCCCACACAACGTTTCCAACGCGCTGCCCATTCCAAGCTGTAGATCAATCGTCAATCAGTTTGGGGAAATTCGATTTGAAATCGTTAATTTCGTTTGCAGAATCGACGACATCCGAAAGAAATTAGGGTAAATACGAAATACGAACCATGATTCCCAAAGAGAAACCGGCAATGACGGAGTTTTCGATGGAGACGGCGGCGAGATCTAGAGTTCCGACATGACCGGCGAAGGTTTGCGTGATGGCGCCAAGCGAGTATTGACAAATGGAAGTGAAAATCGCAGGGGCAGCAAGGTACCAGAGCTTCTTTGATTCGATTCCAAATTGAAGAAAAAAATCTTTTACGTCGTTTATCGGAGGGATATCTTCGACGTCGCCGGTGAAGTGAGT
Source organism: Lactuca virosa (assembly GCF_052849685.1). Classification (NCBI taxonomy): domain Eukaryota; kingdom Viridiplantae; phylum Streptophyta; class Magnoliopsida; order Asterales; family Asteraceae; genus Lactuca; species Lactuca virosa. The sequence continues at coordinate 116,981,415 of NC_136431.1, forward strand.
GTTGTGTGTGGGATTTTTGGAGGTAAGAAGCGGAGCTTCTGCGTTGCTCTCCATTGACTTACCAGAAAGCACTCACACAGAGTAGTGTGAGAGAGGGAAGAGTTGAAGAAAGCAAATCCAAATTTACGGGTAGCACACTACAACAGTATATTCCAAAAAGAAAAATGTTTAAATGTTTAAAATATTAGATTTGGTGGATAGATTTGGACCATTTGGGTGGATCCAAATAAATCTTACAGCATCCACAAATACAGAGCGATTGTGTTCTCTTCCATATGTTTTTATCGGTCTATTAAATAAAAAGGCTAATGTCATTATTAAGTAAAGCCAACTCAAAACATACTAAAATGGTGACTTTAAATTTTAACGTTAATGTCATTATTAACAAAGCCTAACTCCAATCATACAACATTAAAACATATTAAAATGGTGACTTTTTAAATTTTAACAATAAAATATAGTTTTTATTCCAATAACATATTAAAAGTTTATATTAAAAACATATTTTAATAATATTATAGTAAAAAAAACATTTTCTTTAGACAAAATTTCATTATTGGTTCTTGTGTTTTGCAAAATATCACACTTTAAATACTTTTATGGAAAACGTAATGCTTTTGGTGCCGGTGGTTTGCAAATTTCATGAATGGTCATTCTAACGTTAAAACTAACTCTTCAGTTGTTAGATTTTTATTAAATAACTATTTTATCCTTGTACCGAATCTATAATATACAACAAAACCTCAAGGACCATTTGTGTAATTTTATAAATTTAAAACTTTGTATATATATAAATTATACATATAAATTTTGTGTATATATAAATTATAAATATAAATTTGATATACATGTATATATATAATTTCAACAATTCGATAATTTTTTTTACCTTTTCAACCTTTTATTTTCAATTTTTAGTTTTTTATGGGTTTTCTAATGTTTTATTTGTTTTGATTGAATTGATAAACCTAAATTCGATAAACAATGTTGAAACCGTTTTTGATAAATTTTTTTTATTTGTGAATTGAACTGTTACTATTTTTTAAATTTTATGTCGTTACGGTTCTTGTTTTTTACTTGTATGCTCCATAGTTATTATCATTAACGATTTTAAGTTTGCATTTATATTATCATTATTTCACTTTTTGTTTTCTTTTTTTTATAAACTTTTGTTTTCTATGTAATGAAAAATAGAAAAAAAAGCTCAAACACAAAAATTGTAATATACATTAATATATTCATACATTTTACTTTTTGTCTTGTTATTTTTTATTTTTTGGTTTTTTTTCATATTTCTTTCGTATTATTTTTGATGTTTCGAGTTTTTTTGGGTTTTCAAATTGAAAAAATTTATATTTAATATTGATATATCATAGAGAAATAGGATTTAGTTTGCAAGTTACATTTAAAATTTTTTAACTAATATTCCTATTTTAATAATTATAAATCGCAAATATCACACATTGAAACATTAATCATAATATACTCGAATATATTCATACATTTTACACTTTTTGAAAAAGTTCAAAAAAAAAAGTTATCAAATTGATGAAAAATAGAAGGAAAAAAATTAAAAATTAAAAACACAAAAAAAATACGAAAAAATTATAAAAAAATATGAAAAAACCAAAAAAAGAAAAAATGTGTAAAATGTATGAATATATTAGAGTATATTACAATTTTGGTGTTTGAGATTTTTTTTTGGTTTTCTATTTTTCGTTACTTGAATCAAAATAAATAAAAACAATAAATAACTAAAATTATAAAAAAAAATAGAAAACAAAATGTCAAATAATGAAAATGATAAATGCAAACTTAAAATTGGTAACGATAATAACTATGGAGCATCTAAGTAAAAGGCATGAACCGTAACGACATAAAATTATATATATATATATATATATATATATATATATATATATATATATATATATATATATATATATATATAATGTTTTAATTCACAAATAAGAAAAATTAAAAAAAAACGGTTACGACATTGTTTATTGAATTTAAGTTTATTTATTTGAATCAAAATAAATAAAACATTAGAAAATTTGTAAATAACTAAAATTATAAAACAAAAGGCCGAGAAGGTAAAAAATAAGGTTATCAAATTGTTGAAACTCTCTCTCTCTCTCTCTCTCTCTCTCTCTCTATATATATATATATATATATATATATATATATATATATATATATATATATATATATATATATATATAAGTTCAATTGAGAAAATATAAAAAGTTAAGAATTGAGGAATCATTCTCAGTCACTTATTTATTTTTGCTGCAAAAGCCTCCGTCGTACCAGCGGAAATGGGAAAGGAATACACATGTGTTTCCCAACAAAACATGTTTATTAAACTATGCTAATCATTAACTTAATATATACAAAAAACATAGTTTTTTTCATTTTTTTTTAATTTTTAAGAAGCTATTTTTATCGAAAAATGATTTTAAATATACCAAAATTCATGATATTTTATTCTCTACAAATAGACATCCATATTGATATAGTTTTAAAATAAATTTTTTTTATATTTTCAGCTATCAATATTCATAAGTGAATAAAAATATATCAGATTTTTAGTACAGGACATTCGTTATTTACTTATGAATAAAAAATATGATTAATTTTTTTTACAGATTAAGTATCATTCATATATAAATATAACATATAATAAACTCTTTACAGCTTACATCAACTCTCATCACATGTTATATTCACATATGAATAAAACGTGTATTAACTTTCCTCATAAGTTATATTTATATACGAAGAACACATTTATCATAATTTTGTTATAATTCATTTGTTATTCATATATGAATAAGTAGTTTAAATTTTCAAAACATTTCATTTTTTTTAACATACTAATTTATATATGAATAACAAATGAACTGTAACAAAAATCTTAGAAATGTTTTATTAATATATGAATATAACATATGACGACAATTAATACACGTTTTATTCATATATAAATATAACATGTGACGAAAGATGATGTAAAAAAAAATATTTTAGGTAAGAAAACTTTATAACGTGTTATATTCGTATACAAACGATACTTCAACTGTAAAAAAGTTAAGCATGCATTTTATTCATTAGTGAATAATGAATGTATTGTAATAAAAATCTGATGCGTTTTTATTCACTTATAAATAACGATAGCTGAAACTCTAAAAAATAAATTTATTAATTTATCTTAAAACTATATAAATATAGATGTCTATTTATAGAGACTAAAAAATTATGAATTTTGATATATTTAAAATAAGTTTTCGATAAAAATAGCATTCTAAAAAAAACAAGAAAAAATATGTTTTTGTTTATTTTAAGGTAATTATTAGCATACTTTAAGGAAAAATGTTTTGTTGGAAAAACACATGTGTATCCGTTACACATTCTGCCGGTACGCCTAAGTGTTTTGCGGCAAATTAAATGTGTGGCTGAGAATAATTCATTCATTCTCAACCTTTTTTTCTCAATTGAACACTCCTATATATATATATATATATATATATATATATATATATATATATATATATATATATATATATATGACAAAACTGCAAAAATGGTCCATATGGTATGCTTTTATATATATATATATATATATATATATATATATATATATATATATATATATATATATATATATATATATATATATGACAAAACTGTAAAAATGGTCCATATGGTATGCTTTTTTTTTCTGAGCTTTAGTTCAAATCTCGACTTTTTTGGTTTCATGGTCCTTTTCAACTAGTTTCGTTGTGGATTTGGTCCATCGCTAAACTGAAATGACTGTAATACCCTTGGGGTATTTATTTTCTATTTTTCTTCATTTTTTTAAATCTAATATTTATTTTGTTATTTAAATAATTAAAAAATGAAAAGAACCCCGCCTCTCTCTCTCTCTCTCTCTCCTTCTCTCTTTTTCACACACACAGATCCGAACCTCTTTCTCTGCTTCTTCCTATAGAAACCTAAACACACATACACACTCTAAAGTAAAACACCCAAATCGAATGGAAACAACCTCATCAAATGTATGCTCAAACCGACGTGTAGTGTCTTTATTTACTTCAACCGCGGCCCAACTTGTTGGGGTTTCTGGAAAAGATTCAGCAGCCAAATCTGAGTTCTCCGGCGGCTATAATGAAATCGATGAACACGCACCACTGTGTAATTAAAAAACGACATACTCCTTTATGTTATTACAGAAGTATACAATCAACAAAACCAATAGAAATAAAACAAACAAAATTCCAATATATGTAATATACAAGAATCAATTTACAGAAAACATACTTGTATGATGACTACACAGAAAACATAATCACGAAATTGTACAGACTGAGGCCTGCTTTGCAGTGTCCTAAGACAAAATTTCCCTGGTAGGGATCTGTCAAGAGGATACAACAATCAACCAAGATCTTCTCTTGATTCTGTCGAAATTCACTATGTTCCCTTCATTGTTTGTGGAATACGAAATTATATGAGGAATTTGTGTGTGGTTTTTGTGAACCCGAAATCTGGTCTTTGGTGATCTATTTATAGATATAGATTGACTGTTTTTCCCTCCGAAAACTGCTAACCGAAAGTAACTGTCAAGACAGTTAAAACGAATTTAATAGATTTTTAATATAAATTAAAAGTCAAAATCGGAATTAATACACACACACACACACACACACACATATATATATATATATAATGTAACTAGTCAATGAGACCCCAAGATCCCCAAGGCCCAAGGCCAATCTTTTGAACATTAAATATATATATATATATATATATATATATATATATATATATATATATATATATATATATATATTAATCTAAGTCTTTCAAGACCAATTTGACTAGACCAATCACCAAATCCAACCCAATCCCTTTAGTCCAAGCCTTTGATCTAATTAGTAAACAACTAGTATGAGGCTTTTTAAGGGAGTATAAGTTTCCTCTTTCTTCCAATGTGGGACAAGTCCCACAGAGAAAGTTTTCCATTTAACAAAGTTTCAACACTTTATGTTGTGGATATATCAACAATCACTAAAAGAAATATATACACATAGAGAAATAGAGATTGAGATAGAGGGAGGAAGGAGGTGAGGTAAGCAAAAAGCGACCTTGTTGCTATTGTTTCTGGTATGGATCGACGGTGGTGGTTACGGTGTCGTTTCTGCCGGTGGTTGTTGTAGTGGAGGCCGACGACGACTATGATCAGAGGTGTTGATTGTGGTACAGAGCTGAAATTAATTCCTCCATCTTTTTTTTGCTCAGATTCATCAGACCCAAATTGTAGGTGGGTAACTATGGGTTTTTCTTCTTAAATGTGTATGTGTTCCGATCCCTGACCCTAATTTCATTTATTCACAGTCAGTGCAGTTAATGATTCCCATGTCAGAGTTCAAGATTTCGTCACTTAGATTTTCTTTATATGGAATGGCGAGTGGTGGCAGTAGCAACACATATGGAAATAGTCTTGATGACAATACAGATCGATGGCTTTTGTTCCCATTTGAAGAACTGAAAACGAACACATCAACAACTCTTGATGGACAACATGTTACGAAAGATAGTGATCAGAATGGTAATTCCAATGGGTTCTGGAATGGAATGATGGGTGGAGGCTCTTGGCAAAGAAATATATATATATATATATATATATATATATATATATATATATATATATATATATATATATATATATATATATATATATATAATTGTGTGGGTTTGAGGAAGAAGATAATGGCAGGCTTTAGTATGTGTAAATATGTTTTAATTACATGTGAAATGTGTCTATGTTTTGATTTTGAGAAGATAAATAATTTGTTGGTTTTTCTTTAGGAATAAGACGACGATTGTATGTGTGTGTGTGTGTGAGAGAGAGAGAGGCAGGTGGGCCCTTCTTATTTTTTAATTATTTAAATAAATAAATAAGTATTAGATTAATTGAAAGAAAAATAGAAAATAAATACACAAGAGTATTACAGTCATTTCAGTTTACCGAGAGACTAAATCTGCAACGAAACTAGCTCAAAAGAACCACAAAACCAAAAAAATCGAGGTTTGGACTAAACCTCATAAAAAGACAAAATTGCAAAAATGGTCCCTGTGATATGCATTTTTTTGGGGTTTTAGTCCAAACCCCGACTTTTTTGGATCGCTAGTCCTTTTGACCATGTTTGGTTGTGGTTTTGGTCCCTCGGAAAACTGAAAAGACTAAAATGCCCTTATATTACATTTTTTATATTTTTCTTATTTAATTTATTGTTTTATTAATAATAAATATGGCCCCACCTGCTGGATTAGGTGTCTAAGCTCATAACTATAAATGGTATGTACTTGACCCGATAGTAGCATGGTCCATTTCGGGTTGCCTTCACCAGAACAATTTGATAGATGGATATTTGAATAAGAGGTTATTTATGATTTATTAATATATTATAAGTATAATATATTAATTGAAAAATAATATTATTTAATTAGTATTGATCAAAAATTAATTTAGAATTAATTTAGTGATCAAAAGAGACTAATTAAATTGATACATATGGATTGGGCTAATGATCCATTATTGATTTGTGATGGGTTAAGTTTATGGATAGTCCATGAAGTGTTAGTCCAAATCAAATGCATGGATCATAAGCCTGTATGTGTAGATTAGGGTTACACATGACTCTTGGATTTCTACACATATAAATATGTTATCCAAAGCCCTAAAATCAATCACTACTTGCATTCCAAGAAGAGAAGTCGATTTTGAGTCTCCTTAGCCTCTCTCATATCTATTTAGTTGTTTATTGGTGTTTGTGACTTGTTTGAGGCACAACACTTGGGGTGCTAAGTTCTCACAAGGCCAAAGTCTTACTAGCTACATAAAGAGGTAACCTTCTAACCAATTTTATGATTCATATGTTAAATTGCGTATGCTAGTTTAGGCTTCATGCCTTGGATATCAATATTGCATGTATAATTAGAGAAAACTTAGATCCAAAGCAATAGGTCTGTATGTGCACCATAGGAATGTTAGAGTACATAAAACCCAACAGTGGTATCAGAGCCTAGGGTGTTTTCTATTATATTGATGCAAATGTGTGATTTTCAAAGTTGAAAAATGACTTTTCTGGCCACTGTCTGATGAACTCGACGAGTCCATATATGGACTCGACGAGTTGGATGAGTTTTGCCATGAACTCGACGAGTCCAAAGCCTGGCTCGACGAGTTGGCTCATTTGGTGGCAGATTTTTCGAGTTTTTGGCCTGTTTTGGATTAGGATCATTACCACAAACTGTTTTGGTTCATAAAATTTGGTTTAATTAGTATGCTAGTGTTTATCCCCATCCAAAACCATGAAGGTTATCAAATTCTAAGATAATTACTTGATTCTATGAAAAACTAATTGTTGGTAAATTTTGAAACTATCTTGAATATGAACTAGGTCAAATTGGTAAATGATGAATTATATGATAATTGGATTAGTTTAATTTGATCTATGTGTTCTTGAAAAAGTTCCATAACTTGTCCTTAAGTTATAGAATATGAAAAGTCTTTAGTTTTGAAACCATTAACTATTGTAAGTTATAAAATTCAAGAGAACTTGAAAGGTTTCATAACTTGTCCTCAAGTTTGGAATTTGAAAGGTCTCATTCATGGAACTTTAAAATCCATAAGTTATGGAAAACAAAAGTCTTGACAAGTTATAAAACTTGCCCTCAAGTTTTGGAACTTGAAGAGTCTCATTTATGAAACTTTAATTCCAAACCCTAGAATTTTAGAAGTTTAAAATTCAACCCTTATACTATTATAATATTAAATTTTAATACTTATATATATATATATATATATATATATATATATATATATATATATATATATATATATATATAAGACAAGTCAGTCTTACCGTTAGTAGGCCTCATTCACGAAGCCGGTCTATAAGGGGGTATAAGGTTACTGCCTATAAAATGGTGGTTTAATGGGTGTCCACTCTCACCCACTGCTTCCTTGACTGGTGGAGGGTCGTTAGCCAAACGGGTAGGATATGACATGAATTCTCATTAATAAGTATAATGAAATTATTAAAGTAACTAAAGTTTTATAAATTCCCAATCTTAGTTACTTTAGGAAAAATGTAAAAAATGTGCTATTCCATGAAATTGCACTTTGCACCTTGTTAAGTCGTTAGTGGAGCATGTGTGGTTAACCGACACACTAATTTGGGGCTAATAATGTGTTGCAAAGGGTAGCTTGATGTTAATCATGGATCAATGGAGCGTGTGTGGTTAATCGGCACATTGATTAGGTGATTTGTAACATTAAGTGTACCAAGCTAATTTGCATGGTTATTCACACCTTGTTTGTGATCCTCGGTATCCCAGTCACAAACTTGAAGGGCACAATCGAGATTTAAACATGTCATTGAAAATGTTCAATGAATCTCAAAAGAATTTAGGAATTTCAATTCATTTAAAACTTAATAATCTATTTTGTTTTTCATGGTGGAAATTGGTAAATTGTCATTTATCTACCTTCAAATATTTTGAAATTGGATTACGGCATCCCTCTTCCGAATTGTAAAATATTGGGTTGGGTCCTAGCCTTAATATTCATTTGGGTGCTATATTAAGGATCATTATCTAATCTAAACTTTGTCTTTCGTTTCAGATGTCTTCCAACACTGCTTCAAACCCAAACCCTTCAGGGTCTTTCTCCCTCATGAACCTATGTGGGAGGGTCATATTTGATTGTTCGAACTTCAATGATTGGATTCGAAACATCCGAATGGCCATTCTCTATGAGTACAAAGAATATTTCCTAGATAAAGAGCTGAAGGAGATTGATGAATTACCGCTATTCCCGAACAGATTGCTGAATACAAGGCCCATGAGAGGGACGCGACCAAAGTGTCGTGTATTATGATTGCTACCATGACTGCTGAGCTGCAGAAGTCCTATGAGGACTTTTGGCCTTATGAAATGCACCAAGACTTGATGGAAAGGTATCATCAAAGTGCTAGGCAGGAAAGGTATGAAATCATAGCCTCCATGATTACTACCAAAATGAAGGATGGAGAGTCTATCACGACCCACTTGTAGAAGACGCAAAGGTTTGTGGACCGCCTGCTGAAGTTGAATGTCAACTTCGATGAAGAGTTGGCCATAGATATTATTCTACACTCTTTGCCTCCTAGTTATGATTAGTTTCGTATGACCTATCATATGAACAAGGAGGAGGTCACTCTAAGCAAGCTTCAAGGTCTTTTAAGGACTGCTGAAAGTAGTCTTAAAGGAAAATTTGTTGTTTCTACTCCTACTTTTATTGCCCCTGTCTTGGCAATTGGACATAGGAAGGGAAAGAAGAGGAAAGCTTCCTCAAAGATCCAAAAGGGAAAGTCCCATGTTGGACCCTCTTCTAGTGGGTCCAAAGGTGGTCCTGCTACACCCTCCTCAAACCCAAAGGAAGCAGAGTGCTTCCATTGTCATTAAAATGGCACTGGAAGCGAAGCTGCCCTAAATACTTGCAGGACATAAAGGATGGGAAGATCAAGCCCTCCTTCGCAGGTATTTATACTATTCTGTCTAATAAATCATCACATGCTAATTCTTGGGTCCTTGATACAGGATGTGGTTTTCACATTTGTTCTGATTTGCAGGGACTAAAAGGAAGTAGGGATGTGGAGCACGGGAAGATGAACTTGATCATGGGGAATAGGAAAAAGTCGCCTGTAACCAAGATTGGAGTTTATACTTTATTGCTTAGTAGTGGGTTAAAATTAGAATTGAATAATTGTTGCTACTCGTCTGATATGGCGAGAAATATTATTTCCTTTCATAGTTTGTATAAACAAGGTTTTACATTTTCTTTTAATAATGAAATTGGTAGTATTAATGCTTATTATAATGGTATGGTTTATTTTGAAGCATTACCTTGTAATGGTATATATGAAACTGTGATGGTTGTAGATAACTTAGGAAATAATGTGTTGCATATCGATTCGTCCAATAGTTTGGATAAAGCATGCTTATGGCATTGTCGTCTTGGACATGTTAACAAGAAGCACATAGCCCAACTCCAAAAGGATGGAGTCTTGGAGTCATTTGACTTAAATTCGGATGACACTTGTGAATATTGTTTGCTTGGAAAGATGACCAAGTCACCCTTCACTGGTTCATGTGAAAGGGGTGAGGGTTTGTTGGATATCATACACACAGATGTGTGTGGACCCTTCAGAACTACCACAAGGGATGCTAACCGCTTCTATGTGACTTTTACTGATGATTTTAATAGATATGGATATGTCTACTTAATCAAGCATAAGTCAGAAACCTTTGAAAAGTTCAAAGAGTTTAAACAAGAAGTGGAGAATCAGTTGGACAGGAAGATAAAGATGCTCCGATCCGATCGAGGAGGAGAGTATCTTAGTATAGAGTTCCACGACTATCTTAAGGAATGTGGAATTGTTTCACAATTGACGCCACCTAAGACACCACAACTTAATGGTTTGGCTGAGAGGTGCAATCGAACCTTGCTGGACATGGTTCGTTCTATAATGAGTCGAGCTTCGTTACCTATCTCATTCTGGGGATATGCCTTAGAGACTGCCGCCCATATCCTTAATCTAGTCCCAACTAAAAAGGTTTCCAAAACACATCACGAGATGTGGACATGTAAGGTTCCCTCGTTAGCACACATCAAGGTTTGGGGTTGCGAGGCTTTTGTGTGAAAAGAAACTCACGATGTAACACCCGGTTCCCGATACGTATTTTAAATTAAAAATTGTATGTTTTTACACTGGGACCCGGCGAGTTGCAGGCCCAACTCGTCGAGTAGACAAGACTTTGGGCGCGGGCTTTAAGTAACCTACTCGACGAGTAGGGAGCCCGACTCGGCGAGTAGGACTGTCTGGATGAAACCCTAATATTTAGGGTTTGCACCCTATTTAAACGTCTTATCTTGTCCCAACCCAGCCTCCATCGTCCCTCCCACTCCATAAAAGCCTTAACTCGAATCCCTAAAGCATTTGGACTGTTCTTGAGCCATTTTTGTGGGTTTGTGGTTATTTGAAGCTTGAAGAAAGAAGTGGAAGCTTGGTGGTTCCAGAAGAAGCAAGTAGATCCAGAGGTTTTGCTTCATTTCCAGCTCATTCAAGGTAAAAAGCTTCAACCTTGACCATTTATCTCTTAGATCTCTAGTTGGGGTTCATTTCTACCTTTTCTAAGCTTTGGTAGAGCCATATTCGGGATTTTGTGGTTCTAAGGGGGAATGACTTCAGATTTGGAACCATTGAGGGTTGCCATGGCATAAAGGTGCCAACTTTATGGCCATGGGAGTCTCATGCATCTTATAAACCTCATTTTGAGCCTTTTAAGCCAAAAACCCCCATGCATGAATGTCAAGTTCGTAACTTTACGTGTAATATGGGCCCAAGGAGGTCAGATCTATGTTTTGGATGCATTAAGGTCATCTGAAATCGACTGAATAGTTTTGAACATAGAGGTACTCGGTGTTGACCTTGACTTTGACTTTGACCTGAGTTGACCAGGAAATGATAATTAAGGAAGATTGTTATGTGTAGGATCCGAGAGGAGTTGATTCCGGCAGCAAGCTCAGTTCCGACACCTTACGACATCGAGGTGAGTTACCTTCCAGTAGGAGTGGGTCTACGGCCACAATGTCGACCCACTAGTAGGAGTTGTTGTTAGATGATTGTCTTTGTGATAATTATCTGGTGTGTTGTTATCTGATATGCTTTATGTGCTAGGATGCTATGACATATGTGTTAGTAGCGGTAGGGGTGAAATAGTACCTAGTTACCGGTTAAAAGATACCGAAGGGGTAGACAGTACCCATGCATGCCTGTGAGAACAAGGATGATCAGATGCGCAGGGACAAGGTTTGAAAACTCAAACCTTGAATGAATGCTTAAGATCAATGTGTGCTTACTAAGAAATATTCCAGTCAAGTCTGAGTTAATGCATTCAACAAAGTGTTCAAAACATTAATGAAGAGTGAAGATAATGATCAAAGTAAAGATAATAAATGAAGAACAAGACGAATGTTTGAGAGAATAATTGAAGTAAACTGGAATGTTGCTAAATATGTTTGAATGATCCGTCGCTTGATTTGGTATAGAAAGCTCCTTTAAATAGGAGTACATGTAACATCGTACAAACCACTTAACATACATAGGACTGGACAAAATAGGTGCTTTTGACACTCTGATCTATCTGAGTTGACAATAAGACTAAGTCCTATGAAATGTAAAATCAAGATAAAAGACAAATACAATAAATGCAAATGGATCATACACTGAATCGGATAAAAAAACATTCCAGATACAAAGTTCATTCCGGAATGCCTTCAACTGATCTTTACATCCGCAACAACAACTTCAAGTCCGGACATAAGATGATTCCGAAGCTCCATTCATTTGGGAACATAAGACTGACTTCGGAATTTCTAAAAGGTTTAAGATTTCTAGAGGTTCACTTTCAGGTTCCAACAATCTCCCCCTAAGTGAACTTAGCAATCAAGTCAGCTTAGTTCGCTTCTTCCTTGATGAATGTTTAAGCTCTAAACAGCCAATCCCTGACTTCAACATACCACTGCAACTGACTCATAAACTTTGTCTTGACATGTTCCGGAGCTTCGGACTTGGATGCTCGACTGATGAATTTCTTGAGGGCTCTAGTCGGAACTAGGTATTTGTAAATGAATTTGAAGAAGTCCTTTTTGTTTGTCTTCTTTGTTTTGTACACAAACCCTAGAACCAGATCATCAATAGGTCCTTCAGCTAGCAGTTCAGCTTCCGGAAGCACATAATCAATCTTCGCAACAAAATCTTCAATTTCGAACAAGCGAGCCAACTCATAGTCACATCGACAAAATTCCGCGACATAATCCTTGAGAAAGCCTAAGGCTGCGTGGTAAGCACCCATGCTGATGTCATCTCTTTAAAGACTCCGAAGATGAGCAGCAATGGTCAGGACATCGTTCGGATTCATTGCAGGAAAGTCAACATCAGTGATGGTGCGGTATGCTGGTTTGTTCCGGATGATGTGATACCGGAAAAATGGATAGTTGAGTTCATATTTCACCAAGATCTTTCTTCCGAACCCTGAGATCTTTGTTATCCTCTCCCTTGTCCACACATCCTTTTGAGGTTGTGCGCTCTTGGAGTAGAATGTTTTCAATCTTTCACGCTCTGCCCGGATAATCATCTCTGGATCGTCATTTGGGTGGAGAGGAGCAAACTTGATGTAGAACTTGCTATATGGAGAGAGAGGCAGATCAAGTTGTTCCAAATCAGTTGTTGGGATGTCGTAGTATATGTAAGGTACTATGTCCGCATCACGAAGAATGCCTTCACGGCATAGAGGAGAGATACTGCGCATCGGACTAGGATTGTCTTTCAGAGCTTGGATCCGGATGCTATCCTCTAAGGCTTTGTTGATTTCCTCCTGAGACCATCCAAAATTTTGTTTTGGGAGAGGTCCGGAGTGTGGAGCTTGAAATTCTTCTGTGCTGGGCTTCTTGCCTCTGTCTTTGCTGAGAACTGAGATAACATGCATCATGTTCTCATCAATAGTGAACTTTGGAGGAGAGGATGGAAGAGGTTCTTTCGGAATATCGTCTGGAGTCCGGAGGGGAGAACTTTCATCTATAGGAGCAATTTTTGGAGCCGAAATTGGCGGCAGCATGGATGGAGTGGACCGGAAAGCATCAACCGTTAGCTTGGTCTTAGCTTTGGCCATTTGAACACTTCTCTGAAACACATCTGGTAGTGTGGATGGCCATGAGACTGCGGACCAGATTCTCTGCTCTTCCTCCGTAAGCACCTTGGCAGGAAATTTCTTGGTAGCTGGGATTCCAAAGACGGCATTGGTGACATACTCAATTTTCGCGTCATCACTTTCGTCATCATCATTATCATCATTTCCTAGAAGTCCAGAAAGAACTTGGACTTCATCATCGGAATCTTCATCTTCATATCGGAGTTGGAATTCCGAGGCAGTCTTCCAAGGTTGACTTGGACCTTCTCCTCCTCTTGCATCGGTAGGCCTGACAACCGGAGCAAGCATAAATGACTCCTTCATGTCGGAAAATTTCTCGAATACCTTCTGAAAGCTGGTGTTGATTTGAAGGGTGAGGGTGTCATAAGCATCAGTAATGGGGGCTTGAGCTTTGAGATGGTTGAATAAGGAGGAGAGTATAGAGATCATCTCATCAAACTTTTGGTTCGAAACATCCACAATGTTCCAGCATGAACGAAGAAGCTTGATGAAGACTTGTTGTATGATGAGATTCATCTCATCCTTTTTCCGGATCTCCTTTTCCAGGCGCTGGATTTGCTTCTCATGACGAATATGTGTTTGCTTTATAAGTTCATTGGAAGCATTCAACATATCGTCATGAACCTTCAACATCTTCGTTATTGTGTCAAGGTAGTGATCGACACTTTCATCATACTTCTTTTCGACTTCCTTAACAGTATGCTTGAGCCTTAAGGATATGAGTTGATCCAGCTGGGCTTAACGTTTAGCCATAGTAGGTTCGGAATTTTTGGCTTCGAACAGAGCTTTAAGTATGGCATCAAGCTTCAAATCCAGTCTGGAGACTTTCTCATCAAGTTTGGAGTTGAGCCCTGCTACGGAAGTTTCAAGAGAATTGACCTTCCTCATAGTGTCTGAAACATTGGTTTGAATATCCAAAAGAGCAAACAGATCAATGTGGTCTCCTGCTGAGGATTCGTTGTCTGAGCTGAAATGTTGAGGCTTGTGCTTCTGAGATTCAGGGTTGATGGGAGTAACCTAAGGACCAGGTTCGTTGGTAGCTGCATCATCCTGAAGTTTCTGAGTCGATTATAATTCATTGTAATGAGTGGAGGAGGAGGATCCGAAATCAAAAGCAGACTTGGATGAGGATGGCTTGGAGTGTAGTTGAACAGAAGAGAACACCTTTGTATCAACAACATGTGCATCATCTTTAGTTAGCCGCACTTCTTCTGAAACGTCATCATCCGAAGCTGAATGAATGGAAGCATGAGGTGGAGTCTTGGGAGTTTCTCTGGAAGTGAACTCAAGATCAGTAATCTCGTCTGAAGGAGCAACATAAGGAAGATTGCTCTGAATTGCCCGATTCCGCATGGAAATGAGAGTAGCTTCTACTTGAGATCTTGTAATTTCCGAGTTCCTCGAGTGTGCCCTGTTCACAAAATCTTCCCACAAAGGATCATTAATTACTGTTCGTCCTGTACCCTTACCGGGTATTAGACCAGTTGATGCACCTGAGGTTGGAGGGACAACTCCAGCCTCGGAATGCTTGGGGTCCGGAACAGGGGTTCCGAAGTGTGTGCGTGTAGAAGAAGTTGGGATAGCAAATGTGACACGTGGGTTTGTTCCATGGGGCAAGGAACTTTGTTCAACACCGGCATCACCTTGTTGAGAAGGTGAGGGTGGATTATGTGCAGATTCCCTGTGATTGTGTGCTTGTGTTTTTGAAACATCGAGGGGTACCTCAGATGAGTGGGTTGGTGGGGTGTTCGGAAAGCCAGAGCCAACCTGAATGTCATGAGATCATTCCTGTTGAGAGGAAGAGCTGACTTTAGATATATTTTTAGGATTTGACTTGGTGGGATATGACTTCCTTTTAGCAGCCTTTTTAATCTTTCCTCCGGACACAGAGGGATTGGCCTCTTCCGGAATAGGCTCAACAGAGACTGGGGAAGGTTGTGTTGGGTTGAACACAATCGAATTCTCTATGTGATGTTTCAAGTAAAGTGATTCAGAAGGAATTAAGTCCAACATGTGGTCCGGAAGGCGTCTTACGGGACCAAAGGAAGATTGGTCTGGAACTATATAGTGCTTAACAGTTTTAAAAGAAGATATACCTATTTCAGAATTGTAGCAACTGGGATTGGTTCGGACCTTTCTCTATAAAGCTCTTGAAGTGCCAGGGCCCAAAACCTAGGGCTTGAGATTTCATTGCTCTTCCTTTTGATCGCAAATTTTCGGAAGTCCTGCCATAACACCTCCGGAAGATCGACTGCGTTGCTGCGTCCAGAGTAGATGTTGTATACTACGTATAGCCAGTCCTTGCTCAGGATGTCTGTACCACCATGCTTACCGGACAACCCTCGAATGATGAAATGCATCAACACGGTCCAAAGACCTGAAACTGCCGACTTCTTGAAGTCCTTGGCTTTGTAGTCTTGATTGTACCCAATGTGATTCGGGAATTGTTGTAATTCTTCAGTGGTTGGTTCCTGAACCTTAAACCCTTCAGGGTTTTCATCAACGCCGATAGCTCTGAGGAATGTGGATTTGTGGATGGGCATGATTCTATCACCTGTGATCTTGGTTTCGAGAATGCCATTGTCGATCTTGATTCTTGTAAAGGCAGTGTGCAAAAGACTAAGTGGTAGAGGAGGATCTGAGATTTTGGTGAGTGGGATGGATATGGGATGATGAGCAATGAACTCAATCATCACTCTAATGGGTTCATCAAAATCCATGGGATTTATTGAGAAGAGTTGTGTTGTATCTCAATGAAAGTACTCAGATGATTGTGAGGATGATGATCCTTTGGAAGATTTCTTCTTGGTGACATATTTCTTGGGTGTTGAAGCAGTTGCAACAAGTTTTTGTGAAGAAGATTGGGAAGCCATTGAAGAAGGTTTGTGGTAGCTTGAAGAACACGATGAACACACAATATTTGGGATTTTTAGAGAGTTTGAGCGCGTAAAGAGGCAAATGAGGTTTTAGCAAAGTTTATATAGGTGATGGAAACGGGTCGGGTCAGAAAGGGTAATGATGCGGATCCGAAATGGAAATGGTTCGCATTTAATATGATGCCGTTTTTGGGGGTGAGTTGACTAGTGATGATGAAAAGTTTCTATGGAATGAAGTGAGGAATAGAAACCGTCAAGCGGCGATGGGATGTTTGCTTTAAAGGATGTGCAAACGTGGCATGAATTTCAAGGAACATGATAAGCATCTTTTAAAAGTTACCGTTTGAAAGAGTATCACCTTAAAAACTTTTGGAATTCTGAATGATTGATTCCGGACAGTTTGAGAACCGGTGGGTAAAGAGGTGAGTTTCGGATCATGAAAATTTGAAGAAAAAGGTATGGAATATGAACAATCCAGAGTGAAGCTTTAAGATTCCGGAGTCAAACACAATTGAATTTCGGAGCATAAATCTTTTGAAAAATTCCGGAGTAAGTAATTTTTGATGATTCCGAAAAAGATTATGAGAAATGTGTCCGGAACAAAAAGTGAAATTCCGAAATGGATATTTGATGTTCCGGAGTGAAACTTTAAAAAAAAAATTCCGGAACAAGATTTGCAAGACATTCCGGAACAAGATTTGAAAAAACTTCTGGAGTGAGATTTAAGCTAATTCCGAAGTATAGAATGCAATACCTTTCCGAAATGGAATTCCAAGATGACTTTATGAAGTAAATTCCGAGGAGAAAATTTGATCATTGTGACTATGTGGACTATGGACATCAAGTGATAAGATGAACTGTACAACTTAAAACTCAAGTGGTGGTTAGAGATAAAGACAAGTAAAAAGATCCTATGTATTCCGAGAGACAATAGTTTCGAGATAAAAGGGTTTTGAGTTCGGAACCAATTTTTCTAACTGATGTTATCATCAGAGAGAACAAGTCTCTTGAAAGAACTGAGGATCAGGCATCATCATACCCATCTTGTTCAAAAAAGAATTGAATTTGGTTTCGTCTAATGCCTTAGTAAAGACATCAGCGATTTCATCGTCAGATGGAACAAAAATGAGTTCAATGTTGCCGTTTAAGACATGATCTTTTATGAAATGGTACCGTATGTCAACGTGCTTCGTCATGGAGTGCTGAATTGGATTATGCGAATCGCAATGGCACTTTGAGAATCACAATAGATAGGAATGCGTTGAAAACGGTAACCATAATCCAAGAGTTGAGACTTCATCCATAGAACTTGAGAGGTACAGCTGGCAGCAACAATGTATTTTGCTTCGGCTGTAGAGAGTGCAATGCAGTTCTGCTTCTTGGATGACCAAATAACCAATCTTCCACCTAAAAATTGACAGCCACCTGATGTGCTTTTCCTATCCAATTGTAGACCACCATAGTTTGAGTCTGAATATGCTTGAAGAAGGAAGCTCTCATTTTCTGCGTACCAGATTTTGAGGTTCGTTGTACCTTTAAGGTATCGAAAAATTTGCTTAACAGCTAAAAGATGAGACATCTTTGGGTTGACTTGAAATCTGGCACATAAACATGTAGAAAACATGATGCCCAGACAACTTGCTGTGAGATAGAGCAGAGATCCAATCATTCCTTTGTACTTCTTTTCATCAACTGCTACACCTGAAGGGTCGGCAAAGATCTTGTGTCCGAAACCCATTGGTACCTTGGCTGAGGCACAGGTGTCCATTGAGTACTTTTTTAGGAGTTCCGAAATGTACTTCTCTTGGTGAATGAAAATTCCTCTGTTAGTCTGTTTGACTTGGAGACCAAGAAAGAAGCTTAATTCCTGATTCATGCTCATTTGAAATCTACCGACCATTAACTTAGCAAAGTCAGCAACCATTGAAGAATCGGTGGATCCGAAAATGATGTTGTCAACATAAATTTGGACCAACATGAGATTCTTTCCCATTGACCTTCGGAACAGAGTGGGATCTAGAATTCCTCTTTGAAAACTTGAACGCTTGAGAAAATCGGTGAGGGTCTCGTACCATGCGCGAGGAGCTTGCTTAAGGCCGTAGACAGCTTTCCATGATAACTCCTGCATCATCTAACTTGTTGCGAAGCACCCATCTAGTACCGACAATAGGATTGTTCTGAGGGGGAGGGATGAGAGACCAAACTTCATTTCTATCAAATTATGCTAATTCTTATTGCATGGATGTGATCCAATCAACATGTTCAAGTGCTTCTTTGATGGATTTAGGTTCAACCATAGAGAAAAATGCCGAAAAATGACATTCATTTTGAAGACTTGAAGCAGATCGAGTTTGTACGCCATCGTTTGGGTTTCCGATCACTTGGTTTGGAGGATGATCCTTGGTCCAGACATGTAACCTTCGAAGTTTATGTGCAACAGATGATCCAATATCAACAATGGGGTTGTGTTGCTCCCCCTGAATAGTTTGAACATGTGGATGATGCTCCCCCTGAACTTCTGCACCGGATAGATTGACATCATCTTCAGGTGGGAATTCAAAGAAGTTTGCATCATTATCAATGTTGATAGGATTAGAATCATCAAAATCAGCAGCTGCATCTTGAAATCCATCCATATTTGATTCAAGGGAAGAGTGACCATTCTCCCCCTTAACCTGAGAAGGTTGAAACGGTTCGGAATCTAATGGAGGAAGATTTGGGGTTGGACCGGATATATTTTGAGAGACTGGAGCTTCGAACATGGCTATTCTTGTTCGAGATTCCGAATCAAGAGCCATTTCGGAAGGTCCGAACAAGGTCTCAAAATCAACTTCAAGGATTGTTTGCTGGTTCGGAAATCCTGGCACTGGAGCATCGGACTCCATAATGCGAGTTGTAACATGGGTTGGGCTAGAATTCCGAATGAAATTGTCATCAAAGGTAACATCAAAGCTTTCCTCCAGAACATGAGTTCTCCGATTAAGAACTCTGTAAGCCTTTGATTTAGAAGAGTATCCAAGGAAGATGGCTTCATCAGCTTTAGGTTGAAATTTGGTAAGCTGATCACGGTTGTTCTTGATGAAGCATCTGCATCCAAAAACATGAAGAAACAAGATAGTTGGCTTACGACCGTTCATGACTTCATACGGAGTTTTGTTGAGGCGTCGATTGATGATGCTTCTATTCTGGGTAAAGCATGCAGTAGATACAACTTCGGCCCAAAGATAGAGTGGTAAATTTGCAAAATTGAGCATGGATCGAGCAGCTTCAACAAGTGTTCTATTTTGTCGTTCGACTACACCGTTTTGTTGAGGAGTGTAAGGAGCAGAAAAATTGTGGTCGATGCCCTTCTCGGTAAGGAAGCTTTCAATGGTGGAGTTAGTGAATTCCGAACCATTGTCACTTCGGATTCTCCTTACTGGGAGTTTGATTAGAACTTCTATTCCTTTAATAAAATTGATGAGCTCAGAGGTTGTTTCTGATTTCATCCTTAGGAAGAAGACCCAGGTGAACCTAGTAAAGTCATCCACAATCACAAGAATGTACTTTTTGTGATGCAGACTCTCTACTGTTGATGGTCCGCACAGATCAATGTGCAGAAGTTCTAATGGTTCTGAGATTTAATTTTCAATGATGATGGGATGACCCTTCTTTGACTGCTTTCTACACTCACATGCAACACATAGATGGTAGTTTTCCAATTTGAGGAGTGGCAAACCTCTAACCATTTCACCGGAGACAAGATCATTCATATATCTGAAGTTCAAGTGAGCAAGCCTCATAGGCCATAACCAACTGACGTCACGAACAGCGTTTGAGAGTAAGCAGAGTTGGGGCTTGCCAATGATCATGTTGATGTAAAGAGGATACATGTTATTGTTGCGATTAGACCTGATCAAGCATTCCTTTCGATCATCGGACATGATGTATCTATGTTTCTTACAGAATTCAACTTGACGATTTGCATCGGTGAGTTGAGCCATACTTATCAAATTGTGCTTTAAGTCAGCTACATATTCCACGTTTGAAATGGAGAAGTTGCCATTGATAAGGATGCCATAACCTCGCATCTGAGAATTGGAGTTGTTGCCATACGTCACATAGCCAGTATTTGGTGCAAGTTTGAGATCTCGCAGAAAGTCCTTCTGCCCCGTCATGTGCATGGAGCAAGCACTATCAATATACCATATTATCTCTTGCTAAGAAGCACAGAGTGCCTGCAAAA
The DNA here is from genome assembly GCF_052849685.1 of Lactuca virosa. Taxonomy (NCBI): domain Eukaryota; kingdom Viridiplantae; phylum Streptophyta; class Magnoliopsida; order Asterales; family Asteraceae; genus Lactuca; species Lactuca virosa. The sequence goes on from NC_136431.1 coordinate 117,002,337, forward strand.
TTGGTGAGTGGTGGAGTTTTTAGGCTCCATGTTAAGTTTTGGGACAAAGGTCCGAGTCTTAGGCTTGGGAAGTGACTTTCGAGCAACAATAGGTTTAGAAGGTTTGTTCCGAGATTCCTTAGGAAACAAACAGAATGACATGGTTCATTCTGATGGGTTTTGAGCATTCTAACACTCCTATGGTGTACATGCAACCCTAGAAACCTTGGATCTATGTTTTCTCTAATATACACGCAAATTTGTTTTTCCAAGGTTTACATCCTAACTAGCATGTTATGGGGAACTTGTAATACAAAAATCAAGTAGAATAACATACCTTTTAGTAGCTTGGATTCCTTTATGGCTTTGTGAGCCTAGCACCCCAAATGTGATGCCTCAAATGCTTCACACAACACCACAACACTTAGAATAACTTGAGAGCAGTTTCACTATGACACAAAATCGGATTGCCCCTTGTTCTTCCACTTAGTCGTTCATTTTGATAGTCATGGGGTCCTTTTATAGTTGTGTCACAAGTAGGGTTACAACATGTAAACCCTAATTGACATGGCTTTCCATATTCCATGATCCATGGGTTTATAACCCCCATGGACTATCCATGGAGCACCTTATAGGTTTTAGCCCAATTCACTAAACCATGGATCATTAGCCCACCATAAAAGAATAGATGATTTACACAATCAACCCCATATATTTAATTAGTCTCTTTTTGATCACTTAATTAATTCCAAATTAATTATTTGATCAATACTAATTAAATAATATTATTAATATATTAGAACTTATAATATATTAATAATCATTAAGTGTCCTTTCTCTCATTTAGTCTATCCAAGTGTTGCCATGCCATGCAACCCAAATGGACCATGCTGGGTTGGGTCAAGTACATACCAAATATAGTTATGGACTTAGACACTATATCCAACAGTCTCTCATTTGGATAAGTCTAATAACTATAGTTGCAGATATGACTTCAGGATCCGACTAGCAATCGTAGCTCTTTCAAAGTCTCTCGGAACTGAGATGATGATGATGATACGCCATTTAAGATAAGTGATCATATAATCCTGTGCTCTCAAGATATCATCCGGACAAATGCATGGAACATGGTCTTACTTATTGTCCAACATTTGTTTCTCGATCTCTGATCTGTTTGACATAGAACTAAATTGAACACATCAATTAGGTCCTGACCGGGCCCGGTACATAGGTCTAAACAAAATCATCGAGGGGCCCAGATATCGCTTCTAATCCTAGAAGGAACAGATAAACTTTGACTCATATGCTTGTACTGACTACTTGTTGAATTATGCACAAAAGCACGTTTTATAACATCGAGTTACCAATGCGTTTTCGTACAATCAATGTATAACCAATTCATAGTTAATAACTCATATCTCTAGGTTTGAAGATTTATATGATATTACATTCTCACGATCACTCGAGATAAATTCCATGAAGTGATACAAGTGAGCGTGGGTTGAGTCCAATACTCATACCTTATGAGCACTCATGAATGTTGCAGCAACTATTGTTATGTCTAATACACCTTAGACAATCTACAAACCCAATTCATGATAGTCTTAATTCAATACCTACTTCCAAAGTATGACTGACTGTGGAGAGTTTGAATAATATGATTATTCTGGAAGTCAAAACATGCAAAATTGAAACAATAGTAAACGATTAACATAAGATAGTAACACTTTACTCATAAATAAATAACAACTTTTATTTAATCATCAAATGTTAATTACATTTTACAAGTTTCAAAAACTATCTAATTATTAAAACTAATATCATCCTTCAGGCCGATGCGCCTCGCATGCTATAAATGCTTAAACCTACTCAGTCCCTTATTGAGGGGATCTGCTGGGTTCTCATCTGATGATACCCTCTTTGCCACGAGGAGTCCTTCTTCTATTCGATGTCTAATGAAATGGTATTTTCTGTCAATGTGTTTGAATCTCCCGTGATCCCTTGGTTTCTTAGCTAAAGCAACCGCACTTTCGCTGTCACAGAAAATTTCCATTGGCTCTTTTATAACTGGTACAACTCCAAGGTCTCCAATGAAGTTCTTTAGCCATATCGCCTCCTTTATTGCCTCACTTGCTGCTATATACTTTGATTCGCAAGTTGAATCAGCTACCGTCTCTTGCTTGGAACTTTTCCAAGTAATTGCTCCTCCATTTAGGATAAAGACCCAGCCTGAATGAGAGCGGAAATTATCCCTATCAGTCTGAAAGCTAGCATCGCTATACCTTACCACTCTCAAGTCATCACTGCCACCAAGGGTAAGGACCCAGTCCTTAGTCCTTCGTAGATACTTGAGAATGTTCTTTACCGCAGTCCAGTGAGCCTTGCTAGGGTTCCCTTGATATCTACTAACCATGCTCAAAGCAAAGGCCACATCAGGGCGAGTACAAGTCATAGCATACATGATTGAGCCCACAGAGGAAGCATATGGTACATGACTCATCTCAGCTATCTCAGCCTCTGTACTCGGACTCTAAGTCTTACTCAGTTTGGCGTTACTCTGGATCGGTAATTCCCCTTTCTTGGAATCCTGCATACTGAACCTCTTCAGCACCTTATCCAAGTAAGTACTCTGACTAAGTCCAATTAGTCTCTTACTCCTGTCTCTCAATATCCTTATCCCTAGGATATAGGTAGCTTCCCCAAGGTCCTTCATAGCGAAACACTTCTCAAGCAAGGACTTAACCTCCTGCAAGGTTGGGATGTCATTTCCTATGAGTAGTATGTCATCCACATACAACACCAAGAAGCTAACTATACTCCCACTAGCCCTAACATATACACAGGACTCATCCTCTCTCCTCGAAAAGCCAAACTCTTTGACTTTCTCATCCAAGCAAAGATTCCATTTGCGAGGTGCTTGTTTCAATCCATAGATGGATTTCTCAAGCTTACACACCTTATTGGGGTACTCTGTACTGAAAAAACCCTCTGGCTGACTCATGTAAACATCCTCAGCCAACTTTCCATTAAGGAAAGTGGTTTTGACATCCATTTGCCATATTTCATAGTCATGAAATGCAGCAATGGCTAACATAACCCTAATAGACTTAATCTTCGCTACCGGTGAAAAGGTCTCATCATAATCAACTCCCGGAGTTTGAGAAAATCCCTTTGCAACCAGTCGTGCCTTATAAGTGTGTACATTACCATCCATGTCGGTCTTCTTCTTGAAGATCCATTTGCACCCGACTGTCTTACGACCTGGTACATTTTCAACCAAGTTCCAAACTTGATTGTCATACATGGACTGTATCTCGCTGTCCATAGCCTCTTTCCATTTAGCAGCCTCAGGGCCTGTCATGGCTTCCGTGTAGCTGTTAGGTTCATCCAGACTTACCAGTGTGCTATCACTGATAAGTGTATCACCTTCTGTAGTAATATGGAAACCATAGTAATGCTCAGGTGCATTCCTAACTCTTGTGGAACGCCTCAGAGGTATGGGCTCGTCAGTCGGATCAACATGAGTTTCCTCCTCAGGTTGATTGCTAGGGTTTGAGGTCCCTTCACCACTTGACTCTTGAATTTCTTCAAGGTCAATTTGCCTCCCACTGTTTCCTTGGCTTATGAACTCTCTCTCACGAAAGACTCCTCTCCTTGGTACAAAGACTACATTATCATTGGGTCTGTAGAAGAGGTAACCAAAGGATTTTTGTGGGTAGCCAATGAAAATACACCTCTCCCTTCAAGGTTCGAGCTTATCGTGAGTCTTGCGCCTCACGAAAGCCTCGCAACCCCAAATCTTGATGTGATCTAGATTGGGAACCTTCCCAGTCCACATCTCATGAGGTGTTTTGGCAACCTTCTTTGTAGGGACCAGATTAAGGATATGGGCGGCAGTCTCTAAGGCATACCCCCAAAATGAGATTGGTAACGTGTGACAACCCGAAATTTATTCCGTCACTGTAACCCTTTCTGTTAATAAAATTTATTTTATTAATAAAATTGTCCATTAACTTTTAAGTTAAATAATTCATCTAGGGTTATTGTCATAATTTCCTACGTGTAGGAAATCAATAAAATCACAAATAATACCCTCGATAATCCTTTGGAAAAATTTCTAGTTTACGACTAAGTCGGGTTACGGTCATTTAATCGGGTAAAATCTTAAACTCCGTTTAATATCGGGATTGGGTGTGTCCCCACCTGGCCACTAACTCAAGGCCTATATAAAGGTTGAGTGGCCACCATTTGAGTCTTTTCCCACCTTAGAACTTTCTCTCTCTACACTCTCTCTCTAAAAATCGGATTTTTGCTCAAGAATCACTCATTCAAGCTCCAAAATCGTAAGTAATCCTTCCTAGATTGTTGTTTAACTTAACATGCATGCAAATCTGTGGGTTAAACTCTCCAAAGGACCCAAAAACTTGTGTTTACGGTTTGGGAACACCTCCCAAAACCGTAAACTCCCAAAAGGGGGTTTTGAAGCCCCAAAACCCTTCCAAACCTCTTCTAGTGTTTAGCTATGGCTTAGAAACTTGCATGCATGAACTTAGAACCCCAAGATCATGACTCTTTGGGGGTAAACATGAGTTTACGGTCCATGAACATTCATGAACCGTAAACACCCCAAAGAAGGGTTTTGAAGCCCCAAACTCCTTCCAATGCTTGAGTAATGCACTAAGGACTTACATGCATGAACTAAGAACCCCAAAAACATGAAAAGAAGGGAAAAACATGGGTTTACGACCGTAAACCCATGTGTTTACGACCGTAAACACCTTCTAAAGGTGTTTAAGTGCCCTTAACACTTTCCTATGCTTGTATAAGTGACTAGAACCTTGCATGCATAGCCTAGAACCCCCAAAACACAAGAGAAATGGACAAACATGGGTTTACGGCCGTAAACCCATGTGTTTACGACCGTAAACTCCCCAGGGAGTGGTCCAAGGACCGTAAACTCCAAGAAGTGTCCATTTCTAGCCCTAATCACTTCCTAAGCCATGGATTCGAGTCTAGCATAATTCCTTGAGTAGTTTAAGACCTTTGAACACCCAAATGGCACCATTACCATGAGTTTACGGCCGTAAACTCATGGGGACAATGGTCCAGAAACCGTAAACACACTTAAGTGTAACCAATTGAAGTGTAAACTCCATAGTGAGGCCATACGCTCCTTAGATGCAACCTTTAGCACTCCTTGCACTTGAAACAAAGTGTCTTCATGCATTAGAGTGTCTTTACTTACCTAATTTGTGATTAAATAGCTAATTAGATACATTTATGTATCACTACATGTTACATAGGATCTGTGTGTGTGTTCAAGTCCTCACTTGACACCTAGCATCCTACCCGACACTTCCATCCACTTCACTCATTGCAGGTGAGTTCATACCCCTTAATTAACCTTTTAAATGTTTTTAAATGCTTTTATGGGGGGGAATACAAGTTGAATCAAATAAGTTATAGTACCAACCACGTGTGATTTATAACTTGCAACCAAAAGGATTTTTATACTTTTAACTACTTTACCAACAAAACTGCTTTAAGTGTTTATCAAACTCATTTTCATGTTAAATTGCTATAAAAATATTTCTAAACTCTTTTAACTCCTTCGGTTCCCAAACCATATCTACACCAATATATTTATATAAGTAAGACTTGAAGGACTTAGGACTGATAGCTCACCTTACTTCCTGTTCTTGTTTGATTGTGGACTTAGGGAATATTGTTATCTGTCCGACTGTCGTTGAATTCTTAGTTATATATTATATATATTCGTGTGAATATTAAAGTCTTCACTTCAGTTCAATACCTTTGTGTATCAAAGGCATGCAACCAACCTTACTACTTAACTATAATAGGTATAGTTAAGGATTACTACTCGTGTATACTATTACAATGGTACCTACCAGAGTCCGAATAGTTATGAGTCAATACATGTTTAACACTATAAAAGGGAATACTATATACTATACAAGAGAACACTCTATACACTATACCCGAAAGTACATTATACATTATACAAAGAGAACATACTACAACAGAATGTGACATACTATCTCTCGATACGACACTTCACTGTGCTATCACCGTGTAACCAGAGTCTCCTGGAGGGAGAGCGGGCATTATGTGTATAGATCTATACGGCACAGACACTCCCACATCCCGACTGCTAGCTACAGTCCGAGCCGACTAGGCCCAGGGGTGACAAAATGTCACATTTCTACAGATGACTCGGAGGGTCATCAGGGATTCGATTGTCAATCAGCATGATTACATACAAGTTCACATTCCGGAACAAGATTTGCAAGACATTCCGGAACAAGATTTGAAAAAACTTCTGGAGTGAGATTTAAGCTAATTCCGAAGTATAGAATGCAATACCTTTCCGAAATGGAATTCCAAGATGACTTTATGAAGTAAATTCCGAGGAGAAAATTTGATCATTGTGACTATGTGGACTATGGACATCAAGTGATAAGATGAACTGTACAACTTAAAACTCAAGTGGTGGTTAGAGATAAAGACAAGTAAAAAGATCCTATGTATTCCGAGAGACAATAGTTTCGAGATAAAAGGGTTTTGAGTTCGGAACCAATTTTTCTAACTGATGTTATCATCAGAGAGAACAAGTCTCTTGAAAGAACTGAGGATCAGGCATCATCATACCCATCTTGTTCAAAAAAGCATTGAATTTGGTTTCGTCTAATGCCTTAGTAAAGACATCAGCGATTTCATCGTCAGATGGACCGTTTAAGACATGATCTTTTATGAAATGGTACCGTATGTCAACGTGCTTCGTCATGGAGTGCTGAATTGGATTATGCGAATCGCAATGGCACTTTGAGAATCACAATAGATAGGAATGCGTTGAAAACGGTAACCATAATCCAAGAGTTGAGACTTCATCCATAGAACTTGAGAGGTACAGCTGGCAGCAACAATGTATTTTGCTTCGGCTGTAGAGAGTGCAATGCAGTTCTGCTTCTTGGATGACCAAATAACCAATCTTCCACCTAAAAATTGACAGCCACCTGATGTGCTTTTCCTATCCAATTGTAGACCACCATAGTTTGAGTCTGAATATGCTTGAAGAAGGAAGCTCTCATTTTCTGCGTACCAGATTTTGAGGTTCGTTGTACCTTTAAGGTATCGAAAAATTTGCTTAACAGCTAAAAGATGAGACATCTTTGGGTTGACTTGAAATCTGGCACATAAACATGTAGAAAACATGATGCCCAGACAACTTGCTGTGAGATAGAGCAGAGATCCAATCATTCCTTTGTACTTCTTTTCATCAACTGCTACACCTGAAGGGTCGGCAAAGATCTTGTGTCCGAAACCCATTGGTACCTTGGCTGAGGCACAGGTGTCCATTGAGTACTTTTTTAGGAGTTCCGAAATGTACTTCTCTTGGTGAATGAAAATTCCTCTGTTAGTCTGTTTGACTTGGAGACCAAGAAAGAAGCTTAATTCCTGATTCATGCTCATTTGAAATCTACCGACCATTAACTTAGCAAAGTCAGCAACCATTGAAGAATCGGTGGATCCGAAAATGATGTTGTCAACATAAATTTGGACCAACATGAGATTCTTTCCCATTGACCTTCGGAACAGAGTGGGATCTAGAATTCCTCTTTGAAAACTTGAACGCTTGAGAAAATCGGTGAGGGTCTCGTACCATGCGCGAGGAGCTTGCTTAAGGCCGTAGACAGCTTTCCATGATAACTCCTGCATCATCTAACTTGTTGCGAAACACCCATCTAGTACCGACAATAGGATTGTTCTGAGGGGGAGGGATGAGAGACCAAACTTCATTTCTATCAAATTATGCTAATTCTTATTGCATGGCTGTGATCCAATCAACATGTTCAAGTGCTTCTTTGATGGATTTAGGTTCAACCATAGAGAAAAATGCCGAAAAATGACATTCATTTTGAAGACTTGAAGCAGATCGAGTTTGTACGCCATCGTTTGGGTTTCCGATCACTTGGTTTGGAGGATGATCCTTGGTCCAGACATGTAACCTTCGAAGTTTATGTGCAACAGATGATCCAATATCAACAATGGGGTTGTGTTGCTCCCCCTGAATAGTTTGAACATGTGGATGATGCTCCCCCTGAACTTCTGCACCGGATAGATTGACATCATCTTCGGGTGGGAATTCAAAGAAGTTTGCATCATTATCAATGTTGATAGGATTAGAATCATCAAAATCAGCAGATGCATCTTGAAATCCATCCATATTTGATTCAAGGGAAGAGTGACCATTCTCCCCCTTAACCTGAGAAGGTTGAAACGGTTCGGAATCTAATGGAGGAAGATTTGGGGTTGGACCGGATATATTTTGAGAGACTGGAGCTTCGGACATGGCTATTCTTGTTCGAGATTCCGAATCAAGAGCCATTTCGGAAGGTCCGAACAAGGTCTCAAAATCAACTTCAAGGATTGTTTGCTGGTTCGGAAATCCTGGCACTGGAGCATCGGACTCCATAATGCGAGTTGTAACATGGGTTGGGCTAGAATTCCGAACGAAATTGTCATCAAAGGTAACATCAAAGCTTTCCTCCAGAACATGAGTTCTCCGATTAAGAACTCTGTAAGCCTTTGATTTAGAAGAGTATCCAAGGAAGATGGCTTCATCAGCTTTAGGTTGAAATTTGGTAAGCTGATCACGGTTGTTCTTGATGAAGCATCTGCATCCAAAAACATGAAGAAACAAGATAGTTGGCTTACGACCGTTCATGACTTCATACGGAGTTTTGTTGAGGCGTCGATTGATGATGCTTCTATTCTGGGTAAAGCATGCAGTAGATACAACTTCGGCCCAAAGATAGAGTGGTAAATTTGCAAAATTGAGCATGGATCGAGCAGCTTCAACAAGTGTTCTATTTCGTCGTTCGACTACACCGTTTTGTTGAGGAGTGTAAGGAGCAGAAAAATTGTGGTCGATGCCCTTCTCGGTAAGGAAGCTTTCAATGGTGGAGTTAGTGAATTCCGAACCATTGTCACTTCGGATTCTCCTTACTGGGAGTTTGATTAGAACTTCTATTCCTTTAATAAAATTGATGAGCTCAGAGGTTGTTTCTGATTTCATCCTTAGGAAGAAGACCCAGGTGAACCTAGTAAAGTCATCCACAATCACAAGAATGTACTTTTTGTGATGCAGACTCTCTACTGTTGATGGTCCGCACAGATCAATGTGCAGAAGTTCTAATGGTTCTGAGATTTAATTTTCAATGATGATGGGATGACCCTTCTTTGACTGCTTTCCACACTCACATGCAACACATAGATGGTAGTTTTCCAATTTGAGGAGTGGCAAACCTCTAACCATTTCACCGGAGACAAGATCATTCATATATCTGAAGTTCAAGTGAGCAAGCCTCGTACGCCATAACCAACTGACGTCACGAACAGCGTTTGAGAGTAAGCAGAGTTGGGGCTTGCCAATGATCATGTTGATGTAAAGAGGATACATGTTATTGTTGCGATTAGACCTGATCAAGCATTCCTTTCGATCATCGGACATGATGTATCTATGTTTCTTACAGAATTCAACTTGACGATTTGCATCGGTGAGTTGAGCCACACTTATCAAATTGTGCTTTAAGTCAGCTACATATTCAACGTTTGAAATGGAGAAGTTGCCATTGATAAGGATGCCATAACCTCGCATCTGAGAATTGGAGTTGTTGCCATACGTCACATAGCCAGTATTTGGTGCAAGTTTGAGATCTCGCAGAAAGTCCTTCTGCCCCGTCATGTGCATGGAGCAAGCACTATCAATATACCATATTATCTCTTGCTAAGAAGCACAAAGTGCCTGCAAAATTGGTGAGTGGTGGAGTTTTTAGGCTCCATGTTAAGTTTTGGGACAAAGGTCCGAGTCTTAGGCTTGGGAAGTGACTTTCGAGCAACAATAGGTTTAGAAGGTTTGTTCCGAGATTCCTTAGGAAACAAACAGAATGACATGGTTCATTCTGATGGGTTTTGAGCATTCTAACACTCCTATGGTGTACATGCAACCCTAGAAACCTTGGATCTATGTTTTCTCTAATATACACGCAAATTTATTTTTCCAAGGTTTACATCCTAACTAGCATGTTATGGGGAACTTGTAATACAAAAATCAAGTAGAATAACATACCTTTTAGTAGCTTGGATTCCTTTATGGCTTTGTGAGCCTAGCACCCCAAATGTGATGCCTCAAATGCTTCACACAACACCACAACACTTAGAATAACTTGAGAGCAGTTTCACTATGACACAAAATCGGATTGCCCCTTGTTCTTCCACTTAGTCGTTCATTTTGATAGTCATGGGGTCCTTTTATAGTTGTGTCACAAGTAGGGTTACAACATGTAAACCCTAATTGACATGGCTTTCCATATTCCATGATCCATGGGTTTATAACCCCCATGGACTATCCATGGAGCACCTTATAGGTTTTAGCCCAATTCACTAAACCATGGATCATTAGCCCACCATAAAAGAATAGATGATTTACACAATCAACCCCATATATTTAATTAGTCTCTTTTTGATCACTTAATTAATTCCAAATTAATTATTTGATCAATACTAATTAAATAATATTATTAATATATTAGAACTTATAATATATTAATAATCATTAAGTGTCCTTTCTCTCATTTAGTCTATCCAAGTGTTGCCATGCCATGCAACCCAAATGGACCATGCTGGGTTGGGTCAAGTACATACCAAATATAGTTATGGACTTAGACACTATATCCAACAGTCTCTCATTTGGATAAGTCTAATAACTATAGTTGCAGATATGACTTCAGGATCCGACTAGCAATCGTAGCTCTTTCAAAGTCTCTCGGAACTGAGATGATGATGATGATACGCCATTTAAGATAAGTGATCATATAATCCTGTGCTCTCAAGATATCATCCGGACAAATGCATGGAACATGGTCTTACTTATTGTCCAACATTTGTTTCTCGATCTCTGATCTGTTTGACATAGAACTAAATTGAACACATCAATTAGGTCCTGACCGGGCCCGGTACATAGGTCTAAACAAAATCATCGAGGGGCCCAGATATCGCTTCTAATCCTAGAAGGAACAGATAAACTTTGACTCATATGCTTGTACTGACTACTTGTTGAATTATGCACAAAAGCACGTTTTATAACATCGAGTTACCAATGCGTTTTCGTACAATCAATGTATAACCAATTCATAGTTAATAACTCATATCTCTAGGTTTGAAGATTTATATGATATTACATTCTCACGATCACTCGAGATAAATTCCATGAAGTGATACAAGTGAGCGTGGGTTGAGTCCAATACTCATACCTTATGAGCACTCATGAATGTTGCAGCAACTATTGTTATGTCTAATACACCTTAGACAATCTACAAACCCAATTCATGATAGTCTTAATTCAATACCTACTTCCAAAGTATGACTGACTGTGGAGAGTTTGAATAATATGATTATTCTGGAAGTCAAAACATGCAAAATTGAAACAATAGTAAACGATTAACATAAGATAGTAACACTTTACTCATAAATAAATAACAACTTTTATTTAATCATCAAATGTTAATTACATTTTACAAGTTTCAAAAACTATCTAATTATTAAAACTAATATCATCCTTCAGGCCGATGCGCCTCGCATGCTATAAATGCTTAAACCTACTCAGTCCCTTATTGAGGGGATCTGCTGGGTTCTCATCTGATGATACCCTCTTTGCCACGAGGAGTCCTTCTTCTATTCGATGTCTAATGAAATGGTATTTTCTGTCAATGTGTTTGAATCTCCCGTGATCCCTTGGTTTCTTAGCTAAAGCAACCGCACTTTCGCTGTCACAGAAAATTTCCATTGGCTCTTTTATAACTGGTACAACTCCAAGGTCTCCAATGAAGTTCTTTAGCCATATCGCCTCCTTTATTGCCTCACTTGCTGCTATATACTTTGATTCGCAAGTTGAATCAGCTACCGTCTCTTGCTTGGAACTTTTCCAAGTAATTGCTCCTCCATTTAGGATAAAGACCCAGCCTGAATGAGAGCGGAAATTATCCCTATCAGTCTGAAAGCTAGCATCGCTATACCTTACCACTCTCAAGTCATCACTGCCACCAAGGGTAAGGACCCAGTCCTTAGTCCTTCGTAGATACTTGAGAATGTTCTTTACCGCAGTCCAGTGAGCCTTGCCAGGGTTCCCTTGATATCTACTAACCATGCTCAAAGCAAAGGCCACATCAGGGCGAGTACAAGTCATAGCATACATGATTGAGCCCACAGAGGAAGCATATGGTACATGACTCATCTCAGCTATCTCAGCCTCTGTACTCGGACTCTAAGTCTTACTCAGTTTGGCGTTACTCTGGATCGGTAATTCCCCTTTCTTGGAATCCTGCATACTGAACCTCTTCAGCACCTTATCCAAGTAAGTACTCTGACTAAGTCCAATTAGTCTCTTACTCCTGTCTCTCAATATCCTTATCCCTAGGATATAGGTAGCTTCCCCAAGGTCCTTCATAGCGAAACACTTCTCAAGCAAGGACTTAACCTCCTGCAAGGTTGGGATGTCATTTCCTATGAGTAGTATGTCATCCACATACAACACCAAGAAGCTAACTATACTCCCACTAGCCCTAACATATACACAGGACTCATCCTCTCTCCTCGAAAAGCCAAACTCTTTGACTTTCTCATCCAAGCAAAGATTCCATTTGCGAGGTGCTTGTTTCAATCCATAGATGGATTTCTCAAGCTTACACACCTTATTGGGGTACTCTGTACTGAAAAAACCCTCTGGCTGACTCATGTAAACATCCTCAGCCAACTTTCCATTAAGGAAAGTGGTTTTGACATCCATTTGCCATATTTCATAGTCATGAAATGCAGCAATGGCTAACATAACCCTAATAGACTTAATCTTCGCTACCGGTGAAAAGGTCTCATCATAATCAACTCCCGGAGTTTGAGAAAATCCCTTTGCAACCAGTCGTGCCTTATAAGTGTGTACATTACCATCCATGTCGGTCTTTTTCTTGAAGATCCATTTGCACCCGACTGTCTTACGACCTGGTACATTTTCAACCAAGTTCCAAACTTGATTGTCATACATGGACTGTATCTCGCTGTCCATAGCCTCTTTCCATTTAGCAGCCTCAGGGCCTGTCATGGCTTCCGTGTAGCTGTTAGGTTCATCCAGACTTACCAGTGTGCTATCACTGATAAGTGTATCACCTTCTGTAGTAATATGGAAACCATAGTAATGCTCAGGTGCATTCCTAACTCTTGTGGAACGCCTCAGAGGTATGGGCTCGTCAGTCGGATCAACATGAGTTTCCTCCTCAGGTTGATTGCTAGGGTTTGAGGTCCCTTCACCACTTGACTCTTGAATTTCTTCAAGGTCAATTTGCCTCCCACTGTTTCCTTGGCTTATGAACTCTCTCTCACGAAAGACTCCTCTCCTTGGTACAAAGACTACATTATCATTGGGTCTGTAGAAGAGGTAACCAAAGGATTTTTGTGGGTAGCCAATGAAAATACACCTCTCCCTTCAAGGTTCGAGCTTATCGTGAGTCTTGCGCCTCACGAAAGCCTCGCAACCCCAAATCTTGATGTGATCTAGATTGGGAACCTTCCCAGTCCACATCTCATGAGGTGTTTTGGCAACCTTCTTTGTAGGGACCAGATTAAGGATATGGGCGGCAGTCTCTAAGGCATACCCCCAAAATGAGATTGGTAACGTGTGACAACCCGAAATTTATTTCGTCACTGTAACCCTTTCTGTTAATAAAATTTATTTTATTAATAAAATTGTCCATTAACTTTTAAGTTAAATAATTCATCTAGGGTTATTGTCATAATTTCCTACGTGTAGGAAATCAATAAAATCACAAATAATACCCTCGATAATCCTTTGGAAAAATTTCTAGTTTACGACTAAGTCGGGTTACGGTCATTTAATCGGGTAAAATCTTAAACTCCGTTTAATATCGGGATTGGGTGTGTCCCCACCTGGCCACTAACTCAAGGCCTATATAAAGGTTGAGTGGCCACCATTTGAGTCTTTTCCCACCTTAGAACTTTCTCTCTCTACACTCTCTCTCTAAAAATCGGATTTTTGCTCAAGAATCACTCATTCAAGCTCCAAAATCGTAAGTAATCCTTCCTAGATTGTTGTTTAACTTAACATGCATGCAAATATGTGGGTTAAACTCTCCAAAGGACCCAAAAACTTGTGTTTACGGTTTGGGAACACCTCCCAAAACCGTAAACTCCCAAAAGGGGGTTTTGAAGCCCCAAAACCCTTCCAAACCTCTTCTAGTGTTTAGCTATGGCTTAGAAACTTGCATGCATGAACTTAGAACCCCAAGATCATGACTCTTTGGGGGTAAACATGAGTTTACGGTCCATGAACATTCATGAACCGTAAACACCCCAAAGAAGGGTTTTGAAGCCCCAAACTCCTTCCAATGCTTGAGTAATGCACTAAGGACTTACATGCATGAACTAAGAACCCCAAAAACATGAAAAGAAGGGAAAAACATGGGTTTACGACCGTAAACCCATGTGTTTACGACCGTAAACACCTTCTAAAGGTGTTTAAGTGCCCTTAACACTTTCCTATGCTTGTATAAGTGACTAGAACCTTGCATGCATAGCCTAGAACCCCCAAAACACAAGAGAAATGGACAAACATGGGTTTACGGCCGTAAACCCATGTGTTTACGACCGTAAACTCCCCAGGGAGTGGTCCAAGGACCGTAAACTCCAAGAAGTGTCCATTTCTAGCCCTAATCACTTCCTAAGCCATGGATTCGAGTCTAGCATAATTCCTTGAGTAGTTTAAGACCTTTGAACACCCAAATGGCACCATTACCATGAGTTTACTGCCGTAAACTCATGGGGACAATGGTCCAGAAACCGTAAACACACTTAAGTGTAACCAATTGAAGTGTAAACTCCATAGTGAGGCCATACGCTCCTTAGATGCAACCTTTAGCACTCCTTGCACTTGAAACAAAGTGTCTTCATGCATTAGAGTGTCTTTACTTACCTAATTTGTGATTAAATAGCTAATTAGATACATTTATGTATCACTACATGTTACATAGGATCTGTGTGTGTGTTCAAGTCCTCACTTGACACCTAGCATCCTACCCGACACTTCCATCCACTTCACTCATTACAGGTGAGTTCATACCCCTTAATTAACCTTTTAAATGTTTTTAAATGCTTTTATGGGGGGGAATACAAGTTGAATCAAATAAGTTATAGTACCAACCACGTGTGATTTATAACTTGCAACCAAAAGGATTTTTATACTTTTAACTACTTTACCAACAAAACTGCTTTAAGTGTTTATCAAACTCATTTTCATGTTAAATTGCTATAAAAATATTTCTAAACTCTTTTAACTCCTTCGGTTCCCAAACCATATCTACACCAATATATTTATATAAGTAAGACTTGAAGGACTTAGAACTGATAGCTCACCTTACTTCCTGTTCTTGTTTGATTGTGGACTTAGGGAATATTGTTATCTGTCCGACTGTCGTTGAATTCTTAGTTATATATTATATATATTCGTGTGAATATTAAAGTCTTCACTTCAGTTCAATACCTTTGTGTATCAAGGCATGCAACCAACCTTACTACTTAACTATAATAGGTATAGTTAAGGATTACTACTCGTGTATACTATTACAATGGTACCTACCAGAGTCCGAATAGTTATGAGTCAATACATGTTTAACACTATAAAAAGGGAATACTATATACTATACAAGAGAACACTCTATACACTATACCCGAAAGTACATTATACATTATACAAAGAGAACATACTACAACAGAATGTGACATACTATCTCTCGATACGACACTTCACTGTGCTATCACCGTGTAACCAGAGTCTCCTGGAGGGAGAGCGGGCATTATGTGTATAGATCTATATGGCACAGACACTCCCACATCCCGACTGCTAGCTACAGTCCGAGCCGACTAGGCCCAGGGGTGACAAAATGTCACATTTCTACAGATGACTCGGAGGGTCATCAGGGATTCGATTGTCAATCAGCATGATTACATACAAGTTCACATTCCGGAACAAGATTTGCAAGACATTCCGGAACAAGATTTGAAAAAACTTCTGGAGTGAGATTTAAGCTAATTCCGAAGTATAGAATGCAATACCTTTCCGAAATGGAATTCCAAGATGACTTTATGAAGTAAATTCCGAGGAGAAAATTTGATCATTGTGACTATGTGGACTATGGACATCAAGTGATAAGATGAACTGTACAACTTAAAACTCAAGTGGTGGTTAGAGATAAAGACAAGTAAAAAGATCCTATGTATTCCGAGAGACAATAGTTTCGAGATAAAAGGGTTTTGAGTTCGGAACCAATTTTTCTAACTGATGTTATCATCAGAGAGAACAAGTCTCTCGAAAGAACTGAGGATCAGGCATCATCATACCCATCTTGTTCAAAAAAGCATTGAATTTGGTTTCGTCTAATGCCTTAGTAAAGACATCAGCGATTTCATCGTCAGATGGACCGTTTAAGACATGATCTTTTATGAAATGGTACCGTATGTCAACGTGCTTCGTCATGGAGTGCTGAATTGGATTATGCGAATCGCAATGGCACTTTGAGAATCACAATAGATAGGAATGCGTTGAAAACGGTAACCATAATCCAAGAGTTGAGACTTCATCCATAGAACTTGAGAGGTACAGCTGGCAGCAACAATGTATTTTGCTTCGGCTGTAGAGAGTGCAATGCAGTTCTGCTTCTTGGATGACCAAATAACCAATCTTCCACCTAAAAATTGACAGCCACCTGATGTGCTTTTCCTATCCAATTGTAGACCACCATAGTTTGAGTCTGAATATGCTTGAAGAAGGAAGCTCTCATTTGCTGCGTACCAGATTTTGAGGTTCGTTGTACCTTTAAGGTATCGAAAAATTTGCTTAACAGCTAAAAGATGAGACATCTTTGGGTTGACTTGAAATCTGGCACATAAACATGTAGAAAACATGATGCCCAGACAACTTGCTGTGAGATAGAGCAGAGATCCAATCATTCCTTTGTACTTCTTTTCATCAACTGCTACACCTGAAGGGTCGGCAAAGATCTTGTGTCCGAAACCCATTGGTACCTTGGCTGAGGCACAGGTGTCCATTGAGTACTTTTTTAGGAGTTCCGAAATGTACTTCTCTTGGTGAATGAAACTTCCTCTGTTAGTCTGTTTGACTTGGAGACCAAGAAAGAAGCTTAATTCCTGATTCATGCTCATTTGAAATCTACCGACCATTAACTTAGCAAAGTCAGCAACCATTGAAGAATCGGTGGATCCGAAAATGATGTTGTCAACATAAATTTGGACCAACATGAGATTCTTTCCCATTGACCTTCGGAACAGAGTGGGATCTAGAATTCCTCTTTGAAAACTTGAACGCTTGAGAAAATCGGTGAGGGTCTCGTACCATGCGCGAGGAGCTTGCTTAAGGCCGTAGACAGCTTTCCATGATAACTCCTGCATCATCTAACTTGTTGCGAAACACCCATCTAGTACCGACAATAGGATTGTTCTGAGGGGGAGGGATGAGAGACCAAACTTCATTTCTATCAAATTATGCTAATTCTTATTGCATGGCTGTGATCCAATCAACATGTTCAAGTGCTTCTTTGATGGATTTAGGTTCAACCATAGAGAAAAATGCCGAAAAATGACATTCATTTTGAAGACTTGAAGCAGATCGAGTTTGTACGCCATCGTTTGGGTTTCCGATCACTTGGTTTGGAGGATGATCCTTGGTCCAGACATGTAACCTTCGAAGTTTATGTGCAACAGATGATCCAATATCAACAATGGGGTTGTGTTGCTCCCCCTGAATAGTTTGAACATGTGGATGATGCTCCCCCTGAACTTCTGCACCGGATAGATTGACATCATCTTCAGGTGGGAATTCAAAGAAGTTTGCATCATTATCAATGTTGATAGGATTAGAATCATCAAAATCAGCAGATGCATCTTGAAATCCATCCATATTTGATTCAAGGGAAGAGTGACCATTCTCCCCCTTAACCTGAGAAGGTTGAAACGGTTCGGAATCTAATGGAGGAAGATTTGGGGTTGGACCGGATATATTTTGAGAGACTGGAGCTTCGGACATGGCTATTCTTGTTCGAGATTCCGAATCAAGAGCCATTTCGGAAGGTCCGAACAAGGTCTCAAAATCAACTTCAAGGATTGTTTGCTGGTTCGGAAATCCTGGCACTGGAGCATCGGACTCCATAATGCGAGTTGTAACATGGGTTGGGCTAGAATTCCGAACGAAATTGTCATCAAAGGTAACATCAAAGCTTTCCTCCAGAACATGAGTTCTCCGATTAAGAACTCTGTAAGCCTTTGATTTAGAAGAGTATCCAAGGAAGATGGCTTCATCAGCTTTAGGTTGAAATTTGGTAAGCTGATCACGGTTGTTCTTGATGAAGCATCTGCATCCAAAAACATGAAGAAACAAGATAGTTGGCTTACGACCGTTCATGACTTCATACGGAGTTTTGTTGAGGCGTCGATTGATGATGCTTCTATTCTGGGTAAAGCATGCAGTAGATACAACTTCGGCCCAAAGATAGAGTGGTAAATTTGCAAAATTGAGCATGGATCGAGCAGCTTCAACAAGTGTTCTATTTCGTCGTTCGACTACACCGTTTTGTTGAGGAGTGTAAGGAGCAGAAAAATTGTGGTCGATGCCCTTCTCGGTAAGGAAGCTTTCAATGGTGGAGTTAGTGAATTCCGAACCATTGTCACTTCGGATTCTCCTTACTGGGAGTTTGATTAGAACTTCTATTCCTTTAATAAAATTGATGAGCTCAGAGGTTGTTTCTGATTTCATCCTTAGGAAGAAGACCCAGGTGAACCTAGTAAAGTCATCCACAATCACAAGAATGTACTTTTTGTGATGCAGACTCTCTACTGTTGATGGTCCGCACAGATCAATGTGCAGAAGTTCTAATGGTTCTGAGATTTAATTTTCAATGATGATGGGATGACCCTTCTTTGACTGCTTTCCACACTCACATGCAACACATAGATGGTAGTTTTCCAATTTGAGGAGTGGCAAACCTCTAACCATTTCACCGGAGACAAGATCATTCATATATCTGAAGTTCAAGTGAGCAAGCCTCGTACGCCATAACCAACTGACGTCACGAACAGCGTTTGAGAGTAAGCAGAGTTGGGGCTTGCCAATGATCATGTTGATGTAAAGAGGATACATGTTATTGTTGCGATTAGACCTGATCAAGCATTCCTTTCGATCATCGGACATGATGTATCTATGTTTCTTACAGAATTCAACTTGACGATTTGCATCGGTGAGTTGAGCCACACTTATCAAATTGTGCTTTAAGTCAGCTACATATTCCACGTTTGAAATGGAGAAGTTGCCATTGATAAGGATGCCATAACCTCGCATCTGAGAATTGGAGTTGTTGCCATACGTCACATAGCCAGTATTTGGTGCAAGTTTGAGATCTCGCAGAAAGTCCTTCTGCCCCGTCATGTGCATGGAGCAAGCACTATCAATATACCATATTATCTCTTGCTAAGAAGCACAGAGTGCCTGCAAAATTGGTGAGTGGTGGAGTTTTTAGGCTCCATGTTAAGTTTTGGGACAAAGGTCCGAGTCTTAGGCTTGGGAAGTGACTTTCGAGCAACAATAGGTTTAGAAGGTTTGTTCCGAGATTCCTTAGGAAACAAACAGAATGACATGGTTCATTCTGATGGGTTTTGAGCATTCTAACACTCCTATGGTGTACATGCAACCCTAGAAACCTTGGATCTATGTTTTCTCTAATATACACGCAAATTTGTTTTTCCAAGGTTTACATCCTAACTAGCATGTTATGGGGAACTTGTAATACAAAAATCAAGTAGAATAACATACCTTTTAGTAGCTTGGATTCCTTTATGGCTTTGTGAGCCTAGCACCCCAAATGTGATGCCTCAAATGCTTCACACAACACCACAACACTTAGAATAACTTGAGAGCAGTTTCACTATGACACAAAATCGGATTGCCCCTTGTTCTTCCACTTAGTCGTTCATTTTGATAGTCATGGGGTCCTTTTATAGTTGTGTCACAAGTAGGGTTACAACATGTAAACCCTAATTGACATGGCTTTCCATATTCCATGATCCATGGGTTTATAACCCCCATGGACTATCCATGGAGCACCTTATAGGTTTTAGCCCAATTCACTAAACCATGGATCATTAGCCCACCATAAAAGAATAGATGATTTACACAATCAACCCCATATATTTAATTAGTCTCTTTTTGATCACTTAATTAATTCCAAATTAATTATTTGATCAATACTAATTAAATAATATTATTAATATATTAGAACTTATAATATATTAATAATCATTAAGTGTCCTTTCTCTCATTTAGTCTATCCAAGTGTTGCCATGCCATGCAACCCAAATGGACCATGCTGGGTTGGGTCAAGTACATACCAAATATAGTTATGGACTTAGACACTATATCCAACAGTCTCTCATTTGGATAAGTCTAATAACTATAGTTGCAGATATGACTTCAGGATCCGACTAGCAATCGTAGCTCTTTCAAAGTCTCTCGGAACTGAGATGATGATGATGATACGCCATTTAAGATAAGTGATCATATAATCCTGTGCTCTCAAGATATCATCCGGACAAATGCATGGAACATGGTCTTACTTATTGTCCAGCATTTGTTTCTCGATCTCTGATCTGTTTGACATAGAACTAAATTGAACACATCAATTAGGTCCTGACCGGGCCCGGTACATAGGTCTAAACAAAATCATCGAGGGGCCCAGATATCGCTTCTAATCCTAGAAGGAACAGATAAACTTTGACTCATATGTTTGTACTGACTACTTGTTGAATTATGCACAAAAGCACGTTTTATAACATCGAGTTACCAATGCGTTTTCGTACAATCAATGTATAACCAATTCATAGTTAATAACTCATATCTCTAGGTTTGAAGATTTATATGATATTACATTCTCACGATCACTCGAGATAAATTCCATGAAGTGATACAAGTGAGCGTGGGTTGAGTCCAATACTCATACCTTATGAGCACTCATGAATGTTGCAGCAACTATTGTTATGTCTAATACACCTTAGACAATCTACAAACCCAATTCATGATAGTCTTAATTCAATACCTACTTCCAAAGTATGACTGACTGTGGAGAGTTTGAATAATATGATTATTCTGGAAGTCAAAACATGCAAAATTGAAACAATAGTAAACGATTAACATAAGATAGTAACACTTTACTCATAAATAAATAACAACTTTTATTTAATCATCAAATGTTAATTACATTTTACAAGTTTCAAAAACTATCTAATTATTAAAACTAATATCATCCTTCAGGCCGATGCGCCTCGCATGCTATAAATGCTTAAACCTACTCAGTCCCTTATTGAGGGGATCTGCTGGGTTCTCATCTGATGATACCCTCTTTGCCACGAGGAGTCCTTCTTCTATTCGATGTCTAATGAAATGGTATTTTCTGTCAATGTGTTTGAATCTCCCGTGATCCCTTGGTTTCTTAGCTAAAGCAACCGCACTTTCGCTGTCACAGAAAATTTCCATTGGCTCTTTTATAACTGGTACAACTCCAAGGTCTCCAATGAAGTTCTTTAGCCATATCGCCTCCTTTATTGCCTCACTTGCTGCTATATACTTTGATTCGCAAGTTGAATCAGCTACCGTCTCTTGCTTGGAACTTTTCCAAGTAATTGCTCCTCCATTTAGGATAAAGACCCAGCCTGAATGAGAGCGGAAATTATCCCTATCAGTCTGAAAGCTAGCATCGCTATACCTTACCACTCTCAAGTCATCACTGCCACCAAGGGTAAGGACCCAGTCCTTAGTCCTTCGTAGATACTTGAGAATGTTCTTTACCGCAGTCCAGTGAGCCTTGCCAGGGTTCCCTTGATATCTACTAACCATGCTCAAAGCAAAGGCCACATCAGGGCGAGTACAAGTCATAGCATACATGATTGAGCCCACAGAGGAAGCATATGGTACATGACTCATCTCAGCTATCTCAGCCTCTGTACTCGGACTCTAAGTCTTACTCAGTTTGGCGTTACTCTGGATCGGTAATTCCCCTTTCTTGGAATCCTGCATACTGAACCTCTTCAGCACCTTATCCAAGTAAGTACTCTGACTAAGTCCAATTAGTCTCTTACTCCTGTCTCTCAATATCCTTATCCCTAGGATATAGGTAGCTTCCCCAAGGTCCTTCATAGCGAAACACTTCTCAAGCAAGGACTTAACCTCCTGCAAGGTTGGGATGTCATTTCCTATGAGTAGTATGTCATCCACATACAACACCAAGAAGCTAACTATACTCCCACTAGCCCTAACATATACACAGGACTCATCCTCTCTCCTCGAAAAGCCAAACTCTTTGACTTTCTCATCCAAGCAAAGATTCCATTTGCGAGGTGCTTGTTTCAATCCATAGATGGATTTCTCAAGCTTACACACCTTATTGGGGTACTCTGTACTGAAAAAACCCTCTGGCTGACTCATGTAAACATCCTCAGCCAACTTTCCATTAAGGAAAGTGGTTTTGACATCCATTTGCCATATTTCATAGTCATGAAATGCAGCAATGGCTAACATAACCCTAATAGACTTAATCTTCGCTACCGGTGAAAAGGTCTCATCATAATCAACTCCCGGAGTTTGAGAAAATCCCTTTGCAACCAGTCGTGCCTTATAAGTGTGTACATTACCATCCATGTCGGTCTTCTTCTTGAAGATCCATTTGCACCCGACTGTCTTACGACCTGGTACATTTTCAACCAAGTTCCAAACTTGATTGTCATACATGGACTGTATCTCGCTGTCCATAGCCTCTTTCCATTTAGCAGCCTCAGGGCCTGTCATGGCTTCCGTGTAGCTGTTAGGTTCATCCAGACTTACCAGTGTGCTATCACTGATAAGTGTATCACCTTCTGTAGTAATATGGAAACCATAGTAATGCTCAGGTGCATTCCTAACTCTTGTGGAACGCCTCAGAGGTATGGGCTCGTCAGTCGGATCAACATGAGTTTCCTCCTCAGGTTGATTGCTAGGGTTTGAGGTCCCTTCACCACTTGACTCTTGAATTTCTTCAAGGTCAATTTGCCTCCCACTGTTTCCTTGGCTTATGAACTCTCTCTCACGAAAGACTCCTCTCCTTGGTACAAAGACTACATTATCATTGGGTCTGTAGAAGAGGTAACCAAAGGATTTTTGTGGGTAGCCAATGAAAATACACCTCTCCCTTCAAGGTTCGAGCTTATCGTGAGTCTTGCGCCTCACGAAAGCCTCGCAACCCCAAATCTTGATGTGATCTAGATTGGGAACCTTCCCAGTCCACATCTCATGAGGTGTTTTGGCAACCTTCTTTGTAGGGACCAGATTAAGGATATGGGCGGCAGTCTCTAAGGCATACCCCCAAAATGAGATTGGTAACGTGTGACAACCCGAAATTTATTCCGTCACTGTAACCCTTTCTGTTAATAAAATTTATTTTATTAATAAAATTGTCCATTAACTTTTAAGTTAAATAATTCATCTAGGGTTATTGTCATAATTTCCTACGTGTAGGAAATCAATAAAATCACAAATAATACCCTCGATAATCCTTTGGAAAAATTTCTAGTTTACGACTAAGTCGGGTTACGGTCATTTAATCGGGTAAAATCTTAAACTCCGTTTAATATCGGGATTGGGTGTGTCCCCACCTGGCCACTAACTCAAGGCCTATATAAAGGTTGAGTGGCCACCATTTGAGTCTTTTCCCACCTTAGAACTTTCTCTCTCTACACTCTCTCTCTAAAAATCGGATTTTTGCTCAAGAATCACTCATTCAAGCTCCAAAATCGTAAGTAATCCTTCCTAGATTGTTGTTTAACTTAACATGCATGCAAATCTGTGGGTTAAACTCTCCAAAGGACCCAAAAACTTGTGTTTACGGTTTGGGAACACCTCCCAAAACCGTAAACTCCCAAAAGGGGGTTTTGAAGCCCCAAAACCCTTCCAAACCTCTTCTAGTGTTTAGCTATGGCTTAGAAACTTGCATGCATGAACTTAGAACCCCAAGATCATGACTCTTTGGGGGTAAACATGAGTTTACGGTCCATGAACATTCATGAACCGTAAACACCCCAAAGAAGGGTTTTGAAGCCCCAAACTCCTTCCAATGCTTGAGTAATGCACTAAGGACTTACATGCATGAACTAAGAACCCCAAAAACATGAAAAGAAGGGAAAAACATGGGTTTACGACCGTAAACCCATGTGTTTACGACCGTAAACACCTTCTAAAGGTGTTTAAGTGCCCTTAACACTTTCCTATGCTTGTATAAGTGACTAGAACCTTGCATGCATAGCCTAGAACCCCCAAAACACAAGAGAAATGGACAAACATGGGTTTACGGCCGTAAACCCATGTGTTTACGACCGTAAACTCCCCAGGGAGTGGTCCAAGGACCGTAAACTCCAAGAAGTGTCCATTTCTAGCCCTAATCACTTCCTAAGCCATGGATTCGAGTCTAGCATAATTCCTTGAGTAGTTTAAGACCTTTGAACACCCAAATGGCACCATTACCATGAGTTTACGGCCGTAAACTCATGGGGACAATGGTCCAGAAACCGTAAACACACTTAAGTGTAACCAATTGAAGTGTAAACACCATAGTGAGGCCATGCGCTCCTTAGATGCAACCTTTAGCACTCCTTGCACTTGAAACAAAGTGTCTTCATGCATTAGAGTGTCTTTACTTACCTAATTTGTGATTAAATAGCTAATTAGATACATTTATGTATCACTACATGTTACATAGGATCCGTGTGTGTGTTCAAGTCCTCACTTGACACCTAGCATCCTACCCGACACTTCCATCCACTTCACTCATTACAGGTGAGTTCATACCCCTTAATTAACCTTTTAAATGTTTTTAAATGCTTTTATGGGGGGAATACAAGTTGAATCAAATAAGTTATAGTACCAACCACGTGTGATTTATAACTTGCAACCAAAAGGATTTTTATACTTTTAACTACTTTACCAACAAAACTGCTTTAAGTGTTTATCAAACTCATTTTCATGTTAAATTGCTATAAAAATATTTCTAAACTCTTTTAACTCCTTCGGTTCCCAAACCATATCTACACCAATATATTTATATAAGTAAGACTTGAAGGACTTAGGACTGATAGCTCACCTTACTTCCTGTTCTTGTTTGATTGTGGACTTAGGGAATATTGTTATCTGTCCGACTGTCGTTGAATTCTTAGTTATATATTATATATATTCGTGTGAATATTAAAGTCTTCACTTCAGTTCAATACCTTTGTGTATCAAAGGCATGCAACCAACCTTACTACTTAACTATAATAGGTATAGTTAAGGATTACTACTCGTGTATACTATTACAATGGTACCTACCAGAGTCCGAATAGTTATGAGTCAATACATGTTTAACACTATAAAAAGGGAATACTATATACTATACAAGAGAACACTCTATACACTATACCCGAAAGTACATTATACATTATACAAAGAGAACATACTACAACAGAATGTGACATACTATCTCTCGATACGACACTTCACTGTGCTATCACCGTGTAACCAGAGTCTCCTGGAGGGAGAGCGGGCATTATGTGTATAGATCTATACGGGACAGACACTCCCTCATCCCGACTGCTAGCTACAGTCCGAGCCGACTAGGCCCAGGGGTGACAAAATGTCACATTTCTACAGATGACTCGGAGGGTCATCAGGGATTCGATTGTCAATCAGCATGGTTACATACAAGTTCACATTTCGACCTTAAATTAATACATTAAGAATTAAAGGCAAAACAGACTCCCCGAGGTGTATTGTACATTTAATACTACCTGGAGTCTGCATTTTCATTTCATTAGCTGGCAGTGATACTGCTGGGGTAGAATACTATTTTCCCAATTACTTTACATGAATGAAGCCTAAAACTATATTTTCCTACTATAGTTTCTCTGGGAAAACTTTTACATTTTCAAAGGATCAAACATACATACAACTGAGTCTTGGTAGAAGACCACTCTTACTGGAAAACATAGGGTTTTCCTAGGGAGCATACTATTCTCCAACATTGAGATCAATTATTATACTACATGGTTGTAATCATTTTTATACAAGCAATGACACTAAATACTCATGAACTCACCAGCTTTATGCTGATACTCGCTTTCAAAATAACTTGTATTCTCAGGTCATCAGTAGACAGGTACAGATGCAGCTTTTGAGAAGATGGAGCACATACAAGACTCCTCTTTATTTTGATTATACTTTTGGTGTCTAACAAACTGTACAGAACACGCTTGTATTATAATTATTATATTAATGCAATGGATGTTCTTGCTTGTCTTTACTATTATGCATTGTTATGATACTGTACATGACGTCCTCCACCCCAGAACGTATTCCGCCGTTCTCGGTTTTGGGGTGTGACAGATTGGTATCAGAGCATTGTTTATAGTGAATCGAGTATATCAACCCATAAAAGATATACGAACTATAAACACATCGGGATTAAAACACTCTGAGCAAGAATATATACTATTAAATAAGAAAATATTTAACTAAGTATATATATACATCCATTCACACTAAGGGTCAGTATCATACTAGAACAGAACAAAAGTATTAAGATTGTTGAACATCACAATTAGGCTTAGAGACATATAGTCAAATCTGGGAGGATGTAGCCTGATCAACTACATTTACCTAGGAGTGACTAGCCTGTGCCTAGGAGTGGTTGTGGTGTTGCAACAAGTCTAAAAACTTACCAACACTACTACAAGAACATTTGAACAAGAATACTATAGGAGTATTCTGCATTTCCTGTAATTTACATATGTGAGAACTAAAAAGGTCGTTACTAGTAGGGCAATAGTTGCTAAGTGGATACACTACAGTTACATGTGACTAAGACGCTATAGACTTAGAATCTGTGATCTTTGCTTTACTTCTTGTTCCTTGTTTGGTTGTGGATTTAGAGTTAGGGTCACTTATTCGAAGGTCTATCCTGTCTCGATTACATGTAATTGGTATGCATTATGCAAGTATTGGGTCGACTAATAACGATCATCTTATAAGTATCTTAGGATTAGTACGTCTACTAACTATCTTCTCTCCATTCTCGCATAGATACAATGGCTGATTCAAGGGTAACCCAGAGAGGGGTGCCCGTCGCCAGCACGAGATTATCTACTCATCCTCTCTCTTCCTAAGAAGAATAGCCTCCCTCTTCAATAGCTCCGTCTCACCTGTCTATAAAACATTCCCGACTTTGAAAGTACTATAACTAGCCCTCTAAACTGTCAACATTCTCCTTATGGTTTGATGTAAGACCAATTGTTAGGTCGTTTTTCCTGAACTCATTTTACATCAGTAATACCAGTAATATTGGCAGATGTCTAATCTATTTGGAAGTTCATGCTCTTGTGTTTTCTTACTCTATTGATATGCATCTATCTAATTGTTGGACTATGGCGATTTATTCCATGAGACACTCTCATCATACTTACAATTGATTCTCACTGTTGTCATCATCTTTTAAAATTTTTCAGTAAAAGATGCCTCCTCGCAAGCGTCTAACCAGACGCACGCCTGTGGATCAGACACCACCACCACCGGTCCCTCCGCAGTTCGACCCGGTGATGTTCCAAGCGGCTGTGACCGCAGCTGTAACCGCCGCCATGGCATAGGTCAATTCTGGTGGCGCCAGCGGAGGTGGAATGGGCACCAACTCTAGCCACGGTGAAACCCACCTACGTGTTCGGGAGTGCACTTATAAAGACTTCATCAACTGCAAACCTACCTACTCCAATGGAACCGGAGGGATCCTTGCACTGTCCCAATGGATTGAGAGAACCGAAGCGATCTTCGAAATGTGCTCATGCCCCGAAGGAAGCAAGATAAAATTTGCTGCTTGCACCTTCACCCAAAGGGCCTTGACGTGGTGGAATGGCCATGTCAAATCACTCTCCTTGGTCGCAGCCAACGCCATGGGCTGGGACACACTGAAGGACCTCATGACGAGGGAGTACTGCCCGAGGGGCGAAATTCAGAAACTTGAGGAGGAACTTTGGAACCTCAAAATGCA
Source organism: Lactuca virosa (assembly GCF_052849685.1). Lineage (NCBI taxonomy): Eukaryota > Viridiplantae > Streptophyta > Magnoliopsida > Asterales > Asteraceae > Lactuca > Lactuca virosa. The sequence continues at coordinate 117,030,557 of NC_136431.1, forward strand.
GGGTTCCGACATCGTAGCCTATACAGCCAGGTACTGCGACTTGGTGGCTCTATGCCCTAACATGGTGCCCACCGAAAGGGAAAAGATCGAGCGGTACATCTGGGGTCGAGTACCCCCATACCGAGGGAACGTTCTATCATCAAAGCCTGCCACCTTCGAAAGTGCCAAGGAATTGGCCCAAAGGATGATTGATCATGAAGTTCCCTCTACTCCGACTACTGCTGCAATCACTACCCCTGCCCCAACCTACATCTCCGACAACAAGAGAAAGCGGTGGGATCGAAAGAAGGGAAAATCAGCCAAATCCTCTTCCAATAACCAACAAACAGTGGCTGTCTATGCTGCCACTACTCCTACTACCCCTGTGCCCGCCAAAACATATGCGGGGAATCTACCCAAGTGCGATAAGTGCTCTTTCCATCATAACGGCCCCTGCCGTGAGATGCACTGCACCAATTGCGACCGGAAGGGCCATACCGTCCGGTTTTGCAGAGCACCTCCCAAACCCATTTCCCAATTTCCTAGTTCGGGAGCAAGCCAGGCCTGCTATGGTTGTGGCGAAGTCGGACATTTCAAAAGAAACTGTCCAAATGCTGGAAAGGCGGGGGGAGCGGGTAGACTACTTGCTATTGGCCACAATGAGGCTGTAGCAGACCCCACCGTAGTCACGGGTACGTTCCTTCTCGATAACTCTTATGCTTGTATTCTATTCGATAGTGGGGCAGAAAGAAGTTTCGTAAATCAAAACTTTAAACACTTACTCAAACAATCACCGCAATCATTGAAAGAAACCTTCGTCGTAGAAATGGCTAACGGCAAGACAGAAAGTTCTAACGAAATCTACATAGGTTGTACCCTCACGCTAGGTAATCATTCGTTTCCTATCAACCTCATACCCGTAGCAATCAAGAGCTTCGATGTCATCATAGGCATGGACTGGTTGAGTCTCCATCGTACCGACATCTTGTGCTTCGACAAGGCCATCCGTCTGAATCTACCCAACAACGAAACCTTGATGATCTACAGAGACAAACCCAGTACGAGCCTTCGCATCATCTCGAGTATTCGAGCCCAGAAGTACTTGCGTAAGGAATATCGTGCATTCCTGGCGCATGTTGTAGATACGAGCTGGAAAACAAAAGACACGAAGGATCTTCCCGTAGTACGCGACTTCCCCGACGTCTTCCCCGAAGAACTACCGGGCTTACCTCCGCAACGTCAAGTCGAGTTCCGAATCGACTTAATTCCAGGAGCAACCCCAGTAGCCAAGGCGCCCTACCGTTTAGCGCCTGCTGAGATGCAAGAATTGTCCGGCCAACTTAACGAACTGCTCAGCAAGGGCTTTATAAGACCAAGTTTCTCACCCTGGGGAGCACCAGTCTTGTTCGTAAAGAAGAAAGACGGATCGTTCCGCATGTGCATCGACTACAGAGAACTCAACAAGCTGACGGTCAAGAATCGTTACCCTCTTCCCCGTATAGACGATTTATTTGACCAACTGCAAGGGGCGAGCTACTTTTCCAAGATTAATCTAAGGTCCGGGTATCATCAGTTACGAGTGCTCGAGGAGGATGTTCCGAAAACAGCCTTCCGAACTCGTTACGGACACTACGAGTTCGTAGTAATGCCGTTCGGACTGACCAATGCACCCGCAGTATTCATGGACTTGATGAATAGAGTATGCCGTCCTTACTTGGATCAGTTCATCATCGTCTTTATTGATGACATACTTATCTACTCTAGAAGTGAGGAAGAGTATAGCGATCATCTGCGACAAGTCCTAGAAACCCTACGATCGGAGAAGCTTTACGCAAAGTTCTCTAAGTGCGAATTTTGGATCCGAAGAGTCGAATTCTTAGGACACGTGGTTAGCGAAGAAGGAATCCACGTGGACCCATCCAAGATTAAAGCTATTGAGAACTGGTCAGCACCGAAGACGCCTACAGAAATTCGCCAATTTCTAGGCCTCGCTGGCTACTACCGAAGGTTCATTCAAAATTTCTCTCGGATTGCGAAGCCTCTTACGACATTGACCCAGAAAGGCGTGGCCTTTGACTGGGTAGAGAAACAAGAGAAGGCATTCCAAACCCTAAAACGAGCCTTGTGCACCGCACCGATACTGTCCCTCCCCGAAGGGATAGAAGACTTCGTAGTATATTGCGATGCATCCAATCAGGGGCTCGGCTGTGTTCTGATGCAACGAGGTAAAGTCATCTCCTACGCCTCAAGACAGCTGAAGACACACGAGGTCAACTACACCACGCACGACCTCGAACTTGGAGCGGTTGTGTTCGCCCTAAAGATCTGGAGACACTATCTGTATGGTACGAAGAGCATCATCTATACCAACCACAAAAGCCTCCAACACATCTTCAACCAGAAAGAACTCAACATGAGACAACGACGGTGGGTTGAGCTACTCAATGACTACGAATGTGAAATTCGTTATCATCCGGGTAAAGCCAACGTAGTAGCAGACGCTCTAAGTCGGAAAGATTATTCTGGTCGAAGAGTCAAGTCATTGACAATGACTATCCATTCGCATCTATCCGCACAAATTAAAGAGGCTCAGCTCGAAGCCTTGAAACCTGAAAATGTAGCGGAAGAATCCCTGCGAGGAATGTATAAGAATTTGGTAGCCAAGGGTAACGGAGCCTTGTATCTCATGGACCGGATTTGGACACCGAAACACGGTGGCAATAGAGATTTGGTCATGAAGGAAGCGCACAACACTAGATATTCCGTTCACCCAGGTTCAGATAAGATGTATCTGGATCTCAAGAAATTATACTGGTGGCCTAACATGAAAGCAGAGATCGCTACCTTCGTAAGTAAATGCCTTACTTGCGCCAAGGTCAAGGTCGAATACCAGAAACCATCAGGTCTACTCCAACAACCGGAGATACCTGAATGGAAGTGGGAGCGGATCACTATGGACTTCATAACCAAGCTACCCAAGACAACGGGTGGGCTTGATACCATATGGGTCATCGTCGATAGATTGACCAAGTCCGCACACTTCCTACCCATCAAAGAAACTGACAAGATGGAGAAACTCACAAGAACATACATCAGGGAGATCGTACGACTGCATGGTGTTCCTATATCTATTATCTCCGATAGGGATAGCAGATTCACTTCGAGGTTCTGGCAGTCCCTACAAAGCTCCCTGGGAACGAGGCTGGACATGAGTACAGCCTACCATCCTCAGACTGACGGACAAAGTGAGAGAACCATCCAAACTCTGGAAGATATGCTGCGAGCCTGTGTGATCGACTTTGGTAAGGCTTGGGATACCCACTTACCCCTCGTCGAATTTTCCTACAACAACAGTTATCACACGAGCATCAAAGCTGCTCCATTCGAAGCCCTCTACGACCGAAAGTGCAGGTCCCCTCTGTGCTGGGCTGAGGTGGGTGACACTCAATTAGCTAAAGGACGAGTTCCTGAAAGCACTCTCACAGGTCCAGAGATCATTCGGGAAACAACGGAGAAGATCGTTCATATCCGTGAACGATTGAAAGCCTCCAGAGACCGACAGAAAAGCTACGCAGACAAACGAAGGAAACCTTTGGAATTCCAGGTGGGAGACCGGGTCCTTTTGAAAGTCTCACCCTGGAAAGGCTTGATACGCTTCGGAAAGCGTGGAAAGCTGAATCCAAGATACATAGGACCCTTCGAGATCCTCGCTAGGATCGGTCCCGTAGACTACAAACTCCGATTACCTCATGAACTTAGCAATATCCATCCAATCTTCCACGTCTCTAATCTTAAAAAGCGTCTTTCCGATGAGACCCTTGTGATCCCTCTTGATGAGATCAAGATCAACGAAAATCTGAACTTTGTGGAAGAACCAATCGAAATCATGGATCGAGAAATCAAACGAACGAAACAAAGCCGCATCCCGATAGTGAAGGTTCGCTGGAATGCCAAGCGGGGACCCGAATTCACTTGGGAGCGCGAAGACTCGATGAAACAGAAATATCCGCATCTCTTTCCAAATCCATGATTGGTATCTTAAATTTCGGGACGAAATTCCCTCTAACGGGGGGATGATGTGACAATCCGAAATTTATTCCGTCACTGTAACCCTTTCCGTTAATAAAATTTATTTTATTAATAGAATTGTCCATTAACTTTTAAGTTAAATAATTCATCTAGGGTTATTGTCATAATTTCCTACGTGTAGGAAATCAATAAAATCACAAATAATACCCTCGATAATCATTTGGAAAAATTTCTAGTTTACGACTAAGTCGGGTTACGGTCATTTAATCGGGTAAAATCTTAAACTCCGTTTAATATCGGGATTGGGTGTGTCCCCACCTGGCCACTAACTCAAGGCGTATATAAAGGTTGAGTGGCCACCATTTGAGTCTTTTCCCACCTTAGAACTTTCTCTCTCTACACTCTCTCTCTAAAAATCGGATTTTTGCTCAAGAATCACTCATTCAAGCTCCAAAATCGTAAGTAATCCTTCCTAGATTGTTGTTTAACTTAACATGCATGCAAATCTGTGGGTTAAACTCTCCAAAGGACCCAAAAACTTGTGTTTATGGTTTGGGAACACCTCCCAAAACCGTAAACTCCCAAAAGGGGGTTTTGAAGCCCCAAAACCCTTCCAAACCTCTTCTAGTGTTTAGCTATGGCTTAGAAACTTGCATGCATGAACTTAGAACCCCAAGATCATGACTCTTTGGGGGTAAACATGAGTTTACGGTCCATGAACATTCATGAACCGTAAACACCCCAAAGAAGGGTTTTGAAGCCCCAAACTCCTTCCAATGCTTGAGTAATGCACTAAGGACTTACATGCATGAACTAAGAACCCCAAAAACATGAAAAGAAGGGAAAAACATGGGTTTACGACCGTAAACCCATGTGTTTACGACCGTAAACACCTTCTAAAGGTGTTTAAGTGCCCTTAACACTTTCCTATGCTTGTATAAGTGACTAGAACCTTGCATGCATAGCCTAGAACCCCCAAAACACAAGAGAAATGGACAAACATGGGTTTACGGCCGTAAACCCATGTGTTTACGACCGTAAACTCCCCAGGGAGTGGTCCAAGGACCGTAAACTCCAAGAAGTGTCCATTTCTAGCCCTAATCACTTCCTAAGCCATGGATTCGAGTCTAGCATAATTCCTTGAGTAGTTTAAGACCTTTGAACACCCAAATGGCACCATTACCATGAGTTTACGGCCGTAAACTCATGGGGACAATGGTCCAGAAACCGTAAACACACTTAAGTGTAACCAATTGAAGTGTAAACTCCATAGTGAGGCCATACGCTCCTTAGATGCAACCTTTAGCACTCCTTGCACTTGAAACAAAGTGTCTTCATGCATTAGAGTGTCTTTACTTACCTAATTTGTGATTAAATAGCTAATTAGATACATTTATGTATCACTACATGTTACATAGGATCTGTGTGTGTGTTCAAGTCCTCACTTGACACCTAGCATCCTACCCGACACTTCCATCCACTTCACTCATTACAGGTGAGTTCATACCCCTTAATTAACCTTTTAAATGTTTTTAAATGCTTTTATGGGGGGGAATACAAGTTGAATCAAATAAGTTATAGTACCAACCACGTGTGATTTATAACTTGCAACCAAAAGGATTTTTATACTTTTAACTACTTTACCAACAAAACTGCTTTAAGTGTTTATCAAACTCATTTTCATGTTAAATTGCTATAAAAATATTTCTAAACTCTTTTAACTCCTTCGGTTCCCAAACCATATCTACACCAATATATTTATATAAGTAAGACTTGAAGGACTTAGGACTGATAGCTCACCTTACTTCCTGTTCTTGTTTGATTGTGGACTTAGGGAATATTGTTATCTGTCCGACTGTCGTTGAATTCTCAGTTATATATTATATATATTCGTGTGAATATTAAAGTCTTCACTTCAGTTCAATACCTTTGTGTATCAAAGACATGCAACCAACCTTACTACTTAACTATAATAGGTATAGTTAAGGATTACTACTCGTGTATACTATTACAATGGTACCTACCAGAGTCCGAATAGTTATGAGTCAATACATGTTTAACACTATAAAAAGGGAATACTATATACTATACAAGAGAACACTCTATACACTATACCCGAAAGTACATTATACATTATACAAAGAGAACATACTACAACAGAATGTGACATACTATCTCTCGATACGACACTTCACTGTGCTATCACCGTGTAACCAGAGTCTCCTGGAGGGAGAGCGGGCATTATGTGTATAGATCTATACGGGACAGACACTCCCACATCCCGACTGCTAGCTACAGTCCGAGCCGACTAGGCCCACGGGTGACAAAATGTCACATTTCTACAGATGACTCGGAGGGTCATCAGGGATTCGATTGTCAATCAGCATGGTTACATACAAGTTCACATTTCGACCTTAAATTAATACATTAAGAATTAAAGGCAAAACAGACTCCCCGAGGTGTATTGTACATTTAATACTACCTGGAGTCTGCATTTTCATTTCATTAGCTGGCAGTGATACTGCTGGGGTAGAATACTATTTTCCCAATTACTTTACATGAATGAAGCCTAAAACTATATTTTCCTACTATAGTTTCTCTGGGAAAACTTTTACATTTTCAAAGGATCAAACATACATACAACTGAGTCTTGGTAGAAGACCACTTTTACTGGAAAACATAGGGTTTTCCTAGGGAGCATACTATTCTCCAACATTGAGATCAATTATTATACTACATGGTTGTAATCATTTTTATACAAGCAATGACACTAAATACTCATGAACTCACCAGCTTTATGCTGATACTCGCTTTCAAAATAACTTGTATTCTCAGGTCATCGGTAGACAGGTACAGATGCAGCTTTTGAGAAGATGGAGCACATACAAGACTCCTTTTTATTTTGATTATACTTTTGGTGTCTAACAAACTGTACAGAACACGCTTGTATTACAATTATTATATTAATGCAATGGATGTTGTTGCTTGTCTTTACTATTATGCATTGTTATGATACTGTACATGACGTCCTCCACCCCAGAACGTATTCCGCCATTCTCGGTTTTGGGGTGTGACATAACGAAGCTCGACTCATCATGGAACAAACCATGTCCAACAAGGTTCGATTGCGCCTCTAAGCCACACCATTCAGCTGTGGTGTCCTAGGAGGTGTCAATTGTGAGACAATCCCACATTGCTTAAGATAGTCAAGGAACTCGATACTAAGATACTCTCCTCCCCGATCGGATCGGAGTATCTTGATGTTCCTGCCCAGTTGATTCTCCACTTCCTGCTTAAACTCTTTGAACTTTTCAAAGGTTTCTGACTTATGCTTGATTAAGTAGATATATCCATATCTACTATAATCATCAGTAAAAGTCACATAATAGCGATTAGCATCCCTTGTGGCAGTTTTGAAGGGTCCACACACATCAGTGTGTATGAGGTCCAACAAACCCTCACCCCTCTCACAAGTACCAGTGAAGGGTGATTTTGTCATTTTTCCAAGTAAACAAGACTCATAACTATCATCCGAATTTAGGTCAAATGATTCCAAAACTCCAGCCTTTTGGAGTTGGCCTATGTGCTTCTTGTTAACATGTCCAAGACGAAAATGCCACAAGGATGCCTTATCCAAATTATTTGAAGAATCAATACACAATACATTATTTCCTTGATTATCTACAATATTCACAGCTTCATATACACCATCACAAGGTAATGCTTTAAAGTAAAATGCATCATTGTAATAAACATTAATAACACCATTATCATTATCAAATGAAAAAGTAAACCCTTGTTTGTACAATCCATGAAAGGAAATAATATTTCTCGCCATTTCAGACGAGTAACAACATTTATTCAAATCTAACATTAACCCATTATTAAGCAATAAATAATAAACTCCTATCTTGGTAAGAGGCGATGCTTTCCTATTCCCCATGATTAAGTTTATCTTCCCGTGCTCCACTTTCTTACTTTTTCTTAGGCTCTGCAAATCAGTACAAATGTGAATACCACAACCTGTATCAAGCACCCAAGAGTTAGTATGCAATGAGTTATTAGACAATATAGTGTAAATACCTGCATGAGTGGGTTTAACTTTCCCATCCTTTACATCCTGCAGGTATTTGGGGCAACTTCTCTTCCAGTGCCCCTTTTCCTGGCAGTAGAAGCATTGTGCTTCCTTTGGGTTTGAAGAGGGAGGAATGGAACCTTTCTTGGTTCCACTTGAAGAGGAGCCATCAAGATACTTTCCCTTGGTACCATTAGAAGGGGTCTTCCTCTTCTTCCCCTTTCCCTGCCCAATTGCCAGAACAGGAGCAGTAGTAGGAGTAGGAGTAACAACATATTTACCTTTAAGGCCACTTTCAGGGGTCCTTAAAAGTCCTTGAAGCTTACTCAGTGTGACTTCCTCCTTGTTCATATGATAGGTCATACGAAAATGATCATAACTTGGAGGCAAGGAATGGATAATGATGTCAAACGCCATGTCTTCAGGGAAGTCCACATTAAGCTTCAATAACCGGTCCACGAACCTTTGCATTTTCTGCAAGTGACCAGTGAGGGACTCTCCCTCCTTCATCCTAGCTGTTATCATGGAGGAAATGATTTCATACCTTTCCTGACGAGCACTCTGATGGTACGTATCCATCAGATCCTGGTGCATCTCAAAAGGGTAGAAATCTTCATAGGACTTCTGGAGTTCTGCTGTCATTGTGGCCAACATGATGCAAGACACCTTATTGGCATCTTTCTCATGGGTAGTGTACTCAACAATCTCCTCAGGAGTAGCAGTCGACTCATCGATAACCTTTAGCTCCTTATCGAGGACATACTCTTTGCCCTCATAGCGAGTAATCATTCTGATGTTCCTAATCCATTCATTGAAATTGGTACCATCAAAAGTGACTTTCCCACACAAGTTCATTAGGAAAAAGGAGCCTGTAGGGTTTGAGCCAGTAACAGTGTTGGAAGACATCTGAAAGAAAGAAAGACAAGTTTTATTAGATAAAGAGTCCTTAATAAGTCACCCAAATGAAATATTAAGGCTAGGACCCAACAAACTATTTATAGTTAGAAGAGGGATGCCGTAATCCAAGCTATACAATATTTGTAGGTAGGTAAATGACGATTTACCAATTTCCACCACAAAAACAAAATAGATTATTAAGTTTTATTGGATTTGAAATTCCTAGATCTTTTGAGATACATTGAACTTTTAATGGCATGTTTGAATCTCGATTGTGCCCTCTCAAGTTTGTGACTGGGATGCCGAGGATCACAAACAAGGTGTGAATAACCATGCAAATTGACTTGGTACCCTTAGCTTTTATCACCTAATCGACGTGCCGGTTAACCACACGCGCTCCACCGATCTATGATAAAATTAAGTTACCCTTTGCCATTCTTACTAGTCCTTGTTAGTGTGCCGGTTAACCACACGCGCTCTACTAACGACTTGGTAAGGTACAAAGTGTAATTTCATGGGTTAGCACCTATTTCACATTTTCCTAAAGTACCTAAGATTGGGAATTATTAAGTATAGTTACTTTATAATTTCATTATACTTTTAATGAGGATTAAAGTCATTGTCCTACCTGTTCGGCTAACGACCCTCCATCAGTTAAGGAAGCGGTGGGTGAGAGTGGACACCCATTAAGCTGCCATTTTATACGCAACAACCTTATACCCCCCTCATAGACCGACTTCGTGAATGAGGCCTACTAACGGTAAAACGACTTGTTCTTATACATACACACACACACACACACACACATATATATATATATATATATATATATATATATATATATATATATATATATATATATATATATATTATTAACTTATAATATTACCAAGTATAAGGGTTGAATTTTAAACTTTTAAAATTCTAAGGTTCAATTTGGAAATTAAAGTATTAGGGTGTAAGACTTTACAAATTCAAAAACTTGAGGGCAAGTATTGAAGCTATTCAAGACTTTTCATTTCATAACTTATGAGTTTAATGGTCCATTAAAGTGAAGACCCTTCATTTTATGTAACCTCTTATTCTTTAATAACACTTTTAAAGAAATGACTTTTGGTTATCCATAACTTGAGGACAAATTATGGACTCCATCATTAGTCATTAAGATCAAGAATCATACTAACAAGCAAGTTACGCATAATTCCTATGATCTTCTAAAACTCATAAGTATAAACATTCATATCAAACAATTTCAAGAATCATATTAACACATATAAAACTTGAAATTTGGTAATAAACATTGAATATGGATTAGCATAATCATTACCACTTCAAAAAATAGATTTTATAAGTCCAAAACAGTTTAGGGTAATGATTCTAGTCCATTTCCAGTAGCAAAACTTGAAAAACTGCTCACAGGGCCTTCTACTCGTCGAGTGCATGAACCTACTCGACGAGTAGGATAAATTTACTCATTGACTCGTCGAGTCCCCCCATGGACTCGGCGAGTTCATACGAACAGTGAACATTTTTCGACTTTTTCAAGCAGTTTGCATCAAGTATACAGAAAACAAACCTAGGCTCTGATACCACTGATGAGTTTTGAGCATTCTAACACTCCTATGGTATACATGCAACCCTAGAAACCTTGGATCTATGTTTTCTCTAATATACATGCAAATTTGTTTTTCCAAGGTTTACATCCTAACTAGCATGTTATGGGGAACTTGTAATACAAAAATCAAGTAGAATAACATACCTTTTAGTAGCTTGGATTCCTTGATGACTTTGTGAGCCTAACACCCCAAATGTGATGCCTCAAATGCTTCACACAACACCACAACACTTTGAATAACTTGAGAGAAGTTTCACTATGACACAAAATCGGATTGCCCCCCTTGTTCTTCCACTTAGTCGTTCATTTTGCTAGTCATGGGGTCATTTTATAGTTGTGTCACAAGTAGGGTTACAACATGTAAACCCTAATTGACATGACTTTCCATATTCCATGATCCATGGGTTTATAACCCCCATGGACTATCCATGGAGCACCTTATGGGTTTTAGCCCAATTCACTAAACCATGGATCATTAGCCCACCATAAAAGAATAGATGATTTACACAATCAACCCCATATATTTAAATAGTCTCTTTTTGATCACTTAATTAATTCCAAATTAATTCTTTGATCAATACTAATTAAATAATATTATTAATATATTAGAACTTATAATATATTAATAATCATTGAGTGTCCTTTCTCTCATTTAGTCTATCCAAGTGTTGCAATGCCATGCAACCCAAATAGATCATGTCGGGTCGGGTCAAGTACATACCAAATATAGTTATGGACTTAGACACTATATCCAACACATTCATCTATCCAATAGTCATATTCAATGACAGGAGAGTTCGGAACAGATTTCTTCGGACTTTTAACTTTCGGAGTAGTGGTTACTACTTTGTCTTTCCGAGTGATTGTTTCATCAATGTGGGTTTTGACTTTCCACACAATGTTTTGTTTTGAAGATTTTGAAAAATTTGTTTTCTTAACACTTTTTGGTTTGCTTGATGACACATTTGATTTTGAAAGTCGAGGTCTAAAAATTATGCCATCGGATTTTGTAATGAAAACAGATGAAACAGTCTGAGGAGAGGTGTTTTGGACAGATGCGGTGCTTACTCTTGACTTTTCCTGAGTGGGACTAACCACTTTCTTTTGTTCTACATGACATGGAGGATTTGAAGGTCTCTTGAGGATCTTAGTGGGTGTGAAGGAGCTTTGACTATAGGTTGATAAAGGAGAATTACGATATACACTCTTTTTGGAGTTCTCAAGGAATCTTGAATTTTGTCTAGTCTTAACTTCCTTTTTGTGTGCATTCCGAGCTTCCACTTTAGGATCGACAATATCCTTCCTATTTAACATTGGCTTTCTTTTGGAATGAGACGATGATTTGGAAGTCTGTCCTACTAAGGGATTGTTAAACACAGGCTTAATGGGAACTAGATTTGTTTTTGAAATCACTTGAGATTCAGAGTCACATGAGGTTGACTCATCAACATCACTATTTAAGGATGCCCAGACACACTCCGAAGTTTCAGATTCAGTTGATTCCGGAAGGATTTCCTCAACAACACAGTTGTTAGGAGGGCTGAGGTTTGGATTTTGAACAACAGATTTTTGAGTGCTAGAGTTAAGTTCAGAGGTCCGATTCAGGTCCAGGTTTATCAGAGGCGGAAATTTCTTGGAATCGGGACTCTTGACAACTATAGGCTTAAACTCAGGAATCAAGGATGCAAAATGGTCAGAAGTCTCATTAAGGGGTGACAAGGGAGAAACAGGTGTATCTAAATGTTTAATGTTCGACACATCTCCCATGAAAGGCAGATTTTGTAACTCCTTTAAGGGACGAACAACTGGTTTCGAAAACTCGCTTCCGAGACCAGGTGCTTTTGACCAACGATGACGAAAATTGTGAGTCATCCGTTCATTTGCTTCAAGAATGTCTATGGCATGGTGCATGGCATCAATCTTAGCATTAAGATGTTTGTTATCGTAAATTAAAATATTTCTTTCAGAATAAGTGATTTCACATTTGTCTTTAAGAATGATACATTCATCTTTTGACATTACAAGCTCATGTTCTAAAGACTCAATTTTCAACTTATTATCCTCGAAACGTATCCTAAGACGACTCAAGTCATTGTCCTTCTTCTCATTGGCTTCTATGGCTGACTCATAGGCTTTGTAAATGATGGTCATATCTGATTGGATCTGGGTTAGATATGGTTCACAAAGAGACAAATCAAAATTATTATCAGTAATCATAGATTTTACCGGCTGAACGATGCTTCGGCCGGGTGGATGGTTGGTAGCCATGTAGCAGTAGTTGGGCTCAGCTTCTTCATCATCTCTTTCAGACCCAGACGACCAATAGCCTTCATCACACTCAATTTCTTGTCGAGCCATAAGACAGTTGTTTCTGCCAGTGGTTACTGCCAGTGGTTACATCATCATCATCTCCAGACGACCAATACCCTTCCACATCACTTGACACAGTTGTAACAAAAGCCTTTTCACTTTCAGCCAATTATTGAGCACGACGTGCATAGTAAGCAGAGTCTTTGATCTTCGGTTTTTGTGGGACTTCACCTAAGTAGTCCTTGGCAAAGTGGTTTGCATGTCCGCACTTGTGACACATAATCTTGGGTTTCTCGGATTTTGGAATCGGTGGAGGTTTCGAAGTGTGATTCTGAGTAGGAAGATTTGGCTTGTAGGCAGGGGGTTTTCGGAAGGTTTGTTGAAGGATTGATGATTGTTTTGGTGAGGAGATTAAAAGCGGTTATTTTGGTATGAAGTTTGGAATCAATTATTATGAGGCTTGTTGAAAGGAGGGTTGTATCTCGTAGAGAGTAGGGCAAACTCTTTTTGAAAACGTAGTTCGGAGTCCATTTCATCAGGGTTAAGGTCACCCATAGATTGAACGTTTGAGTTGTTGAGAGCAGGGTTTAGAACGTTAGGAGGTCAAGGTTGAACAGGAGGAATGTATGGAACAACAACAGTAAGAGGGTCCGAGACAACTGGGTTTGAGGTTTGTGGATCAAAGGAGCTGACTAAGGCAAGAGGACTTCCGGTGAGTTCTCGTAGAGTTTGAGCAACATTTGACTCATGACCTTGAAGCTCATTAAAAAGTTGATAAAGCTTGAGCTTTTTCAAAGATCCATTGCTCTGAAGACATGATTTCACATTTCCCCATCCCTTCCCTAGACTATTGATGAACTTGAGATTATACTCAAGTGGAGTTCGGACTATCCCATGAGCTTTCATATTGTTGACAACGATTCGGTATTTTGTTTGAGGTTGAGGCAACAGATTCACCAGGTGTGGTAGTGAAAGTGTCGAACTCATTGACAACCGAAGTCAAGCGCTTATCCTTCATGTTCTCTGACCCTTCAAATAAATCTTGAAGTGTGTCCCAAATCTCTTTTGCGGACTTGCACAGTTTGATGTGCTCAAAGAGAGATGGTGGAACACCAAACACCATTTCAGAAAAGGCAACTTGATCAGCATGCAACTTTTCGAGGTCATCAATAGTGAGAAGTGCTTGACGTTGTTGATCATGTCCCAAGAGAGTTGCAGCACATCTCTTACCACGGTTTGAACTGGAACATGAGGACCTTCTGTAACGGATCTCCAGATAGATTCACCTGTCTCTTTTCCAAGTAAAAATATTTCCATTCTAACTTTCCAGTGATCATATTCTTCAACAACTAGCAGTGGGGCACGTATAGGGCAACACACGCTATTTGCTATTTGCATTGAATACATTTGTTGAGAATTAGAAGCATCCATTGAAGTTAAGATATCTTGAGCAAAAGTGGTATATAGAAGAACTTTTATCCTTAACACAAAAATGATCGAAATACCAGGGTAATTTCAAATCAACGATAATCTGATCTTATGGATTCAAAGGACAACCACTCAAGCTCTGATACCAATTGTGAGAACAAGGATGATCAGATGCGTAGGGACAAGGTTTGAAAACTCAAACCTTGAATGAATGCTTAAGATCAATGTCTGCTTACTAAGAAATATTCCTGTCAAGTCTGGTAAGACCATTCAAGTCTGAGTTAATGCATTCAAGAAAGTATTCAAGACATTAATGAAGAATGAAGATAATGATCAAAGTAAAGATAATAAATGAAGAACAAGACGAATGTTTGAGAGAATAAGTGAAGTAAACTAGAATGTTGCTAAATATGTTTGAATGATCCGTCACTTGATTTGGTATAGAAAGCTCCTTTAAATAGGAGTACATGTAACATAGTACAAACCACTTAACATATATAGGGCTGGACAAAAGAGGTGCTTCTGACACTATGATCTATCTGAGTTGACAATAAGACTAAGTCCTATGAAATATAAAATCAAGCTAAAACACAAATATAATAAATGCAAATGGATCATACACTGAATCGGATAAATGAACATTCCAGATACAAAGTTCATTCCGGAATTCCTTTAACTGCTCTTTACATCTGCAACAACAACTTCAAGTCCGGACATAAGATGATTCCGGAGCACCATTCATTTCGGAACATAAGACTGCCTTCGGAATTTCTAAAAGGTTTAAGGTTGCTAGAGGTTCACTTTCAGGTTTCAACAATGCTTAGACGTATGATCATGATATGTTAGTATGTGACAGTGGTAGGGGTGAAATAGTCCCCGGTTACTGGTTGAAAGATACCGAAGGGGAGGTTAGCTCCTGGTTACCGGTTGAAAGATACCGAAGGGGAGGTTAGCTCCTGGTTACCGGTTGAAAGATACCGAAGGGGAGGTTAGCTCCCGGCTACCGGTTGAAAGATACCGAAGGGGAGGTTAGCTCCTGGTTGCCGGTTGAAAGATACCGAAGGGGAGGTTAGTTCCTGGTTACTGGTTGCAAGATACCGAAAGGGAGCCCAGCTCCCAGTTATGCCAGACAGATACCAGTTAAAAGATATCGAGGGATAGGCCTTATATGTTACGTGGTATGATGGGGGAACTCACTAAGCTTTGCGCTTACTGTTTTCAGTTTTGGTTTCAAGTACCTCTTCATCGAAGGGGAAGGAGGTGGCACGGTAGCAGCATCGCACACACACGATTTCCGCAATTTGAGATCCATGGGATTATACTCTGATATTATTACTACTGATGATATGATTTTTGAGACATGTGATTAGGGTTTTTATGGATTAGTATGATATTGATGATGTTTTTCAATAAACTATTTTATAAGTAACTTAATTAAAAACAAAATTTTTGGCCTTGAAAATTGGGATGTTACAAGTTGGTATCAGAGCCTTGGTTTGAGGGATTCGGACACACTTTCGGGGCTGTCTGGACTCAAATCGAGGGATTAAAAGATTTTTACAAGAAAATAATTTTTCTAAAATTTAAAATAGAAGGTTTTGAGAAAGAACAAGGTGTGTGAAGTGAGCAACCGGCCGAGCTCAAGTAAGTTTTCCCCAAGATACTCATACATGTTATGTTATGATATGATTTGTATATAAGAACTGCATGCTAGATTAGGGCTAAGGATCTAGGAATGATGCCTTATATGCCTGTTGTTTGTATTTGAGAACTACATGCTAGATTAGGGCTAAGGATCTAGGAAGATGTCTTATGTGCCTGCTATATGTGCTTATTGAGTTACATGCTAGGACTGATTAGTTAATAAAAAGATGGCCTGAAGAGGATATGCTTGGTATGGTTACTCAATGCTTGAATGCTGCCTGCTTTGTGATTTTAGGAGTTCTTGTTATCTTTAGATAACTAGTGAACGGATACGTTAAATTACATATTGCAAGGACTAAATAATTTCAGAAGGTTAGGTCTAGCCCTATTGCACAGCTCTTGTTGGAGTCCAACCATTGTAGGGTAGGACCTCTCATTCAAAGAATTATCTGGTCTTAGTGATCTGTAATTGTATTCGCAAGCTAGTTAGGTAAAGGTAGCAGGGATTCCTTATGCAGTTGATGGCGGAGAGTAGGTCGGAACGTTACCCTAAGGCAAGCCTATGATGAGATCAGTGCAACGAGCAGTAGTAGTAGAAGGGACTGGGTAAACTCAAGGTAATCCTTGAGGAAAGTACGGATAGATGTGGAAGGTAGTATGGGCCCGTACCACTGAAAGCAGAGGATTCGTACTCGAATCAAGGAGGGCCGAGATAGAACCAGGGAACTTGTAGTATGTGAGACCTCCTAAGGTTATGTATGACCCTAAAGATTATGTGTTTTGTTTCATAATGGTGATGATTACACGTCACGGAGGAGGATCAGGTTCAGGATCCGGTTCGGGATCAGGTGTCGAGCCAGTTGATGAGGGACTACGTGAGTTCATTGCTTCTGAGATCACTAGAGGCATCCTTGATTCGACCTCGGTGATTTTTGGGTCGATCAAGGAAGGGATCATTGAGCTGATGGAGGTTCGCCTCAGGGCGTTTAGGAGTGACTGGGCGGCTAGCCAGTCAGGGGCGCACACACTGTCCTTTAAGGACTTCAGGGGGAGTGGTGTGCCAGATTTCCATGGGGAGAAGGACCCCATCGTGGCCAGGAGGTGGATTGCAGACATCGAGTCTGCACAGTTGACGAGCTTCTGCCTTGAGGAGTCGAAGGTTCGATATGCTGCAGGTCGTTTGAGAGACAGGGCTAGAGATTGGTCGGAGTCGGTTGGTGACTCTCTGGGAGCCTCAGCCATTGAGGCTATGACCTGGCTAGACTTTGTGTCCAGGTTTAGGGCTGAGTTTGCGCCAGCTGTGGAGCTTCAGCAGCTGGCCAGGGAGTTCCTTGATATGAGACAGACTACTGAGACAGTGGCAGAGATTACCAAGTTCCGAGAGAGGGCCTTATTGGTGCCTCAGTATGCAGGAGATGAGGATATGTGGAGGACCCGCTATCATGATATGTTGAGGGCTGATATTCGGGAGCATGTCAGCTACTCGGCATGCCCGACCCTGGATTCCATGATTGCCAGGGCGATGGAGAGGGAGATAGATTTGGATCACATCAGGAAGAGGAAGGCGGAGGAGGGACAGGTTGATGGGGCTTCGGGGAAGAAGCCCAAGGGATTAGACTCTAGGTCAAAGGGCCAGCAGGGCCGGAGCCGCTGTGGGAAATGCGGCAGGTCACATCAGGGGGTTTGTCGCACTGCGTCGGGATCAGGCTGCTATAAGTGTGGCAAGACTGGGCACTTTGGTAGGGATTGTACTGCTCCTACCCCCACCTTTCAGACATCAGACCTGATTTTCTTTCATTACAATCAGAAGGGCCATAAAAAGGCCAACTGCCTGAGATTGATAGCAGCAGCAGTGCCAGTGGCGGCGCCAGCTCCAGCGACCCTGCGGATTACTGATGGCTGGCAGGGCAAGTCAGAGGCTCTAGTGGCGAGGATCCGAGCCTTCCAGTTGACTACCGAGGAGGCACGCGCCGCACCCGATGTGGTGATGGGTATGATTTCTTCTTCATAGCTTTTATTATATGTTGATTATGATATTTATGTTCCGTATGATGTGATTTGTTTAGGATTGTTTCATGTGAACGACATCCCAGTTCAGGTGTTGTTCGATTCGGGAGCTACCCGATCATTTGTGTTTCTTGCACCCAGCAAGAGGTTCCCTGAGTCTTCAGGCATGTTGGATTCCCATCTAGAGGTCGAGGTTGCTGATGATCGATCAGTTCGAGAATCAGAGGTTTTCAGAGATTGTGTCTTGAGGCTGTTTGAGGAGCGCTACCTGGTAGATTTGGTTCCCATAGCTTTGTGTGGGAACAAGGTCATCATCGGTATGGTCTGGTTGAGCCCTAATAGGGATGTGTGCTTGACTGCATGCAACAGTTGGTCTGTGTCAAGACCCCAAGTGGGGGAGAGCTGGTGATTCAGGGCGAGAGGCCACAGCGTGGACCACCTTTATGCTCAGCAGCGAGGGTTAGGCGCTACCTTCAGCAGGGTTGCGCCGGATATGTCGCCTACGTCATGGATACTCAAGAGGAGGGCAAGGCGACTGTGAGTGATGTGCCAGTGGTGCGAGAGTACCCGGATGTGTTTCTAGAGGAGTTGCCTGGAATACCTCCGGAGAGGCAGGTGGAGTTTAGGATCGACCTGGTCCCCGGTGCAGCTCCGATAGCCAAGGCACCATATTGGTTGGCTCCCCCGAGATGCAGGAGTTGTCTACACAGGAGCTATTAGACAAGAGATTCATCAGACCGAGCAGTTCACCCTGGGGAGCCCCGATTCTATTTGTGAAGAAGAAGGACGGGTCGCATCGGATGTATATAGATTACCGGGAGCTGAACAAGGTAATGGTGAAGAACTGTTACGCACTCCCGAGGATTAATGATCTCTTTGACCAGCTACACGGGGCATCTTGGTTTTCCAAGATAGATTTACGTTCAGGCTACCATCAGATGAGGGTCAGAGAAGAGGATGTATAGAAGACTGCGTTCCGGACACACTATGGCCACTACGAGTTCGTGGTGATGCCCTTCGGGCTCACCAATGCTCCTGCCGCGTTCATGGTCCTCATGAACCGCGTATGCAGACCGATGCTGGATCGGTCTATGAT
The DNA here is from genome assembly GCF_052849685.1 of Lactuca virosa. Taxonomy (NCBI): domain Eukaryota; kingdom Viridiplantae; phylum Streptophyta; class Magnoliopsida; order Asterales; family Asteraceae; genus Lactuca; species Lactuca virosa. Next base: position 117,049,637 of record NC_136431.1, read on the forward strand.
AGTTTTCATCGATGACATCTTGGTTTACTCCAAGACGCAGGAGCAGCACGAGGAGCACTTTCGGGAGGTGTTGGATACCCTGAAGAGGGAGAGCTTGTATGCCAAGTTCTCCAAGTGTGAATTCTGGTTGCGCGAGGTGCAGTTTCTTGGGCACCTTGTCAACCAGAACGGGATTTTGGTTGATTCGGCCAAAGTAGAGGCCGTGATGAGATGGGAGGTTCCGAAGTCTCCATCTGAGATTCGGAGTTTCCTAGGATTGGCAGGCTATTACCGGAGATTCATTCAGGATATCTCCAAGATAGCCGTACCCTTGACCCGACTGACGAAGAAAGCCGTTGTATTTTGTTGGGGGGCTGAACAGCAGGCAGCGTTTGAGACATTGAGGCAGAGATTACGTGAGGCGTCGATTCTAGCCCTGCCAGAGGGCGTGGAGGATTTTGTAGTATACTGCGATGCGTCCATTTCGGGTTTGGGCGCAGTATTGATGCAGAGAGGGCATGTCATCGCTTATGCCTCGAGGCAACTGAAGCCTCACGAGGCGAACTACCCGACGCATGATTTGGAGTTGGGGGCGGTCGTCTTCGCCCTCAAGATATGGCGACATTACCTCTATGGGGTCCGTTGTACCATTTACACGGATCACAAGAGTCTGAGGTACCTCATGGGTGAGCCGAATCTGAACATGAGGCAACGTCGGTGGCTAGATGTGGTGAAGGATTACGATTGTGAGATCCTCTACCACCCGGGGAAGGCCATTGTTGTGGCCGATGCTCTTAGCCGCAAGGCAGGCCCGATCAGAGACGTTTGCTTACGGATGACAGTGGTAACTCCGCTTCTAGAGCAGATCTAAGAGGCCCAGCAGGTGGCTATAAAGGAGGAACATCGGAAGAGCGAGCGTATTGTGGGTCAGGTTCCCTCCTTCGACTATGTTAGTCGTGGGTTGTTGAAACTACACCATAGAGTGTAGGTTCCATATCATGGAGGGGTGCGCCAGATTTTGATGGAGGTGGCGCACAAATCCCGATTCTCGATTCATCCAAGGGCGACAAAGATGTATAGAGATATTCGTCCTGATTACTGGTGGCCCTGCATGAAGCGGGATGTAGCCTGGTACTTCGAGAGATGCCTGACCTGTAGGAAAGTCAAGGGCGAGCACCAGAGGCCTCATGGAAAGACGCAACCGTTGGATATCCCTATGTGGAAATGGGAAGATATTACTATGGATTTCATCACAAAGCTTCCCAGGACCGCACGAGGAGTGGATTCCATATGGGTCATCGTGGATCGGTTGACCAAGAGTGCTCATTTCAGACCGATTCAGGAGAGCATTTCGGCCGAGAATCTGGCCGACATCTATATTCAAGAGGTTGTAGCACGACACGGAGTGCCAGTCTCCGTGATTTCTAACAGAGATGTGCGTTTCACTTCCAGATTCTGGAAGAAATTCCACGACGAGTTGGGTACTCGTCTGCACTTTAGAACCACTTTTCACCCGTAGACGGATGGTCAGAGCGAGCGGACCATCCAGAGTTTGGAGGATATGCTGCGGGTATGCGTTTTAGAGTTCGGTGGTAGCTGGGATACCTACCTTCCCTTGGCAGAGTTTTCCTACAATAATAGCTACCACGCGAGTATCGACCGTCCTCCCTTCGAGATGTTATACGAGAGGAAGTGTAGGACCCCGATTTGTTGGCGTGAGGTTGGGCAGAGAGTCATGGGGAGTACTGAAGTTGTACTCAAGACGATAGAGAGGATCCAGCAGCTCTGGAGCAGGCTTCAGATTGCTCAGATCCGGCATAAAAGTTATGCCGACAAGCGTCGTTCGGACCTGGAGTTCCAGGTCCGGGATATGGTTCTCCTGAAGGTGTCACCTTGGAAAGGTATCATCCGGTTCATGAAGCGAGGCAAGTTAGGCCCTAGGTACATCGGTATTTTCAGGGTTGCAGCGCGGGTGGGCAAGCTAGCATACATGCTGGACCTGCCAGCCGAACTTAGTCAGATTCACAACACCTTTCACGTCTCCCAGCTATGGAAGTGTCTGGTAGATGACTCAGCAGTGGTACCACTAGAGGACATTCAAGTGGATGATAGCATGCACTACATTGAGCGACCAATGGCTATCCTTGACAGGAAGTCGAGGAATCTGAGGAACAAGAGGGTCGAGCTGGTGAAGGTGCAATGGAAGCACCGCAAGGGCTCAGAATGGACTTGGGAGCCGGAGGACGAGATGAGAGAGTACTACCCCGAGCTTTTTCTGGATGCAGCAGCAGACTTCGAGGACGAAGTCTGAAATAAGTGGGGGAGAGATGTAACACCCGGTTCCCGGTACGTATTTTAAATTAAAAATTGTATGCTTTTACACTGGGACTCGGCGAGTTGGAGGCCCAACTCGTTGAGTAGACAAGACTTTGGGCGCGGGCTTTAAGTAACCTACTCGACGAGTCGGGAGCCCGACTCGGCGAGTAGGACTGTCTGGATGAAACCCTAATATTTAGGGTTTGCACCCTATTTAAACGTCGTATCTTGTTCCAACCCAGCTTCCATCGTCCCTCCCACTCCAGAAAAGCCCTAACTCGAAACCCTAAAGCATTTGGAGTGTTGTTGAGCCATTTTTGTGGGTTTGTGGTTGTTAGAAGCTTGAAGAAAGAAGTGGAAGCTTGGTGGTTCCAGAAGAAGCAAGTAGATCCAGAGGTTTTGCTTCATTTCCAGTCATTCAAGGTAAAAAGCTTCAACCTTGACCATTCTTAGATCTCTAGTTAGGGTTCATTTCTACCTTTTCTAAGCTTTAGTAGAGCCATATTCGGGATTTTGTGGTTCTAAGGGGGAATGACTTCAGATTTGGAACCATTGAGGGTTCCCATGGCATAAAGGTGCCAACTTTAAGGCCATGGGAGTCTCATGCATCTTATAAACCTCATTTTCAACCTTTTGAGCCAAAAACCCCCATGCATGAACGTCAAGTTCGTAACTTTACGTGTGATATGGGCCCAAGGAGGTCAGATCTATGTTTTGGATGCATTAAGGTCATCTGAAATTGACTGGATAGTTTTGGACATAGAGGGACTCGACGAGTCACTTATGTGACTTGGCGAGTCGGGTCGGATTTGTCTCCAAAACCCCTTCTGCTAGCGAGTGTGTGTTGAGTTGGGAGAAGACTCAGCCAGTTGGGTTCATTGGGGACTTGAAGATCATCGTACTCGACGAGTTCAAGGATGAACTCGGCGAGTCAACGACTAAACACCTTAACTCAGATGAAAGTGAACTCGACGAGTTCGAGGAGGAAATCAGCGAGTCAGTTGTAGAAGGTCCCGACTTTGTTAGAAGGATAACTCGGCGAGTGCGTGCAAGACTCGGCGAGTAGGGTCGAGGTTCTAGTGTTTTGAGGATTTGGGAACTCAGCGAGTTTCGGTCAACTTGGCGAGTCGAGTCAACCAGACATTGACTTTGACCTAGAGATGGCGTTGACCTAGAGATGACGTTGACCAAGGTGTTGACCTTGACTTTGAATTTGACCTGAGTTGACCAGGAAATGGTAATTAAGGAAGATTATTATGTGTAGGATCCGAGAGGAATTGATTCCGGCAGCAAGCTCAGTTCCGACACCTTACGACATCAAGGTGAGTTACCTTGCAGTAGGAGTGGGTCTACGGCCACAATGTCGGCTCACTAGTAGGAGTTGTTGTTAGATGATTGTCTTTGTGATAATTATCTAGTGTGTTGTTATCTGATATGATTTATGTGCTAGGATGCCATGACATATGTGTTAGTAGCGGTAGGGGTGAAATAGTCCCTAGTGACCGGTTGACAGATACCGAAGGGGTAGACAGTACCCATGCATGCCTAGCAGTATGATCATGATATGTTAGTATGTGATAGTGGTAGGGGTGAAATAGTTCCCGGTTACCGGTTGAAAGATACCGAAGGGGAGGTTAGCTCCCGGTTACCGGTTGAAAGATAGCGAAGGGGATGTTAGGTCCCTGCTATCGGTTGAAAGATACTGAAGGGGAGGTTAGCTCCTGGTTACCGGTTGAAAGATACCGAAGGGGAGGTTAGTTCTCGGTTATGATATTATTACTACTGATGATACGATTTTTGAGACATGTGATTATGGTTTTTATGGATTAGTATGATATTGATGATGTTTTTCAGTAAACTATTTTATAAGTAACTTAATTAAAAACAAAATTTTTGGCCTTGAAAATTGGGATGTTACACACGACAAGCTCGAACCTCGAAGTGAGCGTTGTATTTTCATTGGTTATCCACAAAAATCCTTTGGATATCTCTTCTATAGACCGAGTGACAATGTTGTCTTCGTTGCGAGGAGAGGAGTCTTTCGCGAGAGAGAACTCAGATGCCAAGAGGACAGTGGAAGGAAAATTGACCTTGAAGAGCTTCAAGAGTTAAGCGATGAAGAAACCTCAAACACTAGCGGTCAACCCAAGGAGGAAACTCCTGTTGAACCGATTGACGAGTCATTACCTCTGAGGCGTTCCAGTAGAGTTAGACAGGCACCTGAGTTTTATGGTTTCCATATTACTTCTGAAGGTGATACATTTATTAGTGACTGTATACTGGTAAACTTGGATGAACCTAACAACTACAAGGAAGCCATGGCAGGCCTCGAGTCTGCTAAATGGAAGGAGGCAATGGACAGCGAGATTCAGTCCATGTATGACAATCAAGTTTGGAACTTGGTTGACAATGTACCATGCCGTAAAAAAGTCAGGTGCAAATGGATCTTCAAGAAGAAGACCGACATGGATGGGAAAGTACACACTTATAAGGCACAATTAGTTGCGAAGGGCTTTACCCAAACTCCTGGAGTTGACTATGATGAGACCTTCTCAACAGTGGCTAAGATTAAATCTATAAGGGTTATGCTAGCCATAGCTGCATTTCATGATTATGAAATATGGCAAATGGATGTCAAAACCGCTTTCCTTAATGGGAAGTTGGCTGAAGATGTTTACATGAATAATCCAGAAGGTTTTGTCAATGCAAAATACCCTAGTAGAGTGTGTAAGCTTGAGGAATCCATTTATGGATTGAAACAAGCATCTCGCAGATGGAATCTTTGTTTCGATGAGAAAGTCAAAGAGTTTGGATTTTCGAGAAGCGAGGATGAGTCCTGTGTATATGTCAAAGCTAGTGGGAGTATAACTAGCTTTCTGGTATTGTATGTAGATGACATACTGCTCATAGGAAATGACATTCCAACCTTGCAGGAGGTTAAGTCCTGACATGGGAAGTGTTTTGCTATGAAGGACCTCGGGGAAGCTGCTTATATTCTAGGTATAAGGATATTGAGAAACAAGAGTAAAAGACTAATAGGACTTAGTCAAAGTACCTACTTGGACAAAGTGTTGAAGCGTTTCAGCATGGAGGAATCCAAGAAAGGAGAATTACCTATCCAGAGCAATACCAAACTGAGTAAGACTCAAAGTCCGAGTACAGAGGCTGAGATAGCAGAAATGAGTCGAATACCATATGCTTCTGCTGTTTGTTCCATCATGTATGTTATGACGTGTACTCGCCCTGATGTAGCCTTTGCTTTAAGCATGGTTAGCAGATATCAAGGGGATCCTGGTAAAGCACACCGGACTACGGTAAAGAACATTCTTAAGTACCTGCGGAGGACTAAGGACTGGGTCCTTACCCTCGGTGGGAGTGATGACTTGAGAGTGACAAGGTATAGTGACGCCAACTTTCAGACCGACAGAGATAATTTCCGCTCTCAGTCGGGTTGGATATTTACCCTTAATGGAAGAGCAATAACATGGAAAAGTTCCAAACAGGAAACTATGGCTGATTCAACGTGCTAATCAGAGTACATAGCAGCAAGCGAAGTAGCAAAGGAGGCAATATGGCTGAAGAACTTCATTGGAGACCTTGGAGTTGTACCAGCTGTAAAGGAGCCTGTGGAGATTTTCTGTGACAAAGAGGGTGCGGTAGCCTTAGCCAAGGAACCAAAGGATCATGGCAGATCCAGGTACATCGACAAAAAATATCACTTCATAAAACATCGAATAGAAGGACTCCTCGTGATGAAGGGGGTATCGTCAGAAGAGAACCCATCAGATCCCCTTACGACAGGACTGAGTAGGGTTAAGCACTTGCAGCACAGTAAGAGAAACGGGTTGAAGGACGATATTAGTTTTAATGATTAGATAGCTTTTTAGAAACTTGTAATAGCTAAAATGTAATTGACATTTGATGATTGAATAAAAGGAGTTTTATTTATAAGTAAAGTTACAATTGTCACACCCCCAAACCGAGATGGCGGAAACATTCGGGGGTAGAGGACGTCATGTACAGTATCATAACAATGCACAATAGTAAAACAAGCAACAACATCCATTGCATTAATAGAATAGTTAATACATGTGTGTTCTTTGTATAGTTGTAAGACACCAAAAATATATATATCAAAATAAAAGACGAGTCGTGAACATGCTCCGTCTTCTCAAAACCTAATCCAGTGTACATGTCTACTGGTTCCCTGAGAATACAAGTTATTTTGAAAGAGAGTATCAACATTTAAGTTGGTGAGTTCATAAGTATTTAGTGTCAAATGTTTGTAGTTGTTTTATGAAAATGTTTGTATTTGATCTATGAAAGAGTTATTTTATGTTCCCCAGAAAATCCTATATTTTCTATAGTAAATGAAAAGAAGTCTTCAACCCTAAGACTCAAATGTTTGTATGTTTTGTTCTCTATAACTGTGTAAATGTATGTTTGTTCTCTGTAACGGTGTAAATGTATGTTTGTTCTCTGTAACGGTGTAAATGTATGTTTGTTCTCTGAAGTTGTATCATGTATGTTTTCCATAAAATTAGACTATCTTTACTAGAAAAATAGTATGCTTGTTCATGTATGAACCTTTCTGTGAGAAGATAATGGAAAATAATAACTTACAGTAGTATTGATAAAATAACACCATTGAAGTAAGTTGTTTTGTAAACTGACTGTAAGATTTCTAATCAGTTGAAGTTATATTTATTACTCGTAAATAGGTCAGGATTTTCTCCCTGTGAGTTGTTATAACCATACTAACTCTGTCTGCCTGATAACGACCTTTTTCAGGCGTCAAAAATGGTAACAACATTTGTCATCCCAGGCCTGCCGACCTGACTGTAGCTAACAGTCGGGATGTGGGATTGTCAGTCCCAACATAGATCTATACACAATTGCCATCGCTCTCCTTACAAGAGACTCTGGTTATAAGCTTAGGAATTTTTCCCATACTTAGATAAGTACAGAAAACGAATGACTCACAAATTGTTTCAACGTATTACGAGTAACTTAACCTTGTGAAAATAGTTTCATTTGTCCCTTAACTATATTCGTTATAAATTGTAAGTCTGCATCTGTTTTTTTATGAAAACTGTTGTGTCTTAACATGTTTGTAAATTGTTTCATGTAATGTTTCTCTGATCTAAAAAATAGTATGGATCGATTTCCTAAACTATACCTATTATAGTTTACTAGTATGTTTGTCTGTACTGTAAATGATTTGAAGAAAAGACTCAATTGCCTAAAAGATGCAACTGAGTTAAGTATGTTCTTTGAAAAAAAATGGGATTTATTATTTATGTATATATTTAGTATGTATAATGATGATTTAACCGACAGTCTGACTAGTGATCCTACCCTAAGCCCACAACCAAACAAGGAATAGGAGTCAAGGTGTTTAGCAATAGTCTTAAGTCCATTAAAGCATACTTATACATAAATATATAGATGAACACGATTTTGATAATAAACAGCAATCTAAAATAGTTTAAACGAGTTTGAAAATGATTTTAACAATATTTAAAAGCATAAGATATCCTTTGTTTGTTTGTTTTCACATGTAAATGTTAACACAAATAAATTGTGTTCTACTTGTATTCCCCCCTAAAAGCATTTAAAAAGGTAAATTATAGGGGTATGAACTCACCTTGTGTGAGTGATTCGTTTGAATGTTCGATATAGGATGATTGTTTCCACAAGTTAGATCCCGAGACAAAACAAGTCCTAAAATGCATTTCACGTAATATATATGGATACAATTAGTGAATAGAATCATAAGAATGATAAGGAATTGGACTAATTTGTAAATTTAACTTACAAATAAGAGTGTTAGAAGCAAAATGGAAGGCTGCTAGGTGTTTACGGCCAGCCTGGGGGTTTACGGCCCAAGAAGATCTTGGTGTTCTTGAGTTTGCGGTTGAGTGTTCTTGAAGGAATGAAGGAGATTCAAGGGTTTACGGCCCAAGGATCTTGATGAAATGAAGAACACTTGAAGATCCAAGAAAGATCCTAAGAAGATTCAAAGGATTGAAGGATGATAGTTAAGAGCGAAAAGGTGTTTTCGGTTGGTGTTCTTGAGAGTGAAAAGGGTGAGTTTTCGGCTGGAACAAGAAGAAGTGAGGAAGAGTTCACGGGTCAGCCCTCATATAGGGTCAAAACTGATGGGACATCTTCGTTGGTTACCACACCGAAAGAGAAATAAGTTTGACCTCTATTAGACATGTTTGACTTTCGTTGACTAATATTTGACTTTTACAAGAGTTGAAATTACGGGTTGTCACATCATCCCCCCGTTAAAGGGAATTTCATCCTAAAATTAAGTCTAAGAGATACACATGGACTAAGGGAAAAGATGCGGATGCTTATGTTTCATTTGATCCTCCCGCTCCCAAGTGAATTCAGGTCCCCGCTTTGCATTCCAGCGAACCTTTAGTATCGGGATACGGCTTTGTTTGGTTTGCTTGACTTCCCTATCCATGATTTCTATTGGTTCTTCCACGAAGTTGAGGCTCTCATTGATCTCGATTTCATCGAGTGGGATAACAAGAGTCTCATCAGATAGACACTTCTTTAGGTTCGATACGTGGAAGGTAGGGTGTATGTTGCTAAGTTCCTGTGGTAGTCGGAGTTTGTAAGCTACTGGGCCGATTCTATCGAGAATCTCAAAAGGCCCTATGTACCTTGGATTTAGTTTGCCATGCTTTCCGAAGCGTATCATGCCCTTCCAGGGTGAGACCTTCAATAGAACAAGGTCACCAACCTAAAATTCCAATGGTTTCCGTCTTTTGTCAGCGTAACTTTTCTGTCTGTCTCTAGAGGCTTTCAATCATTCATGAATTTGTACAATCTTTTAAGTCGTCTCCCTGATGATTTCTGGACCAGTGAGAGTGCTATCAGGACTTGTCCTTTAGCTAGCTGATTGTCACCCACCTCAGCCCAGCACAGAGGGGATCTGCACTTATGGCTATAGAGGGCTTCAAATGGAGCAACTTTGATACTAGAATGGTAGCTGTTGTTGTATGAAAACTCGACCAATGGAAAATGGATATCCCATGCTTTACCAAAGTCGATCACACAAGCTCTCAGCATGTCTTCCAACGTTTGTATAGTCCTCTCACTCTGACCATCAGTTTGTAGGTGGTAGGTCGTACTCATGTCCAGCCTAGTTCCCAGGGATTTCTATAGAGACTGCCAAAATATCTAGGTGAATCTACTGTCTCTATCATAGATAATAGATATAGGAATACCATGCAGTCGTACTATCTCCCTAATGTATGTTCTTGTCAGTTTCTCCATCTTGTCAGTTTCTTTAATTGGTAGGAAGTGCGCGGACTTGGTTAATTTTTCGACGATCACCCAAATGGTATCAAGTCCACCCGTTGTCTTGGGTAACTTGGTTATGAAGTCCATTGTAATCCGCTCTCACTTTCACTCAGGTATCTCTGGTTGTTGTAGTTAACATGAGGGCTTTTGATATTCTACTTTAACTTTGGCGCAAGTAAGAAACTTGCCTACAAAGGTAGGAATATCTGCTTTCATGTTAGGCCACCAATATAACTTTTTGAGATCCAGATACATCTTGTCTGAACCTAGATGAACGGAGTATCGAGTATTGTGAGCTTCGTTCATGACAACGTCTCTAAATCCACCGACCTTCGGTGTCCAGATCCGATCCATCAGGTATAAGACTCCGTCACCCTTGACTTTTAAGTTCTTATCCATCCCTCTTAGGGTTTCACCTGCCACATTTTCAGGTTTCAAGGCTTCCTGCCGAGCCTCCTTAATTCGTATGGACAGATGTGAATGGATTGTCATAGTCAATGATTTGACTCTACAACCTGAGTACTCTTTCCGACTAAGGGCGTAAGCTACTACATTGGCTTTACCGGGATGATAACAAATTTTGCATTCGTAGTCATTTAGTAGCTCGACCCACCGTCGTTGTCTCATGTTGAGCTCCTTCTAGTCGAATATATGTTGAAGGCTTTTTCTTTGAAGTTCATGGTAAGACTCATACTTGGCTCATCCACCATCACCTCGTGTATACAAGTCGCATATAATTAAGATTGAAAAGATGTTCGGATGGGTGGCTCTGCCCCAAGTCCACAACCAGACAAGGAACAGGAGATAGGGCGGAAGCACACATCCTAACCCCGAAAAATCTTAATTATATACTACTCTCGCGTATACCCTTAGTAGTAATAGGCCAGTGGTATAAGTCCTAAATCTTTATTCTTGAACTTGACTTGCTGTACGATTGGTATTCCTACGGGATCTATTGGGGATGCTTCGGGAAGATTACAGACTTTTAGAACATTCTCCGGTGTTGTGTACTTTATGTTTCTTGTCTATGGGGTAAGCTAGAAAGGCGTGGTACTCCTTGCATGGGTACTTCTGATTTTGAACGTGAGACAATACTGAGGTTTGTGTTGAGTTGTCGTTATAGATTGAAAGGATTTCGTTAGACGATCGTTTAAAACGAAGGATTTTTACGTGGCACAGAAAATTGGTATGGTGAGGACCAAGACAACCCCACGTCGAATGATGACGTTAAAACTCTTTATAGTAACGGGTGTTAAGTCGATTTGGAAAGGAATGATTGTTAGAACGATGATCTATTCTATGCATACGTTTTCAAGGCTTTCTGTTTTATCCTTGTTATTACTACTGCAGACATTTTTGAATCGCATTTAACGAGTACTAGCAGTACAAGTGTTATGATAATTGAAAATAATGAACTTTCATAATGTAATCCTTACCAGGTCCCGCTATAATCGCTTGGTGTATACAAGTCATGTATAATTAAGATTGGAAAGACAGTGGACTGAGTGACTCTGCCCTAAATCCACAACCAGACAAGGAACAGGAATTAAGGCGGAATCACTCACTCTAAGCCTACAAATCTTAATTATAAGTGACCCTTGCGTATACACTAAACCATCATAGCTCACCTGTAAGGGTTATTAGTCTTTATATGAATGATGAGTTAATTTAGGATTTTAAAATTTCAATTATGTTTCGTGAAAATTCGATGTTTAGTTATTGTTGTTTGGAAACGTACCAAAAATCTCAGAAGGGTTCCTCGCTGCTCCTTTATGTCTTGTCATTAGACTCCTCCCTCTCCTTCGTCGTTTTTATCTGTTGGACAATCCCTTTTGAAATGTCCTATTTCACCACATAAATAGCATACTTGACTTGTACTAGCATCGGTGGTTGAAATAATGTGTTGGATCGGGATTCTACAGAAACGGGTAGTATGTCCGTTCTTGTTGCAGTTCATGCAATGCAACTCTCGGCAGACTCCCAGGTGATGGAAGTTGCACTTTTGTAGCTTTCCAACATACTGCTTTGCTGGGATAGGGGTAACAGGGACAACAGTAGGAACGGTAGCAGGGGCGACAGATGTTGTGGCCGCAGAGGCTGCCACAGGTTGCTGTCTCTTGGCAATTCTTTGAGATGATTTGCACTTCTTTTTATCCCAGAACATTCGTTTCTTGTTCTTAGGTTTGTGGGTTAGGGTATTCTCGTAGGTAGGCGCTCGTTGGTTTCCTTGATTGTTACTACGGTCTGAAGTGTCGACACTGTTTCTACTTTCGTTTGGGTTGTTAGAATTGAATTGCGCCATGACAGCGGTCACAGCAGCTGTTACAGCAACTTGGAATGTACCGTAGTATATATGTAGGATCGGGGTTTCGTCGGTTGGTTGGTTATTTCCATGTGACGACATGATTCTGTTACATAATGTGAAACGAGTTCGTTAATAACTATGATCGTTGCTAGTTGTGCTCTATCTATTTATATATACATATAAATTTCTCGCTTTGTTGTACCATTCAAAATGTTTCGACTTACTTCCCTATGATGTATTTCTGGTGGAGAGTAAGAGTAGATATTTTATTTTAAGTTTAGCCAAATAGAGTATAGATATTGAAATCTTAAGTTGATCGGGTTTTGGAAGGGGGTATCTCTCTTGATTTTTCTGTTGCTAGTGGTGACGAAATGTACAGTAAATTTAACACATAGTGTGAGTAGTGTAATCACTGACTCACTAGGGTTTCTTAGTATGACGTATAAGGTGCTCTCTAGTTTGTTTCTGATAGGATAAGGTTTGTTAATGATTCCTCTAGTGCCTTTCTGTTTGTCCGATCCTTTCTCGGAATCCTCCTCGTGAACCCTCTTTTAGTTCGGCCTTAACTCCTCTATTGGCTGTTTGCGATGTCTAGGTGTGTCGAATATGCGAGAATAGGAGTGTCTAAAGAATCTATGAATTTAATAAAAGTATCTCTCTTGAGATTTTTATGATGATCTTAACCGGGTCCTTCTATGAACACGTAGTGTATACGTATTATATATAACCAAGATCAAATAGACCTTCGAATAAGTGATCCTACTCTAAGACCACAACCAAACAAGTAATAGGAAGTAAAGTGAAAATCAGGAATTCTAAGTCTATAAAATCTCAATTATATATATCCTTAATGTATACACTCGGTAATTATAGCCTTACCAGACAAGGTCTTTTAGTTTTCACATAAGTTATTTTTAGTACCTAAGGTATTCTTATAGTATTTTAATAGCATGCTTGTTTCTAGAACTTCTTGGTATACGGAATTTGTGGGTTTCTAGACTTGTTGTTATTGTATAGTATCATAAAATACTCCTATAGTATTTTAACTTTATGTTTGGTTCTAATATTCCTTTGTATATGGAGTTGGTAAGTTTTAAGTCTGTTGCAACACCACCATCACTCCCAAACACATGTTGGTCGTATCTCAAATAAATATAGTTGATCAGGCTATATTTATCCCAAATATGATTACATAACTGTCCAGGTTTGACCGTAGTGCCCAACATTAAAATACTTCTATTTTGGTCTTCTTGTGATACTAGTTCTAGTATGAATGCATGTATATATACTTTAGTAAAATATTTTATATTTAAAAAGTATATTCTCTTGGTCAGAGAGTTTTAATCCCGATGTGTTTATAGTTGTATATCTTTTATGGGTTGATATACTCAGTTCACTATAAACAAAGCTCTGATACCAATCTGTCACACCCCAAACCGAGATGGCGGAACATTCGGGGGCGGAGGACGTCATGTACAGTATCATAACAATGCACAATAGTAAAACAAGCAACAACATCCATTGCATTAATAGAATAGTTAATACATGTGTGTTCTTTGTATAGTTGTAAGACACCAAATATATATATATATATATATATATATATATATATATATATATATATATATATATATATATATATATATATATCAAAATAAAAGACGAGTCTTGAACATGCTCCGTCTTCTCAAAACATGATCCAGTGTACCTGTCTATTGGTTCCCTGAGAATACAAGTTATTTTGAAAGAGAGTATCAACATTTAAGTTGGTGAGTTCATAAGTATTTAGTGTCAAATGTTTGTAGTTGTTTTATGAAAATGTTTGTATTTGATCTATGAAAGTGTTAGTTTATGTTCTCCAGAAAATCCTATATTTTCTATAGTAAACGAAAAGTAGTCTTCAACCCTAAGACTCAAATGTCCGTATGTTTTGTTCTCTGTAACTGTGCAAATGTATGTTTGTTCTCTGTAACGGCGTAAATATATGTTTGTTCTCTGTAACGGTGTAAATGTATGTTTGTTCTCTGAAATTGTATAATGTATGTTTTCCATAAAAGTTGACTATCTTTACTAGAAAAATAATATGCTTGTTCATGTATGAACCTTTCTGTGAGCAGATAATGGAAAATAATAACTTGCAGTAGTATTGATAAAATAGCACCACTGAAGTAAGTTGTTTTGTAAACCGACTGTAAGATTTCTAATCAATTGAAGTTATATATATTACTCGTAAATAGGTTGGGATTTTCTCCCTGTGAGTTGTTATAACCATACTAACTCTGTCTGCCTGATAACGACGTTTTCAGGCGTCAAAACTGGTAACAACATTTGTCATCCCAGGCTTGCCGACCTGACTGTAGCTAACAGTCGGGATGTGGGATTGTCAGTCCCAACATATATCTATACACAATTGTCATCACTCTCCCTACAAGAGACGTTGGTTGTAAGCTCATGACTTTTTCCCATACTTAGATAAGTACACAAAAAGAATGACTCACAAATTGTTTCAATGTATTACGAGTAATAACTAAGAATCCTTTTTGTTTATAACTTAACCTTGTGAAAATAGTTTCGTTTGTCCCTTAACTATATTCTTTATAAATTGTAAGTATGTTTCTGTTTTGTTATGAAAACTGTTGTGTCTTAACATGTTTGTAAATTGTTTCATGTAATGTTTCTCTGATCTAGAAAATAGTATGAATCGATTTCCTAAACTATACCTATTATAGTTTACTAGTATGTTTGTCTGTATTGTAAATAATTTGAAGAAAGGACTCAATTGCCTAACATATGCAACTGAGTTAAGTATGCTCTTTGAAAAAATATGGGATTTAGTATTCATGTATATATTTAGTATGTATAATTATGATTTAACCGACAGTCGGACTAGTGATCATACCCTATGCCCACAACCAAACAAGGAACAAGATTCAAGGTGTTTAGCAATAGTCCTAAGTCCATTAAAGCATACTTATACATAAATATATAGATGAACACGATTTTGATAATAAACAGCAATCTAAAATAGTTTAAAAGAGTTTGAAAATGATTTTAACAATATTTAAAATCATAAGATATCCTTTGTTTGTTTGTTTTCACATGTAAATGTTAACATAAATAAATTGTGTTCTACTTGTATTCCCCCCCCCCCCCTTAAAAACATTTAAAAATGTACATTGTAGGGATATGAACTCACCTTGTGTGAGTGATTCGTTTGAATGTTCGATATAGGATGATTGTTTCCAAAGTCCTAAAATGCATTTCACGTAATATATATGTATACAATTAGTGAATAGAATCATAAGAATGATAAGGAAATGGACTAATTTGTAAGTTTAACTTACAAATAAGAGTGTTAGAAGCAAAATGGAAGGCTGCTAGGTGTTTACGGCCAGCTTGGGGGTTTACGGCCCAAGAAGATCTTGGTGTTCTTGAGTTTGCGGTTGAGTGTTCTTGAAGGAATGAAGGAGATTCAAGGGTTTACGGCCCAAGGATCTTGATGAAATGAAGAACACTTGAAGATCCAAGCAAGATCCTAAGAAGATTCAAAGGATTGAAGGATGATAGTTGAGAGAGAAAAGGTGTTTTCGGTTGGTGTTCTTGAGAGTGAAAAGGGTGAGTTTTCGGCTGGAACAAGAAGAAGTGAGGAAGAGTTCACGTCTCAGCCCTGATATAGGGTCAAAACTGATGGGACATATTTGTTGGTTACCACACCGAAAGGATAAGATCGGAGTTCACAGCTGCGAACCGTTTGCGGTCTGAAGTCTCAGCTATGCGAGGGTTTGCGGCTGCGAGGGTTTGCAGCTCGGATGAAGGTTCTCGGTTCCAAGTGTTTTCCTTCCAAAACACACAACACTTTTGAATACAAGGTTGATACACTTATAACTCATTAATCTAACGATAACAAGATAAAAGAGAAATAAGTTTGACCTCTATTTGACATGTTTGACTTTTGTTGAACAATATTTGACTTTTACAAGAGTTGAAATTACGGGTTGTCACAACTATCTTGTGTCAATTATTTACTATTGTTTATTTTTTGTATGTTTTGACTTCCAGAATAATATAATTATTCAAACTATCCACAGTCCATTATACTTTGGAAGTAGGTTATGAAAGTAGACTGTCATGAATGGGTTTTTGTAAGATTGTCTAAGGTGTTAGACATAGCAAAGTTTGCTAAAAACTTTCATTAGTGCTCTTGAAATAAGATTTGAGTATTGGATTAAACCCACACTCACATGAATCACTTCATGGAATTTATCACGAGTGATTGTGAGATGATAATATCGTGTAGTCTTTATATGAGTTGTTGATTATGAGTTGGTTGTACATTGATAGTGCGAAAACGCATCGGTAACTTGGTGTTATAAAACGTACTGTTGTGTATGATTTAACGAGTAATTAGTACAAGCATATAAGTCGAGGTTTATCTGTTCCTTTTATCCTAAGAGGATTAAAAGTGATATCTTGGGCCCCTCGATGATTTTGTTTTGGCTTATGTGTCAGGCCCGGTCAGGGCTCAATTGACGTGTTCAAGCTAGTTCTATGTCAAACAAATCATAAATCGGGAAACAAACTGTTGGACAATGAGTATGACTTCATTCCATGTCTTTGTCCACACGATATCTTGAAGAACAGAGGATTATAAGATCACTTATCTAATGGACGCATCAGAGTATGACAATGGCTTTTTGAGAGATACGATTGCTAATCGGGTTTTAAGTTGCATTGGCAATTATAGTTATTAGACTTATCCAAGTGGGAGACTGTTGGATTAGGTGTCTAAGACCATAACTATAAATGGTATGTACTTGACCCGATAGTAGCATGGTCCATTTCAGGTTGCCTTCACCAGAACAATTTGATAGATGGATATTTGAGTAAGAAGTTATTTATGATTTATTAATATATTATAAGTATAATATATTAATTGAGAAATCATATTATTTAATTATTATTGATCAAGAATTAATTTAGAATTAATTTAGTGATCAAAAGAGACTAATTAAATTGATACATATGGATTGAGCTAATGATCCATTATTGATTTGTTATGGGTTAAGTTTATGGATAGTCCATGAAGTGTTAGTCCAAATCAAATGCATGGATCATAAGCATATATGTGTAGATTAGGGTTACACATGACTCTTGGATTTCTATACATATAAATATGTTATCCTAAGCCCTAAAATCGATCACTACTTGCATTCCAAGAAGAGAAGTCGATTTTGAGTCTCCTTAGCCTCTCTCATATCTATTTAGTTGTTTATTGGTGTTTGTGACTTGTTTGAGGCACAACACTTGGGGTGTTAAGTTCTCACAAGGCCAAAGTCTTACTAGCTACATAAAGAGGTAATCTTCTAACCAATTTTATGATTCATATGTTAAATTTTGTATGCTAGTTTAGGCTTCATGCTTTGGATATCAATATTGCATGTATAATTAAAGAAAAGTTAGATCCAAAGCATTAGGGTTGTATGTGCACCATATGAATGGTAGAGTACATAAAACCCAACACCACCTTCTTTTTTTCTCTCTCTCTCTCTCTCTCTCTCTCTCTCTCTCGTGTTTGTGAAGATGCAGATCTGGAACTCCCATCTCCACGTGAATGCAGATCTAAAACCTAAACATACCCCCATCCACCTCCATCTCTACCGGCGGCCGGTCGGAAATTTATAAGTTAGCACTTGTGTCGGAGTATTTGGTGATCACGGATCCGGGATCGACGACATCAAAATCGCAAAGAAAGCAAGAATACACAGAAACTCCCCTTCATTATCCTCGTCGTATTCACCATGGGTCCCCGTATCGACGACACTGACGTATTCGTTATCTGAACGACCTCCTCGTGGGTATCATCCAGGGGAGGCTCGTGTACTTGCTGCTTCCATGACCATGGATGAGATTTTCAAAGGTACCAAGAAATTCACCAAGGAGGTGTTTGAAAAGGTTCAGAGGGAATTGAATCGATTTAGATTGCGGATCTACAATGCCAATATCAAACAGTTGTTGATGTTCACGGACATGAGTATTTCTCTTATTTGGGGAAAAAAAATACAACAAGAGACTATTAATCAAGCCAAGATCGATGTTTTTTGAAGGTGATTGATTATAACTATTGTTGCTTAAGTACTTTGAATTGTGGTGTGGTGATGATGAAGAAGTTTCAGGTGAAGGATTTGAATAAGAAAATGGGGGTGGGTAGTTATTTTTGGGTTTTGTGTTTATGAGAGAAAGAATAGTGAGATACAGGGATGGAGAGAACTTTGAAGACACAAATGAAATCGAATTCACCATCTTCTAACTGGGTTTTTTTATTCTTTCTGTGTTTTGTATTGCATTTTTCATATACCAACTTCCCCCTCTCTGATGCCTGCAAATAATTTCTCATTCGGGTTTCTTTCATTCCGTGATTGCTCGAGTTTACAAAGGAATCACCGAGCCAACATTTAAACATAATGGATCGATAATGCTTCTTGATCGATCCCACACACACAAATCGATTACAGAATTGTTTTGTGGGTTTTTTAGTTCTAGAAACAATTTTGAAGTAAAAACGCATTCATATTAATTTTCTGGGTTTTTTTGGTGTTCGAGATTAGATTTTCGTTTTTTTTTTTTTCAATTTTTTAGTTATAAAAATGGTTTCTGATTTATGAGTCTGTTTGTTCTGTATGTGTAGAGAGAAAGAGAGAGAGAGAGAGAGAGAGAGAGAGAGAGAGAAAGAGAGAGAGAGAGAGAGAGAGAGAGAGACCCTTTTTATATTTAGTAATTATAAAATATTTAAGAATAAGAAAGAAAAATGAAAAATAAATATAGTAAGGGTATAATAGTCTTTTCAATTTATTGAGGGACTAAAAACGCAACGAAACTACTTCAAAAGGACCATAAAGCCAAAAAAGTCAGGGTTTGGACTAAAACATCAAAAAAATGCATACCACAGGGACCATTTTTGCAATTTTGTCCAGAAAAAATACATACCACAGAGACCATTTTTGCAGTTTTGTCATATATATATATATATATATATATATATATATATATATATATATATATATATATATATATATATATATATAGGGAAATGATCAAATGAGAACACCAAAAAGGTTGAGAACGCGAGAACACTTCTGGACCAATCATTTTACAAGGGTATATTAGTAATTGCATATTTAATTTAAATTATGACAAATCTTAATCTTCCAAATTTTAGCAATATTAATTACAGTTACTTAAAATAATAGATTAACGGATTCTTATTTTATTTTTTTGTTAATATATAACGAAAATAATTTTTATTAACTTTTTGTTAAAAAAGTCATTTTTTTTTTAATTTATCATTCATCAGATATTATATGTATAAAGATTGAAAAAAACACTTTTTCTTTTGTATTCATAAATGAAAGAAAACATACATTAAATTAATTTTTTTCAACAGTTTTATTTGGTTTGATTATGTTAATTGTGAAGGATTATATATAACAATAAAAGATGGAATGAGTAAAACACCATCCAAAAAAAATAACTAAAAATAAAGACTCAAT
Organism: Lactuca virosa; assembly: GCF_052849685.1. NCBI lineage: Eukaryota > Viridiplantae > Streptophyta > Magnoliopsida > Asterales > Asteraceae > Lactuca > Lactuca virosa. Next base: position 117,069,107 of record NC_136431.1, read on the forward strand.
TCAGTCGTAATCATAAACGTATAAAAGTACATTTACAAATATAGAAAACCAATACATCTGGAATCATTAATGAATAAAGGAAAATGTAAAGATAAAAAAATCTACTTTAGTTGTAATCACAAATGACTGAAGAAGATAAAAAATCTAGTTTGCTGCGATTCTTCTTGTTGCTACCAGCACACACAAAAACAAAGAAGGGCACATGTGATCATTGTTATTCTTGGGTTCACACCTGCAAAATCAAGTTCAAGGATAATTAAAAAAATCAGATAATAACGTTGTGTATACATATTCACTGATTCACAAATGAATGTATGTTTGTCTTTTGATGGCAGAGAAAGGAAAAAACTTTTTTAGTTTTTACCATAAACCTTGTAATGAATAAAGATTTATTCATGTATGATGATAACTAAAATCATGTATGATGATAACTATAATCATGTATTAACACTGATGAATAAATTGAATAGAGCTGAAAATCATAAATGATTAACACTTAAAAATCATGATCAATTTATAAACTAATCACACTTAGATAGTGGAGCAAGGAAGCAACATACACGAATTGAACAATCAAATTGCAAAGACGTGTTATTGTACTTCAAAAAGCAACTACTTTGTTTAAATTTTAAAATTCTATAATTGATAATTAGTTTAACATGACATGACTCACTGGCTAGTGGATTTATAATCAAACTGCTTTCAGGGTTAAGATTAATGCATCATCAAAACAATGAATAAAAACGCAGAACCATGTTCTGTAATTTGTAAACATCCTCAAACAAACTTACAATGCAATGCAATTTGTAAATTCCTCAAATCAAAAGAAAAGAATAAGAATCAGTTTAAGTGTTCTAGTAAATCAGGTACCTTGTCAAACGTGAAAACCCTATCAATTTGCATCCCAACAACACTTTGTGAAACCGCAACTTCTCTTTGATACTCATTACACATTACCACCTAAGGCGCGTTGTTCCTTAACTCGTCATCACTAAAAGGCCTAACAAACAATCATAGATCCACACACGAATTAGATTATCAAAAAGGGAATCTCGAAACCGCAATCGAAATCAGGAACAAACAAAAGCGAAAATAGAGGATTAGATTCACAGTACCTGCATCGAAGAAGGACCTGAACATTGACGCCCTTTTCATGGCGACCGGACATCTCTGCAAACAGTCAGTGTGTGTGTGTGTGTGTGTTTGTGTGTTGTGTGGAAGATGGAGAGATTAGCCCAAGAATCGAGAGAAAGGCAGGCTCCTCATCTGGACTTAGCGGCGCCTCTTCTGGTGACACCGGTGATGGACGAAATTGGTGGCTGCAGCGTGAGGTGATGATACGAGAAAGATGGAGTCGGCTTTATTTTGAAACCCTAGAGAGAGAGAGAGAGAAGAGAAAGGGGGAATATAGATACGAGAAAGATTAAAGGAAAGGGGTGAAAGGGAGAGAAATTATAGGAAATAGGTACACTTGCAATTCCTATTATGCCCTTCTGATCATTTAAAACTTACACTTTAATATCATTAGTTTTAAATTTTTTCATAAATCGTCCCTTTAATAATAACCTTAGATCTAAGTATTTAAATGGTCGAGATCTGTTCTCACGTTCTCAACCTTTTAGGTGTTCTTATTTGATCCTACTCCTATATATATATATATATATATATATATATATATATATATATATATATATATATATATATATATATACAAAATTTCAAATTTACAAAATTACACAAATGGTCCTTGAGGTTTGTTGTATGTCGCAATTTGGTACAAGGGTAAAATAGTTATTTCATAAAAAATCTAATTTTAACAGTTGGAAAGTTAGTTTTTGGACTATTCATGAAATTTTACAAACCACGGGAACAAGTGGCATGACGTTTTCCAAAAAAGTACTCAAATTATGATATTTTGCAAACTGGACCAATTATGAAAATTTGAAAATTGGTCTTTTCTTTATCATTATATAACTCTATTTAACTTATTTATTATAAGAAACAATTTCCTAATTGGTCCATATGGTTTGCAAAATATCTCACTTTGAGGATTTCTATAGAAAACGTCACGTCATTAGTCCATGGGGTTTGCAAATTTTCATAAATGATCATTCTGCCGTTAAATCTAACTTTTCAGCTATTAGATTTTTCTGAAAAATACTAATTTACTATTGTACCAAATTTGCAATATACTACAAACCTCATAGACATTTTGTGTAATTTTGTAAATTTGAAATTATATATATATATATATATATATATATATATATATATATATATATATATATATATATATATATATATATATATATATATGACTAAACTGCACAAATGGTCCCTGTGGTTTGTCGAAAATTGCCACTTTGGTCCAAAAAGGTTTGGACTAGCACCAATGGTCCAAAAGTTTGATTTTGTTGCGAGTTTGGTCCAATTTACTTTGAATTTTTTTAAAATGACATATTTGCCCTTTTTTAATTTTATTTTCTATTTTTTTATTTTGTTATATTTCTGATTTAAATTAAACAAAAAAGAAAAAAAGAGATCTATTTCCAGTCCTCCCTCTTGTAAATAACACCACCACCACCGATCACCATCTCCTCTCTCTCTCTCTCTCTCTCTCTCATTGGAACACCTCCGATCTCAACCCTCACCAGCATGCTCTTTGTTTCTTCTCCGGCGATGGAAACATATCTGCAAATGAGGGTTTGCTTTGAGCTAGGTTTTGCTGAGGAACAATCAAGTCGAAGGAGATGATGAAAGGCGGCGAGAGGCAATATGTTTGCTTCTGACGGTGGTATCCCACAAACCAGCTTCCAGATCTGGACGGAGGAGGATCTGGGTTGAGGAGGATCTGAATCGTCGCCACCAGATCTGTCGATTCAGGCTTTGTAAGGATGCATTTCAGACTCTCGGAGGTGGCTTCGTCAAGAAACCCTCAAGATCGACGACGTTCCAGATATGTAAATGTCGTTGTCTTCACAAACCGATGATAGCTTCGTCTGGAAACTTGAGCCACAAACGTCGCCTCCGTCTCTCGCTCCTTCTCCAGCGAGTCTCGTCTCTCTCAATCCGACGACCAGTTAGGGTTTTAAGATCCGACAAGTTAGGGTTTCAGATCGCCGACGTCCTTCTTCTTCACTGAAAACCCTAAGGTGGCGACGCTAGGGTTTCAGAAGTTGGTGATGGTTTTTGTCAAAAATCGGGGTTATGGATATGGTTTCCGGTGGAGAAGACGAACCAAGAAAGTGACAAAAGGGTCTCCGCTGGTGGGAATTGATTAGGATTGGTTGTAAGTGATGGAGACTTTCAGATTTGTTGGAGGTTGCTGGTGACAGAGACGATGGGGGATGAAGGTGGGGCTGAAGGCGGTGGCACCAACGACGAAGACGGTGGTGGCGTCGACAATGATTTTGGATGACAGTGGTTTCCGTCGGTGACACCGGTTTCCGGCGATAGCATCGGTTTCTGGGCTTTATGAACTGTTCTTGAGAGCCATGAAGAACAAACAAAGAGGGAAGGAGAAATATTGGGAAGGAGAGAGAGAGAGAGAGAGAGAGAGAGAGAGAGATTTATTTTTATTTTCTTGTTTTTTAGAGAGAGATAGAGAGATTTATTTTTATTTTTATTTTATTGTTTTTTTTCTTTAAATCTGAAAATCAGGAAAACAAATAAGATAAAAGATAAAACAAATTAACAGGGGCAAATCCGTCATTTTGAAAAAAAATCAGAACAGATTGGACTAAAGACGCAACAAAATGAAAGTTTTGGACCATTGGTGCTAGTCCAAACCTTTTTGGACCAAAGTGGCAATTTTCGACATACGACAGAAACCATTTGTGCATATATATATATATATATATATATATATATATATATATATATATATATATATATATATATATATATATATATATATATATATATATATATATATATAATAAAAAAATGGTACATATGGTTGTCAAAATTATGTGGTTTTGTTCCAAAAAATAATTTGTGGTTCAAAATGGTCCAATTTTAGATACCTTATGCGTTTTTGGTCCAAAAAATATTAATTTTAACAGTTTAATAGCCAAACTACAATGACAAATTTTACATCTCTTTTTTTATTCAATTATTATACATTAATGATTTTTTTTAATTTCTATTTATTGGATTAGTTTTTCTATGGTATTATTATATATTAAAAAATATTATTTTTAATATATAATATTTATAAATTAATAAATATTACTTTATTGGATTATTATCTACATTTAATTAATTCATTTTTTAATTTCTTTTTAATAGATTATTTGTTTTTATTGGATTGTCATATATTAAGAAATATTATTTTAAATATATAATACTTATATATTAAAAAATATTACTTTATTTGATTATCAATTTCTTTTAATTTCTTTTTTATTAAATTAATTCTTTTTTATTAGATTATAATTTATTAATAATTATTATTTAATATATTAATAATTGTTATTTTATTGGATTACTATTTTTTTATATATTTTTAGTTTCTTTTAATTGTTTTCTTTATTTGTTTAAAACAAAAACTCAAAAAACAAATCTCACCCACCCAACATCTCCTAATTTATTTTAAATATTTGGAATATAACATATTTTAGACAACATCACCACCATTACCCAGTCCGGTAGTCACGACGTGAGGGTATGATCTTCACGACGTGACGAGGGTTTTGTTCGCGACTGAGATGTCTAAATCTGGAGTTTCGGGTTGGGGTCGGTTTTATTGGCCACGACGTGGCTAAGAGCTGGTCACGACGTGGGAATTGGACGTTAGTGACATCAAGGGTTGAATTTGATCATTGACTTTTTGGCATGTTTGAATTTTAGTCAAACTAAGGGTTTTGGAGTGTAGACTGAGAGGGTACTCTTTATTGATGTTAGGTGCCTTGTAAGATCAGACGTTGTCTGGTGAGAGCTGTTGTGTTTAGTTGCTACTTACGAGGTGGGTCTTCTTAGTATACTTTCTTGTGTGGTAGTATATGTTGACCAACTGGGTCTTATTTTTTTATTATTGCAATATGTGAAATGAATTGCTGATAACTCTAGGACCGTTGTGAGTCCATGATACTGTTGATAGTCTCCTGCAGGGTTGCTGATAACCTGGGAGGTGTGCTGTTAATCCACAGGGCGTGTTGTTAGCCCATTGAGACTGCAGATAGTCCCCAGGTTTGTTGTTAACCCATAGTTGATTATACCGTGTGATATATGTGACATTCGAGACTGCTGATAGTTCCAGGGTTGCTGATAGAACATAACGGATTCATATGATGTGTTGTATGAGATATTTTTGGGAACTCACTAAGCATTGTGCTTATAGTTGTGGATTAACTATTTTGCAAGTACTTATCGGGTGGCAAATGTGTGACTGTACACACACATCAGCAATTTTATGATTCGAGATTCCACATTGTCTTCATTATAACTTTGATTTATGAATAATTGTTTATGAACAAATGGTTTATCCTGAATGTAACTTTATTTAAAAAAAAAGATGTTATATTATTTTTAAAAATTAAAATTTTAGCCTGGTTTTTGGGATGTTACATAATTGAGTCGAGCTCATGAGCTTAATCGTAATTCTTTTTCAATTAATGTAATTTTATCTTTTAACAATTAGTCGAGTCGAGTCGTATTGATGCCATGCATGGAGTTTTGACTCCATTTATCACAATTTTGACCTAATTTGGGGTGTGACATGCATTAGAAATGCATGTCTATAAAGCAATGATTCTTATGAATCTTGCGAGTGCAAAGAGGCTTTTTGGAAAGTTTAGGCAAATGACTTAATGGATTAAAGACTTAATAAATGAATGGATATGGCAACGTAACCGAGACGTGGCCAGGACCTTGTCACGGCGCGGTGGGTAGATCCATCGCTTTTGCTGGTTTGACAGAGACCAACGATGCGGCAAAGGACTTGCCATGGCGTAGTGGTCTACAGAGTTGACTTTGAGAATTGACTGTTGACCGTTGACTTTTAATCAGATTGACTTTTGGTCAATTCGTTAGTTTTAAGCTTTGTGCTTATGATTTTAATTTTATTGTTTCAGGTACTTCTTGTCCTAATGGTAAGGGCCCGATATGATTGTATGACATCCATTGGAGTTTTTCCGTACTATCTGTTTTTATGACTTTACATGATGTTTTGAGAATACGTTTATACTTTGATTGACTTTGAATGAATGAATGAATGGTTTTATCTTATTAAAAATAAGAAAATTACTTAGTATTTTTAGATGTCGTACATTCCATATAAACATTGCCTCACTTTGCCACACAACAACTTACCAGATACAACTATAAAGGTATTTAACGCAAATTAGTAAACATCAACTCTATGAATGCATGAAAATGACGTATGATGGGAAGTTACTTTAGTTAATTACAAACAGTGAATTTATGAAATTCCTTATTGCTTTTACACGATTTGAGAGTGTAGATAGGAGTACCCTAAGTCCATATTTATTTTATTATAATAAATAATGTATGTCAACGAAATATAGGTTATGTCCCTTTAATCCCCCTTTGAAACCATTGTTTCCACGCGTCACATTCTTAGAACATTTCCATTTTAGGAAATAGTCAAACGAGAGAACGTTTATATTATACCGTTTAAGGGGAAAAGAAGCATGCATCTTGCCACGTGGTTAACATAATGCGCCACCTATGTTCACCTTCACTGCCACCTGTAACACTACACAACTCAGCCAGTCACCCCTCGAGCTTTAAGAATAAGAACCCCTCCCCCTCCATCAATCTCACCGGAGATCGCCATCGCTGATCTTTTCATAAAAAACAATCACATCGAAAATGCATCCAATTAACGTCGCACCCCACACTGAAATTCCCGGAGAAAAAACCCACGTCGGCACCTCCCTAGTCGACACCGCCGCCTCCACCATCCAATCGTTCGGCCCACCCAAACAAATCCACCAACACCTCTGCGCGTAAATTTAAATCATAAATTACAGATTCAATTGTGATCCAAATCATGGAGTAATAACTTTTATTGATTTTTTATTAGATTTCACTTTTACGCCGACGACATGACGCGACAAGTGGAAGCGCACCACTACTGCGGCCATCAAAACGAGGAAATGAGACAGTGCTTGATCTACGATCGTCCAGACGCCGACGCCCGGTTAATCGGAGTTGAATACATCGTAACAGAAAAACTGTTCTTAACCTTGCCGGATTCAGAAAAGCCGATGTGGCACAGCCACGAGTATGAGGTGAAGAGCGGCGTCCTTTTCCTTCCCGGCGTCCCTGGTCCTGTTGAGCGGCAAGATCTGGAGAAGGTGGCGAAAACTTACGGGAAGACGATTCACTTTTGGCAGGTGGATAGAGGCGATCAGCTGCCGTTAGGTCTACCGCAGATGATGATGGCTCTAACTCGTGATGGCCAACTTTACCCTAATCTTGCTAAAGGTACAATTTACACTTTCTGATTTCCGCCATTTTTTAGCACCTGTGTAAGAACTCTTATCGATCGATTATTATTACAGAAGTGGAGTCTCGCTATGGCGTTTCGTTCCAAAAGGAAAGAGAAAACAGAGCGTATATGGAAGGTTTATCCCAAGGAATTCACCCAAAAGCAAACGCCGGTGGAGTCGGACTCAAAACTGTTGTACGAGAGATCGATTGCAAGCCTTCCGGCCACCCCACTCTGGAACCTATTCCTAGGGTTTTCGTTTGAAGAAACTCCATTTTTATGTTTTGTTATGTTCTTCGTTTCTAGAATAAAGAAACTGATGCTATGAATGTAGGAAGAACACGAACAGCATACATCAGTAAAAAAACGACGATAGTTGCAGGTTTAATGTGATTTCTGTACAATAAGTAGGATCTGGATCTCTGTAATAACTCTTTACGTATATTACGAAATTTGAAGAAATCATGGAACTCGCTCCAAAACTCTCTGTAATGCAAATTTGATCCCATCTTGATTGAGTGAAGTTACGAGTTGTATTTCCTGTACTTGTCTTCCTGCTCGAGCAAGGAGTGTGAACTGATTTCCATTAGGGGGTGCCTGTAACAGTTTGAAGAAAGATTGTGAGATTTGAAACTTGATTACAGTGGATTTTGATCGATGAATTGATGATTATATAAAGCAAAACTTACATTTGATAGCCAAAGTTGGAGATCCTGTGATACAACTCGTTTCTCGAATCCTTGACGAGTTATTTTTATGTCGATTATGCTGTTTGAGGAAATGAGAGAAGTGAGAAAGGATAGATGGTTTAATTTAAGAGATTTGTTGAGTGAATATGAATATGATGGATCATTACCCTTCTTCTCGTTTTAGTTCTTCGACAATTGTTTCGAGACCTGGAAGTGGGTCGATGACATAGTCTTCCGAAGTAGAACCACCTGAATCATCCTGCATATGATATGTTATAGTCGTTATTTTTTATTCTCATCCGTATACATAATGTTTAAGTAATTTAACCTTAACCTAATTATTAAGTTCGAAGTTCAAACAATTTGCAAATTTTAATATATTAATTTAGATTTAGGAATTTTGGGATTATATACAACAATATGTTACTAATTTAAGTAATTTAACCTTAACATAAAAGTTCAAATATTTTGCAAATTTTAATGTATTAATTTATGTTTTTAGGATTATATACAACAATATGTTAGTAATTTAACATTATCAACATGAAAACCATCAAAAAGAACATTATAAACAACACGACATGAAAACTGGCCCAAACAAAAAGTATGTGACCATTATAAACAACACAACAACATGAAAAATAAAGAAAAAAAACTGGTCCAAACAAAAAGATTGTCAAATGTAAATCTTTTAAAAATGGCAAACGAAAAAAATATAAAGGTTTTTTCTTTAAAAAGGATAAATAAATAAATAAAAATGAAAGTTCAATAAAAAAGTCATATATATATATATATATATATATATATATATATATATATATATATATATATATATATATATATATATATATATTCATTGAAAAATATAATAAAATTATGTTTTGTTGGAAGATCTTTTGTCCGGATGAATAAAGTAATAAAGTTTTAAAAGCAAACAAATATAAAATAAAATTACATAAAAAAAACATATATATAATTTAAGGTTATCAAAATCGCAGATCGCAAATAAATCGTATATGAGATAGGATTGCAAGTAAGATCGTAGGATTATAAAATCCAGATCCGATCAGAATAAGGGTGTTAGTCGGTTCAAATCTATGGATTTTGATAGAACCGATACAATCCATTCATCTATTGGACGTTGGATTTTGTCAACCGATCCAATCCAACTTGATATAAATAATGAATCAATCCAATTGGATGTTGGATTAGATCGATTTAATCCGTTGTATATTTTGATTGGTTTAATCAATTGGCCATCCATTATCAAACAAATTCTAATATCTTTCTATTGAATATCAACTATAACTATAATAACAAAAGATAAAATTGCAAACAATTACGCTAAATAAGACTAAGTAACATGATAAAAAGAAAATAAATAAATCAAAAAATCAAAAAGTTAAAAAGTTAAATTAGATTTAGCACTTTATGATTTTTACTCTTTACCGGTTTACCGTCTTTTTTTTTCAGACTAATATTTAGAAGTTTTTATAGGTTTTAAATGGAAAACTGAATACTAGAGATATTTTTCATGTTTTGAACTTATAAGTTAAAAATATGTTTTTTTGTGGGATTATAGGATTCCAATCCCGATCTTGTAAACCAAAAAACGATCATATATAGGATCCCGATCTTGATAACCTTAATATATATATATATATATATATATATATATATATATATATATATATATATATATATATATATATATATATATATATATATATATATATATATATATATATATATATATATAAAGGTAGAGGTGTATTAAAAAAAATTATGATAAAAAACATCATAAAATTATTAATAATCTATTTAGAATAGTTTTTTCAAAATTAGTTTATAAGCAATTTTAATTGTTTTATCAAATATTAAATTACAAAAAATTAAAAGATAAACTAGATTATAAATGTTATATATAGGTTGGCCAAGAAAATTAGACACCTTATTTTTCTTCTTTCTTCTTGATCTTTTATCATTTTCTGTAATGTTTAGCCAATTTGGTAAACATAGTTGGACTTGGATTACATGTTCCAATGGATTGTCCAATCACTATTGTATATTTTAGGATTGTCCAATCACTATTGTATATTTTGGAATGGATTTTATTCGGACCGAATAAGTTCCATAAATAACTATTTCATCTTTGAAAAAATAAATATCCTTTTATTTTTCTTCCTACTTATCTTTCTATCCATGTAAAATAATGAAAATGTCTTAAAATATAATTAATTTTATTAAAATATGACACTTGTCACTATTTTAATGGATAAGAAGATAAGCAGAAAGAAAAGATAGGAGAGTATTTAATTTCTCTTCATCTTTATATTGCAACAAACAATTTTTAGGATATTTATTAATTTTAACTAATATTCATTGATAATAAAATGAGAAGAGATGAGAGATTAAAAATAAGAACAAATAGGTAAATAATTTAATGTTGTAATTTAAGTGAGGTTTATTGGTATAATTTATTAAGACATTCAATCCTTATACCTGAGGGATGACTTTCTCCAAAGTTTCTAGCAGTGGATCTTCCTCTAGTTGCTTTATTGACAATGTAATTCTTGATTTATTCCTGCAATATGCTCTCTAATTAAAAGAAAATAATTCCAAAAACGTTCCATTCCCCAAATTTTATTATATCCAGAAAATTAGACTTAGTTATTAGATCTTTATTTCCTCTTGCATCACAAAATAACACCCAAAAAAAATTCACCTATCGACACCAATTACTTTGACCTTGACTAAATCGCCCTCATTCAAGATATCTCTCACATCCTGAACCAAATCCCACGACACCTCCGAAACATGTACAAGTCCAGTAAGATGATAACAACCTACGACACAACAATAAACGTGTTTTACAGTTTTTATAAAAACAAAATGACTGAAATGTCCTTATAGTTTTTAGATATCTACAAAACTAACTTCTTAGTTACCATCTGGAAATCGCAAGTGAGCAAAGGCACCATAGTCTTCAACCGATCCAACTCTTGCTTCATAAATATTTCCAACTTTTACACTATTTGAATACTTTGACCAAGTAGCTTCTTTTTCGGAGAATATTAATTTTCTTTTCTCCTCTTCCGCATGAATCACCTAACATGTATTTATTACACTAGTCTGATTTTCGGTTTTTTTTTTTTGTAGAATTTAAGGTTTAGAAACCGAAGAAACTTGGTTTTCATTTGTAAGTAGAAAAGTACCTTAACGGAAATAAGAGTACCCGTTAGTGTTTTTGCAATCTCTTGGATGGACTTTTCTGGTTCTACATGATTTACAATGAACAGCATAATTAGAGGTGAGATGATGAGTAATTACAAGAATTCAATGTCAAAAAAATCTTCTGATTTTGAATTCAAATTACGATAAGTTATGGGGTTGGAAAAACATACCTTTACAATAGTGAGATGGGCTTAATTGTGGATATGGAAGAAATCCAACAAGAGAATAAAATCGAATTAGCAAACCACCTCCATTGGATCCCTCAATTCTGCCTTGATATACAATTCCGTTCTCATAATGAGCTCTTGCTGCTTTCCAATCAGCAGATCTCTACTTCTTTGCAGAAACAAAGTTTTAGATACAAAATTGAGAACCAATGAACACAATAATGTTTCTTCTTCATGTTCATATATCGATCATTAGGGACTCGTTGTGTGATTGATTATCTATTTATCAAAGTTCTTCTGAAATTAGCTTTGTCAATTACAATTACGTCAATCGACTAAAAATGCATGGTGGAAAAAGTAGACTAATAGAAATTGAAGTAGAAAGAGAATAAAAGCACACCCGAGCTTGGCGAACGACGTCGTCGTCTTCGTCAATAAGATCCAGGAGCTGAGTTTTCGAGGTGTCGTCGGAGGTGGAAACCTTGGGGGCTGAAATCGAAGGTGAGGTTTTTTTGGGGGTTAAAGAGCTTCGACAAATGAAGAAATTAGTGGTGGAATAGTTCCAAGTTAGCGGTGGTGTTTTCGAAGCAGAAACATCGGTGGCGAGTAAGTGAGAGAGAAAAGCTATACGAGAGACGGAGGAATATGGCGATCCTATTGCGCCGGAGAATTGCATTTTCCGGTGGCGGAGAGTTGAAGAGGGTTTAGGATATGAAGAGAACTAGAGAAGCAATGGGACGTCCTCCATGGATAACATAACGATCGGAAGATGAGAAGATTGGATTAGTCTGTGTGTCGTCGTGTCTTGTTCATGCCCACATGTTGTCGTTTCTCCCATTTGCTCCTATATTTCTTACACCACGAATCCACATCCCTAAATTATCAGCTCAACTGTATTTTAAATCTTAAATCTACTAAAATTATATAACACTAAACTACATTTTTAGTTCCTCTTTTTAGTTTTTCTTTTGTAATTTTGATCCATATTTCTTAACGTTTCATTGTTATTAGCATGGTACTAACTGTATCGATTCAAATATATAGAATACCGAATTGAGTGAAAAACAAAACCGAATACCAAACTGAACTAAGATATATTAGACGTGTTCGGCACAGAGCGTTTGAGAGCTTCTACCTTCTAGCGTTTGACAAAACCCTCCATTTTGAACAAAAAGTCTCGTTTGACACTATAAGCTTTTAGCATTTAGTTTAAACAATACGCTCCAAATCCAAATACTACTTCATATAGCGTTTAATAAAACGCTACAAGCTACATCCTACTCGCTACCCGTTACAAGCTAATTTTGCCGAACACGCCCATTGTACCTGAGTTTTTGGTACTAGTACGGAACCAAATGATTCAAAATTCGAATAATATGTGTAGTTATAATGAAAACACACACACACACACACAATAATAGAACTTACCATTGTAGGGTGACAATTTTCGATACGACACGAACCCGAGACAAAAATAAACGAGTTTAAGTTGAGATTTCTGACCCGCCAACCAGTCAGATAAACGGGTCGTGTTTGGCTTAGTAATTGGGTTCACGGGTTAACTCGCCAACCCGTACTATTTTTTCAAAGGGTATTAGTGTTTAAAGCAAGCTCCCCGGAGGTGGTTCGCCATTTGGTAGTTCACCGTATAATATATTAAATTTAAGTTATGGGGCTATGCTTATCAGCCTATGCGTACTGCATGCTCTAAATCAATCAGTCATCACTATTACGCAAATAATATATGTGTTCATTGGTCAATCCACCAATCCTCTAGCCTGTGAACCCGAATCTGACCCATGAACCTGCGAACTCGTATAATTAAACAAGTTCGATGAGTCGTGTTTGGGTCAATGTTTTTAACCTGCAAACCCGCAACACAAATAATTAAACGGGTTGATGCATTCTGACCCGTCAACCCCTGCCCGACACGATTGTCACCCATAGTTACCATAGTAGATATCTGTATCCATAAAATATCTTTCAAAAAAAATATTACAAATCGATAGATTATTAAATAAACAAAAAAACATTAATAACAATAAGGGCATGTTTGGTGTAGAAAAATTAAATTGAAGCATGAATGAAAATACAAAGTAAGAGAATTAAATAGAAGAAAGAGAAGGTGGATGTCCGTCTTGAGCATGCTCAAGTACCGGGGTCATCTGAGCTTGCTCAGATGCAACAAAGTCAGGGTAAAACAGTGCTCTCACAGTGAACATCTTGGTGATCTCTGTCACCGACTCAGTCCCCTTCCTCAAGTCTAGATACTCATGTGCCAACCTCTCTCTCTCTCTCAACCAATGGAACATGTCTCGTGCGGAACATCTCATAGAACTACTCCTATGAAATAGCAACCCTCTGCTCCAGAGTATAGGAGCTAGCAACTAACCTCCACCAATCCTTCGCCCCCAACCTGAGAAGGTTCAGGGCGCACTTGACCTTCTGGTTAGCTGGACAGGAACAAGTAAAGAAACATCCCTCAACATCAGACAACCACCTCATGGCAATGATCGGATCCTGAGCTCCATCAAACACTGGGGCTTCGTATTGTCGATGTCCCGGTACTGGAAGGCTTGCTCTCTACGAACCCTAGTGGTCGTAGTCGCTGCAGCAACCACAGCCTCAATAAGTGCAGCGTACTGGTCGTCAAAGTACTCCATCAAGGGGGTCTTGATAGACCCAAACTGCTCCGGTATCTGTCCCTAGATAACAGTCACAACCTCAGTAGAGATCAAAGTCCCGATCTCCTCCTCTGTCAACCACGACCTATCTTGGCCACTTGATCCAGCTACCAAATCGAATCTCCTCGTCATCACCATACTGAAAACAAACCAAAAAAAATATCATTTGAGATACATTTCACACCATAGGAGCTTTTACGATTAATAAAACCCTAGGGGTTGTAACTTCCCTGTTACGCGTACGGGTCCTGTGCTTCCAATAGTACGGGCCCATACCACCTTCCGCACCTACCCGTATTCGTCTCAGAGATCATCACAAAAACAATAATAGCACACACTTCCTATTCTCACTTCTTAGAGAAAGGCTAGACATTCCTCAACTGGCCGACTACTCTCACATAACTCATCCACGAAACTTCCACCTACCCTGCAACACTTGTGTATGCTAAGCATACATAACACTGGATCCCATAAACAGTCGAATACTTGATCCTAACCTAAGCCTACAACCAAACAAGAAACATAAAATAAGGCCAAACTAAACATTTTTAGACTATAGAATCGTAGTTATGTATAACTATGATGCATACACTAAGAAACTACAGTAATGATGTAAATCTCATACAAGAAATAACTCTAGGCAAACAAGCATCATATATATCAGGCAATTCTATCATGAAATTCCTAAAGATCCCTAACATATCACTAGCATGTTGTTCTAACATAATTATAATATCAAATAACAGTGTTGGTAACTTGGGGTATATTTTCTTGCTTCGCCTGATTGTACATATCTCATCCTTCCTTGGTCACTTTTGAAAACCAATTTAAAGACTTTTACAGTTCCCTGGTTTGAGTATGGATTCACATGAATGCTCATCCAATTCTCTCAAACCAAAGATCTGATACCAACTTGTACCACTCCTAAAAATCGCAATAATTTAAAATTTTCATAAATCAGCTATTCATCATCATTGTTTACAAAACTAGTCATTGTTTCAAAATTGTTATTTCAAATCAGAGTTTTTCCCCAAGATCCGGTAACAAAACAGGAAATTGTGTATAATCACGCCTTTGCCTTCCCACGATTCGCGGAAGTACCTGAAACTATAAACAGATAAACTAAAACTGTAAGCTAAAGCTTAGTGAGTTTCCCCCAAAGTACCAATACACCACATAACAAGCAAGCATGCAAATATGAGTAACCAGTCTGACTGGACCGCCTCGCAGGGCCTACAACCTATCTGGATCGCTCTATGAGCAGTCGGCCTGACTGGACCACCTCGCAAGTCCTACAGTCTATCATGTCCGCTCTTCGGGCCGTCAGACTGACTGGACAGCCTCGTAGGGCTTACAACCTATCCGGTCGTCCCCAGGTGTCTTGGCCTACAGTACAAAGCAGGACTGCCTCAACCCAACACAACATGTCAACATATGCAACAAACAAACACAAACACAGAGCCAACAACACATATAATCATACAGATCTACTTAACAGCTACAACTCTCATATCACTATCCTGAAAAGGGTAAATAATCTAATGGGCTGACCTTGGTGCCTTCGACCCACGGGTACAGTGAGGAAAACTCACCTCATAGTCTGACAATAGCTGAACAACACACTGCTCCGAATGTCGGCTCTACAGATCACCTATTCAACAGATAGAGACTAAGACTCAACTACAGCTCAAAAACCCAAAATACCCTTAAGTCAAACTTGGTCAAACATGGTCAAAGTCAAAGTTAATGTCAACGGGTCAAGGAGTTAACTTGGTCCACTCAGCCGACTACGCAGGGTGTACTCAGCTCCTACATTGGGTGTACTCGAGCTTTGACCAGAGTTAGGAGATTGACCACGTACGTGCGACGTACGCTAAGGTATGCATGACGTACGCTCAGAACCTCCTTTTTCTCCAAAAGATCTTAATGCATTAAGCACTCACATCCAAACATCAGATCCAAGGCTAAAATACCACTAAGAGTCATAAAGTTTCCAACTTTATGACTTTGCATGTCCATTAAGTGCTTAATTCACAAAATCTCAACATCCTAATGCCATAATACCCTCTAGAGCATGCAAGGAGAACAACTAAGCATCAATAGTACATATTTATGGCTGAAGATACCTCATAAGGTCTGAAAGGACAACTTATTCGGTTAAGCGCATGTCATGCTAAAGAATCACCATATTTGGGACCAAAAGTGCCCTAAATGAAGAAATGGCTAGATCTACAAGATAGGGTGATCAAGTTATGAACTTTTTACCCCCTGGAGGTTGCTAGCAAGGAGATATTCTTAGATCCAAGTTGCTTCCAAGCTCCAAATGATGGGTTTTATGTACTATAACACCCCTATGGTGCACATACAACCCTAATGCTTTGGATCTAAGTTTTCTCTAGTTATACATGCAAAAAAAAATATCTAAAGCATGAAACCTATAACTAGGATACAACTTTGATATTTGAACCATAAAAACAAGTTAGTCAATTACCTGTTTGTTGTAGCTTGTAGAGTTTTGGCCTTTTAAGAGCTTAGCACCTCAAGTGTGATGCCTCAAATGGTTCACAAAACACCATGAACAAATGGAGAACTTTGAGAGAGAGGTTGGAGCACACAAAATCGGCTAGGGGTCTCTTAGAACTCTTGGGTGCCAATTTTGGAGCTAAGGGATTACTTATATAGTGTGGAATTCCTAGGGTTTCAACTTGTAACCCTAATCCACTTCCTTGGGCCTTTAATCTAGTAATCAATATGATAAGCCTTATGGACTAACACTTCATGGACTCTCACATAAACTTAGTCCATCAGTAATCAATCATGGATCATTAGCCCAAACTATATGTATCACTGATTTACTTAATCAATCTCCGTTAATTTAATCAGTCTCTTTTGATCACTAAATTAATTCCAAATTAATTCTTGATCAATACTAATTAAATAATATGATTTCTCAATTTAATATATTATACTTATAATATATTAATAAATCACAAATAACCTCTTTCTCAAATATTCATCCTATCAAATTGTTCTGGTGAATGCAACCCAAAATGGACCATGCTACTCTCGGGTCAAGTACATACCAATTATAGTTATGGGCTTAGACACCTAATCCAACAGTCTCCTACTTGGATAAGTCTAATAATTATAACTACAAGTACGACTTGAAAAACCGACCAACAGTCGTAGCTCTCAAAAGTCGTTGTCGAACTCTGACCTAGTCAATGACGTGTCCATTAGATAAGGGATCATATATTCCTCCATTCTACAAGATATCGTATGAACTGAGACATGAATTATAATCATTCTCTATGTTCCCCGATTTCCGATTTATGACGACTAACTAACTGAACAAATCAAATCAGTCCAGGCTTGGCCAAGCGCTTAGTGTGTCATCACTAAATCATCGAGGGGCCCACAGATGACGCTTTTATCTCTCTTAAGGTAAAAGGAATGGATAAACATTAACTCATATGCTTGCTATATTTACTCATCAAATCACACACAACAATGCATTTTATAACACCAAGTTACTGGTGCGTTTACACATCATCAATGTGCAACCGACTTGTAAGCTATAACTCACATGTCTCTATTTTAAGAATATAAGATATCATCGTCTCACAATCACTCGTGATAAAATCCATGAAGTGATTCAGATGAGCGTGGGTTTAGTCCAATACTCAAATCTTATTTCAGGAGTACTCATGAACACTGCAGCAAACTTGTGTTATGTCTAAACACTTTAGACAATCAACAGATGGATTCATGACAGTCTTACCTCATTATCTACTTCCAAAGTATGATTGACTGTGGATGTTTGAATAACCTAGTTATTCGGGAAGTAAAACATGCGAAGTGAAACACAAGAATAATCGAATCCAATATGGTTTCAAAACTTTTGAATATAAATAAGACACTTATTATTTAATCACCAAATTGATTACACATCATCCATTGTATAATGTTTCGATTAATCAACTTAATACTTGAATTGAAACATTAGTTATCCCATGCTCCAAGCATGCACACTATGTTTATCTATGGTCCTTACTTTGTGAAATAGATCAATTGAAAACATTTCCAATGATGCTCATTTCACAATTCCAAATCCTTGTCGCAAGTGTAAGAATACCAAACTCTTGCCACTATTAGAATGTGTTAGGTTCTAACCTTTATGCAACGATCCTTTTGTAATGTCAATGCATAAAAGTCACAGAGACTTGGACAATGAAATTATAAAGTATTCCACTGGAGATTGTTAGAAGACAATTCCATAGATATGAAGTCTCATATTCAAAGTACAATCCTTTGAATATCCTTCTTGCATAAAAGTTTCTAACCTACACACAGATTCCTAATATCCAACTCCCATTATGGAAACATTTCCATATTTTCCATATGACAATTCATTCTTAATAGAATCCTATCTATTCATAATAATGTCAATATGGTCCATTTCATACTATACTTCCAACTGCCCACAAGTGACTAATCCTTAGCGAACCTTGGATTGTCCTTGACGGTTGTTTAACCACTTTAGTCATATCCGGTTCTAGTCCTTTTCCCTCTTAATGCCGTAGGCATTTGGAAAATTAGAAAACATGAATATTATAGCATATGTAATCGATCCTATACCCGTAATCTAATAGTGGCAAGAGTTTGGTATTCTTACTATAGTGAAACAATTTTTCAAACTTTGCAATTTTGCAAATTAAAACTTTGTTTCCTATAAATAGCATTGCTAACTCGCAACACTTACCATAATAATTATGCTCCCACTAGCATAATAATTATTATCTTACTAGCATAACACTTATGCTCCTACTAGCTTTGACATGTACCCAGAAATCAGCTGGACTTCTAGAAATCAATACTTATTGACTTTCATTACCAAAGTTCAGATTTCTGATATGAGATGCTTCGATAATCCTTTATATAAGCCCATACACCTTTCATTAGAAAGCTCATATGTGTGTCTAAACTATTTCAGAACTTATAGTAATAAGTCCCGAATGTCCAAACTATTTGCCATTTCTCACAATTTGAACTATGAAGAGGGATGCCGTAATCATAATCGAATTTGAGAATGTAAATATCACAATTGCTAACTCTTTAAAATCTACTTAGTGAAAGCGTTTCTTCACAATCATTTTCATAAATTGGAGAGAAACCTTATGATACTTAGATTTTATGGTATATGTGTTCACGTCCATGTGAATTTGTTATTTCTAACCATTATCATAAGACAATGTCTATGACAAATTCAAACTCATATGGACTGAACTTGTTCAATCTTAATTTCTTACCACTTTGCAGCACAAGGGCTGTCACACCCCCAAACCGGAACGGCGAAAACGTTCGGGGGTGGATGACTTCATGTTCAGTATCACACCAATTGTAATATAGAAATCAAAGTACAACATCCATTACATTGATAAAATATAATTTATACATTCGTGTTCAAATCATTGTATACTTGACACCAAAAAGTATAATTAAAAGACATGACTATATGAAACTTTATCTTCCTCAAAACCTGTGGGTACCTGTTTATCGATTTCCTAAAAATACAAGTAGTTTTGAAAAGAGTGTCAACAATTAAGTTGGTGAGTTCATAAGTATTTTTGTAAAATAAATCTGTCATTTGTTCCCTGAAAATGTAAGTATGTTCACCCAGAAAATCCTATATTTTCTGTTGTATATGTATTTGTATTCTGAAATAGTATGATATAGTTTTAATTCACATAAAACCATAAAATGAATCTTTTCCCTGTAATAGAATAGTATTTTGTATTTTGTGCTTGTATAAATTTTTTGTAAATGTAAGTGTATAGATTTACCAATTGTATTGTAAAATACTGTATTGTAGTTTTATTATTTAATAAAACTATGTAAAGTTGTTTACTTATTCATACACTAATCGTATTAATTATTCAATACCAAATTGTGAGTTATCATAACCATACTTGATGACCTAATATTCGCCTGAACACGACGTTCTTCAGGCGTCGAAATTGGTACGACAATTGTCACCTCAGGCCTGCCGGCCTAACTGTAGCGAACAGCTCAGGTGTGGGATTGTTAGTCCCGTATAGATCTATACACAAGTGGCACGCTCTCCTTCCAGGAGACTCTGGTTATAATTTCAGGACTTGGTTGATACTTAAATAAGTACTAGAAGTGTATCTCACAAATGCTATATTGACGGTTACGTGTAGAATAATGAAAAGTTACTTTGTAATAGATAAACTGTAAATATCTCATAAATTATATTTAATATAACTTATATGATTGTTTTCGTAAGTTATGTGTAGAATAAATGAAAAGTCATTTTTTTGTATTGATAAGTATGTATGACTCATAAACTATACCTACTATAGTTTATATGTTTGTGTTTGTATGAAATCCCGAACTAGTAAAGTAGTATGTTTATTTTAGTAAGAATAACAATCGTAAATTATTTGAATAGTTTTGTTATTTATACAAAATTTCCTTGTATTTTACTTGTATTTCCCCCCTAAAATATGAAAAGTATGTATGACTCATAAACTATATCTACTATAGTTTATATGTTTGTGTTTGTATGAAATCCCGAACTAGTAAAGTAGTATGTTTATTTTAGTAAGAATAACAATCGTAAATTATTTGAATAGTTTTGTTATTTATACAAAATTTCCTTGTATTTTACTTGTATTCCCCCCCTAAAATATGAAAAGATGGTGAAAATATAGGGGTATAAACTCACTTGATAATAGTGGTGATTTGGACAACAGTTTGTTCTTAGAAAAGACTTTCTTTGCTGAAAATCAGGCTTCGCGAGGGTCGAGTTAGAAACCGAAAGACTCTTTTCTTGTAGACTTCAGGTGCTTCGGGATGTTCTTCGAGTGTTAGATAGATTCCCAGGACTTCGGGGGGCTGTAAGAAAGTTTAAGGGAGTGAAAAGTGTGAAAAAGTGTGAAAATGGTGTGAAATTAGCAAGAAACCCAGGAGGGTTCGCACCCTCTTATATAGGGCCGAAGTTCGCATCCAGAGAGGGGGAGAAGGGACACGCGTCAGACTCGCATGCGAAGTGAGGGGCACGCGTCGGATTCTCGGAGGCTCTACGCGTCTCGATTCGGAAGTGCCACTGATGCGAGCTACCATGTCTTCCAAGTTGTTTGGAAGTTCACCCATACTGATCAATGAATTTTCAATGATCATGGTGCTTTGCCTTATGCAAAACAATTGAGAACTCATAGAACTCACATGCATAGTCAATTTCAACTGGAATGGGCACAGAAACAAGAATATGTCAACACGATAGGTTACAAACCTCAAGCCGTGTGCTAGTGATTAATAATAGGTTTATTCTTGATTAGTTCTTGATACTTTTGAAGATCATCAGACTCCCACTAACCTCTTGGCATATAAGATTCTCTTGTCAAGAAACATTACTTGACAAACAAATATTCAAGAGTTAGTGTGAGATCTTATCAAGACAACACTTCATGTAATTGGTCTTAGTTGATCTTTGTTTTATCCAAAACATCACAACTACCAATTTTAAATGTGCAAGAAACATTTCTACTCCACATTTCATGAGGTGTCATAAACCTACTTAATATATGTCACTCAACGTACAATCTTGGAGTATGACTCTAAGACTTGATTTTGGAACGAAGTATGATTCATCTATTTGATTTAACCATTTCAACAATACTTGATTCCTCTCCTTAGCCATACAAGTGCACTAAGGTGTCCTTAGATGATCAATTGAGATATGGTTCCATAATCATTAGGATGATCATAAAACACGATACTAAAGTACTCTCCTTTCCTTTCCGATTAGAGAAACCTGTTTATCTTTCTGCCTAATTTGATTCTTCTTATTCGTTCTGTTATACATTGAATCTTTTGAAAGTATCAGAATTATACTTAATCTTGTAAGCATAATCATATTTACTGAGCTTTCAGTAAATCATGACGAATAGCCTTTATCATTCTTTGTGGTGGATCTGACCAGTGCACATCAATGTATACTAGATCCTATTATCTTTCACTTGACTTACATACTTATGTAAACAAGGAATAAGTCTCAATTTTCCCAAGTACGAAGATTTTCATACATCACATGATTCAAATCATATGATTCTATGTTTATGTCCAATTGAAACTTGGGCGATGAAAATCTTTCCTTACTTAGAAAATTACGACACCACCACAATTGATATAGCTCAGAATCAAACCATTTTCAACATTTCTATTAATAGAAACATATAAACAATAATTTTCACAAATGCTATTGCAAGGAAATTTAAAATAAGATAAAATCAAAATTTTCTTTATTTATAAAATTGCGGAAAACTTGTCCTTATAATGCAAATACAAATGAAAACTATGTTGCTAACTATTCTTAAGCAATCTATCATAACTCCTAAGATGCAACTCAAAAATCTGATCATCGAACCATGCGATCGAAATCCATCTCTTCGCGATCAGAATCAGCTCATTCTTCCTTTAAGCTTCCTTTCTTTTCTTTGATCCTACAAAACATCAAAATGCAATCTTATGACATCATGTATTAAGAATCTACAAATAGGAACTTAATAGAGTTAGATAGTGGACTTACCTGAAGTAGAGTCAAACATTTTGACTTTACCATCCTTGCAATCTTTCAGGTAAATATGGCAGCTTCGCAACCAGTGCCCCTTCTCTTGGAAATAGAAACATATGGACTTTTTGGGAATGGTACATGGGACTATCTCATATTTAGCCTTTCTCTTTACCATTCGGTCAATGTCCATGGAAGTTTGGGAAGTAGATCTTCCAATCAAATTTGCTTTACCAGTGCGCCAAATCATTGCTGATTCAGCAGCAACAGGAAAATATGTTAGATCAATAAGGGTCACATCGTGGTCTGTCATATAGTAGTCCTTAACAAACTCACTATATGACTCAGGGAGTGACTGAAGAACCAAGTCAACAGCCAACTTCCTGGAGACATCGACACCCAATATTCCCAGCCTGTCAATATGCAACTTCATCTCCAATACGTGAGCACATAAAAACTTTCCATCTTTGTGTTTGCTTGCTATTAGGGCTTGAGTGACCTTGAACTTTTTAAGTCTTCGAACATGTGGGTTAGGGAGAACTATTGGAGGAGGTGGAGGAAGAGAAGTATGATTTCCATTTCCACAATCCAAATGCGGAACATCATCTTCATAAGAAAAACTTTTTCCAAAAGATTCGGGAAGACCATAGTTGTCAGAATTAGACATATACAAGGGGAGAAATTCAAGTGAGTTGATTTAATTCTTAATATAACACCCAAACTGAAATATTAAGGCTAGGACCCAACACAATATTCTACAATTCGGAAGAGGGATGCCGTAATCCAATTGTAAAATATTTGAAGGTAGGTAAATGACGATTTACCAACTTCCACCATGAAAAATGAAAATGAACATTAGGTTTTAAATGAATTGAAATTCCTAGATCTTTTGAGATTCATTGAACTTTTCAATGGCATGTTTAATCTCGATTATGCCTTTCAAGTTTGTGACTGGGATACCAAGGATCACAAACAAGGTGTGAATAACCATGCAAATTAGCTTGGTACTCTCGAAGACATTTATTACCTAATCAATACGCCGGTTAACCACACACGCTCCATTGATCTATGATAATCTACGAGCTACCCATTGCCATCCTACATTAGTTCCAGATTAGTGTGTCGGTTAATCACACACGCTCCACTAACGACTAACTAATAAGGTGCAATGTGCAATTTCATGGGTTAGCATCAAATTCACATTTTCCTAAAGTAACTAAGATTTGGGAATTTATAAAAGGTTTAGTAACTTTATATATTCATTATACTTTTAATGAGAATGTCTTATCCTACCCGTTCGGCTAACGACCCTCCACTAGTTAAGAGTGCGGTGGGTAAGAATGTATACCCAATGACGGTCATTTTATAGTCCGCTTCCTTAAAAACCCCTTATAGACCAGCTTCGTGAATGAGGCCTACTAACGGTAAGACTTACTTTTAACTTATGCATATATAATATCTTAAACTTTTAATATTATATAGTATAAGGGTGTATTTTAAACTTTTAAAATACTAAATGGTTTAGTCTATTAATAAATTATACTCTTAATTTAATTAAACTTAAACCATATCATTATGAATTTATTAATTCTCTTTTAATTAAACATTTAACTAATTTAATAAACTCCATACGAGTGTAATTTGAACTATTAGGTCCTAAACATAAAATTCAAAATTAAAACTATTTAATTAAGTTTTAAGTCATGAAACCAAGAGTTGTACATTTTGAAACCTTTCAATGTTTCATAAATGAGACTTTTCAACTTTCAAAACTTGAGGGCAAGTTTTGTAACTCTTGAAAACCTTTTGGGTTCCACACTTGATGACAAGTTTTGTAACTCCTTAAGGAAACTTTTGAGTTCCAAAACTTGATGACAAGTTTTGTAACCTCTTAAAATATTTAGATCAAATTTTAAACCAATAAACATTTTATCTTTTACCAATTTGACCTAATGCAACTCATATATCAAGATAAATCCAAATGAAATAATACAAATAATTGGTTTATCATATAAACTTTTAATTATCTTATAATTTGACAATTTATCTTTTAGTTAAGATGAGGATAATTATTTCCATAACATAAACTTGAATTTTGATCAACAAAACAATTTATAGTAATTATCCGAATCCAAGTTAAGCCAAGAAATTCGAAATCTGCCATCAAGTCTGTCACCTCGTCGTGGTAACTATGACCACGTCGTGGTCATCTGGCAGATTGAAAAAACGATTTCTCTAGTTATACATGCAACAAAAAATATACAAAGCATGAAACCTATAACTAGCATACAACTTTGATATTTAAACCATAAAAACAAGTTAGTCAATTAACTTTTTATAGCAGCTTGTAGAGTTTTGGCCTTTCAAGAGATTAGCACATCAAGTGTGATGCCTCAAATGGTTCACAAAACACCATGAAAAAGTGGAGAACTTTGAGAGAGAGGTTGGATCACACAAAATCAGCTAGGGTTCTCTTAGAACTCTTGGGTGCCAATTTTGGAGCTAAGGGATTACTTATATAGTGTGGAATTCCTAGGGTTTCAACTTGTAACCCTAATCCACTTCCTTGGGCCTTTAATCTAGTAATCCATATGATAAGCCTTATGGACTAACACTTCATGGACTCTCCCATAAACTTAGTCCATCACGAATCAATCATGGATCATTGGCCCAAACTATATGTATCACTGATTTACTTAATCAATCTCCGTTAATTTAATCAGTCTCTTTTGATCACTAAATTAATTCCAAATTAATTCTTGATCAATACTAATTAAATAATATGATTTCTCAATTTAATATATTATACTTATAATATATTAATAAATCACAAATAACCTCTTTCTCAAATATCCATCCTATCAAATTGTTCTGGTGAATGCAACCCAAAATAGACCATGCTACTCTCGGGTCAAGTACATACCAATTATAGTTATGGGCTTAGACACCTAATCCAACACCAAGCTCTTCTCACCACCTTTTTCTTCTTTAAGAATACCACCAAAGGACACAAATGAGCTCAAAATGCACTCTTCTTACTTAGGGTTTGCTAGAGGGTCGTTTTCTTGGATGGAGGCTGATGAGGGAATGAGAAATGAGGTGATAATGATGCTTATATATGGGCCAAACCCTAAAAATTAGGGTTTGAGGTTTTATTATGTACGCCCTGCGTACGCGGTGTATGCCCAGCGTACTAGGGCTCACCCCAGTATGCTCAACGTATACAACGTATGCCCAACGTGCTACCCCTTTTTCCAAAATCATATAGAAAATAAGACTTCAAAGGAGATGTTTTTAAGCCTTTAAGTCATATAGAAAATAAGACTTCAAAGGAGAAAAAAATCAAAGCACAAAATGCAAGCAAAAAAGAAAGAAAGAGAGGAGAGGGTAGCCCTTAATGATGCTATAATCTTTGAGGCAAAAAGGAGGAGGAAAAACTAACCAGAAAAAGTCTTATCACTCCGTAAATATTATTACACTCAAATGAAAGATCATACTTTCATGAGTTGCAAGCAACAGGTGTGTAAGAAGAAAGTCGAAGAACCAAGTGGTCATGCCTCTTGTACTTTAGACGGTTCATGGATAGGGAAAGAAAGATAAGTGAAATCCACCTCATATTTTAATAAATTTTTACACAAGATGTTGAAATAGTCCATTATAAGTCCAAAATGTTGTGAGTAACATTTAAACATATTAATCTTTTTAAATGTAACTAGTTATGTTCTTTATAATTGTAACGTCTAGTTCCTGGTATGTATTTACAATCATAAATTATTCATTTTTGTAGAGAAACTCGATGAGTTGGGAGCCCCAAACTCGTCAAGTAGAGACGTTATGGACCGCGTGTTTGAGGAACCTACTCGACGAGTTGGGAGGCCTCAACTCGACGAGTAGGCTGGCAGAAATGAAACCCTAATTTTCAGGGTTTTGCATCCTATTTAAAGACCTTAATGTTTCAATGTGGCCTCCCTCATCGTTCCCTCAGTCCAGTAAAACCCTAAATCGAGCCTCCTTTCCCATTTTGAGTGTGTGTGAGTTTAAAGAGTGATTCCTTGGTGATTTTTTAAAGGAGATTGTAGTTGGTGGTGCAAAGTTGAAGGGAGAAGCTCTAGATTCGACATCTTCTCTATTGTGGCAACCATTTTGAGGTATAAAGTCGATACCTTGGCCTTTTATTACTTAGATCTTCTCCTATGGAAGCATTTTGTCATTTTTGGTTCATATTGGATTCATTTCAGGATTTGAGCATGTCATGAAGCTATGACTTCAGATCTAGACATCTCAGGGCCTCTTGGGACTTAAAGTTGCCAGCTTTATTAAGTCTTGGCCCTCCTTCATGCCCTAGGTCCCTTAAGAAGCTTAGTTTTAGTGTTTTAGCCCCTTGATGCCATGCATGGATGTAAAATTAGCAACTTTACGTGGTATTTTAGTCCTAAGGGACCAGATCTATAGTTTGGGGCTTTAGATTCAAGAAAAAGGGGTTGAATATGTTAAGACTGGGAAAACTCGACGAGTTTTCCTGACAACTCGACGAGTTGGAATGGGTTTTCCCTTTTTTTGGATATTGTAGGAACTCGACGAGCTGTTCTGCTAACTCAGCGGGTTGACTAGGGTTTTCCCCGGCTTTCTGAACACTGGAGGAACTCGACGAGTTGATAGATGCACTCGTCGAGTTGGTTCAACATGGACTGTTGACATTGACTGTTGACTTTGACTTTGACTTTGACCATGGTTGACCAAGTTTGACTTCTGAGGGTATTTTGGTAATTTCGGGATTTTGATGGATTGATCACTTGGTGAATGTAGGCCTTGAGTAGAGAGCTAAGATTCGGAGTCGGGCATTATCAGTTCTGATTAACTTCTGAGGTGAGTTTCCTCTTGTTTGAATGGGTCTAAGGCACCAATGCCGGCCCGTATATATGATTGTATGTTTTCCGGATTACGGTCCGATGTCGGGCAGTGCCCGATGAATGTTTATATGTTTTCTGGATTAAGTTCTGATGTCGGGCTATCACATGAGGAATAGTTGTATGCTTGATGTCTTCGTGATTCTCGCATGTGTCTCTATTGTATGTTTTTGGATTTCGGTCCGATGTCGGGCGGTGCCCGATGAATGTTTATATGCTTCCGGATTTCGGTCCGATGTCGGGCGGTGCCCGAGGAATGTTTGTATGCTTGTATTCTGTGATCATTATTTGTGTATTGTTGGTATGTTATATGTATACCGAACTCAGCTGATGACGGGCGGGCCCCGATGCCGGACACTGTCCGATGCGGGGCGGGGACCGACACCGGATCTAATCCGATGTCGGGCGCGGCCCACTATATGTGATTATGTTTATGGTATGTGGTAGTATGGGGAGACTTACTAAGCTTCGTGCTTACGGTTTTCAGTTTTGGTTTTAGGTACTTCTGCTAGCAGGGGGAGAGCTTGGGATGACTGCATTGCACACACTATGATGTTTTAGTGTGGGATGTTACTCTGATGTTTTTGATATGATATTCAGATTGTGATGTTTTGAATACTTTGACTGGTTTTGACAGAGTGTTTTGATAACTATGGTTTTATTTAATAATTAAAAATGAAAATTTTGGGACCATATTTTATGTATGTTACAATAATTATTACTTTCATAAAGCAATAACTCCCTGATTAATTTCAAGTGATGATTTAATTTATTAATAATCATATTACTTAATAAATAATCAATTAGTGTTTACTTGTTATATGATGTGACCCTATAGGATCATATGATATTAGTGAATATCATTTCATAATGATCTTGGAGCATAAAAGATCTTTCAATCTCTTACTTGCGCAAATTTCCTTTTGAACTAATATTAAACAGTGGTATACATCTAGCAACATTTCACTACCCCCAATAACAGACGGCGAAGTGTCATTCATCAACATCCAATTCCCTAAAAGATCAAAGCTACAATTGATGTATCAGGTAAGTCATCAATTACCCCTTTGCTAAGAATATTCTGATGAACATGAGATACAGATCGCAGACAATCTCATATAAGTGTTCAAATTTAGATAATGTCTTAGATGTCTAACTCTCAACGAATGAGAGAAACAAATCGCATCTCGAATACATATGCCTCTACATGGGTCACATCATACCTAATGATAGCCTTTATAAATGCTTGATTAAAAAACAACATTGATCATATTAAAGCATAACATTTCCCATACTTAAGTCCTAAATATGTATCTCAGGTGTTAAGGATACAAAGATGTTACCTTTATCAAGTGTCATTCATGACAGCGATCCATGAAATGATCTTGAACGGGTTAATCCAATACTTGTTCTCTAGCAAGTAACTATGAACCTAATTGCAACAATTTGGAAACCAATATAATTCATATTAGTCTTATTCCATTATTTTCCCACAATAATGACCAACTATGGATTTTAGAGTGAATAAATTTACTCAAGGATCAAACTATACATTCAGCATGAGCATTGTCTTTTTTTTTTTTGCTTAAAGTAAAGTAAAATATAAAACACAATATATTTAATTTTGAGATGTAGTTTATTCCAACAGAATATACTATACAAAGCATAATGTATTCTTACAAAATACACTATATTGTGTACATACCAAGCCTAATGTATTCTTACAAAGTTTTAACCAGAAATTATCCTCACCTACGATTTTTATTTGGCTAATAATTGTTATACTTTCGTAAGCAAAACAACTATGAAGTTCCAATTTTAGCAATGAATGTTCAAGAATTCTTAATTCATCATCTAATTACAACATCTAATTTCAGATTTCAGCAAAGTAATACAATCAAAAATCTGATTTATACATCTAATTGTTAAACTCCCAAACCATTTAGGTTACAGAAACAAATACTAATAAACTTTTATATGAATTTTTAGTACGGATGAAACTTAAACCCACACAAGCAAACAATTAAACAATTGAAAAATCTAGGAGTTCTTTAATTCTAGAAAGTAACATAATAATTTGAAATTCAAGTAAAATAAATATATTTGCAAGTAAGGAAACACTCGAATTCAAGTTTACCACTCTAATAGATGTGTTCCATTATATGGATCCACAAAAATTCTTACGAAATACCATGATTAACTCCCTAACTTCATCATTTTTAATCGATCCAAGCAAAAAAATAGAAAAGATAACTAGAAGCAACGTACCTTTTTTGTCCAACGACATGTGGTAGGGACGAAACTTGGAGAAACCACAGTGTAGGGAAACGTTGAAATAAGAAGATATACATATTATTTTTTACAATAGGTTGAGGGCAAAAGGGCGGCGCCGGTAGCCGCAGGGAAGAAGAATGGTGGTGGCGGTGGCGGAGTCGTCTGATTTGTACGTCGGTAGTGGAGTCGTGAACAGAGATCAACAATTGTAAAGGTAGATGCAAATGTGAATGTAGGGTTTTAAACTGATTATCCTTATTTAAAGGGATATTAAATATTTTAAATAATTACCAAAATTAAATATGGTAAAGATTACTATTATATCCTTTAATAATTTAATAATTATTTAATATTTGCTAATTTTTTATTGGTGTATTCAGGAACACAATAGTTGTTAGAAACATTTGAATATATATATATATATATATATATATATATATATATATATATATATATATATATATATATATATATATATATATATATATATATATATATGTGTGTGTGTTAATTTGTTTTGAAAACCTATGGCTATGTCACAAAAATGTAATGTCGTTCAAAAAATTTGTATAATTTTTCTAACATATTTGATGGGAAATCTATGCCTCTTTTGAAATTTGTGCCATGTCAAGTTTATATATTTGTCTAATTTTGTTTTTAGAAGTCAATTAAAATTTATGTCCTGATAAAGTTTGAAGTCTTATATTCTGTTTGATGTTTTATTTTGAAAAGTTGTTAAAAATAAAACTCTAGTATTATTATTATCGCGAGATAATATGTAAAAGTTAAATGTAGCGATTAGGATTTTGTTTAGGAATACGAGTCTATTGTATATAGTTTATGGAGTCTTGATGTTAAAAAAAATGAAAGATAAAAAAATTGAAGATAAAAAAACTAAAATACTGAACCAAGTGATTAGTTAATGAATATTTATTTTTTTATTTCTCAAAGTTTAGGATAAGGTTACTGTTTATGCATTTCGTTTTTTCTAGTGTAGTTATAATAGTCTTTTTAGTCGGTATATACATATAATGGCATGGTTAGCTGATGCTTGAATATTTTCACTATTTCGATTTTATTTGGATTGGAGCATTAGTCAAATTTAGATACTTGTAGCTTTAAGTCTTTAACATTCATTTGATTTTTTTCTCATATTATATATATATATATATATATATATATATATATATATATATATATATATATATATATATATATATATATATATATATATATATATTTTGCATTAAATCGTTTGGTTTATTTTATTTTATTTTTTTGAATATTTTTTACTTGTTTGACGTATTTTTGTGTAAATTTATATACACGAGATGGTATTTTTGAGCATCGTTAGAGCCACATAGAAAGTCCTACGATTATGAATGAAATTCGGTAGCAAGATTCGTAATCAAAAAGAAAAACGAAGCGATATAAAAGAATTTTTGAATTTTTGGCAGCATTGCACAATCTTCTTCACATGATTAGACAGAAGGTAAAACACTATATGATTGACCTTAAATTTTACGGGTATCTTTCCAACTCATTGACTTTTGACCAGACCGAAAATGAGTTGCATTTAGACAATGTTTAGTCCTATTTTTAGCCTCATGATCCATATTTTATTCCTCTAGTCCAAAATGAGGGAGTCGGATGGTCACGCTGGGAACGAGGGTGGGGTCTGGACAGAAGTCAGCCGGAGAAAGCATATTCCGGTCATCACCTCCTACTACATCACAAACATTCCAGTCGGAACTGAGAGATCGGTCATCTACGAAGTTTTCAAGGAGTTCGGAAAGATTGAAGACGTATACATCCCGGGCAGAAAAGACAGAAGAGGATCTTATTTCAGCTTCGTCAAGTTCAAAGGAGTGGCAAATGCCAAGGAACTGGAACAGGCCATGCAACACGTGAGATGTGGGCACTGTATTCTCAACGTAAACATAGCAAAATATGGCAAGGAAAATCCCAGACGTAGAAAATTGATAAACAACAGTAGGATGAACAAACAACCCACTCAACAGTCTTATCCACCTCCATTCATCCCCAAAAATGTTCATGCAACAAACAGGTACACCAAAACTTATGTTGAAGTAGCAGGAAAACCCAGAAATACCACACAGTCTAATATTGCAGCGTCTTTCACAGCAAACCTCAAATCGGTCCCAGCTATGGTGGGATGGAATAACTCAACATTAATTGGGGAAGTCCTCAATATAGACATCCTCACTGAAATCACAAAACTAATCGAGGCAGACGGGAACATGTCATTGGAGATTTTTTTTACGCAGGAGGTATGAAGGTTGTACTGAGATTTGATATCCCTACTGATGTAATCAATTTTCTTAGCAATGAACATAACTGGAACAGATGGTTTCAATGGATAAGGAATGAAGTATCTAACGAGTCAAACAATGAAAGAATTGGATGGATAAAAATCACAGGGGTCCCCATATATCTAAGGGCGGAGGAAAATTACGCTCTGATTGCAAGTAACTTCGGTACGATTTTACAAGTTGATGGATGTAATTGGGGGAATATGGATCTTTCATACGGTACAACTTGTATTCTTACGACTGAAATCACTCGGATCAACGAAACCGTGACTTGTAATTACAAAAATGAATCTTATAAGGCCAGAATCATTGAATATGACTTCAATTGGCACCCGTTCTACCATCTATCGGCAACCCCCCAGTACGATAATGCCCCCGAGATGGATGATGACTACACTGAGAACGACTCTGAGCCTGGTTCTGAAGATGACGACGACTCTGACGGGATCTCTGATACCCAGAAAAATAATCTAGAAGGAGAAGAATTGGAGGAGGGAGAAATTGTTCAAATCGAATCCAATGTGAACACTGATAAAAACTCACCGGATAATACAATGACGATCTCGCCGGCGGCAGATGTGGTACCGAAGATCTTTGGGGATAGGAAAATCGTGTCTGAGGCGGAAAATGTAACGTCTCCTCGTAACTCGGACAACATTAATGATGAGGCAGTTCCCAAAAACAACCTAGATGAGATAAACAGTAAAAAAATTGTGGACGAATTACCCACCCTGGTGACCAAGTCATTTGGATAAATTCAAAATGGGCTGGAAACACAAGAATTGGGCTGGACTCTTAAAACGCCTATCTCTAGCAAAACTCCAGATTATGTTAAACAAGCACACACAATATTCCCACCAGGATTTGAGCTTGGAGAATCTCTAGGTAAGAGACGTAAAGTGGACAAATTTATTCCCTCGTCTATTACCCCTAGGAAAATATTTGATTCATTTCCCCCTTTTCCTCCCATTCCGTTCACTGCCCCCTGCTGCTCCCTACCCTAAATTTTCAGCAATTGACCTCAATAAAACCATCACAATCTCGGATTCCTCTACTAGCAATTCTACAGTTGAGGTCAACTCCTCCTCCTACGAGGTCAATAGTGCAATTAGAACAGGATGCGAAGTTGGATTTCAAATTGGGAAAGATTGCGAACTATTAGCAGAAGTTTTCTTTGGAGATGGTGTCAACAATGTTCCCAAATGAATATCATAACTTTCAATATTCGGGGGATTGGTGAATCACGCAAAATAGAATGGATTCACAGGTTGAAGAGATCACAAAAGGCAAATGTTATCGGGTTACAAGAAACAAGAGTATCAGATTTAAACACAATTGACATTTCGGGTTGTTGGGACTCTACAAAATTTGAGTTTGATTTTGTTAACCCAACAGGCTATTCTGGAGGTCTAATGAGTATTTGGGATAAAAAAATCTTCCATAAAATAAACACAGTATCCTCTAAACATTTCATCGCTACCTCAGGCCATTGGAAAGGATTTCCCGATACCACCACCATAGTAAATGTTTATGGACCCAAATCCATAAATGACAAAAGAAATCCATGGGCGAAATTGCTTGAACTTTAAAAAGGTTCAGATGGCATATGGATTTTCCTAGGTGATTTTAATGTAGTTAGAAAGTCCGGTGAAAGATTCAATTCCATATTTTGCCACTATACAGCCTCTGACTTTAACAAATTCATAGCTGAAGCGGGTTTGCATGAATACAACCTCGGTGGTAGGAAATACACATACCTTCAAGACGACGGGTTTAAAATGAGCAAGCTTGATAGATTCTTGGTATGTAAGAACTTTGTAAACTTTCAACCATTCACTTCCGTTGTTGCCCTTCTGTGAGAACACTCCGATCATTCCCCAGTTGTCCTAAAACAGTCTAACTTGGACTACGGCCCACCTCCTTTTCGTTTCTTCAACTCATGGATGTAAAATAATGATTTCAACGAGTTGTTTGACTACACTTGGAAAGAATTTCAAGGGTATGGTGCACCAGATAGATACCTGTTGGGGAAACTCAAATACTTGAAAGAAATACTCAAGAAATGGAGAGCATCGGTAACACAACAAGAATCTTGTGCAATCAAAGCATTACATGAAAAGGTGGATGAATTAGAAATTGCAGCTGAGTCTCGTGCATTGTCAGTTACAGAGAATAACAGTCGGAGGGAGGCGTTATTGAAAATCAGTTAACTTGAACATAAATTCAAACTAGACCTAAAACAGAAGGCAAAGGTCAACTGGTTGTGTGATGGTGACGAAAACACTCGATTTTATCACGGGATGCTGAAAAACAAACAAAGGAAAAGTTGGATCCATGGTCTGAATATAAATGGATCATGGCACTCGGATCCATAATCAATCAAGAAAGAAGCCTTTGAATTTTTCAGCAAAAAGTTCCATGAACCATGTCCCAACAGACCAAAATTGATCAACCCATTATTCAAATGGCTCCCACCTGATCAAAGCTCCTTATTGGAAACCTCCTTCACGTTGGAAGAAATTAAACCGGCTGTGTGGGGGTGTGGTTCCGAGAAAGCCCCAGGCCCTGACGGTTATACGTTTAAACTCTTAAAAAAGAAATGGTGCATTATGAAAGATGACATCATTCGATACATCAAGCACTTTGAAACCACAAGTGTTATATCTCAAGGCTGCAACTCTTCTTTCATAACTCTTGTCCCGAAAACAAAAGATCCTATAACATTGGGTGACTATCGACCGATAAGTCTTATTGGTTGTATTTACAAGATAATCGCCAAAATTCTTGCCAATCAATTGAAGAGTGTCATTGGCACAGTTGTGAATGAGGTTCAATTAGCATACATCAGTGGCAGAAACATCCTTGACGGTCCTCTTGTAATGAATGAAATATGCACATGGGCGAAGAAATCCAAGAATAAGACTTTCCTATTTAAGGTGGACTTTGAAAAGGCATTCGACACAGTAAATTGGGGGTATTTGGATTCGATAATGGAACAAATGAAATTTGGTATGAAATGGCGCAAATGGATCCAGGGATGCCTATCGAGTTCAAGAGCATCGGTGTTAGTAAATGGATCACCCACAGACGAGTTTCCTATCACTAGAGGAGAGAGGCAGGGTGATCCGCTATCACCTCTTCTTTTTATCCTAGCTATGGAGGGCCTCCATGTGGCAATTACCGGCGCCTGTGAAAAGTCTTTAATTCAGGGAATCCGGCTTCCAAATGACGGACCCAGGATCTCGCATTTTCTATATGTCGATGATGCTATATTTACAGGAATATGGGATAGGGGGAGCATTAAGAACCTTTCTCGCATTCTTAAATGTTTCCAAATATGTTCGGGATTAAAGATAAATTTTCACAAATCTATATTGTTTGGTATTAGCACTTCAGATGTGGAGTTGGAAAATATGGCTCAAATCCTTGGATGTTCAAAGAGTACTTTTCCATTTACGTATCTGGGGGTTCCTGTCGGAGCCAATATGCTCCTCAAAAAACATTGGCAGCCAATTATCGAGAAATTTCAGGCCAAACTATCATCATGGAAAGCATGTTGGAAAATTAATTTCCAAAAATGGATTTTCTCCATTTTTGAGCACAATTTTGGACTATAAATATAATCAAAACGAGTTATTGATTATATATTCGTGTTCTCCTCTGTGATATCTACGTTTCGATATATCACACGTCCAAAACGGATTAAAAAAGAATGAGAAATTACTTGTCAAAGTAGGGCAATTGGAAGAGAAAATAAAAGAGTTAAGTGGGTTTAAAACTCATCCCACATTGGTGGGAGAATGAAAATGAAATTGGTTTATAACTACAAAGACTAGCTACCTTTGTAAGACTTATTAGAACCAAGGCTCTCTCTTGCGCGCGCACGCAGGGTGGGATGCACAAGCGAGCCAAATTGGCTTCGGGCCACTAAACTTGTGTGCGGGAACGAATGCACCAACGGTCGACCAGAAAAGTTCAAGGATCTTTTTTGCATTTTTTCCTTTTGGTTAACAGTTACAAAAACGAATTGAGAGCAATTAATCATAGATTTCGGTTTTGATTTCTTGGTTAATTTTCTTATTTAATTGTGACAGTTACGATTTCGTCTTAATTGCATCGGTTACATTGGGTAGTATATATATACAATGTCTATGTGACTGATTCGACACACCGGATGAAACGAAATCACTCTCTTCCTATCTTACACTTTTGCTTCATCTCTTCTCTCTTGCTGCAACAAGGTATAATCCAGGCCAAGTGACAGTTCAGGCAATCTAGAAGAATTGTTTTCTACTGTTGTATCCTGGGAAACAAACACCCATATAGGGCGAATTTGTTTTAAGGAAATTGTGTTAAACACAACCCTCAGTCAAGGATTTTATGGTTTTGTTCTTTCGTATAATTTTTGGTTATATTTTCCTAACAGTATTAAAACAAATCGTTTGTGCGAAACGAACTTGGAAAAAAAATTGTTTCTGATTCGTCTTTAAGTGTTTATAAAAACGAATTTTTTTTCTCTCCATAACACTTGCAGAATCTGTTTCAAAAATCGTCTTTAAGTGTTTAACAGTTTTACGTTTGCTTCCTTTTGTGGCATGACTACTGGTGAAGGTTCCCAACCACCAAAGCCTAATGGAACTCCTAATGCTCAAGGAGCTCCAATGATGACTAATAGCTTCATTTTATTTACTTCTTTTTATAGTTTATTTTAGCACATTTCATTCGCATTTTAGTTAATTTCCATGCATATTTTCCTTTTTGTTATTTTATGACCATTTCGGGTACTTTCTAGTTTCTTGAGCATTATTGTAGCTTTTTGGAGACTAGCGGAGCGGGATTTTTGGGAGACGATTGGACTTGGAGGACAACGAGAATTTTGGGCTTGATGGCTATGGAGATGATGCATGAAGTGGGCTTGTCAATTACTTGAAGGCTTGGAAGAATTAAACTTTAAATTTGCAAGATGCGGGAGAATTTTCGAGTATGCGGAGATTGATGATCAGGCGATTACGAGAGCTTTAGAGGATTTGGAAAAGTCAAATTGGGCTCAAATTGAAGAGAACTTGAAGAAAAATGGGCTAGAAGCTGATCAGACTCAAACTGGGCCAATGGAATAGTTGTGGGGCCCAAGACTTGAAGAAGCCCAAAACTCCGTCATAGTCACGCGGCCCGCGTAAGATTTCCTCGCGGCCCGCGTGGATTCCTGCAGGGGCAAATTCGGGATTTTGCTTGAAGCTCTATATTGGGAAGGTTGGTGTGCCTCTTTAGCCTAATCTTTTACATCCGATTTGGAGGCATTCTCTCTGGAGTTTGGGAGCATTTTGAAGGCCAAGAACCCTCAAGAACTTCACCATTTCATCTCTTGATTCTTGTCAAATGTTTGGTACAATCTTATCTAACTTTGTTTTCTTGAGTTTAGCCATGCTTGGCTAAACAAATCTTGGTTGACTTTTGTTGAATCTTTTGAACTTTTGTTGAATATTGAAGAATCCATGAATTTGTGTTTGAATCTTTATGAAAATGTTTTGTGTTTTAACATCTTATCATTGCTTGTATGTTTTTATTCATGAGTTTAAATGTGTTTGTGGTGATTAGTTGGCTAATTTCTTGATTAAGTAAAGGATCTTCAAATTAGCAAGCAACAAGTGATCCTTGTGTTAATTTTACTTCACACAATCACAAAAACATTTTCTCCAACATGGTAGTGGAAGCTTTTGACTCCTCTTGGATTTGGTGACTTTTTGGTTCTTAATGCTAGTTGAAGTTCACTAATTACATGCTTAATGGAAATTGTGACTTTGACTAAGGAAATTGTTATGAGCTTCTCTAACCATTTTAAGAACTAAGAAAAGTCTAGGTAATCTCAAGCTTCTTGGATTACTATAGCCAAATTAAGGATTTAAATCAGATATTGCACCATTGGATTCTAATGATATGTTCATCAGAAGTCAAAGTGAGGAAACTTTAAGTCAACCATCTCTCCCTTATTGATTTTACATCAAACTCTTATTTTTGTTGAAATTGTCTATTTAAATCATAGTTTAATTCTAGTTTGTTTCAAGTAGTTCAAAACACCAAAACCCCCATTTTTAATTTCTTGTCATTTTCCAAGTATTTTTACAAAGAGATTTTTCATAGAGTTATTAAATTGAACCAATCTCCGTGGATTCGATCCATTTACCACTATACACTAATTTAGTGTCTAATATTTAGGGTTATTAATTTTGTTGGCCTCGACAACCACCAAATTTTGGCGTCGTTGCCGGGGATTGGTTTATTTTTAATCAATTTGTTTCTCTATGCCCAGATCTCAACGTACAGGTGCTTTAATTTATAATCCTGAAATTGAAAAAGAAGCAAGATGTTTGGCGAAGGAAAAGAGAATAGAACGTGGTCAAACTTCAAATCCTCACAGGGATCCGGAGGTTGAAACCGCTTCATCAAGTGACACGGAACCTGATTCTAGTCCCTACCCTCGCCAAGAAATTCCCGAAACACCACCTCTACAACAAAATCCACCCATTATTGAACCAATCGCAATGGCGGAAGGAGGAGAAGCTCCCGAGCGAACTTTGAGGCAAATGATGGAAACCGATGTTACACAAACTCCAACCGGTATTAATTACCTGGTTTTGGAAGGAGGCTCGGAGTTGAAGTCAAGTTTAGTCCATCACCTTCCAACTTTTCATGGATTAGAGAATGAAGACCCTCATAAGCACTTGAAGATGTTCCACATTATTTGCACTCAAATGAAGCCACAAGGGTCAACCGATGACCAAATCAAGCTAAGGGCATTCCCCTTTTCATTGGCCGATAGAGCAAAAGATTGGTTATTTTATCTTCCACCCGGGTCAATCAACTCATGGACCGACATGGCAAGAGCTTTTCTTGATAAGTTCTATCCCGCTTGAAGAGTCTCAAGTCTTAGAAATGAGATTTGTGGAATCCGCCAAGGTCAAAACGAGACTTTTCATGATTATTGGGAGAGGTTCAACAACTTGTGCTATAGTTGCCCACAACACCAAATTCCGGAACAACTCCTCATTCAACACTTCTATGAGGGATTGTTGCCGATGTAAAGAATACTAGTTGATGCCTCAAGCGGTGGTGATGTCTTTAGTAAAACTCCACAACATTCAAGACAACTCTTCAACACCATAGCCGCAAACTCCCAACATTTTGGCCCGCGCCAAGATATGAAGAGAGAGACACAACACAAAGTCAAAGAAGTGGGAACATCAAACCTAGAGTCTCAAATCAAAGATCTAACCTCTGTTATCCAAAAGCTAGCCATGGGACAAACTCCACAAGTGATGGTTTGTGGAATATGTGCAACAATGGGACATCCTTCGGATATGTGTCCCATTCTTCAAGAAGATGCGGAACATGTAAATGCCACAGGAGAGTTCCAAAATTACCACAACAAGCCATCCGGTTACCAAAATGCGTATAATTCAAGTTGGAAGCCAAATCCCAATCTGAGCTACAATCCAAGACCACTGCCTCAAAATGCATTGGTTAGACCTTCCTACCCACCACAACAACCCCACTACCAACATCCCCAACCTCATTATCAACCCAAACCACACCCTCCACATCACCAACAACCTCCTCAATCTCAACCAAGTAGCTCTGAAATGTCCCTTGAAGACATTGTCAAATCCTTAGCCACTAGTACCCAACAATTCCAAAAAGAGACAAGCACTAGAATCTCCAATCTCGAAACTCAAATGGGAGATATAGTCATATCCTCAAGCAAGTTGGAAACCCGTGGTAAACTCCCTTCTCAAACCGAAAAGAACCCAAATGTCAATATGGTTACATTGAGAAGTGGAAGAGAAATCGGAGAAAGTATCACAAAGGAGGCTTCTAAAGAATATGAGGGTGAGGTCGTCCCGAGTCAAGACACGATGGAGAAAAGTAAAGTTCAAGGCAAAGCTCCAGGTATGGTTACACCAATAGTAATTCCACCACCATTCCCCTCCCGACTTGCCCCCTCAAAGAAGAAAGAGGAATCTTAGACACCCTTCGAAAGATTGAGGTAAACATTCCATTGTTAGATGCAATCAAGAAAATCCCACGGTATGCTAAATTTTTGAAAGAACTTTGCACTAACAAAAGAAAACTTCAAGGACAAGAAAACTTTGCCCACGTAAGATTTCCACGCGGCCCGCATGGATTCCTGCAGGGGCAAATTCGGGATTTTGCTTGAAGCTCTATATTGGGAAGGTTGGTGTGCCTCTTTAGCCTAATCTTTTACATCCGATTTGGAGGCATTCTCTCTGGAGTTTGGGAGCATTTTGAAGGCCAAGAACCCTCAAGAACTTCACCATTTCATCTCTTGATTCTAGTCAAATGTTTGGTACAATCTTATCTAACTTTGTTTTCTTGAGTTTAGCCATGCTTCGCTAAAAAATCTTGGTTGACTTTTGTTGAATCTTTTGAACTTTTGTTGAATATTGAAGAATCCATGAATTTGTGTTTGAATATTTATGAAAATTTTTTGTGTTTTAACATCTTATCATTGCTTGCATATTTTTATTCATGAGTTTAAATGTGTTTGTGGTGATTAGTTGGCTAATTTCTTGATTAAGTAAAGGATCTTCAAATTAGCAAGCAAAAAGTGATTCTTGTGTTAATTTTACTTCACACAATCACAAAAACATTTTCTCCAACATGGTAGTGGAAGCTTTTGACTCCTCTTGGATTTGGTGACTTTTTGGTTCTTAATGTTAGTTGACTTTCACTAATTACATGCTTAATGGAAATTGTGACTTTGACTAAGGAAATTGTTATGAGCTTCTCTAACCATTTTAACAACTAAGAAAAGTCTAGGTAATCTCAAGCTTCTTGGATTACTATAGCCAAATTAAGGATTTAAATCAAATATTGCACCTTTGGATTCTAACGATATGTTCATCAAAAGTCAAAGTGAGGAAACTTTAAGTCAACCATCTCTCCCTTATTGATTTTACATCAAACTCTTATTTTTGTTGAAATTGTCTATTTAAATCATAGTTTAATTCTAGTTTGTTTCAAGTAGTTCAAAACACCAAAACCCCCATTTTTAATTTATTGTCATTTTCCAAGTAGTTTTACAAAGAGATTTTTCATAGAGTTATTAAATTGAACAAATCTCAGTGGATTCGATCCCTTTACCACTATACACTAATTTAGTGTGTAATATTTAGGGTTATTAATTTTGTTGGCCTCGACAACCACCAAATTTTAGCGCCGTTGTCGGGGATTGGTTTATTTTTAATCAATTTGTTTCTCTATGCCCAGATCTCAACGTACAGGTGCTTTGATTTATAATCCTGAAATTGAAAAAGAAGCAAGACGTTTGGCGAAGGAAAAGAGAATAGAACGTGGTCAAACTTCAAATCCTCACGGGGATCCGGAGGTTGAAATCGCTTCATCAAGTGACACGGAACCCGATTCTAGTCCCGACGCTCGCTAAGAAATTCACGAAACATTCCTTTTGTAGCATGACTACTGGTGAAGGTTCCCAACCACCAAAGCCTAATGGAACTCCTAATGCTCAAGGAGCTCCAATGATGACCATGCCGGTCAATCATGCTGAGAAACCTGAGAAGTTCTCTGGACTGAAATTTAAGAGGTGGCAGCAGAAGATGCTCTTCTATCTTACCACATTGAATCTTTCTAGATTCTTAACTGAAGAGGCTCCTCGGATGCCCGAAGGAGAAGGAGATGTGCAAGCTTTAACTGCTATAGATGCTTGGAAACATTCTGATTTCTTGTGTAGGAATTATGTTCTTAATGGCCTTGTTGATTCACTTTATAATGTGTATTGTGTAACAAAGACAGCCAAAGAACTATGGGACTCATTGATCAAAAAGTATAAAACTGAAGATGTCGGGACAAAGAAATTTGTAGTTGCCCGATTTCTTGACTATAAAATGGTGGATGGCAAAATTGTTATGTCCCAAGTCCAAGAACTACAAGTCCTCCTACATGACATGCATGCCGAGGGTATGGGGTTGAATGAGCCTTTTTCTGTTGCTTCCATGATTGAGAAGCTACCCCTAGTTGGGTTGATTTCAAGAATTACTTGAAACATAAGAGAAAGGAAATGTCCATTGAGGACCTTATTGTTCGCCTTCGAATTGAAGAGGACAATAAGATAGCTCAAAAGAGTAGTTATACCCCTACTTTTGAGAAAGCTAATGTGGTGGAGCATGGTCAAACTTCTGGGAAGAACAAATCTGGAAAGGGCAAATTCCAAAAGAAAGGCAAGGGTTCAAACTTGGGAGCCAAAGGTGGAACTTTTAAGAAAAAGTTTCAAGGAAACTGCCATAACTGTGACCAACGGGGTCATCGGGCTGAAAATTGCAAGCTTCCAAAGAAGGCTAAGGAGGAAAATGTTGTGGAGAAGATAACCAAAGATGTGTCTGACATCGATATTACAGCGGTTATTTCTGAAGTTAATCTTGTGGAGTCCAATCCAAGGGAGTGGTGGATTGATACGGGAGCTACCCGTCATGTTTGCTTAAATAGAGAATGGTTCAGAAACTTCAAGGTTGTGGATAATGGTGACAAGCTGTTCATGGGAAACTCGGCCACTTCTAATATCC
The DNA here is from genome assembly GCF_052849685.1 of Lactuca virosa. NCBI lineage: Eukaryota > Viridiplantae > Streptophyta > Magnoliopsida > Asterales > Asteraceae > Lactuca > Lactuca virosa. The sequence continues at coordinate 117,112,039 of NC_136431.1, forward strand.
AAGGTGTTGGAAAGATTGTGTTGAAGATGACGTCGGGAAGAGAGCTGACGTTGAATGATGTGTTGTATGTACCCGAAATTCGTAAGAATCTTGTGTCGGGTTGGTTGTTGAACAAGCATGGTTTTCGCTTGGTGTTTGAGTCAGATAAATTTGTGTTAACCAAAAATGGTGTGTATGTGGTTAAGGGGTGTGCTGATAGGGGTATGTTCAAACTTTGTGTAATGGCTCTTAAGCCAAGTGACAATGATAATGAAATGAATAACTCTTCTACTTACTTGCTTGAGTCTTCAAATATATGGCATGCTAGATTAGGACATGTTAATTTTCATACTCTTTGTCGTTTAATTAAACTCAATCACATACCACACTTTCACATTGACTCAAAATACAAATGCAACACTTGTGTTGAATCGAAATTAACACGACAATCTTTCAAGTCCATTCCAAGGACAACCGAACCACTTGGATTAATTCACACTGATGTGTGTGACATGAAATCAATTCCATCTAAAGGTGGAAATAATTACTTTATTACTTTTATTGATGATTGCACTAAATTATGCTATGTCTATTTACTTAAAAGTAAAGATGAGGCTATAGAGAAGTTTAAAGTGTATAAAAGTGAAGTTGAGAATCAACTTAATAAGAAAATTAAAGTACTAAGAAGTGACCGTGGAGGTGAATATGTATCACCGTTTGAGGAATTCTGTGCAACTCATGGTATCATACATGAGCTCACTGCACCTTATTCACCACAACAAAATGGTATGGCAGAAAGGAAAAATCGGACCTTAAAGGAAATGATGAATGCCATGTTGTTAAGTTCTGGGCTGCCACCTTCAATGTGGGGGAAGCTATACTTTCAGCTAACTACCTTTTAAATAAGGTCCCACGAAAGAAATCGGATAAAACACCATACGAGTTATGGTCAGGTACAAAACATCCTACAAATACCTTTGAGTGTGGGGGTGTCGTGCAAAGGTCGTGGTACCTGCACCCAAGGTGGTTAAGATAGGACCCAAGATTGTTGATTGTGTATTTGTTGGATATGCACAAAATAGTAGTGCGTATCGATTTCTTGTGCATGACTCAAAAATTCCATAAATTCACAAAGGCACAATAATGGAGTCAAGAAGTGCATCGTTCTTTGAGAATGTGTTTCCATGTCTTCATAAGGTTGAGACAAATGCTTCAAAGTTAATTGAGCATAATGAATCCTCTTATGAAGAAGAAATAGAGGAAGAAACAAAGGCCCGTAGAAGTAAAAGGGCACGAGTGGAGAAGTCGTTTGGAGATGATTTCTACACTTACATGGTTGAAAGAGAGCCTCAAACTTTCAAAGAGGGAGTCACCTCCTCAGAAGGACCTCAATGGAAAGAGGCAATTAAAAGCGAAATGGATTCAATCTTGCAAAACCATACATGGGAGCTAGTGGATTTACCTCAAGGTTGCAAACCACTAGGCTATAAATGGATTTTCAAGAAGAAAATGAAAGCAGATGGAACCATTGACAAGTACAAGGCAAGACTAGTAATTAAAGGCTATAGACAGAAAAGTGGCCTTGATTATTTTGATGCATACTCTCCTGTCACACGTATTACATCCATTAGATTGGTACTTGCAATCGCTTCTATAAGAAATCTTGAATTACATCAAATGGATGTTAAAATAGCTTTTCTAAATGGGGATTTAGAAGAAGAAATCTACATGGAACAACCAGAAGGGTGTGTTGCCCCAGGAAAAGAATCAAAGGTTTGCAAACTAGTGAAGTCATTATATGGGTTAAAACAATCCCCAAAACAATGGCATCAAAAGTTTGACCATGTGATGTTGGAAAATGGATACAAGATTAATGAATGTGACAAGTGTGTTTATGTTAAAAACACAAGTGAGGGTTATGTTATCTTGTGCCTTTATGTTGATGGTATGATTATCGTTGGTAGCAACGATAAAATGGTTCAATCAACAAAGGAAATGCTAAAGGCAAGATTCGACATGAAATATATGGGTTTAGCAGACATCATCCTTGGTCTAAAGATCACAAGGACTGCAAATGGACTTACTTTAAATCAAAACCATTATGTGGATAAAATTCTTGAGAAGTTCAACTCCGGTGATACTACTGTAGCTAGGACACCAATTGATACAAGTCATCATCTAAGTAAAAATAGAGGTGAAGGAGTTGCACAAGTGAAATATGCAAGAATTATTGGTAGTCTGATGTACCTTATGAGTTGTACCAGACCTGACTTAGCTTTTGTAATAAGCAGACTAAGTAGATATACCGGTAATCCAAGTGATGAACATTGGAAGAGTATTAAAAGATTATTATAATAATTAAGATACACTCGTAATTATGGGTTGCACTATACAAGATATCCCAAGGTGATAGAAGGGTATAGTGATGCAAATTGGATATCTGACATTAAAGACTCCAAGTCAACCAGTGGGTTTTTGTTCACACTTGGAGGTGGATCTAAATCATGGAAATCTTCAAAACAAACAATTATAGCTAGATCCACCATGGAATCAGAATTTATAGCACTTCATAAAAGTGGAGAAGAAGCTGAATGGCTTCGACAATTTTTGGAAGATATACCAGGATGGCCTAAACCAATTTCGGCAATCTCAATCCATTGCGATAGTCAATCGGCAATTGGACGGGTGCAAAGTGTTATGTATAATGGTAAGTCTCGACACATCCGTTGAAGACACAACACCATTCGACAACTACTCTCAACAGGAGTTATCTCAATTGACTATATAAGGTCCAAGGATAACATTGCAGATCCGTTAACCAAAGGGTTAAACAGGGAGTTAATTGCAAAATCGTCAAAAGGAATGGGATCAAAACCTATGAACGAATAAGTTATTGCGAAGGAAAACCCAACCTATTTGACTGGAGATCCCAAGATCTAGGTTCAATGGGAAAACCTACTTGCATATAACATATGTGGATCACTGTGGGGGTCAACCCCAACCCATTCAATAAATAACAGTGATACAGGTTAAGCTTATAGTAGTTGGTGATAAGTTGGAAATCATCACGCTTTAGCTTTTAATGATTATGATATAATCACCTATGTGAGAGAGAAGTGGGGTCGCTTCAAAGGGAATTGAATGGGCAAGTTCCTAAGAGCTCTTACAGAACCAGGCAGGTGTCCATGACCAAAACGGACACATCAATGAGAACCTAACTGGGTCAGGGAGAATCATGTGAGACATGTATTGATTATTTACACGAATGGCAGAACAGTTCAAGGACATCGAGTCTACTGGTCCGCTAGTAAAATAAATATGTATCTTAAGGGAAGGTTCAAAGGGTCAAACCTACCCATCATGTGCATGATTCAACTGCTGGATTTTACCTAAAGCAGCTTGGAATTGTGGATGTTGAAGCAATTTTCATTCATGTGGGGGATTGCTGGAAAATTAATTTAATTAATTTCCGAAAATGGATTTTCTCCATTTTTGAGCACAAATTTTGGACTATAAATATAATAAAAACGAGTTATTGATTATATATTCGTGTTCTCCTCCGTGATATCTACTTTTCGATATATCACACGTCCAAAACGGATTAAAAATGAATGAGAAATTACTTGTCAAAGTAGGACAATTGGAAGAGAAAATAAAAGAGTTAAGTGGGTTTAAAACTCATCCCACATTGGTGGGAGAATGAAAAGGAAATTGGTTTATAACTACAAAGACTAGCTACCTTTGTAAGACTTATTAGAACCAGGGCTCTCTCTTGCGCGCGCATGCAGGGGGTGCAAATGCGAGCCAAATTCGCTTCGGGCCACTGAACTTGTGTGCGAGCGCGCGTCCTGCGGGCACGAATGCACCATCGGTCGACCAGAAAAGTTCAAGGACCTTTTTTGCATTTTTTCCTTTTGATTAACAGTTACAAAAACGAATTAAGAGCAATTAATCATAGATTTCGGTTTTGATTTCTTGGTTAATTTTCTTATTTAATTGTGACAGTTACGATTTCGTCTTAATTGCATCGGTTACATTGGGTAGTATATATACAATGCCTATGTGACTGATTCGACACACCGGATGAAACGAAATTACTCTCTTCCCCTCTTATGCTTCTGCTTCATATCTTCTCTCTTGCTGCAACCAATGTATAATCCGGGCCAAGTGACGGTTCGGGTAATCTAGAAGAATTGCTTTCTACTGTTGTATCCTGGGAAACAAACACCCATATAGGGCGAATTTGTTTTAAGGAAACTGTGTTAAACACATGCCTCAGTCAAGGATTTTATGGTTTTGTTCTTTCGTACAACTTGGGGTTATATTTTCCTAACAAAGCAAACACTTTGTCTTTTGGTGGTAGATTAACCCTCATTAAATCTGTTCTTAGTAGTCTACCCACGTATTACCTATCTCTATTCAAGGCACCGGAAGGTATTCTTGATTCACTTGAGAAAATCAGACGCAGGTTTCTATGGGGTGGAACTGGAGACAAGTCTAAAATCCATTGGGTGGAATTATCCAAAGTAGTGGCAGATAAAAAAAGCAGGGGGGTTGGGAGTCGGATCACTTAAAGCTCAAAATTTGGCTCTTCTCCTAAAATGGTGGGGGAGACTGAAAAACGAGCCAAATACCTTGTGGAGTGACGCTATTGAAAGCATACACAACTTAAAAAAACAGCCAGCCACGTATTTAGCAAAAAAAGTGCCACAAGTATTTAGAGCAACATCTCGAAGGCAATCCAAAATCTTAGCCGTCTCAATATAGTTCCGAGTAATCTTTTCTCACTCATCCCGAATTCCAATTGCAAAGTTCTCTTCTTAAAAGATACCTAGTGTGGCAATACCACATTACAAGCCTGCTTCCCCAATCTTTACAAACGGGAAACTGTAAAGAGATGCACTATATTGGAGCGCATATGCAGTAACAGATTCTCTTGGCAATGGAAAATCTGCCCGAATAATGATGTTTGTTTATCAGAATTGTAAGAGTTTCATCTACTTTTTGCCTTAATTGACCTCAGTAACACGACCACATTTGGTTTCAGTTTCAACCTTAACCCACAAGGATTTTATTTGGTAAATATTATGAGAAGGTTAGTGGATTCAAAGTTGCATCAAGCAAGTGGGTATCCGATATTATGGCTCAAAATCATTCCCTTAAAGGTGAAATGTTTTGTCTGGCGAGCTGTTATGGAGCGAATTCCAGTGGCAGAAACACTCAGATTCAGGGGTATAAATGTCCAACAAATTAACTGTCAACTGTGTGGAAACAACAATGAAACATTAAATCATTTGTTTGTAGAATGCCCCTTTTCAAACACTGTATGGTTCTGGATACTTTGATGGTGTGGGTTGCAAAACATCCCATTTGATTATGTAAAAGAATGTCTAGAATACGCAGCTAAATGGGGTAACTGTCCAAGGAAGAAGCAACTCATGAGCATGGTCTTCTACGCACTGTGGAACATTTGTTTAGCTAGAAACGATAAGTCTTTCAAGAAGATTGGTGTCTCTCCGACGAAAATTGCAGATCGCATTATCACACAAACGTTTGATTGGTGGAAATTCAGAGGAAAAGGGTGTGGCAGTTGGGTGGAATGGAGTTGTTCTCTTTTTCTAATCTAGTTTTTGTTTCTCTTTATTCACATGTATCCTTTTTTTTTATGTTTCTACTTTGTTGTACTCACAAACTTAGCTACTTGCTAGTTTGGTTTTATTAATATAATTCATTTTTCTGTTGCCAAAAAAAAAGAACAACAACCCAAAGGGCTATCCAACATTTTGTTATGGTAGCCCACTATATCTTTTCTACAACCCATAAATTAATATGATTAGAGCCCAATAAATAAAGTTAAAGCCCATTAAGTCTTATGAAGATGCGAAGCAGGTTAACAAATGAGGGGCATCACACAAAATCATATATTATCTTTGAAAATATAAAACTCATTTCTAATGTTTGTTATTTTGTAGAATTATATTACGTGTCATATATATATATATATATATATATATATATATATATATATATATATATATATATATATATATATATATATATATATATATATATATATATATATATATATATTAATTTAGAAGTATCTTTGTGAATAGTACTTCACTACCATTGGTTGGATTTTTTTTATCAGTCGGTCCTCCACCGCCATTGCCTCCAATCAGATCGTAGCATCCACCGCTTTTTTTACTTCCCAATCCTTCCATCACCGCTATCATCTATCGCCAAAAATCATCGATCGTGTTCATCTACTGCTCATTTATTCAATTTCAGGCGGATCAGATTTTCTTTCAGTTTCTTCCGCCAAATTGATATACCGACTAACGCTTACCTCTCTTGCAAATCCTTCCTTTATTTTCAGATCCAAACAATTTTTTGATTCGGTCACCTCCATCGCAACCCTAATGTCATCCAACCCTCACGAGCATGGCCGCATCAACAACGTAACAGAAACCACCGTTTCCCCCATCTACACATACGTCCTTATTCCTGTAGTCCAAATCAGAGCTAGAGTCGAGGGTTTTTTTTTCTTTTCTAAAAATAACTTTTTTGTAACTTCTTATTATTATTTTTATTTTAAACATAATAATGTACATAATATCATCTGTTAAAAAGAATGTGTCACATATATTACATTAAAACTATAATGAAACTATAAAATAAGAATAAAAATTAAAAAATATCTTTATTTTATAGAAAAGCCTTAAATTTTGATATGTTTGTAAAAAACTCATATTTTATACATAAACAGTTGGTGACTTGTTTACCATATAGGGACTCAAATTAAAACAATGGCCTGTTTTTTAAACTTAGTTTTTGAAAATAAAATATTATCAATTTAATTGAATAAGTGCATCTTCAATCCATTCTCATTTTCCATTTTTTTCTTTATTTTTCCTCATTCTTCTTCGACGCTCCTCCATTTATTCCTCCATTGTGGGGGATATAAATAGTATTACACCAAATATGGTGTTATACTATTAACTTCTCCCAAAATGGGGATAAATTTTGTATTGTCGGTTTTAGTCCCTCTGTTTATATATTTATACATTTCTAGTTTATTTTTACGTATTAATTATAACTAGATATGTTGCCCATGCTTCGCATGGGCTGTGTGCGTCTGATTTGAGTGTCGTTTTTGTTAAAAGATGAGACAGATAGATAGAGGCAGGAAAAAAACAAAAAAATAAATATGCAGACCAATATATAAAAAATATACCAAAAGAAGAAAATGACCGAAGGCAGAAAGTGCAAGGGACGGGAAAAAAAATTAAATATGAGGACAAACCCAGACTTTGCCCGGGCCGTTTTTTGTGTTTTTTATGAAAAAATATAAAGTTTAGACTGTATGGACCAATAGTGTCAAAATGACTAAAGAATTAAAATTAGCAAGTTTTTAGAAAAGTGACCAAAGTTGTCAATTCCTTAAAGTTTTGTGGCCAAACTTTGAATATTAAAAGGTTCCTACAAAATGTAAAAATTTTGATTGCAAGGACCAAAGATGTTAAATGACTAAAGAATAGGGGGCAAAATTGACAAAAAGCATGCATGTTCACTATTCCTAACTTTGGACTTTTTTAATATATATATATATATATATATATATATATATATATATATATATATTAATTTAAATGTAATATTTAGTACTTATAATATTTTGTTATATATTAAATTATATTAATTAATTATAAATATAAAGTTTGTTTTTTCTCATCAAGTTCATATAAAAAATCAATTATATATTGAAATTTTAAAAAACGATCACATATTTTACAAAAGCTTATAAGTGTGTTATAAATATAATCTTATTTATTTAATATTATTATAATAAAAAAATATAAATTATATATTTATTAAAACCAAATTAGTAGAAGGGGTGTGTTTGATAATCTATGTAAGTTGGAAAAATAGAATATATTAAGAATATATTTTTTGGTGTAAAAATTGAGTTAAAAATAGAATAAGTTTGAAAATGAAACACTATCCTATTTTGTACTCTGTTTTTTAAGAAGAAAATGAAAGTGGTTTTTTAGATGGTATAAGATGATAAAATATAAGGATTTTATTCAAGATTTTCTTAACTTTTGAATAAATATCATAGGTTAGTTTAGCGGTCGAGTCTATGTTCCACAAAGCATTAAACACGAGTTTTTGAGTCCCTCCCTTCAGCATTTTATTTTGTTCGCAACGACAATGAGCAAAGTATATGTTTATCATCAATAAAAGAAAACCGGGTAAAAACTAAATAAGTTTAAACGCTAAAAATTTATGACCGGTAGCCCATAAATATATGACTTTTAGAACTCGCTCGATTCGTGTATTTTGTGGACTTCTATCAAACAAACTTAAATACTTTTAATATTTGGATATGGAGATAGGAAAATGAAATTTGACATCCTTATTATATCGTTTTTTTTTTCAGATAAATATTTTATTCATCGGAAGCATAGTAATTCGTGCTGCCTGACAAATATAAATAATAACAATTATTATCAATAATAGTGATAATAAATCATAGTTGAACTGGGGTTAATTATTGGGTCAAACATTACATAAGGCTACCTCAATGATTAACGCCACTTTTAGATCTACACCTTTTTGTTATAGGGTGATTTGTACTTTATATGTTTTTCTAGAGCATTTTTAATGGGACTTTTAAAATATAGTTATTATTTTTTATTAAGTATTTATTATTATTAGAAAATACAATTTACTTCAGCTTTTGGGTTGTAATATAAGTACCACCTTTAATCATTTCTACCCTAAAATCAATCAAATCAAAATTTTAAAATTTAATTTGACATTATTTTTTTTCTTTTTTTTGTTTGTTGTTTCTTTTTTTTGTTTGTTGTTTCTTTTTTTGTTATTTTTAATTATTATTATTATTATTATTATTATTATTATTGTTGTTGTTATTATTGTTATAAATTCCGTACAAAATTTTAACATCCGGACGACAATATAAATTCGAACGGCTATATAAAATCGGGTTTTAAATATTTTTTTATATTTTAATATTAATATTATTATTGTTATAAATTTCGAACAATATTTTATAAATCGGACATTATAAATTCGAATTGTTATATAAAATCGTAAACATTGTATAGTGCTCGACTAAATGTTTTCAATCCGCATAACGCACCACGCAATTGTAATACCGTACCACTTAATAGGGACAAACTTTGCTTTTGTTCCGATTTTATATAGTCGTTCAAATTTATAATGTTCGATTTATAAAATGTTGTTCGCAATTTTTAATAATAATAATAATATTAATATTAAAATATAATAAAATATTTAAAAACCGATTTTATATAGCCGTTCGAATTTATTATGTCGTCTGAATGTTAAAATTTTATGCGGAATTTATAATAATAATAATAATAATAATAATAATATTAAAATATAATAATAATAATAATAATAATAATAAAATAAAAAAAACAAAAAAACAAAATAGGAAAAAAAAACAACAAAAGACAAACAATCAAATCAGGGAGTGGAATTGAAAAAAAAAACCGGGGGTATGTATAGAAAACTCCTAGCTTTTTCATTGACTATTTAATATATATATATATATATATATATATATATATATATATATATTGTCATTTAACTTTTTCATATTGTAATTATATTTCATATACTTTCCAAATAATTTTCATTTTAAATAATTTTTATTTATTTACTAATTAATTATTTATATTAAATATTTAATAATATTTTATTTATAAATGTATACCGGATCTTTTATTTATAAACGTAAAATACTAAAAAATTAATATGTCATAGTTATAAAAACTGAAAATATTATATAATAATTATAAATTCATATTTCTTGTGTAATATGCCATCAAATATTTGATAGAAATAATTAAGTAGTAAATAAATTAAAAATACTTAAAACTAAAATGTAATTAAGGGGTAAAAAATTATGATTAGGAAATAAGGAGGTTAAATATTGACCACTTAACAAATATTGAATGGTAAATATAAAAAAACAAAAAAAAAAACTATTAACTCCAATTGTAATAAATGATAAATAATATAAAACAAATTGTAACAAACTCAAAAATACGCTCTCATTGGAGATGCTCTTAAAGCATCTCTAATTGGATTTTTTTTTTGGAGTTTTTACTATTTGGATAAGTTGTAAGATAACCTATTATTTTAGAAAACATCACTTTTTTGTTAATTTTTATTGATCATTCAATATATATTAAATGGTCAATATAGTTTGATATGATGAACATTTAACTCTTTTATCTTTAATAATGTTTCAATTTATTTCATTCATTTAGTGTTAGTATTTATTAAAACAATATATTGTATTATAATCAATTATTTTAATATTAATGTAAAAAGATAGTATTTATTAAAATATTAAACATCCAACAATAATATTTATTAACATGTTTTGTATTAAAATTCGTTGTTTAAAAAAAGATTAGTTAAATGAGAAAATTTTATAGAACATTTAAATAAATGGGGATAAATTTATTAAAAAAAAGTCATAGAAGAGGTTAACCATTGGAGAACTTATTTAATTAGATGTCAAAATTATTGGGTTGATGAAGGCCAATGTTTTTAACCTATAATATAGGTTTATCATTGGAGTTACTCTTAGATTATATATATATATATATATATATATATATATATATATATATATATATATATTCTATTTTAATATTTTTTCCATTTTGTTTTTATTATTTTTCTTTTGTTTTTTAAACCCAAAACCTGATTTCTAAAAATTAGTAAAATAACATAAATAATCATAATTTTGAAATTCACCGTCTGTGAAAATTTAGGTGGTCTGCAGTTTTTTTGAAGATTTTCTCAAGTTACTACCTACGAAAATATTTGCTTTCACGGGTAATAAACAACAAAAAGTTGTGTCAGTTATGAAAACTCTTGAAAATCATGTTTTTTCAGGAAAAAAAACATGTATTCTCATGTCTAGTGGACTATGAAAAATAAAGTTCTTATTGCGCCCCACCTTAAGAGTTACTTCAAGGGTACCATATTGTTAGCAGTTATGATGAATGAGAACAACCAAATTCTCCTTTTTTTGCATATGGAATAGCTAATAGTGATTGTGCATAATCGTGGTTATGATTCCTAAAAAAGCTAGATGACTGTATCGCGCACATCGCAAACATGTTCTTAATACGTATCATGGTTTTTGTGGTCATCATCTTTATTCGAGCATAATAGCCAAGTAAAAGCAAATTTTGGCTACAAAATCTTTGTTTTGGAAGAGGATTACAAAGTGTAAACTTTTAAGTACCATATGGAGGCATGTTAACACGTTGTTGCGGGCGTATTAAGAAAATAAAATTTTACTGCTGATTGCACTAGTAATATAGCACAGGGAAGTAGCGTCGAATCCCTAGGGACAAAGCCTAACGATCAATGTCTTTTTGCATCAAGCACATTCTAGTTAATAAAAAATAAATTATAAGGGGGGGGGGGGTTGAAATAAACTAAAACCTAAAAGTTGCAGTGAAAATAAACTAAATGAAAATCAATAATAAAAATGATTCCAGCTCTGCTACGACTTTCCTAATCATGCAATCAATTCAGATCTGGTTATTCAGAATGCGTTCTATCTAAAGGTGATACTAAGAAAAACTAACAAGCTCTAGTATAAGCTCTTTTACCTTAATTAGTTAACCAAAACAAGCTCTTTAAATTAACCCTAACTTTTTGCTGTTCAATTAAACAAACTCTTAATTAAATCAGAAAAACAACTTTATGATCTGTGTAAAATTCCCAACAATACCCAATACTTCTCACAAGCTCAGAAGCGTAAAAATATGGTTTTTCAGTTTATATCAGAGTTAAATCCCTAACACGAAACCAATCTGATACTTGTTACTTATTACCAGTTGAGAAGAATAATTACAAATTCTATTAACTGGTTAACTGGAATGATAAATACCCTAGCTAGGTGATCAGACTAACAAGAATTAAGATCAAATGTTCATTAAGTTCAAAATTGAAAAATCTAGATAGAAACACAAAAAGAAAACCAGATCTGAAAACTAATCACATGAAAAGTACTAGTCTATGCAGAACTGAAACCTAGGGTTTTGGCCAGACATGGGTAAAAATGAATCTGAACTAGAAAAGAGAAAAAAAAACTGATTAATCTTCTAAACTAAACGAATGAGATTATTCACAACCTTCAGAACTTCAGAAATCGCTGAAAGGTATCAAAAATCTCCTTCAGAAATGTTTTCCGTCGTTTGGAACCATCTAACTCTCGAATCTGATTATGAGGGTCATATTTATACACAATACAGAAGCTTCCAGAACAAGTTGGCAGAAAATGCGATCATAGAAGGCATATATATATATATATATATATATATATATATATATATATATATATATATATATATGATCGCACAAATAGAGGTTTTTTCTAGATTTACCCTTAAATGAGGTACGATGCTATTTTCAACATTTTAGAACTTCGAGACAAAATTGCTATCTCATATATGATATATGCAATCGTAGATTTGGTTATTTTCTTCCAGATGACTTTTTTCGTCCCTGGAAAACTTTGATGCATTTATACGATCTTAGAAATGAAAAATGCGATCACATTTTTGGATTTTTAGCATGTTTCGGTCATGATTCTTCAGTTTAAGTAAACGTGGAAGTCGTCCGAAATTTTTTCTAGTTTCCGAAACATTTTGAATCTCGTCAATCGGAGTTATGAGTCATGAGATATGGTCAAAATAATGATAGGGGGGTCAAAACTATCGGCAACATACTTTTGGCTTTAGAATGTAGCAATCTATCTTCGTATGTTCAATTCGGTTGAATATTTCTTGACCAAAACATCTTCTTGTTGGCTTAGGTGTCCAAGCCAATAACTGAATTAGTATATAGTTGAATTATTAGCAAAGTTCTTTTAGGTTGCCCTCAAACCTAGTAATCGAATATAATGACTTTTAGATAGAGAAACTTATTTATTAGTTTATTATGTGATTAATAATTTAATTAGAAATAAAAAAAAAGTAATTTATTAATATATTGTGAGAATAATATATTAGTTAGATATAGTATTATTTATTTATAAATTAATCAGAATTTATTTTGGGATTAATTGGAATAATTTAAAATGGAATGACTAAAGGTGACAATGTTCAAAAGTTGAACATTGACCAATTCTAGCACCTTCCTTAGATGGGGGACGAATTCTAGAAGGGTCATAGGGTTTCCTAGGGCATTAAGGGATCATTGGATGCCTTAGCGAGGAAGTTAAGGGATTAGAGCTTATCTAAGGAAACCTGTCTTATCTTAGTTACATTGGTCACCTATATAAACCCTCCATGGGGTTCATAATTTCGGCCACCTCATTATCATAAGGCAAGGCCGAAATTTTTACTCCCCCTCTCCTCTCTCTTTAAGCCTCCTTGTTGCTAGGGTTGAGTGTGAACCATCAGAGGCACGAGATTTCTGGTGCCAACTTCCATGTGACTACAAGAAGGATTTTAATTGATTATCTACTAGAATAATCAAGATGTATGTTTTTCTAAAGCCTTTTATAAATTTCGAAAATTCTAGGGTTCTTGTAGGGTTCGTAATGTTCAATTGGTTATTGCATTCAATAGTGAAAACATAGATCCTTTAGGGTGCATGTGAACTTAGGGTTTATGTTTTTGTAACATATAAAACCCATCAATGGTATTAGAGCATTTATTTTCAATTGAATATGCATAATAGTTGAAAAGATCGAGATTAGGGTTTATAGAAATTAAACCATAATGTAGTGAAATTTCGACAAGGGCTAGGGTTCTTGAAACCCTAGCCTCCACCCTTATTTTCGAAATCTCTAGGGTTTCTTTGTTTGATAATTATTGCCTTTAAATTGTTTAAAGTAGGATAACTAGAATTGGAAAACCCTTATCCCTTTATTTTCGAAAATATAGATAGAAAGGGATTAGGATGAAATTTAAATTATTTGATTAATAGTTAATGGTAAAATTATTTAATCCTTATAAGATTTAAATTAATTTAATTAATTGTTAATTTAAAAGATAAAGATTAAATCTTAATTGGTTTATTTTAAATTAAATTATCCTTTTAACTTCAAAATTTAATTTAAACCTAGTATTTTGAAAAAGTTTTAAAATACACCTTATATATAATATTAAAAGTTAATTACTATATGTATAAGATTAAGTCAGTCGGATCGCTAGTATGTCTCATTCACGAAGCTAAACTATAAGGGTAAAAGGAAACTGTCTATAAAATGGTAGTTGAATAGGTATCCATTCTCACTCACCGCTCCCTTGTTTGGTGGAGGGTCGTTAGCAGAACGGAGCTGATAGGACATTAACTTCATTAAAAGTATAATGCTATTACAATCACTAAACCACTTTTAAAAAATCTCACTCTTAGTTACTTTAGGAAAAATATGAAAAGTATGCTAATCCATAAAATTGCACACTATGCTTTATATATAGTTAATGGAGCGTGTGTGGTTAACCGGCACACTAATAATGACTATAAAGAGTAATATTGAGAATCTAAAAATTATCATTGTTAATGGAGCGCGTGTAGTTAACCGACACATTAGTTGGGGATAATAAATGACATTGAGAGTGTCAAGCATATTTGTATGGTTATTCACATCTTATTTGTGATCCTCGGTATCCCGGTCACAAATAGAAAGAGCATAATTTGAGATTAAACATGGCATTGATAGATTTAATGAATCTCAAAAGATCTAGGAATTTCATTTTGATTTAAATTGGTAAATTTCTTTTAGCTACCTTTATAAAAATTACAGTTAGATTACGGCATCCCTCTTCTAGATTATGAATTACATAGTTGGCTCCTAGCCTCAAATATTTATTATGTGTTAAATATTAAGGATTATTTTATCATCTAACTAAAACTACCTTTTCTTTGTAGATGTATACTCCTGGTGATGCTTCTGCTCCTTCGTCGTCTACCCACAACTCGAATTTCTCCCAACTCTTGATCGTGTCCAAGGTGACATTTGATGGAACTAACTACAACGATTGGATGTGCAACATAAAGATGGCTCTTCGATTCGAGGGAAAAGAGTATGTCCTTGAAAAGGAACTTGTTGAAATTGATGAAGCCACTGCTACTCCATAACAACTAGCCCCTACAAGAAACACTACGATTTATGCGACAAAAGTTGCTTGCATCATGGTCGCCACTATGGTCCCCAAATTGTAGAGGTTTTTTGAGGACTATTGGCCATATGAGATAAACAATGACTTTGTGGAAAAGTACCAAAATAGAGCTCGTCAAGAGAAATATGAAGTGGAAAAAGCTCTCATGGCTTGCAAGATGAAAGAGGGAGAGTCTGTGTGTAACCACGTCCATAGAATGCAAAGGTACATGGAACGCCTTGTTAGGCTCAAAGTGTAGTTCGGCGAGGAGTTGGCCATTGACATGGTCTTGAATGCCTTGCCAAGTTGTTATGATCAGTTCATTTTGGCCTATCATTTGAACAACATAGAAACTACATTGGCCCAACTCCATAACTTGCTACAGATTGTTGAGTCGGGAATGGAAAAAATCAAGCCCCTACTGCTACCAGGGCTCCCATTCTCGCCATTGGGCAAAGCAAAGGGAAGAAAATAAAGGTTGTTCCTAAAGCTAATTGGAAGGTTAAGGCCCATGTTGGGTCATCTAGCAATGGCCCAAAGGCGAAGCCCGTTTAGACATTCCAACTGTTAGTGACCCCAAAGAGGCTGCTTGTTACTATTGCAATGAAAAGGGCCATTAGAAGAGGAGCTACCCCGAGTACTTGCAAGACATCAATGATGGCAAGGTGAAGCCATCAGCGGTAGGTATACACACTATTCAAACTAATAACTCACAATCTACTCGTTCTTGGGTCCTTAAAACAGGATGTGGTTTTCACATTTGTTCTGATTTGCAGGGACTAAAAGAAAGTGAAGAGGTGGAGCATGGGAATATGAATCTGATCATGGGGAATAAGCGATCTTCTCCTGTTACCAAGATTGGAACTTATCATCTTGTGCTTAGTAATGATGTTAGGATTAGTTTGATTAATTGTTGCTATTCGTCAGAAATGACGCGAAACATTATTTCATTTCATGCATTATTCTGACACGGTTTTCATTACTCGTTTAATGATTTTACTGGTTCAATTTTAGTTTATAAAAATGGTGTTTTTATATTTAAAGCTTTACCTTGCAATGGTGTGTATGAAACAGTGACTTGTGTTGATAGCTTAGGCAATAATGTATTTCACATTGATTGATCTAATGGTTTAGAAAAGGAATGCTTGTGGCCTTGTCATTTGAGGAACATTAACAAGAAACGCATCACCGAACTCTAAAAGGATGGAGTGTTGGAATCATTTGACCTAAGGCCAGATGATGAATGTGAATCTTGTCTTTTGGGAAATATAACAAAATCAACATTTACTGGATCTTGTGAAAGAGGTGAAGGTTTGTTGGACCTCATACACACAGATGTGTGTGGACCCTTCAGATCCACCACAAGAGATGCCAATCGGTTTTATGTAACGTTTAAGGATGATTATAGCAGGTATTGTTATATCTACTTAATCAAACATAAATTAGAAACCTTTGAAAAGTTCAAAGAGTTTAAACATGAAGTCAAGAATCAATTAGGTAGGTAGATAAAGATGCTCCGATATGATAAAGGAGGAGAGTATCTTAGTATCGAGTTCCATGACTACCTCAAGGAATGTGGAATAGTATCACAATCGACTACTCTTAGAACACCACAACTTAATTGTGTGTCTGAGAGGCGCAATCAGACCTTGTTAGACAAGGTTCGTTCCATGATGAGTCGAGCCACTCTTCCCATCTCTTTGTAGGGGTATGCCTTAGAGACAGCCGCCCATATCCTCAATCTTTTCCTTACTAAAAAGGTTGCTAAAACACCTCACGAGATGTGGACATGGAAAGTTCTCTCGCTAGCACATATCAAAGTCTGGAGTTGTGAAGCTTTTGTAAGAAGAGAGATGCATGACAAGATAGAAGTTAGAAGTGAGAAGTGTATTTTCATTGGCTACATACAAAAGTCTTTTGGATATTTGTTCTACATGCCTTGTAAAAACGTGGTCTGTGTAGAACAAAGAGGAATATTTTTTGAGAGAGTGCTCATATGCAAAGAGGACAGTGGGATCACAATTGATCTTGAAGAAATTCAAGAGTCAACCAATAAAGGAACCTTAGATGATACTAGTACTCAACCAGAGGAAGAAATTCCAGTTGAGCCAGATGATAGTTCATTACCTCTTCATCATTCTAGTAGAGTTAGCATGCCACCAACGTTATATGGTTTCCATATAACGTCAGATGGTGATATGTTTATCAGTGATCAAACACTAGTAAATTTGGATGATCCAGCTAACTACAAGGAAGTGATGGCAGACCCTGAGGCTTCAAAATGGAAAGAGGTAATGGACAGTGAGATCAAGTCCATGTATGACAACCAAGTTTGGAATAGTCAAAAGACAGTTGGCTGCAAATGGATCTTCAAGAAGAAGACCGACATGGATGAAAATGTGCATACAGTCAAGGCACGTCTGGTTGTGAAGGGATTTACTCAAACCCCAGGGATTGACTATGGTGAGACCTTCTCACCAGTGGCCAAGATAAAGTTTATTAGGATAATGTTCGCCATAACTGCCTTTCATGACTATGAAATTTGGTAGATGGATGTCAAAACCGCTTTCCTTAATGGGAAGTTTTCTTAAGATGTTTACATGAGTCATCCAAAGGGTTTTGTTGATGTAAAGTTTCCCAATAGAGCGTGTAAGCTTGAGAAACCCATCTATGGATTAAAACAAGCATCTCACAGCTGGAATCTTTGCTTCCATGAGAAAGTCAAAGAAAGTCATGTATGTATGTCAAGGCTAATGGGAGTATAGTAACCTTTCTAGTATTGTATGTTGATGACATAATACTTATAGGAAACGACATTCCATCCTTGCAAGAAGTGAAACCTTGTCTTGGAAAGTGTTTCGTTATGAAGGATCTAGGAGAGGATACCTATATTCTCGGGATAAGAATTTTTAGAGATAGAAAGAAAAGACTAACTGGACTTAGTCAAAGTACAGTCTTGGACAAAGTATTAAAACGGTTTAGTATGGAAAATTCCAAGAAAGGACAGCTACCTATTCAGAGCAATGCCAAATTGAGTAAGACTCAAAGACCTGGTACAAATGAAGAGATTGCTGATATGAGTCGACTCCCTTATGCTTTGGTTGTAAGATCGATCATGTACACTATGACATGTACTCTCCCTGATGTAACCTTTGCTTTAAGCATGGTCAGCCTCTATCATGGAAATCCTGGCAGAGCTCACTGGATAGCAGTATAGAACATTCTCAAGTATCTGCGAAGGACAAAGGATATGATTATATTCTTTGGAGACATTGATACGTTGAGAGTAAATAGGTATAGTGACGCCAACTTTCAGATAGATAGAGACAATTTTCGTTCTCAGTCTGGCTGGGTGTTTACAATAAATGGTGGAGCAATTACTTGAGAAAAGTTCCAAGCAAGACATGGTGGCTGATTCTACATGCGAATCAGAGTACATAGCGGCAAGTGAAGCATCAAAGGAAGCGTCTTGGCTGAAGAACTTCATCGGAGATCTTCGAGTAGTTCCAACCATTCAGGAGCCAATAGAACTTTTATGTGATAATGAGTGTGTGGTTGCTTTGACTATAGAACTGAGAGACCATGGTAAATCAAGACATATCGACATAAAGTATCATTACATCATACATAGAGTAGAAGAAGGTCACCTCATTGTGAAGAGGGTATCATCAGAAGAGAATCATGCAGATCCTTTGACGAAGGCTCCGAGTAGGGTCAAGCATATTCAACATGGTCGAAGCATTGGTTTGAGAGATGACATTAGTATTAGTAGTTAGATGAGTAGTTTGAAACTTGTAACAAAATAAATGTAGTTGAATTTTGGTGATTAAATAATAAAAATTATTTATGAGTTTGTTTACTACCTTTGTCAATTGTTTATTCTTTTATTTTGTTTTGCATGTTTTACTTCCCAAATAATTTAATTATTCAAATTCCACAATCAGGGAAGTAAGTAGTGAATTAAGACGTTCATGAATTGGATTGTAGATTGTATAAGGAAGTTAGACATAGCAATTGAACTGCTACAACATTAATGAGTACTTAGAAATGGAGATTTAAGTATTGGATAAACCCACACTTAGAGAATTACTTCATGAATTATATCACGAGTAATTCTGAGATGATAATATCTTATAGGGAAATCTCCAGAAAAGTCCTAAAATTTTTACCCTAATTTACAAAAAAGTCTCAAACTAAAATTTGTTTACGAAAAAGCATGAATTACCAGTATAAATGGCGATTTGACCCCTTTTCCCGGTTTCATTACTTACCTATTTTATTAAAGTCTCATTATTTTACCCTAATTTGCGAATAAGTCTCAAATTAAAATTTTAGTGATGATTTGACCGTTTTCTCCATGTAACATATATTTTATCGGTTTCATTGCTTACTTAGACACCTAGTCATTAAATTAGTTGATAAGATGGATACGATGGGTTATATTATGCTACATTTACTGTAAAATTTGAAATCCTTCTCATCGGCTTATTTATGACTATGTATCTAGCTCTGTAATGAAACTAGTAAAATGTGTGTTTCCAGGAAGAAAAGGGCAGGAAATGAGTTGATGCTTGATGACATGGATATATTGGGTTACATAAGATTAGTTAGATAATTTAAAATTTCTTATAAATGTAAAATTGACGCAATTGTTACTAGTTTATGTAATTATTTCAGTCTTCGTTGGTTGCATTTTATATTCCAAAAAAATATATAATACGTCAAGATACCAAGTTTTATGGTAAACATAACATTATATAACTCAACATATCCGGGTGACCAAAGATCGGGTATTATCAAGCTTAGGACCTTTGAGGAAATGAGATCTAGACCCATTTGGATGTGGGTGATGTAATTAAGATTATCCGGGTGTTCGGCTTTGTGTTTTGGAGCCAAGGGGTATTTTGGTAAAGTGTCAGCTCGGGCTTTCATGGAAACTGGATTTTGTTCGGGAAATATTAAGGCAAGTATGAGTTAATAAAAGCATATAACTTCTCATTACCTTTTCATGGATATAAGGATCGTCGAAATCGGATTTATAATGAAGACGTTATGGCCTTCGGATGGTTATAGGGTTTAAGGATAACCCTAGTACGCGGGGCGTACAAAATAGATACGTTGGGCGTACTAGTGCAAAGTTCAGTACGCGGGGCATACACTAGTGTATGCTTAGCATACTAAGAGGGATTGATCGCAGGACCGAGGCCTCGTACACTGGGCGTACGAGGATTACGTTGGGCATACGAGGGTTTAATGAAACCCTAGTTTTGAGATGTTGCACCCTATTTAAGCTCATTAAGTCCCTAGGGTTGGCCTCTTTACCAGCCTCCATGCCTCCTAAACCCTAAATTTATACCCTTAGCCTCCATTGTTGTATTTTTGAGCTCTTGAGGAGAAGTTGGTGCTTACTTTGCTCATTTTGAAGAGATTGAAGAAGATTGAAGGTGCATTGCTTAGTGTGAAGCTGAGAGATCTAGACTCATCACTCTTTTATCAAATCTTTTGAGGTGTCAAGTTCATACCTTCTCTTCCCCTTGCTTAGATCTCTTCATATTATGGTTTTATGCTTCTTTGTCCCCTTTTGGTTGGTCTTGACAGGTTGAGGCTGTTTTAGAAGCTAAGTCTTGTAGATCTAGATGTTTGGAGGGTTCATTATGTTTAAAGGTGCAACCTCTATGGGGGTTTTTGGTCTCATGCATGCATTAAGTCATGTATTACATCCTTTTGAGCTTTAAGAGCTTCATTAAGCCATGCATGCACGTAAAGTTGGCAACTTTACGTGATAAATCATCCCAAGGAAGTTAGATCTAAGTTTTGGAGTGGTGTCTTAATCAATTAAGAGATGGAAATGAGAGTTGGTTGATTAAAAGAGTACGTTGGGCGTACAAGCAGGTACGCTTAGCGTACAAACCCTAAGGCGAGTACGCTGCACGTATGAGCTGAGTACGCCCTGCGTACTCAGCAGGTTGGGCCTCAGAATATCAGGTCTTTGGTTTAGGCCATTTTTGGACTTAGGTGCTTTGGGCCATGTTGGGCCATCAAAATTCAAGTGTTTTTGGGCTTAGAATATTGTGAACCTTGGTTTAAGGCCCATGAAAGGGTTTGGGTTCAATTTTGGAAAATTATGCCATATTTGGGCCTTTGGATTGGTGGTTTGGGCCTAGGCTTTGGGCCAAGTTAGGGAAAGGGTAAAAAGGTCTTTTACCCTAGTTTGGACAGTTAGTGTGGATCGGCATCTGATTATTGATGAATGATTATTTTGGTGATCGATAGTGCGGGGATCTTAGTGGGGCAGCGACCATAGATTCTTTTTGTGAGATTCGGCAATGCGAGGTGAATTTCCTCACTGTGTTTAGCAGTCGAAGGCATAAATGTCGGCCCATGGTTTGTTATGTAGGGTGCTAGATGTCTGCGTGACTCTTGCATGTGCATGTGCATGTATGCTTACTAGGCGGGGACTGATGGTTATTTTGTATGCTAGTATCTGGTTATGCGTATATGATTTGTATGTGGGCGGGGCCCGTTATGTGAGTTTGGGCGGGGCCGGGCGGGGACCGATGATTGTATTGTATGCTATTATCTTTGTGATTTCCGCATGTGTTTGCTTGTTTATATGATTATGTGTTTTATATGTTTACTAGGCATAGCCCGATGACTTACAGATCTGTATACCAAGCGGGGCTCGATATGGGTGGGGTTCAATACCGGGCGGGGTCCGATGCCGGGCGGGTCCAGATGACAGGGCGGGTCCCATTATGTGTTTATTTATGTGTGTATGGTATGTGGTATTTTTGGGGAACTCAGTAAGCTTTGTGCTTACGGTTTTCAGTTTATGTTTCAAGTACTTCGGTTTTCAAATGGAAGAGCTCATGATGATTGCAGAGCACACACCACATTGTTTCGCATTTTCTTGATTTACTCTGATATGATGTGATGATTGATACATTTGTTTTATCTGAATTTCTATGGTTATGTTTCTTGAATACTGGTTTAATTAATTTAAAAATGGTTTTTTTGGGTCTTTATTTTAGGACGTTACAAATCATATGAGTCAAAGTTTATTCGTTACTTTTTGCCTAACGGGAAAAGCAATATCTTTGGGCCCCTCGGTAATTTGGTGTTGACTTGTACTGATGGTCCCAGCCTGGACTAAATTGACTTGTTCAATTAGAAGTCTTATGTCGTCATCACAAATCAGGAAATCAGGAAGCAAAACTTGGACAATGAGATTGATTCTAATCCATGTCTCATGTCTGTATGATATCTAGTAGAACGAAGAAATATTTGATCACGTATCTTAGGACCAATATTTGATTAGTCAGTAGTTGCTATGGAAGCACCCTTTGCTGTTTAATTTAGAAGTTATATTTGTAATTGCAGTTATAGACTTATCAAAGTAGGAGACTGTTGGATTAGGTGTCTAAGCCAATAATTGAATTAGTATATACTTGAATTATTAGCAAAGTCCTTTTGGGTTGCCCTCAAACCTAGTAATAGACTAGGATGACTTTGAGAGAGAGAGAGTGACTGATTTATTAATTTATTATGTGATTAATAAATTAATGAGAAATAAAAATAAATAATTTATTAAAATATTATGAGAATAATATGTTAATTAGAAATAGTATTATTTGATTATAAATTAATCAGAAGTTAATTAGAATTAATTTTGGGATTAATTGGAATAATTAATAGTGCAAGGACTAAAGGTGAAAATGTTTAAAAGTTGAACATTGACCAATTCTAGAACCTCCCTAAGAGCGGGGATGAATTCTAGAAGGGATCAACGGTTTCCATGGGCATTAAGGGAGCCTTGGATGACTTAGCGAGGAAGTTAAGGGATTAGAGTTTATCTAAGGACACCTGCCTTATCTTAGTTCCCTTGGCCACCTATATAAACCCTCCCTCTCTCCTCTCTCTTTAAGCCTCCTTTTTGCTAGGGTTGGGTTTAACCATCAGAGGCACAAGATTTCTGGTGCTAGCTTCCAAGTGACTACAAGAAGGATATAATTTGATTATCTACTAGAATAATAAAGAGGTATGTTTATAAATTTAGAAAATTCTAGGGTTATTGTAGGGTTCCTAATGTTAAATTGGTTATTGAATTCAATAGTGAAAAACATAGATCCTTTAGGGTGCATGTGAACTTAGGGTTTATGTTTGTCAGCCAAAAATATGATTTTTGTAACATATAAAACCCATCACTTCCAAGCATTCCTAAAAATCCTTTATAAGTTCCAAGCTCCAATTAACTCCAATGCTCCATCAAAAGCATCCAAAGCTGCTCTCAAAGTACTACTCCACTCGAACTATCTGAAAACGACACAAAAACGCTAGCAATACAGGAATTCCGATAAAAGATATGAGTTGAACATTATTTAAACTTATAACATGAAAATATACAAAATATGATGCTAAATGCTAATAAAAACTACCCTAAAAGATGAATAAAATGACATCTATTAAATCTCCCCAAGCTTAAACCTTATTTGCCCTGAAGTAAGAAAAAGATTAAACATTATAAATAAATGGAAAGACATAGATGATTTAAAAAGAATTTAGAACAAAATAAAAAAAATAAAAACTTTAAATAAAAATACTTCACTCTTTTTTCTTCTTCACATGATCAGATTTCACACCGACGAAGCTCTAATGAAATCTCTACCTAGACAACAGTCTCAATACCTTTATTTCATATTCGGAATTCGTATTTAATAAGTCAAACCAAGCTTGAGCAAATAATTCTTATGCCAAATTAAATTTGAAAAAACAGTGTATTTTTAATAATAATTTCACGAAAATTCGTTTATAAAAACTTAGCTTGACCGGCCCCTCCTTTTTTCCGAACTCATCTAGTAAACATGGTAAGCTCCATTATGGACAGAAAAATCTAAGCTTACCCCTATGATTCCACTATTGAGGGATCTATCTCATTTTACCACACATCTTCTTTCTCTTGATCAACTCTTTAGATTTAACTTTACTTGCTTCTTGATTTTGACTTGAACTTGACTTGGATTTGACATTGAATTTGAGATTTCTTCAAGTATCTTGATGTACCATTTCTAACATATATATTGACTAGGCACAGATTTTTCTTTGAGGCCCACCATATCTTCAATACTTCAAAAAAATGATAATAAATTGTGTGGATATAACAAGAGTTCCCTCACAACCTCAAAAGACACAGAAAGTATAGGGTTCAGTACTTCAAGGAAAGAAAATGGTTATCCAATCTAAGTTCTTTTTAAGGCATTTAAGGAAATTATTTCTAAAACACTGTTCGTTTTTCCATCCCACACTTCCATTGTAAAAATTATTCGACTCATATGTTGGTTCATATTTCGAAAACATTTAAAGCACATTCTGATATGAAAAGATAATTTTTAAAATTGACTGTATTGAGACTGTTATTTTTGGCTCTATGACATTTCATTTTATAGAGCTATCAAATGTAAATAATATCCTCATCTCATGTAAAAACATTTAATTTTTTATTTTTTTAATTTTTTTAATTTTTTTATGTAGAAAATAAAAAACTAAAATAACTAGAAATAAAATCCTTTTGGGTTTTTTTATGAATGCAGAAAAATAAAAAGGAAAATTTTTTTTGGATTTTTCAAAATTTTTTATATGCAAATGCAATACAGAAAATAAAATGCAGAAAATTTGAAAATTTTAACCTAAAAACTAAAAAAGTTTAAATTTTTAAAAAACATGCAAAATTTTATAGTAACCCCATCCGCAAGCTTAAAATGATGCATTGTCCTTAATGGTGAGATATGAATGAACAACTCAATAAGGCATATAAAAACAAAAGGGGTTGTAGCTAGGAAAGAATGTACCTGATAAGTTTGCAGAAATCTTATTTTGACGATGATGTTGGCGAAAAATATGAATTTCAGCAACTCTGTTGATCCTCTAACCTCCCCAAGCTTGCTTGGGACTGTGATCCTCTCTTTAATGAAAGCATAAAAAAACTAAAAACTACTTATTGGGTTGCCTCCCGGAAAGCCGCCCATTTTTAAAGTCGCTGGCTCGACTTTGCCCAACCAGATTTGTTAACTGGTGTGGTTGGGATTTCTCTAGAGCTCAACTCGTTTTCCTGTGATTCCAGATCCCTTCAGATATGGCAAGATTAGTGGATCTGGAACTTGTTCAACAAACTGGAAAGACTTCGTATTTTCTTCAGATAAGTTTTTCATATTTTTAAACTTCTTTCGTTTTTTGATCTTCTTATTCTTTCCAGAAATCTTCTTATTTTCTTGATTTTTCTTTTTTAGAAATCTTCTCAGCAGAAATCATCACTTTTTCTTTAATCCTTTTTTCCATAAATCTTCTTTTCTTCCTTCCCAAGCTTGTCTTTTTTGGTCAACTTTATGTCATATGTTTCTTCAACAAAAAGTAGCTTTTCTTTCACCTTCCCAAGCTTAATTCTGTTAAGCTCCACTAAAGTATCATCATCTGATTTCCTGTCTAAAAATAGTTCTTGCACAGAAACATTAGAAAACTCACAACAATCCTCATATAAAGGACTGCTGATACCCAAATAATTAATAGAAATATTATCAGCAGTGTCATCACCATTCATTTTAAAGCTCACCACATCCCCATCAAATTCCAAAGAAAGCATACCAGCAAAAACATCAATTTTCATTTTAGTAGTTTATAGAAAAGGTCTTCCCAAAATATTTGTGTTTTTATCTGATACATCTAAATCACCCATGTCCAAAATATAAAAATCAGTGGGAAAATATGCTCACCCACTTGGATGAGAACATAATCCAATACACCTACTGTCGAGTGATCTTTCAACTGAATGAGTGTCCCAGTCATTTGTAAAGTTCCCAATTTTAATTTGTCAAAAATAGAAAAAGGAAGGACATTGACCGATGCACCTAAATCAAACATGTCACTTGAAAAAGTAAGGTTCCACAATTTAAAAGGAATCAAGAAAATTCCTGGATCGTTGCACTTTGGGGGCAAACCTTTTTGGAAAACAGTAGAAATACTTTCGCCAACTGTAATAGTTTCATTAATTTTCATTTTTTTCTTTGAAACACTGTTAGGTCATAATTTAGTGGTTTGGGCTAGGCAATTATCTTGTATAGATCATGCTAGGGTTTTGGTCATGTCTTGGTGTTTGTGGTTAGGTTTGCGGCCGAGTAGGGTTCACGGCCGTGAACACGTTTGCGTCTGGTGTTCATATATATAGTGTGTCAGATGTCAGTGTTTAGTGACGTGTATGTGTATTTTCCTCAAGGTGCACTCGACGTTTACGGTTATAAACGTGTGCATTGCTTGATTACTTTCTTCTTCTACTCCATTCTTGTTCTTAATTGATTGATCTTAGCTTGATTCATTGTTTGATCACTGGTTGGTTCCGGATTTAGGACTTACAATTGGTATCAGAGCCAATCCGGTGTCAAACTTGTTCAAGAGGTGTTTACGGCTGGAAGTTTTTCTCATTTTTCGTGATTTTCAAGTGTTTACTGCTGGATTTTGTTGATTGTCTGTGAATTCAAGGCTAAAAGGATCGAAATCTGCTTGAAATATGTTGTTCTAGGTGTTTACGGTTCAACCTGTTGAAGTGATTACGACCGTGAACTCAGTGTACGACCGTGAACCATTCATCTTCATTGACCGTGAACTGCTCTTTGACCGTGATCAACTCATTGACCGTGTTCCATTCATTGACTGTGAATTGTCTTGTGTTTACGGACGTGAACGGATTTGTACGGCCGTGAACCTTGTACGACCGTGAACCCCTAGTGTCTTTAGAACATTTTCGTTTTTCGATTATACTTTCCTTGCAAGTTTGTACAATTCAATCACTTAAGAAAAACCAAAAACAAACAAAACAGAAATGGATTCACAAAGTTCAACAGTTCATCATGAATTGGACTCGATCATGGGAACCACTACTCGAATTCCTCACTTATTGTCCGCTGAAGGTTTCCCAGAACGGAAATATCGAGTGGAAAAGTATATCAATATGAAGGACTTCAAAATCTGGCGTAGCATCTTGAGAGGACCAGTTCGAATCACCACTACACTCGAGAGTGGAACAGTCGTTGATAAGGAATTTGAGAACTACAACGATGAAGACTTTGAGAAGATTGAAGAGCAAGAGAAAGCACTGGCTACACTCACAATGGCTTTATCCCAAGAGATTGCATAGGGTTTCAGAGAATATACTTCAACAAAAGCTTTGTGGGAAGCAATGATTGAGGTATACGAAGGAAACGAGGATATGAAGCAGAGTCATCAGGACATGCTGAGGCAGAAGTTCAATATGTTCAACCACATTCTTGGAGAAACTCTGGAAGTTCAACTTCAACGATTCATCACATTGACCACTGAGATGAGTTCGGTCGGAATCTCTGTGCCAAGATCTGAAATCAACAAGAAGCTATTGAATTCTCTCCCAAAGGCATGCAATATGAACGTTGCTGTCATCAAGAAAACAAAAGATCTTAATCGAATTAGTCTGGCTGAAACTATGGCCATCATCAAAGCATGTGATCTTGATGACAAACAGAGGGAGATAAATCACGTGAACTCATATTCCACTGCTAACCTTGGAATTTCATCCAACAGTGCCTTTTCATCCTTCACTACTCCACAACCTCAAACCTTTGTTGCTCCTCAACCATCATCTCATGTTATTCCACCCATGCATAATGTTCATTCATCTATGCCTTATCTATAAGCAGCCTCTTCCTCAAAAGCACCTATTTCCAATCCTGCCCCCAAAGAAACCGATGAGAATATGGCTTTAGCAACCGGACTCGTTAACTGCTACAATGCCTTTGTAGCTGGAGAGTTGCCTCATCAGCTCTCTTTTGCTGACCTTGATCAAGTACACCCATAAGATGTCGATGAGATGGACATCACATGGCAGATTTCCATGGCTGTGTTCAGGGCCAAACAATTCGCAAAGAAAACTGGCAAGAAAAACTAGGGAATGAGCGCGGAGAAGGTCGGTTTTAACAAGGGCAAACTAAGATGTTTCAATTGCCATGAGCCTGGTCACTTTGCCAGAGAATTCTCAAAGCCTGATAGGAG
This sequence comes from Lactuca virosa, assembly GCF_052849685.1. NCBI lineage: Eukaryota > Viridiplantae > Streptophyta > Magnoliopsida > Asterales > Asteraceae > Lactuca > Lactuca virosa. Next base: position 117,140,277 of record NC_136431.1, read on the forward strand.
GGAAAATAGTGAACGAACAATGGTGCCAGTCGGAAGCAGCAGGGGAGATACCACCAACAACCAAACGGCGAATCTGGCAGTGGTGGCTCAGTCATTTGACTGGGAAGATCAGATTTAGGCCTTGAACATCTCAGGACCTGAAAATGCTCACCTTGCCCAGATCAATGATGTCCCAGAAGGAAAAGCTGAAGTGGACCAGGAGGAAGAAATGATGGAACTGCAATTTGCTTTTATGGTACAGACTACCCCAGAGCCTGCAAAGCCAGAGGTCAGTGAAATCTCTTGTTCTCAAACTTGTATTAACACTATCAAATTCTTGCGTGATCAAATTGAATTAATTAAAAGAGAGAACGAGGATCTTAAGTATGAGGGATATAACCTTAGGAAAGGCCAGCGACCATTAAAAGAACAACTAGAGGCAAAGACTAAGGACTTTAGGAAATTGCAAGAGGATTATAGTAACAAGTGTGAGAATTACAATTTCATTAAGAAACTACTTGCTACTGTAACTGAAGAACTTGACACATTAAAAATCCGGTTTCAAAATACTGATTTTAATTTCAAAAATTTGATGTGTCAAGTGAAAGAGTTGCAACAATCATAGATAACAAATGAAGTGGAGAGACCAAAAACAAGTAGGTATAGGATATGAATGTGTCCCTCCTCCATTCAATCACACTTATTCTGTTGTTCCTTTGACTCAAGAAGAAATAGATAGAGAACCATATATGGTGTATGGCAAACCAACTGTACCAGTGACTGAGAGTAGTGCTAGGGAAAAAGATACTAACATTTCTACTTCCCATGCAGATACATCTTTAAGTCAAGGAAAGCAGGACTCTGGAGAGAGTAGTGCTAATAATAACTCTGTTTTGAAAAATGATGTTTTTGTTTCAGACAATATTGTTCATGTTTCCAAAACTGATGACTTGATCAGTGATGATTATGTGTCGAATTCTAATGTTTCTAACGATGTTTGTGATGATGTGTCTGATAAGTCCGATACTTCTGTTTCTAGCACACACACTTCACCTACACCTGTCACACAACATGAATCATGCACTTTCTCATGTGGAAAGAGAAAGGGAGTTGATAAGAATAATAAATCAGAAAAAGGCGGTACCAGTTCTTGTACTAAAAAGCAAACATTTTTTAACTGTGGAACTGCCGGTCACATTGCTCGCAATTGTCCTAATAGGGAATTTGTTCATTTTTATGCACCAAGAAGAGAAAATGAGTCGCGAGGAAGGTCTCTCACGAGAAAGTCCTCAAGATCTCGTCTTCGAGATGATGATTGGAGTGTTCATAAGGACAAGAGAAGGGCTGAACTTAAAACGAATAAACAGGTTTTCACTAAAACAGCCACAGGTGACTTGACAAGATAGAATGCGGCTAAGCCAAGATAGATTTCGTCAAAGGCAGCGTCTGGATCTTCGACTAATCCTAGCCGAAAATCTAAATGCTCAAAACAAATGAAAAATAATTCAAAATCACCTGTGAATATTTCAAAACCTAATTACCGGTGGGTGCCCAAATCTCCTATTGTCCAATCATCCTCATCTTCTGAGTGTGCATCTGATAGTAAAATAAATACAAAAAGTCAAAAAGAAAAATCTGTGAATGTCAAGGGTAAACCCAGTGTTGTAATGACCTGGGCCCCAAAATCTCATTAATCCCGCGCATTGTGCAGGAACAGCTGTGGAGGAATGTCGTCAAACCTTGGTATGTCGACAGCAGTTGTTCCAGGCATATGGCAGGAGACATCTCCCAGTTGCACGACATTCAAAACTTTAGTGGGGGATTCATTTCCTTTGTGGGAGGAGATGGAGGAAAGATCACGCAAAAAGGAACCGTTACCAATGGAGTGTTTGTTGGAATAGATGTCTAAGCCCATAACTATTATTGGTATGTACTCGACCCGAGAGTAACATGGTCCATTTGGCTTGCATAACACCAGGACAATTTGTTAGGATGGACTCTTGAGAGAAGGTTATATATAATTTATTAATATATTATAAGTTCTAATATATTAATATGAAATCATATGTTTTAATTAGTATTGATCAAGAATTAATTTGGAATTAATTTAGTGATCAAAAGGAGGCTAATTAAATCTATGGGGACTAATTATGGTAATTACTTATATTTATATGTGTTGTGCTTATGATCCATGTTGGACCAAGTTTATGTATGGATACATAAAGAGTTGGGCCACATGAACCATGGATCATAGAACCCATGGGTATGGATTTGGGTTATACCCATGACCCTTGAAATCCCACATATAAATATGTAGTGCATTGCCCAAAATCGCCAGTTGTAGTTCTACATGAAGTTCTTGGAATTCATGGTGGTTTTGGTGCATGGAGTTTCTCTCTCAAGAGTCACCTTTGTCCTAGTTTAGTTGTGATTCCATTTGAGGTGCAACACTTGGGGCACTAAGTTCTTAAAGGCCAACGTGTTTCAAGCAACACCAAATACATAAAGACTTCAAGCCACATAAAAGGTATGTTACTCTAACTAGTATCTTGTATTGTTTATGACAAATTGCATGCTAGTTATAGGTTTAATGCCTTGGAAACTCCTTTGCATGTATAGTTAGTGAAAATATAGATCCAAGGTATTTAGGGTTGTATGTGCACCATAGGATGTTGTATTATACCAAAACCCATCAGTAGTATCAGCGACAAGGCTTGTTTTCAATTATACTTGATGCAAAAGGCTGAAAAACGAAGTTTTTGTGCTGTCTGGACAGGAGACTCGACGAGTCCATTAAGAGACTCGACGAGTCCATGTACAAACTCATCGAGTTTGTTCCTGCACTCGGCAAGTTGGACCCCTTGACAACATATTTTCACGTTTTTTGGTTGGAATTGGACTAGGAACATTACCCTAAGCTGTTTTTGGACTTATAAACTTGTTTTTGATGTGGTAATGTTCATGCTAATCCAATTTCTAAGATAATTGTCATAATTTCAAGATTTGTATTAGTTTATGTGTTTATGCTAATTTCTTGACGATTGATGATTTGAATTATCTTGTTCTTATGAGTTAGTTTAGATTAATAGAAAAGTTATGTGATAATTTGTTTTCGATCCAAATTAATCTAAAAGTTGCTCATAAAATGTGTTTTTGTAACTTGTCCTCAAGTTATATGAAAAGTCTCATTTATGATTTTTAAAGCTCATAATATTTCCATAAGTTATGAAAAATGAAGAGTCTCATTTTTTTAAAATGTTTTAAAGTCTTCCATAACTTGTCCTCAAGTTATGGAACTTGAAGAGTTTTTTCATTAAAACTACTTTAAACTCATAAGTTATGGAAACCAAATTTTTTTGAATTGTTCAAAACTTTACCTCAAGTTTTGGAATTTGTAAAGTTTCTCCCCATGAATACTTTAATTCCAAGTTAAACCCTTAGAATTTTAAGAGTTAAAATTCAACCCTTATACTATTATACTATTAATAGTTAATAGTTATATATATGTTTAAGAACAAAGTCAGCCTTACCGTTAGTAGGTCTCATTCACGAAGCCAGTCTATAAGGGGGGTATAAGGTTACTGTCTATAAAATGGCAGTTTAATAGGTGTCCACTCTCACCCACCGCTTCCTTGACTGGTGGAGGGTCATTAGCCGAACGGGTAGGACATGACTCTAATATCCCTTCATTAAAAGTATAATGATATATACTAAGTAACTAAACCCTTATAAATTCCCAATCTTAGTTACTTAGGAAAATGTGAATCCGGTGCTAACCCATGAAATTTGCACTTTGTACCTTACCAAGTCGTTAGTGGAGCAAGTGTGGTTAACCGGCACACTAACATGGACTAGTAAGAGTGACGAAGGGTAACTTAATGTTTATCATAGATCGGTGGAGCGCGTGTGGTTAACCGGCACATCGATTAGGTGATAAAATTAAGGGTACCAAGTTAATTTGCATGGTTATTCACACCTTGTTTTGTGATCCTCGGCATCCCAGTCACAAAACTTGAAGGGCACAATCGAGATTTAAACATGCCATTGAATAGTTCAACGAATCTCAAAGGATCTAGGAGTTTCAAATTCACTTAAGACCTAAAATTCTTTTTAGTTTTTCGTGGTGGAAATTGGTAAATCGTCATTTACCTACCTTCAAATATTTTATAGCTTGGATTACGACATCCCTCTTCCAAGTTATAAAATATTGTGTTGGGTCCTAGCCTTAATATTTCATATTGGGTGTTATATTAAGGACTTAAATCAACTAACTTGAATTTCTCCCATTGTAGATGTGTGGTTAAGAGAACTATGATCTTCTCAAATCCTTTGAAACAAGCTTTCCTAATGAAGATGATGTCCCGCGATTGGATCATGGAAATCATACTTCTCTTCCTCCACCTCCTCCAATTATTCTCCTTAACCCACAAGTTCAAGGTCACTCAATCCCTATTGGCAAGCAGTGTCTATGTGTACTCACGTCTTGGAGATGAAGTCACATATTGACAAGCCGGGAGAGTTGGGTGTCAAAGTCTTGAGGAAGTTGGTTGTTGACTAGGTCATTCAATCACTTCCTAAGTCACATAGTGAGTTCCTTTGAGACTACTATATGACAGACTATGACATGACCCTTAATGATCTTACCTATTTGCTTGTTGTTGCTGAATCAACAATGATTTGGGGCACTGGTAAAGCAAATTTGATTGGAAGATCTACTTCCCAAACTTCTATGGACATTGACAATGGTAACATTGGAAATCAGAAAAGTTTTCTCTTCCCAATGGAAAGGGATCGGCCATAGTCAACCCGGTTGACCAAATGGTAAAGAGAAAGGCTAAGTATGAGATAGTCCCGTGTACCATTACTAAAGAGTCCATATGTTTTTATTGCCAAAGGAAGGGACATTGGTTGCGAAGCTGCCCTATTTACCTGAAAGATCATAAGGATGGTAAAGTCAGAGTGTTTGACTATGCTTCGGGTAAAGTCCACTATCTAACTCTATTAAGTTCCTATTTGGAGATTCTTATTACATGATGTGACTAGGTCACATTTTGATGTTTTGTAGAATCAAAGAAAAGAGAGGAAGCTTAAAGGAAGAGTAAGCTGATTCGGATCGCGAAGAGATGGATTTCGATCGCATGGTTCGATGATCAGAATTTTGAGCTGTTGCTTAAAGAGTTGTGATAGATTGCTTAGGAATTCATAACAACATTGTTTTTCATATGTATTTGCATTGTAAGGATAAGTTTTTCCGCAAGTTTTAAAATAAAAGGAAAATTTTGATTTTATTTATTTTAAGTATCCTTACAATGGCATTTGTGAAAAATTGTTGTTTATATGTTTCCATTGATAGCAATATTGGAAAATAGATTTGATTCTTTCGTTTGTGGTAGTGTCATAATTTACCAAATAAGGAAAGATTCTCATCACCCAAGTTTCAGTTGGATAGAAATTTGGAATCATGCAACTTGTATTGTATGATGAATGAGAATTTTCATCATTGAGAAATTAAGACTAACTCCTTGTGCACATGTATATGTGAGTCAAGTGAAGGACTAGGAGATCGGTTACACTTGGTTGTGCGCTGGTCAGGTCCACCACAAAGATCGATAAGGGTATTCGTCATGATTTACTAAAGTTTAGTGAATATGGTTATACTTACAAGTTTAAGTGTAATTCTGGTACATTGGAAAAGTTTCAATGTAAGGCAGAACGAATAAGAAGAATGAAATTAGGCAGAAAGATAAAAGTTTCTCCAATCTAAAAAGATGGGAGAGTACTTGAGTATCTTGTTTTATGATTATCTTAATTATTATGAAACCATATCACAATTGATTCTCTAAGGACATCTTAATGCATTTGTTTGACTAAGAAGAGGAATCGTGATTTGTTGAATTGGTTAAATCAAAAAGATAAGTCATACTTCGTTCCAAAATTGAGTCTTAGAGTAATACTCCAAGATTGTAACTTGAGTGACATAATATTGAGAAGGTTTATAACACTTGTCAAATGTAGAGTAAAATGTTTTCTTACTTTTGTACATTTGAAATTGGCAAGTTGTGATGTCTTGGATAAGACAAAGACCAACTGTGACCAATTGTGTGAAGCGTTTGTCTTGATAAAAAATCCGAACTAACTCTTGAATATTTGTTTGTCAAGGAATGATTCTTGACAAGAGAGTCTTATATGTCAAGAGGACAGTGGGAGTCTTAAAGGTCTTGAAAGTCTCAAGAACTAATCAAGGTTGAAACCTATTGTTTATAACTAGCACACGACTTGAGGTTTGAAACCTATCGTGTTGACATATTCTTGTTTTTGTGCCCATTCTAGTTAAAGTTGACTCTGCATATGAGTTCTATGAGTTCTCAATTGTTTGCATAACAACCTGGAAGCAATGGTAGGCCCTTGTGCTGCCAGGTGGCAAGAAGTTAAGATTACACAAGTTCAGTCCATATGAGTTTGGATTTGTCACTAACCTTGTCTTGTGATTATGGTTATGACAAATTTACATGGATAAGAACACATACACCATAAAATCTAAGTGTCATAAGGTTTCTCTCCGATTCATGAAAATGATGATGAGGAAACGCTTTCACTAAGTAGATTTTAAGTAGATAACAATTGTGATATTTGCATTCTAAAAGTCGTTAGTGGAGCATGTGTGGTTAATCGGCACATTAAGATGGACTTGTGAGAAATGGCAAAGGTCTAAAAAATTGAGACTATGATTACGACATCCCTTTTCATAGTTTTAAAAATTGTTTAGACACACATGTGAGCTATCTAAGGAAAGGTGTATGATTTTGATAATGTTTTATCAAAGCATCTTGTATCAGATTTCTGAACTTTGGTAAGAAAGTCAATAAAATATTGATTTCTAGAAGTCCAGCTGATTTCTGGATACATGTCAGAGCTAGTGGGAGCATAAGTGTTATGCTAGTAAGATAATAATTATTATGCTAGTGGGAGCATAATTAGTTATGGTAAATATTGCAAGTGAGCAATGTTAATTATAGAAAACAAAAGTTTCAATTCGTGAAGTTACAGGGGTTGAAAAGGTTGTTTTGCTATAATTAAGGGAGAGGAAATTATACTTCAGTTCAATTCTAAAAGCTTAGATTGTGAGATTTTGATCAAATTTAGTCATGATTACATTATTTGCGTTCTAAAATTCGATTATGATTACGGCATCCCTTTTCATAATCTGAATTATGAGAACATGACAAATAGAAATAGAAATATTATAGCAAAAGAATGGTATAGTATCATGTCTTAATGTGAGACATCATGAATCGTGTCCCATATGCTTCGGATATAGGATCGATTACATGTGATGTAATATTCATCTGTTCTAAATTTTTCCAAATGCCTAGGGCATTTAGAGGGAAAAAGTACTAGAACTCGATATGACTAAAATGATTAAGCAATTGTCAAGGACAATCTGAGGTTTACCAAAGATTGGTTGCTCATGGACAATTGGAAGTATAATGTTAATTTTGGGAGGACCATATTGACATATTCTGAAAGGAGGCAACTCTTGTTCAGAAGTGATAGTCAAAATGGAATGTGGAAATGTTTCCATAGGTGGAAGTTATTCTTTAAATCTATGTAAGATTAGAAAACTTAATGCAAGAAGGATGTTCAAAGGAATGTACTTTGAATTTGAGACTTCGTTTCCATGGAGTTGCTCTCCATTGGAATGCTTTGTAATGTCTGTTGCCAAATCTTTGTGACTTTTGTGTATAGTCATTACAAGAGGATCATGGCATATAAGTTTAGAATCTAACAGATTATAGTAAATGGCAAGATTTTGGTATTCTTACATTCGCAGGAAGGATTTGGGATTGTGAAATGAGCATCATTGAAATTATGTTCAATTGGTCTATTTCACAAAGTAAGGATCATAGACAAACATAGTGTGCATACTTGGAGTATGGCATAGCTATTGTTTGGACACACATAGTGTGCATGCTTGGACCATGGCATGACTATTGTTTGAATTCAAGTATTAGGTTGATAAATCGAAACATTATACAATGAATAATGTGTAATCAATATGGTGATAAATAAAAGGTGTTTTATTTATATTCATAAGTTCTGAGACCATATTGGATTCGATTATTCTTGTGTTTCACTTTGCATGTTTTGACTTCCAGAATAACTAGGTTATTCTTCCCGAATGACTAAGTTATTCAAACCATCAACAATAGATAATACGTTGGAAGTAGGTATTAAGGCAAGACTGTCATGAATTGGGTTTGTAGATGTCTAAAGTGTTTAGACATAGCAAAAGTTGCTGCAACATTCATGAGTGCTCCTCGAATGAGATTCGAGTATTGGATTAAACCCACGCTCATTTGACTCACTTCATGGATTTTATCACGAGTGATCATGAGACGATAATATCTTATATTCTTCAAACCAAGAGATATGAGTTGCAGTCTACAAGTCGGTTACACATTGATTATGTGAAAATGCACCAGTAACTTGGTGTTATAAAACACATTTTTGTGTGTGATTTGGTGCGTATATAGAGCAAGCATATGAGTCAAAGTTTATCCATTCCTTTTACCCTTAGAGGGATAAAAGCAATATCTGTGGGCCCCTCGATGATTTAGTGATGACAAACGTAAGTGCTCGGACGGGCCTGGACTAATTTGATTTGTTCACTTAGTCAGTCGTCATAAATCAGAAATCGGGAAACAACAAATGGACAGAGAGAATGATTATAATCCATGTCTCAGTCCATATGATATCTAGAATTGAGGAATATATGATCCCTTATCTAATGGACAAGTCATTGACTAGGTTAGAGTTCAACAACGATTTTTAAGAGCTACGATTGCTAGTCAGGTTTTGGAGTCATACTTGCAATAATAGTTTTAGACTTATCCAAGTGGGAGACTGTTGGATTAGATGTCTAAACCCATAACTATTATTGGTATGTACTCGACCCGAGAGTAGCATGGTCCATTTGGGTTGCATAACACCAGGACAATTTGTTAGGATGGACTCTTGAGAGAAGGTTATATATGATTTATTAATATATTATAAGTTCTAATATATTAATATGAAATCATATGTTTTAATTAGTATTGATGAAGAATTAATTTGGAATTAATTTAGTGATCAAAAGGAGACTAATTAAATCTATGGGGACTAATTATGGTAATTAGTTATAATTATATGTGATGGGCTTATGATCCATGTTGGACCAAGTTTATGTATGGATACATAAATAGTTGGGCCACATGAACCTTGGATCATAGAACCCATGGGTATGGATTTGGGTTATACCCATGACCCTTGAAATCCCACATATAAATATGTAGTGCATTGCCCAAAATCGCCACTTGTAGTTCTACATGAAGTTCTTGGAGTTCATGGTGGTTTTGGTGCACGGAGTTTCTCTCTCAAGAGTCACCTTTGTCCCAGGTTAGTTGTGATTCCATTTGAGGTGCAACACTTGGGGCACTAGTTCTTAAAGGCCAAAGTGTTTCAAGCAACACCAAATACATCAAGACTTCAAGCCACATAAAAGGTATGTTACTCTAACTAGTATATTGTATTGTTTATGACAAGTTGCATGCTAGTTATAGGTTTAATGCCTTGGAAACTCCTTTGCATATATAATTAGTGAAAACATAGATCCAAGGTATTTAGGGTTGTATGTGCACCATAGGATGTTGTATTATACCAAAACTCATCAGTGATGAGCTTTGAAAACGTCAACTACGCTCCCGAGTTAAAGCATAGTTTGTTGAGCGTCTCTCAAATATGCGACAAGGGCTATTCTACTCACTTTACCGATAAAAAATGTCTGATTTTGAAATCGGGGATCATCATCCCTAAAGAATGGATTTTAGTAAAGTAAAAAAGAGACGGGAACTCTTACATGGTAGACATGAATCATAATCTTCCAGAGCAAGTCACCTGTCTCTTTTCTAAAGTCTCCGAGCACAATGCTATGCTTTGGCACCATCGGCTCGGACATGCAAACGCAAAGAACCTGAATCGGCTTGCCAAGAACGAGATCGTGCGTGGACTCCCAGTTAAAGACTTCATTACATTTGAAAAGTGTGTGGCTTGCGCTCAAGGCAAACATCACCGAAAGCCACACCTGCCAAAACAAATCAACTAGATCACTAAAGTTCTTCAATTTTTGCACATGGACTTATTTGGTCTGGTCAACGTCCTCAGCATCAACAAAAGTTCATACTGTCTGGTTGTGATAGACGACTACTCGCGGTTCACGTGGGTTTTCTTCTTGTCCAACAAGTTTGGGATCGCTGACCTCATCAAGAAGTTCGTGGTCATGACTGAGAACCAAACACATGAAAAAGTGAAGGCACTCAGAGCGGATAATGGTACAGAGTTCAAGAACGCTGTTCTCGACCACTTCTATGCCGAAAAGGGAATCGCGCGTCAGTACAGTGCTGTTTGCACACCTCAGCAAAATGGTGTTGCTGAACGACACAACCGTACTCTAATCGACGCGACAAGGACGATGCTTTGTGACTCCAAACTTCCGGTCCTCTTTTGGGCCAAGGCGATCAACACGACTTGCTACGTTCAAAACTGGGTCCTGATCAACAAAGTCCAGATGAAGACCCCGTATGAAATTCTATACGGTCAGAAGCCATCAGTTGCTCACTTCCGTATCTTTGGATGTCCTTGCACCCTTCTTCACTTAGAGTCCAACCCAAAGTTTAGCTCGAAGGCTGATGACTGCTACTTCGTGGGATACGCTGCACATACCGCATACAGGGTCTACAACAAGAAAACAAAGCAAATTGTGGAATCCTTTGACGTGCGCTGGCTGGAGGAGAACGAGACTGACGCCCGAGTCGGTCCAGACTGGTTATTTAATTATGCATCTCTATTTAAATCTTTTAATGTGTTTTCAGATGATTTGTCAGGTACTTCCTCAGGTACGAAGGCTGTGCTTGAAGATGAAGAGGAGGATGTTGTCTACAGACCACCGGTGGTGCCTCAAACGACCTCTACGGTGGATGCAGCTGTTCCAAGTTCTTCCTCAGATTCTCCGAGTCAACAAATCAATCCAGATGCTGATGCCACTCCGCTCACTCCTGCAGAAAGAGAGTTCATGACCAGAGATACTTCCGCTGCAACTCAAACATTCATGGAGCTTCTCTTTCCTGAACCAATAGCGAACGAGTATGTGGCAAGCCCCTCTGATGGTCCTAGATCGTCTGAGCGGATCATTCAGAAAATGACGGATTAGTAAACATCCAAAACCTTCTTGTCTCGGTCAATGATATCATCCATGGGTTGATGCGATGCATGAGGAGTTACATCAGTTCGAGAAACTCGAGGTTTTTGCAGTTGGTTGAGTTGCCAAAGGGCAAGAAGTCTCTTGACACATGTTGGGTCTTTCGGAACAAGCAAGATGATTCAGGGGTCATTGTGCGTAACAAGGCAAGATTGGTCGTCCGTGGATTCCGGCAGATAGAGGATCTAGACTACACTGAGGTTTATGCTTCGATTGCTTGCTTGGAGGCTATTCGCATTTTCCTTGCGTATGCTTCCTACATGAACTTCACAGTTTATCAGATGGATGTCAGGACCGCCTTCTTGTATGGCGCGGTGAAGGAAGAAATCTATGTTGATCAACCTCCTGGGTTTGCCGACTCAAAGCTTCCAAATCACGTCTACAAGATGGACAAGGCTCTCTACGGGTTACATCAAGCTCCCAGAGCCTGGTATGCAACTCTTATAGAGCACTTGCTCGCGCATGGCTATACGCGGAGAACGATTGATCAAACCCTGTTCATAAATCATGTGGATGCCGATCTCATTTTGGTGCAAATCTATGTCGACGACATCATATTCGGGTCGACGAGTCCAAAGCTTAGCAAGGAATTCGAGACTGTGATGAAGAAGCGGTTCGAGATGAGTTCCTTGGGGGAGATGACGATGTTTTTGGGTTTGCAAGTACGTCAAAGCACAACCAGAATCCTGTTACAACAATGGCCGAACGACCCCTGTTGAAATATGCAAAACTTGCCTTGGGTTTGAGAGATTTGGGTTTAAAGATTTGGGTTTGAGAGATTTGGGTTTAAAGATGTAAAACCTGCATCGACGTCGATGGTCGAACGACCCCTGTTGAATCCAGATCCAGAAGGCGAATCTGTAGATCAGACCGCGTACAGATCGATGATCGGATCGCTGATGTATCTAACTCCGAGCAGGCCGGACATCATGTTCGCAGTTTGTCAATGTGCACGATATCATGCTAATCCTAAACTCTCCCATTTAATTGCAGTCAAAATGATTTTTAGGTACCTCAAAGGTAGCCCAAAATTGGGTCTTTGGTATCCTAAAAATTCTGATTTTGATTTATATGCTTTCGCTGACAGCAATTATGGAGGTTGTGAACTTGACTGGAAATCAACATCTGGGGGATGTCAATTCCTAGGTGATCGTCTCGTGTCATGGCAGTGCAAGAAACAACAGACAGTCTCAACCTCAACGGCGGAGGTGGAATACGTTGCTGCTTCTGCCTGTTGCTCTCAAGTTATTTGGATTCAACATCAGTTAACGGATTACAGTTTGAACTTTTTGATAAACTCCAATATTTTGCGATAACGAAGCTGCAATCCAAATTACTAAGAATCCTCTCCAACACTCCAAAACCAAGAACATCGACATCAAAGTGCATTTTATCAGAGATTGTTATGAGCGTTCGCTCATTCGGTTGGAACAGGTTCCCACTGCTAATAATGTGACGGATCTGTTCACAAAACCGTTTAACAAAGCTCGATTCGATGTGTTGGTTGGTTTTCTTAAAATGATTCGTTTTGAAGACTGATTTTTGTTTTTAGGAAGTTTAAATTTGCGCATTTACTTTCTTTTCTCTCCTATGCACAAATTTAGAGGGAGAAATAAAACAAAACAAAAATTAGAAAATTTTCAAAAATCCAAAAACATGAGAAAATCAAAAACAAAACAAAAATTTGAAAATCAGAAAAACCAAAAATATGTTTTTGATGGAGTGTGGTTGCAGGTGATGTGTTGGGAAGTGATATCAACAAGTGATAACATGCAATCTTCTTTTGTGTAAGGTACCAATGCTGAACTGTCTAGGCTCCGTGTTCAATGCGCTGGTAGGCACGAAAGACTATACGGAATGGACTAAGTATAGTTGGACTAAGAAAAGACTTGACAATCAATGACTTAGTTAGTTCCGTTTAGCCTGACAATACGACACTAGGGTAGATTGAGCAGGGAGATATACATGAGAACCTGCGGATTACACTAAATAATATGTATCTAGAACTGTGGTTTTACGTTTCCTCGATGTACGGACTCATGTCCTTAATTCCGGTACTGACGGGGCGACTGGGGAATTCCGATAAAGTAGATTTGTAGAAAGTTATTTTCTTGCTTTCTATCTGTCAGTCATATGTTACCTCCTCTGTGTGATCGAAAGATCCGACCTGGACTGCAACATAGGCAACTCTATCTCTAAGCATCTCCTTCTATATGCAATTCTTTCTATCTGTTAGCCATATGTTGTCTCCTTTGCGTGATTGTATTATCCGACCTGGTACACAACATATGCACCATTCTACTTCTTAACCCCTCTAACTCTGGTTAGTCATATGTTAATCCCTCTGCGTGATTGGAAGAGATCCGACCGGGGTGTACAACATATGCATTCTAAATCTGACTTCTCCCATAATAATTGTCTACTCATCTAAGTAAGGAGTATTTTGGAAGTCCTTGATTATTGGGGTATATCAGGAAGCGGGAAACATGTTCTAGTACATCTAAAATTGAACATTGAATAGGTTGTCTGTAGATCTCGCTGCTAAATTTAGGTGGACAACAATATTCTTGGTCGTCGTCAGCTGAATGGTCCTTTAAGAATATTATCTAGGATCATAGGGTCAAATGTCTTGTCCCTTGTAGTATGTCCAATTTGTCACTATCCTTCGTGTTTTAATGAACCACAATACCGGCGATTGACGAGATCTATTCATGAAGGTGGAGGTACCGATAAACGGATTAAGGCTGTCTAAATACTTTGATCCCAAAATCACAAAAAGAATATTTGCAATGGTGAAAAAGAAATAAGTGTTATTTTATTTTTTATTTTTTTATTTTTCTAAAAAATTAAAAATTTGCAAAATTATTTTTAGTTTAAATTTTTTAGATTTTATTTTACTTTTACTTTATTTTAATTTTTAGTGTTCAAAATGAATTATTAATTAATTTTGAAGTATTGGGCTTGGATTTAAAGCTTTTTGGGCTTGTAACTCGTTGGACATGGACCGGGTTTTTGGGTCCAGGCATAAAGGGTGGGATTAACGGCTTTGAACCCTTTCACACTCATTTGTTGATCACGGTCGTGAACCCCAAACAGATTCTCTCTCTCTATCGATTCTCAATTCATCTCAAATTCGTTGTTTTATCCGAAATTACTTGTAGCTTCTCGTAGGTATGCTCAAGGCGATCACTACCATGCTAAAATCACTTCGATTCAATCGTGTATTGAGTTTCGATTGAAGGAAATTGCAGTTTTCGGCGTCACGACCCTTAAACCGTTCACGGCCGTAAACGCGTTTACGGCCGTGAACCCCAATCCTGGACTTGAACTTAATTTTTCAATCACTCAATTCAAAAAAAAAACCTAAACATAATTGCTTATATCAATTGGTTTCTCACTTGGCTTGGTTAGTGCAGATCAAAAATGGTTGCTTTGACTGACAACCACAATGTTGCTGCTTTTCTGATGGATCCACCAGCTGCTCATAGCGACTTCAAGTCCATGATTCATGGACTGAAGAAATGTTGCTTGGCATATGCTCTCACAGTTAGTCCAATTATTTACCAAGAACTTGTGAAGCAGTTTTGGAACACTGGTTTGGTGCGCAAAGAAGATGGTGATGTTTTCTCTGTTGAAGCTACTATAAATAGAAGGAAGATCACAGTAACAGAGCAAGTCATTCGTGAAGTACTCCAGATCAATGACCAGCCGGGTTTTCCAACCGAGATCTCTATGAACCAGACCGAGGAGATCGTCATACGCATGGGCTATGAGGGTGTGCTTCCTCCAATAATTAAGAAACTATTGCCACCCTAGTGGAGGTTCTTCGTCCACGTGTTCGTGATCTGTGTCTCTGGGAGGAGAGTCGGGGCTGACGAGGTCTCGTTGCACAACATGGGTGCCATCTGTGCTCTTGCTGCTGGTCTAGACTTCAATTTTACAAGATACATCTTAGATGAAATGGTTCGTAATGTGGAAGGGAAGAAGAGAGACAAATTTCTTATGTTTCCGAGGTTCCTTCACATGATCTTCAATAGCAAATACCCGAAACTTGAGAAAAGAGGAGAAACAATCGACTTGAAATCCCTTGGTTCCAGTACGTTCGGGCTCATGAAGCAGAACAAAAAGGGAAAGTTCTTGTTCCAGGGCAAGTATCCGATGTTGAAATTCGGAATATTCGCAGAAGTCAGTGATTCATCCGCGACTGAAAGCTCATCAACTTATGAAGAATCAGAAGATGATGTGATCACTGCTTTTGAAAAGGAAGAAGAACATGTTCCTCCAGTTGCCATAGTCGCCGAAGAGCATGTGCCGGTTACTAATGAAGAAGGCGATGAAGATGAAGATGATGATGATGTTGATAATGATGATGATGAAGAGAGTGATTTCGATAGAGGGCTGATGGATAACGTTGTAGAAGAAGATGAGAAGAATATGATTTGTATCGGGGAATTGATCTTTCCGGTTTTGATGGTGATGACATTCCTTTTGACTTTGAGCATAACGATTATCACCAAAGTGCTGAGGATCTCAACTCCTTCTTTGACACTGTCAATGAAGTTGCATAACCGACAACGGAGACAAAAGGATTTGATGATGTTTTGAAAGCAACGCCTCCAACTTCCGTTCAGATGGCCGAAACCTCATTGAACATGGATACAACTTCACGGATTCCTCCCCTTCCAGTTGTTACTCCATTCTCTATGCCGTCTGAAAGTGATCTAGTAATGACACAAGCCTCCCAACCTCCGCTAAAGAGAAGAAGAGCCGATCCGAGGCTAGGAGTGCTCATTCGATAACAAGCTCAACCAGTCCAACCAACTACTTTAGCTGCTATTCCAAACCAAGCAACACCAGAAGTACCAACCCAAGAAGGCCCAAACACTGTTAGATCTTCTTTTGAAGCTGGGAGTTCTTCTGCTCCTGGGGGTTCTCCTCCCCGACCTGCGCACGATGCTACCTCTGAGAGGCTTGTCTGGTTGTTGGCTCAACAAGGTTCAGACCCTTCCCATCGTGCCAAAGGTATATCAATAGGGGAAGGTAGTTCAGGGGGAGCAGACCCATCTGTGTTAGAGCTCAAAGAAGAACTTGGTATTCTGAATCAACAAAACATTGAAAAAGACATCTTGTTTGGAAAACTCGACATTTGAGTTTTTGATCTTGAAGAAGAAAATCGATTAAATTCAAAACAAATTTCTGACCTACAGACTCATCTTGGAGCACTGACCGCTTGCTATTTCGACTTATAGAACAAATTAGCAGAAGAATTTGGAGACAAGTTCAAATCCTCTGTCGAAAAATCAAGTGAAGTCCAGACTTCTCAAAATGCCCCTGCCCATTCAACTCAGCCAGATCAACTTGAAAATCCGCCACCTGAAAGAACCACACGGATCGTTGATCGATTCGAAGAAGAACCAGCTCAAGCCAACCCAAGGGTAATACCCAAGAGAGCTCAGAAACCATCATCCTCGAAGAATAAAAGGAAATGGCTTTTAATGAAGAATTCAGACGAAAATCTTCATGGGGACCAGCCAAAACTAACGGTGATTGATCTCGAACAAAGGAGGTTCGGCGACAAGTTTGGTAACAGATCAGGGATCCTGATGTGGGGATTCCATGATATACTGAATTTGTGGGTGGTGAAAAGAAAAATTGGCAATCCGGAGTACTACAAAGACAAACATGACTTCTGTTCTTGGACAAAAGTCGACCTTACTGAACTCTCAAAGCCTCCATTCCATAACCCGTCTCATGATCCTTAGGCTACTGCTTTCAAACTGTACTTAGATAATCAAGTCAAGAGGAAGTTTGGCGAAATGAGGACTGCAAAATCGTTTATAAGGAAGAGCAAGGTTGTGCTTGATCCCAAGTCGAATGAGCCCATGAAGTTTGTGATGTGGCCTCCTACCAAGAAACTGAAAGATATTCCTATTGTCGAACATTTCCGCGATGGATCTTTGGACAATATGAAATACTGGGTGTTTGACGAGGCCACATCAACTGCCGTGATCTAATTTACGAATGGTGAGTATCACATTGTTGAAGCAAGAGATCTTTTGAAGTTTCGGGAACGGGACATTCACACCTTGTCTCGACAGCAAATTGTCTGCAAGACGGAGCTTATGGAGCCAGCCGCCAAAGAATTTACAAGCATGATCGCCACAATCATTGAGAAGAAAATGTGGCTTGGGGTTATGGGAAAGTCTGATGTGCTGCTGATTGTGAAGAACTGAGTTCATGGTAGCTCAAACCAAGGGGGAGACTGTTAGGTCATAATTTATTGGTTTTGGCTAGGCAATTATCTTGTATAGATCATGCTAGGGTTTTGGTCATGTCTTGGTATTTGCGGTTAGGTTTGCGGCTGAGTAGGGTTCACGGCCGTGAGCACGTTTGCGTCTGGTGTTCATATATATAGTGTGTCAGATGTTAGTGTTTAGTGACGTGTATGTGTGTGTTCCTCAAGGTGTACTCAATGTTTACAGTTATAAACGTGTGCATTGCTTGATTACTTTCTTCTTTTACTCCATTATTGTTCTTAATTGATTGATCTAAGCTTGATTCATTGTTTGATCACTGGTTGGTTCCGGATTTGGGACTTACAAACACAAATTTTTTTCAGAAACTTGGCATAATGAGGGATATGTTTGATAACATCCAAAAGTGGAAGATTTACATCAAACTTACAAAAAAATCCCATTATATCTTTATCCTCTCTTTTGTGTTTCGTATTTCTCAAGCTTGACAGAAATGGAGGTAGGGGCTTGTACTCCTTTAGATTTTGCTTGGCTGGTTGTGGAGTTTCTGTTATTTAATTTTCTTTAGCGTCTTCTTCAACCAACAATTCTTCGTAATCTTCTTCAACTTCTTTTTCTATATATTTTCCATCTTCTTGAACCAGAACTTCTTCATATTCTTCATCAGCTTCTTTTTCTGGTTCAATATGCTTGGGCCTTTATAATTTTTCTCATTTGTCAAGGAGATATCACTAACAATGTGCTTTGGATTGTTTCTAGTATGCCCTGGTAATTTTCCTTGAGATTCCAGACGACCCACAGAAGTGGCAAGTTGAGACACCTACTGCTCCAGATTCTTGATACTACCTCTGCTTTCTTTCTGAAATGCTTGACTGCTCGTGCCAAGACTTTTTACAATATCTTCTAAAACCAAACTGGAACTACTTGGTTGTTGGTCTGAAGGATGGTTTTGAATAATTTAGCTATGATAATTTTGTTGATTCGGATTCTGGAAGTTGTGCTGATTCTGAGAATTATGCTGAAAGTTCGTCAGGTGAAAACCCGAAGTTTGCTGATATTGCTGTCTTAGCTGAAAATTATTGTTATGATAATAGTTTGGAGGCTGGTTATAAATCTTCTATTGTTGGTATCCTCTGACGGCTTTGACTGGAGAAACATCCTCTTACAATATTAGACACATATATGTTCAATGTTCAGTCTTAAGGAAATACCACATTGCTTCTTTGCAGCTACTTTTTCTTTCTTTAGGAGCAGAACAACCTTCTTTAGTTTAGATATTTGAGACTCCAGATGAGCAATTCTGACTTCTTTTGAACCCCTTGGGTGATCTGGATACCATTCGTCTTCATTACCGGAATGCTTCGATTTAATCACCATTTTTTCGATCAACTCCTGGATATCTATTGGTGTCATATCACCTAAGGAACCGCCACTAGAAGCATTTATCAGGCGTTGCTCCATGGGTGTCAGACCTTCAAAGAAACAATTGTAGAGCTGGTTATCACTAATCCCATGTTGTGGGCAACGAACCAACAACTTTTTGATCATCTCCCAGTTAGTGTGTAGAGCTCTTCTTCTTCCTTATTTGATACCAACGATTTCTCTTCTGAGACTCGAAACTCGCGTTTCTGGAAAATACATCTCTAAAAACAACTTCACGAGTTCTACCAAACTGGATGGGAGCTCGTACAACCATTCCTTTGCCGAGTCTTGAACTGAAAAGGGGAATGCCCTTAACTTTATCTGATTTTTTGTTACAGCATGTGGCTTCATTCCTGAACAAACCACATGAAATTCCTTGAGGAATTTATGTGCGTCCTCGTTTTGTAGACCTCGTAATATGGGAAGAAGAAGTATCAACCTAGATTTGAGTTCGAAGTTCTAGGCTTCTGGAAACGTGATGCATAGGGGATGATGATTGACCTCTTAAGTGGCCCACTCTCTGAGAGTCTTTTAAGCTTCGTCTCCACTCATGGCTGATTCTTCATATTCGGTTTCTGAAGAGTCTGTGGTTTCAGATTTAACTGAATAGGGTGGGGAGTATGTTTTAAAAGGGCTATCAGAAGGTGAAGATGGGGGTACATTCGGAAAAAATGGAAAAGTTGGGTGTGGTTCGTTCCATAAGGGACTGCCTTGTGGTGTGGTTAGTTTTGGAGGTACTAAAGATGATGAACCAAAGAAACCAGCTAATTGTTTTCTCTTTACTGCTTCTTTCTTCAGTTTCCTTGCAATTCTTGCGATTTATGGATCAAAAGTTATAAGTGTACCTGAATGGAAATTTCTTGACATAAAACTATTAGAAAGCACCAGCCAATTTGTTACCACGATGTCGCGGGCGTGTTAAATAAATAAAATTTCACTGCTGGTTGCACTAATAATATAGCACAAGGAAGCAGGGTCGAATCCTCAGGGACACAGCCTAATAGTCAGTGTCTTTTTGCATTAAGCACATTCTAGTTAGTAAAACAAAAAATTATAAAAGAGGGGGGGGGGGAGGGTTGAATTAAACAAAAAACTAAAAATTGCAGTGAAAATAAACTAAAAGAAAATTAATAATAAAAACAATTTCAGCTCTGCTACGACTTTCCTAATCATGCAATTAGTTCAGATCTGGTTATTCAGAATGTGTTCTATCCAAGCTGGTACTGAGAAAAACTAACAAGCTCTAGTATAATCTCTTTCACCTTAATTAATTAACCAAAAAAGCTCTTTGAATTAACCCTAACATTTTATTGTTCAATTAAACAAGCTCTTAATTCAATCAAAAAAGCAGATTTATGATATGTGTAAAATTCCCAGCAATACCCAAAACTTCTCACAAGTTCAGAACCATCAAGATATGATTTTTCAGTTTATATCAGAGTCAAATCCCTAAACACGGAACCAATCTGATACTTGTTACTTATTACCAGTTGACAAGAACAATTACGGATTCTATTAACTGATTAACTAGAATGATAAAAACCCTAGCTAGGAGACTAACAAAAATTAAAATCAAATGTTCATTAAGTTCAAAACTAAAAATATAGATAGAAACACAAAAAGAAAATCATATCTAAAAACTAATCACATGAAAAGTACTAGTCTATGCAGAACTGAAAACTAGGGTTTTAGCTAGACATGGCTAAAATCAAGTTAAAACTAGTAAAGAGAAAAATGAACTGATTAATCTCCAAAACTAAACGAATAAGATTATTCACAGCTTTCAGATCTTCAAAAATCGCTAAAAGGTATTAGGAATCGCCTTCAAAAGTATTTTATGTCGTCTAGAACCATCTAACCCTCTAACCTGATTATAAGGGTACTATTTATATGCAAAACAGAAGCTTCTTGAACAAGTCGACAGAAAATGCGATAACAGAAAGCATATATGCGATTACAGAAATTGAGGTTTTTTCGAGATTTACCCTTAAATGATGTATGGTGCTATTGTCAACATTTTTAGAACCTCGTGACAAAAATGCGATCGCGTATATGATATATGCGATCGCAGATTTGGTTTTTATCTTCCATATGACTTCCAGATGACTTTTTTCGACCATGAAAAACGTTGATGCATTTATGCGATCGGAAAAATGAAAAGTGCGATCGCATTTTTGGCTTTTTGGCACGTTTTAGTCGCGATTATTAAGTTTAAGTAAACAAGAAAGTCGTTTGAAATTTTGTCTAGTTTGCGGAAGATTTTGAGTATCATCAATCAGAGTTACGAGTCATTAGATATTGTCAAAATACTGACAAGGGGTCAAAGCTGCCGACAACATCCCTTTGGTTTTAGAATGTAGCAATCTATCTTCGTATGATCAATTCGATCGAATATTTCTTCACCAAAACATATTCCAAGCATTCCTCAGCATCCTTCATAAGTTCAAAGCTAAAATTAACTCCAATGATCCATCAAATGCATCAATAATTGCTCCCAAAGTACCGCTCCACTCGAACTATCTGAAAACGACACAAAAACGCTAGCAGCACAGGAATTCCGATAAAAGACATGAGCTGAACATTATTTAAACTAATGACATGCAAATATACAAAATATGATGCTAAATTCTAATGAAAGCTACCCTAAAAGATACATAAAATGGCCTCTATCAAGGCACTATGTGGTGAATAGATTATTGTGAAGATATTCGCAATCGAAGTCTTATATTTTGTATATCACAGGTAGCGGCGTAAGAGCATAGGTGTGATGAGATTAAATCTGGAGAGACATTTAAAGGAGAATAGGCCATTAGAATAATAAACTACTCTAAGGCCTGTAATATTATGTATATGCTTATATTGATATATTGACCACGACATCCTAAGGTTTTTAAATATAAATGAAATACATTTCCTCGAAATGCTTTGATAATGATATTGTCATGTTTTTGGGAACAAATTCCGCGTTATTACTCTTTTCAAAAGAATACTCTGATTTAAATAAGCATAAAAAAATCAGTCTTTTCTGGCCGTGACTTTGGGAATGTCGCAGTTGGTATCAGAGCATTAGTTTAAGCGAACTAGGAATTGTGAGGATTTCTAGACTTAAACTTAGATTGCTAAGAGATGATGGTGAAGTGTGCGTCTAGTATACTTTAGGATGAATACCTAAATTAATATTAAATAGACACAAGCACTGGAATGAATTAGGATACATGTCTTAATTAATATTATGTGCTAATTGAATTATTTTATAGCATGCCTTAGGTTGAATACCTTACTTGCTATAGTGTGCACTAGCATACTTTAAGAGAGATGCCTTATATGCTAATATGTGCTAAAAGATAAATAATATGCCTAAGGTTTCTTACATAGATTGCTACTACTTAAAACATATTTAAGGTCTGTTGCCGACCTCGGGTTTGAAAAGGAATATTAATGTGTTTAGGATTCTAAACCTTTGATTACTGTATTAGAACTGGCATGAAACGTTCCAAGGTGTTAAGGAGAGTTATGATAGTTGACATCGATAACTTCGTAAATAATCGATAAAGGGATATCGTAAAATAATACCTATCAAGTGATACCGTAAAAAGTGTATTAATATCTATAGAGTGGTATTGTACCTTTAGAGTATATTGATGATAGAAACATTTGAGGAGTATTGCATGTGTGAAGTACATTTCAACTGGTGGGATGATAAAACTTTGGTGTAATGCATGAAGTCGTCTCACCGCTTGGCGATTCCACCGCCGACTGGATGGAAGCAACGATTGCTTACAGATTCAGAAGAACTGGAGATGGTGGTGAATACTTCGACGATATCAAAGTTGATGTTATACAAGATTCAAAAGAATTCAAGAAAGGGAACTAAAAATCACATACGCAGAGCCAATTAGGGTTTTGATTGGTTATAAGTAGCAGCAGAAGAGAGTTTGAACCCAAGTGAAGGAGAACCAATCATTAAGGCAAAGGTGTGAAAGACAACTCTTACTTGAAAAAAAACTGAAAGCGAGTACCGACACCTGCCCCCCGTATCAGATACGTTGACAGTGACCTTAGGTGTACTAACTTTTGTTTTTGTTGTAGTAGTAGACTTGGTGATGAATGGGGTGGAGAGAGGGACAGAGATCTGTGGAAGAGAAACACCCACATAAATATTTGGTGGTGGTGGAGCAATAGTGATCGGTATTGTAGTAGGGATCGGAGTGGAAGAGGTTATCAGTGAGGATGGTGGAGTGTTCATCTGAAAAAAGTCATATAAAGGGGTAAAAGAAGTAGGTGGAGTGGATACCTTCAGAATTGGTGCGGTTGAAGGTAGTTCCAAAATAGTGGTTGTGTCATCAACATCATTCTGAACTGGATTACGCTCACGAATATCAGATTGTGTTTTGGATTCCGAAGCCTCCTGAACAGCTGGAGATGGTGAGCTTGGTTTCCGAGCGGACTTCATAACCTTCTTCTTTGGAGTTTTGACAACCTCAGAAGGACCAGCTTTTCCCTTTCGCTTTGCACCCCTCTTCGGTTTGTTGGCCTCCTCAATTGTCTTTCGTAATTCATCAGACATAGGGCGAGTACTAGAAGCAGGTTGCTTGCGATACTCATTCACCATTGCATTGTCAGAGGGCTCCTTCGCAAGCATTACCTTCGGAATCGAACCCACAAACACGAACTTGGTTGGGTCAGACATCACAAAGGTTGACGTCTAAAGAAACAGAATCACAGCAACTATAGAATCATCCGAGATTGGAATTTTGAAATGAACTAGGGCTCTTTAGACAACAATTGACCAAAATCGTGCACAAGATATCTCAGTGTCACGAGAAGAAGAAGAAGAAGAAGTACTCTAAATGAGTTGTGACCAGAGAATTGAGCCATAGTCTAGATTTATGCCATGGTATAGCCCATAGATAATGATACAAAAGAGCTTACTTGCACTGTCTAAGCCTGCTACATGTTCCGAAAAGCTCTTAAACAATAGCGTGAATAGTGCGTTCCATATTAGAGGAAGATTGGGCTTCCTGAACTTAGACAACAAGGAGATATCGCCAATATAACCCATATGGTAAAACATGTTGATGAGTTTAGTGGATGAAATTGAGTCTGGATCCACTACGCCTTCAGATGAATCAAGCCCTAACATTCTGTAGAAATGGGCTTTGTTGATAGAGGTCTTGTTATTAGCAACCTCAAAGGTTATGATTCCATCATCCTAAATATATGTTGCAGACGAGTACGCCTTGGACAAATGAACCAGTGGTATCGATTTGGCCATTGTCAGACATTTAATCATCGACCTTAGGGTTTCATGGTTTCGAGATGAGTCAAGATAAAGAATGAGATTTTGACCAGGCTTCAGGTTTAGCATGATCATAGATGTTGATTGATGAGCAAAAGATGTTGTTTCAGACGATCCGACCATGATAGTGTCACACCCCCGAACCAGACGGCGGAAACGTCCGAGGGCTCGTGTGACTTAAATTGAAATATCATCACAATGAATATACATGAAACATAACATAAACATCACCATGCATTAATACCTTACAAGTGACATTGTTCACATCAAGTACATTGTTTACATTACATGATCCAAAACGTAAATTGTTTGATGATTGACATTTCCCAAAAGAAATTTCAGAAACACGCTTGATGATTCTTCATTCTAACGGTTACCTGAGAATACAAGTTATTTTGAAAACGGTCAACATATATAATGTTGGTGAGTTTATAAGCATGTTTGATATAAAAATAGTTTGTATTGTTTGTAAAACCCAGAAAATCCGATATTTTCTGTAACAAAAATTGTTTACGAAAAAGATGTGATGATCCCATAAGTGCATATGTATGTGATTTCAAACATGTAAAAGTAAATGACTTTCATAATTGTTCCTTGTATTGTAGTTGTTGTATGTAGAAGTGAATATTGTCGTTCCCCGGAAAACCCGATGTTTTCCAATTTAAATAGTGTGATAGTTTTGTATTATCGCATAAATCACTTTGTATAGTCACCATGTATGAATTTGCTTTCCCAAAAACGATGATATGGTAACAGATCTCTACGTGAGTCGTTATAACCATGCATGATAATGACTATTTCGCCTGTCTTGGAATTTGTTCTAAACGCCGGTTTTGATCAAGATTTTGTCACCCTAGACTGGCCGAGTCTAACTGTAGCGGACAGCTCAGGTGTGGGGGAGTCAACCCCGTATAGATCTATACACAAACTCTCACTCTCCCTCCAGGAGACTCTGATTATAACTACAGGCTACGGCCATACACTCAATGGTGTCAACCGACAAGTCTCACTAGATCCCAATTGTTTCTACTTGAATATGAATAACATTGACTATAATTCGTTTAATGTTTACGTGAATGTGAAGTAAGCTTAACAGACACGAAGGAGGACAACAGTGGCCTACAAATCGTGTATGTTATACTAGGCTGTCGAGGGAAATTTCGAACTTAGATGAGTTCAAAGAGATAGATTTTTGATGAAGTCCTCTTGGAACACAAACAACCCATGTGATTTTGAGGATAAGAGAGAGTTTTCAAGATGATTTTGAGAGTGTTTGTAAAAATATGAAGGTGGTGGTGTGGGTTTGAGATTATCGGCCTTAGTTAAAGGAGAAGGAAGAGAGAAGATCAAAGGGGTTAATGCATGATGGTTAAGGATGATTTTGCTTTGTTACATGTGAGTTCCTTTGCCTAGATTACCACTAAGCAAAGGTGAGGTGTTAAGATATCACATTATCTTGTTTTAAATTTCTCTTTTTTTATATAATAGTTGGGCCGAGAAAGGCTAAGAAGAGAAGAAAGGATGGGTAGCTTGGGCCTTACTTGCTTGGTCATGATCCCATGTGGCCCAATTAATTAGCTCTCGGCCCATTAGGCTCCTTTGGATATTCACGGTCCATTAGAATCAAATAAATGGAGTTTATGGCCCATTAGGGCTATTGGAGTTATTATGGCCCAACATGGCCCATTAGGGATAACACGAGCCATTTTAAGTCCACATGGCCCAATATGTTAAGTTTTATGAATATGGGTCTATTTAGAGCCCATTTAAAGGTTTTAAGCCCAAAATAGTCAAATTGAATGCTTATGGGTCCATTAGGTCCAATAAGAAAATCCTAGTCCATCATAAACTTGAACCGTGATTTTTAGGGTTTTCAACTCCCAATTGACTTTCTGAAATGTTTTGTATAGGGTTTTGATCTTTACTCGGTGAACCTGAATTGAATTTGTTGTCATTGAATGAGCATCATGCATATTACCTAATTAGGGTTACAAGTTTCACAATAGATGATGTTTACAAGAGCACAAAATTTCCTAACTAAAATGCTAGTTGTGACAGGTAGCAATCAAGAAGATGATGAACAGTAAGTAGAGAGAAAGGGGTTTTTCCTTGAGGGTTTTTGTGTGTTGTGAGAGAAAATCAATCATCGAAAACCTTTTTATACGTCATTAGATGTGAGAGAAGATTGACGTTTGATGTTCCCATATCCCGTAAAAGTAGCCTGGGATAGCGTGACAGCAAATTAAGTGTCAGACCTGTTGCAACTGATATGCGTGATGTCAGGGATTTGAAATAAATGCGCTTGATTTGAATCGTTATCCCCAAGAAACCGCCATTCCAGTTTTGACTCAATCTGAATTAAATGCCAATACACCATAACATGTTCTCCGAATAACAATAATCCACTGGAATTAGGAAAAATCATACAGATTTTTGTGCAAGAGTGTGCCAAAGAAAAAAAAATAAAGCAAAGTAAATATCTGGGATTTAGTGATGTCAAATAAAGATTGACACAAAAGCAGATGGATCCCGGGCAACGATCTCTTCCTTCTGAGTCAAGCAAGATTTGGAAGTGCTTGTGTGGTTTGCCGTTGAAATACGATCATCTATTTATTAAGAAATAGTGAAAGGCTTCTTTTAAGTAGTCTGCATAGGTGGCTTACGCTTCAACCAAATTATGAAACTCAACATAAGTCCGAAGATCTGGAAGAGGTGTTTGTCTGACCAATGTAGCCATAATAACAAGTATGTTTTGGATATAATTTTAAGTGACTGGATATTATTGAAATCATAATAAAAATAAAAACTGGGTCTTTTGGGAAGAAATATCTTAGGTCTAGAATATGTCATTAAGATTACTCACAAAATAAAAAATGAGATTTCATGCTTTTGAAGGTACCAACCAAAAACAATTATTTGTGTCAATTCCTTGGTGAAAAATCTATAACAGTTTAGTTGTTCACCGTGAAATCAGAAATAGGTTTCGGATTTTGAGTTTCACTCAAATCGTGGTGAAAACAAATTTAAGATCATAAACACAGATGTTGTGTAACCATAAACCTCAGTGGTAATTGCTGAGAGTCTCAAGGGTTACATTTATGAATGCGAAATTGATGGAGAAATAGGAGGTTGGTTTCGAAGGAGAAAGTTTACCTCTACTATAAATTTGTGACAAAGCAGTCAACTCTTAACTCAGTGTGAGAAGAGCAAAGTAGCTCAACGACTTATGTGAATATCGGGCTGATTGGGAAGAAACGATCGGAATGAAAGTTTCATTAAGGCTTCAAACATAGAGTCTCAGAGGCTTGATTCAACATGCAACATAATGCTTCTAGGGACACTTACCTAGTACATAGATTCGGAATTATACCTGGTCGATTGTTTTGAAATGTGATAATAAGAACTTGTACCTAAATTATGAACGTATTCTGAAAATAACACACTATAAAGGAAAATATTTTTGTAATTTTTGGATTTTCTGAAAAAGATAACACAGAAATAAAGAAAATATTTTTGGGATTTTGGATTTTCGAAAAAAAATAAAATAGAAATAAAGAAAATATTTTTGGGATTTTAGATTTTCTGAAAAGGATAAAATAGAAATAAAGAAAATATTTTTGGGATTTTGGATTTTCTGAAAAAGATAAAATAGGAAATAAATAAAGAAAATAAAAAAGAAAATAAATTCAGAAGCACAAATAAACAGTAACTTTCGAAGCTCGGAATCTATCGGAAGACACTTAATGTACAAAGTATACAGAAGCATTCCAAAACCCTGATGAACATTAGAATTCGATTACGAAAGGGGTTTCGAAACTGAGTCAACTTCTATCATTCCGAGACCTTGTAATATATGATTGAACGTAGCGTCAGGTAAGGCCTTTTTCAAGATAGCAGCTAACTGATCAGTGGGTCGAACAAAATGTACTTCAACGTTTCCATCCTTAACGCGATCCTTTATGAAATGATTTCGCAATGCTATATGTTTCGTCTTTGAGTGTTGCACTGGATTATGGTAGATTCTGATTGCACTTTATGAATCACAATATAGTGGAATCCTCTTCATGTTGATCCCATAGTCCCTTAGCTGATTCTGAATCCATACAACTTGGGAGGTGCACGATGCAACTGTGATGTATTCGGCTTCTGCATTAGATAGGGAGACGCAAGTCTGCTTCTTCGATTTCCAACTAACAAGTTTGCCATCAAGAAATTGACATCCCCCAGATGTGCTTTTGTGATCGAGACCACACCCACCGAGATCAGCATCCAAATAAGCTTGCACAAAGAAACCAGAGTTAGAAGGATACCAAATTCCGAGAGAGGTAGTTCTTTTGAGGTATCAGAATATATTCTTCACAGGAATCATATGTCGCTCACGGGGATTCGCCTTAAACCTGGCACAATAATAAAGAACAAACATAATATCTGGTCGACTCGATGTTAGATACATTAGAGACGCAATCATTTGTCGATATAGAGTTATATCAGCTGTTGGCTTGTCCAAGGATGGAGTGAGCTTGGTTTTTAATGCCATTGGAACCTTGTGTTGGGTTTTGAGCATTCTAACACTCCTATGGTGTACATGCAACCCTATAAACCTTGGATCTATGTTTTCTCTATTATACGTGCAAATATTAACTATTCCAAGGTTTCGTCCTAACTAGCATATTATGAAGCACCTATACTACAAAGTTCTAGTTAGATGACATACCTTTTGATGTAGCTTGATGTCTTCAAGCTTTAAGAGCTTAGCCCCAATAGTGTGGAAGCCTCAAATGGAATCACAAATCACCAAAACACCTTGGAAGAACTTGAGAGAATATGTATGCACACTAAAATCGGCCCACTCTTATTTTCACACACTTGTGCCAATTTTGTGAGCCAAGGACCCCTTTATATATTATGGAGGATTAGGGTTACATCCATGTAAACCCTAATACCCATGACCTTTCATTTCCATAGGATCCATGGGTTAAAAGCTCCATGGACCATCCATGAAAGCTTAGCCCAACCTAAATGAACTTGGCCCATTCCATATATATAAGAGGTCCATATTTAATTAGTTCTTTTTGATCACTTAATTAATTCTAAATTAATTCTTGATCAATATTAATTAAATAATATGATTCCATATTAATATATTAGAACTTATAATATATTAACATAAATCATAAATATACTATTCTCAAAAGACTATCCATATAAATTGTGCCGGTGAAGTGCAACCCAAATGGACCATGCCGGGTCGGGTCAAGTACATACCAAATATAGTTATGGACTTAGACATTAATCCAACAGTCTCCCACTTGGATAAGTCTAAAACTATTATTGAGTATGACTTCAAAACCTAACTGGCAATCGTAGCTCTTAAAGCCGATGTCGAACTCTGACCTTGTCAATGACTTGTCCATTAGATAAGGCATCATATATTCCTCCATTCTAGATATCATATGGACTGAGACATGGATTATAATCATTCTCTCTGTCCATTTGTTGTTTCCCGATTTTCGATTTATGATGACTGACTGATTGAACAAATCAAATCAGTCCTGGCTTGGCCAAGCACTCACATGTCATCGCTAAATCATCGAGGGGCCCACATATATCGCTTTTATCCCGAAGGTAAAAGGAATGGATAAACTTCGACTCATATGGCTTGTTCTACTACTTGTTGAATCATACACAAAGGCACGTTTTATAACATCGAGTTACCAATGCGTTTTCGTGCAATCAATGTATAACCAACTCATAGTAACAACTCATATCTCTAGGTTTGAAGAATATAAGATATTATCGTCTCATGATCACTCGTGATAAAATCCATGAAGTGATTCAAATGAGCGCGGGTTGAATCCAACACTCAGAACTTATGAGCCCTCATGAGTGTTGTAGCACCACTTTGTCCACCAACTTGGACCTCTACAAACCAACCCATGACAGTCTTGATTCATATCTACTTCCAACATATGACCCACTGTGGATGGTTTGAATAACTTAATCATTCAGGAAGAGCGACTTAGTTATTCTGGAAGTCAAAACATGCAAAGTGAAACACAAGAATAAATGAATCAAATATGGTATCAAACCCTATGAATATAAATAAACACTTTTATTTATCACCATACTGATTACTCATTATTCATTGTTTCGGTTTTATCAACTTTATACTTGAATTAAAAACACTAGTTGTCCCATGCTCCAAGCATGTACACTATGTTTTTCTTAAACAATAGCTTTGCCATACACCAAGTATGCACTCTATGTTTGTCTATGATCCTTACTTTGTGAAATAAACCAATTGAACATAATTTCAATGATTCTAATTTCACATTCCCAAATCCTTATCGAAAAATGTGAGAATTTCAAATTCCTAGCATTTATCGAAACCTGTTTAGATTTTAAACTTATATGCACTGACCCTCCTGTAATGAATATGTACAAAGTCACAAAGACTTGTCAACAGTCATTATAAGGTATTCCAATGGAGATCAACTCCATGGAAACTAAGTCTCATATTCAAAGTACATTGCTTTGGACATGCTTCTTGCATTAAGTTTTCTAATCTTACACAGATAACTTCCACCTATGGAGACAACTCCATATTCTCATTTTGACTATCACTTTTGAATAAGAGATGCCTCTTTTCAGAATATGTCAATATGGTCCATCCAAAATTAGCACTATACTTCCAACTGTCCCTAAGCAACCAATCTTTGGTAAACCTCAGATTGTCCTCGACAATTGCTTAATCATTTTAGTCATATCCAATTCTAGACCTTTTCCCTTCTTAATGCCTCTGGGCATTTGGAAAAATTTAGAAATGACAAATATTATAGCACATGCAATCGATCCTGTACCCAAAGCAAATGGTACACGATTCATGATGTCTCACATAAAGACATGATTCTAGACCAGTCTTTTGCTACAATATTTTTATTTGCCATGTTTCAAAATTTGACTATGAAGAGGGATGCCGTAATCGTAATCGAATTTTGAGAACGCAATATATAGAATTTCCTTAAGTTGAACCAATCCAACATGAAATTCATATATATATTCTTGACTAAAGATGATTAAGGTCTCAATCTAAGCCTTTAGAACTGAAATGAAGTATATCCTCTCCCTTAATTATAGCAAAACAACTTTTTCAATCCCTGCAGCCTCACGAATTGAAACTTTTGTTTTCTATAATTAACATTGCTAACTTGAAACACTAACAATAATTATCATGCTCCCACTAACATGATGATTATTAGCATAACACTTATGCTCCCACTAGCTTTGACATGTACTCAGAAATCAGCTGGACTTCTAGAAATCAATACTTTATTGACTTTCTTACCAAAGTTCAGATTTCTGATACGAGATGCTTTGATAAAACTTTATCAAAATCATACACCTTTCCTTAGATAGCATGCATGTGTGTCTAAACAATTTCAGAACTATGAAAAGGGATGCCGTAATCATAGTCTCAATTGTTTAGACCTTTTGCCATCTGCTTCAAATCTACTTGGTGGAAGTGTTTCCTCACCATCATTTTCATGAATCGGAGATAAACCTTATGACCCTTAGATTTTATGGTGTATGTGTTCTTATCCATGTGAATCGTCAAAACCATAGTCACAAGACAAGGATAATGACAAATCCAAACTCATATGGACTGAACTTATGCAATCTTAACTTCTTGCCACCTGGCAGTACATGGCCTGCCATTGCTTCCAAGTTGTTATGCAACCAATTGAGAACTTTCAGAACTCCTATGCAAAGCCAACTTTAACTGGAATGGGGACAGAATATGTCAACACGATAGGTTATAAACCTCAAGTCGTGTGCAAGTGAAGAACCTCTGGTTTTATTCTTGATTAGTTCTTGAAATTCTTTTTAGGATCTTTCAGACTCCCACTATCCTCTTGACATATAAGACTATCTTGCCAAATATTCAAGAGATAGTGCGGATTCTTTATCAAGACAAACACTTCACACAATTGGCCTTAGTTGGTCTTTGTTTTATCCAAAATATCACAACTTACCAATTTCAAATGTACAAGATTAGGACACTTTTACTCTTACATTTGACAAGTGTTTTAAACCTTTCTTTAAGATATGTCACTCAAGTTACAATCTTGGAGTATGACTCTAAGAATTGTTTTGGAACGAAGTATGACTCATCTTCCTGATCTAACCATTTCAACAATTCATGACTCCTCTTCTTAGTCATAAGAATGCACTAAGATGACCTTTAGAGGAATAATTGTGATATGATTTCTAAATCATTAAGATGATCACAAACATGATACTAAAGTACTCTCCCATCTTTTCAGATTTGAGAAACTTTTATCTTTCTGCCTAATTTGATTCTTCCCATTCGTTCTGCCATACATTGAGACTTTTCAAATGTTTCAGAATTATACTTAAACTTGTAAGTATAACCATATTTACTAAACTTTAGTAAATCAAATAGTCTTAACGAGCTTTGTGGTGGACATGACCAGTGCACAAGAATGTGTACTCGATCCCTTTAGTCCTTCACTTGACTCACACATCCATGTGAACAAGTAATTAGTCTTGATTTTCCAATGCTTGAAAGTTCTCATTCATCATACTATTCAACTTGCATGATTCCAAGTTTCGGTCCAATTGAAACTTGGGCGAAGAGGAACTTTCCTGATTTGCTAAATTTAGACACTACCACAAATGAAAGAATCAAATCCATTTTCCAATATTGATGTCAGTGGAATCATATAAGCAACAATTTTCCACAAATGCCATTGTTAGGATACTTCAAATAAATAAAATTAAACAATTTTCTTTTATTTTAAAACTTTGCGGAAAAACTTATCCTTACAATCCACATGGAAAATTGTTGTTATCTATTCCTTAGCAATATATCATAACTTCTTAAGCAACTGCTCAAAATTCTGATGCGATCGAAATCCACCTTCACGATCAGAATCAGCATATACTTCCTTTAAGATTTCTCTCTATTCTTTGATTCTTAAAACATCAACGTGTGACCCAGTCACATCATGTAATGAGGATCTCATAATAGAACTTAACAGAGTTAGATAATGGGCTCTACCTGATGTAGAGTCAAACTTATTGACTTTAACATCCTTAGGTAAATTTTGCAGCTTTGCAATCAACGCCCCTTCCTTTGGCAAAATAAACATATGGACCCTTTGGTAATGGGACTATCTCAGTCTTAACCTTTCTCTTTACCATTTGTTCAACCGGGTTGACTATGGCCAATCCCTTTTCATTGGGAAGAGAATGCTTTTTCTGGATTTCCAGTGTCACCATTGTCACTATCCATAAAGTTTTTGGGAAGTTGATCTTCTAATCAAATTTGCTTCACTATCGTTCCAAATCATTGCTGATTCAGCAGCACCAAGCAAATAGATATGATCATTAAGGTTCATGTCATAGTCTGTATCATAGTAGTCCCACAGGAACTCACTATGTGACTTAGAAAGTGATTGAACATCCAACTTTCTCAAGACTTTGAAACCCAACTCTCCCGGCTTGTCAATATGTGACTTCATCTCTAAGATGTGATCACACATAGACCTTGCTTGCCATTAGGGCTTGAGTGACCTTGAACTTGTGGGTTAGGGAGAATAATTGGAGGAGGTGGAGGAAGTAAAGTTCCAAGAGATTTGGGAAGATCATAGATGTCTGAACTTGACATCTTTTGGGAGATATTCAAGATAGTTGATCTAAAGTCCTTAATATAACACCCAATATGAAATATTAAGGCTAGGATCCAACAACCTATTTATAACTGGAAGAGGGATGTCGTAATCCGAGTTATAAAATAGTTGAAGGTAGGTAAATGACGATTTACCAATTTCCACCATGAAAAACAAAATAATTTAATTAGGTTTTTTACTTGGATTTGAAACTCCTAGATCTTTTGAGATTCATTGAACTTTTCAATGGCATGTTTCAATCTCGAGTGTGCCCTTCAGGTTTTGTGACTGGGATGCCGAGGATCACAAAACAAGGTGTGAAGTAATCATGCAAATATACTTGGTACCCTTAATATTTACCCCTCAATCGATGTGCCGGTTAACCATACGAGCTCCACCGATACTATGATAAATATTAAGTTACTCTTTGCCTACTTTGTTAAATCCAGGTTAGTGTGCCGGTTAACCACACACGCTCCACTAACGGTTTAAACAAAGTGCAAAGTGTAATTTCATGGATTAGCACCTTATTCATATTTTCCCTAGTAACTAAGATTGGGAATTAATAAAAGGTTTAGTTACTTAGTATTTATCATTAATACTTTTAATGAAGGGAGAATTATAGTCCTTCTCCTACCTGTTCGGCTAACGACCCTCCACCAGTCAAGGAAGCGGTGGGTGAGAGTGGACACCCATTAAGCTGCCAATTTATAGGCAACAACCTTATACCCCCCTTATAGACCGGCTTCGTGAATGAGGCCTACTAATGGTAAGACGACTTGCTCTTATACATATAATATATTAAACTTTTAATATTATAATAGTATAAGGGTGTATTTTAGACATTTAAAATACTTGATGGTTTAATCTATTAATTAAACTAGACTTTTAATTTAATTAAACTCAAACCGTATATTTATGGATTAATAATACTCTTTTAATTAAACGCTTTAATTAACTATTAATAAAGTCCATAAGAGTTAATTTGAACTATTCAACAAAACATCATAATTCCAATTATTAAACTCAAAATTAAAACCATTTAATTAATTGTTTAAGTTATGAACCCAAGAGTTTTAGAATTCAATTCTTTTTTTCATAAAAAACTTTTCTCAAATTCCAAAACTTGAGGGCAAGTTTTTTAATTCTTGAAAACCTTTGGATTCCATAACTTATGGAATTAATGGTGTTTTATGATGAAACTTTCCATGTTCCATAACTTAAGAACAAGTTATGGAATTCTTTAAAACATTAACACCAAATTTTGTAACTCCATAAAAACTTAGAATCAAATTTTTTTTTTTTTTAAAAACAAAACTTTCATGTCCATAACTTATGCAAGTTTCAAAAACCCTTAAGATCACAACTTTAAAAAAAACTTTTGAGCTCCAAAATTTTATGACAAAATTTGTAACTCCTTAAAACATTTAGGTCAAACTTTTAAAACTAATAAAATAATCATATCATTTTATCTTTTACTAAATTTGACCTAATTCAACTCATATAACAAATGATTCAAATTTTACAAATAATTCGTTTTTCACAAAACAAGTAATTATCTTAAAATTTGACAAACGTCATGTTTTTTTTTCCTTTTTTTTTCCAACTTGAAAATAAAACATTTGCATCAATATAACAGAAAACAACCTGGCTCTGATACCACTGTTGGGTTTTGAGCATTCTAACACTTCTATGGTGTACATGCAACCCTATAAACCTTGGATCTATGTTTTCTCTATTATACATGCAAATATTAACTATTCCAAGGTTTCATCCTAACTAGCATATTATGAAGCACCTATACTACAAAGTTCTAGTTAGATGACATACCTTTTGATGTAGCTTGATGTCTTCAAGCTTTAAGAGCTTAGCCCCAATAGTGTGGAAGCCTCAAATGGAATCACAAATCACCAAAACACCTTGGAAGAACTTGAGAGAATATGTATGCACACTAAAATCGGCCCACTCTTATTTTCACACACTTGTGCCAATTTTGTGAGCCAAGGACCCTTTATATATTATGGAGGATTAGGGTTACATCCATGTAAACCCTAATACCCATGAACTTTCATTTACATAGGATCAATGGGTTAAAAGCTCCATGGACCATCCATGAAAGCTTAGCCCAACCTAAATGAACTTGGCCCATTCCATATATATAAGAGTCCATATTTAATTAGTTCTTTTTGATCACTTAATTAATTCTAAATTAATTCTTGATCAATACTAATTAAATAATATGATTCCATATTAATATATTAGAACATATAATATATTAATATAAATCATAAATATACTATTCTCAAAAGACTATCCATATAAATTGTGCCGGTGAAGTGCAACCCAAATGGACCATGCCGGGTCGGGTCAAGTACATACCAAATATAGTTATGGACTTAGACATTAATCCAACACCTTGACCTTTGAATCACCCACCATGCCAAATTTCATAACCAAGGTCTTCGTGTAGGCTTCTTGGTTGATGAAAATGCCTTCTGAACTCTGTCTATTGTTTAAACCAAGGAAAAAGTTAATAGGACCCATTGAGCTCATTTCAAATTTAGTTTCCATCAATTTTCGGAAATTAGCTGTTAATTTAGGATTAGTGGATTAGAAAATAATATCATCAACATAAATTTGAACGATCATTAGATGGTCACCATCTTTCTTACGAAAGAAGGTTGGATCAACCGAACCTTGTTTAAATTTTGGTTGTTTAAGAAATCGAGTAAGGGTTTCATACCATGCACAAGGTACTTGCTTCAGACCATACACAGCTTTATCCAATATATAATAGTGATTTGGATATTTCTCATTAATGAAACCTGGAGGTTGTTCCACATAGTCCGTTTCCTCGAGTTCACCATTAAGAAACACACACTTCGCATCCATTTGATCGACTTCAAAATTTTTGTGAGCGGCGTATGCAAGAAAGATCCGAACATATTAAAGTCTTGCTACTAGTGCGAACGTCTCTTCATAATTTATACCTTCCTCCTGGCAGTATCCTTTCACAACCAGCCATGCTTTGTTCCGAATAACGTTTCCTTCCTTATCCAACTTGTTCCAAAACACCCATTTCATTCCGACGAGACAAGCATCCTTTGGAGTTGGAACTAATCTCCAAACTTTGTTTCTCTCAAATTCATTGAGTTCTTCTTGCATGGCTTGAACCCAATTAGCATGATCAAGAGCAACCTTCACGGTTTTAGGCTCAATCTTGGAGATGAACGAATTAAACATGCAAAATACTATTTTTGAAAATAATGCAGTTTGTTTCGCTTTTTGTTGTTCCCTTGTCAGAACTCCTGAGGATAAATCTCCAATCACTTGAGTTCTTCAGTGATCTTTAGTTCATTTTGTCAAAGGAGGATAACGTAGATCGTAGGCTGGATCAAATTCTGCATAAACTTCTTCAAATTTCGATTGTACATCAGAATCATTATTTTCTTTCTCCCCCTGGCAGTTTGCACTTGGTCCTTCGTTTGGAATCAGATTCTCCCCCTGGAAATGAGGATCAGAATTGGAGCTTGAATAAGAACTCTCCCCATGTAATGGGGAATCAGAAGGTCCTTCTTGAGTTGGGATTCAGAAGCGTTCAGAATTGGAGGTTCTTGAGAGAACTCAATGTTGTCAGCAGCTTCATCAACTATCTTTTTCAATTAGTCCTCTTGATTGTCTTTAGCTTTTGATTATGAGGAAATGGCTCTATCAGGCTCATCGAACAAGTTCAGAAATTCCTCATATATATTTAAAAGAGGAATTGTCATAGGATTCGTTGAAGGAAAGATCTCCTTAGCTGGACAATCAGTTTTCTGATACTTCTTTAGATAATTATTATCAAAGGTGACATAATAGGTTTCCTCGATCTTTTTGGATTTTTTATTTAGAACCCTATATGCCTTAGAAGTAAGAGAATAACCTAAAAAGATACCTTCGTCTGCTTTCACATCGTATTTGTTTCTATGTTCTTTGGAATTGAATATGAAACACCTGGAACCAAAGACATGAAAGAACTTAAAGTTAGGTTCTCTATTATTTAGAATCTCATAAGGTGTAATTAAGAATCTTTTATTGATAAGGGAGCGGTTCTGAGTGAAACAAGCATTTCCGATAGCATCAGCCCAGGAGTAAAGTGTAAGATTTGCAAATGATAACATCGTCCTTGCAGCTTCGCAAAGAGAGAAGTTTAGTCTTTCAATAACAACGTTCTGCTGAGGAGTATATGGATCAGAGAAGTTGTGAGCAATCCCTTTGTTAGTTAAGAATTCTTCAAGTGCTTTGTTTTTTAACACCGAATCGTCGTCACTGCGAACTTTCCGAACGGGCTTTCGTAATTGAAGCTCAATCTGCTTGATGAAATCCTTCAACTTCGAAGTGACATCTGATTTTTGTCTAAGAAAGAAAACCCAGGTAAATCTTGAAAAATCATCAACTATAACCAGAATATACTTATTACCACCAATGCTTTCTATGGCAGATGGACCACAAAGATTAATGTGTAATAGTTCCAGTGGCTTGATTATTTTGGTATTGATGATAGTGGAGTGACTCTTTCTACTTTGCTTTCCTAGCCCACATGTAGCACACAAATTTTCCTTCTCGAACTTTAAAAGAGCTAAACCACGTACAAGATCGCCAAGTACAAGATTGTTTATATCCTTGAAATTCAGATGGGAGAGCCTTCGGTGCCATAGCCAACTATCATCCGAAGATGCTTTTGTAAGAAGGCAAATTGAAGGCTTCCCTTTGATTGGTTTTAAGTTCAAAGGATACATTTCTCCCTTTCTTTTTTCTTTTAGTAACACTGCTTTAGATTTCTTCTCAATGATCTCTGAACCCTCATCATCAAATGACACCTTCAGCCCAGTACCTACATCAAGTTGCGAAACACTTATTAGATTATGTTATAGGCCTTTAACGAACAAAATTCTCTTAATTCTTCTCTACGTCCAGTTATGTGACGCGAACAGCCATTGTCGATATACCATCCAGAGTCGTACTATTCGTCACGCATTACCTACAAAATTCAGAGAGATTTAGGAACCCAAACCTTCTTGGGTCATTGTGAGGATTTCTTAAGAACATGAAAAATCTTAGTCTTATCAACCCAAAAAGATCTTTTTGTTAAACCAATATTCTTTCCTTTTATGATTTTGAAAACTTCCATAAAATGAGCTTTTCGTTGAATAAATTCTTTGTGTTTCGGAGCCATCCTTTTTGCAAATTCCTTTTCCTCCTTTTTTAAATTTGCTTCGTATTCCAAGAAGGGAACCTCTGGTTCCGAAACAACTTTAGTTTTGGCCTTGACATCTTTTGATGTGTTGACAGATTTTGAAAACTATGTCTTTCGATGACAATTGGATTTTGGTTTTTCAAAAGGTTTTGGAGATGATGTTTCTAAAAATGTTGGTTTTGAAGAACTCTTTGATTTTGAAACCTGAGGAGTTGAAAACTATGGTGTAGAAAAGGATTTTGTTTTTTCTTTTGGAATAGAAGAAGAATTCGTATTTTGAGTTGAAGATCATTATAAATTTACAGAGTTTTGATTAGAATTCTTAGTTTTCCAGAAACACTTTCTTTCTTTTAAGTTCTTCCTATATCTAGCATTTAGTTGTCTTTTCTTAGCTATAAGTTCCTTAGCTGACTTATGAATGTGAGATTTAGGTTTCTCTTTTCTGAATGACGTATCAGTATGTTCAGAAGAGGTTTCACTTGGGACATCTTTAGTATCAATCGGACCAACCTTATCATAACAAGGGTTAGCACGATTCAGTGGTTCTGAAACATATCCCCCTTTTGTTTTCCATGAGGTCATTTCGGAAAGACCTTTGGTTTCATCTGCATTGTCAATCGGTCCTGACCAAAAGAATTCGTCGCACCCTTTTGTATTATAATTATTTACCAGGGACGTTAATTCTGAAGTAACATTTTTGTTCAGTCCCGTTTTTACGAAAACTTGATTCGGAATAGTTTGTACTTTCGAAAAAACTGTGGCTTTTGCATTTAAAACACCTGAGTCTTTATTTTCTACAATTCGAACAAATTCAATTGAATTTTCTGAAATCAAATTTTTCTTAGGTTCAGCTTCAGTTCAAACGCAAAACAATTTATTTCATCCTCTACAGAAATTTCACTCATATCGCTTTCATCAAATTCAGAAACGTTTTCAGTATAAAAAGTATTTTCTGAGTTTAATTTAGTGCATAATGAGTCAAAATTTTGCATAGTATTAGATTTGATTTGTTCTGTATCCTTATCATTTAACATTTGTTTCAACATATTCGTATGTTCTTTGGACTGAATGTATGCTTCTATTTTCTCAAGTCCAATTTTTTATGAATCGGAAACATCATCAGAAGAAGCAATAGATTCCCACTTATAGCATTCTGCATCACTTTCTTCCTCTTTCAATTCAATAAAGGATAAAATCATTTTGTGCAAACCTTTTCCTATTTTATAATCAAGATGCAATTGAGTAATATTGAAATATAAGTGCTTTGAAATTAAACAAAAAATATTTCTTTGTTTCAATAAAGCAAGATTGTCTCTCTTAAGATAAATAATATCATCCTTTGATCTAATGTGCTCTATTTCCAACTTCTCTATCCTTAACATCCTCTCTTCACTTTTAAACGCTATCATGTTGAGTTGATCAGTTAGATTTGCATTACTAAGACGATTTTTTTTTAAACTATCACTAAAATTGGAAATAGTATAATTTAAATCGTCTAGTTCAGTTCATAACGAGTAACAGGAATATTAAGAGATTAGAGTATAGAGTGTACCTTATTGATGACCCTTTCACATTCTGACACCTGTTCCGAAACAGGCTTCTCAGCAAAGCAGTTTTCGGAAACCTGGCGGCCATAGGTAGCATAACCCCTTTGTTCCAAAACGATGTTCTGAACCATTAGGCATCTACCTTCATACTCCTGTAATTCTGACTTTTCCACAAAACACCCACTATGTGTGGGTTTCCTAACCTCATCATCTTCAGACTCAGTGGACCAAACCTTGACTCTTCCATCTTCATCACTTCCTTCCTGAACGATCAAAGTTGGATTTGCATTCGCTTCACTCTTCTTCCTCAATTCCTCTATCTTCAGAAGATAGAAGGCTTCATTCTTCTATGTTTCTTTCTTTTCATTCATCCTCTTCTGCATACACTCTTTGGCAAAGTGATTCTTGCCATGACAGTAATTGCAATCATAGCCCGAATCTCCTAACAACTTTTTCTCCTTTTTCTCTTCAATGTTCCTTGAGTTCTTATAACTCTCATCTCTACTCTTTTCTGAAACAAATTTTCCTTGCCTGAACTTGTTTTTGTTACAAGAGAAATTTATTTTAAAGAACTTCTTGGGATTGGATACTAGAAGAGCATTGTCATCTTTTGAGATTTCGCTTTCCAAAAGGTCAGATTCGGAATCTTCTTCATCTATCTTGTTGCCTTTCGCAACCAGAGCCAAAGAACCAAGACTAGAGACAAGCTTAACATCCTTCGTTACTTCGTCTTCATGGGATCTCAGAATTCCCACAAGATTAGCCAATGAGTAGTTCTTGAACTATTTGTGTACCTTCATAGTAGACACAACAACTTTCTACTCAGATCTCAGTCCGTTCATGAATGTAACTTTATGTTCAATAACATCACAACTGAGATTATGCATAAGCATCCTGCTCAACAGGTGATTAAAACGATTTAACATCTGATCTAGTTTTTCATCAGAATTTTGTGCAAACGCTCCAAACTCGGACAAGAGGAATGTTTGCACAGAGTGTTCCAAATTAGCGTCACTCGAATAAAGTTCCTTTAACCTATCCCTTATCTCTTTGGCAGTTGTGCATGAACTCATGAGACAGAAAGTATCCGGAGCAAGAGCAAACCGTATAATT
This sequence comes from Lactuca virosa, assembly GCF_052849685.1. Lineage (NCBI taxonomy): Eukaryota > Viridiplantae > Streptophyta > Magnoliopsida > Asterales > Asteraceae > Lactuca > Lactuca virosa. The sequence goes on from NC_136431.1 coordinate 117,182,112, forward strand.
CTCATCGCTTCAATGTTGCTCAACAACTTCTCTTTTTCATGTTTAGGAACGTTTGTATGTTCAACAAGAAGAGCCTTGTACTCAGCCAGAGTCTTGATGACTTTTTCGGGTTGTTGTGTGAGAAAACGTCTCTTGTGTCATCGCTTGCCATTATGGTTGAACCATGTTCTTCAAGACCAAGAACATAGTCTTCGAAGTGCAATTCCCAGACTTCATAATCTTGCAGGAAGAGGAGTGGTATCCTAGTAGTAGAACCGATACTACTAGAGAGATTGAAAGAAAGAGTATGAGGTCTTCGTGTTGCATGATGTCAAGATTCATATTACCTTGTATAGAATCAGATGTGTAAAACAATAATCGAGTTTAGGGTAAAAACTAGGATTTAGATATGATGTCTATAATCGATAGAAGCGATCAAGACGAGAAGAACAGATCTAAGAAAAACACAAAACCCTAACAGAACTTGACAGAAATGTCATCCATAGGTATTACCATGACACTATAACCCAAATGTCATCCATAGGTATTACCATGACACTATAAGAAGCCCATGACCCATATGTCATCCATGGGTGTTACCATCAAACCCATGACCCATATTTCATCCATGGGTGTTACCATGACACTACCCATGGCCCATATGTCATCAATGGGTGTTACCATGATACTATAAGCAACTACCACATGACCCATGACCCATATGACATCCATGGGTGATACTATGACACTATAAGCAACTACAACTTGATCCATGACCCATATGTCATCCATGGGTGTTACCATTACACTATAAGTGACTACCACATAGACCTATGGCCCAAATGTCATCCATGGGTATTACCATGACACTAGAAGCATCCCAAGACCCATATGTCATCCATGGGCGTTACCATCACACCCATGACCCATATGTCATCCATGGGTGTTACCATGACACTACCCATGACCCATATGTCATCCATGGGTGTTACCATGACACTATAAGCAACTACCGCATGACCCATGACCCATATGTCGTCATCCATGGGTGTTACAATTACATTATAAGCAACTACCACATGGACCTATGACCCAAATGTCATCCATGGGTGTTACCTTGACACTATAAGCAGCCCATGACCCATATGTCATACATGGGTGTTACCATCACACCCATGACCCATATGTCTTCCATGGGTGTTACCATGACACTATAAGAAACTACCACATGACCCATAACCAATATGTCATCCATGGGTGTTACTGTGACACTATAAGCAACTAACACATCGACCCATGACCCATACGTCTTTTATATATAAATTTTGGTTCAAACATAACAACATAAAGATGTATAGTTTATTATTGTTTGATTCTTGTTTATAATTTTAAATTTAAATTATGGTATGAACACCTCGTTATGCTTTGTTCTTTCTTGACGTTATATACCCTTTCTATCAAGCTGGAACTACTTTAAAAATTTTGAATTACTAAATATTTAGCGCTAATTTGTACAGTTTGAATTTTTCATTAGTGGAGCTTCAAAATATTTCACAATTCCTTTCCCTCTAACCTACACACGTTAAGGCTGCATATTAAGGTAAGTTAACTTATTAGAAATAGGGTTTACATTTTCTATAATCATCTCCGGCAGGTAAGTGGCCGAAATCTTTCTACATTACGTCTGTGCAGTGACTTTGGTGATATAGGTTGTCACTCATTTAAAATTTATTTTTATTTAATTTACTATTGTCGTGATCATCGCTTCTTGTTCTCTGATCATCTTCATATATATTACCATCTTAAATTACAACTACATTGGTTTTGATTTCATAATATATGATTGCTGCACTTTAATTACATGTTAACGAAGTAGGCAATATTAATTGTATTCAATAGTATGCAGGCGTAGTAATGCCTTCATCTATAATTTATTTTTATTGTATGATTGTTCTCTACTCATCAATAGTTTATCATCTTTAATACATTGGTATTGACAATAGTTTTTTGTTTACTTTTAAGCAAGTATGATGTTGAACTTGAAACCAAAAGGAGCATCAGGTGTGAAGGCAACTAAATTCATTGCACCACAGTTGTTGAACCGCAACAGGACTTTAGTTGAAAAATTCATAAGCAGACAATTACAAGATGAAGAAGTCGACTTCCCAAAATCAGCAACCACATCCAATGCACCTATAACATCTAGCACCAAAACCCCTAAACCTAAATCATTAACACCAACCATGACTACCGCTTCCTCAGCTTCACCTAATACATCCACACCATCCTCAGCAAATACATCTAAAACTTCAGCAACTGGACCAATACCATCCTCAACGCCTACATCTACAACCAAAACTTCAGCACCTACATCATCGAAACCATCCTCAACACCAACATCCACTACCACATCATCAACACCTATATCTACTACCACAACCTCAAAAACCTTCATCGACACTACCATCCTCAACAGCTACAGTAAGTACCACATCCTCCTTACCTAAAGGAACTACCACATACTCAACATATACATCTATCCCAATACCTACCCCAGAATACACCCCATCACCAACACCTATCTCAAAATCTACCCCATCACCAACACAACCAACCGTGAATGGATCTGTTGTGGAAAATGTAGAAGGTGAAACAAATCATCTGAAGATTATGAACCAGATGGACGTTTAACTGTTCATGTTTTGAAAAAAAACGTGAGTTAGCAATAATATCTTACAACTTTTTTCTATCTATAACCTTTTGGTGTACACGTATATATGAATTCAAAACTAAAACGATCACATGATTATTTGCAGGCTCAAGCCACTAGGCATTTGTGCACACATTATTAGTCGGTCATTTTTACAAAGAGTAGATCCACAAGGGTACACTTGGGGAAAAGTAAGAAAAGAAATACGCAAATTATATTGGGAGGAGTTCCAGGTAGTTAACTATATGTGATCAATTGTTGTTTGGTAAGCATTTACATTTAAAATTATTTTTATATTGTTAATGTGTAGAAATAATGTTGTTGGGGTGAAACAATAGACTCACTGGTGAGGAAAGCTTGGGCAAGTAAAGCGGCACAAAGTTATGACCAATATTTCTACAACACGCGGAGCCCATAAAGAAACCCACATGCCTTTAAACCAGTTCATATTGCACAAGAAGTCTAGAACTCCTAGCAAGTAAAATGGAATACAGATGAATACAAGCTAAAATCTGAGAAGAACAAGAAAAATAGGCATAACGGTGTGGCTGATGGAGTAGCACAACCTATCCATAACGTTGGTATCCGCAAATCATTTGAAGATAGCTTCTGATTTGGTAATTTTTTAATGGTACATCAATGTTTATTATTTATGTGTATATTTGACATTTATGGTATTTATGCAGAAGAGGAAATTAGGACGTGATACACCCCATAGTGAATTGTTCCTGTGTACAGACACGAAGAATCACGGTGGAGTCACTTTCACAAATGAAAATGATAGACAAACTCATGTAATATTCATTTCAGTGCAATTAAACTTTTATATTGTAGCAAGTCCATAATGTCATTCATAACTTTGATATCTTTTAACTTATATTATTTTTATTTTGTAGATGGCCTATACAGAAAAACGGGAAGAGTTGGAAGCTGAAGGTGCTAAATTTGAGGATGAAAACTATTTTATGATGTTGTTGGTGGTCATGACAAAAAAAAAAGAAGACTTTATGGATTAGACTTTTTTGCAAAGGTGGTTCCCAATATTAACGGTAAAACGGATGTATCTTACATTCCGGAAAAAAAATGATGAAATGGAAGAAATGAGGGAGCTTGTTGCTAAACTAAACGAGCAAAACGAAGAGCTTAAAAAATATTGAAGGCCCAAGAAGAACAAAACAATGCAAGGGTCGGGGAACTTGAAAAACAACTTATAACGGCAATGGATCTTATTAATGTCATTACAAAACAACAACACTAGTAGGTCATAAATTGTTGATATGTTTATTGCAAAATATTTATTTTAGATTAGTCGCTTTCCATTTTTCATGTAATAAATAATTATTGTATTATTTTATGATATAATGTTATTTGATTATTTTGTTATTTTTGTTTTTTATATATTACTACAAAATAATATGGATTTAATTTATAGATCAATTATCCATCTGTCCATATGAAATCTTTGAAATGGAATCTGCTATACAATATACACCACGAAAATTTCTAGGGATTCACCACCACAAAATTTGCTAGGAAGTCATCAAACGGAAGTTTCGAGGGATTCATCAACACCAAATTTTCTAGGGATCCACAAACATGGAATTTGCTAGAGATTCAGTCCAACAGAATTTGCTAGGGAATCACCACCACGGAATTTGCAAGGGATTCATCACCACGGAATTTTCTAGGGAATCACCACCATGAAATTTACTAGAGAATCACCACCACAGAATTTACTAGGGATTCACCACCACGGAAGTTGCCAGGGAATCATCACCACAGAATTTGCTAGGGGTTAACTACAACTCAATTTCTGACGGAAGAGCTACCACAGAATTTGTGATAGTATCCTACTACAGAATACACGACGGAATACCATCTACAACGTATTTCATTTCGTTGTCACAATAGCGACAGAATGATAGTTTCCCTAGCAAACGCTCGCTACAGGGTTTTTGGGACGAAAATCAGTCGTCGCTATTCGTCTTTTGCAATGGAATTTCAACTTTTCACTACGGATTCCTTCCTTAGCAAAATTGTGTTTTTCTTGTAGTGAATACATTTGAAACAAATTAATGTATTAATAAAACGTCTATACATTTAAAAGCATATGTATACATTTTAGTATGTATATTCTTAATAACTTTTATACATCTAAAAATATATTAATACAAAACAAATAATAATAATAATAATAGGTATTTTTATATTTATATATGGTTTACACAATGTTTTTTATACGAATATATATATATATATATATATATATATATATATATATATATATATATATATATTAAATACAAATAGATATATTTTTTGATATATAAATACGTTTTTATATTTATTTGTATACAATATGTTTTTAATGAACCAAAATAAAAAAACACAAAAAATACTTAGTAATATGCACAAATTCAAGTAATATATCTTTTATACAATATAAACCGTATACATATATATTTTATATTTTTATGTACACAATATCTTTTTATATGAAATAAGTATATATTTATACATACTAAATATAAATAAATATATATGAAAACTATATAATAATAATAATAATAATAATAATAATAATATAAATAATAATAATAATAATAGGAATAATATACATAATAGCAATAATAATAATAATAATAACAATAATAATAATTAATAATAATTATAATAATATTAGTTATAATAATAATAATAATTATAATAATAATAATAATAATAAAAATAATAATCATAATATTAATAATAATAATAATAATAATAATAAGGGAAAAATGCAAAAAAGCCCAACCAATTTTACATGTATATACAAAAAAAACACTTATATTATGTTTATGTTCAGAAAAACCCATATATTAATTGTTACCATTCGAAAAAGACCAAAATACGGGGTTTTAAGAGAAAATGACAACTAAAAATCTAATGTTTCTTACATTTTTATTTTTGTTAATATGACATTGATTTTAATTTGGGATAAAAACGATTAGTTTCAAAGAGAAAAAGCAACCATATAGATAACACGATCGAGTGAAAGTAATTCAAATGTATGTCGGTTTGACATGTTTTTGCATACAATCAAAAAATATAAGGGATATGTATATCATATCATATTTTTAGCCGGTCATTTCTCTTAAGAATTTACAATTGTATTTTATTTGAAACGTAAATAATAATACAAGGGTTTTTCTAAACATAAAAATAATATAATGGTTTTTCTGCATATACATGTATAAATTGGTTGGGCTTTCTTTGCATTTTTCCCTCATAATAATAATAATAATAATCATAATAATCATAATTATCATAATAATAATAATAATAATAATAATAATAATAATAATAACAGTATGCGTTTTATAGTTATAAATAAATGTTTAGGACTTTGTACACCAGAAGGGTTGTAGCGGAGTGGGAAGGTGTTTTTAGAACATTTGGAGTCCAGTTGTAGGTGGTGGATTCGATTCTCGCTAGAAGCCAGTTTTTCTTATTTTTAACCAAAAGAATAGTCTCCCACATTATCAACCACTTTAGCATCCATGTCAGCCAGAAAAGTACAATCACAGCTGACCTGGCTTGCCATATGTCTAGGTTACGGTGACCTGAAAATCTGTTTGAAGGGTATAAATGAATAAATTAAACAAAACTTTTAGCTTTACTGGACCTAAAATTCCTCAAAGGGTAAAACGGAACATTTGATGAAAACTTAAGGGCTTTTATGTCATTAGCCCGAGATATAAATGATTTATTAATATATTATATGATTAATATATTAATTAGAAATAATAAATAGTTAATTGAGAATTAATCGGAATTAGTTTAATTATTGATTTTGGTTTATTTAGAGTTAATTAAGGGTATAAGGCTAAGAGTGCAATTGTTCAATAGTTGAACAAATGAGAAATTCTAGATCCTCCCTATGGTGGACGGTTTTAGGAGCCCTTATTAGGGTTTCTGGAAGCGTCAATTTTCTAATATGGTAAGTGATTTGAATAAGATTAAAATATTATTATTTTAATATTCAAATTAGGATTTCCTATGGCTACAAATAGGAACCTATAGAATGCTTAAAAAACCATAGACAACTCATATTGAATTTCAAAATTGCTCTACATCCTCTTTCTTTCTTTCTCTCTCTCTCTCTCTCTCTAATTTTTGATCCTAGGATTTCCTATGGTTTGGGTGTGACATAATAGAGGCTTCCACCTTATTGGAGCTAGCTTTCCCAAAGGGTTTTCAAGAGAGGTGTTTGGTTTAATTCGAATTAAGAAAAGGTAGGATTTCTTTCATGTAATTTTCGATTACATACGTTTAATTAGATTATTATTCAAAGTATGTTGCTATTATGAGAAAATCCATAGATTTCTAAGTAGCATGTACCCAAAGTTTGTTTATGTGAAATTCCATTGTACAAATCATGTTTGATTAGTTATTATTGTAACCTACTAAACCAATCATAAATTAATCTTCAGATGGTTTCGAGACTCTATAATTCACATGAAGTTTTTGGGATGTCATAATGGTGGGAATAATAGACTGGGTTGTTCCAATCCAGGTCCAGGTAGAAGTGTCCTGGATAATTTTTGGAAGTCTCCATGAGTTAGTTGAGTATTGTTGGAAATTTGGATAGATAGTTCAATGTTTTGAAATCTTATCTTAGAAGCTAATAAGAATGAAAGCATTAGTGGGTTCATGTTGGATGTTGTGAGGAGGATTGAGAAATTTCAGTTTGTAGAGTACTCTACTTGTCGAGTAGAATGGTAAGGTAGGGAATGCTGAAGATTAAATGTATAATATGTTCTTTGAGCAAGTTTCATTGGGGGTGTTATTGGATGCATTTATATTCAAAGATGATGAAGTACGTAATTAAGGCCATGATTGGTCATTGGTAACTATCTATTGGTCAAAATGTGTTTGTCTAGTTGGCAGAGATAGTGATGGTTGTTGACTAGGTCCTTGCAGGTTAATGGAATGATGGTTGTGTTCCTGCAGACCACCAATGTAATGGTCATGAGTCTTTTTAGAATAATTATAATTTTCCAAAGAAAAATTCCTAAGTAAAATAACTTGCATTTAATTACTTTTTAGAATAATTATAATTTTCCGAAGAGATAACTTTTAATGCTTCAAAATCTTTTGGGTTCATATTGGATATCAGAACTTAAGCATCGACATATTGCTGCCAAAATAGAACAATCAATTACCGCCAACAGGTCTATATGATATGTATTGATAGCATCATTCAATCTATTCATCTACATGTAATATTTTTTTGTAATTAAAACAAATATTGTTGAGCCACTTCCACCAAATATAATTAAATTAAAATTCAAATATATACACTTTCAACGTAAATGACTAATTTAATCACCTATTGTCACTGTGACATCAAGTCTCATATGTTATTAACAAACTTATCAGATGTGCAAAAGTCATATTTATTAAATTCACATTTATTAATATCCACACTTGATTTTCACCTATAAAAATATTTTGCTATTGTTCCTTATTCATGACAACATTCAAGTTAATTAACCAAAATAATGTTGAATGAAAAACCTAAATCAAAACTCTAAATTAACAAAGAAAAAATGACCTTCTCCGAACATAATTCAATTCAAATCCAAATATATACATTTTTAAGGTAAATGACTAATTAGATCACTTATCGTTATTATTATATCAAGCCACATACGTTATTAAGAAACTTATCAGATACGAAAAAGTTATATTTATTAAACTAAGGTTTATTAATATCAACACCACATTATAATCTATAAAAAAACTTATTCATGACAACATTCAAGTTAATTAACCACAATAATGTTGAATAAAAAACCTACATCAAAAATCTAAATTAACAATAAAAAATGTCTAAAGTCTATTATTTTATAAGTATATATATTTTTTCCGAACAAGTTTGTTTATCAATTAATAGATAAAGATGTGTGTTGATTCGGTGGTAGGATGGGTCAATATCTTTTGGTTTCATAAGGTGTATCAAAGCTTAAGTATGTATTGCCATCTTTTAGGTTTTCAATGAATATCAGAAGTACTAAAATCTTGCTGCCGAAATAGTATAATCGTTTACTACCCATAGGTCTATATGATATGTATTGATAATGTCATACAATCTATTTGTGAGAACAAAAATACGATGCGCAGGGACAAGGTTTGAAAACTCAAATCTTGAATTAATGCTTAAGATCAATGTCTGCTCTTAATTAATGGTTCCAGTCGAGTCTGGTAATACCAATCAAGACTTGAATGAAATATTCAACAAAATTCACAATATTAAATGAAGAACACAAGGAATATGATCAATGAGAAGATAATTAAAGAATAAGAAGAATGTTGTGAAAGATCTTGATGTGAGAGAAAAGTGAAAGTGAAGTAAATGAAGTTTTTCTATCTTTGGAGTAACAATCTGTGATATTCTTGTCATTAAAAACACTCCTTAAATAGGCTAAGGAGGTACATCGTACAAAACATAGAAACATTCCTAGGACTGGTTAATAAACAGCTACTGACAACTGATTATGAAAATGATACAAACAGATAAGTCCTATGTAACGTTACATCAAGAATAACACAAGAAACATTAAATGACACAACAGGTAACTAATCTCGGATCTTCACAGCACCTCAGACTTATCTTTATCTCGTACTCCATCTCTATCTCATACCTTTTCACATCTCGGATCTCAACACATCTCAGACTAAGCTGACCTCAGATCTTCATGACTTGTGATTGCTAGAGGTTCACTTTCAGGTTACAACAATCTCCCCCTAAGTGAACTTAGCAATCTAGTCAGCTTAGTTGGCTTCTTCCTTGATGAACACATAAGCCCTATATAGCCAATCTCGAACTTCAAGATACCACTGAAGTTGACTTATGAACTTGGACTTCACATGCTCTGGGGCTTTTGACTTTGTTGCATTTTTTATGAACTTTTAAAGAGCTTTGGAGGGGACCAGATGCTTGTCTAAGACTCAGAAGACGTCCTTCGTAAAGGTATGAAATTTATACCTTTAGATGGCGGAGAAGGAAGGCAAATTCCTATATGCAAGCCTTGCTTCACGTTCTCAAGCTTCTTGATGCACCTCCTTTGACTCTAAATCACCAAGAACACACTTTAAGGCTTTCACTCTCACTCAAGGGAGCTAGGGTTTTTGCAAGAACAACTCAGGGACTTGGGGGCTGAAAAGATAAAGGCAAATTGTCCATGATGAGGTTTAAATACTCGTCAAACCCTAAAATTAAGGGTTTCACCCAGACACTAGTACGCCCAGCGTACTAGGGCATGCCCTAGTACGCTCAACGTACACCTCCTGCCCCAAAATTTACCAACTTGCCACTAGGGGTTCTTAGGGCTAATTCCAACCAACTCCAAGGACCAAAATGACATATTTTAATACCAAATGAAGGATTTGAAAATATCTGAAAGCCTAGGATGTTATAGTTTATGAGAACTATTCCTAAACAACGAATTTGGACAAGATTGATCATCCTAATAACTAATACTTTCAAAGGTTTTATAGCAGTAGACTTTAGTGGATAAGGCTATAGACATTATTCAATATCAATTGTCATTATAGTTTGTTTCAGTAATCCTTAGAAAAAATTACCTTAATAAAATTATTTAATTAGGTTAGGATCCATACTTGGCTTGATGATGTGTAAAGGGATATCGTAAACACATCATAAAGTTATTTAGGTAGGTAAAGTCCTTTGCCAATTTCGATCACCATGAAATTCTTAGATCTTTGAGATTCATTGACTATCAATGGCATGTTGATCTTGTTGGATTAGGTGTCTAAGCCCATAACTATTATTGGTATGTACTCGACCCGAGAGTAGCATGGTCTATTTGGGTTGCATAACACCAGGACAATTTGTTAGGATGGACTCTTGAGAGAAAGGTTATATATGATTTATTAATATATTATAAGTTCTAATAACTTAATATAAGATCATATGTTTTAATTAGTATTGATCAAGAATTGATTTGGAATTAAATTAGCGATCAAAAGAGACTAATTAAATCTATGGGGACTAATTATGGTAATTACTTATATTTATATGTGTTGGGCTTATGATCCATGTTGGAACAAGTTTATGTATGGATACATAAAGAGTTGGGCCACATGAACCATGGATCATAAAAACCATGTGTATGGATTTGGGTTATATCCATGACTCTTGAAATCCCACATATAAATATGTAGTCCATTGCCAAAAAACGCCACTAGACGTTCTTGGAGTTCTTGAAGGTGTTTTTGGTGTATGGAATTCTCTCTCAAGAGTCACCTTTATCCTAGGTGAGTTGTGATTACAAGCATGCACACTATATTTACCTATGGTCCTTTCTTTTGTGAAATAGATAAATTGAACACGACTCCAATGATGCTCATTTCACAATCCCAATCCCTTTTGTAAATGTAAGAATACCAAACTCTTGCCTTTTACTGTAATCTGTTAGATTCTAAACTTATATGCAATGATTCTCTTGAAATGACTATGCACAAAAGTCACAAAGACTTGTCAACAGACATTACAAAGTATTCCAATGGATATCAATTCCATGGAAACGAAGTCTCATATTCAAAGTACATTCCTTCGAACATCCTTCTTTGCATTAAGTTTTCTAATCTTACACAGATTCAGAGAATAACTTCCACTTATGGAAACAATTCCATATTACCATTTGGACCATCACTTCTGAACAAGAGTTGCCTCTTTTCAGAATATGTCAATATGGTCCTTTCCAAAGTTTAACACTATACTTCCAATTTTCCACGAGCAACCAATCTTTGGTAACCCTCAGATTGTCCTCGACAATTGCTTAATCATTTTAGTCATTTCCGGTTCTATTCCTTTTTCCCTCTTAATGCCCTAAGCATTTGGAAAATTTAGAATGGATGTAATCGATCCTATACCCGAAGCATATGGGACACGATTCATGCTATAAAAAATTTTATTTTCCATGTTCTCACAATTCGAACTATGAAGGGGGATGCCGTAATCATAATCGAATTTTGAGAACGCCACATATATCGAATTTCCTTATGTTGAACCATTCCAACATAACATTCATATATATCCTTGACTGAAGTTGATTAAAATCTCAATCTAAGCTTGTAGAATTGGAATGAAGTATAAAATCCTCTCCCTTAATTATAGCAAAACAACTTTTCAAAGCGAATTGAAACTTTTGTTTTCTATAATGAACATTGCTAACTTGAAACACTTATCATAATTATCATGCTCCCACTAACATGATGATTATTAGCATAACACTTATGCTCCCACTAGCTTTGACATGTACTCAGAAATCAGCTGGACTTCTAGAAATCAATATTTTATTGAATTTCTTACCAAAGTTCAGATTTCTTATACAAGATGCTTTGATAAGACTTTATCAAAATCATACACCCTTCCTTAGATGGCTCACATGCGTGTCTAAACAATTATGAAGAGGGGTGTCGTAATCATAATGTTTAGACCTTCTGCCATTCTCACAAGTCCATGCTAGTGTGTCGGTTAACCACACGCGCTCCACTAATGACTTTGAGAATGCAAATATCACAATTGCTATCTACTTATAATCTACTTAGTGAAAGAGTTTCCTCACCATCATTTTCATGAATCGGAGAGAAACCTTATGACACTTAGATTTTTTTATGGTGTAAGTGTTCCTATCCATGCGAATTTGTCAAAACCATAATCATAAGACAAGGTTAGTGACAAATCCAAATTTATATGGACTGAACTGGCCCGATCTCATTTTCTTGCCACTTGGTAACGCAGGGCCTACCATTGCTTCTAGGTTGTTATGCAAACAATTGAGAACTCATAGAACTCACAAGCATAGTCAACTTTTAACTGGAATAGACACAGAAATAAGAATATGTCAACACGATAGGTTACAAACCTCAAGTCGTGGGCTAGTGATTAACAATACTCTTGATTAGTTCTTGAAACTATCTCAATATCTTTTAAGACTCCCACTAACTTCTTGACATATAAGATTATCTTGTCAAGAACCATTCCTTGACAAAATAAATATTCAAGAGTTAGTGCAGATTCTTATCAAGATAAACACTTCTCACAATTGGTCTTAGTTGGTCTCTGTTTTATCCAAAACATCACAACTTACCAACTTCAAATGTACAAGAGTAAGAAACATGTTACTCTACATTTGATAAGTGTTATAAACCTTTCTTAAAATTATGTCACTCAAGTTACAATCTTAGAGTATGACTCTAAGACTTGTTTTGGAACGAAGTATGATTTATCTTTTGATATGACCATTTCCACAGTTCATGATTCCTCTCCTTAGCCAAACAAATGCACTAAGGTGTCTTTAGAGGATCAATTGTGATATGGTTTTATAATCACTAAGATAATCATAATACAAGATACTCAAGTACTCTCCCATCTCTTTAGATTGGAGAAACTTTTACCTTTCTGCCTTATTCGATTCTTCTTATTCGTCCTACCATACATTGAAACTTTTCCAGTGTTTCAGAATTACATTTAAACTTGTAAGTATAACCATATTTACAAAAGTTTAGTAAATCATAACGAATAATCTTATCGATTTTGTGGTGGACCTGACCAGCGCACAACCAAGTGTACCCAATCTTTTAGTCCTTCACTTTGACTCACGCATGCATGTGAGCAAGGACTTAGTCTTAATTTCCCAAAGATAAAAAATTCTCATTCATCATACAATACAAGTTTCATGATTCCAAGTTTCTATCCAACTTAAACGTGGGTGATGAGAATCTTTCCTTATTTGGAAAATTGTGGCACTACCACAAACAAAAGAATCAAATCCATTTTCCAATATTGCTATCAATGAATAAACAACAAATTTTCATCGTAAGGATACTTAAAATAAATAAAATCAAAACTTTTCTTTTATTTTAAAACTTGCGGAAAAACTTATCCTTACGATGTAAATACATATGAAAACATGTTGATATCTATTCCTAAGCAATCTATCACAACTCTTTAAACAACAGCTCAAAATTCTGATCATCGAATCATGCGATCGAAATCCATCTTCGCGATTAGAATCAACTTACTATTCTTTAAGCTTCCTCTCTTTTCTTTGATTCTTAAAACTTCAACATGTGACCCAGTCACATCATGTAATAAGAATCTCCAAATAGGAACTTAACAGAGTTAGATAGTGGACTTTACCTGAAGTAGAGTCAAAACTTTTTGACTTTACCATCCTTATGATCTTTCAGGTAAAATGGGCAGCTTCACAACCAATGTCCCTTCTTTTGGCAAAAGAAACATACATACTCTTTGGAAATGGTACACTTGATTGTCCAGACTTAGCCTTTCTCTTTACCATTGAGTCAAACGACTTGACCATGGCCGATCCCTTTCCATTGGGAAGAGAAAGTTTTTCTGGACTTTCAATGTTACCATTACCAATGTCCATGTAAGCATGGGAAGTAGATCTTTCAATCAAATTTGATTTACCATTGCTCCAAATCATTGCTGATTCAGTAGCATCGAGCAAATATGTTAGATCATTAAGGGTCATGTCATGGTCTGTCACATAACAGTCCTTAAAGAACTCACTATATGACTTGGGAAGTGATTGAATAACCCAGTTAACAGTCAACTTCCTTGAGACTTTGACACCCAACTCTCCCGGCTTGCCAATATGTGACTTAATCTTCAAGATGTAAGCATATATAGACTTTGCTTGCCAAATAGGGATTGAGTGGCCTTGAACTTGTGGGTCAGGGAGAATTATTGGAGGAGGTGGAGGAAGGAAAGCTCTATCCAAAAGGATGAGGAAGACCATAGTTGTCTGAACTTAGACATCTATGAGGGAGAAATTCAAGTTTCAGTTGATTTAAGTCCTTAACATAACACCCAATATGAAATATTAAGGCTAGGACCCAACAAACTATTTTATAACTTGGAAGAGGGATGTCGTAATCCAAGCTACAAAATATTTGAAGGTAGGTAAATGACGATTTACCAATTTCCACCATGAAAAACAAAATAAATTATTAAGTTTTAATTGGATTGAAACTCCTAGATCTTTTGAGATTCATTGAACCTTCAATGGCATGTTTAAATCTCGATTGTGCCCTCTCAAGTTTGTGACTGGGATGCCGAGGATCACAAACAAGGTGTGAATAACCATGCAAATTGACTTGGTACCCTTAATTTTATCACCCAATCGATGTGCCGGTTAACCACACGCACTCCACCGATCTATGATAAAACTTAAGTCACCCTTTGCCACACATTTCCAGTCCCAAGTTAGTGTGTCGGTTAACCACACGCGCTCCACTAACGACTTAACAAGGGTGCAAAGTGTAATTTCATGGGTTAGCACCAAATTCACATTTTCCTAAGTAACTAAGATTGGGAATTTATAAGTGTTTAGTTACTTAGTATTTATCATTATACTTTTAATGAAAGGAGAATTAGAGTCCTATCCAACCCGTTCGGCTAACGACCCTCCACCAGTCAAGGAAGCGGTGGGTGAGAGTGGACACCCATTAAACTGTCATTTTATAGGCAGTAACCTTATACCCCCCTTAGAGACCGACTTCGTGAATGAGGCCTACTAACGGTAAGATTGACTTTATCTTATACATATATATAACCATTAACTTTTAATATTATAATAGTATAAGGTTGAATTTTAAACTTTTAAAATTCTAAGGTTTAATTTGGAATTAAAGTATACATGGGGAGGTAACTTTGCAAATTCCAAAACTTGAGGGCAAGTATTGAATCTTTTCAAACTCTTGGATTTTTCATAACTTATGAGTTTAATTAAAGTTTTAAAAACTTTAATGAAGAGACTCTTGAACATCCATAACTTGAGGACAAGTTATGAAGTCCATAAAACTATTTATGAGAAAAAGACTCTTCATTTTGTAACCTATGACACTTTTATGAGTTTAAGATTCATAAATGTGACTTTTCATATAACTTGAGGACAAGTTACAAAAACACATTTTATCAACTACTCTTAGATCAATTTGGATTGAAAACAACTAACACATAATTTTTCCATTAATCTAAATTAACTCATAAAACAAGGCGACACAAAAAACTTTAGGTAATCCATAACTTGAGGACAAGTTATGGAGTCCATACAATTTCATTAAGATCAAGAATTACACTAACAAACAATTTGCATATAATTCCTATGATCTACCAAAACTCATAAGCATGAACAATCCACATCAACAATTTTCAAGAATCATATAAACATATATAAAACTTGAAACTTTGATAATGACTTTGAAATTGGTTTACCATAATCATTACCACATCAAAAACAGGTTTTATAAGTCCAAAACAGTTAAAGGTAATGATTCTAAACAAATTCCAGCACCAAAACTCGAAAATCTGCACTCAGGAGCACCAGCTCGTCGAGTGCATGAACTGACTCGGCGAGTTGGTTGAAGATACACATGAACTCATCGAGTTTCTTCATGGACTCGGCGAGTCCACTGTCCAGTGAGCAGTTTTTTGACATTTTCAGCAAACATCATCAAGTATAATTGAAAACAAGCCTAGGCTCTGATACCACTGTTGGGTTTTGAGCATTCTAACACTCCTAAGGTGTTCATGCAACCCTAAATACTTTGGATCTAGGTTTTCACTGATTATACATGCAATAGAGTTTCCAAGATATTAAACCTATAACTAGAATACAATTGTCATATACCAATCAAGAATCTAGTTAGGATAACATACCTTATGGTGGTGATTGAAGTCTTGATGTATCTAGCCTTAAGAGCTTAGCCCCAATAGTGTGAAAGCCTCAAGTGAAATCACAACACATCATGGACAAAGAAGGAAATTGAGAGAGAATCTCCATGCATCCAAAACCACCATGAACTCCAAGAATTCACTTGCTACGATTTTGGGCAATGAAGTATGTATTTATATGTGGGATTTCTAGGGTCATTGATATAACCCAAATCCATACTCATGGGTCTTATGATCCATGGTTGATGTGGCCCAACTCTTTATGTAACCATACATAAACTTGGTCCAACATGGATCATAAGCCCAACACACATAAATATAACTAATTAACATAATTAGTCCCCATAGATTTAATTAGTCTCCTTTTGATCACCAAATCAATTCTAAATTAATTCTTGATCAATACTAATTAAAACCATATGATTTCATATTAATATATTAGTACTTATAATATATTAATAAATCACATATAACCTTCTCTCAAGAGTCCATCCTAACAAATTGTCCTCATGATATGCAACCCAAATGGACCATGCTACTCTCGGGTCAAGTACATACCAATAATAGTTATGGGCTTAGACATCTAATCCAACAGTTTAACGGTGTCCACTCTCACCCACCGCTTCCTTGACTGGTGGAGGTTCGTTAGCCGAACGGGTTTGACATGACATGAATTCTCCCTTCATTAAAAGTATGATGATAAATACTAAGTAACTAAACACTTATAAATTCCCAATCTTGGTTACTTTGGAAAATGTGAATTTGGTGCTAACCCATGAAATTACACTTTGTACCTTACCAAGTCGTTGGTGGAGCGTGTGTGGGTAACCGGCACACTAACATGGACTAGTAAGAGTGGCAAAGGGTGACTTAATGTTTATCATAGATTGGTCGAGCGCGTGTGGGTACCGGCACACCGATTAGGTGATAAAAATTAAGGGTACCAAGTAAATTTGCATGGTATTCACACCTTGTTTATGATCCTCAACATCCCAGTCACAAACTTGAGAGGACACAATCGAGATTTAAATATGCCATTGAAAAGTTCAATGAATCTCAAAAGATCTAGGAGTTTCAAACCAATTAAAACCTATTACCTATTTTGTTTTTCATGGTGGAAATTAATGAATCATCATTCGCCTACCTTCAAATGTTTTATAGCTTGGATTACGGCATCCCTCTTCCAAGTTATAAAATGTTGTGTTGGGTCCTAGCCTTAATATTTCATATTGGGTGTTATATTAAGGACTTAAATCAACTAACTTGAATATCTCCCATTTTAGATGTCTGGTTCAGACTACTATGATCATCCCAAATCCCTTGGAACAAGCTTTCCTAATGAAGATGATGTCCCGTGGTTGGATCATGGAAATCATACTTCAATTCCTCCACCTCCTCTAATTATTCTCCCTAACCCATAAGTTCTTGAAAAGTTCAAGGTCACTCAAGCCCTATTGGCAAGCAAAGTCTATGTGTGCTCACATCTTGGAGATGAAGTCACATATTGACAAGCCGGGAGAGTTGGGTGTCAAAGTCTTGAGGAAGTTGGTTGTTGACTAGGTTCTTCAATCACTTTCTAAGTCACATAGTAAGTTCCTTTAGGACTACTATATGACAGACCATGACATGACCCTTAATGATCTTACCTATTTGATTGATGCTGCTGAATCAGCAATGATTTGGAGCACTGGTAAAGCAAATTTGATTGGAAGATCGAATTCCTAAACTTCCATGGACATTGATAATGGTAACATTGGAAATCCAGAAAAGCTTTTTCTTCCCAATGGAAAGGGATGGGCCATAGTCAACTCGGTTGACCAAATGGTATAGAGAAAGGCTAAGTCTGAGATAGTCCTGTGTACCATTCCCAAAGAGTCCATATGTTTCTATTTCCAAAGGAAGGGGCATTGGTTGCGAAGCTGCCCTATTTACCTAGAAGATCATAAGGATGGTAAAGTCAAAAAGTTTGACTCTACCTCGGGTAAAGTCCACTATCTAACTCTACTAAGTTCCTATTTGGAGATTCTTATTACATGACGTGACTAGGTCGTATGTTGATGTTTTAAGAATCAAAGAAAAGAGGAAGCTTAAAGGAAGAATATGCTGATTATGATCGCGAAGATGGTTTTCGATCGTATGGTTCGGTGATCAGAATTTTGAGCTGTTGCTTAAGAGTTGTGATAGATTGCCTGAATAAATAACAACATTGTTTTCATATGCATTTGCATTGTAAGGATAAGTTTTTTCCGCAAGTTTTAAAATAAAAGGAAAAAAAAATTAATTTTATTTATTTTAAATATCCTTACAATGGCATTTGTGAAAAAGTGTTGATTATATGATTCCATTGATAGCAACATTGGAAAATGGAGTTGATTCTTTCGTTTGTGGTAGTGTCATAATTACCAAATAAGGAAAGATTCTCATCACCCAACTTTCAGTTGGATAGAAACTTGGAATCATGCAACTTGTATTGTATGATGAATGAGAATTTTCATCTTTGGGAAATTAAGACTGATTCTTTGATCACACGTATATGTGAGTCAAGTGAAGGATTAGGGGATCGGGTACACTTGAGTGTGTGCTGGTCAGGTCCACCATAGATAACGATAATACTATTCGTCATTATTTACTAAAGTTTAGTAAATATGGTTATGCTTACAAGTTTAAGTGTAATTCTGAAACATTGGAAAAGTTTCAATGTAAGGCAGAACGAATGAGAAGAATCAAATTAGGCAGAAAGATAAAAGTTTCTCCAATCTGAAAAGATGGGAGAGTACATGAGTATCTTGTTTTATGATTATCTTAGTGATTATGAAACCATATCACAATTGATTCTCTAAGGACATCTTAGTGCATTTGTTTGGCTAAGAAGAGGAATCGTGAATTGTTGAAATAGTTAAAATCAAGAAGATGAATCATACTTCGTTCCAAAACAAGTCTTAGAGTATTACTCCAAGATTGTAACTTGAGTGACACAATATTAAGAAGGTTTATAACACTTATCAAATGTAGAGTAAAATGTTTTCTACTCTTGTACATTTGAAATTGGTAAGTTGTGATGTTTTTGGATAAAACAAAGACCAACTAAGACCAATTGAGTGAAGTGTTTATCTTGATAAGAATCCGCACTAACTCTTGAAAATTTGTTTTGTCAAGGAATGGTTCTTGACAAGAGAATCATATATGCCAAGAGGTCAGTGGGAGTCTTAAAGATCTTGAGACGTTTCAAGAACTAATCAAGAATAAAACCTGTTGTTTATCACTAGCACACGACTTGAAGTTTGTAACCTATCGTATTGACATATTCTTATTTCTGTGCCCATTCCAGTTAAAGTTGGCTATGCATATGAGTTCTATAAGTTCTCAGTTGTCTGCATAACTACTTGGAAGCAATGGTAGACCCTTGTGCTGCCAAGTGGCAAGAAGTTAAAATTGCACAAGTTCAGTCCATATGAGTTTGGATTTGTCACTAACCTCCTCTTGTGGTTATGAAAAATTTATATGGATAGGAACACACACACCATAAAATCTAAGTGTCATAAGTTTTCTCTCCGATTCATGAAAATGATGGTGAGGAAACGCTTTCACTAAGTAGATTTAAGTAGATAGCAATTGTGAGATTTACATTCTCAAAGTCGTTAGTGGAGCGTGTGTGGTTAACCGGCACACTAACATGGACTTGTGAGAAATGGCAAAGGTCTAAACAATTGAGACTATGATTACGGCATCCCTTTTCATAGTTATAAAATTGTTTAGACACACATATGAGCTATCTAAGGAAAATGTGTATGATTTTGAGAAAGTCATATCAAAGCATCTCGTATCAGAAATCTGAACTTTGGAAAGAAAATCAATAAAGTATTGATTTCTAGAAGTCCAGCTGATTTCTGAGTACATGTCAAAAATAGTGGGAGCATAATTGTTATGCTAATAATTATCATGTTAGTTGGAGCATGATAATTATGATAAGTGTTGCAAGTTAACAATGTTAATTATAGAAAACAAAAGTTTCACTTGGGAAAAGTTGTTTTGCTATAATTAAGGGAGAGAAAATTATACTTCATTTCAATTCTAAAAGCTTAGATTGAGATTTTAATCAAATTTAGTCAAGTATATATATGAATGTTATGTTAGAATGGTTCAACATAAGGAAATTCTATATATATTGCGTGCTCAAAATTCGATTATGATTACGACATCCCTCTTCATAGTCTAATTATGAAAACATAGCAAATAATAAAAAAATATTGTAGCAAAAGACTGGTCTAGGATCATGTCTTTATGTGAGACATCATGAATCGTGTCCCATATGCTTCGGATATAGGATCGATTACATGTGCTATAATATTTATCCTTTCTAAATTTTCCAAATGCCTAGGGCATTAAGAGGGGAAAAGGTATAGAATTGGATATGACTAAAACGATTAAGCAATTGTCGAGGACAATCTGAGGTTTACCAAAGATTGGTTGCTCATGGACAGTTGGAAGTATGGTGTAAATTTTTGGAAGGACCATATTGACACATTCTGAAAGGAGGCAACTCTTGTTCAGAAGTAATAGTCAAAATGGGAATGTGGAAATGTTTCCACAGGTGGAAGTTTTTCATTAAATTTGTGTAACGTTAGGAAACTTAATGCAAGAAGGATGTTCAAAGGAATGTACTTTGAATTTGAGACTTCGTTTCCATGGAATTGATCTCCATTGGAATACTCTGTAATGTCTGTTGACAAGTCTTTGTGACTTTGTGCATAGTCATTACAAAAGGATCAATGCATACAAGTTTGGAATCTAACAGATTTCGGTAAATGGCAGGAATTTGGAATTCTTACATTTACGATAAGGATTTGGCATTGTGAAATGAGAATCATTGGAATTATGTTCAATTGATCTATTCCACAAAATAAGGATCATAGACAAACATAGTGTGCATGCTTGGAGTATGGCATAACTATTGTTTGGACAAACATAGTGTGCATGCTTGGAGCATGGCATGACTATTGTTTTGATTCAAGTATAAAGTTGATTATTCGAAACATTATACAATGAATAATGAGTAATCAATATGGTGTTTAAATAAAAGGTGTTTTATTTACTCTCAAAAGTGCTTGGGACCATATAGGATTAGTATTATTCTTGTGTTTCCCTTTTCATGTTTTGACTTCCCGAATAACTAGGTTATTCAAACTCTCCACAGTCAATCATACTTTGGAAGTAGGTATGAATCAAGATTGTCATGAATGGGTCTGTAGTTTGTCTAGGTGGCCTAGACATAGCTGCAAGTATTCATGAGTGCTCCTGGAATGAGATTCGAGTATTGGATTAAACCCATGCTTATTTGAATCACTTCATGGATTTTATCACGAGTGATCATGAGACGGTAATATCTTATATTCTTCAAACCAAGAGATATGAGTTGCAGTCTACAAGTCGGTTACATATTAATTATGTGAAAACGCACCATTAACTTGGAGTTATAAAACACATTTTTGTGTGTGATTTGATAAGTATATAGAGCAAGCATATGAGTCGAAGTTTATCCATTCCTTTTACCCTTAGAGGGATAAAAGCGATATCTGTGGGCCCCTCGATGATTTAGTGATGACAAACGTAAGTGCTCGGCCGGGCCTGGACTGATTTGATTTGTTCAATTAGTTAGTCGTCATAAATCGAAAATCGGGAAACAACAGATGGACAGAGAGAATGATTAAAATCCATGTCTCAGTGCATATGATATCTAGAATGGAGGAATATATGATCCCTTATCTAATGGACACGTCATTGAGTAGGTCAGAGTTCGACAGCGGCTTTTAAGAGCTACGATTGCTAGTCGGGATCTTGGAGTCATATGCAATAATAGTTTTAGACTTATCCAAGTGGGAGACTGTTGGATTAGGTGTCTAAGCCCATAACTATTATTGGTATGTACTCGACCCGAGAGTAGCAAGGTCAATTTGGGTTGCATAACACCAGGACAATTTGTTAGGATGGACTCTTGAGAGAAAGGTTATATATGATTTATTAATATATTATTAGTTCTAATATATTAATATAAGATCATATGTTTTAATTAGTATTGATCAAGAATTGATTTGGAATTAAATTAGTGATCAAAAGAGACTAATTAAATCTATGGGGACTAATTATGGTAATTAGTTATATTTATATGTGTTGGGCTTATGATCCATGTTGGAACAAGTTTATGTATGG
This sequence comes from Lactuca virosa, assembly GCF_052849685.1. NCBI lineage: Eukaryota > Viridiplantae > Streptophyta > Magnoliopsida > Asterales > Asteraceae > Lactuca > Lactuca virosa. The sequence continues at coordinate 117,204,779 of NC_136431.1, forward strand.
ATACATAAAGAGTTGGGCCACATGAACCATGGATCATAAAACCCATGGGTATGGATTTGGGTTATATCCATGACTCTTGAAATCCCACATATAAATATGTAGTCCATTGCCTAAAAACGCCACTAGAAGTTCTTGGAGTTCTTGAAGGTGTTTTTGGTGCATGGAATTCTCTCTAAAGAGTCACCTTTATCCTAGGTGAGTTGTGATTCCGTTTGAGGTGCAACACTTGGGGCACTAAGTTCTTAAAGGCCAAAAGTCTTTCTAGCAACACCAAATACATCAAGACTTCAAGCTACACAAATGTATGTTACTCTAACTAAGCATCTTGTATTGTTTATGTCAAATTACATGCTAGTTATAGGTTTAATACCTTGGAAACCATTTGCATGTATAATTAGTGAAAACATAGATCCAAGGTATTTAGGGTTATATGTGCACTAGGGGTGAGCAAGAACCGAACCGAAAACCGAAACCGCGACAAAAACCGCATTTACCGCTACCGCAAAACCGCAAAATACCGCAAAATACCGAAACCGCAAAAACCGCAACCGCAAAGCATGGTGCGGTACAATTTTAGCTTGAAAAACCGTGCAAATTTACCGAAACCGCACCGCAAAATTTATTATATAATTAAATTATATATATAATTATATATTTGATAATTTAATAAAATTAAAGTGTATATATATGTGTGTTTATTTATTTACAATTGGAGAAAAGAAAATAGAGGGAAATCTGAAAAGAAATTGGGACATTGGAGGGAACAAAATTACCACTTCAAAAGAAATCTAAAACAAAAAGTATCTATCCTTTTCAGCCCTCAAAATCTAACCCTAAAATCACGTATACGGGCACTCTCCTTTTCTCTTCCAGCTGACATCCAAAATTGATATAATCAAATTTCCTCTGTGTTCTCTTCTCTCGATCGTTGTCATCGAATTCGAGTTGTCGACCCCTCATAGCTTCGTTCGCACCAGCAATACTAGACAGCGAGCTAGCGACCTGCACTTTGAATCCAACGACTTGCTCACCAGCGACCTGCACCTCGATATCCGACGTATCTAACAGACACTCTGAATCTAGGTAAGATTAATTTTTTTGCTGACTCGATGCACAACTATTCTGAATCTGTTCGCATGATCACATTTAGTCGAACTTGAATCCAATGACTTGCTCACCAGCGACCTGTTTTCATTTGTTGCCGATGTATCTTACTTCTCTACATTCTTTGGTTTTATCTTTAAGTATCACCGTCTCAATTTAACTTTATTTCTCTCTCTTATTAAATTAGAAATTGCAATGCATATGATTATAGGAAGCAGGTCACAGTCTATGTATGCTATCTAGAAATTACTATGACACTAGTTTGAAAAGGAAAACAATAGGTGATGGGTTAATACAGACATACAAATCGGAAATCATAAGTTACTCTCATGTTTCTTTTCTTTTTTGTTTTAAACATTTTCTGTATATTATTTTGATTTCATAATTTATTTAGGTTATATGTTATCTTGTACGTGGCATTATTTGCTTGTAATTTGGTTAGTAATTAATATGGATTGGTGATTGTAAGATCGATTGTGATGATTAATTTTATTTTTAGGTATAATGTTAAAGGTTTTTAAAATATGTTTGATTTTTGTTGTTAAGTTTAATAAAATATTTTTCTTAGATGGTACTACCCGATAACCAATTTTATCCGTTTATTTTCTGGTCTTATCTAAGTCGGACACCATTGATTTTAAATTCTTGATTCGCCACTGCTAATTACAGTGTATGTTTGTTGTTTTAGAATGGCTACAAATGAAGGTGTAATAGATGTAGGTGATCAAAATGATGAAGTTGAAGTCCCTGTAGAAGAAAATAAGCCAAAGTTGAAGTCGGTTGTTTGACAACATTTTCCATACAAGAAAGGTGCTAAAAAGTCAAAATGCAAATATTGTAAAAAGGTTTTAGCTTGTGGAACTACAGATAATGGTACCTCCGGGTTACTGAGTCATCTAAGAAATTCTTGTGTAAGATCACCCCTTTATAAAAAGGAAAAAAATGATTCAAAAAATCAGTCAACCTTAAACTTCAAGCCCAAAGAGACAGAGGGAGGTGGGTCTTTGGCTAAGCATTCCTTTAGCCAAGAGAAGGGTAGACTAGGCATTGCTAAAATGTATGTTCATATTTCAAATATACTAATATATATATATATATATATATATATATATATATATATATATATATATATATATATATATATATATATATATATATATATATATATATTCTGCTTTTTTTTCTTCTAGGAAACACTAGTGGAAAATGATGGATTTTGGCAAAGTTGTGGAAGTTGTGGGTGGAATTTGGCAACAGATGTCTATTGTCTGATCGATAGTTGGAAAGTGAAAAACTGAAAAAACTTTATATTTGTTCTTTAATCTGTTTCAAGTTTATCGAATTTTAGTCAATCTAGTGGCTAATGTTGTTGACTTGTTTAAACTTGTAATTTCTACTTTGACTTGTTGCAATTTGTGCCATTTAAATGGCTATTGGCCTACTGCCATCGTTTATTAGTAAATGATATTATTGGCTTATAAGATGCTAAATGAATATGGTTATTTACTTATTTTAGACATTTGAATTTTCCTAGTTTTGGGCCATTATAGTAATTTTCGGTTTAAAACCGAAACCGCACCATTACAAACCGCAACCGCAAATAAAACCGCAAAAACCGTACCGCAATAAAACCGCACCTAGCAGTTTTACATAAAGAAAAACCGCACCTAGCGGCATGAGTTGCGGTTTTAGGCTAAAACCGCACCATACCGCACTATGCTCACCCCTAATGTGCACCATAGGATGTTGTAGTATACTAAAACCCTTCAGATCTCAGATTATGTTTATCTCACATTCAAAAGACGGGGTCATTGCTAATCACTAAACAGATGGTGAATTATCCATACAAAATTGCATGGTCCTCGGCTCAAGTTACATTTGAGATTCGCGAGTTCCACATCATTCTCTACTTATACTCTTAAATTGACGTGCCGGTTAACTACACGAGCTCCATCAACAAGTTATAAAGATAATGTGCAACGTTTATGGATAACATAAGATTCACATTAGACAGATTGTGAATTAACCATGCAAAATCGCATGGTCCCCAGCTCAAGTTACGATTGAGATTCGCGAGTTCCATATCATTCTCAACTATACTCTAGATTGAAGTGGCGGTTAACCACACGAGCTCCATCAAAAGAATATAAAGAAAATGTGAAATTTTCACGAATAACATAAGATTCACATTCTATTAATAAAACAGGATTTTTTTTTATATTTGTATAGATAATAGTTTTATATTGACCATTATCACTATCAAACCCTTTCGGTACTCCATTCTCAAAATGCAATAGGGCAATGAGGGTCGTAAGCGCGAAGCATATTAAAGACCGACCTCATTAGGACTCATAGAGATCTCCTTAAACCCTTACATGGTAAGATTGACAATATCAATATTTAAAACATGTGAGGGTGCATGTTGTAACTTTCTTATACATATAGTAGATACAATTCTAATATATATAAAAGGGGTATATTTAAAGCTCATTAGATTAGTTGTCTATTATTAATTTTAATTAATTACGAAGACGCAATTTTTTATTTGGTAATTATATATATTAAAAATAATCTTTAAGTCTGAAATAAAATAAAAAGAGAAACCCTAATCTGGGTGGCTCACGTCTTGACCATAATGTCGTCACGTCGTGAGCTGCGACACAGGTTTCTGGGTTTCGAATTTTTCTTCTTCTTTTCAATTTCAAAGAAGCATTTATAGAAAATATGGTTTAAGGGTGCTACTAATTATGAATCAATGGCTCTGATACCATTGTTGTGTTTTCTATGCATCATACACTTAAACTATGTAGCGAAAAAATCAAACTATGATATACCTAAGTGTACATGCAACCTAGGATCTATGGCTTCATACTAATTACGGCTACCCTATTAAACATAAAAACATAAAGAAGGAAAAAACATACCTCTTATGTAGCCCTTGATCTCCATGCTTGAGATCATGATCTTGTCCTCCTCGCAGTTGCTTGGATGAAAGGACCCAAACCATAATCCCTTTAATGGTATCACACCCAATGACACCAAAGAGTGGAATAAAAATAACTAGGAGAATGGTTAATTTCCCAAACCCTAAGAGGGTTACAAATCGTCCCTATGGGGGGGGGGGGAAGAAGGATTGGTGAAACTTCAAGACAAGGTGCAAGGAAGAATGAAATCCCTAAGGCTCTATTTATAGCCTTGGATCCCTTCCTATGTTTAGTACTCATTCCCATGTGGGATACAAGGCATAGAAAGAAATTCACTCCTTTCCCATGTGGGATGAAGTGATTTTCATCCAACCCTAATTCTATAAGGGTTCTAGAACATTCCTGATTAACTAACTATCGATTAATGAATACTCAACCCTTTATTTAAATAAGCTGTTAATTAATTCCCAAAATATTTTCCAATTGGTTTCTACTTAATTATTAACTATAATAATTAACAAACTAATCTCTCCTTTATTTATTCTACTTAATTTGGGTCTTGAGGGCAACCCACAAGGACCCTGCTATTATTAGAAATATTACCAATAACTAATGACATTGGACACTCTTTCCAACAATAGATCCCTCAAAACTCTCTATTTCTTGCAAAGTTTGATAAATTTGGTCTCAACTCTTCCAATGGATTTTTTCGAGTTCTATTCAAACCAAGCAAAATTTCCCAAACTTTATCTTACCCATTATCGAAGAATGAAAATTTTCATCTCCACATTGGTGCTTTTTAGCACCATCTTCCTTCAATATGGTGTTACTGACAAACAATGTAAATCTCTGTTTTTATTTGAGTGACACCATGACATTCAACTCACCTACCAAACATGACTTCGAGTTTATTTCTAAGTTAGTCAAACCACCTTCTAAGCATATTGTCAAGTCATCAGGTAAACCAAAAACAATGCAGCAAAAGACTACAACATTAGTTCCACCAACGGTCATGATAGAGTCATGATTCTTGACCACGACAACATCACAATTGACTTCCTACTCCTTGAAAAAACGATGCACAACATCCATCCAGCTCTCTTCCAAATCCACATCTTTTCCATGAGAATAAAAAATTACCATATGAAGTTGTATGTGAAATTTCTTATGGTTTTTATCTTTTTTCTAATTGAATTCAAATGATATGTGTCTTAGACTCTTTTCCATTATTCTTAAGTTCATCTTCTTCTTTACCTAATTTACTTTCTGATTCCATGAAGGAATTGGAATCATCCTCTTGATTAATGGAGCCACCCACCAATCTCTCTCACTTTTGTGGTAAGTATTGTATTATCCATAACCATATTTTTAGAAACCGTGATATTTTCCATGCATGTAGTCTATGAACACACTCTTTACTAGAAAATTACTCAGATAGAAAGGTTCCATAAATAAGACATCCCTCACATACTAGCTACCACCAAGAATAATGATGTGTGCTAAGCATATAAAGGAATTCCATCTATGTTAAGCTAATATTTCCTTCACCATAAATTATGATGTACACACCAATATCTCTCCAAAACATCACTCCCTTTCCCCTTAACATCATGATCACTGCCTTCCTTAATCCACCCATCCCTATGGTTATTAGAACTGTTGTTCTCTATAACACCAAATCAACAATAATAAGTTCCACTAGAAAGAAGAATACTGCCTAACCTGGATCATAAAAATCAACAAGCACAAATAAAATAATGACAACAAACGATGTCAAGAAATTGCAAAACTAAAATTTCAGATAGTTTGTGATGAACTTCGACAATGTTATCTCCTGATAAAACCTAATTATCAACTAGGTGTTGAGAGAGATAAAAATAACACCAAACCTATAGTAATTTTTTAGCCCCCAAGGTGGGAGCCTATTGACTGAGGATTGAAATTCCACATATGAGGTCATGTGTTCAAACCCCGTCACCCCAAAAATATTGTTAGAGTTTTGTGATTGATCTCCCACATAGACTTTAAGACAGATTGGTGTACGCTACTCAGATGATACGATTTACCATTTATAGTAAGTTTTTGATCTATGGGGTTTTATTAGCTTATTAATTGAAATAGTTATAACTTTTATAGTTATTAAAGGGTCTTATTAAAGAAAAAAAAATGCGATTCAAGGTAAAATGTGTAAAGAAAAAACATCATTTTTCTTTACTTTGGTAGTTATGTGGAGTATTATCTTAATTTTTCTTATATGGCTGGTGCCTCTACATCTTTTTTCTTTTAGCTTGGATGACCAAGTAAGAAATTGTATTGCTTGAAATCTCCAGGTTAACTAATTTAGGATATTACATGTCCGTCATGCATGGAAAATCTGAATAACTTACATTTTGACAAAGCAAAAAACCTTTGTTGAAATTACGACCATATCTCGATACAACTAATTAAAATCTTGAAGAATGAAATTATGATATTTCCTGACCCCACAAGACAAAAATGTCACTATTAACAATTAAAACACCATAATTAAACTTAACACAACAATAGTTAAATAATACATAAATATAATTGCAAATAATAAATTTCTCTCTCTCTCTCGAAATGATCCGCACACCACAAGGTCATCTCTCGATCAAATTGCTTATGACTTATGACTTGTGACACATTTGATGTATCGTTAGCACTTAGCACTATCAAAAATCATAAAAGAAATTTTGCTAGATGATTCCAAAAATAACGCGTCTCAACAAGATTAAGGGCGTGTTTGACACGAAGCTTTTCAAAACATTTGGGAGCTTCTAGCTTTTAGTTTTTGATAAAAAGCTCTAGTTTAAACAAAAAGCTTCGTTTGACAGTACGAACGTTTAGCTTTTAGTTTTAACAAAACGCTCTGATTCTAAAAGCTACTTCATGTAGCGTTTAACAAAACGCTCCTGAGCTTTTGAAATCAATTTCCATAATTACCCTTAAAAATATATTTATATATTTATTTATTTTTAATCAATTGTCCTTTTATGTAATTTTATATATTTCAAAAACTTCCAGCTATTTTTGCCAAACATTCATATAACAAATAAAAGCTACAGCTTCCCGCTAACAGCTACCTGCTACATGCTAAAAGCTACCCGCTACCGGCTAACAACTACTTTTTGCCAATCATGCCCTAAATCTTATGCAATGTTTTTTATTATTAGTTCAACAAAAAAAATATTGGTATAACATAAATGAGTAAATGACAAATCATAAGTTTTGATCACTTCTTTGTACAATACAATTATTGTAAATAAAGTTTTATCATAACTTAAAACCAAATTATATAAATTAACTTACATCTAAGAAATGCAAAGTCAAATGAACATTCCTCTTTTTTAATGTTTGTTTTTTCATTGCTTCCTCTTCACTTTCCTTTCCCCTATTACCAATCTCTCTCTCTCTCTCTCTCTCTCTCTCTCTCTCTCATACCTACACACACTCTCCCTCTCTCTCTCACACACACGACCCCTTTATCTTTCACATACTTGAGTGAATTCCAAGAACCAAAAAGACTATCAGTTCCACCCTCAAGTTTCAATCTTTCTTACTTAATTCTTCAAAACCAGACACCCGTTTGAAGATTTGCCAAGAAAGTATAACCCCATTTGGAAGTCCAGTTCAATTATGGAAAAGGAGAAGTTTTTCACCAATGAAGGGAATGGAATCCCCCAAGCCTGGAATTCCATTTTTGGAATTGGAATTCAAGGAAGTGAGCTGAATTGTAGCTCAGAGCAGCTTCCCAACTGCTTCTTTAACCCCAATTGCGAGAATTCAATGGACCAGAGAGATATCTTTGAGTCTGCTTTGAGTTCAATTGTCTCTTCTCCGGCCAATTCCCACCCCGGAATCCCAATTCCAGGCGGTGGTAATGGCGGTGAGAGCATTGTTCTAAGGGAATTGATTGGTAGGCTAGGAAGTATATGCAATTCCGGGGAGATTTCACCTCAATCCCGCATTAATGGAAACAACAGCACCAACAATTCGTCCTATAACACTCCTTTAAATTCACCACCAAAGCTTAATCTCTCAATAACAGATCATCAAATTCACGGGAGTTTACCAGTTCTCGGGAATCGCCAATTACCACCTGCTCCATTCCCTACAGATCCTGGATTTGTTGAAAGAGCAGCAAGATTCTCTTCTTTCGGTGGGAGGAGCTTTGCGCTAAAAGAAAACGAATTCCCTCATGTAATGGAATCAGGAAGGCTGTCAAGATCACAATTCGCTGGAATCCCAGAAGAAAACAAAAAATTCAGCAGACTATCAATGTTTTCAACTCAAGATAACACAGAAATAGGTGATTCGAGGGAGGAATCATCGGTTTCTGAACAAATCCTAGGTGGGGAAACTGAAACCGAAACAGTAATGAAAGGGCAGAGTACAAGTACTAATGGAAGAAAGAGAAAGGGAAAAGGGAAAGAAACCCAATCTAGTACTACTACTCTCCCTGTTAAAGATGACAAGGTTAGTTAAGTCATTTCATCAATTCCTTTTGTTCTTTGTTTACAGACTTCTAAAGATATTTTGTTTTTGCAGGTTGTGGCAGAAGCAGAAAAAGCGGAATCAGATGCAAAAAGAAGCAAGTCAGATGAAGAAGAAAAGGAAAAAGAAAAAGAAAAAGAAAAAGAAAAAACAAATGAAAATGTAAATGTAAAGCCACCAGAACCACCAAAGGACTACATTCATGTTAGAGCCAGAAGGGGTCAAGCTACTGATAGCCATAGTCTCGCAGAAAGAGTACGCTAATAATTACCACTATTAGTGAAATAATTAAAAATATAATCACAATTCACAAAACCCATCTCACATTTCTTTCTTTTTTTTTGACAAATTCAGGTCAGAAGAGAGAAAATTAGTGAGAGGATGAAATTCCTTCAAGATCTTGTTCCTGGTTGTAACAAGGTAAACTTAAAAAATTGCTCAAAAAGCTTCAGTTTTTATCATTTTTCTTCACTTCTTGAATGTAATTTAAGATGGGTTTTTTATTTTATAGGTCACAGGAAAAGCTGTGATGCTTGATGAGATTATAAACTACGTACAGTCGTTACAGAGACAAGTTGAGGTAATTAAAGATTAATCTAATACTAAACTTTTTCGTAAAAATACCCAAATATGTTGATTTCTTTTTTTAACTAAATTGAGTTCTCTTTGGCTGTAGTTCTTGTCGATGAAATTAGCAACTGTTAATCCTCGGATGGATGTTAGCATGGAAGCACTTTTATCCAAAGACGTAAGCTTTTTTCAACTGTTTTTATCGATTCTTTCACAAATTAAAAGGGTTTTTACATGATTTTGAATTGAATAATGACAAATTTGGGATTAATTTTATGTGCAAATTTCAGATGTTCCGTAGTCGGGTGCCTCTGCCAACCAACATGACCCCATTTGATGCTTCAACGCAGCAATTCCCTTATGGATTTCACTCTCAAAATGCTGGAATAGTTCTTGATGGACCCGATAATCAATTTTCTATGAACCCTTTAATGGCAGCAATGCATCGCAGCTCGATCATGAAGCCTTCTCACATTGATGGTTTCGAGGTAAAAACTAAAAAGAATCAATCTTTTTTATAGAAATATTCCAAGATTTGTAAAAAAAAGTAAGGTATTAATGGAAAAACTTATGAATGGAAAAAATTTAGGCTTCAGCATTCTGGGAAAATGACCTTCAAAGTGTTGTAAAGATGGCATTAGGAGGCCAGGATCAGCCACAAAGCTTTCATGGTGAGTTGACTTTTTGTTATAAAGTTTGACTTATTGTGAGTTAAAAAGTCAAATTATCTTATATATGAACATTTTTCAGGTCAAATGAAAGTTGAGCTATGATGATATTGATAAAATATTCTTGACATAAAATGGGATTGTTAATGAGGCCCCGATTAAGAGAGGCATCTGTAATTCTGTATAGAGAAAGTGGAAGAAAGACAAATTGATGGTTTCTTCATGAAATTGAGTGTATAATTCTAGACTAATTCAGAGTATGCGGCTGTGGTGGTGGCGGCAGATGGTGGTGGTGGTGGCGGTGGAAGGTGGGTGTGAGGTGATGCAACTAGTAAGATGTTGTAACATGGTAGGGAGAATATTGTATGGGTTGATGAGAGAAAGAAAGAGCTTTTCCTTCAACCTTTTTTTTCATATTTTTCTTACTATTTTGATATAATTAATCATTAATTTTTATGATTCATTTCCGAATTATGTTTTATTGCTTTTAATTGTTAGTTTGCTACGTTTATATTCCTATAAACCATGAAATAAACGTTATTTCGCCTTTTTTCTATCTCACAACCTTTTACTTCATCTTTTCATTTTAAAATTCAAATAATTATTAAATTTCCATCACACAATGTGCGACAAGTGTAACAGTAAAAATGAATAGAAAAAAAAGGCAACACGTTATCGATAACAAATTAGATGGACAAAAAGCACCATGTTTCTTAGGTTTATAGTATTTTCAAGGAACTTTTAGGTTTTATCAAAGATTTATTTAAAGATTTTACACATACACTCACAACTTTGCATTATGATCATTGCTTCAACTTTTCTGGGTCAAACCAGAAAAAGGGGAAAGAAAGAGAAATATATATATTTTTAATTATTAAGAGAATTAACTTGTATAAATATCATAATCAATTAAAAAAATCATTTTCAAGAAACACATAACCATAGCAAAGATGTTACCTTTAAAATCATCACGATATAGCTTTATGTATTAAGCTAGAAACCTAGCATTTGAATTCTACATTTGGGTATTATGCAATTATAAATATAATTGAGAATATGTTTTAGAAAAAAAAAAATAGGTCTACAAGATTCCAATTGTTCAAATTGAGGTCTTTCAAATATTTGAAAATCTCGATTGCATAAATTGTGGCAAGATTACATGTTTATATTTTCTTTGTTGTTTGATTGTAAATTAGTCATTTCTGGTGGGGACACTAAACACTTAAGTCCATCTAGTCTTGATTAAGAATGATGGGTGATGTATACAAACAAGATAGAATTTGTCCAATATGAGTTGTATTGTACAATGTGTTCGGTATCAATTTGGATTTGGTGATTGATTGTATAGTATATTTCATTTATTTTACAGGAACTCATATTTTTTAGTTTTTGTAGATTTCTTCGAATTACAAAATAGTGTCGACTGATATGGGGCATATGGAAGATCTTACAACATATTTAAGGACAAGTGAGAGAATAACAAATAAACGGAATAAATGCTAACTTAAAAGTTAAAAATACGATTTGCCCATTGAGAGTCCCAAACACAATTGTTTAGAGGTTAGACACTCAAATTTTGTTTTCCCTAATTTTGCTATTTTTCCAATTTATTGTAGTAAGTTATTGATTAGCCTTTCAATTTCAATAAATTTGTGTAAAATTTAATTTATAAAAATTTGTCAGTATCTGCCACGTTTAGAAACCTTTTATAAAAGATGTCGAAAGTAATACTTAGAGGTATCTTGAAATTAATAAAAACATCTTTCTTTTATTTTTGAACAGGTCTTTGTTCTTACTTTCGTTCTGCACTACTGTAAGTGACTTATCCTATCCTAACTTGTTACATGCCTCTAGTTTCGACTGTATTTTCTATTTGATTGTCATCAGTCATAACAAAATGTGTTGTTTAATTTTCTAATTCATTTGTCTCATTTGTACATCGATTATAATATTCCATATCTTTGACATATTAAAAAAAGCTTCAACCCGACATGCAAGTTTATCGGACAATGCCAACGTGTCATTAAATTTACGAGAAATAAATGAAGATAAACATGTACTATCAAGGAGGTTTAGAACTTGTACCTAAAAGTTGCTAGCACTACTGTAAGTGTAAAGTACATTCTAAGGCAATTTATGGCAATTCATGATGATTGTTAACACCAACTATTACAAATCAACCCAATCATTTTCCCTTTCACTTTCACACAAGGTTTGACAAATATGAAAACATATATGGTTTTTTTTTTTCATCGAATATAAATATTTTAGAATTAGGTATAACTTTCATTGTATGATAGATTATCAAAACATTATGTCTTTGGAATTGATAATTGGAAGAGGTTACACTATTCACTCCTTATATTCTTTTGTTTTGGCTATTTACTTTGTTTGATGAGGCAATGTTGAAGTATGGTACAAGGGAATGTAATTAGGGATAAGGGTTCTAGGGGAATAGTGATATTGGGGTTGGTCCCTCTTTGAGTTATTATACACCAAATAGTGGTTGAGCCAACTTTCTTGAACATTGACATTGACTTTACATTCTTTTAGAAGATGATAATTTGGTGCAAATAGTAAGGATTGCCAAACATGTCATTCGATTTTGATCTTCCTTTTTATGAATTAAAGTTCGCTTATATAGGAAAAAAGATAATCGCAACAATATAAAATAGAATATGTTCTATCAAAAAAGCACTATCTGTTTCTCAACAGTAACAAAATATTTAATTATTTTGAATAAGGATTTTTGCGAAAATATTTTTCTAACCAATCCCGTAAAAAGGCATAATATTTTACAAAACTAATACCATTTTGAAAAATTATTCTTATTTATGAAACAATTTTTATTTTAATAAATTAAAAACCATTTTAAAAAAACAAGAAACTCGACACTCTTTTTCTTGACTTTATTTTGTCCTCATGTATTTGCTTGTATGTGTAGAAAAAATTCATGAGACATTCCATAAGAAAAATATGGCATTCACATAAGCGACTTGCCTTTTTACCAAAAAATTGAATTGAAATTGGAACCGAATCAGAACCTGTTAGTGGTATTTAGTCGGATTCTCTGTTCTTAGTTTACGATTAGTTTTTGGTCCCATTCCGTTTAGGGTTGGTTTCGATTCAAAACACCTTCTTAGATAACATATTTCATATTAGAATTGAACCGAACAGAAACCGATTAGTGGTATTTAGTCCGGTTTACGGTTCTTACTTTATTGCTTATTCAGTTGTCAGTTTTTTGGTTCCGGTCCGATTTACATGTCTAATGCACATTACTCTAATTAGGGTCGGCCGATGGGCCAGAGCAAGCTAGGCGACCGCCATGGTCCCCCAAATGCCAAAGGGCCACATTTTATACTTGTTATGTTGAGTTAACCCGTTATTTTTTAGCCTAGTGCATTGGTTCAATGGCCCACTGCTAATTAGGAGCCTAAGAGGAACTGACGAAGCAAGAGAGAGATTAAGTAACATGAGGCGTGCAATGTCAAATTCTAATTTCCAAAGCTCTGTTGGGTTTAATCAAAACCATTTTCCTAAAAACGGCAATGAAAGCTTTATAATTAAGATAAACTTAAAACCATTATAACACACCAATGAACATTTTGCAATCATGGAAAGATTAAATTAACCATAGAAAGGAAAGTGTTACAACCTTTGAAGACTTTGATTCTCATAGGATATTAAAAGTAGATGAAGATGATATGAAGCTCTAAAGAAGAAGTTGTACATAATGTATCCACCAAGCAAGGATTTTGTAACATCCCGATGTGAGGTACTTCTAAATTTAACCCCCTTTAATTTATTTAGATTTCTTTTGGTCCCAAAGTTCAAGAGATGTATGCAAAAGGGCCTTAAGGGCATTGTTGTAAATTAAGGGCTTCGGAGTACGCCATGCATACGTGGTGTACGCTGAGCGTACTAGGGCGCGCCCTAGTATGCTGGGCGTACATCAGTGTACGTTGGGCCCACTTGCTAAATGAGGAAACCCTAATTTTTAGGGTTTGGCTGGTATTTAAGCATCCTTATGGCCTCATTTCTCTTCACCTTATCAGCTTCCACCCTCTCGTTCGTGTTTGAAGCCCTAGTTCACCTTGAGAAGCCATTTCTAGCCTAAAAGTGTGTATTTGTGTGCTTAGAAGAAGGAAGGAAGCCAAGCTCATCTTTGAAGAGTGAAGCACTTTAGATCTGGGATTTATTCTTCATTTGCAACCCTTCAAAGGTATAAAGCTTGAAACTTTGTCTTTCAATCATGTAGATTTAGAAATTAGTGTTTTTGTGATGCTTTTTGGTCTCAAATGTCTTATCTTGAGCATGGCATGTTCTTGAAAATTTGAGTTGTCCTTTCAGACCCTAGGAGGGGTCCTAAGTCATAAAAATGAAGTCCCAATGGTCAGTTTTGCTCCATGCATCTTGTAGAAGGTCTTAATGGATTAAGAGCTTGAGTTAAGCACTTAATGGGCATGTAAAGTCATAAAGTTGGAAACTTTATGACTCTAGAGTATATTTGAGCCTTGGATCTGAAATATTGACATAAGTGCTTAAGCCATTAAGCACTTACATGCCCTGCGTACGAGGTTAACCACCCTGATGGTGGTCAACTGCGAGGGTTTGGAGTACGCTCAGCGTACCTTTGGAGTATGCCCTGCGTACTCGCACTGGGTCAATCCGGTTGTGTTTACTCGGTTGGGTTGACTCGGTTGACTTAGTTGGTTTGACCAGTTGACTCTGACCAAGTTTGACCTTAAGGGTATTTTGGGTATTTCGGGAATTTGATTAAGATTTGGGTCATTTGGTTGGAATAAGAGTCGATTGTAGCTGAGATTCGGAGTCGAGACCTCATCAACTTTTGTCCAGTCTGCGATGTGAGTTTTCCTCACTATAATTTTGGGTCAAAGGCACCATGGCTGGCCCAATGAATTGTTATCTTGGTTTATCACATGTTGGTATGCTGTAACGATCTATTAGATCTGTATCCTGGTAGATAGGATGATGCTATGCTTAGTAATCTGTAAGATCTGTCTGATTATTTATTGGCTATTTATATGTATGCTTGTCTGTTATGTATATGTCGACATGGTTTATGTGTGGTTGGGTTGAGGCGTACCAGTGTAGACTGAAGGCCAAGAGACCCAGGGCGTCCCGGATAGACTGCGGGCCCGAGAGGCGTACCAGTCAAGTCGAAGGCCCAAAGAACGTTCCAGATAGGCTGAAGGCCCGGTGAGGAATACCAGTCATGTTGAAGGTTCTGTGAGCGTACCAAATAGACTGTAGGCTGGTGTGACGTTCAAGTCAGGTTGAAGGCTCTGTATGCATGTTGTCTGTATTATGCTAATGTTATGTGTTGGTATTTTAGGGGAAACTCACTAAGCGTTGGCTTACAGTTTTGGGTTATGTTCCAGGTAGTTCAGAGGATCGCGGGAAGGCAAAGGCGTGACCGTACACATCCTCATGTTTTGGACTTATGATTTTGGGAACTCTGATGTTGAAATGATTTTGAAAACTATGTTTGTAAACAATTTGTGAATTTGGTTGGCTTTAAAAAGTTTAAATTTATCATGATTTTATGAGTGTTACAGATTAACCACTAAAACATGCTAGTCTTCACTTGTATTACGTTGTTATTAAGTCTTAAGATATATACCAAATAAGTCTTAAGGAGAAGCAACTTATAAGCCTTTAATCTTACACCAAATTGCATGACAAATAGGAGATGGGAGGAGCACTAAGCTCTTGGATTTGGAAGCCAAGAAGGATGAGAAAAAAGTAGAAAAGATAACTAGTTTTTTGCCTCTTACTCTCCCTTATATACTTCCTTAGATGTAAGAGGGACCATACCATCTTTAAATGCAAAAAGCATGCCTTCTTACATAGCATGGGTGAAAGGGAAAGTCAAACACTCAAACCCCCATACCCTTATGTATCTACGGCTCAAGAGAGGGAAGGTGGGTCCAAGATGTGTCTTTCACTTAAGCATACAACTAACTAGTTACATGTCTAACTAGAAGGTTACTCAAAGTGCCCAATTAAATATACATGACATATATATATATATATATATATATATATATATATATATATATATATATATATATATATATATATATATATATATATATATATATATATATATCTTATGAATATAACTAGTTTGGTTCTCTTTTATTATCATTTCATAGAAATAATAATTTCCCAATTAATTGTTAAACTATTATTTTTATAAAATAATAATTCTCCAATACAAGTGTTGAGTATATTTATTAATAATTAAATTACATTAATAAATAATCAATTAGTAGTAACTTCCTATAAGGTGTGACCCTATAGGATCATATTGATGGGTTTTCTAGATTACTTAAATGTACTTACAGAATTTCACATAACTAACTTTGTGGGCACATACAACCTAGAAAATTCTACGGCTTTTCTCATAATAACAACATACTTTGAAACTTCTAAATAACCTTAGCAAAAATTGAAAATCACAAAGGTGTAAACCATATACCTTATTATTATTATCGAAAATAACAATTTACTTTGAAGAACCCTTATTGGAATGATAGCCCCAATAATGTGGACGTCTCTAATGAATTACACCCAAACCCTAGGAAAACCCTAGGATCGAAATACGATAGGAGATAGGAGAACTTCAAAATTGCCTTGTGCTTTTCCAGGGGTCTTGAGTCTTATGCAAGTCCCTATTTATAGTTGTATGAAACTCTAATTTGACTTCAAGATAATAATATCATATTGCAATTCAAATTTGCTTTCCTTTTGAACCAAGAAAGCTTCAAGAAGACCTAGAAAGGCACCTTAAAACCGTCCCCTCCTAGGGAGGTTCTACAACGCTTCCTTGTTTAACTTTTGAACAATTGCACTCTAACCCTTAAACCCATTAATTAATTCTAACTAATCCATAACAATTAATAAAATTAACTCTAATTAATTCTTAATTAACTACTTCCATTTATAATTAATATATTAATCCAATAATATGTTAAAAAATTAATTATCTCACTCTTATTATTAATCCAATCCACTTCCTGGTTATGAGGGCATCCCAAAAGGACATTACTATTATTCAACAAATTATAGCAATTTAGTTAAGACCTTAGACACCTTAATCCAACAGATATGCCACTAGAAAATATCATTCTATAATGATTATTGGGCATAAAGATCTTTCAATCTTCCACTTGCGTAAGACTCATCATAGATTAATATAGACAGTGATGAACGTCTAACAATATTTCACTGCCCCCGATAACACATGATGAAGAACGCCATTCATCAACATCCAATTCCCAAAAGCCCAAAGCTGCAATTGATGTATAAGGTAAGTTTATCAGTTATCCATTTGTTATAGACATCATGTTGAACATGAGACTTGGATCGTAAATCTCATTTGGTGTTCAACTTTGGGTAATGCGCATCAGATGTCTAGCTCTCAACACATAAGAGGAACAAATCCAATCTTGACTACATAAGCCTATTGCATAGTTCATACCAAACATGATAACGGCCTTTATAACTATTTGGTCAAAGAACAACATTTAACCACATCAAAGTATAATATGAAAGATATATATGCCCAAGAGTCGTTATAGAATGATATTGTTAGATAATATATGATCCTAAAGGGTCACACTGACAACAACTTGATACAAATATTTTATTTATAAGAATGTGTTATGTCATGTATCATAAGGTATGATTTATTATGTCATGTACATCTTTTTGGACCAAAAGGGTTTTTTTTGTCTTATATGGATTTATATGTTTTATAAGTTATAAAAATCACAAGAGTTTTTATAGAAAAACTAGCTTCTTCTTTTTATAAAACATTCAAGGAGACTATAAATAAGAAAGAACACTTGCTTTTGATTAATTTATTCAACACATCATTCTCTTAGAAAGCATGGCAAGTTGATTTGATAAAGCAGGAGTCTTAAAGTGCTAAGACCCATGGGATAAAGGCTTAAAGTAAGGACTTAAAAATACTAGTTTTCTCCCTTCTTTCTTGAGCCAAAACCACGAAATTTGTGACTTCCCATATCCACATTCTCTCTAGTTTTTTTCTCTTAAAGTGTTAAGAACATAAAGATGATGATGATACTTGAATACTCTCTTTTAAGGCAAACTAGTTTCTTTTTCTTAAGATCCTAAGAGATTCTTTTATTACATGAAGAAGACTAGCATCTTATCAAGTTGATTTATTGTTGGTGGATATCTCTAGAGAACTTCTACCTTGAAGTTTCATATCATACTTCATCAACTTCCAATCTCCCATGAGAATCAAAGTCTTTAAAGGTTGTAACACTTTTCTTTTTATGCTTGTTTTTTTATCTTTCTAAGCCTTGCACAATGATCTTTTGGTGGGAATAAAACTAGTTTTATTTTCTTCAATATCAAAGTCTTATGTTGCTATGTTTGTGTTTATGAAACATTTTTTGAATAAAACCCAACAGTTGGTATCAGAACCATGGTTGAAAGATTAGTTAGATTATTTGTTAACTTTGTGAAATCTTTGTTTTTGGAAAACATGAATGGTTATCTCTTTGCAAGAAAAATCCATACATATTTTCTATGACAACTTTTAAAAAATGTTTATAATTGTTATTTTTATGACTATAAGTTTACATGCATCTTTTTATTCATAAACGTTTTCTTAGAGAAAAAAGAGTTGTTTTATATTTGAGTATATAAATATTTAAGATGTGCATAAACTAGCCAAGGACCTTTGTATTGTTGTTTTTGTTGAAAAAGTGGTTGTAATATTTTTTTTATTCATATATGTGGCGGAAAAACACTTAAACCCTTAAGTTCACATACAACCTAAAAAAGATCTATGTTTTCTCTATTGATAACAACTAACTATGAATATCAAGAAAACCTAAGAGAGAGGCTATGAAATCGAAATTTATATTAGATTAGGGTTACCTACCTTTTGATTATTATTGAAATTAATCAAAGTAGAATCCTTCTTCAAAATCTTGGAAAGCTAGCACCAAAGGAATGGATGCCTCTAATGACTTGCACTCAAAACCCTAGTAGCAATAAGACTTGAGGAGAGAGGAGTGTAGAGAAAATTTTTGGCCCTTGTATGTGTGTATGTGGTGGATGAAAATAGGATCCCAATGGGTCCTATTTATAGGCTATAGGATAATCCTAGAAACCCTAATCTTGAACTAAATAATAATATTTCAAATTGTAGATAATTATCTAGTATCCTTATCATTATGTAATAGGATTAAAACCCTAAAAGATAAGCCAAAATTCGGCCCTATCTAGGAGGTTCTAGAAACCCTATTTTTCAACTATTGAACAATTACAACTCAGTCCATGTACTTCCAATTAATTCTAATTAATCCTGAAATTAATTCCAATTAATTTCTGATTAATTTCAAATTAATTATTACTATTTCCAATCAATATATTAATCATATAATATATTAATAAATCATTTATTTCAATTTCTAATTAATTTATTAATCATATAATAAATTAACAAATCAACATTTTCCTCCAAAAGTCATTCTATCCAAATAATATTTTCTAGGGTAACCCAAAAAGGAATTTGCTTCTATTTCAACAATATACCAATTTAGTTATTGGCTTAAAAACATTAATACAACAGTCTCCCACTTGGATAAGTCTGTAACTACAATTGCAAGTATAGACCTTGAAATAAACAGCAAAGAGTTCTTTCCAAAGCCACTGCCAAAGTCTGAATCAAATCAACTATTGGCCCTAAGGTAAGTGATCCACTATTCCTTCGTTCTTCTATATATCGTATGGACACAACACATGGATTAGGATCAATCTCATTATCGAAGATTCTATTTCTCGATTTCCCGATTTGTAAAAACTTTATTATACTTCAAATTGAACACATCAATTAGTCCTGGCTGGGCCCAACACTATATATCGTCAACATCAAATCATTGAGAGGCCTAATGATATTGCTTTTCCTGTTAGGGAAAAAGGAACATATTAATTTGACTATATAGTCATACAATTCACACATTAAATCACACATGGAATAACCCTTTATAACATCCAGTTACGAAATGCGTTTGAGTCAACCAATGCATAACTAATCTGTAAATAATGAACTATATATCTCTATTTTAAGAATAGAAGATATTATCATCTTAGAATTACTTGTGACAAGATCCATGAATTAATCTCTAAGCGTGGTTTTATCCAATACTTAAAATCCCTATTTTCAAAGTACTCATGAATGTTGTAGCAATTCAAATTGCAATGTCTTAACCTCAATCGACAATCTACAATAAATTCATGAAAATCTTAATTCACTACTTACTTCAAAAAGTATGAACGAATGTGGAAGTTTGAATAATTAAAATTATTTAGGAAGTGTAAACATGAAAAAAGAAACACAAGAATAAATAATTAAATAAGGAAGTACGATACTCATAAATAATTCTTTACTATTCATTCACCAAATCAATTACATTTATTTTGTTACAAGTTTCAAACATATCACTTAATTATTGAAACTAATATCGTATCTTAGGCCTATGCTCCTAGTATGCTGGTAGTGTTTGACTCTACTCAGAGCCTTTGTGAAAGGATCTGCTACATTATCTTCTGACGACACTCTCTTCACCAGAATGTGTCCTTGTTCTACCCGATGTCAAATGTAATGGTACTTTCTGTCGATATGCTTGGATCTACCATGATCCTTTGGTTCTTTTGTCAAAGTAACCATGCCTTCATTATCATAAAAGAGTTCCATGGGTTCCTGAATACTTGGAATGACTCCAAGATCTCCGATTAAGTTATTTAGCCTAGCCGATTCCTTCGATGCTTCACTCGATGCAATGTACTCCGACTCACATGTGGAATCAACCATTGTGTATTGCTTGGAAATTTTCCAAGTAACCACTCCTCCATTCATTAAGAATACTTAGCCAGACTGCAAACAAAAGTTGTCATGGTCTGGTTGAAAACTAGCATCACTAAAACTGATCACTCTTAACGTATCACTGCCGCCAAGAACTAGGAACATGTCTTTTGTTCTTCATAGATACTTAAGAATATTCTTCACCGTAATCCAATGGGCTCTGCCAGGATTTTCCTGAAATCGACTAACCATGATCAAAGCATAAGAAACATCAGTGAGAGTATAAGTCATTTCATACATGATCGATCCTACAAATGAAGCATATATGACTCGACTCTTGTCATCTATCTCTTCATCAGTACTTGGACTTTGAGTCTTACTCAACCTCACAGTACTATGAATGGGCAATTCCCCTTTCTTTGAACTCTCCATACTTAAACGCTTTAGTATTTTATCCGAATATGTACTCTGGCTAAGACCAATAAAATGATTCTTTCTATCCCGATGAATCCTTATTTGTAGAATATAGGACGCTTCCCCTAGATCCTTCATAGCAAAACACTTCCCAAGCCAAGACTTAACTTCTTGTAACGTTGGAATGTCGTTTCCTATAAGGAGTATGTCCTCAACATACAAGAATAGGAAAGTCACTATAAACCCACTAGCTTTGACATATACACATGACTCATCCTCACTTGTAGAGAGCCCAAACTCTTTGACTTTCTCATGGAAGCAAAGATTCCAACTACGGGATGCTTATTTCAATCGATAAATGGATTTCTCAAGCTTACACACTCTATCAGGAAATTTGGCATGTATAAAACCGTATGGTTGACTCATGTAGACGTACTCAGATAGTTTCCCATTAAGGAAAGAGGTTTTAACATCCATATGCCAAATTTCATAACATGAAATGCAGTTATAGCAAGCATAATCCTGATAGACTTTATCTTAGCTACTGGTGAAAAGGTCTTATCATAGTCAATCCCTTGGGTTTGAGTAAATCCCTTTGCAACCAACCTATATTTATAGGTGTGTACCTGCCCATCCATGTCGGTCTTCTTCTTGAAGATCCATTTGCACCCAACTGTCTTTCGAACAGGCACATGATCAACCAAACTCCATACCTGGTTATCATACATGGACTGAATCTCACTGTCCATTGCCTCCTTCAATTTAGCAGCCTCAGGGTCTGCCATTTCTTCCTTATAGTTAGTAGGTTCATCTAAATTTACCAGTGTAAGATCACTAACAAACGTTCCACCATTTGCTGTTATATGGAAACCATAGAACTCAGGTGGCATGCTAACCCTACTGGAATGATGAATGGGTAATGAGTTGTCAACTGGATCAACTAGAACATCTTCCTCATGTTGAGTGCTATTGTTTTCTGAGGTTCCTTTATTATATGACTCTTAAATTTTTTCAAGATCAGTTGCACCCCCACTGTCCTCTTTGAATATCAGCTCTCTCTCGTGAAAGACTCCTCTTCGAGCTATGAATACCACGTTCTCAATACGTCTGTAGAACAAGTATACAAAGGACTTCTATAGGTAGGAAATGAAATACAAATTCTTGGCTTTGGGTTCAAGTTTTTCACGTGTCTCTTGTCTTGCGAGTGCTTCACAACCCCAGACCTTGATATGTATGAGAGAGGGAGTTTTCCCTGCCCACGTCTCATGAGGTGTTTTGGCAACCTTCTTTATTGGAACAAGATTCACGATATGGGCGGATGTCTCTAAGGCATACCCTCATAAATGAATAGGAAGAGAAGCATGACTCATCATGGAACGAACCATATCTAGCAAGGTGCGATTACACCTCTCAGCCACACCATTCAGTTGTTATGTTCTGGGAGGAGTCAATTGTGAAACAATTCTACATTCCTTATGATAGTCGTGGAACTCGATACTAATATACTCACCACCTCTGTCAGATCTGAGCATCTTTATCTTTCTACCTAATTGATTCTCGACCTCGTGCTTAAACTCTTTGAACTTTTCAAATGTTTTTGATTTATGTTGTATTAAGTAGATATAACCATATCTTCTATAATCATCTGTAAAATGTCACTTAGTATCGATTAACATCTCTTGTGGTAGATCTAAATGGGCCACACACATCCGTATGGATTACGTCCAATAATCCTTCACCTCTTCCACAAGCTCCAGTGAAAGGTGACGTTGTCATCTTGCCCAAGTTACAAGACTCACATTCATCATTTGTCCTAAGATCAAATGATTCCAACATTCCATACTTTTGGATTTGGGCGATGTGTTTCTTGTTTATGTACCCAAGACGACAATGCCACAAACATGATTTGTCCACACCATTGGACGAATCAATATGAAACATACTATTGCCAAAGTTATCAACACAAGTCACAGTTTCATACACACCATTACAAGGTAAAGCTTCAAACATAAAAACACCATTATGATAAGCAGAAATAGAACCAACTTCATTATGAAATGAATATCTAAAAACTTGTATGAATAATGCATGAAATGAAATAATGTTTCACGTAGTATCTGACGACAACAATTAATTAAATTAACCCTAACACCACTACTAAGCACAAGCCCATAAGTTACAGTCTTGGTAACAGGTGAAGATCCCTTATTCCCCATGATCAGTTTAATCTTCCTATGCTCCACCTCTTCACTTTCGTTTAGCCCCTGCAAATAAGAACAAATATGGAAACCACATCATGTGTCAAGGACCCAAGAATGAGTATGTTGTGTGTTATTAACTTGAATAGTGTAAATAGATGAAGAGGACGCCTTGATCTTACCATCCTTCAAGTCCTGCATGTACTTAGTGCAACTTCTTCTCCAATGGCCTTTTTTGAAACAATGGAAGCAAGTGGCCTCCTTTGGATCACTGACCGTAAGGACATAAAAGTTGGGCTTTGACTTTGACCTACTGCTAGACCCTCTAGCATGGGCCTTCCCTTTCCTTCCAGATCGGGAAAGAGCCTTCCTCTTTTTTCCATTGCCAGATCCAATGGCCAGGACATGAGCATTTGTTGCAGTAGAGGCATGATTTTTCTTCATCACCGATTCAATAGTTTACAACAAATTATGGAGCTCAGTCAATGTCGTCTCCGTATTGTTCAAATGATAAGTCAGAACAAAATGATCATAACTAGGAGGTAATGAGTTATGTAACATTCTGATGATGAAGTATTTCCAATTTTAACCCTAAGTATGAAGAGTTATTGCATTTTAGCCCTTGTGTATGAAAAAGCTTGAAAAATGGCCCATAGTATCATTTTTGAAATTTTAGGACGAGGTCATGTACGTTGGGCGTACATAGCGTATGCAGGGCGTATGTGCGAGATCTTCAAACCCTACATAAACATCTTTAACTCTCAAATGCTCACTCCCTCACTAGCCTCTAACCCTCATTTCATCCATTGCAACCCTAATCTCTTGTGTGTGTTCCTTTAAGCTCAAAAGTATGTGTTTGTGGTGCCTTTGAAGCAAGGTGAAGAAAGAAGCACCAACTTGGAAGATCAAGACCTCATAGATCCTGGAACACCTCACCTCCATAGTTTATTTTGGGGTATAAAGTTTTGAACTTGATGATCCTATCACTAGATCTTGTTATGTTCATTTGTATTCTTATTAGCCCCATATTCTTGGTCCTTTTGGGTATGAGCTACCCTAGACCCATTGAGTTGTCCTTCTAGATGTTTTAGGGTGGTTGAAGTGATAAACATATGATACTGGCTCTTAGTTCTTACCCATGCATGAGTTGGTTGTCTTAATGGCTTAAGATGTTGGGGGTTTTTAGTGTTAAGCACTTAATGGCCATGCAAGACCATAAAGTTGGAAACTTTATGGTCAAGGACAACATTTGGGACTTGGATCTGGTTTGGACGAAAAGTATTAAGGTATTAAGCCATTTTGAGAAGGGATTGTTGACCAGGTGTGTACGTTGGGTGTACCAAAGGGTACGCTGCGCGTATGTGGTCTTCACCCCGACTCCTCGGTTAAACAGAGTATGCCTCGCATACTCGGCTGGGTTGACTCGGCTGGTTTGTTGAGTTTGACCAATTTTGACTAAAGGGATATTTTCGGTAAATTGATATTAATTTTAGATTGGGAAATGTTTTGATTATTAGGTGTCGGGTAGAGCCGCTTTTCAAAGCAGAGATTTATTCAGCTTGTGTTTGGACTGAGAGGTGAGTTTTCCTCACTGTACTCGTGGTTCGAAAGCACCAATGCCAACCTACTAGATTATGTATCCTGGTTGTATGGTATTGATATGCTAGTATGGTATTGTTTAGTAGATCTGAATGGTTATCTGTATTTGTTGGTTCTGTGTTTATGTTTGTTTGTTACATATGTCGATATATTGTGGCTGGGTTAAGGCGATCCTGTTTTCTGCTGTAGGCTTACAGTTTTAGTTTATTGTTTCAGATACTTTTGAGGACCGTGGGAAAGTGAAGGCCTGATTATGCACATCTTCTTATTTTCATGATATGGACTTTTGGGACACTCTTATATGACTTTACTTTCGAAATAATGGTTGTTTTTATAAACAATGATGGTTAATGGTTGCTTTTAAAAATTTTAACTTTTTATGATTTTGGAGTGTTACAAGTTGGTATAAGAGCCTTGGTTTTAGAAAATTGGGTGAACATTCATGTGAATTCAGACTCAAACTAGGGAACTGAAAAAGATTTAAAATTGTTTTCAAATGTAACTAAGGAAGGATGCGATGTGTACGATCAACCAGAGCAAGAAAGTATACCCCAAGTTACCCACACTATTATTTGATATTATGTTTATGGTAGAAGAACATGCTAGTGGTAGGCTAGGGATCTTCTGGAATTTCATGATAGATTTTCCTTATATATGATGCCTAATAGCCTAGGGTTGTTTCTTGTATGGAATTGACATCATTACTGTAGTTTCTTAGTGTATGCATAATAGTTGTGCATAACTAACATTTTATAGCCTTATTTCATGTTCCTTTTATGGTTGTGGTCTTTGGGTAGAATCAAGTATTTGATTGTCTTTAGGATCCAGTGTTATGTATGATTAACATACACGAGTGCTGTAGGGTTGGTGGAAGTTCCATGGATGGGTTTATGTGAGAGCAGTCGGCCAATTGAGGAATGTCTACCCACTCTCTGGGGAGTGAGGATAGGATGTATGCGTATCCTAGTATGTGCTGTTAAGGTTGTTGTGATGATACTCTGAGACAAATAAGGGTAGGTCTGGAAGGTAGTATGGACTCGTACGCGTAACAAGGAAGTCACAACCCATAGGTTTTCATTTGTTATAATAGATTGTATGGTATGAAATGCGTCGTGTATGATATATTCTGGTTTATTTTCAGTATGGTGCTCACAAGGGAATTAGGTTCAGGAGCCGAAGCGGATGCCAGGATAGGCCTAGGTTGGCTGAGGATCAGATTAGGGAGTTGAATTCTGCTGAGGTGGTTACTGTTGTCCGAGGATCGATTCTGGATTTGTTCGGGTCTATCAAGACCGCCATGATTGAGCTCTTCAACGATCGTTATGCTGCACTTTATGAGGATGTTGTTGATGCAGCAACAACGATTGTTGCGGCCACGAGGGTTCGTGGGGAGAGATCCTTCCAGTACCAGGACTTCAATAATACGAAGCCCCCGGTGTTTTATGGGGTTCAACATATGATCATTTTGATGAGGTGGTTGTTCTATATTGAGGACTTCAATAATACGCAGCCTGCGACGAAGCGGTTCAAAGCCACTGATGTGAGATCTGGAGGTCAGAGGGGCCGCAGTTGTTACAAGTGCGACAACGTTCATGACGGTTATTGTCTATCTTCTTTTGGATGTCATAAATGTGGAAAGGAGGGGCATTATGCCAAGGATTATCGCCAGCAGGTGTGACAACCCGAAATTTCTATTTTGTACAACATGTCAAGTCAATAGAAGTCAAAACAGTTACTGTTAAATTTTCAGACTTTTTGGAATAAGTTTGAGTATTTTAGGATTAATACTTTAGGAGATATCAGGAGAGAGGATGCCCTAGGGTTTATTGTGCAACAATAAAGTCCCGACACATCAAAAGTCTAGAGTTTACGGCCTAAACTTGGTGTTTACGACCGTAAACCCTAAGGGAAAGGGGTATATAAGTGGCACTTAGCCATTTTTAACACTTTTCCACTTTTTCAAAAACAAATATCAAACTCTCTCAAGTATCATCCAAGTTTTATTCAAGATCTTCAATCTAGTAAGTGTTTCTAGCCCTTTTAAGTTAGTATATCACTTAATCTAGTGATTTAACACACTTCTATCCGTTAGATCTTTCCAAAAGATCAAATCTTCAAGTTTCACCAAGAACACCAAGAACACACACTAGTGTTCTTGAACTTTTGGCTCATTTCAAGCTTCTATATTGTAAGTACTTCTATCCTGGAGTATTTTTAAGCTTGCTACACATCCTTACATCAAGAAAACACCCAAGAAACACCAAGATCAAGGTGTTTACGGTCCAAGATGTTCTTGGACCGTAAACCCTAAAAAGGGTACCAATGTGTGCCCTAGCTTACCCTAAGCCTTGGTAACTAGCATAGATCCCTTCATTGATATGTTAAGGACTTGGAAACATCAAAATACCATCATCCATAAGGTTTTACGGCCGTAAACCCAAAGGGAAATGGTATTAGGGCCGTAAACTCCAAATAGGAGTGAAATGGTGCCCTAACTTCTTCCTTAGGCTTATGCTTCATGAGGAAACACTTCTAAGGACTTAGAAACCTTCAAAACAACAAATGGTCAAAGGGGTGTGAGTTTACGGCCGTAAACTCATGGGTTTACGACCGTAAACTCATGTGGTTATGGTCAAGAAACCGTAAACTCATGAAAGGGGTTCCCTTGAACCCTAAACCCCATAACTTGGTCCTACAACACTTAGATGCAATCCTTAAGGCTTATAACACTTATATAAAGTGTTTTTCATGTCTTAGGATGTTACTAATTAGTTGTTTAAAGTCTAATTAGATACATATATGTTGTATTTATATGTTAAATAGGATCATTGTGTGTGTACAAGTCTTCACTTGACACCTAGCAATCCTATCTCTTCAATTCATCCAAACCTCTCACTACAGGTGAGTTCATACCCCTTAATTAACCTTTTAAATGTTTTTAAATGCTTTTATGGGGGGGATACAAGTTGAACAATTATAGTTATTACATCAATCACATGTGATTAATAACTACCAAACAAATGGTTTTCTTACTTTTCAAATTGTTTATCAAACTGTTTTACCTCAAACTGTCTTACACACTCTTTTACTTATCAAATACTTTTACTTAAACTCCTTTAAACTTATATTCTGTGTATCTATATAGATATAGTTATATAAGTAGGATTGAAAGGACTTAGGACTGCTAGCCTACCTTACTTCCTGTTCCTTGTTTGGTTGTGGACTTAGGGTATCAAGGTTAGTTGTCCGAAGGTCATTTGAATCCTAGTTATATATTATGTATATGTATATGGATATAAAAGGTTATTTCTTTCATTCAGTTACATGCCCTTGGGTAGCAAGGGTATACAAACATGTTCATACATTGCTAGTAAGCTACCATAGGGGTAGTTTAGGAAGATACTATTACTAGAACAATGAAACATACAATGAGTCAGTTCATACATGAGTCATTACATACTATGATGAGAAACAAACATAAAACAGAGTGATGAGAAACAAACATAAAACAGAGTGATGAGAAACAAACAATAGACACTATGACGAGAAACAAACATACAGGCTAGACAGAGAAAGAACACACAATACAACTAGCACACAAATCACATAACATTTACAATAATACATTTATGCGAGCCATTAAACAGGGCATGGCACTACCTGCCATGACTGTTTTTGTATCAGAATCTCCTTAATTGGGGAGCGTATGAGTTTGTGTATAGATCTATACTGGATTGACTATCCTACACCTTGCTGCTCGCTACAGTGGGACTTGCAAGTCTACGGGTGCCAAACGTCATTTTTACGGCATCTTACATTGTCGTTTTACTATTGAGTCGGTAGCAAGATACAGGCCGATCACATGTTCCCTTAAAAATTTTACATTTGGCTTAAGGTAGTTAGTACAGCAGTAGTTACTTAATACAGCACTACAGTACTATAACATTTTCCCTTACATTTTACTTTGTGTTATTCACATAATAAACAATGATGTAAAAACTATATTTTTGGTTAATGATAGTCGGATTTGGGAAAATACACACTTTTACAAGAGATACACACACAGACACTAGATGCCTTGGTAGAAGGCTACTTTTAGTAGGAAACATAGGGTTTTCTAGGAGAGTTCAAACAAATACAAACTTTTTACAAACATATACAGTACATTTTACAAAACATCTTACAAATGCTTTCATACAAACACAGACACTAATATACTTATGGTCTCACCAACTTTAAAGCTGATAAATTCTTTCAAAATAACTTGTATTCTCAGGTCACCAGTAGACAGGTACCGGAGCCAGGTTTTGAAAAGATGAAGCTCGTTCCAGACTCATCTTATATTTTGATGTATATTGTTTTGGTGTCTTTAAAACTTGACAGAACACACTTGTATGAAATTATATTATTAATGCAATGGATGATGTTGTTGCTTGTTTACTACTTGCATTGTTGTGATACTGTACATGACGTCCTCCACCCCAGAACGTTTCCGCCGTTCATCGGTTTTGGGGGTGTGACAGATTGGTATCAGAGCATTGTTTATAGTGAATCGAGTGTATCAACCCATAAAAGATATACGAACTATAAACACAAGTGGGATTTAAAATACTCTGATGAAGAGTTTATACTTTAAATAATAAAATATTTAATAAAGTATACATACCTGCATTCATACTAAAATCAGTGTCACTAGGACAGAACAAAAGTATTACGATTGTTGGACAACACAAGTAGACTTAGAGACATATGGTCAACCCTAGGAAGATATAGTCTGATCAACTACATTATCCGAGGAGTGATTAGCATGTGCCTAAGTATGGTTGTGAGGTTGCAACAAGTCTAAAAACTTACCAACACTACTACAATGAGAACAGTAGAACAGAACATTAAACTTAAAAATACTATAGGAGTATTTTGTGTTACAATAATTACTTATTTGAGAACTAAAGGTCTTTATTAGTATATCAATGGTTGTTTAGTGGATACACTAAGGTTATATGTACTAGGATGTCATAGACTTAGAATCTGTGATCTTTGCCTTACTTCATGTTCCTTGTTTGGTTGTGGGCTTAGGGTTAGGGGCACTTATTCGAAGGTCTATCCCGTCTGCGTTACATGTAACTAGTATGCTTTAAACAAGTATTGAAGCAACTAATAAAGATCATATTATAATTATCTACTTAGTTAGTCTAATTTAGTTATTTCTTATATCCCTTTTCTGGCGTAGATATAATGGCTGGATTTCATCTTCACGGAGACCCGTACTATCCCAACCACGACAACGCAGGATGGCTGGAAGAAGAACCAGAAGATAATCACCCAATCCCTTTAGATGATTATGAAGCTGAAGGTTTTTCAGATGGTTCCGAATCGGAGCCAGAAGTCAACAACCAACCCCCAGCTGTTCAAAACCCAAACCCTCGTCCCGCATTCCAAGGACCCACACCTCTATGGGCCACAAACTTGAATAGGTGGAGTCAGGAACAAGGTCAACCTTTTCCTTACAATGGAGACAGAAGCTTCTACAACCTCACTGAGGGAGGTTCAGCTGATAGGGTCCTACCTATCATGGTTCTTAGGATTGCTCGGAACACCGAGCAGGGTCGAGCAGCTATCGACGGGGTAGTAGAAATGGATGCCAATTCTGGTGTTAACACTGTCCACATTCGCCAACTGAAGTCCGCTCATGAAAGGACTCAGGTTAGAAATGCAATGCTTCAGAGGGAACTTGCTGAAACCCGAGCCGAAGTCAGGGAACTTCGAACTCAGCAAGCAAGATCTGATAGGCGTGTGAGGGACATAGAGCGTCTCCTATCGGATTCAAGAACTCACTCTAGCAGTTCTCGTCCCCGTTAGAGTCTTATCGACTTCTCTTTTGGATATAACCTAGTTTATGTTAAAAACTTTAGGCTAATTTCCTATCTTGTTCAACCTTAGACCTGTTAGGTCAATTATTAGGTCGTAGTTCTGTCAAAATTTTCCAATCTTGGTTGATGTAAGACCTACTTCTAGGTCATTTTTCCCAAACTTGTTACATCTGTAATCCCAGTGTCTTTGACAGATATCTAATCTAATGGAAATTATTATCCAAATGCTTTCATCTTCATTCAAGTATTCATTCAATTATGCTGTTGGGATATGAAGAGTTCGTCCATGAGTCATTCTCATCATATTTCTATCAAATTCTTATCAATGTTTTCATCTTTCTAAACTTTCAGTTCAAAGATGCCTCCACATAAATCAACAAGACGCAATCCTCCCGCACCAACTCCACCTACTCCTCAATTTGATACAGCAGCTCTAAATGCTGCTATAGCTGCGGCTGTGGCTACAGCCATGGCTGAATAGCATTCCTCAAGTTCCACTGGAGGAGGGACTCCTGTTCCGACTATTCAGGTTGAAACCCCTGTGCGCTCGAGAGAGTGCTCCTACAAAGACTTCGCAAACTGCAAGCCATTGTCCTTTAGGGGAACTGGCGGAGTCATTGTACTCTCGCAATGGTTCGAGAAGACAGAATCGGTCTTTGAAATCTGCTCGTGCCCGGAGAGAAGCAAGGTCAAGTTTGCCGCTTGCACCTTCGAATCAAAAGCCCTAACATGGTGGAATAGCCATGTTAAGTCACTATCTCTAGTGGTGGCAAATGATAGGGGCTGGGGCACCATGAAAGACCTCATGATTGAGGAGTACTGCCCGAGAGGCGAGATCCAAAAGCTGGAGGAAGAACTTTGGCGCCTAACCATGAAGGGCTCCGACATCGTCGCATATACCGCCAGGTTCTGTGAACTGGTGGTCCTCTGTCCCAACATGATTCATACAGAGGGAAAGAAGACCGAGAGATATATATGGGGGTTGGTGCCACCATACTAGGGAAATGTATTGTCATCACGCCCCACTACATTTGATAGTGCCAAGCGATTGGCACAGCAGCTAATTGACCACGGGGTCCGTACCCCGGCTGCAACAACCACCCTGGCCATCTCAGAAACCGCCAGAACTGCAGAGTCCAAGCGGAAATTCTGGGATGACCAGAAAAAGAAGAAGGCTGCCAAGAAACAGCAGATCGTGGCAGTTCATAGTGCAACAACACCTGCCACTGCTACTGCTCCATTAAAGCAGTATTCTGGAAGTTTGCCACTATGCAACAAGTGTAACTATCACCATGTGGGAGCCTGCCGGGAAATGCAGTGTGTAAACTGCAACAGGAAGGGGCACACAGCCCGTTTCTGCAAATCTCCGGTGAGGCCAATCACCCAAGTCCCCGACGCTGGAGTGGGCCAAGCTTGCTACAATTATGGCGATGTGGGCCACTACAAAAGGAACTGCCCCAAGGCAGGGACTGCCGGTGGAGTAGGAAGAGTTCTGGCTATAGGCCATGAGGAGGCGGTTGCCGACCCCACAGTGGTCACTGGTACGTTTCTCCTCAACAACTCTTATGCTTGTATACTATTTGATAGTGGAGCGGAGAGGAGCTTCGTGAACCAAAAATTTGCTCATTTACTTAAGCAAAAATCACGAGCACTCAAAGAACCGTTCACAGTAGAAATGGCTAATGGGAAGACAGAGAGCACTAGCTGCATATTCATAGGGTGTACCTTAACCTTAGATAGCCATTCATTCTCGATCGATCTCATGCCGGTCTCAATTAAAAGTTTCGACGTCATCATCGGCATGGATTGGTTGAGTTTTCTTCATGCCGACATCATGTGTTACGAAAAGGCTGTCCGCCTTAATCTTTCGTCTGGCGAAACCCTAGTAGTATATGGCGACAAACCCGGCACAAACCTTCGTATTATCTCGAGCATTCAAGCTCAGAAATTCTTGCGAAAGGAATGTCGCGCATTCCTTACTCATGTGGTCGATGTGAACCAAGAAACGAAACCTATTCAGAACATTCCAGTAGTACGCGACTTTCCCGACATCTTTCCAGAAGAGCTACCAGGATTACCTTCGCAACGACAAGTCAAGTTCAGAATCGACTTAGTCCCAGGGGCTACTCTCGTAGCCAAATCGCCTTATCATCTAGCACCTACAGAGATGCAAGAACTATCCTGTCAACTTAATGAACTGCTCAGCAAGGGCTTTATAAGACCGAGCTTCTCACCCTGGGGAGCTCCAGTCTTGTTCGTCAAGAAGAAAGACGGATCGTTTCGTATGTGCATCGATTACAGAGAGCTCAACAAACTGACCGTCAAAAATCGTTATCCTTTGCCTCGGATCGACAATTTATTCGATCAACTACAAGGGGCAAATTTCTTTTTCCAAAATCGACTTAAGATCCGGATATCACCAACTACGAGTGCTAGGGGAGGATGTTCCGAAGACGGCCTTCCGAACTCGTTATGGGCACTACGAATTCGTAGTGATGCCATTCGGATTAACAAACGCACCCGCAGTATTCATGGATTTAATGAATAGGGTGTGTCGTCCTTACTTGGATCAGTTCGTCATCGTCTTCATCGATGACATACTTATCTACTCTCGAAGTAAGGAGGAGCATAGCCAACATCTGCGATTAGTCTTAGAAACCCTGCGCGCAGAGAAGCTTTATGCGAAGTTCTTGAAATGCGAGTTTTGGATCCGACAAGTCGAATTCTTAGGGCACGTGGTTAGCGAAGAGGGAATCCACGTGGACCCATCCAAAATCAAAGCCATTGAGAGATGGTCAGCACTGAAGACGCCTACATAAATTCGTCAATTTCTAGGCCTCGCTGGCTACTTTCGCCGATTCATTCAGAACTTCTCCCGCATTGCAAAGCCTCTTACAACACTTACCCAGAAGGGCGTACCCTTTGACTGGGAAGAAAAGCAGGAGAGAGCGTTCCAAACGCTCAAACGAGCCTTGTGCACCGCACCAGTACTATCCCTCCCCGAAGGGATAGAAGACTTCGTTGTCTATTGCGATGCATCGAACCAAGGTCTCGGATGTGTTCTGATGCAGCGAGGTAAGGTCATCGCCTATGCGTCGAGACAGCTGAAGACACATGAGGTCAACTACACGACCCACGATCTGGAGACACTACCTGTACGGTACGAAGAGCACAATCTTTACAGACCACAAGAGCCTGCAACATATATTCGACCAGAAGGAGCTCAACATGAGACAACGACGGTGGGTCGAACTACTCAGTGACTACGAATGCGAAATTCGTTATCATCCCGGCAAGGCCAATGTAGTAGCTGACGCCCTAAGTCGGAAAGAATATTCTGGTCGTAGAGTCAAATCATTGACTATGACTATCCATTCACACTTATCCACACAAATACAGGCAGCTCAGCTCGACGCTTTGAAACCTGAAAATGTGAACAGTGAATCCTTTCGTGGGATGGATAAGAACTTGGAAGTCAAAGGTGGCGGATCCTATTATCTCATGGATCGGATCTGGACCCCGAAACTTGGTGGTTTCAGAGACTTGGTCATGAACGAGGCGCACAACACTCGTTATTCCGTCCACCCAGGTTCAGATAAGATGTATCTGGATCTTAAAAAGTTATACTGGTGGCCTAACATGAAAGCAGAGATTGCTACCTTCGTAAGTAAATGCCTTACTTGCGCAAAGGTCAAGGTCGAGTACCAGAAACCCTTAGGTCTTCTTCAACAGCCTGAGATCCCAGAATGGAAGTGGGAGCGGATCACTATGGATTTCATAACCAAGTTGCCCAAGACAACGGGTGGACTTGATACCATATGGGTCATCGTCGACAGATTGACCAAGTCCGCGCACTTCCTACCTATCAAAGAGACATACAAGATGGAGAAGCTTACAAGAACTTACATTAGAGAGATTGTACGACTGCACGGTGTTCCTATATCCATTATCTCGGACAGAGATAGTAGGTTCACTTCTAGGTTCTGGCAGTCGCTACAAAATTCCCTAGGAACTAGGCTGGATATGAGTACAACCTACCATCCACAGACAGACGGGCAAAGTGAGAGGACTATCCAAACCTTGGAGGACATGTTGCGAGCCTGTGTGATTGACTTTGGGAAAGCATGGGATACTCATTTACCCCTTGTCGAATTTTCCTACAAGAACAGTTATCACACAAGCATAAAGGCTGCTCCATTCGAGGCCCTCTACGGCCGCAAGTGCAGATCTCCTCTGTGTTGGGCAGAGGTGGGTGATACCCAGTTAGCTAAAGGACGAGTTCCTGAAAGCACTCTCACAGGTCCAGAAATCATTCGGGAAACGACGGAGAAGATCGTTCAGATTCGTGAACGATTGAAAGCCTCCAGAGACCGACAGAAAAGCTACGCTGCTAAATGAAGGAAACCGTTGGAATTCCAGGTGGGCGACCGTGTTCTATTAAAGGTCTCACCCTGGATGGGCTTAATACGCTTCGGAAAGCGTGGGAAGCTAAATCCAAGGTACATTGGGCCTTTCGAGATTCTTGCCAGAATCGGCCCTGTAGCTTACAAACTTAACTTACCGAGCGAACTCAGTAACGTACATTCTACCTTCCACGTCTCGAACTTGAAAAAGTGTCTGTCCGACGAGACTCTTGTAATCCCACTCGACGAGATCGAGATCAACGAGAGCCTCAACTTCGTGGAAGAACCAGTAGAGATCATGGGCCGGGAGGTCAAGCAAACGAAACAAAGCCGCATCCCGATAGTGAAGGTTCGCTGGAACGCCAAGCGAGGACCTGAATTCACTTGGGAGCGAGAGGATCAGATGAAACTGAAATATCCTCGTCTTTTTACTTAGTTATCTGTAACTACTTATTTGCTTAAATTCTAATTTCGGGACGAAATTCCTTCTAAGGAGGGGATGATGTGACAACCCGAAATTTCTATTTTGTACAACATGTCAAGTCAATAGAAGTCAAAACAGGAGAGAGGATGCCCTAGGGTTTATTGTGCAACAATAAAGTCCCGACACATCAAAAGTCTAGAGTTTACGGCCTAAACTTGGTGTTTACGACCGTAAACCCTAAGGGAAAGGGGTATATAAGTGGCACTTAGCCATTTTTAACACTTTTCCACTTTTTCAAAAACAAATATCAAACTCTCTCAAGTATCATCCAAGTTTTATTCAAGATCTTCAATCTAGTAAGTGTTTCTAGCCCTTTTAAGTTAGTATATCACTTAATCTAGTGATTTAACACACTTCTATCCGTTAGATCTTTCCAAAAGATCAAATCTTCAAGTTTCACCAAGAACACCAAGAACACACACTAGTGTTCTTGAACTTTTGGCTCATTTCAAGCTTCTATATTGTAAGTACTTCTATCCTGAAGTATTTTTAAGCTTGCTACACATCTTTACATCAAGAAAACACCCAAGAAACACCAAGATCAAGGTGTTTACGGTCCAAGATGTTCTTGGACCGTAAACCCTAAAAAGGGTACCAATGTGTGCCCTAGCTTACCCTAAGCCTTGGTAACTAGCATAGATCCCTTCATTGATATGTTAAGGACTTGGAAACATCAAAATACCATCATCCATAAGGGTTTACGGCCATAAACCCAAAGGGAAATGGTATTAGGGCCGTAAACTCCAAATAGGAGTGAAATGGTGCCCTAACTTCTTCCTTAGGCTTATGCTTCATGAGGAAACACTTCTAAGGACTTAGAAACCTTCAAAACAACAAATGGTCAAAGGGGTGTGAGTTTACGGCCGTAAACTCATGGGTTTACGACCGTAAACTCATGTGGTTATGGTCAAGAAACCGTAAACTCATGAAAGGGGTTCCCTTGAACCCTAAACCCCATAGCTTGGTCCTACAACACTTAGATGCAATCCTTAAGGCTTATAACACTTATATAAAGTGTTTTTCATATCTTAGGATGTCTTAACTTTGCTAATTAGTTGTTTAAAGTCTAATTAGATACATATATGTTGTATTTATATGTTAAATAGGATCATTGTGTGTGTACAAGTCTTCACTTGACACCTAGCAATCCTATCTCTTCAATTCATCCAAACCTCTCACTACAGGTGAGTTCATACCCCTTAATTAACCTTTTAAATGTTTTTAAATGCTTTTATGGGGGGGATACAAGTTGAACAATTATAGTTATTACATCAATCACATGTGATTAATAACCACCAAACAAATGGTTTTCTTACTTTTCAAATTGTTTATCAAACTGTTTTACCTCAAACTGTCTTACACACTCTTTTACTTATCAAATACTTTTACTTAAACCCCTTTAAACTTATATTCTGTGTATCTATATAGATATAGTTATATAAGTAGGATTGAAAGGACTTAGGACTGCTAGCCTACCTTACTTCCTGTTCCTTGTTTGGTTGTGGACTTAGGGTATCAAGGTTAGTTGTCCGAAGGTCGTTTGAATCCTAGTTATATATTATGTATATGTATATGGATATAAAAGGTTATTTCTTTCATTCAGTTACATGCCCTTGGGTAGCAAGGGTATACAAACATGTTCATACATTGCTAGTAAGCTACCATAGGGGTAGTTTAGGAAGATACTATTACTAGAACAATGAAACATACAATGAGTCAGTTCATACATGAGTCATTACATACTATGATGAGAAACAAACATAAAACAGAGTGATGAGAAACAAACATAAAACAGAGTGATGAGAAACAAACATAAAACAAAGTGATGAGAAACAAACAATAGACACTATGACGAGAAACAAACAATAGACACTATGACGAGAAACAAACATACAGGCTAGACAGAGAAAGAACACACAATATAAATAGCACACAAATCACATAACATTTACAATAATACATTTATGTGAGCCATTAAACAGGGCATGGCACTACCTGCCATGACTGTTTTTGTATCAGAATCTCCTTAATTGGGGAGCGTATGAGTTTGTGTATAGATCTATACTGGATTGACTATCCTACACCTTGCTGCTCGCTACAGTGGGACTTGCAAGTCTACGGGTGGCAAACGTCATTTTTACGGCATCTTACATTGTCGTTTTACTATTGAGTCGGTAGCAAGATACATGACGATCACATGTTACCTTAAAATTTTACATTTGGCTTAAGGTAGTTAGTACAGCAGTAGTTACTTAATACAGCACTACAGTACTATAACATTTTCCCTTACATTTTACTTTGTGTTATTCACACAATAAACAATAATGTAAAAACTATATTTTTGGTTAATGATAGTCGGATTTGGGAAAATACACACTTTTACAAGAGATACACACACAGACACTAGATGCCTTGGTAGAAGGCTACTTTTAGTAGGAAACATAGGGTTTTCTAGGAGAGTTCACCAGTAGACAGGTACCGGAGCCAGGTTTTGAGAAGATGAAGCTCGTTCCAGACTCATCTTATATTTTGATGTATATTGTTTTGGTGTCTTTAAAACTTGACAGAACACACTTGTATGAAATTATATTATTAATGCAATGGATGATGTTGTTGCTTGTTTACTACTTGCATTGTTGTGATACTGTACATGACGTCCTCCACCCCAGACCGAGTACCAGTATTTGTTATCATTGTGAGCAGGTTGGCCATATTAAGGCCAACTGTCCCTTGCTCACCGTAGGACCGGTACAGGCTCCAGCACTAGCTACATTGAGGATCACAGATGGTCGCGAGGGTAGGGAGGAACCCCCTAGGGCTCGCTGTCGTGCTTTTCAGCTCACAGCGTAGGAGGCCAGGGCGGCGCTGGACATCGTTTACATATGCTATGGTATTAATGTGTTCTAATTTTCCAAATGCCTAGGGCATTAAGAGGGAAAAGGGACTAGAACGAGATATGACTAAAGTGGTTAAGCAATTATCGATGAAAACC
The DNA here is from genome assembly GCF_052849685.1 of Lactuca virosa. Taxonomy (NCBI): domain Eukaryota; kingdom Viridiplantae; phylum Streptophyta; class Magnoliopsida; order Asterales; family Asteraceae; genus Lactuca; species Lactuca virosa. Next base: position 117,243,393 of record NC_136431.1, read on the forward strand.
TAAGGTTTACCAAAGATTGGTTGCTCATGGACAATTGGAAGTAAAGTGTAAATTTTGGAAGGACCATATTGACATACTCTGAGAAGAGGTAACTCTTGTTCAGAAGTGATAGTCAAAATGGGAATATGGAAATGTTTCCATAAGTGGAAGTTATTCTTTAAATCTGTGTAAGATTAGAAAACTTAATGCAAGAAGGATGTTCAAAGGAATGTACTTTGAATATGAGACTTCGTTTCCATGGAATTGCTCTCCATTGGAATACTTTGTAATGTCTGTTGCCAAATCTCTGTGACTTTTGTGCATAGTCATTACAAGAGCATCATTGCATATAAGTTTAGAATCTAACAGATTACAGTAAATGACAAGAATTTGGTATTCTTACATTTACGGTAAAGATTTGGAATTTTGAAATGAGCATCAATGAAATGTTGTCAATTGATCTATTTCGTAAAGAAAGGACTATAGGCAAACATAGTGTGCATGCTTGGAGCATGGCATAAATATTGTTTTAATTCAAGTATCAAGTCGATTAATCGGAACATTATACAATGAATAATGTGTAATCAATATGGTGATTAAATAAAAGGTGTTTTATTTATATTCATAAGTTCTGAGACCATATTGGATTCGATTATTCTTGTGTTTCGCTTTGCATGTTTTGACTTCCCGAATAACTAGGTTATTCAAACCATCCACAGTCGATCATACTTTGGAAGTAGGTATTGAGGCAAGATTGTCATGAATCTGAATGTGGATTGTCTAGGTGTTTTAGACATAGCACAAGTTTGCTGTAGTGTTCATGAGGACTCCTGGAATAAGATTCGAGTATTGGATTAAACCCACGCTCATCTGAATCAATTCATGGATTTTATCACGAGTGATTGTGAGACGATAATATCTTATATTCTTGAAACCAAGACATGTGAGTTGTAGTTTACAAGTCGGTTGCACATTGACGTATGTAAACGCACCAGTAACTTGGTGTTATAAAACATATTGTTGTGTGTGATTTGATGAGTAAGTACAAGCAAGCATTTGAGTCGAAGTTTATCCATTAATTTTACCCTTAGAGGTATAAAAGCGATATCTGTGGGCCCCTCGATGATTTAGTGATGACAAACTAAGTGCTTGGCCAAGCCTCGACTGATTTGATTTGTTCAATTAGTCAGTCGTCATAAATCAGAAATCGGGAAACAACAGATGGACAGAGAGAATGATTATAATCCATGTTTCAGTCCATATGATATCTTGTAGAATGGAGGAGTATATGATCCCTTATCTAATGGACGCGTCATTGACTAGGTCAGAGTTCGACAACGGCTTTTAAGAGCTACGATTGCTAGTCGGAATTTTGGAGTCGTACTTGCAATAATAGTTATTAGACTTATCCAAGTGGGAGACTGTTGGATTAGGTGTCTAAGCCCATAACTATTATTGGTATGTACTTGACCCGAGAGTAGCATGGTCCATTTCGAGTTGCATATCACCAGGACAATTTGATAGGATGGATACTTGAGTAAGATGTTACTTATGAGTTATTAATATATTGTAAGTTCTAATATATTAATATGAAATCATATTATTTAATTAGTATTGATCAAGAATTAATTATGTGATCAACAGAGACTAATTAAATATATAGGAATTGATTAGGTAAATCAATGATTCTTATAGCGTGGGCCAATTGTTATTTAGGATGGGCTAAACCAATATGGTAGTCCATGGATAGTCCATGGAGGTTTAACCCATGGAGCCTAAGTAATATGAAAGGTCATGGGCATTAAGGTTTGCATGGATGTAACCCTAGACTTTGCCACACTATAAAAGGACTCCCTTGGCACCCAAAATAGGCCACAAGATTTCTTGGAGTTCATTAGAGCCGATTTTGGAGTTAGCAACATCTCTCTCAAGTTCTCCTTTGTCCTAGGTGTGTTGTGAACCGTTTGAGGCATCACACTTGGGGTACTAAGTTCTTAAAGGCCAAAACTACAAGCTACAACAAAGAGGTAATTCTATAACTCACTTTTATGTTGTTTATATCAATTGTATGCTAGTTGTAGGCTTATGATTTGGAAACAATATTGCATCTATAATTAGAGAAAACATAGATCCAAAGCATTTAGGGTTGTATGTGCACCATAGGATGTTGTAGTATACTAAAACCCAACAGTGGTATCAGAGCCATGGGTTGTTTTCTATTATATTTGATGCTTGGTTATTTTTCAAAGCTGAAAAAATGATTTTCTGGACTCTGACTGATGAACTCGCCGAGTCCACTGACTGACTCGACGAGTCCACTCAGTAAAAGGCCAACTCGACGAGTCAGGTTCATGCACACGACGAGTTGGTGCTTCTGGTTGCATAATTTCTAGTTTTTTTTGGCCAGAATTTGTTTAGGATCATTACCAAAAAATGCTTTAGTTCATAAAATTTTATTTTGTTGGTATGGTAATGATTATCCTCATCTAGTTAAAAGATAATTATCAAAATTTCAAGATTTGTATTAGGTTATATGTTAGGCTAATTTCTTGAATATTGTTGATGTGAATTATCTTGACTCATGAGTTTAATTAGATCATGAAAATTATATGATATTTTTGCTTGGTAAATTTGATCTTAAATGTTTTTTTTAAAGTCTTCCATAACTTGTCCTCAAGTTATGGAACATGAAAAGTTTTTTCATAAAAACCAAATTAAAATAATAAGTTATGGAAATCAAAGGATTTTCAACAGTTACAAAACTTGGCCTCAAGTTTTGGTATTTGAAAAGTCTCAAATTAAGAAGCTCTCGTAATTAAAAAGGTGTAACTCCTGGGTTCATAAATTAAAAAATTAATTAAATAGTTTTTTAAATTAATTAAGGTGTTTAATTAAACGAGAATTAATAATTCCATAATGACATGGTTTAAGTTTAACTAATATAAGAGTATAATTTATAGATTAAACCATCAAGTATTTTAAATGTGTAAAATACACCCTTATACTGTTATAATATTAAAAGTTTAATAATTATATATATATATATATATATATATATATATATATATATATATATATATATATATATATATATATATATATATATATATATATATATATATATATGTATAAGACAAGTCAATGTTACCGTTAGTAGGATTCATTCACGAAGCCGGTCTATAAGGGGGGTATAAGGTTAATGCCTATAAAATAGTGGTTTAATGGGTGTCCACTCTCACCCACCGCTTCCTTGACTAGTGGAGGGTCGTTAGCCGAACGGGTTGGATAGGACATTAATTCTCATTAAAAGTATAATGAAATACCAAGTTACCTCAGATGGAAATGGAGGTTCCCATGTCGAAATGAAAATATATTACAATGAATTTCATCAACAAGTTACCTCGGATGGCTAAAGGGCATGACATAATTTGGGTGATAGTGGATCGGTTAACCAAGAGTGCCCACTTCTTAGCTATCCGCGAGAGCTCATCGGACGAGACATTTGCCGACTTGTATGTGCACGAGATTGTTGCTCAGTATAGTATTCTAGTCTCCATTGTATCAGATCGAGATGTTAGGTTCATATCTCGTTTCTGGTAGAAGTTTCGCGAGGAACTGGGTACGAGGTTGTCACAACCAGGAAATTCTAATGCTTTTGTAAACTTTAACAAGGATATCATTTGTAACTAAAGCTTGAAAGCATGCATGATGTTTATTCAATGACAACAAAATTACATCAAAAACTCTATACAAACACTTCAAATGGTCAACAAAAGATTGGAAACCCTGAGAATCCCGGTTTAAGTCCATTATGGACTAGGATTTCCTTATTGGGCCCAATGAACCAATAAGTTTCCAATTTCACTATTTTGGGCTTAGTACCCTTAAATGGGCTCTAATTGGACCCACTTTCATGAAACTTAACATTTTGGGCCATAATGGATCCAAAATGAATTGGTTTACCTTAATGGGCCTTATTGGGCCATAATTGATTCAATTAACTTTCATGGACCATAAACCCATTCTTTCCTTTTAAATCCCAACAAAATCGGCCCATATACATATATATATATATATATACACACACACACACATATTCATACATATATATACACATATATATATGAAAATCAAAGAAAAAAAGGAAATGAAGTGAATTATGTGCATAAGACACCTCACTATTGCATGGAGGGTATCCATTCACATCACCTCACCCTCTCTCTTTCCCCCCTCTCTTCTTATCTTCGGCCGAGAAGATAGAAAACACACACACACATTCAAAAATTTCTCTCTCAAACACTCACAACAACAACTCATCCTTTCTCTCAAAAAAATTTCGAGATCTTGGGCTTTTTCAAGAAGGTTCTTCCATCAAAATCATCATCTTTGGTAAGTTGTTGTTTAAATCCATGGCTTAGCTTCTTGATAACTTCAAAAATCTCCTCTTAACTCATGCAAAATTCGTGACCTTGCTTCCTAGAACCCATCTAAGCCAAAGACCTCTCAAGGAGCTTGTTAGGGCCAAAAACAACACCATCTTCTTCCATTATTCTTCAAAACCGAGAACAACAAGCAAAGGTGAGTTCATACCCCCTTGTTTTTGGTTTTTAATTGTTTTTGGGGGGAGAATACAAGTGCTATGTGTTGATCTATGTGTGTATGCATGTCATATGTGATTCCTTTGGTTTGTGTTGCTAAAATGTGATAATAATTTTTAGATCTCGAGATTTATAGCTAAAAGTGTGAAAGATTCATAAATGTCAAGAAAAGTGATTTAAGGACCAAAAATGTCAAAAATGATCAAAAAGGACTAAAAATGTCATTTTTACTAAGAAAGGGCTGAAAGTGTAACTTTATGTGAAAAAGGGGCTGAAATGGTCAAATCAATGTTTTGGGTCAAATATGATAACGTTTAAACAATTAGGCCAAAGATATTAAATCTATAACGTGTGGTTTTAAAAGTATATATATACATATGTACAACGAAAGTGTCGTTATAAATCAATCGTCCAACCTTTTAACGTTGTAAGTAAACACTAGGTACACAACAACTCCTATACTACAAACTTACATCGATAAACAGCTAAACGATACAATGATTGGGCCCAATGTTTCCTATTCGTGCCTAATGGGCTTCCGGTGACCGAGTTACACGATTATTGGGCCAATAAAAATCAACACATGTTTATTGGGCTTCCGGTGACCCAATTACATGCTTGAATGGACCCTTGTTAGCTTTTACGTGGTATTGGGCCTTAGTGGCCCATTTGCATTGCTAATACGGTCCAAATAAGTTATCATATGCTCGATGGGCTATAACGTGTCCGTAGCATACTTGACATCCTGTAATAACATACAAAGTTAGTGGGCCTCCGTTGTCCTCTTTCTTGTCTGTTAGGCTTACCTTCTATTCAAGTAAACATAAATCGGGTTGTAAAACAATGTTATTCAATTTCATTTGGATTTAGTGAGAAATAACGGGTGACACCAATAAGTGTCGGTCGTAGTCTGTAGTTATAATCAAAGTCTCCTGGAGGGAGAGCGAGAGTTTGTGTATAGATCTATACGGGGGTGACTCCCCCACACCTGAGCTGTTCGCTACAGTTAGACTCGGCCAGTCTAGGGTGACAAAATCTTAATTCAAAACAGGCATTTGATAAAATACCAAGACAGGCGAAATAGTAATTATTATGCATGGTTATAACGACTCACATAGAGATCCATTAACACGTAAGTAATCATGGGAAATCATATTCATACGCTGTGACGATACAATAATATAGGACTATCATACTCTTTATATCGGAAAACATCGGGTTTTCCGGGAGAACAACATTATTCACTTTTACTTACAACAACTATAATACAAGAAACTAGTGTGAAAGGCATATCACTTTTACATGTTTTGAAATCATGCACACATATACTTATGGATCATCACACCTTTTTCGTAAACAATTTTTGTTTCAGAAAATATCAGATTTTATGGGATTTACAAACGATACAAAACATTTCACATCAAACCTGCTTATGAACTCACCAACATTATATATGTTGACCGTTTTCAAAATAACTTGTGTTCTCAGGTAACCGTTAGAATGAAGAATTACCAAGCGTTTTTCTGAACGTCTTTTGTATGATGTCAATCGATAAACAATTTATGTGCTGGATTATGTAATGTAAACAATGTACTTGATGTGAACAATGACGGTTGTAATGTATTAATGCATGGTGATATTTATGTTATGTTTCATGTATATTCATTGTGATGATATTTCAATTTAAGTCACACGAGCCCTCGGACGTTTCCACCGTCTGGTTCGGGGGTGTGACAGGTTGGTATCAGAGCTCTGTTTATAGTGAACTGGCATATGTAACCACACATTGATATGCAACTATAAACCCAAAGAGGGACTAAATAACTCTGAACAAAACAAATAAAAATATAATAATAAACACTCTTACTTGTGCGACTTAGAAAAATAAATGTAATAACAATTCAAATAAGACATTTGGAAAATCCTGACATCTCGGTTAAGCCAGGACTGTTCACAGTTGTATTAGGGATGAATGTAGCCTGATCAACTACATTTCCCTCAGAATACAACTATCACGTGCCCTGGAGCGATCGCGATGGTCAGTAAACGTAAGGCATACCCTTTTGTTAACCAAGAGGAGAGCGTCAAACCAATTACAATAACAACTAAAATGTCTTAGGAATAATAATAGTTTAATTATATACCCTCATTACGTGTTCCCCATCTCAGTTACCATGGCGGAGGAACAACAAGGCATACAGTTTCACCAGGCCCTAGTGGCCCACAGAATGATTGAAGACGACCCCGAGCATGGACAAGGGGCAGCTCACGGCATTGGGCCCGACGAGTACACTGATACGGACTACGAATTTGAGGGGACTAATGACGACATGGAGGAGGAAAGAGATGCAGACGAAGCCCCCGTCAAACCACCTACCGACGAGACACACCAGGACCACCCTACCCCACCCAGAAATCCCGTGGGTGAGGATCGTTCTCCGGAAGCAGAGGCTGCCACACTTCGGAAGCAACTATTTGCCATGGAGGCACGAGCTGTACAGGCTGAGCAGGAAAGGGATGAGGTCATCGGGGAAATGACTAAGATGGCTCAGTTATTGGCACAACATTTTGGGATATGACCTCTCTACCACCGTTAGACACCTCCTAGTATGTTTAGAATCATTAGACCCCCATACTAGTGCTATGTTCACTTATGTTTACCATGTTATGTACTACAGACTCCATGTTTAAGTGATTACATTACTCATAGAGTCGTCATGCTGCCGAACTTTGTACCCTTATGTATGCCCTTTCAGGCAAATTTTCATGTATCAAAGTACGGATATTATTAGTAATATATATATATATATATATATATATATATATATATATATATATATATATATATATATATATATTATGTGTTTTATCGTGATGCTGTTATCTGCTATGTGGTTTATATTTTTCTTATTTGGTGTAAATCTGTGGAACCACTTAGATGCACAATCGGTTCACGAAATTCCAAACTTAAACACGATGCGTACTCAACGTCTTTCTGTTCCATGACAATAAGATGCCTCAAAGACCCACTCGCGGAAACAATCAACCACCGCCGCCACCAGAAATCAACTCAGTTGCATTTCAAGCAGCTGTATCTGCTGCAATCACAGCAGCACTGGCGCAGATCCACAATGGGAACAATGGTGGAGGCAACAGACAGGGGGCCGGAAGTTCAAACAACGGGATGACCCAAGGACCACCAAGACATGCTCTTACAAAGATTTCACCAACACCAAACCACAAACCTTTAATGACATAGGGGGAGTGATAACCCTGAAGAGATGGATTGAAAAGGTGGAATCGGTGTTCGAGATATGCGGATGCCCTGAAGAAGTCAAGGTGAAGTTTGCAGCATGTACATTTGTTGATCAAGCTCTCACCTGGTGGAATGGACATGTGGAGGCTATGACTCTCCCGGTGGCTAATGCCATGCCATGGATGGAATTGAAGGAAATGCTAATGGCTGAATACTGCCCGCGTGGCGAGATTCAGAAAATGGAGCAAGAGTTATGGAATCTCATCGTCCGAAACTCCGACATCGATGCTTACATATCAAGGTTTAGTGAACTGTCTCTGTTGTGCTCTGGCATGATTACTTCGGAAGGAAAGAAGATCGACCGATTCATCTGGCGATTAACCTCCCCGATTCAAGGAAACATGATAGCCACAAATCCCGAAACCTTTGACAGCGCCAAGAGGTTAGCCAAAAAGTTGTACAACCACAACAACAAGAAGGGCGAGAAAGCAGGAGAAACTGAAAGCAAGAAGGAGAGTGATAACAAGAAGGGAAAGAATAACAAGAGGAAGGGACGACAAGGCTCAGAGTCATCAAAGAAACAACAGACAGTAACGATTCATGCTGTAACCACCCAAGTCCCCTCCACCCCGCATGCTCTAGCCTCATCCACCCCAAGTGCCCCTAAGCAGTATTCCGGAAATCTACCGAAGTGCAACAAGTGCAATCTCCATCACAATGGTGGATGCAGGGAGATGCATTGTACCAGTTGCAACCGAAAGGGTCAAGATACTGTAGGACCTATCCTCCCCAGAACCAGCAACAGAGAAACAACAACAACAACCGCAACAACAACAAAACCAACAACAACAGCGGCAACAACGCTGGGGCTAGCCACACCTATTATGGATGTGGAAGGACTGGGCATTTTCGTCGAAACTGCCCCAATATCAACAACCAAGGGAATGGAGGAGCAAGGAGAGTGCTGACCATGGGTCAAGGGGTAGCGGTTCAGGATCCTGCTGTTGTCACTGGTACATTTCTCCTTAACAACACATATGCATGCATCCTATTTGATACCGGGGCAGAGCGGAGTTTTGTTAGTAATAAATTCAAACATTTGCTAAAGCAACAACCCCACAAGCTTAATGAAACCTTTACGGTGGAAATGGCTAATGGGAAAACAGAATCAACTGGGGAAATCTACGTAGGATGTACCCTAACTTTAAATCACCACGCATTTCAAACAAACTTGATGCCTGTAACTATTAAGAGTTTTGATGTGATTATCGGCATGGATTGGTTAAGCCCTCATCATGCTGAAATTATGTGTCGCGAGAAGGCCGTTCGCCTTCATCTCCCTAACCGCGAAACCCTAGTCATATACGGAGACATACCCAGTGTGAACCTCCGTCTTATCTCATGTATTAAGGCACAAAAGTGTCTACAAAGGAGAGACTTTGCGTTTCTGGCTCACGTTGTGGATAAATCTAAGGAAGAGATTAATATTCGAAACATCCTAGTGGCTTGCGAGTTCCCGGACATCTTTCCTGAAGATCTTCCGGGGATACCCCCAGAAAGACAAGTCGAATTCCGAATCGACCTTGTGCCAGGAGCTACACCCATCGCCAAATCGCCCTATAGGTTGGCTCCTGCGGAGATGCAAGAATTGTCAAGCCAACTCAACGAACTCTTGAACAAAGGATTCATCCGACCCAGCTTCTCACCTTGGGGAGCTCCGGTACTTTTTGTTAAAAAGAAGGAAGGATCCTTTAGGATGTGCATCGACTATAGAGAGCTGAATAAGCTCAATATCAAGAATCTCTACCTACTTCCACGAATCGACGATCTATTCGACCAGCTTCAAGGAGAAAACTACTTCTCTAAGATAGATCTGCGATCCGGCTATCATCAACTCAAGGTCCGGGAGGAGGATATCCCCAAGACCGCCTTCCGAAGTCGCTATAGACATTATGAATTTGTTGTAATGCCCTTCGGTCTAACAAATGCCCCTGCCGCATTTATGGACCTGATGAATCGAGTTTTCCGACCATTCCTTGACAACTTTGTAATCGTTTTCATCGACGATATCCTGGTCTATTCTCGAAGCGAAGAGGAACATAGTCAACATCTCTGCCAAATCTTGGAAACCCTGCGAGCCGAAAAGTTGTATGCAAAACTCTCTAAGTGTGAGTTCTGGCTCCGTAGCGTGAACTTTTTAGGGCATGTTGTCAGCCAAGAAGGGATACATGTGGACCCTTCCAAGGTTAAAGCCATTGAAGGATGGGCCGTCCCGACGACACCCATAGAAATTCGCCAATTTCTGGGACTCGCAGGCTATTACAGAAGATTCATCCAGAACTTCTACAGAACAGCCAAGCCTCTTACCATGCTTACACAAAAGGTTGTACCATTCGAATGGACAGAAAAGCAGGAGGTTGCCTTCCGAACTCTGAAACGAGCTCTCTGTAGTGCTCCAGTACTATCATTACCAGAGGGAACTGAGGACTTCGTAGTTTACTACGATGCTTCGAATCAGGGTTTAGGCTATGTACTCATGCAGCGTGGGAAGGTGATAGCTTATGCATCACGACAACTAAAGACACATGAGGTGAATTATACCACCCATGATCTCGAATTAGGAGGTGTGGTCTTTGCTTTGAAGATTTGGAGGCACTACCTCTACGGTAAAAGGTGCACCATTTTCACTAACCACAAAAGCCTCCAACACATATTGAATCAAAAGGAGTTAAACATGAGGCAGCGAAGATGAGTTGAGCTGCTAAACGATTATGAGTGTGAAATCAAGTACCACCCATGCAAGGCTAACGTGGTAGCTAATGCCTTGAGTCGAAAAGAATACTCGAATCGTCGTGTGAAAACTCTTTCAATAACCATTCAATCCCACCTATTATCGTAAATCAAAGAAGCTCAGTTTGATGCCATGAAGACAAAAAACATAACAAGCGAAGCGTTACGTGGAATGGAAAAGAATTTCGAAGTCAAGGAGAATGGAACATATTATTTCATGAACCGAATTTGGGTCCCTAAACTTGGGGGATTCAGAGAGGTAGTCATGAATGAGGCTCATAGGACACGATACTCCATCCATCCGGGTTCAGATAAAATATACCTGGATATCAAGCAATATTATTGGTGGCCTAACATGAAGGCCGAAATTGCCACTTACGTTGGCAAGTGCCTCATTTGCGCTAAAGTAAAGGTAGAATATCAAAAGCCCTCGGGACTATTACAACAGCCTGAAATACCCGAGTGGAAATGGGAAAGGATTACCATGGATTTCGTGACTAAATTACCCACGACAGCGGACGGGCTGGATGCTATATGGGTAATCGTCGATAGATTGATCAAATCCGCCCATTTCCTGCCAATAAAGGAATCTTACTAGATGGAGAAATTGACCCGAACCTACATCAAGGAGATCGTGAGACTCCATGGGGTGCCAGTATCTATTATCTCAGACTGAGATAGTAGATTCACTTCACGTTTTTGGCAATCACTTCAAAAATCTATGGGAACACAACTCGACATGAGCGCTGCTTACCACCCACAGACGGATGGTCATAGTGAGCGAACCATTCAAACACTTGAAGATATGCTTCGAGCATGTGTGATAGACTTCGGAAGGTCGTGGGATACCCACTTACCTTTGATTGAATTTTCGTACAATAATAGTTATCACGCGAGCATTAAAGTTGCTCCCTTCGAAGCATTATATGGTCGTAAATGTAGATCACCGTTGTGTTGGGCTGAGGTAGGTGACACTCAACTAGCAAGAGGACAGACACCAAACAATGCTTTAACAGGGCCATAAATCATACGTGAAATGACAGAGAAGATAGTTCAAATTAGAGCTCGACTTCAAGCATCACGAGACCGACAGAAGAGCTATGCTGATAAACGGCGAAAGCCCTTGGAATTCCAAGTCGGGGATCAGGTGTTATTAAAAGTGTCTCCCTGGAAAGGGGTGATTCGTTTTGGGAAACAGGGGAAACTAAACCCACGATACATTGGACCATTCGAGATTCTAGCCCGAATCGGTCCAGTAGCCTAAAGGCTGCAGCTACCTGCCGAGCTCAGCAGCGTACACCCCGTGTTCCATGTTTCCAATCTGAAAAGGTGCTTATCTGATGAAACTCTTGTTATCCCATTGGAAGAAATCGAAATCAACGAGAATCTCCTGTTCGTGGAAGAACCAGTTGAAATCATGGACAGGGAAGTGAAGCGTACTAAGCAAAGTCGCATTACAATTGTGAAAGTTCGATGGAACGCAAAGCGTGGACCGGAATTCACATGGGAACACGAAGACCAAATGAAATAAAAGTACCCTCACTTATTCTCGCATTCTCAAATCTAGCTTCAAAAAGAATTTCAGGACGAAATTCCCTCTAACGGGGGGTTGATGTCACAACCAGGAAATTCTAATGCTTTTGTAAAATTTAACAAGGATAACATTTGTAACTAAAGCTTGAAAGCATGAATGATGTTTATTCAATGACAACAAAATTACATCAAAAACTCTATACAAACACTTCAAATGGTCAACGAAAGATTGGAAACCCTGAAAATCCCGGTTTAAGTCCATTATGGACTAGGATTTCCTTATTGGGCCCAATGGACCAATAAGTTTCCAATTTGACTATTTTGGGCTTAGAACCCTTAAATGGGCTCTAATTGGACCAACTTTCATGAAACTTAACATTTTGGGCCATAATGGATCCAAAATGAATTGGTTTACCTTAATGGGCCTTATTGGGCCATAATTGATTCAATTAACTTTCATGGACCATAAACCCATTCTTTAATACAATTGGGCCGTGAACCATCCAAAGAAGTCCAATGGGCCGAAAAGTAATTATGGGCCTATGAAATTCGAACATAGCTATGAATGGCCCAAGAAAACCCATTCTTTCCTTTTAAATCCTAACAAAATCGGCCCATATATATATATATATATATATATATATATATATATACATTCATACATATATACATACATATATATATATATATATATATATATATATATATATATATATATATATATATATATATATATATATATATATATATATATAAATCAAAGAAAAAAAAGGAAATGAAGTGAATTATGTGCATAAGACACCTCACTATTGCATGGAGGGTATCCATTCACATCACCTCACCCTCTCTCTTTCCCCCCTCTCTTCTTATCTTCGGCCGAGAAGATAGAAAACACACACACACATTCAAAAATTTCTCTCTCAAACACTCACAACAACAACTCATCCTTTCTCTCAAAAAAATTTCGAGATCTTGGGCTTTTTCAAGAAGGTTCTTCCATCAAAATCATCATCTTTGGTAAGTTGTTGTTTAAATCCATGGCTTAGCTTCTTGATAACTTCAAAAATCTCCTCTTAACTCATGCAAAATTCGTGACCTTGCTTCCTAGAACCCATCTAAGCCAAAGACCTCTCAAGGAGCTTGTTAGGGCCAAAAACAACACCATCTTCTTCCATTATTCTTCAAAACCGAGAACAACAAGCAAAGGTGAGTTCATACCCCCTTGTTTTTGGTTTTTAATTGTTTTTGGGGGGAGAATACAAGTGCTATGTGTTGATCTATGTGTGTATGCATGTTATATGTGATTCCTTTGGTTTGTGTTGCTAAAATGTGATAATAATTTTTAGATCTCGAGATTTATAGCTAAAAGTGTGAAAGATTCATAAACAAAAACATAATAAACAACATACTTCAAAGATCCAAGAGTCTTTATGTTTAAGAAGTGAAAAACAAAGCCAAAGATTTCTATATGTGTCATTTTTGCAAAATAACAAAGATTTGGTTAAAAGATGATGTTTTTCGGTTTTATAAGGACAAAATGGTATTCATTTATATAAAATCTGAGTTTTATGGAAATAATACTTCTCAAGGGGCTAAAAACATAAATTTATACTTATTGGGCTTAAGATTTGGGCCTCACGGTTTTTGGGCCCAAAGTTGTGAAAAATAAAGATTTTTGGGGGCTGAAGTTGTAAATTCATCAAAATGTGAGTCTAAAACATAAACAAACTATTTCAGGGACTGAAAACGACTTTAGTGCAAAAATTGGACTAAAAACGCAAACTTTTCGGATTTTGGGCCAAAATTGTAAAACTTACGGAATTTGGGCCAAAAGTGTAAACTTTTTACAAATAAGGGCTGAGAATGTCAAACATTGTATTTTGGGGCTGAAATTGTAAAGTAAATTATGTTTGGGCCGAAAATGTCAAGAAAAATGATTTAAGGACCAAAAATGTCAAAAATGATCAAAAAGGACTAAAAATGTCATTTTTACTAAGAAAGGGCTGAAATTGTAACTTTATGTGAAAAGGGGCTGAAATGGTCAAATCAATGTTTTGGGTCAAATATGATAACGTTTAAACAATTGGGCCAAAGATATTAAATCTATAACGTGTGGTTTTAAACGTATATATATATATATATATATATATATATATATATATATATATATATATATATATATATATATATATATATATATATATATACACAACCAAAGTGTCGTTATAAATCAATCGTCCAACCTTTTAACGTTGTAAGTAAACACTAGGTACACCAGAACTCCTATACTACAAACGTACATCGATAGACAGCTAAACGATACAATGATTGGGCCCAATGTTTCCTATTCGTGCTTAATGGGCTTCCGGTGACCCAGTTACACGATTATTGGGCCAATAAAAATCAACACATGTTTATTGGGCTTCCGGTGACCCAATTACATGCTTGAATGGACCCTTGTTAGCTTTTACGTGCTAGTGGGCCTTCGTGGCCCATTTGCATTGCTAATATGGTCCAAATAACTTATCATATGCTCGATGGGCTATAACGTGTCCGTAGCATACTCGACAGCCTGTAATAACATACAAAGTTAGTGGGCCTCCGTTGTCTTCTTTCTTGTCTGTTAGGCTTACCTTCTATTCAAGTAAACATAAATCGGGTTGTAAAACAATGTTATTCAATTTCATTTGGATTTAGTGAGAAATAACGGGTGACACCAATAAGTGTCGGTCGTAGTCTGTAGTTATAATCAAAGTCTCCTGGAGGGAGAGCGAGAGTTTGTGTATAGATCTATACGGGGGTGACTCCCCCACACCTGAGCTGTTCGCTACAGTTAGACTCGGCCAGTCTAGGGTGACAAAATCTTAATTCAAAACAGGCATTTGATAAAATACCAAGACAGGCGAAATAGTAATTATTATGCATGGTTATAACGACTCACATAGAGATCCATTACCACCTAAGTAATCATGGGAAATCATATTCATACGCTGTGACGATACAATAATACAGGACTATCATACTCTTTATATCGGAAAACATCGGGTTTTCCGGGAGAACAACATTATTCACTTTTACTTACAACAACTATAATACAAGAAACTAGTGTGAAAGGCATATCACTTTTACATGTTTTGAAATCATGCACACGTATACTTATGGATCATCACACCTTTTTCGTAAACAGTTTTTGTTTCAGAAAATATCAGATTTTATGGGTTTTACAAACGATACAAAACATTTTCACATCAAACCTGCTTATGAACTCACCAACATTATATATGTTGAACGTTTTCAAAATAACTTGTGTTCTCAGGTAACCGTTAGAATGAAGAATTACCAAGCGTGTTTCTGAACGTCTTTTGTGTGATGTCAATCGATAAACAATTTATGTGCTGGATTATGTAATGTAAACAATGTACTTGATGTGAACAATGACGGTTGCAATGTATTAATGCATGGTGATGTTTATGTTATGTTTCATGTATATTCATTATGATGATATTTCAATTTAAGTCACACGAGCCCTCGGACGTTTCCGCCGTCTGGTTTGGGGGTGTGACAGACGTTGCACCTCAGCACTGCTTATTATCCGCAGACGGATGGCTAGAGTGATCGGACCATTTAGACACTTGAGGTCATGTTGAGAGCTTGTATCATTGATATTAGTGGGAGTTGGGACTCATAACTTCCTTTAGTTGAGTTTTCGTACAACAACAGCTACCACTCCAGTATCGGTGCGCCGCCTTTCGAGCTCCTCTATTGGAGGAAGTGTAGCACTCCCGTGTTTGGGGAGAGGTTGGTCATAGGGTTATGGGAAGGACTGAGGTAATCCTTTAGACGACTGAGCTCATCCAACAGATTAGGTAGAGACTTCAGCAACTCAGAGTCGGCAGACGACTTATGCGGACAAGCATCGATCCGAGTTGGAGTTCCAGGTCGGGGACATGGTCTTGCTGAAGGTATCACCCTATAAGGGTGCAATACGCTTCAGGAAGAGGGGAAAGTTGGGGCCCCGTATATTGGGCTGTTTTGGGTCGTAGCCAGGGTTGGAAAGGTAGCATATAGATTGGATTTGCCCGAGGAGCTCATCCAGATCCACAACACTTTCCAAGTTTCACAACTTCGGAAGTGTGTGGCTGATGATTCAGCAATTGTTCCCTTAGGGGATATTCAGGTTGATGATCGTCTGAATTATGTGGAGAGACCAGTGGCAATACTGGATCGAAAAATTAAGACCTTGCGCAACAAGGTGGTGACTTTTGTCAAAGTTCAATGGCAGGATCGGAAGGGTTCCAAATAGATATGGGAACCCGAATCAGAGATGCGAGAGCATTTCCCAGTGTTGTTTGCAGCAACAAACTTCGAGGACGAAGTCTAGTTCAAGTGCGGGAGAATTGTAACATTCCGATGATGAGGTATTTCCAATTTTAACCCTAAGTATTAAGAGTTATTTCATTTTAGCCCTTGTGTTTGAGAAAGCTTGCAAAATGGTCCATAGTGGCATTTTTGTAATTTTAGGCTGAGGTCATGTACGTTGAGCGTACATAGCGTACGCAGGGCGTACATATGAGTAAAACCCTAATTTTTAGGGTTTGGACCCTATGATAAAAATATGATCTTTCCTCTTAGTTCTTCCCCATGCATGAATTGGTTGTCTTAATGGCTTAAGATGTTGGGGTTTTTAGTGTTAAGAACTTAATGGCCATGCAAAGACAATAAAGTTGGAAACTTTATGGTCAAGGACAACATTTGGGACTTGGATATGGTTTTGGAGGAAAATTCTTAAGGTATTAAGCCCTTTTGAGAAGGGATTATTGACCGGGTGTGTACGTTGGGCGTACCGAAGGGTACGCTGCACGTACATGGTCTTCGCCCATACTCATCGGTTGAACAAAGTATGTCGCGCCTACGTCTGTGTACGCCCCTCATACGAGGCTGGGTTGAATCGGCTTGTTTGTTGAGTTTGACCAATTTTGACCAAAGGGGTATTTTGGGTAAATTATATTAATTTTAGATTGGGCAATGTTTTGATTATTAGGTGTCGGGTAGAGGTGGTTTTCGGAGCAGAGATTTATTCAGCTTGTGTTCGGACTGAGAGGTGAGTTTTCGTCACTGTACTCGTGGGTCGAAGGCAAACAGACTCTCCTTCCTTGAGCTTGCAGGATATGAAATCTTTAACCATTTCGAAACGCTCTTGTCTCACCTTCTTGTGGAACTTTCATCAAGGTCGAGGGCCATCTCGTATGGCCAGTATTCTTCATAGAACTTGGCCAGTTCTGGTGCCACAGTGGCCACCATGATGCAGGAAACCTTTGAGGCATCATCATAGTGTTTGTTCTATGAGGCAATTTCCTTAGTAGTAGTGGTGGAATGATCGATCTCGACAAGAGGCTTATCAAGGACTTATTCCTTGCCCTCATATCGAATATTTATCTTCAAGTTCCTCATCCACCCATGTAGTTGCGACCTATGAGCTTCTCTTTCAATAAGATCGAGAGTTGAGAGAAGTTTGAGTTGGAGGAGCCAACTTGACTAACAACGAGTTCACCGTTTCCAGAAATCTATATAAAGAGACATAGTTTTTAGTTAGTGATATAAATCCTTAATATTTTAACCCAAAATAAATATTCATGGCTAGAATCCAAAATACAATTCACAGTAAAGAAGAGGGATGCCGTAATATGATTGTGAATTTATCAAGGTAGGTAATACATATTTACCAATGTCAATCTAGCACGAAATTCCTAGATCATTTGAGATTCATTGAATCTTATCAATGTCATGTTTAATATCAGATCATGCTCTTCAAATTTGTGCCTGGGATGCCGAGGATGACAAATAAGATGTGAATAACCATTCAAACCCGCTTGACAACCTCAATGTCATTTATCATCTTTAATTAATGTGCCAGTAAACCACACACACTCCATTAACAATGATAATTTTTGATTTGTCCATAACTTAACTTTATAGTCCTAAATTAGTGTGCAGGTTAACCACACACGATCCACTAACGACATGTAAAGAGTGATGTGTGTTTTCATGGACTAGCAGACACTTCTCATTTTTTCCTAAAGTAACTAGAGTTGGGATTTAATAAAAAGGTTCTAGTACTTTAATAGCATCATACTTTTAAGAGGTTATGTCTTATCAAATCTGTTCAACTAACGACCCTTCACCATATAAAGGAGCGGAGGGTGAGAATGGACACCCAATGACGGTCATTTTATACGTCGTTTCCTTATCCCCCCTTATAGTATGGCTTCATGAATGAGACGAAGTAGCGATTTGACTTACTTGTTTTATACATATAATATATTAAACTTTTAATCAAATATATAGTATAAGGTGTGTTTTAAACTTTTCAAAATACTAGGATTAAAGTTAATCTTTCGAATTAAACAAGTAATAATAATTAATTTTAAACTAAATAATGATTTAATCCTTTATCTGAATTAAAAAATAATTAAAATAATTTAAATCATATTATTTACCAATTAAACAATTAATTAAATAATTTACATACACGGATTAAATAATTACTTACCAATTAAATAATTCAAATTTAACCCTAATCCCTTATCCTTCTCATTTTCGAAAAAATGGTGGGGTATATCAGGTTTTAATTATTCAAATTTTAAATCATATTAAAATAATAATTAAGGAAACTAGAAACCCTAGGGATATACATCAAATTTTCTTAAATAAGGGTGCCAAGTCGAAATTTAAGCATTTAGGGTTTAATATCCATAAACCCTAATTTTAATCAATTCATTTTAGTGGACAATCAAATAGAAAACCTAGGCTCTGAGGCCACTGATGGGTTTTCAAGGTTGTAAAAAAATATATATGGCGAAAAAACACTTAAACGCTTAAGTTCACATGCAACCTAAAAAGGACCTATGTTTTCTCTATTATTAACAACTAAATATGAATATCAAGAAACCCCAAGAGAGAGGCTATGAAATCAAATTTCATATTAGATTAGGGTTACATACCTTTTCATTATTATTGAAAATAATTAAAGTAGAATCCTTCTTCACAATCTTGTAAAGCTAGCACCAAAGGAATGGATGTCTCTAATGGCTTGTACCCAAAACCCTAGTAGCAGAAAGACTTGAGGAGAGAGGAGGGTAGAAAAAATTTTCAACTCTTGTATGTATGTATGTGGTGGATGAAAATAAGATCCTAAGGGGTCCTATTTATAGGTTGTAGGATAACCCTATAAACCCTAATCATGAATTAAATAATAATATTTGATATTCAAGATAATTATCTAGTATCCTTATCTTTATATAAAAGGATTAAAACCCTAAAAGATAAATCAAAATTCCGCCTTATCTAGATGGTTCTAGAAACCTTATTTTGTTCAATTAAACAATTACAACTCAGTCTTTGTACTTCCAATTAATTCTAATTAATCCCGAAATTAATTCCAATTAGTTTCTGATTAATTCCATATTAATTATTACTATTTCAAATTAATATATTAATCATATAATATAATAATAACTCATTTATTTCAATTTCTAATTAATTTATTAATCATATAATAAATTAACAAATCAACCTCTTCCACCAAAAGTCATTCTATCCAAATACTAGTTTTGAGGGCAACCCAAAAAAGATTTTGCTTCTATTTCAAGAATATACCAATTTATTTATTGGATTAGACAACTTAATCCGACACAAAGGAGTTTGGTTTTAATTAAATTTATCTTTTAACATATGATGGTAAAATACTTTTCAAACTAAAACAAACTTTATCGTTAAAACTAGTAACTGGTAAAATTTCAGGATTAAAGTTATTTAAGTTTAAAATAGAGATTTATAAACTTATCTATAACACTTAAAATGGGTATGTTTCCTTTTAGCCCTTCGCAATTAAAATGTTGCATTTTGGTCCTTGGGGTTAGTACGCGGGGCGTACCACATGTTATGCTTAGCGTACTAATGCAGAAGTTGATCGCAGGTTCGAGCCTCGTACGCTGGGCATACGAAGGGTTTAATGAAACCCTAATTTTGGGGTGTTGCACCCTATATATTCACCTTAGCCCCAATATATGGCCTCTTTATCAGCCTCCATTGTCCAAAAACCCCAATCTCGAACCCCAATAGCATCTTTGAATGTTCTTGAGTCTTGGTCTTGATTTTTGGTGGTGTGTGCTCCTTGAAGTGATAGAAGAAGAAGTTGGAAGACTCATTCATTGGAGGGAAGCTTAGA
This sequence comes from Lactuca virosa, assembly GCF_052849685.1. Lineage (NCBI taxonomy): Eukaryota > Viridiplantae > Streptophyta > Magnoliopsida > Asterales > Asteraceae > Lactuca > Lactuca virosa. Next base: position 117,263,776 of record NC_136431.1, read on the forward strand.
GATCCAGATTTAGCTCCATCTTTTGGTGACTTTTGAGAGATAAAGTTCATACCTTGTCTACTCTTTGCTTTGATCTACTATTTAGCTTGTTATGGTCCTTTTTGGTCCCTTTTGGTTGGTCTTGATGAGTTAAGACCATTTTAGAATCTAAATTTTGTAGATCTAGATGTTTGGAAGGTTCCTTAAGCTTAAAGGTGCAAGATTTATGGTGTTTATGGTCTCATGCATGTATTAGCTTACAAGCCCTAAAGCGAGTACGCTGCGCGTACGAGCTGAGTACGCCTCGCGTACTCAGCAGGTTGGGCTTCAGACTCTTGGGCTTTCGGTTTGGGCCATGTTTGAACTTGGATGTTTACGGCCTTGTTGGCCGTCAGGTTTTTGCGTTGATGCTTATTCTACGTTCTCTTGGTGAAGGCCCATAAAGGGATTTGGGCCCAATTTGTAAAATTAGGCCATGATTGGGCCTTGGGTGATTAATTCCAAATTGGGCCGTGATTGGGACTTGGGTGATTAATTTGGAATTGGGCCTTTTGGATGATAGGTTTGGGCCTTAGTCTTGGACCAAGCTAGGTAAGGGGTAAAATGGTCCTTTACCCTAATATAGACTGATGGTTATTGATATATGCATATTTAGTCATATATTTTGTATAGAATATTAATACTTTTTGACTATTTTAATGCAATTATGGAACAAAAGGTGCTTAATTACGTTTAAATTATATTTTCAGTTCATAAGAAGTGCTCGGAAGCAAAAGGAAGCAGGAGCAACTATCGGGAGCTTGGGAATCAAAGAAAGAAGAAAAGAGCCAAAAACCAAGAAGGACTCGGCGAGTTGACCCTTGATGCAACGAGTTCCCACGAAAATTCTCGAAGCAGAAGAGTCCTTGCCTTGCCGTACACGGGGATTTAATGAGGGACTCGACGAGTCAGTCCCTGGACTCGACGAGTCGCATCTAATCTATTAAAAGGGGCTTTCGGATCGATACCAGGTTTTTTTCTAAGAAACCCTTGGAGGAAAAGTTGCGATTAGAAGACCTGCTAAGGTGCTGGAAGCCAGAGAATCAACCCTAGATCCAAATTTGGGAGAATCAAGGCAAATTCAAGTCCATTCTTACTTACTCTTTAATTGAACTATGTTTGAGTTACTTGACTTCGTTTTTGATCTTAGTTTTACTGTAATCATGAGCTAAGACTATTTTCTTCTGTTTAGGAAAGCCAAATTTTGTGATTATGTGTTGATTTTATGATTTGGATTATTCTTATTTGGTGATTTGTTTTGCTAAGCTTGTTAAAGACCCTTATGTGTTAATTATGACTATTTTCTGTTAATTAACCTGTAATTAAGTTGCATGACCATCTCTTAATTGCTAATCTCATATGATTTATGTGAAAACATTGTTATATGCCTAGGAATAGCGAACGTGAAATTAGGGTTAATAGAGAATAGGAAAATTAATGTGTGAGCTTGTGTGACAAACCATCAACAAGATGTTAATTGAAGGACCAATTTAGTTAACCACTACAAGTCTTACTTAACCCGAATAAATAAACTAGGAAATTCATTAATTTAGACAACTGGCCACTTCTTAGACTAATTTGCTTTCTAAGGATTAGTAATAGCGAACGTGAACCTAATCACCTTAATCGGTAGCCAAAGAAGAATTAATCCATTGCACTTTTCATAAAATCAACCATAGGATCAAATGAGTCAAACCTAAACAGAAGTCTCCTTTACCATTGAATTTAGTTGATTTTTACTCTCTAGCCGTTATTTGTTTTTTTTTTTGAGTTTTAGTTAGATATTTAAGTTTTCTAGTCTTGCAAAACTAGAGAAAACCCCTTCTTTTATTATTTGTTTTTAGATAGTACTAGTAGTTAATTTAAAAATTTACCGTTCCCTGAGTTCGATACCCTGCTTACTAAAAAACTATACCACCAATTGACAGGTACACTGCCTTTTGTGTGTTAAATTTATATTTAAAAAGTAGGATTAAAACTAGTTGGTTTTAAACACATCAAGTTCTTGACGCCCAAGGCATGGATGAGCTGTTCCCATGCCAAAGTCAGCTAAAGATGGAGCTTTCAATGAAGAATATCAACCTCGCAACTGCTATCCCAGGGGAGTTTGTTCCAATTCCCTCTTTGTTTTTGTGTTTTTCTTTATCATGCATAGCATGTAATGGGGACATTGCATGAATTAAGTGTGGGGTAGGGGGTTGGTTACATTAGATAACTTAGGCTTACTTTTAAAAATTTTGCATTAATATTGCTAGGATTAATTTAGAAAATTTTGGTAAAGCAATTAGGAATCATGCTAGTATTATGATTCTATGAGGACCCAAATGTTTAGTTGGGCCAAAATATGTTATAGTGCATTTGTGGCCTCCCTTATTCTAGTGAAATCATGGGACAAAAACACAACCTCGCTTAGTTTGAGGGATGCAATATGTTTAGCATCGTGTACCAGAAATGTATCCAGGAAATTTTTTATCTTTAATCAATAAAGGTTGAAGTTGAGAGCCCCTGCTTAAGCATGTAGGTATTGAGTGAAAAAAAAAGTGAGTTACATGTTAAAAAAAAGAGAGAGAATTACAAATAAAAGTTGTAAGAATTTTGGAGCAATCAAAGTGAAGATATAAAGATCAAAATTCTGAAAGTTCAAAAGTTGAAGATACCAAAAATCAAATCAAAGAAGATGGTGAATTCAAAAAATCAAGACAAATTATCAAAGAAGTAAAGAATTCCAAATGAGCTTTATAGTGGTATCAAAAAGTTGTAATTATCTGGATTATGTATTCTTGGGTTGCTCAACCAAAAATACCTTGAGGCTAGGAGGTTTTCTGCGGAAGGATTCGGAGGGATGCATAAAATGAGCATTGTTCAAAAGAAGTGGGCGAGTGTTTATGAGGATTGTAAGTATTTAGAATATGGGGGGTTCCTTAGGAAAAATTTTAGACACAAATGCATGCATTGAGGTCTTGGCATAATAGCTGGGTTTGATTAGGATTGTTTTATGTGGTTTTAGCATGTTTAAAATTCAGTTTTGCTTGCGGGCAAGCAAAAGTCAAGTGTGGGGTAATTTGATATGTGCATATTTAGTCATATATTTTGTATACAATATTAATAATTTTTGACTATTTTAATGCAATTATGGAACAAAAGGTGCTTAATTACGTTTAAATTATATTTTCAGTTTACAAGAAGTGCTCGGAAGCAAAAGGAAGCAGGAGCAGCTATCGGGAGCTTGGGATTCAAAGAAAGAAGAAAAGAGCCAAAAACCAAGAAGGACTCAGCGAGTTGACCCTTGACTCGACAAGTTCCCACGAACATTCTTGAAGCAGAAGAGTCCTTGCCTTGCTGTACACAGTGATTTAATGAGGAACTCGACGAGTCAGTCCCTGGACTCGACGAGTCGCATCTAATCTATAAAAAGGGGCTTTCAGATCGATACAGGGTTTTTTCTAAGAAACCCTTGGAGGAGAATTTGCGATTAGAAGACATGCTAAGGTGCTGGAAGCCAGAGAATCAACCCTAGATCCAATTTTGGGGAGAATCAAGGCAAATTCAAGTCCATTCTTACTTACTCTTTAATTGAATTATGTTTGAGTTACTTGACTTCGTTTTTGATCTTAGTTTTACTGTAATCATGAGCTAAGACTATTTTCTTCTGTTTAGGAAAGACAAATTTTGTGATTATGTGTTGATTTTATGATTTGGATTATTCTTATTTGGTGATTTGTTTTGCTAAGCTTGTTAAAGACCCTTATGTGTTAATTATGACTATTTTCTGTTAATTAACCTGTAATTAAGTTGCATGACCATCTCTTAATTGCTAATCTCATATGATTTATGTGAAAACATTGTTATATGCCTAGGAATAGCGAACGTGAAACTAGGGTTAATAGAGAATAGGAAAATTAATGTGTGAGCTTGTGTGACGAACCATCAGTAGGAGGTTAATTGAAGGACCAATTTAGTTAACCACTACAAGTCTTACTTAACCCGAATAAATAAACTAGGAAATTCATTAATTTAGACAACTGGCCACTTCTTAGACTAATTTGTTTTCTAAGGATTAGTAATAGCGAACGTGAACCTAATCACCTTAATCGGTAGCCAAAGAAGAATTAATCCATTGCACTTTTCATAAAATCAACCATAAGATCAAATGAGTCAAACCTAAACAGAAGTCTCCTTTACCATTGAATTTAGTTGATTTTTACTCTCTGGCTGTTATTTGTTTTTTTGAGTTTTAGTTATATATTTAGGTTTTCTAGTCTTGCAAAACTAGAGAAAACCCCTTCTTTTATTATTTGTTTTTAGATAGTACTAGTAGTTAATTTAAAAATTTACCGTTCGCTGAGTTCGATACCCTGCTTACTAAAAAACTATACCACCAATTGACAGGTACACTGCCTTTTGTGTGTTAAATTTAGATTTAAAAAGTAGGATTAAAACTAGTTGTCTTTAAACACATCAAGTTTTTGACGCCCAAGGCATGGATGAGCTGTTCCCATGCCAAAGTCAGCTAAAGATGGAGCTTTCAATGAAGAATATCAACCTCGCAACTGCTATCCCAGGGGAGTTTGTTCCAATTCCCTCTTTGTTTTTGTGTTTTTCTTTATCATGCATAGCATGCAATGGGGACATTGCATGAATTAAGTGTGGGGTAGGGGGTTGGTTACATTAGATAACTTAGGCTTAATTTTAAAAATTTTGCATTAATATTGCTAGGATTAATTTAGAAAATTTTGGTAAAGAAATTAGGAATCATGCTAGTATTATGATTCTATGAGGACCCAAATGTTTAGTTGAGCCAATATATGTTATAGTGCATTTGTGGCCTCCCTTATTCTAGTGAAATCATGGGACAAAAACACAACCTCGCTTAGTTTGAGGGATGCAATATGTTTAGCATCGTGTACCAGAAATGTATCCAGGAAATTTTTTATCTTTAATCAATAAAGGTTGAAGTTGGGTGCCCCTGCTTAAGCATGTAGGTATTGAGTGAAAAAAAAGTGAGTTACATGTTAAAAAAAAGAGAGAGAATTACAAATAAAAGTTGTAAGAATTTTGGAGCAATCAAAGTGAAGATATAAAGATCAAAATTCCGAAAGTTCAAAAGTTGAAGATACCAAAAATCAAATCAAAGAAGATGGTGAATTCAAAAAATCAAGACAAATTATCAAAGAAGTAAAGAATTCCAAATGAGCTTTATAGTGGAATCAAAAAGTTGTAATTATCTAGATTATGTATGCTTGGGTTGCTCAACCAAAAATACCTTGAGGCTAGGAGGTTTCCTGCGGAAGGATTCGGAGGGATGCATAACATGAGCATTGTTCAAAAGAAGTGGGCGAGTGTTTATGAGGATTGTAAGTATTTAGAATATGGGGGGTTCCTTAGGAAAAATTTTAGACACAAATGCATGCATTGAGGTCTTGGCATAATACCTGGGTTTGATTAGGATTGTTTTATGTGGTTTTAGCATGTTTAAAATTCAGTTTTGCTTGGGGGCAAGCAAAAGTCAAGTGTGGGGTAATTTGATATGTGCATATTTAGTCATATATTTTGTATAGAATATTAATAATTTTTGACTATTTTAATGCAATTATGGAACAAAAGGTGCTTAATTACGTTTAAATTATATTTTCAGTTTACAAGAAGTGCTCGGAAGCAAAAGGAAGCAGGAGCAGCTATCGGGAGCTTGGGAATCAAAGAAAGAAGAAAAGAGCCAAAAACCAAGAAGGACTCGGCGAGTTGACCCTTGACTCGACGAGTTCCCACGAACATTCTTGAAGCAGAAGAGTCCTTGCCTTGCTGTACACAGTGATTTAATGAGGGACTCGACGAGTCGCATCTAATCTATAAAAAAGGGCTTTCAGATCGATACCGGGTTTTTTCTAAGAAACCCTTGGAGGAGAAGTTGCGATTAGAAGACCTGCTAAGGTGCTGGAAGCCAGAGAATCAACCCTAGATCCAATTTTAGGGAGAATCAAGGCAAATTCAAGTCCATTCTTACTTACTCTTTAACTGAACTACGTTTGAGTTACTTGACTTCGTTTTTTATCTTAGTTTTACTGTAATCATGAGCTAAGACTATTTTCTTCTGTTTAGGAAAGACAAATTTTGTGATTATGTGTTGATTTTATGATTTGGATTATTCTTATTTGGTGATTTGTTTTGCTAAGCTTGTTAAAGACTCTTATGTGTTAATTATGACTATTTTCTGTTAATTAACCTGTAATTAAGTTGCATGACCATTTCTTAATTGCTAATCTCATATGATTTATGTGAAAACATTGTTATATGCCTAGGAATAGAGAACGTGAAACTAGGGTTAATAGAGAATATGAAAATTAATGTGTGAGCTTGTGTGACGAACCATCAGCAAGAGGTTAATTGAAAGACCAATTTAGTTAACGACTACAAGTCTTACTTAACCCGAATAAATAAACTAGGAAATTCATTAATTTAGACAACTAGCCACTTCTTAGACTAATTTGTTTTCTAAGGATTAGTAATAGCGAACGTGAACCTAATCACCTTAATCGGTAGCCAAAGAAGAATTAATCCATTGCACTTTTCATAAAATCAACCATAGGATCAAATGAGTCAAACCTAAACAGAAGTCTCCTTTACCATTGAATTTAGTTGATTTTTACTCTCTAGCTGTTATTTGTGTTGTTTGAGTTTTAGTTAGATATTTAAGTTTTCTAGTCTTGCAAAACTAGAGAAAACCCCTTCTTTTATTATTTGTTTTTAGATACCCTGCTTACTAAAAAACTATACCACCAATTGACAGGTACACTGCCTTTTGTGTCTTAAATTTATATTTAAAAAGTAGGATTAAAACTAGTTGGTTTTACACACATCAGTTATGGATCGGAATCCAATTATTAATTAGATGTTATTGGTATTGATAGCTCGGGGAATTGCCGGACCAACAGCCAGAGATTTATCCGATTGATTCAGCAGTTCGAGGTGAGTTTCCTCACTGTGTTTAGCGGGTCAAAGGAACCAATGCCGGCCCATGGTTATGTTATGTTTGGTTGCCATATGTCTGCGTGACTCTTCCATGTTTTATGTACTCGTATGATTACGGGGCGGGGCCCAATGCCCATTTTGTATGCTATGTATCTTTATGATTATTGCATGTGTTATATGTTTATATGCCTTATATGTATACCGGGCGGGGCCCGATGCCGGGCGGGGCCAGATGACTGACATATTTGTATACCGAGCGGGGGCTCGATGCAGGGCGGGGCCCATTATGTGTTTTTTTATGTATGAGATGTGGTATTTTGGGGAACTCACTAAGCTTTGTGCTTACGGTTTTCAGTTCATGGTCCAGGTACTTCTGGTTCCAAAGGGAAGAGCTCAGGATGATTGCAGAGCACACACCACTCGATTCCGCATTTTATGATTTACTTTGATGTTGATGATGTTTCGATACATTTTGATAACTTTGGTTTTATGACAATGATATGGTTTGTTGTTTTATTAATCTAAAAATGAAAAATCTAATGGTCGTATTTTTAGGATGTTACAAGTTGGTATCAGAGCCTTGGTTTTTGGGATTCATACATACTCTCAGGTGTGTCTGAACTGAAATTGAGGATTTGTTAAAGTTTTTCTAGAAGAAATGTATTTTTAAGAAAAGAGTTTTCTAAGACAAGAAAGGGTGTGGTGCATGCAAAATACCCATACATGTTATCTGATATGATTTGATTTATGAATCTGTAAATTGCATGCTAGTTAGGGCTAATGATATGCTCAGTTTTTGCATGATAGAATGCTAGGAGAGATGCCTTTGTATGCCTATTGTATGAGCTTGTATACTTGCATGGTAGTATTGATCAGCCAGTGATAGGATGGCCATATTAGGCGATGCTTGGTTCTGATTACTTGATGCTCGAATGTTGCTTACTTTGTGATAGGATGGCCATATTAGGAGTTCTCACTAGCTTCAGCTAAATAGTAAGCGAATATGCTAAGTTACACATTATGGGAACTAAATAATTTTAGTAGGTTAGGTTTTAAATCGGTCGTGCAACTCTTGTTTGAGTCTAACCATTGTAGTGTGAAACCTCTCATTCAAATAATTTTCTGGTTTTAGTGATATGTAATTGTATTCGTGAGCTAGTTAGTGGAAGTTAGCGGGAGTTCCTTCTGCAGCTGATGGCGGAGAGTGGTGTGGAGTTTGTACGGTCAAGGAAGGAATTCTAGAGATTTTGGATGAGCGGTTGAGTGCCTTTTGTTCTAAGATGGTGGCCTTGGTTGGGGCGCTTTCTTTGATCTTCAGGGAGTTCCGAGCATGTAGAGCTCCGGACTATCACGGGGTGAAGGACCCGATAGCAAGCAGGAGGTGGTTAGAGGATGTTGCTAACATCTTCCACACCAGCAGTTGCCCCAAGGGGCAAAGGTCAGACTTGCCTCCTGTCTTCTGAAGGACAGGGCACATGATTGGTGGGAGGAGGTCGGGTGCGCAGTTGGTGATGAGGTTGTTGAGTCGATGACCTAGGATGATTTTGTGACCAGGTTCAGGGTTGCGTTTGCACAAGTGATTGAGGTGCAACAGTTGGTGCAATAGTTTCAGGATCTCCGCCAGACTACTGAGACGGTGGCTGAGATCACCGCGATGTTTCAAAAGAGGGCACTTTTGGTTCCTCCATATGTGGCAGACGAGAATATGAAGAATGCGAGGTATTACAGGATATTGAGGAGCAAAATTCGGCAGTTTGTTAGCCGATCCAGCTACAGGACGCTGAGGATATGATAACGAGGGCTAAAGAGAGAGGGAGGAGGAGAGAGATTGATCTGGAGATGGAGAAGAAGAGGAATCGAAATTATGTGTCGAGTGCTGAGGATTTGGCAAAGAGGCCTAATGTATCTGATTCCAGGTCGAGAGGCCATCAGGGCCGAAGCTGATGTTGCAAGTGTGGCAAGGTGCACGAGGGAGCGTGCAGGATGGGTGGCTTAGGCTGCTCCAAGTGCGGCCGTACGGGTCATATTACCAGGGATTGCATTGCTACTACCATCACCACCCCTGTATCTGATCTGATTTGGTTTCATTGCAATCATAGGGGCCACAAGAAGGCCCATTGTCCGAGTTTGGCTATAGCAGGACCGGTGTCATCACCCGATCCTACAACTCTTTAGATTACTGATGGCCACCAGGGCCAGGCGGATGCACCTGTGGTGAAGAGCAGGGCTTTTCAGTTGACGACCAAGGAGGCTCGCGCGACACCTGATGTGGTGACGCGTTTGTATCTTCTCCTTATCTCTTTATTTATATGGAATTGTCTGCTTATATATGTGTTTTATTTTAGGACCGTTCCTTGTGAACGGTATTTACGCATTGGTATTGTTTGATTCGGTGGCTACCCGATCCTTTGTGTCACTTGCGCTTAGCAACAGGTTTGTCAGAGCTCCGGGGAAGCTGGATTCTCCTTTAGAGTTCGAGATTGCAGATGATCGGTCTGTCCATGGCGAGGGTTCATCGGGGTTGTACTCTACAATTGTTCAGTGAGCAGTATTTGGTAGATTCGGTTCCCATTCCTTTGTGTGGGAATAAGGTTATCGTGGGCATGGATTTGTTGAACCCTAATGGGAAGGTGATTAACTGTAAGCAGCAGTTAGACCGGGTCCGGACCCCAAGTGGGGGAGAGTTAGTGGTTCAGGGAGAGAGAGCTCATAGTGGGTCGTTATTGTGTTCAGCTGCGAGGGCCAGATGCTATATTCAGCAGGGTTGCTCAGGATTTGTCGCCTATGTTATGGATAGTCGGGATAAGGCTAAGGCGACCATGGATGATGTGCCGATTGTTCGGGATTATCCGGACGTGTTTCTGGAAGATTTGTCTGGGGTGCCTCTGGAGAGGCAGATTGAGTTCAGCATTGATCTGGTTGGAGGTGCGGCTCCGATAGCCAAAGCACCGTATCGGGTGGCTCCTCCAGAGATGCAGAAGTTGTCTACACAGTTGTAGGAGCTGTTAGACAAGGGATTCATTAGACCGAGTAGTTCGCCATGGGGAGCAACGATCTTATTTTTGAAGAAGGATGGGTCTCATCGTATGTGCATTGACTACCAAGAGCTGAATAAGGTAACCGTGAAGAACCGTTATCCACTCCCGAGGATTGATGATCTTTTTGACCAGCTACAGGGTGCATCTTGGTTTTCCAACATTGATTTGCGATCGGGTTATCATCAGATGAGGTTTAGGATTGAGGATGTGAAGAAGACAGCTTTCCGGACTCGTTATGGTCATTACAAGTTCGTGGTGATGCCTTTTGGGCTCACCAATGCTCCAGCTGCGTTCATGGATATCATGAACTGCGTGTGCAGGTTGATGTTGGATCGGTCTGTGATTGTATTTATCGATGATATATTGGTTTATTCCAAGACTCAGGAGCAACACGAGGAGCACTTGAGGGAAGTGTTGGAGACTTTGAGGAGGGAGAGACTTTTCGCAAAGTTCTCCAAGTGTGAGTTCTGGTCGCGCGAGGTGTAGTTTCTAGGGTACCTTGTCAACTAGAATGATATTTTGGTCGATCCGGCCATGGTCGAGGTCGTGATGCAGTGGGAGGCTCCGAGGTCTCCATCTGAGATTTAGAGTTTTCTGGATATCACGAGTTATTATCGGAGATTCATCTAGGACTTCTCCAAGATAGTTGTTCATTTAACTCGGTTGAAAAAGAAGACGATTACATTTTTGAGCAGCAGACAACTTTTGAGACCTTGAGACAGCAGTTGTGTAAGGCTCTAATTCTGACTCTGCCAAAGGGTGTTGAGGATTTTATGGTCTATTGTGATGCATTGATCACGGGTTTAGGGGCAGTGTTGATGCAAATGGGTCGCATGATCGCTTAAGCTTCAAGGCAGCTGAAGCCTCATGAGGCGAATATCCGACGCATCATTTGGAGCTGGGGGCTATGGTTTTTTCCCTCAAGATTTGGCGTAATTACCTCTATGGGGTCTGTTGTACCATTTACATGGATCACAAGAGCCCGAGGTATCTGATGGATCAGTCAACTCTGAATAAGAGTCAGCACCGGTGGTTGGGTGTGGTGAAGGATTACCATTGTGAGATCCTTTATCACCCTGGGAAGGCCAATGTGGTGGCTGATGCTCTCAGCTGCAAGGCGGTCGCGGCTCCGATCAGAGGTATATGTTTGAGGATGACCGTGATTACTCCCCTGTTGGAGCGAATTCGTGAGGCTCAGGTCGAGGCTATATAGGAAGAGCACCAGAAGAGTGAGTGTATTGTGGGTCAGCTGGCTTCCTTCGATTATGATAGTCGTGGGTTGTTGACTCTGCATCGACGAGTTTGGGTTCCGTATTGGGGCGGTGTGAATGGAGGAGGCACACAAGTCTAGGTTCTCCATTCATCTCGGGGCGATGAAGATGTATAGGGATATTTGTCCTGATTATTGGTGGTCCTGCATGAAGCGGGATGTGGCTTGGTATGTAGAGCGGTTCTTGAATTGGAGGAGAGTCACGGCCGAGCACCAGCGACCTCACGACAAGATGCAGCCGTTGGAGATTCCCGTATGGAAATGGGAGGATATTACTATGGATTTCATCATGAAGTTGTTGGGTTTTGAGCAATCTAACACTCCTATGGTGTGCATGCAACCCTAGAAACCTTGGATCTATGTTTTCTCTATTATACATGCTAACTTTGATTTTTCCAAGGTTTCATCCTAACTAGCATATGATGGGGTATATGTTATACAAAGTTCTAGTAGAATGACATACCTTTCTTATAGCTTTGATTCCTTAAGTCTTTGTGAGCCTAGGACCCCAAATGTGATGCCTCAAATGCTTCACACAACACCACCAACAATTGGAATAACTTGAGAGAAGAATATATTGCACCAAAATCGGCTAGCCCTCACTTGTGTATCTTAAGTGCCGATTTTACTAGTATGAGGCTTCTTTATATTGTGTGCACATTAGGGTTACACCATGTAACTCATGACTTTCCACATTCCTCATGATCCATGGGTTTTAACCTCCATGGAGTATCCATGGGTCACCCCATGGGTTTAGCCGAACATGAAGAACTATGGATCATAAGCCCACTATATAAGAATGAATGATTTACCAAATCAATCCCCATTTATTTAATTAGTCTCTTTTGATCACAAAATTAATTCCAAACTAATTCTTGATCAATACTAATTAAATAATAATATGATTTCATATTAATATATTAGAACTTATAATATATTAATAAATCATAAATATCCTCTTCTCACAAAAGTCTATCCAAATTGTTCCGATGCCATGCAACCCAAATAGACAATGCTAAATCGGGTCAAGTACACACCAAATATAGTTACGGACTTAGACACCTTATCCAACAGTCTCCCACTTGGATAAGTCTAATAACTATAGTTGCAAGTACGCCTTTAGGATCCGACCAGCAATCGTAGCTCTTAAAATTATCGTGGAACTAAGTTGTGCCATTTAAGATAAGTGATCATATAATCCTCTGTTCTCAAGATATCAGCCGGACAAATACATGGAACGACGTCGTACTTATTTTCCAGCAGTTTGTTTCCCGATTTCCGATTTGTTTGACATAGAACTTAATCGAACACATCAATTCAGTTCTGACCGGGCCCAGCACTTAAGTCAAAACAAAATCATCGAGGGGCCCAAGGTATCGCTTTTAATCCTCCAAGGACTAAAAGGAAAAGATAAACTTCGACTCATATGCTTGTACTAACTAATCATCAAATTGTACACAACAGAACGTTTTATAACATCAAGTTGCTGATGCGTTTTTCGTATTATCAATGTACGACCAACTCATAGTCAACAACTCATATCTCTTGGTTTGAAGACTTATATGATATTACCGTATCACGATCATTCGAGATAAATTCCCTGAAGTGATACAAGTGAGCGTGGTTTGTATCCAATAGTCAGAACTTATGAGCACTCATGAATGTTGCAGCAACAATTGCTATGTCTAATACAATTCAGAGAAATCTACAAACCCAATTCATGACAGTCTTATTTCAATACCTACTTCCAAAGTATGATCGACTGTGGATAGTTTGAATAATATAATTATTCTGGAAGTCAAAACATGCAAAATGAAACAATAGTAAATGATTGACACAAGACAGTACCATACTAGTAAACAAAAACACCTTTTATTTAAACATCAAATATCAATGTCTAATGAAGTGTTATTTTCTGTCGATGTGCCTGGATCTGCCGTGATCCCTTGGTTCCTTGGCTAAGGCAACCACACTCTCGTTATCACATAAAATCTCCATAGGTTGCTTAATAGTTGGTACAACTCCAAGGTCTCGAATGAAGTTCTTCAGCCATATTGCCTCCTTCGCCGCCTCGCTTGCTGCTATGTACTCTGATTCGCAAGTTGAATCAACTACTGTCTCCTGCTTGGAACTTTTCCAAGTAATTGCTCCTCTATTTAGGGTAAAGACCCAGCCCGGCTGAGAGCGGAAATTATCCCTGTCTGTCTGAAAGCTAGCATCAATATACGCCACTACTCTCAAGTCATCACACCCACCAAGGGTAAGGACCCAGACCTTAGTCCTCCGCAGGTACTTGAGAATGTTCTTCACCGCAGTCCAGTGAGCCTTGCCAGGATTCCCTTGATATCTGCTGACCATGCTCAAAGCAAAGGCCACATCAGGGTGGTACAAGTCATAGCATACATGATCGAGCCTACAGCAGAAGCATATGGTATTCGACTCATCTCAGCTATCTCAGCCTCTGTACTCGGGCTCTGAGTCTTACTCAGTTTGGCGTTACTCTGGATCGGTAAGTCACCTTTGTTGGAATCCTTCATGTTGAATCTTTTCAGCACCTTATCCAAGTAGGTACTTTGACTAAGTCGAGTTAGTCTCTTACTCCTGTCTCTCAATATCCTTATCCCTAGGATATAGGCAGCTTCTCCAAGGTCCTTCATAGTGAAACACTTCCCAAGCCAGGACTTAACCTCCAGCAAGTTTGGTATGTCATTTCCTATGAGTAGTATGTCATCCACATACAATACCAAAAAGCTAACTATACTCCCACTAGCCTTAACATATACACATGACTCATCCTCGCTCCTTGAAAAGCCAAACTCTTTGACTTTCTCATCGAAACAAAGATTCCATCTGCGAGATGCTTGTTTTAATCCATAGATGGATTTTTCAAGCTTACGCACTCTATTAGGGTACTTTGCATTGACAAAACCCTCTGGCTGACTCATGTAAACATCCTAAGCCAACTTTCCATTAAGGAAAGCGGTTTTGACATCCATTTGCCATATTTCATAATCATGAAATGCAGCAATGGCTAGCATAACCCTAATAGACTTAATCTTCGCTACTGGTGAGAAGGTCTCATCATAGTCAACTCCCGGAGTTTGAGTAAAGCCCTTCATAACCAGTCATGCCTTATAAGTGTGTACCTTCCCGTCCATGTCGGTGTTCTTCTTGAAGATCCATTTGCACCTGAATGTCTTACGACCCGGTACATTGTCAACCAAGTTCCAAACTTGATTGTCATACATGGACTTAATCTCGTTGTCCATAGCCTCCTTCCATTTGGCAGATTCAGGGCCTGCCATGGCTTCCTTGAAGTTTTTAGGTTCATCCAAATTTATCAGTGTACTATCACTGATAAATGCATCACCTTCTGTTGTAATATGGAAACTATAATAAAAATCAGGCGTGCTCCTAACTCTCGTGGAATGCCTCAGAGGTAGGGACTCATCAATCGGCTCAGCAGGAGTTTCCTCCTCAGGTTGATTGCTAGTGTTTGAGGTTCCTTCACCGCTTGACTCTTGAAGTTATTCAAAGTCAATTTTCCTCCCACTGTTTCCTTGGCTTATGAATTCTCTCTCACGAAAGACTCCTCTCCTCGCCACGAAGACAACATTGTCACTCGGACTGTAGAAGAAGTTTTATGTGGGTAGCCGATGAAAATACACCGCTCACTTCGAGGTTCGAGCTTGTCGTGAGTCTCGCACCTCACGAAAGTCTCGCAACCCCAAATCTTGATGTGGTCTAAAGTGGGAACTTTCCCAGTCCACATCTCGTGAGGTGTTTTGGCAACCTTCTTGGTAGGGACTAAATTAAGGATATGGGCGGCAGTTTCTAAGGCATACCCCCAAAATGAGATTGGTAACGAAGCGCGACTCATCATGGAACGAACCATGTCTAACAAGGTTCGATTGCGCCTCTCAGCCACACCATTCAGCTGTGGTGTCCTAGGAGGTGTCAATTGTGAAACAATTCCACATTCCTTAAGATAGTCAAGGAACTCGATACTAAGATACTCACCACCCCGATCGGATCAGAGCATCTTTATCTTCCTGCCCAACTGATTCTCCACTTCTTGTTTAAACTCTTTGAATTTTTCAAAGGTTTCTGACTTATGCTTGATTAAGTAGATATAGCCATACCTACTGTAATCATCAGTAAAAGTCATATAGAAGCGGTTAGCATCCCTTGTTGTGGTTTTGAAGGGTCCACACACATCTGTGTGTATGAGGTCCAACAAACCTTCACCCCTAGCACAAGTACCAGTGAAGGGTGACTTAGTCATTTTTTCAAGTAAACAAGATTCGTAACTATCATCTGACTTTAAGTCAAATGACTCCAAGACTCCAGCCTTTTGGAGTTGGCCTATGCGCTTCTTGTTGACATGTCCAATACGACAATGCCACAAGGATGCCTTATCCAAACTAGTGGAAGAATCAATATGCAATACTTTATTTTATAAGTTGTCTACAACCGACACAGTTTCATATACACCATCACAATGTAATGCTTTAAAATAAAGAACACCATTATAAAAAGCATTAATACCACCACATTCATTATCAAATGAAAAAGTAAATCCTTGTTTGTACAAACCTTGAAATGAAATAATATTTCTCGCCATTTCAGACGAGTAACAACATTTATTCAAATCTAATATTAAACCACTACTAAGCAATAAAGAATAAACTCCAATATTGGTGACATGTGAAGCTTTCCTATTCCCCATTATCAAGTTTATCTTCCCGTGCTCCACATCCTCACTTTTTTAGGCCCTGCAAATCAGAACAAATGTGAATTCCACACCCTGTATCAAGGACCCAAGAATTAGTATGTGATGAGTTATTAGACAATATAGTATAAATACCTGCATGGGTGGGTTTCACTTTCCTATCCTTAACATCCTGCAAGTACTTGGGGCAGCTTCACTTCTAGTGCCATTTTTCGTGACAGTACAAGCATTGTGTATCCTTCGGGTTGGGAGAGGGAGTGGCAAAACCACCTTTGGTTCCACTCGAAGAGGAGCCATCAAGAGACTTTCCCTTGGTACCCTTCGAAGGGGTTTTCCTCTTTTTCGCTTTACCTTGCCCGATTTCCAGAACAGGGACGGTGGTAGGAGTGGTAACAACATTCTTACCTTTGAGACTACTTTCAGCAGTCCTCAAAAGTCCTTGAAGTTTGCTAAGTGTGACCTCCTCCTTGTTCAAATGATAGGTCATGCGAAACTGATGATAACAGGCGGGTAAGGAGTGTAGAATGATATCTATTGCTAATTCCTCATCAAAGTTCACATTTAACTTTAGCAAACGGTCCACGAATCTTTGCATTTTCTGTAGGTGGCCCGTGATAGACTCTCCATCCTTCATTTTTGTTGTTATCATGGAGGTGATGATTTCATACCTTTCCTGACGAGCACTCTGATGGTATCTTTCCATCAGGTCCTGGTGCATCTCATAAGGGTAGAAATCTTCACAGGATTTCTAGAGTTCTGTTGTAATGGTAGCCAACATGATATAATACACCTTAGTGGCATCCTTCTCATGGGTAGTGTATTCAGCAATCTCCTCTGGAGTAGCAGAAGACTCATCAATAACCTTTAGTTCCTTATCAAGGACATACTCCTTGTCTTCATAGTGAGTAACCATCCTTATGTTTCTAATCCAATCATTGAAATTAGTCCCATCAAAGATGATTCTCCCACAAAGATTCATGAGAGAAAAGGAGCCAGTAGGGTTTGAGCCAGAAGCATTGTTGGAAGACATCTGAAAAGAAAGAAAGACAAGTTTAGATTAGATAAAGAGTCCTTAATAAGACACCCAAATGAAATATTAAGGCTAGGACCCAACATAATATTTTATAACTTCGAAGAGGGATGCCGTAATCCAAGCTACAAAATATTTGAAGGTAGGTAAATGACGATTTACCAAATTCCACAATGAAAAACGAAACAAATTATTAGGTTTTAATTGGATTGAACTCCTAGATCTTTTGAGATTCATTGAACTTTTCAATGGCATGTTTAAATATCGATTATGCCCTTCAAGTTTGTGACTGGGATACCGAGGATAACAAACAAGGTGTGAATAACCATGCAAATTAACTTGGTACTCTTAACTTTATCACCTAATCGATGTGCCGGTTAACCACACACGCTCCACCGATCTATGATAAACCTTAAGCCACCCTTTGCCACCCTTGTTAGTCCAAGTTAGTGTGTCGGTTAACCACACACGCTCCACTAACGACTTAGCAAGGTGCAAAGTGTAATTTCATGGGTTAGCATCAATTTCACATTTTCCTAAAGTAACTAAGATTGGGAATTTATAAAAGGTTTAGTTACTTTATATTTATCATTATACTTTTAATGAGAATTATAGTCTTTGTCCTACCCGTTTGGCTAACGACCCTCCATCATTCAAGGAAGCGGTAGGTGAGAGTGGACACCCATTAAGCTGCCATTTTATGGGCAACAACCTTATACCCCCCCCCCCCTTATAGACCGGCTTCGTGAATGAGGCCTACTAACGGTAAGACTGACTTGATCTTATATATATATATATATATATATATATATATATATATATATATATATATATATTAACTTATAATACTATAAAGTATAAGGGTTGAATTTTAAACTTTTAAAATTCTAGGGTTTGGAATTAAAGTTTTCTAAAGTGACTTTACAAATTCCAAAACTTGAGGGCAAATTTTGAAATTATTCAAAACCTTTCATTTCTTTAACTTATGAGTTTTAATGATTTTAATGGAAAAGACTCTTGGAATTCCATAACTTGAGGACAAGTTATAGAGTCCATTAAAAAGCATTTAGATCAACAATTAAACTAACAAGCATGTCAAATAATTTCTATGATCTAACAAAACTCATAGGCATGCATAATTCATATGCATAATTTTCAAGAATCAGATAAAATTAATATAAAACTTGAAACTTTGACAATTATCTTTGAAATTGGATAAGCACAATCATTACCACATCAAAAACAGGTTTAACAATCTAAAAACAGTTTAGGGTAATGATCCAAGTCCAATTCCAGCATTAAAACTCGAAATTCTACACTCAGCGCCTCCAACTCATCGAGTTCATGAACCAACTCGACGAGTTCGATGAATTTTAACATGCACTCGTTGACTCCCCCCAATAGACTCGGCGAGTTCACTGAACAGTGAGCAGAAAATCGATTTTTTTAGCAAGTAGCATCAAGTATAATTGAAAACAAGCCTAGTCTCTGATACCACTGTTGGGTTTTAAGCATTCTAACACTCCTATGGTGTGCATGCAACCCTAGAAACCTTGGATCTATGTTTTCTCTATTATACATGCTAACTTTGATTTTTCCAAGGTTTCATCCTAACTAGCATATGATGGGGTATATGTAATACAAAGTTCTAGTAGAATGACATACCTTTCTTGTAGCTTTGATTCCTTAAGACTTTGTGAGCCTAGCACCCCAAATGTTATGCCTCAAATGCTTCACACAACACCACCAACAAATTGGAATAACTTGAGAGAAGATTATATTGCACCAAAATTGGCTAGCCCTCACTTGTGTATCTTAAGTGCCGATTTTACTAGTATGAGGCTTCTTTATATAGTGTGCACATTAGGGTTACACCATGTAACTCATGACTTTCCACATTCCTCATGATCCATGGGTTTTAACCTCCATGGAGTATCCATGGGTCACCCCATGGGTTTAGCCGAACATGAAGAACTATGGATCATAAGCCCACTATATAAGAATGAATGATTTACGAAATCAATCCCCATTTATTTAATTAGTCTCTTTTGATCACAAAATTAATTCCAAACTAATTCTTGATCAATACTAATTAAATAATAATATGATTTCATATTAATATATTAGAACTTATAATATATTAATAAATCATAAATATCCTCTTCTCACAAAAGTCTATCAAAATTGTTCTGATGCCATGCAACCCAAATGGACCATGCTAAATCAGGTTAAGTACATACCAAATATAGTTATGGACTTAGACACCTTATCCAACAGAAGTTACCCCAGACTGCGTGTGGAGTGGGTTCGATCTGGGTCATCGTGGATCGGTTGACCAAGAGCACGCATTTCATCCCGATTCAGGAGAGTATTTCTACAGAGAAATTGGCTGAGATTTATATCACGGAGGTCGTGACACGTCATGCGGTGCTGGTTTTGGTGGTGTCTGACAGAGATGTCCGGTTTACTTCCAGGTTTAAGAAGAGATTTCATGACAAGTTGGGTACTTGTCTCCATTTCAACACATCATTCCATCCACAGACTAATGGTCAGAGCAAGCAGACTATTCAGACCCTGGAGGATATGATATGGGCGTGTGTTTTGGACTTTTGTGAGAGTTAGGATACGTATCTTCCGTCAGCGGAATTTTCCTATAACAATAGTTACCACTCCATCATTGATCGACCTCCTTTCGAGATGCTCTACGAGAGGAAATGCAGGACCCCGATTTGTTGGGGCGAGGTCAGTCAGCAGGTCATTGGGAGTATCGAGGTGGTACTTAAGACCACTGAGCTGATTCAGTAGGTTCATAGTAGGCTCCAAACAGCTCAGAGTCCGCAGAAGAGTTATGCCGACAGACACCGGTCAGACTTAGAGTTCCAGGTGGGGGATATGGTCTCCTAAAAGTTTCACCTTGGAAATGTGTCATCCAATTCAGGAAGAGAGGCAAGTTGGGCCCCAGGTTTATTAATCATTTCAGGGTTTTGGCTTGGGTGGGCCGGGTTGCATATCGCTTGGATCTTCCAGATGAGCTCAGTCAGATTCATAGCATGTTCCATGTCTCTCAGCTACAGAAGTGCTTAGTGGATGATTTTGCAGTGGTGATGTTGGAGGATATTCAGGTGGATGACCACCTGAATTATATTGAGAGGCCGGTGGCGATTCTTGATCGGAAGACAAAAACCTTGAGGAACAAAGTTGTTGAGTTGGTAAACATTTAGTGGCTGCACTGCAAGTGTTCAAAGTGGACTTGGGAGTCAGAAAATGAGATGAGGGAGCACTATCTAGAGTTATTTGGGGCAGCGGACTTCGAGGACGAAGTCTGATTCAAGTGGGGGAGAATTGTAACACTTGAAATGGGTATGTTTCCTTTTAGCCTTTCGTAATTAAAAAATTGCATTTTGGTCCTTGGGGTTAGTACGTGGGGCGTACCACATGTTACGCTTACCGTACTAATGCAAAAGTTGATTGCGGGTCCGAGCCTCGTACGCTGGGCGTATGAGGGTTACACATGGCATACGAGGGGTTTAATGAAACCCTAATTTTGGGGTTTTGCACCCTATATATTCACCTTAAGTCTTGACCTCTTTATCAGCCTCCATTGTCCTAAAATCCTAATCTCCAACCCTAATAGTATATTTAAGTGTTCTTGAGCCTTAGTCTTGATTTTTGGTGGTTTGTGCTCCTTGAAGTGATAGAAGAAGAAGTTGGAAGACTCATTCATTGGAGGGAAGCTTAGAGATCCAGATTTAGCTCCATCTTTTGTTGACTTTTGAGGTATAAAGTTCATACCTTGTCTACTCTTTGCTTTGATCTACTCTTTAGCTTGTTATGGTCCTATTTGGTAACTTTTGGTTGGTCTTGATGAGTTAAGACCATTTTAGAAGCTAAATCTTGTAGATATGGATGTTTGGAGGGTTCCTTAAGCTTAAAGGTGCAAACTTTATGGTGTTTATCGTCTCATGCATGTATTAAGTCATTTATTAAGCTCTTTTGAGCTCTAGAGCCTCAACAAGTTATGCATGAACGTAAAGTTGGCAACTTTACGTGATAAACCATGTTAAGGAAGTCAGATCTGAGTTTGGGTTGAAGTCTTAATCGGTTAAGAGCTGGAAAATGGAAGTTGGCCAAATAGGGGAGTACGTTAGGCGTACAAGCAGGAACACTTTGCATACAAGACCTAAAGCGAGTACGTTGTGCGTACGAGCTGAGTACGCTCGACGTACTCAATAGGTTGGGCTTTCGGTTTGGGCCATGTTTCGACTTGGATGTTTAGGGCCTTGTTGGGTCGTCAGGTTTTTGGGCTGATGCTTATTCTAAGTTCGCTTGGTGAAGTCCTACAAAGGGATTTGGGCCCAATTTGGAAAATTGGGCCATGATTGGGCCTTGGGTGATTAATTTGGAATTGGTCCTTTTGGATGGTAGGTTTGGTCCTTAGACTTGGACGAAGCTAGGTAAGGGGTAAAATGGTCCTTTACCCTAATTTATACTGATTGTTATGGATTGGAATCCAATTATTAATTGGATGTTATTAGTATTGATAGCTCGGGGAATTGTCGGATCAACAGCCATAAATTTATCAGAGTGATTTAGCAATTCGAGGTGAGTTTCCTCACTGTGTTTAGCGGGTCGAAGGCACCAATTCCGGCCCATGGTTATGTTATGTTAGGTTGCCAGATGTCTACATGACTCTTACATTTGTTATGTACTCGCACGATTACCGAGCGGAGTCTGATGACCATTTTGTATGCTATGTATCTTTGTGATTATTACATGTGTTTATATGTTTATAATTGTTATATGTATACCGGGCGAGGCCCAATCACTGACATATTTGTATACTGAGTGGGCCTCAATGCAGGGCGGGGCTCGATGCCGGCGGGGCCCATTATGTGTTTTTTTATGTATGGTATGTGGTATTTTGCGGAACTCACTAATCTTTATGCTTATGACTTTCAGTTTATGTTTCAGGTACTTCTGGTTCAAAAGGTAAGAGCTCGGGATGATTGCAGAGCACACACCACTCGATTCCGCATTTTATGATTTACTCTGATGTTGATGATGTGTCGATACATTTTGATAACATTGGTTTTATGACAATGATAGGGTTTGTTGTTTTATTAATCTAAAAATGAAAAATTTTATGGTTGTATTTTTGGGACGTTACATTATCAAACTCCAAACCTTATTTTATAAAAAGAAGATTTATTAAAAGGTTTACAAATGTTCTAAAGCGCTTAAACGTCGGACTTAATACTAGCTATTAAAATTTGACCGCGTCAATTTTATAAAACTGGATTTTATAAAAGAACATTGTTAAAATGTGATTTTTACATAAAATAAGATTTTTAAAAGGTATTCTATGGCTTATTGGATGCATGCAATAAAAATGATATAATATATTTTTTAAACTAGAATTTTAAAAACATCAAAGAACCCTTACGAACCTCAAATCTATGCAATCATTTTGAAGAACACTCGTACATATCTTCTATGCACTACTAGGATAAAGGTCACCTAACCGCTTCGTGTTATCTTTTGATGGCCGGGGTGTTTTCTTGATTTCAATAACCAAGTTATAGGCCGATTACACAAGTTCTTCAAATTTGATGTAATGATCGGAAATCTTTTGTGATAAAAGTCACACAAGCAAGAGAGGTCCGAGACATCGATGGGATCAAACATGTATAACTAAATTTTTTATTAGCGATCTCATGAATCTAGGAATTATATAGTAGAATACAATTGGTAATCGATATCTACCGGGTCAAATTCAAATGAATGGGATAAAGGTCACGTAACCATTTATTTGTTTTGCAACTTGGATCCTAAACCTTGATAATTAATGTTTTTGGAAACTAAAAGGGTATTAATTATTAGGGATTAAATATTTTAAATACTAAATGAGTTTTGTTAAAATTTTGTAAATATAAATAATCCATTCTCATAACCATGAATCGTCATTTTCTTTAATGACTTGAAAAACAATAACATTCGATAAATACAACTTCAACGAATGGATTCATGTCATGATAAACAATCTTGTGAGAGATGTGAAATTATATACACTTAAGGATCCTAGTCCTAAAACAAATGACCTTGAGCAATAGACCTGAACATGATGCATAGTAAAGGCATCATTGTGATGATGAAGATGCTTCTAAGATCACACTAGGAATATTTATTCCCGACTTCCATGAAATCTTGGATAATTATATATATATATATATATATATATATATATATATGTATGTATATAACTGGTTAAGCAATATTCCAATAAATATAGTGATATTATTTTAAATTTGTTCAAACAATGGAATAATGCAAGGTTGAAAAGAGTCACCTTGTGTGATCTAAGAATCTCATGTATTATGGAATGAACACCTTTAAGCCTTAAGAAATCAAAGAAGGCCGACATTGATGGATCTTGTTTATTTTGTGGAGAAACTGGACACTAGAAGAGAAACTGCTCCTCTCATCTGAACAGAAGAGTAACCATATGAGCACAAGCAAGTTGGAGCTCCACTCACGGAATGTAGTATATTATTTATGTTTAGGACATAAATTACTCATAATAAAAAATATTGTTTTGGAATAATGTATGTTTTAAATTTAGCATGTCTAAATATATATGTCTCAGTTATTTCATTTAAATGTTTGATTATTTAATTGACTGTTTTTCATAACGATAATATTCATATTCTGAAATGATTAACTTCTATTTATGAGACTAGATCTCTAAATAGAATTCTAAAGTAAATATCAATATTCTACAAATAAAAAGATTTATATCCAAATTACTTTTAACTTAAACTTGTTTTGAATCAAAGTTATATAATACATCCGTATCTTTATTTTATAAATGAAATAAACATATTCCAACTTCAGGAAAGGGATCTTTAAAGGTAAATAATGTAGTTTATTTTACATATGTGAATCTTATATATATATATATATATATATATATATATATATATATATATATATATATATATATAATTCCTAATCATATTTTAACTAATCTGTAGTGGAAATACTTATCAAGGAACTATACACTGTGATGTGTGACTTCCTTTCTAATAAATGTATAAGATTTAATTCAAGATACCAAATCAACTTTATTAACAACTATAGTAGTTATGATTATATTTTACATGATAAAGCATAATTGTGAAACCTTTTTGAAGTTTTCAAATATAAAGTTGAAATACAAGCTACTAATATTATCTAAATCCTTAGTGATAATAAAGGATGAATTAAACTTTACTGTCACACCCCCAAACCGGAACGACGGAAACGTTCAGGGGTGGATGACATCATGTACAGTATCACAGCAATTGTATAATAGTAATCAAAGCACAACAACCATTACATTAATAAAGTATAGTTTTACATATGTGTTCAAATCAATGTTTACTTGACACCAAAATGTATAGCAAAAACTAAAAGACGTGACTCTATGAAGCTCCGTCTTCTCAAAACCTGTGGGTACCTGTTTATTGATTTCCTGAGAATACAAGTAGTTTTGAAAAGAGTCTCAACAATTAAGTTGGTGAGCTCATAAGCATATTTGTATTTGAAATCTATCTATTGTTCTTTGAAAATGTAAGTATGTTCTACCAGAAAATCCTACATTTTCTATTGTAAATAAATTGTAGTCTTAATACCATAAGACCAAAATCTGTAAATATGGTTGTACTCAGTAATAGTATATCATAGTCTTATCCTTAAATAAAACCAAATGAAAATGAAAGTTTCTCTGAAATGTAAGTTTCTCTGTACTGGAAAATAGTATACTATATGTATTCTTGTATGAAAACTCGGTAAATGTAAGTGCCTGGATTCCACCAGTTGTAATGTAAAGTACTATATTATAGTTCTATTATTTACTAAACTACTTGATGTTGTTTTTGTATTCATACACTAATCGTATTGTTTAATACCAAATTGTCAGTTATTATAACCATGCTTGATGACCTAAAATGGCA
Source organism: Lactuca virosa (assembly GCF_052849685.1). Taxonomy (NCBI): domain Eukaryota; kingdom Viridiplantae; phylum Streptophyta; class Magnoliopsida; order Asterales; family Asteraceae; genus Lactuca; species Lactuca virosa. The sequence continues at coordinate 117,288,821 of NC_136431.1, forward strand.
TGAAAACGACGTTCTACAAGCGTCGTAATCGGTACGACATTTGTCACCTCAGGCCTGTCGGCCTAACTGTAGCTAACAGTTAAGGTGCGGAATTGTCAGTCCAGTATAGATCTATACACAAGTGTCACGCTCTCCCTGTAGGAGACTCTGGTTATAATTTCAGGGCTTGGTTGGTACTTAGATAAGTACTTGAAGTATGTCTCACAAAGCTATATCGACGGTTACATGTAGAATAATGAAAAGTTGCTTTGAAATGGATAAACTGTATGTATATTTCATAAACGATATTTATTATAGTTTATATGTTTGTTTTCCATAATGTATTCTGAACTTTGTAAATTAGTGCATATGATCCATAAACTATACCTATTATAGTTTATATGTTTGTTTTTCGTATTGTACTCTGAACTTGTAAAGTAATATGTTAGTTCCATAAACTATACCAATTATAGTTTATATATGTGTGTTCTACTGAAATGAAAACCTTTGTACTGTTAACAACTTTGTAAGTTTGAAACCTTAAATCCTTGATAAAGATATTTCGTGAAATTTAACCTTTTATGTCTGAATGGTAGTAAAATAAATTTGTAAAAATATTTGTTTAACACGTTTAAATAGTTTTATATTTATATAAATATAATATTTATATAATTACGATTAAAAATACAGCCGAATAAATGATTCTACCCTAAGCCCACAACCAAACAAGGAACATGAAATAAAGCAAAATCATCAATTCTAAGCCTGTTGAATCTTAATTATATATATATATATATATATATATATATATATATATATATATATATATATATATATATATATATATATATGTTTTTAATAAAGACAACAAGATTTCTTGTGTTACACTTGTATTCCCCCTGCAATGAAAAATTCATGAAAACGTAGGGGTATGAACTCACCTTGTATGTGTGTTCTTGGTTGGGTACAACTTGGTCGTGATGATCCTCGGAATAGAATACGTGTAAATAAGCGTATCCTAAATATATTATACACATAATTATATGTGTAAATTAGTGAATCTAATAATTTAACATGATAAATAACATTAGTTTGTATGAATTACTTACTAATTGTGAAGAAGTTCTTGGGAATTGATTTGGGTGTTCTTATGAAAGTTTGAAGGTTTGAATATGATTTGGGTATCTGCTTCAAGATGTGAAGGATTGAATATGTTTTTTGAGAGCATATGAGTGAAATGTGTTTACTATGTGTGCCAAATGAATCCTATTTGTATCTTATGTATGAAGGAAAAATGTAGGCGGTTGAGGTGATGTTTACGTTGGTAATTGGATTATATCACATTGGGAGATTAAATATGTGAAATATCTAGATATTATGGGGTTTTTCGGCCAATATAAGGATGATTTTGGTCCTAGCATGACCGAAATCACCTTGGATGCCGCACAAATGAGTGATTTCGGTCCTAGTGGAGGATACCAAACCGTGAACACAAGGTGGTCCAAGATGCTCAAAACCATAAACCCTTTGTTTCTAGAAGATTATGACCGAAATCACCATTGTCCCAAGATTCCCATGACCGAAATCACATATATAAGGTGTTAAATTTGGATTTTAACTTCACCTTTTGACTTATGTTGACTCATAACATCGTATATAAACATATATTTTCATGGTTTTCAATATATAAGCATTTATAACTTATATAAGTATGATTATCAAAGTATGCACATACAATAACTTATATAAACATGCCCTTAAGGCATTCAAGTTCTTATTGTATTAATGCTATGATATGCATTCACTTGTATACGATTGTAGTTTAGACTTTTATTTGAATAATTTCGACTTACATTGACTTGAAATAACGGGTTGTTACATTATTCCCCCGTTAGAGGGAATTTCGTCCCAAAATTATTTTTAAAGTGATACTCAAGAACTAGGGAAAGGATGTGGGTACTTATGTTTCATCTGATCTTCCCGTTCCCAAGTGAATTCAGGTCCCCGCTTGGCATTCCAGCAAACCTTCACTATTGGTATACGACTTTGTTTTGTTCTTTTGATTTCCTTATCCATGATCTCCACTGGTTCTTCTACGAAGTGTAGACTCTCGTTTAACTTGATTTCGCCGAGTGGGATTACAAGAGCCTCATAAGACAGACAATTTTTTAGATTAGATATGTGAAAAGTGGGATGTATGTTACTGAGTTCATGCGGTAGTTTGAGTTTGTAAGCCACCGAACCAAATTCTAGCAAGAATCTCGAATGGTCCGATGTACCTTGGACTTAATTTCCCACGTTTACCAAAACGTATCATTCATTTCCAGGGTGAAACCTTTAACAGAACGCGGTCACCAACCTGAAATTCCAAGGGTTTTCATCGTTTGTCCGCATAACTCGTTTGTCTATCTCTAGAAGCTTTCAGTCGTTCCAGGATTTGGAAAATCTTATCTGTTGTTTCACGACTGATCTCGAGACCGGTTAGAGTGTTGTCTGGTACTTTTTCCTTTGCCAGTTGCGTATCACCCACTTCAGCCAGCACAGGGCGGATCTACACTTACGGCCATAGATGGCTTCACACGGAGCAACTTTGATGCTAGTATGATAGCTGTTGTTGTACGAGAATTCAATGAGTGGTAAATGGGTATCCCAAGCTTTACCAAAATCTATCACAAAATCTCTCAAGATGTCTTCCAACATTTGTATGGTTCTCTCGCTCTGCCCATTAGTTTGGGGATGGTACGCTGTACTCATGTCGAGTTGGGTTCCCAAGGATTTTTGCAGTGATTGCCAAAACCACGAGTTAAATCTACTATCTCGGTCAGAGATAATGGATATTGGCACACCATGCAATCATACTATCTCTTTTATGTGCGTCGCTGTTAATTTCTCCATTTTATCAGTTTCTTTTATTGGCAGGAAGTGAGCAGATTTGGTTAATCTGTCGACGATTACCCAAATGGTGTCATGACCACCTGTTGTCCTGGGTAACATGGTTATGAAATCCATAGTTATCCGCTCCCACTTCTATTCGGGTATTTCTAGTTGTTGTAGTAAACCCGAAGGCTTATGGTATTCTACCTTAACTTTGGCGCAGGTCAAACACTTGCCCACATAAGTAGCAATTTCAACTTTCATGTTCGGCCACCAATAGATTTTCTTGAGGTCTAGATACATCTTGTCTGAACCTGGATGAATGGAGTATCGAGTTTTGTGGGCTTCATTCATGACAACATCTCTGTAGCCACCAAACTTCGGTGTCCAGATCCGATTCATGAGATAACGAACTCCGTCACTCTTGACTTCCAGGTTTTTATCCATTCCTATTAAGGCTTCACCTGCCACATTCTCAGGTTTCAAGGCTTCCAGATGAGCCTCTTTGATCTATGCGGACATGTGTGAATGGATTGTTATAGTTAGAGACTTTACCCGGTGGCCCGAGTACACTTTTCGACTAAGTGCATCTGCTACTACATTGGCTTTGTCGGGATGATAGCGAATCTCGCATTCGTAATCATTGAGTAGTTCTACCCATCGTCGCTGTCTCATGTTAAGTTCTTTCTGATCGAAAATGTGTTGGAGGCTTTTGTGGTCCGTAAAGACTGTGCATTTCGTACCATAAAGGTAATGTCTCCATATTTTAGAGCAAAAACCACTGCTCCCAGTTCAAGGTCGTGCGTGGTGTAGTTAACTAAGTGGTTCTTAAGCTGTCTCGAGGCATAGGATATAACCTTTCCTCGCTGCATAAGAACGCAGCCTAGCCCTTGCCTCGACGTGTCGCAGTAAACTACGAAATCTTCCGTCCCTTCTGGGAGGGACAAGATCGGGGCGTTGCAGAGGGCTCACTTTAGTGTCTGGAAATCAATTTCTTGTTTCTCCTCCCAGTTGAAGGTTACACCTTTCTAAGTCAAAGCAGTGAGTGGCTTTGCAATCTTGGAGAAATTTTGGATGAACCTTCTGTAATAGCCAGCGAGACCTAAAAATTGAAGAATCTCTGTTGGGGTTCGTGGGGTCGCCCAGTTTTAGATAGCTTTGATCTTGGAGGGATCCACATGTATCCCATCCTCGCTGACCACATGACCTAGGAAATCCACCTTCCGGATCCAGAATTCGCACTTTGAGAACTTCGCATACAACTTTTCTGCCCTCAATGTTTCTAAGACTTGTCGTTATAGTTGGATGTGCTCTTCCTTACTTCGGGAATAGACTAGAATGTCGTCAATGAAAACTATTACGAACTTTTCTAAGTAAGGTCGACACACACGGTTCATCAGGCCCATGAACACTGCGGGCACATTCGTTAGACCGAAGGGCATCACTACGAATTCATAGTGACCGTAGCGAGTTCTAAAAGCGGTCTTTGGAATATCATCCTCCTGGACTCGTAGCTGATGGTATCCTGATCACAGGTCAATCTTGGAGAAGAAACTGGCTCCTTGAAGTTGATCGAAGAGGTCATCGATTCGGGGTAAAGGGTATCAGTTTTTGAAAGTGAGTTTATTTAATTCCCGATAGTCTATGCACATGCGAAATGATCCATCTTTCTTCTTTACGAACAAGATCGGTGCTCCCCATGGTGAGAAGCTTGGTTATGAATCCTTTGCTTAGAAGTTCGTTTAGTTGGTTGGATAGTTCCTGCATCTCTGCTGGTGCTAAACGGTAAGGAGATTTGGCTACAGGGGTAGCTCCGGGAATCAAGTTGATTCGTAACTCGACTTGGCGTTCAGGAGGAACTCCTGGGAGATCCTCGAGGAATACATCAGGGAAGTTACAGACTTCGGGAATGCTCTCGATGTCTTTTACTTCTTGTTTCTTATCTACCACATCAGCTAAGAAGGTACAGTATTCCTTGCGAATATACTTTTGGGCTTTAATGCAAGAAATAATTTGAAGGTTTGTGTCGGGTTTGTCGCCATAAATGACGAGGGTTTAGCTACTTGGAAGATTAAGACGAATGGCTTTTTCAAAACATAGAATGTCGGCACTGTGAGGACTTAACCAATCCATGCCGATGATAACGTCGAAGCTTTTTATTGAGACCGACATAAGGTCAATTTGGAAAGAGTAGTTGTTTAGAGTAAGTGTACATCCTATGTATTTGTCGTTTGTGCTTTCGGTCTTTCCGTTTGCCATCTATACAGTGAATGTATCTTTTAGTGATTGTGGATTTTGTTTTAGTAGGTGTTTGAATGTATGGCTCATGAAGCTTTTCTCCGTACCACTATCAAAAAAATGCATGCGTAAGAATTGTTGAGAAGAAACGTATCGATAACCACAGTAGGATCTGCTATCGCTTCTTCGTGACCAATTGCCAATATTCTTCCCACACCACCAGCATTCATTGCTTTAAGACAATCTCTCTTGAAGTGTCCAGTTTCACCACACCCATAACAAGCCTGGCTTACTCCAACGTTGGGGACTTGTGAGATTGGTTGTGCCGGCGCCTTACAGAAACGGGTGGTGTGCCCCTTTCTGTTGTAGTTTTTCCTGTGTGTTTCCCTGAAAATTCACGTGTGATGGAAGTTGCACTTATTACACTTTGGCAGAGTTCCAGTATATCGACTTGGGGTTGCTGGAGTAGCAGATACAGTGGTAGGGACAGAAGCAGGAATAATAGCGGGAACAGTAGCAGCGTGAACTGCCACCGTTTGTTGCTTCTTTGCAGGTTCCTGAGACGATTTACCCTTTCTTTTGTTCCAAAACTTCTTTTTTCTACCACCTTCTTTGGGTTGCTCAAGAATGGTTGTCATGGAGCCTTGGCGAACTCCATGATCTACGAGTGTTTGTTCCAGGCGTTTGGCACTGTCAAAAGTAAGTTGATTGGCAGCTATAACGTTTCCTTGGATTGGGGGAGTTAATCCCCAAATTTACCTTTCCACTCTCTTACTTTCCGAGGTGACCATCCCGGGACACAAAATATCCAGGTCACTAAATTTGGCAGTGTGCGCTACAATGTCAGAGTTTTTCATCGTCAAACCCTAGAGTTCTTGTTGTAGTTTCTGCACCTTGCCCCTCGGGCAATATTCTGTTCACATTAGGACTTTTAAATCTTCCTAGGTCATAACATTGGCTACTGGGAGAGATAACGACTTGACATAGCCGTTCCACCAAGAGAGGGCTCTATCCATGAAAGTGCATGTTGCAAATTTCACTTTGTTAGTTTCGGGGCACACACAGATTTCAAACACTGATTCTGTTTTCTCGAACCAGCGTGTTAGAGCAATGACACCTCCGGTGCCATCAAAGGATTTGGGTTTAGCATTCATAAAGTCTTTGTATGTACACTCCCTTGGGTGCCCATGGATTTCTCTGTTATAAGAAGGGTTGGCACCACTACCCACCTCACTAGCACCACTTGCGTTAATTTGCTTCATGGCAACAGCCACGGCGGCTGATATTGCTGCTTGGAAAATAGCAGGGTCATATTATGGAGGTGGTCGCGGTGGGGGAATTGGTGGAGTGTTGTTGAAAAGCCTGTTTGATCTATGTGGCAACATCTTTTTCTATTAAGTTTAAAGATGAAATAATGATAAGTCCTCTATAGTGGTCAAGAGTCAGGTGATAATGAACAAGATATATCTTAGTTCTAAACGCATCATATCCTAACTTTTATAGTGTTCTATCAGCGATTTACAAAAGAAGTCTACTAAACATAAGTAAACAATCGCCATTTCAAATTTATGAAATTTATAGCAACACTGGCTAATGAATTTGTATAGTGTGACCCATACTGGTGATGGGTTTTCAGCATTCTAACACTCATATGGTGTACATGCAACCTTAGAAACCTTGGATCTATGTTTGACTAAGATACATGCAAATAATTATTTTTCCAAGGTTCTTATCCTAACTAGCATGGCATGGGGTACTTGAATCAAATAAAACTAGTAGTATTACTTACCTTGTAGTAGTAGTTGATTGCTTGGAGTTTGAGAGCCTAGCACCAATAATGTGGATGCCTCAAATGGAAGTCACAAATCACCACAAACTTGGAAACTTTAGAGAATAGTCACAAACTTCTTGAAATCGGCCCTCTTAGTTTACACACAAAAACTAGTGCATTTTTCAAGAACCAAAGACTCCTTTATATAGTGTGGTGGATTAGGGTTACATCCATGTAAACCCTAATACCCATGTCTTTTCATTTCCATGAGATCCATGGGTTAAAGCTCCATGGAGTATCCATGGACTTTCCATGCAAGCCTAGCCCATTCCAAATAAGCATTAGCCCACACTATATAAATACAAGAGCCCATATTTAATTAGTCATACTTTTGATCTCTAAATTAATTCTAGATTAATTATAGATCAATACTAATTAAATAATATGATTTTATATTAATATATTAGGACTTATAATATATTAATAAATCATAACTTATACTATTCTCAAATGATTATCCATAAATTGTTCGGGTGAAGTGCAACCCAAATGGACCATGCCGGGTCGGGTCAAGTACATACCAAATATAGTTATGAACTTAGACACTATATCCAACAGTCTCCCACTTGGATAAGTCTAATAACTATAGTTGCAAGTATGACTTCAGGAACCGATCAGCAATCGTAGCTCTTAAAACTCTGTTGAACTATGAAGCACCATTTTAGATAAGTGATCATATAATCCTCTGTTCTAGATATCAGCCGGATAAATACATGGAACATGGTCTTGCTTATTGTCCAGCATTTGTTTCCCGATTTCTGATTTGTTTGACATAGAACTTAACTGAACACATCAATTTAGTTCTGACCGGGCCCGGTACATAGGTCAAAACAAAATCATCGAGGGGCCCAAATATCGCTTCTAATCCTAGAAGGAAGAGATAAACTTTGACTCATATGTTTGCTCTACTACTTGTTGAATTACACACAAAAGCACGGTTTATAACATCGAGTTACCAATGCGTTTTCGTGCAATCAATGCATAACCAACTCATAGGCAACAAATCATATCTCTAGGTTTGAAGACTTATATGATATTACTGTCTCACGATCACTCGAGATAAATTCCATGAAGTGATACAAGTGAGCGTGGATTGAATCCAATACTCAGAACTTATGAGCACTCATGAGTGTTGTAGCCCCGCTTTGTCTAACATCTTAGACCTCTACAAGCCAACCCATGAAAGTCTTGATTCATATCTACTTCCAACATATGACCGACTGCGGAGAGTTTGAATAATATGATATAAACCATAACATAATTATTCTGGAAGTCAAAACATGCAAAAAGAAATAATAGTAAACGATTGACAAGAGATAGCAACACTTTACTCATAAATAACAGCTTTTATTTATCATCAAATGTCAATTACATTTTACAAATTTCAGGATTATCTAACTACTAAAACTAATATCATCCTTCAGCCCTATGCTCCGAGCATGCTGGAGATGCTTAGCCCGAGTCAGTCCCTTCGTGAGGGGATCTGTTGGGTTCTCATCTGATGATACCCTCTTTGCCACGAGGATTCCTTCTTCTATTCGATGTCTAATGAAGTGATATTTTCTGTCAATGTGTCTGGATCTCCCATGATCTCTTGGTTCCTTGGCTAAGGCAACCGCACTATTGTTGTCACAAAAAATCTCCATTGGCTCCTTTATAGCTGGTACAACTCCAAGGTCTCCGATGAAGTTCTTTAGCCATATAACCTCCTTTGCTGCCTCGCTTGCTGCTATATACTCTGATTCACAAGTGGAATCAGCCACTCTCTCCTGCATGGAACTTTTCCAAGTAATTGCCCCTCCATTTAGAGTAAAGACCCAGCCCGACTGAGAGCGGAAATTATCCCTGTCAGTCTGAAAGCTAGCATCGCTGTACCCTACAACTCTCAAGTCCTCACTGCCACCGAGGGTAAGGACCCAGTCCTTTGTCCTCCGTAGGTACTTGAGGATATTCTTTACCGCAGTCCAGTGTGCCTTGCCAGGGTTCCCCTGATTCCTGCTAACCATGCTCAAAGCAAAGGCTACATCAGGTCGAGTACACGTCATAGCATACATGATCGATCCTACAGCTGAAGCATAAGGTATTCGACTCATTTCTGCTATCTCAGCCTCAGTACTAGGGCTTTGTGTCTTACTTAATCTGGCGTTACTCTGGATGGGTAACTCTCCTTTCTTGGAGTTATGCATGTTGAACCTTTTCAACACTTTGTCCACATAGGTGCTTTGACTAAGTCCAATTAGTCATTTACTCCTGTTTCTCAAAATCCTTATCCCTAGGATATAGGCAGTTTCTCCAAGGTCCTTCATAGCGAAACACTTCCCAAGCCAGGACATTACTTCCTGCAGGGTTGGGATGTCATTTCCTATGAGTAGTATGTCATCCACATACAGTACCAAAAAGCTTACTATACTCCCACTAGCCTTGATATAGACACAAGATTCATCTTCACTCCTTGAAAAGCCAAATTCTTTGATTTTCTCATCAAAGCAAAGATTCCATCTGCGAGGTGCCTGTTTTAATCCATAAATGGATTTCTCGAGCTTACACACTCTACTGGGGTACTCTGTACTGACAAAACCCTCTGGCTGAACCATGTAAACATCTTCAGCCAACTTTCCATTAAGGAAATCAGTTTTGACATCTATTTGCCATATTTCATAATCATGAAATGCAGCAATGGCTAACAGAACCCTAATAGACTTAATCTTGGCCACTAGTGAAAAGGTCTCATCATAATCAACTCCCGGAGTTTGAGAATAACCCTTTGCAACCAGTCGTGCCTTATAAGTGTGTACATTACCATCCATGTCGGTCTTATTCTTGAAGATCCATTTGCACCCAACTAACTTACGATCAGGTACATTGTCAACCAAGTTCCAAACTTGATTGTCATACATGGACTGTATCTAGCTATCCATAGCCTCTTTCCATTTAGCAGCCTCAGGGCCTGCCATGGCTTCCGTGTAGCTGTTAGGCTCATCCAGATTTACCAGTGTGTTATCACTGATAAGTGTCTCACCTTCTGCAGTAATATGAAAGCCATAATAATGCTCAGATGTATTCCTAACTCTGGTGGAACGCCTCAGAGGTATAGATTCTTCAGTCGGCTCAACAGGAGTTTCCTCCTCAGGTTGAGGGCTAGGGTTAGAGGTTCCTTCACCACTTGACTCTTGAATTTCCTCAAGGTCAATTTGCCTCCTACTGTCTCCTTGGCTCATGAATTCTCTCTCTCGAAAGAATCCTCTTCTTGCTACAAAGACCACATTATCACTGGGTCTGTAGAAGATGTAACCAAATGATTTCTATGGGTAGCCGATGAAAATAAACCTTTCGCTTCGGGGTTCGAGCTTATCGTGAGTCTCGCGTCTCACGAAAGCCTCGCAACCCCAAATCTTGATGTGGTCTAGATTGGGAACTTTTCCAGTCCACACCTCGTGAGGTGTTTTGGCAACCTTCTTTGTAGGCACTAGATTAAGGATATGGGCGGCAGTCTCTAAGGCATACCCCCAAAATGAGATTGGTAGCGAAGCTCGACTCATCATGGAACAAACCATGTCCAACAAGGTCCGATTGCGCCTCTCAGCTACACCATTCAACTGTGGTGTCCTAGGAGGTGTCAATTGTGAGACAATCCCACATTCCTTAAGATAGTCAAGGAACTCAGTACTAAGATACTCACCACCACGATCGGATCGAAGCATCTTAATGTTCCTGCCCAACTGATTCTCCACTTCTTGCTTAAACTCTTTGAATTTCTCAAAGGTTTCTGACTTATGCTTGATTAGGTAGACATATCCATATCTACTAAAATCATCAGTAACAGTCACATAGAACCGATTAGCATCTCTTGTGGCGGTTCTGAAGGGTCCACACACATCCGTGTGTATGAGGTCCAACAAACCTTCACCCCTAGCACAAGTGCCAGTAAAAGGTGACTTTGTCATTTTACCAAGCAAACAAGATTCACAACTATCATCTGACTTTAAGTCAAATGACTCCAAGACTCCATCCTTTTGGAGTTGGCCTATGCGTTTCTTGCTTACATGTCCAAGATGACAATGCCATAAGGATGCTTTATCTAAGCTAGTGGAAGAGTTAATACACAATACATTATTTCCTAGATTATCTACAACAGATACATTTTCATACACGCCATCACAAGGTAATGCTTTAAAATAAAGAACATTATTAAAGAAAGCATCAATACTACCATTATTATTATCAAAATAAAAGGTAAAACCTTGTTTATACAATGCATGAAAGGAAATAACATTTCTTGCCATTTCTGGCGAATAATAACATTTATTCAAATCTAATGTAAACCCACTATTTAGCACTAAGGAATAAACTCCTATCTTGGTGACATGTGAAGCTTTCCTGTTTCTCATGATCAAGTTTATCTTTCCCTGCTCCACATTCTCACTTCTTTTTAGTCCCTGCAAATCACAACATATGTGAATACCACAACCTGTATCAAGGACCTAAGACTTAGAATGAGGTGAGTTATTAGACAATATAGTGTATATACCTGCATGGTTGGGTTTTACTTTCCCATCCTTCAAATCTTGCTGGTACTTTGGACAGTTTCGCTTCCAGTGCGACTTTTCATGGCAATAGAAGCATTCAGCCTCATAAGGGTTAGCAGAAGGAGTGACAAAACCTTTCTTGGTTTTGCTTGAAGAGGAGCCTTCAAGGGTCTTACCCTTGGTACCCTTAGAAGGGTTCTTTCTCTTCTTCCCTTTGCCATGCCCGATTGCCAAGACATTGGCCGCAGTTGGAGTAGGAGTAGGAGTAGTAACAACCGACTTACCCTTTAGACCACTTTCGGCGGTCTTCAAGAGTCCTTGAAGTTTGCTGAGGGTGACTTCTTCCTTGTTCATGTGATATGTCATGCGGAATTGATCATAACACGATGGCAAGGAGTGCAAAATGATGTCTATTGCTAACTCCTCAGGGAAATTCACATTCAGCTTCAGTAAACGGTCCACATACCTTTGCATTTTCTGCATGTGGCCCGTGATGGGTTCACCATCCTTCATTCGGGTTGTTATCATGGAGGAGATTATTTCATATCGCTCTTGACGAGCACTTTGATGGTAGCGGTCCATCAAGTCCTGGTGCATCTCAAAAGGATAATAGTCCTCATAGGACTTTTGGAGCTCGGCTGTCATGGTGGCCATCATGATGCATGCTACTTTTGTAGCATCTCTTTCATGTATCTCATATTCAGCAAGCTCTTCAGGAGTAGCAGTTGGCTCGGGTACCTTCAGCTCCTTGTCGAGAACATATTCTTTGTTCTCATACTGAGTGACCATCCTGATGTTTCTGATCCAATCTGTAAAGTTGGACCCATCAAATATGACTCTCCCACAAAGATTCATGAGAGAGAAGGAGCTAGTATGGTTTGAGCCAGAAGCATTGTTATTGGAAGACATCTTGAAAAGAAGAGGGAATAGATTAGATTAGATATAGAGATAGTCCTTAACAAAACACCCAAATGTAATATTGAGGCTAGGACCCAACACAATATTTTATAACTTAGAAGAGGGATGCCGTAATCTAAGCTATAAGATATTTGAAGGTAGGTGAATGACGATTCACCAATTTCCACCATGAAAAACGAAATATTTAATTAGGTTTTAATTGGTTTAGAAACTCCTAGATTCTTTGAGATTCATTGAACTTTCTTCAATGGCATGTTTCAATCTCGAGTGTGCCCTTCAAGTTTTGTGACTGGGATGCCGAGGATCACAAAACAAGGTGTGAAGTAACCATGCAAATTACTTGGTACCCTTAATGTATTACCCCTCAATCGATGTGCCGGTTAACCACACACGCTCCATCGATACTATGATAAACATTAAGTCACCCTTTACCTACCTTGTTAAGTTCAAGTTAGTGTGCCGGTTAACCACACACGCTCCACTAACGACTTAAACAAAGTGTAAAGTGTAATTTCATTGATTAGCACCTTATTCACATTTTCCTAAAATAACTAAGATTGGGAATTCAATAAAGTTTAGTTACTTTAGTATTATCATTATACTTTTAATGAGAATTTATAAGTCCTTGTCCTACCCGTTCGGCTAACGACCCTCCACCGATCAAGGAAGCGGTGGGTGAGAGTGGACACCTATTAAGTTGCCATTTTATAGGCAACAACCTTATACCCCCTTATAGACCGGCTTCGTGAATGAGGCGTACTAGCGGTAAGACGACTTGATCTTATACATATATAAATATTATTAAACTTATAATATTATAAAGTATAAGGGTTGAATTTTAACTTTTAAAATTCTAGGGGTTGGAACTAAAGTTTTTAATATGACTTTACATGTTCCAAAACTTGAGGGCAAGTTTTGTAAACTTTCAAAACTTTTCATTTCTCATAACTTATGAGTTAATGGTTATTAAAAATGAAGACTCTTCATTTTTGTAACCTATGTGTTCTTTTAATGGTTTTTTATAAATGTGACTTTTGGTTATCCATAACTTAAGAACTAGTTATGGACTCCATTAAAACACATAAAGATCAAGAATTAATCTAATCAATTATTAGCACCTAATTTCTATGATCTTCTAAACTCATATGTTTATGAATGTTCATATCAAAAATTTCAAGAATCGTAAGTACATATACAAAACTTGAAATTTTGATACGAGCTTTTGAACAAAACTTCGATTTTCAAGTTTTTTTTTTTTTTTTTGCATTAAGTATCAAATAAACAAACCAGGCTCTGACACCACTGATGGGTTTTCAGCATTCTAACACTCATATGGTGTACATGCAACCCTAGAAACCTTGGATCTATGTTTGACTAAGATACATGCAAATAATTATTTTTCCAAGGTTCTTATCCTAACTAGCATGGCATGGGGTACTTGAATCAAATAAAACTAGTAGAATTACTTACCTTGTAGTAGTAGTTGATTGCTTGGAGTTTGAGAGCCTAGCACCAATAATGTGGATGCCTCAAATGGAAGTCACAAATCACCACAAACTTGGAAACTTGAGAGAATAGTCACAAACTTCTTGAAATCGGCCCTCTTAGTTTACACACAAAAACTAGTGCATTTTTCAAGAACCAAAGACTCATTTATATAGTGTGGTGGATTAGGGTTACATCCATGTAAACCCTAATACCCATGTCTTTTCATTTCCATGAGATCCATGGGTTAAAGCTCCATGGAGTATCCATGGACTTTCCATGCAAGCCTAGCCCATTCCAAATAAGCATTAGCCCACACTATATAAATACAAGAGCCCATATTTAATTAGTCATACTTTTGATCTCTAAATTAATTCTAGATTAATTATAGATCAATACTAATTAAATAATATGATTTTATATTAATATATTAGGACTTATAATATATTAATAAATCATAACTTATACTATTCTCAAACGATTATCCATAAATTGTTCGGGTGAAGTGCAACCCAAATGGACCATGCTGGGTCGGGTCAAGTACATACCAAATATAGTTATAAACTTAGACACTATATCCAACAATTGGGTCCTCCTATAATGACATAGTGTATACAAATTATATATAACCAAGACCAAATAGACCTTCAAATAAGTGATCCTACTCTAAGTCCACAACCAAACAAGGAACAGGAGGTAAAGCTAGATCACAAATTCTAAGTCTATAAATTCTTAGTTATATATAACTCTTACGTATACACTTAGTAATTATAGATCTACCAACAAGGGTCCTTTGTTTTCACATGTTTGTTTCTGGTAAGAAGGCCCTTCTCGACTATTAGTTTATACAACTATCGAGACCTAAATGTTTTTATTCTAGTGTTATAGTGCCATAAAATACTCCTATAGTATTTTATCTTTATGTTTGGTTCTAAAGTTCTTTTGGTATATAGAGTTGGTAAGTTTTAGACTTGTTGCAACACCACTATCACTCCCAAACACATGTTGGCCGTATCTCATATAAATATAGTTGATCAGGCTATATTTATCCTAGATATGATTACATAACTGTCTAGGTTTAACTGCAGTGTCCAACATCTAAATACGTTTGTGTAGTTCTTACTGTGATATTGTTTCTGGTATGTATGCATGTCTGTATAATTATAGTCAGACCGCTTCAGCCCCATTGTATTTATAGTTGTATATCTTCTGTGGTTTGATATACTTAGTTCACTATAAACAATGCTCTGATACCAATTTGTCACACCCCCATACCGGAATGGCGGAAACGTTCGGGGGTGGATGACGTCATGTACAGTATCACAACAGTTGTATAATAGTAATCAAAGCACAAAAATCATTACATTAATAAAGTATAGTATTACATATGTGTTCAAATCAATGTCTACTTGACACCAAAATGTATAGCAAAAACTAAAAGACGTAACTCTATGAAGCTTCGTCTTCTCTAAACCAGTGGGTACCTGTTTACTGATTCCATGAGAATACAAGTAGTTTTGAAAAGAGCGTCAACAATTAAGTTGGTGAGCTCATAAGCATATTTGTATTTGAAATCTGTCTGTTGTTCTTTGAAAATGTTAGTATGTTCTTCCAGGAAATCATATATTTTCTGTTGTAAATAAATTGTAGTCTTAATACCATAAGACCAAAATCTGTAAATATGGTTGTACTCAGTAATAGTATGTCATATTCTTATCCTTAAATAAAACCAAATGAAAATGAAAGTTTTTCTGAAATGTAAGTTTCTCTGTACTGGAAAATAGTATACTATATGTATTCTTGTATGAAAAATTTGTAAATGTAAGTGTCTGGATTCCATCAGTTGTAATGTAAAGTACTGTATTATAGTTATATTATTTAGTAAAACTACTTGATGTTTTTTTTGTATTCATACACTAATCGTATTGTTCAATACCAAATTATGAATTATTATAACCATTCTTGATGACCTAAGATGGCCTGATGTGACATCCCCATTTTTACGGCAAGAAAATACCGATTTGTTTATGCTTCATTTTCAAAATCAGAGTATACTTTTAAAGAAAAGTGTTGCAGAATTTTGTTCCTAGAAAAACATGATAAATATTTTATCAAAACATTTCCAAAGAAATGTATTTTATTCATTTTAAAACTTTGGGATGTCAACGTCAATATAGAAACATAAGCATAAACCGAACCTACATTCATTTACATTGGTGATCTGCATCACTTTAATCTCTCAGTGTAGTGCAGCTTTATATCGACACCTGTGATATAAATAAACTAAGTGGGTCAGGTTGGGAAACCTGGTGAGTACATAGGGTTTTCAACCCACAATAATATAATTATAATGTTTAATCATCAAACAATCAACCCAATTACCCATCCCCATTATCTTATTTATTCTTAAGGTTCTACCCTAAGAATCAACTATCCTTCATTCATTCATTCCTAAAGTTCATCCTATGGAATATGCACGTAGTCCATTACTGCTAATGTTATCTATTAGGCACAACTACCATGATTGTGTTGTTCTCAACTAGGCGCAGCTACCAATATCATTTGTTAGGCGCAACTGCGAGATTCATGATGTTCTCTATTAGGCGCAGCTGCCGATATTATCCTATAGGCGCATATGCTAGGATGTTTAGAGTGCATCGTAGTTCAAAGAACATCTACAAGATGTGGTGCAGCTACCAATATTCACATATATCATCTTTCATGCATCATCATTTATCTACCCATGTTCTACCCAACACATAAGTAGATATAAAATACATCTATACTTTTAGATCTGAAGAAAAGGTTCAGATCTGGAAAAAAATACATCTACAGCCTAGGTCTGAAGAAAAAGGTTCAGATCTGTCAACAAAATACATCTACAGCCTAGATCTGAAGAAAAAAAGGTTCAGATCTGTAAACAAAGTACATCTACAACCTAAATCTTAAGAAAAAAGTTCAGATCTGCAAACAAAATATATCTACAACCTAGATCTGAAGAAAAAGGTTCAGACCTGCAAACAAATTATATCTATAGCCCAGGTCTGAAGAAAAAGGTTCAGATCTGTAAACAAAATATATCTACAGCCTAGATCTGGAGAAAAAGGTTTAGATCTGAAAACAAAGTACATATACGATTTAGATCTGAAAAACAAAGAAGTTTAGATCTTTCATCTAGCACAAATCTCAAGTAAATATGCACACATAGCATGTAATTTATATAAAATACTTCATATCTATGTGCAATATGAAAGTAACTATGCACTCACCTGATAAGGAGTGATTCAGACAGCACTTCGCTTCTTAAAATAATCTTCTTTGATGAAACCGAGAAGTTTGCTTGAAAACCGGGCTCTGCACGGGCACAGTTTCAAACAAAAAAATTATTTTTCTCGGAGACTCCGGGATCTCTGAGGCCTTCTTCTAGAGCTAGAAAGGTTTCCTAGGCTTCGGGGGAGTTAGGATAGTCTAGAGAGAGAGTAGAGGGAGAAAGAAAGTTGATAAAGGTGTGAAAAATGAGCTGCCTTCGCAGCCTTTATATAGGTTGAAGCCTCGTAGTACGCTGGGCGTACACTTCGGTGTACGCGGGGCATAAGGAGGTACGTGTCCAAGAATGGCTGTGGCGACGTGGCTGCTTGTGGACCGAGTATTCCGAGACCGCTCAGCGTAGGGACTTCGTACGCAGAGCGTACAACTTTATGTGGGGCGTAGCGTCGCACCAGTCTCGCATTTTGCTATCCCGACTTCAAAATTTCATAACTTTCGTACACGAACTCCGTTTTTGACATTCTTTATATCCATGCGAAGGCGGGGCCGTACTCTACAACTTTCGTTTAGACTCTGTCGGCTAATTTTGACTTTATTTTTAAAGTTATATTTTTAACTGGCCGGGACAGGAAAGTCCGTTAAAAATTCATAACTCCTTCATCCGACGTCCGTTTTCATCTGTCTTTTTACTGTTGCGCTACTATTAACGAGATCTTCGATTCTCGTTTAGGTTGTGTTGGCTAGAAATCGTTCGATCTAATATTCGAACTCCGGGCTGCATACTGCTAAGCCGAAACTTAGAAAAATCATAACTTCCTCATACGAAGTCAGATATGTGCGTTCTTTTTATGCGTGCTCTCGGTTTAACGAACACTACGACTTTTGTTTATATCGCTAGGGCTAAAAAGTCCTCTATCGTAAATTCACTATTTACGTCATGCAGTGTCGTGTCGGTTCTGTCGTGAAACTTTGACAGGCCATAACTTCTTCGTTATAACTCAGATTTCGGCGTTCTATATATCTCCGGAATCCTTGTCACGACCAATACAACTTTCTACATAGATATCGGGTTTATCTAACATTTTATTTTTAACGCTTATTTCCATTCTTGATTTATTATATCATAAGCATAAAGCACATAAATTCACATAATTCACATAAGACTCGTATAATTCCTTTTTAGCACTTCAAAATGAGTTATATTTGTTAACCATAACTATTACATCAGCGCATTAATGCTTAGCCTCGAAACACGGGCGTTACAATTCTCTCCCCCTTAGGATGATTCCGTCCCGGAATCATGCATCATCAAACAAATGCGGATTGCGGCTCATCATGTCAGTCTCGGTTTCTCAGGTGTGATTTGGCCCATTCGAATGTTTCCATCGCACAAGCACTAAGTCGACCATCTTGCGTCGCAACTTCTTAGTCTTACGGTCAACAATCGCCTCCGGTTCCTTAATTAGCCTCTTATTTTCATCCATCCTTAACTCAAAAATTGCAATTATGTCGGGAACATCTCCTGTGAACTTCCTCAAATAACACACATGGATAGTGTTATGAATACCATCTAGTTCTTCTGGTGGTTCTAGCTTGTAGGCTTGGTTCCCAATCCTTTGAAGAACTTTGAACGGTCCAATGAATCTCAGACTCAGCTTTCCTATTTTCCCGACTCTTATAAGTCCCTTCCATGTTGATACTTTCAGCAAAACCGAGTCTCCAACTCCGAATTTCATCGGTTTTCTTTTCTTGTCAGCATAGCTCTTTTGACGATCCTGAGCTGCTAACATCCTTTCCCTAATTACCTTCAACTTTTCAGTAGTCTGATGGACTATCTCGGGGCCCATAAACTGCTTTTCTCCAGCTTCAAGCCAACAAGATGGCATACGACACTTCTGTCCATACATAGCTTAGTAAGGTGTCATCTTGATGCTCGAATCGTAACCATTATTATAGGAAAACTCTACTAGAGGTAAGCGCTCATCTTAGTTACCTTGGAACTCTAGGGTACATGCTCTTAGCATGTCTTCCAGTGTTTGAATCGTCCTTTCGCTCTGAAATCGGTCTGCGGATGATAGGTTGTACTAAAACGCAACTTCGTACTCATTTCCTATTGTACACTCCTTCAAAAACTTGGTATGAGACGACTATCACAGTTGGATACAATCGTTAAAGGAACACCGTGAAGTCTTACTACCTCCTTCACGTAAGCATTTGCGAGCTTATCCATAGACCATCTTTCATTGGCTGCTATGAAGTGTGTACTTTTTGTGAACCGATCAACGACCACCCAAATCACATCGTGGCCGTCCTTTATTCTGGGCATATTTAGTGACAAAATTCATGGTGATGTCTTCCAATTTACCCATGGGTACTGGTAAAGGTTCTAAACTCCCATACGGTTTCTGTTGTTGTGCCTTAACTCTCGCACATGTCACACACTCGGCCACATACTTCGCAACATTGAGTTTCATCGTCAGCCACCAGTAGTAGGGCTTCAGATCCCTATACATTTTTGTGTTGCCGGGATGAATCGAGTACATGGTCTTGTAGGCTCCTTCCATCATAAGATCTCTTACTTCGCCCATCTTTGAATATCTTTAATCCTTGATTATTCGTACCGAACACCAACGTTTTGCCTAAACGTTCTTCCTTTCGGTCAATCTCCTCTAAAGCTTCCTCCCAAGATTTATTGATGCTTTCCACGATCATTATAACAACCTCTATTGATTGTTTCGATTATCTTTCACTTCAAACTTCTGGCTTAGGTCAGATGCTACATCGAACTTGGTTCTATGAACCACGTAACATACTCATCCTATTCGGACTCAATTGATACGACCACTATGGTCGGAATAACAATCATCTTCTTAGTCATTACCAAAATGATGGTAACGTCAGACATGAACAAAACGGAATCATTTACTAGCTTCTTGGTAACCTTGTGACCTTCCCTGATCCAAGTGTGAGTCCTGTGCTTCCAGTAGTATAGGCCTCTACTACCATTCACACCTACTCATACTCGTCCCAAGTATTGTCTCGCAGTTTTCCAAGTCACGATTCAAGAATTTCAAACATTCAATTAACACAACAGAAGACAAAATAAAGGTTTTATATTATCTTTTTAAACGATTAAATAGATATTCAAGTTCACTCTAGACTATGCCTTCTATATTAGGCTACATCACATGATCCTATTCACTCTATAGATCCTTCCTCTTAATTTCTTACATCGTCGCCTGCTTCATCAAGGAGCATCTGAAATGCTCTTGCCTTTGGCGGTGCATTTGGCTCCTTCCCTCTTTGGGAAGTCTTGCTTGTAGTGCCCTTCTTCATTACATCCATAACACACCCTTTTGTTGAATGTACACTCATTGGCATAATGCCCATGCTTCCCACACTTGAAACATGTCACCTCGTCACCACATTTTCCAGAGTGTTTCTTCTTGCACTTATCGCACCATCTGACTTCACCTTTTCCTTCTTCGGACTTCTTCGAACCAGACTTCGATGATTTTCTCTTCTCGTTGGACATTGAGGATCCATCGAACTTCCTTTTCTCACCGACTTCAGTTCCCTCCAGACCCCTTTCTCTTAACTGGATCTCAACATTTTTGGCTGCTCTAACGGCTGCCTTCAACGTGCTTGTCATTTTGACTGTTGGGCCAAAGTCTGATGGTAATCCACTAGCAAATTTCTCTATCTTGGCGAGTTTAGTCGGCACCAGTTATGGAAATAACTTCATATTTTCGGTGAATGCAGTAGCATAGTCATCAATGCTCATTCTCCCCTTCTTCAAATTCGGGAACTCATTGTTTAGATCTATCAGATCTATTTTGGAGCAGTACTGCATTTTCAACTGCTCGATGAACTCTTCCCAAGACATCTTTAGAGCTTCTACTTGTGGCATCGTATCTGCTAAAAACTTCCACCAGCTTAAAACTCTGGTCTTCAGTTGTCTGACCGCAAGACGGTTTTCTGCTTGTCGCTACAGTTGTAGCTTTCAAATACCATCTCCATTTCGGAGATCTAGTCCATAATCTCTACTGGCTTTGGACTTCCGGAAAGATTCGGTGGTTTGGCACCCAAGAAGTTCTTATACATACATCCATCCCTGTTGATTCCCCTCTCTAGGTCATTCCTTCTTTCCACTCGGGGTTCAACTTGACTAACAGTACGGATGTAATTACCTTCCTCTGACTGTCTGTCATTCAATTCTGGTTGTTTAGTAGGCATTGAAGCTTCGTCCCTGTTATTCAGCAACAGTTGTCTCATTTCTTCCCACTGTTCAGCCATCATAGCCCGAATCATGGCTCGAACTCCAGCCATTGTGACTGGCTCGGGTGCAGCTACTATTGGCACCTGCTCAATCACTTGGGGTTGAGGTCGTTGATTCCTGTTTTTATTCGCGTTTCCAGCTCCGCTTCGGGTTCCCACCATGTTGATCTATATACCCAAGTAGGTGAACTTAGATCCTTACTTACGATTAACATTTAAATCCTCCTTATCACTCTAAAACGTTACATGCTAGTTCTAATATCGTAATCGAACGCTTAGAATCCTAAACACGTAAGGTTTCCAGATCCGGTCGGCAACAGACCATAGATCCGTTCAGACATTTAGCATCATAAATCATTTAGCACATAAAAGTATGTTATGCATTTCCCTAAATTAGCTAGTGCTTGTGTCTAATAAGGTGTATTACCTAAAATTCATTAGACACACTCCTCACCATCATTGCTTAGCATTCTAAGTTTAAGTCTATAAATAAATCCTTATTCCTAGTTCGCTTAAACTAATGCTCTGATACCAACTGTGACATCCCTATTTTTACGGCCAGAAAAGACTGATTTGTTTATGCTTCTTTTTCAAAATCAAAGTATAATTTTAAAGAAACGTGTTGCGGAATTTTGTTCCCAGAAAAACATGATAAATATATTATCAAAGCATTTCCAAACAAATGTATTTTATTCATTTTAAAACTTTGGGATGTCAACGTCAATACAGAAACATAAGCTTAAACTGAACTTACATTCATTTACACTAGTGATCTGCATCACTTTAATCTCTCAGTGTAGTGCAGCTTTATATCGACACCTGTGATACAAATAAACTGAGTGGGTCAGGTTGGGAAACCTGGTGAGTACATAGGGTTTTCAACCCACAATAATATACTTATTATGTTTAATCATCAAACAATCAACCCAATTACCCATCCCCATTATCTTCTTTATTCTTAAGGTTTTACCCTAAGAATCAGCTATCCTTCATTCATTCATTCCTAAAGTTTATCCTAGGGAATATGCACGAAGTCCATTACTGCTAATGTCATCTATTAGGCACAGCTGCCAATATTATCCTTTAGGCGCAGCTACCAGGATAGCGTAAGGAGTCTAAATATGCTAACCTGCTCTCAAAGTGATGCGTTGTTCTCAACCAGCCGCAGCTACCAATATCATCTGTTAGGCGCAACTGCCAGATTCATGATGTTCTGTATTAGGCGCAGCTGCCGATATTATCCTATAGACGCATCTGCTAGGATGTTTAGAGTGCATCGTAGTTCGAAAAACATCTACAGGATGTGGTGCAGCTACCAATATTCACCTATATCATCTTTCATGCCTCATCATTTATCTACCCATGTTCTACCCAGCACATTTGTAGATATAAAATACATCTATACCTTTTGATCTGAAGAAAAGGTTCAGATCTGGAAACAAAATACATCTAAAGCCTAGATCTGAAGAAAAAGATTCAGATCTGTAAACAAAATACATCTACAGCCTAGATCTGAAGAAAAAAAGGTTCAGATCTGTGAACAAAGTACATCCACAGCCTAGATCTGAAGAAAAAGGTTCAGATCTGCAAACAAAATATATCTACATCCTAGATCTGAAGAAAAAGGTTCAGATCTGCAAACAAAATATATCTACAGCCTAGATCTGAAGAAAAAGGTTCAGATCTGTAAACAAAATATATCTACAGCCTAGATCAAGAGAAAAAGGTTTAGATCTGAAAACAAAGTACATATACGGTTTAGATCTGAAAAACAAAGAAGTTTAGATCTTTCATCTAGCACAGATCTCAAGTAAATATGCACACATAGCATGTAATTTATATAAAATACTTCATATCTATGTGCAAGATGAAAGTAACTATACACTCACCTGGTAAGGAGTGATTCAGACATCACTTCACTTCTTAAAATAATCTTCTTTGACGAAACCGAGAAGTTTGCTTGAAAACCGGGCTCTGCACGGGCAGAGTTTCAAACTGAAAAGTTATTTTTCTCGGAGACTCCGGGCTCTTCGAGGCCTTCTTCTAGAGCTAGAAAGGTTTCCTAGGCTTCGGGGGAGTTAGGATAGTCTAGAGAGAGAGAGTAGAGGGAGAAAGAAAGTTGAAAAAGGTGTGAAAAATGAGCTGCCTTTGCAACCTTTATATAGGCCGAAGCCTCGCAGTACGTTGGGCGTACGCTTCGGTGTACGCGGGGCGTAAGGGGGTACATGTCCGAGAATGGCTGGGGCACCGTGGCTACTTGTGGACCGAGTATTCCGAGACCGCTCAGCGTAGGTACTTCGTACGCAGGGCGTACTACTTTACGCGGTGCGTAGCCTCGCACCAGTCTCGCATTTTGCCATCCCGACTTCAAATTTTCATAACTTACGCACGCAAAATCTGTTTTCGACGTTCTTTATATCCAAGCGAAGGCGGGACCGTAATCTACAACTTTCGTTTAGACTCCGTCGGCTAATTTTGACAGGCCGGGTCAGGAAAGTCCGTTAAAAATTCATAACTCCTTCATCCGACGTCCGTTTTCATCTGTCTTTTTACCTTTGCGCTACTATTAACGAGATCTTCGATTCTCGTTTAGGTTGTGTTGGTCAGAAATCGTTCGATCTAATATTCGAACTCCGGGCTGCCTATTGCTAAGCTGAAACTTAGAAAAATCATATCTTCCTCATACGAAGTCAGATTTTGGCGTTCTTTTTATGCGCGCTCTCGGTTTAATGAACACTACGAATTTCGTTTAGATCGCTAGGGCTAAAAAGTCCTCTATCGTAAATTCACTATTTACTTCACCCAGTGTCGTGTCGGTTCTGTTGCGAAACTTCGACAGACCATAACTACTTCGTTATAACTCGAATTTCGGTATTCTTTATATCTCCGGATTCCTTTTCACGACCACTAAAACTTTCTTCATAGATATCGGGTTTATCTAACATTTTATTTTTGACGCTTATTTCCATTCTTGATTTATTATATCATAAGCATAAAGCACATAAATTCATATAATTCACATAATACTCGAATAATTCCTTTTTATCACTTCAAAATGAGTTATATTTGTTGACCATAACTATTACATCAGCACATTAATGTTTAGCCTCGAAACACGGGCGTTACACCTGAACACGACGTTCTTCAGGCGTCGGAATCGGTACGACATTTGTCACCCCAGGCCTACCGGCCTAACTGTAGCTAACAGTTAAGGTGCGGGATTGTCAGTCCCGTATAGATCAGTACACAAGTGTCATGCTCTCCCTCCAGGAGACTATGGTTATAATTTCAGGGCTTGGTTGGTACCTAGATAAGTACTTGAAGTATGTCTCACAAAGCTATAACCACGGTTACGTGTAGAATAATAAAAAGTTGCTTTGAAATGGATGAACTGTATGTATATTTCATAAACTATATTTATTATACTTTATATGTTTGTTTTCCATAATGTATTCTGAATTTTGTAAATTAGTGCATATGATCATAAACTATAGCTATTATAGTTTATATGTTTGTTTTCCGTATTGTACTCTGAACTTGTAAAGTAATATGTAAGTTCCATAAACTATACCTATTATAGTTTATATGTGTGTGTTCTACTGAAATGAAAACCTTTGTATTGTTAACAACTTTGTAAGTTTGAAACCTTAAATCCTTGATAAAGATATTTCGTGAAATTTAACATTTTATGTCTGAATGGTAGTAAAATAAACTTGTAAATATATTTGTTTAACACGTTTAAATAGTTTTATACTTATATAAGTATAATATTTATATAATTACGATTAAAAATGCAGTCGAATGAATGCTTCTACCCTAAGCCCACAACCAAACAACGAACAGGAAATAAAGAAAAATCATCAATTCTAAGCCTGTTGAATCTTAATTTTATATATATATCTATATATATATATATATATATATATATATATATATATATATATATATATATATGTTTTTAATAACGACAACGATTGACAAATATTGAAATCATTTAGATATTAACACAACATATCTTGTGTTACACTTGTATTCCCCCGTTAAAACAATGAAAAATTCATGAAAACGTAGGGCTATGAACTCACCTTGTATGTGTGTTCTTGGTTGGGTACAACTTGGTCGCGATGATCCTCAGAATAGAATACGTGTAAAGAACCGTATCCTAAATATATTATACACATTGTTATATGTGTAAATTAGTTAAACTAATAATTTAACATGATATCTAACATTAGTTTGTATGAATTACTTACTAATTGTGAAGAAGTTCTTGGGAATTGATTTGGGTGTTCTTATGAAAGTTTGAAGGTTTGAATATGATCTGGGTATCTGCTTGAAGATGTGAAGGATGGAATATGTGTTTTGAGAGCATATGAGTGAAATGTGTTTACTATATGTGCCAAATAAATCCCATTTATATCTTAAGTATGAAGGAAAAAGGTAGGCGGTTGAGGTGATGTTTACGTTGGTAATTGGATTATATCACATTGGGAAGTTAAGTATGTGAAATATCTAGATATTATGGGGGGTTTTCGGCCAAGATAAGGATGATTTTGGTCCTAGTGGAGGATACCAAACTGTGAACACAAGGTGGTCCAAGATGCTCAAAACCGTAAACCCTTTGTTTCTAGAAGCTTATGACCGAAATCACAATTGTCCCAAGATTCCCATGACCGAAATCACATATATAAGGTGTTAAATTTGGATTTTAACTTCACCTTTTGACTTATGTTGACTCATAACATCTTATATAAACATATATTTGCATGGTTTTCAATATATAAGTATTTATAACTTATATAAGTATGATTATCAAAGTATGCACACACAATAACTTATATAAACATGCCCTTAAGGAATTCAAGTTCTTATTGTATTAATGATATGATATGGATTCACTTGTATACGATTGTAGTTTAGACTTTTATTTGAATAAGTTCGACTTACATTGACTTGAAATAACGGGTTGTTACATTTACTTGGTATAGTTTTCTTTCTAATTGGTAGAAATATCATCCTTTAATCTTTTTAGGATTATATTTCAATCACTATTAATTGTATCTTGAATACAAACACCAACAAATTACATCTATGTTGAATATTCTAAAAGGGCATTTAGATTATTATGTACAAACCCACCAAGAATAAGTTCTCTTATTCCTATTAATGTGGAGTCAGTGGAAAGCAAGCTTCTAATGACAAAGCAAGAGGGAGGCACATGGAACTTGAAGAAGCTCAAGACCCATAGCCTTACGTAGCAATTGTTGGAACTAGTTTCAACAAGGAATTATTGAACTTGAATAATAGTTATTCACAAACACAAACTGTTTGCATTAATGGTAGAAATCATCTTTGACTTGAGAAATGTGGAATCTCTCATTAATGGGTTCTTCTTGACGGTTTCTGGAAAACCCATCAACTACCAAAATGTTATATCAAAACTTGGACTTAGAGTCATGAATGTTGAGATGTAATCCATGTCTAATAATCAAGTATGTTCTTGATTAATCTTCCTCTCTATAGCAGGACTAGAAAGGAGCAAAAGATTATTTTAGAAAGAATACATACACGGATATCATACATATTTAGCAAGGCTTGTTATAAAAGGATTTTCTCATACTCGTGTCATTACTATGGTCCTTGTCATAATCATTACATTGACTATGATCAAACCTTTTCACAAGTAGTTTTGATTAGATCAACAATGATATTATTTATCATAACTACATAACCTTATTATAAAATATGAAAAATAGATTTCAAGAAAAAAAAAACAGCTTTTCTAAATAGAAATCTACTAGAATACATCAATATAGCTTAGCCTGGAGGTTTTTTTTAATCCATGTTATCCTAAAAAAATTGTGTAATGATTAAGATTCACTTGTTGATATAAAGAAAATATCTCAATGTTGGAATCATCATTTTAATATATAAATACAAGGTGTACTTTTATATCAAAATGAAGATGGTATTTGTGTTTACTAAAAACTAGTGGGAGCATAGTGATATTCCTAATCTTGTATGAATGAGACATACTTAAACATTTGAAATAACATTCTGACTATTCAAGGTTGTTTCACCTTGACTCGGAAAGTGTTTCTAAAATGAAAAACTTAGGAATGACAAGATACATTTTTGGAATGTAAAATCTCTCTCTCTCTCTCTCTCTCTCTATATATATATATATATATATATATATATATATATATATATATATAAAGATGGATGCTAAAAGCTTTAAATTCTTTTGCACAAATTAATAATATCTTGAAAGAGGTCAAGATACAAGATTTCTTTGGAGGATTCTTGGCATTGCCACATGATACCATTTTGAGTCTGTCTCAAAAGGACCTAGCACATAGGTTTGAGCTAGATAAAATGATTTATATTGTCACACCCACAACCGGCGGTGGGAACGTCGGGCTGTGCGACATTCTAGGATGTTGGATCTGAAAACAAGTACATTGAACAATACATGAAAATATAACACAGATTCTTCTTTTATTGATTATTAAAAAGGGTTACATTGTTCGATTTCCAACACTCACTAGGCTTAAACTGGACAACAAGAAAAACATCCATCGACCATGTGATGACTTTCTTCGACACTCTACTTCCACTGCTACTCATTTCCTGAGAATACATGGGTTTTGAAAAAGTCAACATAATGTTGGTGATTTGACAGGTTTTCATGGTTTTATAATTTTTAGAATAGTCTTATAACTCTTTAAAAATGGTTTTCATTATTTGTGATTTGTTTTCCTAGGATAACTACTCTTTTAGTATTTATCCTATAGCTTTATCTTTCCTTTTTTATTATGTTTTAATACTTTAATTACTCCGTAGGAATTTTACTCTACGTAGTTTAATTTATAAGGGTTGGTGGGTAATGATAGAATGAGTCCCTATAACCGAGCTATATGACTTCACATTTCCCCACCACAACGCTTCATCGGACATCAGGAAAAAGACTATAAAGTAATGCCTATCGGGGTTGTAGCTAGCAACTGCATGTGGGAGTGTCAATATCGTATAGATCTATACATAACTTTAACGATGACTTAAGATTAACAATTATAGGTCTGGGGTAGCCGAATATCAATCAGCTATGGATGAATAATATGTCTCATTTAACACTTACTTTGTTAACCCTTTTAAGTATGATTATTTATCTTTGTTATTCCTTCTTTAGCTTTTCCTCTAACACACTTTTCTTTACATAATTATTCATATAAATACCTAAGCCTATATGTACAATGATTATCTTTTCTTTGATATCAATAATATGATATTAGGGCATTGTACGGTTAAATACATTGCATACCCTTAAGTTTTCTTTTGATATAGTTGATTCCATAATCATTCTGATATATATATATATATATATATATATATATATATATATATATATATATATATATATATATATATATATATATATATATATATATATTATACCATATGTATAAAATAATTATTATGTTCTTGACATTTTTAGGATATTAGGGCAGAGTAGCAACTAAGTACAATGCTTATCCTAAAATTTAGCCAACGTAACGTCTAGAAAGTAGGTTATTCTAGGAATTAGGTCAGCATAACAACTACGTATAATCTTATGCATTATAACGACTAGGAATAATATCATTCCAAAAGCTTAGGCAGGGTAACTACCAAGTATAATATTATCCTGACGTTTGCATGGAGTTTCAAAACCATTGAAATATTACAAGTAATAATCTTTAGTAAAATCATTGAAATAGTTTTATGATATGTATTCCCTCATAAAACATTTGAAAATAGTAAAAGTAGGGCCATGAAACTCACCCTAGTAGTGTGATACTTTGATGTAGGGAAGATTCGGGCTCGGGACTTTGGAGATTGCCTCAGGATGGTGTGGCTTCGACCACACACACACACACAGAGAGAGAGAGAGAGAGGATACTTGCTTAATATGGGTGTGCAGATGGGATTTGCATATGACTCTATTTATAGAAACGTTTTGAGGTGCGCACGACACAAATATTTGTGTGCGTCGCACATGAGCTTTGTGGCTCTATTTGGGAGTTGCCATGTGTCACTCTCTCGCTGGGCCACGTCATCCACAATCTTCGCGAATCCGGGGTCAAAATGTGTGTCGGGCAAGGCATGCACCTCATTCATGTATAAATGATTTTTGTAAAAATCATATCTCATGTGCATGAGATCCAATCTTAACCCTCTTTATATCTATGTGATGGTCTCAACTAGTACTACAACTTTCCTTTAGATTTTTTTGGCTAGTTTTGACTTTCACCCTTTGGCCTAATGGGGGCTTGGTTTTAATGATTTTATAAAAATCATATCTCCTTCATACGGACTCCGTCTTCGCCGTTCTTAGTCTTACTGTTCTCACTTCGATACATACTACGACTTTCCCTTTGGTGACACTAGCCAAAACTCGATCGCTTTCTTAATCCTATTTTGACGTTTATAACTTTAGTTACATGGTTGATCTTTAGCTTTTACAAAAATCATAACTGCTCTAATCGAAGTTAGATTATTTGGAAACTTATATCCTTGGAATTATATCGTTGTGTACTTTCTGAATATATTAACCGACATAGAAAATGTCACGACTTTTTGGATAATCATTTTTGAGCCAATGAGTCGTTTCATCCTCACATGTAAGAGTATACTCAATCATATTTATTTATAAAAATTAAATATCACATTTATACTCTATTACATATATTTATCTAAGCTAATTTCTAATGGTGGTTGGTGACAAAGTTTTTGCAATTGTCACATATCTTCTATTTGCATGGTAAATGAATCCATCATGTATGTCATATTATGGACAAGAATGGGTATATAATTATGCTATGAACATATCATGAGAAACCAATTGGATACATGGTTAAGTCATTGGATGACTATAAGAACATTCTAAGAATACTTAAGAAGAACTAAGAGAATGTTAATGAGATAATCAGTTTGAAAGAACATCTTTATGTAAAGAGTTGCATAAGATGCTAACTTCAAAACGGATATATATAATAATGAATTATAATTGGATCATGACTTTACTATGGAATGAGGAGTAAGTTTTGTAGGAATGAGGTCCAAGGAAAATATATATAATTTCACAATCTACTAAATAAGAATACACTACTACTTCAGAAGTTGAAATTAAATATGATTGCAATGATGAGTTCATTGAAACACTATGTTGATTTCTTCTATTCAAGGATAACATAGAAATATTTGTGATTTCGAGAGTATACGTAGTCAAGCTAAGAGACGCTATGTCACGGAAGAACACTAATCATATTCTCCAAGATATTTAACTGTACCTAGAGTAAATTCAAACATGGAGATGATAGTATTCACAAAATTCATACAAATTAAATTTAGTCAGACCCTATAATAAATTGCTTCTTTTGAGCTAAGTATGAATGGTCACACTTCAATTGTAACACTTTATTATTTTAGAAATGTGATTTTGATTTGGATTTATAATTTCGATATTGGAACATTAAGACAACAACTATTATATATTGTATTGATATAGTGGGATATGAGTATTACATCAATACTTGTTGTGTTCTATATTAACATGTTTAATCCATGAATAATCTAATTATTCTAAAAGTTCATAGTCGGTTATAATTGATAAGTTTGAGCCAAAAGATCATCCTATGTGCTCATGCAAACCCTAATGCTTGGATCTAGGTTTCTCTATTGTACATGCATTCATCCAAGACTTTCAAACCCTAGATCTAGCATATGGTATTCGAAATTAACATATGTAAACAGATCTAGATGATTACCTTGTTGTTTATTGAAGATCTTGAAGCCTTGAGAACCTTAGCACCTCAAGTGTGGTGCCTCTAATGAATCACAAATACCAATAGCAATTGGAGGAAACAAGAGAGAGAGGGGAGAGGAGAATTTCAGCTCTAGGATTTCTAGGGTTCAAGTGACCGAAATTCCCATGCCTAAGGGTCCTTTATATAGGTGTAGGAATTAGGGTTTCAATGGTTATCCTTATCTGATTACTTAGCCACCAAGCAGCCCAAGGATAATTCTAGAATCCCTATGGACGAATTCTTTAGGCTTTATCCCTAGAATTCGTCCACCCTATCTATTAGGGTTTCCTTGTGCTACTTTGTAACTATCACATAATTACAATTCAGCCCCTTAAGTTCAATTAACTTCTTTTGATCACAAAACTAATTCGTAGGTAATTATTGACCAATATTAATTAAACAAATATGATTTCTCTTTTAATATATTATTCTTATAATCTATTAATAAACCATAATCACCTCTTTCTATATTATTCCTCCAGTCAAGTTGCTTTGGTGAAGGCAGCCCAAAAGGACCATGCACAACCGGGTCAAGTACATACCAAATATAGTTATGGACTTAGACACTAATCCAACAGTCTCCTACTTGGATAAGTCTAATAACTATAAATGCAAATGCAACTTCTGGATCCGATTAGCAATCGCAGTTCTCAAAACTCTTGATCTTATCAATAACCTGTCTTTAAGATAAGGGATCGTATAATCCTCTGTTCTAGGTATCGTGCGGACAAATACATGGAACATAGTCATACTTATTGTCCTGCAGTTGTTTTCTCGATCTCTGATTTATTTAACATAGAACTTAATTGAACACATCAATTCAGTCCTGACCGGGCCCGGCACATAAGTCAAATCAAATCATCGAGGGGCCCTGATATCGCCTTTACCCTCTTAGGATAAAAGGAACAGATAAACTTTGACTTATATGCATTTACTATCCACTAATCAGATCATACACAACAATGTGTTTTATAACATCAAATTACTGATGCGTTTTCGCATTATCAATGCACAACCAATTAGCAAACAACAAACCATATATCTAGGTTTTAAGACCATATGATATTATCGTCTTGCGATCACTCGTAATAAATTCGATGAAGTGATTCCAGCAAGCGCGGGTCTAATCCAATGCTCAAATCAAACTCATAAGCACTCATGAACATTGTATCAAACTTTTGCTATGTCTAATACTCTTCAGACAATCTACACGTCAATTCATCACAGTCTTCATTTATACCTACTTCCTGTTGGGTTTTGAGCATTCAAACACTTCCTAAGTGTACATGCAACCCTAATAAACCTTGGATCTATGTTTGTCTAAAATACATGCAAAATTTGTTTTCCAAGGTTTATAACTTATCTAGCATGGCATGGGGAACTTTTAAACATAAAAGAACTAGATGAATTACATACCTTCGATTGTGAATTGATTCCTTAGGAGTTTGAGAGCGAAGCACCAATAATATGAATGCCTCAAATGGAAATCACAAATCACCACAAACTTGGAAAACTTATGAAAGAGTATACTTATGCTCTAGAAATCGGCCACCTTTCCTCAGTTTGGCGTTGCTTTGGATCGGTAAATCTCCTTTCTTGGAATTCTGCATGTTGAACCTTTTCAACACCTTATCCAAGTAAATAATCTGACTAAGTCTAATTAGTCTTTTACTCCTTTCTCTTAATATCCTTATCCCTAGGATATAGGCAGCTTCCCCTAGGTCCTTCATAGCAAAGCACTTCCCAAGCCAGGACTTAACCTCCTGCAAGGTTGGGATGTCATTTCCTATGAGTAGTATGTCATCCACATACAGTACCAAAAAGCTAACTATACTCCCACTAGCTCTGACATACACGCAGGACTCATCTTCACTTCTCGAGAAGCCAAAATCTTTGACCTTTTCATCGAAACAAAGATTCCAGCTGCGAGATGCTTGTTTCAATCCATAAATGGATTTCTCAAGCTTGCACACTCTATTAGGGTACTCTGCACTGACAAAACCCTCTGGCTGATTCATGTACACATCCTCAGCCAACTTTCCATTAAGGAAAGCAGTTTTGACATCCATTTGCCATATTTCATAATCATGAAATGCAGCAATGGCCAACATAACCCTAATAGACTTAATATTTGCCACTGGTGAGAAGGTTTCATCATAATCAATACCCTGAGTCTGAGTAAAACCCTTCGCAACCAGTCGAGCCTTATAAGTGTGCACCTTCCCATCCATGTCGGTCTTCTTCTTGAAGATCCATTTGCACCCAACTGTCTTATGGTCTGGTACATTGTCAACCAAGTTCCAAACTTGATTGTCATACATGGACTGTACCTCGCTGTCCATAGCCTCCTTCCATTTAGCAGACTCCGGGCCTGCCATGGCTTCCTTAACACTGTTAGGTTCATCCAGATTTACCAGTGTACTATCACTGATAAATGTATCACCTTCCGTAGTAATATGAAAACCATAATAAAACTCAGGCGTGTTCCTAACCCTTGTGGAACGCCTCGGAGGTACAGACTCGTCAGCTGTCTCAACAGGAGTTTCCTCCTCAGGCTGATTGCTAGTGTCTGAGGTTCCTTCACCAATTGATTCTTGAATTTCTTCAAGATCAATTTGCCTCCCACTGTCTCCTTGGCTTATGAATTCTCTCTCACGAAATACCCCTCTTCTTGCCACGAAGACCACATTCTCACTGGGTGTGTAGAAGAGGTAACCAAAGGATTTATGTGGGTAGCCGATGAAAATACACCTTTCACTTCGGGGTTCGAGCTTATCATGAGTCTCGCGCCTCACGAAAGCCTCGCAACCCCAAATCTTGATGTGGTTTAGATTGGGAACCTTCCCAGTCCACATCTCATGAGGTGTTTTGGTAACCTTCTTTGTAGGGACTAGATTAAGAATATGGGCGGCAGTCTCTAAGGCATACCCCCAAAAAGAGATTGGTAGCGAAGCTCGACTCATCATAGAGCGAACCATGTCTAACAAAGTTCGATTACGCCTCTCAGCCACACCATTCAGCTGTGGTGTCCTGGGAGGTGTCAATTGTGAGACAATCCCACACTCCTTAAGATAGTCGAGGAGCTCAGTACTAAGATACTCACCACCTCGATCGGATCGAAGCATCTTAATGTTCCTGCCCAATTGATTTTCTACTTCCTGTTTAAACTCTTTAAACCTTTCAAAGGTTTTTGACTTATGTTTGATTAAGTAGACATAACCATATCTACTAAAATCATCAATAAAAGTCACATAATAGCGATTAGCATCCCTTGTGGTGGTTTTGAATGGTCCACATACATCAGTATGTATAAGGTCCAACAAACCCTCACCCCTTGCACAAGTACCAGTGAAGGGTGATTTTGTCATTTTTCCAAGTAGAAAAGCTTCACAACTATCATCCGACTTTAGGTCGAACGACTCCAAAACTCCATCCTTTTGGAGTTAGCCTATGCGTTTCTTGCTTACATGTCCAAGACGACAATGCCACAATGATGCTTTATCTAAGCTAGTAGAAGAATCAATATACAACACATTATTTCCTAAGTTATCTACAACCGACACAGTTTCATACACACCATCACAAGGTAATGCTTTAAAATGAAAAACATTATTAAAGAAAGCATTAATACCACCACATTCATTATCAAACGAAAAGGTAAAACCTTGTTTGTACAAACCATGAAAAGAAATAATATTTCTCGCCATTTCTCATGAGTACACACATTTATTCAAATCTAATTTTAACCCATTATTCAGCAACAAAGTATAAACTCCAATCTTGGAAACAGGTGAAGCCTTCCTTTTCCCCATGATTAGGTTTATCTTCCCATGCTCCACATCCTCACTTCTTCTTAGGCCCTGCAAATTTGAACATATGTGAATACCACATCCTGTATCAAGCACCCAAGAGTTAGAACATGGCGAGTTTTTAGACAATATTGTGTAAATACCTGCATGGGTGGGTTTCACTTTCCCATCCTTAAGATCCTACAAGTACTTAGGGCAGTTTCGCTTCCAGTGCCCCTTGTTCTGACAGTAGAAGCAATCAGCATCCTTAAGGATGGCAGAAGGAGTGACAGAACCACTTTTGGTTCCAGATGAGGAGCCTTCAAGAGACTTTCCCTTGGTACCCTTCGAAGGGGTCTTCCTCTTCTTACCTTTGCCTTGCCCGATAGCCAAAACAGGGGTAGATGTAGGAGTAGGAGTATTAGAGGTAACAACCGACTTACCTTTAAGACCGGTTTCAGCGGTCTTCAAGAGTCCCTGAAGTTTGTTGAGAGTAACTTCCTCCTTGTTCATGTGATATGTCATATGGAATTGGTCATAACAAGAAGGTAAGGAGTGCAAAATGAAATCAATTGCCAACTCCTCAGGGAAGTTCACATTCAGGTTCAGCAAACGGTCCACATACCTTTGCATCTTTTGCATGTGGCCCGTGATGGATTCACCATCCTTCATTCGGGTTGTTATCATGGAGGAGATTATTTCATACCGCTCCTGACGAGCACTCTGATGGTATCTTTCCATCAGGTCTTGGTGCATCTCAAAAGGGTAGAAGTCCTCATAGGACTTTTGGAGCTCGGCTGTCATCGTGGCCATCATGATGCATGCCACTTTGGTGGCATCTCTCTCATGTGTCCTGAATTCAACGATCTCCTCAGGAGTAGCAGTGGACTCATCAAGCTCCTTTAACTCCTTATCGAGGACATATTCCTTGTCCTCATAACGAGTAACCATCCTGATGTTCCGGATCCAATCCATGAAGTTGGAACCATCAAAGATGACTCTCCCACAAAGATTCATTAGAGAGAAAGAGCCAGTAGGGTTAGAGCCCGAAGCATTGTTGTTGGAAGACATATGAAAAGAAGAAAACAAGTTTAGATAAGATATAAGAGTCCTTAATAAGACACCCAAATGTAATATTAAGGCTAGGACCCAACACAATATAATATAACTTAGAAGAGGGATGTCGTAATCTAAGCTATAATATATTTGAAGGTAGGTGAATGACGATTCACCAATTTCCACCATGAAAAACGAAATGAATTATTAGGTTTTAATTGGATTTGAAATTCCTAGATTCTTTTGAGATTCATTGAACTTTTCAATGGCATGTTTCAATCTCGATTGTGCCCTTCAAGTTTTGTGACTGGGATGCCAAGGATCACAAAACAAGGTGTGAATAACCATACCAATTCACTTGGTACCCTTAATATTATCACCTAATCAATGTGTCGGTTAACCACACACGCTCCACCGATCTATGACAAACATTAAGTCACCCTTCGTGATCCTTACTAGTCCAAGTTAATGTGCCGGTTAACCACACACGCTCCACCAACGACTTGGTAAGGTACAAAGTGTGAATTTCATGGGTTAGCACCATGTTCACATTTTTCCTAAAGTAACTAAGATTGGGAATTAAAATGTTTAGTTACTTTATAATAATCATTATACTTTTAATGAGAATTTAAAGTCATTGTCCTACCCGTTCGGCTAACGACCCTCCACCGATCAAGGAAGCGGTGGGTGAGAGTGGACACCCATTAAGCTGCCATTTTATAGGCAACAACCTTATACCCCCCTTATAGACCGGCTTCGTGAATGAGGCCTACTAACGGTAAAACGAATTGATCTTATACATATATATAATAATTAACCATTAATGTTATAAATAGTATAAGGGTTGAATTTTAACTTTTAAAACTCTAAGGGTTGGAATTAAAGTATATTAAAGTGTGTGTAACTTTACAAATTCCAAAACTTGAGGGCAAGTTTTGAAACTTTTTAAAACTTTTCATTTCATAACTTATGAGTTAATGGTTCATAAAAATGAAGACTCTTCATTTTTATGTAACTTATGTGTTTAAAAGAAAGTGACCTTTGGATATCCATAACTTGAGGACAAATTATGCGCTCCATTAAAACACATAAATGATCAAGAATTAATGATAAACAATTCAGCAAATAATTCCTATCATTTTTCTAAACTCATAAGAACATGAACATGATCATCAAGATTTCAAGAATTATATGAACACATAAAATCATGGAATTTTGATATAAGCCATTGTAAATGGATTAGCACAAACATTACACTATCTAAAACAAGTTTTAAAACACCAAAAGAGTTTAGGGTAATGTTTCTAGTCCATTTCCAGCAGCAAAAGTCGAAAATCTGTTGTCTGTTCATTCTACTCGTCGAGTGCACGAACCTACTCGACGAGTAGGATGAATTTTCACTTGGACTCGTCGAGTCCCCCCATGGACTCGGCGAGTCCACTGATCAAACAGCAACCAATTTCGATATTTTTTAACACAATTTTGCATCAAGTATCAACAAACAAGCCTATGCTCTGATACCACTGTTGGGTTTTGAGCATTCTAACACTTCCTAAGTGTACATGCAACCCTAATAAACCTTGGATCTATGTTTGTCTAAAATACATGCAAAATTTGTTTTCCAAGGTTTATAACTTATCTAGCATGGCATGGGGAACTTTTAAACATAAAAGAACTAGATGAATTACATACATTCGATTGTGAATTGATTCCTTAGGAGTTTGAGAGCGAAGCACCAATAATGTGAATGCCTCAAATGGAAATCACAAATCACCACAAACTTGGAAAACTTATGAAAGAGTATACTTATGCTCTAGAAATCGGCCACCTTTCCTCACACACACTAGGGTGTCATTCCATGCATCATAAGCTTGTTTATATAGTACACATGATTAGGGTAAACCCTAATAACCCATGTCTTTTCCTTTCCAAGGATCCATGGGTTGAAAGCTCCATGGATCATCCATGGACTCCCATATAAGCTTAGCCCATTACCATAATGAGTGTTAGCCCACACTATATAAATATAATATCTCATGTTTAATTAGTCACCATTTGATCACTAAATTAATTCATAATTAATTTAAGACCAATACTAATTAAATAATACAATTTCATATTAATATATTATAACTCATAATATATTAATAAATCACAAATATACTATTCTCATAAAATTATCCATATAAATAGTTCGGGTGAAGTGCAACCCAAATGGACCATGCCGGGTCGGGTCAAGTATATACCAAATAAGTTATGGACTTAGACACCTTATCCAACACTTCCAACATATGAATGACTGTGGACCGTTCGAATAATCTTGTTATTCAGGAAGTCAAAACATGCAACATGAAACAATAGGTAAACAATTAACATAAGACAGTAACATCACTAATAAATAATACTCTTTTATTTAATCATCGAATGTTAATTACAATTTATCTATTACACGTTTCTAAACAATCTAATCTAAACTAAAATCGTCCATCATCCCAATGCTCCTAGCGTGATGCAAGTGCGTAATCCTGCTCAATCCCTTTCTAAGCGGATATGTTGGGTTATCCTCTGACGATACCCTCTTCACTACGAGGAGTCCTTCTTCCACTCGATGTCGAATAAAGTGATATTTTCTGTCGATATGTCGAGATCTGCCATGATCCCTTGGTTCCTTGGTCAAGGCAACCGCTCCTTCATTATCACAGAAAATTTCCATGGGCTCCTTTATAGCTGGCACAACTCCAAGGTCTCGAATGAACTTCTTCAACCATATTGCCTCCTATGACGCTTCGCTCGCTGCAATGTACTCTGATTCGCACAATGAATCAGCTACGGTCTCCTTCTTGGAACTTTTCCAAGTCACTGCTCCTCCATTAAGGGTAAAGACACAGCCCGACTGCGAACGATAGTTGTCCCTGTCGGTCTGAAATTTGGCGTCACTGTACCCTCGCACCTTTAAGTCGTCACTCCCACCAAGGACTAGAAACAATTCCTTGGTCCTCCGAAGGTACTTAAGAATATTCTTGACTATGGTCCAATGTTCCCTTGATATTTACTGACCATGCTCAAAGCGAAGGCCACATCAGGGCGAGTACAAGTCATAACATACATGATTGAGCCAACTGCAGAAGCGTAAGGTACTCGACTCATTTCTACTATCTCGACTTCGGTACTCGGACTTTGAGTCTTAATCAATTTGGCATTACTTTGGATTGGTAACTCCCCCTTCTTTGAATTCTCCATACTAAAACGTTTTAGTACCTTGTCCAAGTAAGTATTCTGCCTAAGTCCTATCAGTCTCTTACTTCTGTTTCTCACTATCCTTATTCCCAAAATATAGGCAGCCTCTCCGAGGTCCTTCATAGCGAAGCACTTCCCAAGCCAGGATTTTACTTCCTGCAGCGTCGGGATGTCGATTCCTATGAGTAGTATGTCATCGACATACAATACGAGGAAGCTTACTATACTCCCACTGGCTTTGACATATACACATGATTCATCCTCGCTTCGCAGAAAACCAAACTCTTTGACATTCTCATTGAAACAAAGATTCCATCTACGAGCTGCTTGTTTTAGTCCATAAATGGACTTCTCAAGCTTACACACTCTATTGGGATGCTTCGCATTGACAAACCCCTCTGGCTAAGCCATGTAAACATCCTCAGCCAACTTTCCATTAAGGAAAGCGGTTTTGACATCCATCTGCCATATTTCATAATCATGAAATGTGGCAATGGCTAACATCACCCTGATAGACTTTATCTTTGCAACTGGTGAGAATGTTTCATCATAGTCAACTCCGGGAGTTTGAGTGAAACCCTTCGCAACCAATCGCGCCTTATAGGTGTGTACATTCCCATCCATGTCGATCTTCTTCTTGAAGATCCACTTGCACCCGACCGTCTTACGACCTGGTACATTATCAACCAAATTCCAAACTTGGTTGTCATACATGGACTGAATCTCGCTGTCCATCGCCTCTTTCCACTTCACAGACTCCGGGCCTGCCATGGCTTCCTTATAGCTGTTAGGTTCATCCAAATTTATTAGTGTACTATCACTAATATACGTATCCCTTCTGTAGTAATATGAAAGCCATATAATTGGGGTTGAAACCTAACTCTTTCAGAACGTCTAAGAGGTAATGATTCGTCAATCGGTTCAACCGGAGTTTCCTCCTCGGGTTGAGCGCCAGTGTTAGAGGTTCCTTCATCGCTCGACTCTTGAAGCTCTTCAAGATCAATTTGCCTCCCACTGTCCCCTTGGCTTATGAGTTCTCGCTCTCGGAAAACCCCTCTCCTCGCAACGAAGACAACATTGTCACTCGGTCTATAGAAGAGATATCCAAAGGACTTCTGTGGGTAGCCGATGAAAATACATCACTCACTACGAGGTTCGAGCTTGTCGTGAGTCTCTCGTCTTACGAAAGCCTCGCAACCCCAAACCATGATATGTGCCAATGAGGGAGCTTTCGTTGTCCACATCTCGTGAGGTGTTTTGGCAACCTTCTTCGTAGGGACTAAGTTAAGGGTATGGGCAGTAGTCTCTAAGGCATACCCCCAGAATGAGATAGGTAGCAAAGCACGACTCATCATGGAAAGAATCATGTATAGCAAGGTTCAATTACACCTCTCAGCCACACCATTCAACTATGGTGTCCTAGGTGGCGTCAATTGCGAAACAATTATGCATTCCTTAAGGTAGTCGTGGAATTCAAGACTTAGGTATTCTCTACCATG
Organism: Lactuca virosa; assembly: GCF_052849685.1. Classification (NCBI taxonomy): domain Eukaryota; kingdom Viridiplantae; phylum Streptophyta; class Magnoliopsida; order Asterales; family Asteraceae; genus Lactuca; species Lactuca virosa. The sequence goes on from NC_136431.1 coordinate 117,329,645, forward strand.
ATTAGATCGAAGCATCTTGATTTTCCTGCCCAACTGATTCTCCACTTCTTGATTGAACTCTTTGAACATTTCAAAGGTTTCTGACTTATGCCTTATTAAGTAGATATAACCATATCTGCTATAATCGTTGGTAAAAGTCACGTAGAAGCGGCAGACATCCTTTATGGTGGATCTAAATGGTCCACATACATCTGTATGTATGAGGTCCAATAAACCCTCACCCCTCGCACAAGTTCCAGTGAAGGGTGACTTGGTCATATTTCCAAGTAAACAAGATTTGCACACTTCATCGTCCCTAAGGTCGAATGACTCCAAAACTCCATCCTTTTGGAGTTGGGCTATGCGCTTCTTGTTGACATGTCCAAGAAGACAATGCCACAAGCATGCATTATCCAAATCATTGGAAGAATCAATACACAACACATCATTTCCTAGTTTGTCTACAACCATCACAGTTTCATATATTCCATTACAAGGCAATGCTTCAAAATATAAGACACTATTAAGATAAACATAAATAGAACCCTTTTCATTATCAAATGAATATCTAAATCCTTGTCTATATAAACCATGAAATGAAATGATGTTTCTTGCCATATCTGGCGAATAGCAACAATTATTTAAATATAAACCTAATCCATTACTAAGCACTAAGGAATATACTCCAATCTTGGTGACAGGCGATGATCTTCTGTTTCCCATGATTAGGTTTATCCTTCCACGCTCCACATCCCTATTTCTTCTTAGTCCTGCAAATCAGAACATATGTGAAAACCACATCCTGTATTAAGAACCCAAGAAATAGCATGCGATGAATCATTAGATTTAATAGTGTAAATACCTGCGAAGGATGGCTTGATCTTCCCATCCTTGATAGCTTGCAGATATTCTAGGCAGCTTCTTTTCCAATGCCCTATCTTGTGCAAGTGGTGGCACTCTGCCTCCTTAGGGTTAGAGTTGGGTTTAGCATAACCAACTTTGGTTCCACTAGATGAGGTACCATCTTGGGACCTTCCCTTGTGGTGGCTCTTTGAGGGAGCCTTCCTCTTCTTGCCCTTCCCTTGCCCAATTGCCAAGACTGGGGCAGCAGTAGGAGTTGGAGATGGTGCAACAAATTTATCTTTGAGGTTGCTCTCAGCAGTCCTCAACAGTCCTTGAAGCTTGCTCAAGGTGACCTACTCCTTGTTCATGTGGTAGGTCAGTCGAAACTGGCTATAGCAGGGAGGCAAGGAATGAAGGATGATGTCAATTGCCAGCTCTTCATCAAAGTTCACATTTAACTTTAGCAGGCGATCGACATATATTTGCATCTTTTGCAGATGAGCAGTAAGGGACTCTCCATTACCCATTTTGGTAGTGATCATCGAAGTGATGATCTCGTACCTTTCTTGCCTAGCGCCTTGGTGGTACCGGTCCAGCAGATCCTGATGCATCTCATAGGGGTACATGTCCTCATAGGACTTCTGGAGTTCTGCAGTCATAGTCGCTAGCATGATGCAATGGACTTTCGTGGCATCACGTTCATAGGCCTCAAAGGCCGCGATCTCTTCAGCAGAGGCAGTGTTGATGGTGATTTCCTTTAGCTTCTCGTCGAGGACATACTCTTTTTCCTCGTAGCGAGTGACCATTCAAATGTTGCGGATCCAATCATTGAAATTGGACCCGTCAAAGATCATTCTCCCACACAAGTTCATGAGTGAGAACGAGCCAGAGGAAGTTGAACCAGAAGCGTTGTTGTTGACGTTCGACATCTGAAAAGGAAAAAAGAACAAAGTTTGATTAGAAATGAATCCCCAGTTAAACACCCAAATGAGAAATTAGGGCTAGGATCCAACAACATTATTTACAAATTAGAAAAGGGATGTTGTAATCTAACAAGTAAATAATTTGAAGGTAATTGAATGACGATTCACTAATTCTCCACCATAAAAACGAAAAAGAGATTAAGTTTTAAATGTATTGAAAACTCCAAGATCTTTTGAGATTCATTGAACTTTTCAATGGCATGTTTAAATCTCGATATGCCCCTCTAGTTTGTGACTGGGATGCCGAGGATCACAAGGCGGGTGTGAATAACCATGCAAATATACATCGTGCCCTCATTGTTACAGTCACCTATTTGATGTGTTGGTTAACCACACACGCTCCATCGAACTATGACAAACAATGAGTCACCCTTTTCCACCTTTGCTTAGAACCCAATTATGGTGCCGGTTAACCACACACACTCCACTAACGTCTCAACAAGGGTACAAAGTGTAATTCCTTGGAATTGCATCAATTCACTTTTGCCTAAAGTAACTAAGATTTGGAATTTTGTAAAAACATTTAGTTAGTTTATATAGATTCATTGTACTTTTAATGAGGAAAGGTTTTCCCTATCCTACCCGTTCGGCTAACGACCCTCCACCAATCAAGGAAGCGGTGGGTGAGAGTGGACACTCATTAAACGGTCATTTTATAGGTCATAACCTTATACCCCCCCCCCCCCCCTTATAGATCGGTTTCGTGAATGAGGCCTACTAACGGTAAGACTAGCATTTAATTTATATATATATATATATATATATATATATATATATATATATATATATATATATATATATATATATTAATCTTATAATATTATAAAGTATGAGGTTGAATTTTAAACTTGTAAAATTCTAGGGTTTGAAATTTAAATAGTTCAAATTAAACTTTTAATCAAAAATTTAAATTTCAAAACTTGAGGGCAAGTTTTGAACTTTTCAAAACACAAAGGATCAAATAGCAAATAATTTAAGTTAAACAATTAATTTAATAATTATCTAAATTTGACCTAATCAATTTTATTCACAAGATAATTCAACAATTGATTTAAATAATCATATATTAGCAAATAAGGAATTTATTATTCAAACAATTGGTAATTGTCTTTTGATTTGGTAAGGATAATCATAAAACAGTAATAAAATTCGGATTTTATTAGTCAAAAACGATTTAGGTAATTATCCTTAAGCAAAACAGCAAGAAATCCCGAAAATCTCTCTGTCTGACAGCTAAACTCGTCGAGTTCACATTGGAACTCGTCGAGTTCGTCCAACTCGTCGAGTTCATCAGACAGAAAGCCCAAAAAATGATTTTAAAGCATGAATGAACATATAAGGCATCAGTACAATAGAAACCAAACAAGGCTCTGATACCACTGATGGGTTTGAGCCAAAAGAACATCCTATGTGCTCATGCAAACCATAATGCTTGGATCTAGGTTTCTCTATTGTACATGCATTCATCCAAGACTTTCAAACCCTAGATCTAGCATATGATATTCGAAATTAACATATGTAAACAGATCTAGATGATTACCTTGTTGTTTATTGAATATCTTGAAGCCTTGAGAACCTTAGCACCTCAAGTGTTGTGCCTCTAATGAATCACAAACACCAATAGCAATTGGAGGAAACAAGAGAGAAGGGGGAGAGGATAATTTCGACTCTAGGACTTCTAGGGTTCAAGTGGCCGAAATTCCCATGCCTAGGGGTCCTTTATATAGGTGTAGGAATTAGGGTTTCAATGGTTATCCTTATCTGATTACTTAGCCACCAAGCAGCCCAAGGATAATTCTAGAATCCCTATGGACGAATTCTTTAGGCTTTATCCCTAGAATTCGTCCACCCTATCTATTAGGGTTTCCTTGCCCTACTTTGTAACTATCACATAATTATAGTTCAACCCCTTAAGTTCAATTAACTTCTTTTGATCACAAAACTAATTCTTAATTAATTATTGACCAATATTAATTAAACAAATCTGATTTCTCTTTTAATATATTATTCTTATTATATATTAATAAACCATAATCACCTCTTTCTATATTATTCCTCCAGTCAAGTTGCTTTGGTGAAGGCAACCCAAAAGGACCATGCACAACCGGGTCAAGTACATACCAAATATAGTTTTGGACTTAGACACTAATCCAACAATAATTATGGGAGAAATTATGAAATAAGAATAATATGAATTAGATTGGTTGACACTCAGTAGATGAAAGTAGAGAAGTGGTTGTAACCAAGTTTCATAGGTACTTGTCAGAGAACTAGTACTGAACAGACCTGCATCAAGATCACCTCATAGATCGTTATTATGAGTGATAATTTATTATATGGTACTATCTTTGTATCCTTAACACTTGAGATGCATAGTGGGACTTAAGTCTAAGGAGTGTTGTGCTTTAATATGGTCAAATGTTGAGCCTTAACCGGGTAATTATAAAATCCCTTTCCAGGCATGATGTGAGCTATGCAAGAGGCTTATGTAGTCAATATGGGATTTCTTCCACTTATATATGGAGAATTCGACATCTAACGAGCGCTACCCAAATTTGAACTCCAAATAAGACTGATGCGATCCAAGTCTCATGTTGAACAAGATGCCTATAAAAAGGGATAACTGATTAACTTATTGTATACATCAATTGAAGCTTTGTGATTTTCGGAATTGGATGTTGATAGAATGTCACTACGTCATATATTTTTGGGGGTAGTGAAATGTTGCTAGACGTTCATCACTGTCTATATCGATCTATGATGTGACAACCGTCAATTTTTGGCCAAGTCAAAGTCAACTAAAGTCAACAAGTCAAACCGGTCAACTCATCTAACCCTTGTACATTAGGGTTTCCATTACGTTTCTTATTGTACAACTCGCAATCTTAATACAAAGTATCACTTAGAGTTTTCACGTGTTTGGAAATTCTAAACCCTAATCAGGGCAAGCGATGAAACTACTCGATAAAACATTATTCCTTAACCCTTGGGGGCATATAACAATCATAACGAGACTTAACGGGATGTACAAACCTTGCGTTACAAAGCCAAACACTCAAAAAGGTCGCAAATGAAATCTCTCCCAAATCTCTCCAAGTATGTGAAATCTCTCCCAAATCTCTCTCTGTATGATAAATCTCTCCAAGTATGTGTAATCTCTCCCAAATCTCTCCAAGTATGTAAAATCTCTCCCAAATCTCTCTCTGTATGAGAAATCTCTTCAAGTGTGTGTAATCTCTCCCAAATCTCTCCAAGTATGTGAAATCTCTCCCAAATCTCTCTCTGTACGAGAAATCTCTCCAAGTGTGTGTAATCTCTCCCAAATCTCTCCAAGTATGTAAAATCTCTCCAAAATCTCTCTGTATGAGAAATCTCTCCAAGTGTGTGAAATCTCTCCCAAATCTCTCCAAGTATGTGAAATCTCTCCCAAATCTCTCTCAACTTTTTATAATCACTCGGGGCATCCCGACCCTCGAATTAGACGAAAACAACTCGAAAACGGAAGTGTACGCGAAAAACAGCCGTAAGGAGCTGAAACCTCTTAAGGAGTCGAACCCTCTTAAGGAGTCGAAACCTCTTAAGGAACCGAACCTCTTAGGAACCGAACTTGTCAGAAGCGAAGATGTCAGAAGCGAACTACACCCTCTCGAACTGAAGCTCAGCAGACCGAACCGAGACCTCGGACCTTCGGCCCTTCCCCCTCGCACCTTCGGCCCCAATCCGAGAAGCCTCGCAGACTTCGCCTCTTTGCCCGGTTTTCGACCACGACTTCGTTTTAAGCCCGTTTTTAGTGATTTTGACGCGGGATTTTCACCCAAACTTATATTTTAACATAAGAGACCCTAAATATTCATTTTTAATCATATTTTTGGGGAAAATCTTTGTCCAAGAATAAAATCTATTAAGTTAGATCTTGGGGTAGAGTGTTGACTTTAGCTAAAGTATGACACAAGCAATCTCCCCTATACCTTCATAGTACAACCCTCAGTTACTATTCCCCCTACCTATTCAACTATTGGTCCTTTGACACCCCTCCTCCAACTGTAAAGGTTCATCAAAAACTGAGAATCTCCTCTCTCCTCCCATTTCACTCACTTTTCACCAAAAAGCAAAACACATACTCTCTCACTTCCTCTCACCAAGAATTCAAGATTCAAGGATGATCTTGAGCTCTTCACACACCTTGGTAAGTAAATCTCTTCCCACACTTGATTTCCTTACACTTCTTCACTCAAATCACGGGTTCCTTACACAAATATCGTCATATTTGTTGTTAGATCTTCGAATCATCAAGCATCTTCTAAGTGTTCTTGAGTTGAACACTCCTTTTTCTTCATCACCCATCTACTGAAATCACTCAAGGTGATTTCACGCCCCTACATTTTCATGTTTTCATCAAGTTTCAGGGGGGGGGGAATACAAGTTAAAATACCAAAAACTTAACTAAACTCAAACAACAGCTTTCATCAGAAAAGTTGAGTCTTATTCACAGACTGTTTTGACTATGATAAACTTAATATCTTTCAAAACTGTTTAATATGCAAATATTTCAGGTTCATATCTTTAAAATGGCTACTTGCACATCTCCATACGATTTTTCTACGATTTATGGTGATTTTTACAAAACTGCCTATCATTCCAGAAACGAATTCGGACCAGTCTGTGAATATGAACATTTTAACACAAGTTAAAGACTTCTAAAAATCATAATAAAAATTATGAATAAACTAGACACATTTTGTGAACTCTCAGAATTTACGGATTCAGTTCTCGACTTCGTATGATTTTTCTATGAATTTTCTAAAACAGTGTAGAAAGGGAAAAAACTAGTTCACAGCTTACAACTTTCATAACACTTTGTAGTATGTTGAGCAAAGTGCATAACAATAAGTTCTAAATGTTGAATGTCTTTTCTTGTTAGTATATCATCATAAACTGAAATTTAGTCATTCATGATAAGGTTTCTTCATTCATTTCGAACACATATAATAAACTACAATAAGCATAGTTTATGGATTTTTACTACATGAAAAAGGTTTTACTCTCAAAACAAATAGGTTTTTCATATACTACATGATAAACTATAATAGTAATAGTTTAAGGATTTCATATCACTAATTTATTCATAAAAGGTGATTTTACTTCCTCCACAGAAGAGGTTTTAATATCAAACTATATGTAAACTAGTTAACTTAAGTTGTGAAGAAATTCTCTCCCCGTACGTTTGAGTACGGGATTCCAATTCCTGTAAGTTATAACCAGAGTCTCTTGTAGGGAGAGCGTGATAATTGTGTATAGATCTATATTGGGATTGACACCCCACACCTCGCTGCTAGCTACAGCCGGACCGGCAGGTCTGCGGGTGACAAGAGTCATAGGATCTTAACGTCTGAAAAATGTTGTGCAGGTTATTTCTCGTCATAGTATGGTTATAGCGAGTCACATAGGGAGTTAAGAATCTTTCAAGTTTACAGGGAAAATTCTACCTTGAAAAGGGGTTTTATCTATTTTAAAACTACAAACCCGTTATAAGTATAAAACACACACATATTCTCGGTCCTGGGATTTAGGACTACATGACTTTTATAAAGAAAATATTGGATTTTCTAGAATCATACTCTATCGTTTTTACAAGGAAAACGGCTTTTTCCTCAAACAAAACTCTTATGAACTCACCAACTTAATTGTTGACACTTTTCAAAACTACTTGTTTTCTCAGGAAATCAATGAAACAGGAAATCAACAGCATTTTAAGGATGGGATGTTAAATCGTCAAACAGTTCATTTTGTCATCATAATGTAATTGATTTTGAAACATGTAAACATATACTATGGTGTAACCTTTTCAATTATATTTATGATGGTTGTATTACTATGAGCACTATTATACTCGTTGTTGTGATACTATACATGAAGTCTTCCACCCCCGGACGTTTCCACCATCCTTGGTTTGGGGGTGCGACATATGATGAGTCGTGTGCAAGTGGGAGATTGAAAGATCTATATGCCCAAGAGTCCTTATAAAAGGATATTGCTCGATAATATATAAACCTAGAGGGTCACACCAACAACAACTTGATGCAAATATATTATTTATAAGAATTTGATCCTTGATAAATAAATAAAATTCTTGTAATTAATTGGAAATTATTTATTTCATGGAAATATCAATTTCAATGTTAAGTATCAGAACTTATCATAATATATCATAAGGTATGATTTGTTATGTCATGTATATCTTTTTGGACCAAAAAGCCTTTTGTCTTGTAATGATTTATATGTTTTACAATTTTTAAAATTAGAAGAGTTTTTATAGAAAAACTAGCTTCTTGTTATTAGAAAATATTCAAGGAGACCATAAAGAAGAAAGAAGACTTTCTTTTTATTAATTTATTCAACACATAATGCTCTTAAAAAGCATGACTAGTTGATTTGATAAAGCATGGGTATTAAAGAGCTAAGACCCATGGGATAAAGGCTTAAAGTAAGGACCCAAAAAGACTAGTTTTCTCCCTTTTTTCATGAGCCAAAACCACGAAATGTATGGCTTCCCATTTCGATATTCTCTCTAGTTTTTCTCTCTTAAAGTGTTAAGAACATAAAGATGAAGATGATACTTGAAAACTCTCTTTTAAGGCAAACTAGTTTCTTTGTCTTAAGAGCTTAAGATATTCTTTTATAACAAGAAGAAGACTAGCATCTTATCAAGTTGATTTATTGTTGGTGGATATCTCTAGAGAACTTCTACCTTGAAGTTTCGTGCCAAAATTCATCAATTTCCAATCTCCCATAAGAATCAAAGTCTTCAAAGTTTGTAACACTTTTCTTTCTATGGTTGTTTTTATCTTTCTAAGTCTTGCAAAATGATCTTTTGGTGGGAATAAAACTAGTTTTATTTTGTTCAAAATTAAAGTTTTTCCTTGCTATGTTTGTTTTTATGAAACAATTTTTGAATAAAAACCCAACATCATACTCCATACACCTAAGTCCCATTATGTATCTTAGGTATTAAGGAAACATATGTAGTACCTTTTATCAATTATCGATCATGATAGTGATCCATTATGTGATCTTGATACAGATCTATCCAATACCAGTTCTCTAACAAGTACATATGAATCTTGGTTACAGCCTCTTTCCTACTTTCATCTTATGAGAGTTAACGAATCCAATTCATATTATTCTTAATTCATAATTTCTCCCAAAATTATAACCGACTATGAACTTTTAGAATAATTAGATTATTCATGGATTAAACATATTAGTATAGAACACATAAAGTATTAATGTGAAGATCATATACCAATATATCAAAACAATACAATAGTTATTGTCACAATGTTCCAATATCCAAATACTAAATCCAAATCAAACCAATTTCTAGAAAAACAAAGTCCTATATCTTAAGTGTGACCATTCATGCTTAGCTCAAATGGACTTTTATTAATGGGTCTAACTAAATTTAATTTGTGTGAATTCTGAGAATACGACCATCTCTATATTTGACTTTATACTAATTATAGTTAAATGTCTTGGAGAATATGATTGGTGTTCTGGTTTTATTTAGAGTTTCTTAGTTTGATTAAGTATATAATTGTACTCAAAAAATATTTCTAAGTTATCCTTGAATGGTAGGACTCAACTTAGTTTTTCAATGAACTCATTCATCCAATCATATTTGATTACGACTTTTGAAATAACAGTGTATTCTGATTCTGTAGTAGAGAGTGCAATTATGTATTGTTTGGACCTCATTCCAATACATTCCATAATGAAGTCATAATATAATTATAATTCATAATTATATATACACACACACACACACACACACACATATATATATATATATATATATATATATATATATATGTTTTGAAGTTAGCATCTTGTGTAGTTCTTTACATAAAGATTTTCTTCTAAATTGATTAACTCATATACATTTTCTTAATTCTTCCTAAGCAGTCTTAGAATGTCATTATAGTTATCTAGCTACTTACCCATGTATCTAATTGGCATCTTATGATATGTTCACAACATAATCATATACATAATTGTCACACCCCGCTAAAGCGGAAACACAAGATATGACAGCGATAAAGGTTTCATTGCAAAAGATAAAGATACATCACCATAGCAATATTTAAAAGTTTACAACCCATAGTTTAAGCAAAACAAAGTACAAGTTTTCCAAAATGACATTGTTCAAAATATAACTTTATAAAATAACTTCCACACGATGCAGCATGCTCTATGATGATGGATCTTTATATCCACTTACTAATTATTTCCTGAAAAAGCATGTAAAACGAGTGTCAACTATGAAAATAGTTGGTGAGTTCACAAGTTTATAAAATCAAGATTTGGTATAAGACTTTCCATAAATACAAGTGCATTGCTTTAATGAGAAACCAAGTTCATTTCTATAATGAGAAACAAAGTTGATTGCTATAATTGATAAACGAGTTTATTGCCATAATAAATAACAAGTTTGTATGTGTATGAGCAAACAATGAGTTCTCAACCAAGCCTATGACTGAAGCCCTATCAAGATCTATGCTTATCGTTCCATAGATTATATGGTATCATGCACTCCAGCAATCGGGCGAGTGAGGAGTTGTCAATTCCTAATAGCGCTATCCATAATGACCATTGGCTCAAAGAGTTAATGGTTAGAGAAAAGTGTAAGGGAAGGTCCTTAAGACGATAAGTTCTCATGTTCCGTGTTGCATAGACATACATACAGAGATATAGCAATAAAATAACAATCATGTTTGATACAAATCAATTTAAATACAACGAACAAATAATAGTTTTTCGGGACATGCTTTTCCACCCCAAAACATAAAAACTGAAAATAGGGGAGTGCGTGAATACTCACAATGTTTCAAGTAGGTACAAGTGGTGCCTCGGAATACACCAACGCCTTACTACCTGGATCCTACGACATCAAACACACACTAGTGAGTTTCTATGTCGAAATCTAATGCTAATATACTAAACTCTACATATAGAGAAATGCCAAATTTTTTTGTTCTAATATTAGTTTTATATTAATTGGTTACCATTTTTCTGAAATTATGAAATTTTATAACTCATGTGGTTAAGACAATTTTGGATATTAATTTTCCATATTTTTCTTTTTGTAATACTAATTGAGGGTATTTCAACACATTTAAAGGTGTTTTAAACTCCTAAAAATGTAAAATATTACCAAACAGTTTCCAAAAATTGTCAAACCTTGTATTTTCATTCTAAATACAGTAGAGGTCTTCCAGAAAATTTCCCTTGAATTTTTGATGTGATTAAACTATTTTCCAAAATTTTAAGCCTTCATAACAATATAAATTCATGAAAAATAGCATCCAAAAGATAAAAATTCTCAAACTTTTTATAATACTGTCATTAGACATACTTAAGCTGGGAAAAATATAAAAATGGTCTTCTAAAATGTTTAACCCGATTTTATGATTTTTGTGCATTTATTCCAATAAAAAATCAAATAAATAGAAAACAGTTTCCAAACTGTTTAAACATTATTAAGCTGGGAAAAATATAAAAATGGATTTCTAAACTGTTTAACCCAATTTTATGATTTTTGTGCATTTATTCTAATAAAAAATGAAATAAATAGAAAACAATTTCGACAATTACCCAAACTTTTTATATTACTGTTATTAAACATTATTAAGCTGGGAAAAATATAAAAATGGATTTCTAAACTGTTTAACCCAATTTTATGATTTTTGTGCATTTATTCTAATAAAAAATGAAATAAATAGAAACCAGCTTCCAAAAAAACCCAAACTTTTTATATTACTGTTATTGAATATTATTAAGCTGGAAAAAATATAAAAATGGATTTCTAAACTGTTTAACCCAATTTTATGATTTTTGTGCATTTATTCTAATAAAAAAAGGGGTTTAAGTGTATTTAATCTTGGGAAATTAGAAGAAAAATAGTATACAGAAGAGAAAAATCATCAAAATTTTTATTAAGCATGCTAATGTACCGCAAGGTGTCCTGGTAAATTGTCATGATTTTTGGATGAGAAGAACTATTTTTTATATTTTTAGGCCATTATAAATACTAAAATCGGGGAAAAATAGGAATGCAATATGAAAAATTCTGAAAATATTTTTCTGAGTCTTACACCTCTGGTAGGAGCTGCAAAAATTGCTAGATATCATTTTCACATTCTGTAAAGTGGATTTCTGATTTATTGGGACTAAACAAAAAAGAAAATCAAAAGTCATACTAAACAGTAACAAAAATCGATAAAACTTAATGATAGGTCATTACATACCATAAGGGTCATCCACAAATTTATCTAGGATTTATAGACCTCAGAAAGTAATTTATATGATTTATGACCTTGTTTTCTTGTAACAATTTTAATAAATCAAGGAAATGATAAAAACTCTTGGGATTTTTCAAATCCTCATATTACCTTACTGGGATTATGTGGAAATGTTTTTTTTGAACAGAAAAGGATTTTTAGATGTTTTTATAAATAAAATCATTTACATGCACTATTAACAATGTACTTTGATCATCAAGCTCTTTAACTTGATGTTCATCACATGCATCACGGTTTGAAGACCATGCATGAACATATTTTGTTCATAGTGATGTTTTCAAAGGAAATACTTGAATGCATAAGGTATATGAACCTTTAAAACTTGTAAAAATCCGTATTTTAGGGTTTTACATAGGTTTTGGTCCTTGGATTTCACCATTAAACAACATGCATGTTGTTCTTGGGTGAAACCCTACCACCATCATCATCAAACTCGACATTCATGGATATGTTCATGAATGTTCATAAGGAATGTGTAGAAGAATGAGAAGTGCAAGAAAAACCTTTAAAACAAGAAAGAAAAGTGAAGGTAGATGAAGGATTTTCGTGATTACCTTGAAGAACAACCTTAGAAGATGAAGATTTGAAGGTTGAGAGGTGTTCTTGGCTGGAGAATTTCGTGGGTTTGGAGAGAGAAAGAGAGAGTTTGAGTGTTGTAAGGAGTGGAGTGTGAGAGAGAGTGAAAGGGGAGTTAACGTGTAAGAGAAGAGGGAATGATTGAGATTTTTGGGGAAAAGAGAGTCTTGGAGAGAGGGTGGACGAATTTTTTATAAGTGAGAGAGGCTCCCTCTCTCTTAAAATTTAAATTAAATAGATTCCCTCTTAAATTTTTATAAAACCCTAATTTTTATAAAAATGCTTCTTTATGTAATTCTTGATTTATTTAAAAATCTTTGTTTTTAACTAATAAATTATGATTAATGTTTGATAATTAAATTTTTATGTCTTTGATTATATCCCATAATTTGATTATTTAAATTTGATATTAGGAGGTTCAAAACAAATCTTATAGAGTTTTTAGGTTTTAAAGTTTATAAATTTTGATTTTTGGGCTCTTTAGCGCTTTTGGAACTTTGTTAGTTATCCACCATCATATTGAAATGAAATTAGAATATTTTAATTTATTTTTAGGGTTTTATACCCTTTTTCAATTGTAACAAAGTTTGAAGTTTATTCTAATTCGGGTATTGGTATTTCCCACAGTAGCTAGACAACTTACTAGAATCGTAAGAGTCAAGTATATTAGTCCTAGATTTTAGTTGGATCCTAGTTTATGCAAGATTTTGACCTAATTTACACTATTAGGCCATGGCATGTTGTGCATATATGGTTTTTATAAAAAGATGCATGAGTCCGAGAATGACCTGAATTTGACAGTTGTCACAGTATCCCCCACTCAAAAAGAATTTCGTCCCGAAATTCATTCTATGTCATCATTTGTCATCGTATGGAAAAAGTTGTGGATACTTTTTCTTCATGTAGTCCTCACGCTCCCAGGTGTACTCTGACCCGCATTTTGAGTTCCATCGAATTTTCACAATCGGAATCTTACTCCGCTTAAGTTGTTTCACCTCCCTGTCAAGGATTTCTATCGGTTCCTCAACAAAGTTTAGCTTATCATTGATCTTAATCTCCTCCAGAGGTACTATCAATGCTTCGTCGGCTAAACATTTCTTAAGATTGGAGACGTGGAATGTGTCATGAATAGCGCTTAACTCTTGGGGTAACTTGAGTTTATATGCTAGCGGACCAATCCTTTCAATGATCTCAAAGGGTCCAACATATCTTGGGCTTAGTTTTCCTTTCTTACCAAAACGTACAAGCCCTTTCCAAGGCGAGACCTTTAAAAGTACCTTGTCTCCAACTTGGAATTCTAATGGTTTTCGACGATTGTCTGCATAACTTTTCTGACGATCTCTGGCGGCTTTAAGCCTATCTCTGATGATAGCAATCTTGTCAGTTGTTTCTTGAATAAGGTCGAGTCTAGACAATTGTCTATCTCCGATTTCTGTCCAACACAATGGAGAACGACACTTGCGTCCATATAATGCTTCATACTGAGCACATTGGATACTCGTGTGGTAACTGTTATTGTAGGAAAACTCGATTAGAGGCAAATGAGTATCCCAATTTCCTTTGAATTCAATGACACACGCTCGTAGCATGTCTTCCAATGTTTGTATTGTTCTCTCCGTCTGCCCATCTGTCTGAGGGTGGTAAGTGGTGCTCAAATTTATTTGGGTTCCTAGTGCCTTCTGTAACATCCACCAAAATCATGATGTAAAACGACTATCTCTATAAGAAATGATAGATAGGGGTACACCATGCAGAGCAACAATTTTGTCGATGTAGATTTGGGCCAATTTTTCTATCTTGAAGTCTTCCCGAATAGGGAGAAAGTGAGCAGATTTCGTCAGTCGATCCACTATGACCCAAATTGAATCATGACCTTTAGAAGTTTTAGGAAGTTTAGTAACGAAATCCATGGATATCTGCTCCCATTTCCATTGGGGAATTTCGGGCTGTTGCAATAAGCCGGATGGTTTTTGACGTTCAACTTTGACTATTGAGCAAGTTAAACACTTCCCAACATATAAGGCAATATCCTTTTTCATTCCAGACCACCAATAGTACTCTTTAAGATCCTTGTACATCTTATCTGCTCCAAGGTGGATTGAGTATTTAGATCGATGAGACTCCTCTAGTACTATGTCTCTCAGATTGTTAACCCTTGGAATCCAAACTCTGTCCTTAAAATAACGAACTCCATCAGGTTTGGTTTCAAATCTCACTTCTAAACCATGTAAAGTTTCACCTGGAAGATTTTCCTTGATCAAGGCTTTCTCCTGGGCATCAATGATTTGAGATTCTAAGCTTGTCTGAATTACCATTCCCAAAGCCCTCACATGGGAAGGTTTCACTCTTTCTTTTCTGCTAAGAGCGTCGGCTACTACGTTATCCTTGCCTGGGTGATATCGTATCTCACAGTCATAATCACTAACAACTCTACCCATCTCCTCTGCCGCATGTTTAACATTTTTTGATCTAGGATATGCTGAAGGCTTTTGTGATCGTTATAAATGATGCACTTGGTTCCGTACAAATAATGCTTCCATATCTTAAGAGCGAAAACTATTGCTCCTAGTTCTAGATCGTGGGTTGTATAATTCTTCTCATGCGGTTTGAGTTGTCCGGAAGCATACGCAATGACCTTATCTTTTTGCATTAACACACATCCTAATCCTTGATGAGACGCATCACAATACACTACAAAGTTCTCTGATCCCTCTGGTAAGGCCAAAATTGGTGCATTGCATAGTTTGTTTTTCAGGATTTTGAAAGCTTCTTCGTGTTTCTCTTCCCAGAGAAATTTTCTGTCCTTTTGGGTCAAAGATGTTAATGGTTGAGCAATCTTGGAGAAATTCTCAATGAAGCGTCTGTAGTACCCAGCTAATCCTAGAAACTGTCGTATTTCTGTCGGGGTTTTGGGGGCTTCCCGCTTCTTGATTGCCTCGATCTTAGCTGGATCTACATGAATTCCTCTTTCGCCGAGCACATGACCAAGGAAATGTATTTCCCGAATCCAAAATTCACACTTAGTGAACTTGGCATACAATTTCTGCTCCTTCAATAGCTCTAACATTAGCTTCAGATGTCTCTCATGATCTTCCTTTGTTTGCGAGTAAACAAGTATGTCATCGATGAATACGATTACAAACTTGTCTAGGTATGGTCTACAGACCCTGTTCATCAAATCCATGAAAACAGATGGTGCGTTCGTTAGTCCAAAAGGCATGACTAAGAACTCATAATGTCCATAACGGGTTCTAAATGTTGTTTTATGAATGTCTCCTTCGTGAACTCTTAGTTGATGATATCCTGATCGGAGGTCGATCTTTGAGAAGTATGAAGCGCCCTGCAACTGATCGAACAAGTCATCAATTCGAGGGAGAGGATATCGATTCTTGATTGTCAACTTGTTCAGTTCTCTGTAATCAATACACATTCGGAATGACCCGTCTTTCTTTTTGACGAATAAAACGGGGGCTCCCCAAGGTGAAGAACTTGGTCGTATAAACCCTTTGTCTAGAAGTTCTTGAAGTTGTCCGGACAGTTCTTGCATCTCGGATGGCGCGAGGCGATATGGTGCTTTTGCTACTGGTGCTGCTCCGGGAATTAAGTCGATCCGAAATTCGACCTGCCTGTGAGGGGGTAGACCGGGTAATTCCTTCGGAAACACTTCGGGATAGTCTTGAACCACCGGGATCTCCTTGAGTTGCTTAGCTTCAGGTTCTCTTTCTATCACGTGGGCCATGAATGCAATACAATCCTTCTTCAGGTACCTGTGAATCTTCATGCTTGACACAATGTTTAAATTTCTTCCTGGCTTCTCACCGTGTATGATAAGGGTTTCTTCATTGGGGAGAGGTACCCTAATGACTTTCTCATAACAACCAATGTCCGCTCTATTCTTGGATAACCAATCCATTCCTACTATTACATCAAAACTACCTAGCTCTATGGGAATTAGGTCAATGCTAAAGAGTTTATCGGCTAAGTTTAAAGTACAGCCTGAAATTATTTCATTAGCCCTAATTTCATACCCATCAGCAAGTTCAATAGTATAAGTTTTCCTCATCTTTCTCGATTTCAAGTCAATTAATGGTCTAAATGCTAAAGAAACGAAACTCCTATCTGCTCCCGCATCGAATATTACTGATGCAAAATGATTGTTCGGGAGAAACGTACCTGTTATCACTTCAGGGTTCTGACGAGCTTCTTCTGCACCAATCACAAAGGCTACACCTCTTGGGCGCCCACCTTGATTTCCTTGGAAATTTTGCCTAGCTTGGCCTTGTCCATTGTTACCAGGCCCCTTGTTTATTTTGGGACAAGCGTTACGGAGGTGATCAGTACTCCCGCAATCGTAACATGCCCTTTTTCCATCCTTATTCAGCTTACAATACTTCGGGTAATGGCCTGTCTGATTACAGTTTTGGCACACCGGGCAAACTCCCTTGTGATGGAAGTTACACTTATTGCACTTCGGATGTGGTCCTGAGTACTGCTTTCACTCCTGCATTTCTATGACTTTCTGTTCCTGAGTTTTCACTGGTTCTTGCTCCTGGGCTCTTACCATAAAGTTTCTTGAGACTTTCTGCTTCCTCCCCGACTTGCCTCCATACTTCTTCTCTCCTTGATCTGCTGGCTTCCTCTTGCTACTAGAGTTTTCCTTTGTCGATGCTCCCGTTCTTATCACATCATTGGTTAGTCGATTTTCTAGACTTACTGCACTTTGAATGGTAGTTGGGTTTGCTGAAGTAACCATTCCCCGAATCTCTGGTGCCAGACCCCAGATGTAACGATCTATCCGTTTCTCCTCAGGAGTAACCATGTGAGGTACCAGTTTTGCTAGTTCATGAAATCGGACTGTGTACTTCTTTATTTGTGTTCCAACCATAGAATGGTTCCAGAACTCAGATTCAAGCTTCTGAATTTCATCCTTGGGACAATACTCCTCTATCAACAGCTTCTTTAGGTCTTCCCAAGTAAGCTGATATGCCGCTGCATGGCCTCGGGTTTGCACTAGAGTATTCCACCAGGTCAATGCCCTATCCTGGAGTAGACAAGTTGCATACTCAGCTTTGTTGCGCTCGAGGCATTTGCTAATGTGAAGGACCGACTCCATACTGTCAATCCATTTCAGCAACCCGACCGCACCTTCCTTTCCATGGAATTCCTTAGGTTTACAGGCCATAAAGGACTTGTAGTTGCATTCTCTTTCATTGCTTCCCTGATTTGCTCCTCTAGTTCCTTGGTTAGCATTAAGACCCGCAGTTACTTGAGTAACAATGTTTGGGATTGCTGCCATGAGTTGTTGTGCTACAACTTGAGGTGTTTTGTTCTATGGGCGCCCGCGATTAGGCCTTCCTGACATGGTTCTAAGACACAAGAGAAGAAATACGTATAAATACATAAAATAATGTATAATATTTAGTTCACTACTATTTTGAAAACCATAAGTGTTGTCAAATTAATGGTTTGCATTAATACTATGCATATAGATTTGAGAAAGGAAAGAAAAAGAAAAATCTTTTTATTCAACCATTGACTAAATAAATTCTAGGGTTTGACCTCTTAGTAAAAGTTTTCAAACATAAAAATAAACTTCTTCATTACCATTTGAAATAGTCTTAAAACCAAAACAATACATCAATCCCAAAATAAAGTTTTAATGTTTCTCCCAAAAGACACCCTACATGGGTTTTCATTACATGATACGATAAAATACTAATATCAGAACCAAATACGAATCGCCATCCCAACAAGAAACATCCACACCACAATCAGTAACAGCCCTCCAAACACATAATATGCGGTCATCGCACGACCTGCCACTCGTGTAGCAGCATTAGCAGTATCAGTAGCCTCCATCGAATGCTGAAACAGGATGTCCATCCCTGTCAACACTTCATCCAAAACCTCCTGATGCCCAACTATCACAACGAGACTGTGACGTAGGTCCGCTGCCATCCATTGCATTCTTCGGGACTCCTCCGGGGTCATACCTGACTGCCTGACAGGTATCCCTATAACTTGCTATGGTGGGGGTGCTCTCGGTCCTGCCATGTTAGGCCCTGCTGTGCCAAGTCCTGATGTACTGGTTGCTATCCTTCCTGGGATAGGAACACTCTTCCTTGCCGTCCTCCGAATACGAAGCCCATAAAGTGGTGGTTGTGGTAACACCGATGCGGGCGATGCCTCGCGTTGCCGACTCGGGGCGTTGTCGCTGCTGATCTCCATCGAGTCTCCGTTGTGTCTTCCGAGGGGTCTTCTTCCACCGAGGCGGGGGAATCACGTCGAGGGATAACGGTGACATAGTCGGACTCATCAGTCGAGGGGGTAGCGCGAGAGGATGACGATGTCGACATAGTGGACTGAGACATAGTTTCAATGAGATATGAAATAAATAACAATGAATGCCTATAATATGCAATGCTTACACACACCAAAATTCACCCCTTTTTTTTTGAAATAAAGTTTTCTCAAAAATTTGGTTGAACATATTCCCATTATAATTAGTTCAAGCTTTGTATAAATCTTTCCTTAATTAAACATAGGTGATCAGGCTATGTTTAATTGAGGTCCAACGATACAACTCCCGACCTAATTATATTAGTAATATGTTTGAAAAAAAAATATTTATAAGTTTTGGTTATAGGTTGTGTTTTTCTTAGAAGAAAACTGATGTTCTCTATAACTTTAGCTCTGATACCATTTCTGTCACACCCCGCTAAAGCGGAAACACAAGATATGACAGCGATAAAGGTTTCATTGCAAAAGATAAAGATACATCGCCATAGCAATATTTAAAATTTTACAACCCATAGTTTAAGCAAAACAAAGTACAAGTTTTCCAAAATGACATTGTTCTAAACTGTTTAACCCAATTTTATGATTTTTGTGCATTTATTCTAATAAAAAAAGGGGTTTAAGTGTATTTAATCTTGGGAAATTAGAAGAAAAATAGTATACAGAAGAGAAAAATCATCAAAATTTTTATTAAGCATGCTAATGTACCGCAAGGTGTCCTGGTAAATTGTCATGATTTTTGGATGAGAAGAACTATTTTTTATATTTTTAGGCCATTATAAATACTAAAATCGGGGAAAAATAGGAATGCAATATGAAAAATTCTGAAAATATTTTTCTGAGTCTTACACCTCTGGTAGGAGCTGCAAAAATTGCTAGATATCATTTTCACATTCTCTAAAGTGGATTTCTGATTTATTGGGACTAAACAAAAAAGAAAATCAAAAGTCATACTAAACAGTAACAAAAATCGATAAAACTTAATGATAGGTCATTACATACCATAAGGGTCATCCACGAATTTATCTAGGATTTATAGACCTCAGAAAGTAATTTATATGATTTATGACCTTGTTTTCTTGTAACAATTTTAATAAATCAAGGAAATGATAAAAACTCTTGGGATTTTTCAAATCCTCATATTACCTTACTGGGATTATGTGGAAATGTTTTTTTTGAACAGAAAAGGATTTTTAGATGTTTTTATAAATAAAATCATTTACATGCACTATTAACAATGTACTTTGATCATCAAGCTCTTTAACTTGATGTTCATCACATGCATCACGGTTTGAAGACCATGCATGAACATATTTTGTTCATAGTGATGTTTTCAAAGGAAATACTTGAATGCATAAGGTATATGAACCTTTAAAACTTGTAAAAATCCGTATTTTAGGGTTTTACATAGGTTTTGGTCCTTGGATTTCACCATTAAACAACATGCATGTTGTTCTTGGGTGAAACCCTACCACCATCATCATCAAACTCGACATTCATGGATATGTTCATGAATGTTCATAAGGAATGTGTAGAAGAATGAGAAGTGCAAGAAAAACCTTTAAAACAAGAAAGAAAAGTGAAGGTAGATGAAGGATTTTCGTGATTACCTTGAAGAACAACCTTAGAAGATGAAGATTTGAAGGTTGAGAGGTGTTCTTGGCTGGAGAATTTCGTGGGTTTGGAGAGAGAAAGAGAGAGTTTGAGTGTTGTAAGGAGTGGAGTGTGAGAGAGAGTGAAAGGGGAGTTAACGTGTAAGAGAATAGGGAATGATTGAGATTTTTGGGGAAAAGAGAGTCTTGGAGAGAGGGTGGACAAATTTTTTATAAGTGAGAGAGGCTCCCTCTCTCTTAAAATTTAAATTAAATAGATTCCCTCTTAAATTTTTATAAAACCCTAATTTTTATAAAAATGCTTCTTTATGTAATTCTTGATTTATTTAAAAATCTTTGTTTTTAACTAATAAATTATGATTAATATTTGATAATTAAATTTTTATGTCTTTGATTATATCCCATAATTTGATTATTTAAATTTGATATTAGGAGGTTCAAAACAAATCTTATAGAGTTTTTAGGTTTTAAAGTTTATAAATTTTCATTTTTGGGCTCTGTAGCGCTTTTGGAACTTTGTTAGTTATCCACCATCATATTGAAATGAAATTAGAATATTTTAATTTATTTTTAGGGTTTTATACCCTTTTTCAATTGTAACAAAGTTTGAAGTTTCTTCTAATTCGGGTATTGACATTTCCCACAGTAGCTAGACAACTTACTAGAATCGTAAGAGTCAAGTATATTAGTCCTAGATTTTAGGTGGATCCTAGTTTATGCAAGATTTTGACCTAATTTACACTACTAGGCCATGGCATGTTGTGCATATATGGTTTTTATAAAAAGATGCATGAGTCCGAGAATGACCTGAATTTGACAATTGTCACAATAATCTTGTGCATAAGATGGCATAAATGATGTATTTATTTGTTCAAAGCAAATAGAATATACATCATTTTATCTAGCTCAAACCTATATGCTAGGTCCTTTTGAGGGAAACTTAAAATGGTGCCATGTGGCAATGCCAAGAGTTCTCCAAAGGAATCTTGTATCTTGAGCTCTTTCAAGATATTGTCAACATATGTATAAAGATTTAAAACTTTAACATTCATCTATATCTATCTCCATAGATTTTATAGTCCAAGAATGTATATTGTCTTTCCTAAGTCTTTCATCTTAGAAGCACTTTCCGAGTCATGGCGAAACTGCCTTGCATATTTGGAATGTAATTTCTCATGATTAATTATATCTTATTCATACAGATTAGGAATATCACTACTGCTCCCACTAGCTCTTTGTAAACATAGATGTTATCTTCATTTTGATATAAAATCATTCCTAGTGTTTTCATATTAGAATGATGATTCCAACCTTGATATTTTTGCTTTATATATATAAATGGATCTTAAATCTTACACATTTTTAGGATAACTTGGATTCAGAAAACCTTCATGCTAAGCTATATAGACGTCTTCAAGTAGGTGTCTATTAAGAAAAGTGGTTTTTTCTTGAAATATATTTTCCATATCGTATAATCAAAATATTTAGTTTATGGTAAACAATATCCTTTTTGATCTAATCGTAGCTACTTGAGGAATGGTTTTAACATTGTCATCGACATGAGTATGATTAAAGCCTTTAACAAGAAGTCTTGCTAAATGTGTATAGATCTCTATGTATGTATTATTTCTAAAAGAACTCCTTACTCCTTCTAGCCTTGCTATAGGGAAGAATATTAATCAAGTCAATATTTGATTATTAAACATGGATTACATCTCAGTGTTCATGACTCAAAGTCAGTTATCTGATTTAAGAGCTGCCACAACATTTTGGTGGTTGATGAATTTTCCAGAAACCATCAAGAAAAGTCATCACTGAGATGTTCCATATTTCAAATGTTATAGATGATTTCAACCATATATGCGAATAGCTTGTGTTTATTAATATCTATTATTCTTGTTTAAAAATTTCTTGTTAAAATTAGTGCCAACTTTTACCACATCAGGCTAAGGTTCTTGAACTACTTCAAGTTCCATGTGCCTCTCACTTGTTTTGTCATTAGATGCTTCCTTTTTGATAACTCATCTTTCATAGGAATAAGAGAACTTATTCTTGTTGGATTTGTATATAATAATCTAAGCAACCTTTTAAAATATTACTTATGTGTGATTTCATATATATATATATATATATATATATATATATACACACACACACACATATAAAGAGAGAGAGCTAGGTTCAAATGTTTCTAACAACTATTGTGTACTTCCAATGACTAATGAGAATTCAGAAAATAATAAATAATTAAATAATTAAATAAGGGCATAATGGTAATCTTAATATCCCTAATTATGGTAAAATAATAAGTCAATTAATATCTCCTAAAATAATCCAATAAGTTAAACCCTACAAAACCAGCATCCCTTTATCAGTCACCGACCATAAAATAATCACGTGTCCTGTCTCAAAACCCTACGCCCCTCCATCGAAGGTTTGATGAAATTACAGAGATTCGTGATCAAAGTTTGGCGATTTTGAAACCCAAACCACCCCATATGATGTTAGTTATCGTCACTGATTCAAATGATTCGGTTCAACCTCAAATCAAAGTGAGAAGTTTACCAGCAACCCTTATCACCGCCGGTCCTCCATCCCTCCTTCACTCTCGATTATACTAATGACAATGACAACACTAGTGGACTCAAATGTCATGGTATTCTTTTCTTCGATTAAGAGAAACACCAATCCATGTGGCTGGGATTCTTACTTCGTCGTCTCATTGAAGATATTTGGGTTTTTTAATTTTATTTGTGGCTAAGATTCTTGAGTCGTTTATGTGACAATTTCTTTCCTTCCCGTGTGTGTTGTTAAAAAGATTTTAATTTATTTTAAAAAGATTTCATGTTTTTCATTTTTAAAAGCTGTTATCTTATGTTCATTGTAAAATGTTTATCGATAATACCATTTAATGTCTATTTGTTTCTATTTTATCCTTCTTTGACTTCATATATTCCATCTCCAGTGCATGTCTGATCTACCTGATATGATTCTGTCATGACCTCCATGTGTTCAATAAAATGCCCCAATGAAAAAATAATTAATAATCTTTAATGATTTTACTTCGCTTTGTTCCTTATTCTTTTCAGAACTATATAACTTAATTTAGATTGGGTTGGATGTCCTTTTCATAACAATAAGTTGATGCTAGTTTATTTGGATTAAGTTTGGAAGTGCATTCGGTTTCTTCAATCCCATTTCATGCTCTTTTATTATTGGTATTAAATTAGATTAGAAAGATTTTGCATTTCTTGTTCCTACATGATTCAATATTGTTTGATTGAGTTTTGGCAAAGTGGATTTTGCTTGCAAATTGCAATGGATTTTGCATATGTGTGTTGTTTACTATTTTACTGGAATAACAAAATAGTGGTATGTATTCTATGTATTCTGTTAGAATGTATTCTATGTATTATGCTAGAATGTATTCTATGTATTATATTATATTCTATGTATTCTTCCAAAATATATTAAGTGATAGGAATTGCAAGTAACATGCTTTTAACCATTCTTAGTTTTTGTTTTATTTGTGATTGGAATGGTTGGAAGAATGGGTTGAAGAATTACAATCTTACGGTAATACATCACATTTTCGTAAGAATATTTGGAATCAAGTCGATTATTTGAACCATTGAAGAATATCAAGTGCATTTGTTCAATAGTTGTATATTTAAGAATGCAATTTTGTAAGAATTTTATTCATTTTTTATGACATTCTGTTAGAATATGTGTAATTATATTAAAATGTATAAGGATGTTATTCTGTAAGAATATGTATTAATTTGTATTTAAGTTTGGATGTTTATGAATGAATATAAGAATGTTCTTATTATTCAACTGGGGTTCAAAAAAAATGATTCTTTAATAATATTCTAATAGAATACCATTCTGACAGAATCACAGAACATCATTCTAACAAAAAAACATTATGATAGAATAAAACCGGTTTATGCTTATAAATTACGTTTGAAATTGAATTAGTTTAAAAAAATCAGATTTTTAAATTAAGAGCATTAACTAGTTTAAAAAAAATTAGATTTTTTAAATCAAGAGCATTAATTATCCCCTAAATCTCGATTATTCCTTTTTTAAATTTGTCTCTATTGATTAAAATACTCTTATAATGAATTTAGATGGTATTTTTGTGTTATCTTTAATTTAATAATATTTATTAATTACTTATTTAAAATAACTAAAATTATTGGTCCACAATCAACCACACATACACACAATACTTATCAAAAACACAATAACCTAACCCTATATATATATATATATATATATATATATATATATATATATATATATATATATATATATATATATATATATATATATATATATATATATATAGGGAAGGGTTATATGGAAAACAAAAAAAAACCCTCTAAATCATAAAAATGCATAAAAAAAATAATTAGAGATCACAAAACTTTTTTTTGACTTTTTATATATAAAAATCGCAGATATTTTAAAATTTCGCTGAAAAAAAAAATAAAAAAATAGATTTTTTTTTTTGATTTTTTTTTTAGAAAAAAAATTCAATGAATTTATATCAAAAGTTGCGAATTTTAAGAATATAAAGTCAAAAAAAAAAATTTATGATCTCTAAATATTTTTTATGTATTTTTATGATTTTTAGGGTTTTTTAGGGTTTTTTGTTTTCCATAGAACCTAAACCTATATATTAAAGTCTCATTGTTGTGTTGGTTTTATTTTTTTTTTCAAAAATACACAAAATGTTTGTACATGCACACATATGAATATTCAAATGTACATATACGCACATTTAAAAAAACTTCATCAAAAAAATATATATATATATATATATATATATATATATATATATATATATATATATATATATATATAAAAGTCTAAGTGTTTTATGAATAATAAAGGTTATTTGGGAGAATTTTTATAAAAACTCAATAAACTCGTTAAAATGCTAATAACTTATAGGGAAAATGTGATTGTAGTCCATTAAACTGATGTCTTTTACTTAATTTGGTCACTAAAGTATATTTTTTTTGTGTAATAGGTCATTAAACATACAATTTACCTGCCTATTAAGTCATTTTCGTTAGTTTTTAACAGATCCCTCTTAAATCAGTTTTTCAAAATTACATTACTGGTCCCTATGTTTTCAAATTCTTTCGTATTTGGTCCTAATCAAACCTTACACATACAATGAATCTGTCCCACAACTCCAATCTTAAACTCCACATTCTGGCGTTATTGTTCACTAGTCATTCTATTATTATATATATATATATATATATATATATATATATATATATATATATAAATATATATATATATATATATATATATATATATATATATATATATATATATATATATATAAGAATTGATAGCTTTTGAATAGATAACGCCCCTAGAACCATTGTACTTTTTATGGCCAAATTACGCTTGCTTTTCTTGATAATACTGTAAGGATATATGTTATTATGATATGAAAAATAGAGTAGAGAAAAAGGTAGACATCCACATTGATGCTGATGATGGTTGTTTGGCTCATTCGTCACCACCAATTTTTGAATAATCTAAATGTTGCATAAAACAGGAGGAGAATGAGGTATCTTTAGGAATTTTTTCTTAGAATCAGG